>NC_088885.1:20529687-23029687 GCF_037157495.1 Lathamus discolor
AGTCTATGTTGTTTCACAAAGCTTTTGTAAGTTAGTCGGATGGAATTTATACCTTTGGAGGCTCACAGATGACTAGCTAAGCCTGAGGAGGGATTACCTGTAGCTAAGAACAAAATGGTTATATTTCCCCTATGCAACCCTGGTTTTATTGAAAATATCCTGGTTGTGCGGTTCAGTCAAGCCTGATGCCTTACTGATCTCTGGAGCCTGCAGAGAAGACTTGCCAAGGGCAAAAATACAGCAAACCTCAAGCAGGGCAGGTTGAGCTCTGCTGGGCAGCGTTGAGAAATGGGATGGGGTCAGAAGGACAACTCCCTGCTGCTCAGGTCACATCTGAAACACTAAACACTACCAGCGAAGCTATTGCTGCAGTGAGGCCAGGAGTTTTGGCAACTGTCAGATTTTCACTGTATTAAGATACTATATCATTGTTAAGCAATTAACAGCTTTTCCAGATTAGCCTTATATTAAAAGAAAACACCATCTAAAAAATCATCAAAGAAATTTAAAGTGCCTTGGAGTGAGGGACGACAAGATTTCCTTATTGTTAGGATTCTGGGCTGTGTAACACATCATGGGAGCTGTCTTTTCTCTCTTTCTTTTCCATGCTTAAATTGAGTAAAATTGTAAGAGAACGTCATAACTCTGCTGATGCTGAAGTCCTTGCTATTCCTTTCTTTTGTCCTGGCTAAGCTACTGCAGCGATTCATTTTCCACTAATACATCTGCATGTGCAGCTAACAGCTGACGCAGTATTCCCTTGCCTGATCTCTGGCATTGAATACCTACAGCTCATGATTCCGGACCTGGCTCTGTCACACTGCTGGTTGTTAGTCTGAGCTCATGTTAGTTTCAAGGTGTTCCTGCTACATTAGGAAGATCTTTCACATAATTCTGAAAATTCTTGGACACTCCTTTTCCATAAATCTTTCCTTTCCCCCAGCTGAAGAATCCTGGCTTCCACTTCTGAAGTAAGTGGTAACTCATAACTGGTAACTTGCCCTTTAGGGAACATTTTCTGCAAAGGAAACTGAGTGTTCACAAACCCTTGGTTTCTTCAGTTAAGGTCCCTGCAGGAAATTTTACTGTGTGGTACAAATGCAGGACAGCTGCCTTTATCTTTGATACTGATTTGTTGTTGCTAATTTAACTGTTGAGAAAATGCCAGCAGTCGTCAAGGCCACTTCAATTCTTCAAGCAAATGGTCTATTTTCCATCTTTGCCATTGCGGATTACAGCCTTTGAGAGCACTTAGTGATGTGTGGGTGTAACAGGACAGTCAATATGATTTAGTTGCTGTTAAAAGGGCCTCATTTCTACTTCCTTTATAGACTACCTATTTCCACCTCCTATTGCAAATTGAGGTACAAATATTACCAGATATCAAGGTGTTAATGGCATTGCATGAGTATTCATGATTTCTTACACATTTCCTGTCAGTTTCCCAGGTAGAATTGTATAGGTACAGAAGCAAACATACTGGAGAAAAGATAAGGGGAAAGTAGATGGGAGCAGACAGAGAGCAAACAGCTAATTTGAAATCTTTTATAGACTCCAGCCATCATTAGCATTCTGAGAGGGATTTTTTCCCCCAAGGTCAGGAAAAGGCCAAAGCACGAAAACTTTTGAGTCTTCTAATCTAATCTAAAGGACATAACAATGAACAAATCTCTCCTAATTGTCTCCAATAAGTAAAATAACATAAGAACCAAACTCTGCTGGAGACATTCCAGGAATTTTTATTTCTTCATTTCTGTCCGCTCCCTTATGATGGTAATTTCTTTTTATCTGCTCTTCATTTGTACTAATTACTTCCTTTACAAATTAAGCTGTATTTTTACTGGCTTCATCTCAGTTTCTTTTTAGTTAAGGCTCTGAAAAAATTTCAAAATCCAATCCTCCTAGGCTTAGTTTTGGATTTTTCTTTGTTGGTTTGCAATGGTGGAGGCAGCAGAAGGAGGCTCTTTCTCAGAAACGCAGGGAGTCCTTCAAAACCCTTCTGCTCTCCTTACCAGAAGCCTGGTAACCACAGCTCCTGAGCACTGCACAAGCTGATGAGGCAAGCACTGTCTTTGTAAAGCATTTAGAAATCCTTAGGTAGTGAATGTTCTGTGTCTGTATGTGCCTATGCAAAATGAACTCAAATGCTTTGTGCCCGTTGAACGCATACATTTCAACTCCATGATTTCCTTTGGCTTCTTAGGCAAGCCCTGCTGGTTGACACCCACGCTGTTGCCTGTCTTATTGGCACTTTTTACCTTTATGCCCACGCAGTTATAACAGTCTTGGAACTAGTAGGTACACAGTGTTGAACTTCAGGGCATATTTGCTAGAACATCACTATTGTTATTTTCTAACAGAAATTCAGATGGGGGTGAAATCCTTTAGGTCTTTAATGAGTTTCATCATTATCTGGGCCTGCAATAATTCTCTAGGTTACAGAACTGAAATCGCTATTGACTCTGGCCCATTTCTTTTTCTTTTTTTTTTTTTTTTTTATTCAGATATAATTATTTCCTTGGCTGTCTGCACACAGCTATTTCTGTGGAGATTTAGATTTCCTGACCTTGGTCCAGGCATTATCTCTTACTATGAATAAATTTACTCAGAAAGCTGCTCACTAAGGGAGTACCATCACCCCAATTTGTCTTGATTGGCATATGCCTATTGAAAACTTCAAGAAATTCAACCTGAAATTCATGTTAAGTTACAGATATTTAACTAATTACATTAGAGCAAATGCAACCAGCGCAACAGAGTACAAAAGATAACATATGTATTTTGAAGACACTCTTTTTATTTCTTTAGATATTTCACTGGAGAACATGGCAGGGCAACATATTGAAAGCATGCAGAAATATCTAAACATCTATTGTTTGAACCAAGTCTTCTTTGCAACATGTCAGTATACTGCTTTGGGGGGAAACATGTCAGAAAGAGTACAGCAAATTCGATAAGGCCATGAGGTGGTAAGAATAAGCATTTCAGTTAAAAGATCTTGTGGCTTTGAGGTTTGGTTTATATCATGCTCAAAATTGCCTATTTCTGTTTGTAAGTATCTTTTGTTGATGATGTACAGAAAGCAAGAAGAGAAAAGAGTCTGGCACTGGCAAAATTTCATGACTCATTACTGGAAATGGTGCAAGAACCTTTCCTATTCATCTGTTTCTCAATTCTCTTTGGCTTCAGAAAAAGGACTAAGAATAAGAGCATTTGCTTATAACTTTATCTATTTCAAACTATTTTATTTTAATCATACTGGCTGGGTTAAACTTTATCACTTAATCTACAACTCATGCTTTTAATAATATTTATATCAGCCTAGTTGCTTTCTGAATCATCTCCAATTTCTTATTATATTTGTTTCCACTAGATCAATATGGTTCTAACAAAGGTCAAAGCAATATATAAATAAAGGAGAACAACCACATAACTTTACTTATCTTGATTGTATACAAGTGGTCATAGATCCAAAATTTCTGTGGATTCACAGAAGTGTCCTTATGCTACTTTTCTTACCAGCACAAATACATGATTTCTCTTTAAGGCTCTGTAATGTATTATGGAGTTAAATTAAATTGATTATTCACAATTTCAAACACATTATCTGACCTGTTTATTGGGTTTAAAAATACAGTCCTTTGTGTTTCATATGTAACCAGCATTATTTATCCTATGTATCTACCTTCCTTATTCTATGTACAAGACTTCATGTCTAGTTCTCCAACTTATGAAATTCTGAGATTTTTGTTAGCTTCACATGATTTCATCTTTTAAATTTATACTATATCTTAAACATTAAAAGAGTATATTTCTATGCTTTGAAAAGTGCAGTAAGGTATTAGCCATGTTGTTAGAAGACTGTAGGCAAAGCATGGTACAAGATGTTAGTACCACATACTGAACAATTCTTATTATTTAAATTATATAATATATCAATAATATGCAAAACAGTAATTGATTAATAGAAGAATCCTACACAGCCATATACATATGCACGTACATATACACTCTGTAAAATTGAAGCAATACCTAAACAGATGTCATCAGGCAAGAGGATTCATAAGCTTAGTAGCTGTTAGTCATAAACCTTTTCTTCGTTCTTTAATACAAGAAATAGGAAAGATGTTTCAACTATCAAATTAGTAGTGAATTACTAGGTCTCATAGGAGATGTTGATAGGCATGCCAAGTCCTTATTTGAAAGTGAGAGAGCACACCATCAAGAGAGAAAAAGAGGTAGAGTTAGGGTCCAAGTGTGATAGATAAGCCTGTGACCTCTCTGTGACTGGATTTTGCATGCTTCTCTGGCCAAAACTATGCACTTTTTGAAACATGACTGTCCGTAGCATTTGGAAATGGATGAAGAATAAAACATAAATTATTCCAAAAGAAGAAATTATTTTATCTTCTCCTTCTCAAAACTGGCTTTTGGAGTACAGACACAGCCTCTAAACTGAAACCATCATCAGCTGGAAAAAAAGAATTCAGTGACATAATGTGAGATGAGATTTTCCTGTTTGTTCAAGAAGAGAGTCACTGATTTGAGATGTTAACATACTTCAGACTGAAGAAGTAGGTTGTTTATTTTAGGAAGGACAATGAGATCCAAGTTTATTCTGATCTACTTCTAGTTAAAAATATAAAATCCTTGGATAGGATTTTGAAGAGTTATGGATGGACAAAACCAATACCTTCTCAGTTCATGTTTACATATTTAGTCAAACAGTACACTTAGCATTTGTGTCTTTAGTAAGTTTACCATACTCCTCTTCAGCATAGGTTAGAGGGTTATTTTATTCATAATGTTCAACCACTCATTGCAACAGTCTGGTTTTGAATACCTTTACTAGACCAGTCCTATGCCCACTCTAAACAACAAACTTTTCTACTAAGCTCAGTGGACTCAGTGCAGATATGAGATATATGTTCTGAAATTTGTTTACCCCGCCTCACCCTTATGCTTTGAGGTGGTTTATTCCTTGTGTCACAAAACGCAGTTCTTTGGTAGAACTGCATTCTTAAATGGGGCTAAATCATCGCCTATTTGTCCTACGGGGTGGGACTAATAGCAAATCACGAAATACAGGGCATCTTCTGTTAACCACAAGGTGGTTTACCACAAGATACCTACAATAAAGTAATGGAAACAAAATCTTTTGTTTATATCCATGGCCAAAATTAAGAAATAAACAAATACATTTAGCTTCTTAGTCAAAATGAAATACAGGAAGAAATTCACTTAGGCTTGTGCAGAGTTTCTATGAACACAAAACAGAAGGTTGTTTCATTTATAGCTGTTGAATCCTTTTTCAAAAGGAGTTTTCCGAATCCCTTAAAAAAAAAAAAAGAAAAGAAAAAAAAAAAGTTTGTATTCTGTTTACTGTCTACTTCATTTTAGAGTGAAGTTGTCATTCAGGAAGAAAATGAAATGTTTCAGATGCTTCTATTTGTACAACAGAAATTGTTTCCCATAGTAAAAGTAGATCATGTATAGCTTTTGTTAGATCAATGATAATTTTCAGCAGCTGAAAACCAGCTACCAACTAAGCTAGTTCCTTTAAATAAGACATTCATCAGAAAAGAAAACCAGGCTTTTTCAGAATTTTAAAAAATACTATAATTTTTGTCCTTTCATTCTTTTTAAAATATAAATTATATTTTTGTTACTGATGTGACCACTGCACTTTTTGACATAGCTTTAAAATAATAACATCATGAGGTCTCCATGCAGCCTTCTCTGCTCCAGGCTGAACAGCCCCAACTTTCTCAGCCTGTCTTCATATGGGAGGTGCTCCAGTCCCCTGATCATCCTCGTGGCCCTCCTCTGGACTTGTTCCAACAGTTCCATGTCCTTTTTATGTTGAGGACACCAGAACTGCACACAATACTCCAGGTGAGGTCTCACGAGAGCAAAGGAGAGGGGCAGGATCACCTCCTTTGACCTGCTGGTCACGCTCCTTTTGTTGCAGCCCAGGATACGGTTGGCTTTCTGGGCTGTGGGTTCACACCGCAGGCTCATGTTCATTTTCTCATCAACCAACACCCCCAAGTCCTTCTCCGCAGGGCTGCTCTGAATCTGTCACCAACAATCTGTCCATGTCACCAACAAAGACATTGAACAAGACTGGACCCAACACCTATCCCTGAGGGACACCACTCATTACTGGTCTCCAGCTGGACATTGAGCCACTGACCACAACTCTTTGCATGTGGCCATCCAGCCAGTTCTTTATCCACTGAGTGGTCCACCTATTAAATTGATGTCTCTCCAATTTAGAGACCAAGATGTCATGCCGGACAGTGTCGAATGCTTTGCACAAGTCCAAGTAGATGACGTCAACTGCTCTATCCCTGTCCATCATAGAAGGCCACCAAATTTGGTCAGGCAGGATTTCTCCTTGGTGAAGCCATGCTGGCTGTCACCAAGCACCTTGTTGTTTTTCATGTGCCTTAGCATACCTTCCAGGAGAATCTGCTCCAAGATTTTGCCAGGCACAGAGGTGAGACTGACTGGTCTGTAGTTCCCTGGGTCATCTATTTTCCCCTTCTTGAAAACGGGGGCTATATTTCCCTTTTTCCAGTCATCGGGAACTTCACTTGACTGCCATGATTTTTCAAATATGATGGGCAGTAGCTTAACAGCTTCATTTGCCAGCTCCTCCAGGACCCACGGATGGATTTCATAAGGTCCCATGGGCTTGTGCACGTTCGGGTTCTTAAATCTTAAAATCTTAAATCTTAAGATTTAAGAATCTTAAATCTTGTCACATTTCTGCCAGCCAGGTGGAAGAAGTCTCTTTTTACTGGTTTTCCACTTTCTAGACTTCAAGGTACTTAAAGATTTGGAGAGAGACACCCCTTAACCTTTCCTTTCATATGTTAAGTCAAAGAAGAACCTGAAGAGTGTGCCTCTAAGATTCGTCTTCCTCTTTAATCCATCATCTTTTTCTTCATCTTTCTCTAACTTATCATTCTTCATTTCATCCTCAACTGGGGGACTATACACCATGGGATGGTGATATAATTTCCTTTTTATACAATATTCCCTAGTGCATTCAGCTCACTAATTACTATTCATCATTGGGCTTTTCTGATTAGCTGGTGAACTACCATCCTCACCCCACCCACCCCCCCCCCCCATACACGGAAACTTTTGCATAATTCTCACTTTGAAATGTGTAATTCTCTTCTGTATTTATAGCTTATGTTTCTCACTTCTATGACGTGTGACACTGCATTTCACTGTCATGTAACACTTGGGTTCAGACAATCAAGCAGACCATTACTTATCATTGTTTACCACCTCCACCATATCTGTGTAATTTATGCACTTTGCTTATACTTATTCTATATTTTTTCAAGATTGCTGATTTTGAAATCAAATCAACAAGGCCTGGACTGGTATCTAAGATATCCCAAAAGAAACATACTAATTCCATTGGGATGCCTCACCTACAGCTAACTATCTTTTAAAAACTGGCATCAAGTTCTCAGTCCATCTACTATGCTGATTATGTTTTTCCATTTCTTAAGTGAAAACATTCTCTGATATTATGCCTATGGGTTACTCCAACTATATTGTATCAATGCTATTACTCTTATCAGCCAAACTTATTAGTTGAGCCATTCAAGAATTTATCAGTCATTCCTTAACCCTGCCAGCAAAACTGAGGAAAATCAGATTTACATTTATATTCTTCAGATTAAAATTAAGAAGGGTGGAAAAAAGCCCAATAATGCAAAATAAACTGTGCTTTCAAGCCAAAAAGTGCATTAGCTCCTATTTTTTGAAGATAATTTTGGCAGATGATTGTTTTTGTTCTTGCAGTTAGTTGTGGACTACAAATCTCTTTCAGCCTCTTCCATCTAGTGGGTTCATTCATCTCTGGCTTAACTAATTGGAAGTGTTCTTTGCCAGAGAGAAATATTCCCTTTTCATATACCATAAAACTTATTTTATGATGAGCCCAATTTATAGCTATTTTTTGCTATATACAACGTAATCCACAGACATTAAAAATTTAAGATGAGGTTTAATTCTTCCTCTTAAAAATATAATTGCATATCTATTCAACCTTAATACTGTCAGACTTACAATTTGGTTTTAGATGGAGCAGAAAAGAACTACTTTATCTGTGTGTGGAAAAAATGATAAAAGATCTTTTATACAATATATCAAACATTTTAAGGCTTGCACCTGATTTAAGAATGTCTGCAGTCCAACACAACACCTGTTAGACACAGAAGACCATGACCCACACATCCATAGGTGGGGTTTTCTTCATTGCAATCTAAATGTATGTAACAAACCCGAATTTCTATAATTTTCTTCCACTGAAAATTCTGACTGGGTGAAAATCCTTGTACTTTATTGATTGATTGCAGTCCACTGGCAACAGGGACTGTAAGAATGCTTCATGAGTTCATGTACTCCCTGCATTTGAGGTGCAAATGTATATAGGTATGTTTATGCCTGCGTATTTATTTATGTGTTTGGGTGTTGTAGTCTCATGATCCAAATAGTATTATTACCACCACTAATGACAGGCCACAGACTTTGTATTAATGCTGCAAAGCCTCAGAAATAGGGCTTGTCAGTCTTGATTTGTCTTGGCCTGCCTGGATCTTTGTTTTAGGTTGTTTAGCTAACAGCTATTTTCTAGCTATGAGGCAACTACAACCTATTTTTGTAGCTTTAGTTCAACTGTTTATGATTGTGTGCTGCAATGTCTATTGCTATAATAGTTCTGATATGTTTTTGTAACTAATCAGTGGTCAAAACCAGCAGTTATTCAGTGTACAAAAAAGTACCTGTGACCCTAGAATAACGATGTGTTACAGAGGAGTGTAGCATAGAATGCTAACAGAGTCCTTGCAAGTGTGGGAACAGTTCCAGTTCAGAGTACTGTTAATAATTAATCAGTTCTCAATTATTAATCATCAAAAGATTGAAACCTTGGAAAATTGTTAATGTTAAACTGGTTTTAAGCATAATGAAAAAAATACAGGACAAGTGTCTTAACTTGTATAAAACACACCATAGATAGTACATTCTGCTGTACATCTGAGGACCAACAGAAAGAAGACCACAGTGTAGAGTCTGTTAATGTATAAAAACTTGCAGACCTGGAGTGAGGAGGAAGTTCCTCACTATCTATGTCATACTCTTCCCAGAGATTTCAGAACATCAACAGTTCCCCAGAAATCCTCTCTTCCTCCTCCTCCTCCTTCTCAAAAAAGACCATACTGTCTCCATTAACTTTAGGGAAGAGGGGAACAGTGGTGGGGTGAATATGACACCAGACAAAAGGATTGGGATTACATGCTCACAGAGAACACGTATGTGTGAACCTAACAATTGTAAATGTGTTATCAACAATTCCTACTCTAAAAGTAGAAACTGGATGGTAAATGCTACTACTGTTGTGATGGATTAAGTATAATTTACAATTAGTCAGAAATCAAGAAAGAAATCAAGTGTGTCCTTAAGAGATTAACTTTTACTACCTGCAGACTTTAAAATAAAAGAGAGGTATGTTTTCTTGGAAGATAGGCAGTGATTTTTTGGCTTTACCCTTATTTGTAAGGTTGAACTTTACACAGAGATGCCTTAAATGATTGATTTATCTATCCTTAAGAAAAACACAACTCTGATATTTTCTGCACATACCCTTATTATCCACAAATCCCATGCTGGAATTTACACCACAATATCTCCCAGTGTTCCTTCATGTAAATCTGTGGCCAATGCTAAGGCCTGCTTTGCTGCATCTCAGGGTTGTCGCAGTCATTGCTAATTCTGTTCCTTTCCAAGGACTAGGACTGTTTAAAGGAGAACAGTACTGGAAATAGTTTAGCAGCTGTATTCTTTACTGACAAACTAGATTATTTCACCTGTATGGCAGAACCAAGACCTCTGATGGTTGCATTAATGTATTTACTTTTGAGTTTTGTATAACCTTGGGTCAATCATTTAATCAGGAATACAATGATTCTAGCATTTCTACTCTTCCGTACATTAGGAAGGCAAATGGAAACTAGCACGAGTTAAAGGCAGGTGAGTCCAAAAGAACCACCTAAATAATTATCGACTTTGCTTCTTAGTACAGATGTCCATAAACGATGTCTTCCCTGTGATTCATTTCTCTGTTCATCAGCAATCCTGTCACTTTTGCAACTTCAGAGAGACCACTCACTAAGAACTGTAATAATTATTGTGAGGACTCGTTCATCACTTAGATATGCAAGCTACGCAGCTAGCTTTTTTTCACCTCCCTTTCCCCTCATTCCACCTCTGACTTCATGGTATTTGTGCTGAACCTGCAAATTCCCTCCAAGCTCAAGGAGTTCTAATGAAGGCAGTTCACTGCTTATGCATCCTGCTGTATCACACAGCTGCCCTGGAGACACAGTGATTGTGTGCTGCTGTTTCAATCTTGACGGCAGGCTGGCCTAGGAGAGGCAAAAAGAAGCCATTTGTATAACACAGTTACCTGAGGCTGCAGCTGGCTTCAAAAATCAGAAAAGCACCCTAGTTGTGTCTGCAAAGTCATATGGTTGGTGTATCAGACTAAACCAAGAAAAAAAGAGCATAAACCTGGACACAGGGATGAGTGGGAGTCCAGGCAGCATGCGTACTGCCAAAACAGACAGTAAATTAACATTGCCATGAATTAATTTGGCACCATCTATTCAAAACACTATGAAATAACTAAGTGTGAAATCACCAAAAAATCCATACATTCTGGCCACCCAGAAGCACACAAATGGGAATTAATGTTTGTGAAAACTTGTGATAAAGGAAAGAAGAAGATTAGAGGGAAAACACATAGATCAGAAATAAAACTTGTTCTACAAAAAAAAAAACAACAAAACAACCAAACCCCCAAAACAAAACAAGAAAACAAACAAAAAGAAACCCACCCCTAAACAGAAAACAAGAACAGAAAAAAAATCACCCCACAAACAAAAAACCAAACCCTGTTTATTTTATATTTCTTTCTCATGGATTCAAAGTTGCAACGATATCTCCAAAGTCTGCCTGTGGCTATCAGTCATAGAATAGAAACACTACCCTGTGATCAACATCATTATTAATTTCTGTTACAGGGTATTTGATACATAGATATATTTTAATACTATTGGTACAAAGATGTTCACAAGAACATGAACAATAAATGATTAAAAGAGATAAAAGGTTTCTGTGGATAGTCTGAGAGCTGAAGGAAAGGCTGTAATGCTGAGGAAATAATTTCTTAGGAGTTACACATGGAACTCAATTAATTAATTATTTTAAGAGCTCTGAAGTACTATACTAGTGTTAAACAGTATTAATTCAACAGCCACCCCTCCTTTGACTTTATTATTTCACTGCCATAAGCACAAACATCCTAACAGTTAAAAACAATTTCTTAGTCTGATTTACCTGCTCTAAGAAGTAGCTTGTAATCCCAGAACTCCTTTTTGCAGTCTCCAAAATAAAAAGATTTCTTTAAAATTTCATTTTATTATTCCACTCGTTTATTTTTTTCAGTCTTTTGGCCAACACAATGCACAACAATCTCAAAGTCTGAAGTGCAAGAAAGTTTTATTATAGCACTCAGATCAATGTGCAGTAGATGAAGGAGAGGAATTTTTAAGGGGAAAATAGTTCTTTAAAACTGACAAAAAATTAAGACGGCATGTGCTGGTTTATGTACAAAAATGTGTACATGATAAACCCAACAAAACCCAAAACCAGACCAAAACCTTGGGTAAGATCTTTTCCTAATTCCTAGACTGTACAGGCTTTATGGGACATGACTGACTGACTGCTTTATAAAGTATTCACAGTAGAAAAGGGAACTGTATTAAAAGATAATAATTAATTTGGATTCGGCCTTGAGAAATACAAGAATCTTCCATAACTATAATTGTTTGCCTGGCCCAATAGCCCCTCTGCAGGGAACCTCTCTTGGGTCCAAGCAACAAGTTTTTAAGACATCCCATGCACAAGATTAGAAGAAACAGAAAAAATCCAAACCACCATATATTAATTAAATTTGTTAATTAAAGTTGAGGCATCTTATGAAACTTGAAATTTCCAGAGAAAGACTCTGCCAGTTGCTGCTCAGGCAATAAATGCTGCTAAGAAGGTCATGCCACAGTGAAAGTTATTGCCCAATTCAATCTAAAATGAGTTTAAGGGTGGTCATCATGAAAGTCCTAATGGTGTCAGTGACTTTGGAGAGCTATTAAATAAAGCATAAATGTATTATGAGGAATTTTATGCTGGTTTTCTTTACTGAAAAGTAAAATCTTAGCTTTCAGGTTGTAAATGTAATGGAAGATTATAAAATTTTGATTCTTAGCTGACACTACATGTAAATGAAATTTTCTCATAGGAAACAAAAGTTTCATTTAAAAGAAGAAAAGTTGTTTTCCTTGAGAGGCATCAACATTGGCAAAGATTTTTTTTTTTTATTTTTAAAATTCTCACATGTTCCTATTTACTTATTTGTGAAATATGATTTGTTGGGGTATGACATCATGTGATGAAACTCTACATCTTGCATGGGGAAAACAATTGTAACAGTTCACTTTGCACTCACAGGTTACTTTTAGCTCAGCCTTTCTACTTTTAGTTAAAAAGTTCATGGCCTGCCCAGGAAGCTGCTATTCATAGTCATCTCAAGACCCTTATTACTACTTTAAAAGCAGTGTTGCAGACAAAGCCATGACAATCAAGTTTGAATAACTGAAAGGTCAAAAAATTAAGCCTTCCTATAGAGGCTTCGTACTTTTCTTAATCAAAATAAAGTTTCTCATTCAGACCACTGAACCAGAAATAGAACAAAGCATGAAGAGTACTTAAAACAGTTTTAGATTGACATCAAGTGAGGTAAGCAAAACCGTGGTGTACTGAAAACACATTCTTTTCCACACCAGTGACATTATTCTTGTTTCTTAGATGTTGTGTACTAAAAAGCACATTCAAATTTCAGAGCTGTACTTATTTTGGAATACATCGAATAAAATGTAGCAGAATATTTAGTGACTTACCCAGAGCAATGTTTGTGTCAGTTGCTACTTAAAGGAACTCTTGGCCTGATTTATCTCTATAACTGTCAAAATCAGTCCAGAAAGCCAATTTTTATTTGTATAACTTCAATCAAAGTAAATAAGAAACGTGTAAGTATAATAGATTAGTCAAAGGCATAGTATGATTTAAATCTCTGCAGATGTCAGCTTATGGAAACCTGAATGCATTCAAAGTTCCTTACAAGTGATATCTGACTATACTTACGGAGAGAGGGAAAACCAGAATGCCAAAGTTGATATATGACTCCCGATGAAAACATGGAGAGCTGTCTTTGTATTCCAGTACCTATTTTTTGTGACAGTGCTCTGGACGACTCATGGTATGTGAGAAACATCACTGAACAAAAAAATTAGGGTAGAGAGAATCAAGTTGTTTGGAGGAGATCGTTCACATCAAGATCAAATATGAATTTCTGTACCAGACAATTGTGGTTCAGCTCGGGGCTACAGTTCAGCCAGGAATCAGGCATAGAAAGTTTGGGCCCACACAAGCTACTCATGTGATTCATTTCTGACCCTGCTTAAAACCTACATCCAGGAACTGATGTCCTCCTTTCTTGTTTTGAATATGAATCAGAAAGAAAAGCAATTTCTAAATTAATCCTTTTTTAGAAAGAAATGACTCAACAGATTTATATCAGTGCACTTAGACTATTTTATATCCTCTGAGGATATGGCTTACAGAGGAATCAGCCCTTTAACATGTAAAGATGAAGCCTGATATCACAAACAGGATGTTCACAAAAAAGCAACACATTATGAATTACTTCAGAGTATTTCATAAGTCTATATACTTTTCCACTGGCCACAGTCCCAAATGGAAAACTGAAGTAGAGATCATTGTTATGAAATAAAAAATATGAAGTCTTCACTGGCAGCAGACTAATGAAAAGACAAGAATTCATTCTGGGAGCAGCCTGGAAAAGTTTGTCTCTATTCTGCACACATTTTGTTTATGTTACAAGACAGTTTCAGCTGAGGGAACATTTACTGATTTGTCTTGAAAGTGGATTGTTTTTTTTTTAAATGCCTGCAGGAGACAGCTTAGTGTGATAAATTTGGCTAAGTGTTGTGGATCTCTAAAGGTATTGTGGCTGCTATTTTCACAGAGATGTTTAAGAGGTGCTTTAGAAATGTGAAATTATCAAAATGCTCATTTCCTGGTTAGTTTTGTGCCACTGCACAGCTGTGCTCAATTAGGCAGCCATTTGAAAAGCAGCAGGGGAAAAAAACTCAACAAAACAAAACCCAACAAAAAAATCCCAAACACCCTAAGCCCCAAATGTATTCTTCTAGACTTTGCATTCTTAATTTATACAAGTAAAAAACCTAGAATGAGTCGTATCAAAAATAGACTACATCAAACCCTCTCTGCAATTAAGTGTATTTTCTTGGAGAATATTTGAAAAACTTTTTTTCATTTCCTCTCAGGTCATTATTTTCAAAATTAAAAGAATCAGAAACAAGGTGGACAACAATATTTCTTGTTCTGTAGTAACATCCAAAGGACACTGTCAAATTTCAGATCAATTATGCTTGACAGAAAGTGTAAATTGCATGATTACCCACCTTAGATTTTTCACAATCTTCAACAGATTCATAATAGATAATGAGAGGGACAGAAGCACTAACAGATAATATTTCCATTAGACAACCCATTCTGAAAGAGTTTTGGAGGTCAGCCTTAAGCTGTATTCTCTCTGGTCTCAGCACTCAAATTTTTCTTAAACTCCCATTGATTTCCTCTGGTTTTTGTGTATCTAGATCTATCTACTTGGACAAAATAAGAGAGCAGAAGGAAAATATATTTGGACAAAATGAAGAGGAAAAAATTGTTGGACATAAAGTTGTCGGTTAATACAGAAGAACAAGTCTCGAAACACTTTTAGAGTTTAGGACTGCTTAAATCCTTTTTCAAATATTACCAGGCTGGGCTGACCAGAGTTGGTCTAATTTTCTATGTGAGAGAGAGAGAGAAATATGATTATATAATTTCCTATTATCTCTTTTATTTTGAGGTATCACAGGCAAACTTCTAGGAACAATCTTCTAGTTAAATGATGTGATTCCCTACTAAGCCATGTAACTTTGGTTGTGATTTTTGTGAAAAGTGTTAGAGATGTACATGTCTGTAAGCTGAGAATACTCTTACTATTTTTTACAGCTTGCGAATTCTAAGTAGGACTTGGTCATTGAGACTTTCCATATGCGCTTTTTTTTTTTTTTTTTTTGCCATTTTAAGAGCAAGTCAGTATCATGTGTCCCAATGACATGTAGACGCATCTGCCTCTCACTGAGAAACTCAGTACAGGTCTGATCTCTTCTGCCTTAGATACTGAGTATACTACATACAAAGCAGTGGATAATAGCAGAGAAGGTCATTTAATTGTGTGTGGCGTGCTCACAGCTAGAATTTCTTGGAAGCTGCTCAGTGTGAGCAAAACAGAAAGATAATACCTTGCCTTGGAGTAAAAAGCAAAGCTGTGTGGGATTGGTACACTTCTTCACATGATAATCTTTTCATTACTGGTCTGGCACTTTTATTATGCTGTTTCTAAGAAATGAACAGGAAAACAACTGTCCCATGAGATATACATATACAAACCATTGGTTGTCTGAAGTCGCGTAATAATCCTCCAGTCTCTGTAATACCAAGTCAGACTTTATAAAACATTGCAGTCATTCTGCCCAAATTCCAGTCCCAGCATTTGCTGATGATTCATCCCCAAAGTCAACAGAGAGAGGAGAAACAGCAGTTTCTGTGCAGAAAATGTGTACCTTCCCTGCTTACAGGGGAGATGAGCACATTTTCGGTAGAATGTTGTTTTCTCGCAAACTGAAACCTGTCACAGACACACATCAGAAGGAAGGAGATCCAGGCACAGCTCTCCTCATTTGGCCTAACTTGGTCATGACATTTCACAGTTTCATATGATACTATGAGTATCAAGCAGAATGAAAAATAAAAGCCATTCTGGTCAGCTATGCTCTAGAATGGCAACATGGAGGATAAAAAACTTCTTTAAAACAGAAATAATCTTTGTCACCAGATAGTTGGACACTTGATAAAACAGAGGGAAAGCTTATACGTTGATCTGTTTCCACACAGCAGTTTGTTAGCCACAAAACACTTTTGGCTCTTGTAGTAATCATATTCTGATTCAGAAGTAGACATACTAGAGAGTTTTCAAATCCCATTAGGTTTAGCTCTAGTTTTTCTAATACAGCTGTTTGAAGAAGAAATAGAGAAAAGTGAACCACGAAAAGTGGAAGCAGATGGAAAACAGAATAAGACAAAATGCATCTCTACAAGATTTCAGAGACCACTAAGTCCTTCTACTAACTGATCTAATCTTAGGTAAACATCTCCTGAAATTTAAATAACCCAATCATTTCAGGAAAATAAGATCCAAGCATATGTTAACAAATATTTACCTATCCATGTGGTTTTAGTTCCCCCACTTGCTAATCCTTCCCATTGCATATTTTCCCCTATTACTTCAGAAAATTTAGTGTAGATCTTCAGAATTTATGTCTCTTTAAGGTAAGTCCAGTTGGAGAAGGAGGATCTATCTGATGAAATGGCATAAGAGCAACTCTGCTAATAAGCTTGCTAATCTAGCAATGAGGTCCTCAAACAATATTTAGTGCTGGATGTTAACCAAAGCCTGATGAGAAGTGATACAGGGGCTAAAGTGAGTAAAGGCCTGATGGAGGAGGCCTTCACACTTTTGTTGTGGAAGAGCTTTACTGGGGACTCCCTCAAGTATCTGTAGCCAAATGCATACAGCACAGGAAAAGAAAAGGAAGAATAAGAAGGCCATGCACAGCTGCAGAATTATGAGCTCATTTGGATTACATAGATACAATGGGGTAGCTTGCGCAGCAGGAGTGCTGGAACAAATAAAGAGGAGCCATTAGAAAGGACAGGCAGTGAAGAAAAGATGTATTTTTCTGCAAAGAATTTGGTTGAATGCAGGGAGATGTGTTTGGGAACTCATGAGACACCAGACACGAGTTTATGGGCGACAATCAGATGACAAACCAACACCTATGACATCTTAGTAGGCTCCTGCTATAGATGTTACCTTGATTTTAGTAAGCCTTTCAACATTATCAGGCCAAACTGGAAAGACACAGTTTGGTAAGTAGACTGTAATTTAGGTGGAAATGTGGCTGGGCTGCTAGGCTGCAAAAACTATGATCAGACATATCAAATGCCAGGTTGTGGCTGGTTACTCATGACATCCCTCAAGGATCAATACTGGTACAAATAATACTCAATGTCTTTATTAGTGACCTGCACAACAGACAGTGCACTCTCAGTAAGTTTGTGGTCACTACCAAATCAGGTGGAGTGTAGGGCCACTGAGGGAATGTGCTAGGATGGAGATATGGGCTGACAGGAACACCTTGAATGTCAATTAATGTTCAACAAAAACAAATGCCAAGTCCTCACCTGTGATGGAAAACCTTGAAGCAGTATGGATTGGGGCTAACCAGCTGGAATGTAGCTCTGCATAAAAGCACTGTGGGAGGCCTGATGGGCAACAGCCTGGATATGAGCCAGCCATGTGTCCTCACAGCAACAAAAGCCAATGACACCCTTGGCTGTATTAGCAGGATTGTTGCCAACAGGTCTTAGAAAGTGAGCCTTCCCTGCTATTCATCACTTATCAGACTACATCTGGGGTGCTGTATCTAGTTTTCAATTAACTTTTGACAATAAGGATACTGACACAGTGGAGCAAGGAACTGCAGGCTACCAATATGATTTGGGGACTGGAGCATGTGCCATATGAAAAGAAGCTAAGAGAACCTAGTGTGTACCTCAAGAGCAGAAGGTTAAGGAGGACTCTCCTAATGGAAGAATTAGAGAAAGCAATCAGGCTATCTGGACCTACACACTGATGGGATGAAAGGCAACAACAGAGCTGCAAATTCTGATTAGATATAAGGACATTTTTTTCACCACAAGGATGATAAAATATTGCAAACGTTGCCCAGAGAGGACGTAGCATCTCCTTCTCTGGAAATATACAGGATGAAACTGGCAAGGCCCTAAGTAACCTGCTCCAATCCAGCACGCTGTAACAGGAGATGCTCAGCAGTCCCTTCCCATCCCACCTAAATTATCTTTTTATTCTATGAATTAATGCAGGCATCCGCAAGCGGTCAGTGAGAAATTGAATAGTTAAATACTTGTCAGAGCTGCAGAGTAAGTAATTGCTTGGGTGTTTTTCTTATCTGTTCCTCTGGATCAGGATGTGTTGCTTCTAACATATTCACCTCTCAGCAAGAAAGTTGAAATTTGCTTAATCTTATTCCAAGTGCCTGATCAGAAACCTTAACCACTCATCAGGCCTGACCATAATTAATATCTGAGGGTCTTTAGTTTCGGGGTTGTGAGTATTGGTAGAATCAGCGATCCAAAAAGCATCTTTGAAACAAAATACTGTTTCATCTTAACAGTAAGGAAAAGGTAGAGCAAAAGTATAGCTCTGTATAGGTGAGATTCAGTTAATGAGATGTGAATGTCCACATTGTTTACATCTGAGATAATCTATTCAAGATCTTTTTATAGTCGCAGGACGTCTACTTTCAAATCAAAGCCGAAGTCTAGGACTGCTCATCTTTATTGTACTCCAAAACTGCCTATAACTCTTCATTGATTAATCTGGGAAGAAATGTAGCCAAGGGCAACTATCATCTCAGCTACAGATACTGACACTGTAAATGTCTACATAACATTAAATAATTCACAACTTACAGATCTAGCTTATCTCTGGAGTCTGGATTCCAGTCTACATCCCCAAACTTGCCCTTTAGCCTTTTTCGTTGAAGGCTTCTTCTTTTATTTTAATCCAAGTTTTCTGTTTTCTGCTCTGTTTGCTGATCCTGCTTAAACCAAGTGAGTCAGCCTGCAAGAATGTCACAAGTTCACTTATAGACTGATGGAACTGCGATGATCTGAAATGTTTCTAAGAAATGAATATCAGGATTATAATATACACTGTTTACAGAGCCCATTTCCTGACAAACATGCTCTGTAGATTCATGAAGTAAACACCACAACAATCCTGTTAAGCCATAGCATTCATAAAATATTTACATGCAGCTTCAAATTTGTCACAATAGTGTAAATATTTAAAGCAGTATCGCCAGTATCTTGGAACCATTACGGCAGTTTGCACCCAGACTTATTATTTCAGAGTCTCTGCAAACACTGCCAGACATTTTCAGCAACTTTTGACAGGTTTCTGCACAATCATTTCACCTAGTAAAAGTGCATGTTCTTTCATTAACCTGAAGTTAAAATCAAGACCTCTGAAAGCAATAAGAGATCTGCAAGAAACAACCTTCCACTAATTGCTGTAAAAGAGTGCTGTTTATGCAGTTTATTTTACACAAAACAGGTAGCAGTGCTGCAGTACAATTAAAAAATTTTTAGACATCTTCTTCACAGAAAACAGAGAAAGGATGTCAAATGGAGAAAGATGTCAAAACGGTTTAGGCATGCTTGAGAGGAAGCGTATGCGGATATCTGTGTGATATCTTTGAAACATTATGATTTTCTGGGACAGTGGACAAGGCACAAATTAGAGATCATATAGCAGGTGGAGGGGGAACTGAGAGCAGCATTAAGAAATGTCATTCCATTCTAATCCTATTTCACTCTTAATTTGGATTTTATGAGACCTAGCTTTGGTATTCTGTTCATTTCCCAAAGCTTCCAATATTCTTGATTTTGGGGAGTCAATTTGTTTATTAAATACAAAGAACAAGACCTTTTAGAAGTAGAGGGATGCAATTCTGCTGTCTTCAAAAAGTTCAAAGACATGTATGCGCAGAGGGAAAATAAATTACATGGAGGTCCCTCAAAATTTATAAATAATAAGTATATGATGAAAACTTCCTATGAAAAGTAAACCCTGACCTCTTTGTTCCAAGTTTCTCCTCATTTTTTCTCAAAGGAAGTTTCTCAGAGAAAGTTCTCTTTCTAATAGGAGGTCTGTACAATACAATGACACACCCAGCATCTTTTGGGGTGAAGACTTACGTAAGCTGCGGCCAACAGCTGTGTTCTCTGTGATTTTTCCTTGGAGATCTTTAGGAAAGCAAAACATGAAAACACAGTAAGCTTCTCTTTGTGCTTTATCTCTACCATATCTCTGCAAACGTATCAGTCACAATAATTTTCTTGTCCCCTTTCCATTTTTTACCCCTGGATCATCTAATGAAAGTTAATTTCCAGAGGTCTGGCAACTTACCCAGAAGCCAGTTTATTAGCTTTATAGCCTTTGATCAGATGCAGCAATTTATATCACCTCTTTTTCACACAAGTACTTGTAGTGATGATAGTTCTAAATCAGACCCATATATCACTGATGGATTTTGTTTAAATGTGACCATTATTTTTTTTTTTTTGGCCTGTTACTTGTTGCTTATATTCAGCAACAAGTATAATATAGATGTCAGACAAAATAACTAAAAATTAATCCTCATGAACATAGGTCTATTAGCATAAGGCCTTTTCCATAAGACAAAGATATCGTATTACAAAAAAATAATTTGCAAAGCTTTCATTCATGATATCAGCATTTTACATTGTGAAGAAAAAAAAAAAAAAAGAAGAAAGGCCTAACATGGCACAGCATTTTCAGTGGGAACCTTACAATAAATTCAGTCTGAAGAGAAACATGTTACCTTTACTCCTCTTGCTCTCTGGTCTTTATTTCTAAGTGATACATGGCTGTATAGTTTGAAAGTTGATTAATGCACTTACTTTACAAATAGTGTCTTGTACACTTCAGAAAAATAGGGTTTTACTGGAAAAAAAACCAACCAACAACCTAACTCTTCAAAGGCAAATCATGTTGTTCATGATAAAAGTTCTGACAAATAAAAAAAGAAAAAATCAGCTGATGGCTACAGTCTGCTCTTCCATTAGGTATTATTAGTACTGTTCCAATGTCAAGTGTGGAATTGCACTCAACAAACCTCACTTCAAACGCAGGGAAGTCTACGGGGCTTAAGATTTACATTAGCTTTTAAAACCAATAGAAAGGAAGAAAAGAAGGAAGGAAGGAAGGAAGGAAGGAAGGAAGGAAGGAAGGAAGGAAGGAAGGAAGGAAGGAAGGAAGGAAGGAAGGGAGGAAGGAAGGAAGGGAGGAAGGAAGGAAAGAAAAAGAAAGGAAGGAAGGAAGGAAGGAAGGAAGGAAGGAAGGAAAGAAAGAAAGAAAAAAAAAGGAAGGAAGGAAGAAAGGAAGGAAGGAAGGAAGGAAAGAAAAAGAAAGAAAGGAAGGAAGGAAGGAAGGAAGGAAGGAAGGAAGGAAGGAAGGAAGGAAGGAAGGAAGGAAGGAAGAATTTTGCTCTGCTATTGCAAGACCCCTTTTTTCACTCAGATTACATTTTCAATGGAGTACACCAGCACTCAACTTACTTCTTCCACCAGTTAGAGAGAAGAAGGGCCCTTACAGGAAGAATAGAAAACCCCTCTTTGCGACACTTTTGAAGTCTTTGACTTACAACTAACAGCAAACACATGCCATAAAAAAAATAAAAATCTAAATGGCATTTTAGCTGCTATATTCTTTTTCTCATCAAAGTCATTGCAATAACTTTGAGTAGTTCAGTTAATGCAACATTCAAGGACAAACATTCAGAGGCAAGCACACAGCTCTTAAAAACATTCAGAAACATATATAGAAAGTAGCCTAAAAATATGGCAGAGTCAAATTCCATCCCAGTAAACGTAAACCGTTTTGTTTCACTTTGATTGCTTTTGCACCAGACTCTTAAGACAGTTTTCAGCTGCAGCCTTTCATCTCTTTGTCCCCTTCTCCCATAAAACAACATAACAAAGGTTAAAAAGATAGCTTTAAGTGTAATTACCCAAAATTCAATATTTAATTTTCTTATAATATAGATGATGACAGAATTATTTTAAAGTTGAGTGATTACCAGTCAGATATCTGCACCTTTATGAGGTAAAAAACCCCACCCAAACCAAGTATTTCAACATGTTAATAAATCTGTCTTTAGAAAAAAAGGGAAAAAGAAACCAAAAAAAAGGGGGAAAAAAATTATACATTAAAACAACCCATGAAATAGGTTGATAAGATTCTCCTAATGATTTGCGAGAGGCAGCTGGTAAACTTGTGCACAGCCTTGATGCACACCTCAAGCTGCAGTACAGTAACAGCAGCAACCAGCAATGGTGCATCAGCTGCTTCTTGCTGGAGAAAAATCTTTGTGGACTCCCAAGTAGTATTCTGCAGAATTGACAAGGTTGCTTGTTTATTTTTCCAATCCAACACAGGTCGTTGCTGGAGGCATGGTATATACCAGACCAGCTGGTTTATGGTAGTGATTTGAAATAACAAACTTTTGCTTTTGCTAAAGAGGCAGATTTTTGAGCAGTCTACCCTGTATAGCACCTTATGAAAAAAACTTGGCACTTTCTTTCTGTCATGGCAAATGTAAGGCGAATCTTCTTTATATCTTTTCCCTTGATCATATTCCCTTGTGACTTTGATATAAGATCATTGTTTTGTTGTAGTACTATTTTTACATAGGTTTAGTTTACAATGCAGATGGAAATTGATTTAGTGCCAGGATTTTTTATATGTATTTCCTCTCTATAAGTATATATACACACCATAATTGACACCACAAATGAATAAAAAAAATGAGGGATATGTAGTATCTTTCAAAATGAAAAGCGGATTTTTCTACCTTGAAGTGAAATGTGTGGGGAATCTAAATCATAAAGTCATCCTGAAACAGATATTAATCCTAATTAGGGCTCAGACTACAGTGACAAAAGTATTAATAAATTACTCCCTTTCTTGTAGTAGCTTGTTTTTACTTGAGAAAAAAAAAACTGCTTGGTTTACACCAGAGATTCATTACACCATGGAAAAAAGGAAAGAAAACAGTCACAGGCAAAACAACTGAATAATTGTCACCACTAAAAGATGGCTCAAAAATCTTGCCCTTACAAGCAAGGTGGTTTCAACAGAGACTATGAATTTTTCTTCTTCCAAATTGCCTGTGAATATGGCTGGCTGTGAATGTCTATTCACCTTCAATCATCAAAGCAGGAATGCTTGTACTCAAACATCTCACTCATACTGTGGACAGTGAGCTAATCTGAATCACTGCTGTGTTATTTTTCCAAAGACCTCATTAGGCTACCTTTTAACCAAAAATTGATAGTGTGTTTGATACAGTACTGAATTATGATGTCTCAGCTGCCCATGAGTGGCATGCAAATGTAAGTACTATTACGCATGCGTTTAACATACAGCCACAAGCAACCACCCTGCAAGCAAAATGTACAGGGTGATGAAAACAGCAAGCTATGGCTGTACAAACCACTTCTTTGGCTGCTTCTTTCAAAGAGCAGTTATTTCAATCCTGGTAATAAAAATTATACATTTGTTAATTAAAAATTTGTTAGAAATACATATCATATTATCCAACTCAATCCCCAGGTAAACTGACCAAGCACTTAGCCCTTCTGTATTTCCTCCTGCTAGTGGTCTCCCAGGCTTCTTGGCAAAGTCTGAAATATTTTCAGCACATATGCAGTGCTGTCCTTGTTCTTGCTACAAAATGAAAATTAAAATATTAAGTGACTCAGAACAATGTACTCCACTGCTCATCTTACTAACTTATATGTGCTATGTGTGATATAGGGCAACCCTACCTTGCCACAGCTTTGGCAAAACAGAAACTGCAAGTCTCAGTACATCTCTCTTTTCTGAGCTGCATTTGGAAGCATGTTCACAAGTACTTTCAGAATTCTTCCCTGTTATGTTGACAACTAATAAAATGATGACCAGCAAAAGACACAGTGGATTCAGAGATTTCTCATGCTCTAAAGCAGTCTTGGATTCAATACCCTTCCTGCAAAGCCTATGTCTGTGCAAAGAGATGCACAAACCAATTCTCCTTTGCCTACATGTGGATCAAGATTGCAGCACAGAAGATCTAAGGACACCAGAACTTACTCTTTGACCTGGTAGAAATTAAAAACAAGATTAAAAGTTAGGAGGAATGTAAATCCATGAACCATTCACAAGCAAGTGTTTGGTTTTGGCCTCCTGTGTAAAAAAAACACCAAAAGAAACAAAAACCTAAAACCACCCACCAACCTGCCACGTTTCTCTTGTGGAGGATGTGTATGTAACACTTTGTATTCTTTAGAAGCAGTGTTACTTGAAAAGACCTTACTAAAAATAGAATGGGACTCCAAAAGACTAGGAAGAAGAAAATACGTAAAAGAAGGAAAGATTATCATTTTATGGCAGATTATCATTTTATGGCAGCATCATAGCAGTAGTGGGAGAAAAGGTTTAGCCAAAATAAGCTCACCACCTGCATCTCTTTTAATGCCTCTTCATTCCATTGATATAAGTGATGGATATTCTGGCAGAGGTGTCTTAATTTAGCATTTCAACATATTCTGAGTATTTAATGAAATTTCTTGTCAGAGACTGCAGCTGTGAGTCTAGGCCTAGAAAAAGCAAGTCAATGTTATGGTTATTTCCCTGGGTTTACTATTTGGATGCATGTTTTCCCAGAAATCTCACAGCAAACCAAATCTCTCTAATAACAGATCTTTTTTCTTTTCTGTAGAGAAAGATTTGTTATGTTGTCGTGGTTTAAACCGAGCCACACAACTCGTTCACTCACTCCCCCCATTCCTTTCTCCCTCTTTCTTTCCTTCTCCCCTCTCGCTCCCAGAGGGATGGGGAGGAGAATCGAGAGAATGTAACTCCTACGGGTTGAGATAAGAACAGCCCAGTAACTAAGGTATAACACAAATCACTACTGCTACCACCAATGATAATAATGATAAAAGAAAATAACAAGGGAAGAGAATACAATACCACTCACCGAACGAGTTTGATCCTCCCCCACCCCCACCCCCCCCACTCCGAAGAGCACCCGTACCCTTCCGGGTAACTCCCAGTTACCTCCCTGGGCATGACGTGCTGTGGTATGGAATACCTCTTTGGCTAGCTTGGGTCAGGTGTCCTGTCCCTGCTTCCTCCTGGCCTCCCCTCGTCCCTGGCAGAGCATGAGACTCACAAAGTCCTTAGCCAGAATAAACATTACTTAGCAACAATTAAAAACAATCGGTGTTATCAGCTGTGTCCCAGGCTGGAAGTCAAAACACAGCGCTGTACCAGCTACTAAGAAGAAGAAAAACTGACTGCTACTGCTAAACCCAGGACATATGTGCAGCTACCCAATCCTCACACCTGTAATAAAGCACACCCTCAGATTTTTGCAGCTTTTCTGTAAGATGGTCTGACTTTTCAGAGTTTCTCTTCATTTGTGACCTGTATTTAAGCTCAGGCCCTCTGTTCTTGACCTAAGCTATGTTGCTATGTGCCAGGCCATGCATCTCACTGATGCATCCACAGACCAGGCTTCTTGGCTTAATCTTGGACCTGCCTGTGACCGGCACAGTCCATGCTCTGTCAGTATGAGAGTTGCTCATGTCTCCTGGCCCCCAAGTTGATACCCACCCCTTCTGCATTTTGGGTCTCTGCTTAAGGGGAGTACTGCCATGTAAGCAAGACTGAAAAAGCTAAGCAAGGTCTTACTCCCCTGTTACAGCACTGGAATAGCTCTGTGCATCTGTCCCTCTTCAATGATACCCAAAATGTCAGAAACACAGAACAGTTTTATGTTGTTTGCTTCTTCTCTGATTTCACTTGATAGCTCCATAAAAGGCTCTTCCTTGCGTTATGTGTAGTTGAGCTGTCAGTCTGAAATGGAAAGGCAATGTTCTCATCCAGAAAACATTTAATGTTTCAGATGTGGTGACGAGGACAAAAAATCCTGCCAAAGTGAATAATCAAAAGAAAGAGCATGTTTCCCCAGCTCAGGAAAAACACCAGCAAAAGCTTAGGATGCTCACCTGCATTACAAGGTGTTAATGTCCCAGATCATTCACAGCAAGGGCCTTGACCTCAGTTTAACAGTACTCGAGGTAATAATATTATACCATTGATCTTCAGGGCTGGATGGTAAATAGTTTCTTGCTGAGGCTGTACCTCCTTTTCAAAAATGTTCAAACTAGATATGCTTTGGAAGAAAAGTTTTAAATTTGAAGAATAAGAATTTCCCTATGACAAAGACATTTAAACTGAACATTCCTGATGGGCTTTCATGCCAGGCAAAACATCAAAGAAATTTATTTTAAATAGCCTGTAATCAGTTCTTTTTATGATATGAGGTATCTTTATAAATTGCTATTTAGGTTTTCAGTGGATTATTATTTTTGACAGTTGATTTTAGCACTAATCCATTTCAGCCTCCTTAATTAGAGTGTTTAGTTTAGAAAAAAGAAGAGTCAATGAGCAGACTTCAAATGCTTTAAAAGCTCCTCCAAGGAGCTGGTAATAATCTGCTCTTCATGGATAAACAGGAAGTAATGGACTTAAATTCACCAAGGGAAGTCCAGCTTAGTCATTATCAAAGACATTCTAAATGGTAAAGGATAGTGAAATATCGAAACACATTGCCTGGGAAAAGAGTGGTGATTCCATTATCGTAGGTTACTAAGACGGGCCCATCAAATATCTATCAATCAAGAAAAAAGCTGATGCTGCCTGAGAGTAGAAGGATGAAATAGGTATTTCATCTATGGAAATATTAGCATTCAATCAAAATCCAGAAACTATATGAAAGAGGATATTTCTCAAAAGGTATTTCTTTAGATTAATGTTAGAATCACCATCTATATGTAAAAAGTTTTGAATATTGAAATGCTTAGTGGAACACTCTGCCTTTCCTATAAGTAAAATGCAGTTCCCTAGGCAGCACTTTTCCACATTGTTGCTGCAGAAAACATAATTAAATCACATATATGAACCCTGGCATCTCAGTTCCACAATTATTCAATTATTTTCTTTAGTTTTATAGCTCTATTCTATTTTTCACACATTGTTTTTAAATTTGGATTTCAGTTACACAGCATGCCTTCCACATTTGTGTTCCCTGTGTACCATGAACCTTCACTGCAACTCCTGAGGTCAGCAAGGTTTAGGCACATATTTAAAAATCAAAGAAATTTTTCTTGAATTTGAGCCTTGCTTAACACAGTATCATAAAGGCTTTCAAACAAAAATTGAAATCCACATTAGAATGCCTCATAATGGATTCTAAGATGGAGGAAGCATGAAAAAAAATGATGCCTGAATGAATCTTTGTTGTAATTGAGTTAAGAGCCAGAGCTTCAATAGCACAAAGTTAGCAACAGATATTGAGATCCCACAGATTTCAGGCCATGCAATTAAAAAGGCATAACATCAACCCTGCCTGAAGGTATTTGCAGCCTAAATACAATTTAGACTCTTAACACTCTTTAAATTTAATACATAGAAGATCACTGTACAGTCTTATATCTTCCGGGATTTTTTGACTGAGCAAAAAGGACAAACGGGAGTTCTTACTCAGCCCATTGTGGCCTAGCATAACACCATATTTAGCAGGGTTAAAAATACCCAGCAAAGTGTTCTGTTAGGATGAGTGGTAACTTGCTGGAACTCTTGAAAATGTCAGCACACAGAAACACTCTATTCTTCTAGGTTTCATTTTGGTCTGAGTCCTTCATCAAATGACTTCTATATCCTGAGACTCTGGATGCTGAGCATGCTGAAACCCTGTGCAGAGTGGTCTGTCCACTCTCATGTTTCTCCAGATATATTTTGAATCTTCACTTTGTGAATTCGTTGCCTGGCCATGCTTAATTTGATTTCTCCTTCAGGAAATTACCAAAAGTTCTCTCAATAAAATAGAAGAAAATTCCTGTATGTCCTTTTAAATTAGATAGGGAACTACACACAAATAAGCAACATTTCTCATCATCTCTTGTAATCAGAATACAGTAAGATCAAATGAACAAAAGACAGCTAAAACATTAATCCAGTTGCTAATCCCACTGTTGTGATTGCTCCTTGTCAGAGTTTGCATTCCAAAGGCTGAAGTCTTTCTAGCCTGAATGCCATTGTATCTTCCTTCTTGCTTTTAATATTCCAACTATTTATTACAAAATTCATATTTTCAGTTTTATTTAAATACAGAATTAGAGCTAACTAACTTTTGAAAAGAACTAAGCCAGCCAAATTCAGCCATCAACTGACTCACTCTCACAGATTGCATGGAAACCTGCAAAAATGTCCTTGGCCGCCACACAAACAGGCATGAAAAGTAGATGAATGAATTGGTTTATGTTCTGCTTTATGAGTAGGGGGTAGAGCTGTAAACTTTTACACCTGCTTTCATATTTGTGTATATGACATTCTAGCGAACAGCAAAAAGTTATTGTTGTTACAAAAATACATTTGAGTTCTTATTACAAGATCCCTTTATATATATTTTCATTATAGCAAAACTCAGGATTTTTAACTGATACTATAAAGGTACTGTTCCTCTACCGGATTAGTATATATTGTTGTCCTTCTACATATTTTAAGTCTTGAGGATTTCCCCCAGCATAATACTTACAACACTTTCAAAGCTGTAAGGTAATTCCTCTTCCTTTCCTCGCCCATAAGAAATGGTCTGTAGCCTGAAGTAAGCCCTTATGCTGTCTCAGACACCTGGAAGTGGAAGGGTTCATGCTGTTGTGTCCACCTGCAGCAATGTAAGTAGTTCTTTTTACAACGCATGGGAAGAAAAATGGATCAGCTCTCACTTTTCTTGGTTTCATTGTCTCCGCAACACAATAAAAAAGTGTTCATTTGAAAGTGCCATTTAAGCCACCATTTCTCAAAGTTGACCCAGGAGACAGTGTTTTCAGCTGATGAAGTTCAATTTGTACAAGACATTTCCAATTACTTGCTCAGGCATAAAAATATAGTTGGTGTTGAAGTGACATCTTTATTGGTTTTAGTTAGCATTAAAGAAACTAAGTCAGAAAACAAAGGGTGAAGAGAAAAATTTTTCTTTTTGTGGGTTTGCTCACACACTCTATTTCATGTGACAATCTCAGGAAACTGCTTGTAGACAAATGGAATGTCAGAACCACACTAGATTGTCATTGAAATAGAACTTAAGGCACTATTAAAGTTAGACATGTAATAGCAACTGCTCTGTATAAGGCCAGTAAAGTGTGCAAGCAGGGCTGATTTGTAACAAGTATGAAGCACAGTGATTCAGATGATCTCCTTAATTTGAAAGGCTGTGAAACAGTGATACCTATCCACTTTCCCTTACTCATCTAAGGACTCTATTGACATCCAGTGAGAAAGGTTATAGTGTTTCAGGCAAACAGTTCAGTATTACCTGGTTTTGTGCACTCACACCAAATTTTCTCCCCCATAATTTCCCTTTTATAGAATGATAGAACCATAGAATAGTAAGGGTTAGAAAGGACTTTAAGATCACCTAGCTCCAGCTCCCCTGCCATGGGCAGGGGCACCTCACACTAAACCATGTCACTCAAGGCTCTGTCCAACCTGGCCTTGAACACCACCAGGGATGGAGCATTCACAGCTTCCTTGGGCAACCCATTCCAATGCCTCACCACCCTAACAGGAAAGAACTTCCTCCTTATATCCAATCTAAGCTTCCCCTGTTTGTTTTAACCCATTACCCCTTGTCCTATCACTACAGGCCCTAATGAAGAGTCCCTCCCTAACATCCTTATAGGCCCCCTTCAGATACTGGAAGGCTGCTATGAGGTCTCCACGCAGCCTTCTCTTCTCCAGGCTCAACAGCCCCAACTTTCTCAGCCTGTCTTCATATGAGAAGTGCTCCAGTTCCCTGCTCATCCTCGTGGCCCTCCTCTGGACTTGTTCCAACAGTTCCATGTCCTTTTTATGTTGAGGACACCAGAACTGCACACAATACTCCAAGTGAGGTCTCACAAGAGCAGAGTAGAGGGGCAGGATCACCTCCTTCAACCTGCTGGTCATGCTCCTTTTAGTGCAACCCAGAATACGGTTGGCTTTCTGGGCTGAGAGTGCACACTGCCGGCTCATGTTCATTTTCTCATCGACCAGCACCCCCAAGTCATTCTTCTCAGGGCTGCTCTGAATCTGCCCAACCTGTAGCTGTGCCTGGGATTGCTCTGACCCAGCTGTAGGACCTTGCACTTGTCATGGTTGAACTTCATAAGGTTGGCATCAACCCACCTCACAAGTGTGTCAAGGTCCCTCTGGATGGCATTCCTTCCCTCCAGCGTATCAACCAAACGACACAGCTTGGTGTCATCGGCAAACTTGCTGAGGGCGCACTCAATCCCACTGTCTATGTCACCAACAAAGACATTGAGCAAAATCTGTCTCAACACATATCACTGAGGGACACCACTCGTTACTGGTCTCCGGCTGGACATTGAGTCATTGACTACAACTCTTTGCATGCGGCCATCCATCCAGTTCTTTATCCACTGAGTGGTCCACCTATCAAATCCATGTCTCTCCAATTTAGAGACAAGGATGTCATGCAGGAAAGTGTCAAACACTTTGCACAAGTCCAGGTAGATGACATCAACTGCTCTACCCCTGTCCATCAGTTCCGTAGCCCCATCATAGAAGGTCACCAAATTGGTCAGGCAGGATTTCTCCTTAGCAAAGCCATTCTGGCTGTCTCCAAGCACCTTGTTGTTTTTCATGTGCCTTAGCCTGCCTTCCAGGAGAATCTGTTCCAAAATTTTGCCAGGCAAAATCTTTCCCCAAGAGAGGTATAGAATTAATTGCATTTTGTAATGAAATAGTATTTGAAAATATTTTGTCAATTTTCTTCAAGCCAGTGAAGTAAAATAAAAGTAGTTGCTCATATTATTGTTTTGTAACACTTCCAGATTTACCATATGTCTATTTTCCTCCAAGAGGAAGAAAAACATTTCTTTCAGAGTTCTTAACTTAAATCACAAATAAGAGTAAGCAGAACAGTAAAATTCTGCCAGACATGGTGCTTCACTGAATGTCTTGAACAATATGGTTTAATTCTCTCATGATTCATCTCAGGAGCTTGTTTTCTGCATTCAGGTTGGTGTTTTCTGTCTACTACGATATTAAGTCTTTTTTTGCTTTCTCATTTTTATTGAAACTGGTGGGTTTCTATGAAAAGTTATAGTTTTGGACTTTTACACATCCTGAATAAAAAATGTTTCAGTGGGAAAGTTTACGACTTATGATAAGATTTCATCCATTTAATCGTAATTTCTTTTCCCTTAACTACTGCAATAAAATTAATGAAATAATATCTTTGATGACTGCAGCAATCTATACAGTGCAGAGAAGAAAAAATAACATTATTTCTTACAGATATAACAAGTCTTAACCCATACAGAATGAAATAATATATTCCTATTTTTTTAATAATTTTAATAAAATGTTTCTGATGCTACATACATGGCAGTGCCAATTATCTAGTTGTTACAGTCTTCAAATGGTATATGAAAACACCGCTACATTTTCACTCCCGTAAATGTTTCCTTAAAAGAGTTTCAGAATGTGGTATGACTGATTTATCTACTGAATAATGAGTGAAGCAAAGTTCTTTCCAGTTGTGAGCAGTATCTGATAGATTGTAAAATATTTAACCAGTCTATATACTGCAAAATGCATTTCTGATTATGCTGTCATGATGTTCTGATACAGTGTACGTGTTCTTGTATTGCTTCATAATAACAACCACAATTCTATTATTTTTATCATCTGCTCAAAACCTGAAAAGGCCTGTTCCATTAAGCAGAAGTTCATTGAGGACATATAAACCGCAAAAGCACTTAAATAAATCTTTCAAAAGAGAAAGGAGTTAAATTTACTCTACCCACGAATATCTTAGATTTTTTGCCTGAAACTCTTTGGAAAAATTCTAATGTTACATTAAAAAAAGCAACACCTAAAACTTCAAGTGAATCAACTTAGTCTTGTTAGAGATAAAGGCCATAAAATAGTTACAGGTGAAGTGGTTGTTTCCAGTAATTGAATCTGAAGACTTAAGTGCATTCATACTATAATATTTAGTCAGCAGTTCAAAATGGAGTGCCCCTGATTTGCATGAGAAACCTCTGGAAAAAATACCTCAGGGAATTACATTATGCTCCAAGGCTTTTAAAAAGGCCAAGTTTGGCTCATGAATTTAACTAGTCCAAATTTAGGAAACAGATGCAAAAGAGACATTTTCAGAATGGAAATTTATGTCAGATATGTTCAACGAGTGCAGACATTCTGTTCTCTTCCTGCACATAGGACATAAATAATTATTTACTGTTGCTTTGGGTATCAAAGAGAAACACTGAACACACAAGCTAGTCCCTCAGGAATTTTCAGCATTAACAAGCTTCTTATTTATATACATATAAAAGGCACCTGCAGCTGTATTTCATTAGAATAAAAAATGGCCCTCAGTGACCAATAAGGCTAATCAAAGCAAAGTTTTTCCCAAAGGGTGTAGCAGTACCCACATTTCCCTTCTGAGCCAGTCAGGATGGATTTAGGCTATAAGAATGCGTTCATCCTTCTTCAGACTTTTCTCTGTTAATTACAATGCATTGTGTACACTGCATCTGTGCTTGAGTAGAACAGGATGCAAATGAAATTACAAGACCATTTTTAAAAGGTAAACAAAACTTTGATAGTGCAGCACTCACTAAACTGAATGTTCCATTAAACCCTCCTGATAACACTGTGTCTCAGAAGATAATCGTGATGGGAGCAACTAGGTAACCTGCTAGATTAAAGTAAAGCAAGGTAGTTTTTGATGGCAAAATACATGTTTTGCTGTCCTTTCTGCATTAAACATAGGAAACCGTTCTCAAATCTGCCTTGCTTTTTTTTAATCAGGTAGACACCCTTTGACATGGACTGTATGCCGAATAAATAAGGACAATCATTAGTACCTTATGCCTATAATAGTCCACAGAGATTAATAATAAATTTTCTGTCTACCTGCTTGACTAAAACATAAGGTATTGTCATTTTCTCACATTTATATCTGTGAGTTGCCAAATGCTGATATTTATTATTACATTATCAAGACATGTGTTGAGCCCATCCAATTTTTGTGGGCAATAAAACACTGTATTTTAACCATAAATTTGGTTCATGCAAAATCTGTTTCTCAAAAACATCTCAAAGAAAATGTTTCTGGGTTTTGTATTTACTGTGATAGATGCTAAAAGCTGCTCAATATCAGCTGAGTCTTGGTGAGACAGATTGTTCAGGAGATGCAGTCAGAGATACATGATTAATACACTTGTCCAAAGTGCTTATATAACTCCTGTTCTCAAAGTACTGAACACCACACGCTCATGTTTAGCCTCATAAGGTCTCCAAAACATAGATACATACTCTCCATCTCTATTTTCATACAACTCAGATGCAGCTAAGCTAAAAGCAGGTGATCCATAAAGTCTCTAGCAAAGTACACTGGAACACAAGTCTCCATAAACTTACCTCTTTGCTGGACTCTCTCCTTTTTCTAATTTCTGTAACTGTGAAGTCTGCCTATCGAAAGAATATCATTCTATTCTACTTATTTCTCCATCTCTGTAAGAGCTGGCAGGAAAAGAAGGAATAGGAGATTCTGGAAATCTGAAGAACAAGATAAATAACAAACTTAAGCAACAGAGCTGCCAGAAACAAGAGAGGAGGCAGAAGTAACTCTGTTCTTAGAGTGCTGTGTCTTATCTTTAGCCCATTTCATACTGTGCATCATGGTCAACAGGGGTAAATGTAAGAGCATTTCAAACTGACATCAAACAGCATAAGGATATTTTATAAAACAGGGAAAATGGCAGCCCCAGAGCCTCTTTTTCAAGGAAATGAATTGAAAATGCAGTGTGTCAGACTATTCACTCTCCTAGTCTAGATTGCTCAATATCTTTTTCTCTCTCTTCTTTTTGTCTCATTTCACAAAAGAAATCAAACAAAGAAGTTGGCTTACCTTTCCTTATTGCTCCATTTTCTGTTCTTCTGTTAAGAATCACTGCTCTTCTATTCCCAAAGCCACCCTGATGGATAGTTCAAGAAAAGGTCCATAAGCAGAATACGCAGTTTGAGTTCTTTGACAATTCATGGCACAGAAAGCTCTAAAACAGCTTGCTGCTAACAAAAATATAGAAAGACTTTACTGGCCTCACTAATACAGATTGCCTTTGTTTTGAGCCCACCCAAAGCCTGTGAATAGGCCTCTCAGGAGAGGGCGTTAGAAAGAAGACAATCCTGGGAACACCCCAAGTCTGCTTCTTCTCATACACGGTTCAAAAGCAGTCAGTCTTTCCAAATTTAGATATCGCACAGCCAAGGTTGCGGATCTTATGGCTATCACACTGGTGCTAAATGCATCTGCCTCCAAGAACAATCCTCTGACCAAGACACTGGGGCAGCAACATGACTCAAGGTCCCTTCCAGCTGTAACTGGTCACAGTGACTTTCTTCATCATTTACCCACATCTTTTCTGAGTGTTGTGTAGGACCAAAAAGCCCTTATACATCACTATTAGCATTTTATATGTTTTTTTGTTCAAAGTGCCTTCAATAATCCTATTAATCATTATGCATTATATTCAGCTTTAAATTAGTTTGTCCGTTATTAAAGGGAGTTAATGTAAATTGACATAGCTGAACAGCCTTGGCTATCTAGTGTCAAACATCATGGATTCAGTAGTTTTATGGTAATTTCAACTTACTTTGGATTGGGCCTCTTTCAGCTGCTGACACTGAACACTGCCAGCCTCAGCAAGAGGAAGTGTTTCCCTCAGAGGTCTTCTTTAAAGAGCCCTCATCTGTCCAATTCTTCCAAAAATCTCTTCTGTGCTGTTGTATAAGAAGTTTTGGTGGACCATAATATTGCAGTCAGAAAATGGTATTTCACCTATTGCAAATGTATGGCACTGTGGGTAAGAGCTACCTTTCTATGGTCAAAGAAGATGAAGGCAAAATTCAGGTTGAATAGCACCCAACCTCTTCGGATTGAGCACTGAGAAAACTGAAGTGTTGCATACTGGCATTTCTAGGACTATAATCCTCTTCATCCTTCCCCACACAGCCAGCACAGACACAGAGAATTCATCAGTGTGGCTTCTTGATACAGTATATGTGATAAATTCATCCCTCACCACTTCTTCTAACTGGAGAAATGTTACTGAACTAGAAAGCCTGTCCCTTCATTATTACTCTCTGTAGAATGCCACTAACTGACTAGGGCAGACATAGTTTTATAAACCAAAGTCTAATACTTTTATTTATTTATTTTAGTTGAGTTGTGTTCTGTGGGAAGCACTGGGTACAGTTCTGCACTAAGCTCTGACAGTGCACTTTGCTCTTTAGCTAAAGACTTTTTGGGTCTGATATGCTTTTCCTGAGTGTTTTGCTCCTGGTGTCATGGGCTGCATCATGTTTTTCATGAAGCAATAAATTAAAATCAAAAAATCACATAGACATATGACAGAGATGTACATGCAAGGAGAAGCTACTATTCCTTTCTCACCAACCTGTATTAATTATTGATTTCAAATACATTAGCTGGAATCTATATAACACTGAAAGTAACAGAAAACAAAAAGGTAGTTTGACTGCTGCTTTGGAATTTTATTTCTTTGGTAAAATGTCTATTTTCACTTGAGCAGTTATTTGAATTAAAAACAATTTCATCTTCTTTATTTCTATTATTAAAGCCAGGCTTCTGACAGTAAAAATGCATTTAAAGTTTTAGACCTGTGACATCCTTATTCTGTTTCTAATTAAGCTTCAATTATAAGGCATGAACTCCTGGCCACATTGAAGTCCCTTTCCCAAATGTAAAACTGGATTTACAGTCACCTTTAGTAATAGGTAATTAGTTTAAGATCAATATTTTAGTCAAAGGAAAAACACTGAAAATAATTTAAATCAATATTTCCCATGCAAATAGTGTTGATATTCTGGGCTGAATTTGACCACTTACAAATACTCACTCTGGCTGTATTGAACAACTCAGAGATGCCCTTTGACATTCATTTGTTGCAAATACTTCTTTGTGCCTGTTCTGGGACTAATAGACACATTCTCCCTCCCCACTTAAGATGAGGGACAAAAATCGGATTGCAATTCACAAGGCATTTAACAGTATAAATATAGTCTACAATCAGACTGTGGACTACCAGGGTGCAAGCACTGTTGCAAAGCCTTTCCTGTTCCATAAAACTCACAAAATGTGCCAAAGCAGCTGATACTGGCAAACCTACCACAGTCCTAACTCTGGAAGACTATCTCAGGGGAATGCGTGTCAGCCTAAATAGTCCAGTGTAAAGGTAGATGATGTGCTCTGGAGAGAGTCAGGTTACTGTGTGTAGGTGATTAGCTGAATCTCCAGAGGGAAGCTAGGACCATACCTTAGTCATCTCTGATGCTATTCATTCCCTTCCCCTTCTCTTTTCACCCCCTGCAGTCATTATACTTCAGACTGGCAGCAGTTAAAGACTGGATATATTATTTATTTATTCCTAGAATCCATAGTTATTAGAGTAGGTGCAGCATCATGAGATGCAGGCTTCTGCTCATGGAAGTGACATTAAGTCATAACTGTAGCCACCTCCAGTCTTAGGACTTCAAAATACCAGGTGGATCAATGACCTTTTTGCACTGTGCACACCATGCATTGCACAAACAGTGCACAGGAGATTTAGAGCCCAAGCAAACACAACATCCAGAAGGTAGGAAAATAAAATAATAGCAGAATCATGACTCACAGAATCGACTATGTTGGAAAAGAACTTTAAGATCATCAAGTCCAACCTTTACCCCAGGACTGCTAAGCCCACCACTAAACCATGTCACTGAGGGCCTCATCTGCATGGTTTTTGAACACTTCCAGAGACGGTGATTCCACCACTACCCTGAGCAGCCTGTTCCAATGCCTGAAGAACTTTTCCTAATATCCAATCTAAACCTCCCCTGGCACAGCCTGAGGCCATTGCGTCTTATCCTATCACTTGTTTCCTGGGAGAAGAGACTGACCCCCATTTCACTACAACCTCCTTTCAGGTAAGGTCCCCCCTGAGCCTTCTCTTCTCCAGACTAAACCCCCTAGTTCACTCAGCCGTTCCTCATCACACTTGTGCTCCAGAATCTTCACCAGCTCCAGTGTCTTTCTCTGGACCTGCTCCAGTACCTCAATGACTCTCTTGTAGTGAAGGGCCCAGAACTGAACACAGGGTTTGAGATGCAGCCTCATCAGTGCCCAGTACAGAGAGATGATCTCTGCCCTGGCCCTGCTGGCCACACTGTTACTGATACAGGCCAGAACGCTGTTGCCTTTCTTGGCTGCCTGGGCACAAGTTGGTTCATGTTCAGCTCTGTCAGTCAGTACCCCCAGCTCCTTTTCTGCCAAACAGCTTTCCAGCCACTCTTCCCTAATCCTGTAGCATTGTGTGGGGTTGTTGTGGTCCAAGTACAGGACCCAGCACTGAGCCTTGTTGAACCTCATACTATTAGCCACAATCAATTGATCCAGCCTGTCCAGATCCCTCTGCAGAACCTCCCCATCTTTCAGCAGATCAACTCCCAGTCAACTTGATGTCATCCTCAGATTTACTGAGGATTTACTGATTATTCAATCCCCTCATCCAGATCATCAATGAAGATGTTAAACAGCACTGGCCCTAACATCAAGCCGTGAGGCACGCCACTGGTCGTCAGCTGGATGTGACACCACTCACCACCAGTCTTTGGGCTCTACCACTCATCCAGTTTCCAATCCAGCAAATAATACACCCATCCAGGCCATAAGCAGTCAGTTTCTCCAAGAGAACACTGTGGGAGACAGTGTCAAATGCTTTACTTAAGTCCTAAGAGACAGTGTCCACAGCCTCTCCCTCATCAACCAGGCAGGTCACCTTGTTGGGGAAGGAGATCAGGCTGGTCAAGCAGGACTTGTCCTTCATGAACCCATGCTGACTGGGCCTGATCGCTCTGTTTTCCTGCACGTGCTGTGTGATCTCACTCAGGATAATCTGCTCCATGACTTTCTCTGGCACTGGGGTCAGGCTGACAGGCCTGTAGTTTCCAGGGTCTTCCTTCCTGCACTTTTTGTAAAGAGGTGTCATTCTGGCCAACCTCCTATCCTCTGGGGCCTGCCCACTAGACCAGGACTACTGATAGATGATGGAGAGTGGCATAGCAAGTTCCTCTGCCAGTTGTTTCAGCACTCTTGGGTGGAACCCATCCAGCCTCATAGTCTTGTGTACATCTAAGTAGAGCAGGAGGTTGCTAACCAATTCTTTCTGAATTATGGAGACTTCATTCAGCTCCCCACCTCTGCCATCCAACTCAGGGAACTAAATACCCTGAGGATGGCTGGTGTGACTATTAAAGACTGAGGCAATGGCAACAATAAGTACCTCAGCCTTGTCCTCATGCTCAGTCACTAGGTTTCCCACAGTATCCAGCACAGGATGGAGGTTCTTCTTGGCCCTTTTTATTGCTAATATATTTGTAAAAGTACTTTTTATTGTCTTTTATGGCAGTGGCCAGATTTAGTTCCATCTGTACCTTCAGCTTTCTAACTTTCTGTCTACATAACCCAACAACATCCTAGTACTTTTCATGGGGTGACAAACCCTGCATCCACAGATGATAAATTCTTTCTTTTTTTTTTCCACATGCGTTCCAGCTCTATCTCCCTGCTCAGCCAGGCTGCTTTTCTTTCCAGACAGTTTGATTTTCACCACATAAGTATCACCTGCTCCTGCGCCTTAAGGATTTCATTCTTAAAGAGTGTCCAGCCTTCCTGGACCCTGTGTCGTTCAGTAATGTTTCCCAAGGAATTCTGCCAACCAGTATCCTAAACAGGCCAAAGTCAGCCCTCCAGAAGTCTAAGGTAGAAGTTCTGCTGACATTCTTCCTGAATTGGCCAAGGGTTGACAATTCAATCATTTTGCAATCTCTTTGCCCAAGATGGCCTCCAGCCATCACATCACCCACCAGTGCTTCTCTTGTTTGCGAACAACAAATCTAGCCAGGCATCTCCCCTAGCTGGCTCACTAACCAGCTGGGTTAGGACACTATCTTCCACACCCCTCAGAAATCTCCAGGACTGTTTCCTTGCTGCTGTGTTGTACTTCCAGCAGACATCTGGTAGGCTGAAGTCTCCCATGAGAACAAGGGCAAGCATTAGTGAAACTTCGAGTTGTTTGAAGAATACTTCATCCATAGTTTCATCCTGGCTAGGTGTTCTATAACAGACATCTACCAGGATATCTGCTCAGTTGGCTTTCCCCCACAAACATTCAGCCTTCTCACTCACAACATAGAGTTCAAGGCAGTCAAAGCATTCCCTGACTTAAAAAACAGCATGTTTTTATGTCATGATCAGAGCCTTATTAGAGCTAGCAACAGAATTTGGGACACCCAGCTCCTAAGCCATTAAACACTGCTCTCACCCTCATTTTAGACCATTATTAAAAAATAGTAATAACGGTTTAGTTTGTTGTGATTTTTTTAGCTGCTAATTTTCACTGGTGTCCTCCACCTCCTTGAAAAGAAAGCTCACAACAGCATTCCTGAAGGGAAAATAGATTTTTGCAAAATCATCTTTCCAAAGAAGTGACACAAGGAATGAACCACCAAAAATCAGATCCTGTGAGTAGTGGGAGGAGCAGGCAAAAGGAATGTCTGCAGAGTAATGATGTGGGAAGCCTCACTCCATTACTCTCAGAGCAATTGATTTTAAAAATCCATTATATTATCCTCACTAAAAACAGTGAAGTAGTTTCCTTTTCATCCTCTCCTATAATGACTAAGAACATAAACTTCATTTCAATATGGGTGCACTTCCTGAACCAAATATGTGGTGTTCAGCTTGTCAGCAACTGTGACATGATCTTGTACACCAAATTACAGCATCATTTCAAAAGACTGTAGGCTCTCTGCTCTGTTCTTTCTTATTGTGCGTGCAAACCCAAAATAATTTCCAAGAAACATTTTGTTAATTTGTTGGATTTACCAGAAAAAGGATTTTAGTAGGGATTATGAACTAACAACACTGTGGTTATCCGAAACCTTTGTATTCTACTAAAATTTTTAAAGTGTGCTTTTGCTTCCACTGAAGTCAAATGTAAAACTGAGAATCAAACTGGTCCAGAGTGAAGTTTCATGTTGTCTTGGCTATTGGCTGAAAATTAGGATAGCTATTACAGTAGTTATGCAGCTGGAAGTATTTAAAGAAAACAGCAGTGAAGATAAAAGATTATCCAGAAGGGGCAATTTCAGATTAACCCTTCTCGTGTATTTAAACTGACTATACTGCCCTTGTTCTGACTTGAAAGAAGGTCAATCTTAAACCTACATTTTTCATTAGTAGAATATGTTTTGTGCAACTGCCATGTTACAGAGAACTAGGTAGCAAGGATGAGCAGTAACAATAGCCACAGGAAAATCTCTGTAGCCTTTCTTTTACCCTCTATTTAAAAAATTATATGCTGCCTTAAACCATGTTCCTCACATAAATACTTGCTGAGAACATGGCATAACCTACTGCAGACAAAGTATTGAAAAAGCAATAACATGGAAATTACCTCAACACTGGGTCTGTACACCATAGAAATCTCACTTGAGCACCGAAAATAGGGTTTTAATTGTAACATAAGTGTTTCTGCTCTGCAGAAAGAGAAATTTCACCCAAAGAGAGCTGCAGGCCTGCACAATTAACATCAAAATGAGCCATGCAGAGGAAACATTTATATTAGGCTATACTTCACCTTTTCTGTGTTTTTTTTCAGTATGCTTATGAGACACTGCTTGAGTAACACTGATAACCGGTTCCTAGAGCAACTCTCTGTTGTGTAAAGAACACTTTTTGTTTGCAAGGCATGGCAAATGGGTTTAATTTGCATGAACTTGTCACCGGACTTTACAATGTCCTTTGTTTTATCTCATATAACTTTTTTTCTCCTAATATTTTCAGCTGTAACGTAGAATAATTACATGAGCCCCCTTTAGCACTGTTTTCCTGATTGCTAAGTGCAAGTCTTTCTTATGGGCTGCCTTCCATCCTCTATTGTGTTTGTATTTCTGCCCCATACTTCAGTGTATCACAAGGAAAACAACGTGACATTTTGTAATTTTTTTTTCCCCCCAACATCTGGAACTACAAGGCCCAAGGGTTTTTTTGTTTGTTTGTTGTTGGGTTTTTTTTTCCCCAAATTGTCTATTAACATTTCACAAAGCAGCAATATATAGTTATTTTCACAGTCTCGAGTTCCCTGCTGGAACAATTTCCTCTGACACAATTTCAACACTTTCTCACTGAATTTTACTGCTGTAGTGAACTGTGCCAAAGGCTTTACTCAATGTAACCTCATAAGCATCTTTCCACTCATAGTTTCATAGCATTAAGAGTAGGTTTTTCAAAGCACTTAAATAACTTAGTTTACATATATTTTCTAAAAAAGAGGTGGGCATGCAATAAATTTCATGAAAGCCAGCAGGATGCATAACTTGTGCTCTCACAAGTAAGGCAGCTTTCCATCAACCAGCTAAGCATCAATAGCTATCTAGCTACAGGAATGTGGAGTGCAGGTTTTGCAAAGAAGCCTGAAAAAGTTTTGGGCCATGATTAAATTATTATTAGTACAGGAGACCAGGGTTATTGCTTTACTGCTGCCAAAAATAATATGCAGTCTGCTGCAAGCATCATATCTTGGAACTGTGGTCTGTCCTTCTGCTGACAGTAACCTGCACTGTGCTCTCCACATTCCTACTCTATGCTATTGGAAAACCCTTTTCAGTCAGATTTGCTCTCTTATCTTAACGATGAACCCTTCCACCTCTCTTTAATACACAGCTTTCCAACACATAAATACTAAATATTTTTGCTGAGACTAATTCTAGTAATGAGCAGGGCAGTGCAAAGGAAGGTTCACTTACAGAATATTCAAGCCAGCAGGATACTCTGTGATATTTTTTTTTCTTCCAAAGGACTAGAAAAACAACTCAAAAGTTATAATTGAAAAACAGCAAGTGGCTTAGACACACAACAGCATTATCATGCTGGAAGAATCTTGAAGCTAAAATACAAAATATTATGTCTTGCTGTCTGTCCCTCGTAGGCAAGGATGTGTATACCATCAATCACCATGACACAATGGATATGGTAAAGTCAGGGTAGCTCAGATGGTCAGAGCCATCCATTTCCAAGTCTTCCCTGCATCCCTTACATGTACTCTCAACTGGGGTGTGCTCAATCACTTCTTATCATTAGAGGCATGGGAAAGACATGTTAAACATATGCCTTCACCCAAAGTTGCCTGACTTCTCAACCAAAACCTGACAAAAAGTAACAAAGTAACAATATGTTGACTACAGCAGAGTTTCAAAGCCGTAGTTCATGTACATTGTGTCAGCGTCCATAGAAACAGCAGAAGATCACTCATGCCTACCTGTATTTTTGGAAGAGACTGAGGAAGGGAGAAAGCAGCACAGGGCATTGAAATACCCAAAGCTAAGCTGTACACTCACAGCACAGCCAGAGGTGCATCGCAGCTCTCCAGTATCCTGGTGTCAGACTTGGTACAGCCAGAGCTTATATGAAGGAGGTGCTGATAATTAATAGGTCTATATCTCAGCACAGAGGCCAGCAACATTTCCTAGGTAGGGCTTCATGTCAGGAAAAGAGGATTCAACTTCCTTCTCAAACAGATACAGCTTAGCACCTGCTTTGATAATAGACTAGAATATTCATGAACACCATGCTCATATACTATCTCAAACAGGTAATTTGACATTCTTCAGACTCCTCACTTTACCTCGCCTCTCTCCAGCAGACTTATCCCTAGCAATGCTACACTGCAAGGCTGGTGTTTTGTAAGAGGCACCAATTATGCAGAATACCTTCCATTTCACCAGCAGTTCACTCCATCACTCCAGACTACCACTGTCTTGTCACCAGCCTCTGTGCTTACTATTGAAAGATTTTATCTGTCTGAGGCAATCTAAACTATCAACCTATATTTTTTTAACTGCCAAAAAGAAAAAAAAAAATCATTTCTGTTGCTAACAGTCCCTAGTAGCTGCCCTCTCTTCAGCTTAAATACCTGCCTGCTTCAGGCACATTTCCCCTGTTTCAGTCACTCTCCAGTACCACAATCTCTCATTTATTCAATTCCAACCACGTACAGCCAGGGACAATGTTACTAGTAGGAACAGTCATCCTTTTAGAGATAGGCACACAAAGCAGCAACAGCAGTTCGCTGTGAAGAAACTTGGAGTCAAACGAGGGTGTAACAATAGAGATAAAATGAGACAGAGAATAAAACCCCCTGTCACAGAGCAGACTAACACTGGGCAGGCCATACCTCCAGCCAGAAGCAGAGCATCTGAGGGTCTGATTCTTTTCTTTTACAGTTTGGCACTACTTTACATAGCTCATCATGCCAACAAAGTATTTGATTTCAATTTTATCAGGCAATGCAGGCTGACACAATTAAATCTAATTATCAAATCCCTCTGCTCCTGAGCATCCAATCCAGAAAGGTTTTACCTTCTAGCTTGAACTAGCTATAGGAACTCTAGTTATTTCAGCCATTACAGCTTTGATAATACCCTGGAAATATTTGCAGAAATTGAATTTTCACTGTTTCAAGAAGCACCTGCCCAACACTTCATGCAGATTTTCAGAGGCATACATCAACTATGTAGGACCATAATGTCAAATAAATAGCCCTGTTAAAACCTTTCAGACCCAAGTTCTGCCAAAAAAAAAAAAAAAAAAAAAAAGGGGAAAGAAAGAAAAAGAAGACAAATTTTGTTCTCTCCAGGCACTCTGTACTTCCCAGGGGACTGACTGCTACTGCTAAGGATGTGTGGGGCTTCACAGAGTAAACATCAAACCTCAGACTTCCTCAGGAAGAAATACGGCTGCCATTGCACCCAGCAGAGACGGGTCATGCTGTGAGGGACTGCGAAACAGTCTTGTGGATCCTGGCTCTAATATTTTCTTCCCTACAGTGAGCTTAAATATCACTGCCTGAAAATGACAAAGTGCAAATTACAATGGTTGTGGAGTCAATAGCTAGAAGCAAAAGAAGTTACAACAGAGAGATTTATATTAAATATTTATACAAATATCTTCATGTGATATTGTAAGCGTTCATATGTACTTAGTTAAAATCAGCCAATGATTCAGATTCATCTCTCTTTAGTAATCAACAGCAGTGAATACAAGGTAGCAAATCAGATGTCCACCATTTGTTTTTATTACATTGCCTTCACAAAAAGTAATCTTGCTGTAGCTATGTAATTTTCATCAGCCATAGACAGAACTGAGTAACTCAACTTCACTGATGAAAGAAGACATAATTATAGCAGATCAATGGCATAATATATTCAATACTGTTACTTGTACAAGCACATCTATTTAATAATCAGTTGACTTAGCAGTTTTTTTAATTAAATGTTAAAATTAATTTTATGGCTCTGGAATGTGAGAACAAAAAGCACTATACAAATCAGATCAAGACTACGTCTTTGTAAGTGGTACTGGACAAAGGAAACTGTTGCAAATTCAATAAAAATCAGAATTAAAAAAGTAGAAACACATTTCCCTTTAATCATCAAGGAGAATAAACTCCTGACTTGGCTGCAGTAAAGAACTGAATTAAACGTATTTAAAGTCACAAACAGAGGTTTTTAAAATTGTACTTATATAGCACTATCAACTTAAGCTTATGCAAAGCACAAAAGAAATCAGTCCCTGCTTTAAATACATTTTAGTAGGTAAATTCTTTAACTCTGTAGCAGGTTGTATGTGCCATAACTTTATTTTCAGAACTGAATCCTAACTAAGATACTGAGTGTTAACACAAACTTTAATTTGACCAGGAAGGTCACAGTAGTCTGTTATTGTCATATTTCTTTGATGTGCAGAAAGGTCAAAATTATTTTCAAGAATGGGTCAGAAAAAAAGTAAAAGAATATTTTATGGAAACTACACCTACAAGAAATTAATAAATATTCCTAATATTTTTACATAGGTAAAAGACCAGCATAATCTTTTTTCATTCTTGTTAGAGATAAAAGAGCAGGTTGTAATGCCTGCAATAGCATACATAATATTGCTTTAACCTTGAAGTATTATGATACATCGCTGGCTAGCAATAACTTACTGTTCTTCTCCTATATGATGCTAAAGTTGTAAAGCAAGAAAAATTAAAAGCCAACAAACTTGAACTGACTTTTAGTCTTGCTTTTGTTGAGAGAAGCAATTTTCAGCATTTTTTTTTCTTTTGTTGTTCACGACAGTTAAAGAGATTCCAGGAGAAGGTGGAATTTAGATGGTGAATACAAAATTACTACAATTCTGAGAATTGTTTTGTTGTTCTTAATTTACCTCTAGTGGCACATTCAGAACTAGCCTGCAGACACTCATAGAATCATAGAACCATAGAATAGTTAGGGTTGGAAAGGACCTCAAGATCATCTAGTTCCAACCCCGCTGCCATGGACAGGGACACCTCACACTAAACCATCCCACATGAGGCTACATCCAACCTGGCCTTGAACACCGCCAGGGATGGAGCACTCACAACCTCCCTGGGCAACCGATTCCAGTGTCTCACCACCCTAACAGGAAAGAATTTCCTCCTTATATCCAATTTAAACTTCCCCTGTTTAAGTTTTAACCCGTTACTCAAGTCTGTGTGAGCTGCAGACTGGAAACCACTGTTGAATATAGAGCACTAGGAATTAAAATAATTTCATGTCATCACTGTAGCCAGATTAAGAAGAAAAAACCTACATGAATATGTCTTCAAATCCACAGTTATCAAGGGAAATAAAGGTTTGTTTATTTTTTTTTTCCCCAATTAATAAAATGTTGTTTCCTGCTCACAAATTACATTCTATCAAGTCTGTCTGCTCCTTTGCTTCAAGAACTAAATCCAGTTCAGTAATACCTGTGTTAAGAAAGTCTTCCTAATTCCTCAGTAACATTTCTGGTAAAAATAAAAATAAATAAAAATAAAATTAAAAAAAAAATAGATAAGTAAATAAGAGAGACTAGGACTGACCCTAACTTGTGTTATGTCACAGGGTCAAGGCTGACCTTGAACCTATGCCTCCATTTTTCAAGGCCAGAACTGTCATTCCCAAAGTTTTCCAGCTGGAAGAACCTTTCCATGAGACACAAATTCACACATCTGAGTGCACATCTGTATCCTACATGCACTGGAATGGCACTTGGAATCTGGACACCCCCATAGCAGCTCTTTGGTAGAGCAGGACTAGGGGACCACTTGTAACTTTCACTTTCAGGTTTTTTAAAGAGCCCAGAGTTCCTCTAAGAGGCATTGTTTGAAACGTTGCAAAGGCCATAGGCATGGGGAACCTTGACTATCTACCTCATCATGCATTTTGCAATGCATTTTACCTACAAAATCTTTTATTCTTTTTTTTTTTTTTCTGTTGCTGTTTCTTCCTGCCACAGCAGCTTTAGTAGATCTTTTCCTCTTCTTCATAACTTAGCAAAATAAGTCTTGAGACTATAATACCAGAAAAGAAAAAAGAAATCCAGGGACTGAAACTCATTGCCATAAATTAAAATACATTTTCTTCCCTTGAGGTCTCAATTAAAAGCAGAAAAATGTATTAATAATAAATAAATATATAAAATACTAAAGAACATATCAGAGAAAATATTTAAAGCTGGACTTCAACCTGTATCTTTGCTATTCTATTCTCAAGTTTGTGACAGATTTCAAAGAAATCCTGCAGGCTAATATTGCTAAAGAATGCTTTATAAACATTTATATTTAGCTAATTCCCTCCCTATTCTTACCTCCTCCAACACAGTTGGAATAGAATGTTCCTTTGTTCATAATCCACTTCTTCTTGTTTTGCAAAATACACTTGAAACATATCTAGGGAAAAAAACACAATATATCAGATAGGTAAAATATTTACAAATCCAAATAACCCTCATGATACACAGTAGCTTCAACCTCACAGTCTGACCTCATTCATTATCCAAGCACACTGAAATTAGGACAATAAATTGATAGAAATCATAAATATTTCTTGCTGGAGCTTAGTGGGAAGTACTGGCTGTGTTCTTGAGCAAGTTCTGCAAAGACTAACTTGTGTGACAGTGAGTTGGGGAATTTTAATGAGATTTTCTTTACATATTTTTTTTTTTCCTCACCAACTGTACTTTCAATTTTTCAGTTGTCTGCTTTTTTTCTATTTAGATTCCTTTTTTTGTTGTTGTTGCTTGTGCTGCTGGTGCTGGTGCCAACAGTTTTGCTTTACCACTCTTTCTTTTAGGCCTATAGCATGGACATCGCCTTCAAGTCAGAGTTCTTTCTAAGTTATAGAATCTTAGAACAGTTTGGGTTGGAAAGGACCTTCAAAGGTCATCTAGTCCAATCCCCTGAAGTAAGCAGAGACATCTTCAACTAGATCAGGTTGCTCAGAACCACATCCAGCCTGGTCTTGAATGTCTCCAAGGATGGTGCATCCACCACCTCTGTGAGCAACATGTGGTGCTATTTTATCACCCTCTGCACCTCTTTTAGCTTAAAAACATTACTCCTTATCCTACCACAGCAGGCCTGCTAAAAATTCTCTTTCTATTTTTCTTATAGGCCCCTTTAAGTATGAAAGATCACAATAAGGTCTCCCTGGAGTCTTCTTCAGATTGAACAAACCCAACTCTCCCAGCCTTTCCTCACAGGAGAGTGTTCTATCCCTCTGATCATTTTTGTGACCCTCCTCTAGACCCTCTCCAGCAGGTCCATATATTTCCTATATTGAGGACTCCAGAGCTGGTCACAGCACTCCAGGTGAGGTAACAATAGAGCAGCATAGAGGGGCAATTTCTCATCCACCAAACAGTCTACCCATCAAATCCCATTTAGAGAGTAAGATATTGTGGGGAATCTTTCTGCAAACATCTTCAAGACACTGGATTTCTTTCCATATTTTAGCTCTTATCACATAGCTGAAACTTCTGTCTCTATTGAACCTTACTTTGCCTATACTTGTTCAAAAAAATGTCAGAAGTATCAGTTTCATGATCTTATAGGCATTGAAACTGGCCCTCTGCCATTCCGGTTGAACACTCTAACTGTAGGGAATATATTTAATTGTAAGAATCTCACTAACTATACCAATTATTTAGGATTCAGGAGTTTCCAAGTCTAAATACATGTTCTGCATATGTTTTGACTGAATAGCAACCGATAATTCTGGATGTATACAAACTGTTATTGGTTTGTCATTCTCTCTTTTGCATTTCTCCATTTATCTCTCTTCCATTCCACTGAAACGTGTGCCTGTGATGTCCCACTCACCATGAAATATCAATCTCCATTTCCACTCCTCCATAAACCCACCTTTTCTGCTTATGAAAGTTCCACAGTAGCAGCTTTGTGCTACTCCCAGGCTTCTCTTAGCTGCAGGAGGAACTATCTGTATGTGCCTCCGAAAATTTCTCCTTTCAGTGTTTAAAAATGTGCCCTCTTACATTTACACAAATATTGGTGACTTGAATTCAGCAATTAGTAGTCTGAGACACTGCCTATCACAACAAGCAAATACTGACTCTTTTGCTCCTTTTACTTGCTATATACTACAGCTATTTCTAGCTGATCTTTACACTGTAAGTTCACTGTGAACAAAGCAGTGACTTTGTTTTATTTGATGTTTACAAAGAATTGGCCTGGGGTTAAACTTGCACAAATCTCTTTGCTTTTAAGAATATTCCTTTTTTTATGCTAGGCATTAAAGATGATATCTAGAGATAGAATATCATCTGAAGAGTGGTATTTATGGAATGGTAGCAGTTAGAACTAAGGAACATGAGTAAAATTTTTCTTTAAATAGTGAAATGTGTTCTGGGAGAGAGAGCCACTATCAAGTGTATAGCCAATATTCAGATGGAAGCCAGGACCAAACCTAATTTTATCTGAGGTGGTAATGACTTCCTTTGTCCTCAGAGATTGAGTTTTGATACGTGAATGATCTCTTTTCATGTCTAAAACTGGATGAAGGTATGAATAGGGGTGTCATTTTGGACTCAAGACTGTGTTATTTGTCATCCATTCAAAGGGGACTTTGCCTGCCTGACATCTGTGAAAAAAACAGTTTTTTTTTCCATTTGTTTTTACTTTTAGTTTAAACTTATCAAGGCCTCCTTCCCACCTGGAGAGGAGACTTAGAGAAATCTTTTTTGTTTGGTTGATTTTTAACTCAGTAGTTACTACTCATTGCTAGCAGGTATCTGTAACAATCATAGTTTGGTAACGAGCTGACCGTTCGCAACATACCATATTACTATGAAATCCCAATATGTCGTCTAAATTCTAGTTCCTAATAGGTAAAGGTATACAAACATATCAATCACGTATAAATGGAATCTTTGTTCCTCAAATCTACTATGCATAGATCTTAATCCTAAAGAAAGCCGGTGGTCTCTGCAGACCACTGTATCTTTTGTAGTTTACTGTGCTAATTCTGCTCCAAGTAGCATTTCAGTATTGTTGAACAATAAGACAGATCATCTTTTTAGAAGAACAACAGTAACAGTATTTCCCAATTTCCCGATTTTCCACAATTTCTGCAGTTTCCACAAGTACTTGCCTTGCCCCACATCACGTACACTTTACTGGAACTATTGACAGGAACAAAGATCTTCAAAAGACAGTATAAACTCTGCAAACTTTTTTCAGAAATGATTTTTCAAACTGCATGAAAGAGCAACATCAGAAATAAGCAGAGTTCATTAGTTGTGCCTCTAGTCAATCAGCTAATTAACTCTATTCAAGTCCAAACCAGTACATTCGGTTAAATGATTGACTAGAAATGTAAAAAAACCCCAACAAACCAATAGATTAAACATATAGGATTAATCCACCTTATCAGCACATTTGAAACTGTTATTTCTATTATCCCTATCTAATAACAACATCAGGGTGCATTGCAGGTCTTTTCCCTGTATTTCAGTTTTCCAAATATTGAGAAAGTCTGCTGCTTTTACTTTTGAGAACATCTATTTCATAATCCAGCCATTACATCACACTGGTTTTAACCTGGTTTTATTTTTTTGTGCTCTGTGGGTGGGTCTAAATATTTGCTGTCATCACTGTTAATGCTTCCCTCACCTCTATCTTCAGTATAATCACTGAATGAAATCAATAAATGCCACCAATCGCCAGTGTAATATTTCTTAAAAATTCTTTAAGATTTTCAGGTTTATCTAAGTTTCCCACTTAATTTACCTCCAGATTCCAAGTTCCAGTGACCACTAACAGTTTGCTTCATTATATGAATCCTTCTTGAGGAAACTTTTATTGGCAGTTTGTACTGAAAAAATCTACTGGCTTTTCTCATTCATCTAGCTTTGTTTTGCAATGATTTGTGAGATCAGACCTTAACAAAGATTGCTTCATGGATACTGCCTCTTTCATCCTTGTGTTGGTGAGCATCTGTGAGAATAAATCTCATGTGAAAACAGTTCACAAATTACAAGCTGTCACATGTGCCTTATAATCTGTCTCTGTTGCAGATTGCAGAGACACTTTCTCTGTTTCTTATATAAACTGTGCCAGAGAATACCTTTTTTTTACCATCTTTTTGTATACACACATAAGATAATTTCTCTTGCACTTTATCCTCAGTACGTGCTCTCTGCATGTACGGACCTAATTCGGAAGAGCCATCTCCTTTCTTTCCATACAACCACAAAACCTCTTCAGTCTCTTCCCACTCTTATGGCAACATGTACAAAAAAAGAAACGCTTGGTATCAAAAGCTCATTATTTTGCTGCATTTTAGTTAGCACCCCGCAGACTGCTGAAGCTCCTTCTTGCAACACTATGGCTCCAGTTACCTACATGTAAGGAGGAAATAAGTGGTGCTCGTAGTGCCCCTGCTGAGACTTCACAGGACTGAAGTTCCACATGAGATACATAGGTAAAACTAACAAATAGGTCTGTCTCCTAACAGTTTTCAATGGCACTGCTTTCATTAGCTCAGCTCCACATGCAAAGATCAGAGCAGGAAGTCAAACTCATTTCCTATTATATACATTCAGATATATAATTCAGATTCATTGCTGTGAACATGTCCTTTGTTATTGAGTGTATGTATGCAGCACGCACAGGGCAAAGTCAATACCCATTAAAAAAAAAAATCCATAAGAATCCATTAGAAAACCCATGGTTTGGATTAACAGCAATGTTTTGCTCTATAGTGCTCCCCAATGTCCTTCTCATGACACGCTCAAAGGGAAGGATGACTTTCTTTTATCCCTCATTCGGCTGAAACATTTCACTACAACTCTTTATACTAAATCTTCAGGGATTTTCAAAGACTTGAGCAGACAGATACACAATTTTTCACTAGCTTTTCTTGAATTCTTCTCTTGAATGGAACTATTACGAACAGTACTTGACATTTCTTATTAATGGAGTTCAGTGAAGAAATAGCAGCATAACTTCCACTATTATCAACTTCAGGAATCTCTTTATCTGACAGAATATACCAAATGCCAGAAAGAAAACACAGAGTTTTGGAAAAGAATGAATCTTATACTGATTCAGGTGCATATCTGGAGATAGAAGTAAAGTAAGAAACGTTTGACAAAATATCATAGACTTTGGGGTTATTAAAAACTTTATTTTCAGAGCTGCAGGTAGTTGGAGAAGTTTTGTTTTTCTTGTTCAGATTGCTGCTTTGCAATCACTGACATTTCTTTTCTGTAGGTTTCCTCTAAATTCAATAAGCTTCTTGTCTGCCTTTTTAACACACTCTCATAGTTTCAGAGAAAAGCACAGTTTGATTTCATTTGCAGTTTAGATGAAGGAGAAAGGGAAAAAAAGGGAATGTATCATTCATCATTATACTTGCTCTAAAGAGCCAGAAAATTCCCCTCTGAATGCCTGAGGCTTGGGAAGTGCAGTTCTTCCTAGTGGGGAAGCAGGAAACTTGGCAAGTGCCTGCACTCAGTTCTTGCCAGTTTCTGGCTCCAGTCTGTGCTCGCTGTTCAGCTCCCTACCTTTTCTATAATCATCCAATAGAAAAGAACATGCCAAGTGACACAGGGGAAAAATAAATTAAAAAATAATAAAAAAAAAGTTAACTTCATAACATCTGGTATTATTTAAAAATCACAATGGAGGGTTATTTTTAATATTTCTATGCTTAATTTCTTCCTATGAAACAGCAGGAAATGTAAAAACAACAAAACATTAAGGGAACACCTATAGAGCCAAGTTTCTCTCTTTTTGTTTTTTAGGGTTTTTTTTAGGTGAATGAGAAGGTGCCCAATATTTAGCTTCCCAAGTTAAACAATATGTAAGTAAATGACAAATCATATCTAGATAAAAGTACAGAAAGGAGAGCACCTCTTACTGAGATGCTAAAGAATGCTCGAAGAGCATAGTCTGGGGATATGTATCCATTCTAGGACTTTTTGCATAACTGTTGAAGCTGTTTGCTTGTAGTCTGAGTGTATGAATACAGGAATTGCTAGGTGAAGCCCAGAACAAAGCCGGTGGAGAGGCTTCAGTATGACAAGCGACTACAAACAGAGTACATACCTAGAGACATGCCAAAGGCAAGTATCTGAAATGTAACTACTTTGGTTCCTGATGTGCTCACCACTACTCCCTGTGCTCAGATTTTTTTAAAAATTGTTTTGATAATTAAGGCACCGTGACATACCCTGGATTAACACACTTGGGTGTCTAACAAGCTTTAGCCATGCTAGGGATTTTAATGCATATGCAATGTGTGAAAAGCTTCATTATACAAAATTTATTTGAGCCACACTAGGAATGACGTGGAACATAAGGTAAGTAAATCCCTTTCTCCTCCCCTTGTTATTTCTGTAACTTTCTAGGGTAGATCAGCTGTTAAGGTTCTTAGTTTGGGGGAGAATCCCAAGGAAAGGATTACTGTGCTATATGTATTATTGAGGAAGTAATTTGCAGAAAATGGAGACATTTATACACTCGTTGGCCAGCTCCTGCGTTATTCAGAGTCACTAAGGGCATCTGACAAGACACCTGCTTCAGTGTCAGGGTTTTATCTGTCTTAAAGTGCTGAATAAAACACAGGCTGGTCCTAACTGATGTAAACCAGAGCCTCTTAAACATATACTTCTGTAACACTCAGAGTGAGACACTCTGTCTAATTCCCCCAGTGTACAGCATAGCAACACTCAGACACAATAAGTAACAGTACTCAGGACCACATATAGATCCTCAAAGCATCCCTCCTTCATATATGCGATTGTCACACTTTCTTTTTTATAATCAGGATTCTTTTCAAGCCCCATAAAACAGCCTTTCTTGCTCATATTTTGACTTTCAACTTAAGCTCTAGCTGAAAGAGCTTTTGCCATCTTTGAGTTGAGTACTTCCATGTGACTGGTATAAGCAGAACTCTCCTGTCTTCCCTTCTAATGAAAGTACATAAGCTGTTATACCATCAGTCATAAAGATTTCTCTTTTATTCATTTTTATCCCTGCTGTGGGAATGATGCCTGCTTTTTTTCCAGCAGCTGTCTCTTTTTCCAAACCTGCTCACCAGGATACTGTACTTCAGGGTGCAGTATACATGCTGTAGGGATGGTTTGAATTACATGTCAAAAGCCTCATGAGAGAATCATTTGTCAGGAAAACCTTTGGATGGTCTCAAAACTAAACCTGCACATTCTCTTGCTGACTCTCAAGAGGACCACAAATCTCTACAAGTCTAAGAAGTCTTTTAGTACAAAGATAGATCCAGTTCTGTTGACCAATGGCACTACCTCATTCACCTCTGGATTTATATCATTTACCAAACAAAAGGGGGAAAAAACACATTTGCCAAAGTTCTTTATGTAACTGTGGGACAGCTCAACACATTATCTAAATCTGTCCCAGTCATACCTATTCAATTAGAAGCTAGACAAATCCTTGAATAAAAATGTTCATTTTAGATACCATATCAGGTTTACTGACACTGAGTGACTAATCATCTAATCATATTGGATTTCATTGTGATCAGTACTTAAATTTTAGAGGGTTTTCTCATGGAAAGTCAAGAAACCTGATAAAGAATGTACAGAAGTGCCTCAACTTAAAAGGAATCATCGGTGCTTCATACCTTATTGCACAGAGCCCAACAGCACCCAGAAGTTGGCCATCCAGAGCTGCACCATGAAACCACCCTCCTTGCTTGTACCCACCTTGAGCCTTGGGCGCCACAGAGGACAGTGGCAGAGCTTGTGGCATCCGTATAGTGGCCAATGCTCAGACATTACTGGGTGGGTCTGACCATTAAGCAACTGGCAGGCACTTTTAGAGCTCTGTAGTCAGCTGTTCCTGATCTAACATATTTATTATTTAGTAAAATTTACTATAGAACTCTCCAGTCATCTGTCCTGCATGTGGAATCATGGCTGCTAAAACTGCATTTCCCATTGAAGCACTGATTATGCAAACAGCAGCAGAAGAGGCATATTTTTCATGATACAAAAAAAAACCAAAAAAATAAACCAAAACAAACAGAAAACCCTGAAAAAAAAACCAAAAAAAAACCCTAACAAAACCACCAACAAACCAAACCAACCAAAAACCCAAAACAAAAAAAAAGGGTATTTAAAACAAAGTGATTAACAGCATCTAACTTGCTGAATGTTTTGCTGCTGGCCAAAAATGACACAACCTATTAGTCTGCTTGTAATTGCTGCATACTGTTTTTTATGGGGCCAGTGAGAACATGTTTTCTATACATAATACTTTTCATAAGGTGAAAATCACCAATCGCTATGTGTGCAAAATTCTCACTAATGTTATTGTAACCCCATATGTTCTTTGGTCTTAAAGGCACCATGTGAATAGGCACTGGAAGAATTTGGCTACTCATAACCAATTATCACAGAATCACAGAATCCCAAGGGTTGGAAGGGACCTAAAAAGATCATCTAGTCCAACCCCCCTGCAAGAGCAGGGTAACCTACAGTACATCACACAGGAACTTGTCCAGGCGGGCCTTGAATATCTCCAGTGTAGGAGACTCCACAACCCCCCTGGGCGACCTGTTCCAGTGCTCTGTCACTCTTACAGTAAAGAAGTTCTTCCTGATGTTAACGTGGAACTTCCTATGCTCCAGTTTACACCCATTGCCCCTTGTCCTATCACTGGATATCACTGAAAAAAGCCTAGCTCCATCATCCTGACGCCCACCCTTTACATATTTGTAAACATTGATGAGGTCACCCCTCAGTCTCCTCTTCTCCAAGCTAAAGAGACCCAGCTCCCTCAGCCTCTCCATAATTCAGCACACAGACGTAGGTCTATTAGCTATTAGGTCATCTACATCAGCTATTCAGCTGTGCTGAAACTGAACTTGGGCAAAATTCATACATGTGCAGTCCAACATGTGTGCTGTAATCCCCAAATAGTCAACATTGAGCTGTCCTTTTCCTGCCGAGGCATCTCAACCTGCTCTACAGGCTCTCCCTAGCCAGAGCTCCATTTCTGTCTGTGAGCAGCCCCTCTCCAAGCAGATTTCAGTTCCTCACCTGTCACAGGCTTGATCAAGATCCAGAACCTCGTTGTTCTGCTTAGTGTCCCAGGGACGTGGTCCAGAAAACATTTAATGCATGCTGTCATAATCAAACATAATCCCGGTAAAGACAGAGAAAGATAATCTGGTAAAACACACCTGGGTTGTGATTTCTTACCATTCAGCTCTTTTATAATAGCTTACACTTCCAGTAATAGGCAGAAGAGAAAAAGTAGGTCTACAGCTAATGAAATGCAAACTTGTCACATAAATACTTAAATCAACAGGCCACAGACCTTCCTTGCTCCCTTGGGATTAAATAGGAGAAAGATTAAGTGGGACAGAGAAAGGCATCATTGGTATCATGGGCAGAGCAGCTAACTTGGAGGGGTGACCTGGGGTTTTACTCATGCTGCCAGCACTGCAGTCACAGCTTGAAATCCAAACACTGGACTTGTGCTGTTCTGTAGTGGAAGTGCCCCATTAAATGCTGTTTTGAACTCTGCCATCCTTTCTGCTGCAGGTCCTTTTGGGAGGATTTTGTTCTGTTCTCAATCATAATGACAGGGTAAAAATGCCTTCTATTCTCTACAAATTTCAGTCTGCACTGGGTGATTTCCTCTGCTTTTCATAGTTTAATTGCTTTGTCAAAAACAGCAATTCAGGGTCTTTTAGAAAACTCCCAGGGAGCTTTTACCAAAGTCCCGTACATGACCTCTTCTCACAGAGAATTGCAAGGCTGACTTTTATCCTTACATCACCTAAGCACTTGTATTATTTACATTTTTTGGGGGGGGTGGGGGGAGGTGGTGGTGTGTGCACATGGTCGTGTGTTCTATTTCACCTAAGGAGGAAAAGTAAAGGTTAGTGTCTCAATCTGAATATCTCAACCTTTTACAAGCACTGAAATTCAAACCAAAACATGTTTTTAAAAGAATATACTTCTGCAAGGGTGAATCGAAGCCAGCTGGTGCACTGATCCTTTTCTGTCAGTTTCGGGGATTTGAACTGAAATTATTAATTTTGCCACTGCTGTATCTAGACCATGTCTAAATTAATGAAGTTGAATATAGAAAACCTTAAGAGACATTATTAACTTTATAGTGAGTGTCGATCAAGTACATGGTCCCACACCAAACCTTGCCTTCTGCACTAATGATAGCGATTTATCTCTAGTCTTTCATTATTTAAAAACAGTTTGCCACCCAAATACATGCTAATGAATTTGACTGCAAGACTTGACTCTGTAAGACAGCATGTACAACTAGCACAGCTTCAAGGAAATAAAGGGTAACTTTATGACAGGATAATATTTCTTAAAGGATTCTGTTCTAGTCATTTGTACTACAGAGCAGCAGTTGATGCTCTGTGGGATCATCTTTTCAATATGCTTTTAATTGTGCAAGTATTCTTTGCTTGATATAAATAGTAGGCTATTAGGGAAGATTATTAAAAATCTGATTGGGTCTTCCCTTATGGAACCTACCACAGTCTTATCAAGTTTCCATCTACTTTTTCCTTCCAAGTCAAGTAGCAGACCATAGGTACTGCCTAGTATTTCTTGAAAGTAGGTTTTTGGTTTATTCTTTGATTCCTGTGACATCTGACAAATTTATTTGTCTGCCTTCTTCTTATTTAGTTCCCTTGTAATGCAACGCGTATTTGTATTAATAATCCTGTTAAATATGCATCAATGAAGGCTGGGGAGGTGGGACATGGAATCTTGAGCTCTGTGTACAATGTGATCTTGCCATTCTCAGACTGGACTAAAATACTCCACTTTTTTTTTTCATTAGCCAAGATTAGTGGCTCATATTATGTTCCTTCCCTCTAAAGCAAATGCAAAATGGCTGATCAAGACTCCTTCGTGGTTCCCTGTAACATGTTCCAAAACTAGAAGGTGCCCAGCAAGGTTTGTTATTTGAAGGGTTAAAGCCACAAAGACTAAGTGTGTCTAAGACGGGTTAGTGACAGCTCAACAGCATGATAGAAAAGTGGTTCTGTTTCTAACAAATATCCCTCACCTATACCAAATTACAGTGTAGAGACTGCCTCAATGCATTTGTCTAATGCAGGATCATAGATCAGACCATCCTTTCTTACCTTGTGTAAATAGCCTTAGCACATACACTGTGTTTTAAGAAACTCTTTTGCGCATACAGAGAATTCATAACAGGTATATGCAACAACTCTGTGCCCTGAGAAGTGGGACAAGGCCTTTGCCTCATTGGCTTTAAAGGGCCTTTGCCGCTTTCCTCTACCTTTCAGGCAGATGCAAAGAGACATGCAATGGGTATTGTTTCAGGAGCCTGGAGGACTTCATGTAAGACTATTGACTCAAAAGTGGCTCTGTGAGTCTGCCAGGGAATTTTCCAGTTCGTTGTAGTGATACCTTTTAAATGTTTAGCCCTAAATAGTTAAAGTAATATTTATTTACCTGAATGTTAATGTTTTCTATGAGAAGTTATCCCTACCTCATGAATGAGCAGACTGCCTTTCCTACATTTCTTCTTCATCCTTTAGAAGTTCTAATTGTGTCATCTCGCAACAACACTGCAGCAATTGCTAAAACCCCCTCAAGCCTTCCCTTAGACTAGAAATTTTCTAATTTTAGAATCTGTTTTGATCCTATGCTGCAGCCTGGGAGAAGTAAACATCCATCCATGAGCAAACATAGTCTGCTGCTAGCAGGTAGTCGTCCAGTCCTTAGCTTCCCTGTTGTTTCCTACAAGCTATTGCCAGTCTCTGATATCACCTTATCATCACCACTATGTTATGCTGCAGCTTTCCCACCTGTGATTTCATTTCAAGTAGCCTGGACAGAATAATATCAAATAGAAGATAGAGGGACCCTTGATGCTCATTAAGAAAACAAATATTTCATTTATTCCCCTCAGCATGCCCTTATCACTTTTCTGACAGTACTGTAGAAACTCTTGGGAGAGCTCGACCAATTCTGCTCCAAGTACTGCCCAATCCAGCCACTTAATGCAAGATCTTGATGATTATCATTTCCTTTCTCTTTGTATACTGGACAGTATCATGCCTCCAATCACAATTTCCATTTTCATTTAATTGCCTTGTGTGTGGTTTTTGGATGGTTGGCTGTTTTTTTAACTCCTCTCTTCTCTTTAATTGACTTGCTTGTGTTTTTAAGAGCTAGAGAACACTTCATGCCCATGAGGGCAGACCCCCTTCCCAGACATAACCCCCTTGATCCTTAAGTCATTTCTGTGAAAGCAGCTGCCATGAAAGCAATTTGGTTTCGATCTGGGTCCAAGAAATAAATACGCTGTATTCCATATATGCATATTCTGAGCTATACTTTAAATGTCACATAATTTAAACTTTGCATATAACCATAACATTTCTCTGCAGCTTACACTTTTGCATTATGCATTTATGTAAAATGCACTTAGTCAGGAGAAATCCTTAAAAATTCTCATCTTTATTCCACAGGGGAAAATTATGGACTGCCGTCTACTTATACAAATCCAGAAATAGTTTTCTGAGTTACTATATAATTTAATTCATTAATTTGAATCTAAACTTAACACTGCTTTCTTCCTTTGAAGTTTGATTGATGGACTGTAACAGGATTGATCCTGTAACTATTGTCTTTGATTAATACTTTTAGAGAATGTATTTCCATTTTGTCTTTTCATAATTGTTTTTGAATATACTATCTGTGATAATTTTAATCCTAGCTACTTTTTGCAAGATGCTACAGAATGTTGGGTGTTTTCTTTTTGTTCACTGTCTCATTCACTTCAATTTCGTTTCCAATTCCTTAAACACTCAATTATTGTATTTATTTGTTGCAACAATTTCTCTCTTAGGATGACATTTTCTTCTGCAGGAAATACTCTTCTGAATTTAACATTATTTCATCTTTGTAAATCATGAATCATGTGCTTTCATGTAACTAGCACATTTGCATACTTTATTAACTAGAACACCAAACTGATCAGTGTGGCTGTAACCTACCTTCCAGACTTATAGAATATTTGACAGATAATATCATCATAGAATTCAGTTTTCAGTCTCCACAAAGGTGCCAGACTAAATTAAGGTTTCATATTTGTAAACACAAGCAAAATTTTTATTGTTATATCTGAAACTTCAGAATTATTTTCTAAGTTTTCTGTGCAGCCAATTTTCAGCAGGTTTACACCTTTTGGTGGAAGTATGTTAGAAAAAATGCTCATGAAGTTTTTTCCCCCTGCTGTGTCCCATGAAGTTTTGAGGACTTTTACAAAACCAGCCTCAGGTATTCAAGTCAAGCCTGTGGGAAATAAAGACTACAGATAGGATCAATGAAAGCTACTTGTATCATATGGCTTGGAGAAGCAGAACTGGAGTTCAGAAGACCAAAAGAGAATTGGATTAGTCTGGTTTTCCATATACCACCCCTACCTTTTTCTTTCCACCTGTCCATTCTTGCCCTTTTCATGCACTGCTTATCCAAGTATCCCCCACTGCTTCACTCACACCAGCACAAGAGATTTGCTGTATTGTGGCAAATTTTTCACATATATATATTGACATATATACATATGTATATGTGAATCTGTTTATATATACATTCACAGATTTAGATATAAAAAGAAATATTTGAACCTGTCAAAGCATTTTTGCTTTGGCTTAAAAAAACCCTACATTTACAGTGGTTTCAAGGCTCAAAACCACGGTTTGGATCCTTTGCCTGGATGGGGGTCACAGGATACATTTGCTTGTGCAATCGTTACTGTGCTGCTTGCAGTATGGTCACCAAGCATTCGTATCAGCATATTGTCAGAAAGATGGGAGAGGGAGGGATGGTATCACCACACCATTAACTGAAAGCAGTACTCTGAATTACCATGGTGTATTTCTATCAACTGACAATTCAATTGCTTCTGATAAGAGGTGGATAACTCCTTGTTTCCACCAGCAGTTTATGCAATTTGTTGATCTAATTTTGCCACAGGCAATTATTGTATTTCATTACAGAACCTGTCAACCCTCCCCCCCAACCCCACTGCCAAAAATACTTCTGAAGAAATGCTGTCCAGAGAAACAAGCTAAAGAGGCTTTCATCTGATCCCCTCACATCTCCCACAGTTTCAGGGATTTTAAAGCTTAAGGGACAGTGACCATCTTGTCTGACCTTCCTATCACAGGCGCTAAGATACACTAGCCAGCTAATATGATGTTTTTGAAGGTTATCAGTATCAAGTAACACTCATGTTTACTTTCATTTCAGCTTGATATGAGGAGTTAAGAATAGCCCTTTTATGGCATGCACAAAGTAAACAACGTGGGATGGTCTGGTCTAGTTATAGCACACGTATCTGTTCTGCATAGGCTCTAGTGAGCAAATGTTACAGTGAAGGCAGTACTACTATTACTGAGAGAAAACCCAGCAAGTGAGGAAAAAGAAGGTACCTAAGAAATAATCATGGTAGCAATGTTTGCTAATATTATCTCTTCAAACCCCTGGCCTTTTTCCACCTTCTACTCTGTCAGCTGTAGGCATGTCCTGCTCAGCTCTCTGTCTCTCCTGGGACTTAGCTAAGCATGCCCTCTTAACCTACCATGCCCACTGACAGTCAATTTAAGCAATGTGTAGGCAACAGCAGCATTTGCTTTATTCTCCAGCTGCCTTGCAGATATTTTGGTGGACCTATGGAGAGTAGAAGCTTACAAACATGGGAAAGGTTGGGGGATGTGGTACAACTCAATAAACCAAACCCTCCAGAATATGTCAGGCTCAGGAAAACAGAGCAGAAAAGAATAACAAAGAATATTCAACCTTACTTTAAAAATTAATGGTACTTTTCCCAAACATCAGTTCCCTGAACAAATATCCTTATTTTTTGCGTCCACAGTATATACCCACAACCATTCCTAACAACAGCTAATATGGCTTCAAAGATATAGTCCCCTGAGGATCTACTCTTGCTTTCAAAAAAAAAAAAAAAAAAAATTAAACTATTTGATTTTTTACTCATGGAATTGCACAGCTCATCATTGTAATCTGATTGGGAGATGGGGTGGGTGACCTTTTCTATTTGGGTCTCCAGCTTAAATCCATTTCAACCCCACTGATCTGCTTTATGCCAAACTTCCTCTTCCACAGAACAGCACAGAAACAGCCACTCAGAGTGAATGATTTTGTATCAAACTGCACAGGCAATGAAATGTGCAAAACCAAATTTGAATATCACAGTTTTAAAAACTCCTTCAGATGCTAAGGTCTGGTTGTGTACTCTTGTGGACTTAGTGGAAGAGAAGATTTTCTACAGACTCATAAGATACAGTACTTCACATATAAAGTACACAAAACCTTCAACAAATTACATCTTTCTATATCTTCCATCTGTATAAGGTACAAAGCAATGCTCATTTACATTTGGTAAATGGATATGGTTATGCTTATTCTTTTTGAAATTGTACATGGTTTGTTTTTGTTATCAGTGTGAGAAGTAGGTGTAATTTAATTGAAATTAAAACAACAGTGACTTGCTATCTAGCAAAAAGAATTGTGCAGCCCATTCCTTGAATACTGCTTATTAGTTTCCTTGGTAACTTATAATCATTTGCCTCCCTAAAACAGATGAGATGTCAACAAATATGTACTGTAGTAGTGGTTTGATACATCAAAAAGAAAAGTGCTGTAATGACAGCATAATAAATCTTAACATGAAAACTTAATGGCCACATTAATGACATACTAACTATAGTCTCGGATTCATGCTGCTCACCATTGTGTACTTTTATTTCATAGCATGGTTGTGACATGCAGTACTATATGAAGCACCTTCCAAGCACTCACTCTGAAATTAAATCCAGACTAAACATTTTAAAGCAATTATTTATATACTAATAAAATATCACAATTAAATCATGGCAGCTCTTCGTAGAGTGATGCTACTAATTAGACAAATCTTATTCTGATTCATTTTAGTTTTATACATTATGTCAACAAAGACAAAATCTTTATATGCTGACACAGATGTATTCCCAAAGTCTGGCAACAAATTCATGTGTCTCTACACATTTCTGATATAGTTTCTTTTCAAGGGAGTAATGTTCAAGAAACACAAAAACAAAAGACCAACAAAACACCACCACCCACCACAGTTTCTAAACCAGGAATAAAAGGGGACAAAGGGAGTGCTGTCTCAGTTTGTGAGGATATATAGGTAACTGATTTACAGAGTTTGGAAAACAGATTTCCAGCAGGTCTTGCATGATGTACAGCAACTAAAATTCAGCAGGGGACAAAAAAAGCTGAAATTGAGAGTAGATGTTTTTTATCCTTAGAAAAGCCTTTGACACCATTTTCCACAGCGTTCTCCTGGAGAAACTGGCTTCTCATGGCTAGGACTGATATATACTTCACTGGGTAAAAAACAAAAAAGACTGGATGGCCAAGGCCAAAGAGCTAAATCCAGTTAGCGGCCACTCACAAGTGGTATTCCCCAGAGCTCAGTGTTGGGGCCAGTTCTGTTTGACAGTTTTATCAATGATCTGGATAAGAGGATCGAGTGCACCGTCAGTACGTTTGCGGACAACATCAATTTGGGCAGGAGTCTTGATCTGCTTGAGGATAGGAAGGCTCTGCAGAGGGATCTGGACAGGCTGGATCAAGTCCAGCTGCATGAGGTTCAACAAGTCCCAGTGCTGGTTAAGGGTATAAAGCACACAATTTACAAGGGGGTGAGTTTGGCCAGGAGAAAAGGCTAAGAAGGGAGGGAATTAATTGCTGCCTACTGAGAGACAAGGTAAAAGCAGGACTCTTCCTAGAGTAATGCTTAATAAAACATAAAGAGGCAATATATTCTGCCAGTAAGAGATTTTAAATAGACATATAGCAGAAAAAAAAGTAACAATGGTTAAGCTCTGAACCAGGGTGTCTAGAGGTGCTGTGGACAGTCTAACTCTGTAGATTTTAAAATCTCAGCTAGACAAAGCCCTGAACAACCTAACTTTGAAGGTTATCTGTGCTTTCAACTTGGGCTTGATGAGCTCCAGTGGTCTAATCAAAATTATTTTGTGATTTGATGACTGAATATCTGGAACTGCCTTTGACATCTTTAGAGTTAAGTGGAAATCGAAGAGGGATTTAAGTTTGCACTGGTTATGTGTATCAGGAAGAAGTATGACTAGAAGTAAGAAGTTATGCCTGAAGTCCCTGTTTGGAGCCGTGTATCAGTTTCCGAGTCCTTAAGGGATAACAGCAGTTGTGTTGTGATAACTACTGCAGTAGGCCAAGGTGCATGTAACTAAGATGATGAGGACCATAGCAGGCTTTAATCTCTTTAAGTGGGTTGTTACTACTTGTTTATCTATCTTGAAAGTACCCTTACAGTTTACAATTCCATACCACTATTCGAAAGCAGAAAACCCATGACTGGCCTACAGACCAAACACCTGACCAAATATCAAAATATCTTTTTCTTCTCTAGGATTTCATCAAGTAAGGTAGTTTGGACCAGTTTTTAGTGATAGACTGATTCTACTTTGCAGAAACAAGTGGAACTAGACAAGTTTTGGTAACGCAACTAAACTGGGGAACACAGAATGAATAGTGGAAAATAATGAGGAAAGAAAACTAAAGAAATATATTAATTCTAGGGACACCACAACCAAAGTATGATGTGGTTAGGACAGGTCAATATTGAACAGAAGCACATTCTTTTGAATAAATGGGTAATCAACAAATCTAACTATCCCCTGCTACTTCCCTATATGTTCTTTGTTGAGTTTGTTTTATCTGTATTAAATCATTCGCTGCATTGCTTACCTTTGCTTTACATTTGCATGTTGCTAACAGTTAAGTGATTTGTGAGCCAAGTGGGATAAAAACAAGAGTTCTCCAATCGTTTCTCTGCCCCTGCGTACATTTGCAGTGGCAGAGACGAATTACACATCCACACGTGCCAGCCCCTCTCGGCTCATTTTTGAGCACCCTTGGGAAGAAGATCTGTGATCTTTCACATTGTGGTCACCCCCTCTGCTCCCTAATGGTACATGAAGAGCACAGCGTGTGGCACTGTTGAAGCCTCTGGAGATTTTAGCAGCTAGGCCGTAACAGTGGAACCCACAGAAGGAGCTAAATATTAAACATAAAATTTGAATAGAATTTTGAGTAGAATTAGAAAACATTTTGTTCCACAAAATTCCTTCTCTCTAGCTCAAGAAATGCTTGAATAATACAAGTACCTGCATTTCCCTCCTGTAAAAAATCTTGCCCCACAACTCAGGTATTGACAATGTTGACGCCCAATCCCAATACTAAACCTATGCACAATGCTTTTCCAGATTTCAGAATGCCAACATAAAGGAATAAAGGCAGAGAGAGCAGGAAGAAACTGTAACCACACACTCTGTTAACTAAGACTGCACATACATTTTAGGGGCTTCCTGCTGAGCGGCTTGGCCACCTGCCTGTCTACTGGACAAGAAAGGGGTTTTGCAAAGGGAACTGACCTCCGCTCACAACCACATATCTACAACACAAGTGTTATAACATCTAAATTTTAAAGCCTAGTATCTTTCTTAGGAATCAATAAGTGTATCACAAATGACTTCTCTTTGCCGGGAGCAGAGATCCTGCAATCTTAGCTGCTTTTCTCTAGACAGGCTTTTAATTAGACATTATCTGTCCTACAAACTAATTTTTCCCTCCTATTAACTTGTGTCTATTGTCAGACCAAGGACAATGCCAGCAAAGAAGTTTATCTTAAGCAGTGTCAGCACTAGCAGAGAGTCTTTAGCTCTGTGATTTTGGAAGACGGTGGAAGAAGCCAAGGACATAAGACTAGGAAAATCTGGCTTAAAAACCTGGTAGGGAACTATAGTCAGAAGAGTGTAATAAATTCTTCAGTAGGCAGGGAGACATGCAATTATGAATGTCAAAATTTTCTTCCCAGGTACTTTGTAGGGGAAATAGCATTTGGGCAAAACAACCATTTATACTGGGCTGAGCCTGCTAGTCAGTGTATCATTTAAGCCCTGTAACCGATGTTTACTCATCAGTTTCATGACAGTTCAATCACTAGATAGATAGGTTCTTAGACCAGATTTTATTCTCCTTTAATCAAACACAACACTTCTTCAGAATCCACGTATAGAAGCAGATGCCGCCCTTGAATAATTGCCCAACACCAGGAATGGTCAGCACACAAAGCTGGATTCATATGCTGCCTTCACTACACAGAACTGCACCCCGCACCCCCCTCCCCACCACAAACCAAACCACCAAGACACTTTTGCAAGAGATCCATATTTTCAATTCATGCTCTATATCTCCATTCACCATCAGTGTCTCAGCTCTTGTCTGTGTTAACCCATGATATACCATGAAGTGTAACAGAGACTGGGAAGAGGTGAAGGTACAAGCACACAGGCATAGCACTTCAGGCTTTTTGACAGCTACAAGAGGATCTTTATGCTATAAGAACAGTTTCTTGTTCAGCAGTCCTGGGACACACAAATCTGTGCTTTGGCCATGTGCAGATATTTAAGCTATTAGTGTCCAGGGGGCTCTGAATGGGAAAGTTTCCATCTGCCACACCTCAGTCAAGCAAAAACCTGAGACAACTGGTAGATTCTGAGTCTATAAAATAGTAAGCTATTTACAGTTTCTGTCAGAATAATATGCAACTATTAATGGTTACTTCATTTAGGAGACAAGAGGGTTTTTCCATGACTAAGGTACTGCATCTCTAGTGGCTTAGCATTAAAGAAGAGAACAAGTAGAAATAGCAGTTCCCATGGAAGATTTTCCAGCTATGGTCTCTCTGGTAAGACAGCAGATTTAATGCAGAATATAAACATTCTTACAGGGGCCATCTCCCTGATTATGGTTTGACAATAACAGTTGTGTTCCAAGCTAAGCCACCGAAGACTGCTATAGGCCTTGAAAGCCAATGGGGCTATGCTGATTTAGACCTGCTAAGGAGCTAGCGCTGAACTTTCAAATCAGCCCTCAGCCTTTATAAAAGGACACACACACCACCCCCCTAAAATTAAAACTTAGTATTTCTATCCAACAAACAACTCTGTGCAGTGAAAGGAAACACTTCTTATAAATTGCTAAACAATTGTGGCTCAACTCAGGATTTATTTTTTTTCTGAGAGGCTAACAGATAGGAAACAGAATTCTCCCTAGGTTTGAATTAGTGGTGGTGTAAGCACGAAAGGCATGCCACTGTTCACAAAAAACTTTTACATGCACATTGTAATTTATACTTAAGCTTTATTCCTGCTGTCCTCAATGAGATTCTGTATTCACTGCAAACTTCAGCTTCTGTGATAGAGCATGATGATATGGTGCAAATACTAGTGTTTCACCTAAATGCTGGTTATAGGGAGAAGAGCTCAACTACCTTTACTCGATCCTTCTTTGTGATCATATATAAAGCTCAGTGCCTCCATTTCCTTTCCTGCTCTTTGACTTTCTTTTAGTCTGTGACTTCTAGAGTAAAAATCATCTCTTCTACTCTTTACAAAGTATGTGGTAATATTGTCAGGGTTCTGAGGCCCTCTGTCCCCTGGCCTAGGAGCTGCATTTGAAGCCAATCTCTTCCCTTGGAGGATGTCCAAGTGAAGCTGTAGGCTTGCCTGTGCCTGACATCGCACCTTTCTCATCATGACTGCATTGCTGCTCCTGGCCTGAATAGTCCTGGAATCTCAGTTTACCTGGTCACTGCCACCAGATTGGCTCTCCTCACCTTGTTGTGGGACTACACCCTTGTTGGAGAGTCCCCTGCCTGGCTGCCTTGCTGCACCCTTGGCTTCCAGCTCCACTAGCCCTGTGGAGAATCCCACTCTTGCTACTCTTAAAAAAACAGTGGTTCCCTAGAGAGCTTCCAACATGTTAAGTTTTGCTTAAAAACAAACACTCCAAAAACCCCCAAACAACCCAAAACTTCGCAAAAAAAAAAAAAAAAAAAAAAAATCCCTAATTCAAACCTGTTCCATTAATGTGCTTGACGTAGTAAAACTCCACTACAAAAATTCTTCATTTCTGAGACTGAAACCAAAATGACTAACAACAATTTTTTTTTACTTTTTTTTCCCCACACATCTTGCATATGGGAGACTCAGTTTTGTCATTGTGCTCTGCCACAGTCCCTAAATCTGCATTTAATGACCACAAAATTAAATTCTATTTTACGATCACAGAGAGCCTCTAAGCATCAATTCCGTGAAAAAAAAAATAAAGAATGGTCAAGCCATAATAAAATGATGAAATATTCAACCACACTCTGCATAGCTCTGAAATACAGATTTCCGTTAACAGATGTTAACAGAATCTATGAAGACGTTGAACTTAACTGCTCTCATAATAAGGATGCTTAAATTAAAGATAAAACAATGGACTAAAGTGCAAATCTACACTGTAGATGTTTATGAGAAACTCAGAATAAACTGTATTGAACATTACTTAAGACCCCAGAAATCAAAATTGTTTTGGCCTTGGTTATAAGGAAAACAGAAGGCTTCCTTTTTTAGCCAAAACATTTTGGATCGTGTTTTTGTGCTGTAGTCACAAAAAGCTTTTAACTCTGTAAAAGATATTGGAACACACTTTGCATGGAAGAATATTTCAAATCAACTAATAATATACTGAATATATCACTGACCTTTAACCCTTAAGTTCTTAGGGTCCTTTTGGCAGGAGGTTGTTTGGTTGGTATGTTGTTTTGGTTTTTTCCCCCATTTTGCCTGATAGCAAAATAAGCATTAGAATGGAGAGCAGAAACAAGAGCTGCAATGTGCCAAAGCATGAAGCATGAAGTTTATATCCAGCCCCTCCTGAATGGAGTAAATCTGTGACTTTTGGAAGGAGGAACATTTTTAAAATAAAAGACAGGCAGATGTCAAGTGGCAAATTATTTACCTAATTATTATCTAAAGCCTGAACTGAATGCAAAGTGCTAAAATTCAGACATCACATAACCAGTCCAGGAACTGCAATAAGGCCTGTATTTTATTGCTGAACTTTAGGTGCTCCACAGTTTAACTGAATGGCTCCTTAGCAAACTGGCACAACCACACATCATTATCGGCACTCATACACTGAAGAACACAACTCACAGGATTCAGCAAACTCAGTGAGGAGTCTGAAATGAGAGAGGAACCAAGAAGCCTTGCACTTTGACTTCAGCCTCTTATTTTGTTGCAAGGACTCTGTTGCAGGCCTCTTTCTCCCTTTGGGATGCTCAGCCATAAAGTCCAAAGTCAGTCCTTGCCCAAGGTAAAAAACAAGCAACATTTAAGAGGTATAGCTCTACTAAAGTACAGCCTTGCTGAATTTGAAAAATGCATATTTTCATTAACTCAGCGAACATTCTTTTTTGCTTTCAGTACTGTTAAATATTTTCCCTGATCTGTCAGCATTTTTAAAAGCATGAACTATGCTTAGCAACTGATCATGACAGATGTATTTTTGACATGAGATAGTCTAGGAGAACTATATTGAAACCTATTTTAGCAATAATGTGACAGACTGTTGCAGCTCACAGGCAGTGTCTAAAAGGTCACTGCTAAATGTATTTACCTATGCTAAGATTTGGAACACTTAATTTTCTAACTGGCTATTGTCATGTGAATGGGTAGGTGAAATAGACCCTGGGCAAGATTCTGAAGTCTTTCTCCTATGAAATGCCAACCTCGTAATTCTTATATTTGTCTCCCTGACTCATCAAGACATGAAGTCATTGACATCTTTTGGAGCAACACGCTAAGTATGTACAGAAAAAAACCAGCACAGATCTGCTGAGTGTGGATGATCTTCAGGTTCTTTCCAACCCTAACAATTCTATGATTCTATGACTGGCTCAAAATGCTTTGTTAGCTACTACTACAGCACAAAACCTCATTCTTAATGAGGACAGAGCTCATCTGAGGATTTGTGCCTGCTTAGAACCTTTTCAACACCTTTTCTGTGTTTTAACATTTAGAAATATCTTCCAATTTCCAGCTGGTTTTCACTGGTAAGTTTATAGGCAACTATCCATGTGCTTATGCTGGAACATAAAATCATAGAACCATAGAATAGTTAGGGTTGGAAAGGACCTCAAGATCATCTAGTTCCAACCCCCCTACCATAGGCAGGGACAACTCACACTAAACCATCCCACCCAAGGCTTCATCCAACCTGGCCTTGAGCACTGCCAGGGATGGAGCACTCACAACCTCCCTGGGAAACCCATTCCAGTGCCTCACCACCCTAACAGGAAAGAATTTCCTCCTTATATCCAATCTAAACTTCCCCTGTTTAAGTTTTAACCCGTTACCCCTTGTCCTGTCACTACAGTCCCTGATGAAGAGTCCCTCCCCAGCATCCCTATAGGCCCCCTTCAGATACTGGAAGGCTGCTATGAGGTCTCCACGCAGCCTTCTCTTCTCCAGGCTGAACAGCCCCAACTTCCTCAGCCTGTCTTCATACGGGAGGTGCTCCAGTCCCCTGATCACCCTCGTGGCCCTCCTCTGGATTTGTTCCAGCAGTTCCATGTCCTTTTTATGTTGAGGGCACCAGAACTGCACACAATACTCCAGGTGAGGTCTCACAAGAGCAGAGTAGAGGGGCAGGATCACCTCTTTTGACCTGCTTCCTTATGGTTATCATCCCAGGATTTGTAAGGAGCAGTTGGATTCCTCTCTCCCTCATCCTTCAGCTCCTTATTCTAAGCATATAAATGCAATTATATTGTTTTCTCATGTACTATTTTCTCCACTTTCCCTCAACTCTTTTTTAAAAAGACTTACTTGTTCTTCATCATGACTCACTGAAGTTATCAAAATATTTTTTTTTTTATTCTGTGGTGGAATCATGTAGAATATAATTTTTCCCTCTTTTTTCTTTTTTTAACAGCTGTATCAAATTTGTAACTCATTGTCACCAATGGTAATACCTGTGAGTTATGTTCCTCTTCAGCTATTTCCAGCTGCTGAGTTCTTGGAGCTACTTGTTATTTAGATTCTAAATACATAATTGTCTCTCTCTTTCCTATTGAGTTAGAGCTCCTTTCTATTATATTAGTTCTCAAGGTTACTTTATTTTTTCTGGAAAATATGATGCTCCTCTCTAGGTTGATGATAGTTCTTACTGTGTGCTATCAAAGACCTTCAAGGGCACGTTTTTTCTGTGTATAAATCACCGGTAAAACCAGATGCAACCTAGAATGGCTCCTGAGGAACAGCTTTCTACATTATCTCCTGACCCTAATAATACTCCTAATGCTATAATCCTTGCAGCCTTCACTTCAGTTAGCTTCTCTCAAAGTAGTTGTCTGATTCCAAATTCCTCCAGTTCCTATTTGTTGCAGTGCACTTGTTGGAGTTAAATTTGTTCTCACATTTGAGTTCAGAAGGAACTTCCCTACATTTAATTGCCAGAAACGTTACTCTCTCTTGCCTTAATATAATGCAGCTTTTGACTTACCTGTATGCCCTCCTGGTAGTTCTTTGACACCATATCATACAACATGTGCTCTTCATCTCCAGTGCTTTCAGTGGGTCCTGGTAGGTTTTGAGGCTTTGCTACTGAAGTTTAAGCTGTTTAGTGAGTTGGTGGCATAGAGCAGAAGAAGATTTGCATACTGCTCTGGATTAGAGCACGTCTTGCATGGAATAGTAATCCATTGCATCCTGTCTCATGGAGCAGAACTGAAATGCTTCTGAAGTATTTACTGCAGCTGCAAAGTTCCTGACAGCTGGAATGTAGATATCAATAAAACATTTATTTTTTTTCCCTACTGCTTTTCATAGCTTTGAAAAGGAGATGAAAATAGCTCTAGTTTTTCTTCCAAGGATTCACTTGCCATGTAAAATACCCCAGAGGAGAACAGAGAACCTTATACAGACAGTGAGAAGGCTTAACTGTAGCAAAGCCAACAAGGTTAGTTTCAGTGTTCACTATTTAAAGCAGCCAATACTGTAATGAGGGGCTCAGTGCAGGACTTCAAACACATTCTTGGTTGGGTTATACCACTGAAGGGAATAAAAGGGTACTATATTATATACCCATATTATACACCCTATAAGTGAGTGTGTTTTGGTTTGGGGTTTGTTGCCTTTTAAATGCTCTTTGCAGTGTCCCATCTGCTGAAGGAGTCAAAAAACCCCCGATTCAGGAAGGAGATGAGAGGGAAGTAGGAGCTGTGTATATACAGAGAGGAAATATATGTGTAGACATTTTTCTGATCGACCACATCGTGGTTTTAGTATGCAAATCATAAGAGAAAAAGCTACAGCTGCTTCCGTCTCCTTTCTAAAATTCTAAAACCAGTAAGACAGAAACAGGCTTTTTTTCTGTTTGATTGGCACCTACATTTCAGCAAGCTGGTAGGGTTTGGGCAACTGGGGGACGTACAAAAAAAATGTGACCCAACTTGAGGCTCATAACGTTTTTATTTTTTGTTCTTGGGTGCTCCTTCTGTGTACAAAAAATACTCATGGTTTTATTCTGATGAACAAAACAGATTCAGGCAGCACTGGCAATATGTCATGGACAAGACTACAGTGAAAATGTATCTGAAAGAAAGACTACACTTGGGTGGGGCATCATCCCCCCAGCTGAAGCACTTAGAGATTTTCTTCAAATGGATATCCTCTATGTTATAAATATGACAGAATGGCCACATTATGAACCTGTGGGGTAGGTGCCTCTTCCCATGGAGCCACTAGGCAGTTTTGAGAAAGTTATAACAGGTTGTTATAAAGGCATAGCTTTGCCCATATGCTATCATCTCCCACTTTGTTGCTCCCCAAAAGAATATCTGCACTTGTTAGACTGTGTTTTGAGCAGACAATTTTCACCTGATACATGTGTCAAAGAGAACTGTTCCCATGGCAAACACCAGCCATCAGCTGCAAGTAGAGAGGGTTGAAATTCTTAACAAATCCTGCAGGCGTTTGTAGTGAGAAAATGGTTTATGACTTTTTTTTCTATTGCCTCTGCTCTCAGAAATACGTAGCTATTGCTACTGAACATAAGAAATAACATTTACATTTAATTAAACCTCTGAAGAATCCCAAAAGAATATTTCAGGCAACTGTAAAAGAATAAAGAATTGTGTGTGTCATAAAACTCTGACTAGATTAGATAAAGAGCACTGTAGCATACACGTGCTCCCTATTCATAATATATTTCTATTACTATGGTGCTGCTGCTTTAAATTTTTTATCCGGTTTATTGACTCTTACCAAATGATCCAGCAGGGGCTTGATGAATACCAGCTTCTTAAGCGCATACTTAAAACTTATGGATTCTGTTCACTCATATGAGAGATGAAACTATGAATAAAGAAACATAGGAGACAAATCAAATAGTAATGATAACAAATAAAAAAATATGTATATCCTTTCTGGAGACTCAGGTGTTGAAGAGATGCTGTGGTATCTTGGCTGGTATGAACAGATATGAATGCATGGATTTCCAAGCAAAATTCTTGTGTCCTGCAACTGAGTTTCCAATACCTATGCAATGAATATTAATAACTATACTTGCTTCTAATTACGTGTGCAAAATAATCAGCTCCTGCTATGAACAGCACAAATGTCAGTGTGCTGACAGTGACAAGTGCGAAGACCGTTGCTACAAAGTACCTAAGCCAAAGAAAGTCTTATGTTTTTTTCCTCATCTTTCTCATCAAAATTATTTTTAACAGTAAGATCTCATGACCTTCAAGGTCCATATTTTTTATGCAGGAACTCCTGAATGTCCCAGCTTATTAATGACTCACAAGTTCCATATAAGAACATTGCACAAGGAAAAAGCATCAGATTAGTTTACTAGTTTCTTTACATTGACTCTTTTGACTCTTCTTACTTCACCATCCAAGAATCATCCCAGCATGAAGCTGATCACAAGAACTTGGCAGCCACTAATCACATTTTAGGCTGAGCCAAGTTTCTTTCTTTATCAATGTATCAATACAGAATCAGAGTTGAATGACACCTAATTGCAGTACACAGCATGACTGCACAAGGCCTCAGGCACTCAGGGAAAAAAAATGCTTCTACTGAAGTCAAAGATCTTTGCAACTGCTTTCAGGAGTCCCAGGTTTAAAACCATTATGGTTTCAGGGTATTCTTAATTTCAGTCTGGAGCGCAGCCTCTTTCAGCTCCTGACATTTCAGGTCAGGCTCTGTAATAACCCTCCTTCAGATAGGTACATTTAGTCCTAAATGGTCTTGAATTTTAATAAACCCGTAGGTGCGAGAGGCCATAAAGCTCTTGTTCTTGGCTAAACCCTTATTTGTGAGTTTGAGATTTCAACTACTTTAAGATAAGATTTATCAGTGTTACTATTTCTTTCAGTCACGTACTGAATGTCAGCACAGAAGCTCCTGTATGACTCACAAGCACTGAAGTAATGGCACTCACAGATAAACAATGAGAACAGGCAAAGATGTGATGTAAAAAAAAACCCAAACCTGTAGTGTTTTACATAGCACAGCCTCACATTTTCATGTGCATTTAGGTAAATAAGAAGCTCAAAGCAATTTTCTTGTGAGCTTAAGGTGCTCAGAGCCCTGAAGCCTGAGCTATGCTGAAGTCAATTTTTAAAATGGAGATTCAGACACCTATGTTAATAAAAAGAACATACACCTTATAAAGTGGTATAGGCTTCTGACTTTAACTGTTTCCAGAGTGATTTGTGCAGCAAAATAATCTGGCTATTTTTGCTTCATATTTAGCCACAAGAATGTTGTAATTGTGAAGAAACCTTTTCAGTGTTGGTCTTATGTTCACAAAATTACATTTATTTTTGCAAAAAAAGAGGTATTAAAGCAAAATTTCCCAAGATGCTTTGAGAAGACCCTAAAAACTATGTCTTTAATGGGAGTAGAAAGCAGAAGCAAGGGCTCCTAAGAAGCATTATTTCAGCTTTCAGGGAATATAAGGCCAACACTCTACCTAAGTGACTAAGGGCAGGTCCATGCAGTTATGGTATTCCTGGTATAACTGGAAGATAATGACTGTGAGACATTAAATTTACTTATAGCATCCTTGCATTGATTCAGCATCTAAAAAGTCTTTTCATCTTTTAAAATACAAAGCTAATTGTAATATTCCAGTATTAAAATGACAAATGTAATTATTCTAGCTATATTAACTTTATTTAGCTATTCTTAATTTTGTATAATTTTAATTTATCTTAAAAAAAAGATGTCCACTTTTCAAATACAATATTTCTCGACATGGCCAGTTCATTTTTTTTTTATTTTATTATTTCAGATCATCATATTTAGACCATATGCTTAGTGACCTCTCACATCAGCTTTTACAGCAGCTTTCAAGAATGTAACTAATTTCATGGTTCAGAGCAACGATGATCCTTTAGAACAAAGGTTTGAAGCCAGAGATAGCTGGAAAATGCAGACAGCATAAAAATATTAGATATATATATCCCTCCCACAAAAATACCATCTCTTTGGGTCAGAACAGCATAGTCATTCTTTAACACTTTGTATAGAATTGAAGAAAACATCCCTGAACCTATTTGTTTTTCTTAGTTCATACCCAGCCATTTCCCTGCAGGCTGATTTCACACTGTTATTCCAGTGAGTGACTGTGTCTTCAACAAAATGATCTGTTTCCTTGTGCTTTAGGCTTCCTTCTGGCCCTGGAGTATTACTGTAGTATGCAATATGATGACACATTTTTATAGTGCTCTCTATATAGGATGTATTGACAAGTAGGTGTAAAGTGTTTTCTGTGTGATAGTTCCTTTGTCAGCTCCTTTGTATACTGTGGACGTACCCTTTACGGGAAGCTCCCCTTGCCCAATCAGATTGCTGTACCGATATTTTCCTTGACATATATATATATATACTAAAACAGTTGTGCTGACATCCCAGGTATGTTGACTTGTTACTGACCAAGAGCAGGGTGAAACAGCAAGGCACAGAAAATCCACTATGCATTCTAACATTTAGGCTTTATCCTTTATTAGGTAGTGAGTAAGAGACATAAAAAGAATTGACTTTGTTGTTTACAGCTGAAATTTAAGAGACTTGTGTGAACAAAAACTTGTTCCATAGAGCACTGTGACAAAAGAGGTCCAAGTAAACGGAACGTGTCATTGCAAATTAGCTGATGTAAGTAGTTGGAATGATGCTCTTTTTATTTCTAGCAAAACTTGTATTAACTCTGACCTTGGTACTGTGCCTCCATACATGCCACAGGCCACATTTTGGCAAGGATCATCCTGTTGATTTTGATGGCATTTTAACAATATGGCAGGATGTACAGCAGGTGTCCATGCACCAGAAGGCCATGCATAAGAGCCTACAGGATATCTGTGGGTCTCCCCTTTTCCCATCTGTGTTTTCATGGATAAAAGATCTGCCCAGATATTCTGCCTTCCCAAAATGCTGGTCCTCCTCTGTTTAGCGAGCTCTTACTTACACAGGCTATTACAAAAGGCCTGGAGATAAACGGTGGCTCATGGAGCACAGCTTGAAAAGTGGTGCTCTATTCAAGGAGGGATATGAACACAGCTGGCAATGGCACTACAACTTCTGCAAAAAGATGGAAGATTGAAAGCAGGCTTAAAAGACCAAGGCCAAGAGTTTGCAAAGAGGAGTTGAACATTACTACATTACATTTATGAACCCAAATAAAATGAGGCATTTTCTTAATTGAGTGCTAGGTGCAGGTTTTGAAGGCTGGTTTGTTTACTGCCTCTTTACTGGGAGCTGTAGAGTTAGGGAGCCCTTTTAAATGTCAGCCCCTAGTTATTTAGGTGCCTAAACTTGGCTTCAGGAACTTACTCATTCTTCTTGTTTTGGAAATTGGGCCAAAGCAATCCAGGTAGTAATTAGCCCTGAAATCACCATCACATCTTCTTCATGGCTACATAGGAGTGAATTAGATATAAACAAAAGCCCATTTCATTTCAAGGCACAAACGTTTGCAAATAAACTGGATGAAATACAAATACATAATATAGAACTTATTTTAACACTTGTAGATAAATAAATGCATCTCTTTGGAATTCTTTGGACACAGACATCCATGGAACCTCTTCTTTCTTTTTATATATATTTTTTTTATAAAATCTAAATGCAGAGAGGTTTTAAAAAATGGCAAATAACGATGTATATGGAAGGCTCACTGATGAACTGCAAGTCAAAAGTGCTGTATATTCCCATCCTCTGTATCTCCCAACTTCTCACATTAACCACAGGCAGCATCTTATAGCAACCATATGGTCAATATTTTGCATTACTACCTTTTAAGAAAATCTTTCAAATAATTTCCACATCTAAACTTAAATTATGTTTTTAAATTTTATTCCTCCTAAATGTATGGTAGGTATTTCACATAGCTACACATCAGAGTGGTCGCATGCCACTCAGCAGCGCACTCCATAATATTAATAGATACTTTTCAGCTCCCTATGGGAAAAAGCAGGCAGCAAAAATCAGATTCAAGAAGTCTATTTTTCTCTGCTGTTTGTTACTTACCACTTAATGACCCACATGTGAAACTCAATGGTTATATAATTATTTTATATAGTAGATTTTCTGTTTATAAGTTATTTTTCTTACTCTAACATATATACAATATATCTATATATACCCCTGATAAATCTCAATTTAAAGGGACACAGTCAACCCCTTTAAGCCTCACAGTAAATGTATAAGGCTTTAAGCTGTCCTTATATAAAGGTCAGCTACAGAATTCAAGGGTCCCTTCAGATCCTAAAGGTTGTATTTGTTCCAAACCCACAATGTGCAGTTATCTTGTAATATGTATCTCACGTGTTGCTGTTTACATTTTATAGGTATATTAAGACATTTTATATCACATCAGTAGGAAATAAGAGAATAAAACTGCTTCTATGACTAAGCCTGTTGCAAAAAATGTTACCTGGATCTATAGACACTCCCACTGGTGTGATATAAAAGGAATATGTGCCATACTTGGAAGGAAATTCTGGCTACACTGCAGTCAGAACTTTATACTGACTTAAATGAGGCCAGGATTTCTCTCCTGGTAGTTATCACTTTGCGCAACCTATTTGTGTCTTCTGTCTGCTCAACACTAAGCTATCAGGCCTGTTTCAGGACAAGAGTGTAGTTTTAGCTGTCCACTGGCATGCCTTCAACATTGACCTATCCTGTATGTATTACACCTTTTGAATATACACACACAGTACACACTGTACACATACATTCTCAGTTAAATAGAATTTTGACCTATTCTGTGTACAGCATCTGGATTATTATTTTTTTCTCTCACTAAATCTTCTTTACCATTTACTTTGTCCTAATCATAGATTATCTTCATGCCCATTCTTTTCTGGGTGAGGAAAGCGATTTCTGCTCACCAGGAACAGCTCCACATTATTGTCATCATTTTTGACTACTTACCAAAGTGACATAATTTTTTCATTTTGTCTTTTGCAACTCAGTTAGAAACCTAGTGGCATAGATAGAGACACAATACTACTGTTTTACAAGACATCTATTATATCTACTTTTGTTCAGATAAATACCCATTAACTGCTGATTTTGCAGGAGGATTGGTAAGGGTACTACTATTCACAGTGTTTCTTTTTTTTTTTTTCCTTCTTCTTTAATCTACAGAATAAAGTATTTTATGTACATTGGAACCAGTTAATGCCCTTTAGACAAATTTGTAAGTTGTTTCATAAAGCAGGAAAGACATTGCAGGGAAGTATGTGCCAAAAAGCACAGTCAAAGGCTTCATAAGTTTTATATGTCACTACAAGTCAATGCTGGAGATCAGTTCTAAAACGATCAATACTCAAGAGGAATGTTCTCATCTGGAGAAAATACTGCCCATTCCCCCTTTTAGAATTTGTTCAGTTCTCTATCAAAAGTCCTGGCTCTTCATATATACTTTAAACTATAAATAAACACTGCATAGTTCAATGTTCTTGATTTTCTTTTTGTTTTGTTTGTTTGTTTGCTTGGAAAAATTATTGCAGTACAATTAATTCCTGTTTGGAGTTCAGTAAGGAGCAAACAGCACAGGAGTATGAGTGGTCCGTATAGGCCCCGGAGCTGGTCGTAGGAGTGCTGGAGGAAGTGCTGAAGTCTGGAAAAGGGTGGCTGCTGGGGCTGTGCGAAGACTGAAGGGGGAATTCACAGCCACAGCAGCAGCTGCTGCTGCAGCTGCTAGCGGGTTTGGTAGGATCCGTGGAGCCATTGGCTTTGAAGGTTCCTTTGAAAATACTAATTTTACCTGTGGGGAAGAGAGAAAACAAACAAACAGAGAGACATAATTTGTTCATATTAGGAACACCACAGGGAGCTTGACTTAAGATGATAAGTGCAAAATCAGGCAAGAGAGGCCTCATAGTGGCTACTGACTCTGTGAGCTGCAGGCTTGTGACAGGAGATACGATCTTACAGATTGGACAAGGGTGAGCAGGATTTGGTTGGGGACAGGCAGTTTCAGTGTTCACACCTTACTGCTGAGACTTGCAATTTAACATGAGATTAGAAAACAAAGAAAACCTAAATAGAATCATAGAATCATAGAATAGTTAGGGTTGGAAAGGACCTTAAGATCATCTAGTTCCAACCCCCTGCCATGGGCAGGGACACGTCCCACTAAATAAAATAGGGGCTGGGCAATCTGCACCAAAGTAATGCTGCACATACCATACAAGAATTAAATAAAGAAGAATTAGCCATCAATTAAAAGACCCCAATCTGGACAGCTTTACGACAGAGAACAGAGCAGAATGAAAACGTATCCTATTCCCTGGTCTGACTTTTGTTTTTACTGTTAGGATGCAAGTTCTACTTAAAATCTAAGATCTCCAGCTAGCTCCGATTTATTAGCTCCTGTTTCCAAGAGCAAGCAAACAAAAAGCAAAGTTTGTCTTGCACCAGTTATGAAAATCTTCTATGTTTCACAGGTTCAAATAGGTGGTCAACTCTATGGGTGCTGCCCTACGTCATCTAGCTGCATCTTCAAATTTTCTTGACTAAGATACTGTTCACTCTTACAAGGGCTGTGAAAAAGTGGCAGATATTTTAAAATGTTGCCATGAAAAGAATCTTCCCTACATCACATGCCAAAACATGGTATTTTTATTAGTCACTGAGGCTTCTCCTTTAAAAACATGTAAATCATGAGTTGTGCTATTACCAAATACAACTCATTTAGTTTCCAAAAAGAAAAAAAAACAACAACTCCTGATGCTTTTCCCAGAGTGATTGAATATATTCACAGAGGTCCATTATTATTTAAGAGAATTTACATTTGGTGTGCATACAAATGAACATCAGAGTAGTCTATATAGATTTCTGCAGATTTCAGTGGGACTTCAAGTTTCTAATGAGATGCCAGGAGCCTGAATACCTTTGTTGTTCTGGTTTTATAATTTGAGATAAGAATAGAAACCTCATCCACTGGCAAGGAAAAGTTCCCATTGGCTCTGATGGACTTTTAGTGGGTCTGTGTCCTGGCATGACGTAAGGCCCTTTGCAAAGAACATAAACCTGAATATGTGGTATTGCATATAGAGAATATGAATATATATACCATACCATGGTAAGTATAGACACTTCTCACTCACAGGGAAACAATTTCTCATCCTTGAATTGAAAGGGACTTTCAAATAGAGCTTGAACTCTATCAATCTGGTATTTTCAACTCACCAGTACCTTGGTGAGTAACTAGTCAGAAAGTAAGGCCAGGAGTACTCCGGCATGAACCACCAGCGAGTTTCATTACACTATTGCTATATTCTAAAAAGCCTATGGTTCTTTACCAGTCAGATGGATTTGGGATTTTTACTTTTCCCAATACCCACTGGCAATTCTGCTGGCCTCAAGGTCTTTTTAAAGCTCTGAGAGAGATACTCATACTCTCTTAAAGGAGGATATAATGCATGTTAGATATAAAATTCCTCACGGTGCCTATGAAAAGCAATGATCTGATCTTTTCCTTGATCGGTGTGACACCCACTGATCCACGCTGTATTCTTCCTTGCTGAGCATTTGACTTTTTCCTCCTTCCTTACAGTCTTTAGTAAATACTGTTTAGTACACACAGAAAAAAACCCTAAAAATCCTGTGTACAAAGTACAGAAAACCCCAGCCCAAACCAACAGGACTCTGATTGAGGTCTAGAATTTCCAGTGAAGGATGATTTTCCTAAGAGTTATTTTATTGCAGAAAGTTTGGACTATCAAATGTCTGATAAACTTTTTCTCTCCAGTGTAGCGTTTTATACATGCTGGACATTTGCGTCTTGAAGAAATATCAAGTAAGTCCCAATATGACAAGATTTCTTAAACTCTGCAATAGTACCATGGGAATTCATAAAGTTTCCTCTGAAGCATGCAAAACCAGACCAGGCAAAGCAGTACAGATGATACTGAAAACACAGCAATGGAAAGGTTTTGGTCTAGAACAGCTATGAAAATCCAGTACATCCTTTTCCTAACTTCTGTGGAAAAAAATTTGATGATGTTCATAATTTTTTTTTTTGAAACGAAGAACAAAGATTTTATGTGACTTATGTTTATATTAAAAGGCTAGGGCTATTTTCCCATTCTTGGAGGAATCAAAAACTTCTAATGAAGTTAGATAACTCTGTAGTTAATTTATCGACACGGCTCTGATTTCACGATAGCTGCAAAGCTAGTAACCTTTAGTATACACAATACCCTGCAAGTATCAGTTAACAGGAAAGTCAACATCAAAAGTAAAGTAGCCACTAGCTGTTTCATTTTCAATGAAACAAACTCAGGGACAGTAAATGACTTGAAAAATTAAGGGGGAGTAAAGAATAATCTAGAGGTCATAAAAAACATTTACATTCAAAGTTAAATTAGCACATCTTTGGCTTGTTGCTGTGCCATTCTGCATTTCAAATGACAGCAATTTTGGTACTTTTTCTATGCAAAACCAAAAAGACTAAATAGATAACTGCTGTCATCTTTTCTAAGTGTTCTTCTACACACTGATCGATTCTACTACACTGATCTGTTCATTAATTACTAACTCATTCACTCCTTCTTAAGTCCCCTTGGTCTCTTTGCTCACCTCTAGCCTGACTTGTATATTGTGAGCAACTGGGAGTGAGGAAGTAGGAAAAGGATACATTGCCTTTATTTGTCTATGCAGCAACTAAATGATCCTGGCTGGAGTTCTCAAAAACCACCATTACAAAAATTCATAAACAGAGAACTTTGCACAATGGTAACAGTAATGTAATAGTTATTTTCATCCCCTAGGAAACAATGGATTTCCTAAAGGAATAATAATCCTGTCAGAAAGGCTTTCGTGATTTCTTGTCCTACTTACCACATACATATTTTCTATTCCTTTCAGTATAGCTTATATGTACTGGAGACCTTGGTCTTCCTGGTGGATTACTGGAAAATCCTATGGGCCTATATCCCTACCAGTGGATCTACCAGAATGTGGCACTGCATTACACTACAACATTTAGGAAAGCTCCTACGCAACTGAATCATGCATGAATATATACTCATGAGGGTGGTCCCAACAAAGACAAACTTTTGTTGTCAAGAAAGAGCTTTAACTTAAAGAGAACTGGGTTTTCACAGAGACAAAGCTCCATATTCTAACAGCATTAAAGAAGATGGTCATGGCATAAGGAGCTAATCTCTATGAGGCCAAGGATTCAACATCCTGCCTCTGCCAAAACCATCTATAAACCCTTACGAAACACCAGAGCACATAAAACAATCATGCAGTTTATCTGATGGAGATAAATGTCAGATGTTTCACTAACCCACCCACAATATAAACTGTTTCTTAACTGATGGCAGAATCCTAGAGGGTTTTTTATTAAAAAGTAAACATTTTTCTCAGCTATTGAAACTAGTAAGAACTGTGTTACAGATAGTTTATCCTGGCAGTCAAAAATGTGACCAAAACTATCCTGAAATTGAGTGGAATGAAATGACAGATGGATTATTTCAATTATTTTAATTGTTATCTGAATAATTTTTCTAAATAGAAGAAAGGTTTCATGTTTTATAGAGTATTATTTAGCCATTTCATCACTATCATCCTTTGTGAAAACTGGAAAAATCCTGTTTGACATCTGGGTGTTTCTTTCATCTCTTGCTCTTTAATTACCTTTGAAACAAGATTCTTTCCTGGGGTTATTCAGTTCTAGCTACAAAACTGAGGACCTAAAGGTTGCAGCCAACACCCATTAGAGTATATAAAAAGCCCCTTGTGGGCTTCCATGGGCTTATACACTTGTATACTCCCATTGCTGACAATATTCCTCTCATTTTAATCATTTTTCCACCTACATTTTCTAAACCCCCTACTCAGCCTGGTGAAAATAAAAGTAAAATAGTAAAATAAAATAAAATACAATAACCAAACCCAAACAACCATAAAGTATTTGACTTACCCCTAGAGGATGTGTTCCCTTCTGGAGTTTGTTGTAAGGGCTGTATTTAGGTTTAGGTGGCTTCCCAGCAGCTCTGTCTTTGTGCCTTCTACTGCTTATGTGCTGTTAAAATACATTTGGGGGGGGAGGGGGGGGAAGAGTGATAGATGTTTAATAGATCATTTCAGACTTTGCTTTTCATAAGGGTGTTCCAACACTGAAGGATACTGCTCTCTACAGCAGCATTACTTTGACTAATTCAATAACAAATGGAAACGGGGTCTATTCCAATTTGAACGATCCTTTGTGTATCACATACTGGAACTGCAATTTTTAACAGTGCTCAGGTCAGCTCTGCTTCCCCTGTAGTCAATCACTTTATCACCTTTGCTAACTTCAACAGGACCTGAATCAGGTCAAAGACAGAAGCCTTTGAAAAATTCCTCCCCATTTATAAAGCACCCATCAAATTCAATCCGCTGCTGACAGAAATTTTGGAAGAATGTTAGATAGTAGAGTATCCACTATTGGAAAGGGGGCAGGGGGGAAGGCCACAAAATTGTTTAAAACCCTAAGAAACCTGAAGATCTTTCTAAGATTTCAGCTGAAAGATGGTTACACACCAAACTGACAGTGAACACACCCCCCCCCCCACAATCCACTATCTTTTTAATGAAATCTATGAGATTTTACAAAAATCCTGCTACACAGACTCTATTGCAGTATTATATTCAGTACTATATTCTTTGATTTCCATTCTCAACAGTTCTCACAAAAAAAAAAAAAAAGACAAAAGAACTGGGCTTTTTTTTTTTTTTTCTGAAAGCAGAAGACAAGTATTGCTATTGTCCATTAGTGAATTTATCTTCATTCTTGTAAAGTTCCCCAAGTTTAATTCCAAAAGGCATATGGAATTAAACTAAGTGTTTTTCAGAACAAAGGCTTTGTTCATCTGAAGAATGACTGAACATAACTTAGTGTAATTGCAATTTAGAGGTCATGCTTCTCAGTTAGAGTTACACTGATAAAAAAATAGTACAAATCGTCTCCAGCCCGCATTTTTAAGCAGGTTATTCAGTGTTCTGCAAAAGTACTGCCTGCACACACCTCCACATCTTTGTCAAGTCCAATATCATGCAGTACACTAAATGGCAGGGTTTATTAACTCATGACAATTACAGTAGTCTAAAGACACTTGTAACATGTTGCAGCTTACAGCTTCTATAACTCTTTACAGAAATATATGTAGAATCATAGAATCATAAACCCAACTAGATTGGAAAAGACCTTTTGAGATCAAGTAATCAAGAGATTTTGAGAAAACATAATCTGTGTAAGGGAAAATCATATCCAAACCAAAATATACAGCATGACAGCCAAAACAAAGGGCAAAATCTGTAAGCTCCATTTGGATGTAAACTGTTAGACTGACACATGCTGACTGTGTTGGTACTTTATCATCATGAAAACAAAGAACAGCCAAGGATTCACACTCTACAAGCTAGCTGAGTACCTGTTTCAGTTGTGTCTCAGAGTTTACGTGCACATCACATATTTCACAGTGAAATGTTTTGTTCTGAAGGCCTGTGTTTCCTTTATTCACAGGTCCTTTGCCTTTTACGCCTGCCCGGGGAAAGGCTTTTATGGTTCCACTTCCATTCCGAGCTTCCAGCATAGTTTTGTGCTTTGTCCCTGGAGACATTAGAAATGGGAAACAGAAACAACTTTGGCACTTTGGTTGCATTCATTGTTTTATTTTCTTTTTAAAAGAAAATCATATGAGCCTTAGCTTGGTACCACATGCTGTTCTTGGAATATGCCTGTGTTTGTCTGTATCTGATTCATACCAATGTAACAGTATTTAACATCTGATATTTCATTATTAAATTACATAACTGTAGGTAATGCACTAGAACAAAGCAGCCACACCAGTAAGTAGTGGCACAATCAGGTATCCTGATGTGAAGTTAAATGGGTGTGACTTTTCTCATTAACTCCTACTGCTAATAAAACCTGAACTGTAGCTGCAAAAGAAGAGTAATTTAGCTATTAAAGATGTAGTTGGATTTGATTTGTTGTCCTCCTGAATGCACTGATAAACAGTATGTCTTATGTATCTTACATTTAAATCTGTAATTAACTAATTAGCTTTCAAATCAAAAAGCGGCAGAGGTTTTTGGCAGCAACCTATGGATCTTCAATGGCCTGAACAGAAACCGAAATGTGTGAGGAACGTACATGTGAGAAAATTGCACTTGAATTTTTATTAAAATAAAGGTTGGATAGAAAATAAGTGTCCTGTAGTGTTACCTTTATTCAGACTGAACAATTCTTATACTGTTGACTTCCACACAGGCAGGCTGTGACGATAACAGACTGTTCTGCGTACAGAATTAGTGTTCCAAGGGTAGTTGCTATATGCACTCACGTGTGCACTTTAAACAAGCATGCGTGTGAGCACACACAGAGTTTATCAGCATAGACAGCAAAAACTTGGAAAGTTGTGTTTAAATATTAAGAATAATGTTTTGACTCTCATCTTGATCAGAAAAATGTTGAGTCTAACCCTTATGTGAAGTTAAATAGCTTTATAAAGTTGAATTTTTACCAGTTGAAGACCTGGCATACATCAAACACAGCATTCAAAACTGACTAGGCTTTGTTTCTTTTGAATACCAACAAATTACCATTTCCTTTTAAATTTAAGTGGATTCTTCAGACATGCCAAAGTTAATTCCTATTTTATTACATCATGAAACCACTGATCATTTTGCTGCAGGTATATGATCACTGTCTCTATGTTTCAAACCTTAGGCTCTCTGTCTGTCTCTTAAATCTATTTACCCTGCTGGCAGGTAACCCCTGACATCCAAAATCAGGAGATTTTCTGTAGGATGGTTATAGGTGGTCATTACCACCATATTAAATCCCAAGATCTTTTAACTCTGCTCACCACACAGCCAATCAATGAGATGCTTAAAATAGTGACTGGCAATTATTGAAGCAACTAGCTCTAACAACGTGAAAATGTTTGGAAATTAAGAAACTTTCATACAGTAGTTGCTATCAGTTGATGAAAACAAAGGGAAAATATACATAATTTTAACAGGTTATTAACAGACAATATGGATCTAAGAATTCTAACTCTCATTATTGGACTCCAACTGACGCTCCCTCTTTCAGCCTTAATTTGTTAGATTTCAAACAAAACTAATGGCATTCATACTCAGTTTGCTAGCTGGCACAAACAAAACTATGCAAACTCTGAACACCAAAGGTAATGAAGCATGAGTTGTTATTTAGCTCTATAAGGTTTGGAAGCTGCAAAAGCTAAAATGTAAGAAAATGGGTAACTTGCATGCAATAAAATCCCTTTCTTCCCCCTTTATGAAAGACTCTTTGCCTGTCATTTTTATTCTTTAATAGTTAATGAATTCCCTGTAATTGCCAGTTTTCTGCCACCTCTTTGTCCCCTGCTGCAAGAGATCTAATCTATTCAGGGGAAGATAATTGCACAGCTCTTGAGACAGAAGGAAAAAATGGAGAAAAGCAAGCTCCATCTCACCACTGTTGTGCGCCTCCAGCTGCGAGGCAGAGTTGACAGCGACTTTGCATAGTGAACAGTACAGCAGTCTTTTTGCTTTTTCTTCCTCAGTCTCCACGGAAGGGCATGTGGTGCTGCTAGTGGCTGTTGTGGGGACTTTCTCCACTTTAGAGGTGATCTCAGTTGTCATAACACTGCTCTTCCGGATTTCCACGGTTGTCGTTGTTGATATTGCTGGTGTCCCTGTGGTAACATCTGTGGGCAAAGAGAGGAGACGGAAGGAAACACAAAAAAAGTGATTTTGACCTTTAGCATTTGCTTGTTTTCATCCTAATGCTGCAACTGCACAGAGAGCCAGATTGCGCTGGTGATGGTTTAACTCATGGTAATGAACTAAATCTGACCTTATTCTTCGTATTTCGTGTGGTTACAAAATACAGTACTCCCATGTATCGAAATGAGACGTATTCTGTCTCCTGCCTTGTGCTAACACACAGTAAATACAGAATTCATAAATTGAAAAGACAGGTCATTAAAACTGCGCTGTGCAACTGAAAGATAATCCACTAGAAGAGGTTGTGTAATTTACCATTATAATAGTTAAAATTTAAATGCAGTGCTTCAGATGCATAAACTGCCATACTAACGCTGATTATGAGTAGCCAAGCTAAAGTTTAACCATTCTGTACTAAAACTAATATTAAAATAATTGTCTGTTCTTGATATCTGCTAAAATAAAATGTTAAATCGGTGCTTCACTTGATACTAGCCAAAACTAATACAAAATGATACGTAATGAATAATACACAGTATATATTTATCCATCTATTATTATTACCCCTTATTACATAATAACAATAAATACTAATAATAGTAATTACATATGCAAAATTCTGTATCTGAGACTTACACAAACACTAATAAGATTTCCATTTTTCATATCATTGGTATATTAGGAAAAACTGTAAGCATATTATAAACCTAAACCTCTTTGCAAACCTAGTATTTGCATCTAAGAACTTGTGCTTTTTCTGTAGTTTTCAAATTCAAGAGAGAGAAAATACACAGTGATATTGTGGTTTGAATAATGCACAGATGAAATTTGGATATGGCAGTTTCATATGGTAGTTAAGTATTTAGCAGGATAGAGGACAGCAAGATACAACAGTGAGCCAGTGGAGAAGACAGCAAGTAAGGGACAGGAAAAGGAGAGTAAGGACAGGAGCTCTTCTAGCTTTGCACTGTTGTATTTTGTCATATTAAGTCCTACTGAGTAGCAGTTTCTCCTGTAAGAAATCATAGTTACTTAACTGAGATATCCCTGGAATTGGGTATGTTCCAACATAGACAGCTAATTTTCTTTCATACATCCCTTGGTGTTAGTGGTGCTCTACCTGTACTGTGCTTTATTCACTGCAATTTATAAGAACAGGCAAAATAATAATTCTTTTGCTGATAGATCTCAGTATGTGCTGTGGTGCAGGAGGGACACAACTGACTGATGCTGCAGAGATGTGTTTCAGATTGTTCAACGACTTCATTAATGAAGAACATACCTAATACCTTAGCAGACAACAGCAAACTGGGAGCAACCACAAACACAGAGACATGATTCAAAACAATTCTGAGAAACAGTCTAGAAAATTAGATACTTTTCAGCAAAGACAACTGCAGGAGTCCACACTCAGTAGGATTAATCTGATCTATTAAAACAGGATGAAGAACAACAGCCCCAAAACTACTTTTAGAGGACTTGTTTGTGTGATTTTGTGTTGTTTTCTTTGCTTGTTTATGAGAAAAAGCTTTCAGTAGCAGGTAACAAGATGAACAGAGATCTCTCATATCATCGTGTTATGAAACAGGTACTCCCCCCATACTGGATGTCCAAAGTGAAAGCTATAGGAAGTATTTTCTTCTCCGCTAATCAGCACTTAAAGGCCCTGTGTCCAGTCTGGGGACTGCAAAGTCAAAAATGAAAGATTACCTGCTTTGTTGTTAATCCAGCAGCAATATAAATGGAAACCAACAAGAGGGAGAGGAAGCCAAAACAAATTAGACATTTAGAAAACAGGGACTGTGAATATGGAAGATTTGGAAACACAGAAAACATTTTTTAGATCTGCAGATCTGTAGCTGAAAATAAGAGAATAAACTCTTTTCCCTGATCCTTCCTAATAGGACACAGACTATTGGATTACATCAAGAGAGCCTTAGATTAGACATGAGGAAATTTGTTCTAATATTAAAGCCTGAGAATAGCCTACCTGCAGAGATCTGGAAATACTGCCTACTGGAGGACTTGAAACTGACTGACCAAATATCCGCAGGAGCAACCGACCCAGGTATGATTCCCTTTCAGTCAGTGGGGATTTGACCCTTCAAGACCTATTAATTTCTATACATTGTATATTTTGTGGTGTTTGTATATATCTTCCCATTTAATTTTTAAAACCCAAATGTTTTTTAACAATTATTATTCATAAAACCAAGAAAGCAGAGTTTGCCATGTGAATATTCTACATATTGCCAGGCATTAAAGCATATAGCAAAAATAAGATCCTGCTTAACACCTTATTTTTTTCCTGAGAATGAGTCTGGAGGTGGTTATATCCTGAACATACCAGCCATGTCAGATACTGGTGCAGAAGGAATAGTATTACTTGCTGAACATTCTGCTATTATTTTTTTACAGACCAACAATAATGTTTCAAGAAAACCCAACTTGTTTTGAAATATTAAGGTTTTTGTTGGGAAACTGATGAGTAGATGAAGCATTTGTAGATCTGTCCACAAAATTATACATTTAACTAGTCACTCCTTTCCCATCCCAAAGAATCTGAAAGTCAGCGTTGGCTTTCTTTCAGTTGAAAGTTGCCACAGTGAAATTATCTTCCTCAAAAGCCCGATCCCAGCAGTACATAACACTGGTCTTAGAACTTCAGTTTCTCCATCTTGGTTCTACCACAGAGTAGTAGGTTCAGCCAATGTACTTTCCTGGTGAAAAGAAAGGCAGAGGGTTGATGGCACTAGGGAGAGGGAAAGATATTAACATTCTCTCAGGACTGATGGCAACTCTGGTGCGCATTCTAATCTTGCAGGAAATTAGATATGTACATCATATGTAAATCACCATTTAACAGCTTTACAGTGCAAGGGTCAGTATTCTGCCCCAAGCAAGGAAAACCTGAGGCAATGAAAACCAACAAAAACTTAAATAGCTGTAGATTTTATTCAGCTTCAAATATCTGACCTCCTTTATCTATGTCATCTAGTATTTCCCTATGTAATTGTTTTGAAGTGAAAAGAAAATTCAATTGATTTTTTTTTAGTCCTTTTGCAGGTATTTTGAGATGCACACATGAAAGCAGCATTGTATATAGAAATTCAACTAAAAATGTTAAACTCTTCATATTCTTCAATTAAAAAAATAATCAAAGTTCAGTGTACATATTCTGCACTTTCAAAAGGTGTCCTGCATAAATACATTATATATTCCACTAAAGGGAATGCATTACTGACTCAAAACATGGACAAGAAAACCACCCAAGTTCATCATATAAAAGCCACCACAGATTTAAAGCTGTTTCTCCTCATAGAAACTTTAGAATTATCTGCAGGAATTAAGAGAAAACATTCTAATAGCTGTCAATTAAGCTTACAAAGAGGAAATTCAAATCCTCTTCTCACCAGAACTTCTAACCTAACCAGCATGAGTTAAATACATTACAGTATTGCTGCCTGTACACATTTCAGTGCCCTAAATACAGAGCACAGCATTAAAGGTATAAAGAATTAAAAAAACACAACCCATAAACTAAATCAACAACAAAACAACCAAAAAGGAATAGGAAGGCATTTGAATTGATGCCTTGAAGACTGAATCAGCATTTTTTTAACATTATATTATGACAGTGCTTTAAGAACTATTTCAATAATAAATGATCTAAAATCAAGCTGGGAATTCAGTCACAGTCAAAGGCAAGATTTGTTTCTGGTGACGCAGGCTTGCAGCACTGTGCTATTTTCATACCAGTGGCCTGCAGCAAATATTCATTATTGCAACTGTCACTGCTTGGCTTTGGCATAGAAGCTGATTGCTAATATTGTATTGAACTGGACTCCAGCAGCAAAAAAAGGGAACACTTCAGGATTCAAAATAATCTGTTTGTGTTCCTGGTCTTAATATAGCCACAAAATAAAAATAATAGATAAATACCATTAAGATCTAACATTGGTCACTGGCAAAATCAAAGAAATATTTTAACAAGACAAAGCCAAATGAAAAACACTCTGTGAGAACTGACTCTTTTGGGTACTACAGATACCACAGTTCAAGTGTAAAACTGAAAGTGTGTGATTAAGTCTAAATCAGCAAGATTAATTTTATATCCCAACTACAGGACTCACAAATTTTCTTTATGTTGAAGAAACAGAAAATTACAACTCATGTTTTTCTTCTATGTGAAAGTTTTACTCACCAGTTCCTGCTACTATGCGTCAGAATTTCTTATCCTGAAACCATAAATAGACCCATAGACAGAAGTGATCTGACTTCAAAGAAATAACAACTATTTATGAATGTGTTTTTAATTCCGCAATCTCTAGTGGCACACATTTAAAAATATCTCATTTAGCACATACCCACACGTTCTGATCTCATTTAAATCAAACTTTGCCTTTGAAATGAAAGGATTGAGCATTTGGCCCATAATGCTGTCCAGGAAAAAAGAAAAAAAACCAACAAACAAAACATAAAACCCCAACTCAAACAACCCATCCCCTGCACAAACTAGAAAGCACGTTCTTTTTTGTAACAAACAAAACTTGATATGAAATATTTCATTATACTATAAAATGTCTTTGTATTGCAAATCCTCTTCTCACTAGAACTTCTGACTCAAGTAACAGAATGCCCCATATGGGTACTTGACATTGGTGTGTCCAAAAGACACTTGGCATATTATTTTACTGCCTGCTAAGAGGCGGGTCCTTAGTTTCCTTGGGCTGCTTTGAAAATCCCATTTTCCATGTCCCCTCTGGTAATTACATTTGAAGATAAGATGTAATTTCTTTTGAATCTATAAATACAACAACGGAGTACATAAGAAACAAAGTACCATCCCCAAAATAACTGCAACTGTTTTTTTTTTTTTTTTTTTTTTTTCCAGTGCTTGGCTGACTTTCTGTACTTACATGCTAAAACATAAGCATGTGTGCTAGCACACTGGCTGGCTCTGGCTCTTAAACAAAATACTTTGAGGATCTTTGACTCAAATATATCAACTCCTCCTCCTTTATATGCACAGAATACAAACTTGCATATTTTGTGGTTAGTGGATATTTAGCCCGTTACAATATATCGTACAGAAAATTATCTCAGTATCATATTATGAAAATTCCAGTCATTAGACTTTGTTTTATATTCAAAGCCTGGATTCAATCTATTTTTTATAGATACATACTTCCCAGAATGGATTATCTTTTACTTGGAGAGTCAGAAGTATATTTTTAGAATTTGGGAGGATCCATGGAAATTTTTTGTAAGAAAAATCTACTTACAACAATATGGTTTAGAGAGTTAAATATCATACATACAGGCTTTTTGGTATAAAGGATTAAAGTACCTGACCGACAGTTTACTTAATGATGAGACCTCCTTCAGTAATGACATGAAATATTGGAAATCTTGATATTTACCTGATCTTTTACAGGATGGGTACTGATTAATAAGCTACAATGGAAGAGTCAAGAGCTCTGAAGTAATAAATAAAGTTATGTATGACCAAACAGAAACAGAATTTAGAAATTTTTACATGCTGCCTTTTCTGATCTTCAAACACCAGCCATTCACCCGTTTTCGCTCCCTTCTCCTGTCACTACCCTGTCTCTTTAGTCACTTTTTATTCTATAGTTCCTTGTCACTGTGCCTTGTCTAGGTGTCCATCAAGATTGCTTTTGATATCCAGAAAGTGAAAGGCTAAATGTATCTGAGGTATGACCCAAACTTTTGCTCTAATGTACAGAACAAGCACTATTGGGAAACTGAAGGACTGCAAACTTTTCAGGACCAGCATGAAAGTAAAATACCATGAATCTTCTTGGTTCATCACTGGAGAAGCAATGACCTCAGTATTTGACCAGTCCTTTTTTTTTTTTAACATTTTAATAAATTACATTATGCACACTTATCACTCAGAAACAAAGGATGAAGAAACAAGCGGTTCCACAACAAGTGGTTTTACTGCTGCCTTTATACCATGCTTCCTGGTGACACACCTTAGTGGTGACCTGATGGGAGTGAGACAGAAAACAGGATGTTTGGTGACAAAAAGTGCCCATAGAGAGAGCGAGAGTGAAGAGAAAGCAGCAAACTTCACATATTTTTGCTCGTAGATTTTTTTTTCCCCAGTTAAGCTCAATTCTGCCAAGTCCTAAAATGACCTTCTTCATTAATTAGCAGTACACAATTTTCTAATGAAATTACACCTCATTTTTACAGCAGTTCCCTTGGTTTAAAGCACAGTTCATTAATCCTGAACAGGATGAACTGCAGAGGGATGACTGCATTCCTGTTGAGGTTAATTGAACAGAGCTGGCAGCAACAGCAACAGCTGGGGGTAAAAGACCTGTGGAAAGGGAAGGCAGAAGGTAGGGAAATGTCACACCGCGTCTGAGTTTTGGGTTCTCAGGCAAATGTAGCTGACAAAAATATGACTGGAAGGAAAGGAGGCGATGAGGAGAAACCATTTATTTTTCAAGTTATTTTAAGTAACTCTTGTTGACAGCTGCGTTTGGGCACTGAGCTGTCCTTTCTATTATATAGATTTCTTCTCAGCCAGGCAGAAGTAAAATAGCTTTCATCAGCTACGAGTGAGTGTCGCCACACAAGGAGCTGCAAGAGAAGAACAGGTCACTGGCTGTAGCTACTCTTGCCATCTAATTAATAAGACTTGTGTTGTGAAAAATTGAATTTGAAACCAGGACAAAGTGTTTGTTTAAAGGGTGAAACTCAAAGTCAAGTGCAAAGAGGATTTTTGCAGACTGTGGTCTCAGTGGCCCTACTAAAACAATACATTTTCTATTTTGACTCTAACTTAAAGGAGGGTGCTGGATTCCATTTGATAGTTAAATTTTTATTTTGGAGGCTGCAATGTAAAATGCTGCTTTTAAGATAAGGAATAAAACATGCACATGGTGGTTTGATCACATATATAGAAGGAAAGCTGGATTGTCCTATACATAGGTGTCTCATGCTTGGCAACATCAAAGGCTGTGCTGGCAAACTGCCACCAGTTTTACATCTGCACTTGCTTCAATACGCATTTCCCAACTTTTAAGTGAAAGCAAACACAATCAAAAATGCATCTGTAGTTCACCCTAATGCATGAGCAGAAACAATGCATTAGAGGCATTTGCCATGGGTAGAAAACCAAGGAATTGAAAATGAGTCCTAAAAAGCTTATAGCCCACTAAAGAAAAAGTTTCTGTAAAATATATTAGATCAAAATGAATTTGCCTTGAATGTACCTTTCGGCAGCATGGAGGCCAACACGTGCACAGCAGTCCCCACCTGTATTAAACTCTCTTATCCTCCAAAACAGGCCATCTGCATATGAACTGCCTGTTGCGCTTTGGCTGATACTGAACTCCAGACTATGCTCAGGGTCATCTGGGAGATTCAACTTTGGCCAGAAGTCATCCAAAGACAGCTCTAGCAGTGGAAATGAATGGATGATTGCATTCCCGTGTCCAGGAACATCCTTGGCACTGTGTAAATCACTAGTGTAGGCAGTCCAAAATATTACTTAAAAATAGGCCCTGCCTCACCACCAAGGTCTAGGTAACCGAATTATACATAGTGAGTACTGGAGGCAGTACTTCCCCAAGGAGAATTCAAGGAGCAATTTTTGTCTGTGTCACTGACAGTAATGGCTTTAAAAGAATACCTCGCCACCCAAACACCCATTAAGGCTTTGACTCAAGCCACATACCTGGAAGAATGAATTGCCCTTACCAAGACTAGTACTTAACTCATTCAGTCAGTCTCTGCCTACTACTCCTGCTGCCCCCACATGCCTACCCTGACGATATGGGAAAGGAAGCAGCAGCCAAGCTGTTCTGTTTCAACTACAGTGATGGAAGTGAGCTTTGAAAGGGGCTCTCTTTCTTACACTCCTTTCTCTTTAACAGAGAAATAAAGCAGACACGGTCCAGGGTATACACTACTGGAGACTGAGAAGTATTTTTCAGAGAACAAGTAGGCTGGCAAACCCTATTTAAAACTTGATATCAAAACCAATTCACTGTGGAATCTTTCCCCCAACAATCTGCCACCTAAAACAAAGGAGTGCTGAGAAGTATTAATCACTGGCAGAAGGAGACAAAATACATTGCTTTCATTAATCAAATGGAACAAGGAAAGAATTAGTGAACTTCACTGCAGATTGCATAGGAACACTCTCCATTTTAAGTAGGGAGTTGATTTTTTTTTTCATTATAAGCAAGCTGAATGTCCTCTTTAAAACCTCCATCTAAACTCTAAGTTTCAAAATAAATTTAAAGTCCTAGAACCTAGAAATAAAACAACTGGAATCCAACTCAGAATTTCAGAGAACTTTGACTTCTGGCCACCCCCACAAATGTAATACCTCATGGCATTCTCCTGTCTTGATTCCAGTAATAATTCAAACTATACCCTTTACAGCAGCTTACTTCCTTTACTGGAGAGCACTGAGCTGGTGAATCTGCTTTTGGCAATAAACTAACGTTGTGTCTAATACAGGAATTGTCAGAAGCTGTTCTAGCATCTGTTGTAACTGTGTAACTTTTTTCCAGTTTAGTTAAGGCAAGGAGAGCCCTGAGAAGACATACATTCTTCCAGACATCTGTCTTGGAGTACACCAGAAGTAGAGGCTGTAGCAGATGCGTTCTGTGGACTGATCAGCAAAGGTTTTCTCTACAGCCACCTGCTCTTCCATAAGTAGTTGAGACACTAAGCACCCAAATTTTGGAGGGACAAATTTCATAAGGAATTGATGAGAGAACAGAACAGGAGATGGTAGTGTTATTAACCTTAATCATTAGAGTAAATAAGTGTTTTGATTTTTCTGCTATCCTATTTAGACTTTTAGTAGTCCTCTTCAGTACAATGCTTTTACAGGGGTTTCTTCCTTGGAATTTTTCCAAGTGGCTGCCAGTGAAAGGAAATCTTCTGCAATTTCTAGAATCTGTGAAAGGATCTATTACTACTCACAGCTGCAGTTACTATGACCATCTATTTAAGTTGCTTTTACATCTCCAGCAGGCTCCATAATCTAAAATAAATGTTTCTGCAATTACTTACATCCCCTCTACTCCTTCCCCTCTCCAACCCAACACAGGTTGCTTCTAGGCTGAAACAAAGGGCTTATGAAACACCCTGTGTCATCATTACAATTAAAGGCATTGGATGATATTTACAGAGTTGTGCAGACAATCCAGACCAACAATTTCTAAATAACTTGCTGTCATCACAGTTCTTGGCATGGTTTACGGTTTTGTCTTGCTTTTTCTTATTTTTTTTAAATAAAAGAATTATTTTGTGCAATACTAGCAGTCTCTGTTGGCTATCGTGTCAGTCTTCTACCTTCAGGCAGCCTGCAACCAACGGAACTATTAGTCTAATTACGTTAGCTGGCAGAAAAAACAAGCAAAGCACAGTGGATGTGCTTTCGGTGGATAGATGGTCCTGGAATTAGGCAAAGAGCAACAGAAACCTGCCTGCTTCATTAATTTAGTGAATTCCCTCTCATAAAATTTTCTCTTTGTCAGAAGAACTTGAAACAACTCTTTTTGTCCCTTCCAGTGGCAGTCCCTGGCACCATACACATACCCAGCAGAGAGGTTATTAGTGCTTTGCTTTTTATCAGACAAGCTCTCTACATATGCAAAATGGAAGAAGTGATGCCCTCCTAGCCCAAGGCGTTCTGGCTGTTCTGCACACAAGTAACAGTGCAAATCACAAATGTATTTCATAATGACACAATACAGAGATACTCCGAGTTTCAAAGCTTATGGAATCAAATATATTTTTTGATTCAACCAAGTACACATAAAACGATAATGGGTTTGCATTTTAAGACACAAAGGTAGCAGAAGAGACCTTAACATGGAAAGACTGCTCTTAGTTTGCAGTGACAGAAGCAGAAAGCAATGGCATACTAATGAAAGCATCAAAATGGCAGCCCAAGACTAGCTTTAGCAAACATATGCAGGTTCCTGGATGAGGCATTTAATTCCTTCTATGCTTTGGCCTTTTCTTATACATCTGCTTGTAAGGCTGACATTAAAAGCTGATGTTATCTGGAAAGCTAAAAGTGACATGTGCTAATACTCATAGTGACACAGTTAATTTGTTGTCTTGCTTGGCCAGTACTTGCAAAGACAAAAGTTCTGTCATGTTGAGGAAACGCTACATTTTAAGTGGTCTGATTGTTAGGCAGTTAGTCATAGACAATCTGTTCAGAAGAAATGTCATGGAGGTACATTTAAAGAAAACAGCCCTGTGCAACAGGAGTAGGGCTGCTAACAATTACAAACTGTTTGTGCTAGTTCTGTAATGGTTGGTCTTTTCACATTCTGTTTTCCAGTAGGGGAGGATATTAATGAGCATAATTACAGTTTTTTATCAATTTCTTTGGTAAACCTAAATTGTCATTCTCTACATGTGCCACATTTTCCTTTGTATGCTATCCTTCCCCTAACAACGCAACACAGTAGCAACAAAAGTGGTTTCGGCTTCCCTTCTAAATGTGGCTGCAAATACTACACCACTTACAAGATCATACCCTAGCTCCCACTGTATTTCTTTTTTTCCTTTCTTGTACACAACAGTTATTCAGACATGACTAGATCTGACATCATTCAGACCCAGCATTCGGTCTTAAAAAGGAGAAAGAAAGAAAATAAAAGTTCTCCTTAGGAGCATAATATGCTTTACTACTGGTTCCTTAGTTTTCATTCTGTCATATAGTTAAATCTGTCTTCCATGTACACTATGACAGAGAAAAATACAGGAATAAGAGTCCATGAAAACAGCAACACAAGCACAGATATTTGAAAGTTGCCCTAATTTGTAGCTATTTTATGAATAACTGAATGTATTTTTCATATTCATGTTTCCACAGTGTCTAGGTGAATAAGTGAAATTTGCATACCTCAACAGCCTTTCAGCCATCTAAGTATTTTTTACATGAACATGCAAGTACAAAATGTCACACATCTGCAAAAATCAGCTCACCAGTCCACAGCCACACCTTCACTCAGCCTAGCATCACTTACTTAGGACCACTTTTTACCACAGAGCATTTTAGAAAACTCAACAAAGGTTGTGCACAGCTCTTCTGAAACGAAACTTCAAATATGCCAGTCCCTGAAACAGAAATACACACTACGTAATGCAGGTTTTGGCCTTTTAGAGAATGTTAGTGATTTTATTCATAAAAACTGGAAAGGATTAATTCCCAGTATAAAGAATTTGACCAACACTTGCACAAACAGTTTCCCTATGTAATGCATATCTATTAGCCACTTGGCAGGCTGGTAGAGAGCATGCTTAGCTCTCCTTCAGTAAAAGGATCAGTTGTGACCTTGTAAGCCAATTGATTATAGTGGTACTTTAGCTACAGTCTCGGGAGATATACCTATATAGATTTTTAAAATTTATTTTGGTGGGTGAAAGAGAAAGACTGTAAATTGACCAAAAAATACTGGTTCCTCCTTCTCAAAGCCTCTGAACTGGAGATCAAGTGAAACTGTAGCTCATTGGATGTCTTGATCCATGACCATGAGAAAAATGAATGCACTTGTAAAACTGTAAGATTTGTTTTTGTGAGATGAAAAAGAAGACAGAAAAAATGCCCAAAGCATCAAATCTAGGCTTCCGCTCCCATGAAACCAATAGCAAAAACTGTAAGTCAGTCATAAACATCACGACTCGGAGATGAGAAGCAGTGCTCCAAAACTATGCTTTTATAAACTTGTTCTTATAGCTTTCAGACATTATGATAAGAGATTAAGGTGAAGTTCCTGTAGGTAAGCAGTGTAATAATCTAAACACAATTCACATCAAAGCAAAACCCTTCATTCCTTTTATCCTTAGTCTACACTTGACAATAGAGATGGATACTTCAACACTTCAAATGCTACAGCATTCAGTAGAAGATGCAGCTTTGAGATGGTGAAAGAACTCTTACAAATACAGTATAAAGAAGACTACCCAGGGTGAGGCTAAAAATTCGAGGTAGAGTGGGATCACTATTAGCTATGAGAGCAAAGTATTCAGTGCTTATTAAATATAAGCAGACCTCAAATACATGACTGCTTTTTACCCTTCACATTTTAGGGCTATATTTTAAGTTGCAAACCATCCATAGCACTTAAAGACAGTCTGAAACCAAGTAAAGGTAGAAAAGTCAAAACAGAGCTCTTAAAAGCAAGCAACCAAGATGACTTCCTAAGTATTTTTCCTTCTTTTTAAATGGAATTTTTCAAGGTTGGGTTTGGGTTTTTTTGTTTTGTTTGTTTGTTTTTTCCCCATGATATTTGTTATACATTTTTGTGTGTCCTTTTATGTCTTGCCTGTCTACTTTTCTACTTGTCGTAAAAGTCAATAAAAAGCCTCATATAATAAGCAAGCAAGCAACCACTTAAAATCCACTTACTGTTCATTTCAGTATGTAATCATCAACATTGTCTTCATAAGGCTATGACCTCTTATACTTCATTGACATCAGGATTTCGTGATGCCAGAAAGATGAGATGGATTAAAATGCCTTCTAATTTTTGTTCTTTTGGGATCTAAAGACATAGTCCACGATAACTGACATTTCAGCCCCATATTAGGTAAGTTTGTGGTTGCACATGAGACTGACATTATTTAGGTATTACGTCAGAGAACTTGCCTGGCTTTGGAAAAACTGTGTATACTGATTTCAACCTTCAAACTTCTGTTGCATGGTTTGCCTCCCAGTTTACATTTCTAGGTTCATTGCAACCACATAAGCAAGGCTTGTGGATGGATCATTTCCCTCTGAAGAAACAGACATACCTTTAAATCATTCAGTGCATGAACCTGAGAGTTAGCAAGCATTTTTTTCTAATGCATTAGTTATAACTTAGTCAACTGATCAATGTATCTCTCTGCAGACTGGAAAGTATCCATGCTTGGTAACATCATTCTTTTTGTGACTTCAGGCTGCAACAGCTGTTTCAAATGTCAGCAGATAGGGCAGAATTAAACAGGATAGACAATGTGGACAGGGGAATTGCAGATCTAACCTATCTGCGCCTAATGCCAAGAAATCTGCAGATGGATAGCTATTCTTTTTTCCAAATTTATTAATACTTTTAATCAGTCCAAATGTGCAGCTGCTACAAGTGCCAAATGAGATGAGTCCAATGAAGATCTCTTTACTCTGTCGGGATACTGAAAAAGTGCCACATAACAACTGACAACCCAGGGAAAACAAGTTTTAGCAAAATATTGTGATAATCAGTGTTAAAAAAAAAAAAATCTCTGAAATTAAGCCTGCTAGGTTTTATAAAGCACACCCATCTAGAGTATTTCCCTCAAAGATATAGCTTATAAATAAAACTCTGGGCTTCTCATTCCATTACACATAGGTGAAGGTCTCTTGCGAGCTGATTACACTTTATCTCTGACTACCGAGTTATCCTTTGACAACATTTTCTTACCTAAAATATTTCTTAATTCTTATCAAAAGTAACCACTAAAACCAGAGAAGTACTTTGTATAATCTCACTTTTGCTGATTTAGGTTACTGCAGTGATTCTGCTAAGTTTGCAACTGGTACTACTGGTCATAACATAACATAATCAAGTCCTTCCCAAAGCAATCACTAGGAGTGATGAAACTCCCCAGTCACTATAGGCTGAATTTGCAGTACCAGAGTCCTGGTTATGCTGCTTATGTGTTCAAATCCAGGTTGAGACCACAAATCAGAATTTTTCTGTATGTAGCACTAAAAATGGTACCAGATAAATAGTTCCTGCAACAATAAATCTATGGAAAATTTTCAAAAACATCCCTTCTACAAAAATAGTGTGTTTTTATCTTTTCACATATTCTTGTACGTCATATTATAATTACTAGAACTAACCAGATGAATTTAAGGGAGGATGACAACACCTTTAGGCCTAAATTGTGACCTACTTTTTCTTAAATATAATTTCTCATACCTGGTAGCAAAGTCCATGTAGTTCTTTATATGTGTTTTTTCCAAAACAAATGCTTCAATGATGTTTTTTCTAAAAAAAGAAAATAAATAATGCCAGCATCCATACAATAAAAAAAAACAATCTGCATGCATGATGGAGGGGAACAAATGGTAAATATTTTTTGCTGTTTCAAGCTTCCTAGAGGTAATGTTTGCATCAGAAACAGTGAATCAAATGAGTTTGGCAATTATGAAAAATATCTCAGCAATGTTCTTATAAACTGGAAATATATTCAGCTCAAAAGTTTATCTACTCAGCGTTTAAGCATTTTCCATTAATCTTGTCTATATATATACTACTTTTTTCCATTTGAACTTTAAGGCTTTTAATGCTTCTTCCTTCCAGATTTTCTTCTTTTTCACCAGCCCAAGAGCTCAGTAATTCACAGGCTGCTGCTTTATGACCAAAGTCTTGCACTACACTGGCTTATATCACCAGTATCAGCAGCTGCTGTTAAATCACCTGTCAAATTTGCAAAATTCTCACTCAATTTACCCTGAATGTCAGACTAGCACTTTTTTGTCCATGTTTCTGTTCATGTCATTTACACAAGGGTTCTGCTGGGACCAATGGACGACTAGCTTGAGCTTTATGCACAGATGATCCTTTAATACCAACTGCCTCTCTACTAGGAAATGGAGAACAGAGCAAAATTCTAGGGTAGGTTGATGTTTTATGTACTCGGTTGCATGAACCAATAATTCATTTATGAAGTAGACAGTTTTGCATCTGGAATATCAACCTGGAAAGCCAACAGTCCAACCTATTGTGCAGGTATCTTAAAAATTCATTAATTACTGTGCAATATACTTATCCATTTTGGAAACAATTTTATCACTTTGCATATGTGGAACATTAATTGTCTTGCATGTGCAATATGCTAATTTCGATGAAAACTCATTCATCAGTGTAGATCAGACAATGATAATAAAACCTTGCAAATAGTGCTTACAGAATTGCAGCCCAAAGTGACAGTCTCCTACTCCATCTTCTACATCTTCTACTCCAGACCAAAATGCCTAGAGAGTCAACGAGATCTTACGAAAACTGTTTTTCTGGAAGTTATGGCAGTTACATGAGAGCTCTTACAATTCTGGAACAGACCTCTACAGTAATAGAGGTACAGGGATATAAGGGATGCTTTGGGTCAAAGTTATTTTTCATCCAGATGACAAGAAGAATTGCATAATCACTCCTATATCACATAATGTTCCTCTTGGATGCATGACATTAATGGGAGATGGAAAACCCTTCAGCATTTCATCAGTTCTTCCTCCTCCTCTATGTAAACATGACTGGATTGAAATCCAGATCTGCCAGACTAAATAAATTCAAAGAAATTCAAGGTGAAAAGCCACAGGTTTCATCTAGAATTACTCCTATGAGTTCCAAACATAAATCTTACAGAGTTCACAGAAAAAACTGATTAGCTACAATTTTACTTTAGTAAATCCCTATCACTAAGAGGTCTATAGGTCCTTAGCATTGAATTATGTTTTTATGCTTGCCCACTCCAGCTGCACAGTCGCAGGGTAATCAGGGTGCTGCATTATTTTATACACAATGAAATACTTAGATGTGCACATGCACACACACCACAATGTTTTTATATTACCAAAGAATCTTTATTGCCTCCCCAGTTCATTTTGTTGTGCAAGGAAGACGGTTTTCAGCCACTGACAGTGCTTTTCATCTCCTGTTAAGGTGCACTTTTAGCATTTTGAACATGTACCATACTGATGCTAAAATGTCTGTAATAAAATGTGCTAGTAAGTAATATACAGCAGCTCCATTTGTGAATACGTCTGTCAAGGACACACCTCACTGCTTACTCTGTGAAATACTAAATTGTTTACCTTGTTTACCTCCATGAAGAAAATTCCATTTTGTTGCTGTTTTAAACAACTACATTGTTGCCTGGTTTTATATGAATAATTAGTTACCTGATTTTCTCTCTGAATCACTACTTTATTGTGAGCACTCCTTTCCACATACATGACCGCAAAAGTTAACCTTTCTATATTTGCATATCTCTGAACTTTTAACCAAATTTAGGACAAAGTTTCAAACTGTTGTAACAGTGGTAGTAGTAATACCAACAATATTTGACTTGTGATTTTTCAGACTGAAGTATTGACCATGGTCTTGTAAACCACTCTCTTGAAAAAAATAGCACACAGGTATGGCACAGTTTGGGACATCAGCCTCTTTGTGCACCAGGCGTTGAACAAAGTGGTTTGTTGTGGTTTTTTTTCCCAGTGCTGCAGAGCTGGTGAGCTGCTTCAGCATTCAGTGACAGGGGGATCTCCTAGCATATTTTAAGCTGTATACTGAACTCTGAGCTTCTTGATAGAAATGTGTTCAGCCCACTTTCTGTAAGGTTTTCTTTCTTTTGGTTAATTTTTAAGAGTTGGTGGGCAATAGGAAGATTTCTTACGGATGAAGTACAAAGTATGGGTTCTGCTGCTGTACCTACACACAAAGTATGAAGTCTGAATAAAAACTTCTAAGGTTTTTTTTTACTTATTGACTTTCCTAGCAAGTATACATGATATAATCAGAATGATTAAAATACTAATACTTCACATACCTGCATGCAGCATAAGGGAAAGAGAAAATAAACCATTGTTCTAACAGGTTTAGACCTTAATTTGCACAATTAATTTATACTACCAAGCCTGAGTCCAAGTCTTTGTAGGTTTTATGCTGTCACCCGAGAATATTAAGAACATGTGGAAGTAGGTGTGCTGTGAGAGTATATATGAAAAAATGTGAAAGGCTATTTAAGAGAAGCAGGCTTTATGGAGATTTTAAGAAGCAAAAGATATGGGGGTTATCTAGCACATGTGAAGAGACAGCTGTTCCAAGAATAGAAGTTAAATAAAAAAGCAGATACCAAACCAGCATGGAACAAGACAAAGAAATCTCCTAGAAAGCAATCTGCACAGAAGCCCAGAGCTGTGAGTGTTCAACAGGCAAGGAAACAAAGAATAGAGAACAATTTTCTCTTTTTGATGGAAAGCTTTTGATCACAGGCTTAAAAAATACATACATTTGTGTGACAGAAGATGTTTGCGTCACATGTTTATCTTCACTGTTCAGGGAAGGAATATCACACACTGGCAGAGTCAAAAAAGCTGCTCACTATTGTGTTCACTGACAAATGCAAAATACAAGAACCTTCATTTTGAGAAAAAACATAAGATTGCCACTAAGTTAAAAAATAAAACCCTCTCCCAATCCTCTCCCCTATGTTCATGAGTTTCAAACACAGAAGGTATCATAAGTCACATCCTCACTTCCTTTTTAAGCAATACTCAGACGTAGTACTATGTTTTTGGATGATTCGATATTGACATGTATTTCATATAGTGCCAGAGTGATCTGTCTGACAAAGAAGATATCAGCATCATTAACAACCTTCACCTACGAATATACAAACATTTTTCTGTAAAGAATTTTTATGGATAATATGAAGAAGTTAGTAAGTATTTAATATTGAGTATCAGGTACAGCATGATTGTTTCTTTCACAATTCAAGGCACATTTGCAAATTCACCCAGAAATATGCCTACCATCATTTTGGAACACCTTTTTTTTTTTTTTTTTTAATTAGATTCTCAGATGATAATTTGAATTACTTAGACAAAATAACAGGTGTTTCATGAAATAACTGAGCAAAACATTTGCTGTTAGATGAATGCTGCAAAGTTAACATGGAATTGGTCTATCGCAGTTTTAGAAACTTCTGTCCTGCATCAGTACCAAATAAAAGAAAAGCCAGAAGTGGTTTATGGTTTATAAATATATTTCTCAGATGTCTGAAGGTAGAATAAAAACCAGTCATTAATGGATCATTAAAAAACCAAAAGTACTTTGATGGTAGCAACCACCTGAAACAATTTTCCTCCAGATTACACTTCTTCCTCACTGAATACATCAATTATTCTATCTAGACACCAAATTTGGCTTAATTACCAGTTCTCATCTCAAGTACTGAGTCTCCTCTGCTTAGAACAGGGGAAAACTTACTCCTTTGTTACCCAAGAAGCAACCTAATGGACTCGTTCACACTGATTTAATGCACTGAAAGAGAAAATTTGACTCCCTGATTAGCCATAAAGAAAATTTAAAACATTTTGAAATCCTATCCAAAATATTTAAATAGTATCTTAATTGCAGAAAACTGAAAAGTTGAAATTATTCACATAATTACAATTCAGATTTTAATAAGTGAAAACTTCTGACAAATTTTGTTAATTTAGTCACACAAATAGAATTTGGCAATCCAGAGAAATGGGCTATTTTTTTGTTTAAACTATTAAATTTTGAAATTAGATTAAAATAATATCAACTTAGGTAAAAGGATCACATGCAGTTTACCTAAGAAAGGACTATCAAAATACTGCAATATTATTTCATTAAATGAATAGGACAGGTTTGAGTAATACACAAAGTATCTTTCTGACAAGGCAATTCAGTAGGTCTTTCAATTTAGCAAACAAGTTATGTTTATCTTGGGAAGGAAAATATTTAAGAATTATTCCAAGGTGGTTAGAAACCCTGAAAATAAAATTCCAATTAAAAATGACAAATACAGAGCTGTATATTGCACATGATCTTTCATAACTTATTTTGTCATCACACTCATGGGGTAGATGTCACTGAACCTTTAAAGAGGAAGTAGAAAGCAGCAAAAAATGTACAAGTTTTTAAACAGATCTTGTTGGTAACACAAAGCTGATTTTGGTGTTTTAGTTGTTTTTGCTTCGGTTTCCTCTGTTTTAATCTGTCAATAAATTACTGTCTCTCACAACAGGGCAATTAATAATTTTGTTCCTTTTAACTGGATGGCTTAAATTGAGGTTTGTTTGGGGGATTTTTTTTTGTTTGTTTTGGGGTTTTTTGTTTTTTTTTTTTCAGAATGATGGCCAAATAATACATCACTAACCATACCTCCAAAATTCCAGCCCCTTTGAGGCAGATATTCCAGTACCTTTTGCTAAGAATGTTGTCCAACTGAAAACTTTACCTCTTATCAGGCATGCAGCCTCAGATGCTCTCTCCACTTCCAGCTTAATGGATAACAGATGTCAAGCTCTTCTCCACAAGTGCGACTCTTAAGATAGTGACTGTGCTTCTCCTCCAGACCCAGTGAAAGGATTTTATGGATCATTCGAGAACATTATAAATAATGGCTTGCACATGCTGACTTGCTTCTTATTGAATATATTCAAAAAACCTATGAACAGCAGCCTTTTCACTCCATTTACATAAATCATACTTTGAGGCTCATTATGGTCTCACACATATCTGGACAGGAGAACATAAACTAATCAGTGTTCAAGGAGATTTAGACCACGGTATTAATAAACAACATGCCAAAGACATACTTGGGGCACATGCTTTTACTGGAGGCAACAGGGGCTGACAAGGATTGCATGTCTTTTTTTTTATACCAGGAGTACCTGTTACGTTCATCTTCTGGCAAAACCAACAAACAACTTTCCATTACAGTATCAACCTATCTGTATTAGTGATTGACTGAAGAGACCAAGCTAACTCTAACTGCTCTCATCTAATCTCAGCATTGCATGAGATTCTATTTGGCCTACATTACCCGCACATGGGTATTTCAATCACTTACAGAGAAGTAAAGACATTAACTATTTCTCTGCACTTCTGAATGAGAGAGTGGTCGGATATTACACAGAACTGCCTATGGGCCTGGAATCAAATTGGCTCAATTTAAAATAAATAATGCATTTAACTCCTGCATGCATGTTAAAATATGGCTTACTGGGCACAGGCTTTTGATGGTGCATGTACTTAAAATGTTAATCTGGCCAAAATAATGTGGCCATGTTCTTAGCCTAGAAGTGTTTGATTTAACATTGCACTTTCCATCAATCATGAATTACTGTCTGGGAAAGAACTGCCCAGAATTTGCTTTCTTTCATCAGATTGCATTTTTTTTTTCAGGGATCGCAGCTGAACAATCATGGCCAAGGAGGCCGAAACTCAGAAGCTAAAACAATTTATATAAACTTCTTATATGCTAATGCAATTAATGTAAAAGAATATAAACTGATATAAAAATAAAGATGTCCATGAATCAAGAGAATTTCTTATTTAAAATATTTCTAAAAAAAATTACAGTTTCCTACAGAAGTATGTGAAATATTCATTTTTATTACCTGTCCATACTACCTGTTCCATACTACCTGTTCCTATAATAATACATATGGTATTGCAGAACCATTCCTATAATTTTAAAACAAAATGTTCAGTGTGAAGTGATTTATAATATCTGTCCTACACTAAAATGAGACTGTCTTGACAAGCATATCAATTCCAAACTATGTTTTAAACCTTCTGAAGTAACCTGGGTTGCCTGAAAGATTTACACAGTTCTGATATTATCTCATATTCCCAGTGAGATGCATATCACAGCTGGAGGAGCAGCCAGAATTTAGGCTCTACGGCTTTTTTCATAAGGTCCTTAAATTTTGGGGGTCTGAGGTGACAAACAGGCCCTAGTACATATAACTAAAGAGAAGGTTAAAGAGTATACGCTTTAAATGAAAATAAAATTATTTAAATATTTATTTTATTTTGCTGCAAATGACTACACTGAGCATATTACAAGTACATATTTAAATGAAAATTAATCCAATTTTTAAATATAATAAATTTTTTTTTTCTGTGTATGTAGAATGAAATCCTGTATCAGCTGTTTCACAGTCTGAAATAGTAAAAGGAGCACAATGAACAGAGTGCTTTATTTTTGTAATTAGATGATTTTATGGAAGACTTAGCACTAATTCCCATGAACCTTTCACTGTAGAGTCACCTATCATTCTGTCAAAATCACATCTATCATATTCTTTCTTTCCCACCACCACAAAACCTGCTCTAAGTTCAGACAGTCTTCAGACATCTCTGTGTAAGACATCCATTCTACTTTGTTGGATGCACACTCCACCGTTGTGCTAGCAAACAGCCCTATTGACTACAAAATTAAAACAACTGACATACACGCTATTCCTTTGATTTACACACTGCCAGAGATTTACTGCATGCAGTATGCGAAATTTGCTTTCCATTCAAACTGTGCAAATGAAAGATAATGTCAATATTGAAAGAGAGCTAAGAGTGAGGGGGGCAAAACGGTCGACACATAAATATTTTCTTGACAAACTCTTCCAAAATTTCCTTTTGTTTGGTGTCTGACTGGGTGAACTATTTAGCTCTCAGCTTGCTATTACAAACTAGACCTTTGGCAGTTTAAACCAGTTGGTAATGAACATAAAAGTTAATCCCTTGTAATGTTGTTCATCAGCAACATACAAGTGCTTGCAGCAGGTAGCAGGTCTGCCATGCAGCAGTAATTTCCCAGTGCCTTTTTGGTAAATGACAGAAGAACCCCCCTATAGATATTAAGGATTCAGGTAGTGGAGCCCCCTGGAAGGAAGGGACTATGTGCAGTGCAATTGCTGCACCGTAGAGCGGCCTGCGCTGCTCGGCATCAGCCCTCTGCTAATGTGATGCAGTTGTGCTTTGCCACCTCACTGAGAAGCACAAGTGAGAATTTCACCATAAATATTTTCAGGCGGGAGAAATGGCACTCCCCAACATGTCCATTTTGGCAGGAGAGAGGCTTAATGAACATCTCTTAAATATTCATTAAATTTTCTTTTTGTTTTTGATACCCACAGCTTGCCATCCATAATTCTTAAACCCACCCCTTATTTTCTAAGCATGATGTTGGTCCTGTAAGAATGGGATTTTAAGCATTCTGGATTGCTAAATCCAGATTTTTGGAGACACTAATACTATTCACTACTGTTAACTTCTTAATATGGTTCACTGTGATTAAAAATTACTGTATAGCTGAAACTATTAACAGCCTCACCCCTACCCCCAATTCTTAGTATAATTTAATTGTTTTGAAAGCATTGAACCACTATAGTGAAGTCACTTTTTGCTAGGTAATTATGTCTTCCCTTGTGTCTGGTTATTCATAGATTTTTAGTTTCTGATTAACACTTAGCAAAGTGCAAAAGCATACACTGAGCAACATCAGATGTATGACAGGGCAGTAATCAACTTTTTAAAATGCAGTAATTTACTTGAAATGTCCAGAAATCACTCAGAAAATGTCTGTATTATAAAAAGAGGAAATGGCAAGTTACACTTGCTCAATAGGTATTAAAAGATGTAAATTCAAGTATGCAAATGTGCAAGAGTATGAAGTAGATCATAAAAACCATGCAATAGAGAAGAGAAATAAAAATAGACTTTTTAATATTTTGAATTGCAGTGTATGACTGAGTTTCCAAATACCTTTCCTGGAATTCAGGAACTAATGGGAGAACTGGGCTCTTCTACACTTTCATAATTAGATCAGTATTGAAATTAAAAATCCCACAACTTGTATAAACCTCATATTAAGAAATAAATATACTCACTCTGAAATAAACAGGAAACGGGTTATGAGAAAGTACTGTAATTTAAGCATTATGCTGGTATTCCAGCATAGATAAAGACCATTACATGACTGGGGCCCATGGAATAAATTAAAAAAAAAACAGGCATTTATCATGCACTTTTGTTCACCTCATCCCTTCTTTTGTCCACTTATCTCTCATGCCCAGATCTGTGTATACTATGCAAACCTCTTCAGATCTCCAAAAAGCAATAGTTTGCCAAAAAAATCCCCAAAGAACCACAGCTAGAGATATCTACTTCCACTCTCTCAAGTATGGAATAATGAAATTTGTCCACAAAAATATCTAGTCTAAAATGCAGGACAGTCAAGCACTAATGCATTTGAGATCCTTGTATCACTGCTGTGGTATAAACAGGAAATTTATAGCACTTGAAAGCAACCAGTGGTCCACTGAGGTCAACATTCTGTCTCCAACAGTAGCTTCAAAGGGAAACAAATAAACAAAAATGCCAAACCACCACCATTTCAGTAGGGAGTGTTTGTAGGGAAGTTCATCATGTTGTGCCTAGAAGCTTGCTTATGTCCTCAACTGTGCGAAAACAGACATATCTTTTTGTTTCAAACTAGCTAAATTGACAGTTTTAAAAACATCAAACCTGTACTTTTTAAAGCTCTTTCAGGCGAGCCTTTGGTCTAGCCACAGCATTAATTTCCCCCACCCTGGTCACCTGAGGTACATCCAGTTCTATAAAGTAAAAGATTTGTCTGCATAAATATTTAAAAATGTTGTTCAAATGAAAAAAAACCCAAACCTGCAAAATAAAACCAAACCCCAAACCAACCGAACAAAAAAACCCCAAACAAAGCAAACCCAAACAAGAACCAGAAACTCAAGATTGTAGCTTTAAATTAGTCAGTGCAAGAGCGCAATTGTTTTACAGTCTATAAAGAAGGATTTCCATTTAGGACCGCTGACAGAAACTAGAACAAGTAATCCTATCTGACATCACTAGCAAGACAACGAAAGGCCATCAAAGAGGGCATCCTCCAGAAGTGTGTTTTTTAAAACTATTTAATCCTAATGAGAAATGAGGAGTGGGTGGAATGCTATAATTTCAGAATGTGCAGGCAGGGATGGAGCACTTACAAGGAGCAAGGAGGGATGAGTATGGTAAATGAACAGAAATAAGAATGACCCTGTCTGGAACATCAATTTACTAACCAAATACTAACCAACGATCAAGGAGTTCTTCCCTACATTTACTGTTTATTTCCTTACATCTGGTATCAGCTACTGCTGTTATTTTCCACTGCAACCTAATGTAAGGCTATTTTCCATCAACCCAGTAAAAACACTAAAGCCTGACAATAACAGGGTGTCACTGGATGTCTATCTCTTCTAATCCCAGAAGAGATGAGTTCCTTGAGTTCCTGGCTCTGTGTGGATGCCCTGATATTACACTGAAGACAGTCCCAGTGAAATGGTGAAAACACTGTCTATAGAATCACACACCAATGGGGCCTGATCACTGAAATTACAGTTCAGCTGCAGTTTGGGCATTAAAGCAAGCAAATGACACAAAAATGTAACTCTTCCTGAGAGTCTTCAATTTGATTGCTAAAACTATTTAGGAGAAAGAAGTTCTGGTATTACACATGCCAAGCTTGGTTGCTTGCTATTGTGGTGAGTCCATTCTTCTCTTACAGCCTTTTGGAAATCCTGAATTTGGCATTTCCACCTCAAAATACTTGTTCTGAGAGGCACATGCTCAGAGCAGGCCTCACACACACCAAGAGCACAGCCAAAAATGGTCACTCCTTTCAGCAACCCAGCTAGTATGAGAGGTTCCCACCTCAAAGTCCCTTTGGGGCTATCAGCAAAGGTCCCTAGTCCTGATACATGTTTCCTGAATGAAATCAGCTACATCAACACAACATTGCCCCCTTACACACATCTGTTAAGTGTACTGCTGTACCAGCATAAATTAGCAATGCAGACTGATATTTTCTACAAACTTTTCACAATGATAACTCTGACCGTGTAACTGGCCAGTGCTTCACCCACTGAATAATGATAAATACCTGAACCAGCCTTTAGCTTTTTATAGACAACATAGATAACAAGATATTTATATGCATACACCTGTCCACAACAACTTGCACAATTTCAGAGCTTTTTATATTTTCAGACCATTTTTGTCACCTCCCCAAAAATGAAAATAATTCATGGAGCTTTGTAGTTTAAGTGTTCTTCATGAACTAACTTGGAAACCAATCAAGCCATATTTATCACTATCTATTCTATTCTGATGGTACAAGCTAGCCAAGCATTTTAACTTTCATCATCTGGTCTTTAGCTCTTTTACCACAACCCTGCTAAAAGATTTAATGTGCTTTAGTGCTCACTATCTGCAGCATCCTAGAAAACTGGAAAATAACTTTGCCTAAACAGCTTTCTTAGTTTAGCCTCAGTTTTGCCAGGCTTTCTGCATATGTGAGCCCTCTGAACATGACTCATGCTAGTTTAGCATTCTGTGAAGCTTTTAAACCTCTCTGTCTTTTTAAGGTCTCAGATTCTACATGTGCTCAAAATTGCATACAGCTGTGCAAACATAATCTTAAAAGCCCCTTGGAGCACTAAAATAATTTTCCCCACATTACACTCTATCCTCCTCTTCAACAATAACAGTGCTCTGTTTGCTCTTTTATCTTCACTTATGTGTTATACTGAGTTTGATTCCTTGATTGTTTACTGTCATAAGCTGATATTACTCCTCATCTGTGTTTGACAGGATATGCCTTTTAGTGTATACCCTGGCTATTCTAAATCTACTGCTCTATTGTTTCACAATAATCTGCTTGAAGACACACATTACATTCGCCCACTGCAGTTTCATAACCAAATGATTCTTCAAAATTGAATTTCATTCTTCTATATTAAAGGCCCACCATAAATTCTTTTTAAATAAAATGAGGTCTTTGTTGTTACAGGGTTGCCCATATCTACCTGGTTTGTTTCGTATGCATGTTATGTGATGGCATAAATCAAAGAGTTATAATTCCGGTGCACAACTAATATAACAACTATCGTCTTAGAGCAGGTAGTTGATTAATTGTCTCAATGTGCTGAAAATTATTTTAGGCTGCATAAGTGACCTGAAATGGAAAGAGTTCAGTCAATCAATACAATAAAGACTCAGAGGAAGTGTTAATTTTTTTCCAGAACTATAACTAATGACGTAATTTTGTACTTAAAAAGGCAGAGGAGGGACATAGAAATGACTGGAGATTAGTTTTCAAAGCTGGTATGGGATATAATTTTGGTGACATTGGCATCTGGAGCAAAAATACGTGAGGAATGAAAATTCTGGTACTTAAAAGGCTATTGTCCAATAAATGCATTCTATGATACAAAGCTTCATTTTAATTACCTGTTTAAACATAAGTGTCAAAAAAAAAAAAAAAGGATGACAAATATTGCCTCCTGTCAGCCTAGAAAATGTACTTGTTTTTTTCATGAAAGCAGAGAGTAAATCACAGAACCATGGAACTTATTTATTGAAAAGGAATATTATATTAAGTAATTAATTCCTCTTGCATGGGTACAATTACTTCCTACTTTGTAACTATGCATGTGGATAATTTAATTCTTATACTGATTTTTGAAACATAAATATAAAACCAGAAGAAGTCAAAACTAGCAACACATGTAACATACAAAGAATAAAAGACAGTTTATGAAAAGGTATAACTGTGGATTTTCATATTTTCTATACTTGGCTTTTTTAAATCTAATTTGTAACTATGCAGAGTTAATATTGCATTGCAGTCCAAATAGATCTGTCTCTGACTGACAGATTGAGGACAAGAATAAGGCATGGCAGCAGTAAGAGTTGGAGCAGAGAATGCAAAAGGGGGATAGGATGTATGAACGTACAATGAACAAAAGCTCTGATGGAAATATTTCCTATAGCCTTTCTATGACACCTGTGCCCAACCCACCCTTTAAAAAGGAGACAGAAACAGTGTTCACTGCCCTTTTGTTAAGCGTGATAGCTGAGACCATAGTCAGCTATCACTGCAAAAAGCTTTCTCCAGAAAAGATTTTCAATAGTCCAGTGACAGTTAATGAAGTTAACCATGATGCATAGGAGACCATTAGTAATACCACATGTCTGTGTAAAGGAAGAAGTGAAAGTGGAATAACAGGAATATCTGAGCACCCTTTGGTTTCTCTCTGTACCCCAGACCTACTGCTGGTCAGAGAAGGGACAGAAATAAGGTCTGGAAAGTATGCTTGTCTTCTGTTGCTGGATTACTTCCTTCAGCTGCTGATAAAAATATAGGAATCCACACTACTCCTTTTTAATAATTTGCTCTTTAATTATTAGGACCTGCTAACTTGCCCTTTGGACACTGCACCATGTGTACTATGTAGTCACATTAAAATGACTTAATTCCTTCTATTCAAATTACGTGATGGAAAATTGCAAAGCACATAATATTTTACTTTCTAGGACCTTTGCCCTTCAGTGCCTTGCCCATTTAAGAGATGTCATGCTGTCAATGAATTCTAAATCTGTAGCTTTCACTAAAAAAAAACCCCTAAGCCCTAATAAGGACAGTTGTCCCTGGTGTCCCAGTGAAATAAATAATTCATTTTTAAACCAGCTGCCTTAGGAGATAACAGTGAATATAGTATTGACAAATACAGTGTGAAATATGGTTCAGAATCAGAACTCTGACTTCCAGAATCAAACATTTACTTCCATGAAAGAGGCAGTCTAGAATCTAGTCTTACTGTTGAAGACTTTCTTTTTTTGTGTGTGCAGATTCAACTTGTATGTAGGTCTTAGAAGAAAAGCAGGAATTATAGGCCCCCTTTATGAATATTTACTTTAAAAGAAAAAAGAAAATGGATTTTTTTTTCTTTTTTTTGTAAAGGAATCTCATTGTCACCTTGGGCAGAGAGTATAAAAGTGATATGCTTAAAATATGTGAAACAGCACACTGAATTTTAAGTAAAATATCTTGTATTGCACCCCCAATAATATTCCTTTGACAAAAGATTGTGCTATATCTTATTTCTGGTACAACTACTTTGATTTAGTTTGGTTTGTACATTTTGTGTTTGTTTTCTTTTTATTTCCCCTCCAGGTGGTGGGTCACTAGAACTTTCCCAGATAATCTTACACAAAAACACCATCTTTTCATATTCTCTATTGATCTTTAATGTGTAATCTTCTAAATGACTAGAGACCTCCCAAGAACTGCTAGTTTTTGTTTGTTCCTTTTTCAACATGCAAGTTTAAACACCAAGAGTTTTAATTAACGTTAGGAGAATTTTCCTCCTGTGGCCTAAATTCTACACGGCTAAATTCCCCTGCAGACTTCTTAGTCCTGGTAGAATTATTGAAATAACTTATCCTTGGCAATATTTACATGGTGTGCCAGGCAACTTTCAGCATGAAAATCACAGAGACATAAGAATAATCAATTAGTACTTGCTAGGAATGCTCTTTCCCCCTTGGCTAGGAGATGAAAGCTGAATTATTATTTCACAGAATGGTTTGGGTTGGAAGAAACCTTAATGATCATCTAGTTAACAAATGCGAATGCACAGAGAGAATGCATTCAATCTGTGAAGTCATTTTTGTCCATTTTAGGAAAAAATCATTATGAATGTCATAACTACCCATTACTGATGACATTTTGAATTCCTTGAATGGGTGCTAATAGTTTAGAATGTTAAAGCCAATATACTCGGTTATATGAAATAAATTCCAATTGGAATGGAAAAGATATTGTGTTAAAGAATACTGAGGAAAAAAAAAAAAACAAAGCAGAAAAAAAAAAAGCTACAGGTCAATGCTGGATACTTTTCTTTCATTTAGAGGACTCTGGAACAAGAATATTGGAGTAAAAAGTGCATATATTCAGATGTTAACGTTTCTATTTCTGCATGTCTTTAGACAGGTGAGACTGAAATGGATAAATTCGTTATTTCTATCTTAGCTTTATTTTCTTCATTTCTCTACACTTACTCTGTATATAAATCTGAATCTGAAATCTGTATATAAATCTAAATCTGTATATAAATCCATCTGAACGGATATTAATGGCAACCTCCATGGATATGAACACACAAACACAGGATGATTTCTGAACTTGTCACTGTTATTCACCTAAGAGCTTTTTGTTAAGAACAGTTTCACTTTCACTGAAGTATATTCATAATTTCTTTACTAAAAAAACCCAAACCAACCAACTCCCTTTGTCAGATGGAAAATTTTTTCTTTTTTTTCTCTTGAAATATGCAATCGAAAGCAGTCAAAGAATGTAAGAAAATAGATTTCATTATTAAAATAAGTTAAAGATACTCCTAACCAAGAAAATTAAAATCAGTATCAACGATAACTATGAAATAAATAAAAATGACTAAGAATGGAAGGGAATGTCTTTAATATGGAAGTGTTAAAACAATCACAGTTCCCAAGGAACCACTCCACGAGAAAAAAGGGAGGAGGGGGGACGGATAAGTAGAGGAGTTTCAGGAGTTCTTATGTATATACCTCACGTAAAAAAGTATTTTCAACTGTTGGACAATGTCTTCAAGTAACCTCTTTTTCCTGTAATCAATAAAATTATGCAGCAAAGAGTGACAGGACCCGTAATCATTTCCATAGTGTACAGGTAAGTCCAACTAATGCACAGATAACTTTTCATTATGACACGTATGTTTATACGAGTTCTCAGGAAACTGCCACCTCCACTTGTACAAGTCCACACTCTAAGACACACACAAGATGGAGATACTTAAAACAAAACTTTACATTCTGCTTACATGCTTCTCTCTCTGTGATGTTTTTGCCTGTAATAAGCTGTACGGTGAAAATCATAAACAACTTCTTGGCCCTGAGTGCTTTTCTCAAAGTTCCTACCAAATACAAAAACACTTACTGCTTTCCACTTCTAACATTTTAAGCCACCAAATGGTAAACAGGAACAGCATGAGTAAGATTGTCTGAAAGTTCCTGCATCTATTCAAAGATTACTCTTCTACACAGTCTGCAAGAAAAACTGTTGCTTTTGGCTTAGCTGAGAGGGCCCAGTACTTCTTATGTCAAGCTAAAGATAATAGATGAAAATGTTGCATATGTACACAAGTAGCTTGGGAGGGAAGCAGATGCTTTAAACTGGCCCCTGTGAAGCACTGAGAGTGCAGATGGGGAATATGCTGCTAAAACATGGTCATTATATTACTTTTACTATCGCTAGTCTGAAGGAAACGGAGACCGGCTAAGAGCTACTTTGTCTGGAGATTCTCTTAAGAGTAAACATTAGCATACCCAGTGTTGATAAAACATGCTTAGAAAGTGTCTTATGGTAATGTGTATTATGTATCAAGCTGAGAAGCTCAAGAGGCAAAAGGAGCCAGAACCTGGTGTCTTAACTGGCAGCACGTTCTCAACGTTAAAGGCAGTGACAGGTAGAGAATGTAGACATCTGGAATTAATTATGCAGTTCAGGAATAAAAAAGGTGGGAATCAGAGAGAGAGAAGCTCAAGTTTGGTTCTTATTTGTACCTCAACCTAAAGTAGTAAGGTTACTAAGGACAGTGTAATAGTGTGGGATTGACTTAAACTAAGAGACAGAAAGATGTTTAAATGCCATTAGTGTTCACTGAACAAAACAATACCCACAACTTGCTATGTAGGGGAGATATACCTAGTCTACACCTGCACATTCACCACTAGGCTCTAGAAAGGGATAGACAATTGATGTGATCTCTTCTGAAGAATTGTATTTAAGTGAGATAAAATACTCTCTACAAGAGCTGATTCAATTCCATTGACTATAAAAACATGTATTTCCATAAAGTAAACTTGAATTGCCTAATTGCTAGGTGAGATGAATTCAAGCCCAAGTATGAGACAGGCTTGATTTGCATATTAATGTTTTTTTTCTTTATTTTTGAAAAGTAGATAATTCAAGTGCTACATGGAGTGAAGGTGGCATTAAACATTTAAGTTTCAACTTAGATGGACCTTAGCTGACCAGGACATCAATCACCGTGAATAAATCTTTGCCCTTGACTCCTCCTTCCACCTTCAAGACTAAAATCCAACTCATAAAGTTACTGTTTAGGAAACATAAATACATTTCTCTCTCCATCTATAAATTCTGTCCAGAAACAAACAGCATTATCAACTTTTTTGATTTAAAGGACTAGTAAACTCACTTTCAGTTAAAATTCACTGAGTACTTTATGACATGCTGGGCAAAGAACAGTAACAGAAATTATTTGCTTCACAGAACAAATCTGGCCCATGCAATATACTGCAATTAAAAAACATCCAATAGATGTGACAATGCTTTCTCACATTGCTAGTGAAACTCATGGATTTGCTGTTTAATAAGAGGTTTGCTCTTAAATAGAAATAGATAATAAAAAGTTGAGAGAGGGTAGAATCTTACCTAGAAAATTCTGAACTACTTTTTTACTTTTTTAGCGTTCTTTAGGGCAATAGGAAAAACAGGTGACACACATCTACACCGCTAAAATCTTGGCATACTTATTCCTATTCATTTATGTTCTAGTTTATAAAGAAAAAAAAAAAAAAGAAATTATTCAAAGGTAGCAATTCCAACAAATAATAATTTATAGTTATACATTAGTTTACAAACAATAACTACAAACCTAGTAGTTTTTAGCTGAATTGTCATCCTTCTATTAACTTGCCTTTAAAATAAAAAAAAAAAGACCAAAAATCTGAGTAAAATACAGTAAAAAATATTAAGTATCCTTCTTAAATATCCTTTTTATATTTTTTTTTTTAAATAAATTTCCTGAAATTGGTCAGAATTTCCACATGACTCAGACTGTTTTCTGACTGTCTTCAGCTGACTGAAGATGTTATAAAATTTTGTTCTGATTAATAATTGTCTGTAGACATAGCTGTATACAGAGTGTAACTTTCTGTATGTAAAATATAAACTATGCTTATAGCTTCTTTGGTTTAAACAACAACAACCTTATAGCTATTTCCTTTAAAAGAACCCTGATTATGTTGAAGATCTGTCTGTTGATGAAGGATTGAAAGATATAAACAGCTTGTTGTAAAGTATGTTTTTCAGCTTTGTTTGGCTTTAAAATACATGCTTCACATTTGAGAGGTAATGGTACATGGACCAAGGTGATCTTGAAAAGTGACTGGCCTAAAAATTTTTATTGGGATTTATATGTGTAGATAAATTAGAACAGTTGCACAATTGTAAGTGGCTGTTGACCTATTTCCAAGATGCTGTTTGACTGTTACACTCTTATCATTACATAAGCTAAATATCAGATATGATATAAAAGCATATATCAACATTAATTGTAGATGTTCTGATGAATCTTTAATTGCTGAATTCTGTGAAATATCAGAACAAAGGGTGACACTAGGTATGCCAGTGAGGGGAACTTAAATGCTAAAACTGAGATGACTCAGAAACGTAGACAAAAGATGAGCACAAGCTTTACGAATTTAAGGTTAAGTTCAGACTTAGGTGCTGAAATTCCACTCTTCAAATATCTAAGACTTGTGACTAGACAGAAATTAATTACATTATCAAATTCTATGGTACCTTTGCTCCATACTAGCTCATCTGGAAAATAGTCTACAGATTTTTTTCTATTCAATGCTCCTCAGACATAGCGTTACATAGAATCGAAATACTACTACCATTTCAAAATAATTAATACCATTTATCTTAGAGATTTTCCATTTTCCCTTTTTATAAAAGATTAGCCATCGAAGAACAATGATGAGAATGATGTCAACAACAAAAATAACATGTGGCAATTGTTCTCAAAACTCCCAGAGTGTGATTGTCTTCACCCATTAACAGTAAGAAAAATATCTTTGATTTCCAACTTAAACAGGAATGATATTTTATCTTTATTACACCTTAATTGAAAGTCTTTATAGTTATCATGCATTTATTAAGATTCTGAATCAAGTTTTGGCAATAGGGAAAGACATTCCAAATAATGACCACACATAACAATCATAATTTCTCTCCAAAAGCATCTTCCTGTAAGGGTATGGCTTGGATGTCAGTAGCTAATTAACACTAACAAAACCCAAACAAACAAAGGCACAAAACCCCTAAAACAATCAAACAAAAAACCCCTGAAGCAAACAAAACCGATACAGTGGTAAAACTACGAAGCCTAACTTGGTGCACATAATCCTTAAATCCTACTTTCACTTCCTATTCCAAACCAGGACACATCAAAATTGAGATCAATGCAAAAACGCTAACACAAATGCAGATGTGTATTTTTACACTGAAAGGCAAAACCAAAAAACCTTGAATAAAAAAAAACCCAAACAAAACCCAAACAAACAAAAACCAAAAAAACTCCACTGACATTTTCAGAAACTGGATCCAAAAAGACAGCCCAAACTTAAATTCATGCATCTTATTTCTAATGTGGAGGCAATTCTTTTACTTATTTGCTAACCTGCCTAAATCATCATAGATGACTGCATGGAAGACAGATATTCTGATGTGTGAACAAGAATCTTGAGAGCTGTGCAGAACCTATAGCACAGTACATAAGCTGAGAGCACAGACTGTAAACTCATTTTCCTGAATATGACTTTTAATTTAGAGCTAGACACATGAGCAAAGTACTTGAAAACCCGTATCAACACTTAGCAACTTGCAGATGACTACCAAGTGGCCTAATTTTTTACTAACATTATAGAAAGAAATTGATTTACAGTAGAAGACAACTTTGCTGTAGCAGTTAATACTACATTTACATGCCTCTATAATTTACTTCACTTATGGCTGTCTCTTTTATTAATATTCATTATAAAAGGCTCTTTTAATATTGCTTGATTTGACAGGAATGCATTAGCTATGGCAAATGCTTTATAATGTGCTCAGACAATATTAATACAAGCAGAACCTCCAATAATTGCTGTTATTTAAATACAAAGATTTTCTTTTTTTGTTTGAATTTACCCTTTCTTCTCTTGATCCAGCCCTTCACTAATGTAAGTTTTGATAACTACACATCAGTCAGAATCAGTCCTAATCTTAGTGGCTTGACAGACCACATGAAAAATTGGACCAATTCAGTCCTTTCAGAAATTTTATGATACAAAAGTTGTTATGGTGTTTTGTTTGTGGTGGGATGTTTTAAACAGAAGTAAAGAACTTCCATTAGTTGTGATCTCTATTTTATGTAACAGCAAACAAATTCTTCCTCCTTAGGAGAGGACTTGTTCACGAAAATTCATTAGCCCTACATACTCTGAGATCACAGTCAGAATGTTTACAAGCATAAAGTATGATAAACCTGGCTGCCAGGTTTACTACAGCACTACACAGCTGTAGTAAGTTTTGCCTGAAGAAATACGGTCGGAAGTTTCAGAGGATACATAAGTACTATCACAAATTACATTAAAGTTTTGCAACATAAACAGACAATAAAATCGGTCTGTACGGTCATAGCGCAAAGAGACCTATGGACTAGGAGCCATTATAAAAACTATTTACAGACCCCTGGTGTACAGAGGGTAGATTTCATGACCCAGCATTTATCAGCAATTGTATAATAATCACAGCTCAGCTTCACAGAATCAGAGTGTTTTGGATTGGAAGACACCTTAAAAATCATCTAGTTCCAACCCCCTGCCATGGCAGGGACACCTTCCACTAGACCAGGATGCTCCAAGTCCCATCCAACCTGGCGCTGAGCACTGCCAAGGACAGGTCAGCCACAGCTTCTCTGGGCAAACTGTGCTGGTGTCTCACCACCCTCACAGTGGACATGATACTATTTTAATAAATAAATATTTGAAAGAATATAACTATGTTCATTAATTCACTCAGAACAAAACACTGAAAAACAAGTTACTGGGAAACAGGTGCTACCAGGTGTCATAACACAAGTCTATTTGTCCTCAGGCAAAGAGTTGCAAAAAATTTTAAACTAAGCACACTATAATCAATTGACTCAATTTCTTGTGTTTTCTAAGACATTAATATGATTTATTTTAACAGTCTAAGTGAGATGTCAAAGTTCTCAAGATAAATGTTTGTCATGCTCATACTTAGTGTAGTCTAGACTTTACTTTCTAGAAAGCCAGGCCCTCAGTCATCTTAACAAATATTCAGAGAGAGCATTTCTCATTCCTGGTATCAATGGCAAACATGTAGCTTATTCAAACAATAAATATTTTTAACTATCTACAGTGCAATTTTTGAAATGCATAAGGTGTGACCACTGAAGAGCAGTATGGTCATAGTACACAGAAAAGCATGTTCATAGCCGTATGTAAGCTTACCTGACTGGACTGAATAGAGGGAAACAAGTATGTTTTATTAGCATAATTTCAAAGCAGCTAATTCACTTTGCTATGTTGTACCAGTTATATTTTCCTTCTATTGAAGTTGCTAATGTTGTGATCTGGGAGGCCTGGTAAGCAATCCTCCCCAGGTAGGCAACAGTCCCTTCCTCTATGGAGACAGAAATGCTTACGGCTTGGCAGAGGATACAGCACAAATCAAGTGCCTCATATTCATTCTGGACTAAAATTTATTGTGGAATATGCCAAACAAAGAAATATAAACACCAGACAGATAGGTAGTTACAGTACCCTAGCTAAACCCTAAAAGTCTTCATGGAAACTGTGTGTTTAACATGTCTGACCTGGAAAACAAGCAGGTTTTTGCCATAATTGAAGCATGAAAACAACAAAAGAAGCTGTACACAACTGTACTGCTAATGAAGTCCTATGCTTCTCTATCATCAGAATTATTCATTCCCTTAGAGACCCAAGAGAGGAATCTTGTCTATGTCACACTGATGCTTCACTAGCCTCTAGCTGATAGGTTAAAGAAATGTTCCAAATAGTAAATGTTATTTGAATTAGAGAATCATAAACAGGTTGCGTTGGAAGGGATCTTAAACATCATCTAGTTCCAATACCATCCCACTTCCCCTCCATGGAATGTTATTTTGTATAATTTCCATCTGAGTAAAAAACCCCAAACAATAGGTGGCCAAAGCACAGCTCAGTTCACATAATCAGAGAAATATTTTAAAACTAAACTAAGCAAAACAAACCAATAAGAAACCCCCACATCAAATGTACCACAGAACTTCCATACCTTGGTAAAATATCACATCTTGTCTCTCAATTCAGACACTGCTCAAACATGCATTAAATGTAGTAATAACTTTGAAAAAGATAAGCATGTTCTTCAAACTTGTACTGCAGGACTCAGTAGGCAAAAGGGTGGGCTCAGCCACCGGAAAGCTCTCCCCACCAACCACAAAACAAGTGTGCACACTATAGCTGTAGCCCAGAGTATGGTGACACACTACTAAAGGAAGATAAATGAACTCTCAAATATGTAAGGTTGGAAATGTCAGCAGTATATCTCGTGAGTTCCATAATGACAGCCATCTTGATTAGAAACAGTGTCTATAGTATCTGAGGAAGAGAAAAGCACTAAGTTTAAAGGAGCATAGCTCTGCAAGAACAGAAAAGAAACAGTTCTTTCCAGCTTTCTGGTTTAGGTTTTGGGTTTGAGTGTTTTCCGATTCCCTACTTGTTTGCTTGTGGGTTGTTGTTTTGACCTGTTCTAGATGAACCAGATTAGTATTTGTAACACTTGGATTTTTATCCCCCCCCCTTGCATAATTAGTTTTTTCCCCTAGTAGTCTCATTTCAATGGTTTATTAAAAGTGTCCTGGAAAGAAGTTCTGCATTTTTAAAAATATGTTTAAAGTACTAGAAAGACTGTTACCTGAAGGAAACAATGAGACAGATTTCCAGTCACAGGTGGTTCTCCTAGACTATTACTGATGGACAAAAATGTAAAACAAAACGCTGCAGTGTTGACAACCACACTGTTAATGCTAATTAGTAGGAGTGGGCCAATTCAAAACTCCATGTATTTTCTTCCTTTGTTTAAAGCTAGCTAGCAATTGTGGAAAGCTTAAAACAAAAAGCAGGACATAGTCATGAAGCCATCTTCACAGTTGTGATAGAGGGCAAGCAGGGACCTTGACTTGGAGCTAGACAAACCATTGGAAAAGAAAAAGGCCACCCAGGAGCAACTCAGTATTTCTGAACAGCCATCACAGTGGACAGCTTGAAGAATCCCGTGGCATAGAAAAAAACAGAACTACAAACAAGAACTTCACACTTGTGCAGTGAAATGTGAAAACTTCTCAACAACAAAAAAGTGATGATTAAAGGTTTAAATTTTCAGAATCAGGCTGGGTGATTTTCCTTTAAATTGAGTCAAACCCATTAGTTAAGTACAATTATGTAGTGCTAATATTCAGACACTTATCTGCCTTTTAAACAATTTTGTGAGCCTTCAATGAGTGCCCTGACTGACTCAAAAAGGCATTCAGTTATCTGCCAAAAACATGAAGAGGAGATGCAGCCCCCGTACAAACAGAGGTTGGACCCCCAAATCCAACAAGGCAGCAGTTTTGTCAGTATAAAATTTATGTCTACTCCATTAGTTTCCATGTGCTTCTTCTGCTCATAATGGGCATAATTCACCTTGTCCACTCAGAACTGCAGTTACCATGCTCACTGTTGATATTTGGAGCAGGAGCTGTAGGACTCATGACACAAGTATCTCAAGGCTGGCAAACTACAGTGAGAAAAGATCAGGGGAAATGACAGCCGTTTCAGTTCCCCTCTTCATCTTTGTAAATCAGCGTCTGACAATCCAGGTGATCTAGGTAATGTACATGAATGTATCTACATTAAAACAAAAGCAGCTACCTGGCTTGTGCTTCCAGAAAATATTCTTGTAGATGGATTAGTATGTGTGTATTTTCACGAGGGAAGTGTCAGTCATAAGCTTATTGCCACAAAGGCAATTCTTACTGGGTTAAAAGTTTCCAGTTCTTAGCAGTTTGAAATAAAAGAGCTGATTCACATTGTGAGATATTGCCATCCATGCTATTGATTTTGTACAGAAGCTTTCACCAAGTAGCATGCTTGCAGGCACTGTGAGCATTGTCACTCATGCACACACATTAGAGGTGTCCCCGCCACTAATGATCTATTTACATTGTGCTGCTGGAGCTCACTTACACTAGTCATACTCTATCAGGGAGATAAACCTTCTCCAAACCATTGCCCTTGCCTTGTATCTGGAGCTGTAACAAGGAACTAACAACTAGGAAGCATGTGCAGGAAAAGCATGATGAGGTTGTTAGGCAAGATCTGCAACGTATTTCAGGCTCCCTTTATATTGCCATTAATGGCTGCTGTTATATTTCCTCATACTTGAAAGCAGGGAAAATGTAACTATCTTTTCCTACTGCGAAATGTCTGTTTATTAAGGGCAACTACCACAAGCAAATTTGACTAGATGGTTAAAGTGGGTAATATGTTGAAGCAACTTTCACACAGATCTGCTAAAATGATGCTAGAAATTTGCAGCTATTAAATCAGCAGAGCAGAAAATGAACCAGAAATAGTAAAAAATAAAAAGTAGCTAAAGAACGGATTAAAACTGAATGGCAGCTGTCTCAGGACTCCTCTGATAAGGTGAATGAACTACAAAATATATTGGAGTGCTCTAATATAAGAAAATGGCTATGTGCAAGCAGAAATGAGATAACTGAAAAGTGTGATAAAAAAAAGTGTGATTTTTAAAATTTGCGTTCCCTGTAATGCTTAGCTGAAAACATGAGTTACTAAAAGTAATACTACTGTCTATTCTTTAATCAGTACAGATCTACTAGATTCAATAAGCAGATCCTTCTGAATCTTCTAAAATGTTTACTGTAGGGCTTAATCACAGGTGGAACAAGCAAGTGGAGACTACCATATCCTGACTGAAAGAAGTAGAACTAATGGCTGAAAGTATACAACTTGGGAATTAAAACATGAATTTTAATTCTCAATTCGAATTCTGGTAGTGACAGAGAACGAAAATACTACAGCAGGTGTTATAATAGAAAGAAGTTACTTTTCCAGAGAAATAAACCATCTTTAATTATCTGGAGTCAGTTTTGTGACATAATTAAGGACACTGAGACTGGGTGTAGGCAGCTTTGCACCATAAAGCCTTTGTATATCCAGACAAATCTATACCAGCAATTATAATTTTCTAGGGCTTCATTTAATCAAGCACTATTCACTTGTCCAGTCCTGCACAAAAGACAGAAAGATAAAATATTATGACCTAGGTAGGACATACTTCAAGAATCAATCCTTCAGCTTTGAAAATGCATGTTGCTTGACTGAAATCAAAGAATTGCTCTCATATTTAAATTTAAGTACTTGATTAAACTTGCCACATAAAGGACTTCATTAAAGAAAACCTCAAATGTATAATACACAAGTTCTGCAGTCTCCAGACATTTCTCTGGGAGGAGTCAGGAAGAAAAAATACATATTTGAAGCCAGAAAAATACAGTATGTCCACAGTTTTCTCTGACTCAATATTGAACACTGTTCAGAGGAATCCCATTATTAATTCCTGAGTCAAATCAACAGATTTTGTCAAATGATTATAAGAATCCCACATGAGATTTTGTATATATTATAAACCTTCTCAGTGTAAATAAGTTTTGTCTTGATTGTGGAATGAAGCTATTTTTAACTTGCAATCTTTGGATATTGCTACACCTCCCAACTACTAGGTGTTGTTTTACTATTAGATTGTTGTTTTAATGCAAATTTTTACAGACTGTAATCAAAATACTGCTCACGTTCCCTTTGATAAAGTAAATAATGAACTTGCATGCATCTATCCCGTTTGGTCTTTCGCTATTAACCCCTTCCTAAATAGTTGTATTAGATCTTCCCTAAGTTTCCAGTCAGTTTTATGATATTCTTTGGAAATAGATAACAGAGTTAATTTAAAGTACTAAAAAAAACCCCAAACCTCTTTACAGTCCTCCACTATCCTTAAAAAAAAAGCTTTTTCACAAGGCTTTCTGGAAACGTCATTAGTTCCTGGTCCTGATATTTAACCATGTACTCCCAAGTCATCTTCATCTTTACATGTAGTCCTACAACTTTTTAATAAATTATTATTTTCTCCCAAGAACAACACATTTTGTTGTATTAAAATCATTTGATTCAATGAATCTCCAGCTCATCTTTATTACTTGCCCAGAACTCCGGTTTTTGTTTGATTTACAATTTGCAAAGAATTTACAATTCTTTGCAGGCAACTGATGATGTAAGATTTGACTGAATTTAAGACACTACTCCAAAAGGATTTCACTGGAATATTTCTATACTGACTCGTGCCTCATACCCTGGATTGCATTCCAAGGCCTATAATTAGCAGGTGTAAGTCCACTTAATATGTTCCATATTCATTCTGTATCATTCCAATAGCTTAGATAATTTTTAACTTCTCCACATTCTAGAGCTGTGCAAACACAAAGCATTAGCATGCTTATCCTTTACTAATCAAATATGTAATCTCATAAAAGCAATTTTAGGTAGGAAAGTCTAATTTTCTACCAATTCATATTCATTGTCATTATACAACTGTGTATTTACTTCAGCACTCAGGTCCCCTGTCAGCTGTTGCTTTATCTTTCCCAAGACTGGCGTCAAGCTGATAGACCTATAAATACTTATTTCATCCCATTTACCTTTTGTGAATACTGACACAACATTAAGTTTCTTCTAATCCTCTGGATTTTCTAGTGTCTACAAAGTACAGAAAACCAGAACAGTTTATCCAGAAAGGTCTTTATCTGCTTTTCTTTAAAAAAAAAAAAAAAAAAATAAACAAACAACTTTCTTTTTTTTTAAAAAAGCAACTTTTCCTGATCTGAGGTCTAATTTCGTACTTCTGGTTAAATACACTTAATGTTACCATTAGCATGGAAAGCATTTAAACATCAACATTATAACCAAGTTTACATAAATAAGCTGTTTTTTCCCCCTTCTCAAATCAAATCTATCAGACACATTTTCATAGTTACTGTTACTCTTCAAACTGCCTTTTTAATTCCCATGATGATATTTAATCTTGTATTCATTTGTTTCCTATAATAATATTCTGAATTTACATAAACTGTTCTAGCTCCTTTGATAGTAATTCCATAAAATGAGAGTTTTAATACTGTAAGACTGCTATTTCATGTATCATGATGGAGTACAGAATGCAAAAAATTAAATTATAAATACACAATAATCCTTCAAGATATTTGAAAAACTATATGGATTTTGAGAATAAGAGACTCCTAGCATGCCTATTCTGAAGTTATAGGTGTGGCCTGCCTAAATTACCTAAAACAAGCCATTTACTACATGTAAAACTAAAGTCTAAGAAGCACAGAATTCAAGTGCATGAAGACCAGTCGTGTGTTTACTTTTGTCCCCAAACAGATACTGCAGTCACAGCTATGCTTTGTCTCACGATAACTTGATGTTTGCTGGTACTGAAAATACCTTACTAAGGTTAAGATGAGTTTAGGCTTACTTATGTGACAACTGCAGTGCCAGCAAACCTTAAAAAACACAATTTTTTTTTGTTTGTTTGCTTGTTTTTGGTTTTTTTTTTTTTTTTTAGGTGTAAGAAGAGGGACAATGGTGGGAACTGAGAAAGTATTTGGTCCTGCCCGGTATTATAGTTCGTGTTATCTTTGTTTGACTGGGAACAAACATAAAATTAATATTTGCAAAGCCTAACTCCATTAATACAGTAAGTGGAAGGTATATTTTAACAAAGGAATGACAGTACCAAAGAATTTCATCTATGAGACTTCTCCAGCTAAGGAAAGAAATCACTGTCCTCTAATACTTCAAATACATTGTTGAAAAATATGGAATACTAAATGGAAGATAGAATAAATATAACCTGCAAAATAAAATTGTTCTTAACATTCTTACAGTAGTTTTGAATGGCAATTAGTTTTGGCCTGTTTCTGAGAACACTTACTAGATGCAAGTAGGATAGTCTGTTTATAGAAATTACTATATCTGCTATGCTGAGTTCCTGTAACATGAATGGCCAATGAAATGGTCTGGGTAAAGCAGATACCCCTATGTTCAATACAACTGTTCCAGCTCCAGTTGTCTTTATATGACTCTGAATGGTACTGTAAGGGCACAGTAAATTTACTCATATTCTTAACATCACTCTCCTCCTTTCTTGGTTTAGGCATGGCAAGAACATGACATGAACAACAAAAGAAAATAATCTAAGCAAGCTGTAAAGCATCTTTGGACATGAAGTTGCCTTTGTGTTAGAAATGTCCCCCACAAAGCTAAACCAATCCTCAAACAGGTAACAAACAACTACTTCCTATTTCTACACTGTCCAGACAATACGATGTCAGCTTGAAGAAACATGGATCACTGAAATGAAGACCTACCTACTTTTCTGTTGCCTCCTCATTTAAAAAATTCCAGACTCACAAAACCTGACTACCTATCTGAGAGCACTGGATCAAGAAGTTTTTGCTCCATTCCATATTAGCCCATAAACTGACAAAATAAACTATTTTACAATAGTAACAAACTTCTGAGACTGATGTTTTACAATAAAAACTTGAAAAAGGATCAAGGACTGCAATACTGCATTTTAAATTTTTAATCCCAGTGTCTAGGAATTGTGGAGCCTTCAGACCTGTCCTATTAGCTGGCACCAATGCCATCCCCAACATAACAACAAAACAGCAAAACACACCACGAAGGATGAGTCATTAAGCAGATACGTGCTATAGTGCTTGATCCATTTTTTAGAGCAATACTGGAGAATAACCTTTAAATGAGTATCTGATAAACAGATTACTCCCAAAGTTGCTAGCAGTTACAACTATGGGGATGCAGCAACCAAGCTGACATCTCCTTGAGATACTATGAAAGACCCTATTTAATGTTTCAATAGAAAATGCTTTTTAGACCTAGAAACAATACCACTGTTTGTATTGGACTTCCATACTGATTCAATAGGCTGATCAGATGTTGTGACTGACAGCAGTTTCTATCTGCAGGATTATTCAAGCATAAAATTGTTGTCAAGGCAATCCCAATCAAAAGCAGCTGGGTGCATAGGAAACACATGGTGTTCATATGACGATGCTTTCAGCATACATAGATGCAAGCAAAGAAGGATTTTACTGAACATTCATGATCAATTGAGGCACACATAAATTACTGTAATTTTTATATCGCCATTTAGCTACACTCTGAAAGAAAGAAAAAACCCTAGTTCTACATAGAGATCAAAAGAGAAGCTATTGTCTTCCAAATTACCATTGAGCTCTAGTGCAAAATTGGTACAACAGTCTGTGGAATGCTGATAACATTTTGTGCTGCAGTTAGCCACAGATTGTCTGAAGTACAGAAAAGTCAAAGAATAGATGATTTAAAGTGAAAGATTTTGTCGCATGGTTAAATTTTACTGGTTTGGGCTGAATTTCCAAAGCATGTGATTAAGAGAATGGATAGCTGGGAATCGGTAATCTCCAATTTCCAAGCAAATGAGAAAAGAATCATAAAATGAGAACATCTTTTTCAGAATATAGTTTCTTTTAAAGTTTTTTTCATTAAATGAAGTTAAAAAAGTTGAACTTTCAGAATGGGGTAATTGGGAAGTAAGCCATGAAGTCCTATAGCTGGCTCTGAAATCCATCTGTGTTGTGCTAATTATTGAGCAATTACTTCACACTTGCAATTTTGGAATGGTCCACCCAAAATATCTCGGATGAGTTAATGTAAAATAAAAATCCTAACAAATTCAAGCTTCAAGGTCACTGTTCTGTTTTGATGTGTAAAGGAAATCCATTTACATCCAGAATGTCACAAACCTATATCCAGAGTTAGTCTGTTAATTCTGCTGTGCCCTAAGCAATGCTGAAATGATCTGAAGAAATCATTTGCCAAAATAAAAGCACACTTTATGATGCAACAAAGAGTATGGAAACAAAACAGCATCTAAATTATAAAAACAGACTGCTCTCAGTTTTCTTCTTAAACGCCCTTAATATAATAATTATATATACAAGGGTATCCACAGCGTAAACTGTAACAACTGCACACTAGGATCATACAGTAAATTGTTTCTGTATCCACTAGCAGACTTTGAATAATATTAAATACTATTTTGAATTTTAAATACAGTTGACATTTGTATCGTGATTAGAAACATTATTTCTTTTAGTTATAAAAATTACAAGAAAATCTGCTATCTATAAAAATGTTAATAAACAGGCAGTGTCACTTTTCATTAACTATATGTTAATGCATACAGAAGAAAAGGAAAGTTAAGGTGGTTTGTCATTAAGAACAAAGGATTAAACAAAATAAGAGTGGATGATAAAATAATGCAGCTATACCAAGCAACAACAGAAATAATACAATAACTCTAAGTATACAGAAGCCCTCCTACAACTTAAAGCCTAGCCGTTAACAAAATGTATGCTTATAGCAAATAAACAAATAAACAAATAGATATATCAAAACTCAAAACCTGAATGTAAGGGAGATAAAACGAAAATGGTAATAAAAGGAAAGCAGAGATAACAGGAAACTAATTTTCATTTTCAAATGGGATTTCCTTTCAGTTATAGCTTCTGGAGCTGAACCAGGAACTGCACAAATACATATATGTACAGAGCTAATGTACACATGGCTTTGACAATCTAAGTGCTAAAACAAAGCCAGCAAGGTGTGCTAATCCATGATATTGGAGAAGACAACATTTAATTACCTGTCTTTAACAGAGAAGGGCAAATATTGCAAACACATAGAAATATATTCATATAAATATATTCAGAGAATATTTCTTCATATTTTTAAATGAAACTGTTGTAGTATATGTCACCCTTCTATAAAGATTCCTATAACCAAGTCTTCATTTGAGCAATACATTTAAAACCTTTTTCCTGCAACTTAGAGCAGAAGTTTTGAATCCTAAACAAAGCAGCACACACTGACTACTAGTGAAGAGTCCACGGATTCCTTATGAGAGACCTGAGAGAGACACACTGGTCTAATCGGAAGTGTTCACTTCAACACCTATAGTTGAATATAATGTATTTTAACACTAAACCATACGTACTCCAGCAGTCTACCTTTATTAAGCAGTTCATCTTTTTCATTATAGAAGTTTACTTTAGAACAAGATGAAATGTGCCCTAGACTTCATTGACACGATTTCCTCTCACAGTAAAGAAAAGCCAGTGCAATCAGCATCAATATATATGTCTATAGTTAGTCAAAGAAATTCCACGTAGGCTCTCAATGAATATCACGTTTCATAACCTCTGCCCTTCTCTTTCATATACTCAACGAAACCAAAAGCACAGATGAAAAGCCCAAGCAGCTCAGTTGAGTTAATTTTGTTAAAACACCCTTTCAATTTAAAGCTGAATTCTCCATCTCAGTAATGGCGTAAGACATCCCGCATACTATATAACACATTATTCACCGCTCCTTACATATCTGCAGACCAATTTCAGCTCCAGCGTAAGCTGATGTTAGGGCAAAAGATATGCATCAGCTTTTACTCCCAGTATCTGTAAACTCTTCAGTCACCCCACAGAAGCACAGTTAAAGATTGGAAGGGTAACAAAATGTATTATAGAGGTATCAGAAAAGCCCAATAAACAAAGACAATACAGTAGATTATGATGATGATGATGATGACGGTTTGACTTCGCGAACGAAGATTTTGGGAAGGGCTTTACCCAAGCTTACTACAAGTGCGCTGATGACTAAAAAGGCCAATGTGGGATGCCTTGAAAAAAAAGGCTGCTTGGTCATTCAGGATGTTGCCAAACAAGTCTGTCATCTCCTGGGTTAATCTCGAGCAACCAATGTCCTGAACTGCCTGCATGCAGGGTTGGGTCTTTGACTCCCAGTGCACCTTATCACCTGCTGTTTCGTCCCTTGCCTGTCGCTACAGGGCTTTGCAGGCGTGAGTAAAACCTTTGGGCCTGCACAGTGGATTTTTTAGGTGAGGCACAGAGTGTGCAGAACTGGCCCCACCCTTTAAAGCTGAGGTTTAACTGCCAGGGCCTAGAGAGTTTGGACGGTGACAGCAAAGTCCTTAGGTCATAGGTTTTGTTAGAGTGTCCTTCTCTTAGACGGATGGCCTTACAAGGCTAAACGAGCTCCATCTGCCCAGGTTTGAACTTAGAGGGCTCACTAGCCTTCAGGCAGCCATCCTAGGAGAAGGACAGTATATAACAGGGCATGAATACATTTAAAAAGAATAAACCAGCTCTGAAATAAAAACTCAGAATTTGCCACCTAATTCAACAGAAAGACATAAAGAATCAAGAATTTAGCATGCAAGAGAACAAGTTTTGCACTTCAGTCAGTTCCCAGCCATTTTTTTTAAACTTTAATTCTTTAATTGCAGGTAAAATACATTTCATAACAGTAGTGAATGTTCCATAAATTCAATGTTATTTGCCTGACTGAAAACCAGTGCAAACATACTAAAGCCATGCATTAGCAGAATTTTATGATTTGAGTAATTTTTACTCATTCCTGTTTTAGTTCTTTTCTTTGAGCTTGTTTGTATTTTTTCTTATAGTTTCTTAGTTTTCACTTAAAAAATTCTTTACTTTGAGGGTGGTCAAACACTAGAACTGCTGCCCAGCAAAAGTTGTGAAGCTGTTCAAAACTCAACTGTAAAAGATACTGAGCATCCTGCTCTAGCTGACTCTGCTCTGACCTGTAGGGGTGGCCTTGTCAATTTCCAGATGCCCCTTTGTCGTGCCTTCACAGAACCTCAAAAATTCTGTGATCCTGTGGTATTTGTGGCTTCCAAACCATCTCTTCCCAAACCTCTCCATTTCATGCCATCTTCCCTTCTTCTTCCTTCAAAGGTTACCCTGACTTGACACATCATTTCCAATTTCCTTCTCCTTTCTGCCTTCCATTTTTATATCTCCACCTGCTCACCATTTTAAAATTCTCACAGTCGGACTGAAATTGTTACTTCAGGAGCAAGTTTCATCTGCTGACCAGAAATGATGTTGAATAATAGAATTTGTAACAAAGTTCCCACATGTTAAGAATGGCATTGTACATTATGTGGCTGACAGCATAACTCTTCACGAGTTATGAACTCTTCATAAGTTCAAGCGTTCTAATAATTCTTAAAATTTGTTTAAAGGGGTAAAAAAATAAAATAGCAATTTTCCCAGAATGAGCAAAATGACCCCATATTTCATGCTTTCTCCTTATTACACGATTCACCAGAAATCATGAAAGGTTTTAAGGAGTCTGCTTACACTGTAGGTTGTGCAGTCTCCATTATTTACTGCAATAACGCTGGCACCATGTCTAACAAAATAGTTCCAGAATAAGCAACATAACAAATTGCTGCTTTAACTCTTGAATCAGTTTGTATACTGTGTGGTCTTTTTTCATAATCTTCATTGCAAAGGACTACAGATTTCCTGATGACATTTTGTTTGCTGAAACTGCTAAGGGCACATGGGACCAGTGAACTGAAGTCCTGAGCAATGTGCTGTGACTGACATGTAACTCACCATTTAACCACTGCTGTACATGATATATTGGAGGCGATACGAACATGACCCTATCCTCAATGCATCTGGGATCAAGTACTAATCTTCAGCTGTAAGTTTTAAAATACTGTATAAACACTTCTGTACCAAACTATCATAAATGCAAGGATTCACTAACTTAAAGAATTTACTTGTAGTTATGAAAGATTAATTAATGAACTACATTCATTAGTATGACTATTACCTGAGAGCTCCATACAACTATCAGAATACTTGACTTTTACAGTGATCATTTACAAATGTGCAAATTCACACAGTGCATTACATTCTGATGTTCTTCTGGATTTCAGAAATCATTCTGCCCTTATAAGTTCTATCAAGAAACACAAGACATAGAACAACTGGAAAGGAAAGAAAATCTGATTTATGAATTTTTTAACATGTCATGTTTAACAGAAAACTGAATCCTTTTGGCTACCCAATTTTTTTTTTCCCTCCTGCTATGTATACATGCTTGAATCTACAAAGGATAATTTACACTAAGGATGCTATTCTATTGTCACTCATATCAATGCTGACCTGTAATAACTGTATTTGGATTGAACTGTCTACCTTTCTTTGAACATCACCAATTGAGTAGGGCTTTTGCCAAGCAGCTGAATTATCTCAGTATTTTATGAAATTGTCAGATTTTGGGTTGTTTGTTAATTAATATGTGTCTTTTAGAGTGCCATTAAGGTAAATATACCTAACATAGAATACATATATGTATGCATGTACATACATATACGTATAAACATACTCTATGAAATTAATCCAGGAAGTCATAAACAATGTGTAAAGCTGAGGAAACTCCTGCATAGGCCATTGCTTTTGTTAGATTTTTGATGTTTTGTTATTTATACTGATACAAAAACTGGTTTGTACTACTGACCTTGGATACAAGACAGTTCATACATCTTGTCAGGGATCTAAATCAAAGCCCAATGGAAAGACTCAGACTGGCTTTAAGGCACCTTGGAAAAACCTTGAAACTTACACAGCATAAGATAAAAGTTTTTGAATAATAAATTTTAAAGCTTAGAAAGACCTTTTCCCCATTATTTTCACCAACCACTAGATCATGTTTCATGAAAAATAAACCACTGTTTCCACCCAACATCACCCTTTCTGCACTGCACATGCTAACAGGCAACAGTAGGAGAAACTTTTAAAAAGTATTTGTAAGTTTAGAAACATACATATTTTCATAAATAACTTCTGGCATCGTTTCCATTCTCCCATGCTTCACTTACTTTCTTTCATCATATAAACAAAAGTATTTGGGATTTTTTTTTTTTTTGTAACAAATATGAAAACAATGTACCAATTGGCTTTAAAGCCATCCCATTATGATTAGGATATAAATCTCCACAAAAAGTACGTTGCCTATAATAAAGTACTAGAATAAAGATATTTAGATAGACAGATAGACATAGAGGAGTCTGTCTATAACTAATATAGCTAAGATGTATCTTACAGAAAGTACTACATGTCTGCAAGTTACCTTTTTGTTATACTGTAATTGGTTAGTGTATGTCTATTTACAATGCTAAACTTACTCATCAGAAGCAGTTCCAAATGAGTATTTTCCAGCACCAGTAGAAAGGTTCTGTTGTTTCACAGCTTTGGCTTTTTTGCCATGACTGGTTTTGGCTTGTTTGGAGGAGGGTTGATTATGACCAAATATGCAACGGTATCCCTTCAGCCACAAGAGCAGTTGTGCCTTGTCACATACTAGAGTACCCTTCAGTGAACTTACAACCTTCCTTTGAAATTTCCAGTACTGTAGCCACATATTTAAGCTGTGTGCTTGATCAAATCCTGTTGACTTTACCAAACACTCACATAGATTTTATTTGCAAAGGAGTAACTTTCACCCACACAATAATTTAAAGAATATTTTTGCAGTCTAAAGACTCATTTAAGCAGAATAATTGGCAACAATAGCACTTACCTGATTGTGTGCAACAGAGGTTATACAGCTATTTTCCAACTCAAAACCATGCAATAGCCATTTTAAAAAAAATAATGCAATGTTCAAAATTTATGAAAATTAGGGGTTTACTCGTAATGCTTTTTAAGAGGCTTCTAGACACAAGTAGTGCAATTTACTACTTGCTTGTGGTCAAAAGAAATGTGCCATATGCAATTATTTATGGAGAGATACTGCATACAGACTAGGAGGTTTAGATCAGTTGATATGTAATAGTTTGGCCACTATAAAAATTAATCAAGTCAGTATTGCATTCTGGCCTAAAAGAATGATAAGCCTCTTTTCACTAAGAGAAATCAGTCATGACTATCATACTCTCACCAGCCTATTGAAAGGACTAAAACAAATCAATATCACATAGAACGATGGATCGAGCATGAATCAATGCGGCAAGCACATAACCAAACAGACATGGAATTAAACAGGAAAGAAAAAAGAAACGAAACAAAATGAAACCAAAACAAAAAGCTAAACAAAACCAACAAAGATTGTCGCTTAACCTGTTTTGTCAGAGCTGGTATTGATGGTATTGGTAGTGATGGAAGTGAAGGTAGTCTTTGCGCTGTCCTTGGTAGTAACAGATTTCTGCTTATTTTTCATGGCTTCCAGTGCTTTGAGCTTCTTGGCATGTTTAGTGCCTTTGTAGTGGGCCGCAGCCTGGCTCTACAAAGGAGAACAAAATGAACCATGCAATCAGGCTCATTTCTAAACTGGCATTCTCTGTATTAGTACAAATACAGACTACCTTTCAATAATGGGTACCATTCACATTATCCAAGTAGTGACCAAACAGAAAATCATATTTAGAATGATGCTTGAAAAACAATGGAAAAAATACTCAAGCCACCCCAAACAGATTAATTAGTATAACTGCATAATAGTATATTAACAAAATAAGGTTGTTTTAGTCTACCATGCTACCATTAGTTTTTCTGTCAAGACTTCTTTTGCTTTCATATTAAAAAAACAAAACAAAACAAAAAAAACCTCTCAGGCAATGGGGAAGCAGGCACTCTCCTCCCACTAGCTTTGCACTTTTCCAGTTTCTATTTCAAACTAGAGATTTAGTCAAAGCTTCCCTCAAAAACAGTTTACTCTTAACAGTGGTATCAGGAACTTCTCAGCAAAGACTGACAGTAAAAACAAACCAAAAGAACCCAGACCAAAACCAAAACCAAAGCCCAAACAAAAGGAAGCAAAACATAAAACACTCTCTTGAAAGCTCATCACCAGAGACTTAACTGAATGTGAGGCAGACATGCAATTAGCTGGCTTTCTAAAAAAAAAAAAAAAAAAAAGGATTACTTTGTTCACCTGCTACAAAAATGTTTGAAATTCAAAGCCAGGAGCATCCTTTCAAAGGAGAAAGCTCACACAAATCCTGTCACAGTCCAAAAAGTATTTTGGCTACTTGATATTGTTAAGGTAAAATAGATTCAGATGTATATCGCTATTAAGATTTATGTATTACTTGGAAAGTATCCTTATTATTCTAAGAGTTAATACCAACTTTCTTGCATTTAATTTATGTTGAAAATATATTTTAAGAATAACATTTGAAGTAAAGATTAAACTTTATACAAAACCCACTGGCATTAGTATAAATATTCAGAGTTTATTTCTTCTCATAATTATTTAAAATCTTAAAAGAAAGTCTTCCAGTTAATAAGTTTAACAACCTCAAAAATTTGCTTGTTGTTTTTTTTTTCTGAGCTTCAAAGTTTTGAAAGCAACAGCTTTCTTACTTGAATGAGAAATCAAGATTATAGAAAAATAGTCAAAATCTAGGTACTACAGAACTGCAGAAATAAAAAGCAGCTATGTTGGATCAGCCAAAGGACCCAAAAAGGTCAACATTTTGCTTCTGGCATTAAATAGAATAGCAGATACTTAGAACATAAAGGAAAGGTAAATGCTTTATGTTGTAGAATAATAATAAGAAAAAAACATGTATATAATTTACTGGCTACAAACTCAAAGGATCAAAGGAATAAAACAACAGTTACTTGACTCACTAAGCCACTCATGTAGGTTGAAAAAACCTGCATTATCTGGCATCTGTTAGTCATTAGACCTTCATTTAATGTTATTTAATATGCTGAATTTGGGAGTGACAGGAAGTTCTACTGAGCGTCATATAAGAGTGCATATTAATGCATCTTGAGATTTATGACTTCCAGCTTTCATGAAAACCATGATTCCTTCCAGATGCCTGAGATTTGAGAAGCTCAAGATGATTAGGGAAGAAGTGAGAGAACTTGTCTAAACCAATGTACACATGCATAAATTTTCAAACATGCATATGCTCTTCTTGTATATTGAGATGCATCATTCAGTTTGGTTGAAAAGCCAGTTTCTCTATACCTAAAATAATGTAAATATTGTTATTAGGTACCCTTATTGAAAGAACACTGGACAGTGAAGTTATTAACTAGATACAACCTGAACAGAAACAGCACAATCATGCACCTTTCACAACTCCCAACACATAACATTAGACATACTGTAAGCCAAACAGAAATAAGAGATATTAATTACTGTTAAACTGAAAGACCAGTGTCAAATTACAATGATGCATTAAAAATGACATTATACAGTACATCCTCATGTTGCTATCATGTCAAATATTTTTATAGTTTCTAGTAAAACTTAGTCAGCTCCAGATTCTGACTGCACTTGTTCTCCTTAACAGTGTAATTCTTCAAGTATAAAAAAGGTAGTCAGAATATGGTCTTTAATACTGAATGTTCATATTAGTTTCATACACAGCTCAACTTTATTCACAAAATGGTTGGTGAAGCACCCCAGGTTTATGCCTCTTGCACCCACACTTCCCTTCCAATTCTTGCAGCTACAATTTCACACACCTCAACTCAAGGAATGTTGGATGTACAAGGCTTATACAACAAGGGTCTATGTACAAATTGGTTACCTTTTCAATGTTCTGAAATATATGAATGAAATTGCTCCATAGTAGAAACACATTGCTCAAATTTACAAGTACAATGGCTGATATGCAGAATTGTCCATTACTCACTTTCCACAGAGAGCTGATAATTTACACAGCCTATACTTAGAGATGATCTTTATGCCATTTTTATTTCAACATTTAAATCTCTGTTCTCCGTGGGGACATGAGTCTATCTGAGCTTGTTTCAATATAACTATAGCTAGCATGTTAGTGGTAGTTCTATGTAAGAGCACACAGACTGCTCTTAAGCATTTAAGCAGCTCCAAATTAGCTTGTGCTGAACTTCTACAACTGAATTGGAGCCCTAAAAAACCCACAAAAAACAACCTCCAAAAAACCCCAACCAAACGTCCGTCATTATCTTCCCTTGTAGGAGGAAATGGAAAATATGCTCATAAATATCTTTTTCCACACAGCAATGTAAAGTATGGTATCTCACTGAATCATTTCTTGCAGCCATAAGAGAACTAAAATTATCCTCACTGCTTAAATGGCATTTACTTCTAACTCATTGCTTAACCAGTATTTACTTGTAGGTTAAGTACAAAAATAACAGATCAGAAAATGCAGTTATTCCCAACTTTCATTCAGAATTAAGAAATACTGAGAGAGAAGAATAAAAGTCGTTAGTTCTACTATTTGGTGCCCGCTGTGATGCTTAACTGAGTGAAGAGACTGCACACCTTCAGAAAGGTGAGAGGGAGTCCAACAGTTGCAAAATACAAATAGATAATACATACATATATTACCGTACCAACCTGAGCTAGAAGTTGTGCTCAGATGAGTTTATGAATGGAGGTTACAGGTGAAACCCTACATCTGTAGAAACCAATGGAAATCAAAGGAGGATTTCCCTTTCCATGTTTTGAAAAGGGGTACTGACTTTTATAATTGCTTATCTTGATGAAAGACATCATTTGATGAAAGTCCCCTTTGAGAAACAACTGTTTGACATAAAATCAGATGAAAGAGATACTGGACAATCCTAAAGAAAAAAATCCTTATTTCTACAGAACACTTTGTAATCAGCCATCTTAAATCCCTCTAATATTAAATTCTGTTTCTCTTCATTATTATAAAAGAACATATTAGAAGAAAACCTTCAGAAAGGGCTTACTTTCTTCTTTCATCATAGTTTCCAAGTTTGCTTCTCACATCATAGTTTCCATGTTTGATACAAAGAATTAACCCTAGCACTGTGAAGACAAGTCACCGTCAGCTAAACATGTGGCCCAGTCAGTGAAGAAGTAGTGTGAAGGAGTATGTCAGTTACTGCTGGTTCAATATTAGAGTGACTTTAAAAAATATATCTATTCTTGAAAAAGATGTCTAACAAGAAACAAAAAGGTACATTATTACTTCATGCTTGAAGATGAAAACTTGAGGATCCTTAACTAAATTCTGAGGTCTCTGATCCTGCAAATTACATGTAAACAAACTCTGGTCTATGGGAATTACTTCAAGGAAATGGCAAGATGTCTTAACAGTAAATCACTTTTCAAGGTTATTTGTAATGAAGTCCTGCTTATTTGAGTGGTATAAGTCAAATTAAACATCTCTTTTGCAAAACATAATTTCCTCTGGTTCATTGTATCCATCTTGAATAATTAGGGACCTTTCTAATCCTTATATTTTGTAACCTTCCCAAATTGTTAGAATATAAAAAATGCATTTGTCTATATAATGATTTATTGGGTGTATATATATAAACACACATACACGTACCATAAAGATTTCTATATACCATAATGTAAAAACTCAGCTCAAGTGCAATATTGTACCACAATTACCGTAAGGACTTGATATTACCAAACAAATTGCAATATATAAAGTATCATGAGAAAGGTGAAGTATTTTAAACAATCCAGATAGTATGTGCTTACAACTACATGGAAGTCTTCAAAGGTTTGCCTGTCTGCCTAAGGTACTTCACCGAATCTTATGTCTTCTCACTTAAGTTTTTAGGCATTGGCCCAACAAAAACACTGTGCTTCATTTTTCGCATGGAGACAAAGAGTTCTATTCCTATTCAGAGAGTTTTCAGCTTCACAACACTGCATCTTCTATCCTCCCCGTATCTCTCCTGGTCCACCTCATATTACAGTCTTAGAGGTGGTTTTCCTGCCTCATTCATTCCTTCTAGGCAATACCTTCATAGTAAAAGCCAGCTCAAAGAACATTTTTAAAAAAAGTGTTGTGAATATTTTTCACCAAGTCTTCCTCACAATATTCAGTCCAACTATCCTGCACCATGCCTTTTCCACCTTACAATGCATTTTGAAAGATGTTCATCATGGAGAATGCTCTACTCTATGCTGTCATCTGACCAGTTAGTAGCAAGGCTGCATTCTGTCTGCACCCTTAGAAAGCCACGAATAAGGGGGCTGAAAAGTCCTTTTTTTGTCTATCTGAGATTTCAGTAGACCACATCATGTCTTTCTTTCCTACCAGCTACTGGATGCTACCATTACCTCTGCTGTTATTCCCAGTAAAATAGTAGCAATTTTTTGCTAACACATCAGCAACCGATGTCAGGATCCTCCAGACTAAAAAGATCTAAAACCAGTAAATTTCCAGGTTCAAACTGTCAGTGAGCTGAGCACACATGGAAAGCAATCATACACAACTGCATAAGCCAAGAGGGCTTCTATCCTTGATGAAATGAGGGAAATTGTTTATGAGATACCTATGCTACACATTGTCTCAGTCTCTGAGTACAGAACATTTTCCTAAAGTTAGGCTGTCAGTAAGTACTTCAAATACCTTTTTACAGATGTTCTAAGCACAAAAGAAAGTGGTAAAAATCAAAAGACATGTTTTATTTTTGGAACAAGCATCATACTTATTTCTAATGACTCCAAAGCCTTGCAAGTCAGTGATGACAGCACTGCTCAGGGAAGGTTGCAGTATGCAGCTGAGACATCTGTAGACTACCAGGCATGTGCTATTTACATAACCTGAGCTGATCCCTATGGAACTTCTCCAGTAAGTAAACTGGAGAAGCTTACTGAGAGAAAGTCTAACAGCCTTGAGACGCCCAACAGTTGGTTCTGCCTAGGGCAGGGCTTTTATTGTGAGCCATGCCAGATGATACGAGGATCATACAGTCGCTTGCACTGAGATGTATTTACTCTATTTAGTAGGTAACCTTTTATTTGAGGGTATTTTAATTTTTCAAAAATAATTTCTTATAAGGCCTACTGTTTTATTTGCCCAGTGAGTACACACAGGGAATTCAGGACTAACAAGTCCTACACTTCCTTTCTAGAAAACAGAGGAATTTCGTGAACTTCACCAGAGCTTCACAGACTCACAATACAAGAGACAAACAAAACTTTGCAGAAGATTAAGTGAAAACATGTAATGCAATTTTTAAAGGTAAAGTCAACACAATGACATGCTTCATACTGAACGAGAATCCTGACTTTTGTCTGATACATACAAACTCAATCTGCAGTCAATTACAGTACAGATAAATGTTGCCTGTCATCATACCTTCCTTCTGCTATGCTTACCTTCATCTTCTCAAATGTGTCATTTCAATTTTTTGTGCAACTCTTATCATCAACACTACTGTGTAATACATAACCAGAGGTCTAATTATATTATGCACTGGGATGTAACTGGTATAAAACACCAAGGATGCATGTAATATTACTTCTTCCAGATACGCTCTGAGAGAAGGCTTTTGCCCCCAAAACTGTGACTGATCAATTTGCCCCCTTCCCTACAGCCAAATACACAATAACAGAGCAAGTACCAAAAAGGACCTTTTTGCAGAGAAGAAAGCATTTCTCCATTATTGTGTCAGAACACATTAAATGTCCCAGCATATCAATTCCCAAGTATTCAGTTTTCTCTTTTCATGTAAAGAAAAACTTTCTCTTTCCTCTTGTCCTTCAAAAACCATTTATTCAATACACTCATGAACTCAAGGATCACTGAGACTCAAGGATCAGAGAGAATGGGTGCTTTCTGAGCTCACTAGCTCCTCTGCATTCACAAAGCTGCTCCATCCCACTCCCCGTGCTTGGGATTCTTCCAGAGCCATTTATATAATGGTGAGATACTGTACCTGGCAGGAGTCTGCATCACATTGTGAGAGATTGGCATTCACCTCATTCTTATGGCAAAATCATCCATCCTATAGTAAAATCAATTTCATTTTCATTATGGAAAGAAGTATCATATTTTCATTATGGAAAGGAAAATCTATTTTATCTTGGTCAGATGCAGAAAGTCGAAATTTTCTGCTTGATATTTCTTGTCCCATATTGCAGCATCTTTATGACCACACATCTGGTTTGAGCTGTAGGCTGCCACTGCATATGGCATTATCTGAAATGATCTAAACAAAATACAAAACTTGCCTAGGTATAACATACTTCACTCTGCATTCTAAGTAGACATACACAGTGTCAAAATATATATAGTGAAGGCAAGATAGCTAAAGATAGCTCTTCCCATACCTGGCATTTTTCTTTTAAGGGCACCAGTACTTCATACAGCACAATAAAAGTTCATTGTATGTTGAAATTCAATAAACAGATTATTTACTTTATCATATATTTTTATCATTTTTATTGTTATTCAGTTATATTGTTAATCAGTAATTGTGCAAATCAGTTTTTAACTCATTTTGACAAGGTTATTAATTCTAGTTGCTAGAAATTCTTACATGTTGGCTTCCATAGTAATAATGGTTGCATTTCAGGGAGCTCTTTTGATGAAGGGGATGAAACATTCTCTTTTGCAAATTGAAATCAAGGAAATTAACTTTAACATTTAATACCATCTGTACTGTATTAAATGGCAGATCATTTATTTTCCCCACGGTGAATCTTACTGTAGCCAGAATTCCAAGAAAATATTAAACTTCTTTATTTTTTCTCATTCAGATTAGCAAAGTGATTCATCACAGATTAACCTCAGAATAAGACAGGTCAATCTGTACACACCGTTATGTGCTACACATGATAAAATAAACAATGTATTAATTCAGTTTAATAAATATAACATATATGCTTCCACTTTTGAATTTGGAACTAATATATTTGGGGCTGAGAACTTGAGCAAATCGTATATACCATTATAATTTTGTACAAATGTACCCCAGCTTCCCTCCAATAGCAACCGATGCACATCTCATATTCATTGTTTTAATTAACACCCTTTGAATAGTATGTCAATAACGGCTATACTAAAAGTGAAAGCTGACATACATTTATCTATGAAACAACAAAGAAAATAAGCTCAAGATGGTTGTGATTTACTTAATAATGAGTTTAATAATGTGAATATAATTCAATACTCAGGTTATACACAAACAAGGTTACTTAAAATCAACAGATGCTGTTGAATTTAAAATAACTATTTTAAAGACAGTAATTTTCTAAATAGTGTTTAAAAGTTCAGTATTTTCTGCTGTCATCTAAAAAGTAATAACAGTGGTGGATATGTAGTCAACACCTTTTTTTTAAATCTCAATTTGTCACAGTTCCCAACAGCTACTGGCAATCAAGGGTGTACACATACACTTACCTGCCCAGAGCCTCAGTTCATTTACAAACTTTACACTGTGTGAGCATAAAGCACTTGATTCCCTCAGGATCCAGGTTGTGAACTGAATAGAGAAAGTTGAGTGGGTGGGTTTAGCGTAGTTTGTCTGAGTGTTTTCACCTGGTTTCTGTTGCCAAGGAAACCATTTTGGTCTGTTTGCATTCATTATAGCAATCTCATTGAATTCTGATTTGCAGATTTTTTTGACTGAATCAAAAGCATCAGAGAATAGTGGTGAGGCACAAAGATATTACAAGAAATTTTACAGAAAAAAGAAGTTTAAAAGGTTAATATTTAAATTCCTATTAGTTCAGTACTATTTGTACTCTATATTTGAAATTACAAACAAGTTAATACAACTTGCATGTAGAAAACCACAAAAGAGAGTACATGGAGGTATTTTTACCATGCTCTTAAGCACAGTCTTAAAACTTTTATTAGAATTACTGGTTTTAATACTAAAGTTATTAGAAGTTTTCCTATTTCAAGTCTGTCTTCAGAAAAATGTAGATTTGACTTTCTGATTCTTTTTCATAAATATATGGTTACACAAACATTTAATTTTGGATTTTAATTTAAATTTCAGTAGTTATTTTTGTACAAATCAGTCCTGTGTCCTTTATATCATCTCCTACCCATAAGCAAAAATTCAAACCCCACAAATAAGTAACATAAATACTCAGATTTCCTGAACTCTGTTTTATGTGGACTTGACTATAGTTAGATGCTTCCCAGGTCAAATTTTCAGCCTTCTTGTAGAAGGCTGTAAATATATGTAAAATAATATGTGAACTTTTCCACTGAAGAGTTCTCACAGCTACACAAAGATTTATAATTTAAGGCTGGGACTAAGATGGAAGAGTTTACAAGTCCATTCTCCTCATATTCTAAGAGGAATCCAAGCCTTCCAGGTACAGAAACATCAAAAGAGAGGCAGTGTGTTTTCTTGGAATAAAAGTACTCTCAACCCACCAGTTCCTGACTCATTTAGACAAATTTTGTATCTCTAAGATCTTGAGTCCTATGCCAGTGACTTGCTCAAAAAGTCCTATTAGGGTAGGACACAGGACTTCTCTCTTTGGGAGGAGATATATGTTACATGAAAATGACAGAGCAAAAACCAAAGTAAAATGAATTAAAAAAACCCACAACTAAACAAAGACCAAAAAACAACCAACAAGCAAAATTCAACCCAAATATGTTTTATATAAGAAATTAATATTAATAACAAATAAATGCCTAAGTGGTGATAAAAACTAGTGGTATAGCATGGAAGCAAATATGCATTAAAGACTAATTTTATCTAAACTATTAGTAAGAAAAAAATATTTTGAGAAAAACAAGCAAAATAACCAGAAGAAACAAAGGTTTGTAAAGCACAGGAAAACTTGAAGATCAGTCTACAATACAGTTATATTTACTCTTTTACATAATTTTGTTCCTTTTGCCTTGCCTTCAATCATTCTTGGGCGATGCCATGAACACATTCAGAGCCTCAGTGAAGTCCATGCATTGCTGTGTATACCTACAAAGTTTGCCATCCCACAAGTTCTATTAGCTACTGAAGGGTCAGAGCCTTAGTATTTTGAATAACCTTTAGATATACATAGTGCCCACAGACCTAATGGCGATGACAGTTATAAAGGCAATTATTTGTTCTTGAAGTAGTACATGTATGTGGATAGAGTCAATTGTTCCAAAAGCTATGCAGACTGAAAAATGGCGGTTATTTACTACCACGAGTAGATTGTTGTACTATTATCAATACAGAACAGGCAAAAATATCTTCCAGTAGAAAGCTGACAGATCAGCATCTTTCACTCCTTTCAGTTACCCACTACTCCTGTGTGTAAGCCATGGTTAGGGATACAAAACATTACACAAAACTTAATGAGAATGTTCTACATTACTTACTATTTACACTGCAGTTGTTATATTTTCTGTTCTTCCTACAAACCTTCATTCCCTCTATTTCAAATTACACTGAAATCTGAAAATCCATTTTCTTCCATTGACCAAAACAAAATACTGAAGCTACAGGAAACTGCCTGCAATTCTACAAACCTTGCTGGATAAGAGCAGCCCCGCTGAAATCAACAGCACATTTTATATGATGAAGTGTTACAAGATAAGAGGTAAAGGCCTCAAATTTTACCAGGTGAGGTTTAGATTGAATATTAGGAAAAAATTCTTCACAGAGGGGGTGATCAGGTATTGGAAGAGGCTTCCCACGGAAGTGGTGGAATCACTGTCCCTGGAAGTGTTCAAAAACTGTGTAGATGAAGCCCTCAGTGATATGGTTTAGTGGTGGTCTTGGCAGTCGTGGGTAATGGTTGGAACTGATGATCTTGGAGGTATTTTCCAACCTAGTTGATTCTGATTCCAAGGCAAGTGCTTAAGAGGTGGTCTGCATTTCAGGTTCAGTCACATTGCCTTTTACATTTCTCATCTTTAGTCAAGCACAGGTTTTCCGGTTCAAAACTGATGTTGTGTAACATAAAAAAGATCAAACTAGACAGCTGTAAGAGCCCTTTCTGAGTTTAAAACCTAAGAAATCATTTAGTATCTTATATTTGTCTGGTCAGAGACTATTGAAAAAGTGGAAGTTCCAAATGGTACTGAAATTTAATGCTGAGACTCCAGACTCCTTGGAGGAGGCAAATCCCTTCATACCTATTCAAAATATTTATTAACATATTTGTACTTACTTATTGCTCTTTCTTTTGTTATTCCTCAGTGCTGATTCCCATCTATGGTAACTGTAACTCATATGAAATGAAAAAAAACCCAGACTTACATCTCAGAATTAAGAATTACAGAGATCTGATAAATGTAAATTAGTACATGTAAGTCAGTAACATTTAACATTTTCCACCCATGTCCTCCAAATATTGAAATGCTCCTGAAGTGATTAAGAAATACTATAGTTTAATAAAGAAAGGTAATTTAACCTTGCAGACATGACCTTAACACCTGAAGAAATGCTGTCTTAATTCACCCAACACTTGTGTGAAACAGAAGACTTTTAAGTTTGCTTTTTATGAAACTTTAGCCATAGACACTTGATGACATCATTAACCAAGAAGAAATTATACCATCAGAATTAATGAGGTATTAAAATACCTCAGCAAATAATGAAGAGTATTCAAGATTCCTCTTCCTTCTAGCCTTTAAAAATAAACAGTTAATATTTCCACAAGCAAATGTACAGAAATATACAGTTCTTAAACAAGAGACTGAAGCTCCTTATAAATTTTGCATTGAGATAAGAGTTCAGAACAAAGCATTCCTATCTAGACTTCTGAAGAAAACTAAAATGTCAGGGGAGAAACACTGCAAGTTTCCATGTAGAATTTTTTGGTTAAAAACTTAACTTGGCTGCCCTGGCCCCTACAATGCTACTTCTGGAAAACTGGTAAAAAGTTGTAGAGATTTCTGAATCCTCTCTGAATAAAATGAAAAGAAGAATCTTTATCTTCACCTCCAACGATAAACTGAAATTGTACATAGCTCTCAGTTCACACTTATGATCTTTCTGCTGTGATAATTCTCAGCATGCCTCAGTATGCTTTGCAGCACCCCAATCTTACATTATGGAGGACATCCAGCTGAAAACCTCCAGCTAAATGAATATGGAACTCTCACTAATGAAAACTAGCAGGTTTCTAAGCTGGTGTTGTACATCCGAGGTGTACATTCGGGGTGTATAGACAGCTTGACACTGATTTGAGCACTCTGAGTTTCAAAATGCTTTCTGGAGTTCAACTGTCATTAAGTACAGGTGAAGGAACAATATGGGACAGCTATGCCTTTTGTGTTCGTATCCTTATGACTTTTAAAACTGAATCCTAAAAAAATTTCTTTGCTATATTATGCTTAACACTACTATTAAATTGCATAAACCAGTAAGTGCTATTTCCCTTGGGTGTGTATTAACAATTTACTTTTTTGCAGACAAGTGCACAAATATGATTAGCTTTTGCAAATTGCTCCTTATTCTGTTACTGGTAAGTAATTTTTATATTATTGCAGTGTAAACAGATGCCATTTTCCACCCCATATTCAGCAGTAATGAGCTAATTCAATGTGTTTAAAACAACAAAAGATCTTCAAGAATGAGCTATTTGCTTCAACAGTCCAAGCTCCATTGAAATCTATGTTGAAATCACCCATGATAGGAAGTTAGCAAATTACTCTGGAAGCTGTGTTGCAAAAGAACTTTCTTAGTCATTTATTATAACCCTGAATGGTTCTGCTACCTTCCTAACATTCATATTATTGATCAAATTCTTGCAAATTGATTCAGGAATTATTTTTTGAGCATAACTAATATACTTCATTACTATTCTTGTAAAGAAACAACATTGTGGCAGGAGCTTTACAACTGTTTTAAACATTCACTCCCATGGATTCATTATAGACTGAAGTCTAGAAACAATGAACCATGCTGTTTTCAATGCGCTTTGGAAACTGCAAGGACCAACTTGCTGAGGAAAAAACAAAACAAATCAAAATAAAACCCCAAACAACCCAACAAAAAAGCCCCAAGCATGTTAAGTTTAGATTGTGTGGGTGAAATCCTGGCACCACTTAAGTCAACAGAAATGCTGACATTTATTTCAACCTGGAAAAGTCTTGAAAGCAAGTGTGATGCTCCACCTGGACCCAGTGGAAAGAATTTAAAGATGGATGGACAGCCTTTGACTGAGCCAACAAAACAAAATGTACAACACCACAGCAACACTCCAGTTGAGGAAAAAAAAAAAGAAAATAAAAGAAAAAGAAAAGCCATGCTTTCAGCACAAAACCATGTAATATTCAACTTGGAATATAATACTTGTCTACCCTCACAACAGCATGTTTGGGTAACTCCGCATCATCTTGCTTGGTGATACGTACTCATACTCAGCTGCTACTGGTATGTCATCTATCCATACACTCTAAAATATATCTACAGAATGAAAATTGAAAACACCCAGAACAATTCTATGCAAATAGAAATTACTTGCTTTGTTTCTCTGTTCTTTCTTTACCAGCTTCTACTTAACATTGCTAGAGACAACCACACCATTTGAGTCATCTGCACAGGAATATTTTCCTGGTTTTGTTTTTTGGTTTTTTGTTGTTGTTTTTTTTTTTTAATATTGCAGCAAAAAAGTAAAACTTATGCTTGTGTGTATATAAATATTTATATGGCTACACACACACATCACAGGCAACCTGCCATCTCACCAGAAATACTGTATTAGATGGAAAGGTTTCCAATGTTGAGTATGTTTGAGATATATATATCCAGCAGACATCCAGCTATAAAGCTAACAAAGACTCTTACATTTTGTGAGAGAGATATAATCCATTGTCCTGAGTTGTTTACTGGGTACCAAATAATCTGTGCAGAAGTTTATGGGCAGATATAAAACTGCAGCATATATCAGAAACACTACATAATGCTATCTAAAGAATAAAACTTCAGAAGGCGGCAGATAACCCTTAGAACTCTCAATCTCAACAGAATCTCTGGGACTCTTTCCATTTTAGAATAATTTCCTATTTTTGATCCTAGAGCCAAATTATACCCGAGTCCATCCATAATAAAAATACACCCAAAATGTAATAAAACCTGAATAGAATAATTCAACATATCTCCCAAATACAGTGCTTTATGCTATGAATAATTTTAAGAATGACTTTTACTCCAATATGAATGAATCTCAGACAGACCAAAAAATCAAGGACCCTATCTTAAAAGAATATTAAGGGTGCATGACCTAACAATGGATATGGAAGGCTAATAGCAAACTACAAATGTTTTGGTTGTATAAGCAAGTACTTGCAGGTGTAGGTTGCTATGACCTATCACATTATGATAAATATTGCCAGTGGGTCATTTAAATCTAACTGAGACAAATTACCTTTCCTGAGACAGTTAGTTTCCCCAGTGCATCTTCCCAGTTTCAGAGTTCAGGGTGGCCCTAGGCTGTAACCACGTCACCCCTCAGTCTGTGAGTGCCAGTCTCCCCAGAACCTCATGAGGCCTCCACTCCCAGCTCTGGCTGAAGTGCTCCAGTGTGTTCCACCTACCCCGCCAGCCAAATCTGCAGAATTTATCACCACTTAATGCACATATTTGCTGAGTAATAAGCATTTTGAACTGTACAGCACTGTGACTACCCCAAAGAAGATGTGAGAATCTCGGGTATCATCCAGAGCCCTACTGATGACAACAGAACTTCAAGAAGCCCCACTTTGCAAATGAGATCACAAAGGCCATCAGGACAGACACATGAATGTCATGTGCAGTGTGTAACATCTAACAGCTTGCAAGACTTTTGTGAAGCCATTTACAGAGAAATATGACAACTAGGCTAGGCTCAGGACAACTGGCTTTAGCTCCCGGAGTCCTACCAAGTCTGGATATGATTTAACCTCTAATACTTTCTTAAGAGGGTTGAGGCTATAATCTTTAATTCAGTGCTTCTTCAATTTCACCTTGCAGATACAGTTTCAACCTCAATGTCTTTGCCCTCCAGTCTCCTAAAACATACCTCTGATTGCATTCCAAATACAAAACAGATATTACTTCCAGCTGAGAGTTTTAAGATGTATTAGCCCCTTCAGGCTTACACATGGTCAATCTAACAGGTTTCTGCAGGCAGACAACTGGCCAGGAATCTAAGTGGGAGCTTTCAGGCTAAGCCAAAATGTATGCTAGTCCAAATGTGGTAGGAGCAGAAGCAGTTGTCTGCTAAAGATGGATTAAATCTGTAGCTGAACTGTTCATTGAGTCATGTGCAAACATGCCTTTCAGTAAGCCTATGACTTCTACAGGTTCAGGAATACAGGTCTGAGACACACTGATGTTTTGCAGGAGATAGCCCCTACCTTCTTTACCTGATCAGATAGGTCACATAATAGGCCATGTGTCTTTTAACCACATAGCATATTACCACAGGAGCCAGAAATAGAATTTATTGTCTGCGTAAATCTTTGCTTCACACGGCTGTACAGTCCCTTCTTCTTCTCCCCATTTACAGAACTCACATACCTCAAAAAGGGTGGAGTCCACTACTGTTCATTAAACAGACATTATTAAGGATGACCTTGTCACAGAGAATTGTATGTGGTTATCTACAGTGCAAGAATTTCAGAAAATCACTCAAGATTTGCTGTTAATGATAAGGTCATCACCCTGTTGATTTACCTTTTGTGGTGCTCAGAAAAGAGAATTATGAAAGTTATGCTTCTCCCCAGCCAAAGGGGCTCAAAGGCCAACCCATCGCTTAAGAGTCTGAAAATGCACCTTTGCACATACAAGAACAGCTTGCAGTGAAATAATAAAGGCCCCCAGCTTGTCCTAAATGCAATTTTTTATGTTCCTACAAACAGCATACCAAAATGCAATGAGCCTCTATTAGCCCCCCCAAGAGAGCAAAATCCTGCCTTCTTAGCTACAGTTCAAACCAATCAGTTTGTTATGAATATAAATGCCCAATTAAAAATGCATATTTAGTATTGGTGGGACCTCTTTTTATAGAAAGAAAAAAAGGAGTCATGTCTGCAAAACACACAGATTCTTGTAACTGCAACAACAAATGTTTCAAGGCTTGAATTAAAATTCATAGTCCAATTACTGTAAGTGGCTATACCTCTTCACTGGGAATTAATCTCTTACTACTCTGCTACCTGTTTCATGTCAGGATCAGCCATAATAAACTACCAAGCTGGTTTCATGAGGACGATGGTGGGGGTGGAGGGTAGCACATTGACGGGAAAAGCAGATAAATACCTTCAGCCTTTGTTTTCCCATCCAGGGAATATGGAAATGAACATTTGGATAAAAGCAGATTTTCTGAATGGGACAACATGTAATCTCTGTTAATTTTAAAAATCCAGGTTTAAAGCAGCTATTCTAAAAGTGCTTCTGTCAATATTCCATTCTGCAAACACCACAAAAGCACTAATCAATAGACTTCAGATATCTTAACTTTTACGTAGGTAAGTAGTCGGGGGGAAAATAATAAAAAATTATTAAGGCTGACTATAGAGAAGATCTGAATCCTAAATAACCTCAGCTGGCAAATGTCTGGATGATAAACCTCCCAGTTGTAAAACAAGACTTGCACAGGCCAAATGTATTCCATGATTCTGTCTTCAGGACTTTTTACTCTCTGGACTTAGACACATTCTCTTTGGGATGACTTCTTTGCTTTCAAAGACTGTCTTTATGATCATTCAGCATTAATAGCTCCTCGATGGCTCTAAGTTTTCTCCACTGTTTACTCTGCCACCTGAAATTTTCCATTTCTCAATTCATCTCTTTTCTGTCATGATAACCCAAATTTAATTATGAACTATGACAGACTCAGAGACTCCTTTCTTTTCACATATTGATCTCCTACTCTGCATCATCACACCTGTTATTCAGTATTGCTTCTTTGTCTCTTCTCTTACATAGCTCCTTCTCCCTCTTCTGTGCCTTAGAAAAAACACACCTACTCCAACCATTTATTCCATAAATTACAAACTCAGAAAATACATTTATTCTTATTTACTTTCAGACATTTTTTACAGGCTTGACTTCAAATGTTCTAACATGTTATCTAATAAGTTGAATCATATGCCTACTGGTTGTCAAACCCTCCCTCTTTCAAGAAAGCTTAAATATGGGTTTCAGGAAGTATTTTTCCATTAATTCATTCACCGATCCCCTGCTGTTCTCCCTACCTTATATTCCTGTTTCATTTCTGATTTATTAGAAAATAAGCTCTCTAGATAAAAGATCTCATCTTACGCATCTGTAAAGCACTGTATACTTCACAGACATTTAGCTGTAGGCTCCTTGTATAAATGAGCCGTAATATTCTCCAGGTTCTAAGTAAATTACCCATTAAACAGTATCTCTACTATTTTTAAGATCATTATTGCAGAATAATTCAGACCATACCGATAACATGCTTCCTGAGAAAAGATTTCCAGTGTATTTTGCAATTAATGATTGTTTATCTGTGTCAATAGACACTCAGCAAGACACATGACAGAAATGCTGAGTTTACTTTCTCTTGGGGCCTTGCTGTTGGTTCTGACTTGAAGTAGCATGGACTAATGTTTACAACAGAGATCACAGCTACAACTGAATTAATCCTCCAAATGGTTAAATGATACAAAAAAAACAGTTACCAAGAGTCATCAGAGCAAAGGCTTATGTTTTGTTAGTGTTCATTTTCTTAAAAGATCAAATTTATCTTGATTAATTTCACGCACTTTCTACAGGATCTGGAGAGAGAAAAAACAACCTCACAACTTGGTTCTATAGCTTAGGCAAGATCCTTTTCAACAAGGGATTTTGCTTTTGATCATTAGGCTGCCAGTGCTGGCAATTCAAAGGCTGTGTAGCGCCTGTAAAATTCATACAAAAATTCAGCTTCCCACCATTAGAAATTATACTTGTTTTTGACCTCTAAAGAGCAAACATGGTCAGAAACACCAATGAAAACTCTGTTTTCTCTCGTGACATGAGTCCAAGAAATCAGGTTTCTCATCTTGTTAGCCTTACAATGTTGTAACAAACTTCTGTCAACTGTGAAGTGCACATTTTCCACTCTATAGAAAGTCCTCTTCAATTCCTTCTATTAGTGCAGACAATGCAAAATAAAACATTAGATTCTTCTTGGAAGGATCAGAGAACTTGTGCCCTGAGTTGAAATGTGACTTAACTACTTAATCCTTTGGGCAAATGCAATCAGCCCTATGAGAAAGAAATGACTGAGTGGTGAGCACTAATACAACCCAATCTATTTTACCTAAGAGTCTGTACCAGTACTCTCGTATCTTGCTGCACACCCAATCCTCATGATTCCTGCTGCTGAATGTCGCTGCATCTGCTCCTTTCTTCTCCTGAATATCTGTTCTTTCCTTACTTCTTGCCAATTGTTTTGTGGGCAGCACCACCTCCACAAGCATTAATTTAGGACAGGACAAGCTAATAAGCCTACAAAAACTGCCGTTTTTTCGCTGTATCTCATATATCATTGGCTTGCCTTGCCAGCAAGGCCTGCCTTGACAATTGAGACATAGGGCCCAGACTCTAGAAGAATAACTAAAATGATTCTGCAGCCATCTTAGGTCATTTTATTAAAAATTCTTTCATCCTGTAACTACATGATGTACATTTTCTTATCTCTTTGAAGGAAGTTTCAATCTTACAGCCTTTTCAATCACTAATGAGACACAATCATGTAAACTAATTTTAGAAACAAAAATCCTTTGCCACTAGGAATTATATAGAATAAAATACAGTTAAATGCAGTAAAAACCTTCATTTTTTCAGTGTCCAAGGTGTTATTTCCACATACTCCATGTTTCATGGCACCTTCTGATACTGTTACTCACTGCTGTTTCTCAGAAAGTGTTTAAGTTATAAATTGATTTTATTGTAATTATTTATCACTACCTAAGATTCTGGTATGAAAATCATGTTAGAGAATAAGCTGACAAGCAATGACAAGTACCTTTTGGTAGGCTATTTGACTAGAATAGTATTATTGAACAGAGATATTTGATGCTTCTTCACTAACAAAGAAAATTTTCTGTTACGTCATTAAAATAAGTGGCAAGAGTCTAAGAAGATAATGCAGATCGATGTACCCTGTAAAAAGAAAACTATGCAATATACTCACATTAATTGCTAAATCGTAAACAGGTTAACACTTTGGAAGAGCAACTTCTAGACAAGTGATGAAATCCTGTATTTGGCAAACAAGGTATTCAAGTAGGTAGAACATAAAGAGTGAGGCTGTTTGAGTGATTATTTGATTTGCAAATTGGTGCTTTTATCATCAATTTAAAAAGAAACAAAACAAAGCATCTGAGCGCATATCCCATAGTTTTAAAATTACTGTATATAACATTGGCCCATTAAATTATGACATTTGGACGTGTTTTGTATTGCCGTGTAGACTGAGGTGAGTGATAATAATGCTGAAGTGTCTGCATCTAATGAAAACATAACACTTTCTATTTGGAGGCATGGCTCACTGCAAAAAAGCAATGTATCACTGTCCTGAAAATGGCCAGCAGGAATAGGAAAATGAGCTGCTGCTAATTAAACCTTTTATGTAAAAACATGATTGCTAATCAAATTTTTATTACCCCATACTCTCACATTCTACTTTCTTCTTCATTTACACTTCATCGTGTAGACCTTGAAGGTTTACAGTCATCTTGTATGTTTTGGTTTTTTGATACTGTGAAAGTATAAACTTGTGACAATGATAATTTAAAAAAATGCCTGAAAGACAAGTGACTGTGGTAGGAATAAGAACAGTACAATTAAAATACATTTGGTTACTCAGATAGCTAATTTAAAGTCATATTTAAGATATTAGGAAAATATAAAGGGTTTACTCAAGCTGAAATTTCATCATCCTTCTGATAACTGAAAAACACCTTTATCACAAGGAAGGAAGGATGCTTGGCTTTAGATACATAGAACACCCTCATTTTCAGAAGTGTGCTATTTAGTTATGATCAAACTATACACCTTATTTCCTGTAAAGAAAGATCTCTTTGATTTTTAATGATTTCATTGGTATGAATTTTGTTACACAGCCATTTCATATAAATTGAATACTAAAGATAAATATTACCCTAGCCAAGTATCTGATTAAAAGCCAGAAAAATAGATTCTACAAAAATTCTAGGCTAGCATATGCTAAATTTCTCCTAGTGAAGTACCAAATAACCATGTAATTTTTATTTATATAGAAGTAATTATTGAAATATTTGTAAAAGGAAGCGAAAAAAATCACAACATAAGATGTTATTTGAAATAGAAAAGCATTCTTCTTCTAATCATGTAGGGACAGAACAACTGAACTTACTATTTTTGTCAAAGAAATAATAAAATCAAAGCAAGCAGAGACAATTGCAACAAGACTATATGTAAATTAAAATACTTCAGACAAAAAGCTTGAAGGCAACTGATTCTCCCATTGAGGGGTGATTTTCACTTGTCTCCAGGTGTAACATTATGTGCACTGATGGGCTGATCAACAGAAGAGAACCTCTACCCAGCTGTAATCAGGAGTGATTGATGGTTGGGACAAAAAAGTTGATTATCATGACAAGTCCACTGATGCAGAGAAAATAGTCTATGCCGGGAAAGGATAAAACCTGTTCAGAAACTACCTTCTAAAACCTCTGTTCTAATGAATAAAATGAAACATTTATGCCCTTCCAAAAAGAGCTAACATAAAGGAATTCAGTACATATACTGTGCACCTGTATCTATAGTTATTCCACTGCAACACAATGAGACCTATATTAACCCCAAACAGAATAAACCCTTGTATTTTTAAAATCACAGTTTGAGATCAATGCATCAAACACTATGTGTATATGAAAGAACATGCATGGTCTACCAGTCGAGCACGGCCTCAGTTTGAATACATTTTGAATTCATAATAAAGGTTTTCAAAGGCCATGTGGGAATTAGGTGTAAGTGCCATATTGGATTCTTTCCTGAGAAGAAGTCAGTCCCCTTTGGCCATTTTAAACCTTTAAAGACCTCATTTTCACTTGAGATTAAAAAAAAAAAAAAGAAAAAAAATCAAAAAATCATGAGTGGGGGCAATACACGCTCAAAGATATAGTTCAAATATGTACTTTTTTATTCCAATATAAAGATTTGAAAAGCAGAGGTAGGGTTGCACTTCCACTCCTTCAGAGGATCAGACTCCCAGCTGTTATCTCTGATGTGAGTTACGTACACAGAATAGCATTATATCCAGGGACTGTAAAAGACATGAGAGGAGTGATAAAAGAAGGAAGGAGCTGAAAAAGTTAGGCCTGGAGGTTCTGAAGTAGAATTTGTTTACACAGGGGCAGTTATGTTTAATATTAATTCTTTCTAAAGGAAATATTATGTTTGCTACAAGAGGTGGCTGCACAAATACAGCACAAAACCCCAAATGTATCACAGGTACCCAAGGGAGTTCAATTTTACTGTACCATAAAGTGGAAAAAAAACCCCACCCAAACTGTGCAGAGATAGTGTAAAATAATTTGAAAAGGTTTTATGGCTGCTGGAATACAGTATAACCAATTAAAGCCAAGTAAAAAAGCAACTTTAAATTCAATGCACTTTGGAAGAAAATAGGATTTATTATTTTTTTTAAATAAAGTCCACAATTTATATCGTCTAACTCATTTTGATGGAGATCTTTCTACATCACACAAAACTGCACATTTTCTTCACTATGTGCTGTTTCTGCAGACCAGGCTGACATATAGCCCTGCCTGTTCCTATTCTGCCAGTTCTTCTTTATCAGTGCCTAAGAAAGTGAGCCAGACTCTGACTGGTGACTGAAACTAGATAATACATTGCCATCTTTATAGTGAAATCTGTTATCTGTGCCTATCATTAATAATCCAGAATTTCAGATTCTTTACTGTATAAATTATTTTTTAAAATAAATCTATAAGGAAGAATAGGCTACCCTGGATTTGGAGAAGGCTGAGGTTCTGAATGACTTCTTTTCCTCAGTCTTCACTGGCCAGTGCTCTGACTGCACCACCCAAGTCTTGGAAGGCAGACACAGGGACTGTGAGAGTGAAGACCTTGGGCCCACTGTAGGAGAGGATCTGGTTCAAGACCATCTTAAGAACCTGAAGGTGTACAAGTCTATGGGACCTGATGAAATCCATTTGCGGGTCGTGAGGGAGCTGGCAAATGAAGTTGCTAAGCCACTGGCCATCATATTTGAAAAATTATGGCAGTCAGGTGAAACTCCTGATGATTGGAAAAAGGGAAATATAACCCCCATTTTCAAGAAGGGGAAAATGGAAGACTTAGGAAATTACAGACTAGCCAGTCTCACCTCCGTGCCTGGTAAAATCTTGGAGCACATTCTCCTGGATGGCATGCTAAGGCACATGAAAAACAACAAGGTGCTTGGTGACAGCCAGCATGGCTTCACTAAGGGGAAATCCTGCCTGACCAATTTGGTGGCCTCCTCTGATGGGGCTACAGAACTGATGGACAGGGGTAGAGCAGTTGATGTCACCTACCTGGACTTGTGCAAAGCGTTCAACGCTGTCCCACACAACATCCTTGTATCTAAATTGGAGAGATATCAATTTGATAGGTGGACCACTCAGTGGATAAAGAACTGGCTGGATAACTGCACACAGAGTTGTGGTCAATGGCTCAGTGTCCAGCTGGAGACCAGTAACAAGTGGTGTCCCTCAGGGATTGGTTTTGGGACCGGTCTTGTTCAACATCTTTGTCAGCGACATGGACAGTGGGATTGAGTGCACCCTCAGCAAGTTTGCCGATGACACCAAGCTGTGTGGTCCGGTTGATACGCTGCAGGGAAGGGATGCCATCCAGAGGGACCTTGACACACTTGTGAGGTGGGCTGATGCCAACCTTATGAAGTTTAACCATGACAAGTGCAAGGTCCTACAGCTGGGTCGGAGCAATCCCAGGCACAGCTACAGGCTGGGCAAAGAAGAGATTCAGAGCAGCCCTGTGGAGAAGGACTTGGGGGTGCTGGTCGATGAGAAAATGAACATTAGCCGGCTTCAGTGTGCACTCTTAGCCCAGAAAGCCAACCGTATCCTGGGGTGCATCAAAAGCAGCGTGACCAGCATGTTGAAGGAGGTGATCCTGCCCCTCTACTCTGCTCTTGTGAGACCTCACCTGGAGTATTGTGTGCAGTTCTGGTGTCCTCAACATAAAAAGGACATGGAACTATTGGGACGAGTCCAGAGGAGGGCCACGAGGATGATCAGTGGACTGGAGCACCTCCTGCATGAAGATAGGCTGAGACAGTTGGGGCTCTTCAGCCTGCAGAACAGAAGGCTGCATGGAGACAGCCTTTCAGTATCTGAAGGGGGCCTATAGGGATGCTGGGGGAGGGACTCTTCATTGGAACTGTAGTGACAGGACAAGGGGTAATGGGTTAAAACTTAAACAGGGAAAGTTTAGATTGGATATAAGAAGAAGTTCTTTCCATTTAGGGTGGTGAGGCACTGGAATGGGTTGCCCAGGGAAGCTGTGAATGCTCCATACCTGGCGGGTTCAAGGCCAGGTTGGACAGAGCCTTGTGTAGGATGGTTTAGTGTGAGGTGTCCCTGCCCATGGCACGGGGGTTGGAAGCAGATGATCTTAAGGTCCTTTCCAACACTAACTATTCTATGATTCTATGATACAACAGATCAAACAAAGCTAGATAAAGACTGCACAGCAAAGATCCAATTTATCTTTCCTTCTGTGTGATGATTCACTTATGGAAAGTGGTTTCTGTAGAATCCCCACCACACTTGTTCATAAATTTGAACTGTTTATTAGAGTTGACTGATTTAATTCCCATGTTGACTGATGAAGTTGACAGGAAAAACTGCCTCAAACACAAACAACTATATGGCAAGAAGTGATAAAAGCAGAGGTTTCTCTCCCTGCAGTGCAAATGGGCAGTTTCCATGAATGGAACAAGAGTGAATTGGAAGAGACACTTTTATCCCCTTTTATACTGTCTATACTTCTTCTATTGTCTATGTTTTTCCTTGCCAATACCAATCACCTTGGGTTTAAAATGGCATTTTTCAATGTACAGTTCAAACGACTAAGAATTGTCTTCATTCTCATAATTCCAGCCAAACACTTCAAAGAAACTTCACTACCAAGGAAATTAACCACTATCTGTCCAACTCTGGCATATGAATTTCCTTCTCATGTTTCTCCACTCTCCTCCAGGCACAAAATCTTTCTGATGCTATTGTATCTACAAGACTCAATTCATTAAAACCACTGGAAATACATTTGTAATTTGCCTGGAAGTCATCCTGGTAAGTGACAGCTAATCCACATTAAGCACTCTCATGACACTGACAGCAGATTTTGGAAAATCTAGGGCCTATCAGATCATTTAGGTTTGTTTCCCGCTCCCCAGTAAAAGGTATTCTGGTACATTCTTATATTTTAATGTAATAATTTCTGAGAGAAAGAAAATTTCTAACAGCAGCAAGCATGGATGCGTTCAAACACAGAAGGGAAGTTGCTTTTATTTACGATTTTTGTTCTGATTAACTACTCTCACCTCTGCCTTTCCCTCTTCTGCTCTCTGCAGTTCTGAGATCATCTATGCCCAAGCAGAAGTTAACAGCTGCTTACGAAGGGGCAAATGCTGCAACCATTCACTTCAGTGCCAAAAGCAGAAACCTTTTAAACCAATTTGTCTTTGTATTCCACAGTCAGAATACTGGTCATTAATCTTCTGCAAATTATAAACAAGACTATCAGAGACAGTCATTGCCTATTCACAGATCATTTCTAGCAAACAAATAATTTTCAAGAGACATCAAAAACTTCTGCACAATTAACTTGTTTTATCAAAAAAAAAAAAAAAAAGTGAAAGCTTTGAAAATGAAATAACCTGGTAGGATGAGTAGCGGTAGGAAATAAGACTTGACAAAGGTGAATAAAAAAATCTAGTTTACAAAATCTTTTAAGTCCTAATACGGCAACAGCTGTTGATCAGTTGAATGTTAGGCTCTGTAGGATCATGCTCCTATACTGATTCTGATATTCAGTTGACACAGATATTGAACATTTCTCTATAACCTCTGCTTGTGCAGGGAACAGGTAGCTGAAAGCTACTATTTTCTCCTCAGTTTATAGAATAGAATCATTTGGGTTGGAAAAGACCTTTAACAACACTGAGTCCAACCACTGACCTAGCACTGCCAAGTCCACCACAAATCCATGTCCCCCAGTGCCACATATACATGCCTTTTAAATACCTCCAGGGATGGTGACTCCACCACTTCCCTGGGAAGACTGTTCCAATGCTTGATTTAGAAACTCTTTTTCCAAATACCACTGCTGAATGTGAATGAAGAATGAATTTTTAGAGGAAAGCCTTGCAGCATGAATATAGAAGACACTGAGGCACTCCATCGCTCCCCATCAGTAACAGACTGAGTAATCCACTGACATTAAGAGCGTGCTTTCTTGAAGTTCAAAAACCCTAAAACTGTCCTTCTTTCCTACCACCTTTTTATCCTCAATGACTGTCTCTGTGAGCCTGATACAGCCTCTGGGCTGGGCCAGGTTCTGCAAAAGTACAGGTTTTCAAGACAGATTACTTGCACTACAAGAGAGGAGACAGGTACAAGGATTAATGAAGAGTTTGTGTAGAGAGCTCCGTAGTTTGTGGACCACTGAGAGACCACTTAGAGCAGTTACTGAGGATCACCCAAAACACTTAGTTTGTAGGCAGTGCTTAAGAGGCAAGGAAATATTCAAATCCTTAGGCTATCAGTCAGGGGACTTGTTTCAACACCCCCAAAAGTACTCTGAAGCTAAACAGGGTGCTGTGTCAGATATGAATAATTTTGGCTTCTAGGTGGTATCAGTGCATAAAATACTGCATAGAAGGTGAAAATTATGGACAAAATACTTTATACAATAAAGGAAATTATTTATACTTTTTATTAAGCATTTTATAAATGCTTAATAGAAGCTTTAAGAAACTACAGGTTATACGAAATTGTGACCGCGTTCAACAAAGTATTCTTGAATTTGTCATTTGTAAATTAAATTACTTATTTCCTACATGAATAAAGGTTACTCACAACCAAGTTTTAATTCTCTAGCATAGGAAAGATCAAAGCTGCATAGGACCTGGCTTCAGTTCATACTGTAGCCTTTAAAACTGGGGTCTAGGAAATAGCAGGTAATGCTTCTAAAATGTTCAGGCTAAGCCTATAATAACACTCCACTGAATACCCAACTGGGGAAAAAAAAACCCTAGGCTGTTTTCAAATTTCTCATGTATGCAATGTAAATGCAAAATATTGTGTGCTCTTTGATTAGACTTTTGGAATGAAAAAAAAAAAATCACATATTTTAAATTATTTTCTAAGTAATTCTTTAGGGTTTTGTCATGGTTTAAACAAAGTCAGCCATAAGCCACACAGCCCGTCCATTCACTCCCCCACTTCTTGCCCTCCCCCTACACCCGGGGGGAAGGAGAGGAGAATCAAAAAGAATGCAATTCCCATGGGCTGAGATAAGAACAGTTTAGTAACTAAGGTATAACACAAATCACTACTGCTACCACGAATAGCAATAATGATAAAGGAAATAACAAGAGGGAAGAATACAACACCTCACCACCAGCCAACCAATAACTTGCCCCACTCCTCCCAGCTGAGCACTGACCGATACCTCCTCCAACCCTGCAGTCCCCATACCCTTCCGGGTAACTCCCAATTACATCCTGGGCATGACGTGCTGTGGTATGGAATACCTCTTTGGTCAATTTGGGTCAGGTGTCCTGTCTCTGCTTCCTCCCAGCTTCCCCTCCTCCCTGGCTGAGCATGAGGCTCAGAAAGTCCTTGGCCAGACCAAACATTTGAGCAGCAACTAAAAACATCGGCATTATCAGCACTGCTCCTAGGCCAAAAAATCCAAACACAGCACTGCACTAGCTACTAAGAAGGAGAAAAATAACTGCTACTGCTGAACCCAGGACAGGTTTTCACAATGTTTTGAGGCAAATGTTACATATCTTATCGAAATCTCTTGACTAATCACTTTCTTTGATTACTTGATATTTTTTTCAAATGAATACTATAAACCAGTATCTTTGGAAAAGTGTAGATCTATGAGTGAATTTCCATCCGAACTCACATTCTTATCTCACATGAATGGCATGTGCAACTGAAATCCGAATTTTTTTCTCCTTACACTGAACTTCATAGTCCAGGAAAGATGGTGCATTATTATACAGAAGTAGCGTGCACACGTGTGTGTGTATATATATGAAATTGAGATATATAACTATATAAATCATATATATGAAAATAATTTTTCATATCTATATATAAATAAGTATAATTTTTCATATATATATATATATATAAGTTAATCCTGCACAAAGTTTTATTCTTGGTGAGGTATGAATACGGCAATTAATAATTAATACCATAACCTCATAGAATAAGACTGAATTTAAGGGGATGCTGAGCTTCTGTAAGTATTTGCACAAGGGAATCTCCTTAAAGAATCAGGCTGATAACCTCACAGAACACAGATGCATTGGTTCGGAAATACCAGAAGTAAAATTGCCTAAAGATAATAGATAAATGTGCTTGATGGCAATACCTGCAATAAGTGAATTTGATTAAGAAAGCTGTGAATTACAGTTCAAGCAGAAATTGTTGAGTTCATACCAAAGCAGGGTTCTAAATCTAAAGGTTAATTGGAAATCTAAATCCAACCCATAATTGAAGATACAGTAAAACATGCAAAGAATAAGAACATGTGCCACACACAAAAACAGTGAGTGAGGCAAATAACACACATGACTTCAAACACCATTTAAACATATCTCTGAAAGCTGAAAAATTAAGAGATTTGAAATCAGAATGGTGAAATACTAAAAAACTTCAAGCAGTTAGCTGTATCAGCCTCTCTTGGTTCTTAATGGCCAACTTTTGAAAGTTCTCTCTGCAAACAGAGGCCACAGGCCAGGTGTGACCATCACTTGGCATTGACAAGAGATGAAATCTCTTCCAAATCAGAGGATTACCAGGTTTGTAAATTAGTCGAGAAGGAGGTCATGTAATCTCTCTCAGCTCAGGACCTGTGCTCTGTGTTTCCTGCCCATCCTCAGAAACAGGTGTCTAATTTAAGATCCTCTGCTGGCAAATGTCCTTGACATGTTTCCTTCCAACACTTCACTACCATTACAGCTAGAACTGTTTCACCAAATAGTACAAAAAAAAAAAAAAAAATCTTGAATCAAATTAATCTGAATAATTAATTAGAGTTATTCTTCTATCAAAACCAAGGAACACAAAGATCTAATGGTCACTGTTCTCTTATTAACTGCCTTTCATATACTGAAAAACCTACTATATTTCCCTTGTCTTTTCCACTGTACATCTACCCAGTATTTTCTACTTTCCCTAGTCTTACTATTGGATGTCTTCTAAATTGTGCAGCTAACAATGCTTTTGTTAAAGTGTGATGACCACTGCTGTAAGTAATTCTTCACACCACTGCTGTAAATAATTCTTCACCTGAGGCATTGCCAATTTCAAATACAGTTGAATACTTACCTATTGATAAATGCAACACTCCTTGGGAAAAAAAAAAAATCATAGGATTATGTGGGTGGTTTTGTTTTTCTTTTCTTTCCCCATCAGCAATTGCTAAAGTATATTTGGACTGTGATTCACTGTAATTCCTTTCTGGCCCTTAAGGCAGACATTTCTCATTTTATTACTTGTACCATTTAATTTTTTCAGTCTAAGCACAATCATTAATGCTTTTATTTACTGTACTTGTTGGGATTCCAGACTATTTTCTCCAACTGGTGAAGATAATTTTGGACTGCAGTCCTGAACTTGACACCTTCCACCAAGTGCTGCCACCCTTCATATAGGTGTCATCCGCAAACCTGGTGTATGTACTTTCTAGTCTGTCAGGTGCATTGCTAATGAAAATTTAGAGTAGCAGCAAGTATAGAACAGATATCTGCAGATCCTGACTTGTAGTGATCTTTTGTTTTGACAGGAAACTATCAGCAACTACTCTCAGTGCAGTTTTTCAACCAACTTTTAATAATTTCAACTGGCCCATATTCCCTACTTTCTTGACAGTCACACAGGACCGTATCAGACCTTATTAAAGTAAAAATGTATCACATATATTTATTCCCTATTATCCATTAGACCAATTATCTTGTCAAAGGAGAAAATTAGATTGGTTTGACATGATTTGCTCCTGACAAATTCATGTTGCCTGTTTCTTGGCACCGTATTATCCCCTAGGTACTTACAAATTGATGCTTAAAACATTTGTTCTAGATACCAAGCATAACCTAAATAGATGTCCTCTGGTCCTGATTCTTTCTGCATGAAAGTTAGAACCATAGTAAAATACTTTGGACCTATATTGCATCCTTATCCTCAAAAAAAATCTTTCGCCATTCTTTTACTGGAAGAGCACTTTTTGAATCCTTCCAAGTTCGCACACTTGAACTATATATCGATTCAGCAGTACTCCTGGCTTTATAGAGATGGCGAAAAACAAGGTGAAAAAACAATAAATAAGGACTGCACGATCAGCATTCAGCTCATGATTTTCAGAATATTACTAGTGTTGCTATTTAAGTGAAACAATAATTTCTCACTAATATATCTAGAAATATTTTACAGTGTATCATAATGGAATTCAAATCCTGTGAGCACATAAAAATGCTGCTCAACCTTTCTCTAAAGGCAAGCTGGATTATCATTCAGCCATCTGCATTAAACAAGAGGGAAGAGAGAGAATGCCTTTGCAAGAATGACCCCGTTAAACAGAGATTGTCACTATCCTTATCAAATAATGAAATTAGAAATGTGAGCAAAGGAAGATCAAATAGACTAGACAGGTAATAAAAAAAATGAATAAAATTTGTTTTCAAGCCTTGGGGTTGTTTTGGTTTCTTGTTTGGGGTTTGCCTGTTTTACTGATTGCTCATTACAGCATATAATTTACTCTTACTGCTACCTGAAGGCACATGAGCTGTTTTACTGGAGTAAGCTGGACTTCATTTTACAGGATGCTTTTAGCAGATGTTTAATGTCTACTACAAAGCATAAATCTAACAGTTCTTCTGAACTGGTGCAACAGCTATCAGCAGCTGCCAAAGTCTAAGAGGCAACATGCACACTTGCAGCTAGGCACATACCTAAATGGTTTGCCCTGTATTGAATGCAGAATGTGAATATAAGTGTTACAAATACATCTCTTTCAATGAAAAAAAAACCAACCCCAAAATAAATTACTGCTTGAAATGGACTCCACAGAACCTATTCTGCTGTTCTAATGTTTTTTCTCAGCATGGAGATGCTTTGGTAACTTGCTTATTCCTCCCTTCCCTTGTATGAGAAGATTTATTTTAAAAAGAAATACTGAACACACAGCTGTCATGAAGATTTATAGATAACTCCTTTAGAAAGAAGCTAAACGATTTTAGACTATGCATTGCATTTTCTCATTTTTCTTTGAAACGTCATTTTGATACCATGCAACCAGAAAAAAGCTCTTCTGTCCTGAAAGAAATCTGTATCAAATGGGAGAAAATTCTGTATTCTCTGCAAAAATGAAAAATCTCACAGACCAGTTTTATTGTAAACATTTTCATAATACTGTCGTGCAGTAGGTAAATGGAATTTCTATTCATTACTCTTGGATAAATCTTATCTCCAGCATCTAAAAATAATGACATATTGGTAGAACAGCCACAAAGCCCTGGGTTTCTAAACAAAATGGTTTTAAATCATGTTAAACAAAATATGATGAAAGTGAAAGGTAGGAATATTCAGTAAATTTAAACTTTTTCATAATAATAAGAGAAAAAAAATGACAATGTATGTCCTTGTTCATATAGTAACCAAAAAAAGATAGCTAGTAGCTCTTTTTCTTCAAAGCAATCTTTAAGTCTCAACATCAAATCTTCAGTTTATCACATTTTTACTTTAAAAACTGGTGGACATTCAGAATTACTCAAGCAAAGAAAGAACGCTTCTTATTCCCCTCACACTGCAGAAAAGCATTTCTAAACTGCAGTGGAACTCCGACTACTTATTATTTCTTGAAAAGCCTCAGCAGAGCACTTTGTGATTTACAGCAGTAATAACTATATGCACGGGAAGGAGAAGAGACCGCCATAAAGATATCTACAAATCTCCTCTGTGGGGTAGGGAAAAGGGGGAGAGCAATCGTCCCAGATTCATCAGTGGGCAGCTTTTGGATCACAGTCTCTCTATCAATTAGCATCACTAGGATTGCTTTGAAAATTAGGTGAATATTAAAAGTGGCAACAGAAACATTCTCAGCAAGAAGGTCTCCCAGTTCCATAAAGTTAACCATACTGATCTACTTTGAGAGAAGGGAGTGTTAGAACAACTTTCCACCACATAGTACTGGCAAATTGAAGTTCAAACCTTTATCACTTGAAGGTGTGAAGGGACAACTAAGTATCTGCTTAACAGCTTTTCATCCAACAGTTTGGTGTGAAGAGACTAAATTAATAGATTTCCTCTAAAATTTTTTGACATCACAGAAGACTCTGAAAATGGCCACTGCTTCTTCACCCTCTCTTCGTTGGAATCTTCTCTAAGAGCAGCAGAAAAAGATCAGTATGGGAGCATACCAAACCTCTGAGTAAGAAGTATCAGTATCCACTGATATGACATTTGCTTCTGTGTAGAATTATTTCAAACATTTTATTCTGGAAAATGCCCATCTCCTGTCAGCTCAAAAATTTTCCACTCTGTGTATCAGTCCAAGTTGTGTATCTGCTAATAACTAATTTTAATGCCATGTTCATCCTCGCTTTTGTCTGGATCTTTCTGCAGACTAACAAACGGTATACCCTCTTTGAAAGGATATGTTTCACTTTGGTATGTAACATTGAAGTGCTTGATGTCTCTTGCAAGCTATAAACTATGTATGATTCCATGTGACATGCTTTTTCCTAAGACAGAGCTGAGAACTGTAAGTGACGAGGCTGGGCTGCTCAGTCAGTGAGATCCACTGTGGCCCAGAAGCCTCTATCGTTCCCTCCACATGAATGGGCCAGTATTCACAGTTCTAATTCCAGCATTTGGCTTCCAAATGGAAGAGCCAAATTTGACTCTTCTGTTTTTATCTGTGAGGGGGACAGCAGCTCCAGAGAATGCATTACCCTTCCTTGGTGTCCATTCATTCTGTGAACTAGAAAACTTGGAGTCATCAGTCAAAATAAGCACCTGATACTGACTGGTCTGGAAGTTGTGATTGGTATCTTGTTAAAATTATTTCTAAGGAATAAAAAGCTTAGGGGAATGAAGAGAACTGCATTATTTTCATACCCTGGTAGTAAATCTTTAAAAGAAGGCTTCAACGTTCAATTTAAGTTTTTGACAAGTCGTGGTATTAATAACTAATTAATAAACTAAAAATAGATACAATCTGTCCATATGCCTACAAAGAAGCAGCAGCAAACAAGAATTATTTCACTTCATATGACCAGCATGAGGAAATAACCTTATGGATGTTTTTGGGTTAGACATCACTCTAAATTCAAGCATTTTTATTTTGTCAGAAGTAACTACCATATCTATATTAGTTAAACAGGTAGTAAATGAAAGACATTTGGTAAGGGAAGATAAATGTTCACCAGCAATGTCTATGCCAAGAAACTTCCTGGAGAGACTAGAGTAGCAGAAGAATATATCTTGTACTATGGCAGGTTTTGTCTGTACACATAGTGATACTGAAGAAATAAAGGAGTTAAATTCTAAGATGCCCTTCTGTGACAGAATACGTATTTCTTCACAAGGAGCACAACAGCACATCTTCCTTGGGTAATTATAGGGGATGGATTTCCTCTGTATATTACAGACCATCTCCAGTTCAGCTTGCTCTATTTCACTGCTGGAGGAGAAGTTTGGTTTTTTGACAGCTATTACTGGCAGGACAGGAACATTAAAATTCAATTCTGGCTAAACAGATATTGCTATATCTGTTATATAAATATATAATTATATTAAATGTATAAATATATTAAATATATATAAATAAATATATTTTAAATATAGATATTGCTATAACAGTAGAAAAAGGAAGGTAGATCCACAAGGACTCTTAAGTATATCTGAATAATTTCTAACATTTACAGGCTGAAAAGGGAGGCAAACGTAACCAGGACTGGTAGAAGAATTAGGACCCAGCAAATATTTCAGCCTTATTAGCAGCTATGGATCAGTCCATTTTCCTATTTAAACTCTGTGTAGCACAACGGAAGTTGATGAGTTTGCAGGGATATATCCGCAGGGAAAATCTGGCCGGGTGTATAAACATAAGCAAATAATTGTGTTTATTTGAAGCATCCTACAGCCTTTTCATCTGCTGAGCCACAAACTGAAATCACAACGTTTCATTTAGTTTCAATTTATGCAAATTATGGCACATCCTAGAAGATAAGTACACATTTCTAATCTGATACAAAATGATCAACTTACATCAGAATTAAATCTCAGCTGGCAAATGTTGCATGATATGATTTGCTTTCTTCGATGAGGAAGAGGAACCCCAAACGTATGATTTATTACAGCTTTTTGAATTGGGTCCATCTGTAAAGAGAGAAGAAAGAGAAAAATGAAAGCTTTTGCTGTTCCACTGTATGCTATGTTATCTATAGACTCAAAACAGATTCTGCATCATGTCATACTTTGAAAATGAGCATTTCTTATTCCTGCCATTTTACAAAGAAATAATACAAAAAAGAACAAAGAAAAGTGTCATTAGCTATCTTGAAATACATATCTTAGTCCAACTCTACATGTACCAATTTCCATTTAATGAAGAAACATAAAAGCTGTACATGTTTAGCAAGTTTACCTATCAAAACATCAACTTCTTGGGTTGTTTATATATCATAGAAAAGCTCACTAAATGAAACAAGAATATTTGAAATAAATTTTAAAAAAGGATCAATGCAAATGTGAGGGAGTATTATATACAAATTATTATGGAATAACACAGCAGCTCAGTATTATGAAAAGAAAAATAATCCTCGGAACCAATAAGTTAACCTTTTCTATAAATCAACTTCTACACAACCTATGAAATATACAAATCCTCCAAGGATTATTTTCATAGCCATCTAGAAGAAACTATTTAGAATAAATTCAGCTTTGAGGATGAATTCTGAATCAACCTCTACCGGAATGCTGATCTGGCAGTGTCTGCAAGTGAGGGTCCCATAAAAGAAATGTAAGAATTTCAAAAAAGCTACTCAAGAGACTTTTTTACATGGAGCATTGAAATCAAGTTCCCCAAATTCATTGGTCAAAATTGCTTATATTTCTTCTTCAAAAGAAGCATATTATAGCTATTTTTTAAATCCAACAATTTGTATGTTTCTTAAGAAAAAATATTTTTTTCTATGCTCATGTTCCCATGATTCACTTTTTCCTAGTCTGTTAGCAAAGGGTTATTTGATAAATAAAGAATCAGAGCTTTTCCTTAGAGTAATCAAATATTCATGGAAACTGTAATGGCAGACAGTCACGGCCTCTATTGCAGTGAATCCAGAACAGATCACTACAGAAAATTTCATCACCTGACAGCTGTTCAGTGTCAGATATGAAATAGGTCATTAAACTAATTCCTGTTGAAGAGAAATTCATAATCTAAAAAAAAAAAATGGGAACAGGGAAAATAAGGAAAATGGCAGATCTTTAGAGAAAGGTTTGGAAGAAATACTCAGTTTGGACATCCTCTTCAATTTGATGTGAAAGTAAAATATCTCATAAATTTCACAAAACACCAATCCTACCTTGAAACTAGGGATGCCACTGTAACATAACCCCAAAATAACAATTATGCATATCAAGCTTTGAAACACTACAACATGCTGTGTAAGACTTTCTGCAGTGATTAAACCATGTACCAGGGCACTTATTTTACTCGGTAACATGATCTCGAAAAAGCTGACAGTCCAATAATGCTATAGGCCAGAAAGAACTCTACTGCATAAGAAAGTAAATAGATATTAACAGCTCTTCTTTTTTCAACTGCTCTGCTACTCAAGCGGTGACTTCTTATGCCAGCAGAACCAACAGATGAGTATTCTGCAATTTTCAACATTAATGCATATCCTGGTCTTAACTGATACTATTTCACTGCTGACGTTTGGAGAAATTTAGCCTACTTTAGGCACTGTTCCTTTTGCCACTGCATGTCTGAAATACTTAGGGAGACCTTAAGCTTGGCTACAGGAATAAGTCAGCATATTGTAACAAGAAATTGAGCATTCTTTGATTGATGTAACTGTTTTCCTTCACATTAACCACTGTTGTGAGATGGTATTTGTTCAGCCTTAGTATTAACATGTTCAGCTCTTTCACATTATCTCACAAGTGCCGCAAGTCAAGAAAGCCAACAAAGAAGCTCTCTGAGGGTCATATGAAAATTACCACCATAGTTCATAAAATGAACAATTTGGTTTTTGACCGGGATTTACCCACCCTTCAGAGTCAGAATTCTAGCTTCCAATGAGGTTGAATTTCTGGGGGAACTGATGCTCACATATTTAAAAAGAGACAAGTAATTTTTTCAGAATTGAGAAAAATCATGAATTTGTAGAACTGGTCTATTCAGTACACAATTTCGTTTTTCTCTCATTGAAAAATGTGGAGTTTCTTTCCTAATTACTCCACAGATTTTCTCTTTTATCTGCTGATACAGAAACCCATCTGCACACTTCCCTTTCTCTTTCTAAAGATGCAGACTTCTAGATATATAGCTACATGGCCTTACTGTGAACTGGATGAATTGTGTTTGTGGCTCTAAATGAAGAAGCGTTCTAGATAGCTTCCAACTTGATTAAGAAAAGCTGCTTCAAAGTAAGAATCTCTTCTCTGCCAGTTGGGTCTTTGATACTGCAAAGGAGAATTAAAACTTCAAACAGCCCCCGATTCTAATGAAGTTAGGGCAGTATGCTAGAGTGGTATTTGGCACTATTATTTGCTCCCGGAAATTTCATTTGGGAAACCCCACCAATCCATAAATTTCAAATAAACATCCAAAAGCACCAGATAAACCTCCAGAAGTTTTGTGCAGGAAATTTGAGAGAGGTAACAGGGTAGCTACGTGCAGCATGATAAGCACATCTCACAGATACTGAATGACAGAGAGGAGCCCTGCTGAGAGTCAGAGGAACAAAGAGAGGCAGCTGATTGCCAGAAAATAGAGAGCAAGGATCGCAGGGAAGTATAAAGAGGGAAATAATATCACAGAGCTGAGATAATCAGCAAGTGGCGAGATACTTAACAGAATCTCCAAGCACTTCTAGGATCACTGAATGTTAGTAATTATACACATAAATTGTATTTCAGCTTATGTAAGTGGTATTTGCTTTCAAAATAAGTTATCATGATAAACTTTGATAAAATCTGCTCTTTACTCATTACCAGTGCTGTATTACAATCACTGGAGTTTTATTTTATTACTTAGATGCAACTGATTTAATTTACTCCCATTTACAGTGAAGGACAGAGCAGTTTGCAATTCACATGAAAGATTACTATTCAGCTGTCAAATCTGTGCAGAAGACTAAGGTATGCAAAATGTCCCTTTACTTCCCATCACCAATGTGTCTGCACTGTAAGTTACAACAAAAAGAGGGTGAGCTTCCCAGTGTTTGACTTGCTCATGATCTTTTGCTTTTCTACTATCCAGGACTAGGTACATCTTACTATGTAACACAGACTGTGCCACACTTTTCCTTCTGGTCAAAGGACAGTATATGGCTCAAAATTCACTGCAACCCACAAGGTAACTGTCAGCTTGGGCAATGAAGGCAAATATGAAAGGTTTCATATTTCATTCAGTTAATTTTTGCTTTCAATACATAAAATGAACTACAATACTATTGTCTATGTTTCAATTATTCAAGCTGAAATTTGTGGCAACATGATATTATTCACTTTCTTTGATCAAGCACTGTATTCCCTTCTCAAGATCTTCAGGGGCTCACCATACTTCAGCAAAATGCAGACTTAAAGCAAAGGCACGGCAGAAATTGGCCCCTCTCTCCACTGTCAGCTTTGACCTTATCACTCTCAATTGGTTTTGCTTGCTTGTTTCAAATTCAGCCTTGGCAGACCAATGATCATAAGTCGTCTTTGTTCTTGTGCTTACCATACTGCATGAAAGAGCTCTTTATTTTGCAGGCTGCAGGTGAAAAGAGCGGCAACTGCATGATCTTTTCTGGATGAAACAACTACCACAAAATCACCTAGAAAATTACACAGGAGAGCCCATGTTACCCTACCTGCCTTGGCAACTTTTCCAGAATCACTGTAGCTGCTGTCCTTGAAGGCCTTCTGTAGTTAAGTCTCCCCATTAAATTCTATTAAATATCTGCTGAAGGCAGAACTCAACCTGGCAAATTTTACCTACAGAGGAATTTGAACCTTGGGAAATGTAAATTTTACATAATTTCTACAGAATAAAGTGTTCTTTTAGGGTTTTGTGTGTGTGTGATTTTTTTTTTGTGTGTGGTTTTTTGTGTTTTTTTTTTTGTAAAGAGCTTTTTTATGTTGAAACTGAAATTCTAACACATAGCTCTTCCCGAATTTCAAAAAGTGATAAATACATACAATTTTTATTAGTCCTTTTTATGTGACCTCTTATCCCAGAGGCATAATAGTACATCTGAGTTAAAAACAACAACAACAAACTGGTAGCAAAGGAGAGATTAAAAGTTTGATTCATGAAAGCTCAAATCACTAATGGATATAAACCAAAGGAAGCTTGGGTTTTAGAGCATTTTTTTAATTGTGTATTAAAACAAAGGGGCATGACAAGCATGTGCATTTCAAATGCTTGAATTCAACAGTAAACTAATGGAATTGCACTAACATGTATAAATAAAAGCACCTAAGTCAAATGATGAAGATAATGTGCATGCCTAAAGCCTGTTCAGAACATATGGTAGGCCTAAAACAACCAAGCAAGAAAGTATTTTTACCTCAAAGCAAAAGAAATTAGCTGCAAAAGATTGACTTAAATCACTATGATCCTATGCTAAGTGAGCAGAAAATCACATCAGGTCACTGAAGCTCTCAGGAAAAAATTGCTGTAGACCATTTTAGTGGTAATTTACAAAAAAATTACCTACCAAAACACTGACGTCCATTACTTGAATAGGTAAGTGAATTTAGTGACAAACCTAGCAACACCTCTCAGGACTTCCTAAAATCCAGATATTAACACAATGCAATATTATAATGAAAATAGCATTAAAGGAATAATATTCTGAGTATGGTTTCTTACTGTAGAGTCTGTATTTCTACAAACATATTTAATTGTAAGTACAAAAATTAAGTCAAACAAGTACACTGTAATATTATACTCGCAGTCAAGGTATACGTATTCTCACATATGAGTTGAGACTTACATGAATATCTAAATTATAAAATTGATAAGAACTAAAGATAACTCAGTGTGGCTCCTTTCAACCATTCTCTTATGTTCCAACAAACCGTGAAACTAGTAAGAGCATTGGAAACAGTGTAAATCCTGTGCCAAACACATACACAATGCCTTTACCAAGCAAAAAAGAATAAAATGATGCATCAGTTTACACTTACTGGTGAATTTAATCCTTTTTAAAAAATGCATGGTAGATGCAGTCTTAATGCCAAATGGTTCAAACATAAAACTGCCTATTGCATTATAATTGTGACATACTATTAGAAACACAGAAAGGCAGTTACTAAAGCTATAGGAAAGCTCAATCATGTAAAACAACTGTCATTTATAGGTGGGAGACTTTCTGAACCAGAAATATTCTCAGCTATAATTTTACTATTTCCAATTGAAAACTGAGAAGCTCTTCTCTGATCTCAGTACCATCAATAATTCACAATCATTTTGCCTGCAATTATGCTGGCAAACTGTACAGATGCACCAATATTATGTTTATTATAGTCCTTTGTTATATTATTACTTATGCAGAAACTGGTATTTTTGAGAACTACTAGACAGTCAACCTTATGTTGCCCGTATAGAGTGCCCATATTATGGGCACTGTTCAGCTAAGTGGTAGCTCCTTCTTCTCCAGGAGATACTTGACATCTGTTGCAAATGCAAATTCAAGCTGGACAAAGCACATGCAACAGGTCTATAATTTCCAGGAAGTATTGAAATTACTGGGTGTCACATACTGCAGTTCATTTCTGTGTGTGCACATCCATGTCAAACCTCCTGAAAGTATTTATTAACTGTGCATGTTAAAATCTCAGCAGCACATGTACTAGATGTGATGCTTTCAAGAAATATCAGACTTAAAATTGCCAATCTACCTAACACATTCTTAATATTCTGGTCAGAAACAGAACAGTTCAACAACAGTTCAGTGATTTGATCCTAAGTATATTTGACATTCTGTATTTCCATGAGAAATACGTCCCATTGTTAGGGCTGGCAGTCAAGGTCTTTTCTCCAACATCACATTAAACTGTGAATTAGAATCTTACAAAATAACCAAAGAACACAATTCAAAAGGAATGATGGGAAGAGCTTAGTAAGCATAATTAAACACACACATGCACAAATGTTCAACAATATTTTGGTTTCATGTACAAGTAGAACAATATGATGTCAAACAGTTAAAATACATGTTCTAAATGTGCTACCATGCATGGTTTATCCTTTTATAGCTAATTTATTCAGTATTGCCCTAGTAATTATGGTGAATAATTATGCAGTGAATTGAACTCAGCATTACACATCTTTTGTTAGTGTCTACCATTTCTGTTCTTATTAGTGAAATAGGGTAGAACTAGCCTTATGCTTTTCATGTACATAAATCAGAAATATTACTCAATCGAGTTAAATATAAAATAATATATAAAAAAAACCCTGAAACAACTACAAAAGTGTGCAATATTTACAGAATAATTACTTTTTTTTTTTAAATGTGGTATCTATAAAAAAAGAAAACTGCAGTCACTTCCCAAACAATGTAAGTGGTTTATGTAATTTGAATAGTACTCCACAATGAATTCCCAAAGTATACTTTTTATTCTCTCGCTGAAATATTATAAGACTGTACGGACTTTTCATTTATTTGTTTCTTTATCTATATATTTTTTACTTATAGAGCTATTCAATTTTAGCAGTTGTCACCTTTCTGATGTGACTAGTATTTCTCTTGCTTTCATTTTTGTTCTTGTAGATATTTCCTTGGCAATGAGATGCTGAGGCAGCAGCAGTATTTCTGGCAAACTGCTTGAATATACAGCAACCAGTCAGAGCAAAAAAGATTTGCATTCACAGTGGTATTGCACACAAATACTGTAACCACATACAGATTATGCAAATCCTTATACTCTGATTGTCTAATAATGGTTGTCAGTCAAAAGACAAGAATTTGCATATGTGAGCTAGTGAGAAATAATCAGACAGTGATTATGCTAATCAAACACACTAAACAGCATGTGAAGGACTGTCAAACTGGAACAAATCTGTGTATGTATGTGTATGTATGCTAAATACAAAAACACACCGTACTAAAAGAACATTAAGGTTGCAGATCAAGCCTTTAAAAACATGAAATACCCATAAGCCTTGACACCTTTATGAATTAACATTTTAAAAACATCTTCACATATTTTTCCTGAAAGATTCTGGCTTTGCTCTGTGCAGAAGATGGCCAATGCCCATTTAATGAGCAACTGTTCAGTGTTGTGTTTTGTCCAAGGGGTTCAATGAATAGCCCTAGACCTCATTTACTGTATAAAGCTGAAACCTTGCTCTCAATGGGAATTAGACTATTCATTCGCTCTCCTGCAGTCTTCATTGACACAAGATGCGAGTAACTCACAAGTATAACTAACTTATATTCAAAACTTCTTTATTAGATACAATATGGTATTTTATCAGAAATGAAGAATGAAAATGTATGCTACTTGCAGTTACTCAATTGAATATACCTAATAGTACTTACTATTATATTGCCTTTCATATGAGTACCACACAGCTCCTGACTTCAGATTAATCTGTGAAGGTGCAACACACACTAAACACAGCCTTATGACTGCAAGTTGGACACACAAGCCATAAAGTTGTCTGAGAAAAGTCGTCTCAGTCGTCTTTGCTATGAAGTTCACTTTAAGAAACTTCCCTTGTATCTCTCAGAACTCTTGAGGGTGGTATTCAACTGGTTTGCTGGAATAGGATGGCCCTTTCTTTTACTTCAGTCCCACTTCTTGCAAAATATGTTTTCCATTTTTTTCCGCAAACACAGCTGATCCAAAGAGCACACAAAATTCTACCACACCTAAAAGATTCTCCCAAATGACAGAAGATGAAAGGCAACCAAATACAGCATGCTTGACATACTGCTCAGTTATCCAGTGGACAACAGTCAATACAACAACTGCAGCATAAAAACAGACTAACATGAAACACACCACATTGAAAGTGGGAGAATTACTCCATTTCTAGTAAGCATTACCAAAGCGGTGTGGAAAGAAGGGGTGGATTATTTCTTTTCAGCTATTCACTTAAATGAGCAGTGGCATATGGTAAAAACATGATCAAACGCGAAACGATTGCTTAAAGCAAAAAGAGATAAACGTTATAGTCTCTCTAAAGATATCTCTAAAGATACCAATAAAGATAGAAACCTAAGGTTCACAAATGCCATTTGTTTCCTCAGCTTCAACCAAGAACAAAGCAAAAATAAGCTTATGAGAAAAAGAACACATTAAAAAAAGCTGAGGGCATTTTGATATTTTGTACTTAAGAGACTGGAACAAAAGGTTGGCAGGCATAATGAGGGTTATGCAACAAATTCCCAATAACATCATTTGCATGTGAATGAATTTCAGAAAACTGGACCAAATGTTATAATTGGTATTTAATACTAGTAAGTCTCTCTAATCACAACAACAATAAAAGCAAGATGTGTGCCAGACAGAGAACTGGCAGAGGCACTCGTTTCACCCTTACAAGTGAATTGCTTACAAGAGTCCAAAATGGTTTCTGCAAACTACTACGTGTGCTTCCAAGAAGTGACTGTGTATATGTGTGTTTAATGAGTGGGAAATTAATTCTGAAATGCAACTTTTCTGATCATGATGCTATTTTAACTCATTCTAAAAATTCTTCTTATTCACCATTTTAATCCTAGTGACTCCAAAGAAACCATTAAGAACTAAGGTGTAGAGTATAGCTGGAATACTTAGAATTACACATTCTTACCTGAAAAAGTCCAAGATATGCTTTAGACACTATTAAAACAGTCTATCAAATCTGTGCTTTTCAAACATTTCAAAAATCGTTGTAGTGAGTTAAGACTTAACAGTGGGAGAAGTTACAGCTCTTAACCCATATTTGTAGAACCAGAGAATAAGAGACTAAAAGGGACATCAGGGCATCATTTAATCCATACCTTACCCCATGAAAGGAAAAAAAAAAAAATGTTACGGGGACAGAATATTTTTATCACAGCAACAGAGTAATTAGAAAACTCTCTCCTGCTTCTCAAATGGGTATCTATCTGTCTGTCTTCAAAATCTGCCAGAAACATTCCACTTCCGGTGCAAGTGTAGATACTTGCTGGTATAATTATTTGACCACAAATGCTTTTTTCTCCTCTTTTTTTGCCTTAGGTCAGCACTGAAATAAAAGCACATAAAACATCTCCATTGCCTTCTCATAAGAAATGTTCTACTGCTCTTCTTAAGAAAATTAAAAGAAATAAAACTATGTGACCAAATGTCGTCGTATTGCATTACATCTTGAGATTCAGGACCTTTTTATTTAATTTCATCACCAGCAGTCAACACAGAAAAATAACATTCCCCAGACACTTCACATATGGGAACTGAAGTGCTATAGTTTACACGTGCATTTAAATATACTTTTTTAACAGATCACGGTTAAATATGAATATAGTACAGCTATATTCATAGCCCTCATACAGATCACTAAGATCATTACATCTCCTTGTATGCAAAAAACATTTTAACTTTGCTCAGTTCTTAGATAACAGTCCACAGAAGAAGACATTAACCTGCTTACTTCCTCCATAACATTATTAGCTCTAAAACCTGCCTGAACAAGGACAAGACTGTGTTATCAGGAAGCTCACTTCCACTAAAAGAGAACTATGAAACTGGAAAATGGAGAAGAAAAAATAATAAATTATCTTGATATTGTTTGAGAGCTTAAGAATGAAAATGAACCTTGCTGTGCTTAGTAACTATGTATGCATAAACAATATTAGAATTTAGCACTAGGCTGAGCAAGATGCCAGAAAGATGAGAGAAATAGGTTGTCAGAAGGTGGCTTGCATTTTAATCAGGTATTTGTAACTGCATAATTAAGATCAACCTGGTTTACCTTTCAGGCTCTTTATGATGCAGAAAGTAGGAAAAGACAGACAAGAAGTAATTTAGAACAAATGGATATTACTACATTACTAAATCAACTTCCTAATGTTTCCAGTTGAAACATTGCAGAATTTCTTCATAGCACAAAAATAAAATAGTATTATCTTGTTAAAAAAACCATACCTATACCTGTATTGGGTACCCACATTAGGACTGTACAGTTTTGCGTAATTCTCTACAGATTGCCACTGTGTGCCATTCCAAATCTCCTGTCAGTCTTATTGACTGAATCATTAGTGTGATCCTGAGTGCACTGAACAGCTGTGCAGAATATAGTTATGGCTCATTCACTATTTGAAGTGCTTTAATCCCTTCCTACCCATCTCTGAAATGTGGTGCATTAAATAATTCCCAGTACGTTTTTTATATCATTTGGAAAAAGATGAAAAGTTAACAGCGTACATTTCCATGCAATTTCTTATTTGAAGTTTCATCGGAATGATACATCAAAATTAAAATTTAGAAAAAAGTATTGCCAGGGAGGTACCATTCTGACCCTGACTTCTGAGCTTTCTATAGATCAAACCAGAACTAAATGAAACAATGGAAGAAAACTTGTTGCTATTTATGTGCTTAGAGAAATACTAGCCCAAAAGTTCAAGATATCTCAAAACAGGCTTAGAATAGCAATCTCCACTCCTTCCAGAATTCTACTAACAGAAATAAATTTTCATACAACTAAAAAAGACAAAAAACTTTTTTTTTGGGGTGGGGGGTGTGTTTTGGTTTTTTTGTTTTTTTTTTTTTTTTTTCTTCCCTGTATTGAAAGGACAATATGAGAAGAGGGAATTAATTCACTACTTCATTGTCATGGCAGATTGTGACATGCTTTCTTTCCATACTAGTAATTTGGCTTGGCACTAGTCCATTTCCTTTCATGAATTCTCCAATTGTTTAAAGTTACTTCCTGTTGATATTCGTCTTTCCGTGATTTTAGGTCAAGTAAACTCAAACTGGACGCCCTTATCCCAAATTATTTCCAGTTACACTGGGATATATATACAGCCCCTGAGACACCCAAGGAGTCAGAGGTTCATTGACCAGGTGAGGACTGAGCTGCAGACTACAGTCCAGTGGATAAGAAGGGAGGTTCTGCGTCCTCTCCACTCCAGCCCAGGGTGGAGTCCCAAATGAACTAGTACATGCAGATGGGAACAAGAATTTAAGTAAAAAGGAAGGGACAAAGCATCTAGACACTGAGTTACTGCAGGCAAGCCGTCTTGAGAGTTCTTCCATCACTTCAGCTCATCCCCAGACACAAGGGCAGTATCACTCAACATTCAGTGAAGCTAGGGTGCTGTTGGGTATTTTGAATTAGACAGGTTGTAAATGACTTAATGTACATTATGAACTTAAACACAATAGGATGTCTTATCTGAGTATTTCACAGTGCTTTACAAAGGCCACTTGCATGCAGGTAATTAACATATGAAAACTGAGCTGTACTAGAACTTTTGGCAAATCCACTTGTTCTCATTCACAACCTTATGCCTTAGCACTAGACAGCACAGGTGTATAATTGATTCAAAATCATCTATGTCTGGAGTACCTCTCACAAGTACCTACGGATGTGAACACAGACAATTTTAATGCCTGTGAACTGTCTAGTTGTTGCTTGTAAGCCAAGTACTTAGACATTCTGCACTGCTAGCATATCTTTTCAGAAAAGAAACTACAATGAACAAACAGCTCAGCTCTGATTTTGAAGGATTCATTTTTTATGTATAATTTGATGCCTATGAATATCAATGGGTGTATTGTCTCTGCTTTTACAGTAAAAGCTCTGCCCTGGAGATATCTACAACACAGAATAGGTAAGAGGGACCTGATAAGACAGCAACAACTAATGAAAGAAAAAACTAAGATGACACCAAAAGTGCAGTGAAAACCTCAGAGGGCTTGCTTCTGTCTTCTTAGATGTCTGCAGGCCTCTCAGCCCTAAGGCTGGTTTTATTTCGTACACGTTTAATTATGTGTGATTTTAAAAATAACATCACCAATGAAAAATGTCATTCCTCCTGCTCCTATAAAGCTCTTTTAGCTTTATACTGAAGTTATATTAGAAGTGAACCCTATCTACCAGGACTTATTCCTGCTTGACATGTTGATGGAAGAAGTTCAGACCAATACCTGACCTTGGATCTCAGCTTTGACAATTATGTCCAGATCTTCATACACGCACCACACATTCATGTGCCAGGATTAATCATTAATGATCAGGATCTTTGTGACAGACTTAAAAGGCCAGGAAATATCACTTTTGACTTACAGACAGGAACTGAGAGCAAGTAATGGTTCAAGGCCACCACAGAGGTTTGTGCCTGAGCGCAGAGTTGAACCCACTGCTTTCTCTACCAACCCCTTCTCCCAACTCAGAGCATCTACTTTGGCTAACCCCTCACCACATTTCATGTGGCTCTTGATTCTTGTTCCAAAAGAGAGTCTGATCAAGTGGGAGGTAAGCTTTCACCATGGCGGCTTTCAGGAGCAGCTGCAGTCACAGAATCACAGAATCACAGAATCCCAAGGGTTGGAAGGGACCTCAAAAGATCATCTAGTCCAACTCCCCTGCAAGAGCAGGGTAACCTACAGTACATCACACAGGAACTTGTCCAGGCGGGCCTTGAATATCTCCAGTGTAGGAGACTCCACAACCCTCCTGGGCAACCTGTTCCAGTGCTCCGTCACTCTTACAGTAAAGAAGTTCTTCCTGATGTTAACGTGGAACTTCCTATGCTCCAGTTTACACCCATTGCCCCTTGTCCTATCACTGGATATCACTGAAAAAAGCCTAGCTCCATCATCCTGACACCTACCCTTTACATATTTGTAAACATTGATGAGGTCACCCCTCAGTCTCCTCTTCTCCAAGCTAAAGAGACCCAGCTCCCTCAGCCTCTCCTCATAAGGGAGATGTTCCACTCCCTTAATCATCTTTGTGGCTCTGCGCTGGACTCCTTCAAGCAATTCCCTGTCCTTCTTGAACAGAGGGGCCCAGAACTGGACGCAATATTCCAGATGCGGCCTCACCAAGGCTGAGTAGAGGGGGAGGAGAACCTCTCTTGACCTACTAACCACACCCTTTCTAATGCACCCTAAGATGCCATTTGCCTTCTTGGCCGCAAGAGCACATTGCTGGCTCATGGTCATCCTCCTATCCACCAGGACCCCCAGGTCCCTTTCCCCTTCGCTACTTTCCAGCAGGTCAACCCCCAACCTGTACTGGTACATGGGGTTGTTCTTCCCCAGATGCAAGACTCTACACTTGCCCTTGTTAAATTTCATCAAGTTTCTCCCCGCCCAACTCTCCAGCCTGTCCAGGTCTCGCTGAATGGCAGCACAGCCTTCTGGTGTGTCAGCCACTCCTCCCAGTTTTGTGTCATCAGCGAACTTGCTGAGGGTGCACTCAGTTCCCTCATCCAGGTCATTGATGAAAATATTAAACAGCACCGGTCCCAGCACCGACCCCTGAGGGACTCCACTAGTCACAGACCTCCAGCTAGATTCTGCACAAATAGCTCTGCTATGGAATAGGATAACTAAAAAACTTTTCCTTTAAACACAGCTGTGAACTTCAGTGCACCAAACATCTACCCTTCTTTTCTTGTGCCTTCTTATGACTGCTGCTGCCTTTTCAGGCACTACTGAGAAGACTTTACCCATGTACACTTGTTATTTCTGCAGCAGATTGTCTCCGTAGTGGATTTGTCTACAGCTTGAGAGAAAATGAGGAGACTCAAAACAATTAAAAATGGTGTAGTTTGTTATACTGAAATGGAATCGTATCTGCCACTCATGAGAAATCTGTGCTATTAAAGAAGTATCTGTGCAACATCAATTTGAATGAAATATTGGGAAGTTCTCCTTTTCCCCTTCAAAATATCTTCAGTTCACACTCTATATGAGAAGCCATACAGCATATCTGCATCATGCAGCAGTGTCAACTGATCTTAAAAAATCCAGTGTGTTCTTGAGAATCATCCATTATCTGTTTATTAATGGCATTTCTGAGACAATACAATTAAAGTAACTACTTTCAGTTTTCTTTTTGGATTTATTATTATTGAAATGGCACTACCAGTGCAAATTCTCTCTGTCGCTTCTTGTCTTATTATTAAAGGCACCTGGAAATTTAACACTTTAAGTAGCATTATGCACTTGTCAGGGTACATATATATAACATCAAAAAGATACTACACCAAAGGCACACAACCATTGTAGGGTTACATCACCTTTTGCTTCTTAAGACCAAATTAAAACAAGTCAAAAAACCTCACATGCTAAAAGCCTTTATGATACTGGGCAGGTCAGGCTTCCCAACTGTTAACATTAAATATGAATTCAAGTAGAACATGTCATTTCCCAGCTGCTCTCTGGAAGATCAGCTCCTCATCCTGTATGTTCCTGTCTGAGGCTGGTATTCTTTTTTTTGATCCAAAACAGTGAATCGTTTGTCAGACATTCATGATGACCATAAAGTGAAAATCCAAATGACATCTTCTGGCAGTAAGTTTCTCATCTATGAGCCTCAATAGAAATCAAACAGACTATACGTGCTTTCCTTAATACTCTGAGCAGAATGAACTTTGCTAATGGTGGTCAATTACTATGCAAATATCCAGTAATTGCACCAGTCAAAAGCAGAATGTTACTAAAAGCACTTAAAAACCCAACAAATCACAAACAAACTAAAGCCTCAAAAAATCCAAGTAGAAGCAGAAATGAGAAATGACTAGTACAAAGCACAAGTTAATTATTAAAAGGAGAAAAACTGTTTCCCAGTCTAAATTTTCAAAACCTATGTTGCTTGCAATGATGTAAATATAAAAGAGCAAAGCTACAACTTTATAGTGGCACATTGCAAGTCCGATGTTTCTATAATTATTCTTTTGCTGTCTAAGATTAATCAGGGTAGTTAATGATGCAAAAAATTACATTTATAATCCAGTCTGAATACAGCTGTACTGCAAGCTATGATCTAAGTGCCATTAAGGTAAATGGAATTAATGGGCTGTCCCTGGCAATCTTTATATCTATCAGTTACTAATTAACATTCTTCAGCAAAGAATAATTTATGAGGGGAAAATACATACAGAAGCAATAATGTTAAAACTTGCAACACACTATGGTCACAGGGTAGTCGTGCAGCTGTAATAGACAATGTGTTGTGCTCATTTCGACAGAGAACAAGAAAGTGCCAATTGGCACTACAATCAGTAAAATCTTTTATGTTAAGTAATTTATTTTATATGGCAGCAAATTATTACTACCAAGGATGAACTTTGGTGGGAAATGTCGACTTCAGCTAATAATGGAAGGACTAAGCAGAAGCAGCAATAAAAACCTGGTGGTTAAATTAGCTAATAAGAAAAATGAACACTGTCATCTTTGTAGAGAATGTAACGCATTTGCTGCTTCTAACATATGACTCCCAACTTGATTACTGATTTTATGCATTCAGTACTCGCACTAGTTTTAAAAGCGTTGCTGCCAAATCTTTACCATTAACTTAATTTTGCACTCTTTTGGTTTTGACTTTATGACATTAAAAGCACTGTCTTTTTAGAAATCCTCCTTATGTTCTTGCCTGTAAATCCATGCACCATCACTTCACATACCAGGAACTAATAGTAGAGAATAAATCTTGCAGTGAACACCAGAGCTTTAGAAGCTATTATATGGCTCAATTATTTTTGGAAAAAAAAAAAAAAAACAACAACCAAACACCCAACGCCCAAACCAAACCCACAACAAATACAAATACACAAAAAATCCCAAACCAAAACAAAGACCAACACATACACTAAAAAAAAAAAAAAAAAAAAAAAAAAAGCAAACCCGTCAAAATACTCTCCCTCCACTATGAATAGGCACTCACATAAGCGAGTTGTGGCTTCAATCAAAATCAAATGGTGACTGTTGCATCTGAAAAATATTCCCCTCGCTACAGGCAGTAGTAGTTAGTGGTTTCAAACCAACAACAAGAGGTTTATTTACAGCAAGAGAACAAAAAACATTAACCATTCTGTACTTACAAAAATCCAGTTTAGAGTTAATCCTTCAGACTACTGATAATGGTATTATACCAAGTAAACATCACAGAGTTAGGATGATTTTTATCTTTCCAGACCCTGACCAAAAATGGTATACAACTATGACATGCTATATTACTACCAAAAATGGTAATATTATTATCACTGGTATTTATATAAGTGAGATATAACAAATAATAATGGCATACCCTGTTTCATACCTTTTCCCTACATCAGTTACAATGAATGTTCAGTTTATAATATAAACGTGGCAATTGACACTAACTGCAATTTAATGTATTCCAATTCAGTTTTAAAGCAATATTTAGGATATTTGCATGTTTTTCTAACATAGCCAGTAAGATACCAGTGATAAAAAGAATAAAATCCTAACTTCAGAATTTACGTGAACAGCTATTTTGCACGCTTTGTAGATAATTAACAGATAAGATTTTTAATTAACTCACAAAGACTTAGCATAATTTACTACATAGGGAAAAAAAGCCCCTGACCCCTTCAGAAAATTAATTATACTGCTATAAGAATATGTTACATATTGGTAAGAATTCCATTCTAGTGATACACGAATAAGCTCTAAGTATTGTAACATGCTGTATTGTGAATATCATCTCCTCCCTCTGTCACTCTACCATGACCTTCCAAATGAAAATACAGCCACATTCAGAATTACCTGTCTGGACTGTAGAATTTTAAGCAGTAGGTCAAGAGAAGCTTGTTAGAAACACATACTGACTTACAAATGTTGATAAGCTTGCAGAGAAAAGAAGGAAAAGTCTGTAAACCCAATATCAAAAAATACAACAGACCTAGTGAATTTGCTGCTTTGAGAGCACGAAGAGAAATACATAATTTCATTTTCCTGAGAGAACTGATTGAGATGGCAGATAAACCCTGCCAGGATGGATCTGACTGCAGTGCAGTAAATGTTAAGTAGGTGTCCAATATTTCCATTTTCAGTCTGGCACATTAGCAATATAACTAAAAATACCATCTTTAATTTTTATTCTAATCAATGCTTTTTAAAAAATTACCTTTAATGCTTCTGCTTACAAAGCATATTTAGTAAAAAAAACCCCTCACAACACATTTTACAACACAGAGCTTTTCTCTGGTGCTCTCTTGCTAGTGCATCAGATGTTATTGCAGGGCCTAGTAGTGTTTCTATGCTGAAATCTTTGGCATACTTTCCCATGTAACCCCCCAGTTTAGAAATTTATAAACATCTCTAGCATTATGCTTTTGCTCTGAACTTTACATAAAGGCAAATAAGTTTGTTTCTAGAGAGGGTATTTACTGACCTAAATTCAAAAGCAAATGGTAAAACATGCAAACATATCTTCAAACACCATGTTAAAGACAAATATTTTTGTAATGCAAAAGGAATATAAGTAAAATTACATGGTAATATTGTTCAATCTATTCAGTTACTTGCTTTTAATAATGCATATTATGTTAGCAAGAGAGCTGGACTGACCATTCTGCATGGTAGAGTTCTGCCTTTTAGTAATTTATAATGCAATGTGATCATTCACCAAAAGTCGCTGGGTAACAGGTCATCCTGCATTCCTTTGAAGTGTAAATTCATGCTTAAATGCTTTGAAGAATTAGGGCCTAAAGTCCATACTGAATTCACAGCAATATAACATCCTACCTTTGGTGCTTTATCTGACTGCTATTTTTTACAGAGAACTCTACCAAGAACTGGACTCGGTGATGAATCTGTAATATGTACAGTGTGAAAAGCAAGCTTTTAGGTGGTTCATATGCTAAAAGTAGTCTAATTCATTCTTACTTTGAGCAACCTGGTTTAATGGCAGCAGGGTTGGAACCAGATTATTTTTAAGGTCCCTTCCAACCCAAGACATTCTATGATTCTGTGATATTATACATTTGCTGCCATATTGTTCTGCATAAGAATATCCACTATTCCTTTTATCTAGCTTGTAAGCCCCTTCTCAAACAACGTGAAACATGAGAGTTACATGAGAAACATAGAGTATGATGCTTTCAAAGACCTCATGGTCCTAGAAACATTGTCATAAACATCTTATTTTTAAACATTAATCTTAAGGCATTACCAATTTGTACAACATACTGTGACACACTGTCATTTTGCAGCTAACTTGCATTTGTCAAAAATAATTAACAAAGTTTTTTGTATGATGTTACAAAATATAGGTGTAATTGCAGAAGCTGCAAGATTCAACTAATTCTGATTTCGTAATTTAATAACAAATCTGCTGAGTAAACTCCATTATGTTAGGCTGTGGAAGCTAAGCACTGGAATGGACTGGTGTAAAGACTCCCTATGTTCAATAAACCCAAAAAAGTCCTTTCAAGGAAGCAATTCTTCAGGTTATATAGAAGTTTAATCTCAGACCTGCTACTTATCCACTTACCCATGTTTGCCTCAGTTGCTCCTATTACCAAACCAGGGAAACTGTTTATTTTATTAAGCTTCTATTAGTTTATTTCTTTGAAAAGAAGTGAGAAATAGTATTTTCACAATATATGTGTTAACAGCTAACGCAGTGGCACAAAGGTATGCTTGTGACCTAACCCCCAGTCTCTCAGTAAGCAATTTTCACAGAAGACAAGACTCTCCCATTTCCTGCATTTTGCTCCACCTCATATCTACTAGAACACCCAATGTTCCACCTCATTTTCTGGGGACTGTTACAATTACCCTGTTCCATAAATATACCTCTTAGGTGACGAGCCTTGGCTTGCACTTTCCTCTGTGCAGATGTCAGTGGCCTAACCAAACAACCTGAATCTCAGTGCTGATGATGCTGTTACAACTACACTTATGGGAAGTAACCATCTATAAAAGTGCTTTCAGGTGCCCGTGACAGAAGTTGGTAAGGGGCCTCTAACAGTTCCTCACAGGAACACCTTTGTTAAGAGGTTCTCTTTGTAAAGAGAAAGGTTAAGCCTACCCAAAGTCTGCAGATTTGGCTGTTAGAATTATCACGGTGCTTCTTGGGATAACTCAGTTACCTGTTTGGAAGCAACAGGTATTGCTGAGTGTTGTGGTTTAACCCAGCAGGCAGCTAAACACCAAAGAATTGGAAAAAAAGGTAAAACTCGTGGGTTGAGCTAAAGACAGTATAATAGAACATAAAAGGAAGAGAAAATAATAATGATGAAAGAATATACAAAACAAGGGATGCACAGTGCCATTGCTCACCACCCTCTGACTGATGCCGAGCTTGTCAGTGGTTTGCTAGGCCACAACACCCTGCCAAACTCTCTCCAGTTTTAATGCTGACATGACACCATATGGTATGTGATATCCCTTTGGTCAATTAGGGTCAAATTCCCTTACTGTGTCCTCTCCCAGCTTCCTGTGTACCCTCAGCATACTCACTGGCAGGGCAGTATGAGAAGCTGAAAATGACTTAGTGTAAGCTCTGCTCAGCAACAACTAAAACATCGGTGCATTATCACATTATTCTCATCCTAATTTCAAAACACAGCACTGTACCAGATATACGAAGAAAATTAATGCTACCCCAGTAAAAAACAGACAATGAGCCAGGAGAGAAGAGCCTTCCTCCAACATTTTCCCAATGTGCCTTAGTATTCACTCGCTGTTCACTTGCTTTTTCTCCCTAGGCAAGAATTTTTAATGGCTTAAATATTCTCCGGCTTAGACTCTGGCCTGCAAAATATAAGTTTGCTAACTTGGATGGCAACAGAAACATCAGTAATTTTTGGTGACAAGCTCATTATTTTTCTGTAAGAAGAATCAATATAATTTCTAGAGATAAGGTGCATATCCTCCATTGTTTTCTTCAATACACATTCCTTCCTTGAAGCCTTGTTTGATTTCATTCTTGAGTCAGAATAATACCAAGCAGGTAATCTTACGCAAATACAAAGTTCATACAAACCAACAAAACTTCTCCACAGCCATATATAAAAATACCTGTTCCAAAGCATGATTGATTTTTGTTGGTGCTTTTTCTTCTTTTCTTTAAAGAAAAATATTTTTTCATAAACAGGGAAAAGTTCATAACCATGTCTAAATGATAAGAGAGCAAACTTAACTCACCGATGCTACTATATCAGTGTGGAGTTACTTAGAAAGAAGTGGCAACAACATACTGTCCACTGTGTTTAATATCTGCTTTAGTCACATTTTCTGCTGACAGTTGCTCTTCTTTGCCATCCAGTGTTTATACTGCTGAATGACAGAAGTCCAGTTTAGCTACTGGTGGAGACCAATCACTCCAACAAAAACTGAAAAAAGAGCTTCTACTCTTCAGCAGCAGATAGCACTTTAGGCTATAGATATACAGGAAAAAATATGACTAAAGAGGACATGTCAGTACAAACATAAAAAACAGTTTTGAGAGATGTGGAATTTTCCCTATCCCTTCTGACTCCCCACCTTGAACTTCATTATTAGGACTTACCTCTCTTCTATTTGTCAGTGAGGATATCACTGACAAACAAGCCAGAATTTGGGGGTTTTACACATCCTGAACTTGTTCTTACTAGATACAGAGTTTTAATTACATAAAGAGTGGGACACTGGTGAGGAGGAGTCTTGAAGAATACCTTGAAGATGAGAAACTGAATGATGGCATATGATGATATACAGTTAGTAAAAAGAAAAATGGGCATTCTCTTGTGAGATTCATAATCAGGAAGGCATAATAATAGAGCTTATAAACTACTATGGAAAAAAACATGGGAAACCAGTAGCTCAGAGGTACAGTACCTCACATGCACAGTAATAAATGCATAGGTTGATAGAAGACATTTAAGGCTTTGCTTTTAAAGTTCTTGGAGGAAGTGGAGAAATTGCCTTAGGGTTAGAATTGTCTGTTCCTTCATTCTCCTGTCTGCTGTTCTTGACACAGCTCCTTGCGATGCACCCCTTTTCCAAAGAGGCTTTCATCACAGTCACGTTGCCTAGTTTCCTCCTAATGAAAAATTTAGGAGACAAGCATTACTCCATCCCTTCTCACTTAGGTAACCTGATTAGGAAGGGGATAACTCAGTAATAACTCGCATGTTGTTCTGTCATCTAGCAATGCCTGCAGTTATTTCAATTTGGAGGGAGCTCAGGGCTTTTTTTTGAAGAAAATGGAATAAAATAAATCAAGCTAAGTAAATCTTAGATCAGAATTCATTCTGTATGAACTGGACAACATGTCTAAGTTAAGGACAAGAAGCCATCAACCTTTTTTTGTCTGACAGGTTTATGTGCCAGCTCATGTTCATTCAGCCATTTCAGGTATTCACATTTCAAAGATGATGTGGTGATACTTGCCTCAAGGACTAGCATAGTACATAAGCTGCATAATGGTAGTAGCTCAAATGCAAAATAGTTTGCTGAATGTCCTACTTCAAAACAATGCAAACTTAAAACACCTATTTTATTCCCTTTTTATACTAGTAATGAAAGAATTTTCTTGTAATACATGTGTGTTATCAAAAGAGTTTAGTTTGAGACTCAGCTAGAGTGTCTGCCTGACCATGCCTTAAACTCCAGAAATATTTTGGAGTAGGAAAGGTGAAGTAGTTCTTACAGAATTTATACACTGTCTCTTGGATTGATAAGCAATTTCATTTTCATTTCAATCTACCCTTGCTTGACATAACACTAATAGCACTTAACAAAGCCTTGTTTCAGAAATCACAGAATCACAGAATCACAGAATCCCAAGGGTTGGAAGGGACCTAAAAAGATCATCTAGTCCAACCCCCCTGCAAGAGCAGGGTAACCTACAGTACATCACACAGGAACTTGTCCAGGCGGGCCTTGAATATCTCCAGTGTAGGAGACTCCACAACCCTCCTGGGCAACCTGTTCCAGTGCTCTGTCACTCTTACAGTAAAGAAGTTCTTCCTGATGTTAACGTGGAACTTCCTATGCTCCAGTTTACACCCATTGCCCCTTGTCCTATCACTGGATATCACTGAAAAAAGCCTAGCTCCATCATCCTGACACCTACCCTTTACATATTTGTAAACATTGATGAGGTCACCCCTCAGTCTCCTCTTCTCCAAGCTAAAGAGACCCAGCTCCCTCAGCCTCTCCTCATAAGGGAGATGTTCCACTCCCTTAATCATCTTTGTGGCTCTGCGCTGGACTCCTTCAAGCAATTCCCTGTCCTTCTTGAACAGAGGGGCCCAGAACTGGACCCAATATTCCAGATGCGGCCTCACCAAGGCTGAGTAGAGGGGGAGGAGAACCTCTCTTGACCTACTAACCACTCCCTTTCTAATGCACCCTAAGATGCCATTTGCCTTCTTGGCCACAAGAGCACATTGCTGGCTCATGGTCATCCTCCTATCCACCAGGACCCCCAGGTCCCTTTCCCGTTCACTACTTTCCAGCAGGTCAACCCCCAACCTGTACTGGTACATGGGGTTGTTCTTCCCCAGATGCAAGACTCTACACTTGCCCTTGTTAAATTTCATCAAGTTTCTCCCCGCCCAACTCTCCAGCCTGTCCAGGTCTCGCTGAATGGCAGCACAGTCCTCTGGTGTGTCAGCCACTCCTCCCAGTTTTGTGTCATCAGCAAACTTGCTGAGGGTGCACTCAGTTCCCTCATCCAGGTCATTGATGAAAATATTAAACAGCACCAGTCCCAGCACCGACCCCTGAGGAACTCCACTAGTCACAGACCTCCAGCTAGATTCTGCGCCATTGACCACAACTCTCTGCCTTCTTCCTTTCAACCAGTTCTCGATCCACCTCACTACTTGATCGTCAAGCCCACACTTCCTTAGCTTATCTATGAGGATGCTGTGGGAGACAGTATCAAATGCCTTACTGAAATCAAGAAAAACTACATCTACCGCTCTACCATCATCCCTCCACCTAGTCACTTCCTCATAGAAGGCTATAAGGTTGGTCATACATGACTTCCCCCTCATAAAACCATGTTGGCTGTTCTTAATGACCCCCTCATCCTTGATAATGACATACAGCTTTGTGATTCTATTTCTGTGATGCTATTTGAGGCTTCAGCAATACTAAGGAGCTATGATGGACACACACAAACCCCTATAATGTTATAACCAGTGCAGATTAAAGCAAATAGGTGCAATGAAATACGATATCATACTTTCCTTCAGTCCCCTCCCCACAAGTGTACTCAAAAATATATTATTTGTTAAAAGATTCTGCTAATCTTTTAAAACTTAAAATACATCAATCAGAATCTAATTAGTTACAGTCAACATCACTATTTGGAAACGACTATGAAAGACATAGTTCATGCATCTAAACCATTAAGCCATTTCCAAACTATGTGAGAAAATTTGGTATCTCTGAGCAATGGAGATAATCAGTAAATCAGTTTAAAATAACAGGTGCTACATTTGAGGGGCTGATAATGACCCATTTTCAGATCTCCATTTCATACCAAAGTCTTGGTGTGAAAGGAAATGACAGCTACCTCATCCTGCTGCAGAGATGAGTCTGCAGTAAGCAGATACTACACGATATTTTTTAGGGAAAAAAAGAAAAGGAAGTATGGTTTAGAGGAATTCTGGTCAATCTCATGCTCACCCACTTATCTCCTATAGGACCTGAAGTAAATACCAGTGTCTTTGCACCTCAATTAACCCACCAAAGAGAAAATGAGGTACACAGGATGCAGGATAAAATCATTGATGACTGAGATGCTCAGAAACTTGGATCTACTCTTGCTTGCAACAAGTTGGTTTTCCAGCCAGCATAAAGAAGTTTATCCCCATCTCTTTGCAGAACATAATATTACAAGAATGTTGTTGTCCTAGAGTAGTCCGCTATTTCTTGCTGTCTGTGTACTTTGGAATAGAAAGAAGAGTAAATTTCTTAACTGCAAATCTAACGAAAGACTGAACACAGTTTGTTGCTTGAATTTATACAGCCTGCTCAACTCACACCATGATGAATTTAAATTTTTATGTGTATGAATATCTAAAAAAGGAAGGACTATACAGTGCCCACTGCAGCAGCTTCTACTCCCTACCCATGTGCCTTAGCCTTTAAGCAACACATTGCTGGGTACTGAGAGGAATTAAAGGGTTAACACATTACAAATACAACAGCCTACACAATGAGTAGGTAATGCTATCAGATGGGAATAGTCTATCTGTGGTTATCTGTGGTCACATCCTGACTTTACTACTAAAGGAAAATAACAAGAATGCAAGCCCACACAAATACACAGAAGCCAAACCTCCTGAATTTTAACAGTAATGTTATTAAACTGTAGGAAAAAGTTAATCAAAGGAATTTAATTTCATGCAATGTCAAAAGAAGACATCACTTTGCAGCAGATGTTTTGGCAAGCAGAATGCAGACCAGACTCTAAGCTCTAATTGTGAGCTTCTCCCTCACAGTGTGAATTTTCCAAACTGAACATCTCACTGTCTAATTGAAGCACTCAACCAGCATATGTTCTGCTCAAGCAACTGTATGAAGTTTGAAATAGTGTATATAAGCAGTATTAACTTCTTTTGCTTTCAAGGCACCAAACACTCAGAAATTACTATTCCTTAATTTAATGCTGAAATGTAACTTCAATTACTAAGAAGAGGCCTCATCTTGATGAAAAGATGATTTATAAATATCCATTAGGGAATGATGTCACAGTTTAATAAAACCCACAAATTTCTACCATTCCTCCCCATACACAGACACCAACAGCTTTTGAATAGCCTCTGTCACTAAGCCACACATACATCCAAGTCTGGATGGAATCTAGTCACTGTTTCTAGATCGCAGTCCTAAGATTCACAACTTTGAGAGTCAGCCTTTAGATATGAGCCAGTATAGTCAGTCACAGTTCAACCTCTGTGTTTGGTATCTTTCTTTACTCCTACTCCCTATCCTCCTGCATTCACTTATAAAGAGTTAGCCAGAGATGAACCAAGACTATGAGCACTGGAAATCTATTTTGAGCTCTTTGGAGTAAAATAGCAATAATGCAATGATCGCAAACTTAGGAAAACTGTATCTTCACCAGAGATCTATCTTATAACATCACACAGTACCTTCACATACCTTTTCTACTTCTAATCTCATCCTTTACTCTTTCTGTTTGATTCCTGTATTCCAGTAAAAGCTGAAGGGGAAAGAAATAAACAAAAAAAAAAAAAAAAACAAAAAACAAAAAAAACCACCCACTGAAGCTATGCACTTGAAGCTAGCTTGTTGATCTAACACAATATTACTTGACCCTATCAACCTTGCATTGCTTGAGCTGCGATATTCAGAAGCATTTCAGGCTGGACACAATCCTTCCAGCTTTGTTTGTTCACCACCTCCCCTTTATAGTTTCTTATCTCCTTTAAACACAATAGTCTTAGTCTCTGCTTTACTGTAGTTGTTTACAATTCACTGAATGATTTAGTTTAAGAAAACTTTTCTGGACATCATCTGCTCCAGCTCCTTAGTTCTCAGTGCAGCACTAACTGGCAGCCTTGTCCAGGCCCTCACACAGGATTTTGTCTATTGAAATTCTGAATATCCCCTGAGATGGAAAGTCCGCGGCTTCCCTGTGGAAATCAGTATAGTGTTTTGTTGCACTCATTGTGAAAAAATTGTTCCTAAGTTATAAATGGAATTTCCTGTGTCATTTGACTACTTCAGGTGTAGCATTTTAAGATAGCACAGTTGGTATAGAATCTATGTAACACAAGCACCTCGTGCAGATAGTTAAAGCCATGCCAGGTAAGCACCTCAGATGGGATAAGATGCTTTCTGTGGCTACCCATCTTTTCACACTGAACTCTGGAAGGAGCTGAATGGTTATTTCAGATTGGACACTTTGCTTTTAGACACCAATATAGATCAGATTCATCTCATCCACTCTAACTTAAATTTTTGCAAGAAATATCATTACATAATTTAGTTATTATCTTCCTAGGCTTAGGGGCATACTTTGACACACGCCTGAATTCTCAGGCATGTAGAAATGAGAGAACCAAAAGCCAGATTTTTTTCTTTTCTTTTTATTGGGATGGCCTCAAGTTAAATATCCCAGATCTTACTAATATATTTAAATATACTAATTTTCAGCACTGATCTTTTAACTGACATCATTATAATGAATAATTTTATTTAACGACTGCAAATTTCTAAGTTAAAATAAACAAAATATTGGAAATTTGTTTCAACATTTACTCTACCTCTAGTTTTTCCAAGTAAATGTCAAATAAGTCTATGGTAATCTGCTTTTCTTTTCTACCATTAAGTTTATACAGGTCTACCACCTTCCTTTTTAAATCATTATATAAAATGTGATTTTGAGGTCTAGTACACAATTGGATTAAGCCCTTTGTCTTCACAGATCAAATATGTTCATTTACATTTTTTGTTTAAATTATAGAATGGCTTGGTTTGGAAGGGTCCTTAAAGATCATCTAATTCCACCCCCCCCTGCCATGGGCAGGGACACCTTCCATTAGACCAGGTTGCTCCAAGCCCTGTCCAACCTAGCTGTGAACGCTTCCAGTGATGGGGCAGCCACAGCTTCATTGGACAACCTGTGCCAGTGTCTCACCACCCTCACAGTGAGAAGCAGGCTCTCTGTTGTTGATCTACGGACAATAAATGCTCAGAGAGGCTGAGGGAACTCAGCACATCTTCCATGCCTGGAGCCTTTACCCCTGTCCCAGGGAAGCGGTCCCACTCTGCTCTGCTGTACAGCCAGGATGAGCAGAAAAAACATTTTAACAACCTAAAAATGTGTACTGCTATGCAATATTTTCACATGCTTGTCAAGAGATGGATCAATGAGGTAGCCCAAGGACAGATTATACAATAACAGTAGGATTTACCAGTAATATCTTTTTTTTCTCTCGATGGAACAATGGAAAAAATGCCCTTAGGTATAAAAGCATAGTTTTGCCTTAAGCATATCTGTGATAGATATTCACATGAAAACAGAAATCAGGTGATGGTATCAAGCAGTCATTACTGACAAATCCCAATAACCCAACACTACTAAACATTTTGTAGAGTTTGGGGGAAGGCATCAGGGAGTTGTAACTTATGCACACAGGATAGAAGCATTAAAAACTTTCATAGGGCAGATATGTGTAAATCTTTGTTTCTTGTCAGATTCTTCAGGCCCATCACATTTTCCAAGCCTTCTGTGAATGTTAGTCTTATTTTCAAAACACCAACCAGAGCATGAAAACAGAGCCTTGAGGGCATTAATGCACTATCAGTCCCTGTTACTGAAATGGGAAGTAAATCAGAGCATTAAAAGAGAAAAATTACTTTACCAAAGTCAGAATAAGCTTGACTAGGCCCTGGGAATTGTCATTACCTAATGGGGATGAGCAATCTGCAGAACTAGTCAAGACCCATTTTGCTGAAGTTACTCATCTCTGCCAACCTGCTTAGGCTGTCCATGCCAAAAGATACAGAGATGTCCCTGCCCATGGCAGGGGGGTTGCAACAAGATGATCTTAAGGTCCTTTCCAACCCTAACTATTCTATGATTCTAAGCTGGACTTGCTCCAAAAGAAGGACTCAGCTGAGAATCAAATTACCAATAGCCAAAGACCTGGTTAAGAGGTTACCTACTGATATTTTAGCAGTATTTATTTTATAAAATTCTTCATGGAGACTCAAAAGGAAGGTCCAGCTAGCAATCAGCTGAATGAGCAGAAGTGAAAGATGCGCTGTTAGTGATTACCTTGTAACAGAACTGATGAATGGTAAAGTCAAATTAATGTTACTCATAATTGACATCTCTTGTGTAAAATTAATAATGGATAAATGAGATGAAATAAAATAAGGCCTGAGGATATGTTTCGAAAGACTAAAATTCCAACCTGAACTTCTGGTTTCAAACTCATTAGAGTAACTTGAACAGATTTTCTTTTGTTCTACATGCTCAGTATTACTGGTCTCAGGAAGAAGTACATCAAAAAGGCTACTTCAGGCTCAGACAATGAGAATCAAAAACGAAAACAGTGCATGGCTATCTCATCATCCAGAGTTTTGGGCTAACTACAAACAGCATACAAATTAATTCCTAAGCTTGTGATGAGTCCACACAAGCTTCTGTTGCCATATAGAACTCTCAATTCAAAAAATACCTGACTGGTGCTATCTGTAAGACTGGCTACTTTTATCCAGTGAAACTGCCAATTCCTTTAGGAATTATCTCTATGAGCAACAATGTGCTTCCTAAACAAAATTTATTTTAATACTTGGAGTTTCTCCCTCATTCTGTATAATGAACAGCTAGAAACAACTAACTGAAATCAATGACTTTTTATACTGTTCTGTGACAAAAGCCTAGCAAGACAATAATTTTTTTAGCACAGCTCATAAGTCGGGAATAATGCATACTTATCACCAGCTGTAACCATCTAAAAGATCTGCTGCTTGCATAATCATCTTAAATCCTTGCTTAGGTGGAAGACTTAAACATTGTTAATGATAGCCAAAGACCAAAGCAGATGATTGTTAATCCTCCTCTTATTTAAGAGCAGTTATATACTAAATAATACATTATTGCAGTATTAAGTGTCTTTTTGCTTTACTGATTAATCTTGGGTTTTACTGAAAAGCTTAACAAATACTTAAGATGCTTAATTACTGAACGTGAAGTTCTTCACAGCCTTTCTCCTGGTGTGTTCCAGTGCACAGAAATGCTGTTTTAAAAAACATAGATGAAATATTACAGTGTTTTACTGTGAATCCAACTAGTATGAAACAGAGATGGCAACCAAATCACAGAAATGTGTAAGTAAGGATGAGAATTTTATACACTGCATGTTCTGTATTTCTGAGTTTGCAGTGTCTTGTGAAGAAAACAGCTAAAGGAAATAATTCTAAATGAAATACAACTTTTTGCAATCAAATGAATGTTGGGGTCCTAGCAAATGAAGTAAAAGCTAATCTGCATATCCTTAGTTCTTGTGCAATTCGGCGTCATCTGAAACAGGCATTTTTTCACATTTTAGAAAGCCTGTTTGAAAAGACAGGATTTTTTTTTTTTTTTTTTTTTTTTTTATGATGCTACAGAGGAGACATGCATGCACAGTATTTGCTGAGGCAGACTTTACCTTTATTTATGGCTTGGCTTAATGGAAAAGAAAGGCACTGAAGACCAAAATTACATGCTATCATCTTTGTGCACAGAAATTTAAGAACAATTCCCCTTCATCAGGGCATCCTTACTGAGGAACAGAGTGAACAGCTGTGAAGCCATGACATTTTATAGTACCTGGGGGTTTGTTCTTAAAGGATTTTCTCTGATTTCAGAAGCGCATTCTCTTTCTGATTTTGTGTTTGTTTTAGTTCAGTTTGAGACATATTTTCAATAACTACCAAGGTAATTTCTCTTTCAAATTTAGAATGGAAAACATAGGTAGGTTTCAAGCAGATATAGCTCCTGTAAAATGAAAATAAGAAAGATAGATATAAAGAGAACCAACTTGCTTCTAAATGTTTCAGGAGGTATTAAGTTCTTGGGAAAAAAATATGCAACTAAAAAGGAAAGGAACCATTCCTGCCAGGAACAAAGCCGTAAAAACTCTGAGTAGAAACTGGATATTTTAACTTGCTTTGCAATATTTCCACCATTACCTTTCTGTGACTCTGTGTGTGAAGCAAATGCATCTTTCAAATACCTGTTCTGAGCTATTTCCAAGTCTCTCTTCTTGAAACCCTTCTGCTGTTCCTCGTACCTCTCTTCCAAGCCCAATACCATGTATCTAGTATTTTCCAGCCCTTTCACTGGCAATCTCAGTACTGCTGCTTCTCTCCCAGACACCAATCTCTTGCGTTACCTCCCACTGCCAACAATAGCTTTTGCTGCTTCCCAGAGATGATACTGCCATTTGGGAAGGTGCTCCTATAAGTAACTCTGGCATCACGCCTGTGCTTTATGTTTGTCATCCGAGTCCTAGGAACACCAATAATGTAATGGGTTGGATCTGTTAGCAAATCAGTACATTTCAAACGCAAAATACCAGCAAGGTGATGGACATTTCTCCATCCACTTCCAGCTTCCACAAGCACAGCACCTTAAAAATCTTCCTTAGACTTCTACTGCTTATGACCAAGTCATAGTTCATATAGTCCCATCTATTTCTACTACTCTGGATGCCCCATGTATCTCCCTTACTTGGCACCGTCTAGAGAAGGGGATGAGGAAACTCAAATTACTTCATTAGTAGTTAAAACAAACAAACTTTCCGGCCGATTCCATCCAGTTCAGCATGTTAACTCATGGAAGGCTATCACATGCCAAGGCAACACATTTGGCTTAAGAACTTCCTAAAACATACCTCACTCGAGGCATAGTCTGGCAAGAGTGGCTTTATCTGTTTTCTACTCTTCTGCTTTTCCATAAGCTGTCAGAGAAGAATTATAGGAAAAGATAATGCTTTGGCCTGGTCCTGGCTTTTGTTACCTTGCTATAATCTCATTGCCCTACCTGCTGAAACCAAAGATGCACAGGTACATCAGATCAGCTACCTGACTTCTCTGAGTGTGGACTGCTGAACAAAAAATAAAAAAAACACAACTCTGTAATTAGCCCATACTGTTTAAGGATCCAAAATTGATATCTTTGTCTGATGGACACAGTTCCCTGTAGTGTAAACAAAGCACGGACATGATAGACTACAGATGAGCCTGGGGAAAGTATGCAGGAATAAGGGAAGTAAAGGCTGCAGCTTAACACTTTTTCTGGCTTTTTGACAAATGTCCCAGGAATAACTTAAAAGTAATACAAATCCCCCAAAATTTTTTTCAAATATTCTCTTCAGAGGGTTCATTTTGCTCAACTGCAGGAAAGCTTGCCATGGCCTCCATTCTTTATGCTTGCTCTCTGTGCCATTCGAACATCCCAGCAGTTTCACAGTAAGAAACCACTGAAAGAAACTTCTGTTGGTCAGTTTTCCAGCAGCTTTTACACCACCTCTAACTGTAATTAAGAATATCTTTCCTACATGTTTTTTTTGTATCTGACATTTTCATTGAGTTGTAGACTATTTAGGCTTCTGTTGTGAGTCGTTTAGACATTTAATCCTAAAAATGATTGCTTTTGTTGTGTAATAAAAAGACACCTTTTTTTTTTTTTTTTTTTTATTCTGATAAAAATACTATGCAAGTACAATAAGTAATCTAAAATGTTCTATTCATGATATTATAAAACATTTAATTCTGGACAAAATATAATGTTTGACAGGAAACTGTTGATTTGTCTTTTATATAGTAAGAATTTGATACGCCTCTATCTTATATAAACCAATGTATTTAAAAGAGAAACACTGATTTCCTGATAGATACAAGTTTATATACTATATTTTTATGAATGATTTTGATTACTAATTTAATCTATATGGATATTTACACAGTGTCACTTCAAGCATTCAGAGCCATAGGAAAGATGCCAGGAAAAACAGTAGTTGCATGAGAATCTGGAGTTCTACATTCAGTTCTACTGTACAAGTCCAATATACAACCTTTGGGGACTTTCTTCCCTTCTAAAAAAAAAAAAAAAAAGTTGGGATAAAATAAATTAGACAGGACACGGACATTACAGAAATATCCCATCAGAGACTGCATCAATGACTCCAGATAAATAAGTTCTTCAACATGTGCCATTTACCAGCTCAAAATACTGTGACTAAAAGGAATGTCAAAAAGTGAGTCCCAAACCTTTTCATTACCATAAGGATAAAAGTGAGTCTGGTTTAGGACAAATTCTTGAATAACATAGCACTGTTACTGCATGCTATGAATAAGCAATTAATGAGGTAATTGTGCTTAGGAATGTATTTACTGTGTGTAAAATTACCTGTCATGCAAACTCATGCTTTTTTCAATAGGCATCTTTGAAATTCCTAAGAAGAATGAACTGCAGGTTGTACAAGAAACTTCAGTAAATAGTTATTCAGCAAGATTAGCAGCACAAACATGCCTAAGGCTAGGAAAGATTCATGCCTTATTTTAAATCTTTTCAAATGTCTGTCTAATCAACAGAAATAATACTGATTTCAGAATTTTATCACTTTTTTTCCTCCTCACACTACAGTAATCAAATAATTGTTTTAAAGTAATTCCTTTTCACTTTAATTGCATCTTTTTCAAAGCAGGTTAATAACCATCTATATTTAAACTGTAGATTTTATGAGTTATACTTATTATGCAACCCATTAAAGTTTTATAGTCTTTGCAGAATAAAATAATCATTGATCTTTTTCAATGGAGTGCTATTAAGACAAAAGGTATAAACATCAACTGATTAAAACATTATTTAAAATGCTTTACAAAATGCTTTATAAAATTTAGTTTTAAGTAATTCCACTCATCAAGATTTAACAAATCTGAAGAGTACTTAATTTTATTGCCTTTATGAGAAGGTTTTGCGTGTAAAGTAAAAGCCTGACGGACCCTCAGTCCCCAGTAAAGTCTGTGCTATTGCTTTTGCCTTGGGGACTACGACTTTCCAACAGCAAGTTATCTGTCAGCGCACTGGGCAGTGCCCTTGCAAATGTGCAAGGCAGGTTGAGATAGCTCAGAAAGTCTACTGTTTCGGCATTAGTAACTGTCAGTTAAACAAACCAGCATGTGAGATATTCAGATCCTATTGATTGTTTTAACAATAACAAGAAACCACAAAGTAAAAACAAAACCAAAACAAAAACACAGAAAACAAAGCTTGCTGTGCGTCATTTTTAAGTATGTGGAGCTCCCCATCTAAAGATCATGTAGAACCTACAACACTGCTCACAAAACGCCTTCATGATCAAGGGGCTCAAGCACCTCCCACACAAAGACAGGCTGAGAAAGGTGGGGGTGTTCAGCCTGGAGAAGAGAAACTCTGTGGAGACCTCATAGCAGCCTTCCAGTACCTGAAGGGGGGCTATAAGGATGCTGAGAGGGACTCTTCATCAGGGACTGTAGTGACAGGACAAGGGGTAATGGGTTAAAACTTAAACAGGGGAAGTATAGATTGGATATAAGGAGGAAATTCTTTCCTGTTAGGGTGGTGAGGCACTGGAATGGGTTGCCCAGGGAGGTTGTGAGTGCTCCATCCCTGGCAGTGTTTAAGGCCAGGTTGGACGAAGCCTTGCGTGAGATGGTTTAGTGTGAGGTGTCCCTGCCCATGGCAGGGGGGTTGGAACTAGATGATCTTGAGGTCCTTTCCAACCCTAACTATTCTATGATTCTATGATTCTGTAAGTTCTTTACTTCTGGGTGGTGAGGCACTGGAATGGATTGCCCAGAGAAGTGGTAAATGCTCCATCCCTGGCAATGTTCAAGGCCAGGTTGGACAAAGCCTTGGGTGACATGGTCTAGTCCTGGCCCATGGCAGCGGGGTTGGAACTGGATGATCTTAAGGTCCTTTCCAACACAAACCATTCTATGATTCGATAATCTACTGTATGAACATCTATCGAATAGTGTAGTCATGAGCTTATACAAACAGGATGCTTCTGCCTCAGACCTTTTCAGTTAATTATGGACATGAAAATTAGTGGAGGCTAGTTAGAAGTCCACCCATTCTCACGTGGCAAAAGAAACAGCACAAATGTCTGTTCTTCAGCTGTAAGGTGCTGACTGACTGGAGAGTGAAATACTGCTAGAAAAATCCTAAAGAAGCTGTGTGCTATCAGACAGATGGTGGAAGTGCACATGCTATATGCTCAGCATGTGCGAAGAGCAACATCCTACCTATGCCCACAAAGTAAATACAATCTGCAGGTGGCAACTGCCAAATGACCGCCAGAAAGACATCTGTGAGGACCCTGAATAAGGCCACAGAGCCGAATTCCAACAGAGACGGTAGCTGGAGAAGGCCCAACATATATGTGTTCCATATATACATACTGGAACTTCAGGATAAATCAAAACAGATTTACCAAAGACACACATAAAACTGGGCAGCAACTGGGAAACAGGTATGGTTGGTTAGTTTACAACCACATTACAATTACAGAGATGAATTCAAGGATAGGTATTACAATGTTCAGCAAGGTGAAATGACATAAACTTAGGCTATTTTGAGATAATCTTACCATTTGCTTCCCCAGGAGAATGTGCATCCTAGAAACCTGAATTTATATTGAAACCTATCACAGAAGGTTGGAGCACCCTTGGTACAAATTTAATTTAAATAAAAATAAAACTTTATAATGGATTTTTTTTTTTATTATATCTACCCATTTGCACCCATAAGCGAACTACTCTAAGCTCTCAAAACTGCAGTATTTTATGTGGAAAGGGGTGATAGCTGCTCATCATAAACATAGGAGACTGCTAATTCCCTAATTGGAACATAATCCAAAAACTGTTCAAATAAGTTGTGAGGAATCAGAGAATGAGTTGGGTTGGAAAGGACCTTTAAAGATCATCTAGTCCAACCCCAGTGCCATGGGCCCAATAAAGCAATTCCAAAACCAGGGCAGAAAGTGCTGTTAAAATGTAAGGTAATACTAAGAGAAACATAAGAAACAAACTTTTGTTCATACCTGGGTTGAAACTTGAAGGAGTCCCAGCTGTAAGTTGCAAGCAGAGGCCAAAAATTTTTAGAGGAGATTGTAAAGGAGGTTGCAAAGGGATTAAGGCTAGATTTAGTAAGATGATCCATCAAGTCTAAAATAAATAAAAGCAATCATTCTGGAGACAACTCCTAGGGAGCTGAGACACTACTCCCCAGCCACTATTCATTGGAAAAACAACAGTTGTACAATGACAGGCAACCATGGGAAAGTTACCTGAGGGCTGCAGAAACATTCATTTATACAAAGTCTGAATATGAGCTCTGTTCCCTGTCTGTGACAAAGAGCATAGACCATAAAGAAGAACAGGCAGATAGAGTATTCCTGGAGATCTGCATCCACCCAAAAATGACTCAAAACTGGAAAAAGACGAAGAGCTTAATTTCACCATGTCTCCTGAGCTGTGAACACTTCCTCTGCAGCAGAGAATCAGAGATTTACTGTTATTTCAAACAGAGCCCATGGTGTAGATTAAGGATTTATATGTACAGCAAATAAATCTGGCCAATTCAAATAACTGAATATTTCATACTAATGTTGATTCATTTCTGTTTTGCAAGCATCAAATAAAAACATCTTAATCGCCAGAATTTTCTTGTGTTTGCTCATTCTCTAATCCCTCTTCTTCCCCTGCAGGCTTCTTAATTATATGCCCTGGCCAGTGATGAAAATGTTATTATAATGAAGAATTCCTGAACCCAAGTATTATTTTTGCAGTCTTCCCTATTTTGAAAAATATTCAGCTAAACAGCACTAGAGATATAGACCATAAAGAAGAGTAGAGCTACCTTACAGCTCAATTGTAATGCTATGAAAAGGAAAAGAGCAAGCCAAACCCTCTGTTTCTAGACATGTGTGAATGAGCAGCCATGCAAAGAATACTCCCAGAAGCAATAATCCCCTTTGATAAATTAACAATTTGGTGCAGTACAGTTCTCCACCTGATAAAGGTCCTTCTCATGGAAATAACATTAAAATCAGCACAGACTGTATTTTTACTGCCAAGTTCTTCTATATAGGCAGTATTCCATTTTGATTCACATGAAACTGAGGCCATTGTGTTGTCCCCTGACAATCCTCTTCTAGAAACAAAGCATTCTGACAGCATGTCATCAGTACTGAATCTTAAAGGATTGTATATGATGAGGAAATGTAGTCTCATTAATCTCCTCTGCTCAATTAAGTCAGAAAACATGGAACAAAACCATTGTGTAGAGACACGGAAAACCACTGGGTTTATTTTGTGAATTTCAGGCTGCTAATGTTTAGAAAAACTAACATGTATTTCGGATTCCTCCTCCACGCTTCACTATCAAAAGTTACATCTTATTCATAACATCCAGAAAATTGGCACACCATTTCTGCAGCATGTATCTCTCTTCTAGATAAAAAACTATCTGTGACAAGAGCCTAAGGAAAAGTTTTTTTAAAATGTCTTCTGGCAGCTTTTTGACAGGCTTTTCTCCGCATTTCCTGGCACAAACTTCCCAGAGATACTTGTCAGCAAGCAGGTTTTCTACGCTGTTTCTCTCAGTTGTCTGGACACAATGGGAGAAGAGTGCATTCCCCAACCAACCACGAACTCCGCACGAGCTAGCTCAGTGGTTATCAGCAGGCCAGGCAGAGCCTGAAAGCAAGACCTGAGCAGGGAGAAAAGCAGCTCCCAGTGAAACAAGCCAGCCGTAAATTCCTGCCACCAACACCTACAAACACAAGATTTGCCTCTGTAAATGGAGAATGCAGCCTTTGTGCTGCCCTGGAAGCTGCTAGCTTGTTGCACAGGCTGCTTTTTAGGAAGCAAGGAGTACTACATTGGTACCCTAACTCAAGCTTCTGCTGGAACCCTAACCCTCAAGGAAATAGCCATTGTTACCTCCTCCTCCTATGACAAACCTCCACTGGGGGACGGTGAAAACCTGAGACTTCAATATTGCACCCGGGGCTACTGGTGTCAAGTCAGCAAACAGTAAAAATCAGGGGACTGAACAAGGATTACTACAGAAGGATCGTGAAAAAGAAATGTATGTACAGTAATAGTTCAGTTTAGTACGGTTCTGACATTGCCACTGCTCTTCCAAGTCATACATTTCTAGTCTATATTTTTATCATGTTTTTTTTCAAAGGATACTTCCTTGGAAAATTGGGAAACTTTTCATTGTCAACGAGGGAGATCAGGCATTAATGTGGAGTCAGGATGGAGCTTTTCAAGCAACATCTCTATTTCCGCTTGCAAGCACTTACTCATATCTTCAAGACTGTGGACGTTTTCCAATACAGATTATGCTTATCTTACAGTCTACAAAGCGTAATATTTTTTAGATTTCTTTCAGAAAAATGGTCAGCATATCCTTCAAAGAATAAATGGACAAGGAGTGGAATGAACTGTCTGATTTTCCACCTTGTAACAGCAAAAGTCCCGGATTTGTAAACTAAATTCTGTCTCTCAGGAAGATGAAATATGTAATTCTGAGAGCTTCAAAAATAAGCAAAACCTGGCTTCTGATACACCTGCGCTTGGAGGATGATGGGATTTGGAGACCATGAAAGAGATCTGAGGTTTTTTTCTATGGGAGGATCACTTAGGGCTGACACTGATGTCTAGCAAAATGAAGCATTTCCTTTTAGTCCAGGGACTCATATAAATGCAAATGTTTTCCTACAAGTTAATTAACTTCTAGACTTCGATGCTTTGTGAAATTTCTTTGCAACAAACCACTGGCTTATGAACAGAAGAAACACTACATATGCACATTCACATGCACCCACGGACCAGCACATATTCAATACAATTGCTAAAGCTTTGTTTCTCTAAGAACCTGTTCTCAGAAGCACACAGACTTAGAGCATCTCAATCTGAAGATGTAAAAGCAGAAGTACACCAACTGTTTGCTAAATGATCCCAAACATTTTTCAGAATAGATGATTTATTTTTCTATTCCTCTGACAATCTTCACATCATATTTTAAAAGGCTACATAAGCATTTTTTATAATTGTAGTTTCTTTCATTCATAAAATTTAGCCATTTAAATCCCACACACTTGATTAATCTTGTAATACCCAATAAACTTGCAATGAACTTGTGACTTTTCAGGGCCTGCATCACTGGGCTGTTTTCAGTTTAAACAGCTGTGCTGTTAAAGTTTCTTCTTCTATAGGACTTGAGGGTACCCATTTGCTTCAGAATTAAGAGCTTAGCACCTACAAATGTTCAGCTAACCAGATTGTTAATGGCCATGTTTGCTTTATACTTTCTTATATAAATAGAAAAAGTTCTTCCTCAAGTGGAATGGTTCAAAGGTTCACATGTTATTTTCCCAGCATTTCTTATGTTACTCCCTTTATTTCTACCTCTCCTCAGTGTCCAAAGATATTACTTATAAAGGTTTGCACACCCCACGTTATCTCTTGTATTCTCTGAAATCACTGCTGAATGTTTTCTTCTAAGGTGGCCAGCAAAAACTGAGCTTGCTTTACAGCAAAATCATCATAATAATCTTATGTTTGTAATAAACTGAAATATAGTGAAAAACCTGTTACAAAATGCAACACCTTAGTATTATTATTTTTGATACTTAAGATCAGTATTTGGTTTTGTTAGTTCTTTTGTGTGTGCTTGAAATTCTTCACTGGTTAAGTTACTTTTGCTTTCACCTCTCCTGATATTTCTATGCAGTTCATCTGGATACCAAATTCCCTTAAGATTGTCCTTAGATAAAATTAGAAGCTTAGCTGCTTGACAAATTGGAACATTCCTCTGTAAACATTCAATGTCAGCACTTCTGTCATCTGATTTCTGAGTGGAATTTAATATATCAGCTGTGAATAGCTTATGACCTGTCCCAAATGTGGGATTCATCTAACTAAATGCAGATGCAGCTGAGCTGGTCCCTCATTATAGTCAGCAGAGAGCACAGAATCACAGAATGTTTTGGGTTGGGAGGGACCTTAAAGATCATCTAGTTCCACTGCCCTGCTACGGACAGGGACACCTTCCACTAGACATGGCTCATCAAAGCCCGGTCCAAAAGGAGATGAATGGGAACTTTCAGAGTTCACTCACCTCATACCAAAGTAGACATACAGGTTGCCTGCATTACAACCAAACTTCTGTATTTTTCTCCACACAAAAAAGACAAAAAGAGAAATTGCCTATTTTCTTCCATTATCTTTTGTGACCTTAGCCTGATTAGCTCAGACATTCATGCCTATCAGAACCAAACTCTTGAGTTCAGATTGCCACAATGAGAGACCACTTTTTTTTCCTCTGAAACATGACTGATTTTTACTGAAGTTTCTCCTTGATCATGCTCCTTTCAAGTGAAGGCTCTTGAATAGTGGCCAGTAAATGGCCAAAACTCTGGACTTTTCTAGTCTCTTGGAAAATAGTCTGAACATGCTACAAACTCATCAGTTCCTGTGGAACTGTGAGAGGGTCAAGAAGTTTTTAGAAATCCATTTCCTAAGACACAATCTATGACCTTGATGTCTCAATCAAGGGTAAAGCAAATTATTAAAAGAATGTCCAGTTCAGGTGTTCTTTTACTGATCACCTGCTTGACTTTGGTTTAGCCATAGAACATAAATGCTTTTCTGCTGACACTGTGTAGAACTGTCAATGAATATACAGTATTATCAACAGCCACAACAGTTCATGAGCATGCCTATTTACAAAGATAATTTTGGGGTTAAACACTTGTTTTCTGTCTCGCATTCACATACTTGAAGCCCGTGTCAGACATTACCTTCTCCTTAGGCTGATAATGCTGAGCAGCTGATGATGTGTACCCAAAAGATTTGCCAGCTTGGAAAGAACTGGAAACACGCAGAACTTCTCAGCTAGCCTACATGTTTGGAGGATGCCATTAACCAGTTCTGGCATATGAGCTAAACATAGCAGTGTTCAATAATACACCGTTCAGAATGAAAATGGGAACACTGAGAATGATGCTGCATGTCAAGACACATGACAAGAAGGCAAAGGTCATGTTGCAAGGCAAAGACTATGAGCAGCAAGGCAGGTGACAGCAGCTCTGATTATAGCATCCTCATATTCAGGACTGACATATTCATCAAAGGTGGATTTGACAGATTGCCACACATCACAGGAAGCAGTTCTTTGCGTGGGAATGAAGCTCAGAGTGCTGTTAAAAAGGGGCTGCTAGTCTCACTCTTGAAACATAGGCTCAGTTTACTGAAAAACTGAAGAGGGAAGAAGTTCGTAAAATCCAACTACAGTGCTTATACCAAATGATATACTACTAAGATGATGTTCAGGAAAAACAGGGTTTGGAAGGAGTCTATTTTTACTTTCTTACTTACAAATTAATATGAGCACACCTTCTATTCCTCCTCCCCTCCCCAAAAATACCTGCAGTATAAAATCAGTCATTGTAAGAAAAAAACCTGCAAATCTATGGAAGAACACAAGCTCAGCAAGTCTATGGAAGAACACAAGCTTATCAACTATTTATTAAAATCCATCATTAAAATTGCATTTGAATTAAGCAGAGTTAAACAATTAGCAAAACAATCAAATGACTGTATAAACTATGGAAAATCCTGAAAGGAAACCTCCATAAATCTAATAGGCAATCTCTAAAAATTCATCTGGCCTACTGCATTAAACATAAATACTGATCACAAAGCAAAACTGGTGAAAACCCCTCCCCTAAAGCATTGTGAACAAGTCTCAGATATCAGTAACTTGATTAAAACCACTACTGTTCGAAACTCTGCTGCAGACCTATATAAACTTTAAAATTTTATAGTTTCTTTATAATAATAATTCTTTGACATTGTTTCTGAGCATTTTAAGACTTGCAGCTTATAGTTTCTCTGATATCTATTAATGCTGTTAATTGAATGAATTTAAGACAGCATAAATACTTTTTACGATTAGTTCATTTTAATTACTTGAAAGTAAAATGAACATCCATAAAAGGCAAATAATTGAACATTTAATTACGGAAATTTGCTATTGATTACTAAAATTTGCTTTTAGAATGGGCATGTTCTTTTGCTACTTGCAATTACTGTAATTAAGGTTTTCACATGTTAATTAGAATTGTTTTGGCATGGCAAATTCCACCCCTCTCTGTCTCTCAAAGTAGGTAATCGCACACATTTTTTTTTTTTCCCCTAGATCTAGTATACATACACAAGGAAAAGGACTTTCCAGAGCACCTTCAAAGTAAAAAGGGGCATAATTCTACCAAGTCAAAATAAGCGTAAAAACAATATGGACTTCTTTTTTTTTAAAGCATTAAATATCTCAGCCAGAAACAGGAAAATTGAAACACTCATGACAAATGTCAGTAAAATAATAAAAATACTTAGGGACAAATAAGATTTCTATAATCACAATATGACTAAATAAATAAATAAAAAAATTAAAGAGATAACTAACCTTGTTTTAACCTAAGGTGTGAGAAACAACATAACCTAACCTGAAAAAATACACTGGATTGTTTGCCAGTGAATAGCTTATATACCAGCTAATGCTGTTCTCATTCTTATATTTTAATTGCACCAACAGTCTTAACTTTTGTAGCCCTTCCAATTTATATACTTTAAGTACTTCTGAGGAAGCTTGTTGGAGATGGGAGGCAGAATGCCATCAGCCTGAGAGTTTCACTCTCAGAGATGCAGCAAACTGTAAGCTAGCGAAACTCTGCCCATCTTAAATTAAAATGAGAAACTCACAAGCCCAGGGACTGAATATGGCCTGCAACTTCACTGAATGTCATTTGGGATCATATAATTTTTTCCTTCTATATTACTTCTGACTAACACTCTGCTAGGCTTTAATTTATGGCCTAGCAGTGTATCTGAAAGAGCTATTTGGCCCTCAGTAAAGGAGAGAATATTCCAGGTTTAATTGAGTACATAAAATTCTACTTTGTGCCCTCTTGAGTCTTTCATGGAAACTGTGGCTCACCGAGGTAGACAGTAACTGTTAGGAGTGTACTTACTGCATTGAAGTTGGGAAAGAGATTGACTGCTGCAGCAGTGTCCAGAGGAAACGGAAGAAATGGTTTAATATCCAGCGATGGCTGCAAAGGTGGAGCAGGAGGACGCACTAGGGCTGGAAGAGCAGGGCTCTGGCATGTACCACCTATGTGTAGAAAGAGACAGAAGCATTCAGCAAGTACTGTGATTAAGGGGAAGGAAAAAAAGCCAACCCCAAAAAGCAACAATAAAAAGTCAATACTGGATTAAACAAATACATTATTATTTGACCACAAATTACACCATTACTGAAAAACAGCACAGTTGCCTCAGTGATGGTTATAATTCTTTGCCAGTGATTACCTCAGGTATCAGTCTACTATTATTTAAAATTAACTAATAAACCATTTCCTTCCCTGGATTATCTGGAATAATATAGTTCAGTGTATGTCTGACTTCCTTTTACGACTTCAGCTAGTCTCATTCTGCTATGAATTCAGTGTTTCATTCCAACCTTATTGCTCAACCCTCCAAAGCCTTACCGCTTCAGAGCCAACCTAAACTTCACAAACACAACATACCTTGCTGCCTCAACAGCTGATCAATACAAATCTAAATTCAGAACAGTTTCAGCAGCCACAATGCTGCTTGTGGAAAGGTATCGATAAACATTTTCTGCTCTTGCAAGGGATGGAGCTGATTCAGACTCTGTGCAGCAGAAAGTTCCTGTTGCCTAATGGTACCAACCATTAGCTCTGTGGGAACATGATGCAAATGAAGAAATCCTCTTGCATACCAATAAGTCACTACCTGTTTGCAGTGCACCCTATTTTACTTAGTTGTTTGTTCCTTGCCACAGCCAGCTAGAAACTGGAAAGATCCAAGCCTGTTCTCTTGCTTCCAATGTCTCACATGTTTTGGTTGCACTCCAAAACATCAATTCCCTGTTAATTAAAGAGTACTTGGATCCTAGGAAACTGTTAAAATGTCAGTATTCTTCTAAACTGAGAGGCAGGCAGCAGACTGTAAAAACCTGCTTGTAAGAATACAAGAAACATTTTAAAACCAAAAAAAAAAGGGAGTTTTACCCTACTGACTGAACAGAGACACAGGCAGACAGACCAACAGACGGAAGAGAGCCGGAATCTTTTCCTTTCATTCATACAGACACCTCATTAGACAAGCTGCATACATTCTTTAGAAGACCAGATATAATCAGAATGATATACAGAATCTCTCTGTATTTGGCCAGCAAATCTGCTAACAAGGTTTGCCATTAAATATGTCTAAATGAGGGCTAACAGCACAGGATTTAATTAAACAGTTGTAACAGATCATCCACAGTTCTGCTTCTAGGTATAAAATCAGCTTGAGCTAAATTTTCAAAGACTGGGTTTTGCCAAATTTCAGGTCCTGTGTGAAAGATTTCACTAAAAATCATTGAAAGGAAAACATTATCCATTAGTAAACTAAAGATATTGGATGAGGGTTTGCTCCAAGCTCACGTTAGGTTTTGTCATAGAGTCACTGCCATTTTTTGACTAATTTTTACATTTTCCTCAATTTGAAAGTGTAGCAAATAACTCTTTGAATGCAGCAGCTAAGGATAAGAGCAACAGAAAAGCAGAGGCCAAGCAGCTCTGCTTTCCACAGCTCGCCATCATAGAATCAAGTATTTAATAATTGCAATTGCATTGGCAATTGCTACATTCCCATGGAATTATTACGAAACCAGCATAAAAATAAATTGAACAGGTCACAATGATGATAGGGTAGTGTTGAACATGCCAATCTTATTCCCTTTGAATAGGAAAGACCAATGAAGTAATTTTTTTTAGATGCTGGAAATATTTTTTCTCTCACATATAATGAAGGGAAGAAATCACTCCTACTAATATAAACCTCAGTAAGTCTCTTGAGTTGCACCTGAGATTGTACAGAATCACAGAAATGCCAAGGTGAGCATTTGTCTGGTAATAGCGAAGAATCTGAAGCAGGTTGAATATCCTACAACTCACAGATGAAAATGCAAACTAGACTGAGAAATATCATCTGTGCTTGGAGACACAGCTCACTGAGTGTGTCATCTCCATGCTATGGAGGAAAGACTCACAGGTTTGGATTATCTACAGCATCAGCACTGCTATCCCATACTCTCCTAGGATACCACGCTATGAAGGGTAAAATATTTCCATTCTGTGAACCTTCCCCGTGGCATGACTAGGCGCTCACACACCTGCCGCTGCCAGCCAGGGCTGCACAAAGTCATCTGGGGACGAGAACACGCTTTAAATGGAAAAGCTCAGCCAGCTCTGCAGGACCTTGGCTGGAACTCACAGCCCCTGGAACAGAGTTTAAAATCTACCACAGTCCTGGCTAGAGTGGCACAGAAAATTAGTATGTTCAGGAGCACAGCTGCTCTCTGTTTTCTCTGTTTTTGCAATAGTGTCAGACATGTCCCTGAACGATGGAGCATGTGATAGGTATCATGAAATCTGAGCTTTTGCTTGAAAGATATTCTCTAATGTTTACAGCTGAAAAAATTAGCACTTCTTTCCACTGAACATGAGCAGAGATGTAGTCTAGAATTGGCAACAGGAAACCTGAAGCAATGGCAACTGTTTTTGTGAGTCAGCTTAACTGAAAAACCTTTGGACAACATTTGGGAATGTCAATGTTAACTACTTCCCATCTAATACATTAGCAGAGAGTTGGGGAGGGGTAGAATCCCACAGGGAAAGGTTCTTGAAAAGCACACATAGATAAATTCTTATCGTAAAGAAGGCAATATAAAGGGCAGAAATGATGATAGGATGAATACGTAATAACCAAGAAAGCCAAACTGAAGGTAAAGTAAGAGAGGTGCACTAAATCTAATAAAGGGGAATTTACTTTGAAAATAAGTGGTGCTATGTGTGACAACAGCATGCTTAGAAAATTAGTATAGCAAGACATACATCTTTTTTATTTATCTAGTATTACTGAACACTGGATTGAGATGAGCAACCATCGGGACTGCCTATGACTATTTTGTCACAAGCTTCTACAGAAAGGCCTTCACAGTCATTATGCAGATGCAACAATGCTGAGCAACACACAATGAAGATTCAATGTCAGCCTTTTTGCAGTCTTCCAACCAGCAAGGTCTGGAGTTTCACTTTGACCAATAAAGATAGGATAACAACCCACACCACTGACAGACTTTGTCCACAGCCTGTGTTTGACGCTCTGAACCTGAAGTTCACATGTACATCCTTGCCAAAACCTAGGTGCATGCATGGCCTGACTTAAGATATATATTAAGATATATAGCTGTTTCCACAAAATGTAGGCTAGCACAGGGCTGAAGTTACATTTTATGAGTAGCATGCTACAATTACCTAAAATAGGAGGATACCAACTTATTTACTAATTCCAGTATTACAAATTAGTGATGTTACAGTCTAATTTCTTTTTAAAGAGGAAGAATTTTTGCAGCACGTTCAGATCTTAAATATGAGATCAATGTTGTAGATATTTGGGAAATTAATTTTTTGCAGGAAACATACGAATAATATAATACAATGTAGAAGCTTCATTATCTCAGCATTTTAACCAAGACTGAAGTAATCATTCATTTCTTCAATTTTCAGGCAATTTAAATCACATGCAAGATAATCTCTTGGCCAGAGGCACTGGGTATGCATCCAAGGTAATTGTGAGCAAACAAATCTGAAGAAAAGCTTTCTACAGACCTTTGCCCCTTCCTATATCTCATTGAGACAGTTTTTGAGAACTCCTCTAGTGTCAATCAAGCAGCATTTTCACACATGGATGCACTTCTCTACCTCCAGTTGGGACTAGACATTTTGCCCTACCACTAGGTAATTTGTTTTGCAATACAGCATTATGCTCTGAGCACGGACAGCCTATGTGGTACAAAGCCATGTGTGTAACATGAGGTTCATACTCTTTGATGCATAGCCTATTCAGGCAGTTCTTCAGAAACCTGGTATGATATAATGACATGAACTTCATCACTGCAACACCCTCCTTGTACCCAGAACCAAGGAAAGACAAACATTCAGATGAAGAGATGATTCATGCAGGTTCAGCCACAAACTGTTCATTCCACAATCAATTATCATATTTTATTTTTTTTGAGTTGGAATATAAAGAAATATTGTTTTCCCCTTATCCCCAGTTTTGACTTCAGAGACCACGTTTCACTATGGAAATGAAAATACATTTTAAAATGAGAAGTCATTCCAAAAAGAAGAAATCAGATTTCTTTAAAAATGCTGATGTTTTTGCCTTGAAGACATTTCTGTCAGAACTCCTTACAAAAAAAATAACACCTTCTGTGTGAAATTTTTGCTTTCAGTGAAATAGCATTTTCTGATAAGAAAGTCTCCCATGCAAATAAGCAGATGTAAGAAAGCAGAGTAGTTTTCATATACAAGATAATATATAACAAGTTTTCTTAGTGTTTCTGGAGGAAGTTAACATCCTTGTCCCTCAGGTCCCCTAACACACAACTCAACAATTTGGCAACCACTTATTGCTGTATTTCATGACTTGGCTATAGAGAAAGATATGCTGCATCTTCTCCTGCACAGCCTTTCCTCATGCACACTCATTCCCAAACCTTTAAACTCAACTGCAGGTTTAGTTTCCAGAAAAAGAATCACCAGTTCTATTATCAAATAGTCTCTCCTTAGGAGAGACTATTCAGCCCAAATTTTGCAGACACAAACAATGTAGATAATTTTTTTGAAATGCATTTGGAACTTGGAGGTATGTGAACTGGGCAGGAATTCTAAACTAATACTCCATTAATCTAAATCTTTTGCAGTTCTTCCATCATTAACTATTACGACCATAAACTTTGAGTAAAAAAGCAAATCTCTGCAGAATTCCATTTTGATTCCTTCATTACTTTGCAATTCTTTCCTTCTGGCCACATTTAAATACAAGCCTTTTTAAATACATCAGAGACAACCTAAAGTAATGTTCAATTTCCCTTACATCCTGCAGTCTGTTTTCAGTATCATAATTTGGTTTCTCCAAGATACAGATAATTCCCAAGTTTTCCACCCCATCTCATGCCTCTCCCAATATAGCTTACTTGGGGTCAAAACAATATACGCATTCTGCCTTGGCAGGAGCTCCGAGAACCTTTCAGCTGGTATGACTCAGTGGAGTAAGCTGGGAATGCATCACTGGTTTCCAACTTAAAAGTTAACTTCTAGGCAACTTAAAAAGATAACTTCAAAAAGTATCAGTAATATTTTTTTTATATAGGATCCTAATATTTGACAGTTCACACCCAGTAAGCATTACAATATATCCTTAAGACATATTAGGATAGAACCTGAGCCAAACAAATTTATTTTCCCTAGAAAATTCTCAAGAAAACTAATTCAGGCTATTTTAAAGTATAAAAAAGAAGGGATATGTTCTATATTATAAATGCGAAGAACCTTACTTTTGGGTAACTCAGTATCAGCTAGAACTTTTATTTCATTATGAATTTAGTTTGCCAGTGGGCCAAATAAAAGGTATATTTGAGAGGGTTTTTTTCAGAAAGGCAATAAAGACATAAACATTTAAGAACAGTAAGCTAGCCATGATGAATAATGAACATTCTTTATCTAAAATATTAGATATCACACTTAGGTCTATAGAGAATCTGATAGAATGGAAAAATTAAAGATATCCAAAGAAAAAAAGAATAACCTGCTCTGGGATATAAAAAAAGACAATGTGACATGAATTGTAGATCTGGCTTTTAGGAATTAGCTTAATGTAATTTGCCAAGAGTTATAGTCACTAGGGTACTCCCTTTTATCATTGTACGATAGTCTTCATTTTTGCAGCAGATACTTTTCTTAAAAACTGTTGAATTGTCACTTTAAAGGTACGTTCAGTTTTGTAATAAGTAGTAAGATTTGCCTAATCACTGAACTACTTATTAGTAGTTATAGTACTCAAATGACTAAAATATGAACTCAGCATACAAAAGGTAGCTAACAGGCAATCTGTAGCTTTTATGTACATAAACAGATACACTTTTAAATGTTTAATAGGTTACATAGTATTGCATATGGACTGAAAAGAGGTCATGTGAGAACAAATACATGACGTCTGTTGAGAATTTATTGCTCAGAAAATCCATTCCTTGCAAGGTTTTTGTTGTGGTTGGTTTGTGTGCATGTGTGTTTTTTTTGGTTTTCTTTCTTCTTGTTTTAGGAAGGGAAATGAGGATCTTAAAACAAAGTGCTTTCAACACCTGTATGGTTCATAGACTTTATCTTGGAGAGCGTTTTCATTATAATAAATATCCCAATAAGTAATCCTGAAAATATTTAAAAAATGAGGACATCCACATTTAAACATATTGTTTCATACAATCCCTCTTAGTTTCAGAAAAGAAAGAAAAAACCCGAACTGCATTAAATATTTTACACCCACTAGAAAAGAAACACCCTCAAAATGGGGTTCCAACCACACCGGCTTTGATACTGCTGCCTCTCCTGAGACAGCTGGAGGATCAAGTACACTGTGTGGCAATACAAGCTTTCCTTTCATAAGTTTTGCTGTTAGTAATGTTAACAGTGGCTAGTCACTTTGAAGAGGATGAATGCAACACTGTCTCAGTTGTGGAGATCTGAGTGTAATTGATTTTTCAGTTCACTGCCCAAACCAAAAAAATAAAGACAATTAGGGGGAAAAAATAAAAATCATTGTGTCAGCTGAAACATTTCTTTCACTCCAAATTAAATTCTATAGTTTGTACTTAGATACTTGACCACTTTTATTATTTAAATATTGGCAAATTTCAAACATCCAAATCCAAACAATTCAAAATTATTCATTACAAAAATATTTTCAAATATTTTCAAACCTCTTTCCTGCTTCCCCCCACCTTTTTTTTTTTTTTTTTTAATCCAAACTAGAACTCTTTCAGTTTGGCACAGATCAATATGCACTATTTATTTACAGAGTGCATGTTTCAGCATACACACTATTCACCTGAAAAGTCTGAATCACTGGTCATTTGCTACTATTCAAAGTATTATTTTGCTTAGAGACAATATCTATCCTGCAATTCCTGCAAAGTGAGCTAGTTTAGAAAAAGATTTTTTTTTATTAGTAATAGTAGCTTTAGAAGCCTGTGGCCATGCATCATATTGGGGTTTTCAGTCTTTTTTTCACACTTACTAGCATTTTGTAAAATAAAATCATATAACCTGATATAAGAATTTTAATTGAAAAATGTACCCCTCTGTAAACCTAAAGGAGTAATTTCTCTTTTTTTTTGCATATAACGCTGTGAAATTACTACTATGATGCTGGACTAAGAAAATTTGCATGAATACACTGATATCTATTATCTTCTTTCATTGTTGTCCTTACTTTCAGAAGACAATCCTGCTGCTCCCTTTTCACTACCTTCTTCCCTCCTGCTCCTGCATTGACAGACAGCTGGGCCCAGGTTACAGACAATAAAGTCCAGTCTGTCTGAACAGGAACAAAGTGCACAGTGGTGAAGACCCTACCTACTACAGTTCAGAAAGATGCTAATGTCAGAGCCTCCACAAACCCCATAAAGTACTATCCCCTTCTCCTCATACCAAGAATATGCTATGGCCCACAGGAAACACTTTACTGAATATTTTGGTTTTTTTTAATTACATTATATCTACTGAAAATAACACATGATCTGCACTTCAGTACTTAACACTGCCTGACAATGAATTCCACTAATTCACTAGAAGCAACATCTTCTATGGATTATAAATTGCACAAAGGCAGCAACTAAGCTTTTTATTTTAGCAACATGACCTACCTAATTGAGCTCTTCAGAATCCTTTGAGGTTTTTTCCAGTTGGTCAGACAAATCTGGATGATTTTTTTTTTTCCCTATTGGAAGCCGTCGGATCACTGAAAACTAAATGATCCAAATTGAGTGTTCCACTTTCTGTAAAGTTCTGGCTGTTTCCAGTAGAAGGAAACAACAAGAAATTGTGTAACTTGGCCGCCCTGCTTATTACCAGCTGCCCATACCAAGTACCAGCCATTGTAGCTACCAGACAGTCAGAAAGCCCAAGACCACCAGTGTCATGGCTTTGGAGAAGATAAACAAGCAAAATGCCCATGAACCTCCTCTCCTCCCCCGTGAGAATGGGTGAGCTTTTCATTCCCATCTGCCTTGCAAAACAAAAAAAACAAATGTTAAATACCCAGCAGCTTTATATTACTCCATGGAATTCTGGTATTAATTCTCAGAGCACTCCTATATGGCAAGAGACTATCCCCATTTTTCAGCTAAGAACCTAGGGCAGACAGCATAAGTCACCTGCTCACAGCGCACACAAGAATCTGTGGCAGGTGAATGAATTTGAGCCCTAGGTCCCTAAACTTAATGTTCTGAGCACTGCAACAGCCTTCCCTGCTAGTCTAGTAGAGAACTGAATGCATTTTCACTCAGACTTGGGAGATCTCATGATAGGAAAGTCAATGTCAAAACCTGTTCTTCCTTCCCAACCATAAATGCTAGAGGGTAGATGAGTGGACCAATGACTCCGTATCTACACTGACAATTCTCTTTTCTTTTGGCAAACTATGTATTCCCACCTCTATATTCTGATGTACTTTCCCCTACTGCTCATGTTTTACACAGATTTTTACTTTCTTTAGTAAGAAAGTGAGTCCAAGGAAGCGAAAAGCCTTACTTGGAGTGAGCTAGAAATACATATAGGTATTCCTACCCCCAAGCACTAATGCCAGGCCAGAAAAGTTTGTCCGGATATGAAAGATAAAACAGCTTTCCCTTTTCTTCTCATTACCATAATGTCTTCATCTTGGGTAGTTATTCCCACATAAAGCAGCTACCCACAGTATGATTCCCAGTCTGCAGCAGAAATATTTACATTCAGATTCAAGCTGAGGTGTATCTTGAGTTGCGTGGGAAGCATGAGTGTTTTCAGAAAAGCACTGCAATTCATGAAGTCAGAGGAAGGGCACGGTGTTACAAATGCACATGTCCCCATAACTGCATATACAGGGCTTCTCTACATCTTTCAGCAAGTAAATAAATTTTCTTACAGTGGTATACTGACTGCACTACTGCATCATGGATGTCTCCTAACCAGTGGCTCAGAGTTATGTGCTTAGTGGCCTCTGCTAGATTTCTACTAGACCCTACCAGATCTAACCAGCTACAGGCTCAGCAAAAATCTTGTTACAGACTGAATGGATCTAAGTATTGAATGACATGGAGGAAGCTGCTGAACAGCATTAAGGGCACTGTTTCCCAACAGATCCTAACTGTGAAGACTCAACAACCTCCCCCGCCTCCCAATAAATAAATGAAATAAAGCAAAAATACAAGCGTCAGCTAAGTATTCTAAAAATCACATTAATTTTAAAGATTTACACTTTTTGACATTTAAAATATTCTTGACCTGGCATATTCTGCAGTTTGATTTTTCTGATGTTTTTATAAAGGTCATGTTTACAGTATAATGAGCATAGATTTTCAAGGGTTATTAATCAGAAGAATGCTGTATTGCAAACAGATTTTCAAAGAATTTTTCATTTTTATGATGAATATCTTAACAATTTTAAAAGTGCCATTTTTCAAAAGCATGCTTGGAAAAGAAATAACAATTAACTTCTGATGTCTTTACTTGAAATGAAACAAGCATACAACTGAGACAAATATATAACTAATAGAATGAAATAGACACACTCTACTAGTAAACTCTATGAGGACAGCACTGTGCAGCAATGCATCTTTCATTTAGCACTGAGAAAGCTCAACTTGAACAAATTCTATTAATAACTCACTGGAATTAGTTTTTGCACATTTTAAGTGGAACTTAATTCCAACACTTATTGCATGTTACTAGAGCATCCCTTCACTCTTCTGATAGCTGTAAAACCTCTACTGTTGTATTGAATAAAAGGTAGATCAACTTGGGAAGTGATTAAGTTAGGAGAAGGATGGCAGAATAAAAGCCAAAGGAGCAAAGTCTGCCGAGGTCAAAGCTAGCATCACAGAGAGGGAAGAAGCGAAGGAGGGAAAGAGGTACACAGACAGAAGAGTGATGGAAAGTCTACCATTATGTAGATCAACTTGGCTGTTGGTCTCACAGGTAGCACACAGCAAAGGACATGAAAATATCTCCCTGTGAATCTCTGCCAGTATTGCATGGACTGGGACAGGACTTCTCTTGGGATTAACCTCACAGGTTTTGTATACATAGGTAAACAAAATATACACACTTTGTATATATACATAACAAAAATGAAAAACGCATACCTACTGAAATAGAACCACATTTTTCATTTTTATTTCCTGTGCATAAAGACATAAACATTTACACAATACACCAGAAATGATCATAATATCAGAATTTTTCATTCACAAAAATCCCATATATATGTTTAAAGCTGTTAGATTATGTTCTTTCATAGGTAGGCAACAGAGTAAAGTTATCATTTTGTGCTGAACACTGAAAAAGTAGAGTGGAACCCAAAGTACAGGATTTACAAATGGAAAGTGAGCACAGCCAGAGCCACAGTAGACAGAGGTGGGTTTTAAAAGACAATTTCCTGAACATAAAGTCCTATTCAGCTCATGGTGGTTTGAAACACACTTGTTGAGATAAATTATACATCATACCATTTTTCCCATATGCATTCCTAAATTACAAATACTTCAAGTTATTTGGCTTAGGAACTTTTCTCACCAATGAAATACCTGATTTCTCACTCTGAATGAAATACCTGAAGAAAAGTAGACCAAACCAGCAAACATTAATATCTTTCATACTATTCTTTCTCAGGAACCCCGAACCCCAACTATTAGATCACGTGGCCTAATTGTCTTTAAATCCCATATAACTTTTCATATAACTTCAATGAAACAAAACCAGTTCAGCCCTCAGGAGAGAGAGAGCTGTTTCGGGAGGGTGAGGGGGGAAATCAAGAGCCTGAGGCTCTATCTGTGACCAAGACTGGGTAAAAGCAGCTGATGAAAAATTGAAGTTATCCTAGCAGGCAACCCATGCTTTGTACTGAGAAGCAAAGAAACACCAGGCAGTTCTTTGCAGTCTGTTGTCCCCATAGACACAGGGGAAGAGTTATGCTTCGTAAACTGTTAAACCTTACTAGAACAGAATTGTATGCCACCTCAAAGCACACATGCACTGTGTCCAGGAATGACTAATCTCTGGATTTTCATCAGCAGGCAATTACAAAAGAAAAACATAAATAGGGAGGTGGGGTGGGGAGGGAAGGGCCAGCTACACTCTGGGGAGAGAGAAAATCTTCCTGTCAAGTACCACCTGAATATTTGAAGATCAGAGTCACTGCCTTCAGCATTAGGCAGCTGAATTCAGCTTACATCACACTTACAGAGACATGAAATCAGATGTTGGTTTGTTGCCACACTGCCCAAAACTGAAGGTTAACTGCAGCAGTTGCAATATAGCAAGTTGGACATGCCCATAAGACAAAAAAACCATGCATGCTAACAAGCTAGCAGCCTTCCAGCATGAAGAGATGAGTCCCTTAATTCACTAGAAATTTGCAGATCATCACAGTCTTTCTTGGAATCTTTGCTTTATTGTACAGATCAACATATTGGTCATTCTTCATCTGTCTGACAAAGACTAGGGATGCAAATGATGAGCAGTTCTGGACTGCAGTAGATTTTTAAGTTCAGCAAGGGGTCAACCATGAAAGGAGAGCAGGTGCTGATAAAACATAAACCCCTCAATATAATGTTAAGGGCAAGGAGTTTGCATCAAATTTGGGAGCGGGGAAAAGTGGAGAGGAAAGGAAGGGAAGCTAAAGGAAGTAAGAAGGCAGGCAGGCAGAACAAGAATGTAAATAAAAGAATGGGATGTTGGAAATCAATGAGAGAAATCTAAACCTTGGACAGAATCAATTAAACAGATGTTTTATGGAAATTCTACATCCAGCCACAGATTTAGTTTTAATAAAGTTTAAATAGGACATGCTATAACATACTTTAAAAGTAATGGTTGTGTGACTGTATTGTATCTGGAAAATACTAACAACATTGCCAAAAACTATTTATTGCAGTCACACACTGCTCTTGTGCAAGTCAAATGATTTTTTTCTTCTTCTTTTTAAACAGAGATAAACATTTGTCATAAACTATGCTGGAAAACAGTTTCTAAGTTTTAGTTCACAGTATATCCTGATGACTAAGTATTTTTATTTCTTTCCAAAAACTGTGGAATTATGCTTTCATAGACACAGTTACAATCAAGAAAATAGCTACTCCACAAACCAGTAAGTCTCTGTATTCAAAAAAGGTAAGCAAAAAAAACCCACACCATGATGAAATTTAACAGGTAGGTACCATAAAAAAGTTTTATTAGGACTAGTGAAGAAAACAATGGCTTCCTTATATATGAGAAAGATCACACGAACATATTTTATACAGTGTTTGGTAAGAGCATTGGCCCATATATACTAACGCTGTGAGGTCAGAGTTGAACCAAACTCCCTACAAATTAGAGCCAGAAAGACTGCCAATGAAAGGAGGTCCTGCAAATGCTTTATGGCACAGTGAAATCACGGTGTCTATGGTGGCAGACTCAAGCACCAGAGCTTAGAGCCATTAAAATCTTGTTCTTGATAAGAATCCACAAAAATTCACCTTTAAGTAACACTCTGAGCTGTCAATAACAAATAAAGTGAAAAAAGAAAGAAAGTATAAATTCCAAAGGCATGAGGGCTTGAAACAACAGCATTTGGCTAACTCTCTGAACACCTAAATGCTCCGCTGTACAAGCAGGTTACCTTTATTCTCACTAATATAGTCCAGCCATGACCCTTCTGCAGCAGAGAAACCCATGACTACCTTGAATCAGACTACCTTGAATTCACTTCCATAAAGCTGCCTCTGTTCTCTGTCACAGAGGATGATTTTGAAACCATGCTTGATGCCAGTATGAAATAAGAATTACGATCTCCCTTGAATCAGGCTTTAGTGTTGTACATGCCCCTGCAATCACAAAGTTACAGATAACTAATTGTAACTATACTTCTAGGACATTTGGCTTATGCCATTGCTTGTGAATAGGAGAGAGGGGGAAAACACTGTAAAGTTTAACTTCCTTCCAGTGTTGTAAAGTTCCATATGAATTTATGTTCTCTGAAGATGGTAGGGTGGTGAGGCACTGGAACAGGTTGCCCAGGGAGGTTGTGATTGCTCAATCCCTGGCAGTGTTCAAGGCCAGGTCGGACGAAGCCTTGGGTGGGATGGTTTAGTGTGAGGTGTCCCTGCCCATGGCAGGGGGGTTGGAACTTGATGATCTTAAGGTCCTTTCCAACCCTAACCATTCTATGATTCTATGATTCTATAAGATCTGTGTGTAAGCCACACTCTGACATCTACTTATTATGGAAGCAAATCTTAAGATCCTTATAAAAGTTTCAAAAGTGAAAGAAATCAAGGTTGTTTTTTTATTAAAGGCCTGTATTGAAGCCTACTCTAAGTCTAACACCTCAGGGAAATGTCCTAATAGCTGGACTGTTGACTAAACTTGGGATACTTGCACAATAATCTCTTTTAGGAGCAGTTTATGTTTGTGTAAATGTGTATTCATTTCACCAAGGAATTTAGCTTGGGTTTCCAGCAGCCCACAAAAATCCCTTGACCACAGGGTTAGTATCTTTCTGGGAAAGTGAATACATTCTTTTTCAGTGGAGAAGTTCTAACAAAATGGCTATTTATAAATAAGGGCTACGGAAACTTTATTTTTGGCAAGCTTACACCTGACGGAGCTGATGTAGGCAATTGCTTTGAGAACTGGAAGACGTGGCAGTTAGTAGGTTGACTGTCCATCTCTTGATACTTGTGAAAATGCTGGCAGGTGCATTTTTTTATATCTCTATGTAAAACCTGCCTGTAATTTAAAAAAAAGTTTTTTAAGCAAGGAAAAGAACCTCCTTTCCTTCTCTATAGGTGGGGGAAAATCACCACTGCTTTTGCAAACAAGACACAATGGACAAAATTTTGTCCTATTTTCCAGAAACAGGCATGCCAGGCCCAATTTATCTAATCTATGACATATTGGATGCTCCAGGCTACATCCATGGAAACAGATAAAGGCTTGTCCTCCACAGATTTAATGAATGGGAATCCCTGCCCCTGGCTAATATAAATTGTGCTTGTTGATGGGCAATTCTATTGATTACAATCCTGTTACATTTACACACATACACATAAGAGTTTTCAGTAAGGTGGCATAAACTATTGGCCAAAAAAATACAAACCTAAGCCAACAGTATATTCATATTTCTTTAAGCTATATAAAATAAATGATTTTTTAGCTCTTCTGTATCCTATCCAGGTGTTCCTTAAGAACATTTTACCATCAAGCATACAGAAAATTATTCCATGATAAATACACGATTATTCATTGCATTCAGAACCTTTTCCTTGATCAAAAAGCAAAGAAATTTTTATGGGTTCTGACAGATTTTGACATAAGGTTTTCAGAGTGGACCACACAGCTTGTAGCTGTAAAGAAAAGGCAGCAGGACAGTACCTTGTGTATTGCTGGGTTACCATTTTACATGGGGGAATTTCTAAAAGAAAAACAAAAACCAAAAAACAAACCACAACAAAAAAATAACAACAATAAAACAAACCCACACAAAACCAAAACCAGTCCAAACAAAAAAAAAACCACCCTGTGGTGGTATAAAAAAAGTGGCAAGAAATGGTCTGCATACTTTCACATGCAGATTTCACTGCTGGCTAGTGATGGCAAGGGATAGTGGAAGGGACAAATGCTATTCATCTGCATTTTTACATAGCTCAGGAGCAGACTGAAACCCTCTGTAAAGAAAAAGGAGTATGATAACAGCTCAAGTACCTTTCCTGGCCTGTCCTTCTATCAGCCTGGCTATGTTCTGGTCCTCTATCAAGGCATCTTAAAATGTTATAGCCTCTGTCCTAGGAACTAAACATAGGAAAGAGTTATAAAATTTTAAATAACTTTGTAGAGAGGTCCCTTCTTGCTCATGCAATCACCCTGCTCAGAATATTTACTTATGGCCCTACATAGCTATTAAAATTTCACTTTGTGTGCATCACAAACTCAGGTCAGATATTCACCAATTTTGCCTTCACAGTTATTCATAGTTTAGAATTCAGCATTCCTTGAACTAACTGTAAATATATCTCGAAACAAAAACAACCCACTTCAAACATTTCAGCTCATTCCAGTCAAAGAATATCTTTTATCTATCTCGTTACTAAGGTGCTTGAAAAAAATCAAGCCTTGGGCATAACACAATAAAACTGTCACTCAACAGAGGGGAAAAAAAAATGTCTTGGTTGACATGTTTTAAGCCTCTCTCTGCTAGAAAGAACAAAACAGAACTAACCTTGGTTCTCCTGTGTAACACAGTTATTTGGGAGATACTAAATGTGATTTTTGAAAGGCATTGCTACCAAGCCTTTAACCATGATATGATAGAACACAGAACCAAGGAGAAAAATTGCTGTGCCGACTTTTCTGATAATCCACGCAGATGAGAAGGATCAGAAACATGCAGCCTCCTAATGTTAAGTCCATCTATTACAATTCCAGATGCTATTGAGTATGCTATATATGGAAGTATTTGCTCTGATTCTTACAAAGTCATTGCATTGCTTCGCTTTTACTATTTGGAGTAAAGTTATAATCATAATTTGATTTCTTTGTGTCACATTATTTCACATATTCGTACTATTTTTTCACATTAAAATAGAAAAGTAATCCCCAAAATTTAGGCCACAGACATTTGTTTAATTGAATTGTATACCAAATTCTTCAAGTGATTTCTCAATGTTTTTATTACTGGAGAAGAGCAAATTACCATCTCCAAAACCTACCACCTTTGAATTTTAACAGATTTGGTATATTAATCTGATGATAATAACCTTACAATACCTGAGAAGCTAACATGGCAAGGAAAGTGCAAAGAGCCTTCAATGGAACTGTATGTTGACAAGTAGGATCTCTTCTGCCATCCTCCCTCTCTGCTGCTAAGGAGCAGAGGGAGACTCACATACTGTAATCATCTTTGCTTTCCATAAGAGGTAATCTTACAGCATATTTCCAAGAAAATTAAATTATATTAAACCAGTGAAGTGAGCCAACCTATTGTCAGATTGCTATAGGAATGCAAGGATTTGCTAAGCCACAGACAAAACTTCAATCCTGCAAATACTTCTGCATATATTTAACTATTCCAATTCCTCCCATCAGTCGAATTACATCAGAAAAGTTAATTCTTTTTTAATTCATGCATGCAGAAGTAGGGTCTATCTCTTATTTGAATGACTCCATCCAACTAAACATTTAAAATGTTCCATAACAATGAGTTTTAAACAAAGACAATTCTATTCTACTAAAAAGGAATTAAAATTTTACCAAGAGTGTTTAATTTGAAGGATGAATCAAACCCCTGGATACTTGACCTACATCACCATATATAGGAGAAAATTTGTTTGCATAATCCAGAATATATTTTTCTACTTTAATACTTTTTTGAAAAAACAAAGCAAACTTACAAACCAGCAAGATGGACCACCTAAGAACAGAAACAAAACAAGAAACTGTAAACGTAAGATGAAAGTTAAGGTACTCTATGTGTATCGCCAAAGATGCACTAAGATTTCCATCTTTACTTTCTGACATCACATATTTAAAAAAAGAATAGGATTATTCCAGAGACAAGAACATACTTAGATCTAGAAATGCCATTAAAAAGCACTCAGAAACTTGGCTGTAAGTAAGTCGCTGAGAAAGAGAGACCTATCTCCCCAGAATTCCAGTCATTTAAGAAGAGTTACACTGGGCATTACTTTGAGCTGTAATACTAAAGGACAACTACTAAAGCATATGAATCTCTTTAATTAGAGGTATCAATTCAAGCAATAAGGCAATTTTGCATATAAGCCTCCAAGAAACATGAAACCAAACATAACTTGCCTATATAAGGGTTGCATTCCAAAGACCATGCACAAGCCAATTTTACGGACCTGCAGTTGCAACTAAGCATAAATACATAAATCACTTGATCCACAGCAGAGTGTTTTGGGTGTGTTAACTTGAAATGCTGAGATTTCAGTGGATGTGGGCCCAGTCATGACAAGATGTAAGATCTGCATACCCTTCTTCACCCCCACACCACTGATGCCTGCACAGTTCTTCTGTCTAAGTATCTGCATTAGGCTTGGGACTTTACACTTTCTGCTCTTCAAACTCAGACACTAGGTATCTGTAGCATCATAAATCTGTTACCTTCATTTATGCATTACAGAATGATTTGATTAGCATCTGAGAAGACTGCAAACCTGTATATCTGGCTATTCTGCTTCACTTGGACTTGGGGACAATATGTGGTAATCTTGTCTGGATAATAGTAGAATTTTAATGGGACATGTTACGATTTCCTTATTACGCTCTTCAGATAGCTAAATTATAGTTAAAATGCATTAAGAAGACCTAGAGCACACACAGCTGTTGGGTGTTGTTATGTAGATTCTGTTACTACCACATGTAGAAAAAGAAAAAAATTAAAAAAAAATCACATTTTTTTCCTCACTTAACCTACCATTTCAGTTAACAGAATACATCAAATGACTCAGATATTCAGCTACACGAGTATTTCCGCTTCCAAAAGCATTAAAAGTAAAATGTATCTCTGTGTCCGAGGTCAAGTATCAACTGTATTAACAAAACTGTTATGAAGTGCTTAAAGTTGCTTGTAGAATAACATTGCAACAGGGAAACAAAAGAAAGGAATGCAGAGTTCACGCTGTGCCACTATGCACTGTTTGACACTAAGTTTTGTAGAGCATTACTAAGGCCAAACCTGGTCATGCTACTAAATTAGTAGACTCAGACTACCAAGATTGGTGGAGACCTAAGAACAGCAAAAAGAGACTGAGAAAGTCAGTATAATTCAGTGTCTGACATCTTGAAGTGAATAGGCCACATGCTTTCAGAAGTATAAGCTGAGAATTGGATCCCACAAAACCATCTTTCTTGCATCAATACATCATTCAGTGTTTCCCTACAAGTTCTCCTGCATATGTAAGCAAGTAGATTTTAGCCTAGTTTTTATTTTATTTTTTTAAGCCCCAAACTGGAAAGCTTGCCAATTCACGTGATTTCAGGATTCTTTCTCCCTGTTGAAAGCTAGGAAAAAGTGGCATGAGCTATTTCTTAGAAAGGCTAATGCACACTGAAAAAAAACATGGAAGGCAGTCGGTGCCTGAACACGCCTGCGGGGACTACAAACCTTTTTTTTCCGTGGAAATCTATTTTTGAGAATATTTTCTTAAGTGATTGCTCTTCATAGGCAATGACCTCTGACTAGACATGATTTAGTACAAGATTTTCTCTCTTTCACCCTAAAATTCACTATAAATTTCCAGTTTGCTATTTATTATAACAGTATAATGTTATCTGGTCTTTCCAAAATGACATATTCAGAAGTCAAACTGACATCCTAATTACAAATTAAGCTTGTTACTAGGAATTCTTATCCATATACAATTTTAATATATGTCCATTCAGGAGCTCCAGGCACACAACTAGAAATGTTAAAACCAGAATTCTGCAGACTAGAAACTTGCAGACTAGAAATGAGCTTCTCCCACATGCAGCTTTTTCTGGCTGAGCTACAAACCCACAGAAATGATAGCTTGGTATGATTTGTGGTCATAAACTTCAATAGACCTGTACGAGATGATCCTCTAAGGAAAATGTTAAGCCAACTCTGCTTGAGGGAGGGAAAATGAATCTGAGCTTTTCCTTAGTGCTGCTGTTCTGCTTAACTAAAATCTGTTAACTGGAGGACAGTCACCGTAAACTACTAAACTATTCATTGAATTGTCCTGAGCTCTTTAATGATATCGCCAATAATGTTCCTTAATGAGACAAAAAAGGCATCCCAGTTCAACAAATCACTTGAGTGGTTGCCCCCTTGAAACCAAACAGAACGTAAATAGGACTACAGTGAGTTAAGAGGTATTCTACACAGCTTTTAGGTAATCAGGAAAGCTTGAAAGTCCCCATCCAAATAGATAAACTCCTTGCAAATGTAAACTTACAAAGGATAGTCACAGTGGCTTTAAGTTCTTTTTTGGGTTTGCTTGGTTTTTGTTTGGTTTTTTTTTTTTTTTTGTTGTTGTTTTTCTTTAATAATGCTAATTGATGTGGACTTAGGGATGTGTAGAACTAAATAGCTCAGTTGACTTAATTGACCATTGTCATTACTGGCACTGATGACTTGGTAATGGAAATTATTAAGAGTAATAATGACTTTTTCTTTTTTTTTTTTTTTTTCCCCCAGTGGAAAGCTGCTTTCTACCTTCTGTAAAAAAGATAATCTGCAGAGCCTTCAGTGCCTGGTAATTCCTGAGCCCTCCAATGGAAGCTCAGGTGGACAAGGGAATTGATGGAGTCTTCCCCCACAGGTGTGCAGAGCTTCTCTAGCATAGAATCATAGAGTAGTTAGGGTTGGAAAGGACCTTAAGATCATATAGTTCCAACCATGGGGAAACCTGTGGCAGCATGCTCCCTCCTGCAGATGCATGTTCCCATACGTGGAGCTCCCCACGCAAGGGAAATTGCAAGGCCAATGCTGTTCAAGTTATCCAACTGCCCAAGCTCATTTTTCCATCACAGTCAGCCCCTTTTCTGGCTACAAGACAGGGAACGACTGTCTGAGTGGGAACTGCAATCTAAATGGATCAGCGCTTCCTCCTGTACTTCTAGACTGGTGGCGGGTGAGGAAGAAACACATGCTGGCCATGCTGCTGGGCATGCCAATGTCCTCCAGCCCCAGAACTGCTCCCCAAATGGTTCAACTATACTGCTGATGATCAATTTAAGCTTTTAACAAGCATTTAATTCAAATCTGAAATTATTTGAGATACTAAACAAAACTGTTCCAAATTATTTGACAGTTACCTTAATTAGACTAGGTCTGATTTAATATTTCCAGCACAATTGAAATTTTTGCTTTACTGTGGGACCATAGAAGTTTCTCAGCATGTTTGGTACAGCAAATGAAATTGAGTTCAAGCAAATCTATTAACACAGTCCGACACTTTCTACAGTTCATTACAAATAATAATTGCTTTCTGAAAAATTCTTTCTTCAATATGAAAAACAGATCAGACTCAGTAAAAACAATATCAGTGAGGAAAGCTCAATTTTTACTGAAAGATTCTTGAACTTGAAAGAGCTTTTTTTTGTTTTTTGTACCTGCCCGCAGTTGCCATACATGCATTATATCAACAGATTTCAAAAACTGCCCAACTTCATTCAAAGTGTCACTATTACCTCAACCAATATACTATCAAAACCAGCTCCCTACATTATTTCCTAGAACTGAACTATTATTTTAAACCTTCTTTAACATTAGCCATTTATTACTGTAAGCTTCCTAAAAATGGCTAATAATTTACAACGAACATTGTTTCTTCTTATCTTTATGATTTGGAAGATATTAGCTCAGCTGGGGTCTCTCAAAGAGATATTTGATATAAACCATTTGTAATTCATTTGAATATATCCTGAGGTCAGATGGCACTATTTCTGTCTCCAGATGAATTTTAAGTGAGCTTTGTATTACTGAAAATTTTCTGGCATAGCTTTTAACATAAAAAAGTCCTTTAAAAAAATTACAAGAATATATCATGCAATCGTTATCTTCGTAGATACAGCCATGGAGAAATCTGCATACTAGAAATGCACAAAAAGCTTATTCTAGCAATGTTCATGTGATGTGTATAAGCTGAGGGATATTTTAGGTGTATTAATTGTTAATTTTCTTTCAATGCTGAGTATCAACAAAGACTGCCTACCTAGTTCTGTGCTGCATTACTTCACTGTGTTGATTCTTTTGGATATATTTAACTGAGGAAGGAAAAAAAAAATCCGGACAGAGGAGAATAAGGAATAAAAATAAATTAACATTCTAACCATCTGTATTATCTTCCTAAAAATCTGTAGAGTTTCTGGATGTCCACAGTTACACATAGCATCATTTGGTCATTGCCTTCACACAGTTTATTTCAGGCTATTTTAATAGATTTTCTTCCCTGTGTGCTGATGATAGCATGTGATGACATTTTTGCTTTAAGGTAGTCAGTACAGGCAAAACAGAGGACTGGTTGTGCGGGTGGTGCTGCCAGTACTGTTTTGCAGCAGCACCAGCATGCCACAGTGCTTTACCTGTGCCTGCCTGCCTTTCTCTGCCAGCAGAATTTATATACACACTATGGCATCAAAACCACATTTTGATGGTATCAACACTGTTAAATTTTAAATGTTGCTTTGAGGTTTTTTAATATGTTTTCAGTCTTTCAGTGTTTGTTTACTGCATTCAGTAAGTTCATCCATGTGAAGTAACGTATCTGTGTGGGCTATTTTTGTGTAGTAATATCCCTCTTTAAGACCACTGATTCTTTTTAGGTTGCAAACCTGCATGTATTGGTAAGGTAATCTATTACATGCAATGTTGGAGTGTGTAGAGCTAAATACTGATATGAAGGATACTTGCCTCATATACATGGATCTGACCATATGTAGGTATTTCTGCAAGGCATTGTGCTTTCTATACAGCACATCCAAAGCGGTGACATATGTCCAGCTGCTACTGAACCCATAGGAACTGAAATGGTGGGCTGCTAATTAACACTGAGTAGGTTTGTCAGCTGTACATATGGAAGAAGGTATTTTCAATGTTCTTTAAAAATACTGCAAAGGAAAAAAAAATAAAAAAAGGAAAACTATTGAGTATAAATGTGCTGAAACTTTTTACTTCAACCCAATTGCAAAAGAGTTAATTCAGAACCTTTCTTAGGAAAGAAATAAAGGGGAGAGAATAACAATACCATGTGGGCCAATGCAATTTCCAAATACTCAGTGCTACTAAGATTTAAGCAAACAGAAATTACTTGTGTTACTTGGAAATTAGTGCCACCCTAGCACTGCATGTGGAGAGGAGGACTAAATAGGCAGTTTTACAAGGTAGACAGACTGTGGTCAGGATTGGCGAGACAAATGTTTGTAAATGATTACATCATGTCTTAAGCACTAAAAGCATGTAGGGATACTAGAACTAATGCATTAAAATGGCTTTACAGCACCCCTATTTACGTGGCTGCCATGCCCTCAAAGAGGGAAGCAAAAAGGGAAAGGATTTAAATATATCTTTACATATGCATACACAACGTTTTATAGCCTGTTTGACTTGACTTGTTAGAATTTATCCTTTACAAACACAGGGATTGCAGCTAAGTAAGAGATTAGGTAAAGTTTTATGTATCCCTGTCAGTATTTCCTTCTTAAAGAAATGAAAATGGCTACTAAAAATAACAGATGCTGCATGAACAGTTGAAGCAATGATATTATTTTTTCCTGCACTACCTAAAAGCAGGCAAGCTCACTCAACTTCCACTGTTGAAAAATTTGCAGCTAAAGCAGCATAACTTACCAGTAATAATAGAAAAACAAAGGAGTCGTGTGCTTGCTATGTAAAAGTCACGTATCTGGCAACTAAATGCTCCTGATACATGGTTGGTTTTGACAGGATGTGAGTGGATTTGCTATCACAGGTAAATACCAGCAAACGAAACCTTATTTGCTAAACATTGCACTATAGAGACAGTAGACCCCCAGGTCGCTTCTGAAAAATTACTTGGCTTAGCAGGAAGAACACTGATATTGCCAGGACTGGCTTCCTCCTCCCTTCCTCTCCATCTCCTCCTCTTTTTTTTTTTTTTTTTTTTATTTTCCCCCATCCCCACAATTGCATATTTTGATTTTCCTTTTTTATATTTTTTTTTTGTTTACTTTCACTTGCTATTGATCCCTAGTACAACAATGGGCAACTGGATTGGAAAACACATCCATTATCTCCCTCCATCTTCCTAACATACTACACTCCATAGTGCACACATTGAGTAAACAAGGTCAACAACAGAAAAAAACAGAGAAAGTTTTCATGGCTTTCATTTGAATAAACTGTACTATCTATCTGCTTTTTCAATTACACCATAAAAGTAAATAAACAAGAGAACCACTATGAAGTAGTAATCAAAGAGTAAATTAAACCTAGTTTTCTTCGTTTGTTCTTAACAAAGCAGTTTTAATATTTAGAGACGGTTTTGTAACATACACCTACTTTTTAGGCTTAATCTTGTTTTCTGAAGGAGAGAATTGGGGAAGAGACTGTCAGGTTGCATTGCAATAAACACAACACATAAACATATAAAGTATAAAAATTACCAATATGAGCCAAACACCTTTGAGATCCTAAATATATGCTAAAATTTCAAACAGCCATACCCAGAGTTAGCAGACACTCCCAGTCAATCTCATTTTTCTATCTGTCTCCTGTAACTGCTTCAGAGATGAAGATACTATACATTATCAAACCCCAGGAGCTTTTCAAGCTTTACTTTAAAAGCAAGTGGTACATTATGGCTTTAAATTCTGAAATCTGCAGGGACTATAAAACAGAGTAAATTAGTTGGCTGGGTAATAGAGACAGGACCTGATCCCATAGTGATGAAAGAATTTTCCCTCATTTCCAAACAACTGGTTCAGCCAGCTAGCTGAAGTATTAAAAAAAAAAAAAAGAAAAAGACTAATATAACCCCAACTTGTAGAAATGGGGGGGGGGGGGGGGGGAACCCAGAAACCTGAGAAAGAACAAGTGCTTTTGTTTAAATGCTTTAGATAAGGACTCGAGATGTCTTACCTTTTTTTTTTCTTCAAACCTAAAGAAGCTTTCAATTGATATAATTTTAAGCATCAAAACAGACAGAACTCTATTATCATAATGTTAACAAGAGGCAAGGAGGATACAGTAATCAAACTTTCATAAAGGCCTCCCCTACAACTTCTATCTCAAATTACAGCTGCACATTTCACATTTGATCCAGACCCTTGCCAACTTTAGGTTGTCACACCATTCTTATGATTGAAATAACTCTTTATGGTGCACATGTACAAAGCAAAACCAAAGTTGTTTGAGGGGAATGTGTTGATGAGCATGAGACTGAGAAACTGAAAGAAGCGGTCAACAAAATGGGCAGGAGGTCTAAATATATGAGGATGCTAATAATGCAGCTTCACATACTAGTTTTCTCAGCCCCAAGTAGACTTTGCAGAATGCGTTGCTAAAATCACTGTGAATACAGGCTGACCTACACAATGTGGCTGTGCCATGTAGCAACTTAGCCCTACAACAGAGCAAAGCTTCTTCCCACTTTCAAACGCAGCAATTTGATTCAAGTACGACCTCAGACACTTCAGGCTTTGGAATTTCTAGGCAACCAATCATCTATGCAATTTCAGTTGCAAAAGTAATCTTTGCAGTATATTACATATAATAACCCTTCTTTAAAATTGAAGCCCTTATGACATTTATTGCATTTCAAGAACTTGTCACGATTTAATACGAATTGAAATATTTCCTTTATCAAGTCCAAATATATTTCTTCTTTTGCAAGTACCACCAATTTCTTTAGAGCAATGAGAAGCAAAAGCTTCAAAAGGATTCCTGTAACCTGCTTAATATTTTTGTAACTACAAAAATTTCTAGAGTTGCCACTACGTTATTTAAAAAAAAAAAAAATCAAAACAATATGGAAGGATATCTGCATACAGTTATAGAGATGTAGAAGCCGCATGATAATTCCATGCTCAAAAGGTCTTATTAAAATAATTTATAAAAATATTTATATGAATTCTTCTTTAGAAAAAAAGATGGAAAGGATAAAGGCATGACACTGTAACAAAATTAAAAAAAAAAATGGTTTCTACTCAACATTTGATTTCTTAACAGAAGCAAGGCATTTGCTAAGAAGGGATACAAGATCAAATTCTACAGTCATCCCAGTTAAAATATGTACAGACACAGTCACATGCATGCTTGCATGTGAACACTCACACACACACACACACACACACACACACACACACACACACACACACAGACCTTCAGCTGAAGCAACTGTGAACTCATCTTCTCTAATGAAGCAAGAAATCATTAATTCTAATTTTGGTTTTGGAGCAATTGTGCTACCCTCAAGAAGGGCAACACCGGGAATCGTAGAATCATAGAATGGTTAGGGTTGGAAACGAGGTTTTTTGTGCGTGTGATATGGTAAAATCACCCTTTATTTATGGCAACATACTAGATATATTTAGATGTATTTTAAATTAACAGTTTCTGTAATAGAATCTAAAAGGTTACAATCTACCACAGAGCAGTTTCTGTAAGTTCAAACAGGATTTTATTTTTTTTTAATTATTATTATGCATACACGCATTAATGATTATTCAGTGCTTCAAGATATGAACTTCACTGCCCAGGAGGCTGCTATATTCCAAGTGTAAACAACAGACGCACACAGATTTTCAGATCCTATATACTGGTTTGCTCAGCTGAATTCTTCTGTCACATACAGCATCCATTATATACTAACCACACTTTCTTGTTGCAGATAGCTGGTGGTAAAACACAGTTAATAACCCAGTATCTGTGTTTCCCAAAACATTTTAAAAGCACAGACTTATCATCACAGATTCATCCTGCCTTAAATGAAGACAAACAGAAATACTACAAAAGGCCTCCACAGTGTCTAACCTAGGGAAATATAATGTAAAAACAAACCAGTGACAACTAGATATTTTCACTGAAACTGCTGAAACAGGTTTTGTTGGTTGGTTCGTTGGCTTGTACAATGTGTGTTTTCTTTATAGAGGCGGTGAGATTTGGGGGGTGGAGGGGTGTGGTGTTATTTTTCCTTTCGTGACTCATCCAGCATGAAGTTTTTCTACAAGAAAATGTTCCAAAAATATAAAGTGATACTCAGAATAGTAGTACGTATGCAGATGAATTACTACACTCTACAACGCTGACTGACAAAAACCAACACCGAAAATGAAAACAGCCAGCACGCAAACAGAAACATGATGGCATATTCAGGCAGATTGTTGTTTCCCCTTAACAGTTCTATTATTTTATCCCATAGGATATTTTCAGTCTGATATTTCAGATTTCTTGTATAATATGAATGGAAACATTGAGAACAGAGGATACTTAAAAACAGTAATAGGTTCACAAAGGGTGGAAAGAAGGAAAAAAAAAAGTATGAGGTTTTGCTTTTTTTTCTCCTTTTCATTGTAAATTTTAATTTAATTTTTTTTTTTTTTTTTAGCTGAGCTTCTTTACAGTAACAGGAAGATATGGGGGTGCCTGAATGATATTTTTGGCAGTGGGGGTGGAGGACTGGCTTTGCTCTCGATTCCAGTCAGGGTTTGCCGAGCGCTGAGGACCAGTGATCACTGTCCCATAACTGCAATATCACTGCAGCGTTTCCTCTGGTTTGACGACCGCCAAGTGTGGCGCCGGTGCACAGCACACACCAGAAGCTCTCCCCCCTTCCCTTCTGGAAAAACGAAGAGTGATTTCCACCTGAGCGACCAGACTGACTGCCCAGCCTGAGGGACGGCCGCCGCGGCCATCACGCTCGCAGGATGAGCCAGCTCCCATGAGCCGCCCGCCCTGCCAGGCCAAGGAAAGCATGATGATGGTGAGGTGGCCGAGCCAAGGCAGCCCCACAAGACCTTTTAAGGTAGAGGTGGCAGCGTCCAGCTACAACCATAGGCCACAGAAGAACCCTTGTGTTGAGCAGAACTACAGGAGGTCCCTTTATTGGCATGCAACATCAGCACTGTGGCACTGACAGCCACCGTTTCTCTTCTCAGAGCTGCTGAGATTGGTCACAACTGATTTATCTTGTTCTAAATTATTAACTCAATGATAAACGCAAGCAAAAGTTGCTTTAGATAGGTACGTATGTTCTAAGTGCAAAATGCCAACATGTTAGAACACTTAACAAAAATTCACTATTTTCATTGGCTTTTGGCTTACTCTATAAACATACTACATATTTTTTAGGATTTTTATTATTATTATTACCATTCCATATTTCCATTCAACTTGAAATGATGAATACAAAACCAACCCAATAAGTAACAAATGTATCCACGGTGACCAAACAACAAATTCTAAAGCACAGCACGGTGAGTGAAAATTAGTAGTTATTAAAACCACTCCATCAAAATTCTGGTGCAATATAAAAGAAAGGCTCGTGCAATTACAAGGGTCACAATAAGTTTAGTTATTTGAAGGCTCAGCTCAAATATTAGAATATACATATTAGAATGTAGTAGAATAGTAGAATAGCTCAGCCCAAAATCTTCTTGAAGACTTCAGCTTTAAAGAAAGCAATAAACACTATGCTGATTCCTGAATTTAACAACTTTTCTCTCTGACTGTTAAGAACCTCACTTCACCCATTAACTCATGCTCTATAGTAATCACACTTTTGGAGGGTTAGGTCCATGGTACTTTATTCAGTATTTATTTCAATCTTAACCCTGTACATGTGTGTTCCCATTATACCACCTTACATCAGCAGCAATCAAAAAAGAATGCCTAGAAAATCATGCAAGATGCATACAAACATGCAGAAATGTTTTATTTTTCATTCTTTGCTATACTTCTGGTAGCCTAATAGTAGAATATCCTGAGAAAACTAAAAAACAAACTGCAGAATTCTTCACTAATAGTAAAAGGAAATTATTCTTTTTCCTCAGAAAATACAAAATCCTGATATTGTCTAAATGACATCTATAGCAATTTTAAGTCAAAATAGGTGCGTGATGTACGCAATCAAGCTTTCACCCAGCTGTGTGCCATACTGCTTTGTGCAGTAAGTGCTACAACAGGGACAGGTGAGATTACAGATGTTCTGGCTTCTCACAGACAGAGCAGGAAAACACCCAGAACAACCACAGGTAAACATTATCCCCATTAACTCATGCTTTGTTACGCAAAAGACAGAAACAAGAACATTTGTTTGAAACTTCAGATTAAAGGAAGCCTCAGACTGAACAAAGCAGACTGAGAACCTGCCTAACAGAAACTTTCAGCTGTACTCTCAGAAGTGAAATTTCCTACAGAGCAGAAAGGAAACACAATCCAGTTTGTTCCAGTTAAAAACCTGTGTTGCACCAGAAAACAAATATGCGTGTAAAACAGTGGTTTGTATTTTTTTCAAAGGAATGACACCAAAATAAGTTTGACCAATGTTACATGGTTCTGAAAATTATATACAGAAAAAAAAACGATAGAAGTAAGTACCACACAGCTAGCATATTGCTAATACCCTAACCCGTATAACTTCGGGAAATCATAACTTCTAATCCTAGTACACAGGCAACTGACTGTAAAAAAAAAATCCATCTTGTGCTTGCAATGATACTCAAGGTAGAAAAATAACCCAAAAGAAACAAATGAGAAATTAACCTAACGCCACTGTTAAAAAATAGTGAAGAGACTTTATCCAAATACTCAAACCCTATACCATAATGCTTCTCTTTTGTTCCTCAGTCTTTGCAAAACATAGCAAAGCTAAACCATTGCATGTTTATCTTCGAAAGGGACTCTGAACAGTTCTGACAACACAGCCAATGTGTATTTTTTCTGTTAAGACAGGCAAAATCAATCTGTGTTAATAACTGATGGGTTTCACTGTTTAAGACACCCCCCCACCCCACCCCCCCACCTCCTCAAATATTTTTTTATTTTATGAAAATAAGAAAATAATGCATGGTATGTCAGAAAGCACAGTACTCTTGTGCCAGGGCTCAGAATATTACAGAAGTTCATCTGTTTAAAGTTTGAAGAGAACTCCTGATTCAATATTTAATGAAACTGGGAAAGCTGCTGAATGTCCCAGAAATCCTCCAACTCTCTGCTCTGTGTTCATTCTAAGTATTATGCAGCTATAAATTAACACTGAGGCTCGATGAGGTTTCAAGTAGTCAGGAATAGTATTTTTCCATCACACAACCCAATTTCCTATTTCTTTTTCTTGCTATTTAGCAGTACTAACTTGCAGCATTATATCGCAATTGTACCTCCCAGCTCAGTTCTGCAGCACCAGCACTACGTTGCTTAGACATAGCTCTACGCTCCAGCATGTTTTTAGAGTATGCAGCCAGCTCAGCTGTAAACCTAAGGAAGATTTCCATCAAGCAACAAAACTAAACTCTGCACAAATATTTAATAGCTCCAAAACCTCTAAAGGCTTAAAAGAACATGCATTTTGTGGTATGCTCGGAGCCAGCTCCACACCGGTGATCTGCATAATGCAGAGCACTTGGCAAACACACCACTGCAAATAAAGCATTGTTTTGCCTTTGCATCTCTGAATTCTTCAAACTAAAAGCTGAATGAAATACCAAGGCTTATTGTGCCTCCCCACCACAAACAGTGCAGTAGCAGCTTGTCCATTACATTAAGTTCGTCTAAAACTTCCCATGCCTCACAACCATTTCTCATCCCCTCTCAGCAGATGAAACACAAGTTCATTTAAAACAAACTGAGTACGAGTTCATCTTATCTGGCTTATTTTTCAAGCTGCTAAAACTATGCTGTAGCCCACTCAAACAGAAAATTTCTCAGACAATGGAATCCTTTCAAACTGCAAAGCCGACAGGATTCCCCAGTTGTCAGTTTTTGGTGCGTGCCAGCACGAAATGTTCTTGAATCTGAAATTTATAATAATCACTCCTATTGATAATGTGAGCAGAAGCAGAATTACATCATAGTTAACACTTACCAAAATACATTATGTTTCTCATTAATCATGCAGTCAGGATCCCACCACTGTGTATTCAGCATTAGCTCCCGCGCAGGGCTGACATGTAAAACGGAGCTTTTTCATTCTACATTATGTGGAAATTTCCCAGCACAAGAAGCGTGAGTGAGCAGTGTGCCTCCTCAGGATGAGCGCTTTGCAGGCAGTCTTATCCCTGGTACAATCCCTGTCTGATTTAGCGTTTACTCCGGCTGCATGCTGCACTGCCCATTCTTACTGTAATCTGACTCCTCCTTCTGATGTCCTTGCTGTGCCTGTGACATCAGGGCTAAGAGTACTACAAACAGATCCTTTCCTTAACGGGCTAGCAACGACATGCTCTAAAATCCCAGTTAACGTAACTCTGGTTTAGAGAAAAAAAAAAAAAACCTTCTGAAATGGCATGTAATCTTTTGCCCCCCCCCCCCCCCCCTTTTTTTTTCTGGCTGCAAGCTCAGTTAGTGACATAACGTGCTCAATTGCATAATAGATGGGAAACACAAAGCATATATTGTTATTTTTCTTTGAAGTGCAGGCTCCAGGAGAAGCCCCGAGTGCCCCGATTCCCCAACTTCAGTAGAAGGTAAAGACGCTTTGCACTTTGCAAAATCGTGTCCCTGGGGACTTTTTTTTTTTTTTTTTAAATAAGTCAATAATTCCATTTAAATAAATGATTTTAATCCAAATGTTGGCTAAAGCTCAGTCTGCCTCTATTTTTAAAAAGCAACTGGCAAATAGGTAGCTCAATTTCAATAGAGCCAAACTGATTTTTTTAAACTAATATTTCTTCGCATGAACAACAAAGCGTGAGGATGGGAGATGCATGACAGCAAGGATTTGGAATGGAGTTTACAACCTTTCACCCTCCAGGTTTCCAGTTCCTTTCTGTCCCAGGTTGATAAGTTATTAGCAGATGGTAGCTATTTTATTGTGCTGTGACAAATGAAGTGGTCCTAAGTTTGTTGTAAACAGGTCCCTCCACAGTCTCTGCTTCTATATGAACTCATAGCAGCTTCAGAGGGAGACTGACCAAAGAAATACCGAAATACTCTCCGCCTTCCGAGAGCAGTGCCTTGGGATGGATCTGACACACACTGGTGTGGCAGTGTGGTGAAGAAGATGCAGTTTGTATTTATGCAGGTATTATGTCTTTTCTGTGAGTCTATAGAGGGCATCGGTTTCCTGCTGTCAGTCTGGCGTGTATCACTGATAATACACTTAAACTAGATAAAGGTAAAAAAAAAAAAAAAAAAAAAAGGACAGTATGCCGAAGCATTTATTTCATTATAATAGGTTCTAATGGGATGAATGCTTTTATTCTACAGGAAAGAGGATGACCGGTATAATTCATTTAAAGCTCCACTTCTTATTTGTAAAAGCTCCATGCAATAACTATTATTTCAAGAGGTCCAATCACTTAGGGCAAAATTATGCCACCAGCACAGCAGCCAATGAACGCTCCACTTGCAGCAGAAGAATTAAGGGCCCTTACATACATCACTGCTACGCATGCCTCAGCAGGTTTCCTCCGCAGCATTGCTCTCATGAGGTTTCATGCTACCTGTATGAAAGTCACCAAGATTAAACACTGCTGGGGGGAACTGGGGCATGAATTTCAGTCCTCTCCCTCACTGAAAGTCCCACAGCTCTCTGTTTCTGATGCCTAGCCTTTCTCAGTGCCCTTTCTTATTCTAACTGCCCCTAGGAAGAGGCATACCTGAAATGAGATCAACTGCAAAATAAACAGCTTCACCACTAAAAAAGCACACAGTGCAGAAGCACGCTTTCAGGCCACAGTGCACAAGGGATGAAGATCAAGACCTCTTGTGTGGTTCACACTGCCCAACAGAAACTTAAGTTGAGCAATTCCTAAATTGCAGTGATGAAATATCACCTAGAAACCCCTTGGGGGGGGGGAAAGAAGTTCTTTAGAAACAATGGCTGGTATTTTAACTAGAGGGTTTGGACAGCAAGTAACAGAGGGTATTTGTGGCACCTTCCTTTCCTCTACATCATCGTTACAATGCTTATTCGCTTCTCTGCATAGGGAAGGAGACCTTGCTATCGGAGACAATACCACCCTCCAAGGCTGGTTTAAAATATCTCAGCTGAGCCACTTTTGTATCTTCTGAGCAGTAGGTATAAGCTACTATTAGGAGCCTTCTGCAGCACAAATATTCCCTCCCTTCCCTATAGCGAGGGTAAAAACTCAGAGAATCAATTCGCTATGAAATCCTTCATCTCCTTTGCTAGCTCCAAAGTGCTTTTGCAGAGGCACTGTGTGGTGTCCTTCAGGACAGTCTGCACCCAGACACAGCATTTGCCTCTTAGGCTGCATTTACCTTATCACAGAAAAGCTTGAGATCATTCTACCAGGAGTCATACCCTGCAAGATGTAGGCTACCTCCAGTCTTTTCCTCCAAGCTAATAAGCCTGATCTGTGCCATCAGCTGGACAGCTAAGAGCCTGGGTACAGGTGGTGCGTATCTGTGTACATTAGTAGTCAGGCAACAATCATGCTGCCTTTAAACATGCTTTCTTGAGCTGGCTGCTTTGTTACAATACCTGTACCAATTTGGTGGAGTCTGATGGCCAGCATAAACAGCAAAGTGCCATGTAGATCTCTGTATTCTCCACTACTTGGTTCTGAATGTTACTTTCAATTTTGTTTTTCCCTTTAGGATGCAAAGAAATCAGGACTATCTCCCCCATTTTTGCATCTTATTTGCATTCTTACAATAAGCATACAATCAAAGCAGCCAAAGAGAAACTAAAACAAGAAGTTTTCTTCAATTTCTTTCCATTTCAACTATCAAACACACACAAGAGAGAAGGAAAAATGGTAGCAACTCCTGGAAAGCAGTCACAGCCCAAATTCACATACTCCATACCAAATTCTACTTTCATTTACACACATGCTACATTAATAAACTGCAAAAAGAAGTGTCAAGCAAGGGACAAAGAATAAATTTTATTCTCAACATAGGATACTGCCACTGCCAGTGAAAGTGAGGATTAGGTTAGTAATTTCGATCCCACATGGCTGGTGTTTTAACTCAAACACTGAAGACTCTGCTGAACACAACCATGGGGAAGTCAGAAGCAGCGAAGACTTGTGTATCTGGAGAGCCGAGTAGACGTGGTCTGGGCATGCAGGATCATGCAAAATAAATGAACAAATTAGCCCATGATGTCAGCCCACGGTGAAAACTCCCAGTCATCAACAAGCCAGCACAGGCTAACCACCATTTATCTTTGCTACAGATGCAAGTCAACTGCAAAATTAACATATTTTCATGCATGATTCACCTATAAAAACAAAACCCCCAAAACCACTATGATGCAGCAACGCCATAAAGATAACATGAGAAAAATACCTTCTGCTAAAACAGCTACCTCACACCTATATTTCTAATAACAGAGGTAGCTTCTACTCCCCGAAATCCTCTCTCCTGCCAACTTTCTTTTTTTTCCTACTAGCATCTCCACCTCGATTTCTTCTGCTCTTTCTCACCTTGACAACCCCACTTTGGTAGCAGGTTTGCCACAGAGGACAGATTTTCAAAATGCAGACTACTCCACAAGGCATTACCTCCTCAGAATAAACAAAAAGCAAGCTGAGATTACAAATGTCCCAGAAGTGCAACGTATACCCTCCATTTCTCCAGACCTGGGAAAGCTGCAGGCTACCCCACACCCCTGATTTGGTCTAGAGCCAGAAGGCCACTTCGTGAACTAGCTGTGATATCTGTGCTTTCTACTCATTTTTATCTATCCACTGATTTACACAATGCCTCTACTGCAAGTATTAAAACCACTCTCAGGCATGTCTTTTGCCGAGACCAATTAATATTTAATATTAATGCATCCAGTTAATTCCCTAGGATTCCTGGAAAACTCTCTTCCAGTTTTGAACTCTCCCAGGAGGCAACTAATATTAGATTTATACCCGGACTTTTACCAGTTGGCTTTGATGAATTTCAATTAGTGAGGCTGACCACAAACCTTTCCTTGCAAATACAGACACATATCAAGGGACTCTGCTGGCAGAAATACAATAGTAGGCAACAAAATATGCTAGTGACACAACATTTTAAACTTACGCATCATGTGTAGTAGGCTAAAAGATTTCATACACTTGAAATGTTTCCAGATTTTCATAAAATAAGTTTTATCTACTGTACATACACAGCTATTAAGAATAAAAATGCACTGTGCTAACAGTTGTTTCTGAAAATAAAGTGGATGAAGCAATCTAAATTACAGTTTACCTGCTAATTTGCCAAAAGCATCCCAAACGTAAAAGAGTCTTGAAAGTAAAGTAGTGCTAGAACTTCTACATAATTTGGAAATTGATGTCTTGCTGATAATTCATTCCTATTAGTACTATAGTAACCACAGTGCAGAAATTAAAAACAGCAAACAAGCCACAGCTTTGTAAGGCTCCAAAAGTAACTGAAAGTGTTTCCAAGAGCACATATTTTTGTGCCTCAACTCAAATATACTAAGTACATCAGCAGGAAATTTGGTTTGTTTTTATTTTTTAAGCCATCTGGAGTAGTTTAAGACATACTACACAATAATGCAGATTTTGTGTTTCGTTACTAATCTCTTGAGGTTATGTTAAAGGATAAGAAGGGAAGGAATAAGTTACATTTGTATATTTTAACTAACCATAGAGCTCATCTTTGGTTTTGCACATTCTCCACTGGCTAAAACTACCAAATGTGTTTTTTACCCTTGACTCAGAAGTGTCACTTCTGGAAATCTGCAATATTTGTCACCATTTAACTGCAGCAGTACCCAAAGGAACTCTGTACTGCCACACGTGAATACAACTGGAGGAACTTAATTAATCTTCCTGTCACTTCCATGATGCTTTTCATTAGTTTAGCTGCTATCTGATCAACTGTTCCATTCTCTATTGGAAATGGCTAACCAGAACCTCCTATAAAAGCATCTTCAAGAGGTAAACAAAGACCCACCTTTGATTTTGAGAGCCTTTACAAATCTTTGCCATGCAGACTTTATCAGTTCAATAACAGTAAATGCAGCACTGTTGTTTTTAAGCAACTGGGATTTTCTACATACAAAGTGTAAGAAATATAAATAGCAACCATATGCATTTTTGTAAGCTTAAAGCTATTCTTGCATTTTATAGTTTGAGCACAGACGACATGTGGTAATTGAAAGGTCATACTTCTCTGAATTTTCTTTCCATGAATATGGGTAGTTACTACATGAAGAAACAGAATGCTGCAAACATTTTAAGCACTATTGCTGCTTATTGTTTTACTAAGTGCCCACTCCTGTCATCTTTTGCTCCTAAGCGTGTGACAGGATTTGAGATAATTAATATAGATGAGCACAAAACTGGTGCAGAAGCTTGAGTACATACATATATTGATACAAATTTTAAAGAGAGGGATGGTCTTAAAGGCAAACAAGACCAATAGGCTTATCTGAGTTCACATCAAAGATATTTTTACACATACACACAAAAACCTATTATTTTTTCACTCAAAGAACGACAACTGGAACTAGTGATAACATCAATTCCAACACACATAGTCTATCCTTTGTTCCTCTTTATTTCTGTACTGTGTTTAGCACAGTTTGTCTAAATAATGCGTGGGTTTTGAGTAGATCACATGTAGACAATCCATCACTACCTTTGGTGAGGTGAACAAATTAGTGTTTGACTTTTTCTATCCATCTTTCTCACACTCTCTATAATTTTGTGACATACGTTTCAAGAGTTATCACCATACCCAGGCATTATATTTTCCAAATTTATAAATTTATGGTATATAAATTTAAACTCATAAATGTAGATGTGGGACTGAAAAATTCTGTATAGCTTTTCATTCTATATTATTTTTTGCACTCTGATTTACGGGATGCAATCCATTTTTAAGTCCAACCTGAATTTTGCATTTCTGATTTGCATCATGAATTAGCTAAATTTGGTATGTAAAGGACCTGTCAACAATCCCTTCTTAATCAGGTGTGTACATGCCGTATGCTGTATTTGTTTAAAAGAAATCAGTGGCCGTAACTATGCACATCTATTCTTTCTAAAATCATCTTTATCAATCAAACAACAAGTCTCAAGTAACAAACTCAGATATTACATAGTGAAATAGCCTATTTATACTGCCTGTTCTGTCTGTTGATATTTCGTTAAACTAAAATAACTAATATTTATTGCATTATTAATTAGAGACCTTTTCATTTTGCTTATAAATTATAGCAATGTGATTATTATACGTGTCAGTTAAATTTCAGGACCATCAAATCATTAGCACTCCTGTATTCCCCTGTGGTTTCACATGGGTGGTTTGGGTTTTTTTAGGCAGGGCTTTTGGGGGTGGAAGTTTTTGTTTGCTTGGTTTTTGTTTGGGGTTTCTTTTCTGGTTGGGCAGTTTGGGGTTTGGTTATTTTTTCTTTCAAGAAGGTGCCCCAATAAAATGGGGATCTCCTCAGCAAGCCTATTGATTCTAAACTAACTTTAGTGCAAGTAACTCCTGCTTGACATCTTCCTGTCTTTCTTCCATGCATTTTGTGCCTCAGCACACCATAGCATGAGGACAGTACCAAACATTTTTCAAAAAACCAAATGAAAATATTTCTTTAATACTTATATGTCTTTCAAATCACTCGTAACAATCTTACTATCCCCATCTAGTGGCTTATAATATTAGGATTTTTGTCCTTATTAGACTAAAAACTTTATTTATTGTCTTTTGCCGGGCCAACTGCAGATCTTTCATTTCCTATTTTTGGCTTTCCCTATAAATTTTCCATACTTCTTGCTTTTCATTTGTATAGATAGTATCCACTTCCCCTGTTATGATTTTGTTCCAAGCTGCTTTTTAATTTCCAGTTGCTGTCCTTATTTTGTGGCTGAACCAGAACAGACTTCTAGCCAAAGCATTCAATTTTATGAACATGAAATGACCTTTTTTTTTTTGTGATCTGGTGGCCTCTAGTTGTTTGAGGAAGTGTCAATTTTCTTTCTAAGCCTTTCTATATTTTTCTTCCCAATCAGTTCTGTGCCTCATCTTCCTTTAAGAAATAAAATAGCTTGAAACACAAAATATGTAAAAGATTTTATCTGCATCCTGTTTGCTCGTATAGAATATAATCAAATCAGTGTTCACACCCTTGAGTCCCTAAATGGAAAAAATTCAAGATATAGACATGAAACAATACTCCTTTGTTTTCTTGATGCTGTATAGAGCTGTTTAAGAAACAAACAAAAAAGCAATGCAGCATGATTTTACATTTCCTAGTGATTACGAAGGCATGAAGCTACGATTTCAATATATAACTGCAAGAGGCAAATGCCAGCAGATGCAGTCCCAGGGACCTACAAGGGTCCCTGAGCAGAATGAGTTGAAGCGCAGGTGCAGTGAATTTGAAAGGCCAGATCTGAGAGTGAATACTGGAATAAGAGCCTGGTGTCCTCAAGGTAACAGGGAAAACAGTAAAGCAGACCAAAAGCCCGGGAGCTTGTCTATACAGGGAGAAACAGGAAGTTTTTATCAGCAGTCCAAAAAGAAGTGTTTGGAGAAGTTTTGCTCTGATTCAAGCTCGGACTGTGGAAGTTCATCAGGAAGCATTCGTGCCAGTCATGGGAGCTGGGGTAGCTGGAGCAGTACCAGCAGTTCAGAGATAAGTGAGTGGGTGCAGAACACCTTGATTTATACTGGATTGACAGAGAGGAGCAAAATTGCAGCAGAGACCTAAGCCAGGAAGGGACACAAACACTTGCAGCTGCACAGCACTACAGCTTCTCTCCTGCTTTGGAAAGCTGAGCTACTTTGCAGCAGTACCCAAAGCATCTGCAAGATGCCAGCATCATGTCTGGAACCAAGAACAGGCAGGAGCTTAAGACACATCCAGCTGTAACTACCAAAAAAGGAGGCATCTTGACTAAACTAGCCAGTGCTACAGGTGTCTCATGGGGTAACTCATCCCATGGTAAACTGTTACCTGAGAGGAGGAAGCTCAGTTCCTCTCTGCAGGTATTTCTTTCCACTAATTCACAGAGGGGTATCAACATTTAACTTTGGTTAGACAATGCACTTTCAGCCAGTTAAAGGTAGGCAGGAGAAATTTCATCTCCAGTGACTATAAAACAGCTTAACTAATCTCACAGAACTTAAACATGCTGCGTTTGAATTCCCCTTTAACATCCCAGTTTAATATCCAAGATGTTGCTATCAAAGGAAATGCTAGTGGAAGCTGAGCAAGTTGCAATCTATCAGAAACTGCCATGCAAAAAGAGGAGGAGGACAAAATGGCAGCAGACAAAGCACTAATTTGAGGGTATAAAAAGATGAAAGTTACAGTAGTGTTCAACTTTCCATGAGACAGTTTTGAAAAATGTGTACTGTTTTTGTTCACACCAACGCTGAATTTGATTCACGTGTCGATGTGTAAGCATTTTGCTCATGCAAAGAAACACAGGCAAAGAAAAAAATTGTCAGTATCAGTGATATTAATTTTTTTCCATAGTAGATCTCACTATAGGTGGGGTTTTACTCAGAAACTGATACCGATGTTTTTAGGTGTATATGTGGGTGCCTGCCTGTGAGTTCAATGTCTAAATTCCCATCAGAGTCAACAGAGATCAAACTGATGCAGTCAACAAGATTTACACACCACATCTGGACATAGACACCAACTTTGGCTGGCCAAGTCTCTCTCCTCCATTAGCTATATTGACTAGAATTTCATTAATCAGAAGGGGAGCTTAAACACCCAATTCACTCACAGATACCTATGCACATGTACCTAACATACGTACTCTGAGAAATGCAAGCTGAACTGCAGCCAAGGCTTCCAAACCTCTCAAAAGATCCGGGACCCCTGCAGATCACTCATACCCATTGAAATTCAGCTCCATCTGGGATCATCACAGCAACTACCAACTGTGCTCAGCAGCACTAAGCAGCAATTTAGAACAGAACATGAACAACACCTGCAAGTGAAACCAGCATGAAATTTATACAAGAAGAATTGAATTATCTCTCAAGGAATTAACTATAACATGAGCTTGAGAAAAAAGCCTTGGCTCTTATGTGACCACACAGTGCATTAATATTCCATCTTATGAAAAAAAAAAATCCTCAAACCCCAAACCAAACAAGACCAACAACTGCAAAATACAAGTGAACAAACAAAACCCAACACAGATCAATAATGTCTGTCTCAAAAATGTACAGCACTACTCTTGAACGACCAAGCTGGTATCCTACAATAGCCATGTTCCACTACAATTCCTGTGGATTAATTTATAGTATTTATGCTTATCTGTAAGAAAGAAAATGGGAAGATGCCACAAGTGGCTGTTAGATGACATAGCCAGTTAGTGTTAATACTGAAAAGAAAAAAAAAAATTGAAGATTGCCCAGAAATAATTTCTTTCTTTCAAATTTCAAAGGCTCCAGCACTTTTCTCCTAGAAGGGAGGGAGGGGAGGAAGGTACTGCTGTTTAGGACTCTGCCAATAGTGTTCAAATACATTCCTACTCGGTTTGTAACAATTAACAGTAAAAGGAGAGGTTTCATCTCTGTTCTCACCTTTTGATCTTATTAACAGAGCCTCCTGCCATTCTAATTCAGAATGGCATGTACAGAAAAAAAACTCCTGTCTGTATCTGTTCCTGACTTTCTTGTTACATCTTTTTCCTGTACAGTTTCTTTTTGATCTGGCATACCTTTGAATTTAATTATCAGGTTTGAAAACACCTTGCCATAATAGCAGCCTATAAGTAATTCTGTTGCCCACAGCTGAATGAAAACTGTATCCCAAAGACAAGCTCTCTCTTCAATATGCACTTTTCAGAGCCCATCTCAATACAACTGTATTTATGCCAAAATAATTAAGAAATGGATAATTTTGTGACATGACAGCATTAACAGAGTACTGCTGCTGGTTTTAGATAATTCAGTGATTTGATTTTTAGTCAGTTGGCCACTCAGTAGCTCTAAAAATAGGTCTAGTTACTGTAGGTGCCTAAATATCAGACCTTGCCTCAAAGAACTTTTTCTTGTCTGCACTATATAGATGAACAGTATATCACAGATGAAGGTGTAGATTATAGCTTAACTTCATAATCCTACAATGTACTGACAACTGAAAATATTTCAGCTAGGTTTGAAAGCCCCAGCTGTATCTCTCCAGACTCCGTAGATAAGAGACAACTGTTCCAAGCATACTGACAGTCTATGAACTCATCTTGGACAAGAGGGACTATGTTATGCCAACACAATCTCATTTTGCCGGTGTTAAAGGAGGGAAAGCTGGCTGTAGAGATGTCTGTATCTCTGCCTAGCGCTGGGGAATGATCTGCAGATAGCAGAAAGAAGATGAGTTTTTCATGAAGATGCATGATGGCATGCAGACTGCTACACTCACTTCACTTGCAGATCCTTTACTTTCTCTGTATGTAAAGAACTCACTGTCATTTCATCAATGTTTATGTTCTGACTGCTCAGACAGACTTGACTGCAATGTAAGAGTGACTTCTAGCTCATCTGCGGCCTGCAGTGATTTGGCAGTTTAGTTTTGTGCAATAGAAACTGCATCACTTACAGAAAAGCTTTCATAGAAAATAGTGTAAGAAATAAAAGTCCTTGGTTATACCATTTCGTGCAAAAAGCCTGCAGTGCCTGTTCTATCCCACTAAATATAATATAAATAAATATATCATGTGCTATAAGGTGTTGATACTTTTTGTACTGATGCATTTTCATTACTTATCTACCACTTCCTTCCTTGATCACCGTCCACCAGAGCATTTAATCAAGTAATTATTTTTACCAAGAGTAATTGTCTATACATTAAAATCCACTGGGCCATGTTTCATCTTTGCTTACATCTCTTAAAACCAATGCCTAAGAACAAATTCAGGAAGCACTGTGCACTAGTAGTGCAATATTGCATAAAGAATGCACAGATGCTCATATACACACCTATTTATATTCAGCCATATGCACACACCTATGCATACAGTGTAACATGACAATGCTAGATGCTTTCTCAGATGCATAATTAGCTTGCTGTACCGGTAAATAGTCACATTAGGATTCCTGCTTCCCCTTTTCTCTTTCTCATCCTTGCTCAACACAGTGATCTTTTGTTCATAATTGGAAATCAGGGCAATCAAATTTTAGAATTAGGAGTGATAAAATTTGCATTCTATTGTATTATTTTTTACTTTCTATGCAGTATCCCAGAGACATTTGATTAGAATGAGGAAAAGGTTAAATATAATAGTCAAAATTTAACAGGTTACAATATGATTAGTGTTAGGGATCGTCCTTAGTAAAGTCCTAGTGGGTTCCTGCTCATTGCTGCTGGACATCAAAATTTGTCATGACTGATGACACCTATGTTTTCTGGGCATCATAACTGTTCTAGTCAGGTTAGAAACCACTTTCACCCTCCCCCCATCCTTGTTGAATGTCACAACCAATGCATAAGAATAAGAACTAACCATGGTTTTAGTCAAGATCACTGGAGAGGGTCTTCCATTGGGTGTAAGTCCATTGGAGCCACACGAACGATGAGAAGATTAGTCCCAGCTGGAGGTTAACCAGCAATCCTCAGGCTACCCAAGGCTCATCCCCCTTACTCAAGGATTAATATCCACAGTTCCAAAGCACATGCTTTACCTCCTATCACCTGCCCTCATCCATTTATTACAGAAATTGTGATTACTGTCTCCTAGACACCTGGTGAGTGCTTTAATAAGCTTCTGATATTATCAATTCCTGTCTTATGCTATGAATGTTTAGCTCTACAAATAAAGACTTCCCTAGGACAAATGATAAAACACTATCTTCAGAATAGCTCTCTTGTGTCAGTGGGTAATGAAGGATAGGTAAGACCAAATGAAATACCCTGGTCTGAATCAAAACAGTTACATCTCTCCCCAACATCCAGGTAAGCTACTTGTAAGCCTAATGTTTTGTTTCCCCCCATCCCCACCCCGAGGTAAAAATGCAAGTGCACTGTTACAATACAATTCTAAACTGAAAAACTCAACCATAAAATTGGTGAATAGATTCCTGCTAATAGGTTTTGTGTATTTTGAAAAATAATAAGGTGTGGTGCATGTGTTATTCTGAGATACCAGTGGAGGGAGGCACAATACATTGTTAGGTTGTTTGCTTTGGGGTTTAAGTATTACTTATTTATTGACTTTTCTTTGAGTTAGATAATTTTTAATTAAAAAAATAGATTTATATAAGTTTAAGGCAACAATAATCACAGAAGAGCATAGTTTAGAGGATTTCAAGTAGTATTTTATGATGAGCACTTTCAGGGTTTCTTTACTACTTTATGGTTTGTTTTTTTTTCTGTCTAGCAACATAAAAATAGCAAACTTCAAGAAACAGATTGTTCTTTATATGTTATATAACTACTTAATCTGATTTTTTTCAGTGGAGAAGCAGATGAACCAGTGGTTTGATCCTGCTGTTGCACATACTACATATTTCATGATTTTTCTGCTAGAGTATTTTACCCTTTTGTAAAGGATCATTTCAAAGTTTTCACAGAATATTTTCTAAAGAAAGGTCAGATCTGAGAGACTACTAATGGATTAGCCTTTGGTCTTTTTTCCTTGACTTACATGCATTCAAGCCTGCTAGAAGATTTTGTAAAATGACAAATCCAAGACCGACTGACTGAACAAGAAACACCCATTACTTTGGAATGGGACACCACAGGAGCTGCAACAATTTTTGACTAAAAATTACAAAATCTTTAATTTATGGAACTTTAAGGAAGGCAGATGTTAAGCACCATTACTACATCTGTACATATTTTTAAATGTATCAGAGATATCAAATTGTGAGATAATTAGAGCACATTACATGAGTCATCAAAGCATGTACATTCCAAGGGAGGCATAATTAGTCATTTCTGATGACTGGCTAAATGCTATAAACACCACTTCACTGTCAATCAGCGGTCACACCATGAAGTTGTTAAAGAACAAATAAATCATTTCAAGAGAGGTGGTTTGACTGTAAAGCTTCTCCAGTAGGAAGCATTGCAAACCAAAGAGTTCTCTCCATTTTTAACGCTAGTTAAAGACTCTTTCAATTCAGCAAAGCTAAATGACTCTTGCTCATCAACACCAAAACACTGGCACCTTTTGAGACATCCCCACCACCAGTGCCAAGATATGCTTCACAGAATTAATCTGTCTGTACCCTGACTAATGAGGTCCTAATTTACCAGACTTGAGGCACTCATAATACAAAAGGATGAAAGGACATGAACATTTATGATATAATATTATTTTTTTTTTTCAAGAGCTGTTGCATTTTAACTAGCTGATCTTATAAGATGGGAAACAGTATATCCCTGGTTTGCAGATGAAATGTGGGTTTAAAATATAATTAGAGAGATTAGCTAGAGACAGAGAAAAGGCTGAGCCCCTGAAGCTGTTGACTCCAGGGCGACACTCAGCTCACACTGTCTCCCATCATATAAACAATAAATCCAACTGTGAGAAAGCAGTGTACATAAAACCTGTACTCATCTCTCATATTGCTGAAAGAATATAAACTAAATGGTTTACTATGTTGTAAGAAAGCACTGACTCACATTTTCCTTACACTGTGTTCACTTACATGTTTGGGGGGTTGTTTTTTTTTTGTAGGTTGCCCCACCTGACCCAAGACAAAACCGGGTAATTTTCTCCTTGTATAGCTTCAGTGAGACTGTGGAAGTTACACAGGAGTGAACTTGACCCAAATTGTATCAGGAGGAGGCTGTGCTGCTAATAATGGAAAAGGTCTTCTGTTCATTATGTCACTATTGAGTAGTTTTCAAAGAAAATGATGGCAACCAATTGTTGTCAGCTTTCAAACGTAATTTTATAATACTCTTGTGGCCTTCAAACATGCTACATTTTCATCCTTATCACCACATTAAATCACATTGCCAATAATGTCTTTGGGACAAATTTGAATTCTTCAGGCTTGAATTTAATTACATTATGTAAACTAGGAAATGTCTTCAGTGTGCTTTGAGGGAATAGCTTATCTTGGCAATTGTTAAATTCTGTTGTTTAAAATATTTGCATTTTGATAACTTCATTCTGCTGCACACAGCATTTGTTGATCTTTCTCAAGAATCCATTTTCAACATAGTGCATTATATTTGTTTTTTACAGACCCTTCACTGGAGCATGTAACTATACAACATTTAAGGAAAGAAATAAATTAACAGGTTTTTGAGAGCATCAATATTTTGGTTTATAACAATTATAAGATGAGGAAATACATCCACATGCTTCCCTCCCCCAGACACAGTACTTTATTGTACACCCTGGAATATAGCGATGTTACCTTAGTCAAATTTTTTCACAGAAGGAATAGTTATGTGGCATGTTTTCTATATATATTATGATGCATTTACTACCTAATTTGACTCATTTGGTATATGTTTTGGTTTTGGGGGGGGTTGTTTGGTTTGTAGGGATTTTACAGCATCTTCGGGAGTGCTCTTTGTCCCTCACCTCCTGATTTCTCTCTCTTCAGACTTCCCCCCACACACACACTCACACTTATGGCAGTGATAACTGCATTTCCAGACACAAAGGATATATTTTTTTCTTTCATATTTATTTCAGAGAACACACATAATGTGGAAGCATTTTACAGTCAATCAAGCCAAGTCTGCCTTCCACCTGCACTTGAGTGAAGCTCTTGAAACGCACGAAAGACCAATTCCAATTAGAAGGATCTCATGTAAATATTGCATATATTTTCATCATCTATCTAATGAAAAAATATATACATCTAACAAAGGCATGCAGATTTCCATATCCTTTTTAATTCTTAAAATTTAGGAAACCAGATCAGTATGTGAAAAATCTCACTTCACAGCTTGATATTAGCAAATGAGTAAGACAGGATTTCCAGCATGCAGTATCCATGGCCAACTGTTCTGTAAACATCCAGCAAGCCTAAGCAAAAACATTGCCATGAAAAGCCTTCCTTAATAACACCACCACTTGTCAAGGTCTGGCTCCAAAGTGTATTTATTGTTGCAAGTAATAGCACCCTGTTAATATCTTAGCTTATTTTCTAAAGATAATAAATCTCCCCTTCAATGCCTACGCTAAATCCCTGTATCGGATTCCCTGGTAGGGTAGATCTCGCATAAACAACAGAAATGAAAGATCAGTGCGGAAATTTTGATCAGCTGGATGTTCCCATGCAGTAAATAGTGTTCAGCTGCGCACCACATCTGCTCTGGCACATGTGTGCCGAAAAAGGGATATGGGCTTGGCCAAAAAGGGCGCTTTTTACACAATTTTGGATTCTACTACATTTCCAGCAGTTAAAGTATAGGCCAGACAGTTTTGGAACCTTGCTCATATGTGGAGTATACAGATGAACAAACATATCAGTATGTTTATAAACAAATCTCATCACAAATATTGACATTCAAGTATTCTATATGCCTTTGGGATTTGAGTTCTTTCATGAAGTGTTTGATAATTTATAAGACAATTCCTGAAACCTTCTATGGGTTTCAACCAATTTAAAGGAAAACTGAACTCTTATCACTGTCATCAGTTTCTACAGCATGAAAAATAAAATGAAAATAAATTAAAATAAACTTGCTTTTTAAGTTTTGTACTCAAGTTACATCAAAAAGTGGATTATGGGGTGGTTTTGGTTTGGGTATTTTTGTTTGTTCTCCCCCCCCACCCCATATCAGGTCATCTTACAGAAGATACGCCATAGAGTAAGCAAATTTACTTGAAAAAGAAAACCAGAATTTCACAGTTTGCTGTCAGAATATGCCACAAAAACTATGCCACTGACTTGCTTTTTTTTTCAAGAAGGACAGGGAATTGCTTGAAGGAGTCCAGCGCAGAGCCACAAAGATGATTAAGGGAGTGGAACATCTCCCTTATGAGGAGAGGCTGAGGGAGCTGGGTCTCTTTAGCTTGGAGAAGAGGAGACTGAGGGGTGACCTCATCAATGTTTACAAATATGTAAAGGGTAGGTGTCAGGATGATGGAGCTAGGCTTTTTTCAGTGATATCCAGTGATAGGACAAGGGGCAATGGGTGTAAACTGGAGCATAGGAAGTTCCACGTGAACATCAGGAAGAACTTCTTTACTGTAAGAGTAACAGAGCACTGGAACAGGTTGCCCAGGGGGGTTGTGGAGTCTCCTACACTGGAGATATTCAAGGCCCGCCTGGACAAGTTCCTGTGTGATGTACTGTAGGTTACCCTGCTCTTGCAGGGGGGTTGGACTAGATGATCTTTTGAGGTCCCTTCCAACCCTTGGGATTCTGTGATTCTGTGATTCTGTGATATGTCTGTCTAAAAGTGCTCCCAACAATAAGCAGGGGTATATAATTTTAAAAGTACATGACATGTAAGTACACATGAAATCATGAAAGACTCTAGATCCCACTTACTTCAGGAACTTGAACACTTAACTTTTGTTAACAGCTACAAAAAGGCACAGGTGGCTTATGTCAATGGAGCAATTCTCTTTGCACCTAGACAGTTAATATCTAAATAACCATAAAATTCTTTGGCAGTGTTGGCTTCCATCCTTACTTGTAATATCTACAGAGCGAAGCTGAGAGCAAACACAAAATGACATGCAACATCTAAGTTATGTGTTTCTGTTGAATACCTCACATATTTGTAAACTAGTCATGGCACTGAGTTTCAGATTTTCAGCTCTGACAAGACCCTCTGTACATAAGTGTGATAATATAACATCAGCAAAGTATCATTTTTAAATCTGGATCAGAAAAAATGAAGCTCAAACCTTCTGAATAACACCTACTGCCTCTGTTGAATCATCTCCTACCAGGTACAACTTGCCATCACGGTGGTTACCCAGGCTGACAATGTGGCCTGTATTCTTCTGCTTGACGAAAGGTATCTAATGGAATGTTCCCATATGTTCAGCTTACCGTGCATAAATTACACCCAGGTAGACAAATGCCACTTTCGCTGTGGGACACTGATTTAAAACTTCCTGGTTTTACCTCTTATTCCCAATGCAACAGTAATCCTGATGCTACATCACGTTTCACTGTGCTGGATGCAGTCCCTGAAAGGATCTCTTTTAAATTGGCAGAAACTAAATGATTAATACAGTATTGATTACAAAGAAGTTTGCAAGTACAGTTGCCAAGCCATTGGTTGACATACTTTATCAACAGTCAGCTCTCTGACAGAATCATTTGCTGCCTCATATACATCAACTACCTCATACATTCTTAAACAAGATTTAATGTATATTCTTCAGGCAGAAGTTACTAAGGATAAAATATGTGGCCATCAAAAGAAGCAATTTTTCCCTATGCTAGAATTTCTTATGTAAGTATATAATCACTTGTATTCTGCCTACATGACTACACATTGAAGTTCATTAGCTTTATATGCAATGCTCTTCTATTCATAAGACCACACAGAATTTAATACAGTTTGTGCGTAAGTCTAAGCCATCTGCAACCATCTTGCATTTAAAAATCACCTTTGTGCTCCCATGTGATGTTGCTAAGCCAGATTATGCAAACCATTTTAGCGCCACTTTAGGGATGTGTTTTAACAATGTGATAACGATTAAAGAATATAATCCAAAGTGGTTGCTGCATTATGAGCCACAGTAATTTCTGGCAACTCCTCTGTTGCTGTTTATATACAAGCACCATTAATTTTAAACATGCTCTTCCTGCTCTTCCTTTAGAAGGAAACAGTAAAAATAAGAAAAAGAAGAATCAGATCAAACACTTCTTTAATTTCACCTCCAATCTAGGGCCACCATGAAAGCCCCAGCCAGCTTCAAAGCCTTAACCTAGGAATCATCATCTTTAACCTGCTGAAAGTTAAATTTGGGGACACAGATTTGGAGGAAATTTTCCAGGCCATTCTGTCTATCAGAGAAGCTAAAGCCATTCCTGAAATAATTTGATTGACATGCATAGACTGAAGATACAGATTGTAGGCAAGTTTTACAGAATACTTTTCTGCCCTTGCAGATATTATAGACCTCACTATGGGTTTATCAGGATTACCAGACTAATTTAGCTAGCAATCTATATCTTTTGTACAGGTGTTTATCAGTCTGGTATAAGAACATTATCACTTAGTACAGTTTGGGTATTAACAGCTAGCAGCTTTTTAGAGTATAGTAGTACCAGGTTGGTTTTGTTTTTTTTTTTTTTTTTTTTTCAAGTAAAGACAAAAAGTATTACTTGTGAAAATTTCTCAACTATAAAGTTGCCACTAAGTTCCTTTGAATCAATTTTCCAGAGAATGACAATTACTTTCAACACTTTCTCCAGTTTCTTCATTTTTATCTGATACACTCACAGTGATTAATACAAACTTCCAAGCAAAAGGCAGGCAGAGCTAAAACAAAGTTAACAGTGGTTTTCTTAGTGCCTAATTCAGCCAAGTTGAAGCATTTCTTTGTATAGTCATTAAAGATCAATGCCACTGCTGTTGTAATCATATTTATCTTTGCTGTCTGATACTAATTTCTATATAGTATGCCATGAGTATCTTTGGAGAAAAGGGAGAGATTAATTCCAATTTATAAGAAATTCTCAAAGTGCTATGAATCTTGCAGCCACGACCACTACTATTGATACTTGTTGGTGACACCCAGATGAGCTCTTCTAAATTAAGAGCCCAAACACCTGCTTCTTTATTCCAGTTTTTCATAACTGCAACTCCACTGGTTTCAGTCGCCAATGGCCCTACACTTTTATATACATATATACAAACAGATGTTCATAGATGTGAGCAAGTGAAAATTGCCTCCAGCATCAAAGTGACACATTTGGTCTGACTCCTTTTCTTATTCATTAAAATTACTTTACTAATATTCCATTGGCGCTACATTATGAATCAGAAGTTGCACTTCACAAAAACATTGTCTGCCCATTAGAATCATTTTAGTCCTTTAATGTCGAAGTCTGCACTTCACCAGATGTCTTAAAAATCACACATCCACTTTCAGTCAGTTATCTCAGAATCAAGCTAATCTGGTACACAAGTGTGGAGGGGGAAAACACCCTTTCATAATGCTTCCAATTGTGAATAGCAGTGTTCTGGAACAGTATTGCACTAACTGTGACAGAATAATAAGGCTATTTATATCTTTAGTGCTTGGTAACTCTTAAAACTAAGTTACATCTATGTAATTTGGTGGGCATCAAAGCTTTTCAGTGCCTGCAGAATAAAAGTATGCTAATGAAGTTTTTTTTTTTTTTTGTATATATAAATGAATGTTATCTTTCAAACCAGAACCAAATTCCCTAGCTAAATCTCTGACTATAATTTCCTGAATTTGCGTGAAGTACTCCTTTATGTATGATTATTATTATAGTAGCTCTGCTAAAAGAGTAAATCTCTTATGGTCATTAAAAACTAACAGTTGCCTTTTAAGCACATTAGTGCCACTATATTTGTCCCTATCACAAGGAATCAGGCTATGCTTTGCTGACTTTTATTATCAAAAAATAGTCTCATTTATCTTTTTTTCCAGATGAAGTTTTGTTTACTTGGTTATATTTTTAACATAAAAGCTAAAAGCAACAGTATATATACAGTTGAAATATAAATTGAACTCCATGTACTATTAACCATGAATCAACAAGAAAAACTTTTAACAGTTTTGCATTAATTACTTTTTAAAGGAAAAATAGTGCTTATTCTCATATTTCCAAATACACAAGGGTATGACCCAAACGTTCATTAGACTCAAATAACAAATATTATGATCTCCAGCATCTGGAAAAATTTCTTTCTTGACTTCCACTTTTCCAAACTATCTGGCATTTAGCAATAGGCCCAAAACAGAAAATACCTTAATGCTTCAAGAACATCAGGAATGGGTGTAATACACTTCTACAAAACAGGAAAATAGAGCTCACATGGATGACAATCTATCCTCTATTACGGCAAATATTTCACATATGAACAGAGAGAAAATACACATAATTTCTTGCTAAAGGAGTCTTCCTATATGAAAGAGTCAGCTTAAAGAAAAATACTAATTTGGATATTTTGATCCTCAGACACCAGGTATGGTAAGTTGTCGACGTGACTGCCTGAGCTGCCCTTGAAACTGCTGCATTCCAGACATTCAGGAGTTTTCTTTAGATATTATCACTTACAAAACCTGAAAGTTCATAATTTTCTAACATCTATAAAGACTTACTTTTTTTCAAATGAAATTCTGCTATTCTACTCAGATTTGAACTATGTGAACAGACCTAATGTGTGTTAGCCATTACAACTGAAAGGTACAAGGCAAGGTGAGTAATGGCATTAGGAACTGGCCCCCTAGTCTAGAAACATCAGTGTTTCATATGGATGTATTCAGGTATGCAACTAACAAAAGTTATGAAGTTAAAACTTATATATAATGCTAAATTGGATGCCTGGATTATTCATACCCTACATGATTTCTGTGAAAAGCTATGGACATGGTAGAGACTGTAAAATTAAGAGAACAGATGTACAATCAATGCTCTTATTGATTTTAGAGGACTGATAGCAGTCTTGGAACGTTGACTGGGGAAAGCCAGTGTAGCTAAAGAAATGGACTAACGAGGCACAGCTGTAATCTGAGAGAAATCAGCAAAAGGGAAGAGCTGTGCATCCTCTGATAAGCAGCATTAGACAGGTTACAAATGCCAAAAGATGAGAGCAGAGGGACTCCCACCCCTGACAAATTGACAGAAAATTCTCATTGTAATTGCTGCTTAGAGCAGCCTGGGACAAGAACAAGCACCTCCCTCACACAACTGGCTTCAGACTCCCACTGTGAGGTTTAGCATCCCACAAAGCGGTGTTTACCATTTCAATTATCCCCCTTGACCTAAGGCCGAGATTTACCTCAACAATTCTAAACAATGCAAAGGAAATTATCTCACCTCTGATTAACCCTAAGGCTACACTGATTATTTAACTTCCTCATGTTAAAGCTTTCTGATTGTTTTTTGGGGAGTTTTGTTGGTTTGGGGTTTTTTTTTGGTGGGTTTTTTTTTTTTTCTAATTTGGCAGGCAATAATGTAAACTTCTGTTTTGCCTGAACTCACAATATATACTTCTTAAACCTATAAAACTTCACTAGTCTGAAAAATTAATGCTGTTCAACTGAGAAACTCAAGACACATTAACTGCGCCCACTGTTTCCCGAGAAGCAGAGTCCTGTGGACAGACAAACCCCCAAGCGCCTGCAAACGAGTCTGAAAGTCTCAGGAACCAATGTGCTTCCCATCAAGCTGCAAGAATTAGTTTGAGAATTCATTTTTTTTTTTATAAAGCCCTGAGGAAAGCCTCCCCTTCCAGATGTAGCTCCATCCCTTTGATAACACTAAAATAAGATGAACCAGACATGCCACATAAAAAAACCTTCCAGTGACAGGACCTGTTAGAGAGATACTTTACTTTCTTTGCTCAAGAGGGAAAGAGGTATAGGATTTGCTATTGTTCTTTCCCAAACATAACATATTGTATCTGTTGTCCCAGCTAAACTCTCCTTATGTTCTCGGGCAGCTGAAGACAGTATATCCAAAGGAGACTCAAGCATCCCAAGGGCTTTAACTATTAAAGTATAATAAAGAAAGAAAGAAATAAAGAGTCAACAAGATATAACAACAAGTCTTACGTATACTATCTATATTAGCCAGTTGGGAGGAAAATCACTGTTTTATTTAGTTCATAAAACGTTCATCAATAGGTATGGTCCAGGACCCTGACAGCTAATTAAATTCCAAAGGTTGTTTATAGCTACCTTTCCAATTGATCCCTCCTTTTTCCTTAACTTGTAATCTGCCTTTGGACATCTATGGATTTTTTCTTAATGTTAAAAATAGAAACAAAAGTCTGCCTATATTAGTTGTGTTATAAAAAAATTGCAATTTGCTTTTCTCCATCAAACTATCAGCTATTAAGAGTAGCCACTACCATCCGTACAAAAGAAACACTAAAGCATCAAGTATAGTTTAAGGGGTTATCAGAGTAATTTTAAAGAGAATTACAAATACTTCTGTATTCTGAAATTTATACTGTGACCCCAAGCCTATTTTAACGGAGAACAACCAGGAGGTATCAATATAAATGGGAATAGGACAGGACCCCAGGGAAGATTCTAAATTCTATGTGGTTTTTATATTGAATCAATGTGAAGTATCCCATTTTTGTCCTAAATATACACAATATGTTTTCAAATAGTATTACATATCATATGCACACACACTGAAGATAAGAAACCAGGCAAAAAAATTTATTAATGCAGAAGTGAATGAACTTGTATCTCAAAATGTAATCAAAATAAAATCTCATCTCCAAACAGCAGCTCAGCCCAATGTCACCTTTTTCCACCTGCATTTTGTAACCATACTACATTTGCACTGTAAAACTTGGTTTTGAGAAGTCATGAAAAGCTCACTGGACATGAACTATGCTAAACCATGGATCTCAAGCAAAATGTCTTCATTATCTTATTTCCAAGCTCCAGATAAAATAATATTTGAAATACAGCTAGTTGCTGAATAATTATTTAGACTGCATATTCCAGGAAACCCTGACAATAATCTAAGGTCAGCACTCTCATAACACTGAAGTCTCCCAGTACAAAGCCGGTAATAAGGATTTCTTTCATTAACATGACAGTACTTTGTTTTCTCCTACACCTTCCACTTTCACCCCACATTTGTGACCAACTAGGCATTGCTAGAAATTTTATTTTACTATATTTATTAAAAATTTAATTCAGTAATAAAGAAATTGCTATCATTTTGTAGGTGTTAACTTTCACTTTAAACAAGTATTATCAATAAAGAAGTATTGTTATATTTTATGAAGACTCATATTTATCCCACAAACTCTCATCAAATAAATAAAGCTAAATACTTGTACAATTTGAAAGGCTTGCCCCTTTCTAACATTCTGGGTTTTTTATTTTATAAGCACTGCAAATCGCTTTTTAAATATCACAATAAATTACTACTCAAGTTAAAAAACATTCTGACACTTTCAAAACAAAATATTTATCCTTTCCATTATGAAACAAGTAGAAAGGCTTTCCAAGTATTTTTAAGGACAATTCTTCTAAAGTAACTTTCTCAGCCTATCATTTTCTTTTTTACTGAGTCAAACTAATACTAAGAAACTCCTTGGAGGATACAACGTGCTTCATTTTTCCGGTAGGTTCTCAAGTCTGTGTCTTCTATGACTAAGGATTGTGACTGCTCTTCTTAAACAGCCTCAGTGAAATACTCAGCATATAAAAATACTGTAAAATATTTTACTCATTGTGAGGAAAAATACGCTGACACTCTGCTTGCAGAAGTATTGACCACCATGAAGTGTCAGCAAATCTGAGACTGTAGGAACTTCAGGGAACCTCTGTTGGAAGTATTTCATATTTCCTACTCTATGGTGGCTTTGTCAACCTTTGTCCAGTTAACACAGAGCTTGAATGGTGGTCTGTATGCAGGATTTGCAAAATTGGAAACCGCCACCAGACATTCCCCTTACTATACAGAGAACTCAGTGCAGGTGCCAGAAATTAACTGCCTGAAGACTTGTGTCTCTGCAGTTCTCAGCATTTTGGCAGGGCTCCTTAGGAAATTAAATACTAAGTACAAGTCCTAATATATTACTAATAATACTAACATAAACCTGTAGGATCTTCAAGGCTTTTGAAATCTGGATCTTAGTTGGTCTGCTGAAGCCTCTTATTAAATAACACATGGAATAATCTATAGATCTATGGATATATAACGCATGGAATAATCTATATAGTCTATAACGCTCAAGACTATTTTATCCAGAATAAGTAATCATGTGCTTTAAATTAGGAATACTAACTGTCAGTCATTTTCTTATGAATCTTTTAGATTGCCTAAACAGCTGAGGATGACACAATCATGTTACATGCTCACTGTATAAATGGCAGTGGTGAGAAATGAAAGTCAAAGCACAGACAGGGATGCAACCATTTGTTTAGAAGATTCAATTACCACTTCCATACAGAACTCGATTCACTACCATTTCTGACACTGTTTCCTATTGTTGCAGCTTAAAATTTACGGGAAAGGCTTTTCGTTTTCACTAAATGGATCCAAACTGGTAGACTTCCTGTCGCTTAAAAAGCATGTAGTCAAAGGCAGTGTTTAAGCAACAGACACTTTCAAATAAATAATGCAAAGCACTTGAAGCTACCAGTGTAGTTGGCAGAAACAACATACTGTTTATATATCCTGCCTGGCTTGACTCAGACTAACGTATTAGGCTTCATAGGCAGTACAGACAAATAAAGCACACAAGGAATTACAGTCATACCTCATGAAAATTATCCTTACAGAAATACACATAATATTTTGCAATATTTATTGCTTTGGTAGTTACATCCTATACCTCATTAAACAATGAAGGCAAAATAAAGCTAACACTGAATTGTATGAGCTTATGGCGATGATTACTTACACTGGTACCACTACCACTCTCATGACCGCTCTCTTAGCCAAATCACAAATTCTCCTTAAACTGAAGTGAAACGTGTTATAAAAACAACTTTTATCATAAAACTGTTGTAACTTTCAGGTTTTGTAGTGATTAGCAATGGAAGCTTAGTCACTTTTGAGAAAACACAGCATACCCTGTTTGATTAGTACTTCACATGCTGTCCTGGCAGAGAGGCAGGTTATAAAATCAATGTGGAAACCCCACACTCTTATGTTCTTGACTGCAAATATTATAGGTAAGCTCTTTTTAAAACTTTCTTGGGCCTTCAATCTTAGATGCTTTTGTTCATAACACTAAGAAAAACGCATCTGCAAATACAGAAAGATGAAATAATATAGTATCATAGAGGCTGGAAATTCATGCCACTGTAGATAATATTCTATCATTTTAATAATTTTAAATTGGTGAGTAAAAACCTAGTATTTAATCACAAATGCTTTTTCCTGTGGTCAGTCCAAGTCCATGCCACATTAATGCGTATCCTGTTAGGTCCAATACAGTTTGCTTTTTTTTAACCTGTATGACTGAAATTTGGAAGGAAAAATAAAACCAGAAGTAAGCACTGACTAGTGACCAAGAGACTAGAACTGTAAGTAGCATGTGAATTATTCAAGATCAAAACCACAAATGCAGTAAAAGGTGGCATAACATGTTGCTAATTGCCCAGGAGGCATAAATTCCAATTTTCTCTAAACAATACATAAAATTGGTTGAGTCAACAAAAGTTATTCATGCAGGATAACACATATAAGTTTAGATTTCTTGCTCCATAATCAAAAAAATGTAAAGGAATAACGATTCAATTGCCTACAGCCAAGTTTTCTTCCTACATTTCTAACCCTTGTAAGGCTCAAAACTCCCCCTCTGGATATCACAGATGAGAGTTTCCCTGACATTTAATTAAAAAAGGGAGGATATGCCTGTGTAGGAATGGAATCAGAGGGAGAGTAAGTGCATCTTCCATAACTGTAGCTTTCCCAGTGTCTAATTGTGACTATGGTGTGGATTTAACACCAGATGATCAGAACAGCCTCTTTGTAGTACTGGAATCACACCATAGGAACATGACTTTGAGGAACGTGATTACAGTTCTGTTAAAAATAAGTGATGAGAGTGAGAGTTAACACAAAGTCTCTGCCACAGTTTTCCTAAAGACAGAAAAAACCTGGCTTTCCACTCTGCTGACATTCATGTCTAACTACAGGTAATCACTTGCCTGAAGTGCAGCCGGGATGGAAAAAACATGAAATCTATTCTAAACAAATCTATTTAATGCAAAGCTTTAGCATGATTCTGGCCTAAGTAGCTATCTATCCTCAATAACCTTTCATTGCCATGATGGTGAGACAGAGCAGGTCAAGACATGTTGCCATAAAGGGAAGCCTTGACAGAAACTACGATAATTCTGCACAGAAATCCTTCACTATCTTACTTTGTGGAAGTACCAAAAGGAAAAAAAATCACTTAGATTTGAACTGAGATAAACACTTGGAGTGTTTCAACTGCTTCACTCCAACTGACAATAAGAGGGCAAATTCCAGTGAAAACTGGTACAAAAATAAAACCAAATCATAATGAAGTAGACCAACATCAACATGAATTACTTTTTGATGGCAGGTGCCCACAATTCACATTTTTGCGTGTATTAGCAGCAAGGGAACACCCCCCTTTCTACTGAGAGACTGCCTCCTGCTTACACCAGCATGAAAACATGCTGGAAGTTACTACCTTGCTCCTGAAAACTCAGATTCATCCCACAGTAACTTCAGTGTCTCATTCAGTTTCAGCACAAGACTGAGTATTTTCCTTAGTTGAGAAAAACAAATATGCATAATAAATATATGCAATGACCATCCATGGAGGTTCTCAAGGACCAAATAAAGCTTTGACCAGCTCAGTCAGATCTCACAGCTGACCCCGATTTCAGACACAGGTTGGACTAGAGACCTCATGAGGTCCCTTTCAACATGAATTACACTTATAAAATAGCAGATATAATGGATTATTTTAAAATCAAATATCATAACCTTCTATATTATTTATCTTGAAATCAGAAAAAAAATAATATGGCAGACGTTCTTGCAAATTTAATGAATCATTTCTTAGATGAAACAGAATCATTAAGGCAACTACAACTGCTCTTTCTACTCTTTATTCTCATCATGTCATGCTTTAAACGATTGTAATTGCCTGTGGTAGAAAATTTGTCCTAGTACGTGCATGCAAGTCAAATCCGAGTCAGAAACTCCTCTGTACAGCAGATGAATATTCATCATGAATGCATTTATGAAGTGACTATTCATAAATATTTGTTTCCCAAGGTGAGTTTCAAAAAACCCCCACCTACTAAAGTTGTGAAATATCTCTTGATTTAAGACTTGTTTGTATTGCACTCCTTGTTAGGGCAGTGCCAGGACCTGTCTCCACAGGGGAGCTGTTTCAAAATACTGTTTATTCCTTTCAGCACATAGTAACTATTTTGTGCCAGCACTGTCCCACATCCAGGGTGTTTGTCTGAAGCTTAATTTTTGCCTGCTTTTAAGGCAGCAGTACTGGGCAAGGAATCATTTGAGTATATTGCTGAAGTTTCACAAGATCCTTCCTGCTAACTCATGCGCTCCCCAAGCACTCCTCTCCTGTTGTTTTCAACTCCCCCAGGGGAGCTGAGAGCAAATCGCTGTGGGAGGTGCAGCCTCCCAAGTGAGAGCCAGGGCCCTCCTGCACGCAAGATAAAGAGCTTCTTAGTGTACATGAGTACGCAAGCTTGTGCCTATGTTTGCACTGCAAAGTCAAAAGACTGGACTTAAACCACAGGTAAAAGACTAGATGCTTAAGCAACCAAGCAGCTCCTTCCAACTCAGCCAAATGGCTGCTCATCCTTGAAAGTAATAAGTCAGGAAGCCCAAAAAAGTGAGACTTTGGTCCATGCCCTCACACAGGGGGGCATTTACCTGCAAGCTTTCTCCATAAAAAGTAGTGATAGTCTATTCAAAATAATAACTATGAATAGCAAAAATCTTGGGATAGGTTCAATGGATAAATGACCAAGCATCCTCCTTTGAGGAACCATCAACCACAGAGCATTTTGAATGTGTTCATAGAAATACTCTCCAGTCTTTCATCCTTCCATGTTAGTACTGATCACTTTGCATTCCTTGACACCTATTTAATCTATACTGCTTCTTCATGGAACTTACATATAGCAGCTGAAATGCTAAAGGGATTTCACATCAGATCACCAAAGAGCAAAAGCTCCAGCTTTTATGAAAGGGATCTATTGCGCAGTGTAACATTAAACAACACAAAAAAGTAAATAATTAATGTTACATTACACATTTAAGCTACAATGAAACAATACAGTAACAGCAAGATGGAAGATAACACATTTCTAACATAAGCATCATGTATCATTCTGTCATATGTAAATTATTTATACATGTGCATTATTCACAGCTATTCCTCTCCATGTATTTTTGTTTTGTTTACATGATAAAACATGACTTTCATCTTGAAATAAGACACAAAGTAACTCTTGATACAAGCCATCATTAAAACAAGCAAAATGTGTTGCAATGAGAGCTGTTAGTAAAGGGTAAGGGTTCAGCAAAAAAACCCCAACAATCAATCAAGTGAAAAATTAACTAGTTATTAAGAAGAAATAAGTTAGCACTATTGGTAAATTCAAAGTAGTGGCTGAAGCTATTTGCAGCCAAAGGAAGAATAAGTAGGACATTTTCCTATACCATTCATCAAAGCTGCTTTGTGTTGTTTTGATGCTGCTCCTTAACTACCATGCCCAACACAAGTTCTTACTTAGTCTAACAAACTGACAGAGCCCTATGATACTAACCATACAAATAGTAAAACTAAAAATAAAATAAAAATAACTTTAGACTTACTTCAAATTTTGTATTCATCCTAAAACTTACAGCAGTCTGACCTGTATAAAGGAAAATACTTACTGGATATTAGAGACCTCACAAATTACCTTTATGTACCTTCTTCTGAAAGCACATAGCAAAGCATGTCTTCCATGCTGAGAATTCATCATCTTCGAAGGCAATCATCCAGCCCCAGTATTGAATTGTGGCTTGAACTCTCATCTTTTTGGTCTTATCCACAAGAGAGGAAAATGTATCTATAGTCACAAAAGCTGTTTATAAGTTTTAATGCAAAGTTATTTTTCAGTGGAAAAAAAAAAACAACAAAAACACCAAACAACCCACCATTTCTGAATACCTACCATTTTTGTCTCATTTCATGATGGAAGAAACTTAGATTTTAACTGCTTCCTACCCAGAGGCTCACGTCAATATAACAGCTGCAAAAAAAATTCAATACATCTTGCCTCTTGTAGGCAAGTTAGCAAGGAGCTCTAAGGAATTCTACCTAATTGAGGTAGAATTCAATAAGGAGGCATGTTGTCCCACCTCTTTTCTCACTTAGTCTTTTATCACTTGTGAAACAAGCTTATGTGCAGGCCAGAAGATCAGAGAAATTACACAGAAACTGTGAAATTTTGAAAACTTAAAAATACTTAGATAAATAAAAATTCTAGTACCAACGAAGTAGTCCATTAAATTCTCACCTTGTTTTTTTTTTTTTTTTTTCCTTATCGTCTTATGTTGGAGAAACATACTTGTCCTTTTTTAAATAAATTTGCAAAATCAAACAAACTCTCCACATTTTTAACAGACCTTGTTTTATTCTCCAAGTGGTACCAGGGCTCCTATTATCAGACCTTTCTACAGCATTTAGCAACAAGAACCACCAATAGCCCTGTGTTAGTTACTTCCACAGGGTCCATTCAACAACTGTATAGGCCTTTTCACTCACATGAAACCCAAAAGTTCATTATTGCCACTTCTCTGCCCCTGTCAACTGAAAAGCAGCAAACAGTTCAGTTCTCTCTCCCTTCTTATTCAGTCAGAGGTGGGTAAAAAAGCTGATGAGATAACACAAACCAGACAACCAGCAGATTACAGATAACACCCAACCTCATCTATTACATGAAAAGAATTTACTCATTGCCTAGCAAAATCAGAAGTTCAAGGAGCCTTGAAATAGGTTAATAAAAAAGAGGCTGTTATTCCTGGAGAATCACTTTCCTCCTTCCAGGGTACTCCCTACCAAAAAGTATAGTATTTCCTACTATTTCTTCTTGGAATAGGAAGACAATCTGTAGCTTAGGAGAATTTTTATGCTTTTGTGTCTTTAAACTTACACCACCATTGGTTTGGCACATAATTATAGGTCAAACAAATTTCTGTTTCTGTCTAGGGCTGATCAGATGGTTTTGCCCATTTTTGTAAAACTGGAATTGGCAAGCAACGCTGGCAATCACTGCTTTCACATTTAATTATTGCAACTCATCTAGGAATGCAGCCACAGAATCTGAAAACGTTCCAACTGGTACAAAAGCCTTTCTTGCTTAGCAACAGGGATACAATGAACTGGATCATCCGAGTGCTTCTCTTGCTGTGCTTGCTCTCTACTGAATTAAGAATCCAGTCTGTTTATTTGTGCAAAGAGTCCCTGGAGACTGTAACTGCCACAACAGCTGGACCCACACAATTCTTCTTCACAAGCTAAAAAAGCTACTTAAAAATTCAGAACCACCTAAACATAACGCTATTTGAATTAGCCTTCATTATGTACTATATTAATATACACAAAAAATGCCCAACTATAAATCAACAGATAGAAACAAAAATATCCAAAGTATAACTATGAACTGCTTCTAGTATAGAAAGAACATATTTATATCAAATTATTCACCATTATGTATGCAGATAGACACCTGTATGTTGATGAGTTCGTATTATCAACTACAAACAAAAAAATTATATCCAAGTCAAATAAATAAAAAACACTTTTATTTTGCATCTCCTGATGTGTTATGCTATTTTCCACAGACAGTTTCTTCACATTTATTTCATATTATAAGCTCTCTTCATTTGCACATAGCTATCTCACAGACTTTCTTCTAAATCCTGCAATATGTTAACAGGGCACAAGACTTCTTAGTATCAGCCAGTATCTGATTACAGCGAAGTGTGAAAATGCTGTAATAGTTTAGGAAATTCTCTACATCACTTTTATCCACATCTTACTCCCTTCCCCTAAAAGCTCTCTGCAAGCCTATTAAGAGTAATTAGCTCATCAAGGAAAGATTAGGTTTGTTGCTTGGAGTTTTTCCTCAGATTCTCCATGTATTTAATTCAGGTGTTTCCTCTCTGCATGTCCTGGCAATCTACTTTTAAATTCCAAAGGAAACACTAAAAAAACCCCAATCCACCACATACACACATTCCAAACAAATATTTTTCATCACCGTTAAGGTCAGAAGAGTTTTTTCTGTTGGTATATATATATAAAGCATTGAGTACCATCCAGGAAACTTACTATAGATCTCCATCTGATTTGACACACTCCAACCATGAATATGAAAGTTTTCTGCTCTATTCAGTAGAAAATGTGATCACAAGGCAACAAATTATAAGACCTGAAGGTAGATCAATGAAGGCTCTTTATAATCTCCTAAACATAAAGTCCTAACTAGCAGAGTTAGCATGACCTAAAGGATCAGAAAGGAGTCTACGGTGAGTTCAAATACAACATCAAAACAGCAACTGCAGGGAAAGGAGACATTACCACACAAGACAGTTCTTTACAATTTACAGTCATTTCCCCAGCCCATTCCTCAGAAAACTCCCCTATGCTGCCATTTCAAAGGTCTTAAAAGCTTGTATGTTCTTTTTCTTGATGTATTTTCCTATTTTTAGTTTTCAGTTCCTGGCCAATTTCAGATGTCAGTTGGAAAACAAGCAATAACCCATTACAAAAAAAGGGATACAAACTCATAACAGTAACTGCAGCCTTTGGACAGTGAGTTGTTGCAGCAAAGCACTTCAATTATGACTAAAAATAATAGGTTTATCATTCATTCTCTGCTCTCTGTAACATGTCCAACCACTGCCAGTCCTCATTTAAACCTCCGCCGAGAAACTGGGGGGGTAGGGGTGTGTGTGTGTAATCGTGCCTTAACATACCTTCTTCTTCAACAGGACCACATCCTCATCATCCAGTATCTCTTCCAACCCCAGCAGCACTGCTTCTTTTAACAAGCGCAAAACCACACAGCTGATGCTAATCCAGACAGAATGTCTGTGAAAGCTATGGTTTATTCATTCCATCATGTGTAAAAGGCACCCATATCAGTTAATGTATTCCTGTGAAAAGAAATAGGGTGGGGCAAGGGAAGAAAAGCTTCCCATGGACTTCAGATTAGCATAAAAATCTCCTTCCTAAGTAATTTTTGTTCTCTAGTCGAACAGTGCCTATGAAAATACTGACCAGTTAATATTTGCTCCAAATTATTAAATAGTTAATGCTAACAATGTGCTTGTCTGAAATGCTTCTTAACAGGCAGTTTTCAGGTACTTTTGAAGACATGTTTCTGAGTCTTCAGTAAAATTCCAGGACTGTCACATTCCTGTTTAAATTTCAGGTCAAGGAAGCTGTTCAGCTTTAACTTAACATCTCTCTGAACAATGTCAAGAACATCACAAAGTGCCAAACCACCTAGAGCTGCATGAAGCTGATAAGAGAGAGATGGGACGTTCATATAAAAATCAAGCTGGAAATCAATAGGGGAGCCTGGATTTAAACTGAAAGTAATTTTTATAGCTCAGCTATTAATATCAGTGGGAGCCTGGAAGCTTACTGCCATGTGCTTACTCAGGATAAGCTGTGAGACTCGTTTCTTGCATGCCTTCACCATCTTCTCCTGGCTTGCACTCAAGAGTAGAGATTATGAGTAATTATTTGCTTGGACATGGGACCAAGTTTTTCCCCATGTCTACAGTTCCTTTGCTCCAGCTGAAGCACTAGCTATAACATCAATAGCTTCGGCAGCAGCAAAATGGAAGTTCCTCAAGCATGAAAGACTGACAGAACTCCTTCTCCCACCAGCACCCCACAATGGCACCCAGCAGATGATGATGTAGATTTCTTCTGCATTGCATGTGCCAAGCATCAAGGAACAGCACCCAGCCAATTCAGTTTAAGGCTCTCCTGAGTATGTCCTGAACTGTAGGAGGGGTCAAGGTAAAAGAACTCAGTACCTTTAACCTGTTCCTCCCCTGCATCCTCGCCAACTGTTTCTGGTAGATATGGAGCACAGCTAAGAATAAGATTCATCACACATTCTGATTTCCATTATTCTAGCCAGTAATTAATTCTATTATTCCACCAGCTCTTCACAAGATATCACCTTGAAGTTAGCTGTAGATTGCAAATAATTTGAAATTTTCACCTCAGGGTTAAGTGAAATAGTTGGGTATATAAATATAACCATGTCTGATGCTTTGGCAACTTTAAACATCTGGCTCAAGGATGCACACACTCTAAAGAGCTTCATATTATCACTATTTGCTGTTTCTGACAAACCAGCAAAGGTTATCTCACAGTGTAAAATAAGTAGTATCTCTCTTTCTGCATCAACACAGATGACTAGCAAATTCTTTTACAGCACTAGAATAAAAATTACTATATAGGTTCAAAGCAATTATTAATAAAATTATAGCTTCCAACAGAGTACTAATGATTTGGGTTTTCTGTGCAGACCTTTAGTGTATTCATTTATGTTTTCTTTGAAAGAAATTAATGGATTCTTAGGAATTCAAGATAAGTGCTGAATCAAATTTATTCAAGCCAGTTTGAGGTACTTACTGTATGTTCTCTTTTAATTTATTACTTTTGATAGAACTGAATGGAACTTGGCCACTCACTAATATTTTATCTTTTTTAATTAATTGAATGTCCTTTTAATTTATAGGTTTTTCAGGTAAACAAGATACAAGAACATACTTATCCTACATGTCAGATGGGTATTCTGGAAGACAGTCTGTCCATCACAATAAATTACAGTGGCCTCACAGTCCATGGAATTTATAAGCCTGTTGCAGAATCATCTCTATGTAAAGATGATCAAACCTGACATAACAGGAAACATAAATACAAATTTTAATAATTTATAAAATAAAAATAAACTAAAGAAAGACAGATGTTGTAATAAATTCTTCAGTTACATTGCTGTATTTTGTATGTTTAGCTTGTCAGTATGCACTTAGCTTTAATTCACTTGCTTTTGCAACAGGCCTTCTTTAACAATCAATGCAATCACTGCTGTATAAAGATGAAATTTCTGACCGAAGGATATCATGTGAACAGGCAATACCAATACCCCAAAGGTGAACCAGAAGACTCTATATGTGAAACCAAATTCAGTAATAGTATTACAACAGAAATCTCTAGATCCACAGATGGCCTCTTTCAAAACGTATGCTGCAAAATGCAGATGAAGCAAATGGCAATATATGACCTAAACCAGATTATCTCACTATGTTCCCCAAAGCAGAACAGAAATCAGTCTTGTCAGTCCTCTATGACACACTGTTGCTTTCTTTATTTAAAGTCAACTTATGCAAGTTGAATAGAGCTGTACATCAAAGCTGGAATCAACTTGTCATTCTATTGTGCAGTCATTAATTACCTAAAATACCTAATGATGCATGGTACAAAAAAAAAAAATACAATTTTAGCCAAGCATTCATTGTATTAATTGTATCCCAGCCATTGTCAAATGGCATCTTTTCTACTCTCACAGTACATCTGGCAAACCATAAGGTGGACAGTCACTAATAAAAGATGACTAGCTAGACCACAGCTATGCCGTTATATTGGGACAGAATCCCCTTCTGGCACTTCAGTTTTATCTGCACTCCAAATTAAAGCTTAGGATGACTAGATGCAAAATAATTTCCCAAAACTATATAACTGTCAAAGTTAAGTGGCTGTTAACATTAAACTAACCTAAAGAATGGTCACATTAGAAATAACAATAAGAAGGCCAAGCTTATCCATACAATTATTTTTATTTCTGTTACAGCTTTTTTATTACTGTTTACAGTTTAAAGACACTACACAAAACTAGCTAGTGGTTAAAACACAGAGAGAATGGGTTCCTCATACTAGACCCCATAGTGCTAAGGTTCTGGATTGCTTTAATCACCTGGATGCTTACAGCAAGCAGCTGCAATTGTTTGGAGGCAGATGACATGACACATCAAAGGAGGATGAAATACTGTATTTTTATATGGGTAATGAACTGGCAGAAAAGGTTACTCCCGAGGCATACACATACTGATGATACAGGAGATTTGTGTTACCTGCCTAATGTCATATGGGAAACAAGAAGTAAATTCAGAAATTTATACCAGGTCATTATTCACACAAGAGTATTTTGTTAATCATGTTATTTATGGAATTGCAAATTTTATATAAAGGGAAAAGTTAAATCTCTCCCACTGCACAGATTTACCTCACAAAGCTATATCTGATGGTCCGTCTCTTTTTCATAATGTATGCTACCTGCCTGTTCTTAGCACTCTTTTCAGCCTGATAAGGAAAACACATTAGCAAGCTGATTAATGGCTTTCTTCCCTTTGATTTTCCAGTTCCCATGTATTTGCACAATATATAAATGGTTCTGTTACAAAACACTATAGAAATGCATGCAATCAAAAACAATCCTTCTAGCTTCTTTCTGTAAAAAAAGAAAACAAACCAAAAACAAGCCAACAAAAAAACCAAACCAACATTAAGTCTAAAATTTTATTCTGCTTAATACTGTAAATCTTCTTTGTCAATAATCATATTACAGCATTACACTGTTTCTGTGAGTTGTTATACATATCACTACAATAAATGTGGGACATTACTGTAACCCAAGTAGTACTTTTCTGGGTTGTCTCTTAACTGCTGGCAAGTGTAAAATGCTCATGCTCCTGAACCACTGAGATTGGGCCCACACCTGCAGCATCTCTTTGGGTAAGGTACTTGTGGATTTCCTTCTCATGTGAACCACAGCACATAAAGGGGACAATAATACATGCCCGAGTTACAGTAAATAAATCAGAACAGCTACTGCCCACAGCAGCACCCAAGAGCCAGAAGCACTTTTGGGTCTTCCCAGTTGGACTTATCCTGTAACATGGCTGCTTAAAACATCAGCTTTCCAAGTAAGGGTTTCCATGAACATGCTAGCACCTTCTTTGTGTTCTATTTCCTCAATATGTCAGAACACTGCTGTGAAATAAATTAATTTCTCTCTCTCAAATACATTGCAAATATGCGCAAATCAGTGCTTTTTAACTTTTCTCCACAAAGGGTAAGATTTCAGTTCTGTGACACTTGGCCACTCTCCTATTTTAGTTTCATCATTAGGTGTGCAACTGCATGTGTTAATAAGAATTACTAATTTGGAGCTTTATACTGTCTTTAATGTACTGCCAAGGCAGATACATCTTATTATCCCTATTTAGAAATGTGGAAAATGAGACAGGGGAATAATACGATTCATTTAAAATATGACTGCAGACCCAAAAATAGAACCCATGTCCTTTTACCATATTATGTATGAATTGGCCTAGCAGGGGATTAGAAAACTGGTTTAAATAAAACTAGGAATTCTTTAGGTAGTCTGTCCTAAATATGATCTTCACAGTACCTAAGTGTTCTTTTCATTTTTATCTTTTAAAGTATTAATTATTTTTCCTAATTACTTTCTCCTATATTCTGACTCTTTAATGACAGATACGGATATATACTAGCTAAATTAAGAAGTGCTGGAAACTTTATGGAAAAAAATCATACCTTTTTTCCTTGGATTTAAAACTAAATTGCCCGAAGAAAAGAATAAATGGCAATTATCATCCAGGTAATCTTTACTGAACTAGGAGTTTAGAAATCTTTTTGATTAGCCAATTAGTAGTTATGCACCAGGCACAGGGAATTGCATCTAATTGTGTGTAAGTACGTAATGATGGTATATTTATGTGCATATATGCATATGCATATATTCATATAACTTTTTTTGTTTTCTAGAAGCCTGTGATATCTATCTAGAGGATCCTTTTTCTGTCTGTGATAATATAGATTTCATCTGCTAATCTGTTAAATTTATTAAGTAAAAAAGCCAAGTTTATCTTCAATACATTTTCTTCGAAAAATGCTGGAAATCAGTGCTACCACCACTTTCTCCAGTAAAATCTGCACTGTTCTGACACAGATTAAACGTCTGGCCCTCCTGCATGGAAAATATTTGCTATTCAAACGTTAAAATGACCTTAAGGCCAGCTATGTTGATCTGTCATTACACCACTTAGGCAAAATTCACCATTTTTTCTTGTTTGAATTTCACTCACGCCAAAAAAACTATTTATAAATGTTCTAGTTAAATCATTCATAGTCAGTATTTGTTTGAGTTGCTAACTTTTTTCTCCCAGTCCACTGGTCTTATCAGCTTTGCTAAAAACTGGCAAATATTTTGCTATGGCATCTATTATCACAGAACAGGAATGTGCTTTTCAGATTCTATTAAGGTGTTTGCTCTCCTCCCTTACAGTCCTCCTCCCTCTAAAGACACTTCTGCTTTCAGGCTTCGAATAAACTCTATGTTCCCTCTTAGCTAGTTATAAAAATATCTACAAGTACTTTTGGAGGATCTGCATCAAATATATCTTTAGTATAAAATCTATGTAACTAACTAGAGATTAGTATTACAGATAAATAAAACAATAACTAAGCTAAGTCCCCTTACATTAACTCTGATGATATAAACAAGCTTGTATAGTTTGTAAGAAAAAAACTTAGGAGGGCATGTAATATTGTGAGGGTTTTCTGCCTTTTTTAAATGTGTGTTTTAAAAAATACAGTAATGAATAGCAGGAATACAATTCCTCATAAATAGTTTAATATATCAATATTTAACATTTGTGAAATTAACAACAGGGTTTGGCCTTTTTTTCCTTTGTTGTGCAGAAATCTGGTCCAAATCAGCCATTATGTTAATGCATAAAAATACTCAAAGCAAAGTCTTTGTGTCTTTCTTACAGAACATAACATATTCAGGAGGAAAAAAAAAATAGAAGCAGAGAGTGCAGAAAATTGAACTTTTAAATTACTCCATTTTGACTGAATTACAGCACGCAATCCTGAACACAGGGAAAGCACTTTCCAAAAATATAAGCTCATTAGCATAAACTATTTTTTAAATAAAAAAACATTTTAGTAGAACTTCTTCCTTGTCTGAATAAAAAGCTAGAACCTCATTTTTTGTTTGTTCTATTACAAAGTAAATACAATGTGCGTGGGGAAAAAACAATACGGACTTTTAAAGAAAGTAAAGGAAATTTAAAAGCTAAGAAACATATTTTAAGCTGAAATTTCTTCTTTGAATAGTGATCTATATAACAGCAAGATGTAATTTCTCCAGCTTCTTTCCAGCTGCATTATGAAATCTGTTATGCACACCATAGCAAAGCTAGGTTTTCTGACAGATTTTGGAGTTTTTTCCACTGGACCATCAAGACTTCCCAGGAAAATGTATGAGTTAGGAAGGTGCTGCTTTGAATATTACTACAGGTGACGTCCTATTCCAGCCCTGAGTTTTCTTTTTCCTCTTATTCTCTAAATACACTCTCTCAAGCAGAGAAGCAGAGGCTCCTAGTCCTCTTCCCACTGCAACGAAAGGGAGCTTACTGCTAAGGAAATTACAGATCTTCAAAGCATACAACTTTCAAAACAAAGGCTTGTTTAGTCCAACCAGCAGAGTCCTATCAGGCAGGACATGGAGTAAAGACCTAAGCGTTAACATGAACTAAAATATCAGACTTACACAAATGAGCTTAATAATACAGGTAAGCAGGAGCATTAAATCACTTTTCCACTTTTTAGCACAGTATCTTCTTACCTCTTTCTAAAAACAACTTTGAAAAGTGCAAGCATTACTACATAATTTCACATGCTGCAGCATATAATATGGTTTGGCCCGTAATGTTCTATAAATATATGTACATAATGCACATAGAGATATTTCATGCAGGTGTGTGCATACAAAATCAAGAGAACAGAAACCCTATCTGAAACTTAATACTCAAGGAGTAAACAAAACCTGACATCAAATTTGCCAATGAGAGTGGGAAATAGCTGGCTTGACAGGACCGTGGACATGCTTAAGTGAAAAGCTTTCCAGTTGCTTGTGCTTCCCATGCAGACTTTCACATGACTGTTTTAATAGCTAGGATAGAAAAAAACTCATTTCCAAGCCCAGCATGAATTCTTTCCCTTCGCCTTTCAGTAAAGGTGGAATAGGGTCCTTTTTCAATGTAAGATGCAATGACAGCAATATTATTATTTTTCCAGCCAAGAACTAATACTGATTATCACACACGTTTTTCTTAACTCCACTATGATCCCTATCTAAAACACAGTACCACTTGCAAGCTTAAGAGAAGGATACAACTGTTTGCATGGCTGTGGAATCAGCTGACGGTACACCCACATTTAAGAGACTTATGTGTTAGGGCATTTTAATCCTAGAACACCTATAAGTTTTCTTAGATACCATTGCACTTCCCTGTGAAATCCTGACCACTGTTCAGAATTATCTATACATATATGCATCTATGGTTGTGTATGCACATGCAAAAAAAAGGTTCTTGCTGTACAACCGAGCAGCTGTTGACAGCTTGTGTCAGTCACAAAGACTTGTATTATTTCTTTTAATCTATTATCATAAAAAATGAGAACATGTTGTTGACAAAAAATGATCCTACTTAAAATTTCCAAATAGTTGCAGTTAAACAAGTCCAAGCTGACTATTTTAAAAAACAGAAAAGGTGTAACTATAGATTGGTAGAGAAGTAGAAATCTCAAAATATTTTCAAAATACTTCAGAGAGATGTAAGAAAGACAGCAAATGCTACTATTTTTCTTAAATTAAATATGCTGTAAGCAGGAACATACCGGTTAAAATACTGACTTTAACTAATGACTTCCTAAAGGACCTAATTTTTATATAAGATATGATCCTTTAACACAAATTGTCTTAAAAGTGTATTAAGTATCTTCTGATCTTGCTTTATACTTGTTAATATTTTCCTGTAGCATATAATTACCTCTAATGCAGTAAGGGTACTCACATGCAACCTGTACAATGATTTTAACTATAAAACACAGCTACACACTTCCTCTGGTTAACCAGGGAGAATTTCTAGGTGCTGGGTTTCTTTGACTGGAAAAGTTTCTAACTGAAATAGAATTTAGCTGTCTGTGATGAAAAATAAGCATGCAGAGATTTAAGCTGCGCCTGACAGACTCTTTAGACAAAGATACTACTTCTTGTGTAACAGACAATAATAAGTGTAATTGCTCTCATCTACCATGAACTCAAGACATAAAAGCCCCACATCCAGTGCATCTAACACTAAGGCTATTATTTTATTCTTTTTATTATTTTTATTTCAAAAGTGGTTCTTTCAGCTCAAAAGCCCGCTGTGTAAAAGGAGTCTTTACTAAGCAAATGTAATTTTGTACGGGATTGGGATCACATTATAATGAAATGAAAATAGCTACATGTGCCACATCAGAGTTTTATGTCTATCTCTGCCTTTAAATAAATACATATGCATTAGAAAGGCTGGTGAATGACCCGAGCCACAGAACATCATGCTCCTATCAAGTTACTTAACAGGAAAAATGTGAAAATCTCTGATAATAAGGGTTTTCTTTTCTGAGATGCAAACTCTTTGTTAATTCACATGAGTGCTAGTGGTTAAAGCACGTGACTGACTAGAATTCAGATCTAGTAGGTGATAATCCTGGCTTAACTGCAAATTTAGCAGATTTGTGCCTCAATTTATCAGCTCTAACATGGTTGTACAGTATGGCATTTGTTATCTGCTTCACAGCAGTGTGGCCAGGATTAATTAGAGAGTGTTTTAAATTATTCCAATGCTTAAAATCTCTACTGATTGCAAGTGGTAACTGCAACTACTAATTATCCCCCAAAACATGCACTGACTTAACTGTTCACCTAAAAATTGCTCAGCTTCCATAGGCTGACAGTTTTTTCTCATCCAGAAAACATATTCCAATAAACCTGCAAAAGTCTGTAAATGTAATGTATGATAACTGTGATAGAAGAAATTAAAAAAAAAAAAAAAACAAACCACAACACAATCTTCTAACATTTCAATACATTGTAATTAGCATACAAATTCCACTGTCATCTTCATATGACATATGGGATGTTGAAGACAATGATACAATGATTTAGGAGTTTTAGCTCCCAAGAATAAACACACCCACCTTAAACCCTCTAGCAAATAAAGAAACTCCAAGCTTTATATTAGAGATCAAAATTAAAACCAGAAAATTAGGATATTTGACTTACGTAAGGTGCAGTGTGCATAGCTGCTTCTTCACCCAGCCACATTTCAATGGGGTTATAGTATGGTCTAAGTGCAAATTCTTTTTCTAGGTGTATCCAAACTTCCCAAGACACTAAAAATCTCAAAATTCTGTTGATTTCACAGTCCTGTCAAAAATTCATGATATTATGGCACAAGTAAAAGCATTGTCAGACCCTGACAGCAAACAGTTTCCAAAATGAAATGTGAGCATTTTCATTTCAGTTTATGTCTGCTTGAAATATATGAAAGCATTCCTCAAGAGAAAATATCACTGGAGTAAAGATAATCCCTTAAAATTATTAAGAGAATCAAAGCAAGACAAGTGGCTGAATATTTTTTGCATAAACTAACAGAATACTGCCTGTATACACCAAAGTTTTGTTAAGATGTGCTGTGTGTACATTGTGTAAGTGGTCACATTTGCACATGCATACATTTAAGCAATTGCATGCAAGAGTTGGTCTATCAGATGCAACAAATCTTTTGATCTGTTATGCCTCTTAGGACAAAGCTATTCTTTAGTCAACATTGAAAAACCCTTTCCCTTCCTGTCTCTTAAGACAAATTGATACAAATATTCATACATACTAAAGAGATACTTAAATATAAGTCTCCAGAAAGAGCACAAGCCTACAAGACAGAATAAAAAAATGGCAGGCTTTAAGCTGTGCTTCCTGCAACCAATTTTCTCATTCCTTGTGCCATTTCAGGGCTTCTGTGGTGGAGGAGAAAATGGGGGTAACAATGCAAATCTCACTAGGAAACATTTTTACTGACTGGGACATACAGAGCATTAAGAGGCCATAACTAGACTACAGGTGTGATGACATGTGCACATGTTTGATGAATCTTTAACTAGCGTAGCAGTACAGCTTGATCTTAGAAACCTACCAGCAGTCCACCCAAATAATCATAGAATCACAGAATAGTTAGGGTTAGAAAAGAGCTTAAGATCATCTAGTTCCAACCCCCTGCCATGCTCTGGGACACCTCATGCCTATGGTTTGCAATATTTTGGATTTATTTCACTGCTTCTGTGACATAGGAAGAAGTTTTTAGTTTTTGATTATAACTCATGAATGAAAAATGATACAACCTCGGTAATTGTTATTGAGGATGGCAATTCACACTATTGTACACCAAAACTTATCCTAACCTGTTGGTTTTATTATTTGTGTACAGTACTCCTGTTGAGGAGAAAATCATAGAACCATACAATAGTTAGGGTTGGAAAGAACCTTAAGATCATCAAGTTCCAACCCTCCTGCCATGGGCAGGGACACCTCACACTAAACCATGTCAACCAAGGTTCTGTCCAGCCCAGCTTTGAACACCACCAGGGATGGAGCATTCGTAACTACCCTGGGAAACCCATTCCAGTGCCTCACCACTCTCACAGTAACGAACTTCTTCCTTATATCTAGTCTAAACTTCTCCTGTTTAAGTTTTAACCCGTTACCCCTTGTCCTGTCACTACATTCCCTAACAAAGAGTCCCTCTTCAGCATCCCTATAGGCCCTGTTCAGATACTGGAAGGCTGCTATGAGGTCTCCATGCCGCCTTCTCTTCTCCAGGCCAAAATTGGTCAGGCAGGATTTCCCCTTAGTGAAGCCATGCTGGCTGACACCAAGCACCTTGTTGTTTTTCATGTGCCTTAGCATGCCATCCAGGAGAATGTGCTCCAAGATTTTACCAGGCACAGAGGTGAGACTGACAGGTCTGTAATTGCCTGGGTCATCCATTTTCCCCTTCTTGAAAATGGAGGTTATATTTCCCTTTTTCCAGTCATCACTGGAATTATTTTATTATTTTTTTATTATTAATTATTTTATTATTATTTTTTTCCTTCTGCAAGTAATAGAGGAGCCGACAAGGAGAGGTGCCATGCTTGACCTTGTGCTCACCAACAGGGAAGGGCTCATTGAGAATGTGGTACTCCAGGGATGCAGTGATCACGAGATGGTCGAATTTGAGATCCCCAGGACAGCGAGAAGAGCGTGTAGCAAGCTCACTGCCCTGGACTTCAAAAGAGCAGACTTTGGCCTCTTCAGGAGCCTGCTTAGTAAGGTTCCATGGGATATAGCCCTGGAGGGCAGGGGGGCCCAAGACTCTTGGTTGATATTCAAGGATCACCTGCTACAAGCTCAGGAGTGTTGCATCCCAACTAGAAGAAAGTGCGGCAGGAGGGCCAGGAGACCTCCTTGGATGGATAAAGAGCTGCTGAGGAAAATTCAAAGGAAAAAAGAGGCTTATAAAAAATGGAAGCAAGGACAGGCGGCCTGGGTAGAGTACAGGGATGTTGTCCAGGAAACTAGGGAGCGTGACCAGGTCGAAGGAGGTGATCCTGCTCCTCTACTCTGCTCTTCTGAGACCTCACCTGGAGTATTGTGTGCAGTTCTGGTGTCCTCAACATAAAAAGGACATGGAACTGCTGGAACAAGTCCAGAGGAGGGACATGAGGATGATCAGGGGACTAGAGCACCTCCCGTATGAAGACAGGCTGAGGAAGTTGGGGCTGTTCAGCCTGGAGAAGAGAAGGCTGCGTGGAGACCTCATAGCAGCCTTCCAGTATCTGAAGGGGGGATACAGGGATGCTGGGGAGGGACTCTTCGTCAGGGACTGTAGTGACAGGACAAGGGGTAACGGGTTAAAACTTAAACAGGGGAAGTTTAGATTGGATATAAGGAGGAAATTCTTTCCTGTTAGGGTGGTGAGGCACTGGAATGGGTTTCCCAGGGAGGTTGTGAGTGCTCCATCCCTGACAGTGTTCAAGGCCACATTGGATGAAGCCTTGTGTGGGATGGTTTAGTGTGAGGTGTCCCTGCCCATGGCAGGGGGGTTGGAACTAGATGATCTTGAGGTCCTTTCCAACCCTAACTATTCTATGATTCTACGATTCTATGATTCTATGATCACGAACTTCAGCTGACTGCCATATAATGAGATAAGACTATTCACTTAAATGTATTTTTTCAAAAACATGCTTTCTGTTAACAAACATAAATAGTTTTCTTTCACCTGAGACAGAATAAGTGGATTGGGTCTGAATTATTTATATGCTTTTAGATTTATGTTTTTTCACCTTAATCATTTATCAGATTTCCACCATATTTATCTGTTTTAACTATCTTTTACAATGAATGAGTCCAACATCTGTTTCTGAATCTCTTATTTTTCCCTCTTGCATTTATTAATCCCTTTTACTTACAAAAACTGGGTTACTCAAAGTAAAGTTGATTAATTCCAGGTATAAATCAATTAAATACCATGGGTCAGTTACAACACAGCAAGGCAAAGTGTACAATTGCTTTCGTTTAATATGTGGGTATTACCTAACAGTTTCTGGAAACAGGGGTAATGGGCTCAGGTTTTTTAGCCCTAATAAATTTACAATGAAACTGTAGTTCTCAGCTAATGTCCTTTTAGGAGTAGGTGCCTACCAGATAATCCCATTCCTCCCTGCATCCTTCAGACCTTTCTGGTTTAGCACAAATATCTGTCATGTTTTCCTCTTAGGGAACAGATTATTCTAATCATCTTCCCCTTGCATTCTCCAGGTAGAAGTTTTCATGCCCCTTCATTGTTTACTCATACAAATAAACTGATAGCCTACTTACGGCAAATCCACCATGATCTTATTTTTAAATCAATGTCAATAATGCACAAGAAAGCAATGTAAATTAAAAACTTCCATGCTTCCAAAGCATTTGCTTGCTTCTTTGTGTATATTCAAAATTTTAGAAGATTCATCCATAAAGAACTTTTCCATTGCTTTAACAGACACTGGATTTTATTCTTCCTGTCAATAATGTATAAAATGGGTTAATTGAAGAATCTTACCCTGCTTTACTGTCCTAGAAGGAGACAAATGTGTGCATTCCTGCTTATATTTGTGAAAACAATAAAAATAGCACAGCACTATCAACTCTCTACACTTTAAAGCTCAGTTTTAGAGTGAATATACTGTAATACCAACATTTACAACAGAGCTACTAAGGAATTTGCTACAGAGAAACAAGGAGATTTTAGTTCAGAAATGGCTTAGCTGACTCCTGAAGATGAACAAGGTTGAAAACAGGAAAGGAATTAGGGACAATTCCTATTACATTAAAAGCTACATATAGGTTTTGGGATATGCATTCTGTAATACCAAAAGGAAAAAATTACATTCAGGAGAAAGAGATAATCTAAACAGCACACTGGTGAACAGGCCAGGAAATACAAACACATTCCCGTTAGTGCAGTAACGTATGGAGTTTTGCAGCATATGCTGAGCCTGCAGATGAAACACTGCCCTTGTCAGCTTTGCGTCTGGAAGCTTTTCTGGCTTCCTTCTGTGCAGCTATAGGTGCTGACACTACTGCTGGAAGAAGAAGATAAGCAAAATGTTTCAATCCATACATTAATTACTGAAATTCATACTGTAAACAAATACTTTAAGAAATTAAGTTATTCCAAATAAATTCTTTTCTTTGCCCTTATTCCCCTGTTATACCACTTGAAGCAATGTGTAATTGTGTATTGTTTCTAATGTAAGGGAACTTTGCAAGGCAAACTCATGCATTATGCATGGCTAATACAGTGGGACACTGTATATTCACACTACACATGCTAGTGAGACTGGAAACTAATTCCATATAGCGCTGCAGAACAGAAAAGCAAGTACACTTTTTCTAGAAAGACATCTGTAACAGACAAGTAATACAACCGTACCTTCTGTTCATCTGCATCTTCTTTTGCCTTTCCCCAAGGGAAGTTAAGGAGCTAATAATAATAAACAAAAATGAGACGGTGGCAGTGCAAAATATGCTAAATATATATTATAAACATTGGTGGTGTCCAGCCAACACCACAACAGCAGATCTAGATCCCAAGTATCTCTTAAAGGAGCAAATCAAAAACACGGTATGTTTTGTCACTAAGACAAGCGATATATGGAGTCCCAGTGTCAATGATAGGAAGATGTTTACCAACCAAAGATTTTCAATTTACTTCTCTTACTCTTCAAAGAATATTGAGTGAGGATATTGCATTCCTGAAGATTAATTTGCCATATCCTGAAGCAGCTGTTCTTTATGTTTGTTCCTTCAACAACCTTACTTCCAGGTAAAATGTATTAAAAAGACATTTCAAAAAAAGCCTTATGGGGTGAAAACATTGTCTCAAGCATTACTGAAAATGAAGAGTGCAGCAAGGAGTTGGTATGGTTGCTTCCGTGTTTCTATAGCAAATAGGAAATAGATACTGTTTACTTTGGCCATACAGGGAACAACTGCACTGAAGTCCAAAAGAAAAAAGCAAACAAACAAAACAAAACAAAAAAAGGGACAAAACCCCCAGATCTCATCGTCCTATTTTAAATACTAAGATTACAAAAATACAACCTCTCAATGGTGTTGCCCCCCTCACCTTCCACATGGCTGTGGAGAAATACGTAACTGTTTGTTAGTGTGCAGTGACTTCACCCCTATGATGTGCCCCACGTATCCATGCTCCAGATCATATCTGATTAATAATCCACCTCTGATTAGTACATAGTCACATGAGGCAACGTTTAGCCCATCATTTGACAGTTCTCCATTGCAGTCTTTCCCCACATCCTTATTCCCACATGGCTGCATTCCAGAAATTTCTCACTACTCTTTCCTTCTCTTCTCCAGTTGGCCATGCCCCAGCTCTGATCCCATGCAACTCAGCATTAAGTACTTCATTCCCACCCTTTGTATCTTCCCCCTGAAGTGAGCATGCACTAATACTTTGTCTATACATTTTTACATATTAGGGATCAAGAATTTGGATCTTCTCTCATTTTTACCAGAGGACATTAGTAATAATATCACTGGATCTCACTGGAATGGGATCTGAAGTTGGGCCTATCTCTAAAGAAGCAACAGTATAACATAAATATCAGGCCTTGGCAATTATTTAGTCATAAAGAGTCTTTCCGTCTGGGGAAAACTCTGTCTATTTAACTACCATGTATATTAAATGTTAGCTTACAAGACTCACAATGGCAGGCTGTAGACTCATTTACATTTAACTAATACCAGTTTCAACAGAACAGAATTAACACCTGGTGGAGGATCAGAAACTAAAATGTATTGCCTCCATGCTGCTGATCTTGAAATGCATTAAAAACACCCAAAGCAGCTGCAGGAATCTAAAGTGTCAACCCATCAATGGCAGTGATCACAATCAAAAAGCTGGGAAAGCTGGGAGGAATTTATTTGTCAAAAAGAAAAAAAAATAAATCCAAAGCTTGCCAAGATCTTCAGAGTTAAATTAGTAGAAAATTAATTTTGGCAAGGAAACAGAGGAATTACAGAGCCACGAGAAAGGGTTAAAAAGCAAGACTTCCTTTTCATTTACTATGCAATGACTGCCAGCCTAATTTTGTTCCCATCTCCCATGAAAAACCTATTTCACAGTCTTTAAGATGGTAGTAGTCATTCTCAACATCAGTTCTTTGTAGTTCTGCTGCCTAAAAAGAGAACAGAATACAAGTAGTCCTGCATACATGGTAACTTGACATGAGGAAAAAAAAAAAAGACCTGACACAATTTTACTCAACAAAGTTCCGTACAAATGGGATAATATCTATTCAGGCATGCACTTAGCCAAGCTACAGAGCAGTAACTCTAGTATCTGTTTTTTCCATGCACTATTATCATAGCACCATATATGTCTGTAGAAGCTGAAGCTTGAATGCTTATGATTCCTTTGCCAAAGGAATGATTCAGTCCAGCAAGAGAAACTTTTCCCGTTGTTATCAAAACTTAAGAGTGACTGGCCAGGCCAAAGCTCTTCATATTAAATTTCCAAGCCAGGCAAGAGTTTTAAAACAAAGGAAAATATAGCACAGTATGAAAATTTTAATGTCTAATAAAAAGGGAAGATCATTAATGTCTCAAGATGCTATGTGAGTTACAGGAAGATAGCAAGTAAAATTAACTGAATCTACATCGTAATATGATGTTCCTATAGCTCTATCCTACTTTAATTGGTTTTGCCATAGAAGGAAAATGTTATCCATATGTTGGATAGACACTTAAGGAAAACAACTACTTGCAGGAATCAGAGACTATTTGTGGGGATGGTATTTAAGGTCCTCAGTTTTCGCTGGGTGCGTTGAAATAAATGACATTACAAAGAGTACTATCAGCCCAGCATGATTTACATAAAACCAAAATATACTTTATATTTTTATCTGTTTCAGTATGCACTAAAAAAAAAAATCAAACAGTTATTTTTAGCACCTTCTGTGTGATACATAGCAATGAAGGAAGCAGATTTATACAAACTCATAAGGACAAGGTCATAGCAATGGAAAGAGATCATCCCATTTAAAGACCACTGTTTGTGCATAAGTCTATTTCTACAAGGGTCCATACAAAAAACAGTAATGCACACAGATAGCTTCAAGCAGCCTTCATCAGCCCTGTTCTAAAACAATTTCCAATAATTTAAAACATATCAACTGAAAAATAGCTGTTGATTATCACTGTTTCTAATCCACAAGTTCCTCCTACAAATGCTTTTGCATACCATGAAATCCTAAATTGCTTTAACACATACAAAATAGGCAGGCACACCTTCTTAAGAAGCAAATTATCTGCAGTTCATGATAGCCAATTCAGACAGTTTGACAATTTTTTTGTAAAAAATTAAGTAATTCATTCTTGAATTACTAGAATTAGCTACAAGAAGCTCAAAGCAATCTCACATACCTGCCCTAACTAATTTTTGTTGGCTCTGGGTTTTGGTGGTGGTGTTCCGTAAAATAATGATTCCTGCCTCTAAAAATGCTGTCTCGCTCTCACTTTTCCCCCTGCAAAGTATCAACATTTTCCCGTATTCCACCTGTGTTTTGCCTGTGAAGCTCTGTACTTGCAGGAATTTAGATACACGTTTAAGCTGCAGAGGCAGGGACCTGCTGCATTCAATTCAAGCCTCACTTCGATGAGTACTTTATACTATACACAGCCAGATATCCTCTACCTTGCATATGTATCATTAAACAGAAACCTAATTAATCAATATTGTTAAAATAAACATGGTGCCAATTCAAACAGGAAGATAACTATTTTTTTAATGAAGCATTTAAAATGCTCAACAGCCAGACAGGTTTGTTTATTGTATTATCCATCACGGGTAGTTAAAACTCAAGGAAGGCAAGAATCTGTGCCAGTCTGTACTTCATACATTAATTAATAATATTAAGTGCTAGGCTGAACACAAAAGAGCACTCCTTTTTTTGAAAAGATTTCAAATTATACTTTTTCTGTTCAACACACAATTAAGTAAAACTAAATATAAATTCTCAAGTGCTGTGTGATCTATGATAAACATGTTCAAAACCTTCCAAAATCAAATTATTAGGTTAGTCTTAGAAATCAAAGAAGCAATAAATGTATGACTTCTTCATAAAACATAATTACAAGAAAAGCAGATCAGAGATCTGTTGTAGCAGGGATCTAATGTATTTTAAGGGATATGATCCAAAGTTGCCTCAGTCAAGGACATCAGGAGAAAATTAGTCTCTTTACTGACTTCAACAGAAATTGAAACGTGATAAAAACATGTATGTTTCTAGATTTTGAGCTGACCCTTCTTGTTGTTTGTTTGTTCCCACGTAGCAGAATTGCTGGGGTGATCCCCAGAAGTCTCACCAGCCCTGCCTGATTCACCTTTACAACCATCCTACTCACTACCAAATTTATATAGCAAATCTGCTCTTCTTACCATCACAGTGACTATATATTTACTTATTTAGCAGGCTACTTGTCTCAGCTTCTTCCTCAGACAAATAAAACCAAACATTCTTGGATGAAAACATGTCTCCCAGGTTTCTCTCCAGATTGAGACAGAGACAGCTCTGAAGTTTACTCTGAAGATTCCTACTCTTCTATAACTAATTCATAAGCTTAAAGTCCTGGTTAAAAACATGAAACTCAGAGATGAGTGCTTGCCAATTCCAGTAGCTAACAGTATGCAGGCATCCATTTAATACACACAAACACAGAGACAGACATATACTTTTGTGCTTTAAAACAAAATATTTAAAAACATTTTCCTCTTTTATCCCCTTGCCAGCTTTCAGTGCCTCTTGAAAAAAAGCAGTAATATCACAGACATCTAGGGAAAAGTTTAATTCCATCAAGAACTAAAGCAATTCAGATTTTATACTACTGAAGAAACACAAAACTTGCCAGGTCTTGCATCTTAACATATTGCATTCTGCTTTTAAATCCACTTTTTTTGATTAACTGAATGAAGCCTTCTGCATAAGAAGAAAACAAACTCCGCAGACACTGTGGCGGTATCTGATTACAGATACAGATTATCGCTTTTGGTAACTTATCATAAAGGCACTGATGGTAGCATCATATTTAAGGTCACGTTGAGCCTGATACAATTTCTTTTTCAAACTCTGAAGACTGAATTTTGATTTAATATTCAACATGATACATTCAGAACACAGATCGATCTTCTGTCATATATGCTTATTAAGGTGCTTCCTTTCATGCTTAGGGAACACATAAAAATCAAATATACCTTTTAAAACATTTTCATTAAAATGTCAGTGTTTTTCTCAGCCTCAATAGCTAATGAACCACAGTCTAGAAATTCCAGACAGCCAGACAAATATTTTCAGGCAGAGAGCTCTTGCAAATTTTAAACACAGAGAAGGGCTTAATTTTCTAAAGAGAAGCTGAAGAAACTACCCAATTATTTCCATCATTTGATGCTACCTTCTTAGCTTTAAACCTCTTATACCAATGATTTTTGACCTTAGATGCTTTTTTGTCCTCTGCTTACCCAGATCTCAGCAGTGTTTCTCTACATGAACCCGCAAAGGAATATTACAAAGATGCTTTGGAGAAAGCTGTCAAGGAGCAGAGCTGTGAAAAAGTTCCCTGCATTTACTACTTCTTCTACTCATCCATCTCCCACTGCCATTTTTTAATTCCTAATTAGAGTTTTTCTATCATTACAGACTTTGTTCATTTCCACATTTCATGTTTGCATCAGGAGTTGTTTGAAAGATGAACAAAGGACTGTAAACAGAAAATGGTGATGAAGGAAAAGACATGTTGTGGAAGTGCAGGTAGCTACAGTACACTGGACTTTTCCAGAAAATTAGCTTTCTGGTGGTAAAGGGAGATTTGGAAAAATCACAGAACAGATCTATTCAGATCTAGCAGCATGGCAATCAAAGCAACACAGGAAGGGAGTGCAGCTGACGTATCACAGCCAGGAATGCAGGCAAAGGAAGAAAGATATAATTGAGGGGCAGTGGTATTATAACAATAATTAAACTAAAAAAGAACAGCCTACAGAAAAACAAACAAAAAAAAAAAAAAAAAAAAAGGGGCATTATCCAAACTTAAAACAGCAAAATCCATGCTAGCCAATAACTTCCTCAGTCTCCTTTGCCTAATACTTCCACTGACATACTTAGCAAACTCTGTGGTTCCTCAGCTAATTCCCAGTCTCAAAATAAGAGTCACCACCAAAATCACATCCAAATAACTACCCCTACCCCTAGTTTCCACCTTCCCATTTTCGGAACCACTTCAGATAAGTACCTTTGTGCTGATCCCATATCCTAATTTCCAGTCCCCAATCAAGGTACAAGCATACAATCCTCTTTAATTGAGCTTGTCATTACTTCAATTGAAAAGAAAAATGCTCAAGAACCAAGTATGTGTTCTCTGCTAAAGAACACATAATCACTCATGGCCAATAATCCTTCCAGCTGTAGATCTGATTGCCTTTGGTGGTTGTTTATGACCAGAAAATGCTCATTTAGAAAGTTCCAAGTTTTTCTGCAGCAGAGATCTCTACTGTTAATTAATATTACACTCCTGCCTGCATCCTGAACATCACACACAGCTTTTAATGAGAGTCATAACATAAGAATAAATATAATATAGAACATATTACTGCTGAACATTCTATTTTAGTCAGAATATTTCCAGGTGTAAAAGCTAGTCTTGGAAAGGACTGTTCTTGTGCAGCCTTCCAAAACCACAGAAGGCATTTACAAAGCCATCCTCCTCAGTTGCCTGTCTCAACCACAGTACCACACCTCTGCTAAATCCAGCACAGCTCTGGAGGCAGCTGCAGGGGTGGGGAACTGGCAGCTGCGTGCCTCCAGCTGGCTGGGAATCAGGGAGAGAGCTGCTGAAACCATTTTCCCTGCAATTTCAGTGAAAAAGTACTGCAGTGTGGCTTCTCCCTCAACCGGTAAATATTGGGGAAAAAATATTTACAGGCCAAAAGGAAAAGCAAAGAAAAAGCCAAATAAACAAAAAAAAAAAAAAATCCAGATCCAATATTTGCTCTGTGTAAGCTGTGGATACCTCATTACTGTAAAAATTGTAGAACTTAATATACAATACCTGAGCAATAAATACCTTTCTTTCAATATTGATTGAACACATCTTTTATTGCACTTCCTTGGTCAAAGAAACCTGTTGAGAATAAAGGAAGCAAAACCTTATCTCGTTCACCTGTGACTACCAAAAACCTTCTGACACAGCTTCCAAGATGGTGTTCAAAATTTTGTCTTTCACTTTAATTAAAAAAAATACCAAAGCTTCCCAAGGAATGCAATTTTGCAAATGTCAGCATTATTTTTTTCTGCCTTTTGATTCTTTTGACCCCCTATATATGCAACTATCTATATTGTAAGTCATGTCCCTTTCTTTTGCCAGCAAAAGAAGCCACAGTTCCACTTCCAAAATTCAGTACATGTTTTCAGGGTGCCAACAAGATGAAACCACTTCAGTGGTTCAAGTCAACAGCTTTCCCTAAAATGTTAATTAAATGTCATTGCCCCTTCCTCAGACAAAAATTAAATAAAATAATAAAAGCTGCATGTAGATCCCTTTTAAAAATAGTTTTCTAGGTTTACAACGAATTCTTAATAGAGTTCTTATGCCATAAATGATCATACTAATGCCAAAAGCGTATCGCAGGGCATGAGCATCCTAGACATCACTCTGACCATCAAAGAAAAAACTCCATCTGAAAGTGAGATGTGATTCATAACTGAAAGCTGCAAGGTAAATCCAGAGAGAGCTGAAGATGTCCTACTAATAGTATAAAGTGATTGCAGCCCATTATGGAGAACCTCTGTTAATATTAAAGCTTTGATCTATGAGATGTTAATTCAGTGAAAATACTTTTCAGCACTGCCACAACAGAAGAATGCATGACAAATATATCAGCAAGATGTGCTACAAATTGCATACGACATGTAGAAGTGAGGCAAAGATAGTGGTACTGAATGGCTTTATCAGCATTAGCTTGAGATAGCAACCCTCTCTGCTTCCAATAACTAACATTTGAATGTATACTGTGGCATTGGATCAGAAACTTCAGCAAGGCTTCAGTACCCTCCATTGTAAGCATACTCAAGCTAAGGAATCTAGTTTACAGGCCACTTACATAAGGTAAGGGCAAAAGCTAAAAAATGAAATTGCACCAAAAAGCTAATTATCAGTGTCTGACAGTCATATAAAAAAGGTGTCTTGAAACAGCTTCCACGGGCAAATTTCATCAAGGCAATAAGGAAATAGATACATTCACCATGTCTAAAGCTTCAGATCAGGAGAAACTGCAACCTCTCCTGTAGGATAGGTATCTGGAGAATAAGGCCAAAGATCCAAATGATTTTGGCAAGTTGAAGACTTGCTCTGCAATGAACAAAGCAGTCAGCAAAAGTTCAGCTGAGGACAGCAATAAATCTGGAGAAGACAAATTCACAAGTACCAAGTAGGAAAAACTCAGTTGTCACTGCAGTTTTGCAGTGAGCATTATCTGAATGCAAACCAGGAATGCGACGCTGCTTAAAAAAAAAAGACAAACCTTATTTGTGGATTTATTCACAATGCGATTCGTGATGACTGGAATGAAATCTGTCAACTTTGCTTTCTACTCATGGGCTTCTTCATCCAAAAACAAGGTCTACAACTAGATCTCCTGGGAAAAAAAAGTGTAAGGAATTAAGATTTTTATAATTTGAAAACAAATTATTTTGGAAAGACATGTCCATTTATGTCCTCGTCATAAAAAGTCATCAGCTCCTTCCCCATGTCAGAGCCATTTCCCCATGTCAGTCTACAAAAGCAAGAGAAGAATCATCATTTTAGTCTGCAGAAAAAAAAACGTAGAATTAATACCAGGAAAATCTTTCTAATGATTATGGTAATTAAACACTGAAGCATGGCAAACTAGAGAAATCTACTCAATTGTAGGTTCTTAAAAGCAGTGCAGTGAGATCCTGAGACAAGTCTCACTATATTTCCTTCAGCCAAAGTACAAGGGGTTAAGTTTGGTAATCCCCATGCCTATTTCAAATCTGAACTCTCAGCCCTGCAGAGCAGCCTGGAAACTAGACTTCTGGCACATGCTTGAGATCAGCTAAATTCCTGATGTTCTTTTATTGCATCAAACATGCACATACACAAGAAAGTACCTTCTAGTAAGACTATACAGGTTTTACAGCTGGCTAGCACTGTTCATAGATGTGCTCATTATGAATAATGAAACTAACTCTTAGCAATTATTTTTTTTAATATGCTGCCAAGACTTATTTATTTTTATGAATGTAAACACACAATAAATCAAAAGACACAAATGAGAGAAATAAAAGTGATATGCCCTGGATGCAGATTTTATTGATATGTATGAACCTGTTTCTTTCCAAAGTACAACAGAAAAAATGAGAGAGAACTCTTCAGTGGTGTGTAGCTCTGGATATTTCTAAAATGAAACATCACACTACATAATAAACTATGTTATATTGTATAAAACAAGGTAACCATCTTACTTTTCAAAACACAGCATAAAACCCAATCTTAGAGTGTTAAAAATAACCCCAGCTTTTGACTGCTTTCCTTTAAATACAAAAGAAGTGAAGAAACTAGTTAGCCTCTGCATGGTCATTTCTACTGCCATTCCCAATTTCATTTGGATATGCCATCAGTATACTCTGAAAATTGGGTTGCTATGTGCTCATTCTGAGAGCTAACTTCTCTCTTTCTCCCTTTTTTTCTTTTCCCTTTTTTCTCTTTCTTTTTACATACAAATATATCAAGAGTTTTAAAACATGTCAAAACCTTCACATTTGGCTTATCAAAAGTGACACTAAGAAGACAGTCATCTGATGAAATAATTTGCTCCTTATCAGGTTAAAAAACAAAAGGCATCACAGATATAGAAAAAAGACCATTCTGCTGTCTGCCATGACTTCAATGAATACAGTTCTCTTGACATTGAATAGTTTATTTTCATAAATTATTCCTGACTGAATGTAAAGTTATCTAAGTGACAGAATGTATACTTATAAGAAAACACAAGGGATCAATTTATTGCTATCTCTGTGCTTCTATTGCTAGCTTTCTGCTACCTTTGCAGCTGCTGCTGTCTTCACAGTTAATATAGCTGTTTTGCATCAAAAGCCATACATTAATCTAGTACAAAGTTGAAGCAGAGGGAACTGCTTTTATTCTTATTTAATACTCAAGAATCTGAACTAGTCACAACACCCTGAGTTAATGTTATTTAGTTTATTAGTAATTAGTCATTATATAGGACTTACTGATTCTATAAAAAGCTCTCAGATTTTACCTTCTAAGTTAAAAAATACTTCAGTAGCCACCACTGTAATGCAGCACTGCTTTAATTTTTAAAAGGACATCTTTATGTAAGAAAACCTTATATAGTTTTCCATGTTTTGTTTTACATGAGTAACTTTGTGACAACCCCACCAAATACTATAAAGCACCATTCTTCATAAACCGTTCTTGACATCATCAGTCTTTGATCCTGATAAGAGACTGTTACTTCATACAACTCATTAGGTAAAACAGGATTTCACAGTCTCAACATACTCTGCCTACAAAGGAGATGAATGAAAAGAACTACTGAAAGGAACACATCTCCCTCCTCAGATCATCTCTTTAGTCTGTTTCCATACTATTAAGAGCGTAATAAATAAATGATTCCCCAAATATATCATACTTCCGACTCACTCTCTTAAAAAATGTATGGCAGTGGTGCAATGAAAAAGTTTAACATGTACAAACCAGTGTAAACCTGCAGCAGGAACATCAAGGGGCATTACACAGCATGTGATGCATTAACCAATTTAAAATACAAAAAAAGAAATTTTACAAGCCCAAAAGTTATGCATAAATTATCAGCATTTATTGCCAAGAGTTCATATTTACGTGGTCATATTTTTCAAATACATTAGTAAGAACATTTGCTTATATTTGATACTTGAAATCCATTACCAGTAATTCTTTATTATTCGGATGTGCATGCTTCCATTGATCTGCAGAAATTCCAGACATGGATTTTTCTGATATGTGAAGATTAAGGACTAATCATGAGGAATAAGTCTGGAGTAAGAGATAGCAATAAGCTCTTGTTATAACAGTTGCCTTTTATTTTTTTCTTCATTGGACTTTCATCATCCATGTCAGGCAGTTCTACACAATTTTCTATGGAAAATTATCACCATTAAAAGAGCATTCTGAAAATGTTATTGAAGGTAATCTGGAAATGACTTACGGGTTCTTCATCTCCTACCATATTAAAGAAATGACAACAGAACACACCATGTATCATCAGCAGATTAGACTGTAAGGAGATAAGGATGACTTCCTAATCCATATGGTTAGATTTATGTCACTGATTTGAAAACACAAGATATCTTTCCTGCAGAAATTCCATTTTATTGCTTAATGACATAACACTGCAAAGACTGGGCTATGGGAGAAGATATTAAATTACCTTTAAATCCTCTGATGCTTCTTAATGCAGACATCTTATTTTGCATTTTAAGAACTTACATATTTTGTGGTTTACTTCTATCTTCTCACATTTGCAATATGTCTTCATTGTGTTGCTACTTAGGTAGACCAAATGTGTTAGCAAACTCATTCTCCTTACATCTCAAGTCACCAGCTATGTCACTTCAGGACTTTTCTTAAAGACTTCTTATTGTTGCTGCCTCAATACCAAGAATTATTCCGCACAGAAACATATAAATTATGAACTCCTGCCTATAGTGTGTGCCAAAGGACCTCATAGTTACTATACGGCTGACTTCAAACACTCAAACTTTCTGCAGTCTACTTTTAATTAGAAAGCTTGAAAGGAGCAATGGGGAATTTCAAGAGAGAACCCTTACTCTGAGGAAAGCCACCAAAGTTTAATTGTATGAAGACTCTAAAATTACAGAGAAACTACAGAAAATGATGATGCTTCTTCGAGAAGAATAAATCACATAATTTTTAAAAGCATGACAGTTAGAACTATTTGTGGTGATAAAAGCTCAAATGTGTGTGTTTTAATGGTTTTAAGTTTTGGTGAAACTTTTTTCAATCTTCCTACAAATGGACCATTATTGCAGTGAAAGTAAACCCACCTTACCATCAACTGCTTTAGTCCTTTTTGAATAAATGCTGGGGGGGGGGGAAGGGTCTGTCCACAATATTTTTTCCACATAGGAACTCTGCTTTCTTTAACTTTCTGTACTTACCCTCTCTGCTCTGGTTCTAGGCAAAGCAAGTCACTTTAATCCAAAAACACCCCCACATTTCTACAAAATGAGGCAATCTCAGTACTAAACCCTACTGCCTTCCTTGCTCTGGTGCTCACACTCCTCACATCTATCTCCAAGATGGATTAGTGAATTTATAAAACTGGAAACTTTAAAAAAATTGGTTAATTTTCTACCAAACCAGTTCTCTGGTCCAAGTCTCCACAGGACTACACAAAATTTGATGTTAGTATATAATAGCTAGTGTGAATAAATAAGCAAAAGAAAGGTGAAACCTTTTCTGTTCACAGCAGAATTGTTTCTTATGCTACTTGCTAGACTCTGTGTAATGGGCAGTCTAGTGGGACCCAGATGAGCAAGTGCTGCAACATAAATAAGGTTTCCAAACTGAGCAGACTTTCTAAAAATTCCATAAAACCAAATCCTTAGTATTCTTGTTTGATATGATAAATGTTTTATAGTAGCCACATAACTAAATCATGCACTCTAAATTAGCAATATCACTCCTTTATAGTCACAAAACACATTTCTAGTCTCTAATTCAATATTCCTAAAACCTAGCTAAGCATTGTTAAGATGAGAATTATATTTTGAGCGAGTCTGTGGACCGAAGGGACTGACTTCTGCCCCTACCCTTCTGTACCACTTCTGTAGGCCACAGATTACATCAAGCTGCAGAACTCCCTTGTATGTGTGAACAGATGAGAGGGTTCCCCTAGCCACTAAGACACAGGGCTATTCAGAGATAAATTAAAACCCGCTTAGCTTTGGTGATTCTTTAGTGGTCTTTGGTGTTCTTAATGAAGATCTCAGGAAACAGGGGTATTTTTATTAAAATTAATCTGTGTCACAGTTCCAGAGAAACAAATAAACAGATAGTTTTTGAAGGAAGGGAACGTCTGTTAGTCTGCTAATAAGCAAGCCTTATAGTTGTTATTTAACCCACAGTCCTTTTAAAGACACATGTCCTTAAAAGTTTTTATTATCTTATTGCTATTTTGAAATAGGAGTATTTATATGAACTTATACATCTAACACCTTATTTTGACCCTTTAATTTGCTTGATTTCTTTAAAATAGAAAGCCGCATTCATTTCCTTTATACCGTTCACAAAGCACAACTCATATAACTACCTAAATCTCTAATCCACATGACTTGTTCATTTTGCTTCATCATATAGATACCAAAGCCACAGCCATCCCTTGTCACTTAATAAGGTCAGCTTCTAAGTAACAGTTGGATTTTTAAAAGATTCAAAACCTATAAAAATAGTTCTGTGACAGTCATTAAAATATGCCCTGTAGATGGCTGCATAATTTGGGTTTCCATTTCATTCTTTTGTTACATAATTTTTAAGTTGTTTACTTTTTCCCTCTTGCAATTTAAAAACAAAATAAAAAACACATTCTCAATCCTACTTTAAACAGCTGCATTTTCACATAATTTAATACTTTATGATATTAGAAACAGTTCAATTAAAAGACTTTAATACATTTCCAAATGCTAATTTAGCTCAATCTGTGAATTAGATAGATATTTACAGTAATATTACAAAAGTCAGCCACAAAGAAGTTATAACTTGCCTATTTATGACTCACTGATACAACCAGCAACAAAAACAAAGAAACTTTTCATTGTGATTTAAAAAAAAATTCCTACCACTTATATATTCTACTCAGCAATTTCAGGTCACTTAGATGTCCTCCCAAACCAGCCACTGCATTCTCCTCAAATTTCACTTTGAGATATGCTTGCCATAGCACTTAGTACAGGGCCTAAGCAAATTTTTTAAAATACACATTATGTTCAAATTAGGACAATCAATTTATACTAACTCTTCTACATCTTCAAAAAAGTCCCAAAACCATACTGGGATCAAGTCTGCATTTTATGTCACATACGAAGCACTGCAATTCACAATAAACCAAAAGCTTTTATGTGCACATTTAATCTTGTGTCAGGCACGACATCTTAGGAGAAGAAAAAATTAAGCACTTTACATCTCACCAGCAGAGACCTCGCATAGGGCTAGGGTTCAGAAAATCACTGCAACACAATTTGGTGAATTTTGAAAAACACATTCTTCCCTTGTGCAGCCAAATTCAGCCTTGCTTTAACCTGTACCCAAGTGCAAAGGAATGGATTGCTATGATATATGCATAAATTCTTAGTTTCATCCTGAAAATTTGGGTGGCTTTGTAATTTTTTTATTTTTTTTTTTTTAATGTAATCTGTTTAACAACATTTGGGGCTACAAATAATTTTTCCATGTTTCTAATTCTAAGTACCCGGCACTTAGGTATGTTTTTCATTTTTGTTTCTATTGCCTCTAGCTTGTACTAGCATTCAAAAAAAAAAAAAAACAAAACCCAAAACATCTCAAGCACAGGGGAAGGATATCATTCTGGTTTAGACCTTTATCTTTAAAGAATGTCTGGGATCAGCAAAAAATGCCTTTGCCCAAAAGAAAGCACTAATAATTGGTACGTAAAAACCTGTTGAAGAGAACTGTTTGGTCTTTTACAGTATGCAAAATTACAACTTCTCATTCATATATCAACTGTAAAGACAAATATGGAAGCAAATTTGTTCTTTTGGGTTAGGGCAGAAATTTAGAGTCTTTCTCTTCAACTGACTTAACTAATTAGCAGGTATCTACTGTGATTCCATGGTATTTGGGATACACAGTCATTTGTGCCATTCCCTCCATGCAACTTTCGTGTTCTTCTGCAACAAAAAGTGTATTCAGTTAAATCTGATTTTCCTTTTTTTATTTTTCAGCTTTGTTCCTCCTCCTGCTGAGAAAAATAAAGCTGAATTTTGAACATGACAAGTTGGCTTTTTTAGAAATAGACTTTGGTATGAGCTTTCTTCTAAAATGTCATGCTCAATTCTTTCCTTGTTTTACTCCACAAGTTATTCAAGAAAACAGAGGAAGATTTTCATATCAAATTTCCGGAGACAGAGTGAGTCAGTTATTTGCCCAAGCAGGAAAACCCCTTGGAACACCAAGGTAGGGATCAAGGTCACAAAGGCCTCTCTTGTATCTCCTGATGAAACAGTTTCTGGTATACCATCTGCTTTCTCAGATCTCATCCATTTTTTTTATTTTTTTTTTTTCTCCCCTTAATTTGGAGCTGATCTTTTGATACTTGTGAAGCAAAGATATAAACAATATTGAAAACACTGCCAATAGTCATTTGCTATGCATCCACTAAGGAAGGAAGACTAAACCCACTGTTGAGATGGAGGAATAATGCAGATTTGTTCAATAAAAAAAAAAAAAGAGGGTTTAGAGATATTAAGCAGATTTAACCTGTGATTTTCCACAGTGTGTGAGGATGCAGAAATGGTGATATGCAGATATGCAATCTAATGAATTAAGCTAGATCAAGATTCCAGAAATATTGTTTTTACTTGGGCTTTCTTCAGCTTTGCAACTCAGTTTATCTACCTTTTCCTAATGAAAAGAAACAATGGTTGAACTGTTTGAAATGCCTACATCAAAAGAACACTACAGAAGCCAGATATTTTATTTACTGTATTTTACATTTCACTGAAAAGCTGTTCTGAGGATAAATGTACCTGATACTAAAGAAAAGGTTGGAAAGCCATTTGAGAATGGAATTCCCTTGTGGTTAATAGCACGTTTTAGGCAGCAAAGCCTCTAACTGTGCAAACAAGAAAGAAACACTCTGAAAACATTGTTTATCTTGAAACCAGCGAAACATTCAGAAACTCCCCATGTCAATACTTATACTAACTTGATTTGGGTTTAATTAAAGTTAAGGTTCTTTATCTGCTATGTTGCCAATTTTCTTCATTAAAATTTGCAGATATTCATCTGAGTACATGTTGGGGTTTTTTTTCAGTACAAACTAGCAAGAATGACTAAAATTATTTGCCTATGACTTGTCAGAACTCTTACAGAAAAACAATCCTGAAATTTGACAGTACAGAATAGTAACTTCTAAAATACATATCTCTGACCTCAGTTCAATATAGCTTTACAATGTAATAATTCCTCTTTAATCTCTTCAATAAATTCTACCTTAATTTTCATTTAATTTGCTTTGCTACACTATCATGTAAATACAGGTATTCCTGAGGCACATTTAGAAACATATAACATGCAAGCTAAATTCAGTTACTAAGGTGCATGCAAATCCACAAACCATAATTCTAGCAAGGCTACAATGCATTTACATAAAAATGAAACCAAACTGAAAAGGAACATCCCATTTCAAATATCAAGACGCAAAATGTTTGAAATAAAATGCTAAAAAAGTAGGTAGGAAATGAGCTTTTCCACTATAAACTATTAGTGTCTATGGTCTCACTGCTAAGAGCAAGGATATTCTGCTCTGTGGCATGTTCCCAAAAAAATGATTCTCTAAAATATACAGCAAATCAATATCACTTTAATTATAGAAACTTAAAACTCTTTCAGGCTTAGGTAATTTACTTTAAAAGTATCCGCTGTGATAAATATAACTCATTGCATGCTTTTCTTCTGACCTACTTCAAATATTCTAAATAAAAGCTACCTGCCAAAGTAAATCTAAATTCTTAAAATATGTGTTGAGTGAACATATTGTAATTCAACTGTCTCCCCAGCCCTCAATTCAGCTGAACTGCCTGTAAAAAAGTTAAATAGAGGAGATGCAACTTCAGTATGACCCCACATCTTCTTCTAATTTATATAAAAGGAGGAGATGTTTATGTTTCTTCATCCACCGAAGTCTTTGTGATACCAGATCTCATTTCATCATGTTATCTGAATTATAGCAGCATTTCTCCCTGCTGGGCCTCTTGAGTGGAATAACAATGTCAGCATGAACTCTTTACTGAATTTAGCTTTCTGGTCATGTTATCACAAATTGGTTTGAGTACACGGGCTGCAAAAATGGAGAATGACAATTCAAATAACCCACAAGGGAGAAGAAAGCTTTAATAGCTTCTTGCCTGTCAACTGGTTATTATAAGATGATGACAAACAGCATTACACTGGTAACTTTTTTAGACATTTGAACCCTGCTTTAGAACAGATTAACTACAGATCATATTTAAAAAGTCAGAGGGCTTAGAAGATAAAAGATCAGACTGGCAAGTCCACCTATCTTAGAAGATTATTATTGCTATGAAAAATGAAACTTAATGATAGTCAAAGACTTAAAGACCAAGAAATTCAAAGACTACACTCATGTAACTTTCTAGTGGTGTATCTATTTACTCCAGTGTTAAAAATAAGGCAGTTATTATAACTTTTTTTACAAAGTATCTCTTTGGAAAAAGCTATATCCCAAGCAGGCAACTCAGATTTTCTGACTTCTGACCTTTAATTTTTCCACATTATGTGGAAGGAATAAAAATGAACAGTACGGTAAGTATATCAGAAATTCTGCATACGTGCAAAGTCAGCACCAGGAAAAATATATTATAAAAGTGCACTATTTTTTCATTTTAAAATTATAATCCTTTTTTTTTTTTTTCCTACAGCATTTATGGAATATGGGCTCCCTCCAGTGGTAAATTTAACGTTCAAAACTCTTCACACTTGCTTATGTACTTAATCATTTAGCCTAATAAACAAGTAACAGCCACACACATTTAAGGCTAAGAGATCAAATCCCTTTGGGGATGGTATTTTTATTTATGCTTTTTTTCTTTCCAATTAGATCAGATATTGACAGCATTTTTAATGACTTTATTAAATGCCACACAAAATCTACAGGTTGCAAATGAAACTTTTCAACATTTTAAGTTTCAAAACAAACTGTTTCCTCCAAAGACCTCAGGTTTTTAAGTCAAGCTAGACCTTTGAAAGAAAAACTTACATGATTTAGGAAATTTATATATATATATATATATTACCAGTTTGTTGGGTTTTGTTTTGGTTTTTCTGCTGGGTTTTTCTTTTTAAATTCTGTGTATTGTCAAAGCCTACAAAGTATGATTGGCATCTCAGAGGGATGCATTACAAATTGATAAAATTAGTTCCTTAGGGAAGAGGAAGACATAGCTTCCAATTTTGGCCAAGATTTGCTCTGTTCCTGCCTATCCCAGAATGCAAGATACACTTTCTTAAGGCTGTATCAGCTCAAGACACTGTGACTAATTAATACGAGTGTTCTTGGCTTTGTCTAATTCCAGAGACAACGCAGCTTACAAGAAAGCTGCTGACCTTGTTACTGCTACTTTTACCTCCCGGTTTGCTCACTGTGAAACACTTTCATTTACAAACTTCACTGCAGCATAGCTACACTTTGCTTTTCATTTTATTCTACACTACTTACTGTTCTCTCTGATATACAATGTTGCATACCTAGCAAAGAGAGTGACTGAGATAAGCCCACTTGGTAAACATCTGCTTGGAGCCACAAAGTTGCTAAGCCACAAACTAGCAAATCACATATACTTAATTTTAAACATGTTGCTTAGTTTGCTTTTGTGGAACCACTTTGTGCTTGAAGATAACCTCTGCTCAGAACTACTAGATTCTGATGCTCATTACTGAGGGTTAGACTAAATGCTCTTTAATGGTTCCTTCCAACCCCAACTATTCTATGAGCAAGAAGGCTGGAACTAGATGATCTTAAGGTCCTTTTCAACCCTAACTATTCTATGATTCTATGATTATACAAATAAAGGACAGATAGTCATTACAACTCATGGTAAGACTCCAACATAAGTGAAATCAGTAAGTCATAAAAAATAATGCTACCCTGTTACAATTATGTTGGCTCTCAAAGCAGTTCTCTCGTTTGAGAGGACATCACGTGGAAGTTTTACTTTTTACACAAGGAAATAGGAAGCTTGAATGCACAGCTTGCTTTAATTTTATAGTCTATACTGTGCCTACAATGAAGCAAAATGCTGATTCAGGTGTCAGCATTCCAGATGAAAAGATCTGAAATGACCCAGTGGAAGAAGCAATTACATTTAATCAGTTTTGTTGGTTTGATTGTTTTGCTTGGCTGGTTTTTCCTGTAAAAAGAAACAGTAATATATTTTTAACTTCTGTTCTGAAAAAGGTAATAAATAAATAAATAAATAAATAAATAAATTAAAAAAAAAATCTCTCTCCATGAAACCACCAGCTTGAAAAAAATGTAAAAAAAAAAAAAAAAAAAAAAAAAAAAAAAAAAAAATCATGGCCACAGTGCCATGGTGTAATATCTGTAGAACAGATTAATGAGGAGAGAATCACCTAAATATATGCAAGTAAAGCACACCACATATAGAGCTAATCTGGCTGAAAACTCAGGAATCATAAATTTAAGCACTCCACCATGCCTTGGGAAATAATGTCACCTGAATTGTGGCTTGGATTCCTCTACTGGATTATTTGAAACAATTAAGCTATCTTCTAAAAGAGGAAAAGGACATAAATTGGCTTTTGCTGCTCATAAAAAAGTATGTGTATTCTATCTGTGCAGTTGTCTCAATTTTATAAATAGGTATGCACAAGGAAACAATGTAAATGGTATCATATTTCAACACAACCTAGTGCATCAGTTTCTCCGCTCTATCAGAATATGATGCATGTTTTGACATAGAACAGAACCTCGCATTTATTCACAACTCCCATTTCCTATCAGTTACTTTTACAAAATATTTTCATACCTTCAGCATCACTCCAATGAAGTTTTTTCTACTTTAATTTACAGATATAGATGACTCAGAGAGATGAATTTGTGGGCATCCTAACAGAGAACATGAAACCGTGCATGGATGGGAGGGGTCTCAGAGGCTCTGTAACCACTGTTTCATTGACCTTAAATCGGTATGTGTGACTTGGGAGTGTTAGCAGTTTGGTAACAGGCATCGGAGGCACAGGCACAGCTGTATTAAGCTACCCATATGTACTGAATGAATATATCATGCAATCAGCAGGAACCCCTCTTATGCTGCCCTCTTTCACTAGAATTCCTTCTTGGCCTTTGCCCAGCAGGATATGTCCAGTAACCAACTCATCACCCTTTGAAGTCAATGCTAAAATATCACCTTCTTCGACAAGAAAGGACACAGATAAGAGAGCTGGCATTTATTGGACCAGCCTCTCAAACTTTGTCACAAAGGCAGAGCTAACCCCAGATACCAGCAGCAAATACAATTGCTGAATAATCCCTTCCATACAAAGTAAGATTTCAAAATGTTTTTAACAGATAGCTCCAAGTTACCAGGTGCATGATGCACAATCAAGAACAAAGATGAAGGCCTTTGGAAACTTCGAGAGATTGACTCAGATAAGGTACCATTGCTGTTTTCTACCTTTCCTTAGAACCACAAGCAACTGGAAGCTTCTGCAAACTTTGGGAGAATTTTATACCAAGAACTAAAAGAAGATACACGGTGATGTTTCTTCTGCATATCACAGACAAGGCACAGGATATTAAAGAGTAGCAAGGTCCATCAAGACAGCAAGCCCAAAGAGCACCAGAAGCCTAGAGAACAAAGGCACAGGAAGACACCAGAGGCCCCTAGTCTACAAGTCACAAATGGTCTGCTACGGATCACCAAAAGAAGAAGCCTTGGCAGTGGGCTAGAACTGGTTTTAGGACAGTAAAAACAGAACAAAGAATTTTTATCTGACATATGTAAAATATCCCACACACTTTGAAAATAACAAGAAGATGCAAGACAGTCACAGACTGTAGAAGAAGAAGAACAAAGGAAAAACAGAAAGGGAGGATTGGCTCCAACCTTATCTCCTCCAGTAAAAACACACTTGATTTATCTGTGTCTGTCTTCCCTCACCTTCTGCAGAGAACATACTCTACTTTTTCATTTCCCATTTACCACACTATCACTGAAGCTCTATGGTCACCATTAAAGTACTCGTTTTGATCAAGTATTGAGATAAGTAAATAAGAATGTTAAAAAGCAGTGTGTATGCATGTATGTATTTTGCTGCAGCCTTCCCACGATAACTTGATTGAGTTCCCAATGCCAAGTCAAACTAAACTTCAGCACAATACAACATTTAATAAGAGCACAAATGCATTAATTCACTTCGGAAATACTTGGTAATAACAGAATCACAGAATCCCAAGGGTTGGAAGGGACCTCAAAAGATCATCTAGTCCAACCCCCCTGCAAGAGCAGGGTAACCTACAGTACATCACACAGGAACTTGTCCAGGCGGGCCTTGAATATCTCCAGTGTAGGAGACTCCACAACCCCCCTGGGCAACCTGTTCCAGTGCTCTGTCACTCTTACAGTAAAGAAGTTCTTCCTGATGTTAACGTGGAACTTCCTATGCTCCAGTTTACACCCATTGCCCCTTGTCCTATCACTAGATATCACTGAAAAAAGCCTAGCTCCATCATCCTGACACCTACCCTTTACATATTTGTAAACATTGATGAGGTCACCCCTCAGTCTCCTCTTCTCCAAGCTAAAGAGACCCAGCTCCCTCAGCCTCTCCTCATAAGGGAGATGTTCCACTCCCTTAATCATCTTTGTGGCTCTGCGCTGGACTCCTTCAAGCAATTCCCTGTCCTTCTTGAACAGAGGGGCCCAGAACTGGACGCAATATTCCAGATGCGGCCTCACCAAGGCTGAGTAGAGGGGGAGGAGAACCTCTCTTGACCTACTAACCACACCCTTTCTAATGCACCCTAAGATGCCATTTGCCTTCTTGGCCGCAAGAGCACATTGCTGGCTCATGGTCATCCTCCTATCCACCAGGACCCCCAGGTCCCTTTCCCCTTCACTACTTTCCAGCAGGTCAACCCCCAACCTGTACTGGTACATGGGGTTGTTCTTCCCCAGATGCAAGACTCTACACTTGCCCTTGTTAAATTTCATCAAGTTTCTCCCCGCCCAACTCTCCAGCCTGTCCAGGTCTCGCTGAATGGCAGCACAGTCCTCTGGTGTGTCAGCCACTCCTCCCAGTTTTGTGTCATCAGCAAACTTGCTGAGGGTGCACTCAGTTCCCTCATCCAGGTCACTGATGAAAATATTAAACAGCACCGGTCCCAGCACCGACCCCTGAGGGACTCCACTAGTCACAGACCTCCAGCTAGATTCTGCGCCATTGACCACAACTCTCTGCCTTCTTCCTTTCAACCAGTTCTCGATCCACCTCACTACTTGATCGTCAAGGCCACACTTCCTTAGCTTATCTATGAGGATGCTGTGGGAGACAGTATCAAATGCCTTACTGAAATCAAGAAAAACTACATCTACCGCTCTACCATCATCCCTCCACCTAGTCACTTCCTCATAGAAGGCTATAAGGTTGGTCATACATGACTTCCCCCTCATAAAACCATGTTGGCTGTTCTTAATGACCCCCTCGTCCTTGATATGCCTAGTGATGGAGTCAAGAATAAGTTGTTCCATCACCTTTCCAGGGACTCGCAGCCCAGAAAGCCAACCATATCCTGGGCTGCATCCAAAGGAGCGTGACCAGCAGGTCAAAGGAGGTGATCCTTCACTTCTGTTCTGTTCTCGTGAGACCTCACTTGGAGTATTGTGTGCAGTTCTGGTATCCTCAACATAAAAAGGACACGGAACTGTTGGAACAAGTGCAGAGGAGGCCACAAGGATGATCAGGGGACTGAAGCACCTCCTGTATGAAGATAGGCTGAGAAAGTTGGGGCTGTTCAGCCTGGAGAAGAGAAGGCTGTGTGGAGACCTCATAGCAGCCTTCCAGTATCTGAACAGGGCCTATAAGGATGCTGGGGAGGGACTCTTTGTTAGGGACTGTAGTGACAGGACAAATGTAATGGGTTAAAACTTGAACAGGGGAAGTTTAGACTGGATATAAGGAGGAAGTTCTTTCCTGTGAGGGTGGTGAGGCACTGGAATGGGTTTCCCAGGGTAGTTCTGAATGCTCCATCCCTGGTGGTGTTCGAGGCTGGGTTGGACAGAACCTTGGGTGACATGGTTTAGTGTGAGGTGTCCCTGGCCATGGCGGGGGGTTGGAACTTGATGATCTTAAGGTCCTTTCCAACCCTAACTATTCTATGGTTCTATGATTTTCTCCTCAACAGGAGTACTGTACACAAATACTCAAACCAAAAGGTTAGGTGTTTTGGTGTACCATAATGTTAATTGCCATCCTCAATAAGTTACTGAGATTGTGGCATTTTTCATTCACGAGTTAAAATCAAAAACTAAAAACTTCTTCCTATGTCACAGAAGCAGTGAAAGAAATCCAAAGTATTGCAAACTGAATACATTTTCAATTGTTCAAGTAAAATTTTGGAAGCCAAAATACAATTCTGTTCTTCTTCCTTCACACTGAAACAACTGAAATACTGTATTAATCAGTGCCTGCTCGATCAGAGAGACCAGGACTCTCTATAGACCAGTAAGTACTGTTATCACTGAGGGAAATCTTATTCAAGTCAAGTGAGCATTTAAGTATCACAGACATAGTGGATTGGCTTTAGAACTGGGATTACAGATGCTCTATTACAATAGTGACTGGTATTAGAAAGACATAAAACATGCCAGGCATTGCAGGGGCAGAGGCAGAAAATCTCTTTGATGGTGTATTCTCAGTGCATGTAGGTAAGATAGGTATCTACACTCTCTGTGGCTGTGGGAACTTAGGGAACAGAGCAGGGAAACAGTGTAGATTAACTTATTCTGCTTGTGCTCTACCTAGCCAGAAGCTGTATGGCTGCAACAGCACCTGATTCAGTATATCTCGCCTATCACCTTGGGCTTTACTTTCATGCAAATTACGGCTAGGTGACTTCTGGCTGAATCTAAAAATAGGCAGAATAATTTTCTATCTATCTGCATTCAAAAACATCACAAAGGCATACTACTCAATGCCCAAAGCTTTGAGAACTCATCTCTTCATACAAGGAGGTTACATCCAAAAGCCTTACATTTTGATGAAACTTCACATTCTTTTAGCACATGGCACAGAACAAATCCACATTAATATTAATGTAGCGGTCAATAAATAAAGAGTAAGGTGAAATAAAGCCACAGCAGTTAAAGAAAGAATATAGGTCACTGATATTACTGTGGTTTTACCATCCCATGGTTACCACCTCTTGACTTGTTATGACATAAAATTTTACAACTGTCATGGTTTAAACCCAACCACAAACCTTGTTCACTCACTCCCCCCCTTCTTGCCCTCCCCCTGCTTCTGGAGGGACGGAGAGGAGAATCAAAAAGAATGCAACTCCCACGGGTTGAGATAAGAACAGTTTAGTAACTAAGGTATAAATCACTACTGCTACCACCAATAATAATAGTGCTAAAGGAAATAACAAGAGGAAAGAATACAACACCTCAATACCAGCCGACCAATAACTCACCCCACTTCCCCCAGCCAAGCACTGACCGATCCCTCGTCCAACCCTGCAGTCCCAACCCTTCCAGGTAACTCCCAGTTACACCCTGGGCATGACGTGCTGTGGTATGGAATACCTCTTTGGTCAGTTTGGGTCAGGTGTCCTGTCTCTGCTTCCTCCCGGCCTCCCCTCCTCCCTGGCAGAGCATGAGGCTCAGAAAGTCCTTGGCCAGACCAAACATTCGAGCAGCAACTGAAAACATCGGCGTTATCAGCACTGTTCCCAGGCCAAAAGATCAAAACACAGCACTGCACTAGCTACTAAGAAGGAGAAAAATGGCTACTACTGCTGAACCCAGGACAACAACTCACAAATGTCATACAAATAAAGCATTCATTAAACAGTATTAATTTTTACGTGATAAAAATCAACTGAATAAAAGACATAGAATTTTGAATACACAAGAAATACTATGTAACAGATTTAACACCAGGTTCCGTAGGTTTAAGAAATGCAAATAACTAAGTCAATGCTTCTACCATTCTTAATTTAAAATGTTATATTCCTGAAACAGCAGAAAACTAATCAGTACTAATAATGTACGCTACTTTTCAATAGTTTATGAACTATCTAGTGATATGTGTTCCACATCACATATTCTATCTTTGACTGTAAATCAAAAGGTTTTCATATTTTTCATCTTTACAAAATGCAAAGGGCATTGGTATTTCATGAAAGCCATTTATCAATCCAAGTTAAATTCTCAAATATTTGTCTTTCTGCATAGATTAGAACTCTTACTTCATGGGGATTAGTAGTTTAGGTTCGTTTTTTTTTTTTCCTTGATCACAATGTAAATTTATTGTAGCCTCATACCTCACAATGACCCATCTGTTAAGTTTTTTCTCTTCAGTAGCTGTTAAAATTAGGACAGGATTTGTTGGTCGGTTATTTTTATTCACAACCACATTAATGCAAGTCCTAAACTAATCAATTTGCATTATGTAGTCTTTCATGCAGTTTGCACAGATTTACAGCTTGGTTGCTTTATCTAGTCTCATGCCTGTAAGACAGCTGTTAGTCATTTAGCTAATTTAATTCTAACCCCCAGGGGGTTTCTGCTTTGGCCACTGAAAGATAAGTACAGGGACCACAGTTTAATATCTGAAGTATCTTATGCCACTCCTATTTTTATTTTTTTTTTCCTTATGATTCTGGATCCAAAATTTTTGGAAAATGTTCATTAGAACTATCTGAATAATCAGAGAGTAACAGTTATTGCCTACAGTTTGCTTCTAATTTTAATTTTTTCATGGGTCTGTTTAACATGCCTTGTATCTTTTAAGCCTGTCACATTGATTTCAAGCGATAGTAAGCAAAGATTTTTTTTTATACATTCAATCTACACAAAGCTATAAACCATTTTCTGTACAGCGATTTTGTTTCCTCTGCCACTTAATTTTTTTCCTCTTATCTTTTTTATGATATGTAAAGAAATAAGGGGAAAAGAAAAGATTAAACCTTTCCTTGTTTGACTGTGTTCCTGCCAACAGATCATATCTGTAAAAGACCGTTGAGTTTTCTCATTAAAATTCACAGTCCCTAGATGACTAAACTTAATTGGCAAGAAGTCAAGGAACATAGTTGTTTAAATTATGAACATTTCTAAAACCAGTGCATTATGATGAAAGTCGTCTATTTATATTGTGCCATTTCATTATAATTGTAGTTTCAATGGATATTTTATCTTGCTGTTAAAAAGGTAGTAAAGTGAAAAACTGGCAAAAATGAAACAGCTTAATCTGCTGAATACCAACAATCTTCAAAGAAAATTTATTTTTACGTAGAAAGTAAATTTAGATTTTAAAAGTTAAATGCCTTTTTTCCTAATGCCATTTATATACTTGAGTACACAGCTGCTTGACAGCTAATAAACAAGCTTATATTTAAACAAGAAAAAAAAAAGATAAAGTGCTAGCTATCTAATAATCAATAGAAATTCTGCCTCTGAGCTTCACCAAACAGCTTGCTTTAATAATGAAATCACAAGCTATAAATGATAAAGATTGCAGGCTAGCAAAAGATTGTGCTCCCATTTAAATTAATGGCAAAACTCTCCACACCATCTCCTGCCCCATCTAGCTAGGCCATAGCCTGGTCTTAATCAAATCAAATTCTTATGGAATAGCTACCTTGAGCTGACCTCTCACTTACTTTCTTGGCAATCTAATGTGCCTAGTAAAGATTGACAGTAGTCTCTCACTAACCCTCTATACACACTTGCTAAGACTTGTTCACCTTTGGGCATGAACTTACTGACGAGTGGGTACAGAAAGGTCAATATCACTACGCTTGTGTCATTAGTGTAGGTCAGCAAGTCATGTCTTTGTTGTGGCACGAGGCTGAGTACCCACTGGCACCCAGCTGCATGGGGGCTGCAACGCATTTGTGCTTATTTGACCCTTGGAAAGAGGATGGGAGAAAAGCAGGGATGAATCAGGCAGTTCAAGCACTGGCTTCATCCTTCATCTCCCTTCAGGGGCATGTTCTTTCTGTTTATTTTCAGTTCCAGTTTGTCAGGGAACCTCTCTGGTGTGGAGGGCAGCAGTAGCCTAGAACAAAATTTGCCTCACACAGTTTAACCCATGTGTTTTTATTCTACCAATCCCGACAAAGTTTTCTTCCTACTTCAGATGCAGGTGAGGAAAAAGAACTGATGTGAAGTTATTAAACAAGCGTCTGGATGTACTTACTCATTGTTGGCAATATGACGTCGTAAGTCATATTCTGTATGTCCCACATATACCATCTCCAGAGATCAACAATTGCCTAGGATTTCGGTAGGACTGTTAAATTTTCCTCTGCTATTAGTAAGAACTTCTCACACCTATGAAAATCTACACTGTATCTCCAGCACTGGATGTATGTACCCCTGGACAATGCCAGTCTAATGTGTTTTCTGGCAAGACACAGGGCAAGCTAAAGCAACATATGTTCCTTCTTTCCTGCTAGCATTTACTAACCAGATGGGATTAAAAGAATGCAAGTGATGTTCTCTGTTCATCCATCTGTCCTGAAATTCTCACAGCTTAAGACAAATACACTTTCCATCTATATATATTAGGATTCAGTGAAATACAAGTTGACTGTGGCAAAATAACAGTAAGGTCAGGTATACACCACACAAGCAAGAACTTACAGAGAAAAGTAAATAAAGCTTCCCATCCTATCCTTGATTCATTTCCTTGCAATCTGCAGTACATGTTTTGTAGCATTACTTAGGGTTCCAAGACCACCTGGATATTGTTGGCTACAGATTGTTATTTACCAGTTTACTCTGCTGCATTTATTCAGGAAAAGACTAAATTAAGTAAACCCACCAAAATTACTTTCAAAGTAAGCCACCACGAGTATTATTTTAAGCACTTAAAACATTTCATTAGAGTTTTAGACCCCTTTTTATACTTCTTAAAAACTTAAATTAGGAGATGGGGATATTAATGCAAAAACTTGAATTTTATGTTCAAAAATGGACATATGGCTGTCATTCTGCTGAGCTTTAATCCCTGACCTTCATATCTGTTAAACAGTACAGAAAGCATATCCTTCTCTCAAGGATAGTAGGTTCCGTGAAAAGATTAACTCATTTAGATTTGGATTTAGAAATAAAATCATTTATTTATAATGAAGTTATTTGCATCAATCAAATTTGTAACTCAACAGCTAAGTAACCAAAGAGATCTACACATAACTGGATTATGATTTCATATCCAGTTTAGACTGCATTAGGAAAAAATTCTTCACTTAAAGTGAAGTCAGGCACTGCAACAGGGTGCCCAGGGAAGTGGTGGAATCGCCATCCCTGGAAACCTTCAAATTTTACTGGTCTAATCTTTATTCTTTGGCTAAACAAACACACAGACAATGAAAAGACTTGGGGAGCTATATTTTCACACCCATAAGGTGCAATTCTCTCTTCATTTTCTCCTGTTCAGCTAATCTTGTACTCCTTAGGAACTTTGATATGGATAATAAAAGATTTTATGGAAAATAAGCATATCTTTACCTAGAATGTTTTTTCCTTTCTGGTTTCTATAATGTTTACAGAGTGTCAAATTTTATTCGGTCACAAAAAAAAGCTAGGAATTAAGATTACAGCCATTTGCCACTATTTGAATGGCTACAGTTAACATACATGCATTTTGTATGATCAAATTTTCACATACACTTTTGTTACCAATGACAATTACTATTACCATTACAAAGTCTTTGCTATTTAACTACGGCTCAGTATTTCATAGGAAATTAATTTGATGGTTTCATTTGGGTATCCATTGGACAAACAACCACATTATCTCTAAACCAAATCAAACAACCCTGTGTAAACTAGCAATAACTAGGAACAATTAAAAGATGAATACTAAATCGTTCACACCTCTTGTGACAGCTTTACCTGCTCTAAAAAACACATTCTCCTGTAGTACCAACAATTAGCACGGATCATATTTAAGTCATAAAAGACATTCAAACTCCCATATGCTCAAAGACAGTTCAAGTGCAGAGAACATTACACTTGAGTATGCTGGAGTACACTTAGAGCCTGTACCAAATGGAATACAATTTTCCCGGCAGTTCAATGACTGAAACAGGAACCAGATTTTCAGACACATTAGCAGGTTATACAGGAGTTTCATACTGGGAGATTGAAAGCAAAATTTTAAAATTGCATTTTAATTTTAATAGGTACTCCAAAATGCAGATAAACACTGTACAATTAACAAAAGGAGCTAAGTTACATGCCTGACAAACTGAAAGGCAACTTCTGTACAAGTAAAGCAGCTAGGTGTCCTTTGTAAACCACAGGTAGCTGCTTGGATTTCTGAGTACCCAAATACCCTCCAAAACCTGGCTTTTAGGGCCTTATAGTCTTTCAGAAAATTAAGAAGTGTACAATTTTGAAAACTTTGGGATTTGTTTTGTTTTGTTTTTCTTTTCTTCACCTTGCAAGATATGAAATTGACCTGATCTGAGCATTTAAATTCCCTGGGTACGTTTCTTCTGTTGCTAATTTAGCACAACATTTTCTAAAAGGTATGTATGTCCTAAGGATACCTTTACCACTTCTTTACCTTTAGCTCTCAGTGCAGTATGAGGACACCTTTGCACTCGCACAACAAGAAGAGTGAGGACACCTTTGCACTCGCACAACAAGAAGAGTACATGGGTTGAACAAGTTAAGCACCAATACAAACTTGGCTTATTTATGATACAAGAAGGTAGCAAGGTATTTTAATCCTGAAATGAGGTGGCTCTGCCTGTGGAATATTCCATAGGGAAGTAACTACCATGAATTATATTTATATGTGCACAGTAAGCATACTACTGCTGAAGATGTTCCAGTGTCATTGCTAGAAGTGATAATGATATATGACGATGTATCTGGGCTGACAGCTGAAGGAAAGAGACAAATACGCATCTGTAAAATGTTCTCTGCATGCGCAACCTAGACCACTATATTTTATGTCAGTGCTTCGGCCTGAGCTGAATTAAGTATGATATAGAGCTCCCATTTTTTATACCTGACAGTTCAGTAGATCTGTATTTTGATCCTATAAGAAAACTGAGAGCAGTTCTGCTGCTCACCAGGATCTTAAAAAAAAAAACAGCTTATTCGCTAACGGCTAACATTAACCCTTCAGGAGTAAGTAATTTTAGAGTATACCTGGTGTTTTCAGCAAAAACTGTACCAGAAACTCTAACCACCCAGGACACCAAACCTTTCAAAACTTGTACAAATAATTAACTGTTTGGAAGAGTCCCAATGCTTTGCCCTAGAAGAACTGTTCACAATATTTGCACCTAACAATTAATGTAACTCAGGAGTGAAGATCCAGTACATATGAGAAAGGAAAAAAAAATATGGATTAAATATCATACACTATAACAATACTTGAATTTCTACAGATGTATCATAAGTGGCTCACATATTTTTGTAGATTTAAATTTAAATAGATTTTGCCTTGACAGGGAAGGTGAGGGAAAGAGATTCAAGAACAATTTAAATCAGATAGACATTAGATTAGAAGATCTGCAAAAACTATTTTAAGCTCATATATGCAACCCTCAATGCATTTGAATTTGAAATAAAAATACTTCAGTGATGCAACTAGTTTACATGATTATCTAAAGCTTATGCAAAATATGCAGCTCTACTTGAGGATGAAAAACAAGCTGGAAAATGTCAAGAAGGCAGCCTCTGTCAGATAATTGTAGGTCTGTTGCTTAACCAGCAGAATACAAAATTCAGGGCACCAAATTAAAGCAAATCATATGCTTTCAAATTTGAAATGCTATTTAAGTTTTTAATGCAATCACAAGAGTAAAAGGAACACTTCTATTTCACTGCAAAGAATATACGTACAAGTAATAAAAATAGAAATATTAACCACACATTTTAAAAATGAAATAAAAATATGGAAGCACAAGCCACTTTTTTCCAAGAAAAGACAGACAGATTATCTTCTAGTACATAAACCGGCCTTCTTTTGTAATACTCTCATGAAGCATGTTTCTATAGATATAAGTACTAGGAGTGCTAAGACAGTGATAGAACCCTATTTTACAAAACAGTAAAGAAGTTTATTTTGAGAAACTATTTTTTCAAGCAAACCTCCTTTAAATTAGAAACATGTTTTTCTTGCACAAAATGTTGATCGGTTTCATAATGCTGACATGAAGTTTTATGTGAATTAATGTGTTTTTTAAAGATGTGAAATTCAGAGGTACAAGTAATTTACAAACTCAATAATATCACAGTTCTACCAATATGATCTTCATTATGAATTACAATGATAGTTTTAAAGTAGAGGAAATGAGAAAGTGATTGACTCAACATGCAAAGTTGGTACAGATATAGGGAAATGTCCACACTTCATGCCATGTTCCAGAGAAACTGAAGATTTTATGTCACAGCTTTCTTCACAGGAAGTTTGAACAGAGCTCTTCTAGTCAAGACAAGAAACAGATTCTGAAGGGGAAAAAATCAGACAAAAAAACCCAAACAACACTACCTCTTTCTTGGGGGGATAAGCTTCCATATCCATAAGCTTCCACAACTTTAATTGTGACTGCTTATTGGTATTTTTAAGCTTTATTACCTTTTTTTCCTGAATAGTGTAATAGGAAATGTCTACAAGCTTAAAGGCATGATCTTTATAATATAAAGGGTCACATAAGCAGATCAACTCAAAAAGTGACATAGGAATTTGTGATTCACGTTCAAAGAAAAATATCACAGCTGTTCCAGGTCTGGATGTCCTTATTGTAGCTACAAAAAGGGGGTTTCAATTGTTAAATGCTTCATTCAGAAGATAGTGATATTTTATTTGTGAGGAGTTTCCCCAAGCTAATAACTGTCAAGTATCCTGAAACCAGCTTGTTCCCAAGTTCCCATCTGTACAGATAGCTGGCTTCCCATTTACTTCAAAACATTTTGATTCAGAAAGCCACAGAGTATTATTACAACCATATTACATATAGAACATCTTGCATTTTCATATATAAAACCTGGTGTTTATGCAACATACATAACTAAGAAACAGACTGTTACTGTGAGTGCAGTATGTCTTAAAATGCAATAAAGTGAGCTGCATGGGTTATAACCAGGACTAGGCGCTCCCAAGTGCCAAAGTGGTATCAGAATCCCAAGGAAGCAGTAGACCACATGGCACTTGGACAAAAAAATCAAACCAGAGATCGAGAAGGTAGAATATCTATAAAAAAAAAAAAAAAAACAACAACAACAACAAAACACAGGAATTTCATATGAATCCACACATTATATTCACATACTTCCCTAAAAAACCCTGCATGGTTTGTACCATGGTACTCATGGTTTGCATAAGGAGAAAATACGTCATTTACTGCCACCATCTGCTTCCTGATAAAACTGTCAAGAGCCAAGAATCAAACAATTTGTTTTTCATTGAGAAGCTAGAAATTTAACAAGGAACAGGTAAAAAAAATCACTCCTCTCTGTGCCATGGTAAACAAAAGGTAAGTCCTATTTACAGATGTACAACTCCTTCGTCTCCAGTACTACATTAAATTCGCATTTATGTGTGCATAAAGTGACAGTCAGGAACTAAGGGATCTGCTCTTTGGGAGTACATAGTCCTCAGTAAGCCACAGGCAGTTCCACAGGTAAGAACAACAGAAATCTTGTAGAACTAATTGAAGGTGTAGGACTGCATAAAGATCATTAGTGGCCAGACATAAATAAGCAAGGTAAGTACCAGTTCTGCCATTCAGTGGCTGCATTGATCACAATGAATTGAGGTAACTCAGAGATCAACATGAGGATGTTCTGTCCAAATTCAGCAAGCACCTAATTTCTCCTATACTCAAGCTGTTCTCTTCCTGAAATAGTGATCCTAGAATACTTTGAAAACATGCATTTGTCCAGAATTTCCAAATCTTAGGTAGCTTTTTGCAATCTGGCTACCACTAGACAGTCAGTCCTGGACATAACCACAGGACACATGACTAGGATATTAGGGTGTAGGACAATTCTATTGTATACACTATGTGTACTTGCTGCATACACATAATTGTTGATGCCAGCACTTTCAGGTCTGATTGTAATTCCAGGCAGATACATGGGAGCCAGTCTCAGAGCAATAAAGGTGACAGTAAGCCTGCAGAGTATTCAGTGGACTGCTTGATGCAATACATCCAGAGGTCCTCCCCATCTACGACTTGGATGAATAACTGCTGCCATTCTCCACTGATATGCATTTATTTTGCATAAACAAAGACTTTGTGACTTTTTTGCTCCTAAATTTTCCCTCTGAATTTATCTATCTAGATGTGAAGCAGAGCACCTGTATGACAAACAATAACTGCAGAGGCTCTGTGTCAGTTAAAAGAGTAAATGCAGAAGTTCTATTCAAGATCACTGATTTTGCGGATGCCTGAGAAACAATAAGGCACTGGAACAGGCTGCCCAGAGAAGTTGTGGACACCCTGACCATGGCAGAGGGATTTGAACTAGATGACCTTTAAGGTCCCTTCCAACCCAAACCATTCCATGATTCTATGAATATATCTTAGTAATATAACCCATTCAAGATGCAGGCAGAATGGGTTGAGAACTTTTTCCTTTTTTTTTTTCTTTTGTGGTATTATCTAAAATACTCACATTTGGGATGATACTGTAACCAAGGCTCAGGAAATAACTTAATCAGATGCCTTTGTTATAAAATCAAACTAACAAAAGATGAGATTGATTAAATTTTAGGAACTCTGTGGAAAATTAAGGCTATTCAAAGTAATTTGGACACAGAGCTACAGAACTCTTGAGATAGCAAATGTCAGCCTAAGAAAAGTTTCTGTTGCTAGGAGACTATAACAACAAGACGTCTATGTAGTAAAAGTACTTCTGTATCAAAAAGAAAATGGCTTGATTAAGGAGTAAGTGAATGCTAATTAATATACCTAGCAGGTAATAAAAACAGATTCATTCAAGAGTGGCAACACTGCCAGAAATCTGTACTGATGTCAAGATAGCTGCTTGTCTTAGTTTTCTTTGGAGCAGATTCTCCAGCTGCCATTCCCAGCCCCAGTGAACCTACTTGTTCATATAAAAGATCATCCTTCTCTCAGCCAAGAAAGTTCTCATATATTGTTTTTCACCAGACTATTTTATTCTTCAAAGCAAAACCTAGAAGAAAATTCAGAACATGCAAGGAAACTTTTCTGTCATCCTCTGTTACAGCTACAACATATTTTTGAGCTCTATCTACCTCAGAACTGTGAGAATGTAATAGCCTTCCCTCTAACATATCAGCCTTATCTTCTGTAGCCCCAAGGATCTTGGGCAGTAAAATAGCTTGATAGAAACCAGGTGATTCTTTCCTACTGCAGGTCACTGTTTAAAGACAGTAAGTAAACTTGACATTGACCTGGAATTCAGATCCAACTATCAAATACCTATTATGCTGTCCAGGAAGATAGGCGCCTAAAATGGCAGATACAAAAAATCCCCTTGCCCCCTTGAAACAGTTACTCTTTTTGTGCTGAAAAGTCAATGAAGAGAGACTAGCTAAAACCAAGTGAATGCATATTAAAGATGTGAATTGCCACATGTTTGTTAACTGCTTGACTGGCCACAAACACTTGTCAACCTCATGAACAGAAGCATTCTCAAGTGATTACAACACATTAATCCTTTTTCATTTATTCTTATTGATTTAAAGGGTACTTCTACTGAGGTTAAAGATTTATGTATCTGTTTCATCCAACAGGTGCTGAATCAAGTCAGCCTAATCACAGGGAGACTAAAATTACTTTTGCGTTAATGGATACCATTCCAGTTCTCTGCTTGACAAAAAAAAAAATAAAATAAAATGCTACATAATGAAAGATGGACTTTGATAAAAAGGATATCAGTTCTAGTATGAACAGATATACAGAGCATGCCAAATGGACCATAAAATGTACCTGTTCCAGAGCTAGCCTGCGGAAATTTCACAAAAAATAGGTGCATTGTGTTGCATTGCTCTCAGTCAGCATAAGTCAAAGTAGCATAGATTATATTATTCTACTGCCTTCTCTCTTCACGGAAAGAAAACTGATCAATGAAGCACTTATCAAGCCTGAACAATATAAATCTGCTGAGTTCAACAGAGCAGTTGTGAAAGACACTTGAATAGGACAAATGACATAGATAAAGATTCGCTGGCTGGTCACCAAGGACCTTCCATATCAGGAGCAATAAAGACTTATCACAGATAAACACCTTGCTAAAAATCTTTCAAGTAGGCCTGTGAGAGAAGTGTCTGTTGATCTGGGAATGCAGCTAGGGCCGTAATGCATCTCCACATAATATTGCTTTGAATTAAAGTTCTCAACAGTTCCCATGAAACCAGCTATCAAGATCTGTCAGACCTAACTGTATTGGTTTTCTACAAAGAAAAGTTCTCTATGGAACTTTACTCATGTGAGCATAGTTACTCTTAGCCAGCAATTGTTTTTGTTTAATATGTATCTAAACCACACACACACTATATATATATATATGTTATGTGAGATATATATACACACACATATATGATCTTTAAATCTCACGTAAAGTACTCAGGTTCACGAAAGAGATCCATTTTGGCTTTGATTTTGATGATGATTAGCATTTCCTCTTTTTAAACCATATTGCTATCCTTTTCATTCCCATTTTTATTTGCACTGTTTCTGTCATGTGGTAGAGCACATATGAGAAGAGCATGATCTCATATGTTAAGTGTAAAAATTATGTAAGTCACTTATGCTGTCCACAGCACATAGCAAGGCATGAGGAGAATGTGTAACAACTGTTCTTACATGCAGCTCTAAAGGAAGGAAAAGAAGGGGGGAAAAACCGTCTGGAGAATAACTATTTGAGAAAGTATCAGGAAATAAGGATAGAGAAACAGAAAAAAGATATATATAGAGAGAGACAGAATAGCCTCCAGCTGGACTTCAAAATAAATCCTGTAAAGCTTAGGCCAGTTCATAAAAGCACTAAATATACTTTTTCTTAAACAGACAAGAGTAGATCAGGTAGAGCTCTGAAACAGAAGCATCAGTGCAGATGAAGAGCTAGTTATTCCATTATTGAGAACAGCTTAAGTTACATAAAATGGAGTTGTACTTTCCTACTCTCAAAGATGAAGTTAGCATCCCAATAAATATACTGGAATAACTTTACTTTTCCCAGCATTCTCATAGCAACAGGGCAAAATACCCAAAGCAAACTAATATAACTAAAAAAACTCTTTCTCTTCAATACAATTATACACAACCTAACAAGCATCACAAATATAATGCCTTTATTTATAGAGTTTCCACTACATCTCTCTCGTATGGCACAGAAAATTCCTTGATGAAACTTCTCTTTATACAGCAAATTCCATTCACACATTTGACAACTCCAAAGGCAATAACAAACAAATCCTATCACATTCATTAAAAACTTTGTTTTTTAAGTTTTAAGAATCTAGCAAATTTTATGGTTTTAAACAATGCAATAAAATTGTACCATTAACTTGCATTCCTCCTCAACATCCTATATACATGTCTTTCAGAAACCTACATTGCCTCCTCATCTGTAATCATCTGATCATCTTTTATCATCTCTTCCTTACAAGACAATTTCCTAACTGAATTATGTAAGTCAAGAAAGGTAGCTCTTGCATGAGTAACCAGCAGACAGTAGACAGTTTTTGATAGAAGTTTGAAATCTGAACAAGCTCATGTGGTCCAGTCCAGAACCTGTGATTCCAATTTGCCATGGCAGAACACACAAAAGTTAGCTGATGGCAGCACATACTAACATAGGTACATCACTTTCAGACTGAATATGGCTCACTTCTCATTAGCCTGGAGAGGAGAAAGAACTGAAATCCATCTGCATCCTTCTACCCTGTAATGCTCCCTAATGGCATAGATAGTTCTGTACAGGCCTTCTGGACCTTCAGCTGATGCTTACCAATGAATTTTCAAACCACAGTACAAAACATCTTGGGGATTTAATAAAGTGTACTCAAACGCTTTGTCCTCCAATACATTCGGATTCCTACCTCTATTCCAGCTCCTTTGGAGCCAGCTTTTACCTCTGGGAGACCCCTTTCACATCTCTGGAAAGCCTTTTTCATACATCATCTCCTCCTTTGGGCTATAATCTTGCATGATTTTCCTCTTTATTAATGGACTCCACGAGCCATCTTCAATGTCTGACAGGATTCAAGCAAGCTTTCCGTGTCACAAAGTCTCCTGCAATCTCCCATACCTCTGGCCTTTTTCAAAATTGTTCAGTCTTCTCTCTCAAGTCACATGGTGGTACATTAAGGTTTCCTCATTCCCTTTCTGGGAGTTTGTGCAGTCCTCTAACTGTCCTCTCTGGATCCCCTGTCCCCTTGGGAGTCACCTAATTAACACAAGGAGCATTAGAAAATCTGTCCCAAGCTACTTTCCAATTTCCTCATCATTCTTTCCCTTAAAAGGTGTCGTACCATATGACAAGACGACTAGCTTTAAGTTCGATGTGCTATAATGAGGACTGTGTCATAATGAGAAGAAAAATCCAATATGCATATTTCAAAAATGAACATCAGTATTCAGTAGCAGGTATACCATAAGGAATTAATATGAAGTGATGTTAAACAAAGTTAATCTCTTTTAATCATGTGAAGAGAGGCAGTGAAGATGAAGAAATAATATTTCATTATCTGTTATGTAATATTAAGGGTTTATCTAGTACAATGTAGCTTGGAGCCACACTGTCAAAATAACAAATAGCTCTAAAAGAGTAGATCCCATCTTTTTGGCACCCAAATAATGCATGAGAGCTTAGGCTTCTCCTGTGTGTAATAACCAGATTGTTATGAAAATATAGGCTGAAAGATTTGCTTGCATTTGAATAAATGAACTGTATTCAACATTCTTCTCTGGGTGGTTTTAATCATGAAAATGCCTATTGAATTCAATGGGAGTTAAAAATGGGACTGTTAAAAATAGTCTCTAAAAAGAATTATTACAAGTTATATTCTGCTGAAAGGCTATGCAAATGTGGTTGTTGGTTTCTTTTTCCTATAATAAGAAAATATCTCATAAAAAAAACTGTACATAGCAAGGACCTTTAAAAAGAAAAAAAAAAGCTCACACAATTGCTTGCAGCAGCAGAAATACACCTATCACCTTTATTAGTTTACAAATGGCATTCTTAAGGTACTATATTGAATTTTTTAAGTTAAATGCTTTACAAAATATTTGAAAGGTAGAGGAAGGTGAAATGAATCAGAATTATGCTGACTTCTTTTTGGTTATAAGCACCTCTATGACACTACCCACTTCTGCAGCATATGGCTACAAAACTTCAAGCTTGGATCACTGTAGCAATTCTCCCTTCATCCTCTGCCTTGCACACTGCAGTCTGAGTACTGTCTAAATACAATATGGTGATAAACTGACTGTATTCAGGTGCTAAATGTTGATACTGACTTCAGCCATGCAATAATTTTATCCCATGGCTACCATGAGATAAACTTTTAATAAAGATAGATCAATGTACACAATACAAAGAAATGGGAAAAGAAAAATAAAGTCAATAGCTGCAACAGCCCTAATGCACATTTCATAAGGAGGGCAAAAGATTAATCATGTTAAATTCAATAAAATGTGTTCATGTGCTGCTTGCATGTATGTTTGCTCATACATGCTATCCAGAAATGTTTTGATTATTATGCCAGGGAACAATATTTTGGAGTTATCTGATAAAACTTGGTCAGCAAACTGAAACTGCCCCTGCACCACAACCAAGCAGACTTCCAGATTTCACAAGCTCTCTTCTCCAAATTATTACTGAGCTATCGTAGCTAGCAAAAATAAAATACCAGTAAGGGAAAAGCCACACTTTCTAGACATAAAGAACTGCATCTTGCAAAATTATAATTCTATCTGAGAGGCAAATGCTTGTCTAGAGAAGCATTTGCTCCCCTATACAACTTTTACTAAGGAGATTTACTTCTCTACACAACTTCTAATGAGTAACTGCCATTTTTAGGCTATGATCTATGCTAGCTTCTACTGAGTCATGTCTCTTAGTAAAACTACACAAATAGAATACAAGTAAACCATCAAGCAGTGACTATAGTGTTCTGAGGGCTGAGTAACTGTGACTGGTAATTTATAGTCATGGGTATGCAAATAGAAATAAAACAGAGTATAACTGGTTTCTTGATTAATGATATCACATACTGATAATGCTTCAAGCTACATTTCTCCGGCAACTGGGAATCAAAAGAGCCGAGCTGCTGACAAGTATGGCTGGAGGTAATGTGATTTCTATAAATATAAAATAGTGCTGAGTTACATCTATCAACAGTTACCTCTGCTTGAATATTTCAAAACATCTAGGAATATACCAGTAACTGTCTGGAAAAAAAAAAATTAAAAAAAAAAAAAACCCAACTTGGCATTTAAAAACCCCCACGTATTTCACTAAAAAATTGCTTTATAAATCTTGAACATCTGGTCTACCAGGCAGAGTTGTGCTTACCCTCTTAAAAAGAATTGTTTCAGCTGAGTTACCAGCATTTTTCCTAAGTCATTACTGTATTCCTTATATCCCAGAAGAGAAATTTAAGTGTGTGTTGGGAGACAAAGTAAAAGCAGCATGATTAAAAAGTTCAGAGACGTAGCATCCAGTAATCTTTTAAGGACTATGAGCATTTATCATCAGTTTCATTCTTCTTAACACATACTGTCCTGCATGAGTTATCATCCACCAGTCCATAAAATAGGATTTTTAAACTGTATTAATCCCCTTCTAAAAGGACTATTCTCTTAAGGCTAATTTATATTCATTACCTATTCTGCATTGTTTGCAACAAATTTTATGAGCCCAGAGATTTAGGGAAAATTATAACAATAATGATGGCATAGTAGTATTTTTTTAAACGCTATTATGTTTATATATACAGATGTAGATTTACACATTAACTGTCACAACACACAAAACTGACTGCTGAAGTGTTTCTACACAGAGTCAAATTTTAATCTGATGAAAACAGCTATTGTACTAAGGAAAGTATAAATGCATTTGCCAAACTTTTGGAGTTTTCTCAACAAATTTTCATTAAAGTAAACATTCAGAATGAAATACAGAGGAAAAAATTTAAAGGTAAATAAAGGTAATTTAAGTATAAAAGGTTAGTGCAATACAGAGGTCAAAGTAAGGCTCAAAGATTGAGGCACTTTGTTGCATACAGGAATACAAAGAAATCATTAAATATTATTACATTTCATGACAAGGTATGATTGTGTTGAAAATTCAGTCTGGTTTCTTTGTCAGTCTAATAACAAGAATTTTAACATGCTCTGCCAAAACCCAGTGAAGCATAGTATTGCATTCAAGAAACAGACTACAGCTACATTCTAATTCTCTGTTTGGCTGAGAACTGAACGTACTTCAACTGTTACATGTTATTTTATTTTTCTTTGCACTCCATGCAGAATAAATCAAGAAAAATAACATTAAAAATAGATCAATGAGAAAATACAGTTTGTTTGGTTTTTTTCCCAATTCCTGTGCTTTTCTTTTTATAGTCTCACACATTAACTTACCCAACAGCATTGCACTCACTGCTAATGAAAAGAAAGCAGGCAGTACAAATCTTCTTAAGCCTCCTGTGGCAAGAAAACTATTACAGAAATGAATAGAAGAAAGTCTCTGGAGCCTTTCCCTTGCCTGCTTGTTTACAAAAGGCAGTAAGGATCACACTGGGAAGTGTCAAAGCTGAATAAACCACTAGTAATTTGGTGTATACCCTTTGGGTAGTCCTTCAGAGATGATGATTCGACTTTGTCCAAAAAACGGTATGCAAGAGACAATGCAGAATCTACCAGAGGCTGTAGCCAAGCTTAAAAATGTAGACAAAGAAACAGTTTGCTTCTAAAGGTTTTGCAAAGGAGGGCTTGTCACAGGACATTAATTCAAGCAAGCTGATGTTACATCAAACCAGTGCGTCTAAATATGGTTAATCTGCATCTTTTCACATTGCTTTCTGTGAGGCGGTCGGTTACAGCGAACTGCAGCCCCTGGGTTGTGTCACTGAAGAACAGAAGAGCTCTCTGCTTTTCCCTTCCACATTCAAAAGCACATTTAGCATCTAGAAAACTATACAGTAAACAGTGGGCTTTTTTCTCAGGCTTTATTATGAGCTGCAAGTAGCTTTTAATATTGCACATTTAATTAAAATTACTCTCCTGCCTTTGTTGTAGGTAAACTTACATATAAAGGAGCTTTAAATGATAAAATATAGAGGATTTTCTTCTAAAGCTATCACAAACAGCAGGGGGAGAACATGACAATAGCTAGGCAACATTTGATTTTAATGGCTACCTTAGGAGATAAACAATAATAACAATGGTAAATCTGTATTACTTTCATTATTTTTTTCAATAATCTTATATTCACTGTAGATAGCTGATGAAACAAAAAAGTGGAATTTGCATTTGTCTTTGGCATTTTACTGCATAGAAATATTCAGCATTTGATCTTCTCTTGAACTATGCAATAACAACTTTTTTAAAAAGGTTAAACATTAGTTGCAATGCACGAGGACTTCCTTTATGAATGACTTCACTTACTAATCATTGAAATAAAGGCTCCATGTACTCAAAAAAATAAGTATGAATAACTTCACTATAAAAATTAATTCATGTACAGCTCACATATTATTAACAAATTCCAACTTGTTAATAATAATTCCTACTCAGGAACTAACTTTCATTTTTCCCTTTTCAAAGGTACTTATATTTTGATTGCATTCCAATTTCTGAACCCATCCATTACCAATGAGGATGTCTAACCTTTCTAGTCCAAAACTATTTTGTACTGGCAGAATAAGCAGAGCACACAGAAATGTGGCTAACATGATGGGATCTGAACCAAAGATAATCTTGACAAGAATAGTCCATTTTTTCCCCACATCTTACCACAAAATACACCAAAAAAGTCCCCCAGTGTTACTCTAGACACTCGTTCACCCTAATTGTGTTTGCTTCTCCTGCTGTGCATGACTTTCAGCTATTCCATAACACTGACATTCTTTTCTGTTGATACTAATTGAATTTGTCTGTTCAAATATTTGTGGTACTATTCACAATTTCCATTTCTGCTCATGCCTACAGAACATGCCTTTACTTGCCACACTGTCTTACCACGGTTTTAGGAATATTTAGAGAAGGAGCAGGAGCAAAAATTGGGTTATGAAGGATATTTTTCTAACTTAAAACTGCATGGTTCTTTACTATAACTATTATCTTGCAAAATGTTGATGTCATTCCTGAATTTTTCATTTTTAGTGAATTACTTACGTTACATATAACAAAACTCAGAAACAGAGAGGAATGGGGTTCCCCAACATGCAAGGGCAGTGGCATTACCTAGTTTTTAGCCAAGGAGAAAAAGGGGACTACCGGTTTGGCCCACAGGAATTCTTTGACAAGAAATAGCAGTAATTCTTACCCAAATATTGGTCAATACAAGGCCAGTGCAAGAATATTTCTATGATAACAACTAATAGACTACAAATAGGAAAACCTTCCATCATAAATCACAGCCATTTGATTGCCATTCAAAGAGTAATTATGTTTCAGTCGTTGTCTAATGTCTTCATAGCAGGGCATGAGTGGCAGAGCTCACTGCAAAGGAAGTTGAACTATTCTGTATACTACAGTGGAACGTGCTAGGGAGCGATTCCAGCACCTTTGCACTGTTAAAATAGCAATTTACTCCAAGCTATCCAAGCCACTTAAGCTCTCTGAAGCAAGTTATTTGCAACCATATTTCCGTGGAACTACAATAACACAACCTGCCCTTTGAGTTACTTTCTATGTTTCTCCTCATGATGAACAATCTATCTACAGAACGCATATTTACTGGAGACATCTACTAACAAACATGTTGAAGGAAATATAAAAAAGAAATTAATCGTGCTAGCCTGATATGCTATTTACAATTAAATCTACAACATACTGTAATCCAAATGTTTTTAAGTTAAGAAAACATAAATCTAAAACACAGAGACATAAAAATTTAAAATATAAATTCTGTCACCATTTTATGCCACTAAACTGGACTTAATCTGGATGCAGTTTTGGTTTGGAAATGAAGGAAGTTTTTCAGTGTAACCAACAGCAGTACAGGACATACCTGTAGGTGTGGGGAGTCCTGAGAATATTCCACCTGATGGAACAAGGTTTGAAAGAAGAACAGGAGGATGTTTTTACTTGGACTAAGCTCCATGTTTCTAGTGGCCATGCTTCCCTCAACTCTTTGAAATAGGAAGATTTAGAACCTTCTCTGAATATTAGCACTTAGCACTAAACTCTGACTGTTCGGGTGATTGAGAAAGGACCCATAAGGACTCTGGGGGAAAGGAGGAAATGAAGGAAGAAAGAAAGGAAGAAAACAAAAAAGAAAAAACAACAAAAAAATTAAAAACAAGAAATAGTATAAAACAGCAAAAGTTACTTCTATTTGTCTCCTGGCAAATTGTATTCATCTTTTAAACGTTTTCTTTGCACGCTGTAAGACCTAAAAAATTCTTTTCTTAGTATTATTTTAGCTGTCATTACAAGGTTACAATCCTAGAGTTCAACATCTGGACATTAGAAAAGATAGTACACTTCATGAGACTCATAGCAAAATAATGAGATAGTGAAAAGTAGCACTGAAAGGATGCTTTAGTCTTCTGTAGTTGATGTATGCTGATCCTGTTGGATTACTAAATACTGTGCCAACAAATTTGGTGATGAATTCTCAGTATATCTAGAATCCTTATTTTGTGTGCTGATTTTGGCTGGGATAATTTTCTTCATAGCAGCTGATATGGGTCCATGTTTTGCATTTGTGCTGAAAACAGTGTTGATAACACAGGGATGTTTTAGTTATTGCTCAGCAGTGCTTACACAGAGCCAAGGTCTTCTCTGCCTCTCACACTACTCCACCAGTGAATGGGCTGGAGGTGCAGAGGGAGCTGGCAGGTGATACAGCTGGGACAGCTGACCCCAAAGGACCAAAGGGATGTTCCATACCATCTGACATCACACACAGTAAATAAAGTGAGGGAAAGAAGAAGGAAGGGGGGGAGACATTTAGAGTGATGGCATTTGTCTTCCCATGTAACCGTTATGCATGATGGAGCTCTGCTTTCCTGGAGATGGCTTAACATATGCCTGCCAGTGGGAAGAAGGGAATTAATTCTTTGGTTTGCTTTGCCCATTTCATAGAATCATAGAATCATAGAATCATAGAACAGTTAGGGCTGGAAAGGACCTTAAGATCATCTAGTTCCAACCCTCCCGCCATGGGCAGGGTCACCTCACACTAAACCATCTCACCCAAGACTCTGCTCAACCTGGACTTGAACACCACCAGGGATGGAGCATTCACAACTTCCCTGGGCAACCCATTCCAGTGCCTCACCACCCTTACAGTAAAGAACTTCTTCTTTATATCCAATCTACACTTCCCCTGTTTAAATTTTAACCCATCACCCCTAGTCCTATCCCTACAGTCCCTACGAATTATATACAGTAATACAAAAATCCCCTCACAGCCAGCATCACTAGGTAGGATGTTGACAGAACTTAAAAACCAGGCCTTTTTGGCTTTAAAATTGCAAATAATTTACCAGCAGTTACAGCTAGAAAACTATTTTCCAGGATGAACCTTAAAGGGGATGAATTAAAACACCTTTCTATGCATAGAACAGTCAGTATTTTGATTTTCAATATTTAACAAAATTAAAGAAGAGCCTAAAGAATAAAATGAGAAAGGTCTGGGGATAAACCAACCTTGGTTCTCCAGTGAAGATTTCAAGGAAGTAACAAATGACATCATTTTGCAATTTCAAATCACCTTCCATGTGACAAACACAGTATGAATAATAACAGTTTCTAGGCAATTCCTGTATGGGTATTAGCCCTCAAATTACATAAGTCTGCCATATGTTTCTTGGAATACACTTACTAATTGAACTTTTTACATCTATAAGATTCTCAAGAAAAACAGTCTGCCTTTTAGGTACAGACTAGATAATGAAGCCCTCCATTTTTAGCAATCTGAAACTATTCTAGAGCAGGTGTTACAGCACACAATTTCCTTCATCTTATCTACAGAAGTCCATTGAATGAAAGTAGCAATATCAAATTAACCTTTAAAATACTAGTATATTGCCTTATTGCCTAGCTGCTCAGCTAGAATGCACAGTTACAATTTCAGAAAAAATAAAAGGGTGTTCAGGAAAAACAAACAGATCAACAGGAAATGGCTTCTTCATCATGAGAAGGTCCAACCATAAAATTTAATCTCAAAGCCTTTAAATGTATGTCTTACATTTTAATAGCAAAATTAAAACTCGTGCTTCTGTTATAACGGCCATGTAGATGCAGTAGTTGGCAAAGATGGCATATCTTTTTCGTAAATCCCCAAACTCTAATGTATAGTTTGGCCTAACATTTACACTGATATTCTCCATGCTTTCTTATTCTTGAAATATGATTTTTTTTTTTTAAGTTTCAGAAAAGACAAATCAATCACTTCTGCTCAAAAGGGTTGTTACTCTACTGAAATAATTCTGATCTTTCCTCAAAATTTATCTGCTTCCTTGCATTCTGATTGACTATAGATGTCTGATTCGCACAAGCTAATTTTGAAAAACCCGCATAATGTGCTATTTCCTTTACTGTGATTGCCTGAAACCTATCATTAGCCAATCAAAGAGCAAGGATATGCATAATCACTGTGGGGTATTTTTCAGTAACTATTCTGTGAATATGTAATTTTCCTCCACCATGCAAATTTCACAGACATAATCCTAAGGTTCTGATTGGACCTGTTGCTCAGAATATTAAATTTGCTATCTATGGTATCATACAAACTTTCTTATTCCTCAAAAATTTAAAAGCTCTAGAAGAAGAAAAATGGGAAAATAAACAGGAAAAAGAAAAATATAAAAAGAGGGATTCCATGTTCAAATATTAAAAGAATCTATGGACAAGATCAGGCTTTCAGTTACAAAGAATAACAACCATGATGCCTGCACAATAGCCATTAATGCATATGAAAGAACAGAACACAGCTTAACCCCTCCTAATGCTGATTCTCTTAACAGCAACAAGAAATTAATTTAATCACTGCCTGTTACCAAAAGAAAATAGAATCCTTAACCTTCAAATAGATCATGTCTAACGAATAAGAAAATTCCATTCTAAAATCTCTGTCCGTATAGAAACATCCTCTTAAATATCTTTCAAATCCAAAATGCGTGTAGGCTTTGCCATTGACTTTAATAGCAATAGAATTGCATCTTTCCTTTCACTTCCTTTACTTTCTGCAAATCAGCTACCCAACTGGCTCAAAGCAACTGTCAAACTATGTTGACTTACTATATTTGTTTAGCAGAATATGTAAGACTATGTGGTACGAATTTATTTGTTATTTCTATCTAATAGAAAAAAAAAATATCTCTAACACTGTTTGAGTCTGCTGCTGCCAGTTAGTGTCATGAACATGGATACATGTCATGAACATGGATTCATCTGGAAGTTGAAAGAATGTTATTTTGGGATTAAGCAATGTTATTAGGCTATTTTGGTATTTTTGACAAAAATATCAAATTATCTGGAGTGAAAATAGTTTACTGAAGCATAAATAACATCAGACATTTATACAGTGTGTTTAGTTTTGCGTTATCATAAAAATGCATTTAAATTATTAGACAGCTTGAGATAATGGTGCAATACATGGGAGACCCTGAATATTAATACCCATGTTAATGTCCACAGAGAACAAGCTGATAAGATATCCAGATTAACAACTTCAGACCTCCTGGGAGTTTTACAGCTAGCTCCTAGTATGTATAGTGACAAACACAACAGTTGAAAATGCGTGAAAGTCAGCATTTTCATGTCATCCCATAAGCATTTGGAGCACTGTATATAGGTAAATGTTACGGCAACCTAGAGTACTGCAATAACTGTTTCCAAATGCATGGTAACCATGTTATTTCACACAAAGAACTACCAAAGTGAAAAAGTGGTATAAATAATATTACTTTTAAGGTAAAACTAATGAAAATCATATTCTTAATTTTATGAGATATTCTGCTTTCAAAACTAAAACCAAGCACAAACTATCATTCCCCAAAGCCATGAACACTGACAGGTGTGCAAGAGCTGTTGAGCTTAATGTCACAACACACAGGTACTTCCATCCTAGCAGCAAAAAAGTAAGTCTGCTTACACTCATGGTGAGCACTAAAGCCAGGTGCAACATCAAGAACCCTCAGCCTTGCTCAAGTTGAGGAAAAATGGTCTGAGCTTAAATTCAAAGTTTTCTGAGCTAGAAATTATAGCTAAAATACATGTCATCTTTGGAGAAGAAAGAGATGGGCCCAGCAGTATATTATGATAGTTCTGTAAGTAGATAGTTTGATTATTCCAAAACCCCACTTTACATATGTCTTCATTTGAAAGAAGCTTTAGCAGGTTTAAAAGGAGGTCATTAATAGCATTAATAACCGTTTCAGACCCTACCATCCATTGAAACTGAAGGCAGAATGTTGCGACCTATGTGCAAAGTAGTACCACAAAAAGAAATGCTGAAAGCTTCTGAATTTATTTGTGTTGACTTCCCATGTATCTTCTCCAACTGAAACATTACTAAAGCTTATTACTTCAGGGGAGTTGGAATGCTCAGCAGTTTTCTATGGAATTTACTTTGGACTCTAATTTCATTCTAATTAATATCAAAAATTTTACATTCTGATTTTATCTATGAAACAGAATTTGTGTTCATCATCCAGTTCTAACATGGTTCTGTTTGTCTTGTGAATTGTCCAGAATAACACTGTTCATTATGGAAGAGTGATGAGTCTGAAAGTCAAGTTAAATTGGCAGTCATATCATTTAAGTATTTATATTTTTAACTTGCTAAAATAATAAAGTACTTATTGAGGTTAAAAATAAAATTAAAAAAAAGTTTTTTGTTTTGTTTTGTTTTTTTTTTTTTTAACAGGAAATGTATTTAGCAGCTTCACTATACACCAGCTGCAGTTATAATTTGTCAAGTCTTAAGTTTCTCTAACAAATTGTTTCTCAAAAAAGGAACTCTTACAATTCTGGTTATTTATGCTTAAAATACCACTTCAGGAAAAATTCTGCAAGATACAACTCAGCCTTTACACACTTGGGCACACTGCAATGTATATGCTGCGCATATAGCAAAAAACATTTAGACTGGTCAGTTAGCTTTATTCTGATACTCGTGAAAAATTACATTCTGTGGTGCTTATAAACAAAAGGAAGCTCTTCATAATGCATGCCCCAGCTCACATACTTGTCACAGTACATGACAACTTAGGGTGGGTGATACCTTTATTTCTGCATCTAAGGGCATGAAAGAGCTTTCCTTTCAATCACTGCAGGTGAGCAAGTTCCCGATTTACACAGCAGAATATAAGATAGCACATAATGCAAGAATAATATTCTGGCCAAATGCAAACAAAGCTAAATAAAATATATGAAATTCTTCTTTTCCCTAGTAAATGGTTGAAATCAGTTTTTTTCCCCTTTAAAGAAGGAGGAACAAGTCAGGAGGCAACCTCCTGTTCTAGTAACAACAATGCACAGAATCACATCAGAGGTCCTTTCCACTATATTATCTGCGGTCATCTGCACTGCTTCATAACCTCATCTGGTCCACAAGGTTAAAGGCAGTCTATCTAATTTATCTCATTGTAGGTCTCTCTAGGACTTGAACGATAAATATAAATTATGAATTTTGTCATTAACAGCATTCTAGCATTTGATAAGCTAATGGAAACATTAAGCCACCTTGTATTTTTATCTCCTCCACCAGATGTGCTTATTTCAAAAGGTGCAATGTTATATTTCCTATGTTTTTATGTTGCCATGATTATGCAAATCCTAGTTAGACAAAATGAAAATCCTGCAACCGAGTGTCAAAGCAGCCTTACTAGATTTAAAACTATTCTATCCTAAAGAACATTTAAGAAACAACAGTTTTGAGGATTTTGTCCTTCAGAAAAAGAGTTTAATATCCTCTGCCAATTTGGCAAAAACATGACATGAAGTCAGTGTTGCAAATTTATTTTAAATTAAAGTGCTTGCTTTCTTTTAGCTATGCTACATTGCCTTCACTGTTTCTGCTTAAATAACAATGAGGGCCTCCCTTTTCTGGCTTGGTTCTTGTCACTTTTCGTGATGAAATCTGTCAAACTATTAAGCAGGAACATATTCCTCCTTTTGCTGCTACTCATACCAGAAAAAGCATCTGCTGGTTTAGTCAGAACATCACAAATGACCCTTCAGGTATCTGATGAAAATACCTTCAGATTTTTATCTTTCCCTTTTCAGTTCTAATTCAAACTTATTCCTAGAGGTTAAGTACTGAAGCCTTAACAAGATGCACTTTAATCTACCACTCTGCACTATATTGTATTTTTTTCTGCACATATGCTGTCTAAAACTTATTCTCTTCAAGTATTTTTTTTAAATGTAAAGACTATTCTCCTCCTTCCTTCCGCATCCATGCTACAAAGATTCCAAGCCCTCTTATGCAAAAACAACTCCTCTTTCTACATAGCAAGTCTGTTACAGTATGATTTTCAGACCTTGCAAGTTTACCTGAAGAGGAAGATAAAAACAAGACTCCTGTCTCTGTTGTGGTGAAGAGTTCTGCAAGGTGCAATAAGGAGTCCAACAGGTTACAGAAAGCTCATAACCTTGCAGGACTGACTCTGTCATGTAGCAGAAAGGAGAAGTACAAAAGACCTTGCTGTGCAATAGATTCTTCCTTCTAAGAAGCTAGTTTAGGACCTTCGCTTGAACTGCAATTACTATCTATATGGCTGTACCATTCAATGCCTTTATCAAGGCTGTGGGCCTCTTGGGAGTAAGTCTGTAAATAAAGACAGTCGCCATCCTGAAAAATATATGCTATAATTTGAAACACAGCATCAGCAAGACAGGGAGGGGGACCAGTATGACAGCACGGGAGTAGGAAGAACCAAACTAACTGTGATCAGATAGCACAGTGACACAGATAATGCTCATTTTGATGGCTTACAAGTGTTTTAATGTTCAACTGTTCTTTAGGAAAAAAAAACCAAACAACTTCTTATAAATAAGCCTGCCTATCTCCAATATGCTGTTAAATTTAGACAATCCCCTTGGTAGTCAACTTCTTTCAGAAATCCAAAAGGTATTGAGAAGAGAGATGGAGGAGGACAGAGTAAATGTTGTAACTATGAGATGACACTTTAAGCTGAAACACTTCATGCAATAACACGCAGATGCAAGTCTAAAATGGACAGAGTCATCCAAGGTGAGTAGAACTTATGAAAATTAAGAGGCAAATAACAGCCAAAAGCAGATAGAGTGTAACCATACCTTATTACTAAAAAACTCTAATTACTAAAAAGATTAAGAACTTGAACAAGAGAGAGAATAGGAAAGCAGTTTCATTATTAAAACAGTGAAAAATGTACATCAGTTGAAGGAAGGGGCATTAATATCTGTAATTGGAGATGAAAGGATTATAATACTATATCAGAAGACAATAAGGAACACATGTAGGGACAGCAATAAAGGCCAGGACTTAGAATCTTTAGAGACAGAAATCATAATGATGTATAGTCTCAAATAATATGTAGCAAACAGGTAAGAAAGTATAGTGAATGACAGGGGGGGCTAGGGGGAAGACAGTTCCAAGAAGCATGTAGGTTCATATGGTGCAGTTCTATTGGAGAGATGATTTAGGCTCAGGTTAGTGTAAAGGTGCAAAAAAGGACAAAAGTTCATTGTACCTTTAATGAATTTATTAACTATACCATAATTTCAACTTGTGTCTTAAATGCACCAGTGTAATTTTTATTTAAACAATCCTAGGACGCAATGCTTTTGGCACAGGACTTTAATTTCTTCAAGGATACTTAATGCAAAAGAGCTTGTCTCCCAGCATCTTCCAAACTCCCTTCCTCCTGATCCCACTTGATGGATCATTACTTTAATTTCTCAGGAGACAATAAAAGCCCTGGACCAAAGGACCTATTGGGCATCAGATTTAGCATCTTTAGCTTGTGTATCCCCTTTCTGATGTGCAATGTCTTTGTAAAAAGGTGAATACTTTTTCATGCCATGCAGTGCTAGACTACTGTGGACACTATTATATGTAAATAATAAAATTAAAAGCTTCTGTTGGTTATTGTAAGTTTTGCTTTCAACAAGAACTCCCTAACTTTTAGGCCAGTTAGTATCTCTATCTCACTGCAACACTGTTTTAAATATTGATTTAGATCTGTTTCTCTGTGTGTGGTGCATGCTTATATTTAACAAATATTTGTGACCTAAGCTTAGGAAGTAAACTGAGATTTATTAGCTTTCAATGTGGAAAAATAAGCCCCTCAAAGAAACACAACATTAGCCCCTGAGCCTCCCTTTCAAGGCAGTATGTCACACCCAATAACATGAAGCTATCTAGCAAATAGTTTCATTTGGTGGACTGAATTTTAATTACTCAGTCTAGTCCAGCAGGTAGACTGTGAAAGACTTGATGGTCAAGAATAACAATACAGACAAAAATTATTAAAGCACCAATAGTGCTATATTACTACAATTTTCAATTAAAATTTATAACATTCCCTGTAAAACAAGCCTGTGTAATTATGAAAATGTAAGTACATCCTGTGTTCTAAGTTATCATACGAAGATTTGCTTTCTTCTCCTTTGGTGCTTAATGTACCTGTGTCCAGGGTAGGTATAGACTTTTCCATAAAAGCTTATAAGGCAAATCTAAGTTTATATATAGAGAGTGCAGCATTTATTAGAGCTCATACAGTTCAGAAAAATCATGAAGTATAGCAGGATGTAGGATTTCACCTTTCTGTAAGTGACTGAGTTTTGGCAAAGACTATGGCAAACTAATTACAACAAAAGCCCAGTAAATACAATTATAAAATGCTCCCTGTGGTTCACTGCATACATTGGACTTAACCATCCCCGGTTTTTACCATTAAGGTTACAATTAAATCTTCAATTCCCATTTATGCTGGATGAAGATATTAACGTTGCTAACCTGTGACTACTTTAAAAACATATATTAGTATATAAATGTCAGCTGCTTTCTTTACAGTTCGAATAATCAGCCTTTGCATGTACTATTTAAAAGAGGGAGCTAAATTTTCAAAATGCCATTCTTGAATTTGAGTGGAGTTTTTTGGCAAATTGTACTTACTTGCAGCTGTAAGGATGACTCAATTATTTGCAAAAGAGCATTTATACATAGATTCCCATTACTTTGCTATAAATAGTGTCATACTAATGGGTTATTTTGCACTGCGCACTCATTCATTGAAGGTAGTTGGTGGACAGCAGAACAAGCAGTGAAGTTCTGGAACCCTTAGTTCTGCAGCTGAAATATTTCGGTTTAGGTAGTACTTAAATTACAATAAGTTGTCATTGGAAAAAAAAATAGAGCCACTTACATGGCACATTTGATAAGACTGATTCATTCCTTTACAATAACAAAACCAAAGCGTCTTCCACTTTTGATAGTAGAATTTTTTTTCTGTTACTTCATGGAAAGTGTAACAATAAAAAAAATTCAGGAAAGTATGTCTAGTATGATACAAAAGAGAAAGAGGAGATTTCATGCAAATTACACCAAAGGCACTAAAGAAGTCAGGCAGTTTAAAGAGGAAAAAGAAACCGAAGTTCTTCTAAGAAAATATGGTGTCATGGTTTTACCTTCTTTTTGCACTAACACACAGTTTAATTAAAGTTGTGTTTTGTTTTTTTTTTTAAAAACCTCTTTTTTTCTCAAGTGGCAGATATTCTATTTCATTTCTGACTATGGCTTTTTAATGTTTTAAATTATCAGCTGCTTTGTACCTTCTTTTTTAAGGAACAATAACATACATCTCTTTTGATGATTGTATAAAGGGATCGCCTTTGCCTTCCATTAAGCAAATGGACTGCATGACTTGAGGCTGTAGGAGGCTTCAACACCAATATAATTTTTAAAAATATTTCAAAGGGCATTATATATCAACCTTATTTTTGTAAGAAATTATTTCCCACCCTTTGAAGGACGCATAGTGCTGCATATATCAACTACTGATTTTTGTAGATTATTTTATCTTTCATTCTAGTTACAATAAATATTATTTTTCACTCACCACAAAATGACAGTAAAAGGACTGCAATCATTTCACTGGAAATACTTAGGTTTGCCTTCACAATGTAATTGTCAACATGACCGTTGTAATACTATACTGCCATAAGTTCTGAAGCTGTCAGCATTCAGGAGTGAAACATTAGCTCATGTCACTAAGTGGTTTTAAATCTCTTTTATTTGGTGCAATCTAAGCTGTAGATTTCCCATATCTCTGAGAGTCTATTTTCTTCTTGGAATATTCTCCTAACTATGCTGATCATGAGTCCTGAGCTACCTTGTTTATAAAAAATGTATTTGTATTACTAATTTTCTTCTCAAAAGAGCTGCATGCAAAATAATTTCTAATTCTGACTATATTAGAGCCAAAATAATTACAAAAAAAGCCTTCTTTAACTCTTGTATATGAGGTAGGTTGTAACTCGTCAGAACTAAACAAAGGTGTCTCAACCTTGCCAGATAACCGTTCTCTCATGTCTAATACTCTCTCTGAACAAGAAATTGCCAGGGACTTCTCATCTCTAATTTTCTTTTGGCCTACTTGCCTTCTACATTTCCCCCTTATTTCCTAAAACTGGGCCACACATTTTAATGAGATTGAAGCCATCAACTCTTCAATGAAGAGGCTGAGCAAAAAATTAAAAATTAGAATGTGAAATTCTCCCTAAAGCAGCTGAAAAGCACACCAGCTTAAAGAAATGCTAAACATTTTTCAGAGTTTTAGCACTCCATGATGACAAATTAAGATCTCTTTCAGACTGTTTCTAAAAATAAATAATGCACTTAGTTCATTCTCTGAACTAATTTCTCCCCTGCCATCATACAGCTGCGGGTTGTTCTGGTTTTCTTTTTAAATTACACACCTTAAAAAGCAAATGGCCTGTATTCTACTTCCTAATCAGCAAAGAGTTAATGTGTGGTAATTTGATGAAATGAAAAGATTCTTTAGTTGGTAAGAATTATAATGACAGTAATCTTATTTCATGCATTTTAAATGGTAAAAGGAAGAAAATGGATGATCTCTAAATTACACTCAAAAAGTTTTACTCCTGAACATCAGCCAGTTAAGAAAATAATTTTGGTGAACAAAGCACCCAGTTGTTCTGACAAAACAGTTTACTATTAAAAGTCATTCGCTAGCCATAAGCAGAACTCCAGCTCCTCAGTACAGCTTTTATGGCTCACCCAGCTCAGCTACCAGAAGATACACTATTGCACACACCTGGTAAAGCTAAACAAAACACGCTGACATGGCTGCTCATATCTTTTCTCACTGTGAAGAAAACTATAGTCTTTATCTTCTTGAGAACTTATTTTCGAGAATCATAATTGAGAACTGAATTTTTATCATTTCCCAATGTGCTCCAGTGGGTGCACCTTCAAGTACCAATTTATTGATTTCTCACAAAAAAAAGTCTTCTTAATGCTTTTTGAACCATGTCTATAGATGGAATATGACTTACTAAAACAACTACCCGTGACCTCAGCAGCCACAGAGCAAACAATTTTCCCAAGAATTGTGACCATATAATTATGCATCATCAATAGTCACATATAGCAAATCTTTTTGATTAATGCAAGTTATCTTGAATCTTTGAGTCATTCATTCAACTCCACGCACTGCTCCACATCTTTTGGAAATAGCCCTAACATGTCACAACTCTGCAAAATTACCAAAACACTTCCAAATATATCTGACTGCCAAGTCAGTGCAAAAATACATTGACTTCTGGAGCAAGGCTCAGGCTTTGCTTAAACATGGATCGGTCACGGCTTTCAGACCAAATACCCTTAATGGCTCAATGATAGTTTTCACATTTATTTACTGGCAATCCTCTTTTCTTTACAAGATCTGGAGAGGAAATTAAGCTTGATTAAAGAGTAGGAAGACGTTTGGAACATAACAAGTTGTATTTTTGGTGCCTCCCTTCTCCCACAGACAGCATTGGATCCTACAACACCAGGCCGCTGTGGTGCACATTGAGCTTCACCAAATACCTTGGTGAGCTTTTCCTCATGAGCCTGACTGGCTTCTGACAAATAAACTCCATGCTATGCTTCTCAAGGGCTCTCATGATTCCTGCATGTCAAACACATGTAATTTTGACGTTACGCAAACAATTCCTTATTTAAAACAACACCTTTTTATTAATGACTTATGATAACATATATAATTGTATATGATTTCAATCATATACTACAATTTCATTTTTTGTAGACTGCTTTGTCCTTTTTAAAACTGCATAGGTATTTTTAGAAGGTTGTCATAGTAACTAATACACTTAGGTGGTTGTAGAGTTGTTTAACTTGGAAGTATAATCCCAATAGCCCTCATTACATGTTACAGGAACATCATTTCATGTTTTTCATCATAAATACACAAAACATGGTATGTGTACATGCATGTAAACATAAAGACACATGCATATGCCAAAAAATATGGCATGTTACATGGATCATATTATACAGCTTTTAAATAAAGTACTGACAGCCACATTTATACCACACATACAATGGGCTACCACTACATTAAAAGATTACAGCAAACATACACATTTACATACAGTAACTATGATAACATCTAAAATGTATGTAGCAATATGATCCAGACAGAGAGCCCTTTAGAGATCTACTCTTTTGACATTTTGTGTATCTAAACTGGGCATCAACAATTACTTCTGCACCCCTAATTGTGAAAGCCTCTCTGAAGTAGTATCAGCAAAGCAAGAAAGTGAACTTTAAGAATATAGTAATTGTTCTAAAGTAATAATATTTTTAACCCAGAAATACATGTTTAGTTTTCGCTTCAGACTTTCACAGAAAAATCACAGGAATTTTATTTAAAACAAAGCTGAAAGAAATTAATAGTCATGGATAATTCCGTACAGGCTCTGAGTCAGCCATAATGGTGAAAATATGAATCCCTAAGCACCACTATGAATGTTAATTGACAGTATAGAGGGAAAATATCTTATAGCTCTTTCCTACTTAGTTTTTTACCTGAGAGAAGTACCTTCAATTACATATCACTATATTCTAGCTTGTTTCCTGTTTCCTGAGAACGTCTACTCAAGTAGTACTGCCTGCTTAGCACTAAGAACATGCATATGTACTATTCTGAACTGCACCTAACAATGTCTTCCTTGTGGATGGCTCAAAAAAGGGGAATACAAAGCTCACAATTCGATGAAAGGCTTTCTAATCAGGACCATACTTAAGGACATCCCCTAACTTAAAACAAAAATTCAAACATCATTCCAATAACATCAAAGCCGTGTAAGTCGGTCATTTCCTAGTCTTCTGAATACTTCATTTCACAATCTCAATATCGCTCTTTCATTATAGATAAGAATGGGTAATACCCTTTGTGCCAAATCCCACATAGCTGCAAATTGTCTTAATTTCACTAATTCCAAGAGAGGTAGACTGATATGTACCAGGCCAGATCTGACCTTTTGTCTCTGGGGATTAGATAATCTATTAAGACTTTAAGACTATAAGACTTTCTAGTCCCCATGGGAGTAACAGCTAAGCACAAGAGGAAAGACAGCAAGTTAAAACCATGTTTCCCAGACACAATACAAACAAGACAGACATAAGCAGATGACTTGGTGTTTTTTTAACATATGGCATCTATTTCCAATTAATCAGACCCTTTTGTTTTTTTTAATTAAAAAGGAAAATATTTGTCTAGTGGGTGAAGGGAACACTCTACAAAAGTTTAAAAGACACAAAAATACGTTAAATAAAATATTTCTGTTCCAAACTCACACTAAGAAAGACTTAATTACCAGTGCAGTCATGATACTTTGTTTAACACAGATTTCAGCAGTGAATCACACCCAACTTGTTCCCAGGAGCACACTGAATTATTTTTCAAGATTTGATTTATTCTCACTGGTAACTGTGATAATTTATGATAGATTCCATTTTGTCTATCCATGCCTATAAAACAAGCACACGTAAGCAGAAAACATCTAACAAGACAGAGCATCACAGTGGGAAAACTATTCAGAAAAGGCAGTTATTTTATAACAGCTAAACTTTGTTAAGGAATGGATGAAACAATATTACAAGAAGAAAAGGAGATATGCAAGTATTACAGTTGTAATTCAGGTCTCTGTTTTTGTCTTACTGTCATATGCTCTAGTGACACCAGCTAGTAGAAACATTCTTCAACTTGAAAGCCCAAATTGCTTCAAAAAAGGCATCAGTAAAAAGAGCTGTGGCTTGTTCTGGCCAGCTTGCAGGCACCAAATATGCCACTCTCTTAAACCAACTATCAAAGCACACTGCTACATCCTGTGAATGCAAGAGCCTGCATCATGACAAGGTACCCCACACTTTAATACCACTGTGCTGCAGTGAATGACATGAATAAGTGGGATAAAAAATGTTACCAAAATAAAAAAATAGAGCTGGATAATTACAATAAGTGAAAACATTTATTGGTGACAACAGTTTGGGATTATTTTTTCACTGGTATCTACAAATACAATGATTGGCATTTATGGCAGTGGAAATCTCCAAAAACAGCACATGTGAACACTGAAAATCTGACAATTAGTTTACAGTGGTAAAAAAATAAGAAAGAAAACAATAATGGCAGTGGAAGAAAGCCTACAGCAGAATTATCATCCTGTTAGAACCCACCACTTTTACAGTTTGACTGCTTTCACATAGATGAGAAAATCAATCTTTTAAAACAAAGATGAAGCCTGAAGTAAGCATTGCAGAGGAACTGCAAGTTACAGGGTTGAGGTTCTCTCCTGCTTTAAAACAGGTTCCTCACTGAGCTACTGCAGCTCTGTACTATCCACATAATTCAACTTTTTATTTCTGCCACAACTCAAATGAGAAAAGACAGGGTTTGTTACAGCCATGGTCCTTCAGATCCAAAAGACAACTACTGTTCACTTTTGTCTAGGCTCCTATAGCTCTGTTCATTCAGCTAACTTGATTAAAACTTTTTTTGGTGTAGATTTTAATTCAGCTGTTAATGAGAGAGCACTGATGCTGAATGTTCGTAATAATGAGAAAGCTCAGAGAAAAAGTACTTGACAGTAGTGATGCTCAGCTTTGGCAGAACAGTCTAGTGAGGAAACAATTTGAGTCAATGACTCTTCACAAAAGAATGTTGCACAGATATTACTTCCTTAACAAAAAAATAAAAAACAAGCACCAAGAAGACACAATCTGCTGCTTCTTAAATCTGAATTTTATCAGTTTAACCCCCTGAATTACTACAAAAATATTGTAAATTATCATGCCCCGTATGGATTGTCTTCATTCTGCCAATGCATGAATGTATTAAGTCAACACTGTGTCATGCCTTCATGTGACTTGCACACATGAAAGCATGCCTTCATATACGACTGCAATAGAAGCAGTCTGACAGCAGCTCATCTCATGCAGCTCACTCTTATTTTATAAACCATACTACTTGACAGTGCTGTGAAAACTATAACACAGGTTGCCATCAACATCCATCTCCCTATTCAACTTGATAAGATAGTGCTAATAATGAACACAAAGTTTAGGCAAATGTCTCTGAGCACAGTGCTTTCTTTGGCTAATGACCAAAGTATCAGAGAGTTACCTACTCACTATACAAGACTCTTTCTGATATCCTACAGGAAATGTCATCTGTCGGTTCACTTTCATTTCTGACTTACTTGGGTATTGAACAACCAACTGAATAAGGCCTTTAAAGAAGCACCGAAAGATGGAACAAAATTGTCAGGGGAATGAAATCTCTCCACCAGTTCCCTGGGCTGCAAAGAAAAGGTGAGGAAAAAATGCAAGTGCACAAGCTGATCTGCAATAAGGGAAAATGCCTGTCATCAATCCAAAACTGCAGTTAGCATAATGTTCAACATTAAGCTGCTCAAAGCATCTGCCTACCTCTCCAGTGAGAAATGGACAGGGGAAGAACGGGACAGTCCCCTGCACAGAAACCTTCTCCAAGTGTAGGAAAATTAATTTTAATGCATTAAAGACATTTTTCCATACTTTCTTTCCTATTGGTTACACTTCTCAGCCCTCCAGAAAGTAAGAAATAGAGAAAACTTATGTTCAGGCTTTGGCAATTCTTTACGTACTGCATCATTTTAGAATGATGATCACAGAAGAAGGACAAGAGAGAAAAAGGACAGTCAGAAAACAGAAACATACTCAGATACAAGTCCATGATTTAATGTTTGAAATATTCTGGAACTTATTTAGCCTCCTTCTGCCTTCATTCCTCTTGTAAAATTATTCACATTTCACTAGACCTGACTGAGATAACCTACTCTGTCTTCAGTGGTCTGAGCACTTTTTTTCATTGTATACCATGGTCCAAACCCGCCCCACAAGGAAAACAGTCCTATGAGCTCATTTTTTTTTTTTTTTTAACTTCAAAGCAAAGAAATGGTCATTGATTTTCAAGAGGATAAAGATTAGGTCAGAACCTCCACCTGGTGTCCGGGTATAGATGTTAGCTCCAACCCAGACAAGGAGATAGCAACGCCTTTGCCTCTTTCCTGAAATTCACTGGAAGACATTAAAAAAGGCTTTCTGACAGTAACATTCACTCAACTAATTGGTGTGGAAAACAGGCATTTAGGAAAGAGAAGCTGTTTCTTTAAATCAGCTTTTTTTGACAGACTGCAGAAAAAAAAGTCGTAAAATCTATCTCCATCTCCATATGAGAAAAACATTACAAGAACTGCATATTCATTGAACAGGGTTCATATTTGGAAAAACGCATAAAAAAACAGGCACTATTTTCCTAGCTCCTGTAAATAAGTGTCCTGGGCTCAGCAGCAGCAGTCATTTTTCTCCTTCTTGGTAGCTGGTACAGTGCTGTGTTTTGACTTTTGGCCTGGGAACAGCACTGATAACACTGATGATTTTAGTTACTGATCAAATGTTTTAGTCTGACCAAAGACCTTCTGAGCCTCATGCTCTGCCAGGGAGGAGGGAAAGCTGGGAGGAAGCAGAGACAGGACACCTGACCCAAACTAGCCAAAGAGGTATTCCATACCACAGCACATCATGCCCAGGATGTAACGGAGAGTTACCCGGAAGGGCTAGTTCTCTGCAGGGTTGGACGAGGTATCGGTTGGTGCTCGGTGGGGTGGGGTTGGGCAAGCTATGGGTCAGCTGGTGGTGAGGTGTTGTATTCTTTCCCCTTGTTATTTCCTTTATCATTATTATTATTGGTGGTAGCACCAGTGATTTGTGTTATACCTTAGTTACTAAATTGTTCTTATCTCAACCCGTGGAAGTTGCATTCTTTTCGATTCTCCTCTCCGTCCCTCCAGGAGCAGGGGGAGGGCAAGAAGACAGGGAGTGGGAGAGCGACTGCGTGATTTATGGCTGACTTTGTTTAAACCACAACAATAAAGGGATGGCTCTCACTTGTACATTTATGTATATAGATATATAAGCATGTATACACACATTATCCCTGGAAGTGTTCAAAGAAATGAGTAGGCAAAGCCCTTAGGGAGAGGGTTTAGTGGTAGACTTGGCAGTCCTGTGATAATGGTTGGATGTGATGATCCTGAAGGTCTTTTCCAACCTAACTGAGTCAATGATTAAATATAGATATGTACTTTGCAAATGCACAAAGTATCTCTCTCTTACTGAAAAAGTAAGTATAAAATGCTTTGTATCTAAAAAAACAGAGAGAGAGGAAAAGGTTTTTAACATTCAACTATTCATCTTGACATATACGTTGCCAGAACACCTGACAAACTATAACAAGCACTGCATGATCACTTAGTGATGCTGAAGCCTGGTGTTAGAGACCCCAATGCAAGCAAACAGTTATGCTGCATGGAATATGCCATTCTTTCTTGATGCCATTTTTTCTTATTGCTAGAAAGTATATTGTCAACAAAACATTGATCCTGATTATAAGTAAAACATTAAAGTCTAAAGATGTATTTTTCAAAAGTGCATGTAGAGGACAAGTTGCACTTCACACTTCCACCTCCTTCATTGTACTTGTTAGAATTTATTTTCTTTTTGGTACTGTATGAATGGATCATTGATAGTGTTGTCAGGGGAAATATACAGACTCATACTCCTATATTTTCAATTCATTGACACGTATTTAAATTATCATAATCTGTATTATTATAAGCAAGAATTCTTCCTTGGTGATCTTGGTTTTAACTTTGCTTTTAGGATTTTAATCACAGTTTCAGTTCAGCCATACTTACTACACTGAAAATAAAACAGTACCTCTCAAGTACTATCATACAGATCTTTTCAGCAAGAAATGAAGCAGATGGACTCAAAAGATGTCCAGCAGTGTCAGGCTTCTCCTCTCCTTTCCCAGGATCTTAGAGTAAGTGACTTACTAGTAGGAATTTTACAAGGAGTAGCTTCAAAATTCCTGTACAAAAAAGTTACCTTGAATACATCGGTATTTCTACTTCAGAAATAAGCAAGCAGTTTGGGGGAAAAGAAAAAGAGAAATTCATTGTATCCCTTTGTCCTGGGTTCAGCAGTAGCAGTCAATTTTTCTCTTTCTTAGTGGCTGGTGCAGCGCTGCGTTTTGACTTTCAGCCTGGGAACAGAGCTGATAATACTGATGTTTACTCTGACCAAGGCCTTCGTGAGTCTCATGCTCTGCCAAGGAGGAGGGGAGGCCAGAAGGAAGCAGGGACAGGACACCTGACCCAAACTAGACAAAGAGGTATTCCATACCACAGCACGTCATGCCCAGGGAGGTAACTGGGAGTGACCCGAAAGGGCACTCTCTTCTCGGTGGGGCTTGTTTTGGTGGGTGGTATTGTATTCTCTTCCCTTGTTATTTCTCTTATCAATCACTATTATTATTGGTGGTAGCAGTAGTGATTTGTGTTATACCTTTGTTACTGGACTGTTCTTATCTCAACCTGTGGGAGTTACATTCTTTCGATTCTCCTCCTGTGTGGCTGACTGGGTTTAAACCATGACACCCTTTTATTTGGAAGAAGTGATTTGAAGTAAATATTTCAGAAACGTTCACTATAATCTTATAACAATATGTCTGAACTCAGACAGACTAATATCATAGCTGGATAGCCTAGAGTGATTTCTCCTATCAGAATCTTTTTGGATCTGATAATAAAAGTATTTAAAAAAAAAAATCAAAAAGTGTAGGACCAGGGAGAAAATTTATTCATAAACTCTCCGAATGGATATGGTGATCCAGAAAAGAAAACACCAGAACAACAGAGGAAGCACTGGCCAGCTAGAATCAAGCGCACTCTCATACATATATTCAGCAACATGACATCACTACACTATTACAGGCCAATAATTAACCTAAACGAGTTAAAAATAAATCCTTGTGTTTGTTGGCATAAAAAGAGTTGAGCAGAATACATGGGGTTTTTTTTAAGTTATTGGGCAAAAATAAGGAAGCTTCAGTTCATGTCAAACTAAACCACAAGTCCCTCCTATTCTCATTTTTGGCAAGAAGAAAGTGTTTCAGATCAGATTACTTACTTGACCTGGGATGTAACACTTCATACTGGACATCAGTATTAAGAGCAAAGGAAACAGAGGAATAAATTCACATTACTGCTAGAAGAACAACAATTCTCCCTCTATGAAAAGATACAAGGCAGGTTGCTCTCAATTTCTCCAGTTACACCTTTTCCGCCTCCACTGGAAATGTGATCTCTAGAACAACAGAATAAAAACAGACCACTACTGTATATTACATTTTATCATTCCTCAGTGCAGAGCTATGAGAGGAACACACACTTCTACTTTAGGTACCTTTTACTCATGCCACAACAAAAAACTACCTATTTTTAAGTGGTTCAGAGTATTTGTGTCAGATACCTTGAAAACTGCTTTGCATATCCTTTCGCTAGTGTTTTTCACTGTCTGCTAGCTTGGAAGAGAATGACAATAGGCAAACTTATTTCCAGATCTTTTTTTAAGTAAAAATATTAACAAAAACTTGTTAAGAAACAGAACTGAAAATAATTATGTCCATACATGTCTGTGACTCAACTTGCAATCATTTTTCTATCAAGACACTGATAAATTGCATGCCAAAGATGGAACAAGCCATAATGCATAAGCAATATATAGATTACACTTCCAAAGACATTACATTCAGTACTTAAAAACTGAAATAAAATCAATACACTATAGCAACCATATTTCCAAAGACCTGACAAAATGAAAATTTATTTATTCACACTTCTGTCATGATTCATCTTTTCAAATATATGAAGCTTCAAGCACTTTATAAAATAAACCAATGCATTGCAATAATCACAAAAAGCTTTGAATACTGTCATGAAGCAGAGTACTCTGGAGCACCCATCTTCTGCAGAGCTCTAGATTTGGAAAAGTATGTTCTCATTGTGTTGTATGTATCTTTCATATAGTTTTGTATAAAATCCACAGTGAAACCAATGTTTTTGTGTGTGTAATTACACAATATACATAATACAGTTACTGGTTACCTGTAGAATAAGAAAACATTTACATAGTACTTTGTTTCTGATCCAAGTACATCCAAAGTAAATCCAACATGTTTTCTGCACTGTAAAGCAGGCTCCTGAGATCCCAACAGTACTGCATAGAAACAGTCCAATCTAAATATTTCAGGTTATCTTAATACTTCTACAGTCTGCTTGCTATTTTCTTCTGCTGAAAGCCATTCAAGTCAATTACTGCAAATGCTATAAAAACCTTGATGATTTATTTCTTTGCTGGGAAAGTCAATAAATGGAATTATGGCTTGATATCTAACATATCATCCAGCCAAGAAACCAAAATCCTGACAACCACTCATTTCGATCCTGACGGTCTTTACTTGTAGATATACATGCTATATAACACTGTGCTTTTGCGTGTATTATTGCTTTTTAAAATGAAAAATAAAGGCATAAAAACCAGCAAGAATGGAATGGGTCAGGCCCAACCCTGCTTATATTTAGTTGTTATGCATTCAAAACCAGAAAATTGTCCGTTACAATGCAAAGAGCTCTCTAATTTTCTTCCATGAACCTCTTTTCACATTCAGACCAAGCTGTTGTCTACCTGTCTCTGTGAGCTTGGAGGCAGCCAGCAAAATCCAGGCCAGGCTTTGAACATTGAACAACTCTCTATGAAGCCTGTTCCAGTATCTGACTACCCTCTTGGAAGCTAAATGCTTCCTACGGTCCAGTGTAACACACCCCACAACCCCCACACTCCCAGCACAGCTTTCACTGCTCCCACGTATCCCATCACTCTATCCCAGAGAAAAAAAAGATCAGCACCTCCTTCTCCACTTCGCCTCCTCAGGAAGCTGTACAGAGCATATACCTATTCATATTTACATATGAATATAAATTCATCTGTTCATTTATAGAAACTTGAAATACATATGAAAATAGTGCAGATATCAATTAAATTTAGATTCTAATTCTTGCAACCTGGGTAGTTATTTTCACATTTCAAGACCCTTCAACCCCTATACAGAAGTTAAGAGCATTGTAATGTCTGTCAAGTTCAATCTAAAGTGTGAGTAAAATAAGAATGTTCCTGGTTAGAACTCGATTGAAAATTGCTCAGTCCATATAAAATCTGGCTTGCCTGCCCATACCCAACGCGCAAGAACTCACCATTTCATGCCATGAGACTATTTGACTCCTGAAAGACCAGTATCTGTCCAGAACAAGGCTGTGCAGCCTCTGGAGTTAGATGGAGATACCCACTTTATGATTTTGTGCATTTTAACTGGCTAATATCCAATAATTAATTTTTCTACTGTTGGATCTCGATTTTTAATAAACATAAATGCCTCTGAAATTTACACTTGAGACCTCAAACAGAAGTTAAATTAAGATTAGTAGTTTTAATTTATCGTGGGTCATGTTTCAATTTAGCGGCAACCTGTTAGCAACAAAAATAGTATTTCATAACTCATTATAAAGACTTACAAAACAACATGCTAAGTATGTGGTAGAAGCAAGAAAAAGCATATGCATGCATTTATGCAAAAACAAACACTGATCTAGCACTGCTTTGCTGGGACATGGGATAGATGAAACTCAAATGCACTGTAGCACTGTTGCAGGGAAAGAATAAGAATTTAAGGTCCAGATCCATGAAGGTAATAAAGAAAAAATAAAAAATATAATAAAGAAATAGAATAATACTATATAATATATAATAATGTAATAATATAGTATTATTATATGTAATATAGTGAAAAGATAATAATATAATAATACAATAAATATACTAAAGATGGGAATAACTTTTTTTGCTCTGAGTTTCTGGCCAATGTTGGGATTACTTCTGTAATTTAGGGATGAAAACTAACCACAAGCTGGAACATTAAATTACATTACACCCCTCCTAAACAAACAACATCTAAGTATTTAAAATCTTCTCTAGAAGACATAGAATCATAGAATGGTTTGGGTTGGAAGGAACCTTAAAGATCACCCAGTTCCCAAACCCTGCCACACTCAGGGACACCTTCCACTAGACCAGGTTGCTCCAAGCCCCGTCCAACCTGGCCTTGAACACTGCCAGGGATGGGGCAGCCACAGCTTCTGTGGGCACCCTGTGCCAATGTCTCATCACCCTGATAGTAGAGAATTTCTTCCTAATGTCTAATTTAAACCTACCCTACATCCTTTCCAAATCTGCTCTTTAAAGTCACCAATCACTGTTAAGTCAGCAAAAGGCTGAATAGAAAAATCAGAAGAAAAATGCTTTGAAGCAGTGTACATTAGGCAATCTCTCGGATGAAATTACAAGTTAACATAAAACTGTTTCAGGTTGTGTCAAGTGCCTGATCCAGTTTGAAACCAAAACATTCAAATTTTTATTTTTATTTCTTTTATGGTAACTATATTAGGAGGTGGGGGAAGCTTTGTTTTCCCAATCAAATATTTATCCCTTACAGCTTCAGTAACTACTTACAATCACAGAAGAGAACTGTTCACTGTTTTTCAGCCAGAGGCACATGCCAAATTCCATGCAAATTCATAAACATGTCTTCAACCTGAAACTCTTTTGGTAACTAAAATAAAAAAATTAAGTAGTCATCCCTACTCTTGATCAGTGCTGTAATGTTTCCTCCAGCAGCTTTGCTGCAATCCCTTATGATCATAAAGATCAGTTCTTAAGTTTTTTGATCATCAGAGACCCACTTTCTACCTTTCTTTCGTCTCTTACTTCTATCACATTCAATCATTCAATGCTAATTTCTTATTTTTTTTATTTATTTTTTTTTACCTTTATGGCTGTTCATATGCTATGATTTCCCATGTAATGCTGGAGGAAAAATACTTGATCCTCACCACCAAGTAATGACTGTTTCCTTCATCTACTGCTTTAGAAACATGCACCTCGTCAGATCTAACAGGCTCGGTTTTCAAATTTCTATTTGAACTCCACTTTAATAGCTAAAATAGAAAGTTACTTGATTATACTCAGGATGTTCATCTGCTAAGCCACAAACTGAACCTTAAATTTAACTTATAAGGAGGATTCCATGATATTCTAGGGATGTTCTCTTTGTTCCTCAGCCTGCAGAGCAGCATGCTGTCAAGTGGGTCATGGAGGAGTTCCCTGTGCCCAACCAACTGTGTTGTGCTGAGACCCCTTTTTACTCTGCCTGTGGAGGCAGTCAGAACTTGAAGGATGAAAACAGCTGTTTTTTGATCAGAATTCTCTGAGGTACTACACGAAATCCAAAATGAAGTTTGAATGTTTTCTTTAATAAATATATATATATACATAAATATATTTGAGAGCATATATACACATATATATCCATTTCTAGTACTACTACTATTATTATTATTATTTTACTTTACTTCAATTATTAAACTGTTCTTATCTCAACACACAGGGGTATTTTTTCCAGTTCTCCTCCCTATCCCACTGGTGAAGGGAAGTTAGAAAGCAGCTGTGTGGTACTTAATTGCCAGCTTAGTTTGATTTCTGTAGATTCCTTCCTCCATGATTTCAGATCATTTTACTAAATGGCAATATAGGACACAGTTTTCTTTCACTGTTAGTTTTCCACAGGTTTCACTAACTTTACACATCTAAAAAATATATGTATATAAAATATACATATACTATTTGTACATATATATGACTGTCTTCATCAGTCATATCCTTCCATAGCCTAAGGAAGATCTACATAGCTTATTAATCTATTTTAGATGTGTCTTTTGAAAGAGGTAGATTATACTTTTGGCTCTGCTGACTGTACTGATCAGACTCTGTACTGATCTTTTCGTACCTTCAAAAAGAGAAGGGAACTCAGGGGCAGATTCCTTCTCCGTGTATCTAGCCAGGGGAATCTTATCACGCCTACCTGACACAACATTTTCCAGCAATGAGCCACTGTTTAGTGGCATAGGTTTCAGTGGTTTACGCTGAAGTAGACTTTTAGATATTCTTTTACAAGTGCCCATTTTTCTCACCCTGAAGGACTTCTAGGAAATGCTATCAAAGTACTAAAATTACTATAAAAAAAAAAGGCAGTCTCAGACATGCATACTTCGTTAAACTACAGACTGACATCAGTAGCACTCCATTCATCTTCTGACACTTTCTTCTTAGAACCACAATATCGTATGGGTTGGAAGTGATCTTTAAAGGTCATCTAGTGCCCCGTGCCATGAGCTAGTATTACCAAAACTGCCCCTGTCAGGGACAGAGAGAACAGCTTCTTCCCTCTTGTCCAATGCTTTATTTGTGGGATCTACTACACCTCAGTGCAACAATTATCTAAATTCATTATCAATGCTGCTGTTGCTGACACTAACAATACTTCAGGAGAGATCCACTACACACCAGAGAATGGCAGGTTAAAGTGCTGCATTTTCAAATTCTGTTCTTCCATTAAAAATTAACATACTACTTCATAAAATTATACCGGAAAATGTCCTCATAAGCCACTGAAATCAGCTTTATTATGTAGTATGAATCTCTGCAATGCTTAACCAAGTACACTGCTTGACCCTGAATAATGAACAACAGCCCTTTTATTTTACCCAAGAAGTGACAGTGGAGATCCTTAGAAGTCTGTTGGGTTTTTTTTCCCTGTCTTTTGAGTTTTTAGTTAATAAGGAGCTTCTCTAAAGTAACTTCACCACTTCTTTGTAAGTTTCTTGGGGCAAAGACTAGTGTAGTCCATAGCTATGGTCCCCTGTGGCTACGACAGTAATAAACACAGACTGGGAATGCCCTGTGTGTGCCAGGGTTCCTGGGCTCAGCTTGAAAGCCTCCTGCTGAGAGCTGAGAACTGAGAACAGACAGAAGTGAGAACTTCTGGCAGCACGTGACTTAGAATAGGGCAAGCAATGAAGCTACTAACAATATTTAGAACATGATATTGAAATGTACATGTAATTAAAACTCCTGCTCATCTTTTCTGTTTGCCTCATGCAAGCGGGACAAGCAGCTGGATTCAAAGTAGACTCCAAGTGGGCAAGCCATTTATACCAGCTGTTCTAGCAAACTTCAGTTAAGCTCACCATACTCAGAATCAAGGAAGACAGCAGGAAAGATAACTGATCTGAATGAATTTTCATATCTTTAAACCTCAGGTGAGACCAGAGGTTGTTTTCAGATCAGTTGCCCCCAGGGAAGAAAAATAATGAGGGAGGAGGCCTGAGTGGCTAAACATTACTGAGCTAGCACTTGTTATTAAAACAATTATCAGCCTTCGCAGATAAAGCCGGAAAATCCCTGGCAAGGTCAGGGAGTCACCATCAGCCAAGGAAAGTGTTCAGCATATAGGGATGAACAACCCTGATGAAAGCAGAAAAGTCAGTTAAATACCGCAGGGAAGAAACAAAACTGAAAATACTCATATCATTTCAATATCCCAGTGAATGAAATCATGAGTAATATTGCTATGGGCTACAAGGAGTCCTTTTCTAATAAATCTTGGTTTTTTTCTAACAAATACTTATCCTTCCCCACAGGATTGCTCTGCTCTCGCTTTCTCCTTTTCTCAGAAGCCGCCTCAGAAACCCTGCAGGAATCAACACTCAAGTATACTTAAAACAAACTGATCTTGCAAACTTTCTATCACTACAATATTCATTGTCAGCACAGACCATTTAGTGAAAAATAAACAAACTCTCTCCCCAGCTCAGTCTGTTGAACTGAATTTGCTCTACAGGAGCTTAAGATATTCTTCAGCCACTATTAGTTGCTCGGTATTCCTGAAAATATATAGGAAGTACTAAGCACTTAATTACTACTAATTTTATCACTGATTCGAAATAATTGCATTTGCTATTCCAAAAGTGTTTCAGTTACTATAAGACCAACAATTTTTGACTTTGCAGAGGGAAAGCAAACAGCTTGTTGATAAAAATAAGTTAATAATCAATTAAATATAAATTGATATACTCTCTGTCCTGAAAATTAACTAAATTTTTAGTGAAGACTAAATATAATTTTAGAGAACTGGCACCTCTCTGTGTAAAATTCATGAAGGAAAACAGCTGAAGACCAAACAGAACTACTTTATGCACCAAGAATGTGTAAAAATACTGGCTATTTATAATAAACATAAGTATAGTCAGATTTACATTTTAGCAGCAAACAATAATAACAAATAGGGTCAAAACAAACCATCAGCTATCAACAAATAGCAATAGTTACTAAAATTCAATACAGCACTGGTAAAAAATTGATTTAATCCCTCAGAAAGATGGGTCAAAGATCTGAGGATATGGCCTGCAGCAAAAGAAATTCAGTTTAGCACAAGCAATTACCTCAAGCTCAATGGCTTTATTATCTGTTATCTGTACAGTGAATTTTCCTACACCTTTCCAAACAAGCAGCAAATGTTCCAGCAGCAGAAAATGCGTACACTAGTAATGAAACACAACTCATGACATATTGTACCCAAGGGCACGTAAATCTTTTGATTAAGCAAGTATTTTCACAGCAGCTGTACAAGAGGCAGACTAGAAGAGTCTTCACCAAATCACACAAAAATATTCGTATTTGTAACAGTTTGGGGGAATTCAACGACCTAGTAGTAAACTGAATTTAAAGGAAGCACATTATCAGACGTTTTTATGAAACAAAGAAAAAGCCCTATTAGTTTAGCAACAGACTAAAAATCTGTTGTTAACTATAATCTTAGGAGAAATCCTACTTTATTAACTGTTTTTGTATCACTCTAGTTATAGTAAATTTATCTGAGGTGAGACAGTATAGACAAATTGCTAATCCCATTTAGTTTTTAGTTGGACTACTTTGAAATGGGTAAGAACATTCAAACACAGTTCCCCTATCAAAAAGTGTACCAAAATCAGTAATCACTATTACTCACCTATAAAGAATGGTGTTACAAATTGACCAACCTGCTAGATATTGTTAAATGGGTAATCTCAAACTCATTTGAGCCACAAATAGCCAGGATATACATCTTAATAACAATTTGACTGATCAAAATAGACTGTTAGCTCCAAAATTACACACAAACCATAGGTGGAAGTATCTTTCAAGCTGCATGTATTCTTTATGACAATTAAAAAGAAATGGAACATTTTCTGTGATTCTGACCTTTCCTGCTTACTAAAGCTATTTTCTTTTACACACACCTTTCAAAATCTAAAATTAAAAAGGTTTTAGAGAGTCACCACATTTATATTAACAGCAGAACAGGGGACAAAGCAGAAGCCCTGAAGACAAAGAAACTATTAATAAAAAGAAATAAAAAACATGGGCTGCATCTCTATATCCAAGTCATACCTAGTGTTTCATCAAGATCAATGATGCCCATAATCAAAAATGTTCCATCCCCATTTAGCATCCTTATAACCTTAACATCATCAAAGCAGCAAATACATTATGAAAGCAAAGATCTTATGCAAAGTCTGTGCCTAATGTGACTCTGAAGAAGCATTTTTTTTGTGCACTGAATTACTCTTTTAATGTTTTTCCTTCGCAATTTACTTTGATAGAAGCTGTTAAAGTAACAGCAGACGTGTTGGCATATAAAGAGACTCTTGGCAAGGAAGAACGTACAAGCTTGGTTTATATTTATCTTACTTCCTCTTGCACTTAGATCATGATTTTACAATTCATCTCATTCTTTCCTTTTATATTTAAGGGACATTAATGCCATCCCGTCAGTACTTTAGAAATAAAACCAGTGCCATTCAATAACTTCTGTAAACAATCTTTAATAAAGGTCTAGAGCTCAAGTGGATAGCAAGAAGGTAATAAAATGCCTAATACCACTTATAGGTCACGTAATATGACAGTTTATTTTAGCTCATCTGAGCAATGGTACGGGACAGCTAATACCGTTCGCTATCTCCTTAGTCATAGTTTTAGAATTTGCAACACTATCAAAGTTGGTTTTCGTATCTTCTTCTAAGACTTTACAAGACCAAACTGTCTTTTCCTTCTCCTGAAGGTCAAACAAGCCTTATAGGTTTAGTAAATTGGTTTTAAATTAAAACTCAGGTTTCACCACAAATAAGTATTTCAGTTTTCCAAAGGACATTAAAGACTGCCAGTTGCTGAAGCGAGTACCTCACCTGCCGACATGATCGGCACTCAAATGCTCTAGTGCAGTGCACAGCAGGGTTTCCTGAACCAGTGGAACCAGAAAGATATAACTGCAGTTGATGAGCATGGGCAAGGCCAGAAGCAATGATGGCCAAGCCCTCCCACACATGTGAAAGGAGCCCTTAGTGACAGAGCTCAGTGAGTAGATGAGTAGGTTGAGGAGTATCAGAGATGAAGAAAGACATGCTATTGGAAATGCACTCTACCTTTCCCGAGACAGACCAGACAGGCAGACAGAAGGCATGATACAGAGGATTCCCTGCCTGGTTGAACACAATGACTTAAGAGATAGGGGACAATGGGGACAAGTTCCTGCCTGGTGTAGCAGGCATCTCTCCCCTGTGACCACCCCACCTTCCTAGGTGTCCTTGTACAATAGGTATGAGGCTTCACAAGCAGAACTAGGTAATAATGAGGAGGATGGCTCTAGCATGGATGTGTTGCCAAGGTTAAGTTGCCCTACACCCTGAACCCTTCTGGTACTACCCAAAGGGGATGATAATTATGATTTAGGTCCAATCAGGTGTTTACTAGAAGATCTGAAAGTGGAAGCACTGTGTTACAGGCTTCAGTTGAATGATTTGCCCTGAAGAGCCAATACTGTGCTATGTTTCAAAATCCTGTCTGGAAATCTTAAAAAAGACAAAAATTCAAATGAGCAGAACCTTAGGAAACCTGCTGAAAGCTCTCATTCATGTTTTGTCAAGGAATGAACAACACTGGGTTGAACCATCTAACCTCAAAGTAATGTGCCACTGTGCATTTCTGCACAGATGAAGATCTGTTAATACATATTTCAACACCGTGAAGAATTCCAAGATATATCAACCATGAAAGAATTTTAAAAGACTATTAGTGATTTTAGGTACTTCTGTTTCTAAGTGCCCAGCATATGTCAGCCAGAAAGTAACTGTATTTTAGAAAATGTGCACCATACCTTCACAGCTGGACAACCTTCCATTAATGAACAATTTACATCAAGATAACATTTGTTCAATAGTTCAGATGGATACAAAGGTAAAAATTAATATCTTAAATGTAAGGGATTAATTTCTCCTCCAAACCACGTCTTGGGTTCAGCAGTAGCAGTCATTTTTCTCCTTAGTATCTGGTGCAGTGCTGTTACTGACTTTCAGCCTGGGAACAGCACTGATAACACCGATGTTTCTAGTTGCTGCTCAGCAATGTTTACTCTGAGCAAGGACTTTCTGAGTCTCATGCTCTGCCAGGGAGGAGGGGAAGCCAGGAGGAAGCAGAGACAGGACATCTGACCCAAACTAACCAAAGAGGTATTCCATACCACAGCACATCATGCCCAGTATATAAACCAGGGGCAGTTACCCGGAAGAGCTAGATCACTGCTTGAGTTGGGCTGGGTATTGGTCAGCGGGTGGTGAGTGGTTGCATTCTCTTCCCTTGTTATTTTCTTTATCATTATTATCATTGGTGGTAGCAGCAGTGGTTTGTGTTATACCTTAGTTACTGGACTGCTCTTATCTCAACCCATGGGAGTTACATTCTTTCGATTCTCCTCCTAATCCCTCCAGGAGCAGGGGGAGGGAGAAGATGGGGGCACTGAGCGAACGCAGCGTGTGGCTCTGAGTTACTGGCTTGGCTTAAACCATGACACCACAATATTCCAGTTTTCTGGCACTGGCTTCATAGGCCTAGCTATGAATCACCAAAATATGGGAAGAAAAATAATGCTCATACCTGATATCTGGTGCTCAGACACATCTCTGAAAACTTAAGGCAGCGTCTGGGGTTGTCAGAAATACTACTTCAAAGAAATCCTGAAGTTGGGTTGTCAATCAAGACTATCAGTTCAGTAGTTCCATAAACTGTAGTTCAAGACTGTAGTTCAATGTTCCATAAACACTAAACTACATAGAGTCTGCTGTGAGAGAGGCACTCTCTCAGTCTAGACCATTAACACAAACTTGTTAAAATGGTTTACATGTACAGCGACTGGAAGGTGGGAATGAGTGACCTCACCACCAGGCTACAGAATCATTCTCAGAATTGTTCTCTGGACAAGTAAATTAATTAAAGTGAGATTAAAAAACTACAAAGTTTCAAAAGATTTTCAAGACGTTCTTTTCAACTGAAGACGAGTTTTTCTACAATCTTTCACATAAGCAAATAAATTGAAATTAGACAGAATATTCCAATATGGCTTGATGAATATTCTTGTTTGGAAACCTTTTACATAGCTGAGTGACGTTTGAAGATTGCCTTTAACTAATCTGTTTAAAAAGCTAGTGTGGAATGCATGAATTCTGAAATAATTTGGGTGCATGTGGTGGGCCAACCTTGGTTGGATGCCAGATGCCACCAAGCTACTCTATATGACTCCTCTTCCCTCAGCTGGACAGGGGAGAGAAAATATAATGAAAGGCTTGTGGGTAAAGATAAGGACAGGGAGATCACTCACCGATTACTGTCAGAAGCAAAACAGAACTTAACTCGGGAAATTAATTTACTGCCAGTCAAATCAGAGTTGGGTAATGAGAAATAAACCCAAAATCTTAAAACACCTTCCCCTCACCCCTCCCTTCTCAGGATCAAATTCACTCCCAATTTTTAGTACCTCATTCCCCGCAGTGGCACATAGGGACAGGATGCAGTAGTTTGGGCTGGGATAGAGTTAATTTTCTTCATGGCAGCTGGTATGGGGCTCTAGTGTAGATTTGTGCTGGAAACACTGTTGATAACACAGGGGCGTGTTCGTTATTGAGCAGTGCTTGCACAGAGCCAAGGCCTTTTTTGTCTCTCACACCACTCCACCAGCAAGCGGGCTGGGGGTTCACAAGAGTTTGGAAGGGGACACAGCCGGGATAGCTGACCCCAAGGGACCAAAGGGATGTTCCATACCATATGGTGCCATGCTCTACATATAAAGCTGGGGGAAGAAGGAAGGGGAGGATATTTGGAGTGTTGCCATTTGTCTTCCCACTTAACTGTTAGATGTGATGGAGCCCTGTTTTCCCTGGGGCCACCACTGATGGACTCAGCCTTGGACAGTGACAGGTCTGTCCTGAAGCTGGCACTGGCTCTATCAGACACAGCAGAAGCTTCTAGCAGCTTCTCACAGGAGCCACCTCAAGCTCCCCTGCTACCAAAACCATGCCATGCAAACCCAATAGATGTGGCACTGAGGGACATGGTTTAGTGGTGGACTTGACAGTGTCAGGTTTAGGGTGGGACTTTCTGATCTTAAAGGTCTTTTCCAACCTAAATAATTCTGTGATTCTATGAAAAAAAAAGTTGCTTTTAGAACACAGTATAATAACCCAGACCTCTACAGCATTCAATGCAGTGGCTCACCAGAGACAGCCCTAGTCATTTCTTGTTCCCATAAAAGAAAAGAAGACCTTCCACATGCTAACATTTGTTGGTTATGGCAGCAGAATGTTGTATCAAAATGATCACCCCTAAAATTCAACAGTAGTGTCCTTATATACTGTTGAAAAATTAATATTACATGACAGTCATGAACCTCAACAGAGAATTGTGCTTGACATTTTCTTTCAGCAGCATACTCTGACAAATTACAGAAACTCAGTTTGAAAGACCAGTCACGGAGGCTGAAATGCCTTGGAGGGAGAAGAAAAGTGTTCATGGTATAGTTGTCAGAGAAAAATACCTCCTGATTTTTATGGCTTTAGACTGCCAAAGACCAAGGACGTAATCAAACATCTAATGTTACACAGATACGCAGGGCAAATTAAAATAGTTCAAACACGGTTAAATAGTGTCTCTCTCAATGGTTTAGCATTTATTAGAAACTGACTGTTCTCTTAAAAAAAAAATACATACCAAGAAGAATTATCTCAGGCTATTTCCTAATTATTCCCCTCTCTGAAATTCTTCATAAACCTTTTAATTTCTATGTCAAGAGAACCCTTGCATGCATGAGAAAGTGCTTGTTCCACAAATTTAAATTGCTGTGGATTGTAGCTGGAGGGTTGGTTACTATATTCTTCCTCTATTCTCTCAGTTAGAGATGTCTTTTCTAATCTTAGAAAATTCATACTCCTCACCAATCCTCAAAACTGTAGTGTCAGCTTTTGGGAGATGAATACTGAAATTCCGTTACTTTCAGACCTCATGCTCCAGTACACTGCACTGTATATTATATAGACTGTCCTTTCACAACAGACTGAAATGAAACATATTTGCAGCTTTTCTTTTAAGGAGTCAGTGACCAGCAGTGACACTGAAACATAGAACAGACTTCTGAAAATTCGTTATTATTTAAAAAATATACTGATAATATAATGGCAAACCGTTTTAAAAAGAAAACTAAGTTCATCTTACTGAAACTACTAGATGAGTTTAACAACTGTAACAGCCCCAAATACTATTCCTTCTTTAAGTCTCTCATTGGACTGTCTTGCAGCCTCTCCTTTTGAACAGCGCTTTTAATGTAGCATAATCCTCATTGTGACACTTCACAACTTCTGCAGAAAGAGCACTAGAGCAGAAGAAGAAAGCTCCTTTCAGCATATTTGGTACAATGTCAGTGTCCTTCCTCAGCCTGCAGTACTTAGGGACTCTGTGTGCTTTGTAAGCACTCTTCTCCATACCAGCCTGTGAAGTCTTTCTGTTAGTTTCTGCTCTATTGGACACGATGGTGTGAATCAATCCATGTGTAGCTAACACCTAACCAAAACACTGAGGTTGAAGACAAAATTTAGCATTTTACTAAGATACCAAAATTAAGAATCTAGGAAATTGAGGCTTTGTATATAACCTTGGTAGACAATTTCCTAATTATTCCTCCCTTTTGAATTCTCAGCGTACCTCCTCCTTTCTATGTCAAGAGCATCCTTGCATTTCTGAACAAGTTAAGCCTACATTCATTCTACCTCAAGTAAACATTTACCTATGCATTGCAAAAAAATTTGTGTACCTTTTGCATATGAAGATTCTTTAGCATAACATGATTTTTAAAATGTTTATACAACAGTCAATATTCAGACAAGACCACTCAAATACAATGTCTTTAATAAGTGGTATTTTGATCTCATAAGAACTTTATATGTCAAAAATAAAATAGCTTCTGCTAGGACTTGTATGAGAGTGCAAGGTTTTTTTTAAACAACTTAGTTATTGTTTTCCTGCTCAATATAAAAAGCAGGTGAGTCAAATGTAAAATACACCAGGAACAAAACCCCAGAACTATTCAGACTGGAAGGGAAATAGACAGCTACAGGTAGCTGTAAAACAACTAAAATTATCATACAGTGCTCATTACAGCAGTTATCTAAGAAATTGGACAGACAGCTGGACATTTCTAAAAGTATTTTTAAAAATGGGAAGTCCCTATAGAACTAATGGAAGAGATGAGCTATACATAGAATATGGTTCCAATTAAAAGAATATCAACTCTACATTGGCATTTTATCTTCTAGAAAGAGGGTATCTTTAGCCTCACTGTAATTCACAGGGTTAGATTTTGCTGGTTTTCATTTAAATCAATAAAAGACTATCACCATTCTAAGAACTGGACAGATACTTGAGGGAACTCTTCAAAGGACTGACGGAATTGTCATTATAAAACAAACTCACAAGGGATTGCAAAATATATACCAAATAGAATCTTATTTAAACTTCAGCACTGAAGTTTTTTGTTTGATTACAACAGCTTAGACCTGACTCATTCTGGTGTCCTTTTATTTGATGCCACCAGCTTATAGCAGGAAATAGCCATTTTAGTACAGTATCTTATAATAATTGGATGCATCAAACTATAGCAACATCAGCTTCCTCACCTATCAGGGACAGAATGAAAATGACACAGACACTCTCTATGGTACATTTAGGGGATCTGAAGTTTGAAAAGGATGGTGATCTCAGGAGCACTGTGGACCAGCTGCTGATCCTCAACTGTTACTTCCTGCAGCAATGCACTGAACAGGTAGCAAGGAGTAGCCAGTCTGTTGCCCCAGATGTAAGGTGATGCCCTGGCCCTGAAGTAAACACCAAGGTACTTTCCCCAGCACACATGATGAGTGTTCCTCCCTCCACTGCCAAGAGTGCCTGGGTGCCCTCAGCTCCTCATCTTGCTATTTCATGCTTACAGTGGGTGGTAGGACATCTTACATGGGACTACATAGCGAGTCACAGTTCAAGTGAAGAAGAGCATGGAGAACTGCAATCAAGTATTGTACCCGAGTGCTCCTTAGCTATTGCAGGGTACAGATGTTGCTTCAGTTATGCTGGAGGTACCCTGAGAAACCAGTCCTGAGGGCTACAAATGCAGGTGACTGTTTCTGGCTTGAATTGGATCTATGTTGTTCCTACAGAAGTCAACAAAAACCTATTTCTATATCCAAGACAGATGATGATCCACTACTGCAGATTCTACTCTGACATCCTAGAGGTAGGTATTAACTTTCTGCTGCAGTACAGAATACCTGTTCAATTTTCAGCAAGATACTCTATGGTCAATTAAGACAAACAGTATACCGAAAACTAAAATGAGAAGATGATAGAATTAGACAATTGTGTACTTTGGAATTCCTGTTGCATTATTATCTGTGTATCTCTAGACATCTGAAAATCTGAAAGATAGCCTCTCCATGCTTCTACTTAATAGCACCCTAATTCATAGAGATATTGCAAGGAAATCTATAAATGACTAGGATACTTTGCTCTTTTGCCACCCCAAATATCCAACTTATGAGACAGTATGAGGAAAGCTTGTTCTTTCTAAAATAGTGTGCTAGAAGTCCAACTTCTCACAGCTTCTTCCAATGCAAGTATTGGGACATTTCAAAGGAAGCAAGCAGCAAGACTGAAAGAAACAAAATGGTTCCTCATACAATGAGCAGTCAAGCTGGTGAAATTTCTGGCCCGTAAATGTTGTGGATGGTTAAGGATTACATGGGTTCAAAGGGAGACTGAGCAGACCAACAGGAAAAAGAAATAATCCTCTGAAAAGTGCTAAACACACAGAAATCACCTCTGGCTCCAACTGCAGTCCCTAAACTGCGAAGTGTTAAAGAGGATGAAAGATTATATGTGCTTTGCTAAGTTTCCCTATACACTCGCTTTCTTTCAGACAAAGAATACTTCAGTCCCATTTGCAAAACCAACCCCTTTTCCTGTACAAAGTCATTAACAAAATAACTAATATATATTAAGAATCTTTTTCACTCAGCACAATTCATCTCTTTTAAAGTTCTATTTCTATATGGGGAAAAAAAAAAAAGAGTTTACAGACTCTATTATTTTGCCAAATCCAAATGCTGCCACATCTATTTTCTGGCATGGCTGCAATAGACACACTAAAAATTTGGATACCATATAAAATAAGCACTTTGGCAATCAAAGTCAGATTATCTCAGCACTGAATCTGTTGCCAGCAATGGACACAGCAGGGAAAAACAGTGTGAAATGCCTGCAAAAAGTACAAGCAGCTATCTGCACACAAGACATCTTCTGTTCTGTCTCAAAACACAAAGAGTACTTTTCTGTGACAGCACACAAATAAGCAGAGTAACTGACAAAAAGAGGAGTATTAGGAAAATACTGCAGAATCCTATCAACTTGTACCAACAAAAAAACTCTTTGTGCAACCATTTTTCAAAGCCATGAAAGATAACACTGATAAAATCCCAACAAACTGACATAAAGGAAGGTACTAAAGCATAATTTGGATGGTGTGGTTTGACAGCTTTAGTTTGTTTCTAATGATGATTCAGATACATGTATATTAGCATAGAACTAATGAGGTTTTCAGGTTGCAAAGGTCATTTGATATTATTTTAGTCTTGGGGGGGGGGGGGTGCTTCCCCATAAAACTGCTACTAGTATTTTGCAACTCTCCCACAAACACCACTTGCTTTTTGAAAGTCAAGGGATTTACCCGAAACTGTTGCACGAGTGTTGTGACTAGTGAATCTGTCACATTTGTAAAAGAGCAGGTCCAGAAAACAGCCATGAAGATGGTCAGAATGATCTGTTTCTCATAGCTACTAATGACTCCATCCCAAACTACAGCCATGAGAGAGGCAGAAACTGAATCTCGTGGCACTGTTCAGGCACACCGTATTAAATGGCTTTCAATCAGACCATGTCTACCCTTTTGCTTTCACAAAACATAATTTCTCAAGAAGCCGCTAGCTGTAACTACTTCCAAAGAAGTGTGGTACTTGAAAGAAAGCCAAAGCTGATAATGACTGTACAAGCAGTTATTTCCACCCGTCTCATCTGTAGGCTCCATTAACATCAGAAAACTTTTGTATTTTTGTCTGGCTCCTTTTTGTTTTGTATTTCTTTTAAGAGAAATCAGCAATTTAATGCTATTAGTGATGTACCCTCCTAAGCATGTCACATAGTGTGATGCCAATTTAGAGACTCAATTGCTTGGAGGATAAGTTGAAAAGAAAATAAATGTTCTGAAGCTGTGGGAAACAGTGTGCTATCCTGACCATGCTGCTTTTCAGTTTGATGCTGATTTGGGGCTCAGGGGAACTCTTGGAGGCTAAGTTAAATGCTGTGCTGAACTAAGCAGTTGCTGGAAAGTGGCACAGTCTCGATTCACCTGCTGAACAGTTTCAGAACGCTTTTGTTCTTTCCAACAGCTCAGCTGTACAGCACATAAGCTTTGAAAAAAATATATTGAACTATAAAGATTCACAGAGGTGTAAAAGAGCTCAGCACAGGCCAGGGCAAGATAAACCTAGTAAGTACAAGGAGAAAACACATTTATATAGGATTTGAAATGCACTGAGTAAATCAAGAGAAATTTACACTGCAGTTAAATGTGTATCTTTCACTGTAGATTTTGAAATCTCTTTAACAAAATGTAACTTCCATTTAAGATCAATAAACACACTACAGGCTAAAATAAGGCCTATAACAACAATCACACATATTTCAGGGCACTTCAACTCCAGCCCATGCTAAGCAAACAGAATATATTTATTGCTGCACCTCAGCAACATGCTGGATTTGCTGTTTTGTATGTATTCCACAAATCAAGAGGTCACTTTCGAGGATTTGTCTCAAGTGATAGTCTCCTCCTTTTCTCAGAACATAAACCTACTATAGCACAGATAACTGCTGCCAATCAATATTACTGAAAAGCAATTATTCAAGGTTATTAAAGGCTAAAATTTACATAATAGCTAGCTAGACTACAGATCAGAGGTGGGTCAAGGTGCCTTTCCACTACAAATATATACCCATACAACAAAATATGATGGTGCATGCTTCAAGGAGAGTCTAAATGATGTGACAGAAAGCAAGAAAAAAAATACAAGACAGGTTACAGACTCTAGGTAACTTGCGGAGCCTCATAATCCCATAAGGGTATATGGATACAAGAAATGCAAGATTTGCTTATGATGTCAGGAAGTAATGTCACACCTTGTTTTGTGCCTGCTCACCAACTAAGTACCGGACGCAATCTCAATGAGACAAAGGAAAAGCATTTGCAGATGGACTTTGACAGTATATTGTAAGGTTAATGCACAGAAGGAAACAAGTACATATGTGCTTGGGAGATAGAACAAAACATCGGACTGACCGATTTGCTTTAAATCTGTTCATGCAAGTACCTATGAGTAACTCTCTGACCCTCTCATGTAAAAACAATGTTCTAAACAGAATCTGGGGATACCTGGATTTGTTACCTATAACCAATTTGATGCATTCACTTATTTATTGTGAGCAGACTGTGCCCAGAGATAGTTGAAAATTACTTTTCCCATCACGTGGTTTATCTTTTCAGGCCATATGCTATTTGCACACTTTTAAAAACACACCTTAATCATGCTTCTCTGTATAAAGGCCTCGAGAGACATTCCTTTCTACCATATGCATTTTTATGTGATTAAGAAATGCAATTATAAAATGCTCAAACGTTTATGATGTATGTCATCAGTGCCTACTTAGGGACATTTTATGAATTATTAACACCCTCACCGATATGTTTGTTATGCATTGTCTGAACTTGAACACTGAAAATGCTGATGCTATTTTGGGTATTTTGATAGTCTACAAATGAAAAATTTTCTTGATAGAAAGAATACTGTTTTTTCCTTACCAAGTTTCTGCAGCCATTGATAACTTCCATTACAGTAATCTTAAAATCTACTGCTGCCACCATGCTGCTTTCCATTAGGCACTGGTATCTCAGCTATGGTGCAAATAGCAGGATAACAATTATTATCTTCACGGTTTAAGGCAGTCTAGCTCTGAACGGGAAACAAAAGCAATTCTGAACAAACTGTGAGTCTGGAGATCTCTGATACTGATCTCTCGTGACTGTACCACAGCTAAGTGTTAGAGTACACAGAACCAATGTGTGTTTCTGCTTTGAGATTATATTCCTACATGGCCTGAGCACCTTATGCCCTTGTGACACCCTCAGACGCAGTTTGTCTTCTCACTGCCTCTCATCCTGTTCCCATCTTCTGAAACTGTAGAAAGGGAGAAGAGCTATAAAACAGGCTTGAAAGTTGACTGAAACCTCTCAGGCAGAGCCATCTGCCAAGAAGAATCACTGCCATCCAGAGAAGAAAGTGCCAGGGCTACTGGACTGCTCCTGCCTATTTTGGCTTCTGTTCCTACAGTCTCAGCAGAGGGCAAGGCAGATGAGGAATCCCACCATGCCAGGCTTGGGTTTCCTGGTAACTGGTAAGAGGGTGGAATTGTAGAGGGCTTTCCCCTAGACACCCATGCCATGCACAGAGATGGCATTTCCCTCACAGACCCTGCCAGGTAGAATGTGACTTGCGTGTGATCAGATCAAAAGCAGTGCAGTTAATCACAGTATGGAAAGGAGCCGATACCATCTGACAGAGGTCAGATGGTCAGAGAGGCTGAGCAAGGAAGAAAACCAATGTACAGCTGGACAACAAAAGGGGAAAACAAGAGTTCTGGAGCTGGAGGAGACTGCAGCATCTGAATTCTCAGGTGACTGTACGAAGTGCTGTTTTTTAAGTTTGCTCTAGTGTTAGCACCTTCCCTTTTATTTCTATTTAATTGTGTTGCTCAGCTTCCTGGTTTCTAATACATAGTGTGACAGACATGACGGTGCTCAAATAACCTTCATTCTTTCATGAAATAAGTTTTGACTTGTACATGAATACAAAAATACAGTTTGCCTGATCTTGGAGCTAGATACATCACTCCTTAAAAAAAATGTTGTTTCCCCCACCCTTATAAGTATGGGATATTTGGTTACAGACCAGGGATATTAGCAGTTTTCAGCATCCATTTTTCTGTTTCCTGGAATATCAGGGGCAGAATTATCCACTGGCATAATTTCAACAGTCAAGCAGATGATTCCAACAGCGAATTAAGCCCTGGGGACCACAAGGCAAGTTCTTTCCATCACTGAGGCACAAAAGAAGTGCAGATCGTTACGCCACTTCCCAAAAGTTTCTATACAACTCATTCAGAATTTAAAACAAAGAAACAAACAAATTCCTGAAATAGCCCTACGGTGTTCAATCAGCCAAGAGATGAGGAGTTCATTTTCTTGGGCTGATAAGATGCTTTGTGATTTCCTATGTGTTCCCGCATGTACCATTTGTTAGCAATCTTTGAGTGTTCTCTTTTCTAACAGGAAATGATTAGTGATTTTAAGCAAATATAGGAGAATTATCCCCTCCAGAGAATACACACAAAGTACAACCGAGTGCAGAAAAAGAGCTTTATTTGAAAATGTCATTTTCAACATACCTAGACTTACCTTGAGGTCTCCAAGTTGGGGGTAAGGAAAAAAGAAAACACACCAACACCTAAACCAAAACAAAGAAATGACTCCTGAAAATACCAACCAGAAATTCAGAGCATGTTAAAACGAACTGGAAACTGTTAGCAATATGATTAGCTAAGATGCTTTAAATATATATTGTACTGACGATGTAGTTTACTTGTAATTTATAAATAAGAAGTATGCAAGTCACCTGTTCTCTGAAATGTGAGTAGCCCTGAGAGAAAGCTCACAGCTCTGCCAAAAATAAAAACAGACTTTGAAAGCTGCTTGTTAAAAAAAAAAAAAAAAACAAACAAAACAGGGGGGTAAAAGGACACTTGCAAATAGATCTTTACAGACAAGACTTCTTCAGACAGCCATGTACAACTGCTGAAATGTATTTATAGAAGGTTGCTTCATGGTCACAGAAATACTCAGCATATTAAAGGCTGGCAAAGCATTGCTCTGACACTTAAGTCAAACAAAGATGGGTCTGCAGTATTCAGGCATACACTTTAGCAGAAAATGATCAGTTTGATTACTGTGTCAGAATTAAAACAAACTTTGAAGAGGAATATGAATTAACTTCTTTTCTCCCTATTCCCCCATTCAAACTACCTAGAGATACTACTAGATAGTGCTACAGCTACTACTGAAGCCTTCCTTTTGCCTTTCTCTCTGAGAAAGATCAAATGAAAGAAAAACATTTAAACTTCCCTAGAAGGAAAGAAGGAAAGAAGGAAGGCCAGGTAATAGATCAAAATTTAGAAGACCGAGGTTTATAACAGTAGTCTACCATGGACCTCTTGTGAGTTCTCAGTAAGCCAGATAGCCATTTTCAGAAACATAGTTAAGTGCCTATCTCCCTGTGAAATCAGCGGGATATGAATAGTGGGATCCCTTTGGGGAGCTAGTTCTCTTTCTTTGTGCCTCACTCTCCTACCTGAGAAAAGGAGGAGATATCACTTTCTGACCTCACTCACATGCTGCAAGTCTGAATATTTATGGACTGCAAGGAGCTCAGAGCATCAGATAATCCTGACAAAGTACTTTATGTGCTGAACCAGACCCCTCTCACATGAAAAATAAAAATGCACTCAACAAATAAAAGAAATCATTATTTAGGGATAAATCACATAAAACACTTATGAAGAATGGAAAATTATTTAACAACACTGGCCAGAAACAAAATTACTCAGTGCTCAAACATTTACTTAGCACAAACAACAGATTTCTGCACAGTCAAGGCATCCACTTGAAAATGGCTGGGGGTGATGAGGGGGAGGAAGCAATCACTTCCCCTTTTTTGCTTTGGAAAAGTGATTTTTTTTTTTTCCTGTCCATAAATTTGAGAAGGATGACAGTTATAATGAGCTTTAGCAGAATTCAGTAAAAGAAATATATACAAATTCTTGGTATGATATTCTCCCTTTCAAATTTTTGTTGTGTGGACACTGAATGACCTCACTGTTGACTTCATGTACACAAACTAAATTTTCCTCCACTATATCTGAAAGACAGAGAGCAAAAATATACTTTTCTGAACTCCATTTTGCTTATTACTGTTCCAGTTTCATATAAAGCTCAGATTTCCTTCTCTAAGCAAAATTATAATGTCCAGGCTTCTAAAAAGCAACAGACTTCTCCAACATAAACAGCCAGAGCATCCAGATAAACCAAAAAAAAACCCAACAGATAGACTGGTTAGCTTCCATTCAACTTTGGATTTAACAATTAATCTTGTATTCAATCTTGAACTTATGTTCAATTATGAATAGCAATACTTTGACATATTCAGTGCAAAACACATAAAGAATATATTCTGTGTTACTCTTTCTTTGCATTTTATATCACCATCTCTTGTGTTTGCATCTAAATCAGCAAATGTGTTTTCTCCCTTGTGGAATTAAAAGGCTGCACAAATATTCCACATCCTGTTGGCTGTTTCTAACCAAGCTGTGGTAATGCTGACAAGCCCTCTGGAGTTGCTATAGGTCTGGGAGAAACAGAACATCTTTACAGAAAAGCCAGCAGTTCAGAAAAAACAAACAAACAAACAAACAAACAAAAAAGATTGTTTTTTCTTGATTGGAGCCAAATCACAGTACTAATTTATGATTAAAATCTGCTGGCTCTCCATTCTCCCAAACACCAAGTTTTTAATAGAGACAACCTTGGGCACTAATGCAGTGCTAATAAATCTCAGGTTGAAAAGCCAAGGATGCTGGCATGTGCTTGTTAAGACACTATTTCAGTAGAAACTACCACTCATTAAAATCCAACAGAGAAAATACAAAATTAGATTTTATAAAAATTCCTTCACATACTGGATATGTAGATCCAATAAATAATAACTTAGCAGTAATCATCTATTCCATTCTGCCAATACAAGATTAATGCTTTAATATGTTTTCCAGAGTTTTATCTAATCCTGTTCTAAACAGCATTTTTCACCAATTTTCTCTAGGACTATCACAGAACTAAATACATTTCAGTTCATCTGAGCTTTACCTGAAAACCCCATTACCTGCACTTCTCTCAGTTATTTACGGTTAAAAGAGTAATCTTAAAGGTTCTGAACTTCTTTCAAACTTCAGCTGCTCAGATAAAATCACTGATGGAAATGTTATTTCCTTCCTTCACTTTTCTGTATTATCTTGCTTGGATGGATATAAATCTGAAACCCACTGCTAAACTCCAGAAGTACAGCAGCAGACTATGCAGAAGCACAGGCTGGTCAAAGCACAATTCCCAGGTGGCTCCACGGACACCCATCAAGTCAGGACAATCTCTCAGCCCTTTGAAAACAATCTTCATCTGCAATAATGCTGATGGATCAGGAGCCACTGATAGCAAAGACTCCACCAGCATAATTCATATTTACAGTTTACCACACTCAGAGGCTGTCATGCTATTTCAGATGAAAGCATAATGAAAAAACCATACACAAAACCGAAGTTCGAGAGTGAGTAAAATGCATAACCCTGAAGAAAACCACTAAAAGACATAAAAGCAAGCAAAAGACTCTAGGCCAAAATTGCTAACACTTTTCCATCATTAAGAACCAACTTAAGAAAGAAGTTACATACACTCCCTCACACATGCACCTAAGAATACAAATGCTCATTCTTAAAACCAAGGCAAGTCCAGTAAAGGTTGCAGTTAGCCATCTACAGGAAGATTTGGCCCTCCTCTCCACACTACTAAAAGCACAAGAGTGCCAGTATGCACAAGAAAGCAATTGATGACTCTTCTCCTTTATTCTGTTCCCCACTCATTCTCCCCCCTTGCTCCCCAAATCCTGACGACACTGCATGGGGAATCCCTCTGCAAATGAGAAGCTGGATGGTCCATTTCCGCACGGTCTGGGAAAGCAGCACAGGTCGGGATGCAGACACAGCTCCTGGATGGTCTCTAACTCTGCTCCACAGTCAGCAGTCATGTGCACAACACTAATCTGGGGCTCTTCCATCATATGACATTAACACCTTTCATGGAGCTTTGCCTTCCCTATGCAGTGCAAGAGCTTGCTAACCTCTGCAGAGAAACTAAGTCTTAAATGGTTTGAGGACAAAACTGAACCCTTATATTCTGCACTGAATCCTACTAGTCCGAGTTTTGGGGCAGTAAGAGAGATTTCAAACTCCTGCTGTCAGCAATGTTCTCTTTTGGTAGGTAAGGCTCCAGAGCTGTCAATCTGACACCTCTTGCAAGCATGGAATTCACTCTTTAGGGAAGTTGTAACAAATATAATGCAATCAGGTACTAAATCAATCACCCAGATTTTTGGCTCCTGTTGTTCACATGCTAAGCTGTTACTAGATAGCTGGCTATGAAACTACAGATTTAACCCTTAAGCTTCAAATGAGAACAATCTTATAGATACACTAATAATCAGGCCTGAAGTGCAGTCTATTATACTGTACTACTACCAGTTTAATTCTACAAGTTACATTTATTTTCATGTTCCTTGCCAAGTGGGAAATGTAACCCATGGGAAATAACATAAATTTCCCTGCAAAATTCTTCAGATTTTTTTTTTTTTCTAAAACCCAACTCTTTTGCATTGGATTTAACATTATTGATCCCTTCCTACCTGTTTCTCTTATTTCTGCATACAAAGCAGAAGCATCTGCCTTGAAGAAAATGTGGGGATACAAGACAGAGGACAGTGGGGAACAGAAATGAAGGCAAGGTTAACAACGCTAAAATACAATGCACTTCGTGAGCCCCTAGATGCCACCTCTTCTTTAAGGTCACTAGTAGAGGGCTGTGTCCTATTAATAGCATGGGATACTGAAGCCAGTCAATGCAGAAGCATAGCCCTAAAGTAGCATTCAAACTAGGAGGTCTGTAGGGACTAGTAATGAACACAAATATGCCTTCAGCCTCCTCAGCAGTTCCCAGCTCTCCATGGAAGAGCAGCAGCTCTCAGCAGCTTCCTGTGGTTTCTTAACTGTAAACATGTGGGAATAAGCTGTCAAAGCCTCCAGGACTTATGAGCACCTCTACAGCCACACAGAAATGCAGTACAAGAATGTACATGTTCTCTGCTTAACCTGTTCCAATTACTGCTGGTGCCTTCCATCTGTTGCTGCTGAAAAATCAGCCACATATCACCTCCTGCCTTATCAACTGTAAGCAGAACGTGTAACAAAGCTTAAAGAAATCAACAGAAGGGTATCTGGTGCCCCATCAAGCCCATTATGCCTTCTTCATGATATCTTTAATTTCTAAGCTAGATCTGGGTCTGAGCTAACACTAAAATAGTTTTGTTGTCATAGTAGCTGAAAAATCATTGCATCCAAGATCCACTTAATGTTTTCACACTGCAAATTGACCACAGTGAAATACTATTTGCCTTTCAGAAGCCAGTGAAATGAACTGAGCCCATATTTCATAATTTCCTTATTCATACTGTAAGTGTTCAGATGCAACAAAATGTGTTATGGCACATGCTGAAATCAGTTAAACGTAAAAACTAGATGGGTTTTGATCTTGGTATCATTAAGTTGGGAGTTTAAAACTGCCTGAGCTATATTGTTAAGCATGTTAACTTTAAAATACTGTCAAGTAAAAAGAGAAAATATAGTAAGAAGAATTAGTTACTTATCATAATGCACTGAATGAGGCAAAGGCCCTGTGGAAAAGCAGAATAAAACAAAAAACACGGGCTCATGAAATTAAGAATTATTTTCATGCAGTTCATGCCAACGAGGCACAAGTGCAAGGTACAAGTTGTCAGCAGCTGGCTTTTATGAACTCCTCAGGCTGACCTAGGAGCTTGTACACGTTACAAATTATTATTCTACAGCATGTCAAAGCTCTAGAAACAGTCAGAGCTTTCAACAGTGCCAAGTACTTCTTGCTATGACAGCATGAGCCACTTTGAAGAATGCCTGCACTAGATTCCTTCCTACCCATCCTGCATACTATTACGTTTAGTTCTTTTGACTGAATCTATGTACTTTTTTTACACTGAGAACCATGAGCTAGCACTACTGTTACAGCACTGCTGTTGTAAATTACTCTTTTCCGTGTTTTAATGGTAGCCCTACAATCCCCCACATTCCCTCTATAACACACAAATTCAGGTATAAACGACAGCATTAGATACATATTTAGAATAGATCAGCTGCCATGGGATTATAGCGATAACTCCCTGTGCTTATAGATTGACTGCATAACTTTGACATCACTAGTTAGCTGAAATTAGTGTTTATAGACAGGCATACATTGAGTTAAAAAGAAACACTAGAACCAAATGTAAAATTAGACCCTGCAGAATTTATGCCTGACCTAAGCTGATCATTATTTCTGGTATTACATTTAAGTGAGGAGCTATTTACACTCTTGACATGTCATTATAAGCAATAAAAGCAGGCTTCAAACTAAGAATCTTACACAGAGCAATCAAAATTGGAAAAAAAAATAGAGGTCATTCATAATCATCCATTCTAGCCAATAAGAGAAGCAAACATGTAGATATCCTTTTCAGGGAGTATCAGCCTTCTCATTCAAGAGTAGAGTCCCTTATCACCGATTAAAGGGGATGACTATTTTCTGCCTGGAGATAAGAATTTAGGGGTTTGTTCCAGTCTGAATGATTCTTATTAATCAGGTATTTAGTTATAACAGTCCTAGTTAGATTTATTCTAGTTGGCAAATGTTAATGCAAAGACCATGGAAGATTTGAATAAATCAGAAAGAACTAAATACGAAAAAACAACAAACAAAAAACAAACAAAACAGAAACCCAAATAAAACCAAAACCAACCAACCAAACCAGCAATTATACCCTCAAAAATTAGTTAAGGAATATTTTGGTTTTATTCTCTCTCTCTCTCAAAAAAAAAAAAAGGCAGTAAACAAGTTCTCTTCTGTAGCCAGGTTTTAGGGTTGTTATGTTTCTGCCTGAGGTTTTAGGGCTGTTATGTTCACTCTCTGGAGTTTTCTTTAAAGAGGAAAATGCTGGGAAGTAACCTAAGTCAATTCATCTACCCTTTCACAGCAAGGTGATGTAATGCATTTGTCCTCTGTACCACCAGCTGTTGGACTCACCAGTGGGTGATGGCAGGACCTCTGAACTCACAGTGCATCACACTTCACTGGCAGTCTTATGGCTTTATTTGTTAGCCCATACAGCAGTTTCCACTTGCTGTTGCCATTAAATGACACAGAATCACAGAACGATTGAGGGTGGAAAGGACCACCAGAAGTCATCTAGTTGGACATCCCTGCTCAAGCAAGGTCACCTAGGGCACATTATTCAGGACTGTGTACAGATGGCTCTTGAACATCTCCAGGGAAGGAGCCTCTCTGGGCAACCTATTCCAATGCTCAGTCACCCTCACAGCAAACAAGTTCTTCCCCATGTTCCAGACATGCTTGTAGGAACTCAAACTTGAATAACTGACGTCAAATTTTAGTTAAGTGAGACATGATTTCATCCCTAGGATTACTTTTCTTTATTATTTTAATTAAAAAATTTATGAAGCCATTTAACTGGGGGAAATTAGGGATTTCATTATGCAGCATAACTGACTGTATTCAATACTGAAACCAGGAATTGGTTTTTTTTACCAATATCTCCTGTCACCTGCAATGAGGACACACACAGCAGACCATGACAGGTAAACGAGATTACCTGTGCAAATAAACATGTTATGTAGCATGATGAAACATTTCCAGTTCAACCAGCTGAAGTACACAAGTACACACATAAACTATTTGATATCCAGGTCGTATGATTCAGGGAGTCTGCAACTGTGGACAGAATTGTTTCTAAAATAGAAATTACAATATGAATTTTTAAAGTAGCCATCACACTCCAAGGACAGTCAACATTTTATACCAATTTTAAAAATACAAATGACATTCTGCATTATACAAGAATCTTGATGGGAGGCAAAGATATGACCTTCCGCAGACGTAACTGCTTAGACAGACAGGGTGTGAAGTGCTCCTAGTCACGATCTTGGTTTCAACACCATACCATAAATTCCCAATGTCCCATTAGGGGCACTCCACTTTCTCCAACCAGAATTAAGCGGTTATGACATCAAATGCCTTCATGCTTAAAATGAAAATAAATAAATGCAAAATATCTTTCACCTTTTTTTAAGAAAATCTCTGGCACATACTGCTAAGCCACATGGCTCTAACACATGAACTGCTGTCAACAGGCTGCTCTGAAGCTGAAGTTCTGAATGACACGCTAGACAAAATGATTCATGATGAGTATTAGAAACATACTGAAGAATTCATCCCACTTCCCCTCCCTCAATTACAGACACGCTAGAATTGATAGGTCCATAAACCATTCTAATCTAATCTTTCTTGAAATGTATTAAGCACCAATACAAAACCTTAAATTATTATTTTTTTAATGCTCTGAATTGTGAAATGACAGTCACCTCTTTCCCTCTGAGAGAGTCTCTTGTATGGCCAAACCCCACAAAGAATAAGGCACCAGCTTTAAAAGAACAGCTGAAAATGGTTTTTCTGATTTACTGAAGTTGTCACTGAAATTCATCAGCATTCCTGAGAACACTGTCTCATAATTTAAAAAGCCCTGCAGCAGCACTAACAAAACACCTCTTGGGTAACCCTCCTCAACAGAGCTATTTGATAGGCTATAGAAAAATCCAGCTTAGAGCAAACCAGTCACAGTCAGCTGTTCCTTTTGTATTCCCAATGTAATACCAGTTCACAGAAATCAAAAGGAAATCTGACATGGGGACCTTATTTGGAAGAAACAAAACAAAAAAACCCACAAAATAAATGAAAAACCACCTCTCCAACCCTCAATAAACTGTACTTAGAATTAAGGAAGAGGAAACAGAAAGAAGTTGTTCAAATCTACAGGGAGGTGACTAAACAAATACCTGAGCACATCTACACTGCAAGGCAGGCATTACAACTAGGCTGGGCTCCTACTGGTCACCCACAGGGAGCAGGGGGAGAAGGTGTCCCAGCTGTAAGACACACACTATGATGGATGTAAACATAACTATCTTGTCCTGATCACTCCATATTGGACTATGAAATTCCTCTGCATGAAACTCCTCTGACTAGCATATTTTAGATGCCTTTGAAACAGGCTGCAAATTTGGAGCACTCGTGGTCAGAAAAAGTGCTGTAGAAGAATACATTTCTTAATGGCAGTTAATACAAATTAGCTATTTACAAAAATACCGAAATAATATCCCATTATACTGATATGCAGTAACATATTATTTCAGATTTTTCAGACAATTACCTTAAATGCTTCCTGCTCTTCCCAAATTAATGTAAGCACATGCAGAAAATTAACTGCCTGTCTAGGTGCATCATGGAACAGAGCGAGAGTGGAACTATGCACTACAAACACGTGTATTATGTTTCACCTCTCAAGAGGTGATAATGTGATTCTTGGGCTTTCACAGCCATTTACTAAGTCTGCCAAAGGACCATGAGTCTGAAGGAAGGGATAAAGCAATTTTATTACATTAAACTAATAGGAGTAATAACACAATTTCCAGTATTTTCACACAGACTTCAGCTCCATACTACAGTGTAAGCAGAATGGGCAATATTGCAGCTGTAACAGGATTTATAAAAGCATATTAATAAATGCTACTGAAAACAGTAGGGTTAAATCATGTAGCTGCTCAGCATCTACACTATCTTCCTAATGGAATTATGAGTTTTCTTTTCGAGAGTAAGAGCTCAGATCTATCTTCAAACTTTAAAAATCCATTACTGCTCCCCAGCGATAAATTGGTAATTGAAACAGTTGGGCTGGTGCACAAATAACACTCTGATGTTAGATAGCCTCCCAGCTCTCAAAACATGGAAGCCTTTAAGCTTCAGCATTTAAACGTACTCTCTGGAGAGCTGATACAGGTAACCACCAGGAAAAAATCCTGATACAGGCTTCAATTTCACCTCAGCAGAATTCCTTCATGCTCTGCAGTATGGATATTACTTGTGCCTAGTGCTGCTATGGCAGCCCCTCAGGGGCTGGGGGCATGTTATTAGTTTAATTTGCTCATGTAGAAAAACTGAAAATCTAGTTCTGCAGATGCTAATATAATTTAAAATTACAGTGTCAGATTTTTAGCATTTTAACGGTTTGCCTGGATTCAGAAAGAACAAGGAAAAGTGATTATTATTATTTTATTCTGCTGCCAATGAGCTAGGAAAAATAAAAGGAGGTGAGAGTATTTGGTGTGTTCATTTCACTTTTATTCCAATCATGAAATAAATTAGTTAAACATACGTACCTAAATAATTTCAGTGTCCAGCAATACAAAACAAGCAATATTTCAAAAACCTGTACTATCTTCTCTTGCTAACTGTTGCATAGAGAGTATTAGCATTAAATTACAGTGAAGTCTCGGCATACGCTAAACTTGTTCATATTTCTGCAGAAATAAAAGTAGCTAAACTTGGTTTTTCAATTTAATAGCATAAGACGCTTAGCAGATTTATTTTCAGATGTCTTTGAAGACATGCTGCCTCTCTTAGCCTCTCCATGTATCTCTTCTCCACACATCTCTTCTCCACATCTGTAATACATGCTATAGTGCCCTCTCATGGATACTAAACACCTAACAGGAGAGAGTGGCACTACCAAACGTGGGATCACATCATTTCATCCCTGAGCTAACAGGCTACATAAAATGCCACAACAAGGGAAGATGCCATAAAAAGCCGCTGACTGCCAGCCAACTGACTTCATTCATTACCATAAGTGTTCAACTTTGCAACCAACCTACAGAACTTTAGGTAAAGGCAGTGTTTGAAAGCTGTTCTGAGGTTTGTGATCCATGACCAATCTTTCCCTCAGATATTTCAGTATAAAATTAATTACGACAACTTTCTCAAGCTATTCTACCCTCTACTAGGAGTGTCTTCAATCAAGACCCAGCTATTTAACAGTCTCCTCCGTTTTATATTCATGGGTAGCATAAAACAACAGAACACATCCAGGCTGTATTCTTTGCTGGGAGATACTACAGTAACTCTTCCAGCAAAAAGTTATATAGCTACAATTATTTTGGAGAAATAAATTTATCTGTTTAAAATTCATCTTCTTAAAGTATTAAAAGGACTAACAAACCTAATAGGAAAATAGATTATAATCAAAACCCTGCAAATAGTTACGACGGGCAAGCAACATACCTAGCGGCATAAATACTATGTTATCCAGTGGGAAAAAATCTATTAACTAGAATTTTTTAGATCTGTGCGTGAAGAAAATAAGCAATCATCTAAAAATTACCAAATACAGTCACAGCATTCATGTAAAGGCCTAATGGCTGTAAATAAAATTAAAGGTTTAATAATAAGCCTAGAAGACAACTAATCTAGACTTGTGTAAAATCTTATAAATTTGAAATAGAAGAAAAACAATGGTTTAGCCTCTTCCTTAGCCTGCATACGTCGACCTTTCATGAACCACCAGGACATCAACAGAATGGGGTCACCTTTTATAAACATCAAGTAAAAGCATTTAACTGCAGTTTTGGCTATAATGAAATAACAGTTTTGTAAGAGCTTGGAATGGGAGCGTAGGAGTTTGGAAGTACACAGTTTCTAAAAAGAACGAAATTCAGTTACAAAAAGTTTAAAAGTACTACAGCATTTAACAAAATGAAAGAAAAACACTAACATAATTATACACTGAAAATCAAACACGATGCTTTATGAAACAACTATTCTGGATCTTGAGCAAAGTCAGAAACCTTCAACAGAAATGCAACTGACAAAGCACATTTCTGTTATTCACAATTACACCTGCAATCTGTATTATTAGAAAAACAAGAACAATTGGGTGGCACTGCAGGTAGGGAAGAAGTGATCTGCTGTTCAATTACAAGTCAATTATTTGGCTCATATTTTCAATGCAGAATATTTAAAGCAAATCTCATTATATGCAGCATTGAAAATATTTTTAGAACTCTGTTTCTTTTTTGAAATTAAAAGTTTCTGACGTGATAACAGAAATAGATCAAATTATTCCACTGGTTAAAGACAGAACCTCAGGGATTGGACTCACTAAATTTAAGTCTTTTAAGAAGGCTGTGAAAGGACAGAGTGCTGCAAAGGTACAGGATATTTTGCTCACAACTTAGAATACTGGCAGCATTTAACGCATGCAAATTCAGGTACAGATATTCAATGTGCTAATTTCTCTTATGGCATATTACACGGCATATTATAGAGTTAGAGTAACACATACATTCCATTTATACATATATATATATATAAAAAATGTGTGTACACACACATAAAATGATAAATTACAACATTTAGCAATTTTGTCAAAACCAGGAATACAGCATTTACAGTTTTGACCAAAAGTCAACAGTCTTCATTCCTAGAACCAGTTGAAAACCTCTAAACCTGTTTTCTCAGAGACAAAAAGCTCTTGATGTTATATTTCAAGATATTTTCTACAAGTTCATCAGATATAGGAAAACTGAACTAGTACCTTAATAGTTAAAAGTTCAAATTAAAAAGCATGCTGTGTAACAATCTGAATTATTACTATACTAAAAAAAAAGAATTTTAATGCTTGTAAAGAATTTCCTGTCTCAGACTTCAGATGGGGAAAATGCAACTAATCCTCAGGTATACTTATTTTTTTAAGTATTTCTAAACACTCATTTTGTTTTCTGCATTCAAAAGTAAGGCAGGGAGTTAAATATGAAATAAGTAAAAAGTACTGAAAAAGTTAAAATGAGGACTTTAATTTAATTCTATATTCAGAAGCCAAAACTAGACTAATTAACTACAAGATCTTTTTCTCACTTGTGTGAAAATTAACCATTTTTGGAACCAGGCTCAGAGAATGTGGCAAAATTTCACATAGGACAAATAACCCTTTTTAGTCTAGTGAAAAGTACATTAAGGGTAGCCAGGTTTAGCAGAAATATTTCTAATTCATTAAAAAATATTATGAGAATTCTTTCCCATACATGTTTCCAAGACAAAATACAACACAAAGAATTCCCATCCATATATCAAAAATATAATTCATATGAAATTATGTAAAGCACTGTAGGTTAAATTAACTTCCACATACAGAAAAACTCAGTACGTATCTGAGCTTTCATTCGTTTGATCTGAGGATCTTTGATTTGCTCTTCAAAAATAAATCAATGAAATCCTGAAGAACCCTACTAGATTTGAAAGTTGCAGATTATGGAGAACAGGTAGAAAATTATGAAAGGGAAAAGATCAAGAATGTATTATATCCCAAGTAGTGAGTTCTGTTCTTTAAGAATCTGCCACTTAAAGTATTTACTCAGAAACAGCAGTTACAGAGATTAGATTTCTAGCGCTGTACAATGGATTGCAACCTGCAGCAAATACTGCAGCTCCGCTGGTTCTCCATAAGACACTAATTCCTAAGGAAAACATTTCTCACAAGCAGACAGGAAACAGCAACAGACATCAAATGTTTCTGAAGTGACATGGATTTGTTGTGTGGGAACAGTGCTGAAGTTATTATTTAGTCTTGCACCTGCATTTAATTAAAATTGGAGATGAAGATAAAGAGAATGGTAACATTTATGTCAGATGCTGGTCAAAAAAAACCACATCCAGAAGACTGCAATTTGTACAATTTTTCCAGACACAATAGAGATACCCTTAATGTCTCCTTGATGTTACTGCAAAACTGAATTTCACAGAAAACCATATTACCCCAAAATTAAAATCTTCATCACCTACTGGAAGCACTCAAAGTAAACATACAAAGTAAACATATAAAGTCATTCTTTATGCCACAGCATAACATTAGCACAGAGCAAGTGATACTCCATCAAAACCTTTCAAGTGTTCCATGGAAATAAAGTATCAAGTAACTTCTCGTAAAACATGACCTACACTTCACATGTTCTTCATATTAAAAATGTTCTGAAAAGAAACCAGGCAAGCCAGTTCAACAGGGAGTTCATCTTACCTTTCAAAATCAGTCTCCAAGTTCAATTCTTAAGCCTGCATCCTTTTAGGCAATGTATCTTACACGGATTGCAGTGGTAGATGAAAAAAATACTCAGGAAATGTCTGTAGATAGCTAGTTTAAACTCCCCAGATAAGGAGCTTTTGCTGGTTTTGGGTAGGGTGTTATTTTGGTTTTGTTTTTTAAACTAAAGTGCTGCCTCTGGGAATTTTGACGTTCACGATTTTGTTCACTACACACAAAAACATAGTTCTTGAATACATGCTTTTGAGAATCATAGAAGGTAGATCCCAAATGTATTAAGAGGGATATAACAGCATGGCAAAAATATAAATGTCACCTACATTTCAGAAAAGCCTTTTCTTAAAACAATGATAGAAATATTAACAAGGGGTTATAGGTGTCTAGCAGGAACAACAAACTAAACCATGAATGAACCCTGCCAGAAGACTGATTTATGACTACAGAGAGATAAATTCTCCTATGTGTTTATGCATCCATTTCCACAACCCTTAGAGCAGCTGTCACACGAAAGTCATTGCTAGTGAACAAAACAAAACACTTCAACTGTGATATTTAGTCTTAAATCCTCCTTGAAATTTGGTGAGGCAAGTAACAATACCATGTTCACAAAAGCACACTCCAAATGAAGCCATGCAGGGCAGATCTTTGTGGAACAGTGCAAAAACACATGGGCCTCTCATGAACCTACCCACTCAAAACTGCTGGTAGAGATCGGTGGTGACATGAGAAGATGGCAACCTCTGCCAAGGAAAGTTATTAGATCTCTTGATAATAAGGAGTAATGCTGGCCATGAAGTATTAGCATATGGATCATCAAAGGCTCTCTTTGGAGTGGCTTAGCATTTTAGCTACATAAAGCTAGAACTAGCCAAGACAGCATTTTTAAGCTGTTACCTTTTACTCCAGAAATGCATCTCGCCTTCTGCAATTAGAGTGCTATTGCAAGTATTGGAGCAAATTCTTCTTTTTTTTTTTTTCTTTTTTTTTTAAATATATTTAAATATATATATTTTTTTAAATATATTTATATTGATAAACAGCTATCACTTACTTAAGCACATTTAAATTTAAAACAAAACATCAACAATCCTTTTTTCCTGTATATTTTGCACAAAAACCTGGAATTATTCTCTCCTGTTTTGACATAGATTAGTTGGTTTTAGGTGACATGAAAACAGATTACTTTACTCTCAAAGGGACATAATGTTAAATTTCAGACTATCAAGCTTCCTTTGATCCTTCCAAATGATAGGACTAGTAAACAGAACTGTTATGCACTTCACCTGTCAAAAAAAAACCAAACAGCTAGAACTGTATTTCATTTTAATGTAATCTGGCTGGTACCTTAATATAATAACAGCTGTAAATCACCAAGAAATTCAGGACAGGCTAGAAGAAGCACTGCAAGTTAGCATCTGATACAAGGAACAATATAAAGTCTAGAAAAAAAAAAATCAACTCTTGCTTCAGTGGTGTTGTTCACCAGCTAAAGCTATGATTATTATGACAAGAGAAGTGACAACATCAGATAGTTTGTTCAACAAGGTATCCTGCTACAACAGCTCTTTGGTTTTCAGAGAGATACAAGCTCACCTATGGTGAAAACAGACAATATTGCTTCAGAAGAAGTACTTGAATTCTTTTGTCTTTTGACTAGTATTTAAAAATAAATTAAAAAAACCATAAATAAAAATAATAAAAAAGAAGTACTAAATACTGAAGCTTTATTTCCAATGTCAATGGAAAAACAGCTAGGGCAGTTTCCTCAGCTGAAGCAGTACAATGCTGACCAGAATCATGGCTGTATCCTACAAAAATTGGCTGTAAAACAGCATTCTCTTCCCCCCAAAATTCCGTTTGTAGTGCTGAAATGTAAAGCAGTCACCAGAATGTACAGCACAGAGTATTACTTTTGGAAATCACTGGCTTGTCATGAATCAATTGGCCTGAAATGTACAATTTGTTTGGAGATTTTAGATTTGTACACCCAAATCACTAACACTGACTTAGAACTAATCCTACCCAGTGAACATGATGAAGGCAACAAGAAAAATTCAGCTCTCAGGATAATATAGAAGCCTCAAATGGAAAATGATCCCAGCAATGTCATCATCACATCTATTTTCAGAGAACACGCACTCAGTGTTATATCCTGCTCTCAAAACAAAATCCTCATTAAAGGTATCAGACACTTAAGAGTTTTCCTCCAAGTCCATGATTTACCTTAGACCGCAGGGTAGAAGATGCACAGCACAGTCTCACACTAGAGACATACCTGAAAAGCCTATTCAGAAAGCGATCTTGCACATTTCTTGCCCTTCAAGATGAAGACACTTCAAAGCAGTGAACCCTTTATAAGTTCCTGAATGCCAAAACAAAAATACTATAAGTATCAGCTAACCTGCAAATAATAGCCTGACCAGGTGGTGAGTCACAAAGGAAGAAGGATCAATAACTCTATAGGCAGACCTGCCAAACCCTCCTCAGAGAGCCAAGAAAAGTTGGGATTCTATTTATTTCCTAGTACTATATGCTTCACTCACCATCAGTTTGTAACAGCAAGAAATAATTTAGCTTGCATAATCATTACCAAATGAAGGTTTTTAACTGAAAATTTTGTATTACTCCTTACTACAGTATAAATAGAAAATATACTGATTATCTAAAACCATAATCTGGTAAAAGAGAATATAAAACATCTTTGTTACTTGTTCCCACCAAGCACTTTTACATCTTCTAGAACATGGGAAGCCTGTTTCAGTCAAATAAGAATGACACTTGTGGCACCAAAGTAGCTGCTGAAAAGATTTTAACTTTCAGAGTCTTTTCCTTTCTTTGTGTCCTGTGGTTCTGAAGACTACAGTAAAACCTACTTTTAACCTGGTGTACTCCTTCTTCTGGTTAAAAGCTCATTGTTACCACTATTCCACAACTGTCTGGAAAATCAGTCATTTCAAAGAAAATTACTGAAAGTCAATCTAGAATATAACAAGGGCAAATATATTCTACTGCTCCAAATATGAGTGGCATTACTTTCAGTCAACTGTTTTTTAAAGAGGTCACTGATTTTTCCTCCATATCCCAACCTTTAACCACATTAAGTGAAGGAATTTCCTGCAGAACACAAGAATTTATGTAGGGCGAAGTATTTCCTTTTCTTCTTTCTAGCAATAAACTCCAATCATAGAATCACAGAACGGCTAGGGTTGGAAAGGACCTTCAGCTCATCTAGTTCCAATCCCACTGCCATGGGCAGGGACGCTTCACACTAGATCCTGATGCTCAAGGCTCTGTCCAGTCTGGCCTTGAACACTGCCAGCGATGAAGCATTTACCGCTTCTTTGGGCAACCTGTTCTAGTGCGACCATCCATTTTCCCCTTCTTGAAAATGGGGGTTATATTACCCTTTTTCCAGTCGTTGGGAACTTCACCTGACTGCCATGATTTTTCAAATATGATGGACAGTGGCTTGGCAACTTTGTTTGCCAGCTCCTTCAGGACCCATGGATGGATTTCACCCAGTTCCATGGATTTGTGCGCATTCAGGTTCCTAAGATGATCTCAGACCTGATCTTCTCCTACAGTGGGCCTAAGGTCTTCATTTTCCCAGTCCCTGCATTTGCCTTCCAAGACTTGAGTGGCACAACCAGACTGGCACTTGCCAGTGAGGACTGAGGCAAAGAAGTCATTAAGAACCTCAGCCTTCTGCAAATCCAGAGTAGCCAGTTCTCCTGTTTCATTCTGGAGAGGGACCACATTATCCTTAGTCTGTCTTTTATTGGCAACATACCTGTAGAAGCCCTTTCTGCTATCCTTGACATCTCTGACCAGACTCAATTCTAACTGGGCCTTAGCTTTCCTGACCTGATTAAAAGCTACATATGTTTTTAGTTTGTATAACCTTTTATTTAATCAGAAAGCTTTTCTACTACCCAGATGTAAATCACACATGAAGCAGTAATCAAGTAGTAAGCATAATATATATGACCACTGAAGTCATTAAAATCTAACAGTAATCTTAAATTTTTCAAGAAATATATGCTTAGTACAGCATTTACAGTAAATAATTTCTTTGATTTGCCAGAAGAACACACATATAATTAAAGTAAAACAAATGAGCTTTATAGAAACACTCAAAACTTCCAATAACCTACTGTCAGAAATAACACTAAAATAAACTGGTTAGATTCTAAATTACTGACACACAACGTGTGCTTTCCCTTTAAGTTCAAATACCTTACTGGACATTTGGAAATTACTTTCCTAAAATCTTATGATTGATATTTTCTGATAGACAAGTATTACCTAAGTCAAATAAAAATGGAAATGGTACTGTAAAATTAGATTCAAAGGAAGTAAATCAAAAAGTGTTCTGCTCAAACAGCTGTTACCAAATGCTTGTGGAAATACACACACTGAAGAGTGATATTAATAGTAGCTGCAGATGGTTTTTAAATCCATCCATCCATTACAGTTAAACGGGCTATGCAAAAGTGACAATATGAACAAACAACAAAAAGACAGTGATAGTCACAGAAGCCTATGTGAAATATCAGAAGACCCTCAGACAATAAAGCTCCGTGTGGTTGATGGAAGCAAAGGGAACTACAGCTCATTGGCATGAGCCTGACTATTTGACCATAATTTCTTGGCATCTACCCTTCAGCACCTGAAGAGTTCAACTATATTTCAGAATAGCAAAATAATTTATTAATTTGGCTGGTATTGAGAACTTCTGTAACTTCCACTTCATGACCTCATCTTTGCTACTTATAAATTAAGCATTATGAGTGTAGCTGGTATAGCTGCAAATTTCCATTTTGTACTCGGTGGAGCTACTTCTTATGTTATTATGCTTTACATAATGTACACAGCATAACATTTATGCTGTAAGTTATTCAATGTCCTAAAAGAATTTAAAATTATTCATTTTTCCCCAATAAAAGAAGACCTGAAGTTTGGTTCGGGGTTTGTTTGTTTTCTCGGAGCTTTGTGGGTGGTTGTTTGGTTTGGTGGAGTTTTGTTTGTTTGTGGGTGATTTGGGTTGCTTTTTTTGTCGGGGGGGGGGGGGGGGGGGAGGAGTGGGTGTTGGGTTTTGGTTGGGGATTTTCTGTTTTCCTGGTATTTTTTTACAAAGCAGTAAGAAAATCCTCAAACTAAAATTCAAAGAAAAATAAGCTTCAGCAGGCATGCAGCTACTCTCACAAACCACTCCTGTGTCAAAGTTTGGGGGAAAAAAACATAGCTGAATACTCCATTTTCAATCCTAGAAATATATCCATGTAAGCGTATTCTCTGCAGAATTTGCCTTCTTCTCAGACCTGCTACCATCAAAGTTTACATTGTATTACAAGCCATAGAATTAGAAACTACTATCAGAGGGAATTTATTAAAGGACAAAAATCCTTGAACTAAAATAAGTCTAGTTTTTAAAAGAAATATTACAATTATGTATATATTTGATTCTGGTCAGAGAGCTGGGCATAAAGAGATGTACCACAGATTTTGATGAAAATATGGAGACCAGTAAGTGAATTACCTGCCAGCTTTGGACTGCAAATATCCGAAGAAAGGTAAGCCAAAACTGGAACATATATCAGGTATGTTTCATTCTAGTTCTAGTTGCCAGAAACTCCCTGCAAGATTTTGAACAAGTCAGGAAACTCTATGTCTCATACTCCACACCTGTATTTGGGTTGGATACAAGTGTTATTACACTACTGAATTTCTCCATCATTATTACAGGTAGGTGAAAATGCCTGCTAGACTATTAGATAATTTGCCAGATAAGAAGCCACTGTAAACTAATTCATACAGCAGCATACTGAGTACCAGCAATCCCTTCTGCTATAGCAATTTCCCATGAATGTGGATGAATAAACAGCTCATAAGCAAACAAGTTAAAATGCATGCAAGTTTGTAAGTGATTCCACTGTAATCAGTGGTATATTAGAAATGTCAAGACAGCCATAAATTCCCAGTAATTAAACACCAAGACAGGCCTCATTTAAAATGCAGTTATTAAATGTTGAGAAAATTAATTAATCTCAAATGCCAAATCTCTAAGTGACAAAGAGAAACTTGCATTTCAATCTATGAGCTTTTCAATAAGAGAAACAGAAGTCAGTTTTTGAGGTTTCACATTCTGAAGAGCACGGCTTTATCTTGCTTCCTTACATTTACTTTGCAAAACTAAAAGATAAAGGAAGGGTTGTAACATCCAGGGTCCTAAGAAATGAAGAACAATTCAGTAAGTTGAACAGGAGAATTCTCTTGGCTCTGGTCCACATGATCATGATCATTAAATGTGCCATCAGTCAGCATAAACCTCTATGGCTTGCAAGTTAAATGGTGTTTCAAACAAGTTTCTTTCACAGACAATTTCTCTTTATTGCTATAGTCAACTCTACTAAGAAATGTTACTGCTAGGACACATACACATTCATCAGCAATGTTCAGCAATCTACAACAAACAAGAACTTGGTGTGACCAAACAGTTCATTGGTTTTGAAAAGAAGTCACTGACCACTAATCTATTAAAGGACAGATTTCCAGTTTTAAAATCTCCCACGTCAAAGTAATCCAATGTTTAAATTATTTTGTTTCACCTTGAACATTTTTTTTAAGTTTACTTTAGCTAGGAATCTGGAGTGCCAGGATAGGATGTTGCACACAGGCCAATTGAAGAGCATCTTGTTTAAATAATCTAACAAGCGCAGTGATCTTAAAGAATACTTTCCTGGTCAAAGAAATATTGTGAATTCTCTTATAAGTGTTTGCTTAAGTTGGTAAGAAAACAGACAACACTGTATAAACTTACTGAATCAGAGACTTGTTTAGAACTGTCGGCCAGGGCTTTGATCCCTTGAGGAGGAAAAAGAGATACATACATAAAAAGCAAGTTTCAGGCTTATTGCTATTCTCTTCCTAGCACCAGAGGATTTTAGTAAATGTGGTCAGGCAATTATTTATTAAATAGCTGGATAGCACTTAATTAGATCAAGTATGATCTGTTCTTTAGGCTATGCATATCAGTAATTTATGAAGCTAAACCTCAAACTGGTACTCGTCCAATTTCCTGGACTAGCTTCCTCCTTTCCAATTCCTTTTTCATGTCACCATGAGAGGTCAAGATACTGGTGTGAGTCCATCACTTCCCCTCAAGATATTCCTTGGCCCAAGCTTAACCAGCATCTCACAAAATCTGACCTGAATTTTCTTCCTAATAAGCATCTATCCAGACATTTACATCTGTGTTGGACTTTTCCAGCACCAGAAAAGAGGGACTGAATTTCTCAAGAGTTTAATAAGCATCATTGTATAATTAGCCCATTTATTTTTATTTGTAGTACTAGCACTGCATGAGACCAAGACATGCAATTTCGAAAGAAAGACAAAAATCTATCTTCTACTGAACAGTTCATCATCACTCTATACGCTCCCTAGTAAGAATATTTTCAAAGGTAAAATCTCAATTTAAGCATATTTACCAGAAAATAATGAATACTGTTCCAATTCTTTATACTTTTCACTGGTGACTTGTGGCAGGATGAGGACCAATAGCCATAAACTAAACCACAGGAAGTTTCGCCTCAACATGAGGAAGAACTTCTTTACACTAAGGGTGTCAGAGCCCTGGAGCAGGCTGCCCAGGGGTGTTGTGGAGTCTCCCTTTCTGGAGACATTCAAACCTGCCTGGACACATTCGTGTGTAACCTGCTCTGGGTGGCCCTTCTTTGGAAGGCAGTTGGACTGGATGATCCCCAGAGTTCCCTTCCAACCCTAATGATCCTCCAATTCTGATTCTGTGAAAGTCTTGAAGAATGGAGAAAGAGAACAGTTATAATGGAGAATGATGCCAGAGAGGAAAATAGGATGGGAAAAAAAAAATGACAGAAGAATATGAATAAACTCCTGTTTAAGGGCAGAGGAGTTTAAACTAGATAATCTCAAGGTCCTTTCCAACAAGTATTCTCTGATTTATGTTTTATATGATTCTATGATTTATACTCCTTGGCAATAGCACACGTATTTTCGGATACAATTTAAGATAGTTTTCAAATTCAGGTCATTTTACACAGGCTGGAAATACAGAACTAAAAGCATCCTCTGCACAGTTTCTTTCAATTTCCTCCACTTGCCTTCCCTAAGTACACTCTTAATGAAACTGAAACAAATTCTTTGATGCACAGCAGAAAAAATGACAGAAGTCAGACAGACCTAAAGAATACTGCATTTTCTTTCACAGCATAAAATTAATTTGATATGAAGTTTCTATTACAAAAAAGTGGGCCATTTTGCATATTAACTACAAAGAATTTACTAAGTAATGGGAAAGCATGCTACTGTGAGTTACTGTGTATTTACAGGACAATGAGAGGTTATGACCATTTACATCTAAGAATCTGGTCTATAGTTCCTGTAAGGAAGAAGAAAATAAGTGCTAACAGGTTTTGTTTCAGGGGCATTGGGTGTGAGGATATGCTTCAAATCCTCACACCCAATTCTGCCAATAGATCCAACTACGCCCCATTATATAAGCCTGAAAACCTGATACTCTGGTGTTCTCCCTAAAGCCAGAATGAATCCTTTATTGTGTATCCTTCCTCCCCTTCCCTCACCCTCAAATAATTGTTTTCTTTAATGCCCTGTTCACCAAGAATAAATAGAGACTCAGTTTAAGCTGAAATGGAAGCCAAATATGACTGAGCTTGAATCTATTTTTTCTTTCAGCTCATCCATAGTTCCTGTGGTAAAGCCCATTATGAGTGCATGAAAGCAGATAGCTCAAAGCCCACGTAGTTATTCCTGGATTTAAATACATATTGGAAATGAATGTCCTGTGGATAAATGCCTGTGAAAAACCCAGTGGAGAATAAGTGCTTGGGAGATTAAGAGATTTACTGTAACCTCTGTGAAAGCTGAACATTCAAAGGGCAGGAATTCTTAAACTTTCAGTCAGCAAATTTAAAGGGGCAGAGATTTATACACTAAGCAACTAATTAAAACCCTCTGTATGTGTGTGCACATGTGCATATATATTTTTATAAATCAGCAAATGTGTATTACTAATATAGTATGTAACTATTCTGGTCAGAAAAATTGACATAAATGTTAGATTTCATAATTACTTTTTTTATATAGACTTCAGCTAGTTCATAGAATCGTTTAGCCTGGAAGACCTTTGAAAGCGAGTCCAACAGTTTTCTGCATTGCTTGAGATCTCTTACTGAATGGAGGGCAAATAGCTCCTCCTTCTTACTGGAAAAATACATCCTTAGTGAAAGAAACTTCGCATACTTGATTCCGTAACTCCTCTTTTTCTGTTTGCTCCATCATTTCTACTACCTAATACTCATGAGAAACGTCAACCTAGACACGCTGCTGAACTGCTATGAAAACTTGCCAGATTTTACTTACAATCTTCTTGACCAGTTCTTCTCTTTAAAGCAGAAAGACTGCAAGAACACAGAAGTATTCATGTGCACAAATGGCAAACATCTGTTTCACACCAAAGGCCAAATATAATAGTCAGATGCCTGAAGATCTTGCTCTTCAAATAAGCCCACACTATGGGCTTATTTGAAGTACAGACAACAGCACATACTGAGTCCATCTATTGCATGACTAATTGCGCTAATATTTTGTCACGTCTGAAATTATGAACATTCAGACACTGTATACACAAGCAAATCTTTGAAGTGGAAATGTGACTGCAGATTTTTTCACATTGACTTAATTTGCTTGAGTGCTAGGTATCAGAAAGGGACTCCAGATCTAGGAGACTCTACCCATTCTCTATGATCAGAGTCCCCAGTTTGCATACCCTGTCCTACATTGCTTCCTTTCAAACTGCAGCCAAGAGCAATTTTCTCATAAATATCTTTAATACAGCAAATCCCTAAAGATCCTACCAGCAGGATGCATGTAAAAAATAAACACAATCACATTCTTACACATCTGATCTCACCTCCCAGAGGCAGTTTAAAAATTACAGATCAAGTATTTACTCAGGACAAATGCTTCCAGAGTTTGGCAGTAGCAGCTTGAGACACCAGTGAATTGACAGATAAATGAAATATCCACCAGGATTATTCTTCTTTCTGACTGTAAAAAGCCAAGGGGATCTAATACATAGGATCCAATATACCCGTGGGAATATTAGGTTTTATATGCTATCAAATGTTGAACAATAAAAACTTGGTATTTTGGACTTCACAAAGAAAAATTAAGAAAAAAAAAAAAAGCTGTAACTTCTCAGCAATTCTGTAAACATCATGAAAATTTGGTGGCTGCTGATGCTTCAGTATTACTAGGAGAGTTAAAAATAAAGCTGAAAGGGAGCTTCTGATGGAATTATTTGTTTAACTGAATTTGTTAGAAAATAATGTCTGAGTGGCAAGGGAGACAGGAAGGAGGAGTAAAAATGGCAGCATACCACAAAGAATTGTTTTTTTTTATTCCTTCATAATATTGTTATTGTACACATAATTCTCTTGTTATTGTACACACTGAAGTTAACAATGCTGCTGTTTGTTTATGGAAGAACAAGTTGGAATATAAAGAGGTTATAGAATCATAGAACCTATGATCATCAAGTTCCAACCCCACTGCCACATGCAGGGACACCTCACACTGAACCATGACACCCAAGGCTCTGTCCAACCAGGCCTTGAACACTGCCAGGGATGGAGCATTCACAACTTCCCTGGCCAACCCATGCCAGTGCCTCACCACCCTCACAGGAAAGAACTTCCTCCTTATATCCAATCTAAACTTCCCCTGTTTAAGTTTTAACCCATTATCCCTTGTCCTATCACTACAGTCCCTAATGAAGAGTCCCTCCCCAGCATCCCTATAGGCCCCCTTCAGACTCTCGAAGGCTGCTATGAGGTCTCCATGCAGCCTTCTCTTCTCCAGGCTGAACAGCCCTTACTTTCTCAGCCTGTCTTCATGCAGGAGGTGCTCCAATCCCCTGATCATCCTTGTGGCCCTCCTCTGCACTTGTTCCAACAGTTCCGTGTCCTTTTTATGTTGAGGACACCAGAACTGCACACAATACTCCAGGTGAGGTCTCACAAGAGCAGAGGGGCAGGATCACCTCTTTCAACCTGCTGGTCACGCTCCTTTTGATGCGGCCCAGGATACACTTGGCTTTCTGGGCTGCAAGTGCACACTGAAGCTGGCTCATGTTAAGTTTCTCATCAACCACAACCCTTAAGTCCTTTTCCACAGGGCTGCTCTGAATCTCTTCTCTGCCCAACCTGTAGCTGTGCCTGGGATTGCTCCTGCCCAGGTGTAGGACCTTGCACTTGGCATGGTTAAACTTCATAAGGTTGTACTTCCACTTGCAGCCTGTGCTTTGTACAGGCAAAAAGGAACATTTGATACATTTGTTCTTTCCAGGGCACCATTTAATATTTGGATATAAAACAGTAAGATACTTTAGAGATGCGAGTTAAAACCCCCAAAAGACATAAGCAAACTTCGCAGTTCAATTAGTGTTTTTAGAAGAGAAAAACATCCACCAAGAACCTGCATCATCTACACGGGTTTTGAACGCATCCAGGGATGGTGATTCCACCACTTTCCTGGGAAGCCTGTTCAAATACCTGGTCACCCTCTCTGTAAATTCTCTAATTTACACCAACCTGCTGGAATCTGAAAGAAGGAGCCCATCTGAGTAGAAAATATATGCACCAGGCATTTAAATGAAAGTGGAATATAAATTCTATGGAAGCTAATGGTAATTTCTATAATGACTTCAAGATGGTCAGAAAGAAAAACATATTTCATGTTTTGTCAGATTTTCAATTACTGTGATGTACAAGACAAACACTTCCCTCCCCTATCCCGTAGTCTTCCCCACAGTTGTTCATTTCCCCATTCTAATAATTTTCTCTATTTATATTTACCTCTGCAAGTTAATCGCATCCTATAAAAATTATTTTTTGTGCCTCATTTTCCTAACGAGTCATGAAACAGCACTGACCTAGCCCCATCTGAATCTTACTATCCCTTCATTAGTCTCCTGTCACGGTACTGATCCTCTTTTATCCTACATAAAAGTTCATTATGCGGCTCATGACACTGTTCACAAGGCCTTTTACCACCAGAGAGAGCACTTCTCTATGGGAACCAAGCCCTTGTAAAGTTTTCCATGAGATTAAACAGTATGAATCTGACCTCACATATTGTTACAGCAAAATGGCCTAGTAGGAAGCTGCTCTTGGCCTGATTACTACCCTCTGTATGGATAATACCCTGCTTTTCCCGTAGGGCTTCTCTGGATCACAGTGGGTGGTTTTTGACCTTACACAATGTCAAGAGGAAAGAAAACCTAGGCACATTTGTACACAAAACAAATAACCTGAGCACATTTCAAAAATCCATGCTGTGCTTTGTGCACATATTCCTGCCTGCTTTGGTCTCAAGAATGTTGTGGAATGCTTTATTATCAAAGGAATATAGAGGATGAAGCGGGTATCATTTGATCCCCCCCCCCCCCCCCCCCCCGCCTCCGCCTTGTCTTCAGAAACTGCACTATAAACTCACCAGTCCTGCCATTCTGTGTTTGCACATGCTCCATCAGTCACCACATCTTAACGGAATAACATCCATAGCAGATGAACTGCAGAATATGGGAAACTCTGTCAGAACGCATTAACCAGAAATCTTTGGGGTATCCACAAACAGTAAGACATGGTGACAACTCTCCTTCCAGGTAACTTTGGGGATCAGCTAAGCTCGATTACTCAAGCTTTTTACGGCGACGCTTACCAAAATACACACAGTTAGTTGGCAAAAGAAGAAAGCCATGTTATGAAGATCATTCTTCAAAGAAATTAAAAAGAATGGCTACAGCAAGGGATATGGTTTTTACCAAAATATACTAGGGATATCTTAATAGCACTGTACAGTAACTACCCTACTTCATATTCCCAGTGAGGAAAAAAAAATCTTGCATAAAGATATGATGTTTCAGTAATCCTAGCAACAAATAACATACTCCTAGATATCTGTCAAAAGCAGTAAAACCTGTTCTTGTTAAGTATTGGTTTACATCAGCCATAATGTAATACAAATACTAAAAGTGTAAGAGGCTTTACGGACTGCATTCAATGGAAAAAAAAATAATTAAGACTTAGGAAAAAAACTTTAGTCATATTGTATAACAGCAGGTTCCCTGGTCTATAATATTTGCAGCATCAGTGAAGAAAACTGAATTAGAAGAAACGCAACTCAGGTTTCCAGAGCCATTAAGGACTGGGAAGCTTTACTCCTACTGATGTTCACTTGAAAACATCATTGATATGGCTTCTGATCTGACAAAATAAAGACACATTGTTTGGAAAATTTCTTTCAAAAAGAAAAGAAATGACTGCAGCTCTTCAGCAGAAAATTCATTCACTACATTTTTCAAAACTTAAAAACTAACTACCTGGTGACTACCATACAGGACTGACTGTCCTAACATGGAGATGGCACAGATGAGTAGAGCGAAGCACTAAAATCTTCTTCCAAACTAGCCCAAGAGCTCGCATATTTGTATGCAGACTAAGAAAAAGCTGTGCCATAATTTGTGTGTGTGCATATATGTGCGTATGAATATAAAAATCACTGTACTCAGAAGCACACATATTCAAATTTAACCTCTCTAGTACTCAATGCGGTCAATGGATTTTGTAGATGGCCTGTGTATAGTATCAAAGGAAACACAAAAGAAACAAATTATTTAATTATTTCCTCCCCCTCCCCCTGCAAAGAGATTTACAGGTATATAAGTTTAATCAGTCTAAATTTTCAGCCTATACCAAAACACATAGAATAATTTATAACTATTTACACATACATCCAATCTCACAAAGAGTAAATTTGTTGAAATAAAATCTTTTTCCTTGTAAAGAATAAAATGTTGGAAAAATTAAAATGTTTCCTTGCTGAATAGTACTAAGACTTCTAAGCCAGCTATAAACTTATTTAATTGTTAAAGTTTTTAGCTAAAGCATTGTTTGTTTTCAGAATCTTTTAATTTGGAGCATAAGACCAGAGAGGCTTGTCACTGTTCTTGAAACACTTTATTTCACAGTAGTAAGTCTTTAAATGCCAATGCTGCAGTTCTGAATAATATACATTTTTCAAAGCTTGACAGTTCCAGGATCTTCTCTTTGGCTTTCTCAAGCATATGTCCTCTGTTTGTGACAAGGGTCACTGACATCAAAAGACTCAGTGTTGAAATCAAATAAAATATAGTGAATTATTATAGCAATGTTTTTTCCTTAAACATTTCAAGATTTTAAAACACTGGGAATATGCCATTACTGATGTGTGGTAGTTTCGATACTAGATTACAACAATTCTCAAGAGACATGTACATGTTTCCCCCCACATAAAAAAAAAATACTTTTTAATTAATCATAACTTAATTTCATGATGAGATACGATCTGTTAGAACAAAATACCACACACACACAACTCAGACAACACAAATTCAGTATTAATTGCTGGAAAATTTTTTAATGAGCTGTTTGATCATGACTGTTTTTTTGGCAGGGTCTACTGTTGACATCTTCAAGGGTTTACATGAAAAGCTAATGCATTTTTAAGATAAGTAAGTCTGAATGGCTATTAATATTGGCCTGCCACGAAGATCAAATCTGTCTTAATACATCATTGAACAACACAATATCTGTTGTTACTGCATTCTTTAGCCTCTTCCTTCTCTCACCACTAGCGACTGAAGAAAGGTCTAAAAAACAAGGTCTATGTATACTAGTAGCTTTGTTCCTAGATTTCCCCTTTTAGAGGATAAGAATTTTGTAACCTTTAACTAGATAGACTGCAACATGCATCAACAGCAGTTCTGACTGCTACAGGCAATTTGATGGAAAAATAAAAATACTAAAAAAGGCGTCAAGAGTTTGTTTTACATCTCAAAGCCTTCCTAAGAATACAGATTTTACTTTATTTGTTTTGTCTCTGCCACAGAACATCAGCAAGTTGACATTCAGAGTGGAGCTTTGTCTGTTTTTTTATTTTTAAACACACAGCTATGAGGAAAAATACCAGCCTTTGGCTGTATAGATCTTGCTCCTGCCAGATGCAAATTAAGCAAGTAGACCCCTGAAACTTTAAAACAGATTTTTTCCCACTGTGTTTCCTACAGACCCTTAGATTAATTTAGGTGGAAAGGGATCTATGGAATTCATTTTACCCAACCTCCTACTCAAAGTAGAACTAACTTCCCAGGTTGAGTTCTTAAAATCTTCAGAGAGTAATTTCCACAACCTCTCTGGGTAACTTATTCCAGTGCTTACCCATTTTTACAGTGAGGTTCTGAATGCTCTTTTCTATGTATCTAACCAGAATTTCCCTTGCTGCAACTTGTGACTATACCTTCTTGCTCTTTCACTGCTCACATCCATCTTCTCTCTAAAATCTTCAAGCATTTGAAGACTGCAACAGGATCCCCCGTTAGCCCTTCTTTTCTTCACAGTAAATAAAACCAGATCTTCAGCTTATCTTCATGAGTCATGTGCTCAGCTACCTGACTGCCTCAGGGATGCTCTTTTAGATTCACTCCCTTTTGTTGATGTTGCTCTTGCATTTTGGGCCCAAAACTGTGCCCAGTACTCAGATATGATCACAAAAGCACAGAGCACATGGTAATCACTTCCCTCAAACTGCTATTCACCCCTTTGCAAACGCAGCCCAGTGTGCAGTTAAGCTTTCATCTCCACAAAAGCTCATGTACCATGTTCAACTTGTTGCCCACGAGGACACCCAGGTCCTTTTTCACAAAGCTACTCTCCACCCAGTCAATACCCAGCCTGTACTTGCAGGACTTGTTCCAGATGCAGGACCTCATGACTTTGCATCTCTTGAACTTCATGAGGTTACTGCTAGGGCACTCTTGCAGCTTATTGAGCTTCCTATGACTTTTTTTTTTTTTTTTCAAGCTTCGTACACTATCACACTACTGATTTTATCATATTTAGTGTTATCTGCAGAGTCGGTAAGCATTCAACACATCTTATCACCAAGGTCACTCAGGAAGATGTTAAACAGCATTGACCTCACTATCAGTTCTTGGGGAGTGCCATAACCAACCATCTGTCTATATGACTGTGAAAGACTGATAGCTGACAGTTTGAACCTGATAGTTGGTGATTTTCTAATCTATTTTGTACTCCACTCATCCAAACCCTATCTCACCAATTTGGCTATAACAATCCTATGGGAGACCATGATGGACCATGACAAAAACTTTAAGTCCAAAAATATTCACACTTCACCACAAAAAGTAATGAGATTGGTCTTACAAAGTCTGCATGTAAATCTGTGCTGGCTATTCCAAATCACTTTCCTTCACTTCATGTACCCTCAAATGGCTTTTATAAAGACTTGCTCCATATACTTCTCAGCCACTGATAACTGACTGGCTTCTAGTTCTTGCCTTTTCTGAAGACATAAGTGACATTTACCTTTTGCAGGCATCCTTATTTTATATTCTTCCCATACAGATCCACTGAAAATGTACTATTATGCTTGCCACTGAAAAATTTCCCAGTATATGATTCCACAAGAAAAACTCCCACAGGCTTGACTGTAATGTCCTATGGGTGTGAGGTCAGAGAATATGCCAAGAAGATGAGCTGCTTCTGTTAAAGAAATCTAATTTTTATTACACCACATAAAAATAATACTTCAGAGTATCACATATTAGTACTTAGTTGAGGACATCCCTGTTGGTATTTCTGCATTTCTCTACAGTCCTTAACTGCCTTTGGTAAGAGGAATGCTGTCATTTTATCAGTAGAGTTTTGCTACCTCTTCCAGGGAAGAAAAAAAACAAGAAAAAAAAGAAAAAGAAAAAAGAAAAAAAAAAAAAAAAACCCACATTAAAGGTACTATTTTTGCAAGAGCAAAAAGAGAAAAAGGCAGCACTGAAACTGGAATTTTACTGAGAATAAGCAGCTATGCATACGCATCCATCTGTGTTTTACTATACATCAGTGGTTTTACGATACCGAAGTTTTATGACTAGTAATGACTCAATCAAAAATGAGAAAAATGGAGCTAAGTGCAGCCAGAACTATGACCATGGAATGATTGTTTATTCTTCCATTTGATTATCAAATAAAAACACAGAAAGAGAAAAAAAAAAAAAAAAAAGCAAAACACACACACACACAAAACAACAACAACAACAAAAAAACAAACCACCACCTAGGACATATTATCAAAATAGTTAAAATAAGAGGACCAAGAAAAAGACAAGTTCTGTCTTTCCCCAGTGGGAAAACATCTATTCACAATATAAGCTGTAAAGATTCAAACCTCTACCAAATTTGAGGACAGGAATGGAAGTGGAAGGAGGAATTTTTTTTATGCACTTTTTAACAGTATTGCTAGTTCTATTGTGATGGAATGAGAATTTCTCAAAGGTAGGGATGGGGTTCTCTTGGCAAAAAAAGTGGACAGATGAGCTGAGTTCCCAAGAACAATTACAAATAGAAAAGATTCAACAGAAGAAAAATAATACTACTTCATTTCTGAATAATCTTTCACAAAATTGCTAACCAACTGAACTCAGAGATATCGAAGTAATTTTGACATTTCCAGTTTTCCTTTCACTGTACTTAGCTATGAATGAAATTGCTTAAAGCTCTTAAAATACTTGATCAGAAAATTATTTTTCATTTACTTTCTCATTTCTTCTACAACATCATGGGATCCAGCACAGAGGGAGACTATGCCATGGTTTTGGTTCTAGTCTAAAAGTCATTATGATGCTAAAGCCTCAGTATTACTTTTATAGTGAAAAAGTCACACATTCATGTTATACTCCATATAATATTTTTTATACTATCCCCACTAGGAAGGCTTACATTTAAAGACATATTACCCTGACATAAAGTGTCTAGAGAAGAATTTTAAGAAATTAAATTTTGATTACAGGACAAAGAATTAGTTTAGTAAAGGGAGCTGTTTTGCTTATAATTAGTGTATCTTTCCAGCTCTCTAATTTCATATATATGGAAAACTGAGAGGAATTCTTGATGATGCCTACATATCTACATTGCTGTCTGCACGGGGACTCCAGCCAGGATAACGTATAAGCATTAATGTGAGAAACAAAGGAAAGACATTATACAAATTAACTCACTCCCACAGTAGTAGTGTGAACTGTAGATTAGAATTGGTGCTTCCTCAATGATGTAAACTGAACTGGCATAAACATGTGCTAACATTAATTCATCAAGTAATTCCTCAAAGGATTGTGGAACATGCCTCCCTCTCTTAAAATCAACAGTAGCTTATAATTAATTTCATTGGAGATGGTCTTAAAACACTAATCTTGAGATAGTTCCCCTATGGTGAAACATGTCAGAGGATAAAAAATTAACTAAAGCTTTCAGTGAGGTGACTACAAGGAAAACAGTATATTTTCAAACAAAGGAGTAAAAAGTCATAAATAAGAAAAAGTATTACCAAAATATGTGTCACTAGTACTTTATTTTTCTTCTACTGAGATATACTTTAAAAATTCTCCTTATATTATGTAATATCCTAAAAATTAAACAAAATCATATCATATGAGAGATACAAAATTTTCCTTTTGCAGCCTCATTGAGGAATAAGGAAAACAACTGAATACTGGAAAAGCTAGCTCTCAGGAAATTAATACTGGGAATTGTTGATAAACTTAGTGTGTTGTCATGACTCATAGATGATTTGTTGCCTACCAGATGCCAGGGCAGAAGAAAAAAGAAATCCCATCATATTAAAAGATGACAAGTTACTGAGAAGGTCTGGAAGAAAGCCATGCTCATCATAATCTATATTGGACCTCGTGATATAATCAGAACTCAATGGAGATCCTGCAAAAAAGGTTTCAACAGTTTGTTAGCTGTACATGTAAGCAGAGATCAAATGCCAACTCTTAGAAACGAGACTGGTGCCACACTCAGGGAGAAGCAAAGAATGGCAGACCAACATCTCAGCACAGTTCAGAAGCACCACAGATGGACACGGATTGCTCCCAGAGTAACTGAACCTTACACGGCTCATTTAGTATTGATTATCAATATTCATGCTACAGCAGAAAACATTAAGACAACACACCTAAAACAGTATTAACTTTAAAACGGAAGAACAAACCAATTCAGACAAATAGATCTAGCCTGAAGCCCTAAGATACCAACTATGCTGGTGTTAGGCAGAAGTGCCAAGAGAGCAAGATAACATTATTTCCTGCTTTTTGCAAGCATATCTTAAGCACAGATTTGAGGACTAAAAGGGCATTTATTTTTCAACACAGAAGAAAAAGTGTTGTACATCTAGAAGAAACATAAAGGCCTGAAGACATGCAGACATAAGTGTCTAAAAAGTACAAGTGAACCATAAGCGAACAACATTTGGAACACGTAGAATAAGAACTGGAAGCATGGAAGAAGATAAAATTTACATAGCAAGCAGGCACACAGTGGGTGAAGGTTTTCAAACTTTAACCTGCATATAACAGCAACCTTTGTGTGCTGTTGAAGAAACCTTTAAGTACCTCAGCCCCTATTGTCTTAGTATAGCAATTACAAACCTTTGCTAGAAGGCAGCAAAGCAAGGACCCAGTTCTGAATTTCTTCCAGCTGTAAAACACAGTTGTGAAATCTTTCATTAACAAACATTCATGTCCTTTTGATGAAGACAACTTGTTAAACATCTTGCTTTGGAATGGTATCCAAAAGATAAACAGCTGGGGATATAAAAAGTGAACCTGTGCAGTCTTACATTCAGGAAGAAAAATAGAAAAAAACCAATTCTTTTTAACTTTTTCAACCTACAGTTAAGAGGTTTGTTTAGACCTTAGGCAGATGTTCTTGATGGTTAAGACTCTTCATATAAGTGAAATGGTTTCATAATTAACTGCCACAGCAGGTTTTGTTCAGATGTCACCTAAAATGGTTAGACAGGAAAGGAATTTGCCAGTTGAGACAAAAAACATACTTCAACAAAGGACATAAGTGTATTCTTAAGTGCCCTTGATAAACAATAAGGAACTTCAATATCATCTTAAGCATATTTAGCCATAAATTTCCACTTATTCCCCAGCTTCTGAAGAACTAATCATAACTAACCACATTTTTCTAGGTTCCTATATTATTTTCATTATCATGCTATTCAGTAGACCACACTACATAAAAAATTGTTTAAATACAATGAATTTCTCCTCCCCAAATCCAAAATAATGGATTTATATATGATAATGTTTTGATGGTTGCTAAAATATAAGTGACCTTAGTGACTCCATGGCATTACAGAAGTTATTCCAGGTGTACTCATCAAAATTTCTCCCCAGCCTCCCAACAACTTGCTACAATGCTAGGGTTTACCTAAGATTGGTCTGTATTAAAATTTAGTAACATCCCTTTGTATTTATTCGCAATAGATAGCAGTCAGCTAACTATAGTAAGTCTGCAGTGGATATTTGCACATGTGTAAAGAGTTTGTCTACAATTTCCACCCATTATTTTTTGTGTATTCACAAAGCCAAGTGCATCCTAATGAATGCACTTATTAGGGGAAATATGAACATCATGCATGTGGTTGGTGTGAGCTGGCTCTTTCTTGAACTTCATTCATTCAATGATACCCATGTTACCACGTGATAAAGCTTAGTGATTAGCTACAATGTCAGATGGTGGGTATTAAATTTCCGAATATAATAAAAAAATGATTCTGCAAACACAAATAGTGCTTTAAAAGCACATCAAGTGCTCTTAAAAGCAGAAACTATGTTCACTAAATGGAATAGCAACATGATGAAAATAAACAAGTGCTTTGGAATGAAAAGAAAGATTCACATCTGAGCACAGTGGAAGTGACAACACACTGCCCTCAGCAGTCCTACTTGTCCAAAGATCTCCAGCTTGGATATTTGGGAAGTATTACAGAATGCCCTGAAGGAACCTGCTCTGCTTCTTTACAAAATACTGGTATCTATAAGCCACAAACTAGGGGCTTACAACCAGAGGATAACACATATCAGAGTTACTGTTAACCAGCCACAAGGCTCCGCATCAGAAAATTTAAAAAAAAAAAAACCAAAAAAGTTTGCAAGAGACATGATTTCCAGAGACATCTCAAGTTGATGTGACAATGCCTCTTTCCCAGGAAACAAACACAGAGTCCCTTCTTCTGAAGGAAAACACACTTTGTCTGATGATTTCCTCCATCACTCAATGCCTTATCCAATCCTGTGTCTCTGAAAGGAGGACTAATGCAATGAAAAGAGCAGGTGACTCCATTTCCCTGAAAGCTGTATCTTTGTAGTTTACCACCTTAAAGTAAGATTCTATCTGCCCCAAAGCTGCCAGCTTTCATGATCAAAAAACTTGACAGCACAAGTGTAGCAACTGACCTACAAAAGAACCAACAACAAAAAAAATGCAAGGAGGAGGATCTGCATGTGGTTTAGGTGATATTCTGGATTTCCTACCTGCAAGACAGTAAAAAAGTCAAGGTTTACACACACACACAAAAAAAAAAATCATGAAAGATTAAATATTTTCAATGATCAGTGTGCAAAAAAATTTACAGCATTGATACTAAGAAATTCTTATCTCAAGAGTTGTAGGAAACTACATTCAACCACCAAATGCAGTTGAAAAAAAAAATATGTGTGAAACAATTTTTTTCATATCTTAGGGTACATGTCAGTATAATTGTAGCAAATTATTCTTCATTCTTAAATAATATCTCCTGCTGAATTAACAGTTTTTCTTTTTGAAGTTAGCAAGGAGTAAATAAAAAGGGTTATTTAATTCTGATCTTTTTCCTTTCTTTCATGCATTCACCGTCCTTGCTCACAGCACAATGAGATTTTTCTAAGATGACATTTCACTGAAAAAAAAGTTGTAGGCAGGTTTAGTTTAAAAGAAAGTAAATGAAACTTGCTAAACTGGATAGTCTTTTGTCTGGGCTATGAATTCAAAGACCTAGGTAAAGAAGCTACTGCCAAATGCCTCTCTGGCTCCTATGTTTTAAAAGCATAATGTTTCAGAAACCAATTTTTAAAGTGAAAAGCTTTCTATTAATTTTGTGCCATTTCTCTTCTCCATTATTTTTCCACCTGTCATCTAATGTATTGTAGGAAGTATTGCAGAGGTAAGCAGTTTTAGGTTTTGCCCTAACCATGCCTCATTCACTCATGATGATTCAGCAATTTACAGAAAAGAAAGCACAGGGGAAATTCTGGTTTGCGTAGAAGTCTTACAAATATCAGCTTTCTCTCTGGTACTGCCGCACATGCACATCCACAGTTATTTTCTCATTCTGCCAGTAGAAACACAAGTCTTGCTTCTACTGGTCAGAATAAACTATTTCCCACAAGAGTTCACCTCTTCTCACAGCTTCCAGCCTGGTTTTGTGAGAAGTGGTACAATGTCAGCAGACCAGACACAAAATTCATTTTGCCCTCTTTTAATCCTCAAAAGTTCTTCACTGACTTACTTGTCACCTTGCTACTGCATGTATTAGAGCAGAAAGGCAAAAAGTCACCATCAAGAGGATTACATTATAGGGTGTAAAGAGAAAAGTATAAGAATTCCTTTAAAGCGACATAACAAGCAATTATTAGGAAGAAGAAACAGAAAACTCTGTTATTCCCAAGCACATACAGTTCAGTAACAAACTGCTGACGTCTCACTATGTCATGTGAAGTCATCACAAATCACTGTACCGAGTAATGACACATGAAACGATGGGTTCACATCATTTTTGTGACTGCCAAGTGTGCTGCTCAGAGGCTGCTCTGCACCCAGGAAGGAACCAAGTGGGTATCATACAATAAAGCTACCAAGCTAACAAATAAACAACTAGCAAAATCTTCTAGAGCAAATCTGGGGAGGTGTGCAAATTAGAACAGATACCAATACAGGAGCAAAGAAATGTGCATTGTGGGGTAAAAAGCAACATTATCTATCAATTGTACATTTGCAGATGTTAATAGGTTTTGTGCTTAAGTAACTTACCTTATGAGATTCCAGTATAGTAGCATGCTGTTACTTTCTTCTAGCAGATAAAAGCTACTTCATACAGTTTGAAGATGATAACAACATTAATTACACAGTCAAATGCTAATACAACTGAACCCTACCTTTGTTCAGCAGTCCATTGCAAATTATTTTGGAACTAAACATGGGCTGTTGCTCCATACAATCAGTCCTGCATTTCTATTAGCCCTTGCAATATGAAACACACAAACCTGCCCTGCTTTGATAGAATAATTCAGAGATAAAGCAAAACAGTAAGTCACAATTCCAGTATTTTTCCCAGCCTTTCCACATATGTTAGTTCCAAGGAAGCACACAATTTTGCAAAGGCATATACAACCCATTGTACAGTCCATGAGTTGCTGCATTTGGAAACGGGGTTTTCTTGTGCACAGTGCAAACACTTCACTCATTCAACATGAGATATAATGAAAAACTACTAATGATGAGGCCTTGGAAGATAATCTCATGAAGCACAGCCTTTACTTAATTTTAATTTACAGAAAAATCTAATCTCAAGAATTATTAGACCATTAACCTGGACATTGAGCATAACAGCTGTCTTCTGTGATGATCATACTTCTAAACAAGAAATACCATTCTCATAAACGACATATGCACACCAATGACAGTACACTGAATAAACCGTATCGTACATGTTTAACAGTTACTTCAGTGACCTTCAAAAAGCATCATTTGTGTGTACATGATAAACTGAAAGGGTCAAGTCATAAGGTTTTTTAATCATGGTCATGTGTTGCTTGGGCTTCCTGGGGTCTCATCAACAAAAAGTTCATTTGGAAAACACTGCCCATATTTCATAACTACCAGTTTTAAGAAAACTTACTGGGAAGGTCTGTCAAGTTCCGATTTCTACTTGACTTACAAGAGGGATCTCTAACAAGGACTCTGTTCAAAGTGCAGAGAGGGGTGGTTACTCGGACATTCAGCTGTAATACAGTTCTGACTTCTAGCAAGAAATATTTAATATCGGTGTCTATTTCAGTTAACGTTCAGTTTAAAAAAATGAAATCTCCAAGTCTAATAACATGAGAATATCATTCCCTTATGCTCTTCCCTACGTAGCTCTCTCGGTTGAGTGCTACTTTTGATTATACTCAAAGATCTGCCAGATTTGAAAAGCCTCAAGTTTCAGGGAACCCCAAAAAATAACTGCACCTTGAAACAAAAAGCTAGATAGTCAATCTGCTCTTTTCTGTCTACAAATGGGTGCAGGTACACATGATGCAGGGATACTTTTAAGAAGGAAAAGAAACCCTGCCAGAATACAAATGTTGAAGCATTACTGAAGCCCTCTGACACTAATTTCAGTGCTGCTTAATTACTAATTCTTTCATTACTATGGATAAAAGCAGAAAAATGAACTGGAGAAAAACACACTCTACCATTAGCAAAATTATTGTGCTAAAAATAATGATAAAATTTTACCTTAAAGGAAGATAGCAGTAACATTAGACTTTTTGTTTATTTCGTTAGAACAAATGCATTTGTGGATAACCATATTGCACCTTTAATAAATTAGGAAATCAATCTCTATGCATTTTCACAGCTCCTACTAATAGCAGTGGTATTCCTCATAAGCCTGAACTATGAACAGCAGCGCATGTTATAGTCCTGCTACGTATGCACAAAAGGATTTGTGCTTCTCAGTGGTTTTTTGTTTGTTTTATTGTTTTATTTTAAGGAAATGAGCAACACACCTCTTGCACAGAAAAGCACTCACATCCAACACACTTCAGTAACATACCTACATTATTCCTCAGATTATTAAAATACCTGTCTAAGGACTCATGTTATGCATATCCCTCTGCAGACAAGAAGCAACTCACAGTACAAAATATTAAGTAAAGTGTGAGGTCTGAAAAAGGAGTCTCAAAGTCCTAATTACATCATATTAAAACCATTATTTTTGTGACATGGTACATAGAAGCAGAGTGCAATACAGTACAACTCTACCCATAGAAAGCAAAGCTGACTACTACGTGTTATAACACGGAGAAAATGATAACCTAGTAATCTGTTTTTTCCTGTCAGGGACCATAATTTGCCTCTATTATCTACTTTTGTACATACAGCACAAACATTTTTCTTTGAGGCATACAACTCACTCTGATGACAGAAAAACATGCAACCTACTATAAAATGCTTTTCCCAAAGCTGCCAAGTAAATCAATTAAAACCAAAATAACCTTTGTTCCATCTCTATTTGACTTCAGTTATGATCTTTAAACAGACATATGCTTGCTATGGGTTGAACCTGAATTAGCAGACTAAAGTGAAATGAGTTTGGGAATATATTTGTTCTGTGTAACATATTTGTTTCAATTTATTTATTTTGCAACCACCTTACATTCATCAAGCAACCATACCCCCAGCAAGTATAACCTTTCAGTCGACCGTGAAATATGGAATATCACTGATTATGCTGAAAACCATCAAAATGCAAATGGAATGAGAAAGAATCTGAATAAACATCATCACATAAGCAAAACATAAAATGAAAACACTTCTAACAACACAGATGGCATACCTTTAGCTATTTGCCAGATGCTCACGTTAGGGATGACACCAAGCACTCTGAGGCCATCAGAAGCCTTTGTCTTAAGTTCAAAAAATTTGTTGTCTGAATTTAAAAAATGTTTAGACTCACATATATAGATTCTACTGCACATTGCTGCAATTCTCTCAACAAAAAATGGCAAAAAGGTATACGTATTTTAATGCTTACCATTATCACCTTTGAGATTGCCATTGCTGAGCTGTTTTAACCTCTTCTGATGGGACTTGCCATTGTAGTGGATTTGTGCCTGAGCAGCAGAGTTCAGCTGAATGTTACAAACATTACACAAAGTGAAATTTGTGTGTTTCTTTTCTCTCTCCTTCTTTTCTTCAGTGCCATCAGGTGCTAACTCTTTCTCACCCTCTCTATCGGGGACGGATGTGAAATCTGAATTGTATGATTGGTTATCAGCTGGTAAATCAGGGCTCCACGGCTTCTTCATGTTTTCTGTGGGGAAAAGACATAAGGGGGATAAGCGATGAGCAACACGAAACAATATACACAAGATTTCTACATCTGCAAACAAAAACATGTGAGAGAAACAGCCTTGTAGACAGTGGAAAAGAAGGGGAAGGAGGTTCTCCAGGCACTGGAGCAGAGATTCCTCTCCAGCTCACAGTGAAGGCTCTGATGACACAGGTTGTCTCCCTGCAGCACACAGAATACCTCAATGAGCAGATAGCCAACCTGCAGCCCAAGGAAAACGCCACACCAGAGCAGGCAGACATGCCATAAAGGAAGCTGCAGCCCCTGGAAAACCCATGCTTTGAGGGTAAACAAACAAAAAAAAAAGGGGGGGGGGGGGGGGAGTGAGGGGGAGGAGAGTTAGTCAGGGTTTCCTGTATGTACATATTTTGGTGTGCTGCAATTACTAGAAGAAAAAATAACCCCCTTATATTTTATTCTGCGAAACTCAAATGCATAGTCCCCACTCCTGAGTTTATTAATTAGATATTTAGCAACCCCTAGTCACCCCCCTCCTATTCCCATGAATGCTTTCAAGCCCATCTATTTTATAACTTGTCTCATTCAAAATAGTTCAAAGACAAACAATGAACATGTTCTATTAGTTTCTTATCTTAACCTCCCAGGATTATAATTTGAGGGTAGTTAGTTTATATTCAGCTAATACCAAGCTGTAACAACTACAAGAAATGAGAAGATAATCTCATCTGCAAAACTTCAAGTGAAGCCAATGTAAACATGAGTTTCTGTGATTAAAGGTGAGCAGAAATGAAGCAGGTGAAGTGTTCTGTGCACTGCAAGCCTAATTTGCTATTCAGAGTGCAAAATCTTATACCAACTTAGCATCTTGATGAGACCTTTATATAGCATATGAAACTTTAAATTGCTTGTTCTCCTAGACTTAGTGAATAAATGAAGGTCTAGCCAAAGAATCTAATCGGTACATAGAGTGACGAAATTACTGCAGACTTAAATATGATGATACTATTTGATCTCTACCTGACAAATCAGTCAACCTAGAGACAAAAAATGATGATTGCAGCAACACAAGAAAATGGGCTACAGACTCAGTTGATCCCAGATCCAGACAAGGTTCAGTATCTAAAAATAAATCTCAACAGGCCTTCAGATTTAGGTCTGACTACACCATAATACTGCAAATCACTTGGGAGAGCTTCAAATATTGTGAATTTCATCAGCAAAACATTTTGCCAGTCCTCCCAAGAATTCAAACGCTTTCCAATCAAATCGTAAAGATCAATTTATCTGAAGATGCAAATCTAACACCTACCAATATTCAAAATAGTCCCAATCTCAGTTTTCAGATTTGTCTGCTATCTAACTAGCATTGTTTCCTTTTATGGCAACAAATCTTATTTAAGCAAGCAGAGACCCAGTTTTGAAAAAGCTCCACAATTGCTGCACATTAAAACCTCACTCAACCTGTTCAGTCAGTATTACTATTTCATTTTTTGTGCGCAGTCAATTCGTACCTAGGATTTTAACTGCCCACAGCAAGAAATGAGAAAGCCGGCTAAAGAATTCATTCCAAAGCAAAATTAGAGAGGAAAAAAAAAAAACCCAGCATAAAAGCAGTTATTTAATAAAATCAAACCTATTATACCAACAGATGATAGGAACTTTTATAGACAAATTACAACCCTCCCATAAGACATTATGAGAATGGAAGCTTAGGGGAAAACTTGAGGTTTTTCTATAGTAGATCTGTAGCATACTTCTCCTAATGGAAGGAGGAGGTTTCTCCTGAGGAAGCAGCAGAGTTTGCTGGAGATATTGTTCATTCCAAAGAGGTATATGCATCTGTCTGAAATATTTTTAAGTTTAGACATTCAGTCTTTAATCAAAGCATTACAAGGACTACATTCTAACATGATAGCATTAGTTTTACTGAATTGCTCTGGATGACAGTAACTTTTCAGAAATCCCAGCTTATAGACATCTCTACATTAATATATATATACTTCTGCATTGAAAGTATTCTCCACTAGAGAGCAGTATAAATTTAAAATTACAAGTAAAACATACCTCTAGACATACAGTGCTAGTCATAAAGGCACCAGATTACTGCAATACAAGGTGTCTTCTAACCAAGGTGTAAAACTTTGTAAGCAAATGTAATCTAGTAAATGAAACAAATCTTATATACTATGTGTACACATATCTAATTCTCTTTGAAACATTTAAACAAATAAGCTGGCAGCCTAATAAAGTATACTAGCATGTTACTGCATCCTTCCAGTATGCAAGTCAACACAGACTAATAATATATGAGATTCTTATTTTTGGCATATAGAACACTTCTGTCTTGCATCTTGTTCCAGAAAAAGCAATTATAAAATGCACAGTCAACAGAGACACAGAAAAGTAATAAGGGAAATTCCACCTTGGAAACAAAAAAAATGAGCATCTACGATTTGATTTCTCTTTCATTAGAAAGTTGTGATGGCATTAGAGCTGCAATATGTTTTTGCCTTCTCACATGTCTGTCAAATCTAGAGAAAGAAGGGGATAATTCTTCACTAAGGGCAAATCACATCTGATCAATTTGATGGCCTTTCTATGATGGGACTACAGAACTAATGGATGGGGCAAAGCAGCTGATGCCATCTACCTGGACTTTTCCCGCACAACATCCTTGTCTCTAAATTGGAGAGATATCAATTTGATGGATGGACCACTTGGTGGATAAAGAACTGGCTGGACGGCTGCACACAAAGAGTTGTGGTAAATGGCTCGATGTCCAGCTGGAGACCAGTAACGAGTGGTGTCCCTCAGGGATTGGTGTTGGGACCGGTCTTGTTCAACATCTTTGTGAGTGACATGGACAGCGGGATGGAGTGCGCCCTCAGCAAGTCTGCCGATAACACCAAGCTGTGTGGTTAGGTTGATACGCTGGAGGGAAGGGATGCCATCCAGAGGGACCTTGACACGCTTGTGAGGTGGGCTGATGCCAACCTCATGAAGTTCAACCACGCCAAGGGCAAGGTCCTACACCTGGGTCAGAGCAATCCCAGGCACAGCTACAAGGTGGGTGGAGAAGAAGAGATTCAGAGCAGCCATGTGGAAAAGGACTTGGGGGTGTTGGTCGATGAGAAAATGAACATGAGCCGGCTTCAGTGTGCGCTCACAGCCCAGAAAGCCAACCGTATCCTGGGCTGCATCAAAAGAAGCGTGACCAGCAGGTTGAAAGAGGTGATCCTGCCCCTCTACTCTGCTCTCGTGAGACCTCACCTGGGGTATTGTGTGCAGTTCTTGTGTCCTCAACATAAAAAGGACATGGAACTGTTGGAACAAGTGCAGAGGAGGGCCATGAGGATGATCAGGGGACTGGAGCACCTCCCATGCATGAAAATAGGCTGAGAAAGTCAGGGCTGTCCAGCCTGGAGAAGAGAAGGCTGCATGGAGACCTCACAGCAGCCTTCCAGTATCTGAAGGGGGCCTACAAAGATGCTGGGGAGGGAGTTTCCATTAGGGACTGACAGGACAAGGGGTAAGGGGTTAAAACTCAAGTATGGGAAGTTCAGGAAGTTCTTTACTGTAAGGGTGGTGAGGCACTGGAACGGGTAGCTCAAAGAAGCTGTGAATGCTCCCTCCCTGGTGGTGTTCAAGGCCAGATTGGACGGAGCCTTGGGTGACATGGCTTAAGTGTGAGGTGTCCCTGCCCATGGCAGGGGGGCTGGAACTTAATGATCTTAGGATCCTTTCCAACCCAAACTATCCTATGATTTTATGATAACTGCAGACCAGGTATCTATTAGGAAAACAAAAGTTTCAGGAAGACATATTACATTACAGTCTGCTACCATTTCCTTTACAGATACAAAGGGATTTCTGAGTATATAATGGCATTACTAAAGGACTAAGGTGAAATAGTACAGACCTGTACAAACCACTTGATCTGATGTTGTAAAACGGTGTTACATAGCAGTACTCAGTATGCAGATTGGATACAAATGCTTTGAAGGGAAAAAAAGAATCCTGAACATTAACACAAAAGAATTCTTAAAAGCAGCAGCAGTTTAAAACATTGAGGTCTTCCTACCTGATATTCCTTAAAGGACAAGGAAATAAAGACAGCAAAGGATGAATGGGTAGACATCCTACTGAGTATAACTTGCTGGTATACTTATAAAATACAATTTGCAACTCCAACTAGTATTTTAAAAGAAGAAAAACATCAAGTTTGTGAAATCTTGTAAAGATCCACCAGTGTTTAAATTAATGCAGCTGCAGATTAACTCTTGCAAAGCAGCAGACTTCCAGTTTGTGCCTTCATTACTGCATACTTTATTTTTTCGACTGAAATGTTCAGGCAGCAATTTTGATTGGTGGGAGTAAGGAAAAGAATGCTTAGTTTATTCTACTGGAAAATTCCATGGAAAATGGTTAGAAGAAAACATTATAATCTTAATTTAAAATGCAATTTTTAATTGCTATAAATATCTTACCAGTCTGATCGATAGGCATTAAATGAAAACCCTCTTTCCCTGCTGCCACATTACAGAGTTAATCTTAACTATAACGGTTACATATCTTAGCCATCAGTTTTGCAGGTAACTTTTCCCTCTCTTCTCTCCTCTCCTCTCCTTCCACCACCCTCTCCCTCTCCCTCCCCAAAAAAGCTAACTTCTCAAACTTTAGGTACCCTGATGAAGACTGAAAAATTTCAAGCCAATTGAAACAGCACTGTGGATAAATGCTTACATTTATTTTCCCTGGAGTTCTGAACTCAATTTTGGCTCAATGATGCTTACCAGTAAAATGAACTTTGCATAACATTATAGCTTTGTGAAGTAGAAAACTGTCCCATGTGGAAAAGCAGCACAACTACGAACTGTGGTGTTTGCTGGCATAGCTAACATAGAGGCTGAAATGTGCGTGAATGTAAGGGATTAGAAGTTACATCCTCTCCATGAAACAATCCTTACCTTCTTAAATGCAAGACTACATCATGCTTTCTATTCAAGGATATTGAAAGGAAACTTTGCTCATTTGTATTACAACTGTTCAGTTTCCAGATTGTCTTGTCAGCACAGAACTGCCTCAGTCACTGTGACTTGACACAGCGCATGTAATAGTCAAGTATGTTGGGTATATTTAAGAGACCAACAGAGACTTATGAATCCAATAGTAAGAGACCACTATGTAGGTAAGCCAGCTGTACTCAATGCAGACCACCTTCCACTGACGAATGATACAGTACATCTTAGGGAATATCTCCCTGTATGCTTCCAAACAGGTTGCTACAACAAACACATTCCTGTAATAGCTGAAGGACAGAAAAATACAGACACAGCATTAAAGGAGAAAAGGCCCCTAATTACAATATTCAGGGATTTCTAATATTTCATTCCAAAACTGTGAAAGACATTTAAGTGGGAATCAAAGGTGTAGAAGCTTGCATCGCAGTCACCCCTAGACTCTGCAGTCACTGTAAATCTCACCCACAGGGCCTATGGAAAGAGTCATCTCCCTGTGAAATAGACTAAAATTATAAACATAGGTGGGTTTTTTTCCTAGGAACATGTATTCCTCTTCCTTTACAGATGTCTGCTTTAGATCTCAAGTTAGATGGGCTGAATCTCACTCTGCCTGCCATAATAGCCTCTGAAAATGTTAAAAGGACTGAACTTTTGCAGGTAATAATAAAACTCAATTTTCAGATATCAACAGGTAGCAGCTGCTTTCAAAGAAACTGTTGCTAGCACAATGTTTAAGAAAAAAAAAAAGATCAATGACTTATCAAGATCTTCTCTTTAATTATCACCTTGTCAGTTCTCACATCTTGGGGGAATGTTACAGGCATGCTACACAAACACCCTTCTGGAACTAGAGTCTTCAAATCTCTTCAAACTTCATAAATATTTTGCTGTATCTGTCAAGTGATAGAATATTACTGGTTGGTAACAACCATGGCAGTAGGGTGACCTTTGTATTAGCCTTTACAGAATATCTTCCATACTGTGAGCCCATATACGACAGGAACCTTCCCAAAACTGGCATCTGCATGCTAAGGACTCCCTATTTACCCTTCATGCTTCGCAAAAATCCCTGCTGCATTGGGTACTTCCAGCACCTTTAACAAGAAGCCAGTAACAACTAACTTGCTTTTACAACCTCTAGGTTGACCTCACTGAATAAAAAAAAATGTAGGCTCTCGACACTTATACCTGGGAGAAGCTTAAAAATGAACATATTGCCATCTATTTTATACATAGATGGAGGGGGCAGGACAGCCTGGGGGAAGATCATGAACACAAAAGTAAAATAGCTTTTGCCTCTTCCACCTCCATTATCACTGGATGATGTGGTCGTGACATTGCAGCCTTACGGTTCTGAGGAGGGTTGCACCTGCTCCTGGTTTTGAGCCCAGAGTAATTTAGGTCATGAATGCTCTATTTTACACATTGCTGCTGTGGCAGTTACAAGCACATAATGAGAAGGACACACAATGTGGAAACGGCGAAAGGGCACTCCCAGTGAAAAGCACTGCATCTCTGAAGTGCAGCTCCCTCCCAAATGACCTGAGTAACCTTCAGGATATGCTGCAGGCCTCATCTGTTTTGTCTGGATGGATGAATGAACGTCATTTCAGCAGAAGAGCTACGGGGGAATGAGAACCTACTGGGACTGGAAAGGGTTTATTTTTTAAATAATTGATTTTTCAGGACCTCCTTTGTTCTGAGTTTTTCAGATTTTGCTGTCCTTCAGACAAAAAATAAATACAAAATAGTATACAATACAATGAAAGCTGATGAAAACCTGGAAAATATATGCATTAAATAATTTTACACTGTCAGTAGGCTTTTCTACTAAGAATTTTAGGACTGTAAGAATAACCATCACTTGCTTCTAAACAGTAAAGGAAGAGTTTGTCAGATCATACACCCAAGAGCTGAATTACTAGTCAGTGACAAAACTGCAGACAGAAGTCAGTATTTCTTGTTGCCATCTCAAACAGCACACGTCACGCTTGAAGCCACTATTTACAAAATTTTCTCTTAAAAAAATCCACAAAAGATACAGTAGAAGAGTTAGCTTATGTGGAAGGGATAAAAAAAGTCAGAAACACTTTATTTTCCTGTTTATTGTTTTTCTGTATTCTTCCAGCTCCTCCCAGTCTGATCTCTGCTGTTAGCTACTATACCGCTTCAATTATCTATGTAAATAATAAGAAAATCATAATTATCATCATCTCCGGTAATTTTTGTGAAGTTTGAGAGGAAAATAATCTCTTGAGCAAAAACTGCATCAAGTGAAAGAAATAAAGACAGGTTTTCCCCACATGTTTATTGCTGAGGGAAGGGAAAGGAGGGAGAAGGATGAGGGGGGAGGAGACTGAGGTTATTTGGGGTTGAAGGGCTTTATAACTTAATGTCTGTGTCCTGGGATTCCTCCCAAGAAATGCAACTCTACAAACTGAACCCTATAAGAGTAGATTTTTATCCATTTGAAACAGGCTCACTGTATATTTGTATACTTTGAGCAATAGCAGAGAAAACAAAAAAGCCTGGGCTTTTGTTTTGTTTTGCCAGGAGAGCACTTAAATCTTTCAGGAAAGGCTGCATTTCAATCCTGCTGCAAATGAACAGACTCCAGCCTATCTCCCACCACAGTCACGTGCACCACAAGCTCCTAAAGGAACTTATAGATGAACTAAACAGAAGAAGTTCATCATTTCTTGGTTCAGCAGTTCTCTCATGCCAGAAGCAACCAACAGACATCTCATACTCTCAAAATATACTGCAGTCATTTTTTTTAATTGAGTTCTATAAAGAGCTAAGCACTAATCAACACCATATGTTATTCAATTAGCTAGTAATGCATATCTATTTCTCAAGCCTGTACTAACATAATAGAGCACTTTGGGTGGTTTGGAACTATTTAAAGGCCAAGCAATTAATTTGCAAACATCAGCTTCTAAAATCTGAGAAGCACTACCGTGGTGACTTACAGCCAAAGCCAAGCCATGAAAACTCCCTCATTTGCTTTTTATTCAATCTGCTTTCAGAGACGGTCCTTGTGAAGACAGAGATTTCTGCCTAAAATGGGGCCAGTTAAAGACATGTATTCAGCTATGTGTCTGGTACCTAGGTCCTTAAGGTTGCTTTTCCCGCGCAGGTAAAGCAGGCTGTTTGCGTTGCTTCACCCTCATCTCCAACAGGGGTATCTTGTGGTACAGACGGTGTATAGAAGGCAGTAGTTAAAATGGCAAAAGGTGTAGCTAGCAACGCTATGAAGGTTCTGCCTACCAAGAAAATTTGGTGTTGCTACGCACCCTGAAGTGTATTATTTTTTTCCATATTCTTGCTTTCCATATTTGGGAATTCCACTCAGCCTCAAAATTCCAGTCAACAGCACTGAGTTGGCTTGGCTCAAAAGGAAGGCACAGAAGTGATTGTTTGCGATTCAGAATCCCTCTACTAAACAAAATCTTGGGTTAAGCATTATTTCTGAGAAGGCAGGAAGTAAGCACAGATATTAAAGAAAAATAATGCAGATTTTTCAAGTTAACTCTGAGCTATATACAAGTAAGACCATTTAGTAGGGTCTAAAGGAAAAAGGATGTGCAAAGGAAAAATATGACACTCAACCTGTACAAAACTACAGAACTGTTGTAGGTATTGCAATTAAAATCACAGAATCATTTAGGTTGGAAAAGACCTTTAAGATCATCAAGTCCAAACATTAACCTACCATTACCAAGTCTACCACTAAACCACGACCCAGCCACATCTACATATCTTTTAAATACCTCCAGGAATGGTGACTCAGCCACTTCTTTGGGCAGTGCATTCCAATGAATGACAACCCTAAATGTTTCCTAATAGCCAGTCTAAACCTTTGCTGGTGCAACTTGAAGCTATTTCTTATCCTATCAGTTGTTCCTTTGGGAAAAAAGACTAACACCCACCTTGCTACATCCTCCTTTCAGGTAGTTGTAGAGAGCAATAAGAAGCTTCCCTTTCTCCAAGCTAAACAACCCCAGTTCCCTCAGCCACTCCTCACAAGACTTGCCTGACCAGTGTTGAGTATAGGGGGATCATCACTTCCCTAGTCCTGTGGCCACAATATTTCTGATAGAAGAATATTACTTTTGACTTCACAGGTAGAAATCACCTCTTTCTACCTCTCTGGATCAACTCCCTAATGTGAAATCAGCCTACAACCAGTCATCCAGATATCCTCTAAGTGTCATGTACCACCTTAAAAGATCTTTGGTTTTCCTAGTAACTAAACATCCAGTCAAATCTTTATATCTCAGCAGAAAGCAAAAGCATGACCAGGTTTTTGGGCATAAGGAGCAACTCATTTTTGCAGACAACTGAGCTCTGTTCTTAATACTCCAATACAACCACTAGCAACCACTGTATCAGAGTAGGTAATTTTTTGAATTAACTTTAAGTGTTTTGTCTCTATTTTATTGATAGGTTATCTCTTAAGAAACACAATTCACTTTTTTATTCTTCTGTGGCTAAGTATTTCAGCAATATGCTGATGAAAATACATCAACAAAATGAATTAGAAAAAGAATTAAAAGGCAAGTCACATGAGCAAGCTCTCTGGGAATTCTGCTTTAAAAAAAAAAAAAAAAAAAAAAAATCCCCCCAAAAAACATTGCAGAATAGAGAATGGTAATTTTGAGAGAGATAGTTCATCCCCTACAATCTTTGTTATGCATATCAAATGCAGCCTCCAGACATTGAATAAAATAAACTGGCAATAAATGTAGTCATGGTGGAAAAAAGGAAATTAAAGGTCACAAGCAAGGAATTACTAAAACTCAGAATTACTTTTCCCTTCAAGAGGAATGCCAAAAGATTGGGTTTGTACTTTTCCATATAAACTATTTCAGTAGTTGTTATTTTCCTGTAGTTTGCAAGATAACTTTTCAAGATTGCCAAAGTATATGATTTCAATTTTTAAAAGCTCTGAGGCCCTAGAAAACAGCAATGTTTACCACATATAAACCCAGCTAAAAGTTAGAAGTCAATCTCATTTTCTCTTTTAATACATTTGTTATAAGGAATTGTTATGTGGGCATTTTTTAAACAAAGGACATTTAAAGCAGAAAAACCTAGAAGAGCAGAAGAGCTCTTTCTAGTTCATTTTAGTTCAATTTTAGTTCAATTAGGAGAGTTCCAGATTAAACAAAATATTGTACATTTTGTTTCCTTGTAACTGTACTTTTGCAAACACCTGTGATAAAAAAAGCTTGATGAATTAGGGCTTGTATTTCAATGTTATCATTCATATTTCAACGAAAGTAATCTTTTCTTTTTCTTTCCAGTTTATCTGCTCATTATAAATACTCAGGTAGCTTTGGCAGCATTTACAGTTGTAAGGATTTCGTATTATTATTATTTTCTTGCTTCATTACACACACTGGGCCATTTAATGTTGAATTTAATGGAGAGCAGATCGTCTTCCAAGCAATGCAAACACATCAAGGTAAGAGTCTGTTGTGTTTGGAAAGGTTAGCAGATGTTTTTATAAGAGCAGGTGAAAGTTACTGTTGTTTATCTTGGTTTTGCAATTTACATTGCATTCTCTTTCACAAAGAGGATGCATTTAGTTCTGCATTCATGGCAACAATAAGATAATTTCTGGTAGCTTTCAGCCTGTTTTTTTTTGGGGGGTAGACAGCGCACTTTTAGTTGAGAAGAATAAATATACTGCATATAACTTAAAATGAATATTCTCTGTTATGCCTTGACAGCCAATGTCTTTGTTATTGTATGAGAGGCTGATATTAGAATCATAGAATAGTTAGGGTTGGAAAGGACCTTAACATCATCGCGTTACAGCCCCCCTGCCACATGCAGGGACACCTCACACTAAGCCATGTCACCCAAGTCTCCGTCCAATCTGGCCTTGAACACCGCCAGGGATGGAGCATTCATAGCTTCGCTGGCCATCCCATTCCAGTGCCTCACCACCCTCACAGTAAAGAACTTCCTCCTGATATCCAATCTAAACTTCCCCTGTTTAAGTTTTAACCCATTACCCCTTGTCCTATTGCTACACTCCCTAACAAAGAGTCTCTCCCCAGCATCTTTGTAGGCCCCCTTCAGATACTGGAAGGCTGCTGTGAGGTCTCCATGCAGCCTTCTCTTCTCCAGGCTGAACAGCCCTTACTTTCTCAGCCTATTTTCATGCATGGGAGGTGCTCCAGTCCCATGATCATCCTCGTGGCCCTCCTCTGCACTTATTCCAGCAGTTCCATATCCTTCTTATGTTGAGGACACAAGAACTGCACACAATACTCCAGGTGAGATCTCACGAGAGCAGAGTAGAGGGGACAGGATCACCTCCTTCAACCTGCTGGTCACGCTGCTTTTGATGTAGCCCAGGATACGGTTGGCTTTCTGGGCTGCGAGCGCACACTGAAGCTGGCTCATGTTCATTTTCTCATCGACCAACACCCCCAAGTCCTTTTCCACAGGGCTGCTCTGAATCTCTTCTTCTCCACCCACCTTGTAGCTGTGCCTGGGATTGCTCTGACCCAGGTGTAGGACCTTGCCCTTGGCGTGCTTAAACTTCATGAGGTTGGCATCAGCCCACCTCACAAGCATGTCAAGGTCCCTCTGGATGGCATTCTTTCCCTACAGCATGTCAACCGAACCACACAGCTTGGTGTCATCGGCAAACTTGCTGAGGGTGCACTCAATCCCACTGTCCATGTCGCTGACAAAGATGTGGAACAAGACCGGTCCCAACACCAATCCCTGAGGGACACCACTTGTTACTGGTCTCCTGTGGAGGATTGGCTTGTCGAAAAAGGTCAAAAGGTCATGCTCCCATCAACGAGCTGAAACAAGACATCTGTGTAGAAGATGGTGCAAACCTCTCACGCCAGATAATGAGGAAATGAAGGACACCGGCAAACAGCAACATACTATGACCAATCACAGCCAAGGCCACTAAGTGATAAGTGCATGAGAAGGAGGATGGTGGGGGGGTGCACGGTGTAGCTGCAAAAATGTAGAAGCTACAAACCAATGATCTTGTAACATGTAAAAGCTGTAAGCCAATGATCTCTCTGTAACCAAACTATAAACATGCAAGCAAGGTATATAAGTATCCATCTGCTTAGCAATAAACGAGACTTGTCGGTCATCATCTGATGAGCTCGTCTCCCAGCGATTCCCACAGTCTCCAGCTGGACACTAAGCCACTGACCACAACTCTGTGTGCAGTTATCCAGCCAGTTCTTTATCCACTGAGTGGTCCACCTATCAAATTGATATCTCTCCAATTTAGAGACAAGGATGTCGTGTGGGACAGTGTTGAACGCTTTGCACAATTCCAGGTAGATGATGTCAACTGCTCTACCCCTGTCTGTCAGTTCTGTAGCCCCATTATAGAAGGCCACCAAATTGGTCAGGCAGGATTTCCCCTTAGTGAAGCCATGCTGGCTGTCACCAAGCACCTTGTTGTTTTTCATGTGCCTTAGCATGCCTTCCAGGAGAATCTGCTCCAAGATTGTGCCATGGACGCAGGTGAGACTGGTTGCTCTGTAGTTCCCTGGGTCTTCCATTTTCCCCTTCTTGAAAATGGGGGTTATATTTCCCTTTTTCCAGTCGTCGGGAACCTCACCTGACTGCCATGATTTTTCAAATATGATGGCCAGTGGCTTAGCAACTTCATTCGCCAGCTCCTTCATGACCCGTGGATGGATTTCATCAGGTCCCATGGACTTGCGCACATTCAGGTTCTTAAGATGGTCTCGAACCAGATCCTCTCCTACAGTGGGCCCAAGGTCTCCATTCTCACAGTCGCTGTGTCTGCCTTCCAAGTCTTAGGTGGTGCAGTCAGAGCATCTGCCAGTGAAGACTGAGGCAAAGAAGTCATTAAGAACCTCAACCTTTTCCAAATCCAGGGTAGCCAGTTCTCCGGACAGCTTCCAGAGAGGGCCCACATTGTCCCTAGCCTGTCTTTTATTCGCTACGTACCTACAGAATCCCTTCCTTATCCTTAACATCCCTAGCCAAGTTTAATTCTAACTGGGCCTTAGCTTTCCTAACCTGATCCCTAGCTTCCCGGACAACATCCCTGTATTCTTCCCAGATCGCCTGTCCTCGCTTCTACCTTTTATAAGCCTCTTTTTTCCCCTCAAAGTTTCCTCAACAGCTCCTTACCTATGCAAGAAGGTATCTGGCCCTCCTGCTGCACCTCCTTCTCATTGGGATGAAACACGCCTGAGCTTCTAGCAGGTGATCCTTGAACATCAACCAACAGTCTTGGGTCCCCTGCCCTCTAGGGCTATATCCTATGGAACCTTACAAAGCAGGTTCCTGAAAAGGCCAAAGTCTGCTCTTTTGAAGTCCAGGGCAGTGAGCTTGCTGCGCACTCTTCTCACTGTCCTGAAGATATTGAATTCAACCATCTCATGATCGCTGCAACCAAGGCTGCCCCTGGAGCATCATATTTCCAAGCAGCCCCTCCCTGTTGGTGAGCACGAGGTCAAGCAAGGCACCTCTCCTTGTCAGCTCCTCTATTACTTATACTACTATAATGTTCTTTCATGTCAATTGCTTCAATCTGTTCATCAGTATTCGGGATGCAGAGATAAATGTCTAGCAAACCAGACTGTTTTTGACATATATCAGTCAAACTCTGAAAGATAAATTGGGATACCTGGACCTTTTCATGTTCCCCTAGGATGACACAGTATCCTATAGCAGCAACTAAATTCTTTTGTTACATTCACACATGGCCAACATAGGGCTTCACTTTCACAGCTGAGGAATTTTTTAACACAAAAGCCTATCTGTCTGTGTCGCATCTCCAATAAGCTTTTCATCACAGCACCCAGATGTAATGCATTTATAGAAATGCTTATGCATCAAAAATAAAACTGTGCAAAAGGGATCTAATTACTGAAAAGAGAAACTGGGATGATTTTTTATTGGGATAAATTCAGGTGATTCATTATTAGCGAATGCAAATGTATTTTCAAAATATGACTGCCATCATCCCACAGGGTGAGTGTATGTCCAGGAAAATGTATCACAGCCTATCATGACCTAAGAGGACCTAGTGAGCAATGAGATATTTATTGCAGTAACTTTTCCTTGCATTACTGTCCCACAAGTGTAATTCATCCCTCCATTAAATTCATGTATGAAAAATTAGGGTAGGGAACACCAGGGACAATTTGCTTATATTTATTATAAGTTACACACATTAAAACAGTTTTTAGGGTAAAGTATAAGGGAGAGGGCTTGAAATTATTTGTGAGTTTTTATCGAACCACGATCTCTTAAATGTTACCTATCTACAATTTCATCATATGCAGCTCAATAATGAAAATATGGAAATAGAGGAAAACATGGTCAAACTAGAAACTTCAAGCCCATAGTCCCTCTATAGAGCAGGCACTGCTGCTTCACTTTGCTTGTAAAAATAGCCCCTGTTTGAAATTGCTGGCTTTGCAATATATTCCAGAAATATCTTCCAAAATCTAGAACATTACGAGAGAGACCCAGGAGCTTTCTGAACACATTGGTCAATGACGGTGTCTTTCTTACCATTGCTGAAATACAAAATGGGCTTCTAAACTAAGAAAGGTGCTTCAGTTTTACAGAAAAAATATGCATGTATATTTATATATCCTTTCTGAGCAAAGTTTTCTTGGACCACCACCTTCAGGATTCTACCACCATATTATTTTTATTAGGCTTTACACACCATGGGTTGCTAACAATTAAAAGGCATCAGTGCTTACTTCTGAAACATCCTTCACATGACTGGCAGTCATTTTTGTCCTAAAAATAAAAAAAAAATAAAAAAATTTAAAAGAAAAATATACTTGTGAAAAAGAACCACAGAAAGTTTGGGAATAACACCACAAAACACACGGAAAGCATGTTCTCTCCAGCTTTCTCTAGAGACCTTTGCAGCAGCAGTACAGCACTTTGAGGCAAATGCTCGTAGCACAGACCCAGAACTGCTGCTCTTGGGAAGCCTGAGCATTTTGCTCAGCCACTGTGACCTGCAAAAAGTACTGCTGCTGAGTCTGTAAAATATTTCCAGCTCCACCAGCCATCTGCAATTTCTCCCACCCCATCATCACAGGCTAAAGCTGTTGAAAACCTCTGAGAAGTCATGCACGGTAGAATTCAAAGCTCTGTGTAAGACCTATGAAGTTTCTTCCTTTAGCCTTGCTGATTCATATGAAGAAGCTTTTAAACTCTATTAGACACAGGATAAGTTTATAAAATCCCTGGGACTTACCAAACCACTTTTCAGGATGACAGCTTTATTTGGCATTAAATACTCATTAGCACTGAAGGTCATTTAAGGCTACTGGATAAAATATATATGAAATTTTCAGGATTAACTCATTTTGAAACATGATTTTAGGACAAGAGGTTAGAATACTTGGCGGAATACTGAAGCCTGGTATTTCAAGACTTTTCTCAAAAATACCTTCTCTGATTAACCTCATTGTCTAAAACATTGCGCCTCACTGGACATAAACAAGACCTCAACCTAAATCATCTTTTTCAGACAAGTTAGAGAAGTGTTAAATACAAGGACAGTAGTGACCCCCAGCTACTGACAGAGCTTTACACAACATGGGACTCCTTCTATTAAAAACCAAACATCTAAGTGAATACATTTTCATAAAATGGCAAGATAAGCATACTTCTATTGAGGTGCAAGTCAGGATGACTGTCATTGAAGTGAGTGGCACATTGGAATACAAATGGTGCAAGAAAAGCAATCAGATCCCTATTTTCCTTTTGCCTCAAAATTCATGCTGTGATTTCAGCATCTCAGTAGTCACCATTATTTCTGCTGTTCTTGCCATGCATTATAGAAACTGTCACTTTTCAAATTTATGCTATCTTTTATAGCTTGGGTTAAAGAACACTTAGAGCACTTTCAGTGTTTGATATACCTTTACTCTAGAACAGAAATGAGACTCCTTTATTAATTTAAACCCAGCCTACCAGGCTATTCACAATAGCAGTCTCTGTGAATTTTAATGGGATCACTTGAATGACTAAGAACTTCTTACATAACAAAAGCTTTGCAAAATTGCAAAGCTTTTCTGATTTAATGATGAAAAAGTACAAAGGATACAATAGCTAAAACTTCATTGTTGACTGTATGACTCAAAAGGCCACAATACATTCCTTATTAATTTCATTAATCAGCTGGTTTTAGTTTCCTAAGAAGATCTGTAAAGTAACAGAAGTAAATATTATGTCAAATTACTACTTCTATCATAAACCCTGATACTGTCAGCCTTGTTTCTTTCCTGAAAAAAGTCCTTCCTTTATAGAAGGAAAAATTGTTGCGCTATGGACAACAGAAAAGCCACACCGTTCAATATACATTCATTTACTTTGTTTCATTTTGATGGCAATCCATTTGAAATCTTTGTCACATTTTCATTTTGTCACAGTCATATGACGAGTAAACACTGCAAGTAAGTAAAGCCATCAAAAACACAGCCTAAAACGAAACAACTGAACAAGTGACCTTCCCCTAAGACACTGCACACAAGAGACTATTCCATCCAACCCCTCATTTCCCTAGATTAGATAAAATCATCATTCTTTTACTTAGCATTATTTAAATCTGGCCCATTGATATCATTTGCAATCAACACTCATGGGTAGAAAGCAAACAGGCATGGCTTACCTCACAGTATAGCAGTGTTTTCCACTTCAGCATGCCTTGCTGCTACAGGACATACACATCTGGAACCAACACACACTCACTGTCACCAACTGCTTTCCACAAATCCCTTGATTATTAATCAGTGCACTTGCTCTTCATTCACTAAACCTCATTCCACATACTGCTCAGAGTTCAACAAACTCAGGCTTTCATTGCAAGAATTCACATACAAACCAATGCAGTGATACTTTACACTGGATATTTCTTACTATATCAAGACTTTTTGCAGTGATCTGTGTTTATTTAAGAAAAAAATAAAATAAAATAAAATAATAAAATAAAATAAAATAAAATAAAATAAAATAAAATAAAATAAAATAAAATAAAATAAAATAAAATAAAATAAAATAAAATAAATTTGTTGCAAAGTATTTACCCAGAAGTAAGCAGAAGGAGCAGTTGGTTTTCCCCTTGTAGCACTCTATGACTTCTATCTTTACTATTTTGTTACAGACACAATTTTTCAGTATTGAAGAATTCAAAAATGTGTAACACACAAAAAACTAACCACATGGCTTTAGGAAGTTAACCATTCTCAATGGCCACCAACCACTTAGGAGTCTACATGGACTTTTTTGAAACATCATCTGCCACAGAGCACACTTATTTCTGTTGCAGCAACTAGCTTCAACCCTTGTTGAGTATTTATTCCTTGTGGAATAAATAACCTCAAAAAGGACAGGAAACTAGCATTTATTGCATGTACTTATGTATACACAAATAAAATATATATGTAAATATATATCCAGATTTAGCTATCAAAGGCTTTTGAAAGAGCTATCAACAGGGCTATTTGAGCTAATCATCTGGGGTCAAAAACACTGGAAATTTTCTCTTTAAGAGCTTGGCCAAAGTCAGTATTTTTCACACACACAAAAAAATATGACAACAGTTTTTCAACCTTCCTTGCACAAACTTAAATTTTAATGAGAAAGGAGAGCAAAAGCCTCTGGGTCTTCTGGCTTAAGCAACATTACAGAATCACAGAATCACAGAATCCCAAAGGTTGGAAGGGACCTCAAAAGATCATCTAGTCCAACCCCCCTGCAAGAGCAGGGTAACCTACAGTACATCACACAGGAACTTGTCCAGGCGGGCCTTGAATATCTCCAGTGTAGGAGACTCCACAACCCCCCTGGGCAACCTGTTCCAGTGCTCTGTCACTCTTACAGTAAAGAAGTTCTTCCTGATGTTAACGTGGAACTTCCTATGCTCCAGTTTACACCCATTGCCCCTTGTCCTATCACTGGATATCACTGAAAAAAGCCTAGCTCCATCATCCTGACACCTACCCTTTACATATTTGTAAACATTGATGAGGTCACCCCTCAGTCTCCTCTTCTCCAAGCTAAAGAGACCCAGCTCCCTCAGCCTCTCCTCATAAGGGAGATCTTCCACTCCCTTAATCATCTTTGTGGCTCTGCGCTGGACTCCTTCAAGCAATTCCCTGTCCTTCTTGAACAGAGGGGCCCAGAACTGGACGCAATATTCCAGATGCGGCCTCACCAAGGCTGAGTAGAGGGGGAGGAGAACCTCTCTTGACCTACTAACCACTCCCTTTCTAATGCACCCTAAGATGCCATTTGCCTTCTTGGCCGCAAGAGCACATTGCTGGCTCATGGTCATCCTCCTATCCACCAGGACCCCCAGGTCCCTTTCCCCTTCACTACTTTCCAGCAGGTCACCCCCCAACCTGTACTGGTACATGGGGCTGTTCTTCCCCAGATGCAAGACTCTACACTTGCCCTTGTTAAATTTCATCAAGTTTCTCCCCGCCCAACTCTCCAGCCTGTCCAGGTCTCGCTGAATGGCAGCACAGTCCTCTGGTGTGTCAGCCACTCCTCCCAGTTTTGTGTCATCAGCAAACTTGCTGAGGGTGCACTCAGTTCCCTCATCCAGGTCATTGATGAAAATATTAAACAGCACCGGTCCCAGCACCGACCCCTGAGGAACTCCACTAGTCACAGACCTCCAGCTAGATTCTGCGCCATTGACCACAACTCTCTGCCTTCTTCCTTTCAACCAGTTCTCGATCCACCTCACTACTTGATCGTCAAGCCCACACTTCCTTAGCTTATCTATGAGGATGCTGTGGGAGACAGTATCAAATGCCTTACTGAAATCAAGAAAAACTACATCTACCGCTCTACCATCATCCCTCCACCTAGTCACTTCCCCATAGAAGGCTATAAGGTTGGTCATACATGACTTCCCCCTCATAAAACCATGTTGGCTGTTCTTAATGACCCCCTCATCCTTGATATGCCTAGTGATGGAGTCAAGAATAAGTTGTTCCATCACCTTTCCAGGGATGGAGGTAAGGCTGACCGGTCTATAATTACCCGGGTCCTCCTTCTTGCCCTTCTTATAGACTGGTGTGACCTTTGCCATCCGCCAATCCTCAGGCACCTCGCCCATTTCTCACGACTTACCAAAGATGATGGAAAGTGGCCTAGCAATGACCTCTGCCAGCTCCCTCAGCACCCGTGGGTGCATTCCATCCGGACCCATCGATTTACAGATGTCCAGATTGCATAGCTGATCCCTAACCCAATCCTCATCTACCAAAGCAAACTCCTCCTTTGTCCTGACTCCTTCTGGGGCTATAGAAATCCGGGGCCCTCGGGGAGAGTCTGCAGGAGTAAAGACAGAGGCAAAGAAGGCATCACTGTATTTCAAATTTTGCTCTGTACAAGAATGTGCTCATATTACAACCAATTGGTACAGCACCTACTAACACATGTTCAACACTTACGAGTTTTAAGTGAGAGATAAGGCAGCTACCACTCTTCGTGCTGTCACCATTTCAACCAGTGAAAGAGGTATCAGAAGGAAGGTGGATTTTCTCTGAGAACAAGCCTACTAGAAAAAACAAGTGCCCAAGTGTCAAAGTATGAAATGAAAGCAAGCAGCCAACACCCTAGATATAAGTTTCACAATGGCACAATATATTATCACACCTGTGAATGCAGCATAGGCTGTTCTTCACTCAAGAGAGCATTTTGTCAGCAAAGGGATTAGCACTGACAAACGATGACACAAGATGCTTTTATTTCTGTCTGCAGGAGTCTCCTGCTCACCACAGACATGAAAACCACCAACCCTGACAAAATGTACAATCAAAAATGCTAAATTCTGGCATAAAAGAGTATAACAAAACAAAGCTATTCCATCCCTGAGCTCTTCTCTCACACTAACTTTGCCAAATTCACCCTCTGACAAACTTTCGGGCTCCACCAATTTTCAGGAGTAAGAAAATCAGAGGATCCTGGAGTTATCCAAGTTATCCACTTGATAACATTAACTACCTTCATAACCAGTCATATTTCTCTGCATGCATGCAAGGACTTTCTGTTTTCACTATATGAAACAAGAACCCTCTCTACTAATGGTTCACCAGTGAAGGCAAAGGAAAAAAATTATACATATATTTATACACATATATAAAAAAACAATGCAACTAGAGGAAATCCACTTTGCCACTGCAGATGTTAGATTGGTATGGTTTGGTGTCCATTTGAGTAACAGTAACTCTGTAAATTGTGGGACGTTCAGACCTTAGAACTGCACTTCAGGATTATGCCAAGGAACAAAGAGAAAGGAGAGTACCATAAGGCTGACCTTTCAGAAAGTCATGCAGTCAAAACTCATTTTCTTCACAGTCCATAGGCTGTCTCCCTGCAGTTATTCAATTTGATTCTGATTTCTTCTTTATGAGCAACTCTGAATTAAATGTGCCCAGAACATGTACAGTCCATGTCTTTAACAAATGTTTTGTTCTTGGTTATGCAACACACCAAACCTCATTAGTTTCTCATATTTGTTTCCACGCTCACGTTCACATTTGTTCCTCTACTTCTACATCACTTTCACTAAGCTCATTTGTTTGTCCCAACAGAATGTCGCTAATCACTCACATAAGATTCTCCCCAAAATACTGCAAAGATAGCTTTATTCCTAGAGCACTTATATTTAATGCTTCCTCCCAGTTCCTTATATCAAACAGCTGCATCTGGAGCTGACCACTTACTAGGGCTGCAGAACAGTCCTGTCCCACCACCTACCCAATTACTCTAACAGCCCCAACTGCTTCCACACTGCTAGGTACAACTCCCTTTCTCAAAGTAGACTCATTACACTGAACTCTTCATCACAGAAATACTTCATCACACAGAACAAATAATTCCTTTAAAAAGGAGCAGTTTTATTAAGATATATTCATAACTTTTTAAATCTTTTATCAGCAAGAAATCACAGAAAAGAACATGCAGTCTAGAACTGCATTATTGTGAAGCCCAAAGATCTCTCATTCCCACTACAAAAAGTATTATTTTTTCAAAGTACATTAAAGGAAATAATGGACCATCTAAAAAAACTGAGAAAGTTCCTACAGAGATACAACAGAGACAAAAAACTTTCTGAACTCTCAAATATAGCAGAAATGTCTTTAAATTAAATGCATTATTAGAATAAAAGACCATTATGAAGTACTGTAATATTTTAGCACTGGAAATAGAAGTGAAGTTGAGAAGATCAGATAAAAGCCCTATTTTATTTTCCTCATTACCTGTAGGAGCTTGAGGAAAATACCATACAGAATAACACTTAACACCTTGCACAACACCACTTGGTCCTGCCAGCAGTGACTCTGTTGAAAGCCTTTTACCATATCTGTAAACCTTATACAATTCCTGCCTGTATCCAGACAAAAACACTTCAGTGAACCATGCAGTTGCCAAGTGAAGTAGGAGGTGAAACTTGAATTCATGCTTTCTGAGCTCCTAACCTAGCACAGATTCTAATACTAATGGACGATTCCCCTCCTTTCCTCGAACCCCCACTCTGCTCTGCTGCTCTTCCTTGTCTACCCAACTTTATTATAGTGCTTTTAAGGAAAACTGACAATTTTTTTTTTTATGTTTGAACATCAGAGTATTTTTTGTTAGCACGATACTATGCCTAGCATGGAGAGAAGATCAGCAGTACACTTTATAGCCTCCTGCTCCCTTCTGTTTGCTATTTAAAGGAAAATTACACTAGAAGATTATTCAGTATCTTGCCATTTGGGAATTCAGTTGGAAAAAATTCCACAAATATCATATATAAAGAGCAGTTAAGTTCATTATCACCTTAATCTAGTGCTTCCTGGATAGGAAGCACAACAATCCTAGGTACACCCTAAACACAAACGGCTGAAGTGAAATTTTTAGACATTAATAAATCTTTGACATGACGGTTTAGTTTTGGCACCATCTCTTCTTAAGGAATAAGAACCTCAAAATCATGCCCAAATTTAGCCTAAAACCAAATCAAACCATAAAACCTGCAATTAGTATGCTCTAACTTTAGTCTAACTTACATGGATATTTCTACAATTTCTTAAAAAGCAATCACTAAGTAATAATTAAAAATAGTTAATCATAAGAACATCATTACATAAGGGAAGCATACAAATACTTATCAGTAGTCACATGGACTTCAAGATAAATTACATTTGGTTTTGTCCATTTTGTGGCATAAAATTTTGAGTCAGATTAAGACACTTACCCAAATGTGTTCACCAGACAACAGTACAGTGTATCCTCTAAATCTGCTACAGAGATTTAGAATCCATTTATTGGTACTGTAATGTGTGCTAAGCACATTCTTCTGCATTGCTGGAAGAATACTTTGTTCTTTAATTTAATTGATTAATTTGCTAATATGTGTTGAGTACTTTGAACATGTAACATTCTCCAGAACAGCTGAATGCTGTTACCAAAGCAGTGTGGGTCAGACTTTTTTAGACTGTAGGTAAATGTGTCTTTTCAGATATTTAAGGATTATACTGCATAAAGGGCACCTTTTACAAAGGCATGTAGTGATAGGACAAGGGGCACTGGCTTTAAACTGACAGAGGGTAGATTTAGATTAGATATTAGGAAGAAGTTCTTTATTGTAAGGGTGGTGAGGCACTGGAACAGCTGTGGCTGCCCCATCCCTGTCAGTGTTCAAGGCCAGGTTGGACGGGGCTTTGTGTAACCTGGTCTAGAGGAAGATGTCCCTGCCCATGGCAGGGGAGCTGGAACTAGATGAGCTTCAAGGTCCCTTCCAATCCCAACCATTCTATCAACCTAGCCAACAAGTGAGAAGTTAGTTGTGAGTAATAGAGTCTAAGTACTTGACAGGAAATATTTTTCTAAGACAATTATGGAACAAAATTAGAAAGCCAGTAGAAAATGTTTGAGAAATAAATAGGTGATTTTTATAACCGAGGGACAAATGTATCCTGCTTGTGCAAGTGCAGAAAATGTAGAAAACCCAAGTAGCCTTTACAGGGATGAGAGTTAAGATCAGGATTTTGCAGGCTCAAGGCAGCCCTACAAAGAAAAAAAAAAATCCTAATATTTAAAAACTAAAACAACTGCACACAGGGACTAACCAAAACCGCTGCTGGGACAAAGAGGTGATTAGCCACACAAAAGGACTCACAATCTACTGTGCCCATACATTTCACTCTTCACCGAATGTGCAACATCCTGCTCCGGGGCAGGCAGCTAAGAGTGGATAGGTTGGCAGATTAATCATTCCCCAGCCTTCTCTCAGCCATTCCCATTGTACACTAAACTCTGCTTACAATGTTGTCAATATCATCTATCAAAGACCAACACACAGTCAAACAGATACACAGCGCAAACAATTGTCCCCTCTCCCCCTAGTAATAACACCACAATCAGGAGTTTCACCTAATCTGAATTACTTTAGGTGTTCAACAGAAATAAAATTATTTCTATAAATGATTCTTCATTATCTCTACTCTAGTGAAGAATCTGAATTGGGGTCATCTTAATTTTATTTGTACGCAGCATTTCCAGAGTGTGTTACCTGAACTCTGCATAAATCAATACCACTGCTGCACTTAATATGATCTTCTACCGAAATAGCAACTCTGCTTCTAGAGAGTCTGTTTCAAATGCAGTTACTTAACAGAAGAGGATGACATGTAGGTTTCACAACACAGGCATAAAGTCCAAATCTCATGGGGAAGGGTGAGAAGACAGACACATGAATTTACATCAGCAGCGAATAATATGACATGCCCGCTTCCTAACTCCTGCTTTTTCATAACAGAAATACAGGTTAGAGAGTACAACTGAGGCACAAGGGCACGCTCCAAAAGTTTGATTTTCCACCTAGAATTCAGTAATCAAATTCTACTGGATATGTGAAAACCTCCAAAACATTGGTGAAAATCCAAGAACTGCTGAACATCAATCCTCTTCAAAAACTGAAACTCAGGAGTTTGGGGTTCAGCATACATTTATCTTTAATTTCTATGGGTTTAAAACTTCAAGTGTTTATTTGATTTACAAATTCTTTCCAAATAAAAAGAAAATAAAAAAAGGAAATAAAAAAAAGAGTTAGGGAGAATATATTAAATTTAGTCCAGGTTCACAAATCTTGGTTAGCTCAGGCTTGCCTTGTTTCATGTTGAAACACAACTCACTTGCTCTAACATTTCATTATAAAAGTCTTTAATGAGTCTGCTCTGAATCCGGGAATTTTATTTAAAACACATTAAATCGACACTAGAGGCTGACAAAAAGGATCAAAAGAAACTTAAAATCATACCGTTCAGATTTTAGAGACATCCAATATATCCCAGTAAACATCACCTCTTCAATGTCAGCATTTAACAGCAACCACAACACTTTTTTTATGTATCTTACTGAACACAAAGAGTATTCTAGCAGGAAGTTTCAAGGACAGGCGTTTTGTCCTCTGCCTTGGCATTATAGATTTAAAGATCCAAAAGAGCAAGGGGCCCTTATCTGCCTTTTTAGAAGACACCTCCACTTATTATTTATCAATGAATCAAAAAAAGAACCAAGAATAGGTCTTCCCTAAAATCACAAATCTGGATGAAATCATATTAAATCTGTGACAAAAGCAAGCCACAGAAAAAAGAAAGTTACCAAACTTCAAGAATATTTAACTGTATGTTGCAATATAATCCTACCTATGTGCTGAGTTCTCCTGCAAACTAGAGTTTGTTTGGTTGTTTCCTTTCTTGAGTTCCCTATTATTCTACTGAAATCAATAGTCACTTGAGCCATATTCTGGGTTGCACTGTTCCTCCTTCTGGCAATTATTTACTCCTCTTCCTCTTTCTGAGAGGATCTGAAGTGATATTAAAGTGGGAATAGCAACCCAGAGAGTTGTATTAGACCCAGAGAGAGTATTAGCCATGTTCCCTTAAAATACATTCACATAAGGAGTATAATATTTGTACTAGCACAATAGCTTCTGAAGTGTGCTGCACTTCACACCTTTTTGGGAAAACTGGTGACTGCATGTAACATTTAATCAAAGATCCACTCTACCGTAAAATAGCAATTTCTCTTCAATTTTCCACTTAGTAATTCAAAAACTCTTTCAAATGTCAACTGCTGGCAACTTTTGCGCTGCCTACAACTTGGTCAGCATAATTAAAAGAAATATCATTACCATGTTAATAACTTAGTGCCTCCAAGGGGTAGTTAGATAGTCCTACATCAGAAAAAGAAGCTTCTTTTTCAGCCCAATTCTTAACTGTAAAGTGATTCTTAACTGTAAAGTGATAACATTTACTACAATTTCCTAGTTTATTTCATTTTGATTTGTGGAAAACGATTTCTTAACAGACAGAGTGCAATAGGTTCATAGTTCTGCTGGAAGCAGCTGGGAAATTTTCATATCCATTATTAAGATGGAGAAAAGAAAAAGTGGGCAGTCTCTAAACAAAACTGCAAGAGGAAGTTATAGGGGCAAAGGGCAGTTGCCTGTATTAAAATATAGGGAGGTGCCTGGGAGTAGCTTTCTACACTTTATAATATATTCTAATAAAATAGGCTTATACCTCAAATTACATGCAGTATCTTAATCCTTTTTAACCTCTGCAGAGTAAATGGTCTGAGATACAAAAAGAAAGGAAGGTCACGTCCCAGACCCTGGCAACGCTCAAGGTCAGGTTAGATGATGCTTTGAGTAACCTGGTCCAGTGGAAGGTGTGCCTGCCCATGGCAAGAGGGTAAGAACTAGATGATCTCTAAGGTCCCTTCCAACCCAAATCATCCTGTGATTTTATGATCTTTACACAAAATAGTTATTGTTCATATATGCATTCTCATGCATGCCACTTGTAAACACAGAAATGTAAGGCACATTCATAATAAAGGTTTTGTTATTAATGAGGATTGTTAGTTTGTGCTATCAAGAAACAAGTAACAGATTTTAATGCAGTTTTCTTTTTATTTGGTTTCTTTTTTTTTTCCTTTTTGTCATAAAAAAGGAGCTTTTAGTAATCTACACTTATACTGCATTCATGCATGTGTTTGGTTTTTTTTTTTTTTATAGAAGCAAGGTGTTAAAAGGAAACTTTAAACAGCTTAGGCATCATTCAACCTGTCACAATATACAGGAAGCAGTATAGTGCACCTGTTTCATTAGAGTATTAATCCATGGCCTTATGCAATGGTATGTTCCTGGATTCCCACAGTATGTGCGGTTTTATCTAATAAATTGCACCAATCACGGAGTTTTGACTCACCTTAGTAGCTCACCTTTACCTTACAAGAAACTGAATTGCTTCCCGTGAACTTGCTTGGCAGGGAAAAAATTAAATACTAAGTATAAACATAAACTGCCTTTTGTGGAACCTAATAAAAACAGTATTGAAAAAGTTAAACACCAGAAATAAAGCAAAGAATTATAGTACCACACACTGAATGAATCTCCCTAGTAACATAGGCGTAACTAACTAGTAACTAACATAGGAGGCACAAATAAGCTTTAATCAGCCTCAGTCCATATGGAGAGAACATTTATACAGTGAAAATACAACTAGCAATATTCATAACACTACAACAATCTACTGTCTGTGCCTTGATTTGAGAACTCCTTGTTAAGCAAGAGCACAAAATGCTCCTTCACTCACTGAGCAATGATGAACGAATTGTTAGAGGCTGAGCTCTCCAGTAAACAAACTTGCCCATATTCAATTAACTCTATCACCACTGCTAGTCCCTTCAACAATTACAAGCAAATAAATGTCTGCCGTTTCATTTCAATTCTTCATCATTATGCCCATTAATAATAGCACGAGGGGAAAATGAGGAATCATGATAATTCAACTGATACACAACAGTATTAGGGTAGAAATGCCACAAGACTGTTGTCTATTGACCTGGAATTGTTAAACAAAACAAACAAACAAACAAACTACAAACAAAAAACAACAAAAAAAAAAAACAACAAAATAAACAAACATGACTCCCCAACACACAGAGTCTGAGTTATTAATTTTGAGAATTCAAAGAAGACAGATAAAGTGTAAGATACCTAGAAATAGGCAAATACAAAGTCTGCCTCTAAGAAGCAGGAAGAAGGAAAAGATGAAAAACTAAGGAGATACAATCTAGTTTAATTTCAACTTGCAGAAAAACACAGAATAATCAAACTTGGTACCTAAAAAGTATCAAAAAGCTGAATAACAGCCAACATGAAAGTGTCAAAATCAATCACGTAAAAACACCTCTTCAGGCAGTAAGTGGCCTTACAGAGAGAGGAAAAACAGACACTAACACTTATCTTGAAGCTGCTTCATACCATTTTTCCATTCTTTTTCCCATTTTGAAAAAAATGGTCTAAATGAAACTTCTATGAGATCAATGCTGAAGTTATGAGAAAACAGTGACCAAGCTGTAACTGTCATTTCTCCAAATGAGAAATATGTGTTAACAGGCTCTGCTGGGATGTTCTCTGCCCAATATTATTCATTAGTTTCATTAACATCTGGACAATAGAATGCAGTATATACTTATTAAACTGTCAGATTACATCAAGCACAAAGGAATGGAAGGCACATCAGAGGCAAAGATTAAATTCAAAATTAAATTGACAAGGTGGAGAAAAGCCCTGTAAAGAAGATCCCATAAGACAGGGATGGAAATATCACCCACACAAATATAAGATGGGTAAAAAATGGCTAGGTTGAAGCTTTAAAGAATATAAACGTTAGAATAAATCACAAGCTGAACATATAATTAAGCATGATAAATGAATGGTACTGTCTGAAAGACTATCATTCTAAGATGAAAGGCTAAACCATAGTCAAGTAAGAAACATCTTTTCCGGCATCTGCTAAGAAAGAGCATTTTGCTCTTCTCCAGGGCCAGAGTAATTTGTTGGAATTCCTCATATAACAGTGTAAGAGTTTTTTTCTTTTATTTCTGTTCCAGCTCAGGGTCACTCGAGTGTCATTTCTTCATACTTCTGCCAGAGATCACTAGAACTAGGCTGTATTATGGACTATATCTTGAATACATATGGCTTTATAAATGCTTCCTGCCATACCACTAGGATACTGCATTCATTCTTCAGATTTGCATAACAGATTTACCTCCCTTTTGTCTTGGCATTCAGTCACACTCACCAATATTCATAATCTGTTTAAAAATCCTTAATATTTCCTTATGTTTTTGTGAAAAATGAGCTTAGCACTGCACTAAACACGGAAAGAATTTGGGAAACAAGAACTCATTCACACGGTGGATGGAAGTAAAATCTCTCCCAGTACTGTCATTCAAATTAGGACTGTGACACTGGAACAGATTCCTGAAGGAAGGTAAAGTCGACGGTGAAGGTCAAACACAACCCCCCCCACCCCCCAAAAAAAAACCAAATAAGCAAGCAAAAACCACAATCCCCCCTACCAAAAAAAAAAAAAAAAGTTTTTCACTACTGCAAAAATGTATTCTTTTTTCTGTACAAAGTTTCTGTTTTTTTCAAGGGTTTGCCTCAGCAAGGAAGCCTCAGCTTTCTTCTACATCTTAATAGCACATGCTTTCACCACAGCTGGGTACAAAAACTATACACAGGCATTCAGCAGTGATCAAGGTATTGGAAAGCATAAAAACTCAGCATGACAACTCCAGCAACAGGATGGGATGAAAAAAGAGAAGAAAAGAACAAATGAAAAAAATCAGTGCAAAACATGAGTGACAGGCACTGTGGGGCTGCTGCACATCAGCCATGGAGAATTCCCTTTTCTCCACTGTGCATTACAGTACTCTGTGAGAGAAGCACCATGTTTGAACTATCTCAAAGGACATGAAAAGTGAGAACTGGAGATTATGGCTGAATTTGACAGCTGAGTTATTAAGTCTATTTTTTTCAATTTAACACTTTTCTTTTGTACATACGTGTAGATTTTCTGCGCCATATCACTATTTGGTGACTATCTGTATATTTGCCCAGAAGTTTTAATGTTCTAAATATAGTTAGCATGCAAAATAAAAAATATGGAACCTGAAGTTGGTTTAGGTTTTGGTTTGCCCAAGACCAGACTTCTAAGAAAATAAAGCTGAGCTTATAAAATACTATTTCTCATTCTGAATCTGAGAAGGAAAGCTATTCAAAAACAAATGAAACATTTTCACAGAACTTGATCAGTAAGAGTCTGGCATACAATACGTATACATGCTGGATCACACAGATGCTGTAATGCATCACCTATGTAGCACCTATGCTGTAAATTGTATTAACTGAAGTTGCATTGAACTTAATGTGCACATGTTGCACAGCAGAACAGTGAGCTCTTCTGACAGAGGAACTTATTGCAGCACATGAATAAACCAGCTACTCATCATCAAACCAGCTACTCCTCATCAGGGTACTGAATCCAATCTGAGTGGGACTCAACTGAGATGACACATAAAGCCAGCTCTAACAGGTTTGATCTTGAGTTTCTCTAGACAGCAACAACTATTATCAGCTGCACAAGCACAAGTATTCCTGGACAAAGGGTTAACTTATGAAGTGAAATTTTATTTGCAAAATAAAAAATACATAATACTGAAAAAAATAATCTAGTTGTCAGGTATGCATATCTTATCAACTTATGTAAGGAAGCAGTAGTAAAGAAGTGCATGAAGTTAAAATACAAGCTATTCTATATTTTGCTTCATCTAGAGATTCAGAATGTACTTGCTATAGTATGCAGTTAAAATTACAATTTTGGTTGCTGACAGATTCTCTAAGGCAACAACTACATTCATACATTTCTGCTCGACTAATTAGAATGTCTGCAAAAAAAGCTGGAGTCATCTTGGTTGAGCACAATGGCTGAAGGATAAAGTCTCTTCCAATGAAGCTCAAATGAATCTAAAGCAGAAGCAAGAATAATAACTCTTGGACACTACAGAATTCATACTCGTTAGATATTGCTGTTCATTTTTTAACATTATGTACCATGCCCTTTCTTCTTCCACTCTCACTCTCTAACATTTGCCAGTACTTTTAAAGATGGGACCTTGAAACTACTCCTGATGCTCTTGGTAAGGCACACATCCTTTGAGTGCAAGGAAAAAAAAAAAAATCCCTTTTGTTATTGATTATGCTTTCTATACAAATGAGTTCCAAGTTTGGCAGAACGGGCTTCTAATGAAGAAGTTGTACAAACCTGAACTGCATTTGATCATCTCAAATAACTGGTAACAGATCTTTCTCTTTGGCATTGTTTTCACTTCAACACTTCTTAACTTAAAGAGTGATCTAATGAACCTCAGTGGAGAGTAGGCAGGGCTACCACTGATCTGGTAATTTAAAAGGAACCCATTCTATGGCTCATTCAGCATCACATCATTCCTGTAAATACAACAGAAACAGTCTTCTGGAAGTGATTTCAGGATTAAAGTTCAATCTCTGACAGCCAGACAGCTCCTTTATGCTTTGGGCTTTCTTTTTTCAGTTAGAACGATTTCAGTATTTTTACCCAATATCGCTATTTATTCTTGTCACTATTCATCAATTTATGCTTAAAGCAACCTGAACATGTTGTTACCTGTCAATTCAGGATTTAGATTTACGTAATATATCCCATGAGAAAGTTTCCAAAAATAACCCTTCAGATCTCCACATACCACTATAAAGCAGCGAAACATAAGTGTATGAAAAGTGCCCACAGATGAACAATAGGTAAACACAAAATAAACCTAGAAGAGAAAGCTCAGGGGGGGATCTTATCAATTTTTATAAATACCTAATTGTAGGGTGGTAGTGGAAGCCTTCCAACCTCAGACATCCTCTGATTCTCTGAACTGCAGAACACTTTGCAGGTATATAGTAGCTCGTTTGATTATCAGGACTTACATCAATATAACTGAACCCCATCCAGTGTTCCAAAATTATACGATTCTGCTCCTAATCTGTTTTTATGAGGGACTTACCACAGAGAAATTACTCTGAAGACAACTAGGAAATAAGATATTTTGGAAATGGAGTAAAATGTACTTTCAAACCTGCTTTTAGACTCTGGTACATTTCAATAAATCACATTACTTTGCAGAAGACACATGGAGTACATAAAGCATTTATATTAAAGCTAGATACAGTAATTACAGGTATCCTAGCTATTAAGAAGAATCCATTTGCAGTGACATTTTCACAGACAAGTACAGTAGATTTAAGGCAGACAGATGTTCTACAATGAGGATGATAAACAACCATGGAATAGAATTCCTGTCAAAAAGTTTCTCTGAGCAGCTACATCAGTTTAAATTAAAATGCACAAAATATTAATTCTCTCCAGATTTAATGAGCAAAGAAGCATTCATTGAAAATATTTAATTTACTTTACATTTGCACTTCAGACTTGTTTTCTTAAAGAAAAGCTAATATTGATCAGTGTTTACAAAATTTCTTTTGTTATTAACTTATCTGTCCTTTCTTAGATTCTCAGTTTGCAAAAATGTTACATTAGAATATGCTCAGTATTGCCACTTTGTCATTAGCAGAATATTAATGGCTGCTGTCACCCTCCATTTCTATGCAAACTTGAATCATAGAATTGTAGACTATCTCAAGTTAGAAAGGACCCATAGGGATCATTAAGTCCAACTCCCTGCTCTTCACAGGACTACTTAAAACTAAACCATATGACTAAGGGCATTGTCCAGACACCTCTGACAGGCTTGGTGCCATGACTACTTCCCTGGGGAGCCTGTTCCAGTGATCAACCATTTTCTCAGTGAAAAACCTCTTCCTAATGTCCCATTTAAATTTCCCCTGACAGAGTCTGATTGAGTTTCCTCACGTTCTGTCACTGGTCACCAGAGAAGGATATCAGCACCTTGCCCTTCACTGCCACTATGAGGAACTTTAGACCACAATGAGGTCATCTTCTCCAAGCTAAACAAGCCAAGTAACGTCAGTCTGAACAGTTGACTTATGAGGTCTGTTGCAGGAGATAAGCATCAAAATCTATTCCAAGTAACTTCACTTTATATGAAGCACTGAATACAGCTTTAAAAGAGCCAAACAACCCTCTAGGATGAGCAAAAGAATTGGTTTTGGAAAACATCTCCATAATAACAGAAGAGCTGGGAAAAAAAAGTTACTGTGTCTTCACAGATTTATGATAAAAACCAATTTAGTATCCATGGTATCATCCTTGTGTACTATCCTTCAGTCTAAAAAAGTAAAGAAAAAAGGCCAAAATATTCATGAATTCCCCGAGATCTAAGTAGTAGTCTAAGTAGTACACATGAGATATGAAAAATCCATGTGTTTGGAGTTTGGTTGGGGGGTTCTGTTTTGGAGGGGGGTTTCTTTCCAAAAAGGAAAAAAAAAATCTTTGCAAAAGACTTGGCCACTAAATACCATGTTCACAGTACACTGCTCTACTATTATGTTCAAACCAATTACACTCTAACAAGGTACCATATATCCAAGAATTGGGCCCAGTCTTTGAAGGATTAAACTTTGTAATTAGTTCTGCACATTTCTTCAGGGCTTGAGGGAGGGAAGGAGGGAAGAAGTACAGCAAGATGGTCACATGCTTGCACGAATAGCATGTGTTAAGCATTACTCTTTCTCTGGCCAACAACTCAAACTTTCTGTCTTATGAAATATCATCACACCAGATATCATGTCTGAGAACATTTTCAGACTGCACACATTGACAAGTCAGGAGAGCAATTGGGAAGATTATCATTCTTATGTTGAGAACACCAAGACAGATTTTTGTGATAAACTGCTTTAGTTGCAGAATGCAAACAATGGAAACATCTAAATATAAGTCTAGTAAATCAAACTGAATCACATCAAACCTTTAAACATCTTGGCAAAAAACGCACAAAACTTTTGCTTCAAAATAAAGTCTCAAAAACCTGTCCTTCCTAGAGGCACATATAAATTGAGTAGGTTCCCAGTATATTGTTTGGCTGCAAAAATCTGCATACTCAGAAATAAAGAATACCTGAAAGTAAGCTTATGATGCTAAAGAGAATAATACAATATAGAACAAAATTCATTCATTTTCATTTATTTATTGTTAATGAAAAATATATAGCTGCATTTGAAAAGGCATCCTTTCTAAATCAATTACATGCCTCTTCACTCACACACCATTTGAGTGATACAGATAGGTAAAGCACATCTCCAAGTATAATACTGCCTTACTCAGCAAACAAACTGAAGAGCCAATATTATCTCACAGCTGTAACCATTCCAGACCAACTGAATGGCACTCAGTCTCTTTATCCTAAAAGATAAGGGGGGCAAAAGGAGGGAGAAGACAGATAAGAACCAGCTCAATAAAGCAGATTCACTATTACCTGTCTGAACAATACAATCACTTACTCAATTTGGTTGAATTTTCAAGGCAATTTTGAAATCCCCTTTTTGCCTAAGCAGAAGGCCGCATCCTGTTCAACACATGAAACTGCCAAGTGTAGTCATGCAATGGCTGCAAATTACTGATCTGAGGGGAAAGCAATGCCACCAGAAAAGAACAGAAAGAGGTAAATACATTTCATGTATCTTAAGAACCGAGCTACAGAAAACGATGCAGTTCTCAATTTGACCCTTCTCTTCCTCTTCCTAATCCTACTTCAAATAATCATGATTTCAAAGATTCATAAAGACTATGGCAGCTTTCTGTGGTCAGCAACCCCAAAGCTGGCCTGAAGAGGAACGGGCATAGATGTAAAGGCACCTCCTTGGATCAGTCTTCTCTAAAATATGTCTATATATAGGTCTCCATCACCATTTGCGAATAAAGAAGGCCAACACTTGCAAAGGAATACTTGCTTCCTTCATATATAAACATTCATTAAAAATAAAAGGGAAAAAAAAAACAAGCAAAAACAAAACCAACCAACCAAACAATCACACACACACCAGAACAGTTCCACAGCACTATATTAAAATTCGTAATTCAGGGATTTCACAGGGGATAAGAGGAGAAGGAGAGGAAAACAAGAGTGAGAGTGTATACAAGAAAATTTAAGTTTTATCCACTATGAATTTTAACCAGTAAATGTTTCTCTGTGTCTGCATTTCCTTTCTTTGTCTAAACCATGTATTGCCCATTACAAAGAAGATTTTCTACGAAGGAAGATTTTCTAAGGTAGCTGGTATTGCAATACAGAAAAGATGCAATATTTAACTCTCATTTAAATGAAATTAATATCTGGAAATTCACTGTGCAAATATCTATAAATCAGTGCATTAAAAAAAAAAAAATCTCATTTTTTCCGAATATTCACTGAAAAAGATACAATTATTAAAAGTTTTAGTCAGCAGAAGATTCAGGTCTACAATATGGGCTGGAGGACAAGTCAGCACAGAAATATGGAGAACCTTCATGAATGCTATGGATCTGGTTTGTCATTTTTTACTAAGCAAATCTATCAAAATTATAAATTTTTGATAAAAGGTTTTATACCCTCTGAAGGCTCCCCACTGCCCTATCAACTTCCTATCTACTGCTTCTTGATTATTGCTCAGAAACACGTAAAGAGCTTCGAATCTAAGAATAAGATAGTTACTTCTGAAACTTTCTGCCGAACAGTTTTAACCTTTCCTTCTATCAAAATTGGCAAAGATCATTCACGTTTAAACATATAAACGGAAAACATGAAAATGGTAAAAACAAAATTTGCTAATATCCAATATTCAGATCACAGTAGTATAAAAACCTGAATGACCTTTCTGATACTAACTCCCATGGAATCCTCAGAGTACAAAAAAGAAAACAATAACAACAACAACACTTAAGAACTACAGACAGTACAAATCAAAAAATGTACAGAGAAGAGATAAAAAAAATAAAAAAGACAGTATTAATGCAACTTTTAATACTATGTAAAATTAAAGAACTCTGCATTTTCCAACAAGAACAGTGGAAAAACTAAATAGCTTTATTTTCCATCTTCATATATGATAAGTAAAATCTTAATCATGTATCTCTGGAGTTACCAATGTGGTTATCATGAATTTACAGAAGCCAAACAGGAATTTGAAGAATGGCAAAACCTAGAAACTGGAAAAATGAGGGCACAGAAATGCTGTGTTTATCTGTAAAACCCCAAAACATTATAAAAAGGCTTTCCTGAAGAAGTCCAGTATGCATAGGATATGGATGGTTACCTTTCCTAATTCTAAACTCTGCGCATCAGAACTTGCACTTGTGAAAGGACAAAATACACACTGAAGCCCCAGAAATGCCAGAAAATAGGAAATTAAAGGAGGAGGAAGCAGCCAGCAATGTTTTTCCAGAAATCCCCCTCTACACACCATGGGACTGGATATGCACACAAATGCAAATCAACATGCCAGACATCGAGCAGTTAAACGCTAATGAAACCTTTTCCAACGTGCCCTTCCAATCACCAGCTTTCCAAGATTAAAAGGAGAAAAACTCACAAATTATCCAAATTATGTGTCAGATAAACCACATCAAGCTATACGAAACTGCCAATTTATCTAACGAAACAAGAACTGGCAGCTAAGCGTGTTGATGAAGTTAATGCAGATGGAAACATGATTATGATATGGTCAATCTTCCAGATTCTAAATTGATGGCAACAGCTCATAAAAGAAATGTGAAGAGAAACACCTGGAAATTAGAATTCACACTGTAAGTCCAAAAATTTAGCACAACTTCCATGCATTATTTTCAAATGAGATTCTTCTTTTAATTAATTACTTAATCACAAAGTAACTAATTTTACAGATGTATACAGAAGACAAAAAAAAATATTTTTTATTTGCTTCCAAGCTGAAGGTACCTTCCTGTACTTATATCAAACTTTATACTTGTGTATTAAAGTATTATTTAGAACCCAGTGAAACAGATTATCTTTTCAGAAAGGAAACTCAAATTCAGGGAAGTGTCGAAGCCTAGTCTTTCAGGGCAAACTATACACGATTTACTGGAAGAGCTTACAGCAAAAAGAGGCAAAGGTGGCAAAAAGCAATAGTCAGACCTGTTGCTTGCTAAAACTCCAAGCACAATGTACTTGGAGCATGGCACAGAAGCTCATCACTGCTGTGATTATATTTTCAAAAATGAAACGTACTTCTCATTTCAGTATGACAAATTCAAAATAACTTACTATTTGCTACAATCAGTGCTTCTGTTTATAGTCAACAAACAGATGAATATCCAAGTCATTACATTTTTTACTCACTTGAAATTTCATTACCTATGATGCCTATTTATATTTAAATAAGCTTGCATCACACAACAGTTCTGACACAGCTGACAGCCTACCTTAAAAACAGAAGGTGAAAATGGTATTTAACCTTTAGCTGCTTAGTGCTACTGCATTAGATGGACATGTTTGCAGAGCTACTCTGAGGGATTTTGTTACAGCTTGTAAAAGGGGATTACCAAACTGTTCTTCCAATTTATGTGAAAAACACTCAGTTGCACCCTAATATCCATCAGCATGATAAACTGACTCCAACACATATAAGGCCAATTCATGACTGAAACTGACACAGGGAGCTACTTTAATCAACTGATAAATATTCAAAATTACCTCCCGAAAAATCCCTGTAGATTCAGTATTTAGATTAAGTGTTAAGGCTCAGTCTGAACTTCTTAAAAAGAAGGCAGCTTCTCTTACAACAAATCTCTGTTAAGTTGACAAGAGTTAATGTACCTGGCAGCTCCTCAGCAGATGGCAGGTTTAGGCACAGAATGCTGATGACGCTGGAGCTTTGTTCCACCAACAGAAGTCATTAAGGTGAAAGAAATTTCAAATAAGTCACTTCCATATAAGTCACTGCCATAAATCATTAAAAGAAAAATCACTCATAGGGTAAAATGTCTTAGCTCAAGAATTTATTAGGCATCCTCCAAGTGAATTAAGTTCCTTTTGTTTGTTTTCAACATACGTGAAACACATTAAAGAGCATCATTCACCATGCACTCGGATATTTTTTACAAATACATGTACACAAAGTACCAGGACAATTAGATTTTAATAGCCATTTGATTAACTGAGCAAACTGACTTCAAGTGCATACACAAAAGCCTACAGTATTCATAGACATTAAAACTAAAACAGGGCAAAAAAGCAGAACAATGAAAAATGCCTAGTTTCAGATAGGAAACCAAAACATTTCTTTGCCAGCTGTCCTGCAGAAAAGCCTGTGGAGATGCCACCTTGAACGGCCTAAATACTGCAGGGTGTAGGGCTAATCTATACAATTGATGCCAGATTTCTAGGTATCCACTGTAACAATTCAGCTGCAGACACTTGCTGACTGCCTGACAACCCTGCCCTCTGTTCCTAGCTACAAGACTTCCTAATAATAGCATTAAAGGATTTTTTGTCTTGTAGGGCCTGCCCTTAAAATGACATTCTTATTACAGAGCGACACTGTGTCCTTTGCCAATTAGAAGGATATTTATTTCTAAAAAAACCCTACAAGAGTGAAAATATACCATGTTTCGTGCATTTAATGCATTTCTTTTTTATTTACTTTAGCCAAGTAAGGAAAAAACATATTTCACTTAAGCATAAAGAAACTGCTGTTCCTGCAGTTACCCACTTTGTGCTGACTGTATCCTATTTCCAAACAGTTCCCACTGCTCTAAGAAAAAGTTCTGAGCATGTCGATACCTCTCTTCCCAAACCTGCAGTTCCCTCCCAAGCAAGCTATGTATAAACTCAAACTGGTATTTCAAAGATTTGGTAGTAACACTGGCTGAAAAGATTTCCGATACAGCTTTTCTGAGGAAAAGATTCATATCCTCCTGCCAATATAGATAATCTGGCATAACTGTTCATTTAGATTCAATTAAATTAACTCCAGAGCATTTGCATGTTTTGTTAATTGATCTCACCTAAGAAAATAATGTCACTGCATCAACTGAAAACCCATTACTGGAATATGCTACAACAATCTAACAGAAAAGTTATAGTAGAGATATTTTATGCTTACATAAAGGTGAACTATGCCCAGTCAAAACATGCCCTGGGGTTAAAAAGAACCCCAAACCCCAACAAACCAAACAAAAGCCGAAATTATTTCATTCTGCTTAGTCTGCACTGAAGGTCTGATGAGTCAACATCCCTTAGCCAGGACTCCTGCACAGTTTCACTCCCTGACACTGTCCCATTCAGGTTAAAATAATCTCTGAGGAAAGAGAGATGTTTCAGACTGAAGGGCATTGGATTCTCGTTGTATTTATTTCACTGACATTAAACTACTGCTGAGGAAATAATAACACAATTACCACCTTAGCAAAATCCAAAGCTGCATATGGGAAAGGCAGTGGTCCAACCACAGAAACAATATTCAGTGTTTAACAAGACACAAATGCTTACAGAGGGTAACAGAAACATAGTACACCTCACGTAAGAAATGAGTCAAGTTATGATAGCTGTGGGAATCATTATTCTGAAATTCCTGACTTTATGTGTGTAAATTCCAGTAATAATGTCACACTAATGTAGTTATTTGCATTTAACACACTCATGTTTATTAAAAAAAAAAATGTCACCACAATGACAAACCATTCTCTGAGATACACTCTGGGTAAGTAAATGTCAAGCAGCAAGAGAAATTTAAGTTACACAATATCACAGATCTGTATTATAAGGGATTTTTTTATTTTTATTTTTATTTTGCTTTCTACCATGCAAAAGCCTCTTGGGAAGGAATTGGTTGGTCCTTTTTATAGCAAAAATGATTTATATGTGCATAGCTGAAGACAGTGGGAATTTATAAATAACTGAAATGCACAAGCAGGACCCACTGACAAATTTTCATCTTAAAATATAATGAGATACTGTTCTTCTTTTAAAATTTGCAATGATTATTTCAATACAACTGTTTCAATAAATCATGCAGAATCCTAACGCTTTTCACAGTACACAATGTACAAAGTACAATGCATTCATACCCTTTTATTATCACTAGAAGGTGACTGGGAGACTGTGTTGTTTGCACAACCTGCTGGGCTGACTATCTGATAAATGGTCCTTGCACTGAAGCTCTGCAAAGTGGCCAGTTTCAAGTACATCCTGGATTGTGTTGCTCATACCGGCACATTTCCAGCACCACCAAAATGATTTTCTGAGCATTGCCCTTAAGAAAATAACCGTAAGATCTTCAGGGTTTCCTTGCTACATGCCTGTATGACACTGCTGGTGCAATCTGAAAGATAAAGCTTTCTTGTCTTCCAGACAAGAAATGTAAGTGCTAAAGTCTAGTGACAGAGCATGCCACAAAAAGAAGAAAATAAAAAATTCTACTATTTAGCTTTTCCAGCAAGTGCTACTTAAAAGCAGGGGTTATACCAATGGAATAGGTGGAACCACTTGTATTTTCAAAGAACATAGCCTTTGAAATATACCATCAAATATCTAGGTTTTACTTCAAATTATACTTCTACAAAATTAAATCATAAAGCCTTAAAACAAATGCCATGATGCCCCAAATAGATTTCTGCATCTTTTCATTTGAGTATAAAGAATTTTATCACTGTTACAGGTGCAAAATTTGGGAAACCAAATTCCTATCCTGGCATATGACTTTAAACTAAAGTGTGTGGAGTAACATTTGGTTGTGATGGACATATTTTTAGGTATCTTTGGATATGTATATACACAAACACTCCACAAAGTATCATTTTAAAATAAAACCTGTGGAAAAACAATTTTCTTCTATCTGCTAATCTGCTCTAGATCACAAGAGTATAAGAGAGAATACAATTCCATCCAGCATGTCTGAAACAACAGAAGTTGACTGGACATATAGAAGAGTTTCAAAATAGAGCAAGTACCTAGCACATACACCTTGAATATCCTCTTAGTCTCCAACAGTTTGTGGATTTTCAAAGTTGAAATTGCAGGGGTTTCTTTTAAGGGTGCTTTTTTTTCTTTTTTTTTCTTTTTTTTTTTTTTTTTTTTTTGCTTCATTGTTTGTTTTTGCGTGGGCTTTATATTTGTTTTAAAAGAGTACTTCATGGACTTCTTTTCTTTGAAACTCTCCAATCGTACCTTAAGCCCATGTCAAATGTTACTATCTACAGCCTTGTGCAGCAAGGAGCCTATGGACTGTAGTTCTTTTTGTTTGCTTTACGCCAGCTCTTGCTAGTTTCATTTATTCCCTCTTGTTCTTTTCTTAGACATGACAGTGAATATTTCTTTCTCCCCTATTCATTTTCTCCATGCCACTTACAATTTTATAATGTTCTAAAGTAAGCTCCTTCTTTTGGGGGATAAACAGGCCAAGCCAATTCAGTCTCTCTTTGCACAGAAGTCATTGCATACCCTTGATCATACTTGATCACCTCTTTAGAATCTACCCCATTTCTACTGCATGTGTTTTGAAAGATGGAGACCAGAACTGACCCTAATACTGAACACACAGGCACACCATGGAATCATTCAGTGTCGTAATGATGTTCTGGTTTATTTTCTATTTCTTCCTAGTAATTCCTGACATTGCTTGGCTTTTTTAAACACCAGTAGTGGACATTCATCTCTAAAAGGATAAGATACTACACAGCTTTAGACAACACCACAAGAACACACTTTCATGGTTCCGGAAGAAGACACTAAAATTTGACAGCTGGCTTATTTTCACTTACTTGTGGAGTAACACAAGTCAAATATGCTCTTTTCTCGTTCATATGATTAATCTTGATTAATTTTGTGATGATACTCATGACTGAGACAAGCAGAATTTCTTTTTACTGGCAAAGTTTCATGGAATAATACAGGAAAAACCACTAATGAACAAGTTATAGGAGATACTTTGTACAAGGATAATACAAGAATACCCCAAAGATACTTTCCTGGAAAATGTAATAGTTAATGATATGACAGATAATGAAGAAATTTTTCTGTAAGAATAAAGGAAGGAGGGGCGCATATGAAGACAGACTCAAAAAATACATGCAGTATAGAGGAACAATGCATTGCATCATAAAATATCTCTGATTCACATACCAATAACACTACCTAAACACACAATATGCAGACAGCATGAACATAAAAAGACTGAAGAAATGCTGCTGTGTAGGTGTCAATAACGGAGTTCCACACAGTACTTATGTCAGTGATATGTAAATAATATATTACCAAAGTACTAAAAGTATCATAATGCAGCTTATTCTTAGTCTTTCACGGACACCCCCTTGTCTTGGGGAAAGAGCTTGCACGCCCTTGTGAGGTTGGGAGCTATGCTGGTGGTGGCATATGCCTCCGGTAGGGTCTCCCATGCCAGACAGGTCTCAACTGAAGGGTCAGACAAAGTGTGTCCATGGGCAGGATGGGCTCACTAGCCTTTGGGTAACCATCGTAGGAGAAGGACAACTCTAACTTTGAACCCGAGCAGATGGAGCTCGTTTAGCCTTGTAAGGCCATCCGTCTAAGAGAAGGCCACTCTAACAAAATCTATGACCTAAGGACTTTGCTGTCACCGTCCAAGCTCGCTAGGCCCTGGCAGTTAAACCTCAGCTTTAAAGGGTGGGGCCAGTTCTCCGCACTCTGTGCCTCACCTAAAAAATCCACTGCGCGGGCCCAAAGGGTTTACTCACACTTGCAAAGCCCTGTAGTGACAGGCGAGGGACGAAACAGCAGGTGATAAGGTGCACTGGGAGTCGCAGACCCAACCCTGCATGCAGGCAGTTCAGGACATCGGTCACTCAAGACTGACCCAGGAGATGACAGTCTTGCTCGGCAACATCCTGAATGATCAAGCAGCCTTTTTTCAAGGACAGCACTGCTTGCTCCATATGGAGAGAGGCCTAGAAAAGGTGGCCTAACCACAGCTCATCTCCCCCTCCACCTGGTTGGCTAGCCGTGGCCAACGGGCATCTTCTGTTGCGGTCGATTAAAGAGACAAAGGCATACACCTGCCTCCAAAGGTGTGTCCAGATTGACACTCGCATGTTGGAACATCAGAACCATGCTTGATACAGAGAACAGTGGGCGTCCAGAGAGCCGTTCTGTGCTAATTGCCCAAGAACTGTCACGACTCAACATCGATACTGCTGCTCTTAGTGAAGTTCACCTTCATGAGGAAGGTAGCCTTAAAGAACATGATGTCGGCTGTACATTCTACTGGTCAGGCAAATCCAAAACTGAAAGTCATCTTTCTGGAGTTGGCTTCATGATTAAAAACTCTTATCATCTCTAAACTTGAAAATTTGCCGATCGTATTGTCTCCTTATGTCTTCCACTACACAATAAGCAACATGTTGTTCTTTTCAGCATATATGCTCCAACTCTGCAAGCTGCCTCTGCAGAAAAAGACAAATTCTACTCTGACCTGCATCGCCTCACTTAAAAGGTTCCTATAGATGGTAAGATCATAATCCTTGGTAACTTCAACGCCCGAGTAGGTAAGAACTTTGAAGCCTGGAAAGGAGTACTAGGCAAGCACAGTGTTGGTAGCTGCAATAGTAATGGTCACCTCTTGCTAGAGTTTTGTGCAGAGCAGCAGCTTCCCATCACCAACACTATTTTCCAGCAGAAAGACAGCCAGAAGACAACCTGGATGCATCCTCGATCTAAACATTGGCACCTCATAGATTATGTCTTAGTGCGCCAGAGAAATGTTCGTGATGTCTGTCACACCCAAGTGATGCCTACTGCAGAATGTCAAACAGACCACCACCTTGTGCGTTGCAAACTTAACTTCCACTTCAAGCCCAAACCTAAGGGAGCATATTCCAAGGAGAAGGCTCAATGTTAATAATCTCCAAATAGCTGCAGTGAGGGACAGCTTTCAGGCTAACCTTCAAACTAGGCCTGAAGACTGTCTTATAGATTCTTCTCCTGAAGCGCTTTGGCAACATTAAAAACAGCATCCTGCAGTCCTCCGTAGAATCCTTTGGGTTCTCCTTAAAGAAAAAAAAAAGAGTGGTTTGACAATAACAATCAAGAGGTCCAGGAATTGCTGACAAAAAAGAGATCTGCCCATCAAGCACACCTCGCTCAGCCACTTTGCCATGTAAGAAAAGGAGCCTTTCGTCTTGAACGCAGTAAACTCCAACAGAAACTTCGAGACATCCAGAACAAGTGGTGGCTCAACCTAGCAGAGAAGACTCAATTATGTGCAGATCTGGGTTACCACAGAGGATTCTATGAGGCTCTGAAAGCAGTGTATTGACCCACATTTCAGGTTCAAAGTCCCTTACTTAGTGCAGATGGCCAAACGCTTCTTACAGATAAAATTTCCATCCTGAATTGCTGGTCTGAACATTTTCAAACACTCTTTAGTGCTAAGCGTGTAGTCCAATGCGAAGGAATCTAGCACATTTTACAACATCTGGTGAAAAATGAATTGGATATAGCCCCTACCATGGGAGAGACTCTTAAGGCTATACAGCAGGTGAAAACTGGCAAGGCAGCTGGGGTCGATGGAATGCCACCCGAAATCTGGAAGCACTGAGGCCAAGCACTTCATGCTAAATTTCACAAGCTAGTTGTGTGCTGCTGGGAACAAGGTAAATTACCATCAGATTTTCATGATGTAATCGTCATCACTCTGCATAAGAAAAAAGGTGCAAAGTCAGACTGCTCAAGCTACTGAGGCATAACTCTGCTCTCCATTGCTGGAAAAATTCTTGCAAGAATACTATTAAACAGATTAGTACCTGCTATTGCAGAAGAACTTCTACCTGGAAGTCAGTGTGGTTTCAGAGCTAATAGAAGTACCACAGACATGGTATTTGTTCTCAGACAACTGCAAGAAAAGTGTAGAGAACATAATAAGTAACTTTCATTGACCTCACCAAAGCTTTTGACACTGTGAGTAGAAAAGGCCTGTGGCTTATCTTGGAATAATTAGTCATCCCAAGTTCCTCAAAATGATTATTCTGTTACATGAGGATCAGCAAGGCCAAGTCAGATATGGCGATGCACTCTCTGAGCCCTTCCCAATAACCAATGGTGTGAAACAAGGTTGCGTTCTCGTGCCAACTTTATTCACAATCTTCTTCAGCATGATGCTCCAAAGGGCTACGGTAGACCTCGATGAACAAAACGGCATTTATATTTGATATCGTACTGATGGTAGCCTATTCAATCTAAGGCGACTGAAGGCCCACACTAAGACCTTAAATCATCTTGTCCGTGAACTGTTTTTTGCTGACGATGCCGCCCTTGTTGCTCACACAGAAGCAACTCTGCAGCATTTAACATCTTGCTTTGCGGAGGCGGTTGAGCATTTTGGGCTGAAAGTCAGCTTGAAGAAGACAGTAGTTCTCTACCAACCTGCACCACAAGATTATCACCATCCCCACGTTACCATTGGTGAGTAAGAGCTTAAGTCAGTTCAGCAGTTCAGCTATCTGGGAAGCATTAACTCCTCGGATGCCACGATTGACAAAGAGATAGACAACAGAATAGCAAAAGCATATAGAGCCTTCAGAACACCTGAAGAGAAGTACAAAGGTTAGTGTCTATAGAGCCATTGTATTGTCTACTCTTTTATATGGGTCTGAATCATGGGTTATCTATCGCCATCACCTGCAACTCCTCGAACGCTTCCATCGGCGCTGCCTCCGTACAATTCTAAACATCCACTGGACTGACTATGTGTCAAATATCACTGTCCTTGAACAGGCAGGGGCCCAGCATCAAGGCCATATTAATGAAATTGCAGCTGCGCTGGGCAGGGCACGTCTCTAGGATGAAGGATCATCGCCTATCTAAGATTGTGTTTTACGGTGAACTTGCCACCGGTTGCCGCAAGAGAAGTGCCCCAAAGAAAAGATATAAGGACCCCCTGAAACAATAGCCTTGGTCATACTGACTAACATCAGTGGTCCACCTTGGCCTCCAACTGGGAGACTTGAAGACACACCATACATAATGCTGTTGTCTCCTTTGAGAACACACGCAGAACTAGCCTCAAGCAGAAAAGACAATGTAGAAAGAATCACGCCCCGCCTATACCACCCAAGGAGAACTTTCATTGTGCTTTTTGCAACCGATTTGCCTATCCCACATTGGCCTTCTTAGTCATCAGCACGCTTCTCGTAAGCATGGGTAAAGCCCTTCCCAAATCTGCTTCACGAAGTCAAGCCATGATGACGATTACTGAAGTACTAAAAATATTGCAATGTAGCTTATTCTTAACAGTCAAATTAGCCCTATACAGAGTAATGTTTTCAGCAAAAGGGTGAAGAACAGAAAAATGGGGTAAAGATGATAGCAGAGCAAGGTTTCAATACAAGGACAGTACTTCAAAACAATAGGCAAACAACCAAGGGACTCCAATACAGTACCAGGCCATGTAGAAATCCAAAAGTGCCAAGTTTCTATAATCAATATTGGTTCAGCTCTGTGTTAGGGATAGTAAAACCTATTTCCTGAACCAAATTTTATCTCTAGACTGTTCTTCTCACCACTGCTATCCTTCTCCAAATTTCCGGCACCATTCTCAATTCCAGATCTATTAATGGAATTAAAATATTTATATTTAATAAATAAATACAAATACAAAAATACTGTCTCACCTTTTATCTGATTTAATATCTAGCATTTTTTCCTGAATATAGCACTCAAAAAAGATAAGAAAAATGTACTTAATAGGGACAGTCAAGAGGAAAGCAGGCCATATTATAATACATACAGGGGGAAAGCACAAAAACATTTTGTTTGCTGCCCAAAAAAAATTCATGTCTATTTTGTTTGGACAGCAAGACAAAAAGGCCCAAATAGTAACATTTCTCTGATATTTTACATGCTATCAAAAGTAACTAGAAGTCTACCTTGTTGTCTAGGTATAAATTTCATAAATTTATATATATAGTTCCTAAATTTTGTATATATATTATAAACATATATCATTTCAGGAGTTGTTAGATTACATATATATAAACATATTTTACATGTAGATACGTATATAAAAAGATAAGAATACTCTGGAATTCTTCTCAGAATGTACTAATGATTTTATACACAGGCCAAAGCTTTGAAAAGAGTCTGTCTTTAGAAGCTACTATTTACATAAATACGGATAAAACCAGATGAGAAACAAAGCAGAAATCCCCAAGTAAAAGAAAGTTATTTCCCCTTTTAAAAGCCCTATATGGACATTTGGAAGAATTTAGTTTTACAAAACACAGGAAGGTCTGGAATCTTCCAATAAGACTGAAATAATTATGAGGGAGACAATTCTCAAGACAAGATCACAAGAATATCTATAAGGTTAAGGACATTTTGCTTGGATGTACATTTAAATCTTAGTCTCCTGTTATATGGTTGGAGCTATATTCTCCACAATGAGCTAAGGGTCAGAGGCAGTTTTAAAATTAGAATTTGCACACCCGCCCCCCCCCCCCCCATTATACCTGTTTATTGTGAAGATGGCATTTTCCCTCAAAGATTAGCTATTAAAAACCAGAAAACCAAAAGGCACACTTATTGCTTCCCATAATTGTGTATTAGCTGCATTTTTCACTGCAAGCTGAAGTATCAGAAAACTTGCATTTGTTTTCCCCTTAATTCTGTTCCGTAACTTTCAATATAAATTAACGGATATTGCCTCACATACGCTACAAAACAAACAAAAAAATGTATGCGTTTCCCATCCTGACACTCAAAAGCACTCCGGGCTCTACTACATGCATCTTTTTGCCAGAGAAATAAAATGCACACCTACCATCAAACAGCCATTTAAATAGCCCACATAATCAACCTGCCTGAAGCATGCTAACTTTTTCTTAATCTAATTAGTAATGGTTTCTCACTTTCACCACGGCTGCTCAGTAGATTTGGGATTTGCTGAGAACATGGGAGTTCAAAAATGTCAGGCACATAAAATTTTCATTTTCTTAACCTTGGCCATTAATAACTCTAAATCTGGCATTTACATTATTTGTCTAAAAGCTCCAAATCAGAATAGAAGGCAAAATTGTATAAGACACTGTTCATGAACAACACGAAAGATTAGACCCCTTTCAGAGAGCTGATTACGCAAATCCACACATGCACTTTAAAAAACAATTCAGTTTCATGAAATGAACCTTTTAAAACAGCTATATTCTAGATACCTGAGAAAACTTTCAGAGGATTTTAAGTACAGAAACAAACATAATGGAGCTAAAAATGAAAATACAGTTCTAGGTACACATACTCAAGCAGAGGAGAAATAACTGCAAGTCTGGTCATAAAACTTAATTACAAACTTTAAAAAAAATAATCCCACAAACAAAACAACCAAACCTGAACATTTTCAAATGCCACAAGCAGCTTTTTCTACTTAAATATCAAGTCAAAGGCCATTTAATAAAGTCCATCCAAATAAAATTTGTGCATAACTAACAGCAGAGTTACTTAATGAAATTACCAGGAAATCTCAGGAAGCTTCCCAAAGGCATCTTGATGAAATGTATTTTAAAATTACTGAAATCTCATCTCAGCTGCCCAGAGATGGTGTTGGAACAGAAAACAGCTGAAATACTGAGTAAATTTTTACTACAATAATCCTGCTTCAAGCCATAGTTCCAGAACACTCACAGCCTTCTTTTTACAGGGTGCCCTTGAGCATATGAGAGGAAACACATTACTTGAGTAACACTTTCCCATTCCCAAGCAACAACTAGAGTGGGTACTCTAGAACACATGGCCTGTCATGTCTCATCTTCGGTCTCCAGTTTCCATCAGATCTCTTAAAACTCACCACCTGCAACCAGGTACGGCAGTGGAACACAGCAGGCAGCAGTCAGATATGGGAGGTGAGTACTAGCTGAATGGTTGTGAAAGTGGGCAGCAGTTCCAGCAGCATCCAGCTCCCTCAACTTCTCTCCAGGTTGATACGAGTCTTCAGAGGGGACACTGCAGAGCCCAGCAAGACAGAAGAGCCATTCAGTCCCCCTACACAGACATAACTGGACAGGTCTGTTGCTGTATTTCCAACCTCTTACCTCAACTGAAAAATGAATCCATGCTGTCTGACCAAGGCGGAAGGAGCCTAACTAAGGAGTTACACTGCACCGGCAAGGTCATGTTGTGGGTTGCTCTGGACACCAGTGAATCCTTCAGTAAAAGCAAGTTGTACGGCCAGAAAATGCCATTCTACAGAGAGAAAGCCCTGTAGCAGGCCTACGCATTTATTTTTTTTCCAGTTAGAACTAGATAAACAAAAGAATCTGCCATTTAACCATGACCATATTTTCCCATAGGCACAGGCAAGAAAATAGAGCAAACATCTGGATGTGCCAGGATTTTCTAATGCAAACACTTTGAAATATGTCACAAATACACATACTGCATTTAACAGTGACACAAATCCATACAGATATACTCAATTACTTTGACATCACCTGAAACAAAGCTCTGGACCTAGAATTTTGAAGGATTATTCTTCTTGTGGTGAGATGGGAGATCTGATGCGCACATTAAGAATGCTGTCTTGACTCGATTCCAGTTGCACTATCTCAAAACACAATAGCTAAAACTTTATGTAGATTTGGGAGAGGGGGGAAAAATGTTCTAGGAAAAAATGGCCTAAGAAATAATTTCATTCCCCTCCCCTTTTAGCACCAGCCTTCAAATAACAGCAAAAAACTGCAGAATACTGGAAGCTTACACATAAGGCATAAAACACTAATATTTCAGTTGCTACAGGCTTCTACTGTTTGGCAGTATATATATAAAAAAGCAAGGGTATTTATAATAACAACTCTTTTTTTGCCATTTATCTTAATTCCAGTGCTTCAATTCTTTTCCTAGTTGTCAAGCATCTGAAAAATCAATACACCTGCATGCAGCTTGATGATCCCAGCTCCATGCAGTATGCCATGCAGAGACATTTAAGAGATGACACCCTCCAGCTAGAGAAGGCAACTGGTCACCAGTTCATTCACTATAGCCATTACCCATTGTACAGCCTGTGATAAATGATGCCATCTTTCTGTACCTCGAGAGGAAGACGTTGGCTGCTGAGGGCTTCCACAGTTAGTCTCCAGCCTAGCTACAGAAAGCTTGTCAGATCTACTGAAAGAAATAACTTGAAAGCATGCCACTATACAGTATTCTTTTTGATAGCTCCTTGGCTTTTAGCAGCATATCATGGATAAAATCCATAATTATATTAATCTATTTTCGGAATTAGTTTCTCAAGGTATTAGATGTCACTCAGTATCATTAATTTACCTACTTGTTCCACTTCCTTAGAGGATTTAACACCTTTGGTGTAAGTCACCATAAATCCTACAGCACTATTTACTACTTGTTGAAATCTAATGTATTTTTATTTGCTCTAATTATGAAGTCATTACTAGCATGCAGAAAGGCATGTAATCGATTAGAAACAACACACTTCTGCATAAATCATGTACTTGAGAAGCATGACTTAGATGGTAACCCAGTAACATGCCATTTTTAAAAAAAGTTTATTAGTCTGTGAATTAAAGCCTAACTCAGAAAAAAACACGGATTCAAGGTGTTAAATGGTTACAAGTCAAGAAGTCAAAATATATAAAACAGTAAGTCTTAGGTATTCTATGCAACGTATAATTTAGCCATGATAAGGAACAACCATTTTCAGATCTTCCTGGCCTTTGATAAAGATCAGACTGAGAAGGCATTTCAATCCTGTGACTCCACACCATCAGTAAGCCCACGCTTCCAAGTCAGCAGTAACATGCAGCCTCACTACAGAGGACCAAACCCAAGTGAATTGTTTCTCATCTTTACTCTGTAGGAAGATTAAATTGTCTGGAGTTTTAGTGGACAAAGATAATTCCTTCACCTCACATCTAGCAAATACTGCAGCTGGTAACGAAGTAACTAAAACAGTGCTCGGGCTGTCCCAGTTTTAACCTGTATGTCTGACTTGTCCCTGTGAAGTGGCAAACAGCACTAGGCCTTCAACTCTATGCTGAGGGCCACTACCTGAGGACAATCTAGCTCCCTTACTCTCCAAATGTGACTCTCTTGAAAAGCAAGTCAATCCCAAGGCAAGCCAATTAAAAGAAAGAATCAAATGCCACAATCATACAGGTGCCTGAACCATGCTGTGCTTCCCCTTTCCTCAGTGTTACAATAAAATGCCACATCTTTTCAGAAACCTCCAGGAGCATGCTGAGGACTGCCTGCTTGCTAATGGGCCATCTTAAGAATGAATGGAGCTAAATATAATCATATGTATTTTAGTAGCAAATGTTAATAATCTAATTACTATGAATCATAGTTCAAGGCTAGATTCAAACTGGTTGAATCTACCATCTCCCCCATACGCACTCATCTCAGAATAAGCCAGTCCAAATCAATATTTAAAAACAAAACCTTCAGCTCGGCAGCCTTTACAACCTGATTTACCCTCGCTTGTCAATGTAAACAGACTATTTTAACGCTGCGGTTCAGTTTGTAAAAAATTAGCAAAGGCACACACTCACCAATATAAAATCTCCAAATGAAAACTCGACTTTAAAAGTCTTAACACAAAGTCACAGAAACATTATTCTGTGTGTAAATTTTAAGCATCATCAATAAAAATAATAGGTATCAAAGGAAGCATTTATAATTGCTGTTATTCTTCTCATCTGCTTTACATTAGATTGCCTCAGAAAGATAAAAGCATCCTCATCACCTCTCCTAAGGGAAAACAGCAATCACTGCTGCATACTAAGGCACCCAAGAACAAAAAAGGTCTCTATAAAGACAAGCTCATTTACACTAGAACTAAGCAGCACACAAAACATTCATGTAAGCCTTCCTTCAAATTCAAGAGCTATCCACTCAGTCGTAACAGACAGCAGGCTGCAGGTGAAGGAGGAGATGGTGGGACCGACAGCCTACACCCTGACTGGGTATAATTAGTCTCCCCATTTATCTACAGTCAATGTGCCAAGGAAGAGCTGGAGGCAACTGCAGCTTCAGCAGCTCTCAGATCTGGCAAGTGTGTATTCCCACTCTGAGGTCCCTGTGCTGCCTCTCCAGTACCAGTCAGCAACTGCTGAGTATGCCTAGATCAGACAAACTAGGCCATGAGCTCATTTGGAAGCCCTGGATTTAACTTCTTCCCCACTCTCAGAGGACTAAGATCTACAGCTCCAGCTAACCCAAAGGACTATGCTTCTCTTCTCGTTCAATCCATCTGTTTAAACAAGGCCTGCCAGGTTTGTTTTAATGCTTCCTTTTTTTTCTTCCCCTCTTTTTTGCCTGAAACTCAAACACAAACGAAAAACAACTATAAAGCCAAAGCTGTAACACACCAGATCAAGCATTTCACAGAATCACAGAATGGCTGAGGCTGGAAGGGACCTCTGAAGATCATCTGGTCCAATCCCCCCTCTGAAGCAGGGCCTCCGACAGTCAGCTGCCCAGGACCATGTCCAGAAGCTTTCGAATACCTTCAAGGATAAAAGATTCCACAACCTCCCTAGGAAACCTGTGCCAGTGTTTGGTCACCCTCACAGAAAAAAAAATGATTCCTGATGTTCAGCTATGGAGCCTACTATGTCTGTTGCCTCTGGTCCTATCACTGGGCATTGCTGAAAAGAACCTGGCTCCATCTTCTTTACACACTTTACGTATTTATACATATTGATAAGATCCCCCTCAAGCCTTCTCTTTTCAAGGCTGAACAGCTGTTTAGCTCTGGGGCCTCCAGTGCAAGAAGGATGTGGGCTTCTTGGAGCGAGTCCAGAGGAGGGCCACAGAGATGTTCCGAGGGCTGGAGCACCTGTCCTATGAGAGTCAGGCTTGTCCAGCCTGAAGAAGAAAAGGCTCTGGGGAGACCTTCCAGTACCTAAGGGGAACCTACAAGAAAGCTGGAGAGGGACTTTATACAAGGGCATGTAGTGACAAGACAAGGGGGAATGGCTTTGAACTGACAGAGGGTAGATTTGGATTAGATATAAGGAAATTTTTTTTCACTATGAGGGTGGTGAGACACTAGAACAGGTTGCCCAGAGAAGTTGTGGCTGCCTCATCCCTGAAGTAAGGCCAGACTGGATGGGTCTTTGAGCAACGTGGTCTAGTGAAAGGTGTCCCTGCTCGTGGCAGGGGGGTTGAAACTAGATGATCCTTAAGGACCCTTCCAACACACACCATTCTTTGATTCTATGAACAGCCCCAGCTCTCGCAGCCTTTCCTCATAAGAAATGCTTATTAGCCAGTGAAACAACACATGTGTGAGAAGGGTCAGAGAAAAGTGATGTTGTGCTATCCTGTTTAATACATACTGTGGCATCAACATTTGACAATGAGGCACTGCAATACTGGGACAAGAGTAGAAACTTTGCAATTCTGGTACAACCAGTGCCAGCTTGGAGGAACCAAACCAAAGGGATGCAAAAATAAAATAAAATACAAGAGGAGCAATACAGCATAAAAACTCAGGAACAGCACTTTCCACTGAAGGAGTTTGTTGAAGAAAAATGCTACTCATCAGTACAGTTGTTTTCAGGATTTTCCAGAGTCACACTGAATATAGGCCTCCAGCATGCTAACACTGGAAGTGGTGACTGGAGTGCTCACAATAGCACAGAGCAGGTCTCACATCACCTGCAAACAAACCTTCATTGCATTTTACTTTCAGTTCAACACAACCAGTGCTGCATTTTAAAGTTATATAAAAATTGATTCACAAAGATTGGTATTTTTTTTTTAATTTACTGAGTGAGAAGAGGAGGAATTTCACACAGCCTTCAATGCATATGTTCAATTACTTGAATATTAATGAAAACCATCACAGGAGTTCTGTACCTAAGGACCTAGGGAAGTGGTTTTGTCTTCATATATTCACATGAAAAGGTAGTATCTTTGATGGAATATTGTTAAATATTGCATGCAGGAGTCCTTAATGTTTAAAACTTGTAACTTATTTAGATTTCATTTTTATTTAAAGGCTTATGATAATGTTAAAAGTTGAAATAATGCAAACAGACCATCCTCTTGGGAGTTATTTTCCCTTCTGTTTTCCCATATACCCTTTAAGAAAGATACTCGAAAACAGACAAGTCATATGTAAATTTATTTTTCACTTTGGGATTGTGCTAAATAATTACTAACAAAAATGTATTATTTAGCTCCAGGCTATCTCGCTGCATTAGAATTAAATGGCAACTATTTGCTCTTTCAGTCATGGCAAGAACTACTGGGCTGATGTCAGCAGCATTTTGAAAGCCATTACCACAGTCTCTGGCTCTTCAGAAGGAGCAGGCAGATTTATTAACAACCTAATGAAAGTCTCACATTTCTTTGAGCCTAACACCATAGGAAATATATTTTTAATTCTACATAATAGTAACATACTCCTGATTATCTAAAGCTACCCCTTTATTAAGAAGGCTGCAATGACATTGCCATTTCTCTGGGAAAATTCATTATCACATGCCATTTGAGCACCAGTAGGCAACTGCATATTTACTGTGGGTAAACTGGTTGGGTTTAAACCACGACAGAAAGGAATGCCACAAAGCGGAATACTCTTTTGACTGTTTGCCAGAAAGCCATGTGATGTGCCCAGATCTGGTTTTCAGGGTTGTGGAGTTTTTAATTCCATTTGTTTGGGTTTTTTTCTGTAGAAACACCATGGAAAGAGTAACAAGAGACAGCACAAGTCTGATTCCCAGCTGTTATACTCTTTGGAAAGAGCAGAATCGTCAGCACCCTGCACCCCTACTGACAGGCAGAACAGGCTGAAGAAATACAAGGTCTGAACCAGAGAACTGTTTGTTTTTCATGGTTAGTAACACTGCAGTTAAAAGGTACGGAACTTACCACACTGCAGGCACTACCAAATCACACTGGGAATATCCTCTCCTCATTTTTCCTCCCAATGAGAAAGTGCCTGCAGCCTCAGCCATTTGGGCAGAACCTTTCCACAATATCCTGCTCCATCTGTGAGTATTAGTGCCACAATCTGGCCATAAATTAATAGTTGCTAAGGCTAATTGAGCATACATAAAGACACACACTCCCCTGCCTTATTATGCCATCCTCTTTTCTTTTTTGTTAATGGCAGTATTTAAAATGGAAATATGGTAACAATGCATTCAAAACACATTGTAAACTAAATATTCATGAAGTCAAACAAATATTCCCAGAGGAATATCACCTTATGTATTCATAGCAAAGGGGGGGCTTCACGTTCGGAGCTTAGCAATATACTTATTCTGCAAGTAAAACACTGCTCAGCCAGCCCTTGAAGCAGCCTTGGCTTAGCCATAGTCTCTCTTTCTCTAGGTTTGTCCTGACACACTGATCCCAAAAAACACTTCGGCCTGTCATGAAACCAAAGCATCCAAACTTTGCTCTAACTTAAGAATGTAATCCCTCATGGATATTGTGCCAAAAAATAATCAAAGGTCATGAACATCATCTTAGCAAAGTCTTCTGCAGTTACAGAGCAGAACAAGATCAGGTTCCTTATGGAAATGTCATTAGACTTTTGTGGAGGTAAAGTCAAGGAGCTCTTGACTAGGAAAAGTGATGCTTTTCTATGTCTGCCCTATTCAACTTAGGAGGGTCATCTGACTAAAACGGAGAATGAAATACAAACACTTTCAGACTTTTTGAAACTCAGCTCAAGGTAAAATTCACACTCACCCTTCTATCTAGACACATACTATCAAAAGGTGGGGAAAAAAATGAGGGTTGTTCAATTATCATCAAATATTAAAATGCATTCTTGTATTCTGCATGCCCACTCCTTAGAGAAGGCCTGCAAATAATGTTTAATTTGAACTAGTCAGGCAGAGGCAGCTGAAGACTGCCATAACTTCAGAATTCATGTTCCTACATTTTAAAATTACTTTTTTCCGTCATCCACAAGCCAAATTCATATTGCCTTTTAGAAGGTGACATATGAAAAACAATTATCACAATATTTATCATTCAGGTCCCAGGCTTTTTACTGTTTTGATAAACACATGGCCAGAATGTGTTGGCTTTTAGTCAAACACGGTTTTAAAGAAAATTTTTGCTACTGCTGATATTAAATCTACTTGAAGCAGATGGGGATACATCAATTCCCCTACTCATTATATAAAGACAAACAAAGGGAACACCTTCACAGATATTGTTGCCATCCTTACTACACCTTCAGCCTCCAACTACAAATTCCTTATTCTTATTCAAACCAACATTCAGCTAATTACCACTGCAAACATGGCCAGGCAATGGACAAGTGAACAGATGAGACATCTAAGAGCTGAAGGCACAAAATTGTTTAAGTGGAAATTAAATATCGATTAAATAATAATTAAAATGCTGGTTTATGTTTTTAAAGTTGAACCAAAAAGCAACTAATGTAATGAAGTCCATTACATTCTTATTTTAACAAGTTGTCTCACAGAGGTGTGCAGTTTGGTCTCTTATGTCTTCAGTAGATGGCTCATCTGACTTTGGTTTCATTAATTTACACAACAACATAAATGGGAAGCGCATAGACTTAGTAGCTTAATTTCTAGTTTACTTCCCTATCTGGATTTAAATACAGCCTTTGTGCCATAGCAGAGATACCCCTACAGATTTGTAACAGCAGAAAGCATTATTAATAAATAAAGCTGCATATCTGCAGCTAACTCTGACTTTTATTATGTTTACAAGGGCTCAACTACATCTCCTCTTGCCATTCATTTTAATAGAGTCCAGGCTTCATAATGCACTCTGAGCATCAGTAAATGAGCAAACATAGTGAAAATCTATGTATAACAAAAGCAGTGGCCAAGCATTGTCCAATTCTTATCAAGCGAAGAGAAAAACAACAGAGGAAGCAAGTTTTAATTTGATTAGGAGAGAGCGTTTTACCATTAACAGAAAAAGGAAACACACAGGATGAACAGCAAAGGCTTCTCCTATGAAGAGAAACAGCTCCATTTCTCCAAGTAGCAGTACCTGTCAACAGTGTGAAGAAAAAGCCCAACACCACTGGTGACAGTATTTCACATGTTGCCACCTTCTCAGTGACACCTGTCATGAAGCAAAATTAAATACTAAAATTAAGATTTTCTACAGTCAGGATATGTAAAAAAAAAAATAATAAAATAAATAAAAAAAAAAACCAAACCACACCTACAAATTGGAAATCCCACTGAAATCCCAAGAGTGAGAACAGAAGTAATCAGCTGAGCAAGGGGGATATTGCTTTCTCACTTTCACTCTTGACTAGGTAAATGAGCTCTTGACTAGGAAAAGCAGCAGGCACCAGGGACACAAGTTCAAGTGCAGCCTGTAACAGCAAGTCCTGAAGCATCTGCTTCTGAGCTTCCTCTCTTCTCTCTGGTACTCTTGGAAAAGCTGCAGCTGCCACAGACTTAATGCTGCATCAAACTGTTAGTAGTAAGCAGATCCTCCCACCTCTCCACCTTAAAGATGGTTGTAACTTTTAAGTCAAAAACCTTAAACATATTTCACATTGATTTTAAGTGATTAGTATATTCCTAATCAAATTGAGAAGCAAATTAGCCAATTGAATACCTGATTAGCTCCTTCCATGATGCAGAGTTAGATATTAATCAAACCTCATAGAGGATAAGCACCACCATCCTCACACTCAAACCAAGCACCTGCATGCCACAAGGGGAAAAAGAAAACATTATAAAACCAATAAATTGTACCTCTTTGATTAGTTCCAGGCACTTTTTTTCTCATCTAATCAAGGTAATTATACAATAAACACTTGAAAATATATGCTGTATTTAACAAAGCAGGCCTGATACATTTGTGCTCAATAAAGACCCTTCCCTCACTGCTCCCCCAACTAGCTAATACCCTCTCTTCCGTAAGACAACCTACTACTACAGAATTGCATTCCAAGAGCTGCCAACCGTTTTACTGGTACTGCCATAAACAAGTCACTCACAGCGTCATACCAACTGAGTTTCTTCAACAGAAGACGGTTCATAAGGTTTTTGCTGGCTTGAAATATATATTGAAAAAAATAGGAAAAAAAAGCATCTGATGGTGTCAAGACAAATGCTTGGCAAAAATCAGCAAGAGGACAGCTTTCAGCTGATTAGCTTTGCTCTCATAATTAAAGAGTCATCACAATCACTGGGAATTACCTCAAGCTGGTTTATGAGCTAGATATATCAATAACAAACTTAAAATACATTGTACCCAGAGTGATCCCATTGCAAGGCTAGACTGTGTATGCCCAAGTGTTTTGGGGTTTGGGTTGTTGGCTTGGGTTTTTTTTTAATTTAAACTTGAGAAATTAAACTCTCTATATTTCTGCAGTATAGTTAGAAAACTATAAGAGAGGAATTTAACATTTTGGTTAGTAAATGCTTTCAAGGGAGCTAACAGTTTCCTGCTTGTCATATGATTTTTCAAACAAATTGTAGTTAACTTTAGCCATGCTATAAATTCCAAGGTATAAGTTCTCAGATAAGAATTAAAATTTGTAATTAATTCTTCTCTACCTACAACCAGCAAATATATTTCAACGAGCTTTTTCATCCCCTGCATCAGCTATTGGATAAAACACATTCATGCATTAGCCATTAGTAACTGTTGTATCTCTCCCACCAAAGAGATTCAAAGGAGTCCATTTAGGTTCAACTTAATTAGCAGAGCTATTCAAGAAAACAAATGCTTTCTCAAATTTGCCCTTCAGTTACCACCAATAGCACAATCTATGCCATCACACCATTTTCTTTTCAAATTTCTCTGTTCTTTCCTATTCATGCTAGGAAACCCCACATCCATTAAAATGTGATCACTCATCAATTTTCGCATACTGTCATATGCACATTTGTTTCTGAAGGGCTCAAAGCATTACTGTGAGACTCTTTATAAAATGTATCTTAACTAGAATCTATTAAATTGTGTGGTACAATCCTTTCCATCTTGGGGAGGAGGGAGAGAAGAAAGGCAGGGGAAGCAGGAAGTGTTCACCTAGGACCATAACAAAAAAATCGCCATATTTGTATTCAATTGTTACAATAACATCCATAATTGATCACAAATCTGTTGTCTTGCAAATTACATAATATACAGGGTTCCAAATTATGCTTCATATACAACTTTATATATGAGGGATATGAAAAATTTCAGTCAACATCACCATCAAATTATCAGAACACCAAACTTCTACGTTGTCTTGGGTGTTTCTCTAGGCACCAAATAATTACATTTTGCTTTTGAAAGAGAAACATATATTTGGAAGCAGAGAGAGAGAGACAGAAAAAAAGTAAGTGCTATCTAAATGGTGTTTATCAGTTTTTAAACATATTACATATGCTAGCTATACAGCCTCAGTGGTGACTCAAGGAAAAGAACCCACAATTTTCAGTATCAAAATACAGAAGTCTTTACTACTAGGACAGAATAAATCGATCATCTTTAGTGAAGAACAAGAATGCATACATATAATTAATAGATTCGTCATAGAAAATACACTACTAGATTGGAATACAAATCTGGAACTCTTCAAATACAGTTGTTGTCAGAACTATTGCTATGGTATACAACGAGGCTGTAACAGCTTTTCCATCATGAAATTTGCCTGGGTTTTATTAGTTTTAGTTTCATTCCTAAAGCAAAATGCTGTGGAAGTGCTGAACATAACAATTCTGAAGCAAGCTGAACAGGTGGTGAGATATTGAAACTCAGATTGACTGGAGGCCTTAAAAAAAGTTCACAGGAAGCAACAAATGCAAGATTTCTCCACTATCTTTGTGCTATTACACAACACTCAAATAGAATTTCAGTATCTCCACTCATAAAACACAAGGACATCTCCAGTTAGCGCTGCAGAGCAAAAAATATGTTGCACTCTCTAAAAGGGTCCACAGCAGGTTACACACTTACTGATACTTCCGTGAACACTTAATGTACTTTGCCTGGCTTTGATGCAGTACCTCTCAGATGTCATGTTAAGAACTGTGAACTTCAGCATCCTTAAAACAGCTGCCCCTGCTGTGTAAAGTAGCGCAAATGTGGTTCACATTCAAAACTGTCTTTTTCTGCATTTGAACAGAATTCAGTGTACTATATAGCCTGCACTGTGTCGAGATGAAGGATGCTCAAGGAACCCGTGATAACTGGTATCTCACTGGGGCTCTCAAAAAAACAAGTTCCCCACCTCAGGAGGCTACTCCTTAGAGAAGATCTTAAATAAATACACCTCAAAATGATTTCACAGCTGTGTAAATACCTTAACTCCATGAACAAATGGAAAGACCAGAGCAGACATACAAGAGTAAAGCCTTGGTATCCAACTGTGCTATAAAAAGCAGGCTTTTGCTGTAATCTCCCCCTAGTTTTTTGGAGTTCAAACAATTACTACTACACATTTAAAAGTCTTTCAGGAGCCTCACTTAATGTTATTTCAAGCTGCTGCGAGAACATTTCAACAGGAGAATAGAAGACAATTAGCATGCCTCCGGATAGCAATTTTAACTTTTTAGAGCCTCTGTCTAGTAATCTTGAACACCACATTTAAGGTACAATTTTCCCCCCACTCCCTCTATGCCAGTGGATAAAGCTGTGGGAAGGAGATGCAGCCTCCTACTGCCTCATTTTTCAACTCTAATAAACAAAAATAGTTAAACTTACAGCAGTTCCAACAGCCAGTCTGGAAACCTGATGGAGCTTACAAGAAGCAACCCTACAAGCACCAGGGTACATTTACAGTCAGCCACACAACCTCACAAAAAGTTGCAGATAACACCAAGGAAAAACCCCAAAACTCATTAAAACATCATTAACTCTTTGCACAAGAGGAACAACGGAAACCACATTTTCCTGCCTTATGAAATCCACTTCATTCAGAGAAACACAAGCAGGTGCCATTCCCATAACCATTCTCTTGTTACTCTGCGACCTAGATGTTGCTTTGCTAGGCCATCCTCACTACTCTGCTGCCTTTTTATTCATTTATTTGTTTATTTCCTAGAAAAACAGAGCTAGGCTTCTAACCCCTATGCTTGGACGTAAAACCAGTGCAACACAGGACAACTCGGTCTTCAGAGCACTGGGACAGCCTGCAACATGCATAAACTGCTTCAGTCATAACAGTACCTTATGAAGTCTAACACCTACACATAATGTAAATCTCAGCTGTTGACTTTTAAGTGTTGATCATTTCTGCAGAAACATCCCGCTAATAGACTTATTCTAACACTCACAATCTGTTTCCAAAACTTCCTGTGTGCCAGAAACTCTGTTTTCTACCAAAAGCTCCAAGTTTACTCCTTTTAGTATCTAGGATGCATTCAGGTATTATCAACAGAAAAACCTTCAACAACTCAAAGCCTGAAAATGAACAGGGAACCTGAAATAGGATTCAATATCAAAATAGGTAACAGCATTAATGCCTGGCTTTATTCTCATTTTGCTTGTTTAATTAAAAACCTACAATTTAAAACAAATAAATTGAACCTCTGCAACAGAATTTCCACTCTGCAAACAGCATGCTGCACAGCCACATTTTGTCATATACCTTAGATCCACATCACTCACCTTCACAAAATTTCAGGTACACCAAGACAACTGAAATACCAAATTACCAACACATTTTATTTTTAATATAATTTAATAAGAAAATTAATACCTGGATGCAAGAGAAAGATCCGCTTGGAGACTCTGCTGAGTCAAAGGTTGCAGACTCATCTCAACTACTGTCTGGTCTTACTGGTGTGACTGCCAGGATGCCAAGTGCACCTGCACAGGCAGTAATTGCCCTGAACAGTCTCACCTGGAATTTCAACCTACCCCCATCCCAAACACACCTTCCCAATCATGAAGAGAAGCCCAGCAAGTGAGGTTCTCAAATACAAAAGAACACCTGAGAACAAACATAAATCCTTCCACAGTTTCTGCAGCCATGATGGGGTTTTTTTCCCTTAATTATCCGTGCAAGCAGAGTTTCCAAGGAAAAATATTTCTTCTAAAGCATACTGTTTGCAAGTGCAAGATATAAAATTACTCACATTCAGATACTAGCACTTTATTTACATGCACTTACAACATACCTTTTCCTCTAGGTACAGATACACGTGTTTAGGTGCATCAGGATTCCAAAATGCAAACCCTATGTAATACTGAAGAATATGGATACATCAGGATCACTGTGCTGGGAAAAGTCTAGTTAATTTCAAACTCATATATTTACTGAGTGTCAAAATATCATAAAAATCTCTAATGTAAGTGACATTTTATATTAGGAAAAAAACATAATAGGGTAGGTGTCCAGTATTTGAAAGAGGTTTTCTAAATAGCTCTTGCTCGCTTTTCATCCCACCTAGACCAATAATATGCCTACGTGCTGAGACAGAAAGAAAAGGCAATGGGTAAGGGAATGCTCCTAATTGCTGTTTTATTCTCTACCAGAAGGGCTAAGTATTGATTCATAAATGTTTCCAGAAAAAAAAAAAAATTAAAAGCTTGGAGGCCATATGTTATCATCACAGCTACACTACGGAACAGAAATACGGCTTTATTTGTGTGTTTACTGGAGTGACAGCAGACTCCACACCTAATTAAAGTTTTACTGGTATTTTCTCATACTATATAATCTGTCTAAGGATATATCACCGACACCTCTGTCATGGTTTAAACCCAGTCAGCCATAAATCAGCCACACAGTCTCTCTCTCACTCCCCCCCTTTTCTTCCCCCTGCTCCAGGAAGAATGGGAAGGAGAATTGAAAGAATGTAACTTCCGTGGGTTGAGATAAGAACAGTCCAGTAACTAAGGTATAACACATATCACTACTGCTACCATCAATAATAATAATGATAAAGGCAATAACAAGGGAAGACAATAAATACCACCCGCCGACCGATAATACCCAGCCCGACCGAGCACTGACTGATACCTAGTCCAACCCTGCAGTGAACTTGACCTTCCAGGTAACTCTCCGTTACATCCTGGGCATGATGTGCTGTGGTATAGAATACCACTTTGGTTAGTTTGGGTCAGGTGTCCTGTCTCTGCTTCCTCCTGGCCTCCCCTTCTCCCTGGCAGAGCATGAGACTCACAAAGTCCTTGGTCAGACCAAACATTTGAGCAGTAACTAAAAACATCGGTGTTATCAGCGCTGTTCCCAGGCCAAAACTCAAAAACACAGCGCTGCACCAGCTACTAAGGAGAAAACATGACTGCTACTGCTGAACTCAGGACAGCCTCCCAACAGAAGTTATAATAGTACTTCTCTGTGTCCATATACCCTTGTTTATCACCAGCATAATTATAAATATATGCACCTACCAGTTTCTGGCACTGAAAAACCTTCAAATTCTGTCTTAAGTGTCACTCAGCTTGAAACTACAATGTTCATGACAGAAAAAGCTAGCTCAAGTAGTCTCTCCATGTGATAAGCTGTCATCCCAAAGCCCAGTGGGCTGAGAGAAAAGAGTGAGGCAGAGGAAAGGTCCAAGTGACTTCAGCTGGAGAATAAACTCCTGTTCAACTACCAGCTTCATTTCAGGTTTGAATCTGACCATTTCTCAATGGGCTTCAATAATGCTAAAAGGAAATCATCATATTTGGCACATAATCAAATGAATTGTACCTACTTAAAAATAAATCATAAAGAATCCTCAGACCGGAAACAAAAATCAAACACCCTCCCCAAATAAACAAACCACAACAAAAATAAATGACACTCAAAGATAAAGTTGGGATCAATCAGTCCATTCAGTGGAAATGGAATTGCTGTGAATTATGAAAATTCTGACTCCATCACGAGTTCTGCAATATTCAATATTAACTTAAAATCTGATTTTCATTATGTTTTCTCAAGATCACTGGAATCTGCAGCTTTTGGGTAAGCTAAAGATTCTCAGGTCACCTCATTAAAATTACAGGGGTAGCCTTGTTCACAAAGCTCGAAGTTTGAATTGAACAGCAAAGGTTTCACCTCATATTACCCATGAAAATGGCTATGTTTTATAGTTTATCTGCTTCACAACATGTTACTGAAATTTGATTATTTTCAAGTTAATGAGTGCAATGAAGTTTATTAAGATGTCATTAACTGTAAAAAGCATTTGAGAACAAAAGATATTACTATTTTCTTCTTCCCCAAGTAACTGTCATGCCCAAGTTTCATGGATGCATTCACTCAACCTGATGAGTGACACTACTGCCAAAACCTTCCGGTAGAGTAAGCTCCAACACACTAACACACGCTGAGTAGCAGAGGACGTCCATGTGCCCACTGGCAGAAATGCACATAGGGATCTCATCCAGAAGCAAAAGCCTGCAGGCCACAGCAGCAGAAATAGCTGTGTGACAGACTCAGAGGGCTGCAACTTTCCAACGATTTCAGCAAGCATCTGCCTGGAAATCCAGTGCAACCTCACTAATATTGCAGCAGGCTGTCAGTAAAACCAGTCTGAGACAAGAAAGACACGATGAGAACAAAACACAGAAGAGAATGTAGAAAGTGCTCTGAACTCTTCATATTAAAAAAAATAAAGTTGGGAAAAATGTTCACTGTTCCAAGAGAAAATGAGAAGATGAAATAATCAGTTATGATAAATGAAACAGCACCAGGCAAAACCTCTTTATGCCTTTGAAATACCATGGGATGTGGCAAGATCAGAGTAGTACTGTGGGAAGAGAAAATAAGCAGTGACATTCATGCCACATTCTTTCAGGAGGCCACGTGTCACAGACAAGTAACGCCCTGTGTACCTGTATGTGAATATCTGGCCCTCAGTTACCTACAGTAGAAATTTGACATATATGTAGTTTTCCCTGTGCCTGAACATGAAAGGCATGTTCTCTTCTTCTCTTGTCCACAGTAGTGGCACAGGGATATTAGCAACCTTAATAGCTGTCCATCTTGCACATCATTTCAAAATACCTGTTAAAACTTGCAAGTGTTTTATATAAGAAAGTCCCTGATTTAATAACCCAAATAAAACCTGGCTATTAATTCAAAGCCATGTTAAATGAGTGAGCGTAATTAGTCTAAGCTGTGACAATGGACCTGAGTGCTTTTTTAAATGTTTCTATTTTTATGCTTTCCGCAAATGCTAATAAAATGCAAATAGGGAATAAAAGTACAACAGAACATCACACGAGAATGGAATTGGGAGCAGCATAAGTTGCCCTGGTAGCTGACTTGGAAAATATTTCAAGAGAGGTGAGCAAGTACTGCATTACTTCCAGCTTTTTCTCTTTGGTGCTCATTCAAAGCCCATTATACAATGGGAATTTTTATTTTGACTTCAGTTATCTGATCCGTTTACTTTTCACTGTTCAGTCACATGCAGTTAAAAGGCTACAGAGATCATCTTACTTGACTTAAATGCCAACAAGTCATCTTTGCTTAATTTTCTGCAATCAATCATAAAAATTGATTATCTAATCATTTATTAATTCCACTGTCATAGAGCTATTTGATCTACATTATTTGCTTTATAGTAGTATTTTTACAGGCCAGCAGCAAACAGTACTAATTTACAAACGTAATGAAGAAAACCTTTGCTCACAAAGAGGTAATGAAAGCACCAATTTGTCAGGCACAAAAAATTACTTGGCCTTTAATTGTAAGTTCCACGGACCTTGAAGTTGTCCCAACAGACTAGGTTATCGTCACTTTGTTAACCAACTGCCAAGGAATACACATGGAAAATCTTACTGTGGATCTTTGAGTGCATCCTTAGTCATTGAAGAACTAACTGAATTTCAAAACAAATCCATGTCCAACTGTCCAGTTTCCATTAAATGCTTTTATGCAGGATGTGGAATTTTAATAAATTTAAATCCAGCTATGTTGAACAGAGAGGCACTGTCACTGAACTAACCCCTTTCCAATGCATTTACTGACTCAAATATAGTTCATCTTGCTTGTCCTTGCTGAGGAAGGTGAATAAATAACAAATATAAATGGAAGGACAGTTGTAAAGGATGACATGCTACGCACTCTATGGACACTCTTATCTCAAGCATGATTATTTTCTAGTCCATTTAATCTAAATGTTATGACTAGTAACAGACCATCAAAACCATTTACTTTTTATTTCAATGAAAAAGTGAATATGAGACCATAAGATTTAAATCCTTCTCTCTAAAGACCTTCTATAAAATAACAGTAATTCAAACTGTACCACCTATTAGACTGGCGTGTAGGAAAAGTGGATAAACAAACACTTCTGTGAAAAGATTTTCCCATCTCCCAAATCAGATATGAAACTAAAACCAACAGTTTTCCATATAAGAAAAATATGCAAGCACAAAATAATATGTCATTGTAAAGCAGAGGAAAAAAATAATATGCTGAACTAAGACAGCATTAATAACCCTATATTAAATTGTAAAGTCACAGGAAATAGATTTTTTGGTCTTGCATTCTATAAACTTCCAAATACAATAGCTCTGGCAGATTAAATTCACTGAAGTTTCCAAATGGTTATCAGCTAAAAGCAGATACACAAATTTATCACTTAAATCCTTTCTACTTCTTGCCAAGGATACAAGAAAATTTGCAACTTTCCATCTAAGTTACACATATTTCTCTTTGGGACTAAATTTGCACATCAACTTTACACCATTAGTCAGATCTGTACTATGTACAAATTGCACAGTGTATAGGCATATAGGATGTGTATTTGCGGGCCAAAACATTTAATTTCTACACTTGAGAAGTGTATGAACTTAAAGGTATTCAGAACTATTTCAGAATTATTTGTAGCTCAAACATAATGTTTTAAAAAAGGTATAATTAGTTTTATGGCTCTCTTAGAACTTCTAATATTTATTCGCTAAAAATACTTGTAATTGCTACTGCCTCTTACGATCTATTCTATGGATGAACTTGCATTACTAGGAAAGCAACCCTAGAAATTGAATAATTTATAACTAAAACATCTCAAATCTCTGCAGCATTTCCAAAAGTACAGCATATTTGCCTGTCTCTTTCTCCTTCTGTGATGGTACTTACCTACATCTTTAGGTTTTGCTTTGGTAGTACAAGAAAATACATTCCAACCATAACCAGGAAAACAGGAGGTTTGGGTTGGGTTTTTTTTCCCAGAAAACAATACACAGCTTAAATGCACATCACTTGAAAACAAATATTAATACACAATATAGAAAGTTCAGCAACCTTTAGTAAATCTTCACAGACATATTTTAGTATATTCTTCCTTTCCCTTTTAAAATTAACTTGCCCACAAATGTCTTCTTGAGGCTCCAGGTAAAAACACCATATGCAGATGGGAATGAACATGTCTCTCTTTGAAACCTATTAAAACAGAGCTGTAGTTCATTTAATTGAGTTTAGAAATTGGAGACACCCTGGAGTACTGTTTTGAAAAAAAAAAAAAAAAAACCACTGTCTACCACAATAATTACAAAATATATTCCAAGTTGTGTATAAGTTCTTTGATCTTCATTTTAGTATAATGATAACTAGTAACATTAGCATAAAACTTTTGGGTTTGTTTTTTTTCAAGGCAGAGAAAAAAAACTGCCACACTACTGAAATGTCAGATGAGGAAGAGGTTAGTTAAAACACTTTACTACAGAATTCAAATGTAATTCAGTTTTGGAAAGCGTACAAAAGTCTCAAAGATTAATAATAGGAGGTTAAGTGCAGCATTTTTCACCCAAAATTACATGTCAGCCACTAAAGCAAACAATATTGGTACGTAAAGTCCACTGTAGTAGAGCATTAAAGAGTCAGATATAAAGTGCAACTAATGCAGACTTTAAAATTACTATTTTAATGACATTTTGTTCTGCATGCAGACTAACAAATACCAGCATCCTATTCCTAAATCCCTAACAGTAATTAGCTCTCTAGTCACTGCTTTCCTATACTTAAATGCACTCACCTGAATGGTATCACAGAAATCAATGGGCCTTTCCTCCATCTTGATTTTGGTAAGCCACCAAGTCCAGACTGTATCCTGGAGATCCGGGCAGAAACACTGCTCCAGAATCAGTCATTTTTGAAGTGAAAAGTAGAAACATGAACTGGATGGACCTTTTCAAGGTTAAGACTGTTTTTTCTCCCCCATTTAATAAAAGAACAAAAGTATCTTTTGCTTGTGCCTATTCCTCTCCATTGCAAAGGAAGCCTAGTTGATTAGTTTGACCCCCATGATGAAGTTTTTAAGTGCCTCAAGGGTGAATGAAATTAATCTCTCCCCAACTCAGTCTTTACAACCTCCAAAAATCTTTACAACCTCCAACTACTGACCAGGTGAGACAAGGACAAGCAAGAAGAGTGCATTAAGAACAGCTGAAGTAGCATTTGCAGAGATACTACCTTTCTCTTACATCAGCAGAAACAGAGGTATTGAAGGAAACAAAAGCTTTTTGACCAGACTTGAAAAACAGAGGAACATCAAGCTAAGTAAAACTCTGGAAACACTCGGTTTATATAATTAGCTGGGTTCCAGAGCAATTAGACAATCATTAGAAAAGGGGAGCTAGACTCTTACTGAGCAGAAAAAACACTTTTAGCAAGGCTAGAAGCAATTAACTCATAATACATTACCCAAGCATGAGGAATAAATACTTAGCTCCTAGACAACAGCTGGGAGTTAGGAAGTGTTACTCAGGAAAAACGATAATCTGCCATAACACCAATGTCACTGTTGCACTTCATATCTAATGAAATTTTATTTCTAGCACTGATGTTCATTTTTAATGGTGGTTTTTTTTGTTTGGGTTTGTGTTTTTTTTGCAGTTTACCTTGAGGATCAAGACAATGACATCAGGATTTTTTTATTTTTTTAAAGAAAATGTTGATTTTCTTAGTTATTTTGTCCACTACTCATTGCCTGTGTAAGTTTATTCTGGTATAGTGCTAGTTCTATTTGATTTTGCCCACTCCAATAGCGCTCAATGTACTGGATAAAACATACCAGCTGCTGAAATTTGCAGGTATCTAATTGTCAAAAACCAATCAGTCCATGCCAGACTGCAAGTACAAAGATATATTATGGCTGTTAGTCCAAAGAGAGTCTTCATCTTATGATGAGTTTGTACATGTTAGGGAACAGGAGGCTGACTGAAGACTGATGTAAATAAAAGTGAGGGAAAATAAAGGAAGTTGGGAAACTTCTCATAAGAAACCATCTGTCTTTGTAGAAGTCAAAGTTGCCTATGATATATTGTATATGCAATACAGAATGTAACAATAGCGAGGGAAAGACAAACACACAAAAACCCACTACAACAACAAACCCACACACAAAAAAAAACCTGCTCATACTTGGTTGCTTCTTTCTTGTAACCAAAGTACATACACTGGTCAAGTTACTCTTTTGAAGGAAGAGTCTGTTGGCTGAGGGCCACCCTTAGACTAACAAGTGTTATTTCTCCTCAGATCACACGCATATAAATCTGAGAGCCTTCGCTTTCTAATGGCTTGAATACATGTACTAAAATAAATCAGAAAATGCAACTGATACAAAAGCCCTCAAAGCTAAATCCAAAAGCTATCACCATATTCTGTGGAAATTGTGCTGCATGCAGACAGAACAAGTTTGATAGCATGTCACATAAAATAGGATGGGTAAATGGCAATTGCCATCTATTTATATATATCAAAAATACTGGATGTCAAGCATCCATCACAGACAACAAAAATATTCCAAGCTTGGCTTTTTTCACTCTCTCTAAATAGGAACTGCAATTTCAGTACCATTTCATTCAGAAAGATTCAGAAAGCAAGCAATTTAGAAATAGTAGTAAAACAGAAAAAGAGAACTATTGTACATTAATACTATTATTTAGATTTTTGGCATTTTCAATTAGCACTATAAAGGCCTCCAAGTCAATTAGTGCAGAAAATATTACAAATATGAAAGAGGTTTCTCTTTTTAAAATATCACCTTGGGATATATACTACTCCAATAACAGATACGAGTGTTTTGGCATTATTTATAATTCTTTTCATGAAGATGACCCTAGTGTTTCATTGCTGAAAAACTCTTGGGGTAAAACATGCAGTTAACCTCCTAACCTCAATAAAGCAGATGTCTTGCCAAGTCACAGATTATCCAAAACTTGTAAGCACTACGCAATGTCCAATATCATACATATACATCACATCTGAAACCAAACTCAACAACACTACAGATGAGTTACAAGGCAGAAAAAAATTGTATCATCTAAGCTCTTCACAGAATTCAGAACAAGTTGTACACTCACCACCACCCCCCCACACACAAGAATCTTACCTCAGAAATTCATTGCTTCCGCCTTTCTGACTAGACTGTTCTCATATTTACCAAATCAAAATGTGTGGTGGTATTTATTGCGTGGAAGATACAAACAGACAGGCTGTGCACCTACAATCTTTCTGGACATTTTCATGTCTAATGGCCTCTTCTTGTGACTGACAGCTCTGATAGGCTCAGCTGAAGGGTGATTTTAATGAAACCCCATTTTCCAAACAGAGACTATTATGCTAAAATTATTTTTGTCCTAATCATAACTTTCAGCACAAAATGATCTCTCCTTTTACCCTCCATTCTCAATGTAATTCTAAATTGGAATACCAAACTCTAATTTTACACAATTTGGTCTACTGACTTGCAGTCAGCTTTGCAAAAGGATACTTTCTTCAGCTTACGTAAAGCCTGAATGCCAGCTTATTTTGACTAAAACAGGTCTTGGACAATTTATATACAAACTGCTCTGTTCAGATGAATAGGATACGTCTGTTAGAAAAGCTGCAGTCTAGAAGCGTTCAATTCAATATGTGGTATCCAAAAAGACATTCAAATCCCAGTTCTTCTCCTTAAAGTGAAGATAAATTTTAGAATATGACCACTTAGAAAACAAACTCAAACAGCTTTTAAAACATGCAGGAAGTGTTAACCAAGGCTCCACTTCTCAGCCTTCAGACCCCAACCTGAACCAACGCTACTGGGCTCACACAGATGAACTATAAATCAGTTAGTTGAGTCCTGAGCTCTTTAGATGACACAGCTGGGACACATCTGCCAAGATTTAGGTGGGACACTAAGGAAGGGCTGTGTATCCTGAGTCAGCAAACCGGACATGTACCCTTGCTGAAATGCCAGATTACAGAGGCCAGGAGATGACCATCAGCTGCTGGAGGTATGAGCATACAGGTAAGACAGTGCCTGCTCCCAGGCACTGAGGCTTTCTTTTGCCTCTGCTCACTGAAAAATTGTTTCATCCAAATGAGCTAAATGACTATTTCAGTAGTATGGCAAATAACATATTAAAAGGAGGAATAAGGGCATGAAGCATTCTGCAGCTTAAGGTAAATGAGTATGATGCTTACCTCTAAAAAGCAATCTTGAAGGAGTCTGTGAGGAAATACAGCTGTCTCTTCTTATTTAAGGTGAAAGATGACTCCGATGTTAATGAAACACAAGGACTAAGACACAAAACCAAGAATTAAGGAATAATTCTTTACAAAGTCTTGTTTCTTTATGGGCTATTCATCGAACAGCCCTTCCTTGAAGGTAACTGTTTCCTCCAAAAGCTAACCTAATTCAGTACTGTAGGTTCAAGTCTGCCTGTGCACTGTTTTTTGTAGAGTAAAACTTGAAAAGATTAGGAAAATCTGCACTACAGATGTGTACTGGGTACCCAGGGCAGGGTTTTGGCAACAGGGGGCTGCAGCAGTGCCCTGTGTGGAAGGCAGCTCTGAGCTGGTGACATCCAGCTCCAGAGAGCTCCGAAACCAGCATAAACCACCCATTGTACCCAAAACGCTGTGCAGATTTACGAGAGGCTTAAGAGAGCCAGTAGCAGCCACAAGGGATGAGAGACATGGTGTTGTAAATGCAAGTGGAGATTTGGCCTGGGCAGGAGGTTCTCCATGCCAAAGGGAGATTCCCTGCGGGACTGCAGTTGTGGGGAAGCCATGTTAGGGCAGGGACACCCCCAGGGGAACTTTGGCCTGTGCATGCCACTCTAGAGCAAGGATATTAAAAAAGAGAATGGCAGAGAAAAAAGTAAAACAGAGAAGGGCAGAAATACAGCATTATGGTACGTGACCCTACCTCCCACACTTCATCTCAACAAAAGATCTAGGGAATACTGAACCTAACCTGCAGTGAAAATAAGGGAAGGTGATGCTAGGAAGGGTTAAGGATACATGTCTGGGTTAAGCTGCACCAGAGGAATGGGAAGGAAAGGAGATGACTTGTTTAACTGTTTATGTTGTTTCTTTTTATTCCCCTTTCAACACCCAAATCCAGAAGTTTATGATAACTGGAACAAAAATAAATTCAACAAAGATTCCCAAGAAAGTTTAGCTCTTAACATACCGCAGTACCAAGGTGAAAGTGATTCTTTCTTTAGGCTTCGTACTAAGCAGAAAAACAATAGGCGTTGGCCTTTTTGTCTCAGTACTTGTACAGACCATCGTCAGTATAATTACATCAATGGTGTATTCAATACCTTGGGGAAATACAAGCAGATTGCAGTAACATCCCGTTAGGTTATCTTTCAACATATGTCTGAGCTAAACAGACTTGAAAGTTCATCAAAATAGATTTCTTCAGACTGACCAGATTTAGGTCCGTATCGTTACCCTACTTAGGAAGCACTGACACTGTAATTACTTCAGGCACCCATCTGGCACAAATCACAACATTAGTTCATTTCAGATGTTCTCAAATACTAACTTTGTTTTCCTCCCAGTTAGACTGTGTCATGAACATGCAAATCACGTCATGTACAACAGGAAAGCAAAAAGCAGTGATTTCTACCTCATGAACCTGATGTTTGATTTACTTTAGGGTTCACATTTTAAATTACAGCAAACTGAATCTGTAATTCTTTGCTTTCTCTTCAGAGACCTCACTGTAGCTCATAGGTGTTTCATATTTACTGGTAATAACTGATGCACTCCTTGGTAGATGCCAAATACTGACAGAATAAAGTCCAGAAGATCAAAGTTCTTAGTTTCCTAAATAGGTCAAACAATCTAAATAGGGTAGTGCATTTAGCTTTTTTTTTTTTTTTTTCCCCAAGGAGATTATTGTATTCTTTAATTATTAGTTTGAAAGTTTAAGAAAAAAGAAAAAATACAAAACAAACAATTCTTGCCTTATGGACTCTGCGAGGGAAAAAAGAATGTCCTTGAATTCGAAATTCCAGTCACACTGGTCTTAATCAGACATACAAATCATCTTTGTTCATTACCTGAAGGATTATAACTAATGAAGTCAGCTATAATGCACAAAAATGAAAGGTTACAATTTCAAATTATTTTTCTCAGAATTTTATCTAATTTTTATTCAAAGGTGCCAATTTTCTGACAACTCCTGACCATAAACCCATGCACTTTTCTCTAAAAAGCAGACAGTTGCACATGCTCATGTAAAATTTAGAAGGATAATTTTACTGAAAAGTTACATACATACACATACATACCTCATATATTGCAAAAAATGCAAAAGGAGTGTAAGTAAATTGTGTTAAGACATTCAGTGAAACAGGTTATACATCAGGTATTTGTAAAAGACTGCTTTTCCTTACAAGATAGATTTCTTCAAAATCTGCAGACTACTATTTACCAACTTACCAAAGTACATCCCAATATTCACCATTATTAAGCAGTCAATTATCTTACGTTCATCACTGTTATGCAGTTGCATTGTGTTTCATGAGCTAGGAAATGGTTATGAGAACAACAATGAAAAGTTTTCCTAGACCAACTTCATCGGTCACCAATACTTTGAGGCTTGGTCAGCTAGAAAGGGTTTGTTGCTTAAATTAACATTCTCCATCTGTGACTGTGGTAACACAAAACAAAACATCATTGGGAAAATGCCTTCATTTGAAACTATTTTCAGTGCTACTCCATTAACATGAGCGCTGTTTCTTAACTTTGTGGTCATTACCAACTAGAAATTCACCACTTCAGTTCCTATTGATAGACAGCCAACTAGTTTTGTTCTGATACATCAATTCACATAGTTGATCTCATGGAAACAACAACCAACTGATCGAGATTTTCAGTTCTGTTTGAACACTAACAGCATTTGTTAGCCTTCTCCATTAATTTCTGAGGCTAATGAGAGAAATGAGGTCTTGGTCTTCCCCAGGGCACTTCATAGCCTGGCTTAATACCATGTATTAACACAGAGGAAGGCAGCAGTGAGATTATTTAGCCAGGATCTTGGGAAACTCAGCTGCACTTACTCCAATGAAAGAGAACTAGGTACTTGTAAGACTGAAAGTAAACTGGGGGTGACAAGGCTGGATGCTTGGAAGCAACAGCGTTTGTGTCATGTATGCCTGCTGCGTTTTGCTGTAATCTGTGCAATTATATCTGAGATCCCCTTTAACAGACTTGGGGGGGGGGGGGGAGAAGGCGCAAAGCTAAAGGGCTTTTATAGATGCTACTAACAATGAAAAAGGGTGTTTCTAAGAGGTAGTCCAGAGGGTAAGTGAATCTGGGTCAGAGCTGCATCATACATTCCCAGTCGGAGTCTAGAGGGTAGATGGCAGGAAAAATTATTCCTTACTGTACATAAGAAAATTCATGTTTTGTCTTTACATAAACAAGTTATTAGGAATTTATGTCATTAGGAGGAATGTGCACTTCAGAGATTATTTCGCCATGTTTTTCACCATAAAAAATAAGTTTATTAACTGGATATAAACAACAAAATATAAAACAACAATGGAGATGTAACAGAACATGCCTGGAGTTCTGACTGCTCATAAGTTAGTGTCAATAGGTTATAAATCATGAAGGCAAAGTCTCCCTTTCCTATGTGGTAAAATGCTGCAAAACAGATGTGATCATTCAGTGGTCTCTAACTGGCCTCCTGTCCTCATCACAGTGCATAGTGCTTGGCTGTCTTGGGATGTTCATCATCAACAGTACAGTCTATTGAAGAGCTGTTTATTTCCACCTTTGCCCAGATGCCCTTCTTGCTTGACCCTGCTTTTTCCAGGTACTTCCCCCTCAGTTGATCTGCTTTCTTGGCCTTCTGCTGGCATTTAGAGATCAGACACATGTCTCCTCTGCCCTCTTTCACTCCTTACAGAGATGTCTCAGATCCTCAGCAGCTATTTTAGACTTTTCTCCATAAGGGTCACACTACCCTGAGCTGTTTACAGACAACTTTAAAGATACACTACACAAAACTATTATTCCAGTACAAGTCTCCCTCCATATCAGCATCAATAAACAGTGCATGTATTCTCCCTCCCTTTTGGTATCTGATGACATTCCTATCATACCTTAGTAGCACTCTGATGATCATAAAGCCTTTTTGTACTGAGCCTTTGTTCAATAACTGACATGTTCAGCATTGTAAGAGTGGGTATTAGCATCAGCAATACCCACTCCAATGTACAGCTCCACAGATTATCAGCATGTTGCCTTGAGGCATGCCTTCAAGAGGCTTAAAACTGTAAAGGAGCAAAAACAGGTGATCTAGTGGCAGGGGAAAGAAAACATGGCATAAACACTGCCTAGTGCTATTGCCCTGTTTGCAGCTACAGGAGAGTGATTTGTTGCCAAATGTTGCATACCTGAAGCAGCCCAAGTGGGTCTAGTCCTTCATCTTCTCCCCAACCATACACTCCCATTCCCTTTCTGGCATGTATCTGCCCATCGCATGAACCAACAGAAAAACAGGACACTTCCAACAGAAAAACAGGACACTTCCTAAGAGAGCATCTACGGCTGCAATTTCAGCTGTTCTGCACTCAGCCTTTCTGAGAGACCTCCAATGCAAGGGTGGTCACAGTGCAAGCCAAGCTCACGTTGGTGCCCATTTTCATTTTTGCTCCCACCCACTCCAAACTTAGTCAATTATCCCAGCCCAGGCTATTGTTTCATTTATCCCTGGAAAATTTCACTTGCTTTTCAATGCAAGTGCAGCGAACAAAATAACACGGAACAAATTATAAGCTTGTTCTTCTCCGTGCCTGGGGACAAAGGATGCCCGCTCTCTCCACCATCTTTGTGGGAATGCCTTTAACAGTGCCAGAGGCTAAGCATAACTGGCATGACTGAGCTCCTTGCTTGGCATATTTAGCACCAGGCAACAGGAAGAGAAGATGCTCAACTTAAATCTGCCTTTAGGACAGAATGAACTTGCTGCATCTGAAACACAAATGTTTCAGGGCAATGCAGCACCATGGCACATTCATCACATCAGCCCACTTTTAGCCCTGTACTTCATCAAAGGATACAGGCACTAAGACAGCTTTTATTCCTAGAGTCCTCCCAAGACACTTTCTTAGCTTGCTCCCTTCCTGTTTGTTTATTTTGAAGCAGGCCTGGTCCCTTTCTGCATTTCTCTATTCATGCTTCCAAATATGCCAAGAATTTTTCATTTCAGTGTTCACATAGCCAGGACACTGTTCCTCACTCTGAAGAGAGTCTAGGAGCCCTGGACTACTGTAGTTGTGAACAAAGCATGGTGATTTGAAAATTGTGTGATTCCAGCTGCATTAACTTCACATGAATTAAAATACAAGGGGGCAAAACTGGCTGGATACCAGCACTGAAATGGTGAATGACATAAAAGAAATAAAGGGCATGCAGATCAACTAATTCAGGTGTAAAGATATTTTAGTCTGAAAGAACACGGCTGCCTGAAGTGGAACAGTTATTCTGGATACAAACTTCCCACTGAAAATAGGAACTATTTCTAGAAGACAGTTACTCTACGACCAGGAAGGATTAGTTTGAAATAAAAATGTAACAACATATATATATATATATATATATATATATATATATATATATATATATATGTATGTATTTCAGGTTCAATTGTGTATGATACTGAAATACCTTATCCACTAAAATAAAAATTTATTCAGAGGAAACTTTGTTTTCTAAAAAGGCCTAAAGAAAATGTAGTTTATTCAATCAAAGACAGAGGTCCAAATAAGAACATAAAACATGGCTTCCTCACTTCAATGCTGAATTTCTCTGCAATCGAATTTATTCAGTGTCAAAAAGGAAATTCAATGAATGTTCATGTGTTATATCTGAATTCTCTTTTCAAATTGCACAATGTGGTAATTTAACATTTAAAAATTAGTACACAATATCTACACAAATACCACAAAGCCCTATCAAACACACAATACTTTAAAGACAAAAAAAGAATGCATTTTTTCCCTTAGACAAAGTATCCCTGACTGCCACATCTAAGAACATTAAGCAACAGCATCAGAGAGAAGTGTATTTTTAATTTCCATCTATCTTCATCAGTCCCTTTCTTTCAAATGCCTCCTATCACTCTGAGTATGAGCACTGGGCATAATTTGTTCCTCCAAACTTTTGACAATGTTTTTTTATGTCAATATATGTCAAAAGTTGTCATTACAGGAAGAACTGATAGCACTGCACATGAACACTGCCATCATTTGCTATCAGGAAGACCCCATCTTCCGTTGCTTAGAACTTTGCCAAACTTTAATTGCAATGCTATTTTTCATAGTTCCATGTCTGTCCTAGCTGGAATTTTTTGGGGAACATGGCTAAAGACTCTTGGGAAAATTAGGCTAGGGAAAAATATTGTTTGCTCAATTACTGGATGTGAATGGCTTAGAAGACAGAAAAAGGGCTAGGAAAATACAGGGAAGAATCAAGAGCGTTAGGGAGCCTCAGACTGCCAGGAGAAGGAAATCTAGACTAGGAACCAGAAAAAGCAGGTTTAGTAGGCTGAGACATAGGCATAAAAGATTGGCATGAATTACTTCCACGTGTTGCCAGTTGCATGGCAGTGGCATGGACTGCAAAAGGCTGCTGACAGCAATAAAAGGATCCACTTCCTCTAACTTACTGGAGTCCCTGTGCTGTACTACTGTCTCACTTTCAAGTAATGTGAGCAGTCAAACAGTCTCAACTAGGGAACTGCCATTTTAACCTTGACTATCAGTCTCCTAGGTAGCTCCACTAGCAATTTTACTGTGCTGTAGTTTCTTATGTCCCTAAAGACTCTGCTAGCAACCACCACTGTGTGCAGTCTTTCCAGTGCAGCTAACATTGCTGTCTCTATGCAGTTTTAGAACCACAGACACCCTTAGGATTTCCTTTGATCTTTCCAGTTTGCCCCAAGAGGTACCTTCCCTTTCATCCTTTGATTTAGACACAAGCACTGCCTGGCATGCCCCAAAGAGTTATTACTGTCCAATATCACAATATTCTACTGCCTCTTACTTGAATTTTCCTTCCCTCACAGAAAGAACATTACCAGCACCAATTTCAACATCCAAGAGCGCCCCTAGTGTTTGTTTCGATTTCCACTGAAACATCGGAAACATCAGACTAACTCCAAAGACATCGTTAGTGATACCTACTCACAGACAACAAGAAGTTGCAGGTGCAGACCAACTATCTGTATTTCTGGGCTCAAATGAGAAAATGAGAAAAGGAAAAAAAAATTAAAAAGGAAAGAAACCCCCCGATACACCCATACCCCTTTCAGCCTGAACTGATCAGTTGCTTGATGAGAACTGGGAGGCACTATTCATTCACTACTCACTCTATGTGAACTTGCTTATTAAAAGATGCAGGTCTATGATTTTCTGTCCTCTTAGATAAAACGTTACTAAATGAAGTACCTCATTGTTAATCCAATAGCTAATCTAAAGAGTTGATCTTTATATAGGAAAGCTGCCTTCACTTTTCTCATCCACAAATCAGGTCAGTTCCACAAACACACAAACCTGCAACTTTTTCACTGTATGAATTACATATCTTAAAAATAATTGTATTTCTACTTGGAGAACTGTAAATTTTCCACAGGGAAAGAATAGATACCAGAAGACTTTCAGTTCAGTATTCTCCTTTGCTTCCTGGCTTCAATTAAGAGCCAGGATTAAAAAGATTTAAAAAGCCTCTCTCTGCTGTTTTATTCTGTCATTAGCATACTTGTCAAATACCTTTTTCAGCTGCTGAACTGGAATGATCATTACTGATGACCACCATGTATTACACTCCTCTTTGCTTTCTTTAACCAGTTAAATATATAATCTTCTCCACATCTCTTTTTAAACCTACTATACTAACTTTTGTGCAAGCTCAGTTGTATCATGTCCTTTATCTAGAATTAAAACCTGTGGGACTTCTGCTGTTTTGCTTCTACTGCTTGTCTCCTTCTTAATCATAACCTTTGCTACTGCTCTCCTTATCACTGCTATAATATTTCATATTTCATCATTCAAAACTATTCCACACTTTTAAAATTAAACTGTTTACTCAAGAAGCTACTGATCAGCAACTTCAAAAAGTGCCAACAACATATAACCCCTATACATGCAGACTTGGACAGATGCTACCTTTCCCCAGCACACGCATCTTTCTCTACTGTCAAAAACCTACTAACTTGCCTCAGTAAATTCCTTGGATACCTGTTCCCATTTCTAAAATGCAAATAACCACTGTGCAGACATTGCCTGTATGCCCCTATATGTTCAAGTCATTAAAACCAGCTCCTCACTCACTGCCAGAAAACTCCCTTTAACTGTTCAAAAGAGTCAGGCAATGCTGTGTCCCTTCTCATACAGAGCTTTGCATATTCTTTTCCACAACAAGCACCCTATTCCTATACATTAATATATAATTTATAAATTGATATAACATACATTAAATATAAATACATTCTATATAATATAGAATTCATATTTTCATTGGGATTGTATTGTTCTCAGTAATAAACCTCCAAAACCCTGGGCAATTCACTTTCAGTTGATGCAGTCTTTACCACCTTTCATCTAAAGTTGCAAAATGTATAATTCTAATTAAAGGTCAATTCACACACTGGCACAAACAGCAATGGTTTTCAGTTTAGCCATACACATTGCAATTCCCTCACACTTCAGAGTTCACTTCTGCCTCATGGTCAGTTGGACACTATTGAATGCTGGTAGATCCGAGTATTCAGTGATTGCCATATGTGGAGTTTTACTCTACTTCAACTAACTTGGCTGTCAAGACATACAAAATTAATTCTAATTGCAGGAGAAGAAATATACTCTCTGAAGTTGAAAAGCTTGCCAAAGGGAAAAGTATCTTAATAAGGAAGTTGTAATGCTCATTTACTGCATGGAACTTTTTCAGTTTCTCTCTCAAAGTTCTGTAATAGCATATCCAGTGAATACCCAAAAGAAGGGTGGATGAAACAGAAACACTGACCCAACAAAAAAGGATTTCTACCATTTGCCAGTGAAGAGCACTAATGTAGACCCTCACTACCATGCAAGTGTGGGCACCTCCCAAATCAGATTCTCACTTTGCATCAGCTATTTCCACAGAGTTCTCTAAGTCACATGTACTCAAAACATCAAAGACATTATCCCACAGCCACATCAGTGGAAACAGCAGCTTCCAATGAGGACAATCATCACCAGCACTTGTGTGATGTACACAATGGAGACCTCGTAGCAGCCTTCCAGTATCTGAAGGGGGCCTATAGGGATGCTGGGGAGGGACTCTCCATTAGGGACTGTAGTGATAGGACAAGGGGCAACAGGTTAAAACTTAAACAGGGAAAGTTTAGATCGGATATAAGGAGGAAGTGCTTTACTGTGAGGGTGGTGAGGCACTGGAATGGGTTGCCCAAGGAAGTTGTGGATGCTCCATCCCTGGCAGTGTTCAAGGCCAGGTTGGACAGAGCCTTGGGTGACATGGTTTAGTGTGAGGTGTCCCTGCCCATGGCAGTGGGGCTGGAACGAGATGGTGTTAAGGTCCTTTCCAACCCTAACTATTCTATGAATCTATGATTCTATGTACATCTGTAGATCTTGTGATTTCAGTTTGGTTTTGATGTGTATAGCTAGGAGCATAGTTCACTCAGAAAAAATTCTTCTGTTCTTTCTGTAAAATTACACCTAGAAAGTTTACTGTTTGGTCTTCCTGGAATTAGTGGCACAGAACAAACATGAAACAGAAAACATAAATGAAAGTGACAGTACTATGACCTAGGGAAGCATGTGGAGCTATGGAATTTGGGGCTTATCAGGCTCCAAATTCCAGACAATTTGGACTCTTATTACAACTGTTAGGAAAAATCCTGAAGAATTTCACACCCATGGAAAACCCCACAAATTAGTTTAAGAAAATCAAATTACGAGCTATATCTCAACAGCAAATAATTCATATTGATCTAATAGAAGAATATGTAGCACACCAGATGGAAATTCCAACAGGCAGGTTGCAGGAACACAAAATCCTAAAAATGAAAAGCAAGAGGTTAAGCAGGAAAGGAAATCACATTTAAATCCTTGCTTTTGACAGTGACACTTGGATTTAACTGAGGTTATGGGGACTAAAAAGGGGAAAGAATTTCTGGAACAGCGAAGACATGGAAATTAGCATATCATGAAAAGCAGAGGGAGAGAAAGAGAGAATATATGGTAGCGTATTTAGTCTTTTTCCTCCCAAGATTGGTAACAGGAAGATTGGTGGCAGACAGGCTACCATGGGATAATGCCAGAATTATAAATAAGAATATAAAAAGCATAGGGGAGACACAACCAAGTAAAAATATTGAAGAAAAAAACCCTCTTTGTTGAAATTGAAAATGATTGCTACCATCTTATAGTTTGGACAAAACTGCTTTATTCCATAGGCCCAGGTTATGCTTAACATAAACCTGGGTATACATTTCAGTTTGTATATACCCCTAACCTTCTATATTTTGAATATTCTTACTGAACTAATTTGTGGCAAAACTTGAGATTTAAGATTATGCAGAGGATGGCTTAAAAAGCAAAAACGACTCTTCCATTTTCATGGGAAGCAAAATAGATGCAGAAGTTTCGCAGCTAACATGTATACAAACCAGTGGAAAAAAAAAAGCCCAAACATGAACAGGCTTTGCTTAACACAGCTATTAATCGTATTTTCATTCATAAACTTAAGGTTATTAAAAACCTTAACTGCAAGGTTTTTATCAACAGCATTACAGCCATTCAGGAATGGCTTTATTCAGGAACCAAAATGATTATGCACACATCAAATATCTATTATTTCAGGTCTTACTTGAAATCAGGATGTTATCAACCTATGGGGAAACAGAATAATTAATCAACTTGACATAAAATTGCTTTCCAAAACATTACCAAGCAAGTCAACAAATAACCCTTTTTCTTGCCTTTTCCAGTGGGAAAAAAAAAAGAGGCTTACTTGTAAACGGACGGACCTGAAAATGGCCTGAAACTTGGCAGGCTTAAGCTTCAGTTATCCACACTTCACTAATAAAATTTCACCTCACCAGAGGAGCAAGGAGAAGAAATGACAGCACTATCTTGTTACAGACTTTCACATCACGATATTTACCACCATCCTATCGCTGTCAAATCTGATTATAAACCAGGGATCAGTAAGCAGGAGATTAAAGGCTCATCTGAGAAGATGGAACAAATTAAATTGATGAAAACTGCCCATACTGTGTCAGTTTTACAGAAACAGCCATCCACACAGAGGAACTATAGGAATTACAGATAGGCCTGCTCTGAGCTGCTCTCTGGCTTTGAAATGTAAATGAAAACTGCTGGAATTGTCAAATATAAAGAGCTAACTTTATATATATATATATATATATATAGTGTGAGTCTCCTCACATTAACAAGCTTTGTGGAGCACAGGATCAGTATTATATTAAACAGAGATCCTTGTTGATCCTTGGGCTTTCTCTGATGTTACTGAAGAACTTTTTCTCCATAGGCATTACATGCATTCAGCTTCTAATCTGTAAGAAAAGTACTTACTGCTGTGCAATCTTTTAGGCATGTAGTGAAGGCGCTACATAAGCATGTAATGTCATTTGAGCATTTATCCACCCGAAGCAGCTACAGAGAAGCCACAGCCCAGAAGAAAGAAGTGGATGGCTGTAAAAGCAGCACAAAAACTGAGAAATAGAGGTTTATATACATAATCTCTACTGGATGGGTGGTTGAAGAGCGAGATTTTATTACTCAAGAAGAAAAAGTGTGGGGGATAAGTTGCCTTTCCCACTGCCACCCAAGTAAACAAATAAATAACAGTCTGCTCTTTCGGCTGCCATAATGGGAATCTGCCTTTGCCAATTCCTTTTTACTGATCTTACAGTTTAGCAGTATGTTCTTAACATGAAACGATGCAAGCTGAAAATGGGTATCCCTCAATTGCTTGATGCTTCATAGACCCTTGACCTTTCTGAGCATGTATAAATATGTTACAGAACGGCAAGTAATCTCAACCTCTATAAGCAAAGTGACATGTTTGAAGTCTCCCTTTCCAAAAGCGACACCTCAGAGAGGAGGCAGACACACACACAGGCACTCCACACAGTACCTAATTCTAATTTGAGAGCTACGTGGGCCCGAATCTATTCCTGCTTCTTCATGCACAAGAGCAGGTGCAAGCACATTCAGGGCACTGTCTCCTATAGCACACAGGAGCCTCTCCTAGGAATGTGCTGGGTGTAGGAGTAGTGGATCATCAGGACAGAGCAAGTTTAATTTCGTCCTCTGAACAGCAAATGCAATTTCTCTTGCCACATCCCGGGAAAAGTACAGCAGCAAAACTATCCTCCCACGGTGGATTTACTAAAGTGATTTTTTTAAAAATGAATGGAAAGAAGAGAAAAAGAAACCCTATACAGAATAAGACCCCACTGCTTACATAGCTTTTCAATTATACTGCCTGAAATGAAAGTTCCACTGTGACATTTTAAAAGAATTTATTGTCTCTCAGCTATCAATAAAGATAAAAAAAGTTGGTGGGGGGAGGATGGGAATCACTACCCAGAAAGTCAGAATAATCACTTTCCCTGTGCTCCTCATTGTCCCACATTTTCCTTTATGGGTTTTTCTGCTTTTACTGCCTACATTCTTCACCTGAAGTCAAACCCTCTGTTTATGGCATCACAGTGGTTGCTGTGGAGGTTATTACAATGTACAAAGCCAGAAATGATGAGTTTAAATTTGGAATGAGCAGCAGTATCTTACGAAATGTGTCTACAGTAGTAGGAAGTAAAAAAGAAAAAAAGTAAAAAAGGGGAAGTAAAAAGAGCATATATATTGAAAACAAGTAAATTAACTTCTTAAATGACTGCTTGCCATCGACTTTCATTATGACAACTGTTTTCAGATATGTTACCAATGGCTGGTTGTAGAAACTAGGTGCTAAACTATACATATGGAAACAAGCACACAACATGAACAGACAGTGCTAACACAGATGGCAGCAGAGCTCCTAGCCACGCTCCTCAGTAGTGCCTGCTGTTATTGCTATCTTCTTCTATAGCAAAAACATACAAACAAAACAAGGTAACACACATGCACCATGCGGTGCTGTTCTGACAATGAAAATACTTCATGTTACCCTTCACGCAGCACATTTCCAATGCACCAGATTCAAGGCTCAGTAAATTATGGCCAGAGAACAGAGATTTCTGAAAAAGCTATTAGTTCACTGTAATTCCTTCTGCTACACAGATTGGTTTCATACACACCTACTTGCACATAGACACATTTAAAAATACAACTGGTTTAGCGCAGGTGTTAATTCTCAAGAAACATGTTAAAGATTAGGAATAGGAGAAGCCTGCCTTGCCATTATGATCAGCCACTGCCAAATTTTCACAGCTTTGATAGCAGATACAGTCCTTAATTTTTCCCTACATTAGGAAAATCATAAAAGACTTAACTGAATTCATTTCTAAACCATGTGTTGCCCCTAACTTTGACACCTGAAGTATTACTAAGAATGTAAGGTCCTAGGAAAACCACTGAATAAAGATTTCTGAATCAGACCTGTACTGACAGAAACGCTTATCCATGTACTTGTTAAAAACAAATCCTTCAAAGGGCAGAGGGACAAAGATAAAATCAGGTACCAGGTTGAAATAATAACAATAGCAACAAACAGTTGGGGAGAACACAAGGAGAAAAATTTCAAACTGAGTATTTAATGGTCACAGAACTCAATGAATGATATTATTACAATACTAAGCAAAGAAAATGCTTTTACATTGAGTGCATTGACAGTGTCCATGGTCCAATGTATCCTATTACATGAATGCAGAAGCATTAATTAATTAAATATAACAAAGAGGAGCAATTATTAGGATATGTAAGACAATGGCTGTTAAATAAAGTGCTTCCTTGGAAGATACCAGGACATAAAGACAAAACGCAACTGCAGCTTCTTTCACAGATTCCTCAAGACAGACACAGGTGACTTCCAGAGAAACCCACCCAACATGATGCAGAGTGGTACATGGAGCCTCAGAGCAGACAGCCATGTTACTACCCCATGGTGGGACCCAGAGAGGGCTGTGAGACCACATCCAACCGGAATGTCAGGGTTTCAGACTCTTTGCCAAAGAAGCCAGAGACAAGCTTCAGAATTAAAGAATGCATGTCCACTGACATGCAGAATATCTGGTTCATGGCCAGTGAGGCACACAAGTTTTCTGCTAACAGAACATAGTGAAATGGCCTCTGCTACAGAGCTCCATCATAATGACCAGAGATCGCTGTGATATAAATACAGTGGAATATTTCAATTACTCAAGTTGCCAGGCCCTTCTTGTCAGAAAATCTTATCCACACTTCGATTTTTGTGACAGATAGCTTCAGGGCCAGACAGCTGGCATACACTTCCGTATCTCTTAAAAAGTTACTGTTCTTCTAGGTGAATTCTGATTAGCGATTGCAAGCCTAGTAATAGTTATCACTTTATTCAAGAACCATATAGGCAAACTGTTAGCTTTCCACGGTATTTTTTTCTGGAACATCCTAAAATGCAGCATTTTGCACTGTGTTTTGCAAGTGATACTTCAGATTACCAGTGGAATCATTTTGGCACCACTTACTCTTGGCCTGATTTCTAGGAAGATGGGGTCATTGTCTAGAACTCCCATTTTTCCAGTTTGCAGACTCGATTTTGAATCTTGACTTGTGAAAAAGCAGCCAGATTTTGTAGATTCTCCTTTCCTGGATGGTTTTAGGACTGGACTGAAGAAAGCCCTGGGCAGATTGATCAGATCTCAGCTGACACAGAGCAGGAGACTGGACTAAAGATGTTCCTTAGGACCCTTCCAACATCAATTATTCTATTAATTCCTCAGGTTTCTATTAAATATGCTGAATATGATCAGAACTCACTAAAACTAAAGAGTTTATCTTGACTAAAACAAAAAAGTCATATATTATTGTCACTCATATAAAGAATGCAATACAGAATTTGGCAACTTTCCTCTTTTTACACTTAGAAATAGTAGAGTTTCAGTCTGCAGAATACAAAAAGCATTGGGTAAAAATGTCCCTCTACCATCAAATTCCCATCATGGTGCTACAGGAATAAGATAGGGGAAATAAAGCTAGCCATGATGCATCTCCAGAACTACTGTCCCTGCAATGGAACAAAGCTATTAAGAACTCTGAAAAACTCTCAGGTATCACTTAATTATCATTCTGTGAGATCATTTGTGTGTTTCAGTCCCCGTAACAAGTGGCAAAACAGTAGAATTCAAAAACCCTAGAAAATAAGCTTACCAACTGATATAGTGCATTCAGCAAATAGCTTGATCACACAGAATCAAGTCATTCCAAGATCAGAAGCTCACTCAAGTCACTACAGTTTCTGAAAAGTGATCTTTTTCCCATCTTTACATTCACAATACAGTCCTCTCCCTAAAAGTAAAGTAGCTGAGCTGGGACTAGCTCCTCATCCTGGACATTCAGGAAACAAAGACTATACACATACAAAAATAAATAAAAAATAAATAAAAATTGCTGCTGGACTGATTAGACTGTTACTACTTCTCAGTAAAAAATAACAAGATATCCTCCTGTTGCACAAAGAATAAAACCAGCGATGAGGTCATTTTTGCTTCATTAGAACTTGCCTTGGTAGGCGAAAGGCTTGAAGCAATTTAGGCTGCACCCAACTGTACCATTAACACAAACAACTGACCATCCCTCAGGCTACTTAAATGTTAACTGAAATCAATACCTGGATGGGAGCAGCCTGCCATAGAGAATCTATAGAAGTCCAACGTCATTCAGACTGGAAAAGACCGTGTTTCCCTAAAGCATTTTGTGTGTTCTAAAAAGCACGTTCCTCCAGTTTTTAAATGGATTTGAGACCTGAATCTCTCTTGAAATTCCAAATAGCTAGACAGCAAAAAAATCACACCTCTGGTTTCAACAAAAATTGAAGATTCCCATTCCCTCGAACACAGGCTGGAACATTATGAGCTGTATACTAACCACATCAAGATTTGATTATTGTGATATCTTGTATTAAAAAGCGATGCAAAAGCCCAGAGACATTATGCCCACCATCAAACACAGCATCTCATCTGTTTTGCAATCCTGGATGATGCAAATGCATCGCAAGGGTACCTTGATCTTTCTATATACAGCTTCTTATAACAGAACCTCCTCTCACCCCCTAAAAAACTTTACTCACACTCACTTCTTTTCTAGGAGCAACCATGACCTCCCACATGAAACCACAGTGACTCTCAGCCAAAAAGATGAAATTGGTAGGACACCTGGTTATACTATGCAAATTTACTCAATCCAGCTTCTGGAGAAAGAGTATCTATCTCTTCCCAACCTCCCATTCCTCCCCCTCACTACAAATGCCAGCAGTTTAGACAGCTCTGCAGTTTCAGAGCTTCAGAGTGATAAGTATTGAACAAAATACTGGAATGGTTTGTACAGCAAAGCTCAATGCAGTCATTGACAATAACAAGTCTTTTTTCTCACTTCCCTCCACAGGCTCCTGGGTTTGTTATCACAAACTAACAGTTCTACTTTAATCTGCCTTCAGGAGAAAGTTCTACCCACTAATTCCTACTCCTCATTTCTATTTTTTGGTATTTTCCACAGGAATGCAGCATCAACAACTCTTAATGGAAATTGTTCACAGAGAGCACACAAAAATATTCTTAGACATCACAGTACACAAGATCCCAAAGCCATCTTAAAAAGAACAGTATGTTTTACACAACATTTCAGTTTTATTTATTAGCAGATCCTTCAGCATTTACCTTCCAAATGCAACAAAGTTGGGGGTTTTTTTAATGGAAATAAAGAAAATCATCTCAATGATACTACCACAAAAAAAAAAAAAGGCTTAGTGCTATTAAATGAGTCAAGGTACAGTCAGTGTAATAGCTTGTTAATAAAAAGACCTTTATTTTCAAAACACTGTTTAACTAGCAACCGGAGCACTATCTGCAAGCCCACTCACATGGCAAGACGTTGGAATTTGCAGCCTCCCTGAGACATGGCCCCTTCATTTGCACTGTGACACTTGTTCACTCTATTAACATTATTAATCAAAGAATGCCACTATAGTTTTGTTTTCATTTAATGCCTCAATATTTTAATTAGCACCTATTTAAAATCCATCAACAGAACAGAACACAACAAAGCAAACCTACAACAATATTCCTGGTTTAACTGATATACGTGTATGTGTATTGCAACTCTGCCGTGACTTTGTATGATTCGAGATACTACGGCCTCTCTCCGATTTCATATACACTGAGACAAATATGCAAATGCTACCCTACAGTTTCATGAGAAAGAGAGGTTGAATCCTAAAAGGATAAAGACATTCCAGGTTTTGGGATGGCTTATCCTTCTGCTGCTCAGAACAGCACTGGGTAAAGTCCAGCCCAAATACATATGGGAAAGCAGTCAGAGTTGCCACAGTTCCAATCAATTATTATGCTGACGTGAGGAAACAAATTCAGTACATAAACAGACATTCCAACTTTAGTTAATGGACAAGATGATTCATTGTTGTATTATGGCAAGGCTAAATGGAAAGACAAAGGCAGAGACACTAAACTGAATACTAACACTGGAAACTTCCAGATGTGAGTATAAAATGCCCCTGAGCCAGGGCTACTCAAAATATGAAATGCTTCAGAATGTACTAAAATGAGATAGTTTCTATAGTTCTGTCAGAGTAATCATTTCACCCAGCTTCACAATTTTAAACAGCATGAACCAAATAATCAGGAAAGTGATCTCCCCACCCCCAGCTTTTAAAGCACACCTTGCATTTCCCAGTAAAGTGATTTATGACCTCTGTGTGATTAAAATTCTCCAAATCTTCATAAAAAAAAAAAGGTTAGAAAAATAAATCTGGTTATGGAGGGGAAGTCTTTGGTTTCTTAACTGCTTTCCTGTGCCAAAATTAGATTTAAATGAATATCGTAAAACTGTATTTGGAGATGATCTAGATGGTGGGTTTCTCATTCTATTGTAAATTCAAATTTAAAATAAACCATGGATCAGTAGCTCTGATTACTTTTAACTGTGCAAGTTATAATGCTAGGTTTTATCAGTATCATAAATAACCTCTCCGGTGACCTAGGGGAGAAAAGGCACATGCAGGCATGCAAGAGGTATCTACTGGTTTTATTGCACCATTACTGGCCACAAAGGGTATTACCTTTTTTTAGAGTAACACGATTATGAACTGATTTTAAAAACAAAACAAACAAAAAAAAAATACACAGAATGGAACTTAAGTCCTAAAAAATCTTTAAAGTTCTTTAAGAGGTTGTACCTATTACATATATAGTCTGATTAAGAGGTCAGTTGGCACTTGCATTAAAGAAAAGACTAAGCAAGTTAAAAATACATGTGGTAAACTAACTCTTTTACCCTGTATCTTAACCCATTATTTGTTCTGAAAGCCATGCCTTCACAGCAAGATCTGCATTACACATGACAAACACATATTCACTGACTAGTGAGACCCTAAAGTGGCTGAGGCAACAAAGTGTTAGTAGATCTAAGCAGAAATAGCATCAATGTTCACACTTTCTGAACATACAGGCTATAAAAATGCTTTAAGTTTTAAAGTCTACCTGCAGATTATTCCAGCTGATCACAGAAAAGAGGTTTATTTGCTTCAAGAAGACAACTTCTATTTTTAGATTTATATATATGAATAGATATATAAAAAATGCCTACATGAATTTCAGACATTTACTTTTACAAATACTACAATAAGCCAAGTGTAAAAAGTGAGGCATTGAGAACTATGCCTCCAACAAAACAGAAGATTTAGTTACGACTACCTCAATATGACCAAGAACATTATTTCCCAGGAGAAACAGAAGGGAAAAGAAAGGAACAAGCTGACAGAAAATACTGAAGCACATTCTGGAATGTTTCAAGAAGAAATGTGAGAAGATGAGAACATCTGAAAGTGGAAAAACTCAAGCACAACTTTATTTCCCTGCCATTAAGCGTGGATTTAGTCTAGTCCAGCAGCAACCAGAAGTCAGTAGCATATATGTATATATCTAAGTTTATACAAGAGGAAAACAACGTGCAGGTCTGTATGTAGCTCTTCCACCAGTTCAACACAGTTAGAGGAGTCCACTTCTCTAGAGAGATTATATGCTAACTTCTGTCCTTACCGCGTTACAGCCTTTCCATTACACTCAAGTGGAATAAACACCAAACAGAAATCAAAACAACATTTTTTTGTCCTGTTCTGTGACAGCTCTAGACAGGTGAAGACTAAAATTGGTCAGCAGGCCCAGGTGAAAAACAGAGCTGTGCTGCTACAGCTGACATTCATTTATCCAGGCTACCTGGGCATGATCCAACGTACTGGCCCAATACCAACTGTTTTCATTGTGCTGGCTGATGCACAGAGGACTTCTGCTCCCCAGCCTAAATTTGTGACAGTTTAAAAAAAAAATAAAATAAAATAAATTAAGAAATCATTTTCTGTCTAAAATATGTGTTAACATACTACATATAACACCTCTGTATGCACACACTCCCACGTGTTCATCCCGCACTGTTTACTTGCTCTGTTTTCCACTGGTGATTGTTTTATTGCTAACTTTCACATAGCTTTAAAAAGCTTTCTCTCCATTGTTTTCAGTTATTTGACACCACTGAAAATACCTTTGTGTTTCATAACCTCTAGTCACACTCTTTCTGTAACTACTCCTCGAGAGAGGAGATTTTTTCATACAAGTATTTCTAAGTTTTCTTAAGTAGCACAGTAAAATACTACTTGATTTACACTGTTGTTTCCGTGATGCTACTCATTAACATCTTCCACTTAGAGAATTCTGGCTGTAGCCTTCCACCTAGGTTTTGAAGCTCTTAGGAGACTTTACAAGTAAGGTGTCAATGCCAACCCAACATTAAATCATTTAAAAATAGGCTTTTTACAAGACCATTATTATTCATCATCTTAACAGGATCTTGAGTTTTTGCTTGCATCTTGACAAAGACTTTGTTTACTGCCTAGACCACAATGGATAGAAATGCTTGTACTTTACAAACTATAAAAAGTGTAAACCAAGAACTTCGGAACATGAAGTAACAGGGAAAATCTCGTGTTTTCAAATATTTGAAAAGTATAGAATAGTCTCCATAATTGCTCATATAAAAGGTGAGAAGAATGTCAAAGCTGGCAAGTATTTGTAACTTGACTCAGTTAAATGGCAGATTTGCTCAGGTGCTCCCAGCTCAGTAGGCACTCTGCCAATTTAGATCCTGAAGTGATGCCCAAATAAACATATCTGAAGCCAAACATACGCAGAAGTATTGTGCTTGGTCTTTAGCTGGTGTCAATCATAACAGTGCCATTCAGATACACAGGGCTATGCCACATTTCACCAACACAGGCTGGTGGCGTATTGAAATGGTTTTGCAGCAGAGAGAATAGGAAAGAACAACATTACTGCCCCTAAAGTCTTCCATACTTTCAATAACTTCCAGTTCTCTTGTGGACAGTTCTCACTTCACTTTGATGACTGCACGCACGCATGAGTCAAACCAGTCAGTCTGCTTGCCAGTTAAATATTGCTGACAGCTCACACAGCACATTTGTATTTTTAAGTTTATCTTACCTACAAACCCTCTAATGCTACAGCTTTAACATTTTATGTCAATTTCCTATTTCTGCATGAAATCATCAATACTGTCTAAAAAAAGCTGAAATTTATCTAATTTCAGGTAAATCCTGAACCCATTCTTGGAAAACAGAGAGTTTCTGTAACTTTGAAAATTTAAGAAGCATGCTAAAGTAATACTACACCTTTTTTTTCTTCCTCCCCAAAAATCTCCCTGTACAACATAATCAGTATTAGGGATGTACAAATTAGGTCTAATTTTGGTTTTGCTTACATTTGGAGCTCCTAAAGGATAGTAAATGACCTGATAAATAATGACAGTGTACCTTGAAAAGACAGCACAGCAGAAAGAACGATTATCCTTAAAGTACAGTTGAAAACTAATTGGGATGCGAACTGTATGTGCTGCATTTAAATTTAGTGTTCCATGTTGTTACAGCAATTACTTAAATGAGAATTTAGTGACATATGACACTTTACAAAACATTTGGAAGAAGTAACTGAGAGACTGAAGCACGCCACACCTTTTTTGTTAAGCTAAATTAGAACTCGGTTACAAAATATCTCCCTAAATTAACTAATTTATGGTAGAGCTACTTTGATAATATTTTGACCACGGCAGCATACTGCAGTAGTACAAACTTTGCCACAATTGCATAGCTGTATCAGGCAAAGGTTTTCAGCTTGGCCCCACACCTTACACCACACAGTCTATGGGTTCAATCACGGCTCTTCTCAGGTCAGTGGCAAAATTCCCACCGACCTCACTGCATCCACTGTGTGCCTAGCTACTGCGTAACACCCACAAATAACATGGATGTAACTTAGAGGGATCTCACCAACTCTTTTGTTCATCTGCTATTCCCCACTCCCAGCATCACACTTGGAATTCATAGGATAAATATTTACAACTATTGTTAAAGAGCCACTTCCATTCTCTAACTGGATGACACTTCCTTTTCTGCACAGTCACTTCGTTTAGAGGTTTTCTGACATCCACTGACAAAACCTTCGCTCAGACTTTTAGTCTGTTTCCTCTTTGCCTTGTGAAAGACGCACAAACAAGCCAAACAGAAGAGGAGGTGTGGCTGCCAAAGCACTCCAGCTCAGAAATACCTGTGTGACAGTCGGTTGGAGAAGTGACTTCTAGTTTTCTCTCATTTCAGACAGGCACTCAGGGTTATTACTTTCATAGCAAGCACCTTTTTCAGAACACTGTCACCTAAAACGCCAGGCTGCCCATCATCACAACATCTTTGTCATCAAGATTGCTGCATGCACTACAGCACTCTTCATACTTGTGAGGAGTGCGAATTACTCCCTCAGCCAAATAATTTTCTCTGAAAAAAAGGCAGAAAGTTACTCTGGAAACTAACATACCCAACAACAAACAAGCACAGATTCAAGCAGAACTCAAACACAACTTAAACTGTTACTTTATCCTTGAGGGGCTAGGTGGGAGACTTCTGCAAACCCACTTACTCACCCAAACTGTTCCCCTATTTGTTCCCTACACTCAGAACAAATTCCAGTGAGATTTCCAGACACTGCGAGCGGATCCACGAGCAGTTGGGTTTGCTCATCAAAGCAGACTACAGTGACAGCCAAGTGGCACAGTAATGAAACCATTCATGACAGGTTTAGCTCTGGGTAACCGCATTCACCGATGTGCACACAACGAAGAGGTCACGAACCTCAACACTTGTTTTCAACAGTTCACGCAAGACAGTTCCCTTCTGTTTCCAAAGTGAGGATCTGATTTTGAAAGAACATTTGTGCACAGCATAGCCTTGGAAAAGAGCATCTTGTCTCCCCGAACAAGTAAAGGGGGGACAAGAGCAGTGATTTTAACGGTGTTTCCCAAGCATTCAGACCAGACAGATGCAAGCCAAAAAAGATTTCGAGGACTCTCCCCAGATTCACCAGCGTTTGCCAGGCTGCAAATGCTTTCTGCAACAATCAAAAAAAGCCGCTATCAAAGCAAATGCCAAAATGCACGCGAAGCCGTTTCCTCTCCCATAGCTCCGGTACGCGGTAAATAAAACCCATGAGGGGCAGCTCGGCGGAATTCGGAGGCAGGGAGCTCCCTTCCCTCCCAACCCGCTGTACGGGAAAGGAAACGAGGATCCCGCTGCCCCAGCAGAGCCCCGCGGCTAAGGCAAGTCACAAGCAAGTTAGCCTCGGCGGTGCCCCGCTCGGACCTCGGCGCTCCCCGTCCCATCTTCGCTGTGAGCCCCGCCAAGCCTCACCGCGGCCGCCCCCTTACCGTGCCGCGGCTGGGGCTTGCCGCCCGGCGGCTTCTCTTTCCTGCCTGCCGCCGCGCTCCGCATCCGCCAGCAAGCCGCCCCCCTGCCCAGCGAGCCAGCCATGCCGCGGCGGACCCGGCCCGGCCCCGCGCCCAGCCGAGCCCGGCGGTGGAGCGCGGGACCCGCTGCCCGAAGGCGGCGGCGGCGGGAGGAGCGGCGCGGTGCCGGCGAGCCCGCCTCCGCCCGGCCCGGTGTCAATCAGCGAGGGCGGGCAGCGCGGAGCCCCGGGCAGCACCGCCCCGCGCCCCCCGCGGCCGCGGACGGGGCACCGTAGGACAGCGCTTGGGCCCCTGCCCGCTCCGGTCCGAGCGCCGCCGCCCGCCGGCGAGGGGTAAAGCGGCGGCGGCAGCCCCCTGTTCATACCGTGCAGAGGGAGAACATCAGCAACGGCGGCGGCGGTGGTGGTGGTGGTGGTGGGCTTCCTGGACCAGAAGGCTTGCACACTTGGGAGATGGCAGTCCTCGGTATAAGCCTCCTCCTGCCCGCCGGCAAGTCCTCCCACAGCACCTTCCCTGAAAAACATGTGTACGTTACCTCCTGCCATCAAAATCATTGGTTCTGCACACTCCTGACTCCAAAACGATGAGTAACTCAACCTGAGATTCCCACTTCCCACAAGCCCATGTGTGGTGAGATAGCAGCCTCCCGCCCTCACCTCCGCCGAGCCCCTTCTTCCTCGCTAGAGTCCCAGGGACGCCCCCGCCAGTGCCTTCCACCCCTTGCTTTGGCATGGGGACTCCATAATTTCTGTAAAAACGTCGCTGCAATGTAAGAAACACCGCACTCTCTGAAATTCGTTGCCCTCCTAAAATTAGGGTTTGTGATTAAAAAGTTACAGGCACAGAGAGAGGGAATATTGGCAATTTTCAGGCAAGAAAAAATAGTTTAAAGTGCAGCTGTATTCCCAGGGCTTTGCTAAACAGTATATTTGCTAAGGACAAATAATGCGCATAACTTTTGTTTGTAATCTTGGTAATAAATCCACCTGTATCTCAAATCGCAGCCGTCACTGCCACAGTGCTGAAAAGGTATTCCACAGTTGACTTTTAATTTTTCATCCACACATGTATCTATACGTATCAGCACTTTGACCAGGCATATTCTTTTTATCTGGACACTTTAAAATACAGAGAAAATGTATGCAGAATTTGCACTGACTGAAAGAAGAAGGGGGGGGGATAAAAAAGGAAGATAAAACCTCCTTCCTGTGCCACTATATTCCATCTCTGTTTCCCTGACTCCAAGAAGCTTGTGAAGAAAGATAATCAGGATTCATTGTCATCATAACTTTATAACTTACTCTTTGGAAACTGACTCAGAACCAAGTTGCCTTTTTTTTTTTTTTTTTGAGAGAGAGAGAGAGAGACTCTGGCTTTGAAACTCGAACGCCAAGGTGGGAAGGAGACATAGCTTATGATGCACTGTTCTCCAGTTAAATGTTATCCACCTTATTTTCAGTGCTAATCTCCTTCAACAGGCTCTGCTAATCTGTTCTCCATCCTAAACCCTGAATCCCCCCTAGCCATTCTGCTGCCTCACCTGTGAATTCTGGCTTGCAGAAGTGAGTTGGTCTGATTTTGTCACCCAATGAAGCTGTTGGTGTTTGAGCACGCTGCATCAGGGATGGTTTTCATTAGCACTGAGAATGATTCATGTGAACAGGGATTACTGCCCTTGACCTGACATGTACAGATACACCCCGTGGTGATGAATGTAATAGAATAAACAGTTAGATATGACTGCTTATTCCCTCTTGTAGTGTCACTCTTGCCCAACTGTATTGCACTGTAATACAAATAATGACTCATTTGCTTACCCGCATTTAGAAACCTGCTATTCATCTTCACTTGAAGAATCTCAAATAAATACACAAATGGCTGATTTAAATCACATATTTATTTCTTTCACTTCATCCTGCTTCTGTTGTCATTGATAAAGACTACACAAGTGTGTTTGTGGTGTATCATGTCACTGCTGTTCTGCATGGGGATGTTTTTTATAGCAAATAGTCTTTTGGTAAATGTACTTTTAGAATAGTGTTTACACAGGGGAGGAGGACGAAAGGAAAACAAAAGAAAATACTTCTGGAGATATCTCTCCTTCTGCAAAGAATATGAAACTCCTACAGCAATTATTTGGAATGCAAATAAAGAACATGGTATAAAAAGTTTTGTACAGAGCAATATTTTCAAATTATATAAATATATAACATCTAAAACAAGGAATTAGTGAGGAGAAGGAAAAGTCTGTAATAGTTGTATGGAGAATTAATATTCCAGAATGAGTTTAATAAATAGGAGAAATCAAAAAAGATTTATACTGACCTTACAGTCTTAAATTTGTCTTTGCACAAAGAGGTATTTCTTCAGAAACTTCCACAGCTGAAAAACATATTTGCAAACCCTTCTTGAAAAAATTATGTTACCATTTAATAATATTTTTTTTAAGCAGTGAAAAACATAAGAATCTTCTTAGATATAATTACAGTGAGTAGTACCTGTGATTTAACGGACCATCACACTTACTCATAACATGCCAACAGAAGGTGTTATAGAGAATACGAGCAGCCTCTGTTGAAAAGAAAAGGTACAGATATCATAAAGTGATGATACTGAAATGTTATGTGATACCTCTATGTATCATACTGTTATTCCTTTAGGGTAGCATCATAAGTTGCAGGCTAATTTTTGTTTATTCTTGTTTATGTTTCCTGCTCATCTAATGTTAAAGATGTACAACTGTTTTCATTTATTAACCTGGGGCTGTTTTTCCACTGGCAAAGGAGTATTTGGATGTCATATCTCTCTGTTTAACATGTTCTTTGCATAGACACATTAAACAGACTGGTAATTTGAATACGTGTTCTAAATTTTGCGTATAATGAATTGACTTATTCAGACCTTGACAAATAGGAGCAGTGCTGTACTTGCTTTTTTGGTTAGGCATCTGTTGTTTTACCTAAGAATAATATGGAAGAATTTTGAGTAGTAACATTTCTCAGTGCTGAAATTATTACACTTGCTTCCTTTGGAAAGGGGAATATACAGTAACTTCTGCCTTGTCAGTCTGAGGACACGACCTCAATTTTGTCAGGCTTGAGCTCAGTCCAGCATAACAATCCAGCTCAAATCTAGAAGTCCCAAGACAGTTCTGTCCCTTCTTGTCTTCCAGTACAAAACTTGCTAGCATAATTTACCTCATAATTTACCATTGACAAGAATTTTCTCTTTGTGCCTTTTGGTACTGATGATATCTACGTTCTAACCTGGCCAAACAGAGGGAAGCTAGATGGGGTAGAAAAGCAGTTCACAAAATGACACTGGTTCCTTGCAGAGCATCATTTCACATTCCACATGGGAACCTGTGCCCATCCAGAAGACGCCTCCAGGTTATAATGTGTTATGTAAATATGCAAGTGATTTTGTACCAACCAGACAGAAGCAAACAAGCATCTTTTTCCAGACTAACTTACCTGCCTGCAGCTGCTCTCCTCTGCTTTGCACAGGTGCAAAGCTGTGATAAAGCAGCTAAGCCAGCACCTCTGCCCCAGCTTGCTCCTTCACGGCAACTTCAGCTGTATTCATGCATTGCTTTGGGTTGGCCTATGTACACTCCTCTTATGCTTCCCAGTGCTGGAGTAATTGGAAAACCAATGAGGTAGCTTTGGTACCAGCTACAAGAGAAGGCACAGAGCAGGTTTTAGACTATGGTGGCTCTTGCCTGGGTAATAGCAGCTTCCATCCACACTACAACTTTGTAGCCCTCAGTATAATCTTTCTGAGTTTTCCTTCTTTTATGTGTTAGGAGCAGCTATGCACACACTGGCATCAAGTTCAGCAAAGATATGGCACCTGCATGCTGAGCAGCAGGGATGCTCATCAGCTCAAAAACATGAGAGTACTGCTGTCTGGGGCTGTTGAAAACTTCAAGGCAAAACCTTAATCAAGTCATATTCTTTGCTTCTTGGTCTTTAATTCGTTCACAGAGCGGGGGGTCAGTTTAGAAGCATAGATGCACATCATAAAAAGGAATGTGGAATGGAGTCGGACCTCAGTACTGAAATTTTGACAAAAAAAGACAGCCCCTACTATTTTCTGTTGCATAAAGCATAAATAGTGACTTATCTTTGTATCTGCAAAATTTAATTGTCAGGTTACATAGTCCCAAAATTCAATGCATACTTCACTTCCCAGAATCTTTCCTCTGAGTGTAATATTGTTCTACTCCTAGAAACTAGGGAAAAGAGTAGGTAACTGTGAAACAATGTCACGCTGAAAAGCACTATTTCTGTTCTTTATGCCCTTGCCTGTGGTTCTTTCAATGTACCTCTGTTCTTTCAGTTATTGTGCCTAACAGCAGAAAAGTCATTTTCCAGCAAGTGGAAATGAAGGATACATTTCCAACTGATAGGACAGATGATACAATTCATAAACTATACCTACCTTTTTCATGACACACAGAGTTTGATCCAGCTGACTGTAAAAAGCAATTGAGGGTCTGCCCAAAGAGTAGAGGGCTCTAGGTAGATGCACCAAGGGCAATAAACATGGAAAGCTCTAAGCCTTGACCTTAAAGCATTTCAGTTACTATTCTAGAAGCCTAAATTTTAAATGATCCTATTAGATATTGAATGTCCTGCCAAAAGTACATTCTGCTGAAACTTTTACTCAAATTTAATCAGAGGGGACTATTTGGATCACAGTTCTGTCTCCGAGATGTTGCTGTGAGACACAGTTACCTGCATATTTTTGTCTTTTCATCCAATATGCTGAAAAACTACAAGGTTTATTATCTCAGGTTGATTTATCCTAGTATTAATGTTTAACGTATTCCAATATTTCACTACATAATTTAGAGCAGGCTGAGGAAACTGCACTAACCCAAGAGGGATATAAGTATGCCTTTCCAGGTACCACCGTTTAGTAGCTCACAAATAAATTGGGAGGTTCCTGAAGAAAATAATAATGGTAAAAGTTAAGTATGAATTAAAACTGAATAGTTACTGCTTTTTTAGGTCTGTCAAGTTTTGCTGACTGAAAAACAATGTAAAAGAGATTTCTGTTTTCAAAGCTATGGAATTATTGCATGGATGCCTCCTGGCCCCTCATAATATCTAATGAAATGGAAATGCTACTCAAGAGCTGGATCAGAAGCCAGATAATCTTTAAGATATGCAAGAGACAGGACCCCAAGAGGGCTCACTGCTTTCAGGTATTTGCTAGCACTTCTGCTCTGGATACCCTGAGGAATTGGATTTTAAATAAATATAGAGCAAAAGTATGCCCAGGGATGCTTGAGAGAAGATTAGAATGCCAGTCATAAAGGGCTAAATTCAGTTTATAATTACCCCAGCCACAGAATTTAATAAAGAAATAGCTATGATAAAAAGTTTAGAGATACTTATTTCTACTTCTTCCCAAAATGACAGAAATTTTCCCTGATTTTTTCCAAATTCCTTATCAAATAAATTTAGCAGTTTGAAAGAAAATTCCCATCTCTTCCTTTTTGACATACATTTTATATGACCTGTAAAACCTGTTTTTTTGGTGTTCCCTGTTATAAATATGTTTCCCTGTCACTGTGTCAGATACATATTTGCTGTGCTTTACTTTAAAAAGTAGTAGTTATATAAATTTAAGTCAGTTTTACATGATGTAACTGGTGATAGAATCTGCTCTAGGAAAATGTCTGTAGGAAACTGCAGAAAACCTATTTCCAGGGGCTTCAAGAGGAAGGTACTAAATGAAACATTACCTCTCCTGGCTCTGCATCAACCTGCCAACAGCCACAACATCTGTAGCATCCCTCTGGCATATGGTAGGTTGCAGGAGTTTGCAGAAAACCTCACACAGGTTTTATGATACTAGCAACTGCAAATGGTTTGTTTGTTCTTTGTTTCTGTTACCATAATTCAGGGTTTTAGTTTCTGTTCCACTGGAGTTATGCTTGAACATGCTGTCTGGGATTGGACCCTAACGGCAGTGGTTAAAAGCACATCAAACACAGGCCATGCTACCTCTTTTCTGAGTAACATGTTAATGCAACTGAACTCGTACAGTTATGGAAGTGTAATCACTATTAAATCTACTGCAACTATACTGTATGGCTTTTCCCCTGGCTTTTACTCAAAAACTGTTGCTTTAGGTGATTTTGGAAATGAGAACGTGCTAGCGTGAAGCCACACGGAATAAGAGAGATTTGCAATTTTAAACACAAAATTACATCATTTGGCCTGTGTTTACCCCTACTTGAATAGCGACCTAATTATTGAAAGAGCTGCTGCGTTAATGTTTAAGTAGGTATCTATCACTCCAATATAACCTTAGGAAAACATTTTTTGTTCTTCTATGTAACATCAATGAAGAATATGGAACCAAAATAAGGAAATTCCTTTGGAGTTAGGTGTACGGGAGATCCCTGACCACTAACATTATTTCTTTTTCCCTTGGCTGGTTCCCCACTAGTCATCACATAACAACATTCCTTCAAATTTCCGTTGCCTTCATCCTTCTTCAAGTTTCTTTGTTGCTTTCATTGGCCCCTAATGGAAACATTTCTTTTCAGGGTTTATTCTCTATTCCTTTTAATCTTGGACCCATGCAGTGTTCAGGGATCATTCAGAGTCGAGGGGATGGCCACAGCTCTGTCACATTCAGTATCTGAATTCCAGTACATTGACACTGATGACCTGACCATCTAGCAGAACATGCTGATGGGTTCCTAGCTTATTGCAATATTACTGCGTCACACCTTTGTCTCACTGCCTCCTCCTTCTTTGATATGCTACTGTACTAAAATCAGCACAGCTACAAAGACAACTATCACAAATACAGTGGCACACACTACTTAACCCTCTTTGAAACCTAGTTGCCCCAAATAATAGAATTTTTGCAATTCTGTTCTTTTGGAGGAAAGGGTTCAGAGGTATAAGGGAGACATTTAGACCATCAGGAGGAGGCTAACCAAGGTATCCCCTTTCCGTGTGAGAAGTTTTCTCTTCATACACACCAGAAAAATAATCTCATCCTGGAGTGAGAAGCAGATGCTGGTAACGTTCGCAATTATGATGCATGTCAGGTCATGTGCTGCCTAGTTGATTGGCACATCTTACAGCTGGCATAGACCAGATCTGTATGCAATGTGAAATGGGGGGTGTTCTCAGCACTTCTTCACAGCTGTATCTGCAGCAGCGGGGGCTTTACCACCAGGCAGATGAATTTTGGCCTTTACCTATGCAATCTTTCAGCCTTGGTCAAAATAAACATTTCCACAGTACTGCATGAATAGATAAAAAGAAAACAACATTTGTGTCCCGAAAAGGAAATGGGGACGGGGGAAAGAAGCAGCTACTATTTTACCCAGTGCATAGCTGAGCTGTACAACACATTGCTCCCAGAAACCAGCTCCACATTGCTGACCAGAAAAAAGCAGCATTCCACCCTAGGGTTGCTTCAGCTTGTCACAACCAGACTCTGCCTTTCCTATAGACTAGAGATAAAAATACAATTCAATTTTTGACACCTCCTGAGTTCCCAATACACTTTTTCAAGTTAAGATTTAACAGCCAGGGACTAAGGGATATGGAAATAGATGCCATATATCAGATACGTACTATGGAACTACCTGACTTTTAAAGACTGACAAACCACAAATAGAGTTGTTAATAATGATGCATGTCTTTCTACATTTTCTGTCTAGCTACAGTAAAACTGCAAAGCACCACACACATAGAAGGGCTTCAGATCTGCCTTCTTCTGTTTCTATTTCCATCTCATATTTTTCAATATAAATACATTGAACCTCTCAGGATTTCATAATCCTATGCCTCTCAAAAGCATTCTTTATATAGATACAGAGTTACATACATCATGTGTAACTTACTTGTTTTTTAAATAGTGGTGGTTCTTATCCATTTCAGTCATTCATTGGCTCATGCTAATATAAGAAAAAAACCCAAAGATTCCTATCAGTAGTCAGAGAGGTAAAATGTGTAAGACAGTTGGTTTTACCCTGTGGGACCCCCATGGCATGAGTTTCATTTAATGGCACGAAAGATCTTTCTAGGGCACTCCAGTCTTCAAAACATAGTACAAGAATAAAAAGCTAGGTTTGACAAAACCAAAGATGTAAAGCACATACACTAGACTTTATTTCTGAATACAAGCCTATGCATTTGTTTTCAGAAGCCAAACTCAATACAAATTTCAGCACAGCTGCACACAGAAAAGGAAAGAAATACTGATAATTCAAGTCTACATACCTAGAGTCCCTCTTCACTTCTAAAAGCACTCTGCGCAGCACTGGTTTAAGAGACTAGAGATAAAAAAGCCTGAATATTAAAAGCTTCAGCAGTTCTTCAGAGCAATGGAACACCCTCTTAGACTTAGGTGCATCTGGCACTACAGTCAGTTCTTCCACTCTTACTTAAGCAGCAGTATTAAGTATTCATTCACACAGAAGGAAATGTTTTATAAAAGTTATCATATTCTGCTCTACAATTTCCTGATTTGCAATAGAAAAAAATATGATTATGTGAACCTCTGCACCTGATCAAGTCAACTGACTTAAAGGGGCTTGGGACTTTACCCAGAATTCTCAAAAATATTTTGGACAATATAATACTAAGGTTAGGCCAACATTAGATTAAAGTCAAAAAATACTGGTCTGATTCTGTAAAATTTTCATTTTCAGTGATAATACTGATTTTAGTAAATCTTCCTGTTTGAACTGCAGGATCAAACATTTGTACGTGTTGAATAATGCAAGTGTTATTTGTTCTGATGAGATGGAAGTTCACCAAATTGATCTACAAACACTGGAATCACACTTAATGACGTTTCATAGGATAGAACTTTCCTACTTTTCTACAGTATAATCATCTTTTCTAAACCACACATTGTTGAAATTTTCTGTACAAAAAATGTAAAGACCCTAGTGAGAATATGATAAATCCAAGGCAAAGGAATCATTAGGTAGTGTTCCCATGCTTTGGAGTGTGTTAATATTCTCTATATCCAAGTATCAAAGGAAGAAAAACTCAGTTTTGATTAAAGCTTAGCTTACCTTAAATTTCTATTTCTGAGTCTGTTAACTTGCCACAGTAAGGAAAAAGGATGCAATCTAATATATAGCAGATATCTGACACATAGCACAATCACACAAAATTAGGGAATACCATGTCTAAATTATAAATATTTCCCTCCTAAAAGAGAATAACTGGTGCTGTGTGTCTATGGGAAGACCTGCTTTAGAGGTGGATTCAGCTCTATAAAGTTAGAAAACTGGCAGTTCACAAAACTCTTTAGAGACTGCTAAAAGTAAAATACAGAAATACTCCAGGGAGCAAAAGAATAAATGCCCACTGGTTTTCCTAAATAAGATGCTAACTTGTTTTTCTTCTATGGCATAAATATGTCAGTTATTCTTGATATAAGAATTTATGTATCTTATAATAATTGTGACCCACAATCAGCTGAAACACTGAAAACATGCTGCTTCCTTGGAAAAGTCTTCAGGAAAGATGGCCAATATTCACTCCTAAAATAGATACAGACAATTCTGAAATGGCAGAAAAGGTATTTGAACCAGAATTTGTCACTTTCTAGAGAAATATTGCAACCACTAGGCTGTCAGCTCTAAGGGAGATTTCCTTCTTCAGCCATATTTTAATTTGCAGTTAGGTTTCAAACAGTGGCCTAAGCTACATTTGTGGGGCAGACACCTCTTCATTACTCATTAGGCATGCTTTTAAGAGTTCCTGCTAAATTGTTTTTCTCAGGGGTTTTTAAGCAGACATACCGACTGGATCTGAATCCTGTCTGAGCTCAGATAAAAGCTAAGTGCCAAGCTGGATGCCTGCACTCTAAGTCCCTGATTTTGCTTGGCTTCCAGTGAAAACTCAGAAGGAACCTCAGGTTTTTCAGCTCAGCCCTGTAAGTACTTATTCTTGCAAGCAAGGGATTTGTGGGAATAGTCCCTTAATTTTTCATGTTCCAAGTTTCACATGCCAGAAAAATTTAATAGACCATCCTGTGGTTTTGAAATCATGCTGAATACAGACTTGGTGCCAGCAGATTTTAAATAATTTCCTTCACTATTAGACATAACAGCGCAGTGGAAGTTTGAACTAAAACTTGTTTCCTTGATTAAATATTATCCCCTTGCCATTCTGACCTACAACCTATAAAGAAAGCTCTAGAGTATATGCTTAAGCATGCATATAGTCCCATTAACTTCAGCAAGCATAATGAGAAAACCAAATGAGAGGTTATGTTGAAGTTACTATTGTAACATTGTTCAGAAGGACTGAATAATTAAATGTTTCTTTGGAGAAATACATTAACAACAGTGTGCTCAATCACGTTTTTTTCGGCATGGAATTCTGTTTGCTCAATGGTAATCCTGGATTTTCACAGATACTGGAATTGCTCAAATGCCATGGATTTATAAGAAGCTGTGGAGGGTCTGAAAAGTTTTAAATTATATTAAAAAAAAAAAATCACTATTTGACCTATAAACAACTTTACATTTGTGTTTTTACTATTAAAAACACTCTTTGTTATTTGAGAGAATTTGAGATAAACACAAGAACTGAGATGGTGAATGAAAATGCTTGTAGTCTTAAAATTTTAATATATTCAGCAACTGATACTCAGTAACTATTCTTTAAATCCTTAAAAGGATTATTTTTCACCTTAGGGGGAAAAAAAATCATTTACCCATTTGCAAAGGCATATGGCATCATATGATTGATCCTTTACCCAATCCCAGAAACACTTTCATAGCCAAAGTCCTTCATTTAATTACTTAGAGATATCACATATGTCTTCCAAAGATAATGAGATGTACACCAGTGAGATAATAGAAGGAAAAACATTACAATTTTAGGTTTTATGCATAACATTTTACCAGCTTGTAACTTGTAAAACTGTTTTGTACAGAATTGCATTCAGGCTTGACCACATCCTAGTGACACAGCTGTCAAAAATCTAGGATTAAATTCATCTTGTTCAACATCTGATCTTTCATTAGTTGAAAAGACCATATGAGTGCAATTTGAAAATTCATGCAGTTATTGTTAGTCAGTTAGAAATAATGAAAGATACAGTTGCTGCCAATTTTCACATTTAGTTTAGTAATTTTTTGCTTTAAAGAAAAAAAAAATCAAGCTAATCATTTGCACTATACATTATATTTAATAACAAAATTGTCCTAGAGTTATGCAACTAGCTGTAGATAAAACTCCATTTCTTATTATAAACTCTAAAAATATCTCCAATCAAAACATTTTTGTGTCCAAGTGGCAAACCTACATGTATAGGTTGCAACTAGACATATAATGACTCATTAGTTCAACTTAAAGCCAAATTTCTTTGAACTATTGGTACTGACAAAGTAGCTGTTCAGCAGTAGGAAAAATGCATCTTAGGAAATATTTCAACACAAAACGGTTGTCATATTTAAATAGGATTCTTCTCTCCTCACCAGCTCACTTGAGCTTGGGAATCTTGGGCTGTTCATGCCAACTTTTCGTCAGTGACTCATTCTAACTAAGCTTTTGGATTTTGGTGCTTGTGCTGGGTTTATATTCCGTGGTACTGTGCCATTTTGAGAGCACAGATTGTATTTTTATTAGTAAAATAGGATGTATAGAGTCATTCAGTCACATAGAATCACTCAATGCACCTCTGGTCTTATCCAAAAAATCTAAAATGAAACGGGAAAAAACTAGAGGTGGATCAAGAATGCAGTTAAATTGGGTTAATTGACATGATTCTAGACTTAAAAGGGTTCACTTGGCTCCAGCTCCTACATTTAATGAAGTATTTGCACAATCGACACTGCTTGAGGAAAAAAAAACCCAAGTATAAACAAAGCTTTTAATAGATTCATTAACAAATAGATAAGTTGACATTTGTCTTTGATATATCAGCCACACACGCATCTCATTACTACATTAACACATTTCCCCCTATATTTCTCTTGAATACATAATGCTTTTTTATTGCACTTGTCATAGACCCAACCTGTCATTAACTGTATACTTTCCAGCTAGAGAAATAGCAATTCTTACAGCTTCTTGTAAGAAAGAGAAAGTTTTCCCTCATCCTTTCATGTCCACTGATAGGATACCTAGTGTCGTTGCAAAACCTGATATCCTTGGTCATCCCTATTGAAGGAACAAACTCCTTTCTTAGCCAAAGAAATTAATACTTCATCTTTTCAGTTGTGTGGTACAAATATACTCTGCTTCTGCATTCCACCATGTCCACTCACAGTCCAGACCTATATAAGTGTCCTTGTAATATATACATTTATGTGGAATGTGCAAAAGTCATCCAGGAGTTCATATTATCTGCATTGTCACAGTCCCTCATGACTACAGATTTTACTAGCCATTTCAATTCCCAAAGTCTTTCTCTACTTTGCATCCCATGTCTCTTGGGATTCCTGCAGTAGTGTCCTCAGAGAGCTGGAGAAAGACTAGATAAAATTAATAAATAATTGATAAATTCCTCTTTACTGTTCCTCATTTTCAGAAATCATGCACTCTCTTATTCCACTGAAGCACACACATTCGTTGCAAAGCGGTACTGAAGCTACATGCACACTGTGCTTCTCACATAACTTTTCTTTGCAAAGCTGACTTGTGCACCTTTTGCCTTCAGGTGGTTAGTCCAAACATAAGTTTCAATATTAGCTATTCTTCCTGGGGATTATGCCCCAGAAGTGGGGACTTTGCCAACTTCTTGGTTCATGATGTGTGTCAAGAAAATCTTTAAAATTCTTGCACAGTAATGTTATCTGTTGTAATACCTCTAGCCTTTTCCTGATGCTAGCCTTTATCTTACCTTGTACAGTTTTCCACAATTTGTAGAGCTTAATGCACTGTTCCGTGACCTGAACTGGAGCTCTGCATGCCTTTTGCATAGTAATTGGGATTTCCTTTTGCATAAAAGTACTGTTCACTTTTCCCAGTCTAAGCATGGCTTGGGTCACTTCCCTTACTTCACAAATTCCGGACATTTTTGCATTGGCTTAGTACTAAGTCACCCAGAAGTGGGTTTTGTCCAAGATCCCAGGAAGGTCTTTTATTTATCAGGCACTCAAAAAACTCACATATGTAAGTTTTGAGAAAATCCTCAGTGGGTACTATGTCAAAAACATTTGTGTAGCAGAGCAGCAAGTACAGACACAGCCATCCAAACAACAACTCGTTTGGAATATTCCTAAAAGGGGTAACCAGCCTTGGCTTATATAAGGCTATGCATTAATCTAATTAAAGCATGTTTTTCAGCAAAGAGAAACCTTCTGTAAGATACACTGGTACAGACAGAGAACCTTTTAATAAATACATTTAGAGGAATCTCTCTGATTTAAGGTGCTTATAGGTTTAAGTAAGGCCTATATGTCATGATGTGTTTTTAAATATACTATAGTGCACAATGGAGTTAGTACAGGTGTTCTGCAAAGATAATTTTGCTACAGAATATGGAAGATAGATATTGGAGATGGCTTTCTTCGACAGAAAACAAGATTTTTATGTGGTTTTGGTATCTTCCTATCTTTTACATAGATTCTGTGTAGGTAGATGAGCTACAGCTGAGCTGAGCTGGCTTCACATATACTACACCCAGTGGCAGTAAGGAATGTGAGACCCAGCCTAGCAGCACATGAAGCTGGATCAAAGCTGGAAGTGGTACAGCAGTACTCTGCAAACAGCTTTTGTGCCAGTAAGTATACTGCTAAAATGCTGCACTGTATATCTTTATCTATTCAAATCCACATCTACTCCAGGAGATGTGCACCGAGCTCCAGGGCTCAGAGTTGGCATATCTTTACAGAACACAGAGATAATTTAATCTCTTCTCCCACTGCTTGTAAAATAAAAGTGAAAGTGGTCATATACTTGCAGTAGAAAAGATAGGACTTAAAGCAAAATGTGTTGCGCACAGAGAGAAATGAAAATTACACCTGCTAATGGGGAACAATCTACAAACACTGACTGATTAATTAAAATAAATAACCTAATCAAGCTATGTAAATGCAATAAGCAATTTTTTTTAAGTTTTTGTGTGAAAATGCAGGTCTAGTCTATCTTTCCCAGTGGGTCTTTGTTTGCAAGTTAGATGTTTACTGTTCCCTGGGGTTTGTTTTCCCCCATAATTATCATAATGAACTAAATATTATCCTCTTAATGTACAATGCCAAGCACACCACTTAAGTACTTGATAATGCATACTATGTATCTTCAAACAACATGGCAATGACAATTATTGCACTGAAAGTAAAGCAAAAATACTAAAACGCTACCTATTTCTGTAAAGAATGCTCAACTTGCAACTACACAAATGAATATATATAGAATTTCCATTATGTAAACTGATGCTGTTGGACGTCACAGGGTCTGTGTGTACACATACACACACAGAAGAATAACAATTAGAAATGCTGACATTTTTCTTACATTCCAACATTTTAGTACTTTTCCACTGATGCTTTGTGGGAAAAAAAGAACATAATTTGTAAGAATCTCAGTGGGAAGTTCTCCTAGGGCTTTTAAAATGAAGTATGATGCATACCCTTTAGGCTATGTTTTCCTTTGAAAAGAGTTCTATTCCATCAAAGTTTTTGCATCTAAACAAGACTGAAATGCTCATAGAAATTTCACATTATTAGAAGATTATCACTAGCTTCTAGCATTTTTATTTCAGTATTTAAGACAACAAACAAGATGCTCAACTTTGTTAACACCAATTTTGGCTACAGATTACTAATCTGCATTAGTTAAACTATTTCAAAGCAAAATTGAAAAGTGGCATCAAACAAATGTTGCTTTTTATTTTTTAATTTACAAAATTCTGTGTTTATTCTGATATAGAAAAAAGGGGCCAGATTTATTTCTACTTTTGTTTCACTGAGAGCAATAGAAACTTCATCATAGCTGAATTGAGCTCAGACAGATTGAATCTGTAACACAGCATAACATCTATGCACACCTTAATGTGTACACTGAAAACTGATTGTTCCACTTCTGTGCTAGATTATGGATCTGACTCTGATGTAGTCATAACAAAATAATAAATAAAGGCTACGAGACACAAAATCCACTGCAGGACTAGGTTTGGAATATGTGACCTAATTTGAAGCAGAAATCTCATTGATTTCAGACTCAAGGCCCAAAGGCAAAAGGTCTAGCACTGTTGCCAGTGAAGCCAGTGGCAAAACTCTTACTGAATACAGTGTCAGTTTGTTCATTTTCATATGAGGCTTGCATCAGGAAAACATTGAGCAAAATGTTGGCCCTATCAGTGTCAATAGGATTTTTGCCACTTGCCAAGTGAAGACCAAGGTTCCACTATCTTACATTGACAGAACTAAAGCCAAGTAAATACTGTCCCTCTTTCTGGATGGATATTGCTAGCACTGATTGCAACTTTATTTTCTTACTCTTCAAAATTTTGCTCTCTGAGAGTGTTACTACAACTCATTTTTACCTATTTTTTCTCTATTTATTTTTCTTTAAACCTTTTCTGGTCTCTTTTATAACACAGCTTCTTTTCTCACTCCAAACAGTAGGATTTTGGAGTCACACAGGGCTCACAGATAGGTTTATAGTTCAGGGATTTAAGAAAAACACTGTATTTCACTGTCAGAGGATAAAACCAGACTGGGACATTATTTAAATACATCTTCCTTGCTCCATGTTGGCATTCTTTAGGAAGAAGGGAAATGAAAAATCTTATGGTTTACAAAGATTTTAAAACATTTTCTTGAAGGTTATAATTCACATAGAAATTTCTGTTTTTCTGAAGACCGAAAACAAAGTCTGAAAGACGCCACAATAGCCTCTCAGTTCTGGCACTATGAGAGATTATAATTTCCTGGAATAAGTAAAGTTTTATTGTAATCATAATTTAACAATTTTCAAATAATGTGAAAACAGTATTTAAGCTGTAAAGGTATGCTTTACCCTTATGTCATCACCTCATACCTCAGATATCCATTTAAAGCAGCAGAGCACAGGATAGAGTACAATCTGGAGAGGAGAAAGAGGAAATAGACGTGCAATAAAGTAATAACAACAAAAGGAATTTTTTGATTACTTAGGATCCACCAATATTGAACACCTTCTTGTTTCATATCAAAGAAAAGTGAAAGAAGAAGGAGCCCTCAGGAAAGTCTTTTTAGATGGAGAAAAAGTGTGTGTCAGCATACCAAGCGCAGTTGTCAACCTGGCACTCCAAGTTACCTGTTCTCTTCTCACCAAACCTTAGATAAGCAGCTCCTATGCAGTGTATCTCTACGAGTATAAAGAAAACATTGCTTCTTTATCTATCTGAGGTAATCTGTGCTTCCCTGGCATACCAAGCAGATAGGACTAGAACCTTTGTTTACTTGGGGATAAACTCCTGCTTTGCAATTTATGATTCAACTGAACAGATATTCGATTGCCTGCAGTTGGTGTTTTATGTAGAATAGTGCATGTATTAGAGGTTTAAGTTTTCTGTTAATGTAAAAGAGGATCTAAATGTTTGCAGGTGAATGATGCCTTTAAAAAGCTGTTGAGGTAGGAAAATGATCAAATACCAGGAAATATATTTATACCTAGTGAACGTTTTATATCAGTGGTTTTATTACTTCTGCAAAGGAATAAAGCTGGAAATAGAGTGAAGTAATTCTTGAGTTGACTACAAAAAAAAAGCAATTTTATTCTAGATCCCAGGTCAACACCTAATGTCAATGAAAGCTACACAGTTTGAACATTATGCCTAGTCCTGAGTGAAAGCAGACAGTTAAAGTCACCCTTAATGTAAGTGCTGAAATCCCTGGGAGTGTGCCTGCCTACTTCAGGTTGAATTTTTATTATTTTTTTTTTTTTTTCGGTTTGGGTGGGTTTTTTTTTTTTTTTTTGGTTGGTGGGTTGTTTGTTTGTTTGTTGTTTGTTTTTTTTTGTTTTTTTTTGCTTCTATGCCTTAAGGTATTTATTATCAGCTGCATAAAATACACCATTTAAGAGCACATGGCTCGACAAAACTTTACTCTTTGCTTTAATGTTTCTAGTTAAACAGTCTTTATAAACTGTTGAAAGAGGAAAATAGCAGAAGAGTAAAATCACAAGAACAGTTTGAGAGATGAAAGTGTTCTTACAAAGGACTTGTTTTTAAAGGCAGTCAGAGTGCTATTAAGACGAGTGGTGATAGAAGCAACAGCAAGTCAAGCATATGCATACCAGTTAATGTCTGCCTGGGTAACCCACGGTCCTCCACTCACTGAATTAGTGTTGGGTTTTTTTTTTTGCTTTGACAACTGTCTTTCAGTCTTTGTGGAAAGCTGCCCTGCATGGACATGCTTTCAGTCATTTTCATCCTTGCAGATGAAACAGCACAATTTCCTATAAGCTGTAATGTGTTGGGAAGACATTTGTAAACAAACTCATTTTTAAATGACAAATAATGAACCTGAATGCCAACATTTGTTAAAGCAGTTATTTGATAAGCATGAAGTGAGATTCAGAGGGACAGAAGAAAGGACACAGTCACTGGAAGGATATAATTTAGTGCTTAAAAAGGAACTTAGAGGCAGATCACAGTTATCATTCAGGCTAATGTTTCATTTCATTTTAAAAGGGAGTCATTAGAAAATGCTTTGAAGCATAAGAATGTCTGCCCATTGGGCTTCCTGACTGGTCTAGGAAGGGAAGATATCAAACAGTTTAATAGAAAGTTATGTAAAGATCCAGACTTCAGGATAAAAATAGGCAATGTACTGTGCAGAAAATTATCATCATTTCTGGTGCCCTTGGGTTTTGCCCTGCAAGTGCTTACTCACTTAAAGAAAAAAAGAATCCTAATGTCTTCAAACCCCACTTACTCTCCAATTAGAGTATTATTGCTTACATGAATAAGCATTTGCTGGATAAGTGCTTTTGCCAGCAGTCTGAGAAAGGCCAGAAAGTGAATGAGCACTGGAATGGAATGATCCATTTAGCTACCCAGGAAGCTGGGTATACCTGGGTCCTGCCCTGCAGGCAGTAAATTACCTTTCTGTGAGTAAGCAGGACTTGTAATCAGCAATGGCCCTTACATAAGAGCTATGTTTGTGTGTGCAATTACTGTAAACCTAAATAAATAAACAGGAAGCCTCAGGTGTCTGACAGCACTTTGGGGATCAGAAGGTCTCAGGTAGTTAAACATAAGTGAAGTTGGGGATTTGACTGCAGTTTGGATTTGGGAGCTGCAAAGAAGCCCCCACATACAGGCTAAGGTGTCTGCATGAAGTGGCAACCCAAGAGCAGGAAGGCTTCAGCCTGTGCACCTTCCAGTAAATCCAAATCCTCCTCAAAGAGTCCTATGTCTTTGTCATGCTCAAAACTAATTTGGATGAAAAGTACAAGAAGACTATATCCTCCTGGATTGATTATCAAGAATATAAAGAAAGCTATTTGAAAGTTCAGAGTTTACTACCATAGAGGTAGGTATACATGCCCTAAGAAACCAGAGGGTAACAGCTGTTCCAGCTGGCATGTAATAAAAATATAATAAATTTTAAAAAAAGCCAAACAAACCCAAGATAGACAAATAAAACAATATGAAAAAGAAGGTTGCCTGGTGGCTTAGTCTTGATCTCAGCTAGTTCAAATGCATATGTTCTGTACGCAGTTTCTTATATAGAGGTGAAGTATCAAATAAAAAAAACTATACATTGGAGAAGAATGTCAACATTTATCTGCAGAGAAACCAACAGACACAGAACAAGCCAAGTAAAATTATAGAATGCTTAATTCATGCAGGAGCAAATTATTTCATCACGATGTTGGCATAATGAAGTAGTTCCTTACTCAACATGGGCACTCTAGCTATACCATTTGTTATCACGTCATGGCATAACTCCCCAGAGCATGTAGTGGTGTGCCTCAGATGGAACGTCTCATACAATATTAACATATAAAACAAACAAAAAAAAATCAGCTCAAATTAACTTATAATTCCCTGTTGAAGCCAGAGAACAATGATAGCCACATTAAGACAGTTACTGAACTCATGATGATTATACTCAAAAACATGCAAGAAAACTCTAAAAGCACACTGCACTGGGTACCAAAGTTTAGACATAAAATGAGGCATTTCAGAAACCTGATGCAGAAACAGTGCCACTTTGAAGATGTTGTCTGTATATTGGATACTGAAGTGACTTCTCTAGAATAAATGGAAAAAATGAAAATAGAGTTGCCAATATATGAAGGTGCTCACTAAACGGCTTCCAGGATATATCATTCTTCAATGTTGTATAACTAGCCTATTTTGTTAATCTTTCTCACCAGAGTTAGCTTGCTGCTCAACTAGTACAATTGCAAAAGAACTAAATCACTATAAATACAGGACATGCTACAGCTTCAGCAAAGAAAACTGGTCTATTAAGGAGGCTTTTTTTTCAGATGACTTTCAACAGGCCTTGAGGGCTGCTAAGTCTGGCAAAAATGAACATGTCAGGTTTCATTGAAAATCACTGCCTGGCTAAAATGGGATTTTGAAAGATAAGCCACCTGCTTTATTAATAACAACAGCACAAGATTTTTTTTGTTTACTTTATAGACAGAAAACTGTGTTCCACAGATCATTTTAGAAAGTGAACAAAGGTTTAAAACCAACTGGAGTAATTTTTTAAGGATCTTCCCCCTCCCTGTCATCATAAACCTCATAAATATAAGACTTTTACAGCAAAGATTTCCCCTTCCTTCTGTTTTGGCCCCAGGGAATATCTACAGAAAAATAAAACTAAATCTACTATATGAGAGAATCAAAACTGTAAAATGTGAGCAGCATTACTGGAGAGACCGCTGGAAGATTAGGCACAAATCTCACTGGGGCAAGATGACAGGTACATTAACTTATCTGGAGACCATTTTAAAACCCAGAAAAAGAACAGAACTGCTTAGGGGCAGGTGGCAGAAGTCCATGGGCTAAAAGGTCACTATTTTCATGTACATGACATCTGGTAACCTGCAGTCCAGTCCTACAGTCCATCAGAGCCCACTGAGGGTCAGTGGCAGGGTACAGCTAATTGCAGGGAGGTTTGCACTATTGCAATACAGCACGTAGCATTTCTTGTCTTTTTTGAGACTTCTGTCCCAAACCCACTAGCCACAGAACAATCAAACTTGGTATAGCAAACCCTGTACCCACAATTCAAAGCAGCTGTCTCTCAGCTGGACCGAGACAGTTTACAGCTGTGCAGAAACAGTGATAACTTGAGACTGGGAAAAGGATGAATGTGTCTTACACTCAACTGAGGTGCAGTGGGGCAATTCACAGGCAGGCGTCACAGAGATAATACTGAATAGATGAGAGGGGTCAGGAAACTCAGAGTGAATGTTTTCATTCCTACATTTTGTTTTCTAAAACCTGCTGAAATAGTATTTAAGATCTGTGTGAATGGCTGTGACACATGCATAGGATGGAGCAGAAGAGTCTTGAGAAAAACATGATGGCCAACCACGCTTATCCTGCTGCCATTTGGATCAATTAATTTTTGTGACTCACAGCAGTTTTCTTCACCCATTCATAAAAATATAGAGACATTTCTTTTACTTCTACTTAAAACATGTAAACCTCAGCAAAACGGCACATTTAGCTACTGCTTTCTATGCACTATGTTGTGTACTTTTCCCAATCACTTCTTATTTTTCAATTTCTAAATCATCAAAAAGCCTAATTATAAGAGCTTTCTTTGTAATTCACACACGTACTATATATATATATATATATATATATAAAGTCACTGAAGTCAGTATTGAAGAAAATAATCTGACTGTAAAAGGGAATGTTACAACTCACAAAAGAAATAAGGGAAAAAAACAATGCAATACAAGATTTTCCATATTAGTTTGCTTTACCAACATAGAAGTAAGGTATGCCCCCAGAATAACATTCATTCATCCATTTGCCCTTGAGAATACAAGTATTAGATAACAAGATCTTAAATCTGTTTGTCCAAAACAGTAATGTCAGCCTCTAGAGCGCATACCATACTGTGAGTAAGACACAGGGCAATCATCACTCAGAACACTGTGCTTCATAAAGATCATTGGGTTTTGGTTGTGACAGTAGTACCATACAAACTGATCAAACTGCACTCAGATAAATGTTCGCATCTAGCAGAAGATAAATAATCCCATCATCTTTAGAATACTCTCCAGCAATGCATTATAGTAGTTTGGGTTTTCCCAGTACTGGCTGCCAGCAGTGACACTAATGAATTTAAGTCCAGCAGCATTTTGACTGATACCAACTTTATCCTAGTAGAAACTGCATGGAGATAGAATTGCTTTTAAATTTGTGGTTTGAGGGGGTGAAAGGGCTGCTTGTTCTTGTTTAGAAATGGCTAATTTGTCAAAATTACTTTACAAAGACAGAAAGATTTCTCTGAAGCTTGTTTAGAGATGAGGTAAATTTCAAACCCCTCCTATTTGCCCCTCTTCAATCCTGCTCAGTTTCTTTTAGGCACATCAGAGTACCTTGAATTTGTCAAAACTAAGGGTCTCCAGCTATCTGCTTTCCGGACAGCATATCCTGCAGCAAAAGCTCCTGCCTCTTTAATGGGAAAAAAAGAATAATCAAAATTTTAATGAAAATGAACCTCATAAAAATGCTCTGTGGAGAGAGTTTTGCTTCTTCATAGTACAAGATACTGTAAAATTACAGCCATTCACCCTTTCAATTACTGTTAAGCTTAAGCCTGCGTTAGTTCAGGAGGTAGAACAAGCTAGGTGATGACTCAGCATGAGTAAGCAACAGATGAGACTGAAGCTTGGATGAAGGCCCTTTTCTCTGTAATTCCCACTTTGTACAACAGTGCTGAGACCTGACAACAAGCATCTTGGCAACACAGCCCACTCAAACAGTCTGTGATCTTTGCCTCTATCTCCCTTTGTTATTCCTGTCTTAACTTGTCTTCCTTTGCTTGAAAAACCTACACCTATCCTGGACTTGTCTCCCATCTCCCCAGCCTTGAGCGCTGGTATCTGGACCTCTCTCATATTTGCCTGTTGATTCTTAGTTCCAGCTTCTTCCTCAGGCAGCTCTGTCCTTTACTATGATTTCCTACTGTGCTATTACACTGCCCCACTTCTTTTCCCCATACACAACAGTAAGAAGGTTATGTTGTCCACTGTCAGCAATTAACATGTCTTAAACCTTATGCTACTATCTCATCTAACTCAGCAACTGACATCCTAATCGTGTGGTGTAGTGGTTTAATTCACAGACCACTAGCATGGTCTGGCAACCCACTTTGGGAATTTTTGGTGTTGACACTTAACCAAGTGTACCAGCAATCACAAAAAAAGAAAAGCCTTCCTTTAAACGTCTGTAGTTGACTGATCCCCAAGGTAGAGACTGCTTTTGGGACTGCATGCTTTCCCACAACTCATCATTCCATGACCAGTGCCAGTACATCATAGGTGTTGACATTACTCATCAAAAAAACAGGTCAGTCCATAAACAGAGAATATATCAGAGGTTTTGGCTTCTTCATTTTAAAGGTTCCTGAAATACAGAAAAACAACCAACCAAATACACAGAACAAGACACGGATCTCTCTTTTTTTGGCTGGCACATACCTAGTCTTGTTTATGGGAGCTGAACTTCTGGATAGCTCCCAAGTTCAGTTCCGCTTGCTAATCCATTTTTTTCTTTGCTTCCTGTTTGGCATTAATGTTACACTTTCTCCTGATTTGACAGAGAAGGGGGTAAAACAAGATTTTCCTACTGGAAGTATCCATTTTATTATGTTCCTCTGACACTTATTAACAGTTCACATAGACTTCAAATGTCACTGATACCGCTATTCTTATTTATTAGTGGTCCACCAAGTACAGGAAAAAAACCCACAAAATACCCCCAAAACAAACAAGTGAGATATATTTTGCAAATGTAATAGTTTTTTATCACTTTATAATTTCAGTCATAGCTGTGTACCATGCAACATACTGAGCTGAAAGTTAAGTCAGAAGATTATAACATTCATCATCATGAAATTGAAAAGAACTTACACGGTTGCAGGAAAAAATATTTTGAATAGTCATAGACTACGACAAGGAAAAAAGGTGCAACCAAATGTCACGAATTAAACATAGCATTTACTTAGAGGACTGTAATCTTATTTTTTGATTTGCTGTGAATACCATCCTCAAATCAAATCCTTTTGTTGTGCATGTGTTTGGCATTTTAACTGATGACACATTCCATTGAATTCTCTCTTCCTTATTTTTCTTTAATACCTCTCATGAGAAAATCTGTCTTGGCTATTCGGAACACACTATAACCAAGACTGATGATTAAAAGATGACACAGCGTGTTTGGATCTCAGAAAGTTTCTGATGAAAGTCTGCTATAACAAGTCCCTCTTATCCGAAAGGTGCTGCATTTCACTATAGCCAACAGTATATACAGGACCAATTACAATACGGTCACACTGACATTGTTCATAAGTAAATCTGCCTATGGAAAAGTGACCAGTAGTGGTTAGGAGGAGAGCCAGATGGTTTACTGATTCTTTATACATGTCTTCATGTTTTGATGCCTTGCCCCTCCTTCCCTTTGCTTCTGTATATGGATCTTTTAAAACCAGATCTCAAAGAACACTTATTGTCTCTTGTCACCAAAAGAGTAATTAACAATGAGAGATCTTTTTTCTTAATAGAAATCCAGTTTGTTAAACTTCTTTGGAAAAGTCAGAAGAAATGAGGCACTAGTAACCATCTAATCAAAGTAGACAATAGTAGAACAAGAACCAATAAATACAGGTTTCACCAGGAATGTAATTATTGAAGATCTAGATCTATTTTGCAGTAAAAAACCACAGAGTACTAGTATATACACAATAAAAATTAAACAAAAGGAATATAATTAAAGGTAGGAGATTTTAATGTGAAAAATAGTAGCAGTAAAAAGGAAGTTAATTAATATTCTAGCATGAATGATTTGAATTAATTTTGTTTTGTTTTTACCTTCAGCACAGATCTTCCTATTACATTTAAAGGCTTCTAAACAAATCTGGCTCATCTTTTACTATTTAAATGAACTTTATGCTGTTAATTAAAGTGATGGGTGGTGCTATCTAACAACCTACAGGCAAAAAGAACTGTATACACAGTAGTTAAGGCATCTGGTTACTTAAAAAATATCAAGACAATGGGAGCAATCTGTTCCCAAAATGTTAATTAGTTTCCACATGAGAAAAATTACTCATGGTAGATTTACGGACATGTGATGTGGCAGAGAGGGGTGTGGGTAGACACATCATCCAGCTGTGTTGAATATGAAATTAACTCAGACACTCTGCATCCTCCTTTGAAGATGACCAGTGCAATAATCTGTGCGTGTACAAACTGAGGAGCTTGACTGTGAGTGCTCCATCCCTGGCAGTGTTCAAGGACAGGTTGGATGAAGCCTTGGTTGGGATGGTTTAATGTGAGGTGTCCCTGCCCATGGCAGGGGGGTTGGAACTAGATGATCTTGAGGTCCTTTCCAACCCTAACTATTCTATGGTTCTATGATTCTATGAAATAGATAGCAATGATGGCATCTTAGTTTAAATTAAAAAATACATTGAGGGAAAAAAGTGCCACCAAAAACGAACAGCTGTATCAGATACTCATATAAAGAAAGACCTCAGCTACTGTGCTCAAAACATCCCATTGTATTAGTGGAGAAAAGTTGCAGTTGTGGCAGCATACTGGATGCTCATCTAATTCAGACATCATGGTAAAGCTAAGGCAAATGTGGTATCAAAGCTTGGCATGCAACAATCGAGGCTATTTTGTGGGAGTATGGGAACTACAGCAACCACAGAAAAGTATCCCAGTTAGACAATCTAAAAATGATAATGAAGGCTGATGCGATGGGATTGCCTCATACAAGTGTATTGTTTTGTGCAAGTCCCATTCCCTGAATAAACATGTTCAAGGGGACCTACAAATTGAGAATTTCAATCAACCAGCATTACAGCAACAAAGAGATTGTGAAAAACACACAGTTGGAGAATACAAGGATAAATGAAGGCAGACATCAGGGAGATTCTTTTTAGCAGGAAATAAAAGCTTATCTGAATTATCCCATTCTTCAGTACTCCTTGTCACAAAAATCTTTCAGACATTTTGCCATTTCTTATGCAACGATCATTTTGCTTTTCTACTTAGATATATCCTGAATGCTTTGTTTAGTCTGACATGCATCCTATTACTACTTTGACTGCTTCTTCATTAACTTTGGAATTAGTATCAGGAAGGTTTGATTACTTATTCAAACTTACCCACATGCTGCTGCTGATGACAAACTATATGGAGTATTCCTTCAGCAGTACTTAAAGTATGGAAGAGGTGTGTGCTGGGCTTGATTCTTAATTGCTATGTATTAATACAGCTGCATCAAATTCTGTGATGTTACATAAAACTATGATTGAAAATTGTATCATTATGAATACCTGTGCAATGAGGATGAAACTTAATAACTGCACACTGCAGCAGTATGCATCCTTGCATAAAAGGATGAAAAACCCCCTATGCTATCTCTGAGGTTGCTCATAAAGCTCTGTAGCTGGCAGGTTTTTGAATAAATGAATTAGGTACTAGACTTTTTTCCCTAATTTCAACACCAATTATGTGTAAAAGCCTTAAGAATCTGAATTTTCTAAGGATAAAGTATTTCTGAAGAATAGACCACATTTTGGCAAAGTTGATGTGAGAAAAATATTTTGCTTCAGCTGCCCCAAACCAAATGATTTATGAAAGATTTTCTGACAAAAATCAATTTTTTGTTTTAAACTTCTATTCAGAACTGCCTCTGCTTGGCAGTTGCTAGTCTTGGCGTTTCTCCAGCTGTCAAATATCACTAAACCTGAAACTTTTGGCTTAGTTTTTTGCTCCTTATGTTTAATAAATGGCTTAAGAAGTAATCAAACTTGCACTGAACCTGGAAGAAGGCATTAGTTGCAAATAAAAAAGAACATTAAAAGTCAGGGATTTTCATTACATTATTGGCCTACTGGGGAAGAAGTAGAGTTTGATTAACAAATAAGAGCTCCATAAGGGTTATGCCTCAAGGCACAGCTGCCAAGCATGGACTACCTATGGCACCTCATCCTTCAGACTAGTGCAGTCCAAGGATCTCACCTTTCATTGCGGCCCTTTTATTGGACATCTTCTGTACATTTTATATACTGTATGACTTGATCCTCAGAGACACCTGAGAGAATCAAAAAGCAACACAAGTTATTTAAACTGCTCTAGTATTTATTGACTTTCCAAAGGGCTCACCAACCCCTCTCTCTGCAGCATGCCCAGACTACTACGTAATACAGCTGCAGAATCTGGGCATCTCCAACATAAGTGCTTATCCATCCATGCAACTGAAAGAGTAATATATGTTGAAACAGAATATGGAGGCTGTATGCCAGTCATGAGATAGAGGGCCACTGCAGCTCCATGATGGGCACAGATTTTGTTGTCTGTCAGAGGAAGGGTGAAGATGTATGTCTCTTCGGTACCTACTTAAAAGACCGGGCATCTGTCTGCTTGAAAGTTCAGATACTCTTGCACTGCAGGATGCAAGCAGAAATTTGCAGATGGAGTGAAAGAAGGTAGGCATTTCCTTCCACTCTATTTTTTTGCTACCTAAATCCTGCTCCTTGCTGTTAGGACCTTGAAGGAATTAGCATTTCATCTGCAGTATATGCACACTCATTAATAACAACACAGTTTAAGTTAAACCACTGAAATCAGTGTAGTTAGGGTGGATTTATACCACTCAGTTTGCAAACAGAATCTAGTCCTTACGTTGCTTACTATACTATTTTTATACTGTGACCTATTTTAGTATTTATCTTTGGAGAGAAAGGTTTAAGTAAAGATCATGGTAAGAAAAACTGTGTATCATTTACATATTTTACACACTATTTCATTTAGTAAACAGCCAAATATATATATATGTGTTTAACCAAATAAGTATTGCAGAAATTAATGGGAAAATTGTCTAAAAATACTTAAGTACAATAAAAAAATTATTCGGTTATAGCCTTGGCTTTCAGAAAGGGTTAGGAGATTTTCTACTGTATTCAGATTCAAGCTTGCTTTATTTACATGACTGTCCTCTAACTTAATCACTTCTTTCAATTTGATTTACAAGGTAAGAGGTTTCAGGTAGCTTAGCACATATATATTCATGTAAGACATTACAAAGAGCAAAGAACAGTCTATATATATGTCAAAATACGTTGAATAAACTATTTAAACAATTAAAAAGATGAACACGTATAAAAAGCAGTACATGCAGAAAGATCTAGGTTTTTATGTGTAAGTAAACCAGAAGCATTAAGAAAGTTGAAACTACAACTAGTATACTGCTATAAATAAAAAACCCGTTTATTTAACTACTGTGAACAAAGTGAAATAACACTAAATGCAAAACCACTTCAATATTCAAATAATCTGTGTAGCCAAGAGAGTTCGGGTGCTCTGAAAATGCAGATTGCCTTCACACTTTTTGTTATGTTACAGGAAAAAATATAATAGGGTGCATATTTCAATCTTACTTTAAACAGGATCTGTGAGTAATCTCTGGACTCATCCATCCATGTCAGACCTAAATCTTGTGATTTCTTCAAAAAAAGCCTACGCCACACCAGCAAGGCATCCAGGCCTGTACTTCACATAACTGCTTCAGTCCAGCTGCAACTGCCCCCACTCAATTTCTTCCACAGCCTGCTAGCAGCACTGCCCCTCAGCACATAGTGCCGATCAAGTTATCTTTTCAAAAAGCAAATACAAACGAAGATGCTTCTGTTTTTATGTCAGCATTTATCTTCCTGCTCACCATGTAAGCTGTATCTGATTTTGTCACCAGCCCTTTTGTGCCTCACATGCACACACACCTCTGGCAGGCTCTTTCCTGTTGTGTCTGCCATACTTCAGTAAAACACATTAGCACATAAAAATCTTATTGATACTCATATGCTCATTTTGCCCACCACTGCATTCATTTTCTTACTGAGATTAAAATATGTATCAGAATTTGTTAGAGCCAGCTGTATTTGACTGGGTAATGTTTAGAAGCAAGTAGTTTGATCCTGACATCATTCTTCATACTACTGCTAGTACTTCTAAAAGATTTTTAAATATATATCCTTTCCACATTTTAAGCAGCATTTTCAGTTTATTCTTTCTTCTACCAACGTATATAATGACCAAGGGATGTTTACAATGTGCTTTCTGGATCTAAAAATCATCTCAGGCTCTTTCATTCTCTGGCTTTGTAAAATGCTCTAAATCTTGTATATAGTTTTCATGAGTTTGAAGGAGAGATCAGTTTTTAAATCTTTTACGCAAAATGCTGTGTTTTTAATCTGCCTTCTCGTACTAAAAATTCTCTTTGTTCTTTGCTATGTGGTTTCTGCATTACACTAAGATATGTAACAGTCAGAGTTTGATTGGAGAATAGTAAAATTAATGTTTACAGAATATTGATCAAGTTTCAAGATTTGATTATTTTTAAAAAGATGAGAAATAAAGATGGCCTAAAAAATACGATTCCAGTGAAGGAAAAAAAGAGGCAATTAAAAAAATGCACATACTTCAATTCCAGAAGGGTTCCTTTTTAAAATAACTATTGAAAAATGTATTTCTGCAGTGGAAAGAAAGGATTATCTTCATATTATGAACTGACTTAATATTTATTCTAGCCCTTGCTGGAAAGATAAATGCAACTCGTAGTCAATAACTCATGGTTCTTTCAGACTGCTCCTGGTTGTTGTTTTTTGAAGAGGGTGGTTGGACAGAGGATTAATTTTTTTTAAGCCACTGAACATGACTGATTGGACAGATACAATCAAATCATATTTATCTATTTATAATTTCTCTCTGTTGCTATTGAGAAAGCACTGTAGAAAAAAATCTCAGTTCTCAAAATACTCTGCTGTGTGTATAGATGGGATCTTTGCTACAGCTGTAGTCATGAAGAAGAGTACAAGAGTCTCAGTCTCAGTCTGATCCCTTTTGTAATGAATACTCTAATATTGTTTAATTATCTGTGAAGATGCAAACAGGCATAAAATCCATAATAATTAGCTTAAGATAATTGGCAGCGGTTGAGGCAATCAGAATTTCTGGTCACTTTGCACAGTAAAAGGAGAAAATTAAGAGGGATAGTCTGTGAATGCAATGGAAAGGAAAAAGTTTTGTTCATTAAGAATTTCTCTCTCCAGCAAACTTTCTAGCTTTTCCTGTATACTGCAGACAGTATCCATGAGGATACTGTGCACTGTCATATTCAGCATCTCCCTGTTGAAATTCATACTTGCAGGTTAGATTTGAACCAAAATTTGCAAGGAGAAAACAGAGACTACTGAGAAAGACACAAGAACCGAATCCCTCCTGCCTCTCTGCTTGGTGTGAGCTAGACACCTACAAAAGCATAGAATCATAGAATCATTTGGGTTGGAAAGGACCTTAAGATCAGGTAGCTCCAACCCCCTGCCGTGGGCAGGGACACCTCACACTAGACCATGTCATCCAAGGCTGTCCAAAATCTCACACTTTATTTTAGGGCAATGAACCACTTAGACTTTGGTCTGTGTTGCACAGGATTCTTCAAATGAAACCACTGCATTTAGCATCACCAGTTTCTGCTACATTCCAGATGATAAATGGGCTAAAATGGGAACACACTATTGTGTATCTATTCACCTGAAGAGACACCTCTCAGGGTTTAAAATTGCTGCTGGTTTGATATTGCACTTAAGAATGAATATCAATCCAGTGACTTTGCTGCGTGAAAATAGGTCACAGTGGAAGCATATACTATCTAGAAACTGACACACCACTTATATATGTGAGGCTTTGACTGAGTCTATAATTAGAAACTTACACTATGAAATAAAACAGTAAGGAGGGGAAAAAAAGAAGAACAAACACAAAACCCAACCAAAGCAAAAAAAAAAAAAAAAAAAAAAAACCAAAAAAAAACCAAACCAACACAAACCCACCAAACCCCAATGAACTTCAGATAAAGCATAGACAGTATTGGGCTTATTTCTGGTTAACAAAAAAAAAAAAACGCTGGACCTTTTTATGCTGTTATATCCCCTCCAACACTTGCCTCCAGCAGATGAGCACATATCCAAATGGTATTAAGCAATATACCCTGGAACTTGTGGTTTGTGCAGAAAGATCCTGGAGCAAAAAAAAAGAAGGGTAGGAGTTGAAACAAATAACAGGTATATTCATTTCTCCATGTCATTGTGGATCATACCATTACCTATACGGAGTTGTTGACTTTCCCACAAACATCTTTCTTCTGGTCTTGAGCATTCCAGCAAACATTTTGCTTGGCTGCAAGGAAAAGCAAATAGATGGAAAGAGCAGCAAGTCTTTCAAATAACGTTTCTGGAATGTGTGTGTGTGCATGGGTATTTATATTTCCACATATATTTTTTTTTATTTCAACATATCTTTAAAGTTGAATTATTAGGGTGTGCGGTTTTTTTGCAAAACTTTGGTCTTGTAAACACTGACACTAGAAAATGTATTACTTGCTTTATCATTATTTAAAAAAAAATCAAACAAAAAAATGTTTGGCAGTCATTTTTAAATACTTATTTGATGCCTGGGACTGAGAGTAATTTTTTGAATGTCACTCGTGTTCTTAAATGAATTCAGAGAAAGAATTAACTTTATCTCAAGCTCTTTAAATTACTGCAGCCAACTACATACACATACACTATAACATACTGTAACATTTTGGTTTAAGCAACACAATTGAAAAATTACCACTGGTCACCATACATGGAATTACAGAATAGTTAGGGTTGGAAAGGACCTAAGGATCATCAAGTTCCAACCCCCCTGCTATGGGCAGGGCCATCTCCCACCAAACCATGCTACCCTAGGCTTTGTCCAACCTGGCCTTGAACACTGCCAGGGATGGAGCATTCACAGCTTCCTTGGGCAACCCATTCCAGTGCCTCACCACCCTAACAGGAAAGAATTTCTTTCTTATATCCAATCTAAACTTCCCCTATTTAAGTTTGAACCCATTACCCCTTGTCCTGTCACGACAGTAGCTAATGAATAGTCCATCCCCAGCATCCCTATAGGCCCCCTTCAGATACTTGAAGGCTGCTATGAGGTCTCCACGCAGCCTTCTCTTCTCCAGGCTGAACAGCCCCAACTTCCTCAGCCTGTCTTCATACGGGAGGTGCTCCAGTCCCCTGATCATCCCCGTGGCCCTCCTCTGGACTTGTTCCAGCAGTTCCATGTCCTTTTCATGTTGAGGACACCAGAACTGCACACAATACTCCAGGTGAGGTCTCACAAGAGCAGAGTAGAGGAGCAGGATCACCTCCTTCGACCTGCTGGTCACGCTCGTTTTGATGCAGCCCAGGATCTGCCTTCTTCACATAGATATATAGATGAAAGTGTGACTGGAGAAACCAGAAGAGTATATTTTAAAATAGTTATATCCTTAACATTTTGGTGAAGCAACAAAGTTTTATTCCATTGTTTGTACATCAATTATTTTGCCAGTGTTTGTAAAACCAGTGTCAAAACTGGTTCTATTATTAATGGTAAAATATACAATATATTAGTAGGGTTGGATTTCACTCATGACTTAGAATTTCCACTCTTCATATATTATATTATATGTGATTCTTCAAAGGAATAAGATTACACCCAAACAGTGAAATGCCGTTTAATTTGTCTCCCTACCATTTGAAGACAAGAATGTACTGACTAAACATTGTGGGTGTGATTTCCAGAAGGCTACACAAGAGAGGTTTTCAATGAGCTCTTTGTTCTGCTCAATTTTCTCTTAAACTAATTTCAAAATCTATGAAATGCACAAAATTCCCATTTCTCTGGCCATTCCAAACCACAATTCAATACGCACCAACTGGGCTTCTGTCAACACAATTGGCTACAGCAGTCAGATTGTCAGAGCAGCTTAGCTTCAGCTTTGCCACCAAAACAAATAAGATTATCAGAACAAGCTCTGCATACAAGATGCTGACTTCTTTGAAAACTCTGTGCACAAGTGTCATGGTTGGAGATGCTTGATGGCCCCTTCTGAATATATGAGCTTCATCTAAGTACCAAAGTGGTGCCAAATTCCCTTTAGAAAGACCCATTCCCCCTGTCTTTTCCCCCTGTAAAAATCCACTCTATTGTATCTGCAGGATTAGCAGAATAAAATATGATATGGAAGGGATGCCATATGTAGTCAAACCATATCACTTTTTATCGGCTGTTACTGCTGCTCACTGCTCCATCCCACAGGAGTATTTATTTTAATTATTAAAGAGTAGAAAAACCAGAAAAGACCTTTTGCACCAACTTGTCTGTTCTTGTGAATTTCTCAAGATGAGCTTAGCCTAAAGAAAGAGCTTCTGGATGCTGATGTAAATTCACATTTTGAAGCATTTTGTATTGATTGCCAGTGTTCATGTGAAAGCATGTGTATTTGGGCCTGAAGAAAAGATTTTCTAAAAATGGGCATCCAGCTGCCTAGCAGGCACTGAATTCAGAGTGATGGCACAGAGAATCCTCTTTGGTTGTGGTTTCCCTTTTGTCTTGCTTGCTTATTATATTCAGTGACTTCTACAGGTATTCTATTTTCTGTCCTTGTAAGAACCATATAATTACAGCTATATTAATAAATATATTACATATTTAGATCTAATTAAGTATTCCATGGAGAGGTTTAGCTTGTTACTAATTGTGATAGACATGAGCACAAAGCTGAAGGGTTTTCTATCAGGAACAAAGGAAAATTGGAATTTTATAAGCATCCTTTGTGGCCCCTTAAGAAAGGCAGATCTAAGGATTTTGCAGAACCATGTGCACTTCTCATTTACAACCATGTCCCAGAGGGAGAAAGAAGGGGGAAAACTAAAAATACAAATACTGAACTACAAATAGAATAAGTTTAGAGTTTAATGATAGAAGACTATTCACAAATGCCAAAGACTATCACTATATTTAATATGGTTCTGACCTCCATGTCTCTCTCTTTAGCCATCAGCATTTCCAGATAATTGAATGATGAAACAAAACTAAACTTCTGATAAAACTTACTTTCTGTAAACAAATACAAATGAAACTTGCTATTGAGATGGTAGACTGTTACACTTCAGTTATACCACTCAATGTAAGGTAATTTGCTGGACTTGGCTGGAACAGAGTTAACTTTCTTCATAATAGCTAGCATGGAGCTGTGTTTTTGATTTATGCTGAAGCAGTATTGCTAACACAGGGATGCTTTAGTTACTGATGAGCAATGCTTGCAAAGAGTCAAGGCTTTTCTGCTTCTCACACCAACCCACCAGGGAGTAGGCTGGCAGTGCAGAAGAAGTTGGGAGGGGACACAGCTGGGACAGCTGACCCCAACTGACCCAAGGGATATCCCAGACCATATGACATCATGCTCAGTATATAAAGCTGGAGAAAAAAGGACAGGTAACAGACACTGGGAGTGATGGTGCTTTCCTTCTCCAGTAACTGTTAGCCCTGCTCTCCTGGAGATGGCTAAACATCTGCCTGCCGATGGAAAGCAGGGAACTAATTCCTTGTTTTACTTTGCTTGTGTGCATAGCCTTTGCTTTGTCTGTTAAACTGACTTTATCTCAAACCTCGAGTTTTCTCAATTTTATTCTTTTAGTTCTCTTCCCCATTCCACTGGGTGTGTGGGCTTAGTTGCCATCTGAGGTTAAACTACAACAGGCAAGTGAACTAAATGCAAAAGCTCAGACAAGACTGTCTTAACATGAAGATCTCAAAGTCCTTCTTGAGCACATGAAGTACAGTATGGTGGTATTTATACTAGGAAAGAAAAGGGAAGAAATAGTAAGATATCTGATTGCAAGTCAGTGCACTGATTCTTAGTTTATTTTTCCCCCAAAGTCTCTTTGTTTAAAGCTAATTATAACTTGGGATGGATGCTAGTACATTGTATGGTGTAAAATAATAACGTTTTATGCAAGCAAAAAAACCAGTATGGTAGAGACTTGAAATATCTAATTGCAGCCATTTACTCTACTATGGCTTAAGTTAATTAGATTCTATGAAGTACAAATACACACTGTGGTTTTCTAGACAACGTGCTGTAGAAGAGTGAAACAAAACAGAGACCAAGAAAGGAGACAGAATAAGGTAGCTAACGGGAATACACTTTGCAGAGCAAATGTTTTGTCTAAGCCTATGCAGAATACTAAAGACAAGAATTTTGCCTCTGTCCATTAAGACTAGATTACATTTGTGGGGAAACGCAATGTCAAGAAACAGCATTTGGGACTTTGGATGGAATTTATCACATTTTTGGGGCTAGCAGCAAACACATTTGATGAGCATTTAAATGCTGTACTGATTTCTTAACATGTTTTGCTTTAACATCTTACCTATTTAAAAACAGCTAAGTACAACTGAAAATTAAATGTGGTATTTAATTGTGTATTGAAAGGAAAACATCCCACTCAGTCTGAAATCAACATATGCTTTGGGGCTTTGTTTAGCTTTGTGGGAAAGAAAAATAAATATCCATTTTCCTTTGGGGCTTTCCCTTAACATTCTTGGTTTTGTTCCTTGGGCAGATTTAAAATAAAAAGAAAAAAGAGCAGCTACAATCATTCTCAGAGCTGTACTCCTGCCACAAATTGCTAGGCCATTAATGGTCTGTCAGAGAGGAGATGTTGGTTGGAAAATCACTCTTTTTCAAGTGCACTATTAAGAAGCTATTCCTGAACCTTCATCTGTGCTCTTTTCAAATATTACTTTAAAGGTTTTGCTGATGCTGTTGCTCATGACAGCATCATGCAATAAATTGGTGCAATAACATAAAAACTGCTAGCTTTTCACAATTATTTATTATGTTATAGCACAAAGGAAAAGATGGAACTTCATACCTGTTAGGGGTAATAGTGACAAAGAGGCAGATAGAAAGAAATAAGCGTAAAATAACTGCAAGTAACTTGCAGTCTGCTGAGTGAAACCATGTTGCTCCTGAGCTCAGGAATGCTTTTGCCAGCTGTGACACAAACTGCAGTGGGCTAAGAAGTGCCCATCTTTACATCCTGAAAGGAATTCCCCAGTCAATCCTAACACAGAGATGATGAGACAAACCATATCTTGTTTAGTGATACAAATCCCAGTTCAGCTCTTACAACTGTCCTAATGTTGTTACCAAAAGGGTAACTTAATATTTCTGACCTAGTTCAGAAGGTTGTAAGAGGTAATAAAGGGAAGTATTCATCATGGTTAGGTTAACGCACACTTCCAGTGAAACAAAACTGACCCATGTGGAGATCACATGAAGGGACCCAAGCAAGTCTTCCCTTCTGAATAACCTGGAGAAAAAAAGCAGCAGAGACTCATCTCCCCCTTCCCCCGCATTCACTGAGGTGGTAAATTGCATCTTGAGGATATCCGCACTGTGGATGCTCCAGTGCAGGGAAAAAAAAAAGGCTGTTAGAACTTTCCATGCAGATGAATCCCTTGAGTAGTTCAACAGTAATATACATATAAAAATACCTATAAACCTCTAGGAAGGTACAGCAGGAGACAAAAGGCAAGAGAGAAAAAAACCATACAGAGACAAAAGTATAATGAAGAAAGGACAACTTCAGCTTATCCAAATACTCCTTTACCAGCATGTTTATTAGATGGCTATTCTATTTTGTAAGACATTAATTCCCTCTCTTTTTCCCACTCTCTTCTTAGTTGCGACAGTTCTCATTGTTTGAGAGTTGAGAAGAAATTCAGATGAAGGAGTTACATTTTCAATAATACATCAAACATAATCTCAACACATTCAAAAGTGATGGGACCCATAGTAAATTACATGTTGCAAAGCCTCATCAGCTGAAGCGATTACTCCATTTCTTCGAGCCACTTTAAAAGAGCCAAGAAACTGATGCTATTTACATCGTACGTATAAATAACATGTATCTCATATTTATATAAAATGTGTGAGATGGGTGAACATTTCTGCAAGCATTCATTTGAATTTTAACTTGAATTCTTATTAGCAGTGATTGCACAATGGAGACAATGATTGTACCCAACCCCTTTTGGATTTTCTCCCCTTAGGATTTCAATGAGTTTCTGCTTTTTGTATGAGCTTTCTCAGAGGAAAGGGCTTGTGATGACAAATGCAGTATTTACAGAGAATGTTGTTTCCAAAAATCATTTCAGGAGTCCCGCTAAAGATGAAGCCATGTAAAGACAAACTTATTGTATTACAAAGGCAGGCAGGGGGTGGAGGGGGGAGAGAACTGAGAAGGGTTTTTTTTCTGGTATCTTGTTTGGAGATTGCCTTGATTTCATTTAAAATGTGCATATGACCACTGTAAAAACATAAAACCTCCTTCGGTAGATTTCAGTAGTGTTATCAAAGACAAGAAGCATTTGGCAGTAAAGTGTTTCAATCCTGCAGAAAGAGAGATATATAAGAGCATATTAGTACAACTGGAAAAGGTTTTTGCAAGAAACTGCAGTTAATCATATAAGTACATAACAATGTATTATATAGCACAGTGGGTTTGGTACATGACAGTGCTTCACATTGCAGGTGGGTAACATTTCCGAAGTCCCACACAGGAGAAAACAATGAGCCACCCACACAAGGCATTGAAGCACCTTGCAGAAATGAAGTTTACTTTGCTAATGAAAGCTTTATAACCAATAAATCTCACCACCTGCCTGGTATTATTTTACATGGCATAGGGGACAATTCATCACAGGGTGACCTAATTCCCAGAATTCCTTACCAGAGGCCTTGAGGCCAGTAAAGCTGCACATCAGAGGGTGAATGTGAGTGTGGATTTTATTTGTGAGGACTCTGCAAGTGGAAGAGGAAAAAAAAGTAATAAAAATCTATGCTCATTCATTCAGAGAGTGAAAATAACATACCCAGGCTGATGCCTGAGGAGTGTGGCTAGAATCCCAAATACTATTTTTAATTTTTTTATTATTCAGTCTGTAGAATAAATAATAGCACTTGGAATGAAATAGTACCTAAGAACAACAAGTGTGTTTAAGAAAATTATACACCATCCTGAGAAATTTGAGTATCATAAAGAGGAGTTGAAATTGACCATCTTATTCACCATAGCTATTTAAAGTTCAGTTGTGCAATGCCATGTCATGCCAAGTTAGCATTGCCCACCAGAAACATCACACAATATCTCCCCCAATTCCCAACCAAATCAGAAAAAGCAGCACAAGTTGGTTACTTTTACACAATTACATTTGCTTCCTGTTTTGGAAGCTCTTTTCAGACTTCTATGCTCTGACATGCTTTTTACTGAAATGTCACGTAAGATTATCTGGGACTCTCATGACTAAAAACCACAATGGCTGAAGGACATAAACTTTGTGAAAACTGAGGCGACTTCCCAAAAGACTTTGATGCATCCCTGCAAGCTGGCAGTCATGGGCATTTCCAAACCTACTACAGAATTGAAGTCTCATACCCACTTGACACATGGAAGCCTTCTTACTCATGTTAAACTATTAGGAGTCTGAACTCTGAGTCCCAGAAAGTTAAAAGCCTATATTTCAACTGTCACTAATATTTTTGGTGTTGCAATTTGCATTCAATTGGGACTGATATTTCAGGGCTAGAGAGCACTGATGGCCTATGATGGACAGCAAAATAATAGGCAAATCTGTTTTTGAAAACACTGGCCTTAAAGAACTCCTCTGCAGAAAAAAATAGCATAGAATAAAAATACAGTGATGAAAAGCTATTTCTAGTTCTGTAGCTGAGCCCTAGGGCAACCTTTTGGCAAACCCGGATTTGTAGAATGGCTTTTTATAGTTTGTATGCATAATATAATGGAGATAGCTCTGTACTTTAATTCATGTTTGCCCCTGTATGACACTAGCTGCAATAGCAGTTTCTGGCATTGTAGATCTGAAGGCAAGGCTGCAACGTAGCAATAGCCCTGGAGCCACCAGTCATCCAGCTCTGGATTTTAAAGGATGTTTTGGGGGACAACAGAAAAAAATAACAATAATAAAAAAAAATCACTAAACTAACTTTGCATATAAGTTGTTCCTGTAATGCATAAAGGCAGAAGAAACTTTATGCTGAGAACAGAGAAGGAAGCAAGACTGAAATGTACTCAATAACCAGGCCAAACCAGTGGTGATTCCAAGTAGAAGAACAGGTTCTGAGGGCTCTTTGCAAATGAAAATTGGCAACAGGCAATGAGTCACTTTTGTAATGACTCAGTGCCTAAGTCACTAGTACGGCCACTCTTGAGTAACAAGCTTTGTTTGTGGAATGTCAGCTCAATTTATTATATAGAGATTAAATTTGGTTTTCTACTACATTGACAAATTATATGCAGTCAGACTTAAGAAAACCTCCTTCCTGTTAACATACATTTTTCATATTTCTTATAGCTGCAGTTCACAAAAAGTTGAGGGTCATCATAATTGTTGGATTATTATTAATTACTGTTACATTTGTAAGATAATGGAAACAACATCCCAAAAACTTACCTAAGAATTCATTAGGCAAAAATACCTAAACACTTAAAATACATACCCTAATGTTTAAAAAGCAACTGAAAAAAACCCTAGAGTTGGAGTTTACATTCAGGCCCTATAAGAAAAGTTCAAATACTTAGAATACCCCAACATTAAGAAAGATTTATGTGCTCAGCTAAAATGCAAAGCAGTCAATAGGTCATTAACTTATCTTCTAACACACTATAAATAAGGCATAAATAAATTAAATGAACTTGCTTAATGGCCAGGGTAACACCAGAAGCAAAATAGTGACTTTTTAAAATGCCATTTCCCAGGAAAGGAACACATCAGACATTCTCTACAAGTGTGCAAGTCAGCAAGTATGCTGACTCTAGCATTTTGTGCTGCGTGACATTTTCAACTTGTCAGTGGGCTATCAGCTTTTCTCCTCTCCCCGTCCAAATCTTTAGCATTATGAAACTTAAAAAAGGTTCTGTTTGCACAAGCTTTCTTGTTAGATTTTTCCACTGATAGTGCTTCTTGTTTGTGCCAACCCGCATATTTGTCACCCTCAATAAATGCTGAGTCCGCTGACTGAAATGAATTTGAAGATCAATATCAAAAAGATAGTGTGGGTCCTACCAACTTTATGAAAAATAGAGAAACCCTTAAAATTCCCATATAAGAAAGAAACTCCTCATACCTGTTCCCAACTAAGGGAAAGCTCCAAAGGGAGTTTATACTTCCTTAGATGACAAAATCAAATTAAAAAAACCCAAAACCACAGAAAAACAGATTTCACTCATTTTTACAGTTATGGAAACACTGTTAATTAAATGCCTGCATGATGAAAAAGATCTCTACAGGGAAGTGTCATTTCTCAGGTCCACCCCTACGTTAAAGATAGATGCAGCTTCAATCACAGTCTCTTGCAGAAAAGTAACTTAAGTATCATGTGGCTCCATATAGCCCTGGTTTAGCTGTAGTACATTCACAGTCCTTTCCTTTAGAAAATCAGGATCACATTTAGCATCGCATGAACCAGTACTTAGGAGGAAGCAGGGAGATCATCAACCAGAAAGCTCTAGCCAGATTAAGATTCGCTTTGTGAAATCTATAATGTCTGTAGCTGTACCTCCCTCTGTCCCGTAGGGCCACAGAACTGCAAAACCATTGGTATTTCATAGGTATGTGGATAGCCTGGGCAAAATCTTAGGAATTCCCCAAATTAAAAAACACTTGCTTTACTAGCTGAAATCGAAACAGAAACTTTCACAAAAAAAAAAAAAAACAAAAAAAAACACCTACAAGAATATTTCAGGAGTACTTTCAGGCAGCAAAACAGCTGAACAGAAATTCTTCTGCAGTGAAATCTGTAGAAGGAAACAGACATAACATCTACAGAGATGGATAAGATCCTGTATTTAAACTGAAAGTAAATGAATGCAATGAATGCATGAACAGGGGTTCATTCCTTTGTCCTTTTGTACCTTTCTTTTTTGATGTAGCTTTCTGGAGTAGCCGGGAAGTCCTCAAGAGTGAAATGAGGATATGCATCTGAACTTCACCAGGGGTGAAAGCATGCAGGTTTCCTTGAAAAAGCCGAGTGGTGGCTTTATGGATGATTGTACCATGAAGCAAGGCACAGAGTTGTCCGTTTTGTACGAAACAAATCATGAAACGGTGTCCCACAGACACACTGACAAAAAGTGGCTTTTGCTCGAGAACAGACTCCTAAGGACACTTTCAAAGGCAGTTAAAATAGTAACACTACTATCCTTCATGCAGAAAAAATTTAGAAATGCAATTGCTCAGTATGTTTCACAGTATACCAGTAGAAATGAATATTTTTACCATCTGAAGAGGTTGAAAGCATGCACTTATATTACAAGCAAAAAGTCTGTAAGTCCAAAGACAACTGCTTAAGATAAGACTAGAGTACAACCATCTGTCTGCTTACATTGCTTCTTTTAACAGGCAGCATTTTAATGATGCTTATTCTCTGCCTTGCTGTTCTCCTAATTTGACAGCGAGACTTAAATGATTATCATGTTTAGGAGATCTGAGATAGTGTTTGGTGAAAGCACAAGTAGTAAAAGAAATAAGAGAAACACATTAAACCATTCTTTTTGTGTATGTATCTGTAAGATCTTTCCTCATGTCACACATGAATGCTTATAAGCATGGATTCATCATCCTCTCTCCAATATTATAATTCTTGAAATGCAGCATTTGGTTTCACTAAAGTTCAAGTTCTAATTTGAAGTATTAACTGCTGCTTTATTCCCAGGAGGGTCACAAGTCTTCCGTAATGCCTACTCCTAAGGGATTTGCTTTTTTTTCCAGTACTATTGGAAGAACTGTACTTCTAAAATAAAAATGTGTATTGAATACATTTTAAAAAGCAACTGAAATGCAAGAACATACACAGTACACAAATATTTCTCTAAGTAAATGAAAAAAAAATACATAAGTCAGAAAAAAATGGCTTTTATTTGCACAGAGAACTTTCTTTTTCACCTTCCATCTTAGCTTTCACTGTCTAGAAGGCTGTGTATTTCTGATGTAATGGACAGCAACTAAAGGAGGTGGATAAGTGCTAATGTCCTACTAAAAACATCCTCTTTTGAGCAGAAAATAGAAGACCAGCAGTGGTATTTTCTATTTATTTTGCTTTATTTAGTAGTGTCTGAAGAAATACTGTTGCAAGCAATTCTACCTGACCTGAAAAAATGTTTATATTCGCTAATGGCATTAACAACATCATCACTTTATTTATAACATGGATTTTTTTTTTTTTTTTTGGTAAACAGCACTTTTTGTCTTCAGAAGATATTAACAAAATAGTGATCTAAATCAAACACCTGAAATAAAAAGCAAGGTCATGTGCAAGATATTGCAGTCCCTTAGTCTCCAAAGTCCTGGAGATAGAGAGTGATTCTATATTATGAGACAAACACATCCCTCTTGTACGTGGTTCCCATGAGAGCTCAAAGTACCCCATGCATTACAGTATGCTCACTTTCTCAATACATGTGTTGTAGCTGTTTTCTGGATGTACAGAAGGGGTGATGGTGAGAAGTCTGGAAAAATATTTGGTTGTCAAAAATACCAGTGCTAAATAATGAAGCTTGCGTGTCCTTATAAAGCATGGGGTATATTCCTGATCAAGTATATGGAGCTTTTTGTGAATATTAAGCATTTTCACCAGTAGCATACAATTTATATATAATTTTAAGCTAGATACTTTCCACGGTAAAGGCACTTTAATGGGCTAGAAAGAATAAATATCATAATATGAGAAGACTATCTTGAGTGACAAGTGACATTCAGCCCAACTCCTAGAATTCACATTAGGAGCCTCTAAAACACATTTTCCTTCTTCAGCATTAAGAACACGCTGAATCAGTGCATCAAGAAGAATCAGCTCAACTGCCAGTGTAATTGCCACAGGGAATTGTCTCCATCATTGCAACACAATATATTTGCCTGGGCATATCACACTAACTAGCTATCTCACTACATTTAGCAGAAGAGACTGCCAAATTACTGTTTCATTCAGTGAAGATACAGATCTAAGCAGCCTATTAAGATCTTTGCTTTGACTTATCTCTGATTTAAAGTGACAATTCAAATCTGCTGTTGTATAACAATAAAATAATGGGACATTAATAATACAGTTTATTCATTTCATGCCAAGCTGAAGCTTAAACATATTATTGAGATGCAATGAAATATTTAAAAATTTAAGTGGAATAATAAATGAGGAGGCTGGAGAAAGGTAACTAAAGCATACAAGTTTTAAATTGTCCTTTTCCTGTGTGCATTGTCAAAACCTGTTATGGGTAAATGCAATGGAACAGCCCTTCCCCACCACCTCCCCCCCTTAGTATAAGAGTATCCAAGCTATGACAGATCTTTTATACACTTTTTTTACTCTGTGCATTTGAAATGCAGCGCCAAGCACTGTCTCCTTCCAAGCCTTGAGAGCAGATGCTTTAATGAAGGCAAGAGTATTAAAAAGATTAGTCAAAAATAGGGATGGCACAAGTTCTAAAATCTAAGTGCTCCAGAGCTTAGATCTTCATAAAGCTTCTTATATAGTTAAGAACTGAAGGGGAATAAATTGGTGAGTTTCCACAAAACAGTGAGGGGGCAAAAACATGAGAGAAATTAGGGGATGGAAGCCATATTAAGATTACCTATCCCTAGCAACATGCATGCCAGTGTGAATGCAACCAACTTGCAAACACCACTCAAACCCAAGCCTCGATTAGAAGCTGAAGCCAGAAGAATTCATTGTGTTAGAACATGATCATTTTCATTTTTTCCCAAGCCTGTTTAGCAATAAAGGAACTAATCCTATGATACCATTGGACAAATAGATTCACATCTAAAAACTCCACATGCTGGGCTGCCAGTGGAGATTAAACCCAAGAGCATTTATGGGAAGAACAGTCAGTGTGATCAGATAGGACTAGTACTGTCAATAGCTATCACCCTTCAAATTTATGTCCTGACATTGACTCATATGCCTCAAATTTACCTTCTTGTAGTTCTTCAACAGGAAATTCTAGAAACTGATGACGCACTTGTGCTTCTGAGTGCAGTTCATTCTTTTTCCTTTGAAAAGTGCCCAGACAACTGCATCCTCAAAACCAATCCTGTTAAAATTGAAAACTTAATGGGAAATTAACTTTGAGAAATTAGAATCTTCCACCTGTGAAGAAATAAAAATCTTCATGCTCAGCAGCAGTCAGATTGTGAGCCTTGAGTCAGCTTAAGTTTTGGTCTAGGTTATGTAGCGCATGGGCATAGTTTTTATGAAAGAGAGCATGCAGTGAAGATACCCATGACTACTGGCTATGACTTTTATTAAAGAAAAATAAACTTTTATTTATTTTTCTTTAATAAAAGATTCAAAATGAATCTTTAAAATCTATGCAGATTAAATTGTGAAGTCCTTGTTATACAAAGTAAGCTTCTTTTTTAATATGGCAGTCATGCACTGTGACTACTACAAATGTCAGAACATGAAAATTCTCTTTACAATGAATACATAAAAATTTTCACCACTTTTACTGAATGAGAACCAATTTTAATAAATCACTGAAATTCACTCTCAGAAAGCTATGTTTCAAACCTGCTCTGTGCAAAGCATCCAGTCATAGCTATACAAATAGACTTCACATATTCTTGAATCTGCCCTTGTGAGTTTAACAGAGTTTATTTATTATATTCTAAAACATTTAAATGCAGTTATGTTTGCTAGGCCTGTTTTTCCATTCTCTAAACTGACAAACTTTGAGGTCAAGCAACTTTCATGACTGATTTTGCAACAGTAAATTATTTCAAACCAAGTAGGACTTTGAGATGTATGGTTATGACTACAAGTGGCAATTCCGACAAACAATATGAAATACATAATGTGTTAATATCATCATACGACCCTCTGCTATTTTATTCCTCGTACCTTTATAACACTTTTTATTATTATTAAAAATGTATTAAATGTATTACAGCTAGGTGCAATTGTTAGCACAAAGTGAAATTTTAAAACAAAGGTGGAAATCCCAATGCAATAGGAATGCATTATTCAGTACATACATTTTAAAGACTTAGATTTGTTGCCTCTGCCCCCCACCTCCCAGCAGGCTTTCCATGCTTGTATGTCACAGTTATTTTTCATAGAAATCTGGACAGAGTACTGATAGCCTGTCAAGATTCTGACAATAGAATAAAATCAAATGAAAAAATTATAGAAAAAGATCAGTCTAGACCTCCATATATTGTGAAGCTCCTACTTAACATTAGTACTATAAATAGCTCCCATATGAATCCTTTAGGTACAAATCAATTACTTTAAGCCACCTTATTTCTACCCACTGCACACTATGTAATAATATCCCTTTGCATGTACAACCTTTAGTGAAGTAAGCTTTGTAAAGGGTCTATCCTGTGCAACACGGAAAAGCAAGCCAAGCTTTGAAGTTGTAATTGTGTCAGTTAACCAAAATTTAGAAACAACTTAGAGGAAGAGGTGAGAACAGGATGCAGGTCTCCTGCTTTTAAATCTTTAGCTTATGATGTTCAGTGGAGGTTAAATCCACGGCAGCTCATGCTGCTCCAAGGATGCACAGATCAGTAGCCTCTACCTAACAGTCATCTCAAAATTTCCACTCAAAACACAAGTGAAACCCTTTTTAGCTGCGAGGAGTTCAGCAATTCCCTGCTGACTTCAGTCTTCTAGGAGACCTCCTGGCGTCAGGGTGGCCTGGGATGCCAAGTGCTCAAGTATCTATATATATATATATAGATAGAAGCTTTCTGTTCCCTATTCATGAGGTAACATTAGACTTAAAGAAGTCTTTTCAACCCAAAGATGATTTTGCCTGGGCACACTTTGCACAGCTGCTGCCTGTGTCACCCCACCATGGCACCCGGAAACCATAGTCTATGTCGTGTTATGTCCCTCTTTTTATCCTCCCTTTCTGATCATTAGTGCCTTCCTTCAACAGAGATTTTCCATTGTCTCTAAGGAATTGTGCTTTATCCCAAATTTTACTTCCAAGTGTTCTTTTTTTCTGCCCTCACATTCAGTGCTGATCCTTGTTTGGGTTACTATTGGAAAGCAGAAGTGCAGTGTGTTGCAAAGACTCCTTTCACCTTCAAGTTGGTCATTTTCACTTATGTGCTCAATTTACAGTTCAGACACAGGAGATTCATGTCTGCCATTCACCTTGAAGTTTGGTTAAAAAGGAACCTTGTGCATGATCCTGTCTTCAGAAGTGCATCACTGAGGTTTACTTCGTTGGTGTATAGGTGTATCTCCCCTGGACAACACAAACATAAAGATTTATCATTGGAATAAAGCAGCCAAGGATTTCCCAGGCTGGCAGAGTCCTTTCTTAGATACCTGATCTGGCAGGAATCCCCTGTCTTCCATTTCCTACCTGTTTTAATATAACTTTCATACCCGACAGCAATGCAATCCCGATGTCTTCTTGAAGACCTTTGTTTACCACCCTATACAACCTAGAAAATTATACTGCTTCCAGCTGTTATTGAGGAAGTTCCTGTTGTCTCCTTTGCAGCCACAAAAAAAATTATAGACAATTCCACCAATAAACTACCTGCTATTACTGTAGAAACAAAGCTATGCAATGGAAAAACTGAAATCCAAATAGGCTAAGGCAAAGAAGAAGTCAAAACCTATTACAGAGGTTCTCTAGAGGGAGTGTCACTGGCAATCTGCAGCTATATAACATTTCTAGCTGCCCAGCAAGAGGGAAAAAAGCATTTATATTATCTTAAACAGATGCCTGAAAAACATTTTTCCTATCCCTTTTCTAGTGAAAATGAAGACACTGTGGAGTATCCAGAACTATCAAAATTAAAGCATCAGCAAATCCAGAAGTGGAAAATTAAGAAACAAAGCAGAAGTAGTTCTGCCAGACTTCCCTGAAAGTTTTACTATTTTTAAGAATACTCCTTTAAATGCATTGACTAAATCTTTGAGAAAAATATTTTTTCAAAAGCGGCTCTCTTCTTTTAGTTAAGATCACAGACCTATAAACATTCACATTTCAGGAGTGAAAATACTATAACCATCCTTAAAAACAGAACAATGTAATTGCCCAGTGAAGGTTAATGGTATCTTGGGCTGAACTAGGAGTACTACTGCAAGGAGATTGAAGGAGGTGATCCTTCCCTCCCAGAAAACATTGGTAAGATAGCTGCAGTGCTGGGTCCAGCTCCAGGCTTCCCAGTTGCAGCTACAACCTTACCTCCTAGGAGTTTTATGTGGAAAATTAAAGTGAAAAGTTTAGGCGCTGAAATGAAGAGCAAGAAATGCAAAGGCTTATAAGAATAAGAAGAAATATCAGCCCAGGAAATAAACTGATCAAAGGAGCTGCATTCATTCACTTGTTAATAAAAAAGCTCAGAAAAGATGCCTTTACGGATGCTCCCTGTCCTCTGTATCCAGCACCTTGATTTGACCTACTGTGTAAAGCTGAACTTGTAAGTACACTCACTGCACAAACAGCACATCCATCTCTCAAGGTGTGACTTGTACCAGCCTGGCAGAAGGTTAGTGACTTGCCCAGGCTACAGAGGGCTCCACTTCAGACAAATAGCATCACTTCTCCATGTGACTTACTCTGTTGGTTTCCATGTTCTCAAAGGAAGGATTTGAGTGTGATGATGTGTGGCAGAACCTGGATGATCACGATGCAAGATTCAGTCCAGGAAATCTGAGCGACAGGTCCAGACAAACCACAATCATATACTGTGTATTTCAAGATATATGGTTCTGATATGGATTTCAGAGGAGAACATATAATCATCTCTGCCTGTCATTCATCTTCCTAAACCTTGCTCCCTACAGCATGCTGGTGGGAAATGCAGGCGTACAAATGCTTTAGGAACAGGAATTTACATTTTGGTGCTGGGGAAGTTTTTGTTTTCTTGCTTACCATTTCTGGTTTTGCTACATAGAACCTGGTTCCTCCTTTTTGGGGTGGGGGACAAGATTAGTCAGTGCTCAGGTGGGTTTATAACACACAGTCACTTTTCTTTAGGAGCAGCTGTCACAAGGGTGTTAAGGAGGCTCACATTCTGTGTGCCACTTCAGAAAAAGCAGCATTTAAGCCCATCTCAGGCACACAAAAGATAGTTATCAGTCTGTCTCAGTGCCCATTTTTTGGTCAGCTGCAGCAGCAGAGCAGTGAGACTCCTGAAGTCACCCTGTCACAACCAATTGAATTGTCTTTGACATCACAGGGCTTTTATAATAAATGTGTGTGTGTGTGTGCCTAGAGTGCTTAAAATTCAGTATGCCCTTGGGAAAAATCACTTTGCATCCCTGCAAGAAAGCTAATGGGGAGACTGGAAAATCATCAAGACTAACATTTAGAAAATAGTTGGAGCTCTGGAAGGATATGACAACCAAACACATAATCAGGCTGGAGAAAAGTGACAGAGCCATCATTGCAGTGTGCCAGTCAAACAGCAGGGAAGAACCCATCAGCCCAAACAACCTGAAACCAACAAGAAAACACGCGCTAACTGCTGAAAACCTCGTACAGAGAGGAGGCATAGGAATTCCATTGGGAAGGCACTGCGCCAGACTTATTAAATAGTGAGACAGACAATAAGGCAAATAAAATATAACAGAATGCTTAAGAAACTGATAAACTCTCTCCAATGGAAAAGATATTAAATTAAACAAGAGAAACCAGACTTCTGGTGGGAAGAAGAGGGACAAGAACAGCTCATCCCACTGCTAGCAAAAGATTGAAAATGCAATTTACAGCTGAGATGGAACAGCAAAAACAAGAGAATAATATGGCTGAAGCTCTAGGGAAGCTTACACTCTGAGTTATTCAGTCTGAACTGAAGAACAACAAAAAAAAAGAAAATTCCCAGTATATTACTAAAAATTCACACAGCATAAGATGAAATCGCTCGCAGTCACTGCAAGAAACCAGAGGGTTGTATAGCAAATATTCTTGCAAAATCAAAGCAGGATTTCACAAAGTAGGCAATTCAGAAGGACCTAGAAAATAAATGTCATTCAGCTGATAAACTTTCTAATATATATTCACTTGCTTCCCTCACTGAGTTTGCTATTCAATGAACTGATTGCTTTTAGCATATCCCGAGTTAGAGCCGTGTGACCTTCCCCAAAGTTCTACCTCAATCACCAGGATTCACCAACCTCCCAGACCACCAGATCCATGCTGACATTTACCCCTCCTCACTGCTTTCTTTTAACACATGGAGTTATTGAAGCTGTGAAAAACCCAGAGAGTATTAGTGTGATTATGCTATTAATATCAAAAATCTTCTACTTTCACTCCACATAAAAAAGGGTCAGGAAGTACAGACCAAGACAGCCTGCTTCCACTCTCAGAATAAGACAGTGAGGGATACAACAAAACCTGAACAGGAACAGAGATAAAATTTCAGCTCTATAATTTCAGCACCTAGTCACCTTCTCATTAGAAAAGGGGCAGTGTGTGTATAATATCAACCTGACAGAGCTATGATCTCTAGGTGCTACTGTAATACCATTACAGAAAGACTCAGAAGGGGTAAGCCACTTCTGCATTAATCAGGCTTTAAATGCTGCCTGAATTCCATAAGAAACCTCTTCTGGGTGACTCCTAATCTGAGATCGTTCCCAAAAAAAGAGCTGGATAATTTAAACATTTCTGCAGGCAAAAGGGCTAAGCTGCAGAAAAGTATGTGAAAACTGAAAATGGGAAACACAAACTAAACACAAATATTTCACTCTTCTAAACAGTGACTGAACTTGGGCAAATTTTACAGGTTTTACTGGTGGAAGTCATGTCTTGCCATGCTATGAATCAGGTTTTTATTCCCCCAGCAGATGGTGGGTAGATATTTAGTTCTCTCTGCAGGTGTTAAAATAAGATGTCAAAAGAACTTTGGACAAGTAGACAAAAGGGAGGGGAAACCTAGAGAGCTGTTGAGTCCCTCACCTGAGAAAAAGATTTTAAATTGCCAAGATTGGAAATTACTATGGCGCAGCTTAGTCATTTCCTACAAAATACTCTCTTAAAACAGCCCAACTCCACCTGTGCCTAAACCAGGTTTTTCCTGAAAGGTCTAATGGGGCCAGTAACCAAGAGCAACAGACATTACCTTGGCAAGGAGTTATTTATTTGCTTTAAGTCTTCTACGAAAGAAGTTTTATTTTGTAGTAAGGAACATTCCCCCTAGAATGTGGAACACTTGTAAATCTAGCTTTACTTTTAAAGACCATTCCTGCTGTGCCACTGAAATAGGTGGCAGCAATGTAACAGCTGCTTTCTTGGCACCTGCTGCTTCTGCAAATGCATGCAAGAATTCAGGTTTTAGGATCTTGTTTAGGAGACTGTGAGGCTGATGTCTCAACAAGAAAATTACATAATACAATGTAGAAAGAGTTACTGAAAGGACAGCAGCTTTTAAATATAATACATTTTAAACAACACACCTTTAGCCTACTTGAATACGCTTGAATACTAAACTTGAGTTTAGATTTTTGTTCTGCAGATTCCTTATCATCTATAAAGATCATAAAGCTCTGGTCTACAAAGGAAGCAAAGAGGCGTTTCTAGGGCATACCTGCTCTATATATGGTCTTCAGCTGCCTCAAAGCTACTGGAGGATCCCATCAGAAGCAACATTAGGTGTCACTAAGTGGAAGAAGGCAGACTAGATTATTTCCCATCTATTTTCTCTTGATGTTTTGTCAGTTCCAAGTATTGAGACAACCAGATCAGTTCCATGCTTGCTCTGACCCCAAGAAATGCTCATGAAGTATATTCAACACAGCCCTTTCATTTTTCCGTATACTAAGGCTGTCATCCCCATTTCCTGGAAAGTGTTTTGGTGTCATATAGGACAAGTTACCCAAAACACCAAACTCTGTGTGTGTCACACAGAACAGTGCTGTAGGTGATTCTGTGTCCACAAAGCAACCAAAAAAGCCACTTAACTGTGTAGTCCTGAAGATGCTTTGATAAAATGTGCTTACACGCTCAGCATCATGACTTTTCACAAACCTAAATAGTTAGCTCCTGTAGTCCAAACATGAAACATAAAGACATTATTTCTTCAGTTCAGTCTCTGTAGGATCTATCTGTTTAAGACAATTCGCAGCATGCCCAGGGTATAAAGACCACCTGCAGTCCAGCAGTAATCATAGCAGTTCTGGAAACTTTCATTAAAATCAGAATTACTTTAGTACTCTCTTTTTACTCCAGTCTTCACCTGAGAATCAAAAGATCCAAATCAAAAGTTCCTTTCTCAGCACAGCCTTAACACCACAAAGTACTTGCTTTTAGTGGGGGGCAGGGAGATAATTTCATCTGACTTTAAACATCTACCTGACCTTTTTAGTTAATGGTGCTAAGAGGAACATCTAAAGCAGATCAGGAACTGTGTGGTAGAAATGACTGTTCCATTCCTTGAAAGTATGTGGGAGTCTAGACAACTAATTGACATTATGATCCCAGCTAGCCATTTATATTTTAGCTATGTGAGTTCAGACATGATGCCCCCACAACTTCATCATGCATCTCTGGCCCAGATTATGATGGAAGATTTTTACACCTTCTCCTGCATAATGTTTTCTACCAGGTGAGGGTTGTGGCAGCACCTATGATCTTCTATGTGCTATAGCTAGTCTGATGAGGTCTAGGTGACAGCATGTCATTTATATGACACAGCATGCCAGCCTAAATCACAGAGAATATTGTAGATTCTGTTATGCCCTCCCCCAACTTTTCTCCTACTCTGCTATTGCAACATGTTAAAGGCGAAGGAGGAGATTATACTACTACCAAAGTCACTCCCTAAGCCCTTTGAGATCTTAAAATGTAACACCTGATATAAGGGCAGAGAAGCAATGTCATTATGACCCTTTCAAGTATAAATTACAACCACTTCAGAAAAAGTTTCACATCATTTTATATACCTTTTTATCTGTTCCTGATTGTAAATCCTCCTCTTCAACTAAGGCTGCCTTCAGTTATAATCAACTGACCTTTCTAAGGTGTCCTTTTAAGTCAGTGAGCCGAGTAAAAAGAAGGAAATGCCTTAAAAGGAAAGGAAAAAATGCAAAGGTAAGAAGAAAGCTGAGCTATAGAAGACTATCACTTTCTGCCCTCTTAGTATTTGCATCCAAGATCATTTTTCATACTGCGATTCCCTCCCCCCCCCCCCCCCCCAACTCTGCATGTTGTGACTTAGTTGGCTTTTCTGCAAGTGTTTGGGAATTAGACAGGCTGCAACTTTGATTTTTTTGCTGAGTAAAAGGAAAACATAACTTTGCTAACCATGTGCTGGGGAGTGAGCTAGAGAGAAAGCAGCAGGGTCAGCAACAATCTTTCAGCAAAGAGCGCTCAAAGAGTGCTGATTTCTCAAGTCAGAAAAGTAAGGCTGGCCAAGGTAAACAAAAATACTCTCATAAAATCGTTCCACAAATTGATTTTCTGATTATGTTATCATACTATCTGCTATTATCAATTTCTTCCTACCTATAAGAACAGATCCTTCTATATTTCAGTGATTAAATGCCCAAGTGAGTCCAAGCCTAGATCATCTTTTTTTCAAATAAGAATTTTAATTAGATTTATAAGCACTTTTACACTCCCAAGTGAGAGAAGCAATGTGCTTTAGCAAGGAATTAAGTACCAGCATGCTAATTACAATGTGGGTTTAGGTTGTCTGTGTCAGGCTGGATAATTCTAGGCTACAGATTTTCATTATTTACACTGACCTCCTGACACACAGCAGTTCTAACACAGACAGGAGCTGTAATGTAGTCCTGAAGTTGACTAAGAAGCTATTCCCTGATAGAGAGATATTTCTGAGGTGGATGTTGAGTCTGGTATAGAAGAGATATCAAATTTCCAGTTCTAAATAAGCTAGTTGTGTTCAATTAAATAAGATAACTGTGCTTAACATTAAGAAAGAAAGACAATTTCCTTCTGCAAGTAATAGAAGAGCCGATAAGGAGAGGTGCCATGCTTGACCTCACCAGGAGGGAAGGGCAAGTTGGAAATGGGATGCTCCAGGGCAGCCTTGGTTGGAGCAATCATGAGATGATCGAGTTTGAGATTCTCAGGACAGTGAGAAGAGCGTGCAGCAAGCTCACTGCCCTGGACTTCAAAAGAGCAGACTTTGGCCTCTTCAGGAGCCTGCTTAGTAAGGTTCCATGGGATATAGCCCTAGAGGGCAGGGGGCCCCAAGACTGTTGGTTGATGTTCAAGGATCACCTGGTAGAAGCTCAAGAGTGCTGCGTCCTGACTAGAAGGAAGTGCAGCAGGAGGGCCAGGAGACCTCCTTGGATGGATAAGGAGCTGCTGAGGAAAATTCAAAGGAATAAAGAAGCTTATAAAAGGTGGAAGCAAGGACAGGCGGCCTGGGAAGAATACAGGGATCTTGTCCGGGAAGCTAGGGATCAGGTTAGGAAAGCTAAGGCAGTTAGAATTGAACTTGGCTAGGGATGTTAAGGATAACAGGAAGGGATTCTGTAGGTACATAGCGAATAAAAGACAGACTAGGGACAACGTGGGCCCTCTCTGGAAGCTATCAGGAGAAATGGCTACCCTGCATTTGGAGAAGGCTGAGGTTCTTAAAGAATTCTTTGCCCCAGTCTTCACTGGCAAATGCTCTGACTGCACACACCCAAGACTTGGAAGGCAGACACAGGAACTGTGAGAATGAAGACCTTGGGCCCACTGTAGGAGAGGATCTGGTTCAAGACCATCTTAAGAACCTGAATGTGCGCAAGTCCATGGGACCCAATGAAATCCATCCACGGGTCCTGAAGGAGCTGGCAAATGAAGTTGCTAAACCACTGTCCATCATATTTGAAAAATTATGGCAGTCAGATGAAGGTCGCGATGATTGGAAAAAGGGAAATATAACCCCCATTTTCAAGAAGGGGAAAATAGATGACCCAGGGAACTACAGAGCAACCAGTCTCACCTCTGTGTCCATGGCAAAATCTTGGAGCAGATTCTCCTGGAAGGCATGCTAAGGTACATGAAAAACAACAAGATGCTTGGTGACAGCCAGCATGGCTTCACTAAGGGGAAATCCTGCCTGACCAATTTCTGGCCTTCTATGATGGGGCTACAGAACTGAGGGACAGGGGTAGAGCAGTTGATGTCATCAACCTTGACTTGTGCAAAGCATTCAACACTGTCCCACACGACATCCTTGTCTCTAAATTGGAGAGATATCAATTTGATGGATGGACCACTCAGTGGATAAAGAACTGGCTGGACAGCCACACACAAAGAGTTGTGGTCAATGGCTCAATGTCCACTTGGAGACCAGTAATGAGTGGTGTCCCTCAGGGATCAGTGTTGGGACCGGTCTTGTTTAACATCTTCATTGCTGACACAGACAGTGGGATTGAGTGCGCCCTCAGCAAGTTTGCCGATAACACCAAGCTGTGTGGTCCGGTTGATACACTGGAGGGAAGGGATGCCATCCAGAGGGACCTTGACACGCTTGTGGGGTGAGCTGATGCCAACCTCATGAAGTTCAACCACAACAAGTGCAAGGTCCTACACCTGGGTAGGAGCAATCCCAGGCACAGCTACAGGCTGGGCAGAGAAGAGATTCAGAGCAGCCCTGCGGAGAAGGACTTGGGGGTGCTGCTCAATGAGAAAATGAACATGAGCCAGATTCAGTGTGCGCTCGCAGCCCAGAAAGCCAACTGTATCCTGGGCTTCATAAAAAGCAGCGTGACCAGCAGGTTGAAGGAGGTGATCCTTCCCCTCTGCTCTGCTCTCGTGAGACCTCACCTGGAGCACTGTGTGCAGTTCTGGTGGCCTCAACATAAGAAGGATATGGATCTGTTGGAACAAGTGCAGAGAAGGGCCACAAGGATGATCATGGGACTGGAGTACCTCCCATATGAAGAGAGGCTGAGAAATTTGGCACTGTTCAGCCTGAAGAAGAGAAGGCTGCGTGGAGACCTCATAGCAGCCTTCCAGTACCTGAAGGGGGCCTATAACGATGCTGGGGAGAGACTCTTCATTAGGGACTGTAGTGATAGGACAAGGGATAATGGGTTAAAACTTTAACGGGGGAAGTTTAGATTGGGTATAGGAAAGAAATTCTTTCCTGTGAGGGTGGTGAGGCACTGGAATGGGTTGCCCAAGGAAGTTGTGAATGCTCCATCCCTGGTGGTGTTCAAGTCCAGGTTGAGCAGAGCCTTGGGTGAGATGGTTTAGCATGAAGTGTCCCTGCCCATGGCAGGGGGGTTGGAACTTGATGATCTTGAGGTCCTTTCCAACCCTAACTATTCTATGATTCCTTGATTCTAAGAAACTAACATACTGAATGGTTCCAGACTGCACACGGTTTTTGCTTTTGGTTTGGCTTTTAAATTCTACTGATGACAACTAATGAGTTCTTTCCAACCAAACCTGTCACCAGTTGGGCACCATCTTCAAGGCATGGTCCTACAAACATACATTCTTCAGAAAGTATCTGAAGTTATTTGGCTGCCCAGTGCCCAGGATATGCTAGTTTTAATCTTCCATATGTGCAAAGACAAAGCACAAAAAAACACCCCCAAAAAACCCGAAACCAACCAAACCCAAAAAAACCCCACCAAACACAACATTCTCAGAGGTAGATGGGAATCTGAGCATCTGGGACTGATGCTTATCTGTTAACTGATTTAATGGCAAGGGAAAGGAGTCCAGTGGACAGGGGATACATTTAATCTTACATACAGCAACAACAAATGCATTCAGTACCACAACCATCTTCATCAGAGCTCATGACAAACATCAACTCTACTAAACCAGATTTCTTTTTCTATTTCTCCACAGTGTATCCAGCTGCAATATCAAGTTAATGGATGGGGGGGGGGGGGGGGGGGGAATGTCTCAGAATTCTGATAAGTACCGTACAAAAAAGTTAGTAGAAAGCATCCATTTCCAAGTGGAATGTTTAATGATTTAAATTTCATAGGATGTGAAATGGTGCTTCAAGAAAGAATCACTCACCAGTGATATGAGTTTACCAAGTTAGGATATCTTTCAGCAGTGAAATCAGACAGGATATTGGTGTCTTGCACAGCCCAGAAGCCTTCATTATGTTAAAATTCATGTTTAATTGCCCTAATAGCTGTCATTAGGTTGAAGACTTCAAGTTACCTTTTCTTGGGGCTGTGCATACTATATATTCTCACACTGATAAAATCTACGGTGCTTTCAGCTCTCAAGAGCTCATACCCTTGTTGTGTTGTGAAGTGGTGGTACTTTATGCCACAGATGCAAACACCAACTTTTTTCAAGGTTTTTAACTCTCCTCAGCACAAGTAACACAAACTGCAACTCTGATTTAAGAGTCCACAGAGACAGAACAGCTACAACATTTCAGCTCCAGGAACTTTCTTTTGAATGTGCTACATTCTTCATTTTAGGTGGATCCTCAAGTGACAAACAAGGAGGAGGGAAAGAGGCCAAGATAACAGAAAGAGAAAGCATTTACCAAAAAGGACTTCCAGAAACAGTCTCTTGTTTATAAGTGGCCTCAGATACGGGAATTACTTACATATGAGTTTTCTGGAATAAAACATCTGGCAGAAGCAACCTTTCCAGAGCATTAGTTCCAAAACTGCAGCCCATGGGCCTGTTTGCAGACCACGAGACATTGCTGTATAGCTCATGCATAGAACCTCTTCACATAGCTGCTTCTGACAGACACAGAGCTCTAGCAACTAAAGACCTTTACATCTAGGTATACATCTAGCCAAAAAGTGACCCATGAGAGAGTCATCCTACAAGAGTCTGGGCTGTGCCCCAGCCATACACCGAATTCTGAATACTCCCCCAGCTACACCTAATACTGTGCTCGGCAGGAAGAAGCTGTTGCATTGACCTGTTCCAGGAGTGTTTGTATCATCCGGAAAAGAGGGAAGTTTCCACTTCGGTAAGGGCAGAAAAAGAAAAATTGTCCTTACCTGATATGTGGACATTAAAGGGGATTGAGGAATTCTAATTTTTCCCTAAATGAACTTTTATGATTTGCTTCTGCCTGATTAAACTTTGTAATTCCTGCCTTAAGTGGTATGTAGGACCTATAAACCTCTCAGGGGAGATCATATTTATTTTCTGGTAAAAAAAGAAAAACAAAACCAAAAAACCCCAGATTACTCACAGTGGAGCACTGTTAACTGGAGTTAAAGCACTGGCACATATACCCTTTAATGTGCTGACATTAGATCCTTGATCCTTTTGTGCCAGTGTTTGTTACTTAAATGCCTCTATGCACTTGCTAGGTTTCCCAAAATACTGTTACAAGCCTTGTTTGGGGTATCTTTCCTGCCTTGCTAGTACTGAACGCTTTGACTAAAAACAAGATACAAAATCCATCTGCAAGGGAAAATCGCATTGAATCACCACGAGATTTTCTGAGATATTACTGTTTGAAAAATCAGAAGCTTTTTCATTTTTGCAAATTGTATATGATGGGTAAAAATAGCTCATTTCAAATTTATTTTTCAAGTTCAACTGCATAAAATTGGCCCTTGAACAGGCGTAACAACCGCCACTGCACTTACTCAATGCAAAGCAAACTCTTCAAGCATACAGTTGCTTAGGATTTTCTTGCCCTCCTAAATACTCAATTCACAAGTTCCGTCATTCATATCTGTTAATAAAGATCCAAATTATTCTTTCAGCTGTGCATCAGTAAGTTTATTCCAGGAGCAGAAACCTTTTGAACTTCCAACAGAGTTCCTGGAGCCTGCCAGAGAGAGGAGTTCAAGGAGATCACATGCATTGCCTTACTGAGGGTGGTTCAAGCCAAATCTTGAACTCAGATCACCCATACTTCCTATATTTTTATTGTGATACTACTTTCATAAAGGAAAAAAGAAATCTGGAATGCATTCAGTGTTTATTGCACATTACATCACAAAAACTAACTGGAAGTAACACAATTGTACAGTCAACACAATCAAATATCTGGCTACATAAATAGGAGATGAAATCCTGACAAAAATTTAAATAAATACTTATGTCTAAACCAGATATCAACTGTGTGCCAGTTACTTTTCAATGTCATGGATTTTTATAACACATTAGCAAGATATCTGGGAAAAAAAAAAATCAGATTCTGGGTCATCAGAACTTTGCTAATATATAAAATAAAAGGAAAATCATTATGCTTCCAGCTTTATAAATGTTACAAGCCTTCTGCTTCCTGAAATCCATCTCCTGCTTTGTTCTAACATGTATCTCAATGTATACCCGAGAATGCAGAGTGAACTCACTGCTGTCATGCTGTACCACCCTATTAGATTTGTACTGTATTAGATGTGACACCTTGTCTTTGCAAGTTAAAGATATCACTACATATCGCTCCCCATAATTATACTGCTGTTTAATATCACTATAGAAAAAAATGAAAGCTATACCCTGCAGGATTATTTGTGACATATTTCCATAATTATGCATATATGTACACTACATGGAGAAACAATCTGTGTTAATACGGTCTGGAAACATGTATTTACTCAGGAGTAAAAACCATGAATATGCTTTTGAGACACCTATTGGCTATCTGGCAAAACATTATCTTTTAGCAGAAGTATCTACTGGTAAGAGGAACCTATATAATGAAACAATTTACAACTGCATATGTTTCTTTTACAGCGTCATATAAAAGTTAAACCAGAAATAACATAATTTCCTTTTGTCCTGTATCCTTTGCAGTAACAAAGCTATACAAAATCCAACTTTGCTACTATTCTTTGCGGCAATTGAATAGATTAGATAAGCTGCAATATCTATACAATAATTAATGATTGTTTCCTGTGCCTTGTTGATAAAGAAATAATTTCTTTTCTTTGTTGTAAAAATTCTTTGTACAGAAGGGAACACAAGCAAAACAGTGATAAAAACATTTTCTCTTATGTTCTTTCCTTAGGTGCAAACTAAAATAATGTAATGAAAAATATAACTTCCCTGAAAGAAAATCCGCAGGTGAAAGATAGGAAAAAAAATCATATTAAAATACAAATATTTGAATTATATACCCACTACTTGTGAAAAACACTTTGGGCTCAAAGAAGTCCCACTTCATTGGATGGGACTGTACCTTATTTTTCTAAAACAAATCCTTCTGTACCCATGAAAATAAGTGCTACAATGCAACATTTAACAAAGTCAGTGCCTTTTTGCTCTAATGCAACACAGCTCTATGCACCTGAAGTCAACATAATGTCTAATAGCAATTGCAATGGGAGAAAGACTAATCAGAGAGACAAATCATAGCAACTAGGATTGTACAAAGCAGAACTGCATGCTACAAGCCATCTCCTTGAAAAGAGCAAAGCTATTTGCAAGGTCCTACCCTGCCCCACGCAGGCAAGCTGGCAGAGCATAGCCGAGGGCTAGAGATGGTTGTCTCACAATGAGATTTTTACATTCTTTAAAATCAATAGCAATTCAGCTGGAGGAGTACAAAGCAGTTATATTCTATCATCTTCCCTTATTATTATCATTTTTAAGAGCATCTAAAGCTTGTCAGTTTTCTGCCTGACATCTGGCTAAAAGAATAATGGAGAGAGCTGCAGCAGGCAGAAAAAAATGGGTCCCTCCAGCACTGCTCAGCCTCTGAAATGGAACACGCACACAGGCTGCTACTGCCTAGAATATACCTTTGCTTGCACTGAACTGTATTACTTGGCCTGTTGGAAAAAGATAAATAAGGAAGCCATTTTAAAGAAATATGAGAGATACTAGGAGCATCTTTTCACATTCTGTAATGAATATGGTTTTTTTACATCATTTCCCAGTTGTCAGTACATCATCATTTTTTAGCAGTTATGACATAAATTGGAAGGGGTACCCCAAACAGCAGCACCCACCTCCACCATGCAGACTACATTTAGTATTAAGATTAGATAAACACAAATAACATATCTTTTATTTTGGAGATCCGAACTGCAAAATTAAACAAATACACAGAATGGCAAAATTTTCTTTACTGCCATCCAGTCTCACAATCACACTGTGTGGACACTAATGTACAGCACAAAAGAAAGATGAGTTAAAAAACTCCACACCAAACAAAAAACAAATAGAAAAGAAATTATGAAAGCCTACATTACCTATAGTATCTATGTTTTGTTTGTCTGTTTTATCAATTAAGTTGCCTGCGGAACACCCAAAGGGTAAAGCTACCACTGTAAGTGAATTCAGAGTACCAAGAATGTCTTGCAGGGAGGATGCTGAATGACAGCTGTGGGATTTTGCTGTGGTTTCAAGAGTGGCTCAATATCCTGACTACTGATGTGACTATGCCCTGCATCATGATCCTGACTGGTATCAGCCTAAAGCCATTATCAGCCACCTGCTGGGTAGTTTATTTGAGATGAGTTGGCAATACCTACTCCATACATGAAAGACTGAGCAAGCATAGCAGAAACTCATGTGATAATGATTTTTATATGGCAGCTAATGTGGGTTTTATTCATCTATCAAAAGTAAATTCTGCTAGAGCTGATGCCTGGAGCTGATTCTTCCACCACAGGATATGAGCAACTTCCTCAGTTGAAGTAGTGGTTATTCTCATGTGTTAGAAATATGATAATAAATCCCCACAAGACTAAACTTTATATATGTAAATATTCACAGGAATTCGACTTTCCTGAGCAATTGACTGTGTCCCATCTTGCCTGCATTCTTTCGTTTCTTCACATCTTTTTCAGCTTTGCCTTATCCTCTTTCTTCCCTCTGGTTTTTCGTTTAGCTCAGCCCTTCCTTATCACATGATAAGGATAAGAACCAAGGAACTCCCTCGCCTCTTGCAGCACTGCTTTTCTCCCTTTCCTCTTGGGCAATGTTTCCTCTTCAGACCTGCATCCGCCTGAGGTGACTCTTTCCTCAAATATGCAGAAATTTGTCTCACAAAGTCGAGCCTTTGGTTTATCCTCAGGCCCCTCCATATTAAATACAGCCACCAATACCCCCATGATTTGAACCCCAGCCTCAGCTAAGCACCATGGTTAAAAACCTAGAGGCCTTGTTAAATTTATTGCAATGTCCAGCAATGACAATAAGCATGAAAACGAAACTTATTTCTTCCTTTCAGCAAAGATAAAGATGGGGCAAGGATTTATTTACTCAAGGAGAGTGGTTTTACTGCCTGAGACATGTAACATCTCTTTGTGAAGTTCACTCAGATTCACATTCTGACAAATCTGAAGGTCTTAAATTAACAAAACCAAAAACCCTGAAAAACTTCTCTTGCGCAATAGAACAAGGAATGTTATTGGACTGTGCTTCCTTTTACAACACCATTGATTTTGCAACAATGAAACATTAAAATTTTATAGACTTCTGATATTTGTAGTATATTTATTTAGAACCATCATTTACCATGAAAAGCATCATTACAAAATCTACAGCTGCTTCCCTAAGTAGAAGGCACTCTTTTAGATATCTTTCTTCCACTCACAAACAGCAAACTTAGTACTTCTATTCTTCAGTCACCTACTCACTGTATAACTTTCTGATCAGTTTTTGAATGCAGGTGTTGCTCTGGACTGAGCTTCATCACTTCAATCAGGTTAACTTTTTCAGCCACAGAGAGCTAGTGATACTGCCAGCAGTAACAGGTAAAGAACTAGAATTGAACAAAACAAAAAATTCATTCAGTCATTTTTTGTGGTTGTGAATCATCTGCAAATCTAACTTCACTTTCTTCATTACTAAAATTATTTCAGCAAATAGTAATTAACATGAAGCTGATTTACACATTAAGAAAATTTCCTCTAAGTCAGATGAGTCTTTCATGAAGTCTAGTCCACTGTGAAATCGATGATAAAATTCTCATTAGCTTTGTGGCATTAAAATTCATTATTGTATACCTTGTCTATTTCCTGATTAACTTTAATTAACTTCCACTGAAACTTCCCTTACACAAGTCATACTTTATTGATCATACTCTATAACTACTGTAAATAACCAAACATGGTTCAACTTGTAAATTTTAAAATCAGATAAGTATGCAATTTTAAATGCTTTCAGCAAATGCTGTAAAACGGAAGATTAATATTTGCATTCCTTGAAGCTTATTATCTTCTCTCCAGGGTACTCCCATTACCGAAATCTGAGCACTTGAATACTCACATGATGAATATGAAAGATCACTGTACTGGTGAGTAGTGGGATTCTGGGGCCAGCCCATGAAGAGATTACAGAGATATCCATCTAAAGCTGCTAAAGCTGTGATCATTTGTTGCAGCAGGCAGTAATAACCACACAAGATAGATGAAAGGATTATATCTGGTCTTTAGGGAACGGGTAATGGAGATCTACAATTGAGGAGACCTGCAAGAAAATCTTTGAAACAGCCAAGCTCAGGAAAATTAATTAGGTCAAAAAACTCAAATAATGTCAAGTCCTGGAGATGAAGGGGAAATTCTGGTTTCACTAGGATGTGCTCCTGTTCTACTAACAGCAATTGTTTAAAGATTAGGTATCAGATCTAATTCAAACATCTCTGTGAAGCCAACGGAGTAAAAAAGGAGTCTGCAGAATATGATTTTGTTATAAAAAAGGCAATAAAACCAAACCAACAATAAACCTCTCCCATAGCCAAAAAATACCCCAAACCAAACAAAAAAACCACACAACCCTCCACCCACCAAAACAAACAAACAAAAAAAAAAACCCCCAACCACGAAATAAACCCAACAACAATTAAAAAAAAAAAGCTGCAAGGGAGCAGCAAGAGCAAGTTTGCTCCCTAAAGAAAGTTCAGCCAGGAGTAAGTGCCCATAGGCACAAGCAGGACAGGGTGTTGCCATCCAGGGCCCATCCACCAGCTTGAGCTGGGGAGCAGCATAGATCCTGAGACTGGGGCCAGGTCCAACCTGGAGTCCTAGTCACAAGGCAATACCATGGTGATAAGATAGGTCCAAGTTCAAGACGAGAAGCCAGCACACAGGGTGAGGTCCGCATCAGGATGATCCTTAGCTAGGGAATACATCACTGTGGCTACACAAGAGACAAGCACTCCTCCAATGTAGCTCAGGGCAGGAGCTAAAGACTCTAATGGGAGGAAACCCCAGGTAAGGCTAGTCATTAAGACCTCTTAGTGCCCTTAAGGCTCTGACACATATCCAACCTTCCACAGATTGACAAACATGGCAAAGAACCTGCATTTTAGCCAAAAATACAGTGCAATTTACAAGAACGCTTAAGGAGGTACGGTATGTATCTCTTACTGATTTCAATGCACCTTTAAGCAAACCTAGTCCCACCATTAAAAATAATCTCAAGATTTCAAAGGAGTCTAATAATAACCTGTTTTGCTCAGTCAAGGATTTTGATGGAACTGTTACACGTTTCTCCTCCCATTTCTGGCTACTCATTTTCAGCTACACATTGAATCAACATGGAGACTTGACTCCTTTTCTGTCTGTTCAAAGTCTGAGGCAGCGTGGGAAATTGGCTCAGATGTTAATCAAGTTGTTCCATAACAGTTAAAATGAAGAAGACTTTATTAATCATATGCCTTCCCTGAGCAATGAACTCCCAAATGAACTACACGAGGAAAAAAAATAAATCACAATGCATTCTTGTAATTATTACATTCTGTTTTTCTGACCTGACACAAATTTGCTGTTTTAAATCTTTCAATATAGCCTCAATTCGTTCCCATTCTTGGGCTCTAAAAGCAAAGTCTCAAGTATTTCTTTTTTTCTTTTTAGGGAGGACACCTATTTTCCTAGCTCAAATAGGAAACAAAACACATCCATATAATCTTCCAAATGTGTTCCGTCTGACAGCCAAACTTTTACTACACACATCATGGTCAGACAAGTTTTGGTGTCATTTTCCCTTCCTTAAACTTCCAGAAGGTCCAGTGGCTTTTCATGTATAAAAAGAACAATTTACCACAAGGGACATAGTCAAAACCAGTAAGATTACCCTCAGCCAAGGGTGAAATGTACAATTTAGCATCAGGCAAAAATACCCATACTCTTATTATTTGCTTACTACCACTGTCAGCAATAGGCTGTTTTCTTATCAAACACAGAGGTCATGACATCTTTGTATCTCAAGGAGGTGTTCCAAATCCATTAATTACATAAAGATTGATCATCTAATCCATTCTTGTTCTGCATAATGTCCTCTTGTAGGTATAGTTTAAAACAATAAGATGCTTTATTATTATAATCACTCCTAAGTATATCAGGCCAAGCAAATGAGAATCTCAAGAAAACTTTTAATACTAGGAATTTCAGATTAACTTCCTTTGACCAGTGTACACTGAGGTCAAAAAACCAGCACTATCAAGCCACTTTAAATATATTTTAATGGTTAGGGGAACTGACACTTTACTCAACCGAAACCTTGTTTAAATATGACACTTATTAACTGAGAAAATTCAGTGAAGAATACCTAGAAATTATTGATGTTACTAGTATTTAAAGGAACTTCTATTCTTTTGATTCAGCAAATCAATAGCTCTTCAGTCAACTGCTAAGGGAAGTCTCATGGGAAAGTGTACTAGGCGGTAAAGGGGCTCAAGATAGTTGGTTAGCATTCAAGGACCGCTTCTTCCAAGCTCAGGATCGGAGCGTCCCAATGAGTAGGAAATCAAGTAAGGGATCTAGGAGACCGGCGTGGTTAAACAAGGAGCTGCTGGGCAAACTCAAGTGGAAAAGGAGAATCTATGGATTATGGAAGGAGGGGCTGGCCGCTTGGGAGGAATATAGGACAGTTGTTAGAGGATGTAGGGAGGCAATTAGGACAGCTAAGGCCTCCTTGGAACTCAATCTTGCTAGTCAGGTTAAAGACAATAGAAAGGGCTTCTTCAAATACATAGCAAATAAAACTAACACAAGAGGCAATATAGGCCCACTGCTGAACGAAGTGGGTACCCTGGAGACAGAGGATATAAAGAAGGCAGAGGTGCTAAATGCCTTCTTTGCCTCTGTCTTTACTCCTGCAGACTCTCCCCGAGGGCCCCGGATTTCTATAGCCCCAGAAGGAGTCAGGACAAAGGAGGAGTTTGCTTTGGTAGATGAGGATTGGGTTAGGGATCAGCTATGCAATCTGGACATCTGTAAATCGATGGGTCCGGATGGAATGCACCCACGGGTGCTGAGGGAGCTGGCGGAGGTCATTGCTAGGCCACTTTCCATCATCTTTGGTAAGTCGTGGGAAGCGGGCGAGGTGCCTGAGGATTGGCGGATGGCAAAGGTCACACCAGTCTATAAGAAGGGCAAGAAGGAGGACCCGGGTAATTATAGACCGGTCAGCCTTACCTCCATCCCTGGAAAGGTGATGGAACAACTTATTCTTGACTCCATCACTAGGCATATCAAGGATGAGGGGGTCATTAAGAACAGCCAACATGGTTTTATGAGGGGGAAGTCATGTATGACCAACCTTATAGCCTTCTATGAGGAAGTGACTAGGTGGAGGGATGATGGTAGAGCGGTAGATGTAGTTTTTCTTGATTTCAGTAAGGCATTTGATACTGTCTCCCACAGCATCCTCATAGATAAGCTAAGGAAGTGTGGGCTTGACGATCAAGTAGTGAGGTGGATCGAGAACTGGTTGAAAGGAAGAAGGCAGAGAGTTGTGGTCAATGGCGCAGAATCTAGCTGGAGGTCTGTGACTAGTGGAGTCCCTCAGGGGTCGGTGCTGGGACCGGTGCTGTTTAATATTTTCATCAATGACCTGGATGAGGGAACTGAGTGCACCCTCAGCAAGTTTGCTGATGACACAAAACTGGGAGGAGTGGCTGACACACCAGAAGGCTGTGCTGCCATTCAGCGAGACCTGGACAGGCTGGAGAGTTGGGCAGGGAGAAACTTGATGAAATTTAACAAGGGCAAGTGTAGAGTCTTGCATCTGGGGAAGAACAACCCCATGTACCGGTACAGGTTGGGGGGTGACCTGCTGGAAAGTAGCGAAGGGGAAAGGGACCTGGGGGTCCTGGTGGATAGGAGGATGACCATGAGCCAGCAATGTGCTCTTGTGGCCAAGAAGGCAAATGGCATCTTAGGGTGCATTAGAAAGGGAGTGGTTAGTAGGTCAAGAGAGGTTCTCCTCCCCCTCTACTCAGCCTTGGTGAGGCCGCATCTGGAATATTGCGTCCAGTTCTGGGCCCCTCTGTTCAAGAAGGACAGGGAATTGCTTGAAGGAGTCCAGCGCAGAGCCACAGAGATGATTAAGGGAGTGGAACATCTCCCTTATGAGAAGAGGCTGAGGGAGCTGGGTCTCTTTAGCTTGGAGAAGAGGAGACTGAGGGGTGACCTCATCAATGTTTACAAACATGTAAAGGGTGGATGTCAGGATGATGGAGCTAGGCTTTTTTCAGTGATATCCAGTGATAGGACAAGGGGCAATGGGTGTAAACTGGAGCATAGGAAGTTCCACGTTAACATCAGGAAGAACTTCTTTACTGTAAGAGTGATAGAGCACTGGAACAGGTTGCCCAGGGGGGTTGTGGAGTCTCCTACACTGGAGATATTCAAGGCCTGCCTGGACAAGTTCCTGTGTGATGTACTGTAGGTTACCCTGCTCTTGCAGGGGGGTTGGACTAGATGATCTTTTTAGGTCCCTTCCAACCCTTGGGATTCTGTGATTCTATGATTCTGTGAATACAAGAAAAGTCACAGAGTGGAGTTATTTGTCTTCTCAACTTTTTCTTTATAGCTGTCGTCACAAACCCCTCCAACTCTCCTAAGAGACTAAGTGACTAAGAAGTCACCAGCAACTACCAGGGTTTTCTCCAAGGCCTGAATAGGCTAAGGAGAATGCAGTGTGGCATCAGGTACTGTAGGATCAGGTAACATCTTACAGAATGATCAAGTTCCCTTCCATGCCCAGTTTTTAGCTGGGGTGAGAGAACAGCCAGGAGTTTACTCATCTCTTTTGAGGACCTTGTACAAACTCTGCATTTTCCCAGTTGTACAGTTTTAACTAAGGACCTGATCCTGCAACTGTTGACATCTCAGTGTCAGACCCCAGTGCAGAAAAGAAAACAAATCTGGATGTTTTTCATTCAAAACACAAATGTTTCATGGTCAAGCTATAAACTCTATGCATACCAGTCTTTATTACATGAATGGAATTTACCTAAAGATAAAAGCAGTTTCAACATAGTATTTCCTCTATAAAACCTAACAAGGTTTCAGAGACTGAAAAAAAGAACCAAAGAAAAGGTTAACATGAAGTTACAACCTTAGGCCTGGTCATGACTCGTATCCTCAGCAGAATCTAATGCTGACACCATCACCGCCAAACCAATATAGTCAAAATTGCTACCCCGAACTATGTTTGTCAGTGTTACATAAAGACAGATTAACAATATCTAGAGTGAAATTAAAACAAGGGTTCATCAACTGTTGTTTTCAGCACTTGGGCTCAGTAACAGTGGAAAGACAAAGCCTGGTAAAACACATTACATTGTTATATATATATACTGGTTATATATATATATATACATATATATATATACTGGTTTCTGTAAAACACATTACATTGAGACTGTGATTCAATCATTTTTCTTAATCCTTTTGAGTCTTCATTTTGGATTTAATTTCTTACAGATGTTTAACTTATTCTTTCTTTTAAATACTTTAGATATGTTGGGTGGAAGAGTCATAGGGAAAATGGACTCTTACAAGCAATTCTTTCCTTCTGATGCCTGACGTAGCTCTTTGGGCTCTACCCTTTCTAACCACATTTCGTGGATTTGAGACTAGAAGAAATGTCTAATTCACTGAGAGGAACAAACAGCTCAGGTTGAGTCACAGTAAGAGTGTGTCAACCAAGCCATAAAGGCCTGATCTAAGATATTTTAAGGTTTTCCTCAGATCTTGGAGCCTATTTCCAGAATACCAGTATGTCCAGGAAAGCAAGTACTCTGTGACTGCGTATCTTGCATCAGAGCAAAAGTAACAACAGGAGCTGAACACTGTAGAAACAGCTGTTCTTGAGAGTGAAGGGCAGAGCAAGAAGGACACAAGCATCCTGGACAGAGTTCACAGCCTTCCTGCCAGCACTGTAACAAAATCTGTGGCCCTGTTCTCCAGCTACACAACAGTGTCTCTTCTTCTTTTCTCCCACGTACATTTTGCCTCCCTCAGTCCCAGTTGGCACCTCAGCAGCACCGTTCCTGCCATAAAAAACCCTCTGCACAAGCCTGTCTGAATGGGCTTCCCAAGGACCCATAGAAGAGGATGGAGGAACAGTCAACAAAAACCAGTGTGTGAAGGGTGGAAATGTACACACCAAGAGATAGCACGTGAAAGTCTCCCAAGAACTGGTAAACTGATGACACCAAGTGGCTAGTGAACATGTCCATCAACCGGTGATGGGATAACTCAGACCATGGTCAAGAGGGGAAATGCGTTACTACATGCAGATCAAAACTACAGATATAACACACACCTGCTAACACAAGGGACCTTAAAGGAGTTTCCAAACAGCTGTCTAGAAACCATGGCTGTATGAGGGTGACAAACCACTTCTGAGCAAGGGTACAGTCTGGTTGGCCTCTCACCGTTGGTCCAGCTGTGTACAGGTGTGTGAAGAATAGTGCAAATAGTTTTCTGCTATTACCTGCTCAAGTCTATTAATTAAAAAAAAAAAAAAAACCAAACCAAAAAAAACCCAACAAACCAACCCAAGCTATTGTAAAAGGTGTTCTGGCAAATCTGTCTGTGCTCTGTGTCCCCTCAGACTCAATCCCCTTTCAGGGAAATACACAAGACTCTGCCAGGTGCATTTGAAGTGTGTAACACAATACAGTCATAATACTTTAGCAGCTCAATATGCTACTTCCACAGTCACTGTAGTATTGTTATTAGTAACAGTAGCAAGAAAGTTGCAGTTGAAGAAAAAAAGAAGCCACAAATTCATGTTACTGTCCTGATATATACCAAGTGTAATCTACTTCACTTGTTTGCAAGCATTTGTTCTGAGCTTTTATAAAATGGCAATGAAATGCAATAAACTAGTATCATGAAGCAGACAAATAAGAATTGGGTTGCACTAGCATTTCCAGACTGATGAATCATGCAATTTGGAACCTTATTGCTCCTTTACCAAGGAACATAATCCAGAACACTTACAATAAAAGACATTCTTTTTTTTTTAGAAAAAAAGACAAAAAAGATATCAGGGATATGTTATGTAACATCCATTAAATGAAGTAGAGAAATTTTGGGGCTTTTTAACATTACTGCACTGATGCTAGGGCCTGGAACCAATGAATCATAAAACAAAAATCTAATAAGGGAGAACCAACCTCTATAACATAGGTCTATCAGGTAACAGCTTTAACAGGTCCTTGGACTGTCCCAAGGTATCCAGACAAGATCAGCAAGGGAAGTGAGACTAGCATAAGGAGCAGCTGGAGTTTTGGAGATAGATCTAAAACCTTGCTCATCTACAGAACTGCATGCTGATTTATTCATTTAACACCTGAAATTAGAAAATAAAGATTCATATTTGACACTTCATGCTTCAGGTATGCTCACAAGTTAAAAGTAGTTTTTTTAATCAACTGTAACGATGCATATTTATTTAAGATAACAAAACCTTTTTACTTTTGTAAGCCAGTAAAAAGCTAATGTTTCACATCAAAGTTCCTGAAGTAACCTGATGCCCCAAAGTACATTTAAGGTTCTCGAATTCCAGGACAGAGTTATACATAAGAGTAAAAATTGTAGACATTAAAAGAGAAGCTGTATCGTCAAAAAAGCAAGCTAGGTTCTCTGGTCCAACTCTAGATTTTTTGGTGAGTTCCTACTGCCCTCTCTCTTCCTCTAAACATGCCATCACAAAGCATAACAGGACATTCAGCTCCAAACCTGACTTTGGTTTTTGGTCCTTTGCTGATATTTTTATAACTAGGTGAAAGGATTATGTTAATGTGAAATCACAGCAAAGAAATTAAATACAGGGAGGAATTTTAACATGTAGCACTGCAACTCCCCATGTTCTCTGCCTTAGTGACAGAATGAACAGCTAATATCTGTGCTTAAAAATGCCTGCAGTGTCACTAGTCTACAGCAGCAGCTGGAGTTTCCTGATTTCATAACACGTACAGACATATATGCTATCAGGCTGCCTTCTTATGCATAATGCTCACATGGGTTTGATTATAATTATAGATGATAATGTCCAACTTTTAAGTAGCATTTTTCAGCAGTGTATTTAAAAGCATAGCAGAAAGGCAGCCAGAATTTTTATTCTCCTTTTATACGTGGGATAATAGATTCAAAATAGCAAAGTAACTTATACCAGCTCTCTTCACCCACCAGAACAAAGCCCAAAATAGTACATAGTCCATAAAGCAAAGTTTTACCATAGCAGCTAATATATTATCAACAGTTGTTAAAAATCACAGAGAAAAAGCCTGGATATTGGAAAGAGTTAAATATTTGCTCTGACAGCACAAAAAGTATTTTTGTGTCTTTGACCACTGAACTTATGTAAGAAATTGCCTATGGCATATTTTAACCAGCAGACAGACTACTTGACAGGGGACTCTATCCCATGCCCTCTAAAAGTAAATTAGAAAACAGGAAATTTCAGCAGTGTAGAGACAGATAAAACCTGGGGAAAACAAGCAGGTGAAGCAAAAGAGAGAACAACATGATCAGCAACACCAAAAGGCATTAAGACAACTGAGAAACCAATTCAGCCATGAGCCTGTTCAGCGAGGCACATTTTCCTGAGAAGCAGAGTCAAAAGCAGACTATCAATACCAAACTCTCCACCAAAGAGCTCCTCTCAGCCCCAAGACTGGCTGGTGGGGCTTGCCAAGACTATGGTTTGGTGCCTGAACCCATAACATACAATACCACCAAAGTGGGTAACTAGAAACCCCTCTTTCATATAACTGCCTAGATTCTCAAAAATATGTTCTTGTTTTTTTTTTCAGTTTGGTTTATAATGTAAAAGCACAGAGACTGTCAGTGGTGGGATCATTAAGTCATGTCCCGACTCAGACAATGAGTCCAAGCAGACCATAGAGGCATCAGTTCCTGGCTGAATGAGCTAGCAACTCAGATTTAGGGGGCAGCAGCCTACCAGCAGAGAGGACCTCTCAGACCTTGTCTGTGATAACAATGGATTATACAAAACCATGCACATCGGACTTCTTGAAAGGAAAGATAAAACAAGGAAGGCCGAAAAAATAAAAATAAATAGATGAATAAAAAATGAAAAAAATATCTCACATTTAATACTTCAGGAAAAAAACAGGGTGGAATTATATAGGTGGGAGGGAATGTCTGTTTTATATGGTACTAGGCCGGGGAAATTAAGAGTGGGGTATCTCTAAATGACATTGGCAGAGCTTGCCCTTCCAGAGATTCGGGTGACAGAGCAATGGCTGAGCACACTGACCTCATTTGAAATCAGATGACATCACAGGAACCATTTCCTCTGGCAACAGGAGATTTTGGATCACACCTAATATTCAACAGCAGCTTTGAACTGGTGCAAACTTTCATAATTAAACAGATCTTCCTTGGGGTCCTTCTTTTCCAGTTTTATTTAACACAGAACAACAGCCCCCTTTGCAAATTAAACAGCTGGGGAACAAATTAGCCAGATCTGCTTATAACATACAGAATTAAGAACATTAATGGGTAATAAGTTCTTAAAGGGTTATATAACCCCATTTTAAAGAAAGGGAAAATGGGTGACCCCAGGGAACTACAGACCAGTCAGTCTCACCTCTGTGCTTGGCAAAATCTTGGAGCAGATTCTCCTGGAAGGCATGCTAAGGCACATGAAAAACAATAAGGTGCTTGGTGACAGCCAGCATGGCTTCACTAAGGGGAAATCCTCCCTAACCAGTTAGATGGCCTTCTATGATGGGGCTACGGAACTGAGGTACAGGGGCAGAGCAGTTGATGTCATCAACCTCGACTTATGCAAAACATTCAACACTTTCCTACATGACATCCTTGTCTCTAAATTGGAGAGACATCAATTTGTCAGATGGTCCCCTCGATGGATAAAGAACTGGCTGGATGGCCGCACACAAAGAGTTGTGGTCAATGGCTCAATGTCCACTTGGAGACCAGTAACGAGTGGTGTCCCTCAGGGATCAGTGTTGGGACCAGTCTTGTTCAACATCTTTGTCAGTGACATGGACAGTGGGATTGAGTGCGCCCTCAGCAAGTTTGCCGATGACACCAAGCTGTGTGGTCCAGTTGATACACTGGAGGGAAGGGATGCCATCCAGAGGGACCTTGACACGCTTGTGAGGTGGGCTGATGCCAACCTCATGAAGTTTAACCATGACAAGTGCAAGGTCCTACACCTGGGTCGGAGCAATCCCAGGCACAGCTACAGGCTGGGCAGAGAAGAGATTCAGAGCAGCCCTGTGGAGAAGGACTTGGGGGTGCTGCTCAATGAGAAAATGAACATGAGCCAGCTTCAGTGTGCGCTCGCAGCCCAGAAAGCCAACTGTATCCTGGGCTGCATCAAAAGAAGCATGACCAGCAGGTTGAAGGAGGTGATCCTGCCCCTCTGCTCTACTCTTGTGAGACCTCACTTGGAGTACTGTGGGCAGTTCTGGTGTCCTCAACATAAGAAGGACATGGAACTGCTGGAACAAGTGCAGAGGAGGGCCACGAGGATGATCATGGGACTGGAGCACCTCCCATATGAAGAGAGGCTGAGAAATTTGGCACTGTTTAGCCTGGAGAAGAGAAGACTGCGTGGAGACCTCATAGCAGCCTTCCAGTATCTGAAGGGGGCGTACAGGGATGCTGGGGAGGGACTATTTATTAGGGACTGTCGTGACAGGACAAGGGGTAATGGGTTAAAACTTAAACAGGGGAAGTTTAGATTGGATATAAGGAGGAAATTCTTTCCTGTGAGGGTGATGAGGCACTGGAATGGGTTGCCTGAGGAAGCTGTGAATGCTTCATCTCTGGCAGTGTTCAAGGCCAGGTTGGACAGAGCCTTGGGTGAGATGGTTTAGTGTGAAGTGTCCCTGCCCATGGCAGAGGGGTTGGAACTTGATGATCTTAAGGTCCTTTCCAACCCTAACTATTCTATGATTCTAAGTTAGCTTTCTGAAACATTAGTGAGAAGCTCTCAAATTACATTAAGGGTAAAATTCACCCAGTAAGCTGGGCTCACTGGTTTATTCAGTGTGCTCACACCTCCTAGATCACTGATCACTAAGCATAGCAGGTGTACAGAGCACAGACCAGCAATGCCCTGAAAACCTGCAGATTGTTGTTCCAGTTGATGCCACACACAGTAACCTTCCCCGTAAAGTTACATTAATGTAACTTAAGACAACACAGAAAAAGTCAATTAAATAAAAAGATATAGGGAAAGAATGGGAAGCATACATGGTTGATAAGAGTGAACGGAGCTCTTTGTTTCACAGAGGGGTTACATGCAAAATTATCATGCTCGTACATTTAGTGACATACAGATGTATGAAGAATACCCACAATGGTTTTTTGTCTCCGGTTTGTTTTTCCTAGAAAAGCCTGCTGAAGGAAGCTAGCTAACATCTTCCTTTATTAACACGGTCTTTGAAAACTCATCACTTCTGTAACTGAAATAACCCATACATATCAGAAATTTCAAAGCACATGGCATAACAAAAGGACCTTCAAGACAAAAGGATGTGAGACACTCGACTGTGGGCACAGGATGAAAGAGTTCCCCTCTGTCCCTCCTTCATAAGTTTGTTCTCAAACATATTCCTATATGTATATCATGATACTTACGATAGTTACATAAGCAAGATGTGATTTTGTGTTCCTTATAGCTTTATTTCTTCTTGGCCAATGGCAGGAAGATGACATAAAGTACTAGAGTTCAAAAAGAGAAGAGACATTCAGGAGTGAAGATGAAAGAAAGAATATGTGGCAAGGAAATAAGGATGGGGTAGAAATGAGAGGTCTGGATAGATAAACCAGGAAGAATTACAGGGCAAGAAAACTGACCCTGAATAGAAAAATCATAGAATGGTTTGGGAGGGGATCTTTTTGGAACGGATCTTAAAGATCATCCAGTTCCAAGCCCCTGCCATGGGCAGGGACACCTTCCACTAGACCAGGTTGCTCCAAGCCCTGTCCAGCCTGGCCTTGAACACTGGACAGGAATGGGGCAGCTACAACCTCTCTGGGCATCCTGTGCCAGTTTCTTAGCAACCTCGCAGCGAAGAATTTCTTCCTAATATCTTACCTAAATCTCCCATGTTCCAATTTAAGGCCATTCATTCTCCCTTGTCCTGTTCACTACATGCTTTTTGTAAAATGTCTGTCCAGATTTCTTGTAGGGCCCCTTTTAGGCACTGGAGCTGCTCTAAGGTCTCCCTGGAGCCTTCTCTTCTCCAGGCTGAACAAGCCCAGCTCTCTCAGCCTGCCTCCATAGGAGAGGTGCTCCGGTTCTCTGATCATCTTCATGGCCTCCTCTGGACTCATTCCAACAGGTCCACATCCCTCTTGTATTGGGGACCCCAGGAGCTGAAAGCAGGACAACCGGTGGGGCCTCACCAGAGCAGAGAGGCAGGATCACCTCCCCCAGCTTGCTGGTCACATTCCTTTTGATGAAACCCAGCACACAGTTGGCTTTCTGGGCTGTAAGTACACACTGCTGGGTCATGTTGAACTTCTGGTCAACCAGTATCCCCAAGTCCTTCTCCTCAGGGTTGCTCTGAATCCCTTCTCTGCCCAGCTTATAGCTGTACCTGGGATTGCCCTGATCCAGGTGCAGAACCTTGTACTTTGCTTTGCTGAACTTCATGAGCTTGCCATTGGCCACCTCTCACGCTCAAGGTCCCTCTGGATAGCATCCCTTCCCTCCAGCATATCAATCACACCACACAGTTCAGCATCACTTGCAAACTTGTAATAAGAAAAAATATAAGACTCAAGTAAGGAAAAAGAAGAACAAACAGGACATAAAAAGTGCATTATCACGTAAAAGTCATAACTTATATACAGAGCAGGATTCACTACCTATATATGTTTATTCTGTCATTGTGTAACTTTTTTGGCAAGCACTTAACTTCGCAACCTTAATGTCCTCTGAACGTTATTTTTGTGTGCTTATAACATGTTATCTGAGAGGCTGAGATTTACCCATCACAATTGCAGTTTTCAGATTTAAATTCTTCTGGAGCAACCAGAGCATAAAAGTGTGTCAAAACAATCCTTTTCACACCCAGCTCACTCTGAGCTAAAATGATTTTCTTCGAAATCCCTTGGGAAAAAATATTCACTTCCGAGAGAAGAATAAGCATGAAAAAATGAAAAATTGCACTGAAGGAGTAATTTGGGGCTGTTATAAACCACATACAAAGATACACTGGAAAAGTCATCATGTCTGTGCCATCTAAATTGTGGAGTACCCCCATATACACAACATGTTTTTCCAGCAGTTCTCAGGGAAGTCATCTTCAACAACAGATTTCACTTAATATGTTTAAAAAGAACCTTCACAATGTAATCCATGGTTTGGAAGTCTTAAGGCTTAGGGATTGCACTACAGCCCCTTTTATGGATGCAATCCAAACATGAGACATCTTAGCAACAAAGGTCTCCTGTGTTCAGTGCCATTGGATATATTCCTAGGTACATCTCTGTAGATTCCTTTGAAGGATACTGTCTCTGAAAAACTACTGCAAATAATCTGGGTGCCACACAACTTTAAGAACTGCCTCCAGTGGAAGCAGTTAAAACCTGCAGAAGATGCAAAGGCCCTAAGTAGGCCATCTCAGATGGCCTTTTTCATATTTGCTTATTTCAACTTATCTTTATAAGTTTGACAATGTAGACAAGAATTTCCAAAGTGAAGCTTATAAAACAGTCTTATCTGATGGCCCTTGAGATCTTTTCTTGATATCACATGTGATGTATTTTGCTAGAATCTCCGCATCCTAAGCATATATTATTCACAATGCCAGTTGCAATAAGCATTGATGAACTACGTTATTCACCTAGAAGATGGAAATCACAATCATTAATGACAGAGCAGATGACAAATGTTAGAAACAGATGAGAACACTGAGCAACGCATGATCAGCAACCTCAGTGGAAAGAGTATCTGATATCTTTAGAGATCACTCTTGTGAGCCCCCTTCTTGAATCAACAGCCAAGAATGGTTATGTAGTTCTAGTCATTAAGTGACACACTACACACTGCTGAAAGGAAACTGTTGGAGCAAGAAGGGTATCAGTACATTAGACTGTAATAACCAAAAATCTGTAGCCCCTCTGTTTTAACTACTATAAATCCTACCTTCATTTACTATTAATGTTCAATTAATTAGTGGATTCTAAAGATTTCCTTGCCACAATCCTCATTCATTTCCCTGGAATATAGCTGCACATTTTTTATTTTTTTTTTTTTAGGCAAATATTTAGCCTTATTTAAATGTGTATTTGAACAAAGGCTTTTTGCTTTAGTGAATACAAACTAAGGCACATGGTGCCACCAGGACTAGGTATGCAGAGAACAGACAATACCAATGACTTATGTGAGATAAGGGGTTCTCTTTGTTTTTTTTAGTAAACTGCATTATAGGCATCTCAGATTATTGCTAGTGGTTTGTGCCACATCTGCTGTTCATGAAATACAAGAAAAGAATCCACAGTTAGCACTTTTTCAAGTGCTTTTATGTCATGCTCTTTAATTTCATTTTTTTGCAAGCTTGGATAATTTTAAAATTGCTTCATTTGAGCATTTTCTAAATTTTGAGCAGCCAAAAGAGGAGATGGAAAATAATCCCATTCACTTCCCATGCTATTTAAAGGAGTTCACCAGGACTGCCTGGAATAACTGAAATTAAAAGAAGCATCTGTATCTTAATGAGACAGCACCAATATTGCCCTAGCACCACACCCAAATAGGCAGAATCTGCATTTTTATCACTTTAATTGTCTCCAAATTCTACATTGTCCAAACAGCAGCATCAGTAAATGTTATAACATCCCATCCAATTCATTGTTACAGATGTGACTTTCAGAGCCTAGCAGGACTACTTAAAAAACAGTATTATTAAAAACACTGTTTTTATCTTTCTCCATATTCTTTCTATGTATTAGAGAAAGGAAAATAAGTACAAAAAGCACTAGAGCCATACTGGAGAGTAACAAATTAAATCCCCAAATACAGGAAATGAAAATACTCTGATGCTCTTAATATCAGTGCCTCTGAGTATATACATGGAATAAATTCAGCTGCATATTTAAACAACTCAACTGATAATTAAAGTTACTACGTATGCAGGGTAGGCAAAGTACGACTGTCATAGACCTTGGGTTTTCATTTCCTGGTTCTTTTTCTGGATTTCTATTTGTAAGCGTGAAGATTCTTTGGTATACATTTTAGTTTTAACATCTGTGCAGGAAGACGTATAAAGCATATACATACATATGCATGTACATTTATATATCTCTGAAGCAAAGCATATACAGAGTACTAATAATAATGCCGCTTTTTTCCCCCCAGAAAGAGGTGTGAGTTCCAAGAGTCTGGTCATATCTCAAGGATGACATATTTTGGTCTCTTAGGTGAAAGGAGGCAAGGAGATAGCCAGCTGGCTCATGTGAAGTTAAATCTTCCATGCCAGCTGGACAAGAAATAGTATCACTGTTAGCTTTGGAGGCTGCTGCCTGCCTACTAACTACAGGAAGACCAGAAGAGTTAAGAATCTACATGCAAACAATTTTCCATTCCATATGGAGTTGTCATTATCCCTCTGAGTATAATTAGGTTTGCCAGATTTACAGTGCTGTATGCAACAATTTACTGAATCAGACTGCTCAGCTGCTTGCCACTCACACAGCATTTCCAAGTCAGGCCTCGTTACCCTCCTGGCAGTGAACAATGAGGGGAAGGTTGCACATTAGAGCTCTTGGTCCTAGAGGGAAGCTGATAGAACTCTTGAAAGAAGAAAGGAAAAAGACATTCAACAAAAGTGAAATATGGACACACTTCCCTCTGACTCTAAAACCGAGATAATCGGTTATGGTCTTTCAATCCAGGTACAGCCAGCATATCTTCCACAAGATATGACTTAGTGCAGAGAACCTTAAAACATCTACTTTCAATGACTCTCATCTGCTGAACTTGGAGGAACATACGCAGTATTTTTTTTTTCTTTCCCTGACTTAATATAATCATTACCACATTTTTGTGATGTTTCCAAATACACCTTAACATGCCACTTGGTTTGAAGGCAAAGGCCATGGCTGAACTCACACTGTAAGGTGTCAGACTGTTAAACTGACGATGTGTGCTTAAGTTTTATAGACAAAGAAACTAAAGGGCAGAGTCTGACTCACCCTCATGCAGCAGATCTGTGGCAGGGATGAGAGGGCCCATGCCTTGACCTCAGTCTTGTTTGTAAGCCAAATGCAGTGTCTCCTGATCCAACCTGCAAATTTAGTGGAGACAGTTGCTAGCATTGTAGTACCTCCTATTAACCAACACCACTAATACACTGGGTATTTGGAGCAGCTCTTACTACAGTTCTAACTTATAAAGAATACATAGAACACCCTAAGAAGTACACTTGTTCAAATAAAGTAATATTAATTATAAATCTTTGTTCCAGGTGTAAACAGATCTCTCTAAAAATGCCCAGTGAGCATTACTGTATTGTACACATCCATCTGAGCCCAGAAACACAAAGAAAAAAAAGAAAACATGCTGATCAAGGCAGATTTTAAACTATTTCATATCTAGCCTGCACTAACAGAGAAATGCCTCACTGTCGTGGTTTAAACCGATCCACATAGCTCGTCCGCTCACACACATCCCACACCCCCCCGACCCTCCCCGCTCCCAGAGGGATGGGGAGGAGAATCAAGAGAATGTAACTCCCAGGGGTTGAGATAAGAACAGCCCAGTAACTGAGGTATAACACAAATCACTGCTGCTACCACCAATGATAATATTGATAAGAGAAAATAACAAGAGACTATGATACCACCGCCGAACAAGTTCGACCCCCCCGAAGAGAGACCGTGCCCTTGCGGGTAACTCCCAGTTACCTCCCTGGGCATGACGTGCTGTGGTATGGAATACCTCTTTGGCTAGCTTGGGTCAGGTGTCCTGTCTGCTTCCTCCCGGCCTCCCCTCGTCCCCAGCAGAGCATGAGACTCACAAAGGCCTTGGCCTTAACAACAATTAAAAACAATCGGTGTTATCAGCTCTGTTCCCAGGCTGGAAGTCAAAACACAGAGCTTGCACCAGTTACTAAGAAGGAGCAAAATGGCTCTTGGTAAACCCAGGACACTCACCCAAGATCTCAGCCATGCTTCTCATCCATGCAGATAGGACCATATGTCCAAATTATATCAAGCCACTTATTGTTGTGAATACAACAGGCTGTACTGATGACACAGTAGGGTGTTATCAAAAATGCAGAGAATGTAAGTGAGATAAATTCAGTAAAATTGATAATTCACAAAATAAGCATGGGCATTCAGACTCTGCAATCTACAGTCCTGAGCCTTGACAGTCAAGGGCATGACCAAAGTGCAGTGCATCTCTTCCTGCCTGTCCATTAGGTCTTGCTTTCCTTTCAGCTGGGAAATGAAATGCAATCTTAAGTCTTATACAGACAAAGTCTTGGCATACAACAAGAATTTCTACTAAAGACTAAGAGTTCACTAGCTGGAAATACCTGGTCACACAGATTGCAATAACCATGAACCATAAGTACAGACATAAAAAAACACAAATGCAGTCTTATGACACATCACACATGGTATAAGAAACCAGAGCACTGCGTGTTACCTCTCTAAGACCTTGCCTAGAATTAAGCTTACAGATTCCAGTTATCCTTTTTCATTATAAAGTAAGACTAATGCAGGTCAGAGAAGGGCTAAGATAATCAGAGCAATTAAGGTTATCTTACATGAAAGGCACAAAATTCAGGAGAAAGAAGTGGCAGAGAGAAGTCTTTGGACAGCTGTGTACAAACACACCAGGCTACGAACACTGGAAGGAGAAAGAGCTGTTGAACTGATATGCAAACTGAAGAGCCAATGATATAACCAGGCCATAAATAACCATAAACTAGACCCTTCCATAAGACAAGTGTATTCCTAGAATAAGCTGCTCATACAGGTAAGAGGAGCAAACATCTTAACCAATTTTGATGGAACTGGCATATTTATAAATAGGGTGATATGACAATATGCTTAGCACAGCAGATTGGATTTGATGATCTGTGAAATCCTTTTCACTTGTCATCATATATTTTACTAAATATTTACCCTAGTGATTGAATTAAGAAAATTCACGTATCAATGCAACAGCAAAACTCATCATGGGCTGATGCTGAACAAAGCAGGTCTTGTCAGCATATTTAGACTGGTTTATGGAGTGGGAGAGAGGGGGAAGCCCTTTTTGTTTATGCATTTGTTTTTCATTGAATTTGAGGGCATTTTGCTTTGTACAGTTTTTGGGTTGAGGTCATTTTTTAGGTTTTCTTTTTTGTTTTGTTGTTTATGGATGGTGTTTAGTTCATTTGTTGTTGTTCTGTGGTTGGTTAGGGTTTGTTACGGTTTTTTTGGGGGGGTGGGGCTTGTGGGGGTTGGTTTTTTGCTTTGTTTTGTTTTTCAAGTTCATGGCTTCTAGTGTGGGGTTTTTTTCCCACACAGTTCAATGAAAGGTTGTGTATAGGAAGGGAAGAAAGAAGCCAGAATACTTTGCAGCTGCTGTACTAGATACAGCTCCATAACCAACATGGAATAAAGAAGGTGGCATTTGTCATTGCTGCCTGGTCACACTCATTGGCTATGTCTACCACTCCCACTGGCTTCATCCCCCACATCATCAACAGCCCCAGAGCCTGGGTTTCACTCACTAAGCTGCAGAGGAGCACTGGTTTTGGGTTTTGAAACACCCTTGTTGCTGTGACCACCAAAGGAGTTATTTTGCCAAGAAGAAATGTTGCTTCTTACAGACACTATTTCCTATAGTCACCTTCTCAGACCACAGAAGGCCCCAGCCATCAGCTGCTTTACCAGACAGACAAAAATCCCTGGCGTCACCAATGCTATCAAAAGTAGCTAAATAAATCACCATGATTGATTAGCTAACATATCTATGAAAGCAATTTTACAGCTAAACTGCACCAAAGACTATGCCCACGTTACTGGATAGAAGTGCTACATCCCCCCGCTTTCTTGTATGTAATGAAGACAGGTAGGGTTTTGTTTTAAATAGAGAATCGAATATTGAACCATCCATAATGTCCAGCTTATCAGGAATCCAGATTCCTTCCTGGAGTAAAGTCTCATACAATGTTTACATTTAAGAAGATATTTTTATTGTGAATCAGTAAGGAGGGAGAGCATCCTCGAAAATACAAAGTGGTCAAAATTTACTTAACTAATAACTTTCCCCCAAAACTGCATAAGTAGGTCAAAAAATTCTTATCATGTTCAAGCAACAAAGAGTCTGTGTGTTCAAAATACTTTCTTTAACTATATAAAGTTGATTCTTAGAAAATACTGTTTCTTCTCAAACTTCACCAGGCTGATAAACTATATCCCTTGGTCTCTGACCCAGTCGGACATGTTTCTCCCATGAAAACTTGGAGGACAGCAGAATCTAACATCTACTTGATTTCACCTATCAAACAGCTGCCTTTAGAGTGGCATAACACAAGATGTGAATGCAAATTGAAGAAGAGAAATTTGTCACCACAGTAGAAACAATTTCATTCCAGACAACATGGGTGATATACACCTATTCCTCATATTTTAGTTCTCCTTGCTTTGCTTTATTTATGTGTCATAAAGCTGTAATTCACCAGTGAAGAATGAAACTCTTTATTGAACAGTATTTACACTCCCTGCATCAGACGCCACTTTTTCATTGTAATGGAATGATGGGAATCCCAGAGCTGTGAAGATTTATAGACTGGCACAAACACAGAGCACCACGAGCAAAGTCTTGCAATGAGCCCAACCTAGTAAGCTTTAATATTAATTATAAATCTCTGGAGGGTTTATGGATAACAATTTAATGGGAACATAATTCTCTGTCACCTGTCATTCCTGCAGGGACAGTAATAATGTAGGAAGAAAAAAATAAATTAAAATAAATAGTATCTGACAAAGGAATAAAGGAATTTTGAAATGTTGTAATCCTTTTAACTTATGGATTTTACCAGAAGTTTTGCCTCCCAGAATTTATGATAAGTAAGTTTATAGGGTTTTTTTTTTTTTTCATAGCAACAACATTTCTAAGAGGAAGAGCAATTTTAATTAAAAAAAAAAAAAAAAAAGAAAAGAAAAGTCTAGGAAAACAGAATGCCAGAGAGACCTGATGATTAAGGAATCTATTGCCTCCAGAACAGTGTTAGTGGTGCAGGTTGAACTCCAAGCCAGTCTCTTGCAGAGGTTTAGGTATAAGCTTACCCATATGCACGAACAGCTCCATTTAGGAGAGCAGGGCCATTTGACGTGAGTCGGATTAAGCCCAAGCCTGTATCTCTGGGGTAATGCAGCCTTAATTACACCAGGAAATCCACTTCTGATTTCACAGTGGAGCCAGAGTCCTCAATATAGCAGCACTGTTTGGTTCTGACAGATGGGAGCAAAGGCGAAAATTGCTTCTGAACACAACTGGCAAATCACCTCAAGAACATAGATGACTGCTCACAACAGCTGTTTTTAGCCAATGCTGGGTGAAACCACCAGGGTTTAAAAACACAGCTGGGATTAAGAGTTGGGGAATCATTACCCAAATTTAAGAGATATTAATTGAATCATACCTAGATTCTCAGGAGAATCACTAGGAAATTAATTTGTACGCTTTGCTATTAAAATTGTTGCAACCTCATTTTTTCCCCATTGTTTTACTTCAAAAAGACAATCCTCATACAAAATTTCATTTTACATCAATTCTGTGTTAGACAGAACCCATTTGTTCAGATTAAAACTGTTAGATTCAAGAATCTCAAAACATGAAAATGCAAGTATTATGTGGATGTATCTTTAAAAAATACATCTATATATATCTAAAACTGCTTAATGAGCAGAAATCGTAGCTGTTTGACTATCCTGGCCACATACCACAGTGATATTTATCTACCCACTATCAAAACAGAAGAATGTGGAAAGAAAAGAAGTTATCAAATTACACTGTTAATGACTATTTTTCTCCAGATCCAAGCTTTTCATTTGGACTCTTTCAAGGGCTGCAGATTACAATAGGCAGCACATGTCAGGAGCACCTGAAGCAAGACAGAAATGTTTGTTTTACCCAGAGCCATCTCAGTATATCAGAAGTAGTGAGGAATTCTTGTTTTGATAACCTAGTTTGCCTCAGTTCTGTGGAAAGGCTAATGATGACATAATAAAAAGTTTAATTGCTTATTAAAGCATAAGAGTATTTATTTACATTCTCCATGACAGCACTGAGAGACAAAAAGCAAACTGAACAGAGGCAGAAAGAACAACAGATCAATTTAGAGGTTTAAATATGGATCATGCATGGTAATATCATTGCAGGTAAGCTGGATTGTAAAAATATAACTTGAATTATTTAAGTGTTGCTCACTCAGCCCATTCACAGAGAAATGCTTTCCTAAGCACTTACAATGAAGGTTATGTATTTGGTTTGCTAAATAAGATACTAGGAACAGAAAAGGTGTTTCATACAGTAAAGCATCAAGAAATTCTATTCAGAAGATTACCAAAAAGAGCCTAGAGAAACAAGAAACAGCAGGGCAAATCTTAATGAATGTCTCTCAAGAAAAACGAATGGATGGGACAATCATGGAATTTGATTTAAAACTTGGGAAATGTCACAATTAAAGGAAGCAAAATGATCAGCTAAGCAATTAGCTATGGATTATGGTACTGCTAAGGAAAAGAAAAACACAGGACACAAAGAATGGCTACCAGATTTGCACCTTTTTCCTGAGAAAAACTTCAGTCACAGATGGGACCTCTGGCAATGAGGATAATTCTCAGAATCAAGATTCTTAATTCTCTAAACTGAAACATGTTTTAGGGCACTAAAGCAAATAAACCTTTGGAGGTAGGGAAATCTCACTAATCTGTGGAAGGTCTTTTCATTTACTACAGAAAATCTAACAAATTATAACTGGCAAATACCTGGTTATACTTCAGTCCTCTTAACATGGAATCACAGAATGGTTTGGTTTGGAAGGGACCTTAGAGCTCCTCCAGTTCCAACCCAGTTCAGGGGCAGGGACACCTTCTGCTAGACCAGGTTTCTCAAAGCCCCATCCAATACGGCCTTGAACACTTTCAGGGGTGATGCATCCACAGCTCTGGGCAACCTGTGCCAGTGTCTCACCTCTCTCACAGTAAAGAATTTCTTCCTTACAACTAATCTAAAACTCTTTCTTAAAGCCCTTTCTCTTAAAGCCTTTGCCCTGTCACTACATGCCCTTGTAAAATGTTGTTCTCCATCTTTCTTGTAGGTTACTTTTAGGCACTGGAAGCTGCTTGAAGGTCTCAATGAAGCCTGCTCTTCTCCAGGCTGAACAAGCCCAGCTCTCTCAGCCTGTCTTTGTTAAGAGAGGTGCTCCAGCCCTCTGATCATCTCTGGGGCCCTGCTCTGGACTTACTTCAGAGTAAACAAAACACATCAGACAAAAGCATACCTGATTTTTTTGGAAGAGATTGTCATCCATTTATATGCTTATTAAATTCCAGTCAAGTCTAACTATTTGTCCAAAATCTCTGATCTACAACTCTTTCATAAGGCATTGTTTCAAGTAAGTTTACCTTATACTGGTTTTGCCACTGCTGCAAGTTTCAATCACTTTTTAATTTTCACTTAACGCACTTTACTTAAAATTTTAAGGCAGTTTCTTGGTGGAACTTCCTAACTTCATGCATGATAATGTGCTCATAATGAGGTCATCACCGTGCATGGGAAGGTACATGTTTGTTATCAGTCTTCATGCCATATTATGGAATCTATTCTTTCTGGGCTTTCTTACCTGTCTGCTTGCTGCTTCCTTGCACAAGAAAACAGGATATTCATCTTCAACTCATGAGTAAGTAGTCCATTAGCACCAAGACAGAAGAATTTGTCAATGCTCTTGTAACAGTAAATTCTCAGAGCACTTTTAGAATTCCTTTCAATGCTAAACGGGAGATATCCCTGAAGTATCCCTCAAGATTCATAAAATTTAATAAGAGTTTGATACTGTTTTGAATAAAAGCTTATTCCTTTGGCTCTTAAACCTCTCAAGCTCTTAAATCTTAATCACTTCTTAAAGTCATCGGTGAGGTATTCCTTTAAAAGTTTCTCACAGAAATTTATGAAGGACTGCCAGATCAAGTCATTCCACAAGGTACACATTCAAATGACTTTTTATATTGGTAACTAGCCACGGCATCATATAACCCTGCCATATTGTACCTAACTCGTCTCACTGTTTATGTAAGAAGGAAGAAATACAAGTATTACTTGACAAAGCCTATTAAGATATGTTTGCAACACAGATCCAATACTGGAAATCAGTCCTGATTGGATGCATGCTTAATTACTTGCTTTGATCTACTGCAGTTAAAGGAAAACAAACGTGTGCTTTAAGTGCATTCCCAAATACATGTGGACTGTTAGCTAAAGCTTATGGATGACTCAGGAGAAACATAGTCATTACCAAGAAAAAAGTTGGTGGCTTGAGTATTTCACCCTGACTGGACAGTGATCAGTATGAAATAGTTAACCTTGCTTAATAGATGACTTTGAAAATAAGCTGTAATTTTCCTCATTAATTTTATTTTGCCAGTGTCTCAGCTTTCAGAGCACAAATGAGAAACTTCTTCAACAACTGCCACATTAGAAGAAAAAGGAAATCCACCAAGTGGGAGACAAGCACTTCATTGCACTTGCAGCTTTTTTTGTGCCTCAGTTTCTTAGTATTTTCATCTGACCATTCCAATTAGACAACAATTACAGGAGAAACAGGAATAAATTAAGGGTAAAGACCTGACAAAAAAGTTTTGTTGGAGTATGCAAGTATAAGAATATAACAAATTTAATGAGCTTAAAACATAGGGCTTTGCCCACAGCCAACCAAAGCTCTGAAACAAATTCACACAGGAATTAAGGACTATCACAAATGGCATCAATTCTCACTCCAGATGCAATTCCTTATTCTTCTATCTTGTTTCCCATAAGCAGAAAACAATATTGCTTCCCATAAGCAGAAAACAATCTTATCAAAACGAAGCACTCCTGCTAAGTATCTCATTCTTCACATAGGGAAGGAAAGAACCAAATATGACAGATGGTAGTCACCTCATGTACCATAAACTTGCAAGATACTCATATACTTCACAAGGAAAGCAGAATGAAAACCTACATAAAATAGAATGGCATACAAGAGCAAGACAGGAGGGAGACTGTGACAAGGGAGAGCAGGATATAGAAAAAAGCTACTGAAGACATGCTGCTGCAGCTGAATTATATAGAGCTCTGAAAAAAGAACAAGCCCAAATTTAACACACTGATTTGTTCCGTTTCTGTTTCCTCACTTATGACGTAATCATTAATCAGCTACTTTTACAGTGAGAAAAACTGGGTTTTGATTAAATTAATCATGAATACGGTCCAGAAATAATTCCCTGAAAGTATTCTTTTCAGCAAACACTTCACTCCCACAGCTTTTCACAAAAAGCTCAGCAGCAGATAAAAGAAGTACAAACATGATCTAAGCAATGTCAAAACACTAGTGAGTAGATTTCCTCATTATTCACTCAGCTCTGCTGGTATCTTCACAGTCAGGGTGCAGATGAGAACTCTCCCCTGCACAGCAACAAAAGCAGGAGGAAAAGAGAAAGATTTCTAGTTGAGCTGGATACCTATCCTTACCTTGGCACTAGGTACCTCTGAATTTCAGGGCCAGAATTTTTTCTGGCAGTTCTCAAGAGGCAGAGAGGGACACTGCAAGCCAAAGAATGGCTTTTGAAGCAAGAACAGAGCTCCTGCAAAAGCCATTTCCTTGCCTACAATCACTCTTTTATCTCAGGCCATTTGTGGGATCGAAGCTGCCTGACCTGTCATTACTAAGTAACATTACAAGGGCAGTTCTGTGCAATGATACTTAAAGGTTTCAGCTTGTCTCTAGATTAAAAATCACTCTTCTGGAGGGATTCATGGGCAAAACTAGGAATGGGATTTATATGCTTGGAGCACATAAACCCTTCGAGCTGAAATTGTAGCTCCTCAGGTTCAAAAGGCTCCACCACTATACTGACATTAACACTCATTGCTTTAATTGCATTCTTGGATAAAATGCCTGGTTTACAAATACAATACTAACATGTGATATGTGTTTAAAAACAACAAAGTCCACTGACTGAAAGATCTGAGAATTTGCCTGGAGGCTTGCGTGTAACAGCCACTTTAAGCAATTCTAAATTTAACCAATATACTATAAAAACAAAATGTGTAGCTTTTCATACACTTGTCACTAGCACTAATTTAAAACACACTATGGAATAAGATATATAAATGGGCTTGTTGACCTACTTTTTAATCCCAGGTTTTGTGGAAGAAAAGAAGTTACTACTTGACTTAGAACGTTATTTCCTACAAATCATATTTCTGTATGACTCTTACCACACAGTATTTCATTTTATGAATGCGGGTACAGATTAAGCAGCAGAATGTTAGGAGACAGAAGTATTTCAATTCATTATTGCCTTGAAGTGATACTCATTGTCTGACATTTTGGAAATCATTTTGCCTCTAATCAGTCCTTTTTCTGTCTTCTCAGCCACTTCCATTTGAAAAGAATGAGACCATCTTAAACATTAAAAGGAGCTTGGTACAAAACCACTTACAAGGAGGGATAAAGGGACTTTGAGTTCTTTGTCATAAAAATTCTTTCCTTAAGATCATTCCAAACAATTATTCACTTCTCTTTAATGTTTGTCTCAAGCGTGTATTTTTAGGTTCTCCGCTGTTCTGTTGCGCCCCGTATGTGTAAGATCCGTTCCAAAATATTTTTCTTAGGTTAACAGTTGTTCTACGTATTTCTCAGTAGTATCAAGTTATAGAGGTGAACTAAAATAAGTAAACAAAAAACCCAAAACCTACACTGTAGTTCTCGCCAGTACCTATACACTTACCTGAGAAAGTTAATGAACCAAGTTAACAGAACAACTTATAGGTGAAAGTAAACACTGGCATTTTTTACAGCTATATGTTTAGAAACTGAGTGCAAAATTGGGTCTTTATGGCTCAGCTTTTGTGCCAGACAAATAGCAAGTACAAAAGGAGAAAAACACAATAGGTTTATGATAAAGCTGTATAGTTGGCATCTCCCTGGCTTCTGTGGAATTCTGTCTGCAGGCAAGTTGAGAATAAAGTCTAGCCCCAAGTTGGGTACAGAGAAATAACATATACAAAATCTATCATGTTTATAACTTAATTTGAGGTACTAAAGGGACTATAAGATAGCTGTGAGATAGAAAAAAATAGCTTTGAAGTACTTATTCAGTTAGGCACCTAACTGTGGCAAGCTGGACTTTGCCATGAGTTAACTAAATATACTTTATGATATTCACCCACTACTGTGTTTAAGTAACATAGTACAAAGAAAGAGGGAACAGGACCTACACCAAAGTAGAATAATCCTTTTCGAGTGACAGACAGCAAAAGGAAGAACTGGCAGGGAGAAGGAGGGAGAGAAGATAGAGGTGAAAAATTTAATTATTCTGGTGTCATGCACATCAAATGTAACTGTTAATACCTTTACACAAGAGGCCACAGGAGCTGTGCAGATCCATAAGACTGAAGGTTTCATCTGAGTAATAACTAACACATTGTCAATCTAATTTTTTCTAAAATCCTATCTTTGGTAAAGAAGGAACATGTCCTGCTTTCCTTGGGATATGTGAATTCCTTAGCGGTGTGTTTGCACTTGACAGGAATAGAGAAGTGTGAAGACAAGCTTCTTCCATTCAAGAACACAAGCGTGGTATTTTTACTTTAGTCACAGTGAATTAGCTGTAAAGCAAACAAACGAAGCAAGATTTGCAGAAACCACTGGGTTAAATTAATAAACAAGCACTAAGAAAACCAGAAAGATCACAGCACAAAACTATTTACATGGGAGCTGGCAAGACAAGATGGGATGAGGAAAATTAATTCATTTTTCTTTTGTAGTCTCTAAAGGAGGGGTGAGGGAAGTGGCAATTATTAACGCAGCAAAAGAAATGCTGTGAAAATAGATATGGAGTCACCTTACTACTCTCACGTGGAGCCTGGAGAACAGAAACCATCTTTATATATGCAAAGAAGGAAAAAGCTTACCTGAAAAGGCCACACAAAACATAGTCTAGGGGCCAAAGGCATAATCGCGTAACTAGAGGAAACAGTACAAATGCGGACTGTTATATTTAAGAGAGGTTAAATGGGACTGTGTAGGCAATTATAGACTGCACAGTCACAAACCCTGCAGACCAAACAAGACCCTCAACTTCAAACTCTAGTAGTAGGTGAACTATAATGAGATATTTAAAGAGAAGCTTACTGGTCCAGGATTGCTATTTCTCTGTCTGCAAATATTTAGTTAGTGGAAGCCCGAGGCATACCTTTTGTTCCTAGTTCTGGGAGGGGGAGGAGAGAGGAGAAGGAATAAAATAGTCCAAATTGGACCCATTACAGGTAATAACTGAAATGCATCATCTTATCAAAAGAATCTTTTCTGCCTGAGTAACGGGAGGTTGTATTTGGTTTTTTTGCATACTTGCAACATTAACCAGAAACCTGACAGAAGACACAAAACAAATCTTGTACTTATGCTTTAAGGAAAACACAGGTAATTCAAATTGTTCATATAAAGTTAAGGAGACAATTTATATAGGTACAAACTGCACACAAAACCAATTGAGACTGCTTTGCAAGAACCTAATAGCAGTCAAGGACTGGTAAAACCTGTAAGTACTCTTCAGACAAAAGATGCTACTGAGGATTAAAAGGAACACTTGCAGAATAGATTGACTTAAATTGAGGTTTTATTAGTATCTAACATAAGGCATCTTTCAGAAGGCTTTCAGGTGATCAGCTTGCTTTAAAATACCACGTCAACATTTTAGTCAATATTTTTGTGTATCAATAAACCAAAGCAGAGACCATTCTTTTTGCAGCAGGCGGTACTTCTCACTTTAGCATAGTGCGCTGGAGAACACACGCAAATCCAGCAGCGCTTTAGCTTTCTTTTAGCAGAAGGTCTCTCCAAGCAAACTCTGACTACAGAAAAGGGACTTCTTCAATAGAACCAAACCCATTACCAAGGGTGGTAGAAAGGAGAAGGGTACAAAGGTGCAAGAGAAAGCTCGCAATGCAGAATGTGGGGCTGTGTCTCCTTCCCTCTGCTCCTTTAACTTCACCTATGCAGCACATGCTCCAACATCACCTACAAGGCTGCAGACTAGCCCCTTCTTCCAGCATAAAGAAAAAAAGCTGTATATCCATGGTACACTGCTGACATCAGGCCCGAAATGTGTGGCATTTTCCAGCAGATTCATGTTCAGTGAATATGAGTAGTTATAAACCTGAAGCCCAAAAGACTCCTCAGGGCCTTTGAGTGTCTGCTAGATTCCTTCCTTTGTAGTCCTTCAGGGGATAAAATATGTGTCACTTCCCTTGGCCAAGGCTCTGAAGAGAATGCAAGGCAGAGCCCCTGACTTACGTCAAGCAGTACAATTTTGTTTAGGTTTTCCTGATGAAATTAAGTGATATCCTACGAAGTACAAGGGGCTAGGTCAGGAGAGCTAATGTTTAGCCACATAGGCAGTTAGTCCAGACAGTGGCAGCCAGATCCAAGAGCAGCTTACAGCTACTCCTCAGAGGTGATGAAAAGCTAAGATGAAAAAGCAAGTAGGGCTGACTCCTTATAGTCATTGGTAGACAAAAAGAGCTAAATGAAATTACTACTGTGTTCCTTAGCAAAACCTTTGTGATTTTCTGCAGGAGCTGATGTCGTTACCAAAATGCAGATCTTAGAGAGGTGCAAAATCTTTTCCAGAGGGCAAAAAAGTTAAGCTGAAGAACTCTATGAGGGAGCTACCAGACCTTTCTGTCAAGGTGAATGCATTGTTGTGAGTGGTGAAGAACAGTGATTTATCCCTTTACTCAGACACATCTGTGTCTCCAAAATAACACAAGTAACCTGTCTAGTAAGCCAGACAGCAAGCAGCAGTCATGCCATAGGGAATCTATTTCTTCAATAACCAGACTTAGAATTTGTCTTATAGAAATACATCAATGAAAGTAGGAACTGGGCCTGGGACTCCTACTGTCATACAATCACTTCCCTCCATCCTTAGCCTTCAAAGCCAGCAGTGGGATGACAACAATCAGAGGACCAGCTCTGATGAAGTATATGATGGAAAGAGAGCAACAGTAGTTCTTTATTATTAGAGAAAACCATTTAAAAAGGACTCAACCCTTACTATCTATTAGCTAGTTCCCAAATAAGCTGATAAAAACCATGAAATGACTTCACCTTCTCCCTTTATTCTGGTCATTTTCCCTTTGGCCAGATGATACATGCATACTCTCAAAGCTGTGAAAACACTGAAAACTGATAATTTTTCTTCAATTTGACAGAACAGTTTGTGCTGACTATAGCAAAATTCATTGGCACTGACAACAGAAATGCAGAATACAAAGACACATAGAACAAAGCACATTTAAATCTAACAAAATTTTCCAAACAACTTTTAAATACTGTACTGTTGCATATCTGTTATGCAGTACAGGCTTTTAATACATTGGCCATACAACCCAAACCCACTCACTTTGCATGTTCCTATTGCTGTATACTGCATTTACCTCTGGCAACAGCACTCAACCTGCTTCCAAATGAGAACCAAGTCTGTATCCCTGGTTAAGAGTAATACAGAATTGTTTAGAGAAGTCTATCACAGTAGCAAAAGACACAGCTTGTAATATGAAAACAAGGAGAACAAGTAGAGTGCAATTCTAGAACAAAGGCTTTTGGGATTGTGTCCTTTTACGTATATATGTTTTACCTCTTTTTGTGGATGAAATCGATGGGTGCTCACTGTTTTCCAAAATCTAAAATAGACAAGTCTTTTTTTTTTTTTTTTTTATGACTTAAAAACATAGTTTAGCCTTTGCTGAGAAGACTTATTTCTACACACAAAGCACACCACTCAATTACATCGAAACAATTTCATTCAGGTCACTAAACATCAGTAGGTAGCATGATTTAGTGCCAGGAGTGTATTATACAAGAGCACAGCAATTTTGAGTTTTGGAATTGAAATGGAAATTGCAATGTGGATGAATATTGACAGTAAGCATATACAGCAGCAGGGAGCATCCTGCACTTACCCAGGGCCACGTGACCAACCCATTCCTGACAACCAATCCTTCTCCCACATCATACAACAAATTGTATTTTCTTAACTCAAGTTTATTTCTAGCACTTGTGTGCAAACAGCTGTACAACTGTAGGAGTCATGTGTATCAAGAAAAGTTAAAAAAATTACATTCTTACTCTTAATTTCATAGTCTAGATTCATAAATCCTATTTTATTCTCTTGCTTAACTGAAGGCTTTCACTTTAACCTGAAATAAAACAACATTAGGTATTCCTGGTCCTAGCTTTTCCTCTCTGAAGAAGGACTAGAACGGGTGATGATTTATGTTTATTGATCCAACATTTCCAACATCTTTGAAACACAACTTTAACACACTCAAAGATCAGACATCCTGTTTTGGCCATTGTTCATAAAGACCCATTTGATAACTGCCAAATAAAGGATTTAGTCATTTTCTTACAAAAATGAACAAAATGCATATCAACTTACTGCAATTACAAGCATTTACATAATTAAATAAAACTGACATGGAGTCATATCCTCTATAACACACAGTATGTTTCTGGGAACAACCTGGCTCCTAAAACCAACTTCAAAAGATAAGTTCTACTCTTAAAAAAATACAAACCCAGTTCCAACCAACCATCATTACTTATCTAATTCAAAGCCGGCATGCTCTGTTGACCAGAAGGCAGCAGAGAACAACTCCAATTATTTACTTTCTCCATCCAAAGAGAGAATTTATTTTTTACTATTAAAACCTCCAACATAATCTCTGAGGATGAGGGCTTTTTCTTAGCTGTGATTATTGCCTCTCAGCTCATATACTCTGACACTTACGAGAATTACACTGACTTTTTTAACATGTAATGGATTTCATCAATTGTTCTCTAGCAGCATCTAAACTACCATCACATTACACCAACCAAAGATCATCTTTCCTCTAAAATATTTGGGGTTATGACAAGATTTGTCCTAGTTTTAATTGACTCAGATTGCCTGCTGAATTAATCAGTTAAGGGCTCTAAAACTAACACTTCCATGCTAATTTTACCTTTTTCCTGCCCTGCAGTTACTCATGACAAATGCAAACAGCAGACCACATTTTAAAGGGAGTATTAAAGCTTTAAAATTATTGAGCAAACAATGGATAAAGTGAATTGCTAACACATTTTGTATTCATTGTAACAAAGCTAAGATTAAACTGTTAGCCTGTCTTTAATTACAAGCATTCAGTATATATCAACCATTTATGTACCAGCTGCATTTTTGCAGGGTTGTTCCACAACACCCTCAGTAGCTGTTTCAAAAGAAGTAATGGCAAGGAAATCTCTTGGGAAACCATCAAATGCCATTTTTACATGTGTAATTAACAGCTGCAACTCCTAGCAATGTAAAAGAATCAATGTGAACTCTCAGTTCAGTCAGAAGTTTGTTTCAAGGTAACAGCTGTCACAAAACTGAGACAAGAAGAAAAATAGGTAGAATAAGCACTTATTGGTAATTTCTAGTCTCTGAAGTCTTTAAGGGTTTACACTTCTGCAGCCCTAGTCAGTGTGTATGTTAGTAGGACAATGTGCGTTAGCATAATTTGACACAAGGAACATCTTCAGGGTTCAGGTGTGAATGTCTCAACTACTGAAGGGGATAAATTCACACCATTGACACTGATGGTGCCACAAGAGCAGCAGAACCAAGACTTTTCCCTCAAAAGCCTAACATGCTTTAACCTTTAACTGCTCCCCTCCTTCCAGCCTGATTCTTCAGATACTCGCATTTCATATTCTTCCTTTCTTTTGTCCACCCAGCTATTCAGCCTCTCACATGAGCCTGCCTTTGGCAAAGGCAAGACCCACCACTTGCAAAACCTTTGCATATGTTTTCTCTGTCCAAAATGATTACTGTTTTACTATTCCAAAAAAACATCATCCCTAAGTATGAGAACTATTTGTTAGCTCAGGTTGTTACCTCTTGGCTTATATACTTTGACAATCACAAGTATTACCCTATGGAAATTTTTTCTTCCATGACTGATTTCACCAATTGTTCTCTAGCAGTATCTAAACTACCATCATGTTACACCAACCAAAGGTAATATTTCCTCTGAAAGATATGGGATTGTGACAAGATTTGGCATCATTTGAAAAATGTGGTTAGATGCAGTTCACTGCCTCCACACTGCTGCTTTTGTCCTCTACATGCTGACATACAGGATCACATTTTCACTTTCAAAAGCCAACAAGCAAAGAGCTGAACATGTTCCAATTTTGTTCTTCTAGAAGAATTTCAAAGGGGAAAACAAATGGCCCATGTCTTGGGGAACATGGAGAGAAACCAAAAAGAAAAACTGCAGCCTGCTCCCAAAAGCAATGATTCTTTAAGCTGAAGCCAGCACAAATCCTTTATGTGTTAAATGGATGGGAATTACAAAAATATTTCTTTCACATGTCATTTCTTTCATATCCCAGCTGAAACTAGGACACCTTGTTAACCTAAATCACATACTTTTTCAAACTCTGCGCTTCATTAGGAAAGAAAAAGAAAAATCAAAAGCTATAAAATCTGGGAAAAAAAAAAAAAGGTTGTTAGAAAACTCGGTTTTCAGAAATTAGAAGATATTTAGATAGGTTGGACAGGGCCTTGAATGAGATGGTTAAGTGTCAGGTGTCCCGGTCGATGGCAGTGGGGTTGGAACTAGATGATCTTAAGGCCCTTTCTAACCCTAACTATTCTATGATTTAGATGTATATGTCTTGCTTTATTGGCTTAGAAATCTCTGATGGCAAATAGTTAACCAAGAAACCACTGAAGAGCTTTAGACAATAGTGTCCAAAACAACTTACATATTTTGACAATGGATGTTCCAGTAAAGGCTTTTATCATTACCATCATAAGCCTTGCACAATTTAAACAGATTTTACAGCTAGAAGATATTTTACTAGTTTATATTTAGCAAATCAAAGAGAATTATGTATTCACTAACTCTAAGTAGCCATGAGTTCATTATACATGTGAAACAGCATGCAGGATATTCTCAGAGAGTCTGAAGGTATATGCTCAGAGGGCCTGATTCTGCTCTAGCATTTTCCATGAAGTCTGTGTTAGACAAAGGTATTTGTATTTAAGAATTAAGAAAGGCAAAACCCAATTCTTAATGCAGCAGCTAAAATTTCAGTCAAGTAAAAAAAATAATAAATAAATAAATCAGTAATGTGGGCACTTAGTTTCATATCGACACAAAATTTCTGAATCATGACAAATAATGACTCATCAGGGGAAGCAAGCAAAAGCAGTTTGCTTTTAACCATGCATAACATAGGAGTTCAGCAACTTTTATTAATTGCAGTAACATTACTTCTGAAGACCAAAAGCAATAGCTTAAAAAAAAAAAAAAAATAAAAGCAGAACTTTCAATCCACACAGATATTTACCTACATCATCTTTTTTTAAAACTGATTTTCAGTTAAGTACCACGTCCACTTACCAAGAATATACTTGAATATTCAACTGTGCTCCTAAGCATTCCCAAAACCAAAGACTTTCATGGATGGGTTTAAAAGCTGGAAGTTTCACAGTATTCTGATTCTCTGAAGTATAGGAGCTGACTACAGGAACATGCCTGGCTAGCAGCACAGACTGTTGATATTTCTTCAGTCACACACTACTCAGAGCTGATTCAAAATCAGGTTTCATTTCTATTTTGTAGCCTTGTTTTGTACTTTGTTTTATAACCTAGGGAAATATGAGTCTGCACCACTTTTTCATAACACAGCCTCACAGCAAAACAGGAGTTGGATAAAACAAAAAAAGGAAAATAGTGTACTCCCCATTCCCACCTCATCTTCCCAGAAAAATCTGAGGCTGCAAAGATCAATTGTCTTCTTACCTAAGGGTTCTCTGCATCATGAAATCTGTCATTGGCTAAAGGAGAGAAACAGTCATAGGAAGCTGGAGAAACAAAGGGCAAAAATAGTAGGCCAATAACATACGTGACTGATACCTCTACATTTCTCCCAATGGATCGATAAGAGAGTTCTTAGCAATACACATCTTCCCTATAAAAATTAACAAAATTAATATAGGACTACTTGCCTTCCTCAGAAGATAAAGCTCCCTCTTATTTTGCCACCTAACTACTTTCTGCTGCATTGTCTTGATTTCACCTTTCTGTTTGTTATGGTGCTTCTGTTACTCTTCCAAATAAAGGCATCCTTTCCTAAAGGGAAATGATGAGGATAACAAGGCTTTAAGTGCCATGGTGCTTAGAGCACTTATTCCATGGGCACTTTACAGACTGACAATGGGGCTCAGGAAAAACAAAGAAAAAGTAAAGTCCTGACATGCCCAAAATACAACACATAGCATCTCAAACGTAAATGAAGACTATACACTGCAATTAGCTTTTATTTTGTTGCAGGGGAAGAAATACTTAAAGAACCAATATTTCTTTCTATAAGTACCTCAAGACACTTGGACAAGCTGTTACTAACCATTCCTTTTTCTGCTTTCCCCCACCTCACAACCTGCTATACACCTATATATTCTTCAATTTTAAACATGCATTTAAGATTGCTTTGCCATTTTAGCTACTACACAGCAGGGATTAGTCCTTTGTGAGACCTTTTCATCTACTGAACAATCAAGCAAAATTAAAGGTTAATAGTTCAAGGGTACCTACATGGAAAACGGACCAAAAGTCATTGTGGTATAACCTGACTGGCTTCATGGATTCAGCTTTCACTGACTGTTTTATGCATAGCATGTTTGAAGTAAACAAAGCAATAAGGGCTTTTAAAAGATGTTGCCCGTTATAATGAAATGGAACAAAATAATTACTTTAAGCACACTGCACTGTCTCAAGTTCATTATCTAAATAGGACATGCCAAAGAGTAAATAAGGTATATTACAGAAGTAGTAGAGTCTGGCTTGCTTTCTTCAAGCACAGGTGGTGTTAGCTTAATTGTTCTTAATGCTGGGATGACATTTCACTAGTAAGTGATGTTCCTTTTGTTGGTATTATGTCGCTGCATTTACTCTAATATGATCTACCGAATTAAGACAAGTATTGAAAAAATGTGAATTATCTAGATTCTCTTGTGTGGCAAGAAGGACAAAGAAATACCAAATGATGCTGCAAGCCTTCAGGGTATTTAAGAAAAGAAATGGTGTTCCATTAATAAAAAAGGAAAAAAAAAATCACTATTGAAACCTGCTACACATTTCTATGAAAGGTTAAGAGATAGCTGGAGTGGGCCCTTGCTTGCCAGCAGGCAAGGTTCAGGCCTTACTGATGTAAGGTCATGTTGAAATAGATTGCAACTGAGGTGGAGTCTCTAGTGATTTACTTGAACTTTACATTCCAGATGTCTTCATGTAAAAGTGCACTTCTTTAACATTTAGGAACAGTGAAATACACATTTTATAACCCCCTGGTTTATGTAAAAGCCCTTTAGGAAAGGATTTAGCACTATAGAAATTTTTCCATATTTTCACATTTGCTGTAGAATTGCTGTTAGACATGTTTATTCAATAAGCAGGTACACCTGCTACATTTAAATGCAAGAAAACTGAGTTTATTTTTACAGCGGATTGCGGAAGGGACGAGCAGTTAAGTAAAGTATCATTTAGTCAGTCAGTACTTTTCTGAAGGAAAAATGATGCCATTCTGAAGGAAAACTATCATATACTATTTTTTACAAGGGTGCATCACAAGAAAGCTCTGCCAAAAATACTGTCTCCAAAAGAAGCACACATCATGGTTCCAGCCCTTTTCTTATAAGGGCACTGCTGGGTATTAATACTAATGGTTATAACTGAAGCCTCTGGGCATCTGCACTTGAGCAGGTTTCCCAGGCAAAAAATTGATTCAGTATGCAGCATCCTAGCATTGTCCTGCTAACAAACCCTTACAGAAGCAGTATTGTCACACACCCTCATCATGCAGGTAGTTTGATGAGGACATCTCCACAGGGAGCATATAGACACAGAACTGTGAATTATTTTCTCTTCTTAATAGAAAAGTACAGGAGATATTACAAATATGAGATACAAAAATGAAGGATATCCATTTAAAAACCTTTGTTGAAATTTTCATTACAGAGTGTGTGAGGATTAATTAGAGGACAGCTATATTTCTTTGGTTTACTGACATAAACAGAAAAGGACAGGAATTTGATAAAACTGGGTAATTGCAGGCATTTAACTATGATAATGATAAGAAATTAAGAGCAGGAAAATTTAGGCTAAATATTGTAAAACACTGACAGTTTGTTATATCTGTTTTACAGAGGAACTCTATCACTTGGGACATATAATACTAGCAAGGCAAAGCAATCATGAATTTGTGGAAACACAGGTATAAATCAGATACTTCAATACTTTTAGCCTCATCTTGATTCTTGGAGCACAAGCAAATGAAAAGGGGGCTCAGTTAGCAGTAGTAATGTTTTTAATATTTGCCACTCCCTGCAGCCAGCTAGTTTGGAAAGTTGCAGTCTTCTGGACATAGGCAGCACTATTAATCATGTATTACACCTTGAGATGGATATCCATCCCTTCTCTCCCTCACACAGGTTGAAAAACCATTAAAAAGAACAGAGGAGAAAGGCACAGCCTGTCAAACTGCACAGCACTACAAAGGGCATCGTAATACAGTTGCAGGCTGCTGTCTTTTCCAGCTTGTATGACAGATGAAAAATTTCATTCTTGTGACAAAAACTGTAATGAGGATAGAAAATGGCACAACATGAATCCAGCTTTCTGACAGGGTTCATAATGAGACTCAGAACTGTGCAAAGTTAATCTAATCTCATCACAGCGTTAAAACTGAAGTCACTGGGATGTGCTTATATCTAGACTTTCATATAAATTATCTCGGGAGCACAAAGCTCATGTGGAAAAAAGATACAAAAGCAGCATTTCGAAGCTGAAAGAGCCTTGCACAATCATAAAATAATGACAACAATCTGATAGGAGATCAGCCTCAAGCTCCAGTATAGTAAATACAGCCAATCGCACCATCGTGAGTGCATAATACTGCAAAAATTTCTGTACATGCACAAGTGTCAAACCACAACACAAAGGTTGATTTCCTCTGTTCTAGAAAATGAACTGTATAGTGGCTTCACCGTTGCAAAAAGATGTGCTAGTACCTATTTAGTAACTGATCTCGTATTATACAGCAAGACTGAGTGGCATTCTCTAAATACCTACATTTTATTATTATTTTTTTAAAAGTCTTAGTGACTTTCCAGCTTACACTTTTGAGGTCTTTAGGGACTGGTCTCAGACAAACATCAGCTCTTGTTTCCAATCAGCTGTCATTTACGAGATGTCAGAATTTTACACGCATAAAACCCTGTTCTTTAAGCAAAGCTGTGTTCCTAGAATAATAAGAATATAATTTCTACATAATATACACAGAAAACACTGCAAGCAAAAAAACTGTAAAATTAGGCATAAGCAGACAGGCAAATCACTAAGCCTAGAAACATTCTTAATTTGGGGAAAGCATCCTAATTATCACTGAGGGACCTCCATCTCATATGTATCTCCCAGTTCGGAGAGCCTGTGCTTCAGATGTGTAAAAATATCTAGGATAAAATACTCGCCCTCTCATTACTTTCCCTCCAGTCTCATCATTCAACTGATAATGAAAGCACACACAGAATTACAAGTTAACCCCTTCTTAGCTTAAAAAAAAAAAAAAAAGGCATAAAACTGTTTCTCTTTCATCCAGCAGAATTTGATATTAGTAAGTCTAGAAAACACTAGACAATATAACAGGTAGCAAACAGGTAGCAAGTGAGTTTGACTCCTGCAACCAAAAGGTCAAAAGTAGCTTATTAGTCTTGGCTGAAAGTTGCACAGATTCACCCAGGTCTTCAGAAGAAAACCACATTCTGCATTCTTTCAACTGTGCCATCAAGGTTTTGAGAATCTCATTCTCATTAATTTTTGCAGAAGTAGAAGGCTCAAAAAACACCATCAAAGGAGCAGAGACGGACAGAGCAATTAAAATCACAATGATGATATTATGTGCGTTATTAACATCTCCCCAAAGAGAAGCTAGTTGAAGTGATTTTGTTGAGAAGATGCAAGCACAGCAATCTCATGAGAAACCGAATTGAAAAGGAGGTCTGACATAGCAGCCCATCACACTACTGCTTCAACTAACTGAAAACATGACTATACAGTGCTATCTATAGCTGGTTTAGAGTTTTAATTTCCTCCTTACATATCTTGCATTTACGTGTACATAGAGTTAGTCTTTCATTTTGCAGGACACACAAGTAGCAAGAAGGTGATTTGTTTAAGCTCTTCTGACAAAAGAATGATGAAGCTCACTTTAGCAAGCATGAGTAGTGTTTTTTGGGTGTGTTGGGTGTTTTTTTCCTCTACATGAACTCGTTTGAACTGCAGGAAAACTCTTTGGATACCTTTAATGAGTTGGTGGGACTTAGCAGTCCTACAAAGGGACTACAGGAAAAGCATTTCATATGGAAATGGGAGATCTTGAAGGCTGGAAACAGCAGTCTCTAGAACATGAAAAAGTCTGTGACCCATAATATTGGCCTTGGAGCAAGAGGCAAGCACTGGAAAGATAACCTGTATTGCCCTCCAGTCCTTTCAGGAGGTTTATGAAAAGCATTTGGCACACTATCAGTAAAAGGGCAGTGGTGGGTGGAAAGTTCCACGCTCTTCAGCTGCTCATGTCTCCATAGGCTCTTAGTGAACTTGAAGTATTTGCACTCCCACCTAAATCAGTAACTAGTGTCTTCCCACACCACTCCACAAATGAATGTTTTGAGATTTTTAATAAAGACGGAATCACAGTAGTCAAAAAAGAACCTTCAGACTTTAAGTAAATGGGAAAGTTAATTCTTTGCGACTTTTACCTGACATGTTAAGGTATTAAGTCACTGGTCACTGTAGCAAGAACTCAGCCTTTACAGTTTCTGCACTGGTCAACAGTTCAGTGGCATTTTTGCATGACAGAATATCACATGCTGAGCAATGTGAAACTTGCATTTAAAGGTCAAGAGCTGCAGAATACAGATGTACACAAAACTAGAAGCTGCTGCTTAGTGTTTCTCAAAAATACCTTAGATTTTTTATCTATTTAAATTCAATGGGAAAATGCAAGAGCACTGTTTGCGGTGAGGGGACTATGTAAGCCCTACACCATGTGTGCCCTGCATACAGTCAGGGTAAGCATTTCACTCAAGAGCAAAGGTGGAACACGTACAGCTTCCCCGCCACAACCAGCAGCACTGGGGCAACCACCTCCCAAGCAGGGAGGTGACCAGTATCCCAGCCCTGACTTCCAGGGAAAGTCCCACACCTCTTAACCTTGTGTTTTCATGCTGCTCTGCAGCTGTCTGGTTGCCATTGTTTAAAGCCATGCCCATGCAAACTCAAAACATACTGACAATTTTCCCATAGGACCAGGAAGTGCTTAGAAGTATAAAGATGTGCACCTAAGTAAATATACAAGAATCTGCTTATGCTAAGTACATATAAATTGTCATCAGTACATATGTAGAGAGATACGAAGATATGAGTTTCTAAAAGTACAGGTATGAAGTACAAAAGCCATTCTTTAATAAGAGTAATATATTAATACAAGTCTAAATGAAAGTATCAAACGATCATGGACACTTACACACACACACACATTTCCCAATGCTGCTAAACTGTCTCTAAAATGTCAGGGGGAAGGTGGGTTGAAGGAGAAGTTCAAAGGCAGGGTGTGCTAAGAAGATTGCGGATAAGGAAGACAGCAAACAAGTTAGAATATATCTCAGTGTTATGAGCCCATCCAAGGAGGCCCACAAAGGGCCCCTCACCATATATGCAAGGGGGAGGACAGTCCTGTGAGCTGGGCAGAGGCTTCCACCTCTGTGGAAGTTGCTGCAGTGAATGATTATGCATTACTACAAGGCCAGGCAGGCTTTGTGCAGTGCCACAAGACAGGCAAAAGCGGGGAACCAGAACAAAAGGGAAGTTAAGGGCAGTTTCAGAAGAACATCTGCACATGGACTGTCAAGAAAAGCTGCAGAGGATTAAAAACGTTTGCAGCTGTGTGCAGGCTTATAAAAGGTGGAGTGGTGTGCTGTTTTTTTCATACCAGTTCTTAGCCTAAGGTCTTCAACATACTGTGAAGTCACAAGCAACGAACAATACTAATTTCTGATGACCACTGTGTTCTGGGAGCAGCATATATAGAAGCCAGCATAATATTCATTCAACTTATTTCTTCCAGTTTTCACAAAGCACTATGCAAAAAAATATGAAAACATATTTTTGTACAGTTTAAGTTACATACATATGGTTTTGTAATAAGAAATAGAATAATTCTTAGAATAAATTCCATCTTTTCCTAGAAGTAGATATTCAATATATGTGCAAAATAGCTGAAAACTTCACTGTGCCAGCCATAAAAGACAATGGAAAAACTACCATGTGATGTACTTGCATATAAACGCAAACCAACTCAGCTGACCTCACCTCAGTGCTTTTACTGTGACTGTTCCCATGATCTTTGCCTACTAAGTTCAGCCTAAAACTACTCTGCTTTATTTTTCTTTTTTTTTTTTTTTGTGGTATAAAACAATGACACTTTGAACGCCATTAAATGGTGTTATATCCCTAAATAACCTTAATCTCATCTGTTGGCAGGCTAATTGAAAACAAATTTCTTTCCCTGCTTGTCATAAAACAAATCGCTCACCTCATATTCTTAACTTCTGCTGGTTAGTATAATTTTGGACTTCAAAAGAGATAATGAGTCCATGGGCCCTTCCAGACCATTTGCTGCTAGACTGTAAAAACGGACATTCACTGGGTTATGTGTCCGGTTGAAAAAATTTCTCTTTAAAATAGAGAATATTCAGGAGCACTTAATTTGAGTATGCTTTGCAAAGCTGATATGAATGTGCATTTATGTTCCCACACAAATGTTCATTACAAAATTAATTTGTGGGGGAAGAATTAGACTTGGGACAAGGGAGGGAAGAGAAATCCATCTGCCCATACAGGAGCACCTTACTTCCCTCTCTGCTTTCTGCTGCCCTTCTCTGCTTCAAGCAGGATAGGTCTGCTGATTTGCCACAAATTTCTCTTCAGTTTTAAATCACTCCCTGTACTGAGCCTATTGGTGTAAGACAATATGACTGAAGCAATTTTGAGGCCCTCTACAACCACTCCCAGGGCCTGCTCTGTTAAGCAGTGGTTCTTACCCCTACAGGAAGGGCTGACGTTTTCATAGCAAGACTCAGAAACAAATAAAGCCCATTAAGTTTCTCCTCCTCCCTCAAGGTTACTATCTCAAAGTAATGACAATGTATGAGATAAATCCTTTCATCTTGTGCAGTACACATTAAATTCCTGTTAAATATGGATTAGAGGAATACTGCAAAATCATATAGTTATAAAGGCTACACCCCTTTAAGCTATCTGGCATCCGGTGCAAAGCCAGAGCAACATCAGGCACTTCTGGAAGAGATGTAAGGGCAGCAAACAAGGTTTATATGAAGGTCACAATTCTCACAGTATGATTTCTGAGGGAGAAAAATGTACATGCAAATCTTTTAATTAGTTTAAAATATTCAGTGAGTCCAAACAAGCTGCATGATTTTAAGAGCAGAGTAACTGAAAAAACTCATGATATATAGACAGCAGTTGAATAAAGTGAATGCTGTACAGAGAAGGACAAGGGAAAAATATAGGAAAGAATTTATTTTACATTCAGCTGCTATAAACCCTTAATTTTCCAGAAGTATAACACGGCATAATCCAGGGTTGTCACAATTGTGACGGGTTCTTCAGGGTATATTGCCAAGTGAGCAGCTAGAGAGCCACTTACTCTACAAAAATAGCAAGAAAAATACTGTAGGATTAAGCTTCTTGAACACACACTTGAAACTGGAAAGATAGTGAACCTGAACACAGGCTTCCATAGAAAAGCTCTGTTCAGTGCATCTGACTCACCCCAACTAGTTAGAAGGCACTAACTAAATCTTCCACTGTTGCTGAGGTTTCTGTAATGATTCCCTTCGTATCCCACCCATAACCCTATAAAGCTATAGATGGATTAGACTTCTAACATGAACAAGACTAGAGATAATATTTTTCTGCTGTAACTATTAACCCCACTAAAGAATTTAAAACGTGACCAAGATCTACAAACAAGCACTTTAATTTAAGACAAAGAGGGAAAGGAGCTACTTTAACATATTACTTGTCTGTGAGTTTCCTGGTACATCATTTTATTTCAAATCACTACATATAGCTGCACTTCCATTAGGTCCCATCATAGCTAAAGTATTGCAAGTGGAAATGGAATCAAGAGAACTGGTACAGACACGAACCTTACCTGGTACTGGTTGTTGCTGATGAGAAGAACTAAGATTTAGGAAGCAGAGAGTTGGTACATTTGCTCGCAATACCTTTAAGCTTAATGCAGCTGAAAAGTCAGTATCCGTTCTTTTGGCTGTGTAGCTGCAGATATCACCTGCCTCTCCTCTAACCTTTTATTTGAAATTTTTCATGTAATTTTTCTTTTTTGAAACTCGATATAGTCTTCACCTCAGTCACATCTCACATTAGCTCATTTCATACATTAATAATATATTTTGTCAGTAGGTCTCAGCAAGTATACTAGATTAAAATACTGCAAGCATGGACTAACTGTAGAAACTAATGGATCTTTGCATTGCTTACACCAGTTAAACCAGGAATAAGTTAATTACTTTCATTTCTGTAACAGAACTAAAAGTTAAAGCTGCTTTTATCAACATTGGCTTAAAAGAATAAACTTCTAAGGGTCCCCTAAAGGTAACAGTAATCCAACTGTGAACTAGATTCTTGAATTATGTATTAAGCCAACAAGCTACACTTATAAGAAACAGTACCCTTTTTAACCCATTATTGTTGCATTCTAAGTATTCCTTTAGATATGTTGTCCTTCATAAAAACGTATCAATAGGATATTTTTATACTTGGTGCTCTTTTCAACTGCTTATCAGTATTATATTTTTAGGACAAGTGTCCTAAATCTATCAAATGTACTGATATAGAAGTTTCATCCATGAATTAGTCATTCAAAGGAAAATTCTGAAGCAGAAAAACTACAGCATTAAAAGAATTTAGGTTTGTAATGATAGAGCTAAGGGGGAAAACAGCATAACAGTTCTGCTTCCAAGATTTTTCTTCCACATGGACATTATCTACAGTCTTAAAAAAAAAAAAAAAAAAAGGCATTCTTGATATTCTCCTAATATTCACACATAGGTATAACTTGTCACTTGCAAAAGCAAGATAAGACTCCAGTTTTCAATCATCTTTCTCTTCACATAAACTTTGTTTGTTCCGAGTTTTTGTATAAGTCATTCATGCACAGAAATCTAGCAGTTACACTAAGAACAGCCGATCCATGGCTGCTTTTATAATTACACAAGATGCTTTCAGAAGCATTTTGTTGTCCTTTCTGATCTGAGAAAATATAAAAATATGAGCTTAGAAGGTTATTTCAGATAAGAAAGAAAAACTGCAATGGAATAGAGTATGTTTGGTACAATCCTCTTTATTGGCATGAACAAAGTCCTGCTTTCTGAGCTCAGAAAAACATCCAAAATAGCTGCCCTGCTTGCATTTTCACACATCCTTTAGTCAAATCTGACAAAAAAGTCTACTCTTCCAAGCATCTCATATGCTGCTGTTGAGGTTATTCGCAGGTTTTTCCTCCCAATTCAATGATCCAGAGACATCTTCATTTTGGGTATAGATGAAATTTCAAGCTTATTGTTTCCTTTAAAGAAGGACTTCTCAAATTACCTTAATGAAAGATTCTTATGTATCTCTGATAGATTCAATGAAATAGAAAAGTTTTCAATGCCAGAAGAAAATAAGAACAGCACAAATGCAGGACAGCAGTATGGGATACCACAAGTAAGACAATCTCACATCAGACCATCTTTTCCTTGGTAACAGTTACATGCTTTCAACTTGGAAGTCCTAAAAGTGTATAACATATGCCTATCTTTCCCTAATACATCTAAACTGTAGAGTGAAGAACTCAGGGTGTTGGAAAGCATTTCCGCTTACTTTAACACCGGAGATGAGATACACCATAATACTAAATTAACCCCAAGCATCTTTAAAGGATAATTGCTAGAACCATTATTTAAATAAGCAGCCCACATTTCTTGAGGAAATATTGTCTCCAAAAGCTCTGGCATACTGCTGCTCATTCTCTTTACATAATTTCAAAGTATGAGCACATGGAACAGAGTAGCTTGCAGTAAGAGGTGAGGTGATCCATTGCGGCTCCAGGCTACAAGAATACCCTGCAGCAGATCCTACTTAACTCTTCTATAGCATGGACTGTGTATATTACTTGTTAAACTCCTCATTTTCCTAGAACTACCTGGAGCACCTCCAAAAATGCCTGTCCAGAAGGGGTAATCTCAGTAAACGAGAGCAGCAGACAGCCCTTCAAATGCTTTACTTGGTTTCGCAAAGCATTCAAGGGCCAGGTGCACAGTCCACACTTTGCACAACAGAGCAGAACTAAACCCAGTGCTGTTCTAAACCACCTTTCTGCATCCCCGTGGTGTTGCCTGAAGCCTGGGCCAACACTGCCAAAGTCAGAAGCTAAACCAACTTAATTGCCACAATAATTTATACATTATAGTTCTAGATTCCTAGGAATGGAATTTATTTCTTGGTACTTTCAAGTATGCACCAAGCAGCTTGAAGTTAAAAATCACTTATTAAAACACAAACTGCATTCTGCAGTCTTCTCTAATTGAATTTCATGGTTTGACTTTCAAAACACTGACCAGAAAGCCCAGATGATTTTTCAGCTGAGATCATACAGGCCCCAAAAGCTGAGCTGACCTGGTCCTATCGTGACATTACAGACTATAGGACTGTCTCATAAAAAGCAACAGGGGAAAAAAATCCCTCTCTGTAGGAAGCCTGGGGCTATGGAAAGCTCTCCTGAATGGGTTCACATCACCATGAGTACAAATGTATGCCTGGCACACAGCCCACATTGCTGCACAAATTCACAACAACTTCCACAGCATTTATGTGGGAATACTTCTCCAGAATGGGAAAATTCTTAGATACAGGACTATGAAGACTACAGACTCAAGGAGAAACTGAGGATTCCTTCTCCCTGCAATGCTAATGACAGCAAAGTCAATTGGTTTGATAGATATGTGGAAGTGAAGCACTCTCTCATATTAAAATGTCATCCTTTCACCCTCCTCAAATACTATTTTCCAAGGATTCATTCTAAAGAAAGACTGGCAGTTTTTCCTTCTTTAAGCCCTTGAAGATAGCAGAAAGAGCAATATTTTATGGTTCATTGGAAGCTTAAACACCAATCTACTTTCTGCATATACAGCCTTACAGAAAAAAAATGCCAAATAGATGAAAAGTAGATGTCTCATAAGGCCCTGCTCTTCAATCCCTCTTGGACTTACTGAACTGTCCAGTTGTGTACCTTATGGAAAGATTCAGAAAAGGGATTTTAAATTTAAAGTCTGACTTTGCTGGAAGCCAAAGTCACAGATCTTCAGTCTGATGTTATTTAATTTATTCTTAATCTCTGAGTGGCATCTGAAGAGTAATTTCAAAGCCACATAATATAAGCTTTTGCTTACTAAACAAATATGGAAGAGAGTTTATTAAATACTAGCTTTGTCATTTTGAACTGTATGCGCTGTAAAGAAACAAGACCAGAATGCAGCACTCATAATTTGAGTTGTGTTACTGGAAAGGGTTTGAAGCAGTTACCACACTCTGCAGCTGACAGCAAAATACTGGATCATGTGTTAAAAGGCTTTAAGCATTCATAAGTAAAGTGCTTATACTGGACAGCTATTTTTTAAGAAAGTTTAAAAAAAATAGAAAGGTGTGTAATTTTAAAGTCTAGTAATATTTCATGCCCTGTGTAGTTGGATTAATGCAGGGTCCCCACTGTAGCTGCCGTTATTCATAACACAACATATACTCCTTACTGTACTTCTTGGACCAACTTACTTCTCTGTTGGGCTCAGTGCCGCTTTTTAATTTGCATCTAAAGGGTGTAAATGTGGCTTTGACAGAAGACAACACTTAAACTTGCTGTAACAGGAACTGGAGATGTTGAAAATATTTTAACATACTGAAAGTGAGCCTGATCACTGGATCCACAGTCATACTTATTATTGAATGACAGTCATAAGTCATGAAAGCCTTTTTTCTCCCTCCACAAGACATAGTTTCATTTGGTTCAGGGCTCTTCTGGCAAGTGTTTTTATTTTATATACTTATTTTTAAACAAAATGGGCTTTGACTTTATGAATTTTCTGGAAGCAAGACCAAGACATTCATTTGTCTGCACTTTTACCTACTTCATTTATGCAGAATGAAATATTTGCTATTTTAGTCAAGAGACCAAAATATGGAATCTTTTTTTATTATTTCAGATGTCTTGAGCTACATTAAATCAGATGCAATATGGCCCTCCCACACCCCAGTCCACTCTGCTACTAGAAATCAATCATTTAATAAATTTTACAGACGGCAGTAACTTTTTCAACATCTTGGCAAAATCTAAAGGTACAAGGATTCAGTGTGTAACAGCAAACAACTCTGGTTCATGCCCAGCTTACCCCAATGATCTGTACTGCTCTGTATCCACTATTCTATCAGAGCTCTAGTCTGCTCTTGCACATCTGCACAGATTACTTCTGCCAGGAATAAAAATAAATCTGGGAGGAAAGAGGATTAAAGTGGATAACCCTATCGCTAGACAGCAGAGCATGCATAAGCAAGCACACAGTGGCCGTGGTCCTTACACCTAGGCTCAGCCCAGGAACATTCGTCTGCAACTCGTTTTTGCAAAGGGCATTTAAAGAGTCACCTCTCCTCAGACACCGGGAAGAAAAAGTTTTGTAAGAGAAGTTCTGTCCCATTATCCTCCATCTGCCAAGTGCTTTTCTGGCACACTCAAAAATAAAACTGCCAAACCAAGTTGAAACCAGAATGCCTCATGCTGAAAATATTCCTTATTAATAATCCTTGTACAGTAAAATACTGCCTGCTTCTGCAATCACTTATGCACGCGAGTAGTCTTAGAAGTTCAGAAACAAGGAAGAGTTAGCACTCAGGAGCTTTCATTGTACCCCTGTCTTACAAGCTGACTCACAGCACAGGAATAAATCTTAGCTGAGCATTTGACCTCACAAATCTTCTCTCCACTGCTATATTAAATTATCTTCTCCCAACCAGCCTCATTTGGAAAGGTTCATGGTGCAGCATGTCTCTTCTAGAGTTCAGGGGGTTATTTTGAGGGGTTTTAGGGTGTTTTTTTTTTTTTGTGTGTGGTGTTTGGTTGTGAGGGTTTGGGGGTTGTTTTTTGGTTGGTTAATTTGATTTTAAATCAGTTTACATCACACCTTCTTCCTTTCCTGTCTTCATTTGCACTTAGAGAGATCCTTACTCTGAAAAGGAGATTTTTTTTCTGAAAGCAAGATTCTTATTGCCTGGAGGAGAAAATCGCAATAAAAGAATATTACAGCAAGTTAGTCTAGTCTGCAGCTGTACCAATTTCATATAAAACTGTGAAGAGTTTTTCCCTTTTCACAGCAGAAATGCACTTTTTAAAATGATGTGTGACTCCGTCTTTTGGATCAGCTGTGATTCAATCCACTAATCTGTAATCATGCCCACACCCACACGCTTTACATTTTGTATACTACTGCAATAAGATGTTACATCAGACCCCTGGGATTTCCATTTCATAGCTCATTTAAATGAAATCTACTTCCACCCAAACTTGGCTGGCAGGATATTGTCAAGACTATTTGTTCAGGACCATTAGTAAGTTGTAGCCTCTTCCCATCACCCAGTCCCAAGTTACTTCTACTGTACTCTTGCCTCTACTAAGTCAATGACCAAGTAAATAGTACGTAGAAGCTTCTTTGCTAAATCAGGATGTGCAAGGACTATAACTCTTTGCTAGCTGACTTCAGTTATAAACTGTTAGCAATAAAGCTTCTGTCTAGGAGAGGAGCAGTCTTTACAATAGACTGAACTGGAGGGACATCTGACCAAGAGTTTGTTGGTTTGTTTTTTTAAGTAGCATAGCATTAGCAACAGCAGAAGTGTTTGGTACTGTTACATGCTTTGCTTCATGGAGTCTTAAGCCCTTTTTATGAACATGTTGAAGATTCAAGTTATGCTTGCTAATCAAGCTGTTTACATACATAGACTATTCAGACATTCAAGAAGATGAAAGTGCTATGTTTACTATGGGACAGTTTACCTTTCACACCTAATCGCTAGAAGAGATACTGTAGTACAGTAATAAACCAGGAATAGTCCACATCATTTGGTCTTTGTTTTTTGACCTCATAGATGCCCTAAAGCAATACAGGTACTTGCATAAGGTTTCTCTGTGAGGTTTGAATTATTCAAATGGTTCTGAAAGTATAGCTTTAGTGTAGAGGAATCGACAGAGGTCTACAGTTCTCAAGAACAGCAATTTTTCTGCTAGCTCACAGCTTCTCCATCTGCTTTGTCTTCCTTCCTGACCTCTCCCAGTGCTCCCCAGGTTACACACTGGTAACCTCAAGATGTTGTCAGCCATCTGTATAAGCAAGATATATGCCCATTTACTTTCTCTGTTCCTTGAAACTTGGATTGGAAGACAAGCTATTTCCACGTGCTGCTGAACAACAGTGGTGGCCAACATAAAGGAAAATGTGGACATTTGAAATGAGTCAGAATTCCAGTCTGAAACAGACTCTTCACAGGCACATGCCCCAGTACTGGTTCCCACAAGACCCAGAAAGGAGAAAAAAAAAAAAAAACAATAAATGGAGAAAAGCAGATTAGTCTTCCTCATCACATTGTTTTTGCTATCCAGTCTACATAGGAAGAACAGGTCTCAGCTTAAATTACATATTCCACATACCTCTAGCCTTGACACTCATGTTAATGCAAGAGAGTTAGGCTAATGAATATTATTTCTTCTTTCAGCTTCTAAAGGCCTATACCACCATCTTGCCCTTAAGAAACAGTCCATCACTCTTGTAATATCATTTCTCAGGAAAACAGACACTTTTTCTTGCTGACTAGTTTAACAGGTACATGTTTTTTCTCAATCTTAATTATGTTTAAGCAAGCACAGTGTTTATCTCGGCAGGGTATATTTTACAAACTTTATTTACTTCTGCAACCAGAGCTCCAGCACTTAAGCTTATTGCATGACCTCAGCTCCCACTGAGCACATGGACAAGGCCTTAACAGATTGAGGTATTTTGGAAAGGCCCAGGAGAACACTGAGAAGTGAACTCTGCCATGCTGCTCCCAGCAAGACAAAAATATTTAGGTGCTTCTGCAGAGTGGAAAAAAATGTGCCTAAACTGCATGTCTAAATTTACCACCCCCTGCTGTGCCTTTCACACAGTCCCTTAAAAATTCTGGTTTTCAACAAAAAAGAATCCTACTATAGAAAAAAAATCACCATAGATTCAAGGGATTGCAAAAACCATGCTAATAGTCAATTAAAAGGTTCTGTTATAAGTCATTCTGAAAGCTTTAAAGCAGCATAACATTTATTACTGTCAAGCTATTGAATGGAAACTTCTCAGACTCAGGCAAAAGAGGCAGTGTTTTCTCAACACTTCATGCTCTGTTCTGCTATCTTTACCCACTCATCCTCCCTCCCCTATCTTTGGTAATCAGCTTCTAGCACATTTTCCAGCCTGAAACGCTATCATCATAAATGAAAAAGAAAAGGACATTTAGATTATTTCAATTCCCAGTTTTATTTTTGGCTTTCTTGACCTCCTGGCAAGTTGTTTTACTATGAAAATTTCATTAGAGTGTCTATTAAATTCAGAATGGAAGGTGGCAAGGTGGCTACAATCCATTTTAAGGGAATTAATAATGAGAAGGTAATAGTGTGACTGCTCCTATACCAAAACAGCAAAGGCAATAATAGCTTTTTGCACTATGAAGCATCTTTTCCCCCTTACTTAAGGAAGAGTGCTCTTAGATTATTAGTAATTTCTTCATATGTAAAATTAATTTACAATGATTCCACTAAGCCAAGGAATTATGAGGATACGGAAGCAGTATCTTGGCATTAAAGCCTCAAAAACACAAACATACAGAGAAATGAGCTACTTATCACATGGTCTGACCAACTGCAAAAAGAAACCAGCTGAAATTCACTCTGTTATTACTAAACCACGTTTCTATGTCTGGAGGGACTACTTCTATTTTCAGCTTTTATAAAAGTCACATTTCTGACCCACCTGTTACAGTCATGTATATTCTTTCCATTTGTCTTATCTCAAGACTTCCTACAGCCATGCAGCAATTTCCAATAGCCTTTCACATAAAATCACTATGAAACAGCAAACTTGCTACGGAACTCCTTGAAGTCTTACTATGCCTTTCCAAATCAAAACATTGCCTAGGACTTTTTCCATTTGCTCTTCTGGGGAAGGTCTATAGGGAGTAAATCCAGAAAGGAATATTAAATTCTGGCACCACTTGTGGCAGGAAAACCACTGTCACATATAACATCAACATCTTACACAGCAAAAGAAAATACTTGCCACACAATGTAGGGCGCTATACCTACCTCTAAATTAAAAGTTACGTAAAAAGCAATTTGTTCACCATTTTCACGGAGCAAACACAAGCTATGCCTATACTCATAAGCAAAAGGGGACACATCCTGTTCTGCATACCTGAGGACAAGTCACTCAGGGCAGCTTGCATCCACACTGTTAAACCATGCTCCCTTTTCAGTAGTGTAGCTTCGTCCATAGAGTGTAATTTACCGATGTAGACACAGCCCTAAAAGCCAGAACATCAATACAGCACATATTGTAATATGCACTATGTCAGTAAAGGATATTTTCAAATTCAGGGTTGCAGAATACAGGCACATTTCACTTCAAAGCAGAATTGTAAGCTGAAAATATTAATGAAGCAACACGCAAACCAGCTCCAAATCCTTTAGCTCTTTTAATGAAATCTGACAAAAACAGTACTCCGATGTGAAGTTCAATCCTTTATTAAAAGGCTGTACTTCAACTTTTTAAATAGCTATACGCTATTTTAAAGTTTCAATCTAAAAACTGAAGCTCAAGAAGAGCCAGACTACGTTCAGTGATTCTGGTTAAGAGAAGAAAGTGACCCATTACAAAACCATTCCCACCCACCCCCAACACCACCTGCCAAAAACCGGACCCAACAGAAAACAGAAACCAAACCCTATGAACCAGAAGCAAACAAAAAGACATGGCTAGACAAAAGGGTTCTTCTAGGAAGTTGGCAGAACTGGAACTCAGATAACACAATAATGATCAGAAGTCATATAAATGGGACCACTGCAATATTCATGTGGGAAAGATTTCATTTTGATCAAGAGTTCATACATCAAGCGGCAAGTTTAAAAAGTCACTATGTGTATAAGTACATGAACTGTACACACAAAGTGGCATTGTTACAGAAGCCCCAAAACAGACAATAATGTTCCATTAATAGGCAGAGAAAGCTATCTATGCATTTGCAACCACAAGTCAAAGACACAATTTTTCCAGAAATACAGAGGATACCTGCACTTTGCAAGAGGTAGAGGGAAGAGGAAGAGGTAAATTCATTTCTTTTTAATGTTTGATATCACTGATGTGATATATAGTACTATTTTCACAAGTGAAAGCCGCTCTTCATTACACCTGAACTAAGGTACTTGTGCGAAAGCATACTCCATGGGCTCAATTTGGTATCTGTAGACCCTAAGCTCACCACTTTGTTCTTTGAAAAGTTATCAGTTATAGACACATGGTCAACCAGGCAACATATAAACTGAGTAGAAAACATGGTATGGAAAACCAATTGGCATGACTAGTACTAAGCAGAAAGAGTGACTGGATCAATGTGCTAAAGTTGTCCAAGCTTTAAGATTTCGAAGGGAGGTAAGCAATGAAAGCTTAGCAAAATAGTGCAGTCTAGAGAATATGATTATTGCAGAGATAAATGCTACATGAGAAACAAGAGGTGGGGAGGAAATCTTTGCCAAGCTTCTGTGGAAATGGAAGTAAAGGCAAATTTAAATGACTAACAAAGCTAGAGACAAAAATCAATGAAAAATAAGTTAATGAAAAATAAATGAATTCTCATAAGCTGTCCTCCTGCTCCTCTGACTCAAGCAGGAGAAAGAATAAGAAAAAAATAACTTAGGCAATTTCATTTGTAGCAGAGATCCTGTCTTTGAAGCAGTCATGGACTAAAAATCAAGAACACCCCAAATATTCTGCACCCATAAGACTGGATGCTTTTATTTTGTTTTCTTTTCCCTGAAGCAAAAGAAGCTAGCATGAGGTTTCAAAACAAAGTGTTTGGTGGCCTTGGTATCAACTCCCTCAGTTATTTCTACCTATGAAGAAGTTGCTGACCATAATAAAGACCTAGTCTGAAGGTCTTCAGGAACCATTCTTCTGCACAAAGTTAGCCACCTTAAGAAGGAAAAACATTTTCAAACATTCCACAGTGAGACTTTCTGTGCAACAACCTGAGAACTCCTATTCCTTGTCTGTACTGGATATCTGGCTCCAAAGCCAACACTGAAAGAAGATAAACATCTGAGTGACTAGGATGCTGGTGAAACAGACTGGTAAATCACTTGACCTGAAAGACTGTATCGGTCACTATCTCCAGTGCAGAAAGTGTCGCAAATTGCTCATGCCTAAAATACTGATAGTTTAGTAGAAACTCAAAGAGACCCTGTGTAAAGAGTGTTACTGGATGGAAACAAAGGAAGAAATCCATTACCAAGTTAAGCTTCCCCTTCTGGTATTACTCAAGCACATATTTACACATATACACATGGGAGCAGGGGGAATGTTGATGCTAAAAGAAACAAAGTGGCCCATGATGTCTAGAAGTTATAATTCATTTATCTTACCTCACCAGAAATAACATTATGTGACTGCCTTATTAATCTGGTACAAGCAGCTTAGACAAAACAATATAAACCTATAAAAATATTAAGTACTTTGAAGCTTTTCACCAAAATGTTTATAGAATAGGACAACACTATGAAACTGTTCTGAAAGATCAATAGGAAAAAAAAAAAAAAGCATTCAGCTTAGAAGCAGGAAAAATGGGGTTTAGCCATAGCACATTAGGCAACACCAGGTCTGTGGCTGTTGTTCATAATTACTTTTTGAATCAAACATCAAATGCTCCTTGGTCAAATCATCAGCCCTTTCAAAAGTAGTGAGGTGACAGCATGTTCCTACCTCCTGCTTATTAGACATGGTTCTTGGTTACAAGAAGACAAGGGGACAGCAATGCTAGGGTGAACATGACCAAAGGTGGCAGATCACAGCAGCACTCAGATATCGGCATTTGTCAGGGAGCAGGAAAGCAGAAGGTAATACAGAGTTGTCCCTCTGAGTGATATGGGGGAGGTATGCTGAACAGTTACCAAGAAAGATTTTTCTTTCTAATTCACCACCTGGAGCATTTGGTCTTACAGATTTCACAGTCTGGAAAACAAGTAAATGGAGAAATAGCATTTGGCAGGGACATAATGGCCTTGAAGGAGAGAAGCCAGTCTCAGACCACACTTACACTATGATGTACTGCACACACATACTGCAGCATGGTACCGATATTTGATGCTGCTTTCCCAGGGGGTTACCTTACTGATTTGTCTACCAGATTAATCATTCTCAGTTTACCAAGTAGGCTAGTTACACAAGCATTCATCATGTGAGTTTGTTTTACTGGTTGCTTTGTTTTGAACAAAGAATCAGCAATGCTGTTTCAGGATTTCACAAACTAGATTTTCTGTATCTTGCTTAGAGCTTACCAAAAGAAATCCCATCTAGGGCCATTACTTGGCATTCTTGTCAATTCCTACATAAAAGCCTGAACTTAAGAAATAGGGCTGAGAACGCTCAACAAATTAAATCCCATTATGTTTTAGTGTGCCTAAGTGCCTAATTCCCCTTAGTAATCATTTATTTAATTTTCTTTTTGAAAGTTAATATTTAATGCATTTTAAATGAATGCTGTTAGTGAGGAGTACTTTGAATTAGACAATAGGAATTTGAATATGTTTCCCATAAAAGCCTTCAGCAGAGCCATCATCCTACATTTGAGGATAAATGTGCAAATACGCACACTTGCCTTACAGGGTGCGTATAAAATTGCCTGAGTGTTATTTTTGGTCAAGAAAATTGATTGAAAATACTGAGCTTATTAAACATACAGTATTTATCTCAAGAAGCACTACTTCAATAAAATGTACATTATAGAAAATCTAGAGGGACAAAATTATAAACAGGATTAAATAAAATTTGCCATAGACATGAGTCAAAGAGGTAGAGTGGCTATGTGCCCCAGAAAGGCAATAAGCGGTACTTTCACACCTGTTCTCTGGTATGAGAGCACCAATTTCCTTGCATCAAGTTGCAAGAACCATCCTGCAAGTATTACTAGCCTATGTGAGCAAAACCGTATCATCCCTCTATCTCAGACTGGCCATTTTTTATGGTCTGGATATTGCAGTCTTGTAACTTCTTTTTGAGGGAAATGTCTATCCTGCTTTTGCTGCAAAAAACATCCAGTAACAAAATAGAATATCATGTTAAAAAGAAAAAAAACTAAGCCTGTTGCTATCTGCTGTTTGCCTTTGGGTTAGCTTTAGGGCAGGCTTTCCTTTAGACAGCTTCGGGCTAGAAAGTCCTGCAAGAAATATTAAATGTGAAGATATGGATACAGTCCTCGACTATGAGAGTCCCTAAGACACAGATTGCTGAAAGCATTTGACAGAGTGGGAAAAGCTTCACTTTATGCCTGCCTGCTCTCATATTCTTTCCCTAAACGTCAGGAACTGGAAGCTCTGCAGTCCACTAGAAGGCTAGCCCACTAAAGTAGGATACATAGACCTTTGACCTCATTTTCAATTCTTATTTTTCTTCATTCAAATACCAAACACATTAAATAAAATTACAGCCTCTCAAGGAAATGTACAGAGAAGCTAAGTGTTAAAGCACAACAGTAATGAACCTGTTCTGCAATTTTTATTTTTCAAAATAAAACCTTTTGAATCTCTCCTTTTCTATCCTCACCGTAAGCTTAGTATCTTCTTCCCCTAGGAAGATTTTATTTAATCATATTTAAATTCCTCAGGTAGAAAACATGCGTATGTGAAAACCAGCCATTATATTTACCAGTTCCTTAGGGGTTAAACAAAAAAAAAAAAAAAAGGAAAAAAGAAACAACATTTAGCTTGTGCTGTTCTCCAGGGATCATTACTATAGTCTCTTTATTGTCTTTGAGAGTACTGGCCATGTACACAAAACCTAAACCCCTAGGTGAGGTGGGCAACTCATTTAATTATCAAAGAACCAATTAAAGTCTTTAAAGTACCTAGTGCTTTTAAAAACGCAATAATACTGCCTTCCCATCCCTGTACATCTGCAGACATTTGGACTAGGAAGCTTCAGGGTTGTGGGTTTTTTTGTGAAAAAAGTCTAACTGGAAAATGTTAAAGACTTCTCTTGGGCAGCTTAAGCTGCTGCATGTTTTAACTGTTAGTCATATATTCCTATCAGAAGTATAGGAGTCCCAGTGGATAAACCCCAACTGTAGCCAAGAGAAGATCCAAGATGTTTTCCTTTGTTTGCTAATAAGCCAGCTCCCAGAAAATGACCAAGCTTGGGAATTAGGTAAAGCACTGACTTTGAAAAGCAAGCTAGAAAAGATTTTTGCTTGCTCTAAAAAGTTAAATTTAGGAGAAAATCCTACCACTTAAGGATTTATATAAATATTTGTCAGTATGCAAGTTAAAAATAGTTAATTGTAATTGCATCTGTATTAGCATGTCTAATGGCTCATGTGACATAGAATTAACTACACATCCTAAGCACAACATCCAGCATCAGACCTGAATTTCCAGACTAATAGACAGAACCTCTTACCCAATACAGTTTAACTGCAGCCACTCTCTGTGAAGACAGTCTACTATATATTTTTATTCTCTATAATACCTGAAATAAGCAAGAACTGCTGGAGCAAATATACATTTAAAGGTAAAATACACATGGTTTCTGACTGGAACAGTATGCTTAGCACTGCATAAGCATGGTTCAAACTGGCTGTGTTTTTCTTCAACTCCTCTTTCTTGGATTTTAACAAGCAATCTGAAGTTAAAAATAAAAACAATAAAAAGCAAGATTAACTAAACTATGAAGCTCAGATTATCTGGGGCAAACAACAGAAATCCATCTTGCCAAAACTTTTGTACATCCAACAGTTACATATTTCCAAAAGAAAACTGGCTCTTGGAAAAAGTTACACAAAAGAAATTATATACCTCAGTTGGGAAGGGAGCATGCCAGTGTATTGAAGGAAGCAGAAAGCAGGAGCCCTTGTTTCCAAAGAATTCCATTCAGCAAGCTGTGAGCTCCAACGCTGCTGCCTTGACTCACATCACACCCACTGTTAGGTTGTTGTAATGGGACTCCTGTCCTGGCATCTCTTACTGTAAGTACAGTCATGTCAGACTGTTTCTCTTGAACATTTATCCCACCCCCACCCCCCCCCCCAAGTTTCAACTAAATCCCTTCTACAGGGGAAGAGGAGCACCTACCATCAGTCTAGCAAAAGCAGAGCATAGGACTTCTTGAAGAGCCATTAAGCTTGAGCAGCTGTGTGCTACAAAGTCCATTTAGCCAAAATCTACAAAGCATGGGGGCAAGATCTGGTGCCCGTTAACATTCTACTCCTTATGGCTTAGTTATCAATACCTTCAGCTTACTACCCAAATTTGTAAGAGTTCAGGAGATTAAAAGATGGAAAATTTTGGCAGATGGTCCCAGAAAGATCACTGGCAGTTTAGAAGGCAGTTTGTGCCTCGATCCTCTCTTCAGGATACAGAGTAGAGCTACAGCAAAGCTCAACATACAGGACCTTCAGAACAGCAGCCTCCAAGTTACACTACAGTCTCCTTTGTTTTTATTGTATGTGTTCTAATTATTTGAGGTCTTGAAGAGATTTGTGGACACTGAGTTACCTGTTCATTAAAAGCAGCAGAGATGCAAAAAACTCATAATCTAAAAATCACTTTCCCTATGATATCGGTTATATCTGTTAATTTTGTCCATTAGCAAATGAATAGTTAGTAAGGAAAGGTATTGTTAAGTTCATCTAAAGGAAAGCAGCAAGCTTGTAGACAGGCTTGAGGATGCTGCTGAAGGAGCTCAGGTTCAGCTTCTCAATTCACTTTTTTCATTTTACCAATACATAACTGATAATGTCAAATCAGGCAAGATCCCTCCCTTTCCCACCTCCACTGCCAGTCAATGCCCTAAAATTTAATTGAAAAATTCAATTTGTTTAGAACAGGGTATAACAGGTACAAAACCAAAAATTAGTTATCCCTCTACAAGAAAGAAATATTTTAAATGGGTTTTATTTTTCCAGAGGAATAAATGAAAGATATTTAAAAAATTTTAGTCAAAAGAACATACCAGATTCCCATAGTTAGTTCAACTGAAGATTATTACATAATACAAAAATATTTTAACATATTAAGCAAATACAGTTTAAAAGAAAACATTCCAGTGTTCTCCAAAGGAAACAAAGAACATAAGTGTTACTTTATTATTTTCCTGAACATTTTTTGACACTGCACTCAATTTTTTCTGATAGAAGAGAGTCAGATTTTTCAGCCAGGTCCTAGTGATATCAAATTTATTCCCTCCCCACCCCAGCAATGTCTAGAGTAATGCCTGTGAAAAACAAACCTTTGCACTAGGCTTATCCCAGCCATGTCTGACACTTTTACAACAGAATCCAACAGGCAGAAATATCAGCCTTTATATTTACTTATAGACTACGGGCTAGATTAACAAGCTGTTATGGATCAGACTAAGCTGCATGTTCTTGGACTGTGCAATTTCAGCAAATAATAAGGATACCAACCTCTGGAAAACACAGATTCTTTAAAAAGTTTAAGGATTTCCAATCCTGAGCAACTGATCTTAAATGCAGATTAAGGAAAATTCAAAATACTCAAGAACTGACTACGCAGCCAGTCTTGAAGCAGCTGATAGCAAATGAAAACATAGTGATAAGAAAAATGCAAGTACTACATTTATAGTTACATGCCATAGGTACACTTCCCTTCCTCAGCTGTATGCATTGAAAAGTATGACTAATGTTGTGGTGCACCCTTAGTAAGTTTGCTGATATTAAACTGGGAGGTACTGTTGGCTCCCTCAAGGAACAAGATGCCTTACAGAGGGATCTAGGCAGATTGGAGCATTGAATAGTCAATGACATCTACCAAGTACAAATACTGGATCCTTCACCTAGGGCAGAGTAACACTGGACACCAATACACATTGGGAGAGAAGGTTTGGGTACTGGTCAGCAGCAGTCAGTACAAGTCAGCAGCATGCCCTAGCAGCCAAGAGGACAAATCGCATCCTGAGGTACACGAAACACAGCATGAACAGCTGGTCAAAAGAGGCGTTTTCCTGTTGTATTCAGAGTTGGTGCAGCCTTACCTGAGTACCTCACCTGGGTACCACAGGGTGTGAAGGTCCTTGAATATGTCCAGAGGAGGGCCACAAAGCTGGTGAAAGGGCTGGAAGGCATGTCCTGTGAGAAGCAGCTGAGCACTGTGGGCTCATCTGGTCTGAAGAAAAGAAGATTGAAGGGCAACCTTATTGCTCTCTGCAGCTTCCTGAGGAGGGAAAGTGGAGAGGGAGATGGTAATCTCTTCTCCCTGGTATCCAGTGATAGGACGTGTGGGAATGGTTCAAAGATGGGCCAGAGGAAGTTTAGAACATGCATTAGGAAGCATTTTGTTACTGAGAGGGTGGTCAGCCACCAGAACAGGCTTCCAGGGGGATGTTCATGCCCCAGTGTTTGAGAGACAAACACTGCTTTAACTTTTGGTCAGGCCTGAAGTGGTCAGGCAGTTAGACTAGATGAGCATGGTAGGTCTGTTTCAACAAGACATACTCTATTAGATTAATTAAAATACCATTTAAGATTTTAAAAAAGCAGACAGTGAGCTCAAGCACCAGGAAACACTCAAGGTTTCTCCTTGCAGACCTAACTCTGATCTCTGTGTTTATGCACAATATAACATTGCTAATTTGTACAAACACACCGTATCTAAGGAAAGATATCAGGAATCTGTTCTAATATGGAGGAAATAAGATGGAGTTTGTTTTACTGGGAGGTTTTTTGTCCATTTTTGTTGGGTATCTTGAGGCGGGGGGGGGGGGAGGGGGGTTGCTTTGCTTTTTTTTTTTTCCTAGCTAGGACTCTTCCTCATTCTTAAATCATTCTGTCTAATAAGTGATTTAGCAAGGATGGTGTAATTCAAGGAATGATCTGCATATTTAACCATCTAACCCAACTACCCAAGAAGAGATTGTATCCAATTATAGTCATCCCTTTGACTAGCACTTCACTATCTTCCTTCTCATCCTGAACGTGTCATTCACAACCCCCCAGCTTTTCCCAAGCTTTTCTAATTAGCTTTATATTTTTCCTGTGTGTGTTAGCCCTCCACACCTTTTCTCGCTGCCTACTACTCTGTCTTTGCTATTTAAATGTCTTTTTAAAATTACATACTATGCATGAAATCTGACAGCAAAGCAGCAGACAAGCAAGTCTGGTGGACCAGTGCTGTAGGTACTGGTGACAGAGGCAGGAGGAAACTTATCTTTCCCTTGCTGTTTCCCAACTTCCACAGAGATGCAGTAGATGCACGTAAAGGCTTTACTGGAGTAACTGAACTGACAGAGAAGCTGCTGAGTAACTAACATGGTGGGAGGGTGTGTTTTACTGCCTGGGAGGGGCGCAAGAGCAACATATAAGAAGCACAGTAGTGAGGCTGGCTTGGTGCTGAGAACATACACCAGAGTTCAGACCTGTTAGCTGAAGTACACTCACTGCCACCAAGGAGAAGCAGCACTGACCCAGAGAGAATGATTTCAAGAGCATTAAAGTCAGAGGTTTGCAAATAAGATTCTCAGCATCTTTCAGTTACTGAAAGCAAAACTAAGGTTAGGCATCCGAGACAAAAAGCAATGCATGGAAATAAAGAACAAGTTTTACATGACCTGGTGGAACAAATAACATGCTCAATGAAATGCAGATTACTTTCCCTTCCATTTGGGGGTCTTGCCTGCTCATATCAAGAGTTTCTGGTCTCTCACTGACAGAACACTCAAGTACCGAAAACTAAACTCTTCCTACGTGGAATAGCATGCACTATTTTGGAAGAATTAGAATAAAACCCCTCATATATACTCCAATGACACTAAGCTAAAAATCAAGCATTTGACAAGTTAGCTAACTGATAATACAGGCCAAAATATTTCCCTTTAATAACACACAGAAGGAAAGGGCTTGACAATTTTAACCTAATTTTTCACTCACAGGCAGCTCAGGGCACTGGGCCAGATCCTCTGTCCACATAAGTTTCAGTAGTGTTGTGGCCAACTGCTGTTCTGTGCCATAAAAGTTTCAAGTCTCTGATGAATGGAAGTAAATTAATTACAAGTAGGACAGTAGTTTACATGACCCAATATCCGTATTTGTAATAGAGCATGAAGGACTTCAGCACTTATGCCCTGCAAATGGACAATCACGCAAAGGAGGACTCCCGAGTGCCTCAGTATTTCAAAGCTGGGGGATCAAATGGAGATATATCACCGTATTACACCCACATGGTCAAGGAAATAAATCCTTATTTAATGTACCCTTTCTCTGTTGATGTTTCCCATTCTTCTATTTAAAAAGCAAGCAAACCGCTTCGTGAACATTATCTCTACCCCTTCACATCTTGTTCTTCCACCCTCTATTGAATAAGGTTTATTTATTAAAGGACCTATCCAACACCCAATGAAGCCAACACTGTTTTGATTCCTAAAGCTGATATACTAGTCAAACATCAACTCTGAAGTGCATTTAAGATCCCTGTCCTCATAACACTGTGTACTGTTGGCATGCTCCAAAGAGTATGAGCATTCCCACTATTCCTGATTTACAGCAAGCTTCACATTAAGCTTTTTATACTATAAATATGTTCTACCAGATATGATGGAACTACCGCACTAAGATCTATACCTGGACCTCAGATGAGGCTCAAGCTCTTGTCCTCATTCTAGCCTTAAAACAAAGACTGCTCCCTGGCTCAGTTAAAGGCAACACCCTTGTTTAGGTTGAGGAAGTCAGAGATATCAGGTCTAAAACTAGACCAATCCCTAGATTCTTCCATTGGTATTTCAGCTTCAGTTCCGCAAAATAATTCCATTAGCTTTCAAGCATCCCTCTAGCAGTCAACAAGCTTTTTTACCTATACAAAGTACATCTACTAGTAAGCATTTATAGGATGGGCTATTTGATTTTACAAAGTTTTAATTCATCTTAGTTTACACTTTCAGTGGTTAAGATCTCCTGGGCACAGAACTTAGAAACTATATAGTTGCTAAATTCCCTTCTTGAAACATATCCCTGCAATCTTCAGGTTTCCATTAAAAATATAAGACTCTGGAATTCATGAATGTCAGGAAAATCATGACAAACACTATTAAGTCAGTAAAGATTATTTAAAGTTAAAAAGGGTTATGCTAGATTTCTTAAATTATCTGTTGATCTGTTGAGAAAGCATTTCCTTTACAGGAAACAAAAAAAAATTATTCCAACAAAGACTTTATATCTACTTACAATGTAATGATTTCCTCAAGCACTCTCAAACAGAAAGAGATCACAAGCAGACAGGTTTACCATGAGCTCTGGACTATTTTGCACAAATAAAGATCTTTGACTTCAATCAGTTAAGTGAATTCCTATGTTCTCTAAGACAGGTAACTACAGGTACAGCTTAACACTGTAAAATAGTGATTAAGACAATGTCTACTGAAAACAAATGCAAGTCTCAGGGGAAGCAGTGCTTTTTAGCTTTAAGAAAATTACTTTTTTTTTTTTTCTCAAGATAGAAGGAACACACTCATTTTTAAGATCTCATGTTTACACTTGGAGCACAAAAAGCCTTTGTGCAGAGCATTTCACATGGACTTGAGAGATTTAGATCCCGTTACCACACTAGGTACTGTTCTCCTAAGTGGCATCTCCTAAGTGCCTCCCCACACCTCAGGATGTTTGACATGTGCATCAGATTTGTTTTAAATCTTGATTTTAAAATATCTACCCTTCTTCTTAGCTTGGATATCAGTCTTGTCAGACCATGATGAAACAAGACTTGGTTGCCACTTGGCTGTGACATTTCAGCATGTACAAGAAACTTAATCCAAATGAAGACTTGTTTTTCTTTTTTTAAAAAAATAACTTACCAGAGTTCCCCTGTAAATTATAACAACACCTACATTAAAAGTTCATCTCCCCTTCTGCCTTCCAGATCCCAGTAACTCTGATCACAATATTAGGTGATGGGGATGACTCTCTCCTGAGACTGATTTATTTCATATGTGCCACTGAACACATCATCATTTTAAACACGAATAGCTGGAGCTTGAGCACAAAGCCATATAGTGCCAAAGAAGCAGCTTATTTCTGCACAGCAGTAAAGCTTACACTTGGTAATAACTAGCTGCATAACCAAGTCTCTGAAGCAATGACCTCATTCGGAAAGGTTCGGCTTTCCGTCACCAGATCTATGGTCCATCCCTCCATATCCATGAATTGTAAAAAAAAAAAATAAAAATCCACTGTTTATTCAGCTTTTTAAAGGCTGCTGTAGGTGCTGTGTCTTTCTGACAATGCTAACAGCATTTACACGTGGAGTTGTAATGTTGCAGATTCCAGCAGCCCACTGCAGGTTCTCATAAGATCTTGCCTTCAGTATTGAAGAGGTGACACCACCAGTGAGTCTTCCCATACACCCACATCAATGTGCACATCTGGCTTTTTATTAAATGTACTGAGCCTTTAACAGAAAGCCTTTGATCTACGCAGAAATAAATGCAAAAGACAAATAGGAACACAGTCTGCTGTATCACTCCATCCTCCCTGGATTCTGAAGGGAAACAGTTGTTACTTCTCAAGAGTAACACCATTTTGGTGAGTTGACTCACCAAAATGATGTTACTCTTGAGAAGCATGCAACAGTTAAGGATTACATTGCAAGAGTCTCTGCCCTCAGAACCTTGGCATAGACATGAGAAAATACAGTCCTCCTCTACAGGAAAAGTCACCATTTAAAAACAGCTGACAGCAGCCATAGATAAATAAAAGCAAAGATGTCTGAAATCTTCAAATAGCCTGTCAACAGTACTTTTGCAAAGTTACAGCCACTATGGAGCTTCAGATGTACACAGGCAATGTTTTGCATCACTAATCTGAAGTAAGAATGCTGAGTCAAAGCTAATGCCTCAAATGATAAAGCTGAAACCTCACAGCATAATCACCAGATCCAGATGCATCCTACCTGGGAGCTTTCAAGCTGCACATTAACAAAATCACATGTAAAATAGTTAAAAGTCTTACTATTTGATCCATAATGAAGTTTACTACTGATTTGACCTTAACATAGCAGGCTTCAAACAAGTTCTAGCTGGCCCTCAGAGACAGTTATATCTGACTGCTACACCAGCACAAATCCATTGACTCCAGACATCGTTAACAGAGTACAGAACTTATTCCAGAAAATTTAGGAATCAGTCTCAAGACTGTGATACTTCCAAAATTATTGTTGCTCAGTTACCACCAAGAGACTAGCAATGAGCACACAAAAGATAACAAACAGCGATATGGCTAAACTCACTCAGTAATGGTTTCATAACACATGACCTGTGCTTAAATAGGAACCTTGTTAAGAGAATTATACAAAGAATTTCTGAAGTGTTTTCCAGATGTTTGGAGAAATAAGCAGAAAATCCCTTATGGTCTGTTAAGGAAAAAAATATGATACTATTAATCTCCTTTGTTTCAAAGGAAACCATCCAAGAAGAGTCTGTCTTTAAACTAAAAATAGACACAAACACTAATTTTATCATTCTAAGAAGGTAGAGACTGATGATCTGCGTGCACATGAATGTATTTCTTAATAAAAATAAAAAAGGTCAACAGAAAACAAGCAAAAAACCCAAACAATCAAACAAAAAAAAAAAAAAAACCAAACAGAAAAGCCATCAGAACGTACAGACATCAGCCAGTCTACTGGGTACTTTCAGTATTTTGCAGTACTTTCAAAGGAGAACGAAAGGAGAACCTGAGACTGGTATTAAGATCTCCTACATGAAACATTTCAACTTCACACTTTGAAGCTTTTGCTGCCCAGTGCCAGACAGTATATGAGAAGCGGAGGGAAAGCAGTCAGTAACAACTGCAGCAGCATCCAGGGACTCTCCCCACCCCAAGCCTGTGCATATTGCTTTCTCCTTTTCATCCTCTCACGAATCACCTCTTAGCAATAGCTATAAGAATATGAGTTAACCCTACATTTCTCTATCCTGTAGAGACAGAAGATGATGGGTCTTAACTAGGGGGCTGCCTCCTTCCTTTACCTAGCTAGCACTTTACTCTGCAAGGATTCCCATTAAAACCTCAGGGGGCTTTTCAGCAATTAACACAGTGGGAATGGTAGTAATCAGCCCACAGCGGGGTCATGCAACAGCCTATGTACCCACAGGGACACAGTGCAATTGTGCTCATTAATAGAAAGCTTTGGAAAGGCTTGAAAGCTTTCCAAATCTAAAGCTTTCCAAGTCCCTCATAATGCTGTGATTGTGTGCAGCTTCTGGCTAGGAATCCTTACAAAGCTGCATAACACCTGAGCTGGCCTGTTAAAGCATCGAGGAGCAAACATGAAAGACTTTAACCTCCAACGCACGAGCTGCAAACAGTTATCAAGAGACTGCCATTGCCTGTAAAAGACCTTGTGCAAACCCAGGTTTCCTATGTCTGTTTTCATCTATCTCAGCATTAAAGAATTTAGCTACCAGCATGCATTTTTGTCTACAGCCTTCATTTGCAAACATCAGATTCTGAACAAGGCCTTATCTTGTGCTGGCATTTATACTTTTTTGTTTCTTAGCAGCGCCCAAAGCCAAACCCCAGGGGAATCCTTGGAAGCATTTTTTTGTTTATTTTTTAGCACAGACGTACCTATACTGCAAATATTTATCTGCAAGTTTTCAATACTAAATCAACAAGAAAGTAGCAGTCTCATACCTACCAATTCAATGTTTTGAAAAGCAGTAAAAGTACTTTTTAAGTGATTTGAAAGGGAGTATAAAGCATAATTGTTGCAGAGGGAAGAAGAAAATGGTTGTATTTCCCAAAGTCAGGCTTATTGATTAGACTTTCAAGTACATTATAAAGCTAAAAGCTGCATTCAACAGCTGCTGACATTTGCTGACTCTGCAGGTCATTCCAGCAGTACAGCTTATATCTTCACCGTAGAAAAGCCCATTTTCAAGGTCACTGGAACTATTTCTGTTGAACTTTAATACTGCATCTGGACGTGCTAAATCCTGGATATTACACTATTGACTTACAGAAGAATGACTTTTTCAGCTTGACTACATTGTGTTCATTGAAATTTATATGCTCTGCTTCAGTGCCCTTATTGGAGCTATTCAGCAAGAAGAAAGTTCTGGATGTGTTTTGGAAGCATCTATTTGTACAATCAAGCATAACTCCCTTCACATGCATTCCAGCTGCTTTTCTGTGCCAGGCAAGGAAGTACCAGAGCAGAGCTCTTTTCATGTTATCTGTCAGTCTCACCTCCCCACTGCCCCTAAGGACACTCAGGGGACACTGCACAGATTTCTGTAGGGTAGTGCTGCACTTAAAACAGAAACAAGTGTAGTGCTCTTACCTGAAGAATCCGCGTTGCTGGTGCTACCATGTGTTATCTTTGCAGAGAACTGGAGCAGGTCCACAGAGAACTATCACCAGTCCCTAAATACCCCAATGCTTTCAGCATTCACAAGACAAACCCACAGGAATAAAGAGCTATCTAACCAGATCTTTTCCATAACAGAAACCAGAGAACTCCCTGCTACTAAATCCTATTTAAAACTACGTGCCTCTTTGTAGAGGGGCCTGAGGGCAGCTGTAGGCTATGATTGCCTTGAGTGGCCTCAGCTGAGACACTGCCCATACACTTCACTCTCTATCCAGAGCTCCACTTAAACTCAAACCCCACGGCCAGGGCTGGTTTCAGTGATGTTGTAGTATGTCTTTCTCTTTCCTGGACTATCTCTGCACCATGCAGGGCTCATGATGGCCCCTGTTACAGTTCTGCCCTGCTTGTGTGTACACCCCTGACTAATTGGGGGAGGGAGGGGAAAGATAAGGCTTGTATTCTAACCATTAAAACTTGATCTCTTTCATCAGCTAAAGTGACGCTATATGTCACTGCACTACGTGCATGCTTAGCAACTGTTCAAATCAATACTTTCTCTTTGATGAGCTACATAAAGTGACTTTTTGAGACCTTTTACTTTAATAATTCTGCTTAGACCTTCATAAGAGGGGCTGTCGTTGACTTCAGAAATAGAAACATATGTTCTTCCCTGGAGGAGGTGAGGAAAGATTAAAAACCTTGTTACGAGGAAAACTTTCAACAAAATTACACACAGGTTTTCCTCTATTATCTGCTCTGTTCCTGTGGGCTGGTACAATTTCCCATGGGCAGGTAAAACCAGGATTTTTCCCTTCAGCTCCACAGTGAATGATGGGACAAAAATGCCATGTTTCCTTTATGGCAGCTTCGAAATGTTAAATTTGCTCCAGTGATGTCATCTGCACATCACCATACAGCCTTTACTCTTTCCCGGTCCACTAGCTAAACTTCATCTGCCCCGCACAGACATTTCCCAGGGCTTAAGAGGTTTTGTACCACTGGCTGATACATAATACACTGTCACATGGCATCAATTTGTCTATTTTGCCTAAAGTCAAATTGGTTACAAAGACTGCTTTGCTTCAGTAAATTCTCAACACACAAATTTACTATCTCATTATGTTCCTACTCTCTTTAGAGATAATAGTCACATTAAATGCTCATTAATGTTAAAATTAAAGAAAAAAAAATAAACCCTCATCCTACATCTCTTTATTTCTTAAATAGCTCATGCCTTAAACAGTTTGATTTTTATCTCATGTACTTGTCAACTAATAAACTTTGGTTGAGTAGTAAGGAAAACTGAACAATGTTCTAATAAAGCTTTTTAAACAGATAGGTTTTCCTTTGGGAGATAAATCACAGAATTGCTTCCTTTCTGAAAAGTACCTTTTTGAGAGGGAGGGCAGGACAGAAGGGGAGCAGGAAGAAAATTGTAACATTGGGAAATAGGTAGTGATCATTCACATGCCCAGTTTTCCAAGAGAACTGAGACTAGCATCACAGGAGTCACAACTTTGTTTCTTTGCAGCTTTCATATGGAGTTTATCGGTTCCTAGCTGAACACATGTACTTGTGTATTTTTGTTACCGAGAGGTACACAACTTCCATCATAACCCTGGACAGAAGCTACAGCGAGTTGATTTGATTTTGGAAGGGAGGTCTATTTGAGGATAACTCCGAATACATACACTTACATAACATGTCTTGTTCATGCACAAGTGACTCATTGTCCCCTTCTTCAATTGTACTGCCAAGCACCACACTGACTTGGCCATTGCCTCCAGCCAGCAGGTACCTGCTTATGGGTTATAACATGCCTTAAAATCCTTGATTCAGCAGAGCACAAACATGTGTTTGACTTTATAGAATCATAGAATAGTTAGGTTTGGAAAGGACCTTAAGATCATCTAGTTCCAACCCCCCTGCCATGGTCAGGGACTTTATACACAGGAAGTGAAAATTAACCTTACCTTTAGGGTACTTTGGAAACAGAGGGTAGGAAAGGAGTGGTAAAGAAAAGCTACTTGCACATTTCCTAGTTGCTTTGAACAGCCTTGGGTTAACAACTGAAGGCATTTTATTATATAGAAAAACAAAACCTTCAGTTTTTATGCAGAATGACATCAGGATATTTTATGAATGCTAACAGACTTGAAATGGTACATTGTCTTCCCAGAATTAATTTCTTGCCTACCAAATGACTGCCTGCATAATGAATTACACACACAATGGGTTTTCCATTTGTATATATCTGTATATATCTGTCTTCCTAAACAGCACTCAAACACACACACAAAAAGAACCTTGAACATGCAGTATCAAGCAATTTAATGTCCCAAAGTTTAATTCTAGAGCAAACCAGCATGAATCCTGTATCACCTAATCAGACAGCAAGCTTGCTTCTACTGAAGGACAGGGTGCTGGGGTTAAGCTCTGCTGCCATTTGCTCATGAAAGCTTGGGGAGGACGAAGGGAGAAGGAAGAGGAAATGAGAAAAAAGGTCCCATTGGGCTAAATAGAAGCATCTGCTAAAGTAATAACAGTACATTATTTCACACTAGCAGCAGAAGTTACAAGCAGAGGAAACAGGCACTCAATGGCAAAATTCTTCAGGAGTCACCACATCAGGGTGTTTCCAGAATAACTGGAGACGATCTTCAGCCAGGTGCAGTGTAGCAGGAAGACTTTGGTGGCCCTGTCAGCAGGAACAGACACACATATACTTTCAGTTGAGCTTCAGTTCTGGCTCATGTTATGGAGGAACGGTTCTTGAACAGATCTTTCTACATGCAGAGCATCTGCTTTGAGTCTTTACAGGCATAGTATATTTTATACTAGGCCACAGATATAAATAAGCAAAGAGAGATATTAGAAAGTGAGCTGTCTGTTTGGCACAGATTTTCATTTCTGTGAGGCCCTGAGGACCAGCAAAGATTTGCCACAATAGGATGTTGACAGCTTTTCTTCTGCAGTATATTGTCCTAGCTCAATAGCACAAGGTCAGACTGAATGCCTTTTTGCTCCCTTGTGGCTTCTCCTAGGGAGCAATTCCTTAGAAAAATATCCCTTTACTTGACAGGTTTGTAACACAAACAAAAATATCCATCATGGTTGTGGTTATTGGACTGATTGTGTAGAAATCAAAGAGCAGGAAACTAATAGCGTCATAGTCACTGAGCCACCAACCACACCAGTGTAAACTTAAATGTACATGAATGATAGCTGACTGGAGTAGCCTAGAACAATAAATGAATGAACCATTTCTACATTTTTTTTATTAAATCTGATATACCTCATTATACAATTAGCAATTGACTCCTACAGGCAGGGAGTAAGCCAGAACTGCAAGAACTTCACACATTCACCTCTACATGCAAAACCTCAAGTCATTCTGCAGAACAATATCTATATTGAGTGTGATGGAAAAGGAAACAGTTACTTGGAGATTATAAACCTGTTGACAAATTACAGGTATCTTTGTATGTTCTCAAGATGAGCACTTTAAGTCTGGCACTTTTATGTATACAATAAAAAGGGATGCTGCGTAGGAGGTACTGACACATCAAGGCTAAGAACATCACTTTACATTAAAATAGTCCCCATAGACATAGCAGTCGCCTTTTAGGATACATCTGGAAACAAAGGAGAATGCACGATTTTACTTTAAAATCAATATATTAGATACAGAAGTTTCACACAGAGGCCTTCTCTAATGCTCTGGTCTCTTGTGCTCAAGCGGAGCTTCCAACCCACGCAGTTATCTGCTTCACACAACACCTCTCCCAAGTGAGCAGCCGTGCCCTCAGCATGGCTATCAGTATGGCTAGGCATCAGGCTTCAGAAAGTCAATTGTGTTCTAATGTAGTGAATTTTCTGAGATCTCCAGAACAGACCCTGTTCTATAATCTCACAAGTGTGCATAAAGTACCCTTTTAATTTATATGTGCTTTACTTACACACAATCAAGCAAAACAGCAACTTGACCATAATTATAAATGTCTTGCATTATATTAAAGCATTAGTGCTAGCAGACTGTCAGAGAAAGCTAGGTAGATATCAGCCCACCTTTCCTGTAGGTCCAGCTCACCTTCCTTTGTCTTGCCCCGAAGAAAAACCTGTACAGCACATCATGATTTAGGCAACGTCACTGAAAAAGTCTGTCCTTACTGGAGCTGCAGGACTTAAGCTGCAGAGCTGAGCTCCTGAAGGATGTCTACCCAAGACAACCTTACAGGGCAAGATTCTGGTGTGTGACAGGGCATCCTGCCTCATCAGCATCTGACAGTCCAGTGCAGTATCTGTGTGGGGCTAGCTCCCTTGTCCTCCCACTCTAATCCTGAAACTGCACGGAGGTCTACAGGCATAACAAATACTTGCCCACTCATGTAGTCCCCATTGGCCTGGAGCCCTTTTTCAGGCTCAGGGGAGGTACAATGGCAGCAGCATGGCAGCACTAAGCAGCAGCAGTCCTTGAAGGACAAGAAAGCAGGAAAGGCAAGAGCCAGGGTGCAGGAGGGGGTGTCTTGGGGCACACCACACCACCACACCATGCTGGGGTCTTGTCCACAGTGAGCCAGTTGAGAACTCATGATGAAGATTATCTGCTTAATCTATCATTCCAGAGGTGCTTTTCATGAGGAAACTTGCATTCACTCTTAAATAATGCTAGATTTACAATAAAATTGATTTATTTGATTTATTTTTTAAGGGGACTTCTGCCATGTCTGCTGTTTCCTTAAGCAGGGTCCCCATAATCTCTCTTATCGTACCGTATTTTCCAGGATGAAAAATTACGGTTTTTAAGCAAACATGAATGTTAGCCTCTTTACACACATTTGAAATTGTCACTTTGACAGAGATTCTGCTGTTGGTACCCTATGTGAATAAGAAAACCGGAACATCAATACAAAACCATTGTTTTAGCAAGTCCATTTCAGCTTTGCTTCTTGTTCTTCTTGTTTTCTTATATTAGTGAGAAACATGCTGCAGGTGCTGTATTGGAGATAAATACTCAAATGCTATTGTTAATTTTCCCATGAAAGCAAGGCTATGATCGATTTATGACTATGATGTATGTGTATTAGATAAACAGAACCGTCTATATGAAATCTTCTGACTTACATTTTGTTTTTAATGTCACCACAATGCTACTGTTTCAAAAGAATTTACAAGCTGTTTACAGAAAGTGAAGTACAAGCCCATAACACAATCTAGCATTTATCCAGGTCAGATTTGGAGGAAACTAATCCATGCAATCCAGTTATATTGAACTGGAACAAAAAACTGAATGCAAACAGATGGATATAAATCTATAAGAGAGATTTTAATAGATGTACTTATATTTACTTTATTCAAGTTAGTCAACCAGAGTACAATAATGATCGTGCTATAAGTACCACAATTGAAAATATTGGTTTACTTGCATTAAATATATTTAGAGGTTTACAGTGGATTTATATTGATCTCTGGCCTTCACAAAAACAAAAACAAAACCAAAAATGCAGAAAAATAATGGGCACTATACAGTGATAGTGTACAGCTGTACATTATCTCCTCCTGGTATGAGAAGAAAAAAATCTAGGAAGTTGGCCAAAATATACATCCATCACAAATACTCTGCTAACATGATTTCACTAATGTGCTCTCAAAGGAATCAGATGGTCCTAATCACAAGAATGAAAGATAAACCTGAGCAAAATCCCAGCAAGGGTGGCAGCTCAGCCTGTGTTTCTGAGAGATGCTGACACACTCAGGGGGAACAGAACCTGCTCAGCATAGCTCAGTGCTGGGCCTTCGGTGGACAGGATTTGTTCTCCTGGAATTTTTTCTGGGCTTCAGAAAATTTAACAGGTTTTGGGTTCATCTTCTTAGTTTACACAAAAATACTCATATGAGTTCCCCATCCCAGGGACTCTCAGCTATGCTATATTTGGAAATAATGTGGGGCCCAGTTCTGGGTGTGATTATGGCCAAGCAAGGCTTTGTGATGAATCTCTGCTTGAATGAATAGGCTTTGGAGGAGCCCAGGTGGCAAAAATAAAGAGAAGAAGCCTTACAGTATGGTTATTTTTTTCCACTTAGGCTATACCAAGCACAGACAAGATGCCTTGAAGTCTGGCCCATTTCCTAGAGCACCATCATTCTCAGGCTGCACTGGTACATGCAGCGCGAACAGCAGGGTCAGAGTATTCACAGCTGAAATCACTGAAGGTGAACTGGCAGCCACTCTAAGAGCAAAGTTGCTGGTACAGTGCTCACTCACAAAATTAATATGTTTGAAACTTATTCTCCACTCCACCACAACCATATCTGACTGAAAAACAATGGGTTCAGCATAGCCCCAAGGTCTTAAAGGAGTGCACACCGGTATCTTGTATTCTCACTCCAAATAGAGAGTAGATATCAGCATCCCTACATTAATCTATCCTGAATCAATGATCATCAGCTCCAGTTTTCTAGTTCCCCTGTTCTACTTTATCAGCCTGTCTTACAGAAAGAGCTTATACTTATTTGTAAGCAACCCATGTCCCTGTTAGAATTTCTGGTTCAGTCCCACTCTCTTCCCCCCTCCTCCCACTTTTTTATTTTAGATCTGCAGATGTTTTCACAGACAGGGAAAATTTTATCCCATTCTTCCTCTAGATGACCTTCCACAATTCTGGCTTATCAGATGGTGTGCACACTTACATACAAAAAGAAAGAATGCAAATGTGGGTCTTGTGTTTAACACTAATTAAATGCATTAGAATAATTCTCTAAGCTTTATGTTCTAGCTTGCATAACTTTAAAACATCTTTAAGCAGTACGTGACTGCTACTACAAGCTACCAGTGCAACGCACCAAGGTTATCATCTTCATTTACCAACCCATGACACTCACTGGCATTGCTAGTGGCAGGAAAGGACAATAAGAACATTAACTTTTCATCAAACAAAATTTCCCATAAATCAAAATCTATTCTTGTTCATGTAATAGAAACAAGTTTAATTAAAACTAAGGAAATGGAATAGAGGAAAGAGTTTGCAAGTTAATAGGAGACCCCAGCCAAATGAAGGATAATTCAACCTTAAAAGTTAAATTGAAATTTCTTAAGATGAAAATCCACAAATTTTGACCATGTTTTCATAGTGTCAGCTCCTAATCATAAATCACAATTTGTGATAGATTTATCAGTCATTCACATATCAACATTAGCAAAGAAACACTATCAGAATTAAAAACTAAAATTAGAGAGGAGTTGAAATTTACCATTACCTTTTGAAACTTCTTTGTCATGTTTTTCATTAGGCACTGATCTTTGGGAAGAGATGTTGAGCAACAGGTCTTAACAACAAATAGTTCAGGATAGTGGTGGTGGCAATGGAGTGGCACAAGGTGCAGTTCCTTGCTAGCAATAATTTCACTCTGGAACAGGATCATCTACACCCACTCAAAGAAAGGCTCTCCTTCTGCCTCAGCTAAGCCAAAAAACTCTCTAGACACCAAGCTCTGACTGCAATTATTTATGACAATTCATATTACTTTGATTTTGTCAGCCTTTCAGAAACGGAAAGCTCAGTCTTGCTCTCTCTGGAAACAGCAGGGCAGAAAATCATCAGTTCCCACATGTTCCTCTTGCTGAAAAAGCAGAGAAGGAAAAAGGAGCAGCCCTCTGGGCAGGAGGAGAGAGAGCAGGGACAACTGCAGGGGTGCAGGAATCAGGAAAAATGATGACACCTAGCTCTGACATACTCAAAGCACAGCTGGTAACATTAAGACTCTTACGGTAAGTAGTAAGTAGCTGTCTTCTTGTATCAGAGCATGCTGCCTGGAGATAGATAAATGCAAAACCTCATCCTCGCTTGCTCCCTTTCTGTCTGCACTTCATCCAGCTATTTAAGATCAGGAATAGTGCAACCTCACTGCCATTAAGCCTGCTTCAAAGACAAATATTACAGACTCAAATAGTATTTGACAGCAATAAAGACTTGCTTACACAGAAAGGAGTTACAGGTGAATCCAGAATAATTACTTCCAGACCACACAGACCATAGACATTCATTCTGGAATAAAACTGAGAAGTCCATGCATGAAGTGTCTAGTAGTCCCACCTAAGCTCTGAATCCAGTATCTCTTTTCCTCTGAATTAGCTCTATAGCGCAGACAAGGCTACAAAGTTAAACTGCGGCTCAAAGAAGTCAGGAACAAGTGACAAAATTGCTCCTTAAGGAATTACACAGGCTTTTTTTTTTTTTTTTTTTTTTTTATTTAGGCTAGCTTTATTCTAACTTGCATAGCTTTCATAAGAAGAATTTAATAAACTAATCCAGTCATCCAGAACTTTTTCTGTTCCTTTTCCATAAGGCTGGATTCCTATTTGCTCATATCTAGCAAGCAACTTTGTACATGCCATTAGATTTTGTGTTTCTGGCTCCTGCTTCAAACTCCACACACTTTATTCAGTCACCTTCAGGGCACTTATATGATGGTTCATTGCATGCTTAGTACAAAGACTGCTGCAGAAAATCCTCAAATGACTTCAGTTTATGAATTTCCTCAGTAGAGCTGGAATTTGCTCTGGGACCATGTCATTTGCTCCCCAGAAAATGCTGCTTCTGAGTACTAGCATTGCAAATTTGAACTCCAAAAGTGACAAAGTCAGAAGAGGCAATTTTGATCTATGACAGGATCCACCACAGGGACTCTGCTGTATATACTCATTCCTCAGATGGGATACAAAGATCAAAGAAGCAGTGGCAGTCTTTCTTATTCTGAGACATTAAACCTAGCAAAACAAAGACTGAAGAAATGCAGTTGCTATCCATAAGAATAATGGGAGAGAAACCCTGAGAAGAGAAATTCTGCATTTAAATTCAAGTTTAAGGTGGAACATGAACAAATAGGTATAAAACTAGCCACAAACAAAATTTGGGGTGAAAGTTAGAAGGTGGCTTTTCGGCTGGTATAGCAGCTAGCTTCCTGAAGAGAGCACACAGCACATGGGACTCAATCTCTTTTTGATCATATGACAGCACTTCTAGGGTAGCAGGAATTTCACTCAAGAATTCAAAAGATATTAAGAACCTTTTCATCCTCTGGACAGTTCTAAATCCCCTTTCCATATCTGTTGGTCATCTCAGGCTATAATAATGTATTTTGAAATACGAGATTGTTAAATAGAAAAACACCACTCTTGTGGTTCAAGCAAGGACTTGAACAGAATTAGGTCAGGTTTAGTCAGAGGACTGGGCAGACCCATCATCCAGAGTAATGACTGGGTTAAGAGTGGCTCTGTACCACAGCATTTTGCTTAAGGAGTGTTTGAGTACCTACTCAGTCACTTCTAGACTTGTCAGAAGAGACTGAAGTGGCCACTGAAATGGACTAAAAGCCCACTTAGAAATGAATGGTTTTATTTCTAATAATTCATCTAATTTAATTTCTAATAATTCATCTAATAAGATGGAGCTCTATGCTGTACCTTTTCTATAACATCACATAAACGTTGTGTCCTCCACTGCTTTCCTCCACCCACCCTCCCTAGGACTGCTTCTTCAACTACAAAAATCTCAGAATTCCACTTGGTGTTTTGAGGCAGAAAGATATTATTTGTTATTGCATGTGAATACATGTTTTTGTTGTGGGTGGAATATATTCAGCCCCTCATTCTTGGAGAATTACTAAAAAATAAGGATACCTGGGGAAAAAAAAATGGTGGGTTTTTTTTTTTTTTTCCCCACAGCAGCTGTTAGTATCTGAAAAACTAAGGGTTTGTTTGCAACAGTATAAAATAGAAACATGGCCACAGATGCTGCAGATATGGAGTGATGTTAATTTAATTTCATCATGGTTTTCTCCTTGTCTTACATATTTTGCCATAAAATTATAGGGCATTTATGATGCTGCACAACTTACGTTTTCTATACATACAAAGCTTCTAAGGAAAATTAAGCTGAAAAAGTTCTGTTCAATTTTTAGAAGATGGCTCCAGGGAAAATAACTGATAGGTACTTTCATTACATTCAAAAAGGAAAAAGGGAGAAAAGGCAAAAAAAAAGAGGTAAACTTTTTTTGATTCTCTAACTGAAAACAACAGTCACAGAAATAAAAAGCTCAGCTTCTGGTATCACTGCGTACTACAATCTTATCCAATAGACCCATCAAAATCAATTTCTAATATATTAAATAATGAAAATCTATACTGAAATGGTCTGAATTACACTCATAAAGGTCAAGAAGTTCCAAGTTGAGGCTAGATGTTGTCTTAAGCTCTCCTGGTTGTGCTGAGAGGGCAGTAAGAACGTTACGTTCCATTCCCCCTGTTGGCAGATTTCTCCAGTACCTGGCTATAAAATGCCTAGATCAGAAACACCCTGTGGGATTAAGTCACTAAACTTTGCCTGAGCTCAGCCAACAGACCCACATCTTGATCCAGTATCAGCACATTTGAGAAATAAGTTTTATGGTTAAATTGAAGAACAAGGACTGATAAAGGAGATACTGAAGTGCCTAAAATTAGTGTTCACGTACAAGAATTACTGTAGGTTGCTGCAGTTAGCACAATTACAGCTTACTAAAATAACATCAATGTAAGTCTAGAAAAATGTGAAACTTGAGACTTTGTAACCTTAGAAGAAGACTCTTTTAGAAAAGACGGAAGGTGCCCCTAGATAAAGCTCTTGGGACATTCAGCAGCTCTTCCTGTTCTTCCAAATCCTACTTAACTTTCTTCCTTGATCATCCACATGAAGAAACTTTGTCTTCAAGAGATGTTTAATTCCAAATAGTTTTTCTAGTGGTTGGTCACTGCAGGATTGCTGTCAGGCCTGTGCTAAAACAGCAGCAACTCATGGTCACAGTTCATTAAGGTTCTTCCTTTGGAAGAGTGTCTTCCTGCTGGCATAGATGGGATCTGCTGGGGCAGGTCCCTGCTTTGCTCTATGTATGAATAAACCTAGCCTGCAGTGGAGTGATTGCAAAGAGATTTAAACCACAGTACATCGTATGCAGGCTAGGTGCTCTCTCACTGCATAAAAAAACCACCAAGTTGCACAGCAGAATGGAAGCAGGGGCCAAGCAAGTTCCTCATCGTTTCAAAGAGCAATGCTTGGTTTGCAGGCTTCTACCTCAGACACTTCACAGGCACCTCTGGAGAAAAGAGGACTCCAGCTTTTCAAGGAGTCTAAGCTGTGATTGCTGTATTTGGTAAAAAGCTCCAGTAAAATAAATCTCCTATCTTAAGTGAGCAGGCTCTTGTTAACTATCCTCCAGATTACTGTCCTGGAGTTAAATTCAATTTAGCTCTGGGTACCTACCTCATCTTTTGCAAATGATAGTATGCCTCTTCATATTAATTTAATGATATCTGGTTTTAAAAAGCATTCATGTGAGAAATGCATAAGCAAGAGAAATTTGGGCACAGTAGATAGTCTAGACTAGGAAAGGCTCAAACCTATGACAGCTTTGAACACAAATGCAAATAAATGTTCCTGACTTGCATTAGAATCAAATAGCCTTTAATTTTAGCTAAAGTCCTTGATCATATTGAATATTAATGTTCATGGCTAGAAATGGCAAGTCTGAGACAGTTACCATCTCTCTTCAGGCTGCTTATATTGGATTCATTGCCAATTTATCATCAACATAAAGGCAGAATTCAATTCCATCTGTGAGCTTCAAAGCACATTAGATTTGGCATACCTGATGAATTACAGATGAGCAGGAACTGGAGTTACCATATTAGAGGTTAAAGGCTTCTGGAGGCTGCAACAATTTTATGATATTATACAATATGGATAATAATTATAATCGTCAAATGTAGAGTTTAAACAGCTCCTCAAAGGAAACAGTTACATAAACTTGGAAACATACTATATTTTTTAATCTCAAATATCATATTAGAAGATTGTTTTAGGGATTTCTAACCACTTCAGATATAATTCTTGTAGATTTTTTGAGCTTTAACTTGATATTATTGAATTTATATTTCTTCCCAAATGCAAGTCACAGATCTTAACTGCAATCATTGGGCCAGACTGGGCCACCTTAACAATGTTAAACAGCCAGGGAAAACAGCAAGTAAGTCAGAAGAGAAAGACAACAAGATGTGAGTAGCAGGGGAGCAGCCTCGCCCATTATAGGCAGAACTATACATAAAATCTTAAGGATTCTGCTTTGTTTATACACACAGAGGTTCAGTAACACAAAAGCTGTTAATTCACCTTTTTCCTTTGCACAGCAAAGAGTTAGGTGAAGGAGTTGTTTGTGGCAAACAGCTTTCCTAGCAGGCTGCCCTGTAAGATTATAGAAGATGGTGTGGTACCACATCAGCTAGAATTAAGAAGCAATAGTGCCTCTTACTAAATAATACCTGACTCTGCCTTTTAGGCTTATTGTCTGACCCTATCTATTATTAAATGCTTTGATGCTTAGAGTAGACATCAAGAAATCATGGAAGGAGGTAACAGTAGGGGATGGGAATAAATTAATCACGTATAGCTATGTGAAGCCACCTTCTAAACGGAAAATCCTTCCATCAGTATTTCTTTCTCACCATTATATTTCAATTTGAGACAAATACAATGGCTAGGTTTTGCATAAGCAGGGAGGCAGATACCACAATGCAATGTAACAGGCAAATAGAAACACAAAAAATTAGCTCAAGCCTGTCACCCACAGTTATATTTGTGTGCAATCAGATGGAAGTGTCATGTCTGATCATGGTTTCTCTACGTATGTACATACACTGATTTCTGAGCTTTGGAAAGCATTAGTTTGCCCTTTAAACTAAACCAGGAATTAAACCTGTGGTTGTATAAAGGTCACTGAAGTGTAAATATATTTACCACTCTAGAGCTAGACCTTATGTAAAACTACAGAGTGAAAAGCCAAATTCAACTGAATTATTTATAAAAAGTGATCAATCTAGTATTTTTTCTCTCTGGAAAATACTATTACATTATCAACCACTGAATAAATACTTTGTGCATAATTTAATTAAATGAATATAAAAGTGACAATACAACGTACTTTACACATAATGGAACAATGTGACTGGGAAGGAGTCACAAAGTTACCAGAGTAGAGAATCAAAAAGCACATGCCATCTGATCCACAACTCCTATTGCTCTTACTCCCTTTTCCTCTCACACCACCCACTGAAGCTTTATGCACACAGTAGTCTTAAAAATATCTTCACATGGAAACCACATATAAAGGCAGATATGAATAAGAGTTTCATGTTTAACAGTCAGTTCCAAGAGAAAATTTCCAGGTAAGGCATCACATTTTACTACCAGTGCATTTCAAGTGGACAGGAAAGGTTGCTTCAAATGAAAAGGGTGGACTGGCACATAAATTGGGAAGAAAATTGGGGCTAATCCCACAGGTGTGAATAATACAATTGACAGAAAAGTGTAGAGACGTAAGGGATCTTAGAAGTAAGAGGGGAAAAAAGCCTAAGTGCAACACAGTTACCTTCTACCTCCACCTTCTGAATGGAAGAGGAGGAAAATAATTTCAGCAGTGGCAATTCTGAATGCAGTGGAAGTGAGCAGAAAGGAGTAGGATGCTGCCATTGAAAGGGCAAATGAGAGTTTATTTGTGTTAGATTTAATGAAACCCTAAAGTCTTTTTTCTTCCATTCACAGAGAAACATATTCAGTCAAAGGCATTCTTCAATCTGGCACTAATTTATCCCAGTTATAACTCAGTTATGTTACTAGTGGTTGGCCACTCATTAAACTTTTTTGGGTGAGATGTAAGAAAGGAGATGCAAGGATAGCAATGATTTAAAATATAAATGAGATACAAAAGCTAATGTAACATTTGCAAGATTAAAAGCTGAAAAAGAAAAACATAAAAAATAAACAGAAACAAGCAGTCAGAGAGTATCTCCCACCAGTCTGCAAAACAAAACCAAAGCTGTAATAGATCTATAGAAGCTAAGATAGAGAAACAGTCAAGTAATACCATATTTTCAGGCTATGTTATGTAAATAAATGATGTTCCACTTCCATTTTTCTTCTTTAAAAGAGAAGTGTGGATTTTTAAAACACAGTAGAATCACCATACTTGCTGTGATTTGTTGTGCTCTAGTGTCCTCCAATGGACACTTTTGAAAGCAGTTGCTCTATAATGTTTTAGAATTACAGCTGTGCCTCACTTAATGGTTTTTGTATGGCATTATTGTAAGATATTGGGAAGAGGAAACAATATAAGATTTTAGACTCTTCATCTTTTTTCCTATAGGTAAACTGACATTGACACTACCAAATTATCTCATCTTCAATTAAGGAAGTGAGTGTGACCTTCTGTCAAGTTGCAGTAATACTACCTGAGGATTCAAGTTCAATACTGACTTTAGCCATTCATTCATCTTGTGAACCCACAGAAGGATTAAAAACAATAGTATGATGAGAGTGTAGGCAACCCTCAGGACCTATGTATAGGACAAAGACCCCCAAAGCAAGATTTAGCAGTCTCTGAAGATGCATGGCACAGCTGACAGAGCCTCTGGAGCTACAGCCTCTCCCCCTTCTTTCCAGCTGGTAAATGTGAATAAAACACCACTGAAGAAACATTCAATACTTTCATAGCTAAGTGAGAAAACACTTAAGTCAGCACTCATTTACATTGATTTAGTTGATGACATACTGCTGTCACTTGGAGAAGTAGCAAAAAATAGGGATGGTTTAATTTCTTTTTGTTTTTCAAGGACCTAGCTATAAAACTAGCTCTCACAATTTATAATCTGGAATAATAATGCTCTAAACAGCTTTTCTGGATACATGGCTTTGCTTTAGTCATTTAAGGCTTCTCTGCTTGTCAAAGTTAATGCACAGTAAGCTGGTACAGCAAACTTCTGTCCCTGGGTCAGTTGACAGCTCTCACAACCTGTGGCTTTCCTGACAACTGAGCCTCATCACTGTCAATGTCTTCAAGCAATTGCAGCTGTCTTAGTCCTGCCTACCCCACTCCCTAATCCACTCTTTGCATCAACCATCTCCTCCTGACTATGCTCGCTACTTTCAAATACTTCCAAACAACATCTTTGTTAGGATAAGCTTAAAAAACAAGGATGCAAGGATACAAGTGTTATGCAGCCCAGGATACAACAGACTTTCTGGGCTGCAAACACAAATTGTCAGCTCATACCCAATTTTTCAGACCCTAGTATCCTCAAGTCCTTCTTCACAGGGCTGCTATCAATCCATTCAGCCCTCAGTCTGTGGCCCCCACTGCTGGGCATTACCCAGACAAGGCACAGGACGTTTCACTTCACTTTGCTGAACTTAATGAGATTCACAGACTTCTAATAGCTTAACATGAAAACACAGCTTTCATTGCAGAAAATCAAGGCTCAACTAAATACACACTTATTTTGAAAAGAAGAATCCATTTAAAGTTGAAGACCACAGCAACCCACTTAATTCAGTGCCTTGAAAAACTATGGCTGTTTCATCACTATTTCCTGGATTTAAAGTATCAATAAAGAATTCCATATATCCCATTGACTGATCCATTCAGTCATCATCTTACATGCCTTCTCCATAAGTTTCATGTTGCTATTGCACATAAAAAGGAAGACTTACTACGTTTCTTTGCTGTAAATTTAGTAACTGCAGATCTTTCACTACTGCTTGGTGTGCTTTGAAGCTCTCTTCCATACAAAGCTATATAACGCCCTTTAGTTCCTTCAAGTACAAAGTTTAGTAATATACTTTAAAGTCCCTTTAAACACAGAGATGTCTGATACATTCTCAGATCCCTTGAAACAATGATCTTGTGTCTAGCTCCTTCAAAGGAGAGTGTCCAGCAGTTTCACATTCCATTAAAATCTAGGGGAGCGGTTGTATGTTATAGATTCTGCTACTCTTAGAGAAAATTGTTTCTAGTTTCCAAATTTTTTAAACAGTTCTTTAATATGGTTTGAATTCCCTCCTATCTTTCATGTCAATCTGGTTATTTTTTTCCTCAGCAAATCCAATCTCTGAATTTCTGTGGGGTTTGGGTATTTTTTACTGATCTGGAAGTAAGCAGAAAGGAAGTTGGACACAAATGCTCTAACAAGCTTTAGATGTTTTTGGACATGTTGCCTAAAAAACCTAAATGATGATTTATCATCCTTCCCAGAAGGATGTAAGATTTTAATAAGCCCATAGCCACATAAAACTTTTACAGAAATGCAAGACTGCAAAATCCATTAACAAAGAAACAAATTCATTTTTAGGATCTGGTCTTCATAGGAGAATGCAAGGTGGAAATCTTGTTTCTTGGACAGAGAGCCAGATCCTAGTATTAATGTGAGTCAGTAGGTTCCTACTGGAAAAGTGTCTGCCCCAATTCCCTTACTTGTTCCCTCAGGTTTCTTCTTAGCAATCAGCAGACCCTGTTTTATCTTTGAAATCCCAATTCCAAAAACCTTTCTGTACAGTAGATAGAAGGAAAACGCCACTACTCTCCCCAAGCCTATTTGCAGCTTACTAAGTGTGTTGTGAATGGATTTATGCTCAGAGAATCTTTTTTCCTTTTCCTTTTTTTCCAAAAGAGCAGAAACATAAGAGCTGTTCAGTGCAGTCATACAAGAGCATCACTTGAGGTAGAGGGCTTTTGTATATTTTACTGCTCAAACCTAGCAAGGCTTTGCACCTTGAAACCAGGGAAAGGGGTCATACATGAGTTTAGCATCCTGACCAAGTCAAACAGCCAAAAACCTTTCCAGTTTAATCAATTTCCCTTATAATTTGCCAAACAGCTTTACTGGTAGCCTTTGCAAGAAGCCCTGGGCCCTGTGCAAGGCTAACAGGAGACACCAGAAGTGATCTTTGGACCCAGTGAAACAGTGTAAGATCACTGGACTTACAGACTAACAGACCCACTCTTGCTGAATAGTCTGTGGGTCTCAGTTAAAGAGCAGAAAGGAAGGAGAGAAATAGCAGCACCAGAGAGAGGAACAACTAAAACCAAGATGCTGTGTCCTGTGGCAGTGCACAAAGTACACCAGTGTCAAAAGGCAGTCCTGACTATCTAAATTATAAACAGGCATGTAGGCAGCCTTACTGGAAAAATATTAAGAAAAGCCTGCCTATTGACATTCTTTTTAAATGAATGGGCTTAGTTGTTCATATTTAAAAGAAGCAACAGTTCTAGGTCAGAGGTTCCCAACCAGTACTAAATTTCCACACACAACTTCAGCTTAGAAGAAACAACAAAACAATACTCCAACATTTTCAGTACAACAGAACCTCAGCTAAGTTCTGCCTCTGTATACATTTATCTAAAAGAGCACACAGACATGCATACATGCAAAACAATATTTTCATTCACTACTACTGGAGAAGAGAAACAAATGTAAAGACTTTCTCCAAATTTTCTGAAATTCTCTGTGGGATCGATAAAATGCCCAAGAGTTAGTCTGAGATGTCTGATTTGTATGTGCCAAGCAGGTAAAGCGCTTTGCAAATCCAGAAAATTACCACCTTGGAAAAACCTGTCAAAAACATTCAGCACTGTTCTAACTTTACTCCTACTCAGGGGCAAAATGGTGTCACTGAAGTTGAAAAGAGCACAATTAAGATAAATGCTACACTTTTTTGCACTAACTCTCTGGTGTGAAACTTTGCCAGTGGCAAGAAAACTGTGCCTCTCAAGACCTAAGAAAGAAGAAACCACAAAACCACAAAACCTCTAGAGACCACTCCTGCTTACAATATGCTTTTCTGTACAGTTTCAGATTATTCTACATAATAAAATCATTCCCAGCTGAGCTATCGCTATCTTTTTGTTTCCTATTACCACTAGACCTGTCAGTACTTTACGAAAGACTTGCTATAAACTGATTACTTTAAAATTTGTTCCATGACTCTGCACGACATTAGCTGCTTGTTCTAAGCCTTAAAAGAATGCCAGATTTACAGGCTGTCTTCAGTAATTGCCTATTTTACCTACATCAGCTTAAACAGATACAGAGGATAAGTAGTTTTAATATGCTCAGTGACATAAACATGACTCATCTTTGTAGAGGTCTTAGTATCACAGAGCAGAGCTCTTCCTGCTGTTTAAAAGATTATGTATCAAGAGTCTTGGATGTACAAGTAGTTCATTAAGATTACAAAGAGATGCCCCTTGAGAAGGTTTACAGTTGACTGGTGTAGAGATAGATCAGTGTTCTGGAAGGAAAGTACTTTGGGAGTAAAGTTATCTTCTCTTTCAGTTATCAGAAAAGATGCAAATCTGGACTTAAAGATTTGCATGCTGTACTAATGTAAGGTGATGCAAACAAGGAGCTGTATGGTGCTTCGATAGTGTGGAGACAGCCAAAGGACTAACTATAAATGGGCATTCCTCAACAGATACACTGTACCTTAGCTAACTTGCATTATGTAAAATTTTTAGAGTACTTGGGAGTGCAGGACAAACATATACAAATTCTTGGTAAGCCAATCTCAGTGGTTTAATCAAAATTAGCTGTGCTGGTCAACAGAAACATTGGTTAGCAATAAAATTCTCATCAAAACCAAAATTATAAAAGCATAGCATAATGTTCCTGTCCCTCAATTTGGTCAGTGTGATATCAGTAAAGGCAAGTATAAGAATTCTATCATACAACTTCCTCTAAAGCATATTCAGGAGGGAGCTGGAAGTGCTGCAGTGAGCTGGGTCAGAACAAACTGCTGAAGATTTAGAACCAAGATACAGTTTACAACCCGAGTCCTCATGTGACTCAAGTTATAAGATTATCACTGTGATAAATCACCAGAACTACAGAGCACACAATATTAGAGAGGGATTTATGGTACACTTGTTATAAAAGTTGTAGACGCAGAAATACTAAAAATTGTTTTCTGTTGGAAATCTGAATGCACAACATAGAACAAAGATATTCCATATATTAAAGGAGAGTATTATAGTCATTTCGAGTTAGCGAGGTGAAGCTCATATGAAATCATCTAGCTCTTTGGATTTGGTCTGCCAAGCAGTGAGCAATCAAACTGCACAAGATATTGTTGCTCTGTAAAAGTCTGTTCATCTGTCATATTTGGCAAGTGTTAGTTGTGTCATATCTGTTTTTAACGTGAAAAAAAAAAAAAAAAGAAAAAAGCTGGTTATGACAGAAGCAGCAGCCTCCTGCCCTAATAAAAGCCAGGCTCTTTTCCTCTCATCAGAACTCTGCTTTTCAGCATTGGAGGCAATTTGCAGAGAGCAGGAATTAGGAGCTGCTGCACAGCTGCAGCCATATACCTGTCTGTGGTCACAAGGAAACACACTTGTCTTGCCTTCTATCTTATGTTATCAATGTAGAAAGTGTTTTTGGGGAGACATATCAAACTTCACACCATGGATAGTCTTCAAGATCTTGACTGAAAAATGCTGAGCATTTCAGCCCCAGTGCAGCAAAGCACATGTGTAATTTCAGGAATGAAAAGAGTACCACTGACATATATATATATATATATAGTTAAAGTGTGTGGAGAGACACCTGGAATGGCATCTTTACCTTACATGCTTCTGAAGTGCTTGGCATATGATAAGTACTTGGTGTAAACAACAGTCAATGCACATAAGAATTTTTCATGCCTTTAATTATATCCAGTACCTTCAACATCTTGCAGGACTAAACCCTCAGAGAAAAGACAGGAGAAGAGGAGATTTTGACAGAGTATCAAAGGGATAAGAAGCTGTATTTGTGGGAACTGGAATCACACAAAGACTAAAGCTGACTGAACAAAAGCTTACTGGAAGCATTTGAAGAGCAGTCATAATATCCACAATACAGCATTGTTAAGTCCTAATTTTGTCATGTCTCAGCCTACACAATGTTTTCCTTGAAAACTCTTATTCTGAAAAAGAGACACACAGGCAAGGATGTGAAAAAGCAATCTTAGCCAAAGGCAACTCCTCACAAAACAAGTGCTTGAGGACGGCTGGAAGGAGGCAAGGGAGCTCTTTCTTGAGCTCTGGGATGGATCTGTGAGGGTTTCCTCACTTCCCCTCTAGACCAAACCAAAGTGCTACTGGGACTTTCACCCTGCAAATTGTCCTGGTGCAGTTCCAGCTGGGCTTTGTGCTAGATTGTTTGGATGATTACAACCTTAAACAGCACTTCAAAGGGGCAGCTGAAACTTAACCACATGGAAAAGTGTAAATACCTTCACTCAACTAAAGAAAGGCTGCATGTATTTGAAGTGAAAATGTGCAGGTTTAATGCAAAGCCATTCAGCAATTAGTAAAGAAAATAAGTGTATAATTAATGTTTGAAAAATACTTTGCAGTAATTTTTATGATTCTTTTTTTAAGTACATATTAACAGTAGAAGGACACAGAGGACAGACACCTTGAAAGGTGGCTTTCCAAAGGCATTTCATCAAAGAAGGATTTACAGCTGGGTGCAAAGTGAGATCTCATTCTCAGACAAAGAGAAACATTGCAGACTAAGAAGTTATTTTAAAACCCTTCTCCCCACAATGGTCCTTATGTATTGTATTAGCACTCCACATGCTACAACTAATTTAATAGGCATTTCAACCTGCAGGGAAGTTAAAGAATACTGCAGCTGGTGAATATTATCATTCCTACTCCTCATCAGTGATTTTAAATGTTCTAATCATGCATTATCTCATCTAGCTGACAAGATATCAAGGTAGCTCCTCAAACATGTTTCTGGTGCTTTACAGATTTGGAGAGCTTTCTTCTCATTCTGCAATTGTACAATTGATGGAAGTCTGTTATGGAACACAGTTTAAACATTGGAATAAATTTCTGGATTATTCCTCTCTATTCTTGGGCACATGAGCTTCAGGATTAGGGCACAAGAAAACAGAAACCCCACCTTTATTTGAAAAGGTCTTTAACGTTCCCTCCCACAGGACCTAGGAACCATCAATCTCCTCTGAAAAGAGTCGGACCAGTTATGAAGGATCAATATTTAGAGACTTAAATTTTAAGAAGATTTGGTCATTCCCTCTCCCACCATACATAAAGGACTATTGTTATTTCATGTAGTTACATGAATAAATCCAGTTTCCTTTGAAATCCTCCAATATTGTCTTCCCCCCACCTCAGGTGTAGTGCAGGATTACAGAGGAAAGAGGAAAAGTCAGCTACAGAGTCAAAATAATGTTTCAGCAGAAGAGGCCAGCAAGTTCACAGCCATTCCAGCTTTGTAACAGCTTCTGCCCAGAGCACTGCCTTGACATAGAAGCAGAAAGTACTATCTTCAGAATCTCCAGTCCCCCATATTTCTTTCCTTGGGTAGGGTGTGGGTGTTTCTAATTCCCTTTATCTTTGACATAGCAATCTTACCCACCTCTTCCTTTGCTGGGGTGGAGGCACAGGGGACACAGAGATACTGCTAGGTGAAATGGAAAAGGGGGCAAATCATAACGGTACTTTCCTACTTCCTACGGCTTTAGTTTCTACAACCAACAGTCTGAAGAGTAACAGAAAGGATGAACAGGAAACTGAGTGAAAAAAATAGATTTTACCCTTGAAGAGTGATTGTATGAGTTTACAGTCGTCCAAGTTTTCAAGACTCCAAAGAAGGTAATGCCTAATTTTTAGAATGTGAAAAAGAGGGGTAAAAAAGAAAAGGAAAAAAAATACCAAGATCTGTTTATCTATTCAAAGGAACAAAAGAAAAACAATCCTCCTTTTTTCTTCCGTTGCACTTCCAAGGTCAAATACAGCTCTTCTGCAACAACCACAAACACACACCTAGAGAGCAGCTCCGTGGCAACGCAGCACCTGCTGGTAGGAATTCTTACTGAAATCCTCTCAAAGTCACTGAAACTGCTGGATTCCAAGATTTGTAGCAGGCACGCTGCATTGGCAGGTGTGCCAGGCTGCAGTCCAGCACCACTTGATTCCCAAAGAATGGAGGCCTAGGGGAAAAACTCCAGATTGGGCACAATAGGAATGGAAAGCCCTGCATTCATGTTGCTCTGTGAGGTTCACAAAAAGCCTTACAAACATTAATTAAGAAAAAAAAAAAAAAGAAAGAAAAGAAAAAAGCCTTTGCAAATCTAGAAGCAGAAGGGTAGCCTTTAAGGGCCATGAGTTCAGTGGCTGTTGCACAGAACAGCAAATCTATACAGCACACAGAAACATGGCGTAAGTCAAGTGTAAAGAAGTGAAAGGTATTAAATGACTCTGTAGTAGGGATTTCAGTAGAGATTTTAACTGCTTGAGATGGATTGTGTCTGGAACAGAAGTATTAACACCCGTATTCTTCCTAAAACTGCAAAACCATCTTTATTGACCCCAGGAGATCAGTGCCTTTCCCTATGAAGCCCATCTACAGGTCATTAGCACACTACTATTTATCACAAAGCTGTTTCTTTAATGACTTGCTCGAAAGGGTCGGCACACCTCTGCTCTCTGAAAGATCCCTCAAGAATTAACATATTTGAAGACTTTAAGCACGGAACCAAAGATTAATTCTTTAACCTGAGAGTCATTACGGGCTGCTTAAATGATTCAAGTAAAGAGAAAAAGGTTTTATGAAGTTCTTACATTTATACAGAATAGCTATATTGGGAAAGCTTTCTTTCTTTTAATTAGATTAAACTGCCAAGAAGCAGAGGCAGAAGGCACTTCCCTGGCCAAATCTCCTCACTCCTATTCCCCATGCAATTCCACCAGTGTAAATTACTACCAAGTGAAGTGGAGCCTTCTATTTGCTCAGCTGCACACTTGCATCACTTCACGTTTCTGTAAGAGGATCCTCCAGTCTAAGCTAAGGTTTCGAACATCCCAGATCTGTGGAATTAGGACTACCTTGCATATCTTGGACAGTATATGTTACTCAGTCTATTGCTGCATCTTAATAAAAGACTGTATTTTAATCAAAAGAATGTCTGCCTTTCCCACAATTTATTATTATTTCACTGGAATCCAGCAATAAGGCTTGCATACAATTTATTTTTTTTAAGTGTACAGCAGTTTGCAATTTCTGGTACTGCACAATTTATGTTCTGCCTCTGGCAATTCAAAAATATATAATTTATCACCCATAACTGCTAATTTAGAACAGGTTCTGTGCTATGTTGCTGCATTTACCACACCTTCAACCAAAGTTACTTACTCAATATTTTGCTTATATTTAACCAAAATTTGCTTTGCTTTAACCAAAGTTACTTACTCAATATTTGCTAATATTGCAGCAGATAGAAAAAAAGGCAAAAGGACAAACACAAATTTTGCAGGACTCACATTCTAAGCCCAAGTTCCAATTTGAATTCTTGAATCATATTTAGTTTATTTAGGTGAAGATTGCTTACTCACACCCATGGCCAGGACACTAAAAGCTTGGATTTCTAGAAGTGATTCTTACTGCTAGTCATCCAGTTGAACTTGCAGCAGCTACCCTTGCAGCCATCATGTGTGTCATATTTCTAAACTGTCTCAGTAAGGTCATGAGCTCTTCCTTCTTTTTGTGCCATAAATCTTGTTTTAAAGGGGTGTCTTGCCTTATAACCCAAGTTGAAAAATGTAACATTCTTCAGAGCCACAAGTATGTAGAAATTCAAGTATTTATATAAATAAGGCTATTTGCAACTAATGTCATTTATCTTAGCCTTGTCAACCAAAGATTACAAGATCACAACCTCTTTTGGTGTTGTTTATAAATTTAAAAGTAAGAGATTTTTTCATTGATCTGACCTGAGAGAACAAAGCCACTTCATTAATACATTATTCAACAACTTCAGAAGAACTGAGATTTGTAATTTTAGGGTATTATGATACAAAACCTTGCACAATAACTTAAACTGGTAAGCAGCAGCAATGGATACTTTACCTCTGCCTCCCACAAAACATACTGGCTGCTGAGTCCCTCAAGAGTGAGCTGTAGAAGCAGGAGAGGCTGGAGAACCCTATAGCTCTTCAGGCTTCTGCTATGCCAGTGTGCAGTGCCCTGGCTGGTGGTACAGTGATACAACCAATGGGAGTAATAAAAGGGGAAAATGCAGAATGTCAGATGCACCACAGCCTCTGAAGTGGTTTCTCCTTTCTAGGAGTCTCCAAAGCTTATGTGTGCCTACAGCACAATGCAGATGCTACAGCTGTGCCAGCGGCACACCTAATCCCATCGACAGCACAGGTAGAAGGGTGAGAGTTAAGTGGTTATACTTTATAGGAAGGAGTACTGATAGTCTGACAATAATTCATCAGTAAAGATAGACTGATAACAACAGGAATTAATCTGAAGAGAAGCTGTGTGTTGTCATCCCATTACTGTGAAAGGAAGGAAGAGCCTGTTTTCAATCAGTGCTAGACAGCTGTTATAGAAGACAGAGACCTCAGATTGCTATTCTTTCCTCAGTCGATTGCCTTCCAGCACCTCACTGTGGCCAGCTGTGTCCTAAAAGCTGCTGGGTGAGCTGTTCTCACAGGCACTCCCTCACACACATCAGGCAAAGCCACATGGAACAACCAAAACTGGTACTCTAAACTGGCAGTAAACATGTTTACTGAGTCAGCAGGTCGTGAAAACCTGGCTTAAAGAAAACAGCTGCACAGGTCACCTCTAGCCTCTCTCCTATTCCCTCCTGCAGGATCCATTGGACATCTCATTTCTCTTTTTTTCCCTAGTCCGTCAGAGCTGATGTTGTCCAGTTTACAATCACCATCACACCATAGCCTACATAAAAGTGGATGAGGGTGGGGAGCAGAAAACAGGGACCCCATACCAAGCCAGTACATATCAAGATATTCCAGCTGTTCAGACTAGGACATGCACAGCCTGCAGCCCCCTCTCCCTGGTCCACCCACCACAGCAAAGAACTGCCCTCCTGGTCACCTCCAGCGCAGGGAATCCAATTGCCATGGTACTGATGCAAGTTATTTTACCTAACACAGACAGTTTCCTGAAGCTAACTAGGGAGTTTTCACATAAACTGCTGCACTAACAGAGCCCTGGAGTAAAAAAATCTCTTGGTAGGACAGAAAGGGACTGAAAATAGCTTCAGGTCAATGACCTCTTATGTTGGCACAGCTGGATCTGGGCTGAATCGACATTACTTGAATCTAAGATGCAGTATGGCACAGTAAGTTAGGAATAACTTTTATCAGCAATTTCAATCGCTTTCTTTCCCCTTAATTAGTCCTATATGCTGCAGCAGGAGGAGGTGCTGTGGAAGCAGATATGGAAAACTGCAGAAAAGTAAGTTCAGAGAAGCCCAGGTTTGCACCAGTTTATGTAGCTTTGAGGTCTTTTGTGATCTATATGGCATACCAGTTGGAAAGAGCATTAACACTACTGCTACAAGCAAATTATGCTCTTCCCAGTAACTGCTACAGAATTACAGCAACCTCATCCACACACCCAGGAGCAGACTCGAGGCCGGGACATTGCCAGGAGTTAATTTTCCAGTCCAACTTGGCCGGGAAATGAGCTCTGCAGGCAGCGACGGCAATTCCTAACCTGATACTTGAGCTCCTCCATGTGGCAAGCAGTAACCTTCATTTTTCCTGCGTATAACAAAGAGCTTCCTTATTCTTCACAGCATTTCCCCATTCATTATTCTTCTTACAGAAAATTAAATATTACCAAAGATACACTATTACACTATGGGGCAAAAAGGATAATGAAAGGAGAACAAAGGCAGCATTACTGTGATAATTGCTATTAGTCACCAATGGGTACTTTCATAACATGATGTAGTTAATTTGCATGTGCACCAAAAAATCTGTTCTAAGTTCGGATACAGATCAGCTGCTTTAAGCCATCAGCTTTGGACAAAATCATACATGAATTCAAATAGCCTCTTGATTAAAGTAGTGCCCTTCCCATGGTGAACTATCTAGCAAAATGGATTCTATTATGCTGAAGATTTACAACTTCTGCTCTGCCAAGCTAGAAATAACAAGACATAATGCAGGTTTATTCCTTGGAAAATTGATAAAGAGGTTTTATATTAAACTGCAGCCAAGGGAGAATCTATCTCCCTTTTTTAAGGAAGATCTGGAAATTAAAGATGGAATTTGTTTAAAAGAAAAAGGTTTACGATTCGAAGTATGTCAGTACAAGAAAGCCATTAAGGACATTTATTTTTCCCCAGCCATTTAACTTTAAAAGTTGTTTTGCATGTTGCAAAATGCTGTTCAGCCAGGTTCAATTCTGTGAAGGCCAGCATCCTCTCCTGCTCCCCTATGCCTATATGGCAAGGTTAGTTTTCTCACACATGACTTAACAAGCTCACACACATGATTTTCCCTTGACACTGTAGAAAGCACTGGTGAAATTGCTCAGTTTTCAGTTCACCCATTTAGTTGATACACAGTCACTGCTCACGTCATAAATAAAAATCTTTAATGTGTATACTCAATAAACATTTAGGCTGATTATGGGTAGAGCTTAGGTCTTGTTTTAAAGAAGCTCCCTTTTCTTAATGGAAACTTTAACTTCTGCATAGTTTTGTTTGTTTTGGTGTGGGTGGGCGGGGTTTTTTCCATGCTAGCACAAGAAACTCAGTAAGCAGAGGAGACACACCAGAGCTGCTTTAATGGCAACCAGGCCACAGCAAAGGAAAGAGAGATGACAGAAAAAAATGTAACCTTCCCCAAAATAACTATATGGAACCTATAAGCAGAAGAACCATATTTCAGGAGACAGGCAGACAGATGTATCTGCCCCCAGCGTCTTTCTTAGGGTTGCATGGATTGCTCATTTTCAAAGTTCCTCATTTAGCCCACATAGACTTTGTGGAAGTCAAACACAGTGGATAGCAGACAGCAGGGAAAAGGACATGAACTAACCCTACCTCCTCCCCCTACAAAGTAAGAACTTAGAAGAACTTGTCAAAAAAGGAAAAAATTAAATGCTCACTTTGTTGGGTTTTTTTAATTCAAAAGAAGTGCACTTTCCCTAGAAGGTTTTTGCTTTTTCAGCTTCCTGCCTTTGTCAGTCAATTGTCCAGTTATCCACAAGCTTTCCCAAGTCCAAATTGCACAAACTAGAAATAAGTTGATCATTCAGTACTCTGGCTCTCAGGAAGATGAAGCCGAGATCACAGAGATTTCTGTTCTTAGTAACTTTATTCTAACCATTAGAAACTCGTGAGCAATCATACATTCCCCTGTAGCCACATCTAAAGATCCCAAATAGTGCTTTCAAAACCTGGCTTTGCTGTTGCCTTTGCTTTATCAATTGTTACAGACAGAGGGAGCAAACTACTAATCAGAGGGAAGGGAAAGGGCTCGTTTGGTGAAGAAACTGCTCTAAGAGTAGTCCTACAGCACGGGTGGGAAAGGGATGGCACGAGACCTGTTCATTTCATGACTGATCTGTACAATCTATTTTCTTCAGCCTAAGACCCACATGCAAGTCGAGAGGCAGAGTGTGTTTCCATGTTTAAGCACCATCAGTGAACTGCTTCCGTTTGATGCATGGGGATGCTCTTGCTTCATTTTCAATAGCAACATGAGGCAGGAAATGGGAGAAAAGGGAAAAGAAAGGCAGGGGGAGAAGAGAGCATTTGTGTGTCCTGGGGAGATTGTGTCTTACAAAGCATCATTTAAGCTAATACCCACACACTAGTCATGTGGCTAACTAACAAAAAATCTGTGGCATTTGCCATTAAAAAGCCTCCAGTAATTAACTCTTTTTTTTTTTTTCCTATAGCATCTATAATGGGGGAAGGGGGGGGGGGTGTGTATTACTGTGTTTATTTGCATTATGCATTAGAAAACCTATATTTATGTTTCTGAAATCCTCATTTTCCACAGAACAAGCAGACTACTGAGAATGTCCACATGCCACCCTATTCCCAAGGCATACCCTGGAGGGATTCTCGGCTCACCGAGTCCTTCTCCTGCAGGAATGCCAATGCCTGTGCTGGGTACCAGCTCACCAAGCATTAAGCTGAGGCCTCAAGCTTATTCATGTAGACCACAAGCCACCTCATAAAAAAAGCATTTCTTCTCCCTACAAACCCTATCAGAATTGAGCTGATGGTGTTTTGTTTTCAGTGTGGTCATGGCATATTTCCCATACGAATCATTCTGTGCAGCCTCTCCTCCCATCACACACATGTAGGGCTTCTCACACTCTGGGCCATCCTTGCTCTACATGCAGCCACAGCACCTCGTCCCTTATGCTGTACATTACCCTCTATGGTCCCAGGCTCCCTCTTCAAGCCCAGTTTCTTAAAGTTAGTGTATAAGAATAGTGCTTATGGCTTGTGAAAGTAGTTAACAGGCAAGCCAAGATGATAACTGAGATCAAGCTTTCTGAAGTTGAAAGGATGGGCTCACATGAGACCAAGTTTGTGCAAGAAAAGATGAGGGAAAAGGTTTCACTTTTGGGAAATCTGAAGATGACTTAGTCAAGACTTAGGAGCAAGATAAAAAGGAATACTATTGCAGAAAGGGAAATTTTAGGGGGCTAGAGAACAGTATTTATAATGATCATATTGATCATGGACATCATATTCCAGAGAATTCCCATGAACAAATTCCATCCATTATCTCCCAAGATTGTTCAGTGCATTATCTCACCTCTGTAGTTACAAAACCTGAGTTCAAGTCCCTTCTTCTCCATACTTCTGAATTTTTTAGGTTCACTGACATTACAAAGCCTCTATCTCCATGTATTGAGTGGACAGCATCCACTGTAGGCATGACCACCTATCCCCAGGAGAAGTCAGCAACAGCCTAGAAGCTGACAACACCCTTTAAACATGGATGTAGGAGTTAACAGGTATTTTTTTCTGCTGGCAGGGGAGGGAGTAGGAGAGAATGTAATTAAGTGCATGAATGCCTAAAATATCATTTTTATTCCAATTTATATAAAGGATTCAGGAGGTTTTAATTTTGATTTGAGAAATTCAGATTCAACCAAGCTTCTGGACTACCCCAATTACCATGTATTTCTCACCACAGTTACAAGATCATACACCGATTTTGGGGTCTTCCAGCACCCCTTTTTCCTCTCACTCCTCCTTTTTTTCCTTAAACAACATTGCCTTTCTGCAGTTTCACCTATGAAGGGCAAGCAATTTACACCCCTTGAAAACCATAATACAGCAATAGATCATGTGTGGAATTTAACTTATAAACCTATTCACTGTGACAACAGAATGGAAATTAATGGCCAGATCCTCAGCTGCAACCATCAGCTTAGCTCCGTTAAAATCCACCCTGCAGCCTGACCCCTAAGCACTGACCTAACTTTGCGCTTACTGACATAGTTTCCATTGGCTTCGTGGCCAGGAGGAAATAGCTGGGGTGTGGAAAAGCTCCAGCCATGCCTCCTGCTACCCCAAGCAGGCTCCCATGGAGATGGTGCAAGGGCAGCATGGCTGGCTGCTGCCCAGTTGCCCAGGAGAGAGTGCCCTGGCCTGTGGCGTTCCTCCCAGGCAGCTACATTACCATGCTGCAGCATGGAAGACCTCGCTTTGGAAACTGCCATCCCTGCCCATGGTTGTATAAGCAGTCACAACTTTGGATAGAAGCTAGACGTTCTAAAGGAAGAGAAGCTTCATTCTGATTCTACACTGAAATCTAAATTTTTAATTTTTGTTAAGTTTTAACCCAAACATTAGGATGAAGAGAGTAAGGCATGAGGTAAGGCTTTTGCAAAAAGCCTAGCATAATTAAAGGAAAAAGGAACACCAGCATCTCAGTCCTGAAGCAGACAAATTGGAAAATTTCATTTTCCCTCATGAAGTCACTTTTCATGACCATGTGCATTTTTGTGGAAATACCGAAGTCCAGAGACCTGTCTCTGCATATGCTACAGAACTCTGTAACAGTTGGTTTAAACAAAGTCATTAAACTCTGGTGCTTTTTCGGTATTTAAAATGAGGAAATTATGCTATTTAAAATAACAATGGGATACTTAGTGCACTACAGATCTCTTGGTACAAACTCACTCATTCCATGTTCTTTCTATACAAGATTTGCATTTTACATTCTGATCAGAAAGAGTAGTACCCACCATACAATAATTTCCATCTTTCTATTACTATTCTTTATATTCTACCCTAGTTTAATTTAGAGCCTTATGGTGAGGAACTAGGAAAAAGAAAAAGAATATCTGAACCTTCCAACTTTCCCAGTAAAAAAACCCCACCAAAAATCCTTGATTCAAAGTTTTATTTTATATACCGTCAATTTCCCAATAGTCCCATTTCTCAATCAGAATTTGAATAATCCTTACAATTTGTATTCCCCCAAACTCAAATTTAATGAGTTAGTAGGTATAGAAAGAGAAATAACAGCTGCAGCTTATCCCGCTGTGCTATTCAGTAATGACAATGTTATACCACATTAGCAATTGTGACATTAATAAAAAGAAGCCCATAGGATTAGCCAGAGACAGCTGACTTTAGTCAAATGTAGGTCATGCTTTGTTTGCTCAGAGCTGGGTAATAAATTTCCAGGTAAGTGCTCTCATGTGTCATACATATATGCCAGGAACATAATTTCAACTATACCAAATGATCCACATTCTTAAATTTCTGTAAGCCGTTTTTGAATTATTGTTAAGCATTTAATTCCACAGCAGCATCTTACAGGCTACTTAAAGTTATTAACTCATATGACATTATGGCATGTTTTCTTTCTAGTGGCAGCTAATAGCATCTTGATCTGGTTTCCCTATCTGCAAGTCTGAACTGCGAGTATTTAACAAAAGATACTTAGCAAGGAATCAAACCCAGTGCATTTTGCAGCTCTACCTAAAGGGGAAGACAGTATTTGGAATCAATCCAAGCAGCAGCAAGATATCTTCCACCACAGAAGGGTGGCTTTAAATAAAAAAAAAAAAAATTAAAGGAAATCAAATAGTACAATTAATAGTACAGAAGATTCTATCTCAATCTCTACTGCTTTGGCAAGCCCTCAAAATTTGGATTGAAAGCAGACCTTTAAACATATTCATATTTAATCTCAGCACAAGATGTGCATATTGTACACTGAAACCTTAAATGCCAAATTCTGTGTTCAGTAACACACTGGCAGGCTTCAGTGGGAAGGGGTGACTGTAATACAATAGAAGCTGACCTTGAGGTTGTAATCTTACTTTCACTGGGCTTTTATAGTATTATGGTAATAATCATAGGCAACAAACAAGATCAGGGCCTTTTTGTACAACGTGCCATCCCAACATGCAGAACAGAGAGGGGAACTCTAGTTATGAGGAGTTCAAATTGTACCTTTTACAGACAGGGGACGGATCCACAGAAAGGCTAAATGACAGATCCAGATGGCTTTAATTCCACCTAAGTCTCTTGCCTAGCAGTTGTTATGCCTTTAGGCAGCTACTCATCTTACCCCTGTTCTAGGGTCACCAGGCTCCCCCCTCACAGCCTAGGTGTCATAGGGACTGGCTGAGCCATGTGCTCAGCTACAAGTCCCATTGTGGGGGACCTGTGGCTGTATCTTATTGCATATACAAAGGTAGCGCCTTGTCATCTTATTTACAGTTAATTAATCCAGTCGTTTCTGAGCAACAGTAGTTGATTTCTTGGCTCCCTTCTATTTTTAACCCATGTCTTTGCTAAAATGTATTTACACATCAGCCAGTCTTTGGGGGTTTCTGAAGCATGTCAAGTGGAAGAGCTGTTGTACCTATAATTCCAATTGATTTTGTTGTTTGTTTGTTTGTTTAATTGCATATGTTCTCAAAATAGAAATTAAAGACCATGAAGTAGTTTTTTCCTTTAGTAATTAAGAATTTGAGATTAAAATTGTGCTTTTTTGTGTAGGGAACTAAAATGAGAAAGCTTTGCAGTCTTTGAGTACAATTCATCAAGTAACAGTTTCTTCAAAGCAATGACGTTTTACTGGTCTCTTTCCTGAAGGCTGCAGTTGTATCTTTATTACCCTTCATTGTTATCAGTGAAGCAAAATGCCATAGCTACATTTGAGGCAAAAAGAATTTAGTTTTGTGAGAGACAATCATTTCCAGCAGATCCTAAACACCTTTGTGCTTGACTTCAAGGAAGTAAAAGTGGTCAGCACTCTCTGGCAAGTCTGTGTATGACAACATATTAGAAATATGGGCTGTTTGAGGTAATTCCTGCTCAAAAATAACACACATGCACACAAAGGAAAATAAAAACCAAAACCAACCAACCAGCCGCACACAAAAAACAGAAGAACAAATGGCACTGAAAAACTAACAGGTAGGAACAAATTTGTCTTAGGGTCAGAACCATGCCACTCCAATAAATACCGCATATATGGCTAGCCTGTCTTTTATTGATAATTCCTACCTGCTTGGCAGAGGAAGGGACGACCTAACTGAACAGCACTTGTACTTCCAGGCAGATGAAGCTCTCTCTCCCATGCATAAACATTCTCACACCACACACAGAAACACCCTCTCTTACAGAAAATTGTCTTAGTAAAATGAAAGCATGTAAAGAAAATATTTTGTCTGATATTTTCTATATTTTTCCTCAAAATAAAAATGAAACATTTTCTGTGGGAAAAGAAAATAAACAGAGTGTGTTTAAATAAATGGATTTTTTTTTTTTTTCTTTTTTATTTTCCAAAGAGAAAAACAAAGAAGACCTTTTGCTGGGAAAAATCAATCCCTTCACTGATGGGCTGGCTGTCTCCCTGTCTGCACAGGCTGATGCTTCTTTGTTCCCAGCCCCTGTTCCCTGGCCTTCCAGCTGAGCTGGTGCCTCAGAGGATGCCTCCTGGCTCCCTCCCACTGAGCACAGCCCAGAAAGGCAGCTCACTGCTCACCCTTTTCACACCCATTGTGTCTAGGGTCCAATGCCCCTCTTCCCACAGGACAGAAGCCAGACTTTCCAAAACACTCATATTTCCCTTTCCCCTTCCTTCCTCACTAGAAAAATATCAAAGCAAGCATTTTGTTATTATCCCACAGCAAATTTTCCTCCCTGTTAAAGCCCATTTACAATGTAGTGGAGCAGCACTGCCAGGGTGGCTAGCAGGAGATGAGTCTTCCCCACCAAAAATGATTTGCAATGGCAACTTCCACTTTGAATAAAAGCCTGAGACATATGACAGCAGCAAGGCCAAAGGTAGAAAGCTATTTTGCACAAGCAGGAGTGTACAGCTCACCAAACAGAACTGTGGGGTAATAGGGATTGTTCAACAAGGAGGAAGCTGGATGTAGGGCTTGCACTGGCTCTGCCACAGCTCATGGTAGCTCCAAGCTGCCTATCTTCCTAACACAACTTCAACAACACTGGACTCGATGCGGTCACTCAGGGCTACACACTCATTTTCAACCATAATCTCCTAGCTACCCTTCAGTCTGTCCCACAAATGCTGGCATGGGAAGCCAAGGGACTGGGGCATGCTGCTACAGCAGGGTCCACCCCACATGTCACCCAAGGCCACTATGCATGGTGCCCAGGCACAGAGCCTAGCATGTCAATCAGTCACGGACACTCACCATGCTGAACCTCCTCCCACATAATTATACCATTTCTTTTCAACCCCAACATGAACTTTCTGCTAGCACAGCTGTATGGCTGAAAGCCCTCACAGACGTCTCGATGGAAACAGCGATCAGCAGAGCTAACTTCTCCCTAAGCATACCCAAAGCTGCATTAAACAGCCCAGGAAAGGCAAAAAGGAACTAACAAAAATATACAATAATAAAAAATAATATCCAGCCTCTCTCTGCTACTCTGCTTGCATGTACAAACAGGTTATAGACTAGAGGTGAAGTGCAAACCTTGCTTTATATCTCAAGCCAAAAGCAGCTGCAGAAGTTAACAGAAATACCATCAGGATCTTTCTAGGGTGTGCATTCATAGCAGCAGAGATTAACAGTAAGATATTGTATTTAAAAGAAAAGGGGAAAAAAAAAAAAGGACAAACTCCTGCTGAGTGTTTTAGCCCCTGTAGTCAGATGGCTTGGGAATCCCTCCTCAATTTGCAATATGCACAGTCACTTACGTTCAAAGACCTACAAATAGTAAGAATATAAAGAGCAGACAGAGAGCAGCACCAGGGAAAATCATTCTCAACCTCTAAACCAAATGCCATCTGTAAAAAAGCTTTATACACAAGTGAGAAGAAATAAAATAACAATTTGTTCAATGGTTATGAGGATAAGATCTGTATCAACTACACACTTGGTCAATTTCAAGTCATGAAAAGCCATAAGCTCTCCCCTCCCTCCCTCAAAATCATGAACAATCTTGAAAAATGACTGAAGATACTACCAATAAGCTGTTTTCAATCACATTTCAGATGAATAGATCACCCTGTTACTTTAAAAAACACTCTGCATTACTGGAAAGAAAGAAAGCTGAAGAGAAAACAGAAACCACCATTTGTGTAGCAAGGAAAAGAAGAGGATAAAATAAAACCCTAGATAATTATGGGAACCATTCTTTAGGCTTTTCTCAATAGGATTTATTCAGCTACAAGCTGCTGAGCCATCCCTTAAAAAAAGAAAACATTTAAAATATCCTTCACTGGTAAAACAAGCAGCATTACGTGTAACCGGTGCCACATGCCAGACTCACTGGCATCAAAGTGTAGTTAGGTGAGGTAATGTTGGTGCAATACACATAAGCAACAATTACATTACTCCTGCATGAAAAAATGTATAGGTAAAGGAGACAAAGAACTTGAGGAGAAATCCAGTCAGCCAGTGCCATTAATCAGATGAAAACAGGGATTCTCAAAGTTCACAGAGAAGGAAAATTTGAGGAGCAGGTGGAGAACAGCAGCTACAGCAAATGGAGGCCCCCATAGGGGTCTGTTAGGACTCAGTAGCTAGGGCCCATCCCACCACCTAGCCAGTCACCCAGGGCAGTCCTGGAATCAGGCACTGTGGATGGCCTAAGCTGGGGCTGGGGAGACCAGTCCTGCTGTAGTGTTGCTGGGGTAGAGGCTGATGGCCTTGGAGGCTGACATGGGGGGTTCTGGGCAGGGCAGGGAGGAGCCCAGGATCATTAGGGCTGCTAATGGTCTCCAAGCCCTGACACCTGGACTGTCCTGGCTGCAGCCAGCTGAAAGCAGCTGATGAATTCATTGTGTAGAGCCAGTAGTTGCTCATGATGTTGGGTACAATGGATTATTTACATTAAAATATACTAAAAACGAAATTATATAGCAAAAAAAAAAAAGGTATCTCAAGAATCTTCAGTACTGCTGGCTGTTGATACTTCAAAGATGACCTGAGGTGCTAGTCAGGCAACAGATTTAAAGAGGTGAATCTTCTTAAAACAGTTAAGATAAATAACTCAGAGTACTGAAGACCAAATTATCTATTTATCTCAAAATTAAAAAAAAAAAAATATTTCTTTGAAACTCCCAAAATCCATATAAGAGACAAACCCAGTCCCAGGAATACAAGACTCAACACCCCCCTACCATTAGGGTGCTCTTGTTCATTTGTTTAAAGTACCAGACTAAAGGCTGCACATAAAACCCAAAGTAAGATTATTTGGAAATCAGATATTGGACCTATTACCATAAAGTATTACTGAATACGACTAATATGCTTATGGTATTAGTAAAAGCCTATGGTAGATATTTAAAAAACAAAAAAGCACTAGGCAATTCTTGGACAAGAACCACAGAACCAGTTTTGGAGTAAGAAAGGGTAACACTAAGTTTCAGGCTTCACAGGGAAAAAACAAAAACAAAACCAAAACCAGCCCTGCTCTCAGTTTGTTACCAACAGACACATTCTCAGAAACTAGAGAGTCAGGAAAACACAGGAATTGTTATCCCTACTGTCTTTCCAAATCCTATTTGTGAAATAATCCATGCACGCATAGACACAACCACCTCTTAGGAGGTTGATGGAGGAAAGGAGAAACATAGCTACTTTCCTGCAAAACAAAAAAGAGACAGGATGTTCTATTCCATGAACATCCAAGAAAATATAATGGAATATTCCCATTCACCTTTGCAAGATACAGAGTCTTCACTTTGACTGCTGCTTTCCTGCGTCTACCACATCACACCAATGTGGACACTATTCATATGTGTGCATTGTGGGATTCAGCTGTGAAAACAAGAGAATAAATGCTACTTTGAGGAACAAATACCTGCAGGCTTGTCAGTAGCAGGTGAGGCCCAGTACCAGGTCTAGCTGGCATCATTCCTAGTCACCAGCGTTCGAAGGTACTCAAATACATTTTCATTGTGGATTCCTACTGAGGACAAGTAGAGTACCAAGGCTCAGCAGAGCTCGTCTCAGGGATAAAGCCAGTAAGAATTTAAAAAGGACGGGAAATGGCTCTGCAGAAGCCATGCAAATCTATGACAGACAGATTTCCAGGGATTTGTCAGCGTGCCCAAAGGCTGGAAGTGTGCTGGCCTGCTGGAAAAGTGGAGTAAGCAGCTTTAAGCCATGTAAGCACAGACTGTAACTACAAACACAAAAGAATGACTGTCCCTTTTCCGCAGTTTTTCAAGAATTAGTGTAACTTTCCTAAAATTCATCTCAAAAGAGAGCAAAACCCTCCTCAAAAGTTCCTAGGGACCTAAATATAATTACCTGCCTTGGGGATCAATTTGGACACCAGTTATCGGGCAATACCTGATATTGCTTCCAGTTTATCACAGACCTTGAAAGTCAGATATAGGAGTGAAAATTTATAAGCTTTGGAGTTGTGCAGCAACAACTTACACAACCATTTTTTATGAAAACATGATATTACAATTCACAGACTTCTCAGCCATTAAAATCTGATATACAGTGAAGTAGCTGGTTAAGTAGGGTACAAAATCATTGGGAAGTGATGGAAGGGGTGAAGACTCACATTGTTCAGTTCAGGCACACACAGATGTTCTTTAGACCCTCAGTATAAACCAGAGCTGCTGCTGCAAGATGGCTCTAAATACGTGCCATTGTGCTGTTACCCTGCAACACCAGCTCCTCAAGCACAGCGCCTGGAACAGTTTCTGCATAACGTGTCACCACAGCTGCTGCTGTGTATTTGGCCTGAAGTTCCACCTCTAGGAAAACCCATGCCAAACTATTTATAATGATGGGCTGCAATTTATGTGAAATGACTGCGTGCCCCTCCTACATGAGAAGGATTCAACATACCAGTCCATTCATTAATACCTCATTAGTTTAAAGCAGTCCTTTATGAAGCAATAATATGGATACTTTGCTTCTCTATGGTGTCTTTCTGCAAAGAAAGTCAAAATCCTTTTCAAATGTAACAAAACACTTAACAGCCTCCAAAATCATTGTGGAAGATGGGGAAAGATCATTGTGTCTGCAGTTTGTATACCTTCATATTACTCAAAAAAATTAGGAATTTACAAGTCAAAAAAATGTGAGTTAATGCCAAGGCTCTCTGCCCTGGTGTTCATGTTATACTATCTCTTGAGAGAAGAGAGAGAAGGGTATGTTGCTGGCAGAGATGTGACACAAGGTCAGGAAGGAAAGCTCATCATGTTAAGGGAATCAAGTTCCTTGGTGTAAAAGCTGTGTGAAGCTCTTTACCTCGTGTGTGGGTTGTGCAGCTAAGGTATTTTATGCTTGTAGCTGATGGATGGATTGCAAAATATTACAAGAAAGTTACAACCAAATCTCAAAAAGAACCGTGGGCTCAAGTCTACAAAGCACTTAAGCAACAGATTAGCTTCCAGCATGGGAGTAATTGAAAACAATGCAATGTAACCTGTTCAGCCAAGTCAGGGCCTAAATTAAGAATTTGCTGTCTCATTTAATATCTGGTGGGGGACAGTGAAGGCTGGCACACAGATAGACAAACCTTCTACAAAGTTCACTGTTCATTATATTAGCTACTTGGAAGAGGCCAGATTTAGACTCCCTCTCCCAGCTACGAACTCTGTTCTCATATAGAGGTCATCCCCAGCTTCACAGTTTTGAATTCTGATGTGGTTTGAGTGTTGCCAATTTTCCTGAAAGCATAGAACAAATTGCTCTCTGCACTGCCCATCTCCTTCTGTGTTTTCCTCTGAGGAATAGGGGAGGCTGATAATAGGAACTTCTGCATGGAAACAAGTAGGGAGTATAGCAAATCTCCACTCTTCTTCCCAAAGGTAGTCCCATTATTATGTTGCTTACTTCTATTCACACTAAAATAAAGTGGACCGCTAAGTAACCTAGTTTCTGTGAGCCAGGCACCCCTGCCAAGCAAACTCACAGCTATCTAACTCAAACCACGTATTTTCTTGGAGCTTGCCTGTGACCTCCTACTGAAGATAAAGATGAACAAACATATTCTGTGTCTCAAATTGACTGTGATAACAGAAACTGAGCACATGGTCACCCCTCCTGGTCAGGAGATTTCCTACCAAATTCCTTCAGCCTACATATCTGAGCCACTTCTTGCTCTCTCATTTAGAATATCTTGATTTCTCTCTTTCCGAACACAGTGACGTTTTACATTCTTAATGTGCTTGGTATCTTCTGCAAGGAAATAAGCCGTCTTCTATGTTTTGTTGCTGCAATGTGCCTGATCAGCTGGCAAGAAAAGAAAAAAAAACCAAAACAACAAACAGCCCAACCCTACCTTCACAATAATTCAGCTCTTCTCTAAGCAATTTACCTCCATTTTACATACATTCACAATTCACCCCATTTAGAGTAAGTGATTGAAATGATTAATCCAGTGCTTAAACTGAAGGTATGAGAAGGAGACCTGGGCCATCTGTAAAGATCACAAGGAATTTGCTGCAAGCCTACATTTTGACAACACGTGTGTTCCTGACAGCTTAGATAATTGAACATTCTGCATACAGGCATCTTCCCTAGGGGGTATGCTGCAGAAAGGAAAAATACAACCCCAGGCTGTAAACCCTGCCAAGTACAAACTACTCCACTCACCCATTACTCCACCTTGTTCAATTCCCTACCTCCTCCTCACAGGCAGAGGAGACAGAAAAGTCCTAGGAGGAATATTAAAACCCACAGCTTAACTCTGAGACTCATCCAAGGTTTTCTTTGCCTAAATAGGTAGCTATGCAACATTTTTGCAAATTATGTTGTTCCTGGCCAACAAACATACAACACACGCTCCCTGTGACCGCCGCTGACCACAAGATGCTCCATCACACAGCAATTTCTCAAAGGCTGAAATTCAATCTTCTGTGTAGTAAAGTCTCCAGATCATCACAGCCCCCAACGGCAGAATGCAGTTTAAAGGATTATGCTCATAATACAAAAATGCCATTGGTTTTTCAAGTTAGCCAACTCTCCTGTAAGTAGTAGATCACATTTTTGTAAAACTGTCCATAAGTCATTCTCAGACCCCAACTCAGCAAGGTTTATAAAACACATGTTGAGTCCTGTTTATTTTACTGGAAGTAATCCCATGCTTTCAGTTAGCAACATTTCCAAATGCCGGTATTCAAAACCTTGAATCAAGCACCAAAGTAATAGGGCAATATTTCCTTTAAGACACTATTTTCCCCGGACTCATTTTCAAACTGTAAACCGGAACCACAAGGACTACAAAACTGGGTTTTAATTTAAAGCTAATTTTAATTTCAGTTCCCACAGCTAAAACCTGAATATCAACACAAAACATATGAAAGATGGCAATGCTGAGTCAGATAGGCACATGCTTAAGTGATTTGTTTTGTTCCCTTCTTGAAGCGAAGGGGTTTGGAGGAGAGGAGGGTCAGAACCTTAACCTCCAACCCTTTCACCTTTGAATCCTTACTCAAAAGATTCCAGGAAGGAAAAAGGACTTTGCAGCATGTCTGGGAGTTTAACAAATCCAGGCTCTGGTTAATCAAATAGAGAAGCCCTAGGGCTGTACTAATTCCTAGACCCAATGAGGCCCCTCAGAATAGAAGGAAACTGTGAGCATAATAGGTAGTAGAGCTGCTTGAGTTCATTTACATGACATATCCCTGGCTCCTAAGCTATTCTAATGCTTCTGACTGAATACGCAAAAGGAGGTTTCCCCACCCAAAACATTTATCTGGTCCACTCAGGGCACAGCTGACTACTGTGACCCCTGGATTTCACACACTACAAAGTGTGGTATATATTATGGGGTGAGAGAGGCTCCAGGAAATTCTCTTTTGAGGAACCTAGGATTATATAAATGAAGTATGCTAGTAGATAAATGTGTATAACAGATCTGACACTGTCTGTATAAAGTCAAAGATACAGCAAAATAACATACAAAGTCAAAAAAAGCTAAACTACTGATTACAGAACAATGGATATATCGCAAACTTTTTCTTGCAGTCAGATTTTCTTCTTGCTTTCTCAAAGGCAAGCTTTTCCACTACTTCATTCCAGACTCTGTTGTAACTAGCTAGCCATCGTGCTTTTACATCAGGATCTCTTTGGTAGCTGAGAGTCAGAGCTTGATGCAAGGCATCCAGAATTTAGAAAGCAATTTAAGGATCAAATGATTCAGTGTAATGTTTCTGCAACCTGTAATTTAAAGGGCTAAAAGTCTTTCTGCAGCCACCAATGTTTTAAGGGTCATGAGTTTATATTTACTCTGTTATTTCACTTGGTAAATGGACTGTAGGCATTTAAAGGGCTGGCCGATCCTAAAACAGCTCAGCCTTTAAAAACTTGCCATCGTGTATTGCACATAGAATAAAAGGAAGCCTAACTCAATTTTGAGTTTTGCCAATTTCACATATGTAAAAAAAGATTCTCTAATTACTAACAGGCAATCTGCACTACAGACTGAAGCAATGTTTAAAAAATGACATGATTAAGGTTTACAGACTTTGCAACAGAAATGAAGTTTCCAGTCTGCAATTTTCTGTAATTTTATTTATCTGAAACAGATTCTTTCTTACCTCATAAGCAAAAAAAAAAAAAAAAAAAAAAAAAAGCCTAAATTGGTTACTTCTCTTCAGAACTACAAGCAGCCCAAACTCAGAAGCTGATTAAAATGAGGAGCTGACTGGACTCATTATCATATGATAGCTCAGTTATATAATATATAATATATAATATATAATATATAATATATAATATATAATCATAATATAATATATTATGATATACACTATGTACATATGTTGTTTTCATATCTTTTAGTAAACTGCTTACCAGTCAGTCTTGACTCTTATTAATGCTTCTCAATCACAGGTTTCATATATATTTCCAGTTAATAATTTTCAGCCCATTGTTTATTGCAAATATCTAAGACTTGATAACAATTTTATATAAATAACTGGGGAAAAACTGTAACTACAGTAATTAAATGCACCTTGAAATTAATTTTTAGGCAATACTTTTGCTACACTTGCTGAAGTTTTTTCATAGTCTGGAATACAATGAATCCCTGAACAAAAGCAAACCAGATCCATGCTTTAGTTTGCTTACAAAAAGTAAATTAGTCTTAGTGAGTAAAAAGTCTACATAAAAAAAAATTCCACATCTTAGCTCAGGCACCAAGTAATTTTGCCAACAGAAGGAATGTCTGAGTAGCTCAGAGTTTGGTAACAATAAGAGATGACATCATTAAGTTGTTAGTTCAACTTCAACCGACATTATAGCTATTGAAATTTATTGCAGGCTGTGGCTGCTTCATCAACCACAATATGCAAAGCAGCCTCGTAGCTTTAAACCTGTTCCTAGGAGTTCAAAACCTGCATGAAAATCAATATGATAGCTATGATTAATTGCTCTATCGCAACCCAGGCAAGGGAAATTATGCTGTTTGCAAGGTGTCCCCCCTTCTAAGTGAAGAGAAAGATCCTAATAGCACACCAATTCCCCAAGGCTGTATGGTGTTCTATCATCACTTATTAAAACAAAAAACACCTCAATGCAACCACCCAGCAACACAACAAATCACTGTGACAATCACAATAAAAAAAAAAATTGAGAAAGGGAGGAAGCAAGACCTTAAAAATCAAGTATGCTTCATCTCAATCTCAGTTCTGACAGATTTCAGACATTTCAAAACCTTCCTGACATTTTAGTTCCATGCTGGCTTAGAAGACACGTGAATGCTAGAACACTCAAGTCATTATTTTCTCTGTCATCGCATGACTAATTCTATTTTCCCACCTCTATCTTAAAGCTTTCCGGATGGTTCTGCTTTTTAGAGAAAAAATTGCTTAGCTAAATTTCTTGCAATACGCACAGATACATAATCGTTTGGATGACTCATTAATTCACCCAACAGAGATAGCACACTGCAGGACACATAGGCAAATGCCAGATCTGTCACTTTACCCAGATGCCACCCAACAACATTGTATGTGCAGGAAGTTCTAAAAATACATGAAGAGAAACAAAAAAAACTCTTGAAACTGACCAAGATGCCTTGAGAATATTCTGTTCGTAGTTATCAACTGGGATATCCTGGTAGCACATGAAAGGCTTTTTTAATTGTTTATATGTTGTCAACATGAAAACAAACATATCTTCACTTTATAAAATGTAGCAAGTGTTTGGAAATCAGCAGAAATTATAAATCACAGACTACATGCAATAGGAAAATGAATGACAGCTAATTATAGGCCTTAGTTCCACCCAGCAATTCTAGCAAGAAATATCAGAAATCAGGTTTAAATTTCTTGAAAAATTACCTGGTTTCCTTCTTTTAAAATAAAGGAAAGGATGAACCAGCTTGTAGAGCATTTGTTTCCCCATCACCTTGGAAATAACAAGTTTCTTTCTTCTTTAGACAGTAAGAGATTTATCTAGTGCTACCTTCTAATATTTCACTTCAGCCAGCATCTGAGCTGATTCTGAGCCATTTTCCACCAGTGGAGGTTAAAATGTCACCCCTGACAATTATCACATTTCCTGGTGCGGACTGCCATGTGCTTAAATAATCACATGACTGCACACACATGCTTCTGTATGCAAACAGCAAATTTACACTTACGTCCTGAAGGAGTTATTTTGGATAAAGGGATAAAATATTGGAGTGGAGAAAAAGTAAATCATTACCTGTTTCCTTCATAGCACACAGCATCAAGCCTCCATTTACAAAATGGCAGCCATCTCCACTGACAGTAGCTATCTCCACAGATAGATACTCTGAAATGTGAAGGTCTGACACGCAGAGACAAAATCCCAACATTTACACACTATTCACACCTTTATTCCATGATACCAAACAATCCCAGAGAGTCTTGTTAGCTCTTTTAAGACCAAACACCCCTGTTGCATCTGCGCTTGGTGCTGTGCCAGAACATGAGGGATACCTGAGCCACTCAGGCATAGAGAGCTCTAACTGCAGTGTCCATGGGCGGCTACATGTCTTCATGGAAGAGACCTGAAAATATTTTCTTAGTTGCTAGCAAACATACAGCTGGAGCAAGGAATGGGGTGAGGTTGTATGTAAATAAATAAAACTCACTCATAGCTTGAGGTTTCCTCTTGGCTTAAAACCCTCATGTATACACACACACACTGACTCACATACAAACAAAGCCAGGAAAGGCCAATATGATAATTTATGTGGACCCTTAATTAACTTTAGTGTAAAAAAGTGAAAATCATTTCAGTTTACACAGGGGCCAAGTTCTCACAAAGGCACCACACATGTACAGCAGAGTGCTCATGCAGGGCACCTGTGAAAAGCACAGGTGTGCTTTTCTGCAAAAACGATCATTTTTCTACCTTGCTTTCAAGGTGTAACCCCAGCCAGCAACTGAGCCAGCCCCCCACAGTCGCTCACTCACTTCCCCCCTGCAGCAGGATGGGGGAAAGATTCAGAAGAGTAAAGGTGAGAAAACTTGTGGGCTGAGGTAAAGACAGTTTAATGGGCGAAGCAAAAGCTGCACACACAAGCAAAGCAAAACAAGGAATTCATTCACCACCTCCCATGGGCAGGCAGATGCCCAGCCACCTCCAGTAAACCAGGGCTCCATCACGTGTAATGGTTACTTGGGAAGACAAATGCCATCACTCACAACATCCCGTCCTTCCTTCTTCTTCCCCCAGGTTTATACGCTGAGCATCATACCATATGGTATAGAATATCCCTTGGGTCAGTTGGGGTCAGCTGTCCCAGCTATGTCCCCTCCCAGCTTCTTTTGCATCCCCAGCCTGCTCACTGGTGGGGTACTGTGAGAAAAGGCCCTGGCTCTGTGCAAGCACTGCTTAATAACTAAAGCATCCCTGTGTTATCAACTGTTTTCAGCACAAATCCATAGCAGAGCCCCATACTAGCTACTATGAAGAAAATTGTAGCAGAGTGGCAGAAACAACATGTGATGAACTGACCACAACCCCATTCTCCATCACCCTGGGCCTATCAGGTGGAGGAGGCAGAGAATTTGAGAGTAAGGTTGAGTCCGGAAAGAAGGAAGGGGTAAGGGAAGGTGTTTTAAGATCTGCTTTTATTTCTCATTATCCTACTCCGTTTTGACTGGCAATTAATTAAACTAATTTCCCCATGCCGAGTCTGTTTTGCCTGTGATGGTACTTACTAAGTGATCTCCCTGTCCTTATCTTGACCAACAAACTTGTACTTTTTCTCCCCCTGTCCAGTTGGGGAGGGGAAGTGCAGCTTGGTGGCAGATCAATCCACCACTGCTGCAGTAGACATCTGGAAGGGAAAAACATTTGTTTAAGGAGGGAAGTTAGGGTCTCCTTCCTGTCTTCTACATCTCATTGAGGCATAAAGAAAAAGGTGAGAGCCTAACAAACAAGTTTATATGTCTGTCCCAGTGCGAAATAGAAGAAGAAAGAAAAATGTGAGATACAGAAGCTTGAGCTCTGATGCTCTAGTAAAATAACTTCTCTTTTAGAGGGGGCTGCAGTTCCTAAATACACTGCTGCTGGCCTTTTCCATAGCTTTGCTGAGCTGGCAACCATCAGCAGCCTGTTCTACCCTCTTCCTCCAACTCCCACTGCAGGCTTCAGCCAGCTATCTTGACTAATATAATTTAAAACAGAAAATGCCTATTCTTGTAAAACTTTACTAGAATGAAATTACACATTATTGAGCTCCTTTATCAGAAAACTTTTTTTTTTTAAGAACATCTTTTTTATATTAACTTAGAAACATATTAAATGAGTTATTTTTAATACGCTAGCCAATTTGTATGGAGACCATGAGTATCTTCTCATGCTTCGGAGGCCTACACTGAATCCAGGAATGTGTTGTAAAAATGGGTGAATACATTACTTTTCAAATGCTATACAGAATAATAATTTAAAGAAACACTTATACATTATAATTATATGCTATTTAGAATCGTTAGCTAGGTAGACAGTCACAGTGAGGAGCTATAGATAGTACTGTTATTTTCAGTGTAAGATCTTCATTTCATTCAGCTTCTCTCTGATGTGATTTTGATCATCTCTCAAAAACCTGATTTGTTGGAGGTTTTTATATCACATTTCCTTATCAAAGTTATATTTTTTCGTAGTTAAGATGATATTTACTATTCAAGAGATCTACAATCTTCCCAGATCAAATTAATCAACTGAGGAGTTTCCAGAATTTTAAGTATGGTCCCTATGGCAATAAATAGGTTTCACTGCTGATTTTGATTTACAAGAAATAAAGTAGATACTTACTTCATTCTACAAATTGATCATGACAGCCAAATTCTACAACATGACATTTTGGCACTGTCCTGTGGCTCTTGTGAATGAAAAACATATCACATATGAGGTACCTTCTAAGAAGTTAATGTCTTTGCTATATAATGTTGCATTGAAACATAATAGTATGCAGACCAAGGCACAAAACGGCTTGGATTAAATATCTAGGAAATGAAATCCCTTTTGATGACTGTCAGGAGTAGTCTGCCTCCATTATCCTAAGACACAAGCTGGCACATTATCATTTTTATACATAGTTAAATACCTAGACTCTGATTTCATTAGTCATTCAGTTAGGGCTGCAGACTTATGAGGCAGCGGGCATTCTGTGTCTTCACGTGAAATGCTATTTACTAAAACACTGTAGACCTATTTCATAATATAAATGTCTGACACTTTAGCAATAATAATTTCACTTGAATCAAAGGGTCTTTTTCCTTCAGTTCCCTTCTAGCCTGCATACATTTTCATTTCTGCAACTCCTATTCCTCTAACAGAATCACAGAGGCTTTCTTAGGCTGAATTTGATTTCATCACAGGGACACCCAGAAATGCAGTTTTGTCCCCATCACATGCCCAAGAACCGGTCCTGTTTCCTTAAAAAAACAAGGAAGAAATAAATATCCAGTATCTGCAGAGTAAGACAGATCAGCCTCCAAAAGATGATGCCAGAGGATTAGAAGCTCCTGTCTTGCAAAATGGATTCATTTCCATAGTACTGGAGACCCTGCCTGTCTCAAGCCAAGACCATGGTCACACCACAACTCTTCGGTAAACTGATTAAGCAGATGCATGTGGTCTACTCAGCTATACTCATCCTTCATTCAGCCTAAAACTGAGCTCTGAAATTTGCCAGCTGAGTCATTATCAGTCTCATATTTATACCATAAACTGTGATTCATTTCTAATTATTCCCTTGTTCTCAGATTTCTTGTCAGGACCAACTGGAAGAAATAAACCCTTCCACTCTTCCAAGATGTATTACAAGGGGGCTAGAATGAATTTTGGAGTCCTGTGTGAGCACCATTTCAGTACGCAGAGTTGACACTTCATGTGACTATCATGGCATTGCAATATTTTCCATTACTAGCAGATGAAATAACCTGTACACTATTTCAGGCAAAATTTTAAAACACGGGCCCATTTTCATTCACATTCTTTATGCAAAAAAAGATAGAAGCAAGTCTGCTCTACAAAATTAGGTGACTGCAGGTATAAGTCCTTTATGCATACAACCATGTACTTCTGTGATTAAATTAAAGGGGAAAAATAATTACAAATAACTCATATAATCTGTCAGAATATTCTGTGAGATGTCTTTTTTGATAGTCAAACTAACATCCAGATTTGGGAAGAAGTGTTAAACTGCTACTAGATATAACTTTAGTGTAAGATAGTTTATTATTTTAAAACTGTTTCCTGTAATGCAAATAATCAGTGTACCTAACTCTGTACTTTGACTAGGGTGAATTCTTGTGATTGTCAGAAAACTAGATCCTGGACTTATGAGAAGATGTCAAACATAACAAAAATATTCTGGGTTGTTTTTCTTCTTTTTTTAAAGTTTGATCTAGACTATATACACTGTTATCCCAGTCTGCATCTGTCATTGTTAAGCAGACACATAGAATCATAGAATCATAAAATAGTTAGGTTTGGAAAGGACCTCAAGATCATCAAGTTCCAACCCCCCTGCCACAGGCAGGGACACCTCACACTAAACCATCTCACCCAAGGCTTCGTCCAACCTGGCTTTGAACACTGCCAGGGATGGAGCACTCACAACCTCCCTGGGCAACCCATTCCAGTGCCTCACCACCCTAACAGGAAAGAATTTCCTCCTTATATCCAATCTAAACTTTCCCTGTTTAAGTTTTAACCTGTTACCCCTTGTCCTGTCACTACAGTCCCTGACGAAGAGTCCCTCCCCAGCATCCCTATAGGCCCCCTTCAGATACTGGAAGGCTGCTATGAGGTCTCCACGCAGCCTTCTCTTCTCCAGGCTGAACAGACCCAACTTCCTCAGCCTGTCTTCATACGGGAGGTGCTCCAGTCCCCTGATCATCCTCGTGGCCTTCCTCTCACTTGTTCCAGCAGTTCCATGTCCTTTTTATGTTGAGGACACCAGAACTGCACACAATACTCCAGGTGAGGTCTCACAAGAGCAGAGCAGAGGGGCAGGATCACCTCCTTCGACCTGCTGGTCACGCTCCTTTTGATGCAGCCCCGGATACAGTTGGCCTTCTGGGCTGCAAGCGCACACTGCCGGCTCATGTTCATTTTCTCATCGACCAGCACCCCCAAGTCCTTTTCCACAGGGCTGCTCTGAATCTCTTCTTTGACACGATGTTTTCCTCCAAAATGGATGAAGAAACAGGTATCACTGATAATCACCACACAAAGGCATGGAGTTATGGTTTAAGGTGGGTCTGAAAACTGAGCCATACCATACAAGAACTCAAGCTGTTGCTTATTTTCTAATTCCCACTGAGATTCTCCCACTCCTCTTCCCTTGCATTCAGTATTCATGTTCAATAGGAATCAGAAATCCGTAACATTAAATACAGCCAAGTTCTACTTAAACAATGGCACTGTTCAAGAAACAAGGCAAACAAGATCTGGCTCTAACTGTGAGTGCAATATTGACCCTGGAATGTGCATACCTTAACAGGCTAAGGTTTTTGCATGCAGCCACTAAAAAGAGCTCACACAGAGCAGGGTGGTATAACAATGTGTCATTTTGCTGTCAGTGGGTGTACAAACCAACAGCATTCTCCCTTGACCCTCTCTCGTTCATTTTTCTGTTTACTGGATGTCCTCTCGCACTAGTAGAATTTTTTGCATCCAGTCATCTCCACCTCCTTTTGAACATTTCCTTCTGTGATCACTTAGCTCAGCTAATTGTTTCCTGACTTCTTTTTCAATCCTTTCTCATCTGCTCTTCTTTTCTAAATCCTGGCACAATATAATCTTATATTATTATTATTATTATTACTATAATTATTAATTTCCATGCTCTTACCACATAAGCTACTTTAAACTACCCCCCCCCCCCCCATCCTACAGCACCACAGAGCAGGCCCTGTTAAGCAGGGCATGCAGCTTGGAGGTAGGACACTAAGACTTCCAGAAATTCATTCATGTTAACAGAAATTAAATAAGGGTGGGTTGATTTTGGATTTCTTTATTTTATTCTAAAAAAAAGCACTTTGCAGACAATACTTTTCTCAGCAACTGCAATTAAGAGTGTTGTTTTCTAGCCCCAGATTATGTTTCCCATACAAATGTGACTGTCAATCCCTTGGTTGATTTCTAAAATAATCATATCAAACCTGCCATGGCTCCATCATTTTTGTGCATAGGGAGTAACACTCAAGCAAGTGTTCTTCTTAATGATGATTCAGAAACATTTTGTATAACATCTGGTAGCAGCCTACATTGAACACATCAGTGCTGGATCCCTGATTTTGAGCTAAGAATCCTGTTCATCCTTCCTGTGGTCCCATTGAAGTCCCTCTTGGCCTGGACCATGAGGTGCTGGGGGAGCTGCAGATAAAGACATACCACTTTAAAAGAATCAAACATTTGAATCTTACTAGTTCTAAAATGTCTGAGCTTTGTGTATCCCCAGGGTCTCTCTGCTTGCATCTCCTAAAACAATACAAGCCATTATTAAGAACATGAATAATGTGGCATGCTATCATATTAAGATATAATTAAAAACAAGACAGCTAAGCCTCAAAGCTGTGCTGAACATACCACACATATTGTTGTCTTCTGCATTTGTTCTGAATTAAAATCCCACTTCTTACTTGAAACCTCACCCCTGTTTCCCTTGCACAGCAGCTAGTGCCTGTTTGGACAACATCCACTATTGGCAGAAAGCTGTACCCACAGCTCAGGGTGGCTGAGGGCACTCACCTGCTTCCCCATGCACACGCCCTCTCCAGCTGTTAGGGAGGGCTCAGGGAGCCACAGGAGCAGGAAAACCTCACTCCCCGCCAAGCACCCCATGGTGTGGTTGGACAGACACCACACCGGAAAACCCAGCCCTGCCGGTCTCCCTTGTGGAGGCAGCACATCTGCCCCCTCACTTCCTGAGGTGGCAGCTTACAGGCTGCAGCAATCTCGTGGGTGCCTCTCCCATAGCAGAAGAACTAAATGTGCAGCTGTGATCATAGCCAGGACTTCCTCAGGACCTTTAGGACTGGTATTAAAACCGAATTAAGGCACGCCTTCTTCCATCGAGCGTTCAGCTCTCAGAGACAGTTTTCTCCCACTAATCTATTTACTTAACCTCAAAATTTTACGTTAAAAGCCAAGAGCATGTTGACTCAAGATCATGTTGGCAGGTGACCCAATTTTACCCAGCTATCAGCTGACTCAGAGCCAGGAGTGATGCCAGGCAAGCATAGGCTGCTGTGTAGCCCTTCCCTTGCTCTTGCAGGTGGTTGTGAGAAAAAAGTGAGCAGAGGGCTTTCTACGTGACTACAGGCTCTAAGAGTTCCCAATATGCTCTGCCTGATGATTTTAACTCCCAGTTTCTCCCTCTCCCTCATCTTGAAGAGTAACCAGACTATCTGCTTTAACCACTGTCCATAATGCCAACCTAAAACTCCATAATGTCTTCAGACTTGTCAGACTGTTAAGAAAAGAGCAGGGCTCTGATTGCCTTTAAGAATGGAGACTCTCAAGGATAAACTGACTCTATAGAAAGTGTTTAGAGAAGAACCTGGTGGCTGCACTTCTTCAGCCAGGAGTCAGGAGATTTCAGAGGCTTTGGGGATGACTGATACAACTGTTTGTTGTATTCATTCCAGAAATATGTCTGGAAAAGGTCTTCCCAGACTTGTCTGGGATCATTTCCAAAGCCAGCTATGGACTCGTACCAGACCTGAAACACTGGAAACCTGCTGAGCAAGGATGGAAGCTGTAAACAATTTAGGTGCTTTGATGAGTGTTTCGTGTCTAGCTTTTCTTTTGTGGCCTCATCTGAAGAGGTGAATGAGCTGATGTAGTTCTCTCCAAGTGGCTCAGCACACAGTGCTTTAACTAGTCTGAAGGCTAACCTAGAAAGACACAATGACCTTTTGCCCACTTTGACAGGATTCAGCGCTGTTTTAAATGAAATGCTGTTGGGGTAGCGGTACAAGTAGTACTGTGGACACCCAACAGAGGGATTTCTAATGCCTTTGCTTGCATCCATGGACTTTTTTAGTTCAAGGACCAGACAGTGAAGCTGTAGATCTTCAAGTGCTAGGCTACCTCAGACACAGCCAGAAGATCAAACTTCAGTCAGAGGCTTTGAGTGGCTTCTGGAGGAGTATCAGACCATGAGAAAGCCTTCCCACTCACACCAAAACCTGTATTAAGGACATGGGTTTTGGTAGAGGGGAGGTTAGTTTGCTTGTGGGAATGTATTTTGCTCTTTTTTAGTCACCAAAGCATTAGACCGCTCAGGAATAAAATAAATGGCAATTGATGAATTTGCTTTGTCTCCTGTTGTGCTGTTCTTAGCATGACCTGCAGCTCAGAAGGGTTCAGATCTGGCAACCTGTGCCATAGCCTTTTGGATTCTTGACAACTTAGATGAATCTGTAAGTTCTACCTAAGGAATATTTAGTCCCTACCTTATGAAGCACAGACACCACAGGCACAGTGGTATACTCTCATGAAAGGATCCAGGAAAAGATCATGCCAAGCTTACCATTCAAGCAGAGAGCAGGGCCTGTTTTCAGATAAGAGTTTTCAGATTGGGTAGAAACAGTCTGTAACAAGTAGTAAAAACTGTCAAGATCAGCTCTTGACAAAGCTTTCTCCCAAGTGTGTGGGTGCTGCTACAAAGGGCGTCCTTGGAAGCAGGCTCAGTTTTCCAGCAGTCTGTTTTCCAGCACTTTCAAGGTCTACCATTGGAAAGCAAAGTGATCTTTTATTCTTTTCTTGTTGCCTGAGCTATTGCTTTTTACGTTGCTCCTGCCTCACCAGGGCAACAGCTTGTTACTATCTGTATTGGTTCAGCTAATTATTCTATTAATGATTCAGCTAATATAGTTTAATACAGGAAATGTAGATGTCACATCATTAAACAATTATTTATGTATTCTAGACCTTTACCATAATCCATCTTGAGATGTGTTAATTTATTTCTCCCTGGTGTTTATAAGGTATGACATCCTGCAAGCAACTAATTCTGGATCTCAGTTCTCTTTGAGATTTAATCAGCATTTGAGACTTATACCTGGTATTATGCCAAGATAACTAGAAAACAATGATGAGCATGTTTTCCAAGCATTTAGCAGTTCTTTTCAAACAAGCAGAATTTTAGTAGTTGATGTGAAACGTATAAAAACATTTCAAGAAACTGGTAGTTCTGTCTTATTAAAAAAAAAAAAAAAACCAAACAACAAAACCCAAACAACTAAAATACATAAACCCCTTATAAAAGATTTAGTGAGATAGTACTTAAAAGTTAATTAACAAACCACACAGTTATATTCTCTGAAACAAAAGAAAGGTAACTGAAACTAATTTCTCTTGGTAGCACAATGCAACTATGCATCAGAATGTCCCTATCCATACGGATCCAGGGAAAACATAGTCAGAGATTCACTTGACTGAGAGAAAGAACTTGTCATTTTACATCTCCAGATAATCAAGGCCATGAAAGTGTCATAGATGATGTGCCATAAACTAACTTTATTATTAATAATTTTCTTATCTGTTTTATTAGTCATATTAACTAACATCAAGCTGAATAGCACCTTAGACTTTTAAACTTATGTATGACTCAGTTCAATTGCTTACAGAATAATTGCTAATTAAATATAATTCATTTAGAAATAGACACATTTGTAAGGGCAGGTGGCTACCACTTTACAATGAAGTGTTCTTTTAAATTTGAGAGACAAAACAAATGAAAGTGAAAAAAAAAAGAGAAGAAACATCAAGGAGGAGTCATGGCTTAAAGAGACACAAATGTTCCAGGGGAACCCAAACAGTTTAGTGCAGGTTTCATAAGGTTCTCTGGTTGAGCTTCTGCTAATAGGATTGGCCTTTCCATCGCAGCCTTAAATCACCACATACTTTAGCTGGCAGTAGAGAAGAATGCATTTGGATATAACAGCTCATAAAGCCATACTGCCCCTTTGAACCTCCGTGCAAAAAATATTAACTCAGAGGTCTCCTACCCAGAGCCTCCAGTATTTGGGTCTGCATGTTCAGGCTTGATTCAGCTACATGACCTACCCTGTTATGCGTCTTGGCTCATTTTAACCCCCTTGGGAAGTAAGCTGAATAGGCCACAAGTAGCAGAAGATCCTTATGGATCAGTCTGCCACTTTGAAACCATTATATAAACATAAACATATATATACATGTCATACAAAACAGGACCAGACAGCTGGAGTGTGGGAGATATGAGGAAAGGGTGAAAAGCTGCAAACTTCTTAGAAACTTTAGGTTTTAGAGAGGACACAAGAGGGAGAATGGATTGCGGGTACTGGGTTAGGAATGATGGCAGTAGCAGGGACAGATGTCTCTGGAGGAGGAGAAAATCATAGTGTGTGCAGGATCCAAAGCTGTCCTGGTGGAGATAGAAGAGATTGAAAAGTGGAGGTAAAAAGAGGGCACTGAACCATCAGGGAAGAAGCAAAGCAGATCCGGAAACAGGTACTGGAGCAGATAGAAGACAGCTTAAAATTGTGATTGAGAGAGGGGCTGTGGTAAGAGTGAGTGTTTGGTGGCTGGTAACCATAACAACAACAAAACTGTTTGAAAAATAGTGTAAAGGTACAGCCCCAGGAGGGACCTCTGCAGTGGGGAGAGCATCACCCCACCTGCATGGGAGCAGAGACGGTAACTCAAAGGTTCTCCTTGAGTTCTTCTGTGCCTTAGTGTAAGCTTTCCTATGAAATATGAAGCATTTGATCTCCACATAAAAACTTCACCTAGTCTGATAGTTACAATTCTGGATAATTATGTCTCAGACAGCTGGCCAAGGAAAAGATGAATTTAGCATAAGCAGGAAAACAAAAGAGGGTCTGTAAGTGTGCTCTACTTGCTTATTTGTTCCAGGTAATTTACTAAAGAACAGGCCTTCAGTGGAGCTTTTCAAGATGCACTTAAGGGAGTAAGTATTAAAATATCAGAGATACAATCAGGGCATTATCAACTGCAACATAAAAATTGTAGACACAGATAAAAATCACACAAACTGCTATTTTACTGTGCAATTGTAACTGGTCAGATGCAGTAGGGCATGACACTAGATGACAGTAATCAAGGCTCACACAAAGCAGTTTACAGTTGCAGGATAAGGAAATATGCAAAATACATTTAAACCTGAGTCAAATTCAGCATGAAGCAGAAAGCCTTCAACAGTTATCCTATGCAAAGAACAGAATAAAGAAGTTAGCACTCAGAAGCACAAGAACTTGTTTTGTTTCCAAAAACCCTCAGCAGAATACAACAATTCTCCAAAACAGGAATTTTATGCTAATTACCAGTGTGAAAATGAGAGTACAAAGCAGGTACTTTATTCCTATAAGCAGCCTAATATGCCACCAGACTCTTTTTTTTCAAACTAGATTTACCTGGCTCAGTGTGAAACAACACATACATTTCATTACTCGCTGTGCTTAATTTGCATATCAATGCAGACATGAACCAGAATACATTGTTAGCCCACTTTTTTCTAGCACCTGCTCAGACCTATGCAGCCAACCCTTCTGTAGCCTATCACTTGCTAAAACACCAAATGCACAATCACACTGGCCAGAGGGGAACAAAAACATCTATGGGTATGATAGCTTCAGTTTCTTTGTTAGTTAGCACAATCCAAACATTACTCAATACACCTGACACAGCTGTGTTCAAAAGTCCTCTCTTTCCACCCATGTTTAGGTCAAATTGCCTGTCCCAAATAGCCATCCCTAGATAAAATGTTAAACATAATAATTTCTTCTTTAAGGGGCCCAAATTTCACTGTTGTTTCCGACTCAAAGGCATTTCTTTGAAATAGGAACTGGAGCTGATCTATTCCTTCACAGTTACAAAAGTCATTCCTGATCTTAAAATTCACCAAGGATTTGTTTGAATGCTGACTTTAAGGCATAATATTAGGTCACATAATTATCTTGATCTAACAAACACCTTCTAAAAGCTTGGACAAAAGTAAAAGTCAAATTGTACCTGTTATTGAAATGGCTTGTGTGAAGCTTTGATTTCACCTTATGGCTTCAGAACTTTATTATCCTCACTCTGTTTTAATTAGAGCTTCAAACCAGCACTATTTAGGCTGTGCAAGCTGGGTCTGGTCCAGCTGGGCCACATCTGGCACACAGATTGCTCCCATTCCGTGGCTAGAGCAGGCAGTATCGCTCTGCCTGCTGGGCTGGCAGCAAGGATGAAGGACCCACTGCAACCTGAGAAAGAACAGGCAGTGGCAGCTCCTTGCCTGGTCATCTTCTTCCCTGATCAGCCTCATTTGCAGCAGCTGCTCTTTTGGTTTAGGTCTGACTGCTCCTTAGATGATTGTTGCTGCAGGTGTAAATGCCAGAGGTGCAGAGCAAGGAGAGTTAACAGTAGTGAAATAGCAACTCCACAGCAGATGAAACGGCAGCATGGGCCTGTGTACCCCTCTACCGAGGATGAGGCAAAAATTAAACATCCTCCAAGGGAGGCTTTGCAAATCATCCCTGAATGGCCTGTGGCGTTTTTCTTTCCTTTCCTGGCTTGTAAACTCAGAGGACTGGAGTACTTCATGACCCTTCACATCCTGTATTCCTGCATCAGTCCACAAGCATTCCCTAAAACCACCATCCTGCCTAGAGCAACAAAAGCTAAAACCACATGGGACTAGTTAGCACCCTCTGTTACTCTAAACTTTAGGCTAAACACAGTTTAAAACTCTCACTCTGTCCTCCAAAAATACCAAACAGCTCCAGAACCCAACCCTAGAAGTAGCAGCCTGACTGTTCTCTAGCCGTGTAATTCTTCTTCATCTTAACCCTGCCCTACAAGATGTTCACACCTAATGGAAATTATGTGTTGTGTAGATTAAACAAATCTGCCTGAGGGGTGTCCTAAGCACAGCAAGGCTGTCTAAGTGTAGCTATAAGTCTTCTACAGCATACTTTGTTCCACCCAATTTTTTTTAAAGTGACTGAAACCCTTTGACAACTTAAAAAGAACAGGAAAGTCATAGCCTTATGAGCACCCTCACTCAGAATGCAGCAATTTAATAATGTATAAAATAATAATACAGTAAAGCAGACTCAGTTTTTCTAGCCTCTTTTTCACCATGGTCTGCAGTCTTCCTGCTGCAGTTTGTGAATTCATTGGCTCTCACAGGGTAATCATGAAGAGGTTGAGTTGGTATTTGGATAGAAAATCCACAGGGAATCCACAGCAGTCATTTAGATTATTCAGTTATGGAACGAGCACTTTTCTCTTTGTATTTGTAAGAATTCTTCCACATATCTTGGGAGACAGCACTGCCTCTCAGATAAAGATTAACCAGGAAACTATAGGCCAGTGATTTTTTATTTTGCAGTTCCACATTTCTTTCTGTGGAGGTATACAGCTCTGTGTAATGAATGGAAGCCTACAGACATAAGGCTTGCTAAGTCAGCTTTTATAGATCTCCTAGTATTCTGTAAAAACAAAGGTGTTTATGGACTGAAAGTTACCCCCAAAATCACCATTCCAAGCCACTTTGGTTGTCAGTGTTCTCAGTCTTCGCATGTGAGTCAAATCCAACTGCTGAAAATTACATTTTTAAAAAAAAGCTTCAACATTTGTCAATAGAATACAGCGTTCTTTCCCCTCTGCATGTGTGGTATGGGTTAGGATAACACTGTCAAGTCTGATTAAGCCACTGGCATTCATTTCCCAATATAGGTCCTCAGCATAAGATGCATTTCAATCATCAGGCTGCCTACCTTTTTTCAGAGTTCAGAATCAAAAGCACTACAAAGAGGGAAAATGCAGATCTCAAATGGCTGCCTTATTCAGGGTTTCTCTTCAGCTGGTAGAAGTCTGTAGAGACAGCAGGTAGATAAAAAGCATTGGCCTGTTCCTACTTTCTTTACCCAGGATTACCTGGCTACCACACTGGGCCTCTGAACAAGTCATAACTTTGCCAGTTGGCCTCCTCATCGCTTGAGAATGCTGTTATAGTTTACCCCAGATGCCAATAGAAGGCCAGCAGGTAGAAACAAACCCTAATGGAAAGGTATTTTGGTCATATCCTTTTTTCTGAAGCCAAAACTCCTACACTGGTAACCAGGATAAAGGAATAAAGTAGCTGCCACCATGTAACTTGAGGATCTAGTAGGTGCTGTGCCAATGGATGCATCTGCCTATTTTAGGGTTGCTTTCTTCCAAAAGAGCAGAACAAAACCAGACCCAGTAGAGCAGAGAATTAGAACCAGTTAATTTCAAATATCATTAATATGGAATATTCAGGAAAGCAAAAGATGCAAAATGCAAAGGAGTTACTTGCCTAGGTTCACTACAGTGCTAAATAAAAATAAAATTCTTACACTCATTCATCACCAAAATGAACAATCACTGTCAATTACTACATGCATTCAATACTTAAAGAAATTATGTTACTGTACGCTATCTTCAACATTGCTACTAGTCTTATTTTGTTTAGTGTATACACCATCTCATTCAAATTCTGCCACTTCTGTTAAGTGCTTTTTATGAGTTATTGATGCTCCATTGTTTTGCATGTACTTCATTCTTCACAATCTGTGACAAGATTTTTAATCTTTATGCACAAGAAACCAGGCTCGAGCAAGAATGACCTGTAAAGAATACTTACAGCTTCGTTGTTAACTCTCTCTTGAGCATGATTTAATCAACATGGTGCTGCCTGACAACATACAAGATTCAGCAACACAATAAAATCTAGATATTAACCATGCGAACAACAAAGAGGTAGGTATAGACATTTGGAGATTTGCAATAGCACAAAAACTGGGTCATCTGGGATGTCCAAGTGTCTTCTTTAAGAACAGTTAAACAAGTGGGTTTGAATTGTGTGCTGATTGGGCAACTGCAAGTTGTGACTGTGAACAGCAATGGCAAAGATTTTCAGGTGCATTTCTATTACTAGGCTTTATCTTTACGTGAAACATTCATTCCACAAGTCAAATCATTTTCAGCCAATCTTTGACCTCACTGTTGGGCAAACATGGCACTTGCTGCAATGCACATTTATCCAGTATGAACTGAACTAGTGTCTAGAAGCCACAGCCTAGAAGACAGCACTTTGACAAGACTCTGATAGATATTTTGGGACAAACACTGTAGGAAAGAAACTCAGGTAGGCTGTTAATGTAGAGCCATGGTAGGAAAAGAGGTAGGCTACTGTATTGACGAGAGATAGGCAACTTGGACTAAGAAAGAAACCTTCTGTAGTGCTTATGAAGTACTCTTCTTCCAGCCTTTTATTCTGCCCCAGTGCTTAAACACTCATCACAGGCTTTATCACTGAAAGCTACTGTCAGTCTGGTCCACCTGGCAATGGGACCACGCTCTCCTTAACAGACTGGTGCCGACCTTGCTAAGTCACCTGAAACACTTCAGTAATTTAAATCCACTTTAAATCAGTCCACTAGTTCTCCTTTATACACCACATTAGATTTAGACCTTCTGCTTTCACCTTCGGTCCCTGCATAACTGCACACTTTTCATGTACACAGGTTTGCTCTTTCCACTTACCACTGACATCGGTCTTGTTGTCCCACTTATCTACCTTTCCTGCAAGATTTTCTGTGTCATTCTACCTGGTTTGTGAGATTCAATGCTGATTCTGGTTCACTGAATTTGAACTTTTCATTCAAATCCCTTCTTTTCAGTTCATTTTGGTGGTGCCTACAATTAGTGGCTCACTGATCATAATTATTTTAAATAAACCATTTACTTAAGCAATCAAGGTGTTTACAAGCCCCAACAGCTTAATAGGTTGATCTTACTGCTAAAATGTGTGAGGTAGTTCCTCACTCCATCTCCTCCTGCTGTTTATTACTCTCTTTCTAATCTAAAGTTAGATGGTAAACTCTTCAAGGAAGTGGTTATATCTTTCTTTTTGTTCCATATACTGCCTGTCATGTTTTAGAGTGCAATAAAATGTAATACAGAATGTGCACCAACTGATACCTGTAATCCAACACAGACTCAAACCCGTTAATACAATTAAGACAAACCAAGTCTTAAAATTCAAACGTCACAGTATGTGTTCAGTGACCAAAAAGAATAGCAGAAATCCCTAAAAGCATAACCATGTGAACTGAAAGGCTTAATTTACAAGTCTCCCCAAAGAAGCAATGACACACCTCAGGAAAAATATTGAACTGAATAGCTCTATAAAGGTGCTTAAAACTCAGTAGATTGAATGAATGTGAACTGCCTATTTTAGTCTGTGTAAGCAGCCAAGAATGTCTGTCTAGAAACAGTTTTCCAGGACATAGCTGTCATATGTTTCAGATGAATGTTGTGCTTGCTTCTAGTAGAGCTGAAGTCTATGACTTAATCTTATCTGTTTAACATCCAAGAATCCAGTTTTAGATTTTTGGCAGCAAGCATATGCTCCCCCTGTGGCAACTGCATAATAACATAATATGGTTTAAAAAAATCCAGATCCTTTAAGGCTCAATTACCTCATGAAACTATTTTAAAATTCAGGGCAAACAAAACTGCAGTATTTCAGTTTACAAGCATCATTTTAGTTTACAGCTGTTTTAAAGGACCCATTCTAATGTTTTACGTCTTTCACCACCTGCAGAGCTGAATGAAAATATTTATTCTATTTTGCAAAGGGCTACCAGAACCAAGAAAGCAGAACTGAGTGAAAAAGAATAAAGTACTTTAAAATAAAGATAAGATCTAGGATAACTGACTTTATTACCACCCTGTAACACTGAAGATAGGTTAAAAAACCTTGCAAGGCCAGAATAAAAATAACCTATAGGCAAGTAAGAACCTCTAAAATGGCCCATGGCCTAAATGAGTGTTTATATTAGTACTTTAAATCCTGATACAGTCAAATTAGATTTTTAATATCTTAATTACTGTTTTAAATAATGCATGTACATAAAAGGATCAGTCTTTTTAACCTGCGGAATTAATTCACCTACATTCTAAATTTGTTGGGTAGGAACTCTCTTTTCAGTGATTCTCAATGCCAGCTGGAGGCTCCGTTGTAATATAAAATAAAGAAGACAAGGGTAGAATAAGCCAGACCTTGAAAGAGAGCTGCCTGGGGACAGGAGAGGTAACCTCCTCCCTAAAATAGGAAAGGCTAAAGAGAAAGTACATCAATCACAAAAAGCAAAAAATGAAGAACGTAAAGCAGGTAAAAGAACAAGGTGAGAGCTGCAGCAGGGGAATAGTGGAGAGAGAAAGGCAGGAAAGATGACAGAACTGAAAAGAATTGGTATCTTTGGTTTGGGGTTAACTAAAGGGTTAACTAAAGGCATTATGTTAGCAGTGGTCGAAAGGGGCTGAAGGTTTAAACAAATGTCCTAGACTGGGATGCCTGGCAGAAAGCCCAGGCAGTGCCAGCTTCTCTGCGAAGGAGTTGAAGGCTTCAGAGAGCAATGCCCAGAGGAGCTTTACCCAGATGCAGCAGAGAAACAGTGGGTCTCCCTCCCCACCTTTCCTTTGTGAGCAGTCAAGGGATGCTGAAAGGTACTTTGTGCTAGCTCTGTTCTGACAGCGCAGCAGGTACAGGTGCTGCCCTTCACACCAGAAAGTTTGTGCGGCTCTGCTAAAGTCTATTAACTGCAGCTCATACCAGAGGGGCCTATTCTAGTACAAAGTGAGCAGGCAAGTGTCCATGTCCTTTCTTCCTCTTCACAAACATGGCCCTGAGGTGTAGTACTTGTGGTTTCATCACCAATGTACCCATTTACTAGGAACCAATCTGAGACCATAAATACACTTCACTCAGAACAGCTGTCTGGCTGCAAGGCTTTCAGCAGAGCTGGGAAAATGATGGGCAGGGGGGAGGGAAATTCTTTATGAATTATGGAGCTGGTCAAAGACCAGAAAAACCAGTGTGTCAAATAAATGATTTGAGGAAAACCAGCCATATTCACTGAACAGTGAAGAGTTGCTTCACATTAGAGCATATCCATCTAAATTTCCAAGCTGATTCTGAACCAGACATAATTTCCATTCCTTCATGTCTCTTCATGGCAGGCACTGATAATCTTTTCATAAATAGTTTTAGACCAAGAATTATTATGTGAGGAAATGTATGAATAACTTTGAATTACAAGCAAGTTAAAGAGCTTCACAGTCTATCCATGAACTATGTACTAGTGAGGAAAAGCAGCTATCTTCACTGAATAAATAATTTGTTCAAAATTATTTGCTTCATCCAGGCTTACAGACTTACCAATTTGGCATGGATTCAAACCAGTCATTAAGTGAAAAACTGTTTCCTGAAACTTATCCAACAAGCAAGGTCAGTTTTCATAAAACTTATATGCATTTAGTCATTTCAGATAAAAGATGATTTTCTGTAAATAGCTCATCAGCACCATAGGTCTGAGCAGTAATGTCTGCCTGCATCTGCAGACAGTCTGGATCATTAACTTTGGGAAATGTGAAGTGTGCTGTGAATCTCAATAGTGTGTTAACAAAGTGCTCTCGGGATCCTGTCAACAGCCCCTTGGGAAGAGTATGTATGTGACAAGCACTGTGGCAGGTCTGAACCAGTCACCCTAGAGAGGGTGAAGACTGGGATGCTTATCTACAACCTCCCTTCCTTTCAGGTGCTTTTCTTCAGGGAAAAGGCTGCTGCAGCAAAGAGCCCTCCTGTCAATCCTGCAGGAGCCATGAAAGGAGCCTCTTGGTATTCCTGCCCCACAAAAGTGAAGAGGGACCCCCTCACCATTGGCACTCCTGCTGGAATCAAGGCGACAGGTTTGCCTGGATGTAGGGTGAATCAGATCAGGGACTGACCAGGAGCTAATATAACCTTGTAAATAAAAGTTATATTCAACCAGGATCAGGGGGAATGGGGTAAAAGAGCTTCCAGTTACCAATAGCTCCCTGTGTGGCTTCTGGAGTTAGTAAGAAAACAGTATCCACATCCTTCCTCAGTGCCCACTGAGGTATACTCAGAGATGGACTATGGAGAAACCATCCTCAGAAGCACAAAGACAGGGACAGAGATAATTCAGTCCTTCTCTATCCATCTCCGCAGCTCCCTCCTGCACCTTTTATCCATGCTGGACACCCAGTTCGTTGGTTGAGTTTCACATAAGTGATATGTGTGTTTGATTGTGTTTCCTTTTTTTTTTTTCTTTTTATTCTTCATTTAGTTATGTGTTTGTTCAACACTTTAAGCAGGTTATTTAAAGCATATTTTTATTTACATATGAACTGTAAAATATTCAGTACAGTTATGCTTAAATAACTTCAGGGAAAGTGATAAGAAAATCAAGTATGTAGTGGACAGTTGTGGAAAAGGGATAATGTTAGAGGTATATTTTATAACAAAAACAGTATTAATGTTTTGTATCTTCATTACCCACTGTAAACACTTACACACTTGATTAAACCTACTCCTGTTTAGACCAAGGAAGCTACTCACAAAAAGGATACATAGGAACATGGCAGATTAGGCCTCAGTTGACACAGAACGCAATAACACATCACACTTTAATAGATTTACCCGACCAAGGGCTCGGAGTGAAAAAATAATTTTACCATCAGAAGGATAAACATTCCACTAATTAACTCTGGTTTTAGATTATCCCTGGATATAGCTCATAAAGAGACAGTGAGATTTCCCAAGTCTCTCAGAAATACAGAGCGGCCTCTGCAGCATTTAAAATAGATTATACTCTTCAGGGTTATCTTTGAAAAAAAAAAAAAAAGGCTGCACAACTAGCAAAGAGACCTGCTAATAATTATGTACATTATTTGACTCAGTATGAACATATTTGTTTAATATGTGCCATGCTGTTATGCATATGATAAGGTTTAACATTAAAGTGTTGATGCAATAGGAGAAAATCTGATTTCTTAATGGATCTGAACACTGCTATTCACTGACCTGATTTTTTAATGATACTGAACAATACAACACTGACCAAATATAACTAAGTACCAGCACAAAGCTGAATAGATAGAGTTTAAAATACAATTCACTGGCTGTGGCTTTATATGAAGTTGACTTTAAATGACTGTGTCAAGACAAAAAGGAGGACCAGCATGAATAAAACTGGAGTCCTTTTTATATAAAAATATAAAGGACCAAGCTTCAGATACATGCATTTTCCCTAAGTGAGTTCCCATCCAGCTATCATCAGCAGAAGTTTGTGTGAGGTGCTTGTTGCTCTTACCACCAACAGGAAGACCAGAATATATGCAGTGTGATGATTCCTCTTTCTCTGCTCCTCATGCACAGGTCACAAATGTGGCCCTGGATATTGAAGGGTAGGGCAGTAGATGATGGTGATACTGTGTAAACCAGTTACAGGATAATCGAAAGAAACAGTGGAGAATGGGAAGATTTGCCAGTCTCTGTTACAATAAAGCTTCACTATGCACCAAGTGTTCTGCTAATGCCAAAGAGCATGACAAATTAATGGGATATTTTAAAACCATTGTGCTGTTTCCACAAACCATCACTGTAGGATACATAAATAGAGACAGCTTCCCTCCAAGACTCATCTGTCTCACATGTGGTAGTCATTTCTGCACAACATACTTTCATTCCATCAGTAATAAGAGTATAGGACTATTCCCTGCCTGGTCCCTTTCCATAGCCTGTAACTATGTTGCCAGCTATTGACTTACATCAGCTGGGAGCTATGTCATAAATTTACACGCAGGAAATCTAAACCAGTCAATTGAAAGCAATCTTCTGCATGGCTCTACCTTGTTCATGTAAGAAACGGGTATTTTTTTAAATAATTAAAATAAAGCATATCATAATCCTTCAGCTTGGTATGTAGTTTTCAAAAGCATGGAAGAAGTATTATTACAAAACTTCTAGGTCTTCCTGGAAGAAATAGTACACGCCTGAAGGTAGGGAAGGTGAAAACCTCCGAACCTGCCAGTTGAAAATCTACAGTGAACCTTGGGAACTCAAAAGATACTCCAAACTCCTGGCAAATTCACACTTCCTTCAGGGTTTTTTTGTGAATCACTGTGTTGGAAGAGCAGCCTCCTCAAATCAAAGTCACGGGTAGCGAGTCAACTCCAGCAAATGGAAATTTTTGCAAACCATGAGATAGGATTATGTCAGTGAAATCCTGGCCTCTTTCCAGCACTCCTCTGTGTCACATAAAACAGCCTTTAGTGAGGATTCACCCTGAGTCACCTCTGCAATTAGGGGTTAACTGAACAGACACAAAACAAGGCTAAATAAAAGACGCTGCAAAAGAAGAAACAGGTTTTGGCTACAAACTTTGATGTAACCTTAGACTCAAATCCTCCTATCAGGCCCAAGATAGCAGCTACAGGGACACAACTTGCTACCCCCAAACATTCAAAAACAGTGAGGCAAAAATCACTACTTTGGCTTGAAAGGCCTGACACTGGGGCTGAGGGGTGGGTGTTTTTACTAAGGATTTTGAAACTACAGGATTCACTTTTCCAAACTTTTCTTCAGTTTCTATAAATCTGAGATTCTGCCCATGCTCTCAGAACATCTGGAACCAGTGACTTCAGGAAAGCACTGAACATCACTAAAAATGCTAATACTCGCAGTGCCAGCTTGGCTCTGCCGTGCCTCCAGCAGAAATCTTGGGCAGGGGGGTGGGGGTGGCTGCAGGGAACTGGATTCAGCACCAGAGTGTGACAGGCATTCCTGCAGGTGGGAGAGGGTTAGGGTAAGCAAAGGGAGATGGAATTCTTCTTAGTACCTCCTGGCAAAGCGCACACATCATTGCCTGTGTGACAAAGGATGATTATGCTACCCCATGTCCTCCCTTCATGCATTTTGCAGCAATATTTGGTTCTGGCTTCAAAAGCTTCAATATTTCAAATCTGGCTAAACTCAGTGCTCTGTAAAATTTAGGTGGCAGCAATAGTTTCTTTTCTGATTTACAAACCAAATGGATATCACTGGACAAAGGTGACAAGAAGGCTAAGACAGGTAAGATAAAGATGGGCTGGGTACAGTTTTACAGTAGTAACTGAAGCGGAATTTAAGAGGGTTACATGTGCAAACACAATACTGAAGAGCTGTATCACATTTGGCCATATTTTCTGTCCTGGTCCTCATGACTGATTCCTTCTGTGGTCCAGCATCTGCAGGAAGTGCCTCCTGAAAGATGTTTGGCAAGCCTCAGCTGTCTGGTTTGTTCTGCTTTTAAAATAATCCTTTCTGATAAAATCATTTCCCATTCTTGAGTTTCTATTAGTAGTCTATAATGCATTTCCTCAATACAGATTTATTGGTTGTTGCAGGTTAAAAATGACATGGCTTTTGGTGAGAGTGAAAAGCTGTTTTAAGCCTACATATTTCAGCCCATATGACTCCAGTGGCGTTGGCTCAGCCGTGCTCATTCCTGTAGGAAATACCACATGCCTGAAGAGCAGTTTTCTCCGCTCTAGAGAGAGTTGGGAAGGAACAAAAGTAGCAAGTGTGCACCCACTGGTTTCCCACTGACCTTCTACATTATATTTTAATTTTCTGCTTTTTTTCCATATGTTTCTCCTTCCCTCCAGTCCTAAAGAGTGGTGAGAAAGTAAGAGCCAACACACAGCTGTTGGGCAGGGGGATTCTGTTGGGGACTAGGAGACTGAGACAAACTGCTGAGCACAGTGCCTTCAAGAGGGCAGGTGAGTCTCCTTACCTCCTAAGAGCAATAAGGAAGCACACAGGAGAACAAATCTCTCTGTTATGCCCTAAAATAACCCAGAGCAGTGCTTTCCAGTGGGTTTTAGGACAAGCTAATCAGTCCCATTATTACTTTAGTGCTATAAGGGAGCTCTATTCAAATATACGGTGATAGAGCAATAATCTACAATGGACATCCTTACCATCACTTGTAAGTGAATCATATAAAATTCCTCCATTATCATACACCATAAAAAGATTAAGCCACATGCACATTTTAAAAGGTAATTATTACATTTAAAGAAATGAAACCACATTCTGAATGACCTCAGTACCTTATTTAGCACAAGGGATGGCATCAATTTATTTTGTTTTTTCTATTAAAGTGTTTTTTCACAATTCCTTTTTGTTAGAAAATAAAAGCTTAAAGCCAAGAACGGCTTCTGAAAAGTATTAATGAAACCTGTGTCTGTGTATTAGAATCAAAGCAAGAGGAAAGGTGACAGCTAGCCACAGAAAAGGGTAGATGAGATAGGGAAAGCAGTAAGAAGGAAGGCATGAGATAGTAGGAGATAGCAAAGATTTACAAATAAGTTATTTGTTGCCATCCCTTACTATCTACATCAGAGAAAAATGTAGATTTGCAGTTTTTAAAATGTCAGTGCATTATCACCATATCAAAACTGAGCACCAAAATTTTTGGTGTGACTTACAAGTGCATTACATGCAGCATGGTGTATGGGATCTGGTTAAATCCAAATAAATGTGCATTTGGAAACCATCCTTTATGTGGCTGGGTGCTTTCTCCAAGTCATATGTATAGTCTGTTATTAATATTTGGAAATCGACTGCCTTTCTTACAAAGTAATGTACTACTTTTTATATTTCCAAACTGTTGTATAATAAAATGCATCCTTTCAATCACAGTAATGCAAGCTGACATGTGTTTTCTTTTGTGAAGCAGATGTTTTAATTGTTAGGTAAGCTCCTAATAGTTTGATTTCTTTGAAAGGAAAAGGAAAGGGTATGAATGACTCCTCCCTCCCCATGGCTTTCAGAGCAGCTACTTTCCCTGAAGATTAGGATTCTCTTGGATTCAAGCCGTAACTTCTCTTGTATCTGCAAACTACAGTCTGAATTAGTTTTCTCCTTTAACAATGACTCCTGCTGTGCTGGAGAATCTCTTAATTACTTTTCAAGCTTCTGTTATTGTGGAACTCTATGAAAATCTGATTACAATACTAATAAAATGAGTGAATACCTTCATCTGAAGGTTTCAAAATGCAAAGACATGAGAAATTCCATAGCAAGATTGCATTAATATAAATATATGAATGGTGCCAAATGAGAAACTTATGTCATGAAAATGTAAGTGTGGGAACCATTCAATCCATATCCGACAATGTGAAGTACTAAGAAACTAAATTTGAACAGTTTTGGTGTCCAGAATGCTTTATCAAGGTAGTTTACAGGACTGAAGTTTTGTTCCCTCTGAGAGGTAAGAAAAAACAATACATGTCCCACAACCTTTAGCAAAAGGGCGGGGAAGGGAAATCTTAGGTCCAAGAACCCCCAGCAAGTTTGAACTTCTACAGCTGATAGTGGAGTTTCAAAGGCCACCAGCAGCTTCCAGTCTGCCATCCGACATAAAGATTCTGAACATATAGCCACAGTTGCTTCGTGCGAGCTGCTGTCTTTTTGATAGCAAATACAGACTTCAAAATCTGCCCATCTAGTACAAGGCTGAAAAGGAAAACAGAGCTTTACAGAGGGGAATTGCAAATCTGTTATGGTTTAGCGGGTGCTCAAATAAATCTTCGTCTCTTCTATATTATCTCTTCTATCTTTATCCTGGGCTAAAAATTTCTATATCCCATACCAAGGGCAAAGAAATTCACAAACCTCCAAACCACAGATGAGGTAACCTGATGTGAGCACAGTAGGTCAGGGGAAAAGTGTTTCTTTAAGATACTGATGTGTCTGTGGGGTAGTTGAAGAAAGCTCCTGCAGAAGAAGAGGAGCAGCCCCAGAGGATGAGACCCTTCATCACCTCATTTGTTTTGCCTGTGAGTGAGCTACTTTTCCATTACTTGCTTTTTAAACTCTGTCTCTTCGAGTCAATTTGGGATGTGCACTTTTCCCACATTTAGTGCTTCCACAGTAATTTATCCTTTGAGATGAGTAGCTAGATGTACACGAAGACTTACACTAGCCAAGACTGGAAATCAGTGGGGAGACTATAGAGAGCTTCACCTTAAAAATATCATCAGAAAAAGTATAACAACAAAAGTGTGGTGTGCTAGACTTTGGAATCCATGATGCTGTCATAGAGCTAGAGAAACATGGCTGAATTCTATAGGGTTTTTACTTTATTTTTAGAAAAAGTGAAGAGGTGGTGTTTCAATAGGGATGGGGTTCTGTACTTGACTTACAGAGTGACTATCAAACTAGGCTGCTCTGCACTGCCTACAGGAATTTAGCAGGAGCTGAAGTCACTGCCTTGGTGGCAGCAGCTGATTAGCTGCATCCTGCCTTCAGGCTGAGCTCCTGCAGGCACTCTTTCAGCAGCCAGACCTCTGCCTTCAAAAATGGCACTTCAGTGTTATTCAAAATAAGGGAATTGAGACAATGTGTATCACTCTCTCAAGCACTGGGTATCTGCATATACACAGTGCCCACATTAGTCCCATGAGTTTCATACCAGCATTCAGCCACTGCTACCCAGGTCCTGAGAGATATCTAGGTACATAGGCTGCCACATGCAAATTATTACTGCTTGAAAGAACAGCAGCTTCCTGTGCCTTCCCACGGAGAGCTGGGCAGCTTTTCAGGGGCATTATGCTGACTTTGGCTTCTTGCATTTCGGTACTGACGATGGAGCCCTCCCTTCCCTGCCTGTGATCTCCACGTACAAGGAGCCGTTGTCATACGGTATCACATCACAGCCCTCTCTCCTGCCGCATGGCATCTGTGGGCACTCTTTATATGAAGCCACTTGGGGTATGGCTCTGCAGTCCTCAACGCACAAGCCAAAGCAGGCAGGGGCTCCCGGTTATTGCTGTTTACTTCTGAAGATAAAGTGGAAAACACAAGTAAACACTAGCGTTTTGTTAGCATTTAAATCTGTCTGTTAAAGCTAATGTGCCAGAGGAGGGGAGGAGGAAAAAGTAGAACAAAGGCTGGTTGCTGTGGCTGTGCTGGCTGTTTGTCCTCAGGAGACTGATCTCCTGACGTCACCGGCACCAGCACGGGCAGAGCCGAGCGCTCCTCCTTTGGTTCTTTTACTGCCATTCCGATCAGTAGTGCACTGCTCGATACGCTGCTGTAACAAACGGGAGACAGAGCACTTGGGTTTGTTTGGGGTTTTTTTCCCTCCTGTAAATTCAGAGTAAATTAGATTTGGTGCTCTGCCAAGAACAAAATACTGTCTGCTATTGTAAGGATTGTTATGGGCCAGATCTTCAAATCTTTACTACTGGCAAAGCATGTTTGTCCAACTGTTGAGTTTGCAAAGATATCTGATTTGGCCCGGTATGTTTTACATCTATGCCTTTAACTCTCTTTCCTCACAGAACAGACAAGTGAATACAGTCTTTATAACTGAAGAAGCTGGATCTGCTTAAATAAGCAGTTCAGGAGTCCCTGCTGAAACTATACCTGGCCTGGCTGATTAGAAATCTTTGTTTCAAACAATGAAATTAATTTCTATAGTATACAAATATGAGGTGTGATGATCCCAACATTATTTGCATGGGTGGAATAAAACAAATCCAATGTGAGCACCCAAGATGAGCATGGAGGTGTAAATAATGTAATGTCTTGCAGCCACAATAATAACTGCGTTGTGGAAAGCTGGAAATGACTTCTGTTTTCCTTGCTGCTTTTTCTAATGCTTGTAATTCTTTGGCTCCAAAGCATCTTGGAGTATGAATAAAAGAATGCTTATGACATTTGTTAAAATTTCAAAGTGGATCTGTCCACAGCTCTTTCATGTCGGTTCTTTGTAAACACTGCAGATTTCTAGCCAAAATCTCCCCTTTCACACTTCACAAAGGAGACAGAGCAAACAGCTTAATCTAGTCCCAAAAGTGCAAAATTCATACTAATGTCTTCTTTTATGAGTCTCACAAATAATTTTAAACACTTCCAAAATAGCTTATACATGTGTGATATATTGTCCAGACAGTAAAATCCAACTCGAAGAATTCAGTAAACAGAAGTTTCATTATAATTGATTTGCCTATCTCTGTCTCACAAAATTTTCCCAGCGTTGGCTGGATGCAATGATGGCTGCTGTCATGAATACAAACTATATGGTTTAATATCTTCTCTTTGCTGTGAAAAAGTTATTAAAATAGGATTTTAAATGGAATCAGTTTATAAAAATGTTACAAGTTAATAAAATGTATTTTAACTGCAATTTTTTTTTTTTTTTTTAACGACAGTATAAGGGATGGAGAGGCATTCCAGAAGGACCAGAGAGTGCTAGAGGAATTCTTTTGTTTTCAGGTGAAAAACCTGGTGCTTTAGGAATAGTCTTCTTTGATAATGGGATTTGTTTTAATTAATAGCCTGTTTAACATGTGCATTCCATTATCTGGAATTATTGTGCTTCAGAGACCTCTCAGCGGAAGTAAAGACACAGTGGAGGGTGGTGTAAAGATGTTTAAGGTAGAGGAAACCACACTGGCTCCGCAGCAGGAGGAGCAGATTCTTATTATGGTGCTGTGAATCACAACTTCTGCCAAGGAGTGGTTTAGCTTGGAGATAGAGTCTCTACACCAGGAAAACTTTACCCACTATAAGATACGGACAAACCCATTTCCTATGAAACTAGAAAATAATTTGAAATCATTATGCACTGTAATATAGATGACCAAATCTACAATAGCCAGGTTGACCTGAGTAGCAATGAAGAGTGAAAAGTTGAGACAAGTGTAAAAAAGCTAAGGCCTAACTTACATGAAGGAATAAATATTGGTAACTGATGCCCACTGAAGGCAAAGCTGAGTGTTTCACTTTGGCTGAGGAGATGACAAAATCACTATTTTCTTTACTGAGACTACTATCCTAGTATTAACTATGATGATGTGTATCCCATGGAGTCAGCTAAATTAATTTGGATCTACACTCATGTAATCGATTGTTATATTCTGATAGCCTTACTGATGCTGAGATATGTATTTCCTATGTCCAGATCCCTTCAGCAAAGGTGTTTAAGAATGTGTCCTTGTACCCATTTTGTACGAACTTTAATTACATAGGTATGAGCTGTCCTTGAGTGATCATGCTAATTTCCTTCAGTAAGTGGATGTGGAAGAGTGCTCAGCTTACTGAAGATAATGTCAATCACATCTGAGTTTACTTAGTTTATGTGTTAAATCACTTTGTGACTGCAGAGTATTGACTATAAAAAGATTGAGACTCTACAGGGTGATCACCATCTGGGATTGCTGATCTGAGACAAGGGTGCGAAAGCGTATAGTCTGTGTGAATTGTCTGTATCCTTCCAGTTGCTGCTGCTCTGCGTCATTCTTTGAAGTATTCCCCAAGGAAGGGCATACTATCCAGTTGAATCAAGCATGGTTAAGGCTTGCCATACATCACATTTCCAAACCTGGTCTATTTCAACTTGAAATGAACTGTTTGGCCTGTTTGTATATCTTGTTTCTAAACCCCAAAATATTTATTTTACAGGACAGAAAGAATACCCTCCCTGAAAGTGTGTTGAAGGAGATGTGATAAACTGATTAGCAATAGGATACTTAGGGGTAGCTTGTTCAAACAATTCTTCTCTTGACCTATACTTGCTCTGTGAGTCTTGCTGAAATTTAATTAAAGAGTATTCCAAAACACTGATTCTGTAAATATGGTTGGTGTTTTGTTTTCATCAAACAGATTGGTTTTGTTCTGCATATAAACCAACTTTAAGAAATCACTGTATAATGGCTTAAAGAAAACTCTTCCTTCGTATTTCATGACATCTCCCTCCTTAGTAAGACTGATATATCAAAGAATTCCAGCTCAGTGCTTAAATGGTGACTTGGACCAAAGCATTTGTAGTAAACTGTAAAATTACAGCTTGGGTCATAGCAGAACACACAGGTGTGTCTTGGAAAGCAGTAGACGAAAAGACTCAGAGAGACAAGTGTCCTCATTATTTTCATTGTTTAAATACTTCTGACCTGTTCAGTTTGCTGCCAGGGAGTGGTCTGTACATTGAAGGGAGCAGAGTGTCTGTGCCCAAGAAAGTAATGAAAAAGTAAGGTAGTGACCTTTGCTTTGGCTTTTCAGATTCACACAGCTCAGATCAAATCTACAGTTTATGTCAGGCCCGTTACCCATGTATATTATTACCATAATATTACAATTAGTTACAAAAGATCCTCTTCTGACAATAATATTCCTATTTTAACCAAACCCTCCTCCCCCTCAACCCTTAGTTCTATAATATCTTTGGGAGTTGTTGCTGATCTACAAATGTTTTCCACTTCTGAAACAGTCATGAATGAGACTGCTCCTACTGTACATTACAATCCCATCTAGAGGTTTCCAGACATGTTAAAAGTACGAACCAAGGCCACCATGAGGTCTTCAGACTAAAAAGAAAGGGTGCCTAGTCATAAATGCCATATTTCGAGAGGGTGAGGGAACTATATCACTAGATTATTGTATGCTTCTATACAGCAAGAGATGAAATTTCAACTACTGCCTCAGATTTTTAGCAGCTCTGACTTTCTGTGTAGATGGCATCTTAGCAGAGTTCATGCAGGCTGCATAAATATCTGCTTTTACTCACAGCTGCACAGACCTATACCCTCTAACAACACCTACAGTTATGTGGGAAGTAGTAGTAGATAGGTATCTGATGCACTTTGTCTTTGAAGGTAGTTTAGATACTCAGTATCTAGAAAAGAACAGTTCTCCCTGATTAACAGCCTCCTAATTCATCATCAACCAATCGTCTGTTAGCTACAGTATATGAAGTGAGGGACTAAGGCATGCACTTTACATATCTGGAACGAAAAAAAATGCACAACAGATTGTACTGGGGAAGGGAATGTCATCCAGGGACAGTCAAGAAAAAGAATGTGTGCAAAGAGACAATAGGGAAAAACAGAATGGCTGGAAAAGGAAAAGGAAGAAGGGAGGGAGGAAAATAACAGGCAGCTTGGGTACAAAAGCCTTATTTTCATACTAAAACAGAAAAAAGTGGAGGGCAAAGGTATGTGACAAAAAAGGTGAAACTAAACCAAAGACAAAGATACAGAAGTGTGTGAAAATACAGTGGGAGGCTTATTCAAACAGAATTAGACCAGTACAAGCCCTTACTACTCAGCATAGCTTTTTTCTCCCTAGTACAACTCCTCTCCACTTGCTTTTGGGGCCTTTTTTTTTTTTTTTTTGCTTTAGTTTCGTGGGTTTTTGAAGCTTAAAATACTCAGCTCCATCAGTTTTCTCAAGTTAGTTAATGAAAGAGAACTTGCTTCCAGATGCCAAAATCTGTTTGCCACTAAATAAATAAATGAATAAGGCCATAAGCTGACAGACAAGTCAAATTTATCATACATTATCATCTGTTCACTGGAGGCATAAAAGGGATAAAATAGTTTATCCATGCAAAGACACATCTTGCCTTGGCTCACAACCTTTTAAAGTGACATCATGTGGAAAGCAGGTGTTATACAGACTTGCTGTAACAGTCACATTGGCTGCAGAAGACCAGCTACAAAAGCAATTCCTGTCTTCAAGCAATGAAGTGTGAAGCATTGCAAGAAAACACAGTGGAGTGAGATGGAGCTGTGGCTTTGCTACTGGGGTAACTCTGTGGAGAGTCCTCTGAAGCAGACAGCAGGCCACTTGGTGCTTTGTGTACCTGGAAAATCTGAAAGGCTGCAAGCAAAAGAAGAGCAGGGTTTTGCTGAGACACATGCCCTTCCTTGGATGCTCGTGGTACCATGAAGCTGTACAACAGTATGCGGCTTTAGAACATAAACTGTGGCAGAAGTGGAGTTTGGACACAGATTTCAAAGACTCTTGGACTGAACTCATTGGATTGACACAAAAGTCTGGCAATAAAAAGAAAACAGAAATAGGCTTCATCTGAAACACTGAGATATCCACTGTGGACAGACCTTTGCATAGGACCTGCCAGGCACTCATGCAGAAGGGCAATATCTAGCAAGTGATTTATTTGTTTGTTGACTGGTTATTGTTTTGAAATACATCTTTTCCATAATATTTTTTCCCATCTTTACTGATGGAAAAGTTGGTTGTATGATAGTAAAGTAGGTTGGTTGGTTCTTGATTAATACTATCTTTGCCCCTGAGATTCAGTGCTAGATGCTGATCTGAACTGAGACCCCCTGCGATAACACATTAGAGCATGCAGCCATAAATCTCTGTTACGAGCAGTGGGAAACACAGGGCCTAATCTTGATTCCACCTAAATGAATATGATAGCTAAAGATCTACAGCTCGTGGTAAATGGTGGCAAACTAAACTGAAGGGGTTGAAGTGTTGGCTACTCTTTGCTCAGGGATCCTTACAGAGGTAACCAGACTTCTCCCAGAGGTTGCCATCTCCTAACAGGGGGGAGCTGAACCGCTCATGAATCAGCTCTAAACCACCACAGTTACAGCTTGGCCTATTAAGGTAAACCAACATTGATTTTGGTTTGTGCTAAACTGTAAGGTTCAGGAGCTGATTCACGAACCATTCAGCCAGGCCTGTGGCAGGGCAGATGCCTTGGGAGGAAAGCAGGGCTGGGGGCATTAATTGCTTCAGCCACTGAATCTTAATCTGCCATTAGCTGCATGCCAATATATTTATGGGGATTTCACTGTGGAGAAGACCACAAAAAAAACCCCAACAACCAAACAGAAAGTAACAGCTTAATCTGAAACCGTGATAATAATAATTTGCAGCTTACTGAGGATCCCTGACTTCCCATATAATTTTTAAAATCATACATTATTGTTGCTACCAAGAATGCAGCTGCAATCTGAGATCTCAAATGTATGTTTCCTTCTATTCCTGGAGTGAAAAAATGGTATCACAATTCACCTTTACAGCAATGCTGTGGAAAATGAAAGCTCTTGTAGTATTCACTGAAGCTTTAGAAAGTTACATTTTGCATCTCGACCTGAAGGACTCATAAATCTATAAAACTATCAGAGGGTCTGGGCTTTTTTATGTCTGTGTGACTATTTTGTACATTTTGTGAAAAGGCAACTGAGGAAAAGTCGCTCAGCTTGTGTAGTTACACAAGTCAACTTAGCTCTCTTTGCTTTATATTCTAAGTTTTACCAGAAAAGACCATTCTTGCTTCAAGACACTCATAACAAACTCTGAAATCCCATGGAAGTAGGCTGGTTTACAGTTTCAATGTAAGTTTAAAGCTTAGCCCATTTTTAGAAAAAGCCTTACTATGACATTCTTGAACTTTTGAATTAATCTAGATACTGTTTTGAGCAAACTTGCCCATAGATCTGGTTTGGTGACCAAACTATGTACTGTACATGAAACCAGATCACCCAAGCTTTGATGCTTTTTAGTTTTGGTTTGCATTTTGAGTTTCAGACCATAGTTGAGGTAATGAACTGTTATGAACTAGAATAAGGAAAATGCTCATGTGAGGTTCGCCCTAAAGAAACCCACAGACTTTTGCACAGTTTGCACAAAGTTCTCTATTTTCACTACAAAATTGAAGAGTGCTTTAAGCATTCCTTCAGATATAAAGTAAAACCATTCTTTCTTGTCAGAGGGCTTACACTTGTTAGTGTTTCGAACAAGGTATCATTTTAAGGAGCACATTCCCTATGGTACATTCAGGACCACTTTATTAAAATACATACATAGCAAATAATGCATGGCATCAATAAAAAGGTTTTATAGTAGCAATTAGGATTTGATCCAAAGTCAATTAATGTCACTGGGACCGTTTCCACTGATTTCAAAGGAGTTTGAAGTAGGTCCACATGAAAAAAAAGATGACTAAGCTTATCCTAGTCCACCCAGGTGAGAGGAAATCTGTGTATGTTTCACATGCCTCCCTTACCTTCTGGGCTCTCACCAAGGGGTTTTTTATTACCAGTAATGGCCGGACCATTATATTTAAATTGATGGCCAATTTCTGGCCCATTGTTACAGATCTGTGGGCCGTTGGAGCAGATGCTGAGACAACTGGCTGTGCCACTCGCAGCTTTGGGGCATTTCACGTGGTGGGAGATGTAGCGTAGCAAGCCATATAGCGCGTGTACCCCGCAACCAGGAACTCAGGTTCGGTGACAGTGCAATCCAAGCTGCCAGCATGCAGGAGTGAAAAGCTATTGCTGAAACTCTCCCAAAACCAAATTATATCTTCCATTGTCCCAAAGGAATAATAAACTCTGCCTGGCTGATTGTGGAATACAATAATCATGTAGCTGAGTTAGTGGGCATTCCTGGAAGTGACTGATTTCTGCTTTTCCTAAACAGCATTTTTTTTTCCCCAAGATAATAGTTCTTATCTGAAAAACAGGATTTCTCTATACATAACTACATGAAAACTAAAATTAAGAACTTTAGAAATGGTGATATTCAGAATTACACCCCTTGTGTGTCCATAGTGAAAATAAAATGCTCTTTAGCAATGGTTGTTGAAAGCAGTTTCCACTGACACAGTGTCAGGGCCATGAAGACACTCACTAGCCCAACGTCCCTTGTCTGGCTTTCCCTGGAGATTACCCCACCTTACCAAGGGTCCAGGGCCCCATGGCAGCCCCTGTCCCAGCCATACCACAGCAGAACCAGCCTGCAGCTCCCCATCCCCAGGGAGGTGCCTGATGCCCAGGGCAGCACAGTACACAGTAGTGCATGAATTTCTGAACAAAGACGTCTTCATTGTGACTGACCATTCAACCTGTCAGGTCAGGTCTGTTACTCCCACTCGGTCCAAACTAGATGCTTGAAAATCTCACTGCTGTATCAGCACACAGCTGCAAAGCGTGTTTGAATCAGTAGCATGCATTTTGTGACTTTAATGTATTTTTCCAGGTAATGGTGGATTGTGGTTTCGGTTTTTAAGTCATGTCTTTGATCTCGCAAGAGGAAACCCAAAGCCTTTAAGTCACTGAGCAATTTAACACTTATTTGTGACCCTGAGAATGATGTTGTGCAAGCTAAGGATGCTGCTATCTTTCCTGCAGATGTTGGCCTAGCAGAGCAAGTGATCTCACCTTCACCAAAGCACTTCATTCAAATGAGAGGTAGTCAGACCTTTCACCAAGGATGTCAGAGACCCAGCCACAAACCACCTGTTTTCCTGAAGGGACATGTTATCTCAGGTTGCTGCCCTGAAAACAGGCAATGACATGGGAAGGGGACAGGGGACTTCTTAATTTCTCTTGCTAATGCTGTTCCATTTTGAATGGGATCATTAAATATTAAAAGAGTGAAAGATCAAAAGATAGAGGATGACTTTTAGCCTGTTTGTTAGTCCTCTCACGTCTGCAGTTCCAAGCCAGTGTAGACACAGGTATTTTTTTAGAGAGAAGAAGAGATGCAATGAGAAAGAATAAATAAGCCAAGTACCAAAATGCTGTAGTGGTTAGGACACACTCTGGGAGTTATAAACTGTGTGATTTCATCCTTTCAGTCAGCAGACAGAATTAAATTTCCATTTCCCACATTATCAGTGATGACGCTTCCATCACCAGATTGAAGGGGCAAGGGTCTCCTGCTAGATCCAGGAGATGGATCTAGGAACCCTGTATCTAGAAGCCCCAGCCAGAGATAGGTACTTATATCTGTGGAAGACACTGTGCTGTGTCATCTCTCTCCTTGACACTTCCTAATGACTAGGTTAAGTGGCTTATTAGTCAGCCAAATATTTGTGGACCTCCACTGTCTAAATATATAACTCTGTTAATGTATTTCACTTGAAATGCAAGGCCTTCCCCAAGAATTGTGAGGTTCACTAGCCAATACATCATCAACACTTGGAAACTGCAACAGAGATACTAGCAGTCCTCAGCTATGCCTATGCTGCGGGTTCCTCCAGTTCAAAGAACACTGCTGAACACAGGAAATTGAGACAAAGAAACATTTCAAACAGAAACTGTGTGCTGGATTCTCTAATTACTTTCCACTTTTCCAAATTAATGTAAAATGCAAGAAGTATCCACTTTGCAGAGATAGAAATGGCTCTGTAAAATGCAAAGCTGGTCAGAATAAGGGTCTATGTGGATTAAAACAGTAATAAATACACCTCGGTAGGCTCTGAATTTAGTCATCAGGTTAAGCAAAATCCCTTAAAATGCTCATTATGATAAGATTAAGGTTAAGAGCCAAAAGCCCACTTGTGCTGCTCAGGACTCTGAACTGTGGTTTGGATACTTGGAAAAAAGCCTGGTTACATAGGAAGCTGTGCCTTGCAGCTTTATTAAAGGAAGTGTATGCTTCACCTGTGCCCTCCCTATGACTTTGCAGCCTCAGGAACAGTTAAAGAGAGTGTGACCCTTTCCTGAAGTTGCTGTTTCCACTGCTTGCTTGCTTAATTTCTGTTAGGTGAGGAAGATGAGCACTAGCTGTTCTGTTTCCTGCTCCCTGAGGTTCTGCAGGAGGAGCTAGGGAAGAGCAGACAGGAATCTGCCAGGTTCTGCCTAGACCCATATGTTAAAGATGCCATTTATTCCCTGCAACAGTTACCATCAAGGACAAGACAAAAGATGTTCGGTTTTCTAATCCTCTGTCCTTGGACTTAGCCACTGCCGGCTGCTGTATTGGCATTAGTTGGGTAAAAGGCTGCAGAAAGCAGAAGGGATTGTTTAGGTTTATCAAAATGCAGACATTCCCCTTTATCCCTTCCAAGAACAGTCTAGATCAGGCTCTTGGGCTAGGATCTTCAGGAAAGGAGTGAAAAACAAGACTAGTCTGACATACTGCGGCAGGGGACTTCTATTTCACTGGGGTAATCCCCTGCAGAGAACATGTGGGTAGCTCCTACTCAGTACAAGGCAGACAATCCATTTCAGATTGACTGTGGTCCCTTGGGTTCCTGAAATTTATTTCATTATTCCCATTGAAACGACTGAAGCCTGATGTATGGGGTTTGGTTTGCTGTAATGGGTGCACGAGCCTGCTCCTTAAGTGTGCATAAATCATGCATTAACCAGAGAGGACACGAGCCTACATTCTTCTGGAACTTTATTAAAAGGGAACACGAGTGCCCACCACTTCTCTTTCTGTATAAAGATGTAATTTTCCCCACAGAGCCACAAGAGATACTCAGAATTTTACCCATCTTTAATCAGAAAACTCTGATTCTGTGAATTAAGAAGTTATGAAACCAACAGAAAATAGAATACGGAGGTGCTGAAGAGCATGTGGAAATAATGCCTTAAAAACCCCACTTTCCTTTCCTAACCTATCTTTCCTTTTCAACATTCTCTCCCATATATAGTGATGAATTAAGACAGGCAATGCAGGGAATTCTTCCAGTTACAGGTCATTGCATTACAATGGTTTTGGAAATAAAGATTTTTCCCTTCAGTACATACAAGATGAGATTTTTAAAGCAATGGCTTAGTCTAGGATTCAGTTGTCAACGATTTCTGTCTAGAAACTATCAGAGAATTATCCTGTACAATTATCTTAAGTTGGCCTCTAAACCAGCACACAGAAACAAACCTCTATTCTGGACACCAAGCAGTGACTTGCTCTCTGTATCTTAAATAAAAAAACAAGCTTTCATTGAGGATGTGGAAGCAAGTTACTACCTCCCTCCCACTCATCCCTTATATGTTTTATGTTTATTCTTTACAAACCTGGATAGCAAAGAGGCTGAGACATTGGCATCTCCAATGCCAGGTGGTTATTGTCCCAGTTGGTTCCTCTGGTTCCAGATGAATGACAGTGGGAGCTGTTCTGCTTCTGAGCAAAGGGCAGGAGGAGGAGCTTCAAATTCTTAGGGCTTTAGGTTAGAGTAAAAGAGATCTTAAACGTTGTTTGCCTCACGACTTCCAACTCTTTTCATATTTAATGGCTTGAAAAAACTAGGGTGAATAAATTCTAATTATTTGGGGGTTTACGCTCTTGTAGAGCAAATAAAGAAATCAGGCTAGTAATAACTTGTCTCTGTGCCCACACAATAATTTTACTCCAGAATGCCATGAAAATACTTTAAACAGATTTCTGCCAAGACACTATCTGAGTAATAGGCTTACCTGGTGCTCAGGATTCAATTGTGTTTTCTTTGATTTAGGAAATAATTTCTAAAGTATGAGGACATATGCAATTAGCTGAAAATTTGAATGACATTTCCGCTGCAGACACCTTCCTTGCTACTCCACTTCATTCTAAATGCTGATAGTGGCAACACAAAAATGGAGAATCCTGAACTCTGAATCATTCAAATGCAGTATTTTCAGACGCAGCTGGTGCTTCAGTGATCAGGGTACCTGTGAATTTCTGTTTACATTTGCCAACATCCGCAGTGGGATTCATCCAAGTGGCAACAAAAGCAAAACAAGGCTGTAAGAAAAAAAAAATAAAAATGGAGGCAGTGTGAGAATAAACTATCTACAAACGGGAAAAAGAGAACTAACAGAGAATAGAGAACAGCCCAGATCCACTGGACTACCCTGATGGCTTTGTGCCACCACAGGAATATAAGGAAAGCCATCAATGGGAGAAGAAACACATAACAGCACAAAGCTACAGCAGAGACTTATGCCATCTTGTGTCCCCACTTCAGCTCAGGATGGAAGACAAGACTCTGCGAAAGCAAGGGCCTGCCGCTGAGAGCTGCCTGCTCTCTTCTCTTTGAACAGCCCCATGGGGCCCAAGGCTCAGCAGGAAAGAAATGGGGGGAACAGCACAAGCTGGGACAGCTCCTGCAGAGCTGAGAAGTGGGATCAGGTAAAGAATGAATAAAGGAACGTTTGTCCCCATTCCTCCAGTCCTCTGCTGGTGATAGTTCTGGTGGATGAAATGATCCGGTTCATTAGGATTTGTTTGAAAGAGATTGATGGAACAACAGGGCACATCATGGACAACTGAATAGTTCCATCTCACTTTTTAATATAAAATATTAAAGTTCTGAAAGTGAGATACGTTATCACAAGAGAGATACTGCTACATTTTCAGCTGTATCGCAGTTGAGGTAATTCCTCATCTCTTTTCCACCTCAGAAAACCAATCCCTTTTTATCAGTTATAACTTGATGACAACATTCATTTAACAACTTAAATAGCAATATTATAATGACATGTCCTTTTAAATGGGAATGAAAAATAATTCATAAATAGAGAGGCAGAAGAAACCTCAAAGTTGCGTTTTCAGATTTCTTATTTTGACGTGTAACTGTAACTTGTAATTTAATTTCCCTCTTTTTTAACCGAACAGAAAAGGATGAAACTTGTCATAAATGAGATCTCAGTACAGCTAAATAAGTCTAAAAATCTAAATTGATCCAATACTTCTTCAAATTAAACACTCCTAAATGGAAACTTCGCTCAGGCTTCTCCAACTGCATGGATTTTGATTGACGTATCTGTCCTTGTAGCAGACACTCTAAATCAAGAGTACTTAACAGAAGTGTCCCTAACTGTAGCAGTCTTAAAGCATGACCATCTTTGCCAGGTGAGTCGAACTCTGGTGTATCTCTCTGAGGAAGCTTCTGTGAGACTGAAGAACTCACGTTTTTTTTGGATGTGTCCAGTGTTGTAAATAGCATCAGCTTTTAGACACCATAGAAAACTAAGCAAAAAAGGTGCAACGTGTGCCTTAGCACTCCAGCATAGGTGAAACCCAACATTTCAGTATTGTCACTCACTTCAAAAGGGCCAGGATTTCACTTACAAAAGTCTTCCAAAGGATTTTGAATAACACAGTATTACACAACCTTTAACATGCAAGGGCCAAACACGTTATATTGAAAGGTCAAAAGGATGAAAGTGGGAGCAGGTGACTACCCTGCACTACTCCTTTACACTGCACAGGTAGGGCTCATTCAAAACCTCTGCTTTTAAAATCGCAGGGCACACCTCAGTGTGCATGTTCGATTCATAAGGCAGTACAAACCTTCTCCCTACTTAATTTAAGCCCTACCATTTAGGGCTTTGGGCCAGAGGTTACACACCAGAAGAAAAATCAGGGCCTGACTCCTGATGACTCAAACCCTTCACTTGCTTCTGGAACACTTCAGCACTCCCTTGATTATTTTGGCACCGGGAATTTATGACCTAGATTCTGGGACACTCTAAGGCCTAACTCCTGCCTGAATTAGGCTTTTCACTGAGCTTCTCTCTGTGTTTCCTGCAGATCCTAGCAGAAAAGATCTATAATGAAGCACACCCAATTGTCACTGAAGTCCTGACACAGGCTGAGAAGTTTCAATAGATAGGGTATTCAAAAAGGAGAACTTATGCCTATGTTACGGCACCTTTAGGTAATCAGAGCAACATTAAGGAAATATAGCAGGAGATTGATTTAGAAAGTGAATTTCCTTGCTTCCTAGATGGCTTTCACGAGGTCTGTTTTGGAATGACTGAAAGGAGAGGGCCATGATGTCAAGAGCTCACAGTGCAGCCATCAGCTTTTCACTGCAATGAGAATCATTAATCATGGGAGATTTGCATTCTCTGAAGGATTTTTATGCATCATATTCTGTTAATTACTTAGTCTTTGCGAGAAGTCAATGCATGCTAGCTGATAGAAACCCACCTAGCTGACATCAGGAGCTTTTCTCCATGAGTTAATCTGAAGCAGGAAAATACCTTGCAAACACATATGAAATAGGACAAACTAGCTGATTGCAGTAGTTTTAAGTATAGGTGATAAAAACCTCACTGAGATTATTTAACAAATAAATAGAAAGAGACAATACATAAGTTATTTCAAAACAATTCAATCACTCAAAGATTAATTTTATGTACAGGAAAACTGCAAAAATCACTTCTGCCGTCTGGGTACAACATGAGAGCAGGTGTCAATAATATCTCTAATTCTCAAGTATCTCAGCAGAGCTTCAAGTTCCCAATTTCTGCATGTTTGGTAGCACGGACTCCACCTATACTATAACCATGAGTCAGAAAAAGCACAATACTTCACAGCTCAGGCAGGGAGAAACTTTTCCTTGTACATGAGGAATGGCGAGAACACATTTTATTGTTTAACTCTTTCTAGTTGTTAAGAGGGGGAAAACGTTTTGACCTGCCATTACCCCTTTACCCTTGCCTAGTATATTTCCCTGTCAGATGAAGAAACGTTTGAGGTGATAACAGTTTACATAATGTAGCTAAGCATATTACGTAAAGATTAAAGCAGCAGGGTCAGCACAGGGGCAGAAGTATCTCAGTTAGGCCAACACAGCCAGCTCTGTTACAGGTTTGTTTTATGCCAGGTTAATGTTATTCATACTAAATACGTAACATTTAAGCGTGGTTCTGCCTTGGCCTCTCCCATTCCTTATTGCGATGCTTGCCACAGAGGTAATGCCTACTTGTGTGGGAGGGGAAATTCATTTACCGACTACAAAATCACGCTAGGGCACCCATCTCCAACCGGGATGGGGCACGTCACCCGGCCGTCGTTAGTGGCCGGGAGCTGTTTGTGCCATCGCGACGCAGCAGCCCTGCGGTCGAAACCATCGCGATGAGCACCCACCTCAAAGCACCGGCCTCCGTCAGGCGGCACCAGCCGCAGCTGCCGGGACCCCTCGCTGCTCCCGGGGCACCCGGCCCGTCCCCAGCCCCGCCACCCGAGGGACGCGGTGCCTTCGAGGAGACAAAGGCCGCGGGGAGGTGCGGGCAGGACCCGGCCGAGGGAACAAAGAACCAGAAAAATACCCGAACAGCCAAGAAAGTTGATACCGGCCCCCGCTGCTCTTCCCTCCCCCCAGCCCCCCCAACCCGGCCACCCCCTGAACTTCCACATGCGGCGCGGTGAGGCGGATGACAGGCCGCGGGCTGGGGGGGGGGGGGGAAGCGTGCCGGGAACCCTGACCTGCGGCCCCCCTGCCCCGGCTGAGGCTGCCCGCTGCCCCCATCCCCTCACACCTCCTTCCTCCTCAGCCCCGCTAACCCCACCCCCCCCCCCCCAGCCCGGTGTGCTTCCCTTTAACGCGCGCTCCCGCTGCCGGCTCTCGCTCCTCCTCCGTCCCCCGCGGGCGCGCACCCGAGACCCATTTCCATCGCACACCCCCCCCCGCCCCCTCGCGGAAGAGCGAGCGCGCGCGCGGTCGCGCTCCCATCCCGCCCCTCCTTCGGCGGCCCGCGGGAGCCCGGGATAATTGGTTCGCCGGCGGGCGCGCGCACAGCGCTGGCCGGGCGGGGGCGCGCGCGCGCGCGGAGGCGGTGGCGGCGACGACGGGGACGGGGACGCGCGCGTCAGCGGCTTCACTTCTGTCCGGGCAGCGGGGGCTGGAATCAGTCAGCCAGCGGCCGCCGCTGCTGCCGCGAGGGAGGCAGGCGGGGAGGAAGAAGAGGGCGAGGAGCGCGGGGGAGTGGGTTCATGACTCAGTGAGCGGCTGCAGCCCCTTTCCATTCCCGCGCCCGGCCGGAGTCGGGGCGACCCCCGTCGGATCGTCCCGCAGCCTGTGCCCGGCACTAGCGAGAGAGACGGAGAGACAGAGACCTGCGCTCGCCTGCAGGTAGCAGCGGACCCCCCAGCCCCACCGCTTTCCCTCCCCGGTCTCTCCCGAGGCACACCTCTGCCCGGCTGAGGTCCCCTCCCCCCGCCCCGTCCCTCGCCATCGCTCCCGCACGGCAGCTCTCCCCTCTTCCCGGTTAACCGCGACCCTCTGTTCCTACCTTCATCCTTCCTCTCCCCTCCCCCCTCCGCACCCCCCCCCGGCGCTTCCTGGTCCTTCTCTCCCCCTTGTAACCCCTGGCCAAGCCCCTTCCCAGCAACAGTCCCGCCCGCCTCCCGCCACCCCTGCATCTCTGCCACCGCGTCCCTCGGCTCCATCCATCTCCCCATCCATCCATCCATCCATCTCTCCCTCCATCCACCCATCCGTCCTCCGGTCATCGCTTCAGCCTCCATTGCTCCTCAGCACCTCCCCCCACACACACACTCTCCTTCAACAACTCTTCCGTGTCCATTTGTCCTGCTTACCCGCTGCGGGCGGGACCAGCGACCGCCGCCGCTCCCCGGCCCCGCTCCGCGGGCACTCGCTATGGCCCGGGGTCGCTCCGGCGCTGGGTACTTCCTACACCCCCGCGCCCCCCATGACCGACCATCCCGGCGTACGCCACATTCACCACCCCCCAGCCGCGGGGGCGACCCGGCTACAGCCCCTAGGGAGGGACAGTACCGCTCTCCTCACCTCCGGGCGCCCCGGGGAACCCCGCAGCCCAGCCTCCTCCCTTCCCTCGTGTGCCCCCGACGTCTTCCTATTGCAGTCTCCTCCTCTCCACGGCTGGCTCCTACTTCTTACCCCGGCCCGACCGCCGCAAACACGGCGTTTGGGGGTGCCCATGCCCTCGCACCCCGCGATGCCACATGATGGGTCTCCCCGACTGGCGGGGGGGACATGGTGGGGCCGTGGGAGCCCTGGGATGCCGTCCTGTCTCTCTGGTTTCCCCTCTAAGAAACCGGGCTCCCCCTGCGTCCCCTCCCGTGATGTTCTGGTCCTTTTACCCTTTACGGTTTCTAATGAAGATGAAGTAAGGCGGCTGCTGCTGCTGCTCTTTGTGGACCCTGCAGAAACATTCCATTTATCTTGGCTTATAGGAGATTCAGTCTGCTTTAGAAAGACATCATCACTAGCTCTGCCACCCTTGGGACCCATCCACGCATTGCCAGGATCTCTCTGTCCCTGACTGCTGTTTTTTAATTTGAGGAGGGGGAGTAGTTGCAGTTGGGTTTTCTTGTTAGAGTTTGTTTTGTTTTGTTTTGTTTTTCCTCTTGAGGAGGGAGGGGAATGTGCCAGTAGATATGTAGGGCCAAAGCAGGATCTTTTTGGACACTCTTCACTTAGAACTGATAGTAGTGGTTACACTTGTAATCTGTGTCTCTGCTGAATCATCTCACATTAAAGGAGAGATTTTTAAGTCTCCTTTCACTCCTTCCTCTGTCCCCTCTGCTCATTTTTCTCGCTGCAACAGCAGGGAGGTTAGCAACCCCCGTCTGAATGTGGAATAGCCTGGCAGCTGGGGACATGGACATCGTGTGTCTTTCCTTTCACTCTGTGTGACAGTTGCAAACACACTCATGACTGTCCAGGTTCAAGGAGTATCTTGTATTTCTCTGTGTTCCTGGCAGTGAAATGTTTTCCTCACAGCGTCATCCCCTTGGGTGATTACTCCTCCACCCCCCTCCATCCCCATCCTTTTATTTGTGTGTTTGTCCTTTAAGTCTGAAGTGTCTAACTCCAGGCCCTTTGCAACACACTTTTACAATGACATTGAGCATCCCTTGAACTATGCAAAATGCTTAAAATCACAGATATTGTGAGGAGAGGGCATGGCAAGAGCTGTGTGGATGTCAGAAAGGGGAACAGGGAGAGAGGGGAAAGAAAACCAAGAAACTATCTAGACATCAAGTGGCAGATTTAAGGATTTTCTTGTTGTAAATGCTGGCATTACACGTTACAGTAATTATATGCTCTGGGCTACTGTTACAGTGTTTGTCTGATGGATAGTAATCTGAATTTACGAGGTGAACACAGTTGTTTTTGGATATTAGTAATATTTATAACCAAGATTATTCATGGTGGATGTCCTGTGCATGTAAGCTTTATTAAATATGTTTTTAACTTTCTGGCCTGCAGTGTTAAAGCCTATGTACAATCGTCAAGAGAATTTTTCTCTTTAGAAATAGATGTATTGGGCAAAGATCAGAACTGAAATCTACAGTAAATAAAGGCCATCAAAAGTGCTATTAAAAAAAAAGATGAGACTGTATTTTAGCTGTATGTAGAAGCAAGGAAAACGGGTGCTTGCTATCAAAATTGCATTATAGTTATTAAATGCATATTTTGACTTGTCAGGATACTTTTGTGTTTATTACTTCTGAATCTTCTATTGCTGTTATCTTAAAATCTGATATCTGAACCTTAACCTTTGTAAATGTAAGAATTATAATAATGCTGTAGATGTACCATGGGAAAAAAATCATTCTTTAAGAATGAACAGTTTTTTACTTTAATATTAGGATGCAAACTATGCATTATTTCAGTTACTTCAATGAGCAGACTAAGTGTTGCGTTTATAGGTATATGTATAAATTTATATATGAAAACAGATTTATAAAATATCATTTTTTAATAAAATCCAAAATGTAGCTTAAACTGATTAAGGGAAGCCACCATTTGATATTATTTGCTGTTTCTCTTAGAATTTGAACATTTTGAAGGGATGCCATACATCCAGACCTCCTTTTAAGTTCAGCCTCATAAATTACACAAAAAAGATCTAATTCCCCCTGAATTTAGTTGGATTGTGTCAGTAATGTCTGAAAAGATTACTACTTCCACTCCATGGTGTGTACTGTTTGATAGACTTAGATCCTGGAAAGGCTTTTGCAGAACAGAACTTAATTTATTTTTTTACATGCAGCTTTAGCTAGAACACTCACAGCCTTTTTAAAAAGTGTCCTTTTCAACATGACCCTGCTGGCATTGATGTTGCTTTACTTTTCCTTTGCTGTCTCTTCCCATAAGTATGTGCAGGGAGATGAACTTTGTTTAATCCACTGAATGAGCATGATTGAATCCGAGCCTGCAGTCTCATTATTCTCCCTTGAGAGAGTATTAAAACATAATAGGGAGAATAGTTTTGTTGTTAATTGTGACCGGTGTGTGTACACAGGTGAGAGGAAAAGCAAGTTGAAGTTCACAGCAGTTTAAAACTCTGTGTATGAAACAGCAAATTCTTGATTCAGACAGATTCTATCAGAAAACCACCCAGATATGTGGGGATTGTGTGGGTGTAAACAAGTAACATTTGGGCCTTTCTGCTTTGAAGGTGGTTCTTTTACTGAAATCTCTAGGGAGGATATATAAAATGCTTATATAAACTCTAGGTTTGGAGTTAAAGACCACCTGGTTTGGTTTGGGTTTCTTGTTTGTTTGTTGGGATTTTTGTTTTTGTAGTTTTCTAACAGTCATTGCCACCACATATGCTAATTCAGTAAGAGTTTTTCATGGGCATCTGCCCTTCGTTAGAACAGTTTGAGAAGTCATGACAGCTGTAACAGTGGGCTTGTAATTCCTCATATGTCAGCATATTGTTATACTATTTCAAATGAAGGAAGAAATGAAAGTAGCGAACTACTATCAGAAGAATGCAAATAAAGCATTAACTTGACTTCTGAAATATACCAAGATATCTTGTCACTGATGTTCTCTGACAACTTTGTTGCCTCGTGTTACCTGAACAGAATTTGTTAGAAAAAACTTTGTTACATCCTCTCCAGCATGCTTACTGCTCTAGAAGCGCACAATTTTAGTAAGTGCAGTCCTGTGTTAGTGCCTTTTGGTTCTGTGAATGTTTCCATTGAGCATGCCAAGATGTGGATTTTGTAATGTGGAAACCCACATTATAGACTTGGAATGAGCCCACAGATTTATTTCATATGGGATAACAGAGAGTCTTAAGACAGTAATAGCTCTCAGTTTTTAACAAACTATGCTAGATTTGAACCAGCGGCACAGTGATGAGGTAGCTAACTCATGACATTGCTGAGCAGTTGAAAAATAGCATTCATGTTGAATGGTATTATACTTGCAGAATTGTTTCCTGCTTAACTACAATAACTCATGATTTTAATATATATATAAGGGTTTAATATTAATTAGGTATGGAGTTTAAAATGACCAACTCCTGAATCATTGTTAAGATGCTTATGGCAAAACTATTCAGTATTAAAATTACTGAAGTGCTGTAACACAAACATTATGTGTTAAGACAAAACCATGAATCTTGTGTTATTTCTCTAAGGCATGTAAAGAAATGCTATTGGACAGTTCCTTCTGAAAAATCTAACTTTTGTGGTTTGGTTTTTGTACAGTGCAGCATCTGCCATGTCTACGGAGGGGCAGAGAGTTGACGATAGTCCAAGCACTAGTGGAGGCAGCTCTGATGGAGATCAGCGTGAAGGCGTTCAGCAGGAGCAAGAAAGGGAGCAAGTTCAACCCAAGAAAAAAGAGGGGAAAATATCAAGCAAGACAGCTGCTAAACTGTCAACTAGTGCTAAAAGGTACAGTGTTCTTTTTGTATCTTTATCTTCCCTTCTCTTTCTTCAGCTACCAGATGTATGTATTGATTCAGTATATTCATTTTCTTATTGTTTCATTATAACACTACTGTGTCAGTGTAAAAGCCTAATAAGAGTGGTCACAATAATGAGACCTGTATGCTTTTTTCCCTTCTTTGACAGATTGCCTCTTTCACATGGTTTTAATAGTAGCTTGCAGGATAAAAGCTGACATTTTTTTATTGCTAGTAAAACTCAGACAGTTTTGTAGCCTTATAAAATATATCTCTATATGTGTATGTATGACTGATGTTGAAACTTGTCAGTGTAACTTACAGTTAATTAACCATAAACATTTCAGACAGTTCAGCGACTCAGCATGTTAGGACTACCGTAATACCTATTGCTGTAAAGTACTGTGTTTCGTTTTCCCAGATGGTCAGGTCAGAAATATTTGAGTGAACAACAAATGCATGTTGGTTTCATTACTTTAAACTCTGGTCTGTTTTAATACCCATTTCTTTTCCTTCTCTTTTCTGCTTGAGAGGAAAGGTGGGTTAGTAGAATAGCTAATTAAATTACTCTGTGCTATCATGTCAATCTCCAGATAATGGCTGTCTTGCTTGGACTAGACAGAAGGAATTTACAGCTTAGTGTTGCTTCATTAGTACATGTAGGGGTGTTAGTCTAGGCAACAGGATTCAAATGGGATTATAGTGATTGAAGTTAAAAAACACTTCTAAAATAATCCAACAAGAGGCCAGTTCTGCAGATGATCCTGATGCAGTATTCCCAGATCCAGTTTCTTCGCTAATTCAAGGTTGTGTAAACTACAAGAGAAACTATTGGTGGTTTGCTGCTATGGTGCTGTAGTAAAGAAGAAGCATTGAGGCCCTATTGCCATAATTTATAACATATACATGTAGTAGGAGTTCATTAATACCAGTATATGAACATGTGTGTACATCTCTTCCGGATTCAAGTCTTTATCTTCAAGTCTTTAATCTGTCCTTTACCATTTACATACTTTTCTGAAGTCTCTTCTGTCTTTCCACTAAGGCACTGTCCTGCTTTTCTTCTGTCACAGACACCTTCCTTAGAGCTAGCCTTTCTTCTTTTATTCCTCCCCAGTGAAATGCTCTCTGAAGACACATTCCTACTATGACACTTTTAGGAGATTACCTAGTCATATCACTTACAGGATGGCCAGCAAAGCTTGCCCATGTTTTCTGTTATAACTAAAGGAAAAAAACCCAAACCATAACAACTTTCACTTCAAACCATGGTGTAGTTAATCCTCAGAGCCGTTAAAGTTTCTGTCCGCCTTCTCTTTCAGTCTGTGTCCTGCTATTGTTGCTTTTTAAATATTAGGAATACTGGACTAGTCATGACTTTAGAGGTCATAAAAATTAGGTTTTAACATCTTTAGAAAAGAGTCTGTGTTCTGAATTTTGTACAATGCCTAATGTAATGATGCCGCAATTCTGACAAGGGCCCGTGGACACTATCCTATTAAAAAATTAATAATGATATGTCAGAAATTGGTCTATTAATCTTAGCTTTGTATCTTCAAAGCTAAGAGCTTTTTTCAACATGCATTTCACAGCGATAAAATTACTTAAACCTTTTAATGTTTAATCATATCTGCTTATGATTCTGCTGAAACTAATTATGCCAGTTGCTGACATCAGTATGTCTGCCAGTTAGACTCTAAAGCCAGTTTCACATGTGTACTAATATTGAAGGAAAGCCTTTTATTATGCATTTTAAAATCTGAGATGATTTACAAGACTTCTGTAGATACGTGCACAATCATTACTTTTTTTTTGGGAAAAAAGATCTCTCTGGAAAGATCACAGCAACACAGTTTTTGTAGTAACAGGGTTTTTTTATAGTATCATAGGTTGTTTTTTGGGGGGGTGGGTTGGTCGGGTTTTGGGGGTTTTTTTGTTTGCTGGGTTTTTTTTAGTATTCAGTAGTTTGTGACCTTGTTAGAATTGGGATTACGTTTCTATGAACATCCTTAACCTGGCCAGGTTTTCATAGTGGAGGCTTTGTTTCTTTGCTTTTTAATTAAAACCAGTAATGTCTCAAGAAAGGAAAATCAGAAATTAAAGTAGAAGATAAAAAGGAGAGGAGTTACATAAAGAAAGGAAAAATAGCACAGATTGCTCAATTTGTGAGAAGTATTACAGAAACTACATATAAAATATCTTCATAATCATACTATTATTTTGTTCATTAGAAGTGAAAAATAGTGCAGGAATAAGGCTATACCTCCTCAATGGGAATGTTGTTCTTGACCAGATTAAAAATGTTATCTTTAAAAAATATGAATAAATTGGAGTAATTCAGCTGCCCTGATGAAAAAAGACTGAATATATGCTTAGCAACCTTTTCTAGCTTTTGAATTCAGTGGGTTTGTATGGCATTGTTGTAAAGTCACAATAATCTTCACTTAGGAGCTTCACTGTGCAATTCCCTTTAATAACTCTGATATAGTTAAAGGAGTCAGCTCTGCTAAAATCAGTCAAACACCAAACACCAGTGTACTGCAGTTATGGCTTTGGTCAAGATTCCTTAATTCCTGTTTAGAGCACACAACACCAGCAGGTTATCATAGCACTGGAGCCGCAGTCACAGGCTGCAGACTAACCTGAGTTTGGAAGTTACGTTTTCTCACTTGGAAAGATTTTCATGCATATGGAACTGTAGTCACAGTACTTTTGTATTACATTATGATACCTCCTGTATATCTTGGATTAGAAGGAAGATTTGTGCACCTGTATTTGGAATACCTCTGCTCTGTGTTTTGTTTTTACGTTTATGTAGTCAGGCAGATTTAAATAATTTTCAGTAGCATTAGGTTTTATATAAAACAAGATTTAGCAGCATGCTGGCTTTTGCTTTTTGTGTGTAAGTAAACTGCTATCATGTCTTATGTATGAATATACTGCTCCCACAGCTTATTGCTTTCTAAAATGAGCTGATTATGGAGGCTACCTGAAATTATTTGAATCAATATCTGACTAAGATTTTTGTTTTGAAGATACAGAGTCTCTTCTGTTAGCATTGTTAACAGGTATCAAGCATTGCTAACAGATGGTATCAAGGAGGCAGAATGCCATCACACACCATCAGTCTCTGTTAATACTTTTAGGACTAGGTGCTGTACAGGTGTAATAGCTTACAGCATATGTCATACACTGTACTGGTCCTTCAATTTTCCTCACCCAGAGGGCATCACCTTAAATAGCAGCCTTTCTTACCTAACATGTCAAGATTGAGAAACTTGCTGCATATCACAATTACAGTTCAGACATGGAATTGAATTGCTGTCCTTGAAAACAGCAGGCATCTTGTTACCTCTTAAGTAGCAAATCTTAGCATGACCTTTGGATTGAGAGAAATGCAACCATGCTTGGCTGACATAGTAGCTCAACAAATAAATGTATTGTTTTCCTTAGCTTCTGAAGCTGATAGCTGAAAATCTGTATTCTTTTGTGTCCAGTCACTGATTTTTTTTTTTTTTATAACCATCTGTGCTTACACTGAATTGTGAACTTTGAAACTTTGGTTGTAATCTTTTCTTCATTGAAAGAAGTTACAACCTGAAGGAGTAGCAAATAGGCAATGGGTTAAATTTGTCCAAAATGCAACAAAATAGAAATAAGTGCTTTCCTCCTCCCACCCCCCTTTTTTTTCCTCACAGCAGTGAGGATTAGTGTTTTCACAGCACTATTTTCAAGGAATCTGGGAATGATATTTAGCATGTTGAACATGACTGCAAAATATGGAGTGCTTTTTCTTAAACGAAATATCCTTGTCATTTATTGTGCATCTAGTGTGGAGGCGAGAATATTTCTTTTCCTCCACCATGAGTCTAACCATCTTTAGCCAAATTTTCTGCTCAGTCACAGTTTATATAATACTGCAATACATACCAGTAATTTAATTTCTTAGTATTTTCTCAATAGCATATTCTTTGGCATGGAGTATTGGTTCGTGAGGCTTTAATGCATAGAGACGTGTATTTTGGAAAAGTAGACATGGTAAAAAGAGCTTATTGTCATGTAGCCCTTTATTTTGCTTGTTTTCCTATTAATCATGTGGGGAAATCCTGTGCCATGTTCATTTTTTTTTTTCTTACCTTTAAGAGAGCTTTACTGTTTCCTTCATGAAACAGCACACATTCCCCCTAGGCTTGGAACAGTAGTAAATATGTGTCTGTGAGAATTAATAATGTTTGAAATCCACAATGTACTTTGATGCTTCTGAATTTAAGGGCAGATTAACCTTTGCACTATTACTGGAAGGCAACTGTGTTTGTTCTTTTCTGCTAATAAAATGGAGGGGGGAAATATTTTTATATCTGTATATCTGTAAGAGAGATAGGGGTCAAATGGCTTCTTTAAGACAAAGCAAAGAGTATGAGATCTGACATTGCAAATTAAATGTCCTACGTGTACAGCCCAGGGCTTTGATTACTAGCAAGGGCTTCTCCCCACCTCCCCAGTACATAGTAAACCAGTATGTCATCTGTTTAAATATAAACTGTATATGTATAATGATTTAGTTTAGAGCCCTTTTTCCTCTCTCATATAGCTAAACATAGCAGTAGTGAGGCAGAAAATCCAAAGAAAATGATGCCAGAAAGGACTCTGCAAAAAATGTTTTGTTGCTAGAGGCCACATATTCTCGCGGTGAACCCTCTGTGGTCAGCAGAGGAAATGAGGCACATCCTCTCCTGTGCCAGATTTGGAGGGCAACTCAATGAAACAAGTGCCAGAGCAGTGGAGTAACTCGTGCAGATAAAGGCCAGCTTGCACACTGGAGGCCTCTTATCAGTGCAAGACTCTCTGGGATGCTGCCTGACGATTTAATTGTAACTTTGAATGCTGTGACATGTGAACAAGCTATTGCGTGTCAGCTGCTCTGCAGAAACTGTTTATGAATATGCTCTCAGCATGAATGCAAGGTAAATTAAGGTTGCAACAAAAAAAGGGTAAGGTGCATGTATTAATTTCAGTTCAGGATGCTGCAGAGTAACATGGACAACTTGCTAAGGAGCAATTGATGGACAGTATCGTATTAATATCTTCTTTGTACAAAAATAATAATGAATGAAACATCTCTGTCTTAGATGCTTGCAAAAGCAATTAGGACTTTTGAACATAAATAGAAAGTATCATCTTACCAATTTTTATGGCTTGAAGCAGAAAGGTTTTGATTTATTTAGATGGTCTTTAACGTCCTTTCCAGCACAAACCATTCTATGATTCTATGATTCTTGTTTGCTCAGTCACAGGACAAGCTTGATAAGGGGATAAGGGGCCATTTTAGTGCTCTTAGCATTAGAAGTTAGAAATTTTTGATTGAACTGAACAGAAGAAGGAAAGGAAAGTCTGTGTACCCCCAGTTTTTGTGGTTTGGTGGTTTGTTTGGGTTTTGTTTGGTTTTTTTTGGTTTTTGGTTTTTTTTTTTTCTGTTTTTTTTTTCCAGAACAGAAGGAATGTGGGTTAGGATTTAGGAGGAAGAATGTAAGATTTTTGATCTAGGACTCAAGTTGCACTTGTCAATCCATTCTTGATGTGTCTCAGACTCACTGTAATGCAATGAAGTATTAACTGTTCTTACTACTGTATGTAAAGCAAAGGAATAATCCCTGACTCCATGGGAATTCAATGCCATCATTCTGTAACTTCCCAGAAGGCAGAAAGAGAAAAAACAACCCATAAACCACAAAAATTGAAGATTCCATGCTACCTAGGCTTTCCATGATTTGAATTTGTGATAATAAATTTCAAAATCACAGTGGAAATTTGTCATATAGAGAATAAATATTTTATGCCTATCCCACACTTGTAAAAATCTCTTTTCTGAAAGGTGTGAACTGTTACGATGATTTAAATGGAGTAACTTTTTAAAAGCAACATGTTGATGGGCTTAAAAGTCACTAATCAGATTTTCCCTTTTTAAAAAGGTGGTGGATTTTCAGTGTTATTTTCAGCAAATATTGATTGAGCACCCTGTGCCTGTATGTTTGCAAGAAAAGAATTATATTTATTGGGGAAATTATATTTATTGGGGAAATTATATTTACACTGTAGGTGTAAATATTTCGATCAGTAGAAAAAGCAAATAAACATTGAATTTCTCCCTGTTTACAGGGGTAACTAATGTGTGTGTATATAGGGTTGAGGTACACAGAGGTTAGAAGGAAAGCTAATCATCTGAAAGAATGTTTTTATCTTTTCAGTTATATCATCTGGTCTGTTAAATTATTATTACCTCTAGCTATGAATCTTTCCCACCTATGTCATAATTATTTGAGAATGTGAATGATGCAGGATGGGAGTTTCTGGTTCAGGCCAGTTCTTCTACTGCCTTTGGTTCATTTATTCATTATAGCCATAAAATCAACTCGAAGTGGCACAGGGGGAGTTTTGATAGTGGCTGTGAGACCCCCTCAGTATGTAAGATTGGTTTGGATTTTAACACTGTATAGAGAATTAAACTGCTCATTTTTATGTTATATGCCAATGTACCTGGATGTTTATTTTGATAAAACATTTTCTTTGCCTGTATTTATAAGCAAAATAGGTGGCAGTCTTTTTTAACAGGCCTGAACTTTTTGTAATCTGGTTTGAACATATATCTTGGGAATTTGAGTAGTGCTATTGTGCAGATTTTGTTTCTTAGTGTAGGGAATAACAGGAACAGCAATGTGCTCCTGTATGTGAAATCCTGCGAAGAAGGCAAGAAGAAAATACTGAGGGTGCATTGAATTGCTTCTCGTCCTCCTTCTAAATGTTTGTGGTTTTGTGCTGAAGCAGCCTATAAAAAAGCCTTGGGCATAGTGTATAGGGAAGGTGGCCATCACAGTCCTGCCTATGGCATCATACTCTGGCAAGTCCTTGGGAACTGTAAGCTACAAGTTCCTTTGGGAACTCTATAAACTCCTACTCTGCATGTTTAAATGTCTTCAGAGGGCGAGATGCTGGCCCTTACACAGATGCTGTTATAAGGGAAAAGAACCCATATTGCTAGATGTGTCAGCAATCAGGATTTCAAGGACATAGCATGCCAGCACCAGCCTGGGAATGTTCTGAAATCCTTAAGAAAGGAGTTGCTCTGCCTGGAGGAAGAGCTCCAACGGGATGCCTCTAATGAGTGCAGTACATCAAGGATCTCTACTGGACCTGCTTAGTTTCATGTCTCCATCGGTGACCTGGAGACATGGCAGAGCATATTTTACAGATGATAGCAAGCTGGGGGGAGCAGTTGGTACAAGCAGGGCTACTGCTCAGAAAGACCTCAACAGGCGCCAACAGAGGGTTGATAAGCAACTCATGAAAATCAACAAGGACAAGTGTGATATCACGTACGTGGGATTTGGGAAGGACAAACCACTGGTAACGGTACAGACTGGGGAGCAGCTCTGCTGAGAAGAATGTGGGGACCCTGGCAAGCTCACCATGCGGCAGCAACAAAGGCTAACTGCCTCCCGGGGTGTCTTAACAGGAGCATTGTCAGTGAAGAGAGGAAAGCGATTTATCTCCCTTTACTCAGCTCTCATGAGACTGCATCTGGAATAGCATCTACTCGGTTTTGGGCACCCCAGTTCAAAGGCGGCACACATTGGAGGAAGTCCAGCAGCATGTCTGCAATTTGACCATGGAGCTGGAGCATCTCCCTTTGAGGATTTGCTTTGGGAGCACCTGATAGCAGCCCCCTGATACCTAGAAGGAGGTTATGGAGGAGGCCCAGATGGGCTCTTTTTGGGAGGGTGAGAGATAACTGTCCAGTCGAGTTGGACTTATTTTGCCCTGCCAATATGAGATTCATTAAGAAACTACATATTGTGGAGAGTAAGAGCTATGAGACACATAGGCAGAGGGGAAATACAGAAGAAGAGTAATGAGACATTAGCTGTTGTGTGAGCAAAGGAGACGAGAACCTTGACCTATAGAAAAGGTGGGATTTTGTAGGTAGCTAGTCATGGCATAACTTGTCCCAGATTGGAGGATCATTTTTCAGAAAATATTTGATTTTTACTTCCACATTTATTTGAGCAGTTTCATGAAAACTTACAGCATCAGCTTTCCATCAGAAACTGCAAAAATTGTATTTTCTTATTATTGATTACTATAGAAATGTTCATAAAGTCGAAAGAATTACAGCTTTATGAAAAATATAAAATAAATCCTGATTTTTATATTTTTCTTTCAAGGATTCAGAAAGAACTTGCAGAAATTACATTAGACCCTCCTCCGAACTGTAGGTAAGTTCACGTGGATTTAATTTATTTGGAATATGGAAGTGGATTATATGGAATTTTAGAAATTGCATAATTTGCTGGAATAATTTTTAGCTATTCCTTCATGCTGATTACTTAGTAAGTTTGGAAGATGATGGATATGATACTGTGATAGATAACATGTTTGCATACATACAGGGAATTGATATGACATACTTCCTGGTAACAGAAGTGATGGTAAAAACTGATGAATCCTATGATGCGTTAATAGATATGGGTAAAAACCAAGTCACCCTCCATTTAAGGTATTAAATCAATAGCCTTTTGTCTGATTCTGTAAAGTCTAATCTCCGTGACAGTTACTGCTATGTTTGATTCCTTTTTAACGTGAATTGTTAACACACTGTGAATATAATGGAGAAGGGAATTTGTTACAGGCACAGACTATTATTAATCTTCTGACTGTGCTTCTGGTGATCAACTATGATATTCAGTGGTAACTTCCTAAAGTAGAGCTTATCATGGCACAGCCTTTCTAATAATGACTTCGTACTTCTTTTGCTTTCGGTTTGTTTTGTGGTTTGTTGTTTTTTGGGGTTTTTTTTGGTCTGGTGTGTTTACTTTTGATGTGTTTAAAATTTGCTTTGAAATGAGTAATGAGGTAGGCCTAGAAACCCTCGCTGCCTGGTGGCTGGGCAGTATACAGTTGTTTTTAGATGGCTGTCTCCTGCTTCTTATCTGTCAGCTTGGCATATGGTCAGTGTTGGAGCTGGGCCAGGGCTGCACAGAGCTGCTTAAAGGAGCCCCTGCCGCTGCATATCTTGCGGTGAGAGTCTGGGCTTGGTGCAGAAGAGTAGCTTCCATCCAGACCTGCCAACCTCTTTCAACTGATGTGGTTAGTAGGATTCATTCTATTAGTGCAGTAAAAAGAAAAATTGATAAAAATGTCTGATTGCATTCAGCTCTTATAATTAATCCCCGTAAGTTTCAGTATTGAATTAACTATGCAACTGGTAGTAAAAATAACAGTCAGCTTTATTGTTTCGGTCTCTTGGCAAAAGTATGTGTGAGAAGGTATTCTAACAAGATTTGATGTGGTCGTGCTGGATCTCAAGATGTAAGTCAAGTGGCTACATACTAAAGTGCTGCGTAGTGAAGTAGCCTTGCAGTAATAGTGTTCAAAGAGTATTTCAGTCAATTAGGATGAACAGTTCTTTTCTAGATAAAGCATTTTAATAGCTAAGCTGTTCTGTCATACTTATGACTGTGTGTGAGTCTTCAATCACATCAAAGCTGTTCCAAATGGCAGATTTTACTTCAGTGTTGATGACTGATGCCTATTAGTGGATTGATTTGCTGAGATGAATATAAAACTTCGGTCTACTGTAAAATAATGCGTCTCTGAGTTTTTAGGGCAGTGTCATTTGTTCTAGTTTTCTGAATCATTCCCTTTATAACAGAGCAGTTGTTTCAGTATACCAGATACGTTAGTTTGAATTCCTGCTGCTAGCAAGTGTAAAGTGAGAGTTGGCTGTCTTAGTGGAAAGCCCTGTGGTGACTTGCAATTTTGAGAATAAAAAGTGAGCTGGAGACTTCCTCTGCTGTTTTTGTTTGGTTTTGTTGCTTGTTTTTTTATTAATTATTTACACTAATGATAAAATAACTATAAAGTGCACTGTGTGGTGCTGTTCTGCAGAATCAAAAGATTACATTGAACTTTGTGTGTCTGCTGCTTTAACGTGGTTCTTAAGATGCAGAACTATTTCCTGTTGTGATCTTGATAGATAACCATTAGTAACTTTACTATTAGCAAATGTTTTTATGGTAAATACGGAATCACTCCATTTAGCTTTATGCTCTGTTGACATAGTCTAAACACTGTTTTCATTTGAACTTCATCTGTTTTTCTATTATAGTTAAATATTACAAAATAAATACATCAGCCAGACATGATTCTTCAGTATAATAAAGAAAGCCAAGCTTTTATAGTACAGTATCTCTTACCCTAAAGCATTGATATGTCCTTTCCTGGGTTTAGTGAAATTTAGATCATTCTTATGAGTTGTTAGATTTTTCTAGTAACAACACCCCCATCATATTTCAAAGATTTCCTTACAGATGTAGCTACTTGAAGTGGTTGTGATTCCAGCTTACCTTCACTAAGTGTCATCTTTTACATATAAAATAAATCATGATTGGGCAATAGTAATATGACAAATCTCAAAACTAAATGTCACAGAAGATGTGGCGAAAAGCAATAGTATTCAAGAATACCCTCTAAGTAGTTATTTAGAAAGCTCTGATAAGCAGGATTTTGAGCTGAATTGGAACTTGGGTGGAAATTTGCAAGATGTGTTGCAAGACTTTTTGTTGACTACAGCAAGCCAGAGCTTTAGGTTTGTCTCATTCAGGAAAAAACCCAAAATGGAACAGTAACTGTAGTACAGTAGCATCCTATAATGGTACGATAGGCTACACAATCTCCAAGGGAGTTGCAACTTCCACTTCTGCAGCAGCTGCAGTCTTAACACTTCCCCTGCCTCATCCCCACTAAGAGAATGGGCTGGATAATCCTCTTGTTTATCTGGAAGACAAAAAAAGTCTTGCTCACACATGCCTTGTAATTGGCAGATTATCACTGCTGTGACTTGCAGAGTATTTCCGAAACTGTGGAAAGCTGTGGATTTCAGAGTTCCTAAAAAAAAAAAGATCTGTCATGTTTGGCTTTAAAAGAAGATTTAATGTTATAATACATTGGAGTTGCCTGCCTGCATAGATGTTCATATTCTGTAGTTTGGGTTCTGGGCAGTTGCAAGAGTCCTCTTGACTCCACAAACTTTGGATCATTCCTCAGGACTGAGAATGTATGGTGCTCTAAGTCACAAAAAGTCAAGCTGGGGGGCATGTGGGAGTTGAGCAGTGTAACCACTGCTATTTTTGGAGGAAGGCATGTCATAAAAAAGCCTGTTATACTTCATATTTAACAGGAACAACTGGATGTATTTGGTATGTGTTGTGTCCTAGCCCTCTGTCTCCCTCCCAGTTACTTTTTCATAGAACTGAATTTACTGTCAAGGAGAGTTCTGAATGCTAAGTGGGTACATCTGTATTGTCACATATCACTACAGCACTGTGAAATTTTGTCAGGAGACAGCGTACATAAATTGTAGGCATTTGCTACTCTTCTCTTTTTATCCTCATTGAAATACCAAAGCTTGATTGCTAGAAATGTTGCACATTAACTCTGAGTAGTGCAGAGTATACCTTTTCTCACTGGTGACAAACCCCTCATATTTGTCATTTTCATATATTGACTTGCTGGAAGAGGGGAATGGTCAGGAGTTCTTATAGCTAAAATAATGCCTTTTCAAATTTTCACATTTGGACTGTATCTTGTCCAAGAGAATAGATTTCTTAGAATATTACTTCTATTGTCAGCGCTGTATACTATTTCTCTTCTCACTGGCAAGAGAGCAACATCTCTGTGGCAACTTATACCGATTGCTTACATGGGAAACTAATATTTGGAAAGTATTTAATGTATTTTTAGCTTCTTTCAATGTGAACTTAGCAGCTGGAAACAAGGAGAGCCAGCACAAAGTGAATAGCAGCTCTCTGTGGACACCACTTGGAGTAACTGCTCAAAATTTTCCGATTAAGTCATTGTTGTTACCTATCTTCTTCTTTATATTTTCTTTTAATACTCTAGCATATTTGTCACTATTATTCTTTCCTGTGTATTTATTGCAGTTCCTTTGTGTTGTACATTCTTTTCCTCCTGCAGGAATATGGATGGTGCTTGAGGCTCAGAAATGTGTTTTAAAGGACTGTGCAGCTTAGTGGGTAAATTGACTGGCTCTCATTCCCAGTTAAAAACCCTGCATGTAGTCTTATCTCTTCTATTAGTTTGGAATCATTACATTCAATTCCTTGCTTCTTATACTATCTACAGAACGGATAAACAACCAACATCTTAGTATTTTCCTTGTGAAAACTAATCACACTGAAAAGACTTAAAACACAGGTTTTTTTGAGGTAATGTAGAGAAGAGCCAAGTGGAATAGCAAATTACTCAGCTTGGCTTAGAGAGAGAGGTCAGCGTGCCTGATGAATGCTTCTTGTGCTATTGACTGTTTGGAGTCCAACATTCCTGTTCAATACCTCTCTGACTGTTTTCGCTGAAATGTTGAATCTGAGATCTTCACAACTCTAAGGGATTACGTGAATTCCATCAATTTAAGTTACTGTTCTTGGGACCATTTGTTTAAACTCTGCTTAGTGCTACTTTAAAGCTAAGGAGACAGCACAAGTGCCAGGAGCAGAAAACAAATTTTAGGACAATTTCATGGGAAGATCAGGAAGGAGAAGATCGTCAGCCTTGGTCTACAATGCAGAGAGATAGAAGTGTGGCTGCCTAGAGCAGCAGGTGCAGCAAGTATTTAACATGCTGGCCTGGCTCACTCGAGTCTCCTTCCTTCCCTTTCACCTAAGGAACTTGTTACGGAGGTCTTCCCCTCCTCCCTGTGCATGCACACAAACACTAGCACATGGAAACTCACATAGCTTTCCAGCATGAGCAAAGAGATGCCTTACAGTTTTTCAGATTGTATGCTTACGATATCAGTTTGACTTAGGGGGGCTGAATAATTTTGGCTGTATGTGTTTGCTTAAAATATTTAAATAAATGTGAAAATATTTGGAGAAAGCAGGGAGCGATGCCTTTTCCAAATGCAAAAACAATTATTCTTGGGTGCTGGAAGGATTCTGTTTTTAAAGCAATTTGCTCAACCTAAATTTGCTTCTCTTTTAGTTAATCTCCGTGGGTTTGCACAGGGAGTTTACATAATGATTTTTGGTAGCAATAAATGCTTCCTCAGTAACACTGGGTCTGCTTAGGTATTATCCACTATATATTTCACTACCTTTAGGTGGCTGTTGAGTTCTTTTTACTCTTGCACAGAATGCACAGGCTCCTCTGGCTAAAGAAAGGCTTAGTTCCATTTTTTTCTGATAGGAATTTCCTCTTAGGAGGACATGGGTACAAAATTCAAATGGAAAAAACTCTTCAAGATCTAGCAGCTTACATTTTTATTTTAAAAGGAACTGTGATCAGTGGTTTTGATTGTTTCAGTTAGGGATGCATCAGTCTGTTGCCATAGGCACACAACTGTGATGCATATGATGCTAATGTGTGAGCGGGATGAAAACCGGAATAAGGAATGCTTTCTTTGAGTGTTTTTCCTCACAAACATTTTCAGCCTTTTTGGTATGGATCTGGGCTCTCTTCCTATTACATTATGTTACCCATGGAGGTTACCTTCTGCCGGTATAGGCTTACTTTGATCTGCTGTTTGTTTTCTATAACTTTCTAGAGAAAATGTGACACAGAAAAATGTATTTAGCTTTGCCCAGCTAGGCCTTTTAAGAATTTACAGCAAACAGCAAAACTTAATCCAAAAGACACACATAGAGGTGGTTGACATGAATGTGCAGAATCCTGTTGTTTTAAAATCTATGATGTATCAACATCTGAGGATGAGAATGAATGTAAAATGTATGAGCACTTATTGCAACTGCTTCGTTTTTTAATTTTGATTCCCTTGCTGCTTCAAAGGCAAGAAATGCATCCCAAAAACATGCACTTCAACAATCACACTGTGATTATATTCTGTAATAGCAACTATACTATATTTTATCACTTGGGTTAGATTGCATGTTGTTTATATAACCAGTGGGGTTTTTAGATTTATTACCTTGGTACCTTGAGGCACCTCAGACAAAAAGTTCAGAATATCTACTTGATTCCATTTCTGCTTGCAGTGGTGGATGCTTTGAGGATTGATTACATACAGCACTCCAAAGCTTCAGGGTGTATTGCGGATGTTGGTGCCTAGAAACCTTAGCAGCTTTCATGAAGACCAGAAGGGAAGGAAAAAATGGCACTAAAAGGAGCCTGCCACTGGCTGCTTGCCAGGACTGGCAACTTCACTCACTGATGATGAAGTAAGGAACTGGCTGACAACACCCATTAATACTTCTCAGCATTACAGTACCTCCACATGATTTCTGCCAGTTACCCCAGTTTTCAAATGGTGACAACTTCTCTCCCAGGAGGAGAGTAAAAGAGAAAACAGCATTAGAACTAAGAGTACTTCTGTGAGCACTGTGTGAGCATAGATTTGGGAGGTCAGGGGGATGCCAGAGCACATCCCGTGGGAGAGCTAAAGCAGGGAAATGAGTGGAGATTGGGGCATAAGGACGGATCGTAATAATCACACATGCCTTGAAGCAGAAAAGGGCAGAAAAGTGCCTGAAAAGACATGTAAAGGATATGTGATATTTGCAATGTGCTTAGTGTAGAAGATTACTAAAGCTCTAGTTTAAATTGCAAGTGTGGGGAAGGTGGAGTGGCGGACTGTAACAAGGGTAAAAACAAACACTTTGATGCTTTTAGCATGGGGAATTATGAAATTTTCTTCCAGTGGTTTCATACTGAGCTGCAGCTGGTCTTTGTAAGTCAGTCTCCTAGCACAAGGAGAATCCTCAATGCTTTCAGCATCAGATGTTTTTAGACTACTTTCCATAGACATTTCTTTTGCCCTCTCCTACATAGCTGAACAAAGTTGAGGGTTTTGCTTGTTTGGTTTTTTTTCCCCTGCGAGCCTGAATTTGGTTTATAACATAAAACTGACAAAATATATGCTTGTTTTTGTAATCTCTTTAATACAGCCCTCACAAAATGCCAGAAAAAAACTCTCCCCCCAAGAAACCTTAAAAGTGTGTTAAATAAACAATCCTTGCTTGCCAGCAAGGGAAACATAACCACACTGACTGAAACTTTGCATCATTGTTGGGGGACTTTGCAAAGGAATGTCTAAATGTGTAGCTCTTAAATTTAGTTCTCTATTTCTGTGGGGTTTTTTTCCTATTCTTTTTCTAAATGTAGTGTCTTGTATATAAAGCTGCGTATGGACCAGTTTCTTTACAGAAATTTGACAGAGCACAGTTATTTGAAAGTATAACTATAGTAGGAACTATTGCACTGAACAAGCAGTCGCTGCCATTTTATGATAGTCATCTAACAAACATGCTTTTATTAGCAACTCATTGCTGTTAGTAAGTTACTAATTATTGAATAACTGGAGAAAATAGTAGCTACTTTGTTGGTTGGGACTGGCAGCGTTACTGATAATGAAGTATTTGTTCCCTTAAATAAATGGCACAATCTCAGAAGTGTCTAATGCTGTCTTCAGTACACCCATATTTGATCAGAATTTGAACTCTGATCTTCTATGTAATACTTAAAATTTGTTTCCTTTTTAAGAAAACTAAAAAAGTGTCTGACAAATTCATGTTATTTCCAGAATGCTATTGTATACCTCATCTTCCTTCCAAAATAAAAATAGTGGTTTTCTCTCTCTTTGGAAATTTATTAGAACCCCCCAATCTTTCTCAGTTCCAGTACCACAATTCTGCATCTTTTTAACAGCTGTTAACTTTATTCTTTTAGATTTCTTTTTTTTTTTTCTCCCTTCTTGTTGCTGCTTTCATTTTGTTTTTACATAGATATGACAGGCTAAAGCACGGCTGTAATTTACCTTTTATTCTTCGTATACGCAGAATGTGCACAGATTTACAGTCAATATTCTGAATTTAATGAAATTATTTTCCAAAATCTCCTGGCAGAAAAGCTGCAGTTCAAGACTAAAAAGTCATGAACTAGTAACAGAGCATGCCTTACAGTGTTTCAGAAACACACTATGAAATTGATCTGGGTGCTGCTTTCTTGGTGTGCAATAAAACTTATTTATGCTGTAGTTACACATTTGCAGCTTTGTTACAAGCTTTTTGGGGTATCTAATTGGCTGCAGCTTTGAATCATATCATAAACGTGATTCTAATATGTTGCTAATTACAATTAAGATAGCTACTTGAAATAATCTTTGTTTTTATTTTTCACTGACAATTTATTTTTTCACTTATTTACATGCTTTTAATTTTTTATTTTAGCAGTTCTTGCAGCACTTTCATTTATTTTTGTTTCAAAGCTGTGGAATTGGATTAAACAGGGTTTTTTAAATACTTCCATGTTGCTTGGAAAGGAGCCAGTTACTGTGTATCAGCTTAATAGAAACCATGCCTAGCAGTGCCTCACATATGGCAGCTCATGTTTGTGTGGTAAGACATTATGTATTTTAAATATTAACTTTTATATGATAGTCAAATTTATGCCAGAATCTGAAGTTTCCTCTGATTAATGTTAACAAAAATAGAGAGCCAACTGTTTCTGGGCTTTAGGAGAAATATGTAATTAAATACATAATTTACTGTCTCTTCCACACAAAGGCCATATTTATGTGGCCTTTATTAACTTGAGATGCATACTGTGCCTAGAGAAGGCTATAGGTGAGTGATAATACACTTTCTTGACACTTTTAGCCTTTTAATGTTGTAAAGATTGTGGAGGCCAAGGTGATGTCTCTGTAGCTAAGACTGAAATGTAAGGGTTTGTGCTTAATTTAGGAGATTTAAATTATATTTGAAGAGTAAATGGTACACAGTTACATCAATTATTCTTTGAGTAACACCTGACACAGCTAACAAAGCTTAAATTTCTCAAGGCTTTTTTGTGGGTGTTTTTTTATTATTTATTTTAAGTTATAATAATTTTAATTATTATTTAAAACTTAGTATAACTTTTATGAAATGCAGAGATTTTAAAGGCATTTGTTCTGGATTGTCTGGCTGTAGACAGTCTTTTGTATAAAATTCAGCAGTGACTTATGATGGAATTTCTTTCTGAGAAAATAATGTTGTTCAGTGGGGAAATTATGAATAATTTAATTCTTCCAAAAAAGATTGCTTCCTTTTAGGTTATTGGTAGAGGAGGGCTTTTTATTTCTGCATGTTAGCTGATGTTTCATTTAACTTTTTTTGTTTGGGAGGTGTTGACAGTAATCACCACTGAAAATAAGCATCATAAATCTAATAGATATTATTATCATTCTTATAACTTCAGAATTGCTGAAGGAAATTCTTTTCCTTCTATGACACTAGCGAAGTATCTTCTGCATCAATCATAATTATATGGGTAACGCATATAAACCCATTGTAACAAATTGGATTTATTTTACATTTTAAGGTGTTCTAATACTCAAATGGCAAATAAATGTTTTATTACCCTAGTTTATGATTAGTGTGTTTATACATAAGAAGGCGGTCTTTAGGACTTCATATGTCAGAGCTAAATGGGTTTATTTTATTTATGTTTTTGTAGATAATTGCAATACACTTAGTATGATGTCAACTATATGGTCATTTAATGGATCACATAGATGTGATCCAGAGAATTTAAAAATGCTGTACAGTCTCACTATTTGGTGTCTTAGGTAGCCTAAAGAGGATAAATACATGTATTGCTTATAAATTTAAGTATGTCATAACCCTTCAAAAGAGGATGGATGGAATGTAATGTGTTTTGTTTTCCGACAAGTTTATGACTGAGAAATTAGATGTCTGCCTCACATGCAATTTCAGATTTGTTGAGATAAATAATTGATTGCTAAGCTCATAGCTGTGGCATTTAGCTTTGCAAATCAGGGATAAAAAGGAAGTTTCAATTTGGGGCTTGCAGCCAGTGTGGGTTCAAAGGAAAACTAGCAGCAGAACCACCATGGTAAATGCAGTGCTACCTTTTGCAGTAACATAAAGTAAACATGGATGGGATTTGTTAAATGTTCTGGGTTAAACTGTTGGAGTTAACTGGGCTTGAAGGTTGCACATGAATTTTGACTATTTAGCATGAGAATGGACCATTCCCATTATTTCAGATTTTGTTGGATAGCTTGAAAAGAAGGGCATTCTTGTCCAGACTTTGTATGGAAGAGTGTCTGGCTTTTGATTTCTGAGGAAGTGTTAGTCTTGATTCATGTTATATAGGGATGAGTTATTTTTTCTGCAATAGACATCATAGTAGATACTTGGGGTTGCTCATTCAAAACACTTTGTGGGAGTGTACCTTTTGGCACTGTATCTCTCCCATCCCAGAGGACTGCTTTTGCTGTTTGGGTCAGAAACCCAAGCGTGGCTTCTTCCAACTCCTGCATACAATCAGCCATGTTGCCTGCCAAAAACAATCATCTGGAGTTACTTTGTGCCTAGGATACAAAGGGCAGGTTCTTTGTCTTGACTCTTTCCTGAGGTATTGTACAAGATCTGCCATAGCTTGGCTCAGAGAAAACAGCCAGCTCTACTGGGGGGGAAAACCCAACACCCAACGTGCACACCACACACACACACACACACACACCTGCCCCCCGAATTAGCCATTTGTTTTTTTTTGTGTTTTGTTACAGATAAAATAAGACCTGTCAGTCTAGAAAAATATTTATAAAAGAAAGCTTGCTTCACTGGCGTGTCTCATTCACGGCAATGTCCTGTTGGTAGCAGGAAGAAGAGCAAAACACTTTGACACACAGTGTGCACATTACGAAAGTGAAGTGTGATATCAAAAATGGCTGTAAACATTTTCAGTCACTTGTCATTGCACATTTGAAGGCTGGAAATTCTTAGAGAAGATGACTCAAGTTTTTTCCTTCCCTGCATGTCTGGGCTGCCTAGAAGGGAAGAAGCACTACTTAATATGGCATTTCAGTGGGACATTGTGGGCATAGCTACTATAATCCTGGCTGTCGGAGTACATTCCTCAACAGCCTATCAACACAGTGATTAGGCATCAGTGCAAGAGGACTATTTGGAATTTTGGTCCAGCATTAACTGAATTCCAGTTTGAGCATTTTTTTGTTGTCGCTTGTGTTTTTGCTGGGTTTTGTTTGGTTTTCAGTTTGTAAGCTGTAGTTTCTGAAGAATAAGGTCAGGTGATCACACATATCACTGGGATGGGAAACTGCCTAGCTGATAGGCATTACATAATCAACTCAAATCTCCTCTGAGTCTGGAATTACTGTAGTGTAAAACAGATTTAAATTCATGATTCAAGTATAACAACCTCCTGCACTGCAAGCGTCCCTGAGAGATATTTAGTTAATAATGTATGTTAACGGTGAGTGTTTTGGCATATATGTGTGGCATACATTTTCAGGTAGCCACAAATACAGCTTCAAAAGCCCACAGTGTGATGGCTGTAGAATGACTCATTTTTAAGATGTTCTGCAACAACCTGCTTTGCTCCTTGCTGGATACAAATAGCTGGTGGATGACAGCTATCTCAGTTTCAATAGAATCTTTATGACTTATATGATAATGATAATTTTATTCTGCTGCCAGTACAGAGCACTTTGCAGACTGATATCAAGGTTAATTGTCACTTTGAGAAGTGAAGCACAGTCTGCCAACCTGATGCTCTGCTCAGCCAAGAAAGATAATTGTTATTCAAGTAGTATTTAAATGAGCTCAACTGCTGATAAATACACAACCAAAATATTATTTTTTTTTCTGTCATGTTTATTCACTGTGCTAGAGAATGAGGTCATCATCGTGTATAAATTTCACTAATGGACACTGTAGTAAATACGTGCGGAGTTATTTACAGAACTTAAAAGGAGTGGGTTTCCCCTCATGTGGGCTGTGGGGAAACACTTAAAGCTTGAGTTCCTCTTGTCAACACATCCTAATTCTTTTATGTCTGTGGTTGCTTTTAGCAGTTGTACTGTTACCTTATATATGAATCCTTATGCACTATGACCTGACTTTTACTGGCACATTGAGAGGTTTAAAATTTCATATAATAATAGAATCAACTAGGTCAGAAAAGACCTTTACAATCATAAAGTCCAAGCTTTACCCCAAAATTAGTACTAATTTCTACTAAGCACTGCAAGTTCTTAGGGTTACTCAGTGCTCCATATATCTCACATTGATTCTACAGCTTTCATTTTTTCCCTCTAGATTTGGGGAATTGTAAGCAGCCCAGATAAATAATGTAGAAATATGGAAATATTATTTCAAATTAGCAGGTTGGGGGTTTTTTGTATCCTTAGCAGGTTCACAACTTTTTAAGGGACCTGGTCAGCTGTATGCAGCAGTGTAGTCCTATATCATAGAGAGCCACGAGGCCGTCCCAAAATCTGGGACTGGCTTTGTTCAATTTGCATAACCCCTTTCACCTTAGGGGCTTCAAAATTAAGATTTTACCCTGTAGCTTTCCTTCTTTTTGAAATATTTTAGTTGAAGAGAATGCATGAGCTTTATTCCATCAGCTGCCCCCTGCCAAAGGATTTCTTTTGGTTCTCCCCACTGTACTGTTTAAAAATTATTAGCTACAGTAGTCTCTTAGCCTTGAGAATTCTTAATTTATTTTTGAGTAGCAATAGCTGTATGCTGATGCTCACACTGCTGTTCTTTTATGCGTTGACAAATGGACTTCTTCCTTACTCATGTGAAAACTTGTGGTTTATATTTAGTGATTTGTTTGTTGCTAATATGTCAGTGAAGCGGTTTCTGTTTGTTTGGGGCTTTTTATTATTAGAATGTTAATTTGTTGCAATTTTGGAGCTAAATTAGTAACTGGTATAACTCTACCAAACAGACTGTATTGTAAATAGGTCAAAAATTTCACAAAGCACAGTAAAATGATAGAATAGTAATTTTGAAGCCTTCAAGAAGTAGGGATAAAATAAACTTACCTTAGTGGCTTATGTCAGGGGGATGATTTTTGCCCTTGATCATCCATAAATTCCTGGCTGAGGTGTTTGCATATTATTACTTTGTAGGAGGACAGTTCATTACTTACTGGTAAGAGACCACTTACTCATTTATTCTGTTATTTAATGTGCATTTTAGTCCCATGGCTAAGAAACATAAATTCTTAAGTGGATAGTTTTCACTCCTAAGCACTTCCATATGTTTTTGTAACATTACTAGATTCTGTATGGCTTAGCAGCTTTCCACATGACTAATGAAGATTTTAACAAACAAAATGGAAAAGGGCCAACTTGTAATTGTTAGTGCAGAAGCGTAATCAGGCATACATGGTTTGTTTGTAATAGCTCAGCAATAGAAGAATGTTTCAAAGAGAAGACGCATGGAGATGATTAGTAAGTACCCCAGTGATGTGAGACTGTCCAACTACAGAAGCAGTCTAGTTGAGTTACTCATATGAAGACTTCAGTATATACTTTCATTTTTCCTATCATAAGGGGCACTGATATTGTCTAATTTTAGTAGCCATTTACACTGAGTTACAAAGAAAAAAGAAAGGGGTTTCTACAACATAAATGGATATGTTGTAGAAGTGTAGTGAATGCTACGTGTTGTAAAAACTACCACACTGACTACAGTTTACTTTATGCAAATATGAAAAGGTGAAAAGTATCTGGCAGGAAGACAGTTAATTTTAAACATTAAAATGTTAAGTAGATGTATATCAAAGATATCAGTAACTTCAAGAGTTATATTGTAGCAATTATGAAGGCTACAAAATGAGCATCGTTTCTGACTGTGTATTGATTGAAATGAAGAAATGGAATTGAAAATAGCAATGCATTGTTATAAGTAATGGAGAAGAGACTCAATTGCATAATAGTTGTTGTTACTGCTCTTCAGTTTATTTTCCTGAATTTGTTGGAGCCAAGTTTTAAAACAACCAACCAAAAAAAAACCAAACAAAAACCCAACTGAAGCAACAAAATAAAACCCACAGCCAGGAAGGAAGAAACCCTACAAATCCATAACCCAAAACAACCCCCCAAACTGTTACTGAGTTTACACACGATACTGAATATATTTGATTCATAAAACCATGCTGTTGCTTGGTCAGTTGAATAAATATAAAACTTCTTGCATTTCAATTCCAGAATTTTCATGGTCCCTAGCTTTTTCAGGTATCATTTTGCATCTTTCTGTGGCAAGTTTGAAGATACCATGCCACTGTGAATTCTTCCTGCCTTTATCTCAGTCCTAGAAAGCGGTCATTCTCTTGAGAATTCAATATCAAATATAGAATAATTGTGTAGCGAATAGAGGAAAGTAAACTTGCTGCCTGTCTGTGGAGAGACAATATATTAGTGTCTGTTTTTTTAAGAGTAAATGACATTCAGTCTTAAAATTTCCATTGAGTGTACAGATTAATTTGCTCATCATTTCACTTGCCCTTTAGCAAAACAATTGGCTTGCAAGCCTTGTGCTCTTTTCTTCCAGCTTCTGCTATGTGTTCTTTCATCCTCTTGCTACAATGACTTGAATCATCAGATTTATCTAAATATGCAGGCCACGAAAGCTGATGAATTGGTTGAATTAGTTTTAAACTGATTTTAATCATAAAGTGTCTAGATGGATTTTTGAATTCTTTCATTTCTGTCTTATTTAGTGTTATATTAAGTCTATTGATTTTAAACTGAATCAATGTAAACCTTGTTTCTAAATGTTCCTTCAGCTTTTTGACTGATTTAGGTAAAAATAGTTTTAAATCATACGTTTTTCTTCAATGCTACAAATTTATGCATAGGCAAGCCTTTGATTAGGGGTCCATTTTGGTTCTTTATTCCTTAGCTCTTCCTGAAGGAAAAACAGAAAGCCCAGGAACTAAGTAGTGTGTTGGGGAAATGTCAGCTAAGTGTAGTTAACTTCCTCACCTTCACAAACTGTATTAGTTTCAATGATTCTATTTGACAGGAGCTCTGTTTTAACACAAAAGACATTTTTTGGTGGCAAGGTCAATATATGTTATACAACATCATTTTGATAGCTTCTGTTGTACTGTTTCTGTTAAAATGAAACTCTGTAAAGAGGAGAGGGCTCAGGGAGATCTCAACAAAGTGTATAAATACCTAGAGGGTATAAAGATGGAGCCAGTGGTGCCTACTGACAGGACCAGAAGCCATGGGCGCAAACTGAACACATCTGAACAGATGATCTTAAGGTCCTTTCCAACCCTAACTATTCTATGATTCTATTAGGAAACAGTTTTTTGCTGTGAGGCTGACCAAACACGGGCACAGGTTACCCAGAGAGGTTGTGGAGCCTCCATCCTTGAGTTATTTAAAAGCCATCTGGACATGATCCTTGGCAACTGGCTGTGGGCAGCCCAGTTTGAGCAGGGGGATTGGACCAGATGATCTCCAGAGGTCCCTTCCAACCTCAGCCATTCTGGGATTCTGTGATAAGTACAATGTAATCTGTTTGGTTTTTCCCTTGTTGAAAAGCATGAATATTGCAGCATTTTTGAGTTGACAGGTCAGTAAAAACCTTAAGAGTCAGTTTATCTACTTTGGTTTTGACAAAGTATATAAACTGTATATCATCTGAAACAGTGAGGAGGTGCTGTTTAAAAATAGGCTCTGTGTGGTGCTTGGCTGGCATTCTGGGAGTTTAGCTTTATTTCATATATAAGCATCTTCACTGAAAATTTTTCCTTTGTTTTTACATCAAGTAGTCGTGCAGTGTTTGTTGTTAGAGTTGAGTATAAGGTTTTTTTGCAGATAACTGATTGAAACTGAAGGATGAACTTAGAGAAGCCATGGAATGGATGTGCAGAATCTTTGCCCTTTTTGAATTAATTGGTAATTTTTAGTCTGACATTTGAATGCACTAATTAAATCTTTCACTGAAAATTTTGCAGAGAGATTTTGAGCAACATGCAGCTACTTTACTCACCTGGGTTGTACTGTTTTATATTTAGACTTCTAATAAATGAAATTGGCCATCTTGTCTTTTAACAGCAAAGTTTAATGTTAAGAGCTTTCACTTATTTGTTTCAGTGAAATACACATATGGTATAACACTGTTCTTTATCCTGAACAGCTGGGTTTTTTTCCCACACTTGAAAGGTACTGGGCTTCTTTGCATTTATTGCATTTCCTTTTGAATCAAAACCAAGAACCAGCCAGTTCCTTAAGGTTTTCTAAAGCTGAAACCCCTCTTAAAAATGTAAACCATTTTATATAATCAGACACATTTAAACCCAGGTACAGGAAGAGATGGATCAATGACTAACCTCAGAGAGATCCTGCAGAATTGCCAACCCCATTACCATCAGTGGTGTGGCTCCTGGTCTGCATGATGGAGGATCCCTGCATTCTCTCCCTGCTATGCCAGAATGGCAGTAAATGGTTTAAAAAAACGAAGACATATAAAAGAACATTTTGAGTAATATCAGAACAGTAAACATTCTAATTCTTTTATTTGCTTCTAAAAGCAGTAACTAAATAGCTCAGCAAAAAGGAGTAAATGATATGCTTAAACTTTAATTGCCTTACAACAGTATTCAGTCAGCAAAAAAGGCTTGCTGTTGAGACATTGAGCATCTTGCAGGTTAGATGAATGGGCATTGAATACGTCTAGACCTGTACCAGCTCTGTACAGTCATGTCACGTGCCACTGTACTAAGTTTCTGAAGATGACTAAGGAGGCAGGAGTGGCATTCCTCAGATAGAAAATGTAAGCATTTTCACTGAAGATGAGGAAAAAGAAATGGTATGAGGGATGTGCAGAAGGGTTCACCTTCTAAAAGGTTGGGAGACACTAAAAATTAAAAAAATACAGTCATGCAATGATTTTTTTTTTGTTTGACAAATAATGCCCATTCATTTGAAAGGCTGTTTCAGATTAATATATATGTAATTTTTGATAGATTATTCTTACTACTGCAAAGCTGTGGTTCTCAAATTTCCAAGGCTTAACAGTTAATGCCTTGAGTTCCATTTGGTTGTCATGTTACAAATAGCAATTTTACTGTTAAAGTTGAAATTTTATTATTTAATTACAGCTTAATTGAGAACAGACAGAGTAACTTCAACATTATTTTAGGCACTAGGAAAGGGATGTCTTGTTGCCAACAGTCCAAGTACTGCTAAAAGAGAAATTTTCCTGAGTTAACCCTGTCTAAAAAACCTCATGATTCCTCATGTAAGGAGCAAAAGTTCCTGAAAAAGCTTTTGAAAATAGTTTTTAGGTTGCTACTCAGTCTGAAGTAACCAATCCAGAGGGTACATTTAACAAGAATACCTTTGCTGCCAATTTGTTCTTGTATAAACATTCATATTGTAAATAGTCATATGTTTAAGCAAGAGCTCTATTTAGACCTTGTGGTTAGTGAACCTGTTTAGCATTAAAAACGGCAGTAATAGAGCAGGTGACATAGCAGTGGCGTTTTCATACCACAGGAACTAAAAGAAACTTTATTAACCAAATAATCCAGATAAATGTTGAAATTAAGGGGGAAACTGCTTGTATTCATTGGGACTTCACTTGGGTTTGATGAAAATAGCAAGAATTTATATCTAGATTGACCACTGAATTGTAGTTGCATTTAGAATGTAGAATGCAGCAGAATACTCTTTGTAATGGCAATTCTCTGAAATACTAATGACATTAAAGCAAATAAAAAAATCCCTTGGGTGTTTGAAACTGACAGCATATTTCTTACTCTGATTGCTTCCATTGTTTCTTCCTAAGTACTTTGAAAACCAGCTATTGAAGTTTTTGATAACAAGATGTCCATCCTTTGCAGAGTTTTGTGGTTTATCCTGGCCACTTACGTTACCTTCCTTTGCTTATTTCTTTGTTTTGCTGCTTCTTGTTTCAGAGGGGAGGTGGCCCTTCTGGACTTCATACTTTAGATCTATATGGGTAAAATTAACAATACCAGAGTGTGGTTTTGGAGTATAAAACTTTGTTGTCAGTATTACTTAGTTATTAGAACAGTCTGGCAAGACTTTGGACAGCATCAACCAGTATTCTCCTGAACAAATTCTGAGCCTGGCAAGGGAGAAGGAAAACTGAAAGACATTCCTATCTGGCATTTGCATACTTTGAAGGGTAACAGAGTATGGACACAGGCTGTTCTGTGCCAGCTAGCCTTAGTGCCAACAGAGAGTCCTGGCCTATTTAATTTACTGTTATAGGCACAGTCTGATACACCACCATGAACAGAAACTGCAAAACTGGGCACTTTTCCATGCTGAGGGCATATATATATATATATATATATATGAGAGGTTATATATCATTTGTCTATTAGATTACTTCCAGGTTTCCCCCTTACTGCTGGGTGCTGTTGAAAGAGTAACTTTTACAGCTGTGATTGGGCTGTATTTACTCAGAGTGAGGAATACCAGGTGATGCTGGGAAATACCTTGGTGCGCCATGGTTTTGCATAATTGTCTAGACAGGATGTTTTGGGAATGTAACCCACTTTTCTGAATGCAGTGTTGTGTTAGAATTATGGTATTGCTATGCAGCAATAATATAGTTATTCATGTCTCCTAAAACATGAACTTAATAACACTGATGTTAAAAGGTGATAGAAATTTCATTAAAATCATGTGTGAAGTAAAAAGGACCCCATGTGCTAAAAGGGAATAAGGCAGCTGAGTTCCTGGCTTGTACCGACCAAGAGAGCAGAAGTTTGGCATGTGAGTCCAGCTGACTGCCAAGAAATATCACCCATACCCCATTTCATTATTTGGGACTGTTGGCATTGATGATGGTCTCTGTTGCCTTGCAGTGTGGAAAGACTTTTCTAAGGCTGTCATTTTAGGTATGTCTGTGTGACTTTCCAGATTGTGTCAAAAGGTGATAGGAGGGACAGAAAAAAATTACACCTTCAGCTTTTGTTGGCCAGAAATACAAGACTTTGCTTTGCAGTGGCAGAAAATGGTGCTTTTGCAAGTTTAGCTTCTCATATGTAAAATGCTCAAGAAGAGCTTCCATCCTTTCCAAAGCAGTGTGGTTGTTAACGTGGTCAAAATTTATCAAAATGTGCATTCCAGCTCTTTAAGTGACTGCGCAATGACTTTTTACATAGGAGCATAATTGATGGTGTCAGTTTTAATAAATAATTCAGTAGTTCTTTCTTTTTGATTGTATAGCAGTATTTGTGGATAATAGAGGTCTGAGGACTAAGTATGACTGATGAGAATGGGTGGTGTATTGCTATCAATCTTGTCACTTTTTACCACATGTAAAAATTAAATTTGAGTTATTGACCATCCCACAGCGTATTTGTCCTCTCAATGTGTGTGGATGAAAACCGTGCTCAGAAAGTGATTATTAAACTTTGTACACCTGAAATAAATGCTACTTGTGTAGCTCCAGTGTTGGCTTTACTGATTCTATTAATATTTATTTACTTACTACATGAAGAGTGTGAAACGGGCTTGTTTAATTCTGAATTTCACTGAGTTTAGTTTTCTTGCTGTTTAGCTTTAAAGGAAATTCATACTTGTATTTACCATTCCAAAGTCCAACTGTATTTAATCATTTCAGGTGGTGAAAAAGAGCTTATTTGACTCTGATAATTATGATGAATGATTTATAGTAAATAACATGGTCAATAAATTAAGAAGTTATAAGGGCATTATTCTTTCGTGTGCCTTTGCTTGACATAAGGATAACTATCTGTGGCTAACTTTGGCTGATTTTCCTAACTACCTTTCTTTTTTTTTTCTCTCTTTTTTGCCTCAATTGTAGTTTGATTCATCAGCTTGGAGTCTTTTCCATTCTCTATTCATCTTCAGTCTTAATAGAAATTCTGATTGACAGTGCTTGATTCTTAGACATACCTTTGTGTACAGTGATGTCTAACAATAAGATATTGTTGGATGTTTCTTTATTTGGGTATGTGCAGGGGAGAGCAAGAGACTATTTCTACCCTCTGTATTTCTTGCTTGTTTTTCCTTGGAGATTCTTAATAGCATCACTTTCCTTTCAGGGTTCACTGAGTCCTGAATATGGTTGGAGCATAGTAAATGTTCTCTCTGCCCTACCAGCCTTTCCCCTGTCATGGTTTAACTTAAAATAGATCAGTCAATGATAATATCATGTAATCACAAGTAGAACAAACCTTTTCTCCTTAGAGAGAGAATACATTATTACTACTTTTGGGAACCAATTTGATTGGATTTGAGGGAGTATATCAGAAGCTTACCATTCTTTTAGGTATTTTCCCATAAAAGAGAAGAGCAGCTCTGCCTGAAGGTGTGAAGTGGAAAGCCTGGCTTCTTCCACATTCCAAAAGACTCCTCTTCCTATATCAACTCTGTTGAATCCAAAAGTTATCCTTCTCAAAATAAACCTGAACTCCTCCCTGTATCAGGTATTCCACTGTGATGTCTGTCTGTAGCCCAGGGGATAGTGCTAGGAAGACTCCAGGGCATACAGCTCTGCACTTTGAGCCCCAAGCTTCAGCCTAACTCCTAAATCTTGCTTTCAGATCTCTCCCAGCCCTTCCTTCATTGTCAGTACTCTTAGGAGCCGTGGGGACTAGTTTCCCCCCTAACACTTTCTGGGATTCTACACAGATGCCAAGTGAGTTCTGCTGCTTTGATTCTTAGGAGGCTGGTCATTATATGGTCTTCCCTGGCATCATTAAATTAGCTGTGTGTTTAATAATTAGACCACTGTACCCTTTCCTTCCCACTGCTGGACCTTTTTTCCTCTGAGCATCAGAAATAGGGAATAATATCCTGGATGTTGATTGTTCCATACTGTCCCTGTAACCCTCTTGTTGATAAATATCTTCTCTTTGTGCGTTTGGTTTTGCGGTGGTTTTGTTTTGGTAATTTTTTTTGGTTAGTGTTTTTTGTTCGGTTGGTTCATATTTGCTTTTTTATTTATTTGTTTAATTTTTCCATTTGGCCAAACTGTCTTCAAAGGAGAGTATTTTTATTCCTGGTATCTATAGCTGCTGCAACGGTTGCATACTTGCTATTACATATTATATATTGTATATTAACTGAGAAATCTTCAATTGCCTGGCTGATCTTAAATGATTATCTAATGCCACAGCATGCTCCAGAAATTATTCCTGTTCATAGCTTTAAACTTGTTGTGAATATGTGTTCCAGTAGAGGACAGAAGGTTAGTGCATAGGTAGTAGATAATTTTTTGTCTGAATGGGTTGATTTCTTGATTACCTCCCCTCACCATTAAGGATGAAAAGTACTGGGGCATATGGCAAAACTTATGTTAAAGCCAAAACAAGCTGGACTTTAGGGCTAGGTTTTGGATTTTATTAATGAGAAATCTGTGGTATTGAACTTCACCTCTTGCTGAGGGGCAGGATGGGAAGGCATTTTGGTGGACAATTGAAGGCCCCTTAAAATAAATGAGAACACTGGCACAGATGAATAGACAATATTGCTGACTGCCACATGATGAAACTTTTTCAACTAAAGTGAAATGCCAAGCATGTGCTGTTTTGATCAGTGGATAAGGAATTGTGTCCTGTTTAAAACAAACAACCTCCCCCCGCCTGTCTACACTTATTCAACTTTGTCGACAGTCCCAATTTACAGTTTATATCCTCTCCAGACTAAGTATCACTAAAGCATAAATATCTTGAATAGATGTAGTCATAGTATATTTAAAATAAATTCATTTCTGACGTGACTATCTAGAGGCTAGAAGCATTTCATCAGATACAGAGCTCGGTACTGTATTATTTTACTTGATGTATTGTTTTATTCACAAAACAGCATTTGTATTATCTGCAGACATCCTAGCATAATATTGCATTTCTAGAAACAGCTAAATAGCAAATGAGATTATGTTTTTGTATGTCAGTCATATATACTCTTTACTATTCTCTGGAAGGATAATGGAATACTACTCTGTGGCTTAAACTGGCTTAGCTTCTGAACTCTATTTTAAACCTTCACAGCAGTAAGCTTGTATGCTGTAATATATGTTCATTTCTGTAATGCTAAGCTTACCTTTATTAAAGCTAGCTTCCATAAATATCCCTGTTTGTGAAAACATCTCCTGTAACTTCTCCTTGACTTTCTGAAGAACAGAAATACAGTTTCTATGGGTTTTTTTTGTTTACCTTTAATCTGGTTTTCAATGACAAAAGATTATACAGTCATGGTGTTGTTTCCAAAGTTTCTAGAGAGGAAGCTCGATGGCTAATTTCAACCAATTTGACAGGAAAGTAGGAGTCTAAAAAATGCTAAATTCCTACAATAAGCCTACACACCATATGGCCCAGAGCCCACATGTAATCCTTGTAGTTCTTGCTTTCACGTGCCAGTGGCCAGGGGGCAACATGTTCTCTCTCATCATACATTCAACAGTTCATCCGGAAAACAAGAGAGCCTATATCTTCCAACAATTTCTCTAGTGAGATAAGTTCAGTAGCAACACAAAAGGTCAAAACACGCATCTTGACTTTCTTTGGTAGGAAGAAGTTCCTCTTTAGGGACATGTCTAACATTAGGAGGGGACTGGGTTTTGGAAATACTTCTATCTGTGCTCACCACACATACTATAAACAGGGATTTGCTGTTCTGGAGAGACCTGGAGTAAACAATTTCAAAATATGCTTTGTAGTTTATTATGAGTGGAACAGTTTTACTGGTGTTAAACTAAGGAAGTCCCCAATTCTAGTTTTGTTTTCATACCTTTGGGCTGTATAGAGGTGTGAATTTTTAATGTCTTGCTCAGATTATGTGATTTTTGGGTAAGTGTTCTCGTGAAATACAATTTATGTGCTTAGGTTGCCTACATATCCCTGACAATCCTGTCAACTGCTCCTTTCTTCCTCAGAACTGTCCCTTCCAACAATCACTGGCCAAATTTCAACCCAAGCTGACAGTCGGAAAGAGGTTTCAAATGTATTAAATACATAGAAGATTCCTGAACGTAAGATGACTGATAGAGACTTTTGCCCTGTGGGAATATTAATATTCAGACACAACCCATATTAGACATTAGAGAATCCACATGGGGAATCAGCCCTAAGTCACAAACACATAATAAACTGTTGCTTACAGGGACTATCTTGCTTGTTTCCTATTTTACCAGTTGTTCTACAGCTTGTGTGTTTTTTTGTGTGAGAGCAGGAGAGGAAAATGAGGGAAAGGGGATTCTCTGTAAAATAAAAAACGTTTCACTTCTATTTGTTTTAAAATTGTAGCAAGTTTTGAAAGTTGTTGCTGTTCTTTAAAGAACGAATATTGGTTAAATCTGCCTTTTCTTCTAAAAGGCTGTATGATAAGGATCAGATCAGTCTGATTAAACATAGGTTGCGGTCTTTTCTTTGAAGAACCTTATGCTTTAGCATTTCTCTGACAGTTGTAACTGGAAATACCTGTTGTATCCCAGTTCTTGAGCTAGGGTTGATCCAGCAGTTAGGCAGCATTGAGATTTATTTCTCTTTAGTTCTTAAATGCGAAAAAAAATTAAAAATGGTGCAATTAAAGTGCAGCTGAATATTGGGAAACAAACATGGTGCAGAAAGAGCTTCTAAAAGCAAAAATGATGCGGAAAAATGCTGTTAAATTCTGTGTTTGGGATTTGCAGCTATGGAAAGTGCCAATTATATTCGTATAAACATATGGATATAATTCAGACTTGTTTGGAATAACTATCTTGCCCTGCATCACAGCTGAGAGCTTCTGCCTAGTCAAGATGCTGACTTTTAACATGCAGGGATCTTGAATCTACCAAAGGCACATACCGCTGTATGTATCCTACATAACACTATTTAAATCATTTCTGCTTCTAGAGGAGCATAGAAAGATGCTTTATAGAATTTTTACCCAACTATATGTACTCAGTCTTCAAGTTCCTGGTGTAATAGTCTGTTCCATTTCTGCCCCGCCCCACCCCCCCCCCCCAAAAAAAAAAAAAAAAAACAACAAACCAACAAAAAACCAAACAAAAACAATTTAGGCAGTCTCTCTCTTGACTAGAAGATCTAGATCTGGCCTACATTTATGATTTTGAGGTGTAGGTGTCTTGCAAGCTACTGATTATTTAATTCAGGATTGAACATTAAATTGAAAGGGATACTAATGAAATAGATAGCCATATAGAGGGAATAATTGATGTTACTTACAGCGCTGAGCCAAGTCAGGAACAGTCGAGTAGAGTTCATTACAGGCACTTACCTGGGGCTCTAACACTTCAGCTGGGTACCCAGCTACGTAGGTAGGTACCTATCTACAGGTAGAATAGAGATCAACCTCTTAACTTCTCTTGGATTGTAAGCCCCTACAGGAGATGCCTCTCCATTAGGTCCAGGAGAGGAGTTTGTCTCAACCTCTTATTTATGCTGGATTTATTTACTGAATCCTTAGAGCTGCAACTTGTGTTTCATTGGCCACCTTTCTTTTGCCCTTACTTCCACCCACGTCTCTTTGTATGTATGCTGTCTGTTCTGAAATAGCATAGTGTGATCCTTCTTGCATCTGCAGTTTTTCACATATTTTGCAAAGGAACTGTAGGTGTTACAAAGTCTTCATCTGTTGAGGAGATGGTTAGCATTGGAGCTAATGATAGATATTTTTGCTGATAGTGCTGAAATCCAAAGACTAAATGCAGCTCAGTGTAAATAGACAAGTTTGCTTTTTAATGTAGAGTAAACAGAAAAGCTCCCTTTGAAACACAAATGATTTCAGCATTAAGAAGTATTAGTGAAATAGTAGCATACAAGCAATATCTGCTGACTTCTGGGTAGGTCAAGTAGTATATAAGTGTTTTGAAGATCTGTGGGGTTTTGTGCATTAGTATGGCTTAAACTGAGACATAGCTTCTCTAAACTGAATTTATGCTAAAGCAAAAAACCTTTTTATTTAGAAACAAGCCTGCATGGATCAGAAGGATGTAAAATACTCTTAAGCTGCATTCTGTTGCTCTAAAATTTTAAATTTCTTTTCTTATTCCACAAACCCCTAAAATAAATGAACTTATCTTTTATTAAATAGCTATATTTTAGCAGGAATTAGCATACAAATGTTTGAGACTGAAAGTTTATAATGCCTTTTATCCTTTTTATGGTTATCTATTCTAAGTAGCTTCAGTGCTCTGTGAAGACAAAGGCACTGGTGTACATGCCACTGATAATAGACAGTGTGACCGTATCATGTATGCTTCCTTAATAATGTCTGACATTATCAGATTGATTAACTCGGCAGGGGGCTTTAATCAGATTTAACTACTGTTGGCAGCTGAACACTGGCAGAATAGTAATACATCAGGGAGTAATATTGAACTTCTTTTATAAGCTGTATTAAACATGAAACTCAAAAATGCACCATAAAAATCATCATTATTTCTAGTACTCATGCAATAAGAAATGGAACCTGCATATTGCTTATGGTGTCTCAGATCTCATTTGTTTCGTGTTTTCTCGAATTTTCTGTTCCATCAATTCCAAATACTGATATTCTTCAGATTCTTTTTTGGTGGTTAATAGGACGGTATTTTAAATGTAACTGTTTCTTTTAAGATTCAAAGACACATAAATCTTTTGAGAATCAATGACTTAAGCAGAAAAATATTAAAAATGTGCTGTAGCTACAAGTTTAAGCATGTGTGTATGTGACAAAGTAATGATAGCTGGGTTTTCTGCTTTGTCCTTTTCAAGTCAGATGCCATATTATGACATGTTGCTTCAGTTTCATTTGATATAGAATACTCACAGTATTAATAAATAAAAAGCAGGCTTCAAAGATGTTAATGTAACATTCATTCATGGATCAATAGGTCAGGAGAGACAACTGTGATCATCAAGTGTGACCTTCTGCCTATCGCATGACATTAAGACTTTTCTGAGTTCATTCCTGCTTGAACAAAAGCATGGCTTCTTGAAAAGATTGACTTTTGGTTGAAAGAAATTAATGAAGGGGACAACCACAGGCCTTGGCTATTTGTCTCACCAATCAGTTATCCTTCTGGTAAATTGCGTTTAACTGGATTTGTTTAACTTCCAGATGCTACATTTCATTCTATCTTCCTACTATAGTTAAAATACAGTACAAATATGCTACTATTATTTCTTAGTTAATTAAATTTTTTTTAAGTGTAGTTAAATGCCGATTCTGCTGTTGGTACTTTGTGTTTTTCATTAACTTCCCATGTTTTCTGTTTCACCATTAACTTTCTCTTTGAAAGCAAAATAATTAAGTTCCTGGAGCGTTCGTGTTCTAAAGTAAGCTTTTTAGGTTTTAATTATTATGTGGGGTGCTTGTGTTCAGCTGGTTGCTGTGGCACATTTAAGTCTTCCTTCCTTCCTTCCTTCCCAAATCAGGTTTTCTTGTTATTCTGAAAGCACAGCCTGCATTTTTGTATTTTCCATGTAAGAGAGTGTTTTTTCGTATTCCAAGTCCTGCTATGTGCTTTTACTTATTGAGAAGTTAAGGTTGCTTTACCTAGGCAGTGCAGGGTTTTCCATTTCCTCCATCTCTGTTAAACTGTAATTGTTATCAGTGATGATTTAGTTTACTTTAGGTCATGAATATAAATGTGAAACCGCAGAGCACCAAGACCTAATCATACCAGTTGCTTCTAGACTGTTTCAGTTCCTTCTTTTCCAACTGTGCAAAAAACCCTGCTGCCTTATTTTCTGCATTTCTTATGTCACAAGGCGATTGGAAGCTTCTGTCTCTTACTTCCTCTCTTCATAACATCTTCCAGATTGAGAGTCTTAGATGACTGACATCCCATAGCTGTTACACTGGGCCGAGCTGCACTTAAAGCCTCCACAAATTAGAGACTAACTCACTCTTCCAATTATATATTTAGCACTATTAAGGCTATTTGTGAATAATCTTCTACAAAAATTGTAAAACAGATTCTAATGAGGAAATTATTCTTTAAGTGTCCTGTCTGGTTTTTCATTTGTCTGAGATGCCAGGTAATAGGTGCTACATGAGCGAGCTTTAAGGAAGAGGGAATGAGACAATTAGCTCTTGCTTGGACAAATATTTATGTTTCATAGAGGTTCATGTGTACCTGAACTATTACTGCTGAAACAGAACAAAATCATCGAGTTTAAGTTAGGTGAGGAAATTATTAAGTGCTCATAAATAATAAAATTGTAATGGAGGATGCAAATTGCTTTACAGAAATGTAACTTATCTTTTTTTCCCAGAATACCAAACTTCTCACTCCAAATGGTAGTGCTCGTTACTAAAGTGATATTACAACTACTGCAATGATGCTGCTGCTTTGCTGAGCTTGTAATCAAAGCATCTCAGGCAATGACAACTGTGTGTGCTTCATTATATACCACAGAGAAATTCCATTTATATAGTGTAAGCAAAAAAGAGAAATTGTTTTGAATGTATTTGTAATTACACAGGAAAGTGCTGTCAGAGACCTATAAAATAGATGGGCATTGATCACTGTAACAGAGGTGAAAGAGAATCAATATTAGCATACATTCAGACAAATCAAACTAGTATTTGAGCTGTTAAAAAATATTATGATTTCAGTAAGATGCAATAAGAACCTTCAGAAGTGCTGATAGTTCTGCAGTATTTCTATATACTTGAGGGAGAGGGAGGTGGGAGAGATAGTAAATTGATGAATACGTCAGGTACGAAGAGGAAATGCTTCTGAGAACAAGCAAATGTTTAAGCAGGGTGTTATTAACATTGCAGTCAATGTTGGCATCTGGCAGTCATGTAATTTATGGCAACGTATCTGTAAGTAGCAATTGCCCAGGAAAGCAGCAGATTGTAAAACTATATTCAAAATTGGTGTGGTTTTTTTCTTCTTGTGATTTTGTTTTTGGTTGTTTTTTATTTTTTCCCTTGGGTTTGGTTGTTTTTTTGTTATTTTTTGGTTGGGTTTTTTTTTTTCTTTTCACATCCACCCTTGTTTGCCAGTTTAATACCTCTGGGGCTGCCTTGCAGATCATGTGTGTGTTTCGAAACTGCATTTGGATGACATCGTTTCACAGATTACTTTCCTTGCATGTGACAGAAAAATATAGTTGGATGTGACAGAAAAATATAGTTCCACGGCACTCTTATGATAGATAAAATTGCTACCAATCTGATCTGGGAGCCCTATAGAGAGTGCTTATGTGGATTTACTGTGAACTAGAGAACGTGTATTATTTACAATTCTCATTTGCTGTTTTGTGTCTCAATTCTCCTTTTTATGTAAGGCCTAATTCAGTTAGTTTGTGGATCAGATGGAGTCCCCAGATCAAAACAAAAATAATACAAATAACAGTGGCAATTGAAAAAACCTTTTACAGACATATTTCACATAGTGCTATGTGATTTCTACACCTAAATTGGCATTACTGGAATTTCCAGATTTTGACTTGTTCAGTATAGACTTAAATAGCCCTGACTGTTTAGGGTCTTCTCAGTAGTATCTGTGTGGTATTTTTATCAGCTCAAACTTATTTAATTTAGCACAGGAAGCTACACTGAAGGTGCTCAGATAATCCAGTGTGGAGTAATGTGGCTTTAGTTGTTGTCAGGAAGGCAGATGAAAGAACAGGTTCCCTGAAAGGACAGAGAAGGTTCACTCGCTGCATTGTGACATAATGTATGGTATGCAAAGATTGATTAGTCACATTCTCTACTTGCTGGTAGATGTTTTGCACCATGTGCGCATGAATTTCACCTGCTCTGGAATGAATAAAACAAATTGCATTACCAGGACAAATTAAAAAAACAAGTCAGTAATAAAACAGTGAACCAGATTACTGCAAAAAGAACTTCATGTATTGCGTCACACCAGCCAAATAACTTAACCTGATACTTGAACTTACTGAAAGAAAATATATAATCTGTACTATTGAGATTTTAGGAAAATGCCTGGCTAAAGTCTTTCCTTCCTTGCTGCTTAGATTTTTATAAAGGATTTTTGCCTTTCATATCAGTGTCCAAATACAAAGTGTCTTGCTCATTTGAAGCTCCACTTGCCTCTAGCAGCTGGAAGGAATAGGCTGTCCAAAGTGTTTTGGAGCCTGTGAGGCTGAATGCTAGGATTAGATTGCTCACTTCTTTTGCAGCCTGCCTGATGTCACTTTAAAGGGGGATTTTTAAAGTCTTTCCCACAGTTCTCTAGGGTTATCTGGGTTATCCTGAGTTATCTCTCTTTCCAATGAGCTATTGCTACTACTCATGGTAAGTTTTTTCTTTTCACTGGTAGAATGGCATTCACGTATTTATTGTTAGTTTGGTTTTGGCATATGACTGAAGAAAAAATCACTGGAAAAAGAAAAAAGTTAATTTTCATTCTGCTCCTATGTGCAGCCAGATAGAATTTTCTTTAGGCTTGGGAATACAGCCTTACTGGTTTACGGTTGGTTATTGAGTTCATAATTGGAAAATTACATTTTTACCCTAGAAAGAGAGGAAGCTATTTTTGCTGCAAAGTGTAATTATTTTTCATAAAAACAATTATTGAGTTAGAAGACAAAGTGGTTATAAGCCATTTTCCACTTGTCACTACTATTCGGAAGAGTGGATTTTTTACAGCCCTATTGCCATGGACCATCAAATTTTGTTCTAGGCAGTTGAGCTGGGATTCAAAGACAGGGCAAATAAATCCTGGAAATGTAATCCAGAATAAAAGATCATACACTTTCCAGTAGGATGATGGGCTCAATTTATTTAGTGTCTTAAAAATAGTAGAACTTTATATCTGATGACAAATTGTTGGAGAAAGCAACAGTAGTCTCTTGTATAAGATCCAGGGAAAAAAACAGCTGAATAAGAAAGGACAAAGAATGAGAGCAAACAGCTCGCATCAATAGATGTGTTATAGTGGACTCAGCATGCTGGTAGATGTGTAGAATGGATCATTTCTCTAAAGAAAGTGGCATTTTCAGTCCAATATTGAAACAAATATGATAAAAGATGCACTGAGAACCTGCTTCTTATTGGAGTAAGTCTTCCCTCAAAAGGAAAGGGTTTCCTTTTGCTATGAATAATGACTAGAAATAACTTCTAATAATTTGTGTTAGAATTATTAATTTTAATATTATTTTAGAAATACTTCAATCCACATTACAGTAGTGAAACAATGAAGAAGTCGTTACTGTGTCAAACATTGTTCCTCAAGTTTGGGCTTTGAACAAAAGTGAAAAAGTTTCTGCTGTTTGGAGAGGAAGGAGATTACTTTTATTTTAATAGTGTGGCAACCTTGAAGCTAAAATGCTAATTTTTATTTGAAATAAAGCAGCTGTTAATTGTTTTGTAGAATACAATTGAAAATCCATTAATGAATGGGAGAGCAAAATTGATTATGCATCTGTTCACGTTTACTAATCCTTGGGAAGAATGTCACCACAGATTAGAAGAGTTCTGTCATGGGATCTAAAAAATCTGTATTCTTTAAGCTTTATTAAAAAAGGACAGAGAAAATGCCTTGCAATGTCAGTCAAGGCATGTTATATCCATTAACTTCGCAAGAAGGACATTGGAATTATGTTGTATTGCCATAAAAAGTGCTAAATTGTTCCTCTCTTGAGAAAATGTATCAAGGATTTGGTGACACTTTACCTCAACTAAATAATTGATTCCTCCCTGCTGTGGCTAGGAACCTCACTTGTGTAGCTGGCTCTAAGCAAGGGTAACCTGATCTGATCTCAGCATTGTACAGAATTTGTTTGAGAGATTGCAGCTGTGGCAAAATAAATAGCTAATGGGAGAACTGTGTGAGTGAGAAGATGATTGCAAATGTTTAGAGAGATGGTAGAATTGAGAGCTTCTCTTTATGTGTTTTTAGTAACAGTCTTGGACTTTCTGAGACTTCTCATACAACCAAACTCTGGGACCTTCCAGGAAGCAATATTAGTGTAAAATGATGGAGCTAGACAAGGATTTAGGAAGAGATAGGCAGGGGAGGCTGATTACCACACTGATACCAGCTGTTCCAAATTTGCACTAATAAAGAATGCTTGAAGAGAATGAAAACCATAATAGGAAATGAAAATTCTAGTAGCATGTCTAATGTATGCATCACTTCTGGGGTTTTTCTGTGTATCCCTTTTAGATTAAAATCTCAGCTGGCTTCTCTGCAGCTCTGTGAAGTTCCAGGTCAGAGTTCTAGAATTCTTGACTGGGAGATCATATTTTAATCAACAATTTATCTTAAATGAGCATGTACAATCATGGACAATTCTAAGTTGCTTACTATATGTAACATAGTTATTATGTAATTTTATATTGCAGCTGTTTATTTAACTTTCAGAACTATGCTGCTTGGCTTTTATATGCTGTTATTTTGAATCCTGAATAAAAGAAACAAAAATTTAAATAATGACCTAAAAATGTGGTTTGGTTTTGTTTTGTTCTGTTTTTTTTCTTCCACACACTGAAAGACACACTAATAAAACTGTGAAGTAACATCTACAGATGCCTTTTGGGAAAAAAATCATGTTTGTTTGACACCACTTTATTTACAAATCTTGTTTCCTCAACAATGAGGAAAACATTTTCAATAATGATGAGTTTCTCTATTTAGTTATTTTCCACGAAACTGTTCTACTTTGCCTTTCTTAGGATGTGGCAATCTTAAGAATTGTTATTCTGTGCAGTACTGAGGATTGCCCAGGTCTCTCTGGGTCAGCATGCAAATTTCGGTAACTGATTCATTAAGGGGACAGGTTGCATCCCCTGTTGCATTTTGCCTCTCTGTTCAAATAAAAATTGTAAGACACTGTCAGGATAAATTTTTGTGATAGATAACTGTCAGTAAGCTTTGGGAAAGGGTAGAGTTGCTTTAGTTTTTGAACTTTGATCCTGTTTCAGGCAGAGTAACGGTGGACGAAAGGATGTCAATTATCTTGTATAAATCAACTTTTCAAGTTTCATCCTTAGGGAGCAGTAATAAAAGCAAGTATTGATTTCTCAGTTAGGCTAGTCAGGGGACTCAGCTACAAAAATAGATCTTGAAAGAAACAGGAGTCAGAAAAAGCATGGACAAAAGAAAGGAACAGATAGGAATGTTTTCTTTGCAGATGAGTGCTTGTAATTGCACAACAAATCACAAGAAAAACTGACAGCTGATAAGAGAGGGGAGAGAAAAAGCAATGTGTACAGACTGGAAACCTGTTTTCTGAACCTTAAAATCATTCAATTAGGAAACAGTGAAATCTGAAAGGGAAGTGACAGAGTGGGTGTTTCACTGCTTTGTCTAGAGCTGTTACATGTCCTGTATTGCTTAAAATACAGGCAGAATTATTTCTGGAGGGCTCCATATAGTGCCCATAATGTCTATTTTCTTAACTTTTATATGAGCTTGTCTCAAGCAATGAGCTATAAATGCAGTGTCTGCAAGGACGGAACTCTGGAAAGTGTGATTAGACTGATGAAGCATCTGTGAGACAGCACCTAAGCTTGTCTTTTCTTGAAGGATTTTCAGATAGAGACAGTGTCTCCAGGCAGCATGCCAGAGAGGATGAATCAATACTGTAGGTCAGAGCACACAGTCCGAGCTGCAAGCAGAAGTGTGTTATCAGGACTATGGGAAGCACACCGTTCATGCTTTTCTCAGAGTATCTTCAGCACTCTAACGTTTTTCTCTGCTGATGACCGCAGTATCAGACGAATGTCAAACCATGCCTGGATCCTTAAGGTGGCATTCGACCTCCAGCAAAACCCACACAGCTCCACCCCAGTGAGTTTTTTTACAGGCTGTAGTTGAGGCAGTGGTTCATATTGTTCTTGAACTGCTCATTTACAGAACGTTAATTATCTCTTACGTTTATTCCAGATGAAGAAAGTATGCCTTGCCCACCAGCTCATGCAAGATTTTACTGAATTTTCATCATATCAGGATGTCTTGGGAGTGTAATAATTAACATAGGCATTGTAGTTGAAGGCAACAAAGTAATCTATTAGTCTAGTGATGTAGTAAAAGTTCCTTCTTCTTGCATTGACTTCTTCTCTTACATATGCTAAGTATTCTAAAATCAGTTGTTTCAAAAAAGAAATTGTAAGTTTGATCTTTTGCAAGTCATACTGCTGATGCTTCAACTAGATGTCAAGGTAACAGTAATGGCATCCTAGTCAATGCATTAAACATGTCATTTTAAACAGCTGTGTTCTTACAGTCAATAATTGGAGTTATTGGGTATATAATTTCTCTCGCTTCTTGTTAAGGTCAGACTCAGGTAGAGGTTTAAGCAACCTTGCTTGTAAAGTAGCATTCATTTTATGACTCCATCTTTAATTAAGTGTATCACAGAAACGAAACAATGTATAGGGGACAAATGTAAATACTAAAATTACAGTGCCAGTTTGCAAAGAATCGTTCAAACTCTGAATACAATTATGTGGTGTCAAAGGTAGTGTTTATGTATTTAGCATCAAAATGTGATGCAGCAATTACATGTTTTGTGTTGCAATCTTTATGCCTGAACTCAACCTATACATATGTGTATATTCTTTAAATGAATGGATTGAGAAATGACTGCCTGAAGAAATAGGGGTTACAGAATTAGTGCTTTTGAGAGAAGTGATCAAAGGACTAAAGCCCCTGCTCCCATACTTGGGTGATTGTAATTAGATTCAGTTATAATTTCTGAGGCAATATTAACAGCATAATTGTCTATTTATAGTATCACTTATGTTTCTTTGGTGAGAACTGATTCAAAGGAGCCAGAATGTAATTTTTAAATCCAAAGTAGTACTATGTGTTACTGCTGTGTAACAAAAATGGAAACATGCATGTAGGTACAGGCTACACCAAAAGAGGTGCAGTCAGCAGGTGGGGGGAAGTGATTCTCCCCCTCTGCTCTGCTCTGCTCTGCTCTCGTGAGACCCCACCTGCAGTAGTGCATTCAGTCCTGGGGCTCCCAACATGGGAAAGACATGGACCTGCTGGAGGAGATCCAGAAGAGGGCCATAAAAGTGATCAGAGGGATGGAGCACCTCTCCTATGAGGAAAGGCTCAGGGAGTGAGGTTGTTCAGCCTGGAAAACTTGGGGTTTAAGTTCTCCAGGGAGAATATATTGCAGCCTTTCAGTACTTACAGGTGGATTATGAGAAAGATGGGGAAAGCCTTTTTAGTAGGGCCTGTTGTGATAAGACAAGGGATAATGGTTTAAAATTAAAAAAGTGTAGATTTAAACTATATAAAGGAAGACATTTTTACGACGAGGGTGGTGAAGCACTGGAACAGGTTGCCCAGAGAGGTGGTAGATGTGCCATACCTGAAAATATTCAAAGACAGGTTGAACTGGGCTCTGAACAACTTGATATAGTTGAAGATGTTCTTGATTATTGCAGGGGGTTGGACTACGTGACCTTTAAGGGTCTCTTCCAACCCAAACTAATATGTGAATCTATCCTGCTTAGTATCTCGAGGAAAATAATGCAGAAAAGATTTTTTTTTTTTTCTTTCAAAAATGACTTCTGCAAATTCTCTCTAAGGATGTTTTTGTAACAAAATTGCGTTGTGTTTTCCACGAGTTTAAAAAAGGCTTTGGTACTGTGCAAATAAAGTAAACAGTTAAGAGTAAATGAACTAGGGTAGCTGGAGTTAACTGGCCTAATGAAGCAACTTTCATGAACTTTGAGCAAGTATTTACTGGGCCTTTTATTCTTCTTTTGTAAACAAAACCTGAAAAATTAACACAGGTAGTGTGGATTAGTAATAAACTTTTAAACATTGGTTATTTTCAGTCTGCATGAATGTTGCTCTTAAAGCATTGTGTCCTGTGAGAGGAAATAGAAATCGTGTCTTTCACGCATGAATTTCACAAGTCATGGGCAAACACTTGAATCAATAATATTACCCATTCTCCTGGAGGATGCTTTCCCTTTATAACTGTGATATTGTGGACTTGCCTAATACCTGGGATGAAACCCATTAGTGGCTTTCAAGTGTAGAAGGTGGGAAGCCTCTGCTCCCCGTGGCGGCTTTTCCCTCCTTGTGGAGCAGGTACAGCAATGGCTGGCGCCAACCCAGGAGAGAGGAAATTACAAGGGTAAATATTTTTCTATGCACATGAGGTGTCCCAGCCAAACTGGGGCACCCCAAATGTGGGTTTGCACATTCAAATATTCAGGTACAATACAATTTAACTAATCACTATCACTCACACTAGTGATTACTAATCATAGTAAAACTTTGCAAAGCAACTTTATTTCTGCAGTATTCTTGCTGTTTGTCTACCAATTCGGATGTCCCTGAGATCTGTCTTGCTAGAGTTACTTATCTGTGATGTGAGATGACGATGGGGAGGTTTCAAAGGTGTGTTAGAGAGGCTAGGATAGTGGCATTATCTAGGCCATCCAGCAGTATCATTTATCCTTCATGGGCAGCTCTAAGCTTCCAAGAAGCAAAGTCCTTATTTCCAGGGCCAGGCTCTTATTTAGTTTCACTTTAGCATGAACAGTCCCAAGGTCTCCAGTGAAATTTTTCTACTTCATTACATGACAGTGCATAATGTGAACTAATATGTGTATAGACAAAGTAATACATTTTCCTTCTATAAAGACTGGTTGATACAATAGTTAGGGAAGGTGATTTTCATAACACTGGTGTGAAGTAATTCTTGTGTGTTACCTGAAAGACTGCATGCATAAGAGCATTCTGAGTGCAGTGGTAGTAGTAACTTTTGTCATCCCTTCTCACAGATCCTACACCTTTCACAGTACCAGGCTGAAATGTGGAAGCAGTTGATCTAAATGAAGGCTAGCAAGCAGAGGGGTAACACAGATCTGGAGAGCCTCCAGCAGTGAATCTAGCCTGCTGTAGTAGTTGTCTGTGCTTCCTTGTGAAACTGTGTAGCTCTTTGGAGTGACTGTTTGGATAGTTAGGTCCCTTCTGAATTTGGTGCAATTTTTTTTTTAATTGCTGCACCTCTCAAGATGATTAAGCAGGCCTTTCCAATTTCACCTGCATTTCACAAGCAAAATTGGGGTTGGATTGGACTGTAAATATAAAAGAGATGGGTCACTTGATAATCCATGTGTTACTTCTGTCTCTGTATGACACTGTTTGGTACTCCACGCTGCTGGCTTTTTGCTTGACTAATTCATGAAGATTTTACTTTTTTTAATAACAATCACAAATGTTAGATAATGCATTGAATCTTAACTCTGATTTGAATCAACCCTCAGGTAACAAACAGAAAATGACTGCCCATGAAGTGCTGTATGTTTGTGAAATTTCTCATTACAGGCAATGGGAGTATAACTATTTCTACTATGCATAGCTCTGCAGTAGTGTCTGTATAAATGTGGGGTTGTATCCATTTATCAATCCCAAAAGTAATGAATTTATTAAAAAACAAAACAAAACAACCCAAAACCAAAACTGGACCTTTTGCTTTAAGCCTTCAAATACACTTTACAAATTATACACTGAAGATTCCTTGATTTTGTAATTTTCCAGTTTGGACATTTCATTTTTTTTCTATTAACTTTTATATATATATATGCATATCTATCTGTCTATCTATTTAATTTAAGGCAAGATTATTGTCCCTGACACACATGATCTGGCTTGTTTCAGTTTGCAAATTCTTCCTACCTGTTAGAGGAAGGAACCTCCATATTGACTATAAAGCTGCTCCCTCAACATGTGTTCCCTGTGGTAGAAATGAATCCACAGTGCTTTTGAACTCTGATTTTAGCTACATGTTGCAAAAAAAGGGGAGGAAGAAAAGGGCAGGGACTGGTCATCTGTTATAGGTCAGAATAGTTTCCAGTCATAGATTTTGGGGGCTGGAGAGTTGTAGAATAAAGAAGGTACTGTTCCAGTCTGTGTGCTACCACTCTGCTACTATGAACAGGTGCATTAGAGAGCCTGTACACTGGTGAATGCCATCAGTCCCTGGGTGTTATTAAAGGTGTTATTTGGAGTAGGGAACCAAGAGTGCTAAGCCCCCTTTCAATGGTCCATTTTGTCGATAATTGCGTACATGTGTATATATATATATACACATATATGCGTATCTCAGCAGCTCATTTGCTGATGTATTTATTGCAAAGATACAAAACAATGCATCAGTTATAGTAAATATTTTAGTTAACTCTAGCTAGAGCTTGTTACAAGCCCTGCTTTGCTAATTCGCCTCCATATTAATTCATTCTGTTGCAAGTTTTAAACTTAGTTCGTTTGGCTTTTTGTATTACAAATTTGCAGTTGGCAGCTCTATTAAAGGAAACAGCCTAATTTCTTATCAGCTGTTAAGTATTTGTTCAGTTCCCTTCTCTGTGCAATCATCTTTGAAGATGCTATTTGTGCAGTAGGTACCCTTTGTCAAATAAAAATACATCAAACAATGTGGTGTAATTTAAAGATGATCTATTTTTGCCAAACCTGCGACCAGTGTCTACCACCTGTTTGTCATGAATGTGTTAGGCTAACAAAACCAGGGAACCTCTTTGTATATGTATCTTGTAGTGCTAGTGAAACAGACTTTTAAACATCTACTACTTCCTAAATCTCTAATGTGTAAATTCAAGTGACTTAAGGACATGGATTTACAGAGTAAATAGTTTCAAAAAAAAGACAGCTAGGGTGGAAGTACTTTATCTTCTCTTCTTTTAATGTTTGCTTACATAACTTCAGAATAGAGCTTGCAAATGGTCCATATAATTTAAAATGTGCTTTACAAAATTCTCATTTTAAATGCCATAGTAGTAATTTACTGTTCTATTTATGATAAGAAAGCAAATCTATTTTCCTTCCTGGTAGCATGATAGACAGTTTTTCTGAATCTTAAGTGGACATTCTCTGATTTCTGGCAATAAATCTGCTGCAATTCCTCTGTTTTCTCAGAGAATTCTTACAGGTGTTGATTTAAAACAACCCAAACAAGCAAAAGAACCCAAACAAAACAACACAACACATGCAATCCGTCAGAAGAAGAGACCATTTATGAAGACTTCTACTTTAGCTGCTCTGAAATATTCACACCTTTGCACTGCATTTTAATAATTCTGTGTTTGGGTACTTTAAGATGCTGGTTTTCACAGCTTGATGGGCTGTTACAAGGTGGTGGTAGGTGTTTTCCGGCTGTTCCCATTCACCCTGTGCTCCTTAGGCAGCTCTGTGGGCCTGCCTGCCTGCTGCCTGCCCTGGGGCTGCAGAGCTTGGTTCCCTTCCCTGGCTGCTTCCCTTGCTGCTCCGGAGCACTGGGTGGCCATGGGGAGGAGGTGCCTGGCTGCACTCTGCTTCCAGCTGGTCCCCTAAACCCAGATCTGCCTCATGAAAATTAATTAGAATAGCTCTGAGGGAAGAGATGAGTGACCTGTTATGGACTGCATTAGATTTGCTTTTCTGTTTGAGCAGTGGAGATGGAAATACGGCTGAGAGAAGCTCTTTTACTGGGTCTTAATCTTTAACTTTGGCTTTACTTAAAACTGACATTGAAAGTCAAGAGGTTGAGTGGGGGAAACAGCCTTGGAAAGGGTGCTCTATCCCTCAGGCCCATGGAATTGTACACATCTTGTGTGACCTGCACTTGCAGAGATGATGGAAGCTTCCCCGTACCTCTGGACTCTGACAAATGAGTTCTGGGAGATTGTAGAGCAACAGCTTAAGGTGTTACCATCCCCAGATGCTTCTGATCACTCTGCTGGCACTTACCCCTTGGGAGAGGGTTGCCCTTTGATAAAAATGATATTTTTAACCATGATGCTGTGCTGTAAAATGCAGGAGTCAGTATGCAGAAACATGCCCTGTTTTCCTGTGTCACTGACAGTTGGTCAGAGAGCCACAGATGAATTTGTCTCAAACTCCTTCTACTAAATATACTTAAGCTCATTTGTTAACAGATATGCAGCTAGACCTTCATTAGGAATTTACCTCTGGTCTTCCGTTAGAAGTAAGCACTTACTTGACAACACTTATTCACACAAAGTGACCTATATAATTTTCTGGCATTTAGCCATTATATATTGTTAGTCCAAAGTTCAAACTTTTTATTTGTAGAAAAATAAATCCAGGTTAAGAAGTATATGTGCCTTTGCTGTAATACCGACTTTTTCCAAGAACAGAAAAGAGATTAAATCTGTATCCCTTAAAGATGGTAGAAGTGTTCTGGTTCACAAGGAACAGGGCTGCACTGTAGCAGCATCTATAATGGTAAGCAGCATCTATAATGGTAAGCAAACAAATTTAGTAAACCACTAGCACAAGGATAGTGTGGTTCAGACAGTCTAGTATTGTTTTATGGGTAACTGGCTTTCTCATTTTGCCCCTGACGTGGTAGTGCATAATTTCTCTACCATAATCAGTTCTTGTTCCATTACTACACTTGATAGAATGCCTGCAGCCAGGCCAGCATCAAGTCATCTGCTGTCATAAAGTGTTACTGGGTAGTTGGGGCTTTTTTTAATTAATTCACAATTTATGTTTTTAATATGTAAGATACCCTTGCTAATATTTTTTTCCATTATGCATTCTTTTCTGCGTACGAAAGCGTGACATTATAGAAGAGAAGGGCTGTTGTGCAGAGTGTACAGCAAGAAAATCCATGCACATCTCAAAGCTAGTTTCAAGAAAGGCAGTTTTAAGTTGGAATAGTTATCATGTTAAATTTTAAATGGTATTATCGAAAGAAGTTCAGAACATTATGTTTGACTTCCTAGTGATTTGCCTCCAACAGAGACAGGATGCAAGGATAAAATGAAGTTATTAATGTTTCATCTGCAACTTGTTCCTTTTTTCTGTCATGTAATTGCCAATAAGGTTGCTGTTCCTCACCTTTGCAGCAATGGCACATTAAGGTCTACTGATTCAGCTAATTAAGCAATTTAGATTTGTGTAAAGAATGCAACTGGATATATAAAATATAATCAACTGATGTTGTGTGCTGCTTGTCTCTTTGCTTTCTTAACAATTAGGCAATATCTATGCTTTCAGTGCAAAGCATATAAATAATTGAAGGTAAATAGTGAAGGCATTATGCAATTACTCACAGTTTGGGTATGTTCTGATTTTTTTGCAAGACTATTCACCTACTAGCTGCTGTCTGTCTGCAGCAATATTAACCCTATATATGATGCTTTTTATGTCAGCCTCCAGATTTAAAACTTTGCTTTATGGTTTTTTTATTCATCAGAGAGAGAAATATATCTCTTTTACTGTGTGTTTTGAGATGTTTTCTAGATTTCAATTTGGCTGGGGTTAGAGCTTGCATGAAAAAAATGTTCATGAAAGTGCTACTCATTTTTAACAGATCCACATCATAGATTGTGCCCCAAGAGAAGTGAAATAATATGTTTATATTAATACTTGGATTTGTAAGGCCATTTGAAATTGGTTTCATAATCAGAACTGTTGACAAAGCTGAAAAAAACTTCTTATCCTCTGTTTTCCAGAATTTAATGAATTTAAAGAGAGAGGCTGTCATACTGACTTGTGAAATAGCATTAATAACTATTTTATTTAATCTTATTATTGGTGCAAGAATAATGAAACTGAAAAAGTCATTCAGCTTCAGTTCTGTTTCATACACCAAGAAGATTTAATACCCCCTTATCACTTTATGTGATAAGTACAGAATTCCATTTCAATCATGTTAAGAGATTTCTGTGATGCCACACCCAGTGACTTGCATTGCTATGAATAATCCTCACCCATTTTGGAACTCAGTTTAATTTCTTTGGCACTAATATAAAATTGACTTGATTCTGTGGAGGATTTAAGAGATTCAGAACTTTTAACGTATCAACTGTTAGAACATAACTTTTAACTATGATCTTAAACTTTGCATTTCTAGCTGTGCAGACGCTCAAGTGAATATGTGCTGTGAAGTTTGTGATTTCTAAGTTCTCCTAATGTATTCTGGAAAAGTATGGAACAGTTTCCTCCAATTAAACAAAACTTGATTAAGGTTTTTCAGTGTGAAAAAAGGAGCTGATATGGCAGGGTTTTATACCAAAGAGCTAATAATGACAGGGTTGTGTAAAATCATGTGTTTATAAGGAGGTAGTAGTTCTCCACTTTTTCAGATACAGGAATTAACAAGCATCAAATAAAATTAGCAGCTGACTCATTTATGGAGGGTTTCACAGAATACCTCTTTAAACTAGGGAGGTCCTTTCTGACAGTTGCTGTGGATGCTGAAACTTCACGTGGAATCAAGGAAACACTGGAGAAGTGCCCAGAAGATACATTCTTGCTGTATCTATGATGCCTGTAGAAACCACTTTGCCTTAGCTGCAGAAGGTCCCTCAATTGCAGAACGAAAGCACTGGAAAATGTATTTTACATAGTGATTCTGCTGTGATCTCTTCTGTGTATGTCCCTTTTGGCCACTGTCAGAAATAAGATCCTGACCAAGTCTGACTGCCTTTATGCATATAGGTAGAGATGTGGGTATGTTCAATATTGCTCTGCTGACATTAACACCAGTGGAAGTTCTGCAGATTAATTGGAAAAAAAAAGACATTACTGACGAAAGCAATCTCTACAACTTGAGAGCCATGTTCCATTTTTGAATGCATTTCATAGATTGCTTTTTGCCAGAAAATACTAACTTTGGTGGATGAAATCAAAACCATAGCTCTGGCTTATTTGGGGTATTTTTAATTCACATTTTGGGAGCAGAAACTTTTTTTGTATGTCCTGTGAGGTTTCTGATACAGCAAGCCTTTATTGTGTTGTCCTGCACAGTAGCATGTAATCTGTCATTTAACGTGGAACAAATTGTTAGCGTAGGAGATGCAGTTAAAATAGAAGTCATAGAAGGTATTTGCTTGATTGAGGCCCAAGTCTTGCCTTTTGTTGGCATGAGTGAGAGTAGAACAAAATCCTGATAGTCCTCACAAAGTATCCTATTTAAATCTAAGTGACACAACAAATGCTAACATTGACCAGGAGGCATTGTGCATATGAATATAGTAGTATTTTTAGGCTGTCTTGTACAGCACTGAACGTTTGAGGTTTCCTACTCTTTGCCATATTTTTGGAGTCTTGCAAGCTCCCTTCTTAACCACCTGCAGACAGCCACAGCAGCTGAAGTGCGTTTGCATCATCCAAGTGGAATGACCTGGTGCTGTGCAGAGCTCTTCACAACTGCCTATGTAAATGAGGCTCCTGTGGTTACCAATAGTGCTTGATTCCAGACGTTTTTATGAAAGAGGGATATCTTTTTGGTTTTGCTTTTCATTATTTTTTAGAAGCGAGCTCAATTTAACTGCCAAAAGAAAGAAAGATCTGTAAGGAAGTTGGCTTAGAAAAACTGGCAAAAGAGAGGCTAAGTAAAACACAAAATAGCTCATAGCTTAAGCTTGCTTTGGCCATTGGAATTTCTATTGTAATTTATTGCCATCAAAATTTGCAAGTCTGACTGTAACATCTTGGATTAGCGGCACAAGCATGGTTTGCAAAACCTTGAAAAGCCCAGTGGCAATGTTAATGTCAGGTTGATAGCAGTTGTAAAATTTAACTTCAAGCACACTCACAAGGATTAGTTTAAAATCTGCTGTCATGAAATAGCAGAATACAGTGAGGTACTTGCTAGCTTGCATGAGCTACTGATAGGATACGCAAATGTTTTCCCTTAACCACAAAAAATAACCATGGAGGATGTTCAACTTCACCGCCTCAGCACCAGGAACCACTATTATTTGATGCATTCTAGGAAGACCAAGTTTATTGTGGTGATAAATCATCCTGAGTTTTTCCACAGTGTTATCGTTCACGAAGCATATCCCATTAATTTATATGAATTCATTGTTTGGCTTCACTTTTGTGGTGTCTTGCCTGGTTTGTAGTATCTATTTTTACTTGCTCTGTTTTTAGCTAAGTGGAGAATTTGGCTAGGCTTACAGAATCTGTTGGAGAAATGAAAAGTAGATGGTTTTGCAGTTTTTGAAAGTTAAAGTCTTCTTTTGCTGTGTTACTTTGCCTTTATTTTCCTTCCTACACCCACCTCAAAATAAAAGGCAACAGTAATCAGAAGAGAGAAAAACTTATAAGACTTTGGAATTTTCATCTTTCCCTCTGCTTTTTGCTTCTCAGTTACATTAGGTTACATTAGCACGAGAACATCACCTTCTACGTATACAGTAGGTTTTTATCTCCTCCTCTGCTCTGCAAGACTACATTTCTTTTACACATAAGGTGTCTTTCCACTTGCCACTTTAGATTTACTTGAGGTGGAATTTTGTATTTAAAGAACACCAAGAATTTACAACCAAGTAGAGTTTTAACAGTTCGTCTTCCTAATTACATGGATCTTCTGGTAGTATGATATTTTCAGTCAGAGAAAAAATAATTGCATGGATGGAGATGGTATGGTTTGAGAAAAGGCCACCAAACATAATGAGACATTTGCATGAAGAGAAGGGGTTGCTGGCTGAAATGAGATATCCCGTGTCATTTTTGTATTTCAGAAGGAGCAAAAAAGATAATTCAGCAAACGCACGGGAATAGTTGTAGGCTCATGTCATGGTTTAAGGCCAGCTGGCAACTCAGCTTCATACAGCCATTCGCTCACCCCCACTCCGGGCAGGATGAGGAAGAGAATTGAAAGAATGTAAACACCACAGCTTGAGATAAGAACAGTTTAATAACTGAAGTATAATATAAAACTACTACTAGTAATAGCAGTGATGATAAGTGGAATAACAAGGAGAGAAAATATAAAACTAAAAAGGGAAAGGGAAAAACACCAATAAACAGCAGTGATGCACTGTACAATTTTTCACCACCCGCTGACCGATACCCAGCCCAACCCAAGCAGTGATCTGGCCTACCAGGTGACTCCCCCCACTATGTGCTGTGGTATGGAATACCCCTTTGGCCAGTTTAGGTTAGGTGTCCTGTCTCTGCTTCCTCCTGGCTTCCCTTGCCCCTCCTCACTGGCAGAGCAAGAAAGACTGAGAAGTCCATGATCAGGGTAGGCACTACTGAGCAACAACTAAAGCATTGGTATGTTATCAGCCTTGTTTTCAGACTAAAGTCGAAAACACAGGGCTGCACCAGCTACTAAGAAGGAGAAAAATGTTACATCTGAATCCAGGACAGCTTGCCGTAGTGACAGCATTGTAAGCTGGTTTGTATCATTTAAAAAAAAAACATCAGAACTGTCAGGAAATATTCATCACCAGAGTTTCTCATTCCATCTTGTGAAATCATAGAATCATAGAATCACAGAATAGTTAGGGTTGGAAAGGACCTCAAGATCATCTAGTTCCAACCCCCCTGCCATGGGCAGGGACACCTCACACTAAACCATCCTGCCCAAGGCTTCATCCAACCTGGCCTTGAACACTGCCAGCGATGGAGCACTCACAACCCCCCTGGGCAACTGATTCCAATGAGTTGCTTTGGCTCAGAACTTTCTTCCAAGGGCTTCATTTCTTCTTCCAGCGAAGCTGCATCTACTCATGCTTCCCATGGAATGCAGAGGGCCTCCTTTGCATTGCCATGTAACACACCAGACAAGAAAAATTGTGTTTTCTTCTCCCATATGTATTCTATATTCTCTCTGTGGATAGCTTAATTACTTGATTTTCTCTTTACTGATATTTATAACTATTGGATGCTTATTCCAAGGTGTATGTTGCCTTGTTAAGTAAAGCAGAACCCTTTTCCAAGGAAATCCCAAATCTTTCCTTCTTATGTCTGTCTCTCATCTCATCAGTTTACTCCCTTCGTTCTTTATTGTGTGTGGGAGCATGTTTTCTTCCTTCACTGCCAAAAGAAGATGCATAGGGCTATGGTGGATTTTATTGCCATTCTACTTTGTTGCAGAACAAATGTCTATTGTTAGTCTTAAGCAAAGAATACTTTTATTTTAAAATTGGGTATCATGGTAGTGTAGTTAGCCAATATGATTATGTTATTTATGGTGTAAATGAGGGAAAGAGGGAATCAAAAAGTCAAATTCATTCTATCAGACACAAAATTATTTGTTGAGGCTTCAGATTACAGACACTTGGGAGTCTTTAATAAATAATGTATAGAAACTATTTATGCAATCCCTAATCTAGTGCAACTTCTATATTGTGAGTGCTCATAATGACAAACACTAAGGGAATATTGCATTAAGTACAGATGAGTTTTCTTCACCTCGCTGAAGAAAAGCATTATAGGTCCTGCTATTATTTCACATTTTTCATAGAAGAGGATAGAGATTAAGTACTATATTAAAAGGCACACATAGCTGAAAAGGACTATAATTATGTGTAATTTCATAAGAAAATATTTTTACTAATCCTGTATTTCATATTTTATGTTCATCCTAATTAGTTCAATGGAGAAATATTAAATACTAATTTTGCCATGCTTGCCAAGATACCTGAAAGGTTATTTTAAAAGATATTATTAATGGGACTGAATACAATGTGTGTGGTTCCTTAATGATAATTAATTCACTCAGGAGAGAGTCCTAATAAGCAGAGGTGAAAACAGAATTTGAGACAAAAGCACTCTCTTTGGTTGGGAAGTTCATCTCTTTTCCAGTGTAAGCTCACTAGGTAGATAAATAATTCCAATCAAACTGTTTTGTGTACCTATCAAAAAGGGTTTTATTGGTATTCTTTAAACTGTAGGTGAAATTTTATCATGAAAAATTACACATATGCTTCATAAATATTCCGAAGATTAAAGCTAATTTGCTAGGCCTGCTGGTATGATCACAGTTCATTTACTTTGATTGCACTTATTTTTTTTGCTTTGCACCCAACTATTTCACTGTTATGGCGGGTAGGTAATATTGATTTCTCGCAGCAAGAGTACTTAAAAGCTTTTGTGAAAATTAAATGAGTTTTTATGCACAGCTGCCAATTTCATTTAGACTATTTTTAAGTGTCTACTCAAGTAATAGGAGATAACTTTTATTTCACTGAAAATACTAATTTGCTTTTATTAAAGTTTAGTAGTTCGACAAAAAAGAAGCCTGGAGAATATTGCATTAAATATTAATAGGTTTTCCTGTCAGTGTATGGGGGGTTTGGTTTTGTTTTAAGAAATATCACATCCCTTCAGACTGCTAAATCATTCTTATGGATGCTATTTTGTCCTAAAGTGAACTATAAAGTCACAGTATCTGTTCTCGTTGGTTTATTATGCTACGTAGAATCATAGAATAGTTAGGGTTGGAAGGGACCTCAAGATCATCTAGTTCCAACCCCCTGCCATGGGCAGGGACACCTCACACTAAACCATCCCACCCAAGGCTTCATCCAACCTGGCCTTGAACACTGACAGGGGTGGAGCACTCATAACCTCCCTGGGCAACCGATTCCAGTGCCTCACCACCCTAACAGGAAAGAATTTCCTCCTTATATCCAATCTAAACTTTTCAATGATTTCTGTTGTATTTCTGATTTAACTCTAAAGAAAAATGTAGGCATACAAATAACCATCTGAATACAGGCCTATTAAGTAACAATAGCATTAGTTATCTATTTATTGAAAAATATTTACAGTAATTTTTTAAGGCTTTATAAAAAGGGAATAAAAGCTCAATCATACTTGCTACACTTGTTATGCCCAAAATTGTAATGCTGAAAAATATCATTCTGTATATAGCTACCAGCTTCTCCTACCTGAGACAAAGCAGGTAATTATCCATGTTGTTTATTGTAGCACTGTTAAATCAGCTAGATGGATCCAGGTCTTAGTCTGAAATAAGGTCATATATGAGTTGTCTTTTAAAGCATCTCTTAGAGCATCTCAACTCTCATGTGTTCACTCTTTATGCCCAAATATGCTATTAACTCTCCTGCCCCAGACAAAACCAGCAAAACCATGTGAACAGAAATTATTAATCCTAATAGTATTCTTTGAATGTGGGATTCAAGTTTCTTGATTAAATTTTTTTGCCCTCAATTTCTAATGCTTTAATTGAAAACAAACCCAGATTTCTGAGTCAGACAAATTCTGCCCTGGTGAAGAAGATAAAATCTCACAGTGATAATGTCAGAGCTGGCGGCTCTGCAGCCTATACCAGCTTCTGTTCCACCATGATAGCTGTTTGCCAGCAGGCAGCGTCAAATCCCTTAAAGTACCTTCTGAGCTGCTTTCATACTACGGTTTAAATAGTTTTGGAATACCAGCAGGTTTTCTCATGGAGTGGTGCTTTTCCCACTTCTAAATATCTTTTTGATGTATTTTTTGTAAGTAAAAGTTAAATAGGGTTCTCTTTTGTGTAATCTCCTCATACTGTTAGAAAAGCTGAAGCCTGAGGAGCAACTTTCTGTTATGTTTTAAAACTAATGAGGCACTTTTAATCTGATTCGATTTGCAAGTTTGTTCCACACTCGTTCCACTGTGAATGTTTTCACTTGCTGTCCCATGTCTTGTCCCAGTTTTCTTACCTGTGTTTGATGGAAAAACCCACATGCTTTGTCTGGTAGAAGTAAATACCTGTGTAGCTACTGTCAGGTCCACTGAGGGTTTGAAAGTAAGGACACTTGGCCTAAGATTTGGCAAATGAAAAACAGTAGCATCTAATGGAAGATACGTAGCTCTGGATTATTATATAGAAAGATGTTCTGTAAAAAAGTGCATATTTCACAGAATCACAGCCTGCCAGGTTTGGAAGGCACTTCTGAAGAACACCTAGTTCAACTTCTCTACTCAAAGCAGGATTAGCCAGAGCAGGTTGCCCAGGACTGTGTCCACTTAGATGAGCATCTCCCAAGATACGCCCAAGATGGAGACTCTGCAACATCTCTCTGCAACCTGTTGTAATGTTCGACCACCCTCATGGTAGAAAAAGTGTTCTCTTGTGTTCAGATGGAATCAAGGTGGGGCTTCCTATAGCTTCCTAGCTACTTCCTCCTGCCCTTCCTGAAGATGGAGTGTGGTTTGCTTCCTACCAGATGTCAGGAACCTCTCCCTGTTGCTGTGACTTTTTAAAGACAACTTTAAGAGTGGCCTTGCAATGACATCAGCCAGCTCCCTTATTAACTCTTAATAACTCTTAATAACTCTTTATTGCATCCCATCTGGTCCCATGGGCTTGTGGGTGTCCAATTTAAGTATTCCTTAACCCAATCGTTCTCCACTTAAAGAAAATCTTCCTTACTCCACATTTCCCCCTGGTTTCAGGGTTTTCAGATTTCTGAAGGCAGGTTTTAACCTTCTTTGCCAAGGCAGAAAAGATACTGAGTACCTCAGCCTTTTCCATATCCTTTGTGTCCCGGGCCCACATGCATTCGGCAGCTGGCCCGCATTTTCCCTTGTCTTCCTTTTGCTGTTCATGTAAAAGACCTTTTCACCTTCCATATTCAATTCTGGGTTGCTTTGGCTTTTCTAACCCTACCTCTGCAAGCTTAGAGTGTCTCTGTATTTCTCCTGGGTCATCTTGACCCAGCTTCCACATCCTGTACACTTCCTTTCTGTGCTTGAGTTTTGGCAGGAGCTACTTATTAATGTATGCAGACCTCCTGCTGCCTTTGCTTGTGTGAACTGCAATAGTCCAAGCTGGAGGTAACAAATGAAAAGATCATTGCAAACATTTCATTATGCAAAGATGTAAGTTTGAGTGGGGATTATACTGGAGAAAGAAAGTTAAGGTTAAACGGAGGAATATTCTGAGATATTGCTGCAGGCAGTGCAGTAGAATATCTTATGAAAATCTTTTAAATATGTCAAAATAATTGAGTATAGATACAGTAATGATTTATTGTAAACATAACCCTCTAGAAGGTTATAGGGTGTTATATATGAGATTTAAAATGGCTTTAAAATATTTGCTGTCATTTACAATGTGACTTTCAAAACCTTAAGTGCAAATAGCTTATTTCAGTTAAAAAGGCTTCATAATAAAACCAACCAGTGTTGAGGTGGGTGAATGAGTAAGATTAATGAACCCATCCTCAGGGAAGCACGAGCTGTCACCTAACCAAATACAGCATACCTGCCTATGATGGAAAAGAAAATGGGAAGATTTAAATGATCAGTGGTGATTGCCAGCAGTGGTTGGAATGCCAGGCTCAAAAACGCAGAGTAGGACATATTGGCCAGGAAATGGGGAAGGAACAGTCATTTTGACTTTTTTGTTTTTATTATGTTGCGATATGTTCTACTACATGCACATGGCAATCCTCAGTGGATGCCATAGAATTAACATTAATTTTACCGCAGTACTAAGTGTAAGCAAGCACCAGGACCCTAGCCAACAGCACTTAGGAGTTTTACACATGAATGATGGAGGAACATAATATTGGAGATAAGAGCTGATAAAAATGAGAAATGGTCAAGTAGAAGTAGGCCATGAAGACAAACAGTTTGTATTTGATAAGATGGAGGAGCAGGGGGTGTGGGAGTGACTTATAAACAGGGTTACGTGGTGATTCAAAGAACTTATGAAACTGATTCTTGCAGATGCACTGAGCAGTTGTGAATGTAGTAAAATGTATTAGCTAAAGAAATGAGAAAGAAAAAGGACAGAGAAATGGAAGTTGCAATAAAGAAATTTGACATGATCAGATCTGAACCTGGCTTTTCACCATAAATTAGTCTGATAGAGAAAATGGTGAGGTACCAAGAAGATGTAAGTGTATAATTGTCCATGCGTATAAAATGTATGAGAAGGCTGTAGAAGAATGAGATTATATTTGGGAGTATATTTTACATAAAAAGAACAGGACCGTGAAGTATTTCATTAGTAATTGTCAGGAAAATCAGCAGCTAAAAGGGATATGCAATTTTTTTAAATGGATTTCTTTAGCTTCCTCCCCTTCTCCAGCTACAATAAAAAGTGATGCATAGAGAGAATGTTATCATATATCAGTGAAGCATATATTATATCATATATTACAGGATGCTCATGGTTTGCAGCCTGAGGGTTAAACATACTCCTCTTACTGAAAGGTTAAGAGGCCACGAAGTGTATTTTGACATACTTTTCTCTGCCATGTTTTGTCTTTCTTTTTTTGCACAAAATATAAAAGGAATGCAAGTTACACCGAAGACTCCAACAGGGATAGCTAGCCCAGCAGTGCAGAGCCAACGCTTCTGAAACCCAGAAGTAGGCGGAACCCAAGGTGCTGTGGGACATGGGCATTTCCAGTTTTATCCACAGCTCTCTGTGGATAAGTTTCTTCTCTGGCCTGCACAGGAAGGAAGATGGGGCAGTGCTTTCAGGTTCACACATTCTGCGCTGGCCTTCTGTGGTGGCTGTGTGAATGAAGAATCAACTCATTGCAGAGAAGCATGTGCTGTAAGTAGGCAGTGGTTTTCAATGGGAGTCGTGGTGCTCTGCAAGGCAGCTGAACAGCTGGGCTCCCTCTCATCACTCCACTGTGGCCAGCAGAGCCTCTTGAGCAGCTGTACTCAGGACAAGGCAGCAGTTGCTCACATGGGTCATCCCAGACCCACTGCATTGTGTATGACATAAGACATCTTTCATGCAAGTGATTCTACTTTGGTTAGTGGATTTATATTGCCTCCAGCTGTAGGGTTGATTTTAAATTATGGGAAATACTCCATTTGTGTTTGAAATTTGTAATTTCTTCCAAATATTTAGGCATAGCAACTAATTTTGAATAATAAAGTTTGTATTCTTTGGGCTTACTGTAGATAAACTACTCAGAAGTTGTGACATAGGATACTAAGTTTAACAATGTCGGCAAACAAAATTGGCACTGCACTGAGTCATCAGATTCTCAGCTGATGGTATCACTAGCTCAGCCACTCGGAAAACGTATCATTGTTTAGGAGTTTGTTGTTCTAACAAACCAAGTCATAGTTACTATTTTTGTACTGATTCGGAACTTTGTCATCTGCTGTAATCAACAAAAGCTTAAAACTGAAATATTCCTCTGATTTTTTCTTCCCCTATATTGCCTATGTAAGGATTTGTTGCATCTGGGTTGTGCGTGAGAGTTTGGCTCATGATGTATTGGTATTTTTTTCAGAGAAAACAGTTGAAGTATTTTACTTTAAGAAACAGGGAAAAATCCATCAATATGGTCTTTTTTGGATGGATGCACTCCAGCAAAGAAAAGCAACAACATGGTGGTGCATTTATCTTATTTTTCTTCAGTGTTATAAAACATAAATTGCCAGCATGCGCAGCCCTTAAAACTTAAGGACAACTTCAATCTATTGAGTTGCTAAGGATCTAGAAATTTGGAAACTCTTAGAAAGAATTAAAATGATCTAAATCATCCAAGGTTTCTTTTGAACTTACAGTGGGGAAGATTACTAGGTGACAGAGCTCTGTAAATGACAGAATTTTCAACAGCAGATGATTTAATGAGGAAAATCTGCAGGTTAATCCCTGCTACCCAACATTGCCGTATCCTAAGAACCTCTCCAGAATGTAACAGACTTCTAGTACTTTCTCTAAATTACTCCATTTTCTTTGGAACATGAAGACTGTGGGTTGGACTTACTCTGTTAGGTGGAGGTTAAACATTTTATGTGGTCAAATAACCCTAAATGTTTGAAGTTTTACAGAAATTCTACTTCACTGAATTACAATGAGACACTCTTGCTCTGTTCAGAATAGAAGGCAGGAGAAATGAGATGTAGGGTTTTTAGGTCCTTCTTTTTTTTTTTATTATTCCCTGGTAATAACTTGGACTGACAGTAGAGAAAAGCCATAGAAAACAATGGAAATGGAGGACAGAGAGTCATAAGTGTGGTCCTTAAACTGAGTCCTCTCCCAGCTTTCATGATCAGGCCCTGGCCCACTCACATTGTTACATGGATTTGTTAGGTGTATTTCCCTATGGAATGAGTGTATGCAGTTTTGATTCAAGGTATATGGTCAGCTACTCTGCTGCTGCCGCTTCACAGCACAGTGAAGGACGTTCAACATCATCTTTTGGAAAAAGGTTGTCCCATCATGTTTTGTAAGAGTGATAAATGTGCAAGCAAAGATTTATTATTTTCTTCAGAATTTTGGTGCTCTTAGCAGGTAAGATAATTACGGAGAGACCTTTAAAAAAATCTGTTTGAGGACAGTTAGATGTGAAATTCTCTTTTCATTTTTGGAGTGTGTGAGTTATCCGGTGACATTCCTGGGCAGGACATTTTAGAGGTCTGCTTCCTTGGTTGTCTGAATTCGAAAGGACTTCGTGCCACTAGCTGCTGCATAGGAAACAGGGTTTTGACTACAGTGCTCCCCCTTGGGCATTAAATACTAATTTAAAATCACCATTAGTGTAACATAGAATTCAAAATATTTTTTAACCAAACAAGCCAAAGAGCAGCATAGGGAAAGCTTTGTCTTCTCTTCAGTGTAGACAAAAAAGATAAATAGACACAGCCATCTCCATGGTCTCTGTTGAGCTCCCTGAGATTGGTAGAAAGGGTTGATTTTTTTTCCGTCATTCAGTCCTGATCAGCAGTTACTCTGGCATCTGTTAGTGCACATCTTGTGACACCTCTGCTCATGGCCATTGTTTCCTTTTGAAGAAACGTCATTGTTTTCCTAATGGAGCAACTTACAGGATCCTACCTTGTGCTGATGTTTTTGCTGTGCCTGTTCTGTGGTATGTATATTTGCAACCCTTCAGTGACAGGAACACCTGTTTCCAGTTTAGAATTAATAGTTGTTTCCAGTTTTTGAGAATAAAGCAGCAGCAGGTGACAACCTGTACTTCATTACTGCCACTCCATAATTTAACAGCATTGGATTTGCACCAGAGCTGGCCTTTTTTTCAGAGATCACTTTATTCAACACTTCTTGCCATTTACTATTTCAGGATGAATAGGGAATAGCAGGGACAGTTTTGACCTCATATTTCATGGCAAACTGGCTAAAACTCATGCACACGGGAACTGTGATTATTTCTTTTCCTTAGTCTTCATTTGTGGATTTAGACAAATAAACAGATAGGGAACACAAGTGGATGTGCCCACATATGTGCTATTAACAACTAGCAAAAATAAGGTCTTTCAAGATAATGAAATATGAGTAAACTTATTGGAATTATCTCACTTTTTCTGAAAGTACCTGATCGGAGAGAATAAAAAGGATTTGCAGTTTTGGTTGGGATACAAGTTTGTTTGTTTGTTTTCAAAATTAGTTGTTTCCTTTAAAGCCTGTAATTATAAATATTTAGATTTTTTTTTTTACAAGGAGAACATATGGTTCCTTCTTAAATCATCCCAATTTATATTAGCTTCAGCTTCTAAGCTAAATGAATGTAATACTGCTGGTATAGAAATACAATCTCAGTCAATTAAAATAGTCATACCTTCTTGTTAATAGATAGTGGAAGTGCCATGTGAATGATAAATACTTTACCTGGGACCATCTGGGTTCTTGCCAGGAATGCAAGACTGTTATCAAGAGCTTTCTTCCAATTATTTGGACTAAAAATTGATTTAGGATTAAATGTCTTTTAGCAGCACCTAATGATATCAGGAGAATGGTTCAGCCGTTCACACTATTAGGTATTGTAATTTTGCCCACTTGACATTAAGCCTCTTTGTATGTTTTCTACTCTGTAGCACCTGTTAATCTGGGTATATTCAGAGTTTCAAAGGTCATCATTTTAATTTGTGTTTTCTTGAGAGCTCAGTTACTGATAACTTATTTATGATTTAATGAGCAAATCCATCTTCCTTTTGCTTGACGGGATGTGCATGTAGGGAAGCTTTGTAGTCTATTCCATCTTCAGTGAACTTGATGAAACAGGTTTTCTCTGACTATGATTCAGGAGAGAACTCAGGTTCTGTTTCCACAGTGTGCCACAAATATATCTTTATATATTTTTTCCTTAATCTCTTTAGCTTTGATCAATTTTATCTTACATTATTTTATTTTTACATTTTTCTATTTTTACATTTTGCTACTCGTAGCTTATTTTCAGAACATTAGGGATGGGGGGTACCACAAGTTGGGGCAGTTATACCTGAGCCTTGGGTCTTTACCAAGCAGGTAAAAAAGGAGCACTGGGACTGTAGGAATCAAGTAGGGATAGGTAGTAGAATGAGAAATTCTCCAGATGTTAAAAAAAAAAAAAACCCTGTTATATTTGTGCTAATGACCATGAAGGTGCAATAAATTTAACCCAGTTGCAGTGCAGTAAATTGAATTTGGTTACTCTTCTTGTGTGTTCACATATAAGACTGGTGTAACTCAGACTGCTAATGCCAGTTTGCCAGGAATAAAGATTTTCTGTTAATAGTTGTGGCAGAAGTTCCATGAAAGGGGTTTCAAATTGCAGTAAGCATATCTGAGCCTGACTGCTTGCTGTTGACACTAAGTATTCCCAGTCTACAGGACAACGAGGTCTAGTAGACATTCCCATTTATGAATTTGAAATGCTTTCCCAAGTATGAATAAATTAATTTTTACAGTATCTGGAAAAGTAAACAAATAGTAGCCTATTTAAATTGTGGGAAAAGCAATTTAGGCAGATGAAGTTATTTGTCACATAAAGAAAAGCTGTATCAGAGCCAGAAACTGAAGCCAGATTTCCTTACAGCATGTCCTGCTTTATTCAGCTTCCCTCCCATGGTTGACATATGTCATCACATGCTATTGTCCATCAGTATTTCCACTGTGGATATTATGAACATTGAAATAAGTTATTGGAATACAACATCTCCCTGAAGGTGACCCTTCAATCCACCCACTATAATACTTGAGCTCTAAGGGTGAAACCACAAAGTTTGGAAGTGAATTATTAGCTACTAGATTAGCCACAGAAGTAGGACACAACACACTTTGCAAGTGTCTTATTTACTTTTCAAAACAGTTGTTTTCATAAACAGTTTGTGATGCTTGTGTATACAGAATGAAAGAGTTCTTTTCAAAGAGTGAATGTGTTAGAAATTCATTTATTCAGAGTTCATACTTTAATGTATTTGTGCAACAGGGAACCCTTTGTACCTTTTTAATTGTTATTTTCTCTAGATGTTTAAGTCATTACAGCTGAGCAGTTACACTGTTAGCTTTTGTTAAGTTTGGAAAGGAAGAATTATGGAACGCAAAGTAAAGCAAGCAGCCCGAGCCCTCAGAATTAAACTCCCTTTTCTTATGATGACAGAAGAATGTTCTGATGTCAAGGCTGATCGCTTTAAAAATAACTGTTTAAAAATAAACCCTTAAATGATTTTTCTTTTTAAAGCTTTTTTTGGTTGTTGTTTCTGAATAGATGAGCTTTTATTTTTGGATGCTGATGCTTAACATTTAAAGCTTGTTTACGAAGCTCTCACTACTTCTCCATAAAAGCAAGGAGCTGTAAAAGTGGAGTTTTCAGCTGATGGAATGTTGGATTCTGTTAGACACCATCTTATCTCCTGAAGTCAGAATTCGGAGAGAGGTGCTTTCGCCAGACAGGGTGGCAAAGATTATAACATAGTTACAGTATTTCCAGCTAGGTGTATAAAAATAAAATTCAAGTATAAAAATTAAGAATCTTACTTTATTCCCGGATTCATGGCTACTATTGCTGTTAAGTTTCCTTTGAAACAATAATAATGGTCAGACTATTCCATTGAGATTTATAGTCATTATAACATTGACTGTGGTAGTTGTAGAATCAGCAATATCTACCCTTTAAAAGTTAACGGATAAATATAGATTTCTTTCTTAATTCTCAAATTTCTGACTGGGGTCAAGTCCAAGTTAAGTGCTTCTAAAAACTAAATAAATAATATTTCATAATAAAAGGAAAACACATGGTGTGAAAACATCTTTTCTGTTCTGGCCATCGCAAGTTGCATCACCAGCAGCTTGACTCCTTTACTCAGTTTGGATTGGAATTACTCCACTTTGAATTGGCGTCTGACTGATTTTGTTATAGAAATTATAGCTCTTTTGCAGCATGATGCTGAAAGGCTCCTCCAACTTTACATTTTCCTGAGTGGCTTCCAAACCCACAAGGGCCACCAGAGTAGTTGCAGATGCCAGTGATTCTGAGTTACTCTCTGGTCCTCAAATGAATCATACTACCATGTGCCCATGTGTATTTGCTCCAAAACACTGTGTTGTTATTTGTTAGTTATAAAGCAACAACAAGATGTTGTTACATCAAATACATTGACTAGTTGAAAAAAACCCAACCAAATACATAAAACATTTGGAATGCAAAACCTAAAGAGGCACATTTCCTAAATACCAAACTACAACCACCTACAATATTTGCACATAGTGAATCTGTTTCTCTTCTGAAATCTGCATCTTCTCAATTATAACTTGTTCTTGCTTTTTATCATCAGTTTCCCTGTGGGCGTTTTTAAAACTAAACTACACTAAATATTTCCTGAACAGATTATATTTTCACCTTCTTACATTCTTTTGAATGTAAAAAGGGCTGAATTGTCTGCTTGTACTACCTCTTGATTCATACAGCTACACTGAATTTCTAAAGCAGACTCTGCCTTCCTTTTACGCAGATATTTTAGTTGCATGTTTTCGAAATACCACTATAACAAATACATTAATGGTATACTTGGGCCTCCCTGGTTTTGGGATTCAGTTTGCATGTTTGTAGCCAGCTAAGCCAGGGCTATTTATTCCGAACTAACCAGTTCGGAACCAGTTGCACACCCCAGTGTGCAAAATAGGACTTGCTCCAGCATGTGTCAGCATGGTCTCAATGGGGGCTAGATTTTACAGGTGCAAACTGCCTGCTCCTCCTTCCCAAACCTTATGATGTAATGTTTGCAGCTAGCAAATACGGAAGCAGACATGGCTGAAGTTCAAATTATTAATTAAACTCTGAGAGTAACTACAAATTACCTAGTCATTGTCACCAATGCTTTTTAAGTATACTTCCCTAATTGTAATTCATTACCTGTGCTGATCAAGCAGTAGGTTCCGCAAATTCTCGCTTTTAATTATTGATATCTGAGCATAGAATTACTAACACAGTCTGGGATTTCATATGCTCTTGTGACAGATATTCATAATTGGGTATACTTTTGCTTCCGTATGAAAAAGTTAATCTATCAATAATCCACTCTGATAGCTTCTGGTAACCTATGCAAAGGAAACTTGTGTGTAGCCTACTGTTAGACAGGAGCATTCATATTGGAGAAGATATACTATGCCCAGAACTGTGGGAATATCTTTCAGTAATTGTTAGAATATCTATCATCATATTCAAGAATACGAATAACATTTTAATTAATTTCTTGCATAAACATTCTTTTAGTATTTTTTATTACTTAAGCTGTTTCAAAAGCATTTATTCATCTGTCTTTGTTAAGAATGTTTATTGGAATTCAGTGCTATCTTTAGTTTCTGAATATACAGGACTAAGTGCAGGTTTAGCCAGGTAAAGCAAAAAATGCTATTGCAGATTTTTATAAACTGTTAAAATATTTACCCAAATTTCCTAAATATTCCATATTATTTAGGTAGTATTTTTACTGTACTGTGCAGTATTTTTAGACAGTGCACTGAGAGGAAATAGCTTAAAAGCATTGCCAGTTAAATTTAAGTATATGGCAAAAATATTTGGCACAGAATATTTTTAGAAGGCTAACAAAAAACCTCCCTCTGGTGTGTTTCTTTACAAATACATTTAACTATGCTCTAACTGTAAAAGACTGGTGTGAATTTGCAGAAAGAAACTGTTGGTAAGGTCTCTTTAATTAGATATAATAGTCACATCCCTAAACATTACGCATATCTTTTATTAATTAATTTCCTTTAAATAGATTAATTATCCATTGGAACAGCATAATACTTAATGAGTATACATTTCAGTTATTTAAAGATATTTGGTAGTATATTCTGGAATCGTTTCATTTTCAGGCTTAATACACCCATCTACGGATAACCCTAAATTTAGCAACTGTAAGTAGATTTAATGTCTCGTATATAGGCAGCAAAACAATAAACGTGTTTTACTGTAATAATTAGGATAAACCAACAAATGAATCTCCATAGAATTTGTGTTATTTTTCATAGCACAATTAAGGTATGCTCTGCTTTACAAAGAAATACCTCAATCATTTTATTTTTGCAAATGAAAATTAAGGCAATGAATCCCAGCTATTGTGCTCCTTTCCAAATAGCTGAAGGAAAAAGGTATTTAATATTAAATGTATCTTACTTTGCTGCTAAATAAATCCTGATCTTTTAAATTTGCATGTTTGCAAGTCATAGACATGCTGTGCAGGTTTCTCAACAAGTACGCCTGCTGCACATCCCAGTGACTAGGAGACGTGTTGTGTTTAACGCTGGGGTACTTAGGACTGGTAGCTTTTATTGCTCTTTTGTTGATTTTAATCAAATAATACTCAGTGTTTCATCTTAATCATGAAGTGTCAACTGGCATTTTATGTCTGGGTAATAAAAAACACTGTTGAAATTCAAATTTCACACCAATTATTAATTGTAACACATCCTCAGGGCTTCTACAAACATGGTATCTGAGGGTTAATAAAAACGATTTTCTAAGAATGCTGTGCAGAAGCTTGCCTCTATAAATAACCTTTGTGAGTTACAGTACATGCATTAGCAGCTCTGGAAAGTGTTAAACTATGAACTCAATTCTCTTGTTTCTTTTTTGTTAAAGTATTTATAAAATAGGTTATAGGAGCATTGATCTTACACTCTTGCTTGTGATGGTGAATGCGTAGAATAATTGACTTTCTGTCCCATTTATAAAGTATTCAGTCATTATCCAAGTGAATAATGTAATACTGATGTTTAAAGGGCTTTCACAGGAGGAAAAAGTGGCGTGGCTCAGTTTACTGCATTGCCTGTCAGCATTTTATTTGTCTACAGAAGCATATGCCACAGCATTTCAGTTTCACTGAAGAAGCACTGTGTGTTCTTCAGCTATGAGGAAAGCTATAATAGGAAGTAGGTCAGTGTTTTTGCATGCATGTCTCTCTCATTGTTCCTGTATCTTTGCTGATATTTTGAGTCTGTGAACAGTTTTCCTTCTGAAAATGTTGTTTTATTTAAAAGAAAAAAGAAGCCAAGCATGTTCTTCACCATGTCTGTTAAGCTTTTAGAGAGCAAAAGTGAAAACTCCAAAATTTTGCACCTAAAATCTGGTCAGCTATGGGATGTAAGTGAAATGTGGATCTTATTCTACATCTTCACTAAATTGCAACCTGTTTTTTCCAACAGACCAAACAGTCTATGAAGCTGAGTCTAAAATATGTATATATGAAATGTCTTGTATCGTTGTTGGAGCAAGTCCAGAGGAGGCCATGAGGATGATAACCGGATCCCTGGCGGGGTTCAAGGCCAGGTTGGACAGAGCCTTGGGTGATATGGTTTAGTGTGAGGTGTCCCTGCCCATGGCGAGGGAGGGGTGTGAGGGGTGTGGAGCTAGATGATCTTAAGGTCCTTTCCAATCCTAACCATTCTATGATTCTATGAGGGGGCTGGAGCACCTCCCATATGAAGACAGGCTTAGAAGGTTGGAGTTGTTCAGCCTGGAGAAGAGAAGGCTGCATGAAGACCTCATAGCAGCCTTCCAGTATCTGAAGGGGGCCTATAAGGATGCCAGAGAGGGACTCTTCATCAGAGACTGGAGTGATAGCACAGGGGGTTCAAATTTATAAAGGGGAAGTTCAGGTTAGATGTAAGAAGGAAGCTCTTTACTGTGAGAGTGGTGAGGCACTGGAATGGACTGCTGAAAGACGTGGTATATGCTCCATCCCTGACAGTGTTCAAGGCCAGGTTGGACAGAGCCTTGGGTGACATGGTCTAGTGTGAGGTGTCCCTGCCCATGGCAGGGGGGTTGAAACTAAATGATCTTAAGGTCCTTTCCAACTCAAACCATTTTATGATTCTACTGGAGGAGGGGAGCTCCTATGTGTGTTGCTGCATTCACTTGCTGTGGTCTGAAGCTCCATTTCTCATATGTAACTTCAAACCTTTTTTTCATAGTCTTCAACTGAGTATGCTTCCATTATGTTTCTACCTGACAAGTGGGGCTAAGATATCATGGCTGCTGCCCCTGTTCAAGCAGGGATAAGCTGCATCTCTCTAAGGAACAAGTTATGGAATCCAAGAATTCCTCGATCCAGCTCTGCTGCATAAATACCTTTTGCAAAATTTTTAAGTTACACAGAAGGAGTTTCACAGATAAGCACAACTGCCCTGCATTTGTTATGAAAGTAAATGTTCTTAGAAATAAGTGTGATGCTTATGTTTTTGTTTGGCTTGTGCACTGTTTTCCCTTAAATAGATCTGCTTTCTGTTGCACTTTACCATGATTCAAAGTAAGCCTTTAAATTTGTAATGCTTATAATCCTGCTCATGCAGAGCTTCTTAAAAAGTCTTCTTTATTCGTCTGTTTTCAGCAAAATGCCAGCTTTGTTCTTTAGGCTTTTGTCTTTAGTGAAGCAATAGCTTCGTATTCATAAACCACAAATAAATTATTTTCCCTCTTTTGCTATATATTTACTTAAGGATCACCAGAAGTTATTCATATAAGACCTTCTATAGTATTGGAAATGCAAGGCACAATACTTGGTCTTGGAGGTAACTAATGGGAACAGATACCTTCTTGTGTGACACGTATCCATGGGGGAATAGCGGGGTAGTTATCACCATTGCTGATGTGCTTGGCCTTGGCCTGTCTTGAAGCTGGCTGTCATTGGCTCCATCAGACACAAGGGAAGCTTCTAGCAGCTTCTCACAGAAGCCACCCCTGTTGCTCCCCCCCCTCCCCTAGTTTCTCCATGGGTGGCAGGGGAAAATTATAGTCAACATTAATGAGGAATCTAGAAAGGCTTTGTGCATAGCTCCTCTTTTCACTCAGTCTGCATGTGTCTTTCTCCAGGCAAATTGCAGAACTGGATTCTTGCTTTTATAATCTGTCAGTGAAAATTTTATTTCAAACAAGACATCAAATACAAAAAAAAGGTATATAAATTATGTCTTGTGGAGTACCTGTGCCACGCTGGTACAGCTCTTTATCCTGCTTTACTTTAAATTGCCGGCACTCTTGGTCAGAAAATCAGATGATAACCCAGTAATTTTAGTCTCAAAGGGTGGTTCTGAAAAAGCTTTCATAATAACTCAGGACTCTTAGGATGAAGTATGAAGTGCTGTTTATTTCTGTTCCCTAACTTGCTGCATTCATACTTGATTTCTCTAATTGCAAAACCTTGTGGAAACTACATTTCAGACAGGGCCTCTTGCCCAACTCTTAAGAAAAACAGGCAAGCTACAGTTTCCATGGTTTCAGACACTGCTGCTCATCCTCTCAAGGCTGGTCTACTCTTGGTAGGAGACATTTGAGCACTGAGAATGTGTTAAAGGCTAAAACTGAGATTGTTTGTTTCAGGGTTATTTTTCCATTTTCATCTTCTGCTTACTATGTGCTAGAGTTTTCCCAGACTGCTGAAGCTGAAGAAATATCTTTCCCAGACCAAGAAAGATTTCTCAATGATGGTATCAGTGCTATTTCTCAAACAAGGCTTTCTTACAAAGTTTTTTATGCAAAAAGAATAAAAAATATATTTTAGCAATCATATTAGGAGTATTCTCTTTGTTTCAGGAATGAAACATCGGTAGCAGTTGTTTATTGATCTGTTAAATATGGCTATTTCAAACAAAATGGCTTGGGTTTGTTAGCCACAGGCTTCTGTTTCTAAAGGAACATTGGCTGGTTTTGATAGATTATCTCATTTCTTCGAAGGAAATTTTGTGTCCTGGGAGAGAGGGGAGGGGAAAGGAGGGATTAGGAGGGAAGGAGTGAGGTGAGGAGGGGAAGTAAGAGTCTTGTCTCTCTTTTTTGCCTGAAATTCTTTGCCTTTTTGTAACACCAAACCAATTAAATGGTTTTCAGAATGTTTACTCACTTCTGAAATGACTGAATGTAATTCTTGATGAACGACCATTGCTGGCAAACTAACCTGACGCTCTTTTCCTTCCCCCTCCCCCTATTTTTCCTTATTATTTTTATGGCTCCTTGGTAAGAATCTGGGGGACAGAGAATTTCTGAGTTTCAAAACCTTTGATGTGCTATGAAACCCACTTGTCCTTTGCTTTGGCTCCCATGTATGAAATGAGGTCATAGGGGGTCAAACAATTCCACTTGGCCCCTGGGTCCTCCTGATGGCTGTAGGAGCAATGAACTTAAGGTATCAGTAGTCCTGGCCCTCCTCGGGAGCTATTGCACATGTAGCTGAGTTGCAATGGTCTACACACAGCTGGAAGTGATAGATCAGCTAGAGAGGCCCTGGGGCGATTCTCATCATCCAGGGTGAGCTTTGCTGTTTCAGCTACCTGCATCAGATTTGTTTAGTTAATATAACTGAAAAACTTTATGTTACTTAGGTTACATCCTTGATATTTTTTAAAAAGTTATTAAGTACAAATAGTTGCCATAGTATAAAAGTTGTATTTTTTCCCCAATTCTTCTGAGGCTAGAGGGGTATGAGAGAAATTCAGAAGAGAGCTCCATAAACGCCAGGCTGTAAGACAAGTTGTGGAAGTAGCCACTGCTAGTAAAAAATCGTATTCTGAAACCATTGGGCCTGATTAATTAATTGTGAAACTAATATAACACTTGGTACATCATATAATTTGGTATAATTACTTGCCTTCCATAAGAGTAGAAGCAGGAAATGACAATAGCGCTCATCAGAAAAAGGGACTTCTCCCTGCTGACTCTTATGGGTTAGCATGCTAAACATTACTTTTTTTAAAGTAATACAGCTGAGGAATACATACTGTGTTTTTTCTCCCAATTAGTTTGCATGCAATTTTATTACCTATAATCTAATAACTATGTGAAAAAACAAGTATTTCCAAAATCTCTCTCCTTTTTATTACATATTAGATTGGGTTTTGGATGAGAAAACTGCATTACCGGCACATAAATTATGTCAAAATGAACTGTCACTTAAAAGAAAAATGTTTGGTGGCCCACAAGTTTGAAAGCATTTCCTTTGCTGTAGCAGAACCTTAGTGTTATTGGAATGCTGCTTTGATCCAGTTCCCTATTATTTATGCAAAGGCAAATTAATTCCTTTAAGTATCTCATTGTACTACTTCCTTCTTGGCTTGTCACCAAATGTCATCTCCCCAGAATCTCTATTTAACTGTGACTTCCCAGCACCATCCCATGAGCTGTTAGAAGGAGTGAACAGCTGCTTTCCCCACTGCCAAGTGCCACTACTTGGATAGTTAGCAAAAGATGCTGATTTATGGAGTGATCGGTTTCCTCTGTCCCAGAGGCTGGGTGAGTCACTCTGGAAGGAGCCTTGTGCTCATTGTCTCTGCATCTGAGCTCATACTTCCCCTGCCTTCATGTTTCCCACTGATAGTACAATGAACCATTCCCCAGGGAACTCCTTTGCAGGGGGCAATCATGCCCTTTCCAGCACAGCTTAACAGCCTAAAATAAGTATTTTCTCCTATGCTGTTGAATCATCTATTTCAATTGCTTCTCTGCTTTCAGCACCACTCACCTCCTCAGAGTTCCCCAACCTCCATTCATTCCCCATCCGCAGCTAACTCTTTGAAGGATCTTTTTTAGTTTACAGATGCAAATAGTGTCTTCTGGGGCATATCAGCTCAATAGCAAGAAGGAAAGTAAAAAACCTCACTTTGGAGACTCAGGAATGCTTGGACTAGAAGGGACTGAAAAGAAAGCAAATTGAGGAAGGATTGTGGCACAGAACTAACAAGCGGAAGGTTGGCAATTCTGGCTATTTTAATTAATTCCAAGGGGCAGTTGCAGCTTTGAATTGATAACTGAGCAGTTCTCTGGGTTTGGTTTTGACTTATTGTTGTCAGAGGGGTAGCAGCCTGCATAGGAAGCAATGGTGGGAGGAAGCATGCATGCATTAGAAAGTGTGTCAGTGCTCAGACTCAACCTGGCAAAATGTTTCCATTTGCTTTGCTGAAAAGTAGTACTCATCATCTTTGTTACTATTTCACCTGTGTCCTGATGCAGAGATCTTCTCAGGTTAGGGACTTTCCCCTTGTTAGTGCATCTCATGTGGCAGGCACTCCTGTGAAAAAAGATGTGAAGCTGAACAGCAAAAGAAGTTAAATGGGTGCAGAGTGAAGTTTCCTCACGCGCTTTGTCTACCACAGCCACTTTTGCTAAGCTTTTCGACACTAATGTTCCTCTTCTGAACATTCCCATCTTCAACTAAGTAGTATTTTGTCTGTGTAAGAAGTATGTGCCACTGCTCTGCTTGTTTACGCTGTAGAGTCTGAATACAGTTCATAGATACTTTTTTTCACAGCAACAGGATCAGCATTAACTGTTATTCATTCACCTTCCTCAAATTCAGCAAAGGGTGTTGCTTAGTGCTATCATCCCTAGCAGTGCAGCTCTTCAGTGGGTGAATGTCACAGAAGGCAACAGCCCTTCTGCGCTGGTTTTTTAACTCTTGAGAGATTACTGCCTCATTTCCTGTACCATGATGTAAAAAGAAGTAAATAAGAATGGAAGTCTGAAAACTAGTATTATGGAATAACAAGGATACAATCAGGTTATTACACCAGTCTGCAGCCATGCAGTGAAACAAATGCTTACACAGGACAACTGGTGAAAACGAACCCCCAGGTTATCTGCAAATGTTGACTGAGCAGAAGTTTAGTCATAATTTGATTTGAGAAATCGCTGTTTGGGGAGATAGGAGAAACACAGTGCCGCTCTGAGAACAGCAGAGCTACCAACTTTATCCTCAACCCGAACTTTGAATTTTCATTCTTCCCTGGGAAACTGCACTTGAGTTTGAGCTCAAAGTGCTTGGGAAGTGTTATCTGCAGTGTCTTAGCCTTTAGTTACTAGATACCAGTATATATTTTAGGTCTGTCAGATAAATGCTGCTACCGTATGTCCTGAAAACATCCATTACCACCCCCCCTTCAGAAAAATACCCTTTTATTTTCTGTAGAGCTTTACAAGACTAAACACTTTAAAACACTAATAATTTGGGATTTTAGCAACTCTTTATTAGTGAGAGCAGTGGTTTCTGCTCTCACTGTATTTAGAGCTGTTTAGAATATGTTGAAAGCTGATTTAGTGGACAACAAGAAATACAAGTAATTTATGACTGCTTTTTTGCTGCTAATTAACTGAGATAAATTGTGATCTGATTTGTGATGAGATTATAATTTTCCAGTATTTTGACTGTCTCATTAGCTTAATGCTTAAGTAATAACTTCCTTCAGATAATGTATTTAATGTTTCAGTGTTTTGTCAGTTCATATATATGAAGAACATCTTTTTTGTGTGTGTTCGCTGTGATGATTTATTGAAAATTATCACTATACGTAGCAATGTATAAACAGTCTGTAGTAGGTTGACCCTGACTTGAAGCCAGGTTCCCACTAAACCACCCTATCACTCTCCTCCTCTACTGGACAGGGGAGAAAAAATATAACAAAAGCCTCATGGGTCCAGATAACGACAGGGAGATCACTCACCAGTTACTATCACAGGCAAAACAGACTCAACTTGGGGAAAAAATTAGTTTAATTTTTTACCAATAAAATCAGAGAAGACTACTTAGTACAAAAAGAGGTTGAAAGATTTACAATATTGAATTAAAGCTCTAATATTTTATTTTCTTTCAAATGAAAAAAAAAAGGAGTTGTTTGCTTTAAGTTATAGTTAGTCACACTTCAGTTTCAAAGAAGAACTCCAGGACTGCTTGAGCATCTCAGATTCTGCCAGGCAAACCAGAGGTGCATAAAACCACATCTGGATTAGCCTTTCTTTCTATATTTGCCAGTAAAATACTGATTTCAGAGTCATACTGAATTTTGTATGGCTTATTTTGTATGACTTTATTTTTATGAATAGGCAGAACAATTTACGCAAAAATTAATAATTTTCTTCAGAGTAGATATAAGTGAGGTTTTAGTGGAAATGTATAAAGCAAAGGTTCAAAGTCACTTCATAGAATCATAGAATAGTTAGGGTTGAAAAGGACCTTAAGAGCATCTAGTTCCAACCCGCCTGCCATGGGTTTTCTCAGTCTTTTGGTTTTCTCCAGACTTTGAGAGTTTGGGGTTGGACGGGGGTGGATGCATCTACGATACAGATGGGGAAATGTCCTAGAGCACACGGGCTGTACTATACTCCCCACTGCCTCCCCATCAGATCTGTCCTTGTTTCGAGGACAACTCTTGATGTTTAATTCTGAAGCAAAGCATTAATTTGTGAACAGATAGGCTTTATCATCCTCCACACAATGGCGTTTTCTCAATAGAATTCTTTACTTCAAAGTATTAAATGGTTGTTGTTGATTAGTTGTAAATTGAACAAAGGAGACTATTGCTGTTATCAAACAGGAACTTACAGTATTATTATATGAATACAGAATGGTTGTCAGTTTTTCTCTATAAAGCAATCCACTTACACTATTACTGGTAAATAGCCTGGGAATTTCCGATTTGATTTGCTAATGGCAATAATTGGCTGAAATAATACTAAATTCTTTCTAAAAAATAAAATATCTCATGTTTATGGAATGATTAAGAGGAACATCAGGGACATCCCATTATAGGAAATCTGAAATGGAAAAAGCCAAAACTGAACTTGTAGTAACCCTCTAGTCCTTAGAAATACGCAAACCACATTAAAGTAATAATAAGGTTGTAATCCTACAAAAACTTTGCCAGCTGCTTAACTTTACCCATTCTACTTAGTTCTCTTCACTTTTCACAGCATATATATAAAAGTCTTCAAAACCAAGGTCTGATACTAGCTTGTAGTGCAAAGAGTGTCTTCTGTCAGTCTTCACACCATTTGCAGCAAAGTGTGTATTAAGCTCTACTATGGAGGTATTCTAGCTTTTTATACCCATTTTAACATCACTGTAAATAAATTATGAACCAATGGCAGAAGGATGTAGTGAAATTGAGTAGCAGGAACTAAAGATATTACAGGACAGATGGCATAACTTGGGAGAGAGAATTATGCTCAAATTTGACTTTTGTTTTTCCCTGTTTTGAACTCTGCTCCCTCAAGTCGAGCTCTGATCCCTCAAATTAAAAAACAAGCAGTCTTTTTTAATTATATTGGGTTAAATTCAATGCTGTTTTTCTTTTTATTAGAGCAGAAAATTTTTAATTTTTGCTCTTTGGTTAATAATTAGGACTTGCTGTATGGCAGAAAAAGATGCTCACAAAATAAATAAATGACAACCAGGGTAGGAGGGAAGGGAGAGGAGCAGTGAGAATTTATTTTTAATGTAAACCTTTCCTTTCCATTACTCTGGAGTAGTTTTTTCAGATACATGTAGTTGAAAACACCAGGCAGTGGTAAGCTGGTTCTTTTTATGTCTAGTGTTATTAATGATCTTTTTGCACTCTTAAGTCTAAAAAAAAAATTGCCATCATTCTTTTTGTCCAGCAAGACATACAATTTAGTATAGTTGTAATGCTTTGAAGACATTTTTGAGTATAACTGTAATAACCAGAAGATCCTTTCAATATTAATAGGTAGCTGAAAGCAGCATTTTGACCTGCTTTTTAAATTAAACTGAAATGGTGCTTTAGATTCATTCATCCAGTCTAAATCTAGCCAAATATAGCTTTACATCTAGTATACCCTGTTTTCCATGGTAAGACTCCATGGATGAAAAAACTCCGAATGAAAGAGAACAATCTGCTCACGTTCTCTTATAAGCATATCCTTGTATTTTCTTTATCTTGTGTTTAACATGACTAGGCCTAATTATTTTTCCTGTGTAGAGGAGCTTCTAAATAATATGTGTTTTGCATGCGTGGTTGATTTGAAGGGAGTCTGAAGTTTCTGCAAAGTGTTACTTTATTATTCTACAGAGTTGTTCAAGAACCCATATCTGTGTCCTCTCTTCCATGTCCTAGATGCAATCAAGGCAAAACTGGGAATTGTACATCTCAGAATGTGTAGAATTAAAATACAGTGTACATATATTGTGCGTGACTTGGGTTGCTTCCTACACAAATCTTGGTTTAGAAACCATGTTCATAAAGGCAGGAAAATGATATTCAGAAAGGAGCATCAACAAGGTTGAAAAAGAAAATGCATTGTATTCACTTAAATTGAGTGACTGCACATATGAATTTTGGTCATTTGAAGTTGTTTCATTAACTTTTAATGTTAATACCATGGGAGAGTTCTGCAAATTCATGGTTGGGGGGAACAGTCAGACTACCGAAACTCCTGAGGCCTTACCTTAGAGGTGTTTCTTCTTCCATGGGATGAGGGCACTTAAAAGTTGTTCTCCCAGCTTTCCCTTCTACTCAGCCTATTTCTTCTTTTTCCCTCTTCAGACAATTCCCTGGACCATTTTGCAAATGCAGCATAAGAAATAACTGCTAACAATGACCAAAGTCTTGCCCTGCCTTTCTTCTGTGAGGCATGTCAGAAGTTCCCGGAGAAATGTTGAAAGTAAAATGAGAAGCTGACATTCAGAAGTCTGTAGTCCAACAAGCTGTTATTTAAGTCTTTTCCCCCTCTTTTTAATTAGCTGAAGTCCTATATATTACTTTTGTCTGTAAGCAGGTATTTAACGTTAAGAAAAATTATTAATGTGATTATACTCTGTCCTTGACATCGTTCCTAGGTGAAGTAATGGAAAGGCTGATGCAGGTGTCTACTGATACAGAAAGAAGGAGAGAGGTGTAACACATGCCCATCAATATTCATTTATCTGTACATTCATCTTTATTACATTAAAACTTTGGCTGACGAAAGCTAATACTGTTACTGTAAGATATACAGAATTCTCTAAAGCTTGACATGGTACCGTCTATCATTTTTATTTAAAAAAAATGATGCAAGATCAATCTGGCATTCTAACTGGATTAGAAATTGGCAAATGAAAGGAAGTCAATGCCCCTGTAAACAAGGCACATTTTCTATTGGGATCTTGTTCGAATCAGTTCTTCGCTGTGTATTGTGTAACATTTTAATCAATAAGCTGGTAGAAATAAAATTACTTGACCTGTGGTAATGAACAACATGGGTTATTCTTACAGAAAAAAACATGAGTGATAAACTGGATGTAAGCAAGTCAAATATTTACATACAGTGCATGATTTTTCAGGGAACAAGCAAAGGACATCTTCTGAAGTTGAACTTCCAATTCAGTCATTTGGAAAAACTAATATCCTCAGTCTAAGTTATTTTGTGGTCAATTTGTACCATCAATTCATAGTTGAAATAGTTTTGGTTGGCTTTGTTTGTAGGTTTGGGTAATTGCTGGGGATGGGTTGAGTTTATGGGGACAGATAGTTGAAGAGCTGTAAAATCTCAAAAAACATTCTGTGTGAGAGATGAATTCTGAAGTTGAACCTTCTAATATATTCCATACCCCACAGCATGTCATGCCCAGGGAGGTAACTGGGAGTTACCTGGAAGGGCACGGTCTCTCTTCAGGGGGGTGAAACTCGTTCGGTGGTGGTATTGTATTCTCTTCCCTTGTTATTTTCTCTTATCATTATTATCATTGGAGGCAGCAGTAGTGATTTGTGTTATACCTTAGTTACTGAGCTGTTCTTATCTCAACCCGTGGGAGTTACATTCTCTCGATTCTCCTCCCCATCCCTCTGGGAGCTGGGGTCAGGGGGGAAGGAAAGAAAGAGGGAGAAAAGGGGCAGGGGGGGAAGTGAGTGGATGAGCTGTATGGCTCAGTTTGACGTGCTGTGGTATGGAATACCTCTTTGGCTAGCTTGGGTCAGGTGTCCTGTCTCTGCTTCCTCCTGGCCTCCCCTCGTCCCTGGCAGAGCATGAGGCTAACAAAGTCCTTAGTCAGGGTAAGCATGACTTATCAACAACTAAAAACATCGGTGTTATCAGCTCTGTTCCCAGGCTGAAAGTCAAAACGCAGCTCTGCACCAGCTACTAAGAAGGAGAAAAACTGACTGCTACTGCTGAACCCAGGACAGATGGGAATAGTGAGTTTTCCTGTCTTTCAGGGTGGTTGTAAATATAAATGTCCTAAAATGTTTCACATGCAGTGATGTTAGAACAGTGTAAGCCATATTGTCTTCCAGTAATGTTTCATATGAAAAACATTTTCAGATACTTCCCTGGTTGCTTTTTGAAGCCTAGATAATAATTACATCCTCCCAGATTTGGTTGGGTTTTTTTTATTTGATGTCTTTAAGAAGAGAGTTGGCAAGCAGATAAAACAGCAACTGAAATATTCTGCAAGAGTACTTAGCTGCAGATTTAATGGTCACCAGTACATGTAAATGTGCAGAAAAATTCCACTACAGTGTAAATATGCACTCAATATAATTAATTAAATTTCAATTAAAATAATAGGCTGGTGTCATGCAAAATATAGAAAAAGGGGTTTGGAATCTTGAAGGTAGTGGGGCTGAAAAATCATAAGCAATAGTAGAAACTTAAAATTACTGAGAAAGCTATTTTCCCTCATTTCCTAACTTTTGTCCCTGTGCATCTGTTTTGCTATGATCTTATGTGTAGGACACAACTGAAAAGGAACATGCATATTACGTAAATGAATCACAAAAGTGCCTTGAACATATGAGAGCCTAATTACTACAAGCAACTCCTCACTGTAAAAAGCTGTGCTCCCTATTCAAACCACATGTACTTAATAACCATATCTGAGCTAGTGTAGACCTTGTGAAGAGAGCAGGAGTGCAATTGTGTGCTGTATGCCCACATACACTCAACTGAAACAACGAAGTGTGGCTAAACCATACTTGTCACCTGGCCCATCTTGTTGTCTTAGTGCACACAAAAATCCTTAAATATCTTGGTTTATTGTGAGGCTAAATTAAAGTAACCGTAGCCTTTTTATTAAGGTTGTTTTGGCTTGGTTATTTAACGCTTTCTGTAGCCCAGTGAGGAACTTGCAAAACATTTTCACTGGGTTCCTGGCAAATGCATTTGGTGGAACAGTGCAAGATAGAACAACTCTAGAGCACTGGAGCAGCTATTATTTCTGATAGCATTTAAAAACTTAAAGGAAAAGGTAAGAAACCAAAACGGGAATTAAGAACCACCAATTATCTAATGTTTGCTGAAGTAATATGGTTTAAATATATGCCTCAAGAAGGAATGTATACTAGCTGATGCAAAATGTACTCACTAACACAGTGGTAAATGCTGTAGACTTGCGCTTCTAAGCACATGAAGCTTGACTCAGTAAGGCCTGAAGCTACTCCCGGAAAGACATAAGCAAACCGAGTGCTCTTTTCCCTCAAGATCCATCAAAGGATGAGTCATCTGTTGCAAACAGAGTAATCATCAGGCTATTCTGCTTTTCTGCTGACTATTACTATTAGAACAAAGCCTTGGGTAAAAAAAAAAGGGGGGGAGGGAAAAAAAAATGATGCGCCTTTGATCTCATTCATGGGACTGAGGGTGGTTTATGCTTTCAAGTTCTGCCACTGTGACTGTTTCAGTCATAAGGTGGAAAATACTGTGCCACTACCAGGCATAGCTCCAATGGCAAAACCCCTTGGTCGAGATGCAGTTAAGACTGTGTGAAAGCAGCTCCCTCTCAGATGATGTGCTGTATCCCATCCAAAACACTGGTGTAAGCTCCAGGGCAAGGAAATGCTTTCCTTTCCCTCCATGCAGCCTTCTCTCTTTAAAGCTGTAGTCTCTCAAGCATGGATATGCTTTATTTCAGATGACAGCTTTAATAAAGTGATCAAGAGTGAAATGATTAGTTTTCACTCAGACAATACCAAAGATAAAGTGTGTGAGAAGTGGGGATGAAGACCCTCCACCAACACAGTCTCCATGCAAAATAAACATCCCTGAGTGATTACATGAAGCCAGAGTGTAAACAGCCTCAAGAAACATCTGCAAAACCATTCTTTTCAAAAAAGCTTCATCTGACAGAAAAGCCACTGTTCATAACGGGGGTCCCCCCCACTCCCCAGACCCTTATCCACAAGAAATTCTCCTGCCTAACAGACAAAGGGGGGAATTCATAAGAACAGTCTTGGGATAGTATTTATTTTACAGAAGGAGAGAAATGCTAAGAAACACTTAGGATTTTTAACATGATGTACTTCATAAGGTCAGATATTAAAAGTAATACCATCAAGTTTTCAAATAAAAATTGCATTGTTATGAATGAAGATATTTCCGGATACTGTCACAGAACAGGGCTTAGAAAATCTTCTACAATTGCAGATGAATTTTCAAATCCTGTAAACAGATCGATAACCAAGATTAGTATTTCTTTTTAACATACATTTAGGAGGGCTTTAGCATTGTGCTTAAACCATTTGCATTTAATTTTGCAGTATACATTTAAAAAAATAGAAGTAGGTGAAGGTAATGAGGTGAATGTACTTCTGAAAATGGTATTTATTCAGTTTCTATACTTTAACTGTTGTTTAATGCCTTATTCCTGGTATCTGTATCTGGTATTGTAGACATTGAGATAATCCTCACTTTTACAAAAATAAACCCTACAGAAAATGATAATATACCAGAACATTTTCCAGTCTGGTTTCTGAGTGACAGTTGTGGGCTGTTTCTTTGTTAAGTTATAATTTCTTTCTTCCTCAACAAGATTGTGTCTTTTTGCTTTCGTATTATAATCTTTTGGGTAGAAGGAGAGAGATCTAAAATTGTTGTGCTGATCCTTTGCTCTGCTGTTCTAGATAGGATAGCAAGAATACCATCACCACTGAGTGATTGAGTACCATCTCCCTAAGTCTGTGTGCTCCCTTCCATCAAATGAAATAATTCTCCCTTCCTTAGGTTTTGCACAGTTGATTCCACTGCCTTCTTAATATGTTCTTAGCTATCGGAATGTAGAATTTGACATGTCATTCAGATTCAAAGCTGTCTGCTTGGGGGAAGGTATAAGATCTTTAAAGGGGCAAACATAATTTTACCTTAATGACATCACATGCACATTTCTAAAATAAATTATTGGTTACATTGGCAGTTAACAAAGACCTTACTGTGATTTCTTTTACGTACAGTACAGGTTATCATCAAACCCTTACCAATAATGTAAACTAAATATACAGTGATATGAAAGTTTGCATACATGTAGGGAAACATTGTAGTGGCCTGAAGCTTGGATTTCTCCCCAAGCACTAACTTTCACTGAAGCTTAATTAGTGAACTTCATGTCCAAAATACTTTCTTGTTTTTCAGTCTGCGCTGTTGTTATCTTGGCAGCATGATTTATTTCAGCCCTTGAAATGCTATAAGCAGAAGGATGCAACTCTGCAAGTTCCAAAGCAGTTCTCATTTTCATCTAACCTAGTGATCATGGAAAATAGCTGATTGAGTTGTATAGTTTAGCAGGTTAGTCAGTCAGTGGTTATTCTTAGAGGCAGGAGGGATGCCAAAAAGTCCATGGAAGCATTGTAATGCCTCTTACTTTGTATTAAGAACAATCGAGAGTCAGCACCACTCTCTAACTTGGGCAGCATTTGTCTGTGAGCTGCCAGAGAGATCTGAAGACTCTCTCCTGAGAAAATGTGCTTGTTTGCATCGGCTTTCTTTCTTTCTTGCACTTTGCTTCAGAAACAAGATGCTTTCAAAATATAAGAATTCGACTTAAGAAGTATTTTGTTAGACATAGTGCAGACCTTAAAAGAGTTTTCAGCAAGTTAAATTTTTCCTTTTATTCTATTCCGGACAAAAGTAAGGAAGAAAAAGCAAGCTCCCTCCTTGCAGGATTGTCCTGTGCACTAAGGACAAGTTGTGAGAGACAAATCTGGAAAGCTTTAAAGTACTTTCTGTTTTTATAAAAAATCCACGTCTGTGCAGAAAACCAAAATGAAACATAGCTGGCACTCCTGGCTGGCTATAGTAAGTGTATGCTTTGCGAATTAACACAACCGTACCTGAGGTGAAAACAAAATGTGGTATTTAATTGATCCTTAGATAGATAGTTGCATTATTTTCTCTCTCCACCCCTTGCCTCAGCTGCACAAGGACTTTCCCTAATTGTTTTCCTTTATAAGACACAGGCAAACACTAAATGGCATTGAAATGTGAAGCTATAGTATTGTAAGGGTGAATGTAAGTTAGGATAACTAAAGAAATGTGGGTTGGCTGCTATATAATTTATCATTAAATACTGCAATTTTTCTTTTAGTATTTATCTGTCATGCACAAAAAGGTAGCTTGGAGTCTTTCACTACTGATTTCCTCTTTCTGTTTACGGGTGGCTCTTGGCAACTTGTTTCGTACCATTTGATACAATTTCTGCTGATTATAGGTACTCAAATATTTTGATGATGCTAAGCAGCCAAATGATGTAGTGGAAGAGAGGCAGTGGGATATTCTTTTAAATACATACGTATTAAGGGCTTGAAAGCACACCTCAAATGGTTGTACTTCTCAGTCCCATCCTGACCACAGAGAGAGCTCTGTCCGAGGCACAAGGGTAGAGTGAAGAGAATTTCAATGAAGACAATAAAGAAAACAGCTCTTATTGCCTTTCTAGTCAGAGGGAGTCATAAAGTAATCGTGCCTGGGACAGAGATAGGGTCTTAAGCATATCCTTTCTGCAGGGAATGTCATCCAAGGACACCTATGTTGGGCACTAGAGGTCTGTACAAACTGCTGGTGACTTACTCAAAAATGGCAGGCAGCGTAGGTACCTAAACTGAGGAGTCCTGAAAGACACAGTCTATTATCTTCAGTGGCACCACACTAACATTAGCTGTGTTGCCTCTTCATCAAAGTTGGGGTCTATCGTATTTCACAGACCCTGGCTAGGTCAACGTAGTATCTAAAAGTCCTGTGCAAACATTTCTTGTTGGCTTAGTACTATCTTGTGGATCTCTTCACCACACCTCATTGTTTGAAGCAGACAGCCTTATCTCTCAGTCAAAGCCTCTGAACATAAATCAGTGTTGGCATTTCATTTCCCCTACCCCCGCTACCAAAAAAACCCCAACACTTGCTTACATGGCTCCTCATATGGGAGGCATTAATTTAGCCCAGGGTAAGCAGTGGTGTTCCTGATATTTCCCACCCAACAGTTTGAAAGCCTGTGAAAGCAGCCACTAAGATGATGAAGAAAGGGAGTATCACTGAACTGAGAAAACCGAGTTGACAAGTTATAGAAATAATGCTGCCTGAGGTTGAGCCATTAATGAGCAAAAGAAAACAAACCTCATCTAGAAGATGACCACCTGTCACTTTGAATGTTATGCTATGAATATTTAAATGAAAATGTGAAAAAAAGACATACCATTTTTCTCTTTTTGCAAACCAGAAACTCATAAATCATGCTGTAGATAAACTGTGTTAAAAGATGACATGGTTTTAGAGAAGGTGTTGTGTTGCAACTTTGAAAGAGAAAACAAGTGCAATTGGTACAGATCTTTGGGGACAGCAAAGGAACCCCAGGACAATGAGAAGAGCAGCAGTCTCACAAGCTTAATTTTGATTATTTTCCATAAAGTGGGAGAAGAAAGAAGGCATGCTGTTGCTTACTGCTCTAGGGAAGCTTTTCTTGCCCCAGTTCCTTCCTTCCCCTTTATATGTCTGGCTAGAAATTAATTAACATGACTAACATTAGGCGACCATCTCTGCCTCTCAAAAAATAAAAAATGAAAACATAAAACAAAGACATCTCTGACACTATACTGAACAATTTTGGCAGCTGAAGCTGTGTTTAATCTATAAACAGGTTAGTAATATTTAATACTTCAATTTGTATGCTGGGAGATTTTCTTTTGTTCCTAACAATTCTATATTTAAGATTACCAGGGCTTCAGGCAGAACTGTTTGGGTAGTAAAGTGATAAACTGACACCAGAATACAGAGCAGAAAAAAACCCATTACGCTAACAGCAGCCAACAGCAGTTAATGGTTTTCAGCTGTTGCAGATCTAATTGATCTTGTTGCTATAACAGAAAGCAGTTCTCTGTGATTCATAGGCTTTCTTACTGGAACATATTCTATTCCCTTAGTGTTTTTAAGCCTCACTAACTCTGGTTTTTCCCTTTTCTTAAATGCCATTGCTAACAACACATTCTATTTAAAGCTAATATTAGTCAAATAAAAATTCTGTTAGTTTGCTGAGCCTTAAATTTTCTCTCTTCATTAAAAAGAAAGGCCAAACTACTTAAATTCCATTGTGCATTTCTTATGCTTACTAATCCCTTCTTTAAAGTGTCACATCCAGCGCTCATTATTCCTAATTTATACATAACTTGAAATCCATATCTGTCATGAATGTATCAGATATGACTAAAATGATGTCAACATTTGCCATCAACTGCAGTCTGATGCCAAAACATCTTCTCAGTTCTGCATGTGGAACTTCCCTTGATGTCAACAGGATCCAGTGCATTTTCTACAGGACATGGTTTGGCTGGTACAACTGATATCATAGAATCATAGAAGAGGTAGGGTTGGAAGGTCCTTAAGATCATCAAGTTCCAGTCCCGCTGCCGTGGGCAGGGACACCACACACTAAACCATGTCACCCAAGGCTCCCTCCAACCTGACCTTGATCACTGCCTGGGATGGAGCATTCACAACTTCCTTGGGGAACCCATTCCAGTGCCTCACCACCCTTACAGTAAAAAATTTCTTCCTTATATCTAACCTAAACTTCCCTGTTTAAGTTTTAACCCACTCCCCTTTGTCCTGTTGTTACAGTCCCTAATGATGAGACCCTCCCCAGCATCCTTATAGGCCCCCTTCAGATACTGGAAGGCTGCTGTGAGGTCTCCACACAGCCTTCTCCAGGCTGAACAGCCCCAGCTCTCTCAGCCTGTCTTCATATGGGAGATGCTCCAGTCCCCTGATCCTCCTCGTGGCCCTTCTCTGGACTTGCTCTAACAGTTCCATGTCCTTCCTACATTGAGGACACCAGAACTGCACACAGCACTCCAATTGAGGTCTCACAAGAGCAGAGCAGAAGGGAAGGATCACCTCCTTCGACCTGCTGGTCACGCTCCTTTGGATGCAGCCCAGGATATGGTTGGCTTTCCGGGCTGTGAGCGCACACTGAAGCCAGCTCATGTTCATTTTTTCATCAACCAACACCCCCGAGTCCTTCTCTGCAGGGCTGCTCTGAATCTCTTCTCTGCGCAACCTGTAGCTATGCCTGGGATTGCTCCTACCCAGCTGTAGGACCTTCCACTTGGCATGGTTAAACTTCTTAAGGTTGGCATCAGCCCACCTCACAAGCGTGTCAAGGTCCCTCTGGATGGCATCCCTTCCCTCCAGCGTATCAACCGAACCACACACCTTGGAGTCATTGGCAAACTTTCTGAGGGCACACTCAATCCCACTGTCCATGTCAGCGATGAAGTTGTTAAACAAGACCGGTCCCAACACCAGTCCCTGAGGGACACCACTTGTTACTGGTCTCCAGCTGGACATTGAGCCATTGACCACAACTCTTTGCATGCAGCCATCCAGCCAGTTCTTTATCCATCGAGTGGTCCATCTATCAAATTGTTGTCTCTCCAATTTAGAGACAAGGATGCCATGTAGGACAGTGTCGAAAGCTTTGCACAAGCCCAGATAGATGACGTCAACTGCTTTACCCTTGCCCATCAGTTCTGTAGCCCTATCATAGAAGGCCACCAGTTGGCCCTCTAAAGAATGACTTTGCCTACCAATTCTATGTGAAAAGAATCTTGGCTCTCAGCCTATGCTGTAGCTTCATTGCTCCCTATATTATTCAATTTAAATAATATTAAATAATATTACGAAACTTGAATCATCTTCCTCTAGGGAAAAAATACAGGTTTGTAGCTGTGTAACTGTTGGAAAGTTTATTTATACCTCCTGTTCATTCCCTTTAATTGTTGTAAAGGCATCCATTGCTGCAATGGGAGGCAAGGTAACATTTACAGATAGGAAAGAAATGGGGAAATTTTTCTTTCTTCCTTTCTTGTTTCTATCCCTGCACTGTTCTGATTTGTTGGGGTTTTTTTAAAGGTTGACACAGAATCCCCTGAGGTTTTTTAACATATGAGAGTAGATAACCTTGTTCTTTTGTTCACTCATCCCTGCCCTGTTCTGATTGCCTGAGGCTGTTTTCTGAATATTCCATTTCATATCCGTTTAACACTTTCTCCATTCTTCTTTCTGCCTTCATTCATCAGTTCAGAGTAATGTTACATCCAATGTATCAGCAGAAAGCATAACAAAGACCTTCGGACATAATCTCATCAATGCCTCATTGAAGGAAGTCACTAAGAACAAACCAAGGTTGTATAAATGCAGAGGAAAACCTCATTGCAGGAAAATTGGCAGGTTAAGATTTAGCATTTCTGTTGGTCCTTTTTCTTATCAGAGACGAGACACTTAAAAGATTCTGCTGCTTTCACCTATGATGAGAAGCCCTTCACTCCACTTGCTGCCCTCTGTGGAGTCCAGCACATTTCTCACCAAATCAGACATCGTCCTATAGGGAAGTATGGCACCATACTCCTCAGAGTAAATCTTGGGCTGTAAAAAGACTAAGAAACTCCAATACAAACAGTTCAACATCACAAAAAGTTTTCCACTTACTTGAAGAGCCATCTCCCTTTTTAAGCAAAAGAACAGCAGCATCTTGTCATCCTGGTTAAAGGAAAGGACTTTTAATGAAAAGTTTATAAAGGAGCATCTTGGCTTGTGTGAAGAATGAGCAAAGCCTCCGAAAATTAATTGACATGAAACACAAATGATTTCTGAAGTCAGTCCTAACTGTGGCTTAAGTACAGGTTTAAGAAATACTTTTTTTCTGAACAGAGTATTTTTTTCCATTTGGGTACTTTCACAGAGGTGTAAATTCAACAATTCCAGTGTAAGGCAAGATAGAGAAAAATGTACTTAAGAAAAGCAGTACAAATGTGCAGATGAAAATGCCCCATTTTCATGAACAATACACATGAATAATTAGGAAAAGCATGCATGCTTTAAAAATCAAGCTACTTTTACAGTCACATTTTACAGATGAGCTTAGGAAAGTAATGTGTTACATTACATTACATGAGAGTGGTGAGGCACTAGAACTGGTTTCCTAAAGAAGCTGTGGCTGCCCCATACCTGGAAGTGTTCAAGGGCAGGCTGGACGGGGCTTTGAGCAGCCTGGTCTGGTGGAAGGTGTCCCTGCCCGTGGCATGGAGGTTGAAACTAGGTGGTCTTTAAGGTCCCTTCCAACCCAAACCATTATATGATTCTATGATTTTAACTTTCAATATTAAACTTTATTGATAGTGTAAAAGTCTTCTGTTTCTGAGAAGGAAAACTGAAGTACATACTAGAAATCAACAATCAAATAATCAAATACACAAAAAGTCATCTTCTTTGGGTTTTGGAAAAAGCTCAGAAGACAGTAACAAAATTACACTTTCAAGGGACAAAAAAAAGTAAACTTACCCTGCAAATGACGGCAACAAATAAAGTGTACACTAGAAACCAAAACCATCTGGCAAATTAAGTGAAAATTAATGATTAAAGAAAATCTCACTGTGTTTGTAGTGTGTTTTCATCCATCTGTGCCCAATTATAAAAGAGTTGTCAAAGAAAGCAAGCCACTGGTGGCTAATTCCAAACTAATCCAGAAAGCTTGAAAACGTCCATCAGTGTTTCTCATACAGTTTCTAATCTTTGCAGGTTTCTGATAAGAGCAGCATTAAACTATGGTGTCATGAATCTTGGCTCTCATGTTTGAAACTAACAAAGATGTACTACCTGTGATCATTTTAGATTAAGGAAATACTATCTTTCAAAAGCACACTACAGATAGAATTTATAAAAGGAAAAAACTATGTTCAGATCCATTTCTGTCATATGCAGCCAACACAGCAATTGCAGTTAACAATATCTAGACTCTAAAACTGTTGGCTATGACCTGAGTAGATAGTGCTGAAGTGCTGTATTGTGCTGCCTGAGGAGGCGGTGTTGGAAAGGCGATACGCCTTGCACTGATTCTGTGTCATGTTGGGTTCACAGGGCTTTGGGGCCCAGGCACAGTAGTTAGGTTGTGAATTTGCAAATTTCCTGACACTTCATGTTACACATGTGCTGCAATTTCACACCCTTAGCTTGCTGCTCAACCACCTGCGTGGACTTGCTCAGCGTCCTGCAATTCACAGAGCAGCCGTACACTGTTCTCTGTTTCAAGGGGAAGGAGCCTGTGATTCCTTTCCCGTTTGTTTAGGCCCTAAGATTATTTTTAAGGGCTAGCTGTGACTGCTAAGCTGTTGGGACTTCTGATTACACTTGCTCCACAGCTGAGCACATGATGACATAGTGATGAGTAGAACTAGTGGATAGCGTTCCTATAGGGTTGGGTATCCTTTGGTCTTTCTCTAGAGAAAGCAAAAAGAGGTACATCCAAAAAGCAATTTCAGAGAGCAGGTGTCTAAATTAATTATTCTCTTGAGGTCCTTAACCACTAATTGAAAAGGAAAACTAGTCCCATGCACTAAAGTTAACTTCACGAAACTCTTCCATAATGCGATTTAGACCCAACAGTAGTTGCACACCGGAAGAATTAGTGAGGAGTAAGCATGGAAAAGAACAAGTTAATTCCCTTTGTGTTCTTTATTTCCAGATGAGGATTTGTTGTCAGAGAAGTGGGTGACAGAAGAACAGCATGTAGCAACATTAACTCTCTTCTTTATGTGATTCTTAGTACATGCTACTAAGGCATGAGCTTGCTTTAGGAGGGGTTATTTTTTTTAGTTAGTCTGGTAAAGGGTCACACTTCTACCCTGGCATCTTGCTTACAAAAGATTTAGGACAGAAGTTTGAAATTATGATCGGGGAAAAAAAGGCAAAAAGTATTGGGAGAGGCATCATTTTTCTCCAACACTATACTGTTCACAGTTCACCTCCTAGTATTGTCTCTGAAGGCTGGGCATTTTATTAATTCTCACAGTCTTTGTACAAGTCCTTGCTGCTGGGATTCTTCTGGCATGGTGTATATTAGAACTCAGCCAGACTTGAAAAACTGATATATATGAAACATTTACAGTTGTAAAACTTAAAGCTCAGTGACATCTGCTTTCTCAAATGGGCCGTTATGAAGCTGTTCTGCCCACCCCCTTTAAATAATGCAGTTGAATTAACTCCTTACAGTCTTCTGACAGCAGACAACATAAATCAATATTATCAGCTAGCTGTGTAATCATAACATTTACAGACCTCTCAATATCCTTTACATCAAGTACATTAAAATTGTCTGCTCAAACGTAGGCTATAGTTTGACGTATAATTGGTTTTGGCTGCAGTTTAGTTTATACAGCCCTTGCAGCTCCTTGGTTGTGTTGGTAGAAGTATTTGTGCAGCCATGCAGTGAACCATATCAGGGACCTCAGCCAAGTTACAGGGAAAAAAAAGCCAACAAAATTTATTTTTGAGCTAGATCAGTGCTCTGTATTGGCAAAATGGAAGCAGCAACAAAAAAAGCAAGGAAAATTAGTGCCAGTATAACACTGAAGTGGAGGAATGTCAGGCCATGTTTTCAGTATAAACTTCCAGTGCAGCATTTAAATACTGGCATTCAACGGTAATTCAGCAATGCTATTTATTATTGTCAAAGTAGAAATTACCATCTTGACAAATTGATCCAGAATACAAAACTCATTTTTTGAACTTGGACTGTCTAACTCTTTGGTAAACATTATTATTGGGTTGGGGGGTAGTAAATTGATTACTGTGTTTCATAAGTGACTGATAATGCTATTTTAATATTGCAAATTAGATTCTGCTTCAAATGAAAAACCCAAACATAGCTATGAGGGCTTGATTATACCAGTGTATTCCCATTAACTTTAGTGATGCTGATTAGAGTGTAATTTAGGGCAAAATTTTGTCTGAAAAGTTGCAGTTTACTCCTTATATATGAAGCATTCATTATTCAATATCTTTTAATATTATCTATGCTGTCTATGACTCCATATAAGTATTTTATTTTCAAGCCCTATAGGGATTTGTGTTGAGCATCACATCTATTATTTCTGTAGATATATGCAGTAGTAAAAGAGGAAATTCCAGTGTGGTGGCTTAGAAGTTCCAATACCTGATTTCCTTTCCACTTTTTCCCTTCTGTAGAGAAGCCCCATTTTGAATGTTGTAGCTACATGTCCTGCATGTGCACATAAAAATTACCTGGAACATGTCACATGTAACATGATCTACATGAACTGAGTTTTGATCTCTCATAACCACGCTTAAAAAAAATTAGAAATTACTAATATTGAACTTACCTACTGTGCCATAAAATCTTGCTTGTATCTTGTCTGAAAGTTCAACAAGCAGCATGTGGCATGATGTTACATGTTGAGAAGCTTAACATGAGCCAGTAGTGTGCACTTGCAGCCCAGAAACCAACCATATACTGGACTGCATCAAAAGAAGCATGAGCAGGAAGTCAAAGGAGGAGATCCTGCTCTCGCCCTCACTTGGAGTACTATGTGCAGTTCTGGTGTCCTCAATGTAGGAAGGACATGGAGCTGTTGGAGCAAGTCCAGAGGAGGCCCATGAGGATGATCAGGGGGCTGGAGCATCTCCCATATGAAGACAGGCTGAGAGAGCTGGGGCTGTTCAGCCTGGAGAAGGCTGTGTGGAGACCTCACAGCAGCCTTCCAGTATCTGAAGGGGGCCTATAAGGATGCTGGGGAGGGTCTCATCATTAGGGACTGTAACAACAGGACAAAGGGGAGTGGGTTTCAACTTAAACAGGGAAGTTTAGGTTAGATATAAGGAAGAAATTCTTTACTGTAAGGGTGGTGAGGCACTGGAATGGGTTCCCCAAAGAAGTTGTGAATGCTCCATCCCAGGCAGTGATCAAGGTCAGGTTGGAGGGAGCCTTGGGTGAGATGGTTTAGTGTGTGGTGTCCCTGCCCATGGAAGGAGGGTTGGAACTTGGTGATATTAAGGTAATTTCTAACCCTAGCCGTTCTATGATTCTATTATTCTATATGAATAACATATCACAGCTGTTCTATTCCATTCCATTCATTCCATTCCATGCACTCATCATATGTTGCATAATGATGAGACCATTATTTACCTGAAATGCCAAGGGGTTTTCAGCACCAAAAACATTTTCAAAGACACAAATCAGACACAAATCAGGTTACAGGTGGAAAGAGTATTTTATTTATTTATAAATAAAGTTAGTTTAGCTTAGCTTAGTTTAGTTAATTTTGTTCTTGTTTAGATGGTATTTTCTTTTCCTAAATCTTGTGGAGCTGATGCCCACAAGCATTAACCCAATGCACACGCGTAGCCAGCAGCAGGCTGACACACCCTTCAGTTTAGCTTGGAAAAACCTCCCTTGCAGCCTGACAAAGGAAAGCCAGGGCAGGAGCCATGCTGTGGTGGGGCGAGAGCAGTGCAAGAACCCAGCCAGAATGGGCCAGAGGAGACCTGACAAGGCAGGGTGCTCCATGCAACAGAGGAGAAGCAGCAAGTCCCGGCGCCACACTGGGGCCACCCTGGGAGTGCAGAAGGCTTCCTCCCCACACGTGGGACACGAGGGCCAACTGCGTGGAGCACAAGCAGCTGCCTTTGGGCTACAATAGCCCAAAGGAGCCCCATGAAGGGGCTGTGCTCAGCTGCGGAGGAGGCAAAAAACCCCGGGGACACTTGCTAGTCCACCTGGGGGCAAAAAAGCCTTCCCTCCCTCCCAGCTGCAGGACACGAGGGGCCACCGTCATGGTGCATGAGCACCAGGTGATAACGCAGAGCACCAGGACCAGAGCAGCCCTGACAAGTGGTCACACTCAGTGCCCAGAGGAAGGCAAAAAACCCCCGGGGACTGGTGCCAGTCTGCCCCGGGGGGAAAGTTCCTTCCTGACCCCAGTGCTGGCGATCAGCTACTCCCTGAGCACGTGAGCGAGACCTGCTCCTGGTCCATGGGCTGGTTATGCCTCTGAGGGGACAAGGGGACACTGGCGCCGCCTTTTCTGTCTCCACACGGAGCCACCGCAGGGCTTCCAAGAGCAGCAAAGCGCCGCTGGCCTGATCTAGCCTGGGAGCAAGAACCCTTCCAGTGCCTGGCACTGGAGCTCCAAAGCACTGGGGGAGGGCACTAGACTTACACTGTTCTGGAGCACTGCGATGCTGCGCTGGCGGGTGCTGGCACTATGACACGGAGGTGTGCTGGCCCCCACAGCCCTGCCCACCGCAGCCCTGCTGCTGCTGCCCCTTCACCCTGCATGCCTTGGAGAAAGGCCTTTGGGGTGCTGGCCCTGAGGCAGTGCCTGTGCCCAGGAGGCCCAGGGGGATGGCCCTGCCCATGGCGGACACACACTGGGCACTGCTGCGGGGTGTCCCTGTAAATGAATCTGTATGTTCAGACTGCATCAATAACGGCTTTTATACCACGTGCAGTCATTTGACTGTGGCAGTCCCAGAGGTGAAAGAAAGGGGTTTTGGTTCCCTCCTCATGAGCTTTGCCGAAATGCAGAGAGCAGACAGGATTTCCTCACCATTCCCCACCAAGTGGTGTTTGTTACTATACTGCTTCTGGTGAGGTCTTCTTCTTGGAAGGAAGAAGAATTGAAGAAATCTCTTCTGCGCTTGTTACACAGGGTGTTTAGATATTTGCTTGTGTTTATTAACATTCATGAGTCTAGTTTGGGGGTTTTCCTCTTGTGTTACTACTTGAATGCAACACTTCACTGGCTGCTGCCTAATTGCATGTTCTTGATAGCTCAATACAGTGTTTTGATCCCAATTCGATTCAAACCACATGGACTGAGCAGGTTTTCCCTGCAGCACTCAGAAAAAACAAGTAACTGACTCAGTTGTGTAGAACAGTTTTAAATCACTCAACTAAGCATCACGTAAGGGTACTACTGTATAGAAGGCAGATACTTAGAGATTGGCAACAAATCCCCCCAGCACACATCTTCAGATCCTTGAAATGCAGAATGATGGCAGGTCTGTCTCCCATAGGCTAATTTGTTGAGAGGTCTATCAGGGGGGCAAAGGGAAAGTCACCAAATTTGTCACTGGAGGTGCTGGTATAGGCTGCAGAAGACGGCTCCTGCTGGGTTCTTACCTGAAATGAGGAAATTTTTGTGTCTGTTTGAACAAACTGTTTTTGGCCGAACATCGTTTTTCACATGCAATAGTAGAAAATGCTACTGCCTCTGCCCAGGTCTCGTAGAAGGTGAGCATAATCACCTCTTGGGAACAACAAGTGAAAAATAATATACACAAATCGAAACACACACTATCTATCTATAGCTATAGGTGTATCGTTTATACCTCTATATCTGTATCTGTACATCTATATCTACATCTCTATCTCCCTATCTCCTGGGTTAGTGCAAATAACTCCTTACATCACAGCAGTACTGGAAAGTGCAGTAGACGGTGTGTGCTGAGGACACCAGTTTGAAACAGCAGAGCTGCAGCCAAGGTTAAGGGAGACAAGCTGGAGTCAACTGCAGCAGTGATGCAGTTGCAAAAGCTTTCATAAGGGAAGGCAGGAAACAGGAGAAGCTGTGAAGGGACAGCTTGATGCCCTGGCTATTCTATGGTTCTAAAATAAAGTAATTCTGTCAGGTTTGGCATGGTATTTTCCCATTAGCCCAGAAACAGTCATTGCATTTCCAAAATAACTGTCACCTACATGATGTTACCAAGAGTACTGCTTGCTGTAAAGTAATTCCTTCTCCAAGCTGTTTCCTTTACAAAGCTGTATGGTAGGAAGAACTATTTACTATTTAATAATGAAATTCTCATCCATTTTAAAAATTGAGAAATCTGAAAAAAAACTTGTTTTTCCTTAAAATTATTACACATATGAAAAAGCTAATATTCTCTGAGGAAAGTCAATACCTGGAAACAGCAGCAAGACTTGGCATGGATTCTATGAGTTATCTGATTAGCTTATTCACATAGAAATATGTGTGTGTATATATTCTATTGATTCTAGGATTATATAGTTTATATACATATATATATATACATGAAGAGTTTTATCTTGCATTTCTTTTTCTTTACTGGGGGAGGGAAGCTAGAACAGATTAGTGGTTCCTGAAATATAAATAAGAAATTGCTGAAGCAGTCATGGTAAAATCAAGCCATAGGCAAACTTGCATCTTGTTCAGTAACATGATATTCTAGTTATAAGCCTGTTTAATATCTTTTAAGTCACCCTTGGGCAGGGCCCCACTGTAAACAAGCTGTCAAGTTTGACTTGGAACAACCTTTTAAAAATAATACTAATAAATAAAACGTTCTGTCTTCACACATTTTGCTGCCAGGGATTCTTCATTTCTAAACTGAAGTGTGTAACGATTTGTAAAGGTTTTGTGTATTAACTGGAATCTCTTTCTTTTTACATAAATACAAATTCTTCATTTTCCAATTGCTTAATATTTTAAAATTAAAGCTTCAGGTTTGTTTTATAATTATATACTGTCATTTTAATAAAAGCTTTTATTGAAATCAGCTCTGTCTGTTAGATTGTCTGGCAGTGCTATGTAAATCAATAATAGTAATGTTAGGTAATAATAGAAGAGGAATATGAGTCTCAGATTATTGAAAGCTGAAGTAAAAAGCTGCACAAAGGAAATAATTTGGTGTATACAGCAAAATCTATAGATTCAACAAAAACCTTTGAGATGTGTAGCCTTGAATTGCTTCTATGATACTCTATCTACAAACTGTTTATCTAAATATATACTTTAGTTCTTCTCTTTGCTACTCTCTGATCTCCTTGTAGCTCCTCACTCTTCCCTGCTACGTCTTATTTGCTCCAGCATTTGTTGCCCTGTGGCTGTACAGGAAGTTTGGGATCTCTCCAGATTCCTTGCAGTATTATGTGGAAGATCCTGTGAAGAGGAATCTGTAGTAAGGAGGTCAAAAATAAAGGGCTTTTGGAGCTAAGTGGTAGCACTACATTGTTTCCCTAAAAAGACAAATGAAGTATCTCATGTTCTGTTTTCATGAGTGGCCAAATCTTGCCTCCACTCATGGGTACTTCCAAGCAAACAGAGGTCTACCTGTCCTCTTTCCATTTTTAGGAACTCCAGTCATAGATGAAACAGGAATTCTGAATGTGGCAATTAACCAGAGCTGACTCTGAATTAAAAACATGTTTTCTGAACAGCAAGCCCAAAGAATGTATTCAATAAGACAAATTTGTGAACAACCTGAGACTGTTGGTGCAGCACTTGAGAGGAAGCACATTTGCTAGACTGCAGAAGAGACATTATTTCACTCCATTATTCGATGTTTGGTTTGTTATTGATTTGGTCTTGCTACAACTCCTGACCTTTTTTCCTAAACTCTGCTACTCTTTAGCTTCATTATATGTTTCCCCTTTGAAGAACATGTATGCATGTGTACACAATGTTGACAAATCAAGTGTCGTTGGAACTCTTCTTGTGTGTGTGCATGCACATGCAGTGCTTTCGGACATATGCACACATGTTAAAAACTCAGCCTTTGTTTAACAAGAATTCCTATGGGTTTGTAGAAAACCAAAAGAACATGTTCCAAAAATTTAGTTATGAAGTTAAATAAATAGAATTTTGAATATATGTTTTTATCTTTTTTATTTTATCATTTAATTTGATAGTAGAAGTTGGCAGTGCTGGGTTGAACATTGTGTGCTGAAGACTTATACAAAGTGAGAATAAAAAGTGCATTTTAAAACCCATGGAACAACCAGATATGTTTCTCTCAGTAGCATAGATGACACTGTGTCGTGGTTTAAACTCAACCACACAGCTCGTTCACTCACTCCCCTCCCTTCTTTCCCTCCCTCTGCTCCCAGAGGGATGGAGAGGAGAATCGAAAAGAATGCAACTCCCACGGGTTGAGATAAGAACAGTTTAGTAACTAAGGTATAACACAAATCACTACTGCTACCACCAGTAATAATAATGGTAAAGGAAATAACAAGAGGAAAGAATACAACACCTCAGCACCAGCCAACCAATAACTCACCCCACTCCCCACAGCTGAGCACCGACCAATACCTCGTCCAACCCTGCAGTTCCAGCCCTTCTGGGTCACTCTCCGTTACATGCTGGGCATGACGTGCTGTGGTATGGAATACCTCTTTGGTCAGTTTGGGTCAGGTGTCCTGTCTCTGCTTCCTCCCAGCCTCCCCTCCTCCCTGGCAGAGCATGAGGCTCAGAAAGTCCCTGGCCAGACCAAACATTTGAGCAGCAACTAAAAACATCGGCATTATCAACACTGTTCCCAGGCCAAAAAATCAAAACACAGTGCTGCACCAGCTACTAAGAAGGAGAAGAATAATTGCTATTGCTAAACCCAGGACACACTGCTGTCAAAACCAATGAAAACTAGAAGAATTCAGTGAGTTCTGTGTTGCTGTCACTTCACATAAATATTACTGGCCCCATAAAGTGTTATTTCTTACTAGGTCACAAAAGACCATGGTAGCGTGTAAGATACTCTACGTATGAATGGTACAATGACTACAGAGTAGTTTCAATGAAAGACCTTTCAATCCTGCTGCTGGAAGTTCAAAATCATTTCTTCAGTAGTAGCTGGAGGTTCTTTAATGAACACTGTTTCCAAGCTTTCACTGGTTCATTTTGGGACATACATAAATTCCAGTTCAGAATTAATTTTCTCTGCTGTGTTTCTCTGCATGCTGGATGCAAATGCCATATTGATGTTGAGTATTGCAGTGTTTCTGAAAGATGGTCAGCACATGGGCTGTGCTTTGTGCATGCATTGTATGTCTGACAGTGAGATTTTTGTGACTGTAGAACCATGAGAAAAATTTCATTTACAATGCACGTTTAACTGCCTCACTTTCATTCTCATCTCTATTCATTTTTATTTGGACTCAGTGTTATATGGAAGTATGTAGAATGGAAACAGTTATTTTGCCCTGCACCAGGTGCATTTTGGTAAAAGAAAAACCCAACCCTAAAATGCTGTTGTCTTATTTTGTGTTACTCAGTGGTTTAAGAGCCAATACATTGTGAACCTTTAAAAGCTTAATCAACAGAGCTGAAAACTCTGTTTTTTTGGTATTGCAAGACATTCTTTTCAATTCATGTTAGGTTCTGAGTTATTGGATGTTAAAACTGTAATACCATGACATAGGGAATATATTTTAATAATTTTCATAGGTTATTGAAATATATTCATTATAATTTTATTCTCCCTTTAAGGCCTATAAAGTTGAACTCATGATAATAAAATCAAGTTCCCTTACATGTAGATATATGAGAAATATAATCAATAAAAAAGTAAATCTCTGTAACACAGATCTAAAATAGATTGTCTGCAAAATATGTGCTGTAAATATGATAAATGGTCGTGCAAAACAGAGGTATTATGAGCACTCCCTTGGGATGATCTACATTAAAGGCAATATCTCTGAGCTCATATATAGTAAAACCTTGGCTGTGCAATTCGTTAGGGTGAGTGTATCAATTTATAGCCACTAGGGTATGTCACAGTCACGTATGTGTATTCAACTTCTGTTATATAACTGACAAACTTAATTTTCGTTCAAGGTCTGTTCTATCTTTAGCCTTCACCACAGCTGCATCAAGCTTATTAAGCATTTGTTTTACTTTGTTTTCCGTGAAAATCACAGGTGTTGCAACACCTCCATGTTTTGGATATAGAATTTGATTTCCAGTTGGAAATGAGTTCTTGTTTTTTGAGGAACATTTTCTTTAGTTTACTTGCTTAATCTTCAGTTAATCTTTGTTCAGTTGGTTAATGGCACCGCACTGGAATTTGACATTAACTGTAGGGTTGCAAATGACCATATTTGATTTCTAGGCAATTGCTTCAAGATTTTGATTTTTTGCATTCTGAAGTGCTCTTTCCACAACCTTACCTCTGGCTTCAGCATTTGACATGAAGTCTGACTTCAGTGCTTATGATCTTAAGAGTACGTATTAATAAACCATACATCTTTGAAAAGAGCTATGGAATATATTCCCTGAGGGCCATTGATAACCTTGTGGTTCATAGTCCACAGATAATTTCAATCCTTCAAGATTTAATAGGTACTTTCATTCAAAGAGTTAGGTACTCAGGCTTCTGAATTCATATATATATATGCCTAAACAAGTGGTTATGCCTCAATATTTCTCCTCTATAGCTTAATTTATGTATGTTCCTGGATCCACTAGTGAGAATAGGTAGCTTTGTAGGACCTTTATGGCTGCTTCACTCTGTAGATTCATGGACCATTTTTATGGTGTATTTTATGGAGAGTAAGGGAATTCATATATGTCCCACCCAATGAAAGATGTTAGAAGAAGTTAAAAGGCAAGAGAAGAAAGTAACAGCAAATGAATGGCTAGGTTTTGAAGAAGCTAATTTCAGATGGAGGCTGAATGCGAAAAATCCTCAGTAGTGTAGAAGGTACAAGTGCTGATCAGAACTAAGCTTGAGCAGGATGGGAGAAACTTCACAAATGAAGACAAGTCTCAGAAAAACTAAGTTTCCTGAATCACTTGATAGCTTACACTTTGTAAGTAGGAGTGGAAATAGGAGAAGCTGATGGCTGATCTCAAGCCGAAGAGGCAGACATAGAAATGGAAAAAGGAATCTTAGCACTCTGGTGTAAAGAGAAAGAACAAGTTGTCAGGATAGACTGCAGAAAAGACAAAAGCGTGTAGGTAGCAGCAGAAAAGCAAGCAGAATGAAAGCTTTAATTTGGAGACAGCAGTCACGGGAGACTCAGAATAAGTGATGATACAAAGTTTTGCAAGATTGAGGAGGTAGAGCTGCATTAGATAAGGTAAATTTTGACAGGAGAAGGAGGCGGAGGTGGACGAAAAGACGTATAGTGGAGTGCCCTTCTAAAGGAGGCAGGAAAATTCAAAGCCTGCCTCTTTCCTGAGGTATAAAGGCATGGGAAAGGAATTACGAAAAAAGAGAAAATGGCACTTTATTTTGTTAGTTCAAGTGATGCTGCAACATCATCAAAGTTTGGTTTTGCTGCTTTAAGGAGGTGCAGGGTTAGTCTGTACATGACATCATTTCCTACAGTGGTAAAAATGGTGCACCCAGGTAGTTCTGCTTCACCAAGGGAGAATGGGAAAGCGGGGCTATGGACCTTGCTGACTTAACAGTGAATACTTTTACTAAAGCTATTTGATTTAAACCAGTTTCGTACTGTACTCATTGTTCAATCTACCTATGCTTTAATATTAAGGGTTAGTAAATAACTTATTTGAGTAAAAAATAAACTAGTGAAGTCATCACAATGAATAAATTAGCTGGTTTATTTGTGGGTTTTGCTCATTTGCCCAATGGTTTAAATGGGCATCCTTAGTTTAGTGTGCATGCTAGGTATACAGGTACAGAGTATAATAAGTGAAAAAAAGTGTTAGCAATCAAACAAAATTTATTTTATGATTTAACACTAATCAACCATTGCTAATGTGCTATAAAATACTACTTCAGGTAGATACTGATTTCCATTACTAAAGCTAATGGTCTTAGTTGCTTCATCTGCCTTATTCCAATATATTAAGCATGCAGACCCCATAATTTAATTATCACCTGTTAATATTAGTTCTAAATTCATTTTTGTGCTTTTGGGCTGCAGCTGCAATGATGAGCCAATTAAAAACCATTATCTTTCTGCTTAAAGCGTCACATTTGTAGTTATGCTCAATAGTACATGATTCTACAGGGACTTTCAAGATGGAATGTGCTGCCCTAATGCCTTAGGGATTAGCTAAACAAAAGAAAAAATGTAAAGAAAATTTTAAATATTTTCTCTCCTGCAGGATTTTAATTTTCAGATCTCTTCCTTTGCTGTACATCTTGGTTTTCCTCGAAGCTAATTTGCATAGCTGTAAAAGTGTAGCATGTAGCTGAATTACAAAAGAGACTCAAATGAGACCCTGGGTTTTCTTTAAATCCCAGAGGAGGAATTTGGTTCAAGAATGTACATAAGGTACTAATTGCAAGGATCGTGTTAGATAGCTACTATTTGAATGAGACTGCTGAACTAATAAAATGCAGCACATCATAACCTCAGAGATTTGATAATGAAAAAAAAGGAGCATTTAATTTACGTAGAAGTTCTCAAAGCAACTTGAAAGGACTATAGCCACACATTGTATCAGTTCCATTACATTGTTTATTAATGTGAAAGACTCCTTTTCTCTTAATCAGCTTACTGCTGACAAGGAATTTCAAGTGCAGGTGTTTCAAGTTGATCTAAATTTGTGCTTTTAAAAAGCATGACTGAAAAATGGCTGATGTAGACAATGCACCATAAAATTTGTTGCTGGAATAGATGCTTTTCACATAAAAACATATGTTTGTGTTTTGTGCATCAGTCTGTAATACTGTAGTGTAGGTATATAGTAATCTAGTGTCAGAACATATAACCTAGACTATTTGATCTACTGTAGCTGTATTGTGTTGAATAAACACAACAACAGGACTCTATTTCTAGTTTCCTCTACAGAAAAATCCTTTCTCCTGGAGTGCAACTGACCTTTTAGGAGCCTTGTTTGCCTGTGGTATAATGAGGGACTAATCTTTTCCCTCTCTTAATTTGCCTGGGGCACTGTTTTAGGGACTGGAACTTGACTCTTCCAGGACCAGTTCCTCAAGTGAATCAAACATCATGCCTTGGGCCACTGCAGAGTTTCCAGGCATCTGTATGGAAACATCCAGTTATTAGCCACTTGAAATTAACAGAAAGTGGAATTACTGTTGAACATACTCAGCCAGGTTTTAAATGAAGTTGGAGCTTTTTCAGTGGAACAGAAAGCTGCCAAAGAAAAAGCTAGCAGCAGCTGAATTCAGCAATAATTCCCCAGCTGATAACGTGTGCATGTTTGGGTGATAGTTTCCTTTGGTTTGGTTGCTTTCTGCTTATAATTTTTTCACTATTGTATTATGGACATGTGTTCTTTTGTCAGTGAGAGCTATTAGAAACAGAGCAGGAACCCTGCTGTGCCTTAAAATTAAAACCAGGCAAAAAAGCTCAGGCATAAGAAGAAAAAAAATGAGCACAGATAAGAAATAAATGTAAATTAAGTTATCAAGATTAACTAATTTTGACCACGAAAAGCAAATAAATACAGCTTAGGGTTCTTATAAATTTTTCTGCTTCTTTGAGTTGTTCTGGCCAATTGTAAACTGTGTAGTCTATTTTTCTCATTAAATGAGAGGTACAATATTTTTGTTGCCTCTCCATACATTCATTACTCTGTTTTACAGGTTTCATAGAGATCAAGAGTTCAGCAGAGCTCCTTATGAGCTTTTCTCATATCTTCTCCTCTACTCTTCTGCTTGTGGAGAAGGTCCACAGCATAAACTTGAGAGACTGAAATTCATTTGGCCAACATTCAATATCTGGCCAATCTGTGCACACACAGATACCCCTGCTCCAAATTATTTGGAAGAAAATGGGAAAAAGCTGAAAGGTGTAAGCTAGGTGGGTTGAGGAGTAGTTGGGAGTTGCTGACAGTATTGCATTGAAGCAGAGAGCAGTTGTGGAGGATGTCTGACAGGGCATTACATTATTGTGGCAACAGTTCTGGAGGACATAAGACATATCAGGAGCAGGAAAGTTTTCTTTATATCCACTGTTCACATAGTAACTTGGTTTGTTGGTAGTCCTTAAGTGTAAAAGATTCATTTAATGTAAATTGTAAACTGTAAAATAACATCTTGATAAGTTAGCTTCATTAAATTCAAGCTGCCTGAAGAGCCAGAGTAATTTTTTTATATAAGCAAGCAGAATACCATTAGCATTTTCATCAATCACTGTGTCAAGTGAATGTATTTTATGTCTTTATTAGTAAGTAGCCAAGACAGTTTGGCAAAACTGCAATGATTGCACTCGACCCTTGCAAATGCAAAATAATTTGCAGTTTAGGGTGAGCCTCTGCTGCTGTCAGTTCACAGTTTAATTCTTTATGGACAGGCATGTATTTGACATGATCCTGTAGTTTCCTTATTTGAGCAAAGTTGATCGTATTTTTCCAGTGTAAAAATTTGATCTCATTTCACCTAATATTTACATTTGGATTAACATTAAGAACTCTAGATTTTGTGGCATTTTTTACTGTATTTTTAATAATGGGATGACAGGCTTTTCCCATAAAGTTAAAATCTGAGTGTTTCCAGCAAACAATTTTAGAAGGAATTACATTGTTGTTGAACTAAATTATTGAGTGCTTATCTTCTCCTATTGTGTTTATATTAAAGTGCGTACAGACAGCACAACAGTTCGAACAACTCTCGTAGGGCCATGTCTCTTGAGAAGTTACTTAGGCTGCCTTGAATCTTCTACATGAGGAGGCAATTCTCTAATGGTCTCTGAATTTGAACATTGACCAACTGATGACTTTTAAACATGTGATATTAACTCTTCACAACTTTAAATACTTAGTAGTTTCAGTTAACATCACAGAAATGCTCATTTGTTAAATCTTTATTTAACCTTAATATTACAGGAGGTTGCGAAGTTTCTTTCTCCCTTCCATATTTTAACTCATAACTGAGCAAAATAGTCCATTTAACAATTGTGTGAAACTATTTCTATCTTGAGATACCGTATTTTCTCTGGAAGAACTTTTATATAGCAGAAACAGAAAATCACGAAAACCTACGTTAGTGAGACAAATAGGAATAGGACTGGAAATCAGCATTCATCAAGTTTTAGCTGGCTGTAGTTTGCTTAGCTTGAATTATGAAAAACAGTAAGCAGACATGCTGTAATTGTTTAGGCAAGAGGAGATTGAGGATAATGATTTAGTATGAAATTACCATTTATCATATATCATTCTGGGAAAGTTTCTTTTTTCTCTCACTTTTGGATTTTTTAGAGGCTTTATTTAGCAAGCAATTAATTAATTAGAGAATAAATACGCAGAGGTCATTGTCCTAGCTATTAGCATCCTGCCTTTTACAGGTTAAGATGACTTCTCTTTTGTGATCATAATTTTCCCTGAGATAGGCTGGCTGTTTCAAAGAAGATAACAAATTTAAAAGCCAAATGTGCCCAGTAGATGCAGAGCACTTCCAAGTCGTATGCATTAGACGTAGATAGCTTGTGACACCAAATGTGATCTTGAACTGTGTGACTGTAATTCTGCTGTGGGTACTGAAAGTACGATTGAGCAATTGTGCCTCATTAAGGTTTTACAAATGGCTATTTTGAAGAACAAATATAGTTCAGAATGGAAAAGGGTGTTTAAAATAAATTTAGCCTCTGTACATGCTGAGGTGCCTGTGGTGCTTTCATCTGCAAACAGCTGTTTAAAAACATGAGGGCTTTCAGCTAAGCTAATAGAAACATTGAATTTTAAGGAACTTCAGAGATTTTGGACTTGGTAGTGCTGGGGTAACGGTTGTACTTGATGATCTTAAAGGTCTTTTCCAAGCTGGTTGATTCTGTGATTCTATCACCAAATCCAGTCCTCTGCCGTGGCATGCAACATTATACAGTCTTTTTCACAGACTAGTTAGGTTTTACCTATTAGATTTTCCTTCCCCAATCTCTGCTTTGGAAGGTTGTTTTAGGACAACACTCCTGTAATAATGATTACAAACCTTCTTTAAGTTTCCATCCTTAATTCATCCCTTAATTTATTTCATGACCAGTTTCTGCCCATTTGTTCTAAAACCAATTTTCTCTCAGAGATTTGACAAATGTCTTGCCCCTACTGTATTTGGTGCAAGCAGTCATCTTTCCTCCATGCTTCATTTTTCAGCATAAAAAACCCAAGTCACCTCTGTCTCCTCCCATAAGATAGGTTTATGCTTTATCTCTGTCATAGTCCAAATTTGATTTTTTTTAATTTTTTTCTTCTTTTTTTTTTTTTTTTTTTGTAATCGTACAAAATACTTCAGATAATGTCTCAATACAGGCTATACTATCCGATGGTATGAATATGCCCTCTTCTTTATGACAATACCATGCCTTGCCCTTTTCATGGTCAGATTCAATTAAGTGGCTCATAGTTATCCTGTGACTGACTAAAATAGGCTGCTATTTGCAACTAATGAGCTCCCAGTATATAGCGGGAGTTCTTGTTAATAGTCCCATGTGCCCTTTGGACTATTACTTTCAAACCAGTTGTGTTTCTGGGGTCTTCAAGATCACGCATTTTGCTCCACAGGACATTCAAATCCTTCTCCTCTAGGAAGATCTACCTCCTGACTTTGTATCCTTAACAAATGGCATTAGTGCATCTTTATTTTCATCCCAAGGTCATAAATACTAAACTAAAATATGAAATAAAATGGGTCCCAAACTATAAACCTGTTATATTTGGAAGATACCTTCATGAGGTAATGCTAGTAATGGCTCCTAGATGGCCAGTGAAATTATTTTTTAATATAATATACATCAATTTTTCATGTTACCTCAGATCTCAGTATTTTATACCCAAATATTCAGTACTTGAAACTTAAACCTGGTGTTTCAGAACTTGCAAGGTCATGTCTGATGCAAAAGTGGTCTTCTCTAAGGGTGTAGCAATCTGTCCAGAATGTCACCAAACACCATGCAGGTTAGATAAATGGGCCTCTGTGGATGCAGCATTTGGCAGATTAGATGCCTGTTATCTGTTCTCTCCACCCGCTAACATATTGCTAATTAGGTTTGAGAGTGAGGTGAGATGATTCATCGTAGCAGAACAGTGAGTGCCTTTAGTAAATCCTTACCCTGCTTTGGTTCAAATGCACTTGAGAGAGAAAAGAAAATATAAAGTGATTAATGCTTCTGGGATTATGAACATAGTTTTTACTTTTGGTTTTTTCCCTGTCCTTATCTCTAAAAGTACTTAGATTATCACTAAGTTGGTGAATATGAGACATTCATGTCAATTAGTAGTAAATGCAGAATAAATTCAGACAACCATACACTGAAAATGTGAACAAAGAAAGTAGCACTTGAGATAATTCTTCTGCATGTGTAAATAAATATGGGTAGTTTATCTTCATGTAGTATAGAAGATGACTGCATGAGTAGAAGATACAAGTGCACCCATAAATCTGACATTCCTGAACTTTCAAGCACTTGATTTTTTTAACTTAAATAGGATTCTTTGGACACTGGGTGGTCCTTTTTTGTTTACTTTTGTCTATATGTGGTACTGCTGTACTGATTTCTTTCTGTAGCATCTCCTGTGACACTTCCTCTTGCCTCGTTTTCTTCACAGTCATAATGGTGACGAGTATGTCTTATCTAATGATCTGCAGTACTCCAGCTCCTTTCCCCCTGGAATAATCTGTCAGGTGATCTTCCCATGTGTGTCCTGCAGTTTATGTTAAGAATGGTTCCCCAAACCACCCTATATGCACGTATTCCAAGGCTGGTGTTTATAAATGCCTATACCATGCCATTTGTTGTAAGTGATACCATCCTGTGATAAGATACTGCAAACCAACATAGACAAAGTAAGTGGTTACAATATTTGTCTGAGATATAAATGGTTGGATTATACACATCCTACATTTATATTCAACTAGGAGAACAGTGAGATTGATATATTGTTCCTCACTTGCATAATACAGTATGTGCTAGAACATTTAAAAACACTCAGTAATTGCTTAAGTCCTTTGTTGATATATAAATGGCATATTTGTATGCATCTGTGTAAGTGCCTCATAGAACTTAACAAGTTGAAGAAATGTGTGACTAAATGAGTAACATCAATCTTTTAATGGAAAAAATAATCTGTCCGGGGATGTGTAACCTCTGATACTTACTGGTGCAGAGGACAAGTAGTTAGGTAAGTGCTCCTTGGTCTATAGCTTCACTGGTTAAGTATTGTCTGAATATTAATCTGCCAGGTTGTAGTTATCTCATGTTGAGAAAAACAGCAATATTCTTGCTGTCAACCGTGGCTTTGAGCTGCATGGATCCAGCTGATGCTTTTTTTCCATTCAACTATATATAAGGAGCAAAAAATGTATCCTGCACTCTGCTGCTTTGATAAAGATTAGGGGGAAGAGATCTGTGAGCTTTTTCCTCTTTGAACAAATATCACAGAGACTGGGGAGGGAGAAGGTGACTCTCTTCGTCTTGTCTAGCTTTGTGTTCTTGTAGCAGAGAGAGGTGCCTCAGAGGTTGAGAGTGGTTCCTCCTAAAATTGCACTTTGCTGTGGAAATTTCAGTCCTGCAGTAATGAGACCATTGGCGTCACAACGCTGAGAAACGGATATTCCCGTGAAGCTACTTAGATTAATCTGAGGAGAGTGACACTACCAGCTGCCACCTTTTAAAGAGACTTCTGAAGCTGTGGAAGGAGTTTGGAAGTGCTTTCTCAGATCTGTGTATCACTAAGGTAAAAGAAACAGTGAGGGGAATCAGGGTTAATTAAGGCAGTCTTAAAACCAGACACTGCTTCATGGCTTTGTTAATCATGCAAGAGCTACTCTTTGATTCTTGATGTTGAAGGCAGGGGCAGTGGCACAGGATGTCTTTGCAACTGCTAGAGCAATAGCCTGCTTTCCCTGGAGAAAGCAGATTTCCTTAAGCACATATATCTGGAAAGGAAACCCTCTGAATTCTAACTTAGCAGTTGAAATGTACCTCCAGCTATAGGTAGGAGGAGGTTTTGTAGTTAATCTCCTGGCATATATATGGCCTTCTGCTTGGGCTCTAGTGGTATTCCTTGAATTAATATCCAGAAAGCTGTCATCTTGGGCTTTGTGCAGATTTGTGTAAATGTAAATGAATTAAATGAAGTTTACTTTTAAATGAGGGAGAAAAATGTATTTGGAAATTTAAATGAAAAAATAAACTCCTAAACTTGAATTCTAGGGCTGTGACCCTTTGGATGAGGCTTATAGTGTTTGTGCTCTACTCGACATGCAGGGAAAGGAACCACTCAAAAATGTTCTAAGCAGAAGTTAATACAGTGGGAAATCTCATTGGGAATCTGTAATTTCACACCCAAACCGAAATGTGAGTAGGACAAAAGAGTTTGAGAAAGCAGAGACAGAGAAACTTTAAATGAAAGTTTTCAGATTCTTTCTGATTTCCCTTAATTTTGTCTTTAAAAATAAACCAACCGTACAAACCAGTATTTTCAAAATTGCCCTCATCAAATTGTAAGGAAAAAAAAAAAACACAACAGCAACAAAAAAAAAAAAAAAAAAAAAGGAGTATATGTTTAAGTGGAAGAAGGAGAACTGGTGTTATTTCCTTCCCTTAAAAGGGAGAAATGCATCCAGATGCAGGAAAGCCTCATGCAGTTTCCTTTATGGCCTGAGCAGGCTTGAATCTGCACTTTCCTTTTCCTGTGAAGATGTCTGGGGAAATCCTGCACTGTGGCATGCTCAAGGGAGGTATACACTTGCCTTGTGTGTCCCTGGGGTGCTGCTTGGATTTGTAGAAATAATCACTCCTTGACTGGAGCAGAAAATGGAGCTTGGCCATTTCAGGGCTGCCTGTCTTTGATTTTGTGTGTGTGTGTGTAAATTGACTTGGAGGAGGGAGAAGAGCAGTTTTTTTTCTCTCCCTCTCTCCTCTATGAAACACAAAAAAAATGTATAATCTCAGAGGAATTTCTATTTCTCCATTCTTATTTCCATACAGGGAGCTCAAGAAGATTCTGTGGAGTTAGATTATAACCGAATACAGATCTTGGTTGATGTTTCATCCAAACATGACAATTCATGGAATCCAGATCTTTTTCACAGTACTGTGTTGATAAAGAGAGAAAGTAAAGATTCTCAAATAATAAATGCAAAACATATAAAAGATTTTATTAGCCATATAGCACATTATGTTAATCTCCTGTTAGCTAATGTTTTGAGCAAAGCTAGGTCTGGAGAGAGTAATAGCAATGATCTCAGGGATAGAAATAATGCGTTTTAACATCCAAATAAGGATTCAGAGAGCTAGGTTATTGATATGAAAACTACTACTCTTAGTGAGCATACTAAATTGGCAGAGCATTAATCTGATTAAACGTAAGATGTTGTCCCTTAAGAATGCAATTTACAATATAGAAAGCTCATTTAAAATTATAAAATAAAGCCATGAAAATGGACAGCATTTTTACAAATTAATTTTTCTTGTGTATTTGATAGTAAAACTTAATATCTGTAGATACAACACAATATACACTGAATCAGTGAAGTATTAAATCAACACTGAAATTATAAAACTCAGCACATCTGTATTTATTAGCTTTAAGGTATCAGATATTAAAAATTATTCTATATTATTTTTCAAATATTTTAAATAATGCCTTATCTTGTCACGTTAAAAAAAATAAAATACAGAAAGTTTCCTCCTGAAAAAATATCTGTTTTCATGTGCCTTCTCCTGTCTGCTTCTTGGTGTCCACAATGTTGGTTAATGGACTAGAAATTTTGAAAATCTCTCTGTTATTAAAGGAATGACCAAGTCAGCAGTGGGAGGGTGGGAAATGGAAGCACAAGTCTTAGGGGTTAATTGCTGCTTTGTTCTCTCCTACAAATTTTCTCCAAGGTCAGGCTTAGTTTTGTCTAATATTTGTATGGAGAGGGTAAGAAAGTTTTCAAGACATCTGTGTTTAAATAGATAGAGATGCCTAAAAGAAGTTAGATAGAAGTGTAATCCTGATGTAACAATACTGATTTCCCTTGCCTTAGTCAGAGTCTTAGTTGGCCTTGTGGTTTTACAGAATGCTGTTTGTTAACCACATTGTGCGTATTACATGCACTGCAGCTTGTTGGCAGTCTGCTTCATCTGTTCGTGTAGTAGGGGGTGCTTAAAACAGCATTTGCAGGATGACATGCTTAAAAATGAGTATTCAGCAGTTTTGCAAAGAGACACCGTGGGTTTAACAAGGTCAGGTGCATAAGCAAAGCAGGATTTCACATTGCCATTTCATAATTTAAAACATCAAATTCACCTTTGGTTCTTTCACTTATATAATACTGTGCAACTAAAAACAACATCAACACGTTCACATGAACGTTAATTTTAAATACTGTTAATGACCTGTTTCATAGTGATAGATGCCCCCAAATTCAAAGTATAGCCTGAAACCATCTTTTCATTCCCTGAAATTCATGTAGTTTTAAGGGATTTTCTGATAGTTCCAAGCCTCAACCCCATAATTTTGTATTTTCTGTTATTTGAACCAAGCCCTTATGGGTATTTTGCAGTATTTTACGGATGCTTTGTGGTTATTATTTAAGTTTTACTGAAATACTTAACCATATTTTATACTGCGTGTGTTTTAAGTAACTTACCAGTTGTAAAACATATCTGTCACACAACATATGTTTATCCAACTCATGGAGATTTGAGTCCTAATTTAGCAAACATCACCCATATAACATTTCAGAGGTCAGGGATCCTGTTGATTTTGACCCAGAATCAATCAAATTACAACTCTCTAGCTTGGAATCAAATTAGAATTAAATAGTCATGTTGTGTCCTGCTTTGTGGGCATTTTTCTTAGTCTCCAACTGTGCCCTCTGAAAGAAACTGCTAGGCAGATGCAGATAATAAATCAATGTAGCAGGAGCTAGTAATGGGGTTATACTTGGAATCATCAAGTTTACAAGACAATACATTAGGTACCTTGTTTGCTGCTGTCTTGAAAATACTTGCGTACACCTGGAGTGTGTGATTTGTCTGTGTTGGCTGCTGCACAAGTAACTGTTGCAGCTGATCTCCTGCTACAACCACACTTCCTGACATCTTCAACAGCAGCTCCAGCCTTTATCTACTAAGTTTGCCTTTAATGTTGTTGTTATTGCTTATTGTCTTTATCAGTTGATCATACAGCTCTATCAAGCAGTTACACCAGCATAGGTAAGGAGAGTACAGAAACAGGGGCCACAGGGGACAAGGAATGCTCTCTCTGAAGGTATAACCAAGGCTTGATTTTTCCCAAATGCACAGAGAAGGATGTATATGGTTTGGATAGTAACTTTCCGAATGAAATATTCTGGATGATCCCCATGAAGAGTGGAAAAGGGAGTGCAGAATGTGTTTAGTTGCTGTTAAGGAGCTTGGAGCAGTCATAGGGTTGGTATTAGATTTGGGAATATTTTACTTTAAATGGCTTTGTATTTAATACTTAGCATATGCTTTACTCCTGCATTTTATCTGCATTTCATTAGGGAAATGGTTTCTTTCCAAGTACATGCTAGGCCGAAAGAAACATGTGGGAGATCGTGTCCAAGTGCAGGAGAGAGGCAGATCCTGCGTGACAAGAGGGTTTGGCTGTGTTGGACCACACTGCCTTTTCAGAAGGCACCAACTCTCCTCTCAGATAGTGTTTGCAATAGGCTGGGTGCCATAAAACACTGCTAATGACCTATATATATCAGAGATTTTTACATATGTGTAAAATAGAAATAGACACACTTAATGTGGTCATTTTTTAAAAAATGAGAACATTTTCATGAAAAAGTTGTATAATGGAAGAGGAGACTGAAAATCCCCAAAAGTACATAAAAAATTTTAAGTATTTCAACTTTTCCCTGCATTTCTCAGGCATTATTGTTCTTTTCTTCCAGACTTCCCACAGCCTATCCTAATTTATTTTGTGAAATACTGATTTGAAGCAACCAGTAAGGTATATCTTTAGATGATTCTGGAACTTAGGATTAGTAATAAATTCTTGCCACATTTGCCAAGAATCAATGACTATGCAGCTGCCTGTTGAAGGACTAGGTAGGTACTCAGTGGGAAAAGTCAGACAAAGTGGTGGACTGCCCGAAGGTGGACAAGGATTACATGAGGGTGTGCATCCTCCAGTCAGCCAGACAGTATTGAACAAAGAAACAGTCAAGCAGAGCCTACAATAAACATGTAATTATATTAATTATCTTGTGGAGGTCGCCCTGCTCTGTGGAAGCATATGAGAAATCTCAAGTATATAACTTCTGTTTGATGGTCAGTGTGTCATACACATGAGGAGATAAATTCAAAACTGTAGCTGTGATTGTAATTGGAGTTTGTGGCTCCCAAGGGCATCCTGCTCAGAATTAACTAAAAGTAGCAAAAGCATAAGAGTTCATAGTATAAGATCAGTTACCAAGATGTATTTGCAGGGGCATCATGAAGTGATGCAAATTTTCCCACAGAGCTACAGTCATTTAGTACAGAAGTTTAACCAAAGTTATTGATAGTTAGTGTTTACATACTCCGAAGGTATGCACCCACCTTTGCCTCTCTCTAATAACATTTGTGCACATAAAAAGAACAAAGTAAAGAGGATCATTCCCAGAGAGGTGTATATTTTTTAAAGGAATTCACAGAGACAAGTTTGGTGTGTTTTGATGCAACATGTACCAGAGGGCTTTCAGGCTCTGCTGTATATTAGCTGCAGAAGTCATTTCGTTGTAATGTTTTCTATGGACTTGTACAACATTCATTTCAAAGTAGTTGTAATTATAGATATGTCTTTGAGAGAATCTCTTTTCCTCAAAGCCGAGCATTTGTTCAGGTAGTAAATGTAACCATGACATTACTGCTCAGGTCATACTTATTTGCATGTTTTAAGCAATTATTTTCTGTTATCATTTTTCATATTTCATCTTGAAAGATTTTTCCTATGATTTGTAGCTACACAAATAAGTCTCCAAGGATAAGGGAGGCCAAGTCGTTGTGTCATTTACAGTCCAAGAAAATTGAGTTCTAAATTTCCAGTTTCATCTGATGACAGTTTATTCTTGCTTGTGAAGCTTTCCATTTCTTGTATTCAGACTGTGCAAAAAGGACTGTAGGAGTCATTTGAAGGTTAGAGTAGAGGAGACAAATAAATCAAACCCAGAGATCTTAGTTACGTCTACAAAGTGGAAAGCCCTCTTATCACAGTCATCTGTAATAAAAAATACTTTCATTAAGAAAACCTCTCTTTAAATGAAAGCTTCACTTTCTTAACAAAACCAAGTGAAAACGCACACACACACAAGCACCATTTCTTTCAGCCTCTGTGCCCTTCTCTGCGTTTCGTCACATCTCAGATTAAATCATCCCTTTGATCCCCAGTTTGAACCTACCTCCTTTCAGCCTGGGTAAGCCTGAGAAGCTCAAGGCCTATCCTTGTGCATTTGGTACACCATTTGAATGCTGCAGTCTTAAAAAGGATACAGTTTTCTTCTCATCACTGTGTTTTCCCTGACTTTGGTAAGTGTGGAAAACTAATGCAGAATTTGGTAGAGCTCCATCGACTCTGAAACAGCCAATGGGGAAAGGGTCCAATAAGGCACAAAATTCCAGCAAAAGAACCTAATCTAGCTCATTATTTACTATATATTTTGTTGTTTTCACTTTTCTGTGTTACTTAAACACTGTCTTTAGTTGCTTGAGTGTGCCTGTGGCTATGAAGCTCACTTTCCATAGCAGTGTAATCAAAAGAGTTCATTCTAGCTGTCCTGAGATGAGTTTAAGCAAACTGGAATGTGTGTTGAAGAGTGGGGTGGAGCAGCACACAACCTGAGAGCACAGGAGTTTGCAATAGTTATGGGACGGATTTTTCTTTGCTTAAACTGGTTGGTTATGTGACTCTAGGGAAGTCAGAGGACCTTGTATTGCTCTGTCTGCCCTCTGCATAATGGTATGGCACCTCTTCAAAAAGCATGGGGTCCATGGCTAAAAAAGCATGGAAAGCATTACTTTATGAAGAATGGCAGACACACAGATCTTTGTTGTCCTTGCTGTGCTCTTAGTCTAGCACTCAGATATTATTTGTGTGCCAACTTGATTCTGTTCTTAATTCTTAGGATATCTCTAAAGATTTTTAAAATGCTTGGGTTTTCCTACCCCATTTTAGCCGTCATCCACAGCATAGGGGATACTTTATTTCATGCAACTCGTTTGTTTTATTTGAAGGAAAATTATATATTATTTTAGTTTAGGCAGTGTCTATTTTGACACCTCTGTCTTGCATTCATTACTCAAATCACACAGTTATGATTTCTGAGTATGCACACAAACATATTATAAAGGAAAAGATGAAAGATTATGGTTACTTCATTGCTATTGTGTTTTTTCATTGTAGGTGTTTTCTTGCTCACCCACTGTTAAAATTTACTCGCAGCAAAATTGATAAAAAGATGGTATGAAATTTCCCTAATGCACATTTAGTTTGAGTTTTCTCTATGCAATTTACAAACACTAAACAAAACTATTTTAGCATACAAAAATAGTACATCCTATTCTTGAATGTTTTTGAAGCAAAATGTAGCTACTGAATTTACCTCAGATGTTTAATTAAAAAAATGTATGCAGTCAACTTCATAGGAAGGTTCATTTTCAAGTTGAACTTGGTTAAACAAAAGATTTGTAAGCTTTCAGAATTCCAAACTTTAAATTATTCTTTACATATATATACATGTATATATATGGGAGTTAGCCTTGAAATCTGGAACACTTTGTTTTAATCAAGAGATCAATTACTGTGCTAAAAATGCAGCTTGACATATTAGCCAGCTTGAAAAGAATGGAAACTTAAACTATCTTCTCTCCCACCACCAGCCAGATGTTCAGATCTTCACCTTTTGATCTCCTGAGCCAGGGTTCAGGAATTTTGAGCTCGCTGCCAAACTACAATTCAGTGTGCTGACTCTGTAGTAGTAATTTATATATACTCTTAGTGTGGCTACACTTTAGTGTCTTTAGACCCTTCTGTTGGTAGCTTCATCTCTACTTTTTAAGTTTTTAATAGAAATTAATCTTTTCAGGATGTTACTTTTTATTTATCAGGAAAGATACTTCTGCAAAACTCCATTATTTCAAAAAATAAAAATACTAAAATACAGGAAAGAAAATGTCAGGTTCTTTCTTCACTGTGTAATACCTCTCCATCCCTTCATGTACATCAGTGCCCATCCTCAGACTCATTGCAAGTGGTTCCTGCTCCACAAATTTAAAGACAACAGAGCAGAGCAACCAGTTGCATTCCTCAGGCCAGTCCATTTATTTCTCTATTGTTGTTGAAGTGTAAAAGAGCAGTACAAGTATGTCTGATTCTGTGGAGATGCCTGAAATTTGGACCTCCCTGCCATCCCCAAGCAGGGGGAGCCTTGAGCCTGATGCATGGATTAAATCTATAGTTAGTTGTTCAGCGCATGGCTGAGGACTTGATTATTTATCAACAAGTCTTTGTTCCTAGTACCTTGCTGAAGGGATATCTACCATAAGTAAAATGATCCATGATCGCAGTGTCAGGGTGCTCTGTACCCTGTCTGTTCATTCTGAGACACACAGTTACCTAGAGCAGAATTACTTTTATTAAATTTACAAAACTAGAACAGTGGAGCATTTTGTTGAATGAGATAACTTGGAACAGTGCTGCTTCACCTCTTCAGTGAAAAATGTAATATATGAATTATTTGCTCTGGTTCTGGGGTAGCTTGTCTAGATCTTATGTCAAGCCTGACTTAATATTAGCAGTGTTCTTAGTATGTCCAGGATAAATACATACATATGTATCAACACATAGTGACAACCAAAAGAACTCTTAAAGAAAGCTGTTCTAGGTTTTAGGGATAAGAAACTGTAACTTGCAGATAGTTGCAACATACATGTAAAATAGGAGACAGCAAGAAGAAATATGATGCAACTAGACCACACCACCACCACCACTAGATGTGCTACACCAGTTAGTGTCACTGGAGCTTCTGATGTATGCTTAGTCCCCCTGTTATCTGTGTCCACTGATATCTTTCATCCGATCCCAAAGAAAACCTTTTGAGTTTAATGTGTGCAGGTTGCATGGTTTGGAATAAAGGCCTTCTGCAGTCCTGCCTCCTCTACCAGGGTAGTTATCTGGAGTACCTGGTCTTGGGTGCTCATGTAAGGCCAAGCTGAAGAGCATGTAGCTCAGGAGTTGTATAAATTAAGAGCTTGGGAATGATTAAAAGTCAGAGAGGAAGGGATGGTGTTGCAAGTTATACTGAACTGCTCTTTTTCTTGCAGAAGGATTTGTGCATAGCAAATAGGTATGATTTGCCATATGTTAATGTTACTGCGCTTTGCTTTAAGTTTGATACCTGTCAAAATTCCTTATTTTTACAGTTTTTATCTGCTCTTTCCTTAAGAGACCAGATCTCTTTGTAAGTGTGAGAAATACTTTCATGTTAAGTGTGTCGTGAAGGGACTAAAGGGAAATCCTAAAGCAGTTACGTTTCATGGAAAAGCTTTCACATATTATTTCTATAAAAGCCTTTGAATCAGTGCTGTTTCAAGTACTGAAATTGACTTCTAGAAATATAACTCTCATGGGTACAATATTTTTGTAAACATTAATATATAATAGAAGGAGAAATGGGATTAAATTTGTCTCTCTAAGTAGAAAAATGCAATATTGAAGAGGTCGGTGAAGCCACTGAAACCAACTATATTTTGTGGTATGTGATATAAAATATGAACATTCCTGAATGAACATGTTTGTCACTTACAAAACAACATTATTTATATTTATAGATTTTTAATTTTACTGCTTGTTTTGTCTTCTAAGTGGTCCATTGCATCAGTGTTATGCTGTGGACACTGTTTAAATTCTTTTCTCCCTTTTTTGTTAAAAATTTAAGCTATAATGAAGTTTATTATTTTCAGAGTAAATATTTACGTAGCATATTATAACATCCAGAAATACAGCATTCTTTTAGTTTATTAAATCTTCTTGCTGGTATTTGAATTGAGAATCATACTCTTTATTACTACACAGTGGAACAATTTTAATTGCTCCCTTGAACATTACAATATTTCCAAGCATGAAAAAATACCATGACAGATACCAGAATAAGCCTGCGCTATTTCAGTCACTTTTCCCATTTGACAGTGAAAATCATATGTTTAAAAAGACAGAAGCTGCAGTCATGTAAAAATAATTTTTAAAAGCTACTGCTGGCATATTATGGAATGAAAGTAAAGGAATTCCTGTGAGGATATGATCTACTTTGTTCCGCAGAAAAATACTAGGCAAAACATCTAAATTAGGAAATCCTCCAGTAAGCTTTTAAAGCTATTCATTAAATATATGGACCACGTACCAGAGTCTATTCAATAGAAATGCTAGTGTTATCATCAAAATCATCTAAATGACAATTAAACAATGTTTTGTGTTCTGATTAAGAATGTTTTTAGGACAAAAATATGCAAGAAAGGTAATAAAAAGGAATAATCAAATACTAATTCTAAACCTAATCCTTAGGATTAGAATTGAGATAATTTAAGTCCATGATTTTCAGATTTAATTTTCTTACGTTGTCTATTACTCCTGCTGGGAGTAAGAATATTAAAGAAATATCTGTCTTATTTTAATATTAATTCTTACTAAAGAAAAAAGGCGCAGCTTTCCTATTCCTCTCTATTGTAGTGATACATTTCTCAATAGAATTAGTGTTCTTTTAATGCCTGGGTGGAGGAGCTGAATTATGAGCATCCTTTAAGGTACAAATACTAACTTCTAAGTCTGAAACAAGCAGCATTTCTCCAGTAGCATTGTGTCCCAGAGAAGTTATCCAGGAAAGTGAGGCACAGTTTCTCAATGCCCAAAGATTCTTACTGCATTCTTTTTTAAGACTGAAAGAAAAAGCTAAAATTAAATTAACTTTATGTTGCTTAGCAATATATGGAGCACTGCAGCTGTAGCAGATTCAAGTTCAGATTTGTTGCTTGCGTTCATTATGGTTGTATGGCTCTCCGAGCTGTTATAAACTGTTAATCCTTGAAGTCCTTTGTGCATGTATAGACATCAAGAAGCCATATGTTACTAAAAAGTAGTCCTAGTATCTCTGAGTCAAGGTCTTGGCTTGTTTCACTGAAATGGGAGCCTGAAAGTCCAGTTTAAGCCTGCTTTACCTAAAGATAATGCAAGTTCCTGCTTTTGCTTTATCACTCAGAAAACTGTTGCGGCTGAAGGTGCATGATTATACTTGTATCTGTCAAAGATATGTGCTCCGTTTTGGTCATCAGTGGTGAATACTGGACTTAGCATGAAACAAAGAATCAACAATTCCAGTATTCTTTCTGCATGTTTTCTTAGGAACTTTTTAGCAGTTGTTTGAGCAGCGGAGAGTGCCAGGCTTCGGGGATTCAGCTACTCTTCCTAATCTAATGGTTCTGCTTCTCATATGGACAAAATTGACTCTTTCTGTAGTGGGAAAGTGAAACTTCAGTTTTTCCTCTCAGACATGCATGTGAGCATGTGGATTAATCCACTGGCTAGATTCAAACTTCATTATACTCAACAGGAAATAATCTGATGGACTTTAGATCAGCCTGTTAGGAAAACCAATTGAAAATATGGGTGTACTGTGTGGCAAATGATCTGCTGAAGTCAGTATGATTTTTGCCTTTACTGAAGTGCTTAAATGGGAGACCATATTCAGTGTTGCGCCAGTAAGAGAACGGTGCACAGAAATTTCATGAATGTATTGTGGGATTTTTTTTCCTTTAAAAAGTGAAATTTATTTTTAAGTCCTGAAATGAATATGGAAATCCATCCCTCTTTTCACAAAAAGGGCTGCCCCATGGTGTCAGAATGGTAGCAGCTCCAACACCCTTCATAGAACCATAGAATCATAGAAAAGAATCATACTCGGTACAGGCATATGGAACACTGGTCATTAAATACGAATCAGAATAATATTTTTCTAAAACAGATCTTTCTATAGTGTGATAACCTCAACAACTTTATCTGAGGTGGCAAATAGACAGGTCTTTCACACAGTGTGCCTAAATAGAACTCTTATTCATATTTCATTTCCTCTCACATCTCCTGTGCAGCATTGCTTACAGATTTTCCGTGCAATTACTGACCTCTGGCTATCAATGGAAAAAATATCTCACTGCTGTATCAGCCCATTCTTCCTCTCTCTCATTTTGAGTACTTGTTTACCAGTTCTTAGGCAACCTTCACGGTATGCAGCACTGTTGCAGGTATTAGCAAAAGTGATTTTAATGATGCTGTAAAAGCGTGACTTAACAAAGCTCAATGGCAAAGTTCACTCTGTTACTTACTACAGAGATGAAACATGCAAAGGTAAATTGAGTTAGAATAGAGCTAGAATGATTTGCACAGAGACCAGCGATTCAAAAGTGTAAGGGAGATCCTCCCATTTAGTCACCAGGTTCAGAATAGACCTGCTTGCTTTCTAAATTCCTGATGGCGTTTAGGTACAGCTAGGTCCATTCTTAGTCTCAGGCTTGGACAATGGCTTATTCTAATGGAATTAGCTGCATGGATTTCATTAGTATTAATCCAGCATGCTATCAGTCACTTACCAAGGATGTATTGTGAATAATGAGTCCCTCCATCTTGGGTAAGGACAGTCCCTTAGTAAGGAATCTAAAACCTCGAGAGGCCTCCCATCGCAAGGGGAGAGTCACCTGGTATGCAGTCAAGTTGCAATTTAGGGAGAACTCAGATTGGGTCATCCAAAGATCTGTCCTTGATAAAAGGTCTCTCTACCTCGAGGGGCAACCTTGAGAGGCATCCCAGCTCAAGGGATCACCACCATGCAGCCACACTGCCTTGCTGGGAGAAATCAGAGAAGGCTCACTTAGGCTGTCATACTTACAGAATAAAGTGGTTGGCTCAGTCAAATTACCTGCAATGGGAAAGGTATGCATGGCACTCCTTGCACCCAGAAATTTCTTTGTTCCTTGATAAATGAGTCTTAGAAAAGCCACCACTATTTGTGTGCTGATCATGATTGATGTTCCAAACTCATATGCACCAATGCTTAGTTATTCCTTCATGGGTTTCCTAGAGGAGCTCTTGGCCCAGCTACAGCTGAGGTCTACCTTCTTTGGAGCCTGTACCAAATTACTGCTGGTTTAGTTAAGGGGTTGAGTGCATCCATCACAACCATTCCGAAATTATTCCCTGGCTCAATGACCAGTTTGAATTCTGTTCTTTTTCCTGATAATATCAGGCCTAAGTTTCATATCTCTTCCTGTTTTATCAAACTTTTAATTGTTTGTAGAACGTATTCTTGGTTAAAACACAGAAGCAGGCTTGTTACTTTTAGAAGATGTAGTTACCAATTTTAGAGCCAAACTTCATTTTCTTTTTGTGAGCCTGTTCTATTGATCTGTTTCTCTCCAGAGGAAAATGGATCAATAGCTTAAACTATAACTATTAAAAGGAAGCGTACAAAAGAATCTTACACTGTTGTTACCTGCTTTTCACTTTTTTAGATTCATAGGTTTATGGCAGAGGACACAAAGAGCAAGGGTAGCCTCCTATTTATCACACAGCCTGATTTCCACTGTTTACATTTACTGCAGCACTAATCACATGCTCAGTCTTCCAGAAAGAGAGGAAGACATCAAAAGAATCTGCCACTTCCTTTGGAAGTTTATTCCAGTGAATTATCACTTTCACTACTAAAAGTTTATGGTTTATTTCCAATTTCAGTTAATCTGGCTTCAGCTTTCACATACATACTGCACTTCGTTTTGCTAAAGAAGTTTCCTTTAGAGTCCAATATTCAGCAGTTTATATCTTTCACAGTAAGGCATTTATTTTCCAGACCTTGACTCCAGGTTTTCCAATATCTCTTGAAAATATGAGCACCAGAATGCTATGAAGTATTCCAACACTATCCATATAAGTAAAGTTACTTCTCTATTGACTGTATGTTCTTTTTGCCTCCGCACAACACCGAATATTGGTGCAACATTGCTTATCCAGTGTAAATTTTTAGAACCATGACTTTACAGTCCCCTGTTTTGAAGACCTGCCCTGCATGATTTGTTCCTAAATGTTTTCAGTGTGTTAAAATACTTTGTCTGATTGGACTCCGTTTATGAGACAATCCAGATTGCCCTGCAGTCATCTCTACAGCTGAGATCCAGATACTTTCAATCTGTGTGTGCATTACACAACCCCAAGATGGAGCCCCATGATCCACCTCAATCTAAAAGTAGGATTGCTGAGTCAGCATCAATGTTGCTGCTCTGAGATCTGAGCTGTTCAGTCCTCACCACACTACAATGTGCTGGGTATACTTAACCGATTCCCATTAGGTTTTCATGAGCCTTGGGTTCCTCTCTCATTGTCACTGCACCTTGTGGACAAGCCCTGTGTGACTGCAATGTCCTCTTACCTTTTCACTTTTTACCAACCTGTGTGGCATTCTGTGATTTTATCAGAAATCGCCTTTCAGATCGTTAATTAAAATGATTGTATAGTGTTGATTCTAGAACTGATTCCTGGAAAAAGAGTATTAGAAACACCCATTTAATCACGAGCTATTCCTCATTCGTGGCCATTATGTTATGCAAAACCTTTGATGGATGTTTTGGATGTAGTCAAATTAACAGCTGAACCTGAAGTTTACAGATGTAGGACTCTAATTTAGCTAATTTATTCAACGTTCTGTTTCAGTGCTCTTTCTGTCATTTCCATCCCAAGCTTGTCTGCTGATGATCTAGAAACTGTCTAGTGCCTTTTGGGGGAGTAAATCTCCTTTCCTCATAAAGGTGTAAGAATTCGTCATTTATTGGTTTTGCAAGCTGCTGTCCTGGAATTTCTCCACAGAATTTGCAGAAATTCTTAAAGCATGCCACTATATCCAATCATGATTTGACCATATATGTTTTAAATTGGTTCTTACAGGTATTGACTACTTAAACCAATAATAAGGTATAGTATTTCAACAAGTTGTTAAAGTTTGGAACACGTTTCTACTACATGCAGAGTATTTCCAGTATCAGTTCTGTGGTGCAGTGTTTTGGGCATGTAAATTGTATATAGTAGATCACAGAGGGAGAAGTAAACTGAAGATGTAAAAACACTAATGGTATGTGGATGTCGTGGCCAGAAATATCAATGCTTGTGATATTTTGCCATGCTGAGGGGAAGAGGGTGTCATTTGAAAGCAGGCTTCATTGACACAGATACCAGTATTTTCTTAAAATACTGACTTTGACATTCTTGCAATAAACTAAGATTCAGTGCCAGGATTCTGAGTTTCTTCCTTCTTACGGTTTCTGCTATATGACATCCGTTTATGAAAGCTAAGTGGCCAAATCAATAGCGCGTTTCCATAGCAGGTAGACTATTTAGGCTTATTACCTATACTAACAGACTTTGAGTTCTTACCATCATTCTTCACTGGGTATCCCAAGGTGCCTTTTGCTAAAAAGCTAGGATACCACTATTTTTTCCTTAATACATGTTAAGTATTTAAATCTCCAGTTGTTTATGTTCAGATAATACCGTGAGATCTCTTGCAGTTAATTTTACACTTTTGTTCGTTAGAAGAAAAATTGTCCCAGATAATACTTTCATTGTCCTCCCCTGTAACAAGCACTGTGCGCTTTCAGATTAACTGGAAGATTTATTGGCGATGATATTAGAAAAATTTAGCTTTTATGGCCAGTAAAATGTGTCTTTTTCTCTCTAAAGATTTCTACACCTGGCACTTTTATGGCATCTAGTGGGTTTTATTTTTAAATAGCTTTAATTAAGCTTCTGGTATCACATGGCACAAACAAGCAATGTATGGGGGGGTTTTTCCCTTATCTCACAAATCAAGATATTAAAATGGATTAATTAATAAATAACTATGACCTTGAGATCTTATTGGTGGACTAAATATTTCACAGATTAGGAAGTGGATTGTAGGATGCTGTAAACTGCAGTTAGTATAGCATCTTTTGGTACATTGAGTTGGCTGATGCTTTTATAGGTATTTGGCTAACTTTTTTTTACAACTACATAAATTGCCCTTTTGATATATAGGCAGAAAAGGCAGAAAAGCAAAGAGAAAGATCTATCCTGCCAGGGTAAGCAGATCTTCTAAAAAAACCCTAAAAGGTGGACAGCTGCTTTACTGACATTTTCCTTATGCCAGTCATTTCCTTATTGCTGTCATTTTCCAGAGGGAGAAATCCCAGGGTGACCTTGTCTGAATTGTACTACATAGCAACAGGAGCAAAAAACTGGCAAAACCACATGTGGATATTTGGTATTCATATGAACTTGTGGAACATAATGCTTTGTGCCCAAACTGTTGGGAGAAAATGTGTGTAGTTGTTAACCCTGAGGAGAAAAGGTAGAGTCTTACAAGTCCGAACAAGTAATAAACAAAATATTTCAATAATATAGCAATGACAGTAACTATTATATAGGAATGTTTTCATTTTCAGAGCTGTTGAAATTTTAATGCCCATTTCATTTGAGCTGCCCGTTTAATGCCCATTTCATTTTTTCATAAGGACGAGAAAGACCATCCACTAATTTGAGAATGCAACCATAAACTCCCTTGAAGAGGAAGCAATTCATCCTGTCTGTGTGCATAGCATCTGCCAAAGTGGGCTTCCAAGTCAATCTGCAGATATTATCACATAGTAAAAAACTGAGTGAAAATAATTCTGATTGGTAAACTTGGTGAGCTCCTCGCTATCACAGTCATAGTTCAAATCCTTAAGGGCACTTATTCTGGATATCTAATCCTGCTGCGTATTTAGAAAGCAGCCATACTGGGAGGCCGATGGTTTGTATTGAAAGATGCTTGAAAAAAGGTACAAGATGACTATGAGACAAATCACATTTCCCTTCATCTCTATGCAATCAACCTTTTTTAAGCTTGTGAAGCATTTGACTTCCTTGATCTCTGAAAAACTGAGATCCGCAAGTTAATTCTTGTGTAAAAAGTAAATGTGTCATCTATCTACTATTTTTTATGTTGTCATTTCTCATTAAATCGTATGTGCCTATGTTATTTATAGAACTTCAGCTTTAAAAGCTTACCCATGCAGCCTGAACATTTGCCAGGTTTATACTACCAGTCTGTCTCAGTGACGGCCAAAAGAGAGAGAAAAACATCTGAAGACAGCCTAAGAAAATGAAACGGTGGGAAGGGGGAGATGTGTGTGTATTGTAGAGGATTCAAAAGCAGATCACTGACCTGTCAACAAATTAGACTGGGAGTCCAAGGAGGAGAAAAACTGATAAAAGGTATTACAAATTAAATTTAAGATGCCTTTAGAAAATGAATGAACATGAATGGAAGTAGTTTAGCATTTTTTACTCTGTTATAAATTACTCATGGTCAATTTAATAGAAGTGGTGTATTTTGAAAAGTACTACCAAAAAGCTGAGCAATCTCTTTCCACAAAACATATCATAGTGTGAAAACACCACCAAAAAGAGCTGTGACATTCTATGTCAGTTTTGCAGTGGTGGTTGCAAATGTAAAGAAAAAGAGTTCTAAAAATTCAGAATGGCCAACTTTTACTTATTTAGGAAATAGCATAGTCAGTTGATATACAAAAATGTTATATTTACAACACCCTTCCCATGGAGACTCTCATTTTGTCATAAGTGTTTCTGTGGGGTGTAGCAGAAAAGATAGTAACACTTACAAGCACTCTCCTCACCTTCATGTTTCCTAGTTCAAAGACGTATTGGGGGATGGTTGCCACCTACTTATTAAAATGTGAGGTGGTAATAGCTACCGCTCAGTCTCTCACTCCTGGACTGATGCTGCAGTACCACTGAATAAAGCACAGTTAAAAAGATTGTAGTTTTGCTGCAAAACTCAGTAGATTGCAACTCATTCAGACTATAAAACTGCTACAGTTGTAACGTAAGAGTTATCTTCTTTTGCTGGTTAACAGTTGTTTCATTAAGCAGGTGAGAAATGCTTTCATAGCTTCACAGACTCGTAAAAATATGACTTGTGGTAAGTGTTTGCTTTTAATCAGATTCTACCAATGAGGTCAAGGGAAACAACAAAAAGTCCAGTTTCTTTAATGTTTGGGAAAGAAAAAGACGTGTGCATGTGATCCTGAATTTCAGTTATATATATTGAGGAATCATAATTATATCAGATGTGATAGTTTCAATTCAAGTATCAAATGTCTGCCCTGTGGAAAGTGTGTGTGTGTAAGTAAAAGAATCATAAAATGATAGGATCATTTAGATTGATAAAGTCCTTTAAGATCACCGAGTCCAACCATAAATCTAGCACTGTTTAGTCCACTGCTGTCCCTAAGCACCATATCTACATGTCTTTTAAATACTTCCAGGCATGGTGACTCAACCACTTCCCTGGGCAGCCTGTTCCAAAGCTTGACAACCGTTTCAGTGAATAAATTTTTCCTAATATCCCATCTAAACCTCCTGTGGCACAACTTGAGGCCAAGCATGTGTATCTAAAAGCATGCCTTTTCTCTCCACCTGCATCAGTTGATCTAATGAAGGAAATTTTTCTTCCTCGAAATTGTGTTTGCCTATGTGTACACTAGCTTCTTTGAATTAGTTTACATTAAGATTTATTCAGATTAGTATGAGTCACATCTCCTTTGTTTAGAAAAATGCTGCATTATCTTTTTGGACTGGGACCATGTTTTCATTAAGGCAATGACTGTATTACCTAAAAGGATCTTGACCTTTGATTTGAACCTCTTGTCATTGCTGTATGAAAAATAATAAGCAGCTCTTCTGGATTTGGTGAGATCAGTGTGTTTAGCCCTAGCTACTGGACAGATGAGGTGCTAAACCTATTTGACTACCCTGCAATAAGTTGTGTTAGCAAAAGGATAGATGTCGTATAAATATTTAGAGTTAGAATTGCAAAGATCACAGAATCACAGAATCACAGAATCCCAAGGGTTGGAAGGGACCTAAAAAGATCATCTAGTCCAACCCCCCTGCAAGAGCAGGGTAACCTACAGTACATCACACAGGAACTTGTCCAGGCGGGCCTTGAATATCTCCAGTGTAGGAGACTCCACAACCCCCCTGGGCAGCCTGTTCCAGTGCTCTGTCACTCTTACAGTAAAGAAGTTCTTCCTGATGTTAACGTGGAACTTCCTATGCTCCAGTTTACACCCATTGCCCCTTGTCCTATCACTGGATATCACTGAAAAAAGCCTAGCTCCATCATCCTGACACCTACCCTTCACATATTTGTAAACATTGATGAGGTCACCCCTCAGTCTCCTCTTTTGCAAGCTAAAGAGACCCAGCTCCCTCAGCCTCTCCTCATAAGGGAGATGTTCCACTCCCTTAATCATCTTTGTGGCTCTGCGCTGGACTCCTTCAAGCAATTCCCTGTCAGATCTACTTAGCAGAGTGCATGAGAAAAAAAATCATTCTCTGCAGCACAGATTTTGGAAGCATGTCTGACAGAGGTGTAGTCAAGGACCTACCCAAGGATCATGCACACTTAAGTACTGAATGATGCACTAAAAAAGGCTTTTTGAGTGTTGGATCACTTAGTCCCCACTAGAGTGAAAAGCAAGCTTATGCTAATGTAGGGTTTCTATGAATTTTTAAAGCAAATGTGAGGTTGTACAATATTATAATGGCTGTGTTAATGTCTCCAAATGCCAAATTGGTGGTATTTAAATCAATACTCAGTATTCCTTTGCAAATGCTACTTTAATTGTTAAAATATGCTTAGCAATATACAAATGACATTAAAAAGTTAGCACCTGTCTAAACATAGATCTTTTATTTTACAAGACATTTATTGTTCAGGCCTTGATACCGTGAGTTAACAAACCATATACTTGCAAAAATTTGGTTTCATTGAACCTAATGTTAAGAAAATCTTTGTTCAATGGCATGTTTCATTTTCAGATTACAATATATTTTTGTGATTTATGATCATGAAGGAATACTCATGCTTATTTTATGGGTGGATGTGAAACTGAGTAGCATACCTAATGAAGAGAGAACTTTTATTAACGAAAATTACTGTATTTTCTGAAATAATGGTAAGATTCTTTTCCCATAGATGATAAAGTTGCTGTACTTGAATATCACCATCACTATTAATGCCTTGGGAAAAATAACAAAATTGAAATATATGAATTTGCTTGAAAATCCAGTTCTATACATACCGAAGATACCAGGGTCATGTTAATTACAGTTGTTACCTTTTCAATTATATCAATGAAGGAGAAAAATAGGAAAAAAATACAAAAATTTCATTAAAAATTCTAGTACAGACTCAACAGAAGTAAGCTGTGTCAATAGTTCTGACTCACCACAAACTATTTGGTAACTTCATGTTACAAGAAATGACAAAGAGTGCAATTGCAGTAATACAGAACTCAGCTGCTTTTTATTTTTATAATGCCACTGAAATAACCACACAGGAAATGTATATAGCTACCTCTAAAGGAGTTATAAATTTGTGCCACAAATGAAAAGGAGCACAAGGTGTGCTCCTTTCTTAATCTAAAAAAGGATTCTTTTTTAAGTGACCACAAATTATTTAGGAGCAAAAATGCAGGATACCATAGAAGGCACAAAAGATAATTTAAGCATAGATAATTATCAGGCAGCAGAATATTTTGTTTAGCCTGATATCCATGGTACGAAATGAAAAACATCTTCTTCATGCACCAAAAAGTGTGGGGGGTTATGGTAAACTAATTGAATAAAGAAACTAAAGCTGATTCATTCAAGAAAGTGCCACTGTATAACTTAAATTTTTAGTACAATTTGGTTTATGCAGAAATTATTTCATCCCTGAAAAGCTTGTTTATTCAGACAAGAAATAATAAAAGGAAGAGGTATAGATCAAGTAGTTGACAGCAAAGAGCAGTCTTCAGCCCAATTGTGAGTAATGGGCCTCTTGCTGCATACTCTTTATTGAGTGCTTGAAATTCCCCAGAACTTAACTGAAGATGAATCAAAAATTGGAAAGATGTGTTTCTTTTTGGCCATGGAGTTTTCTTTTGTTTATTTGTTTATTCCTGGACCATTTGAAAATATTTGGAGAGAAAGAAAGGATAGAAACTAAGACAAAAAAAAAAGGCTGAAAGATGTAGAGAAAAAATGAGATGTAAATGAGACACCTTTTAATCTCCTTGTTTCCTGTATTGAAATATCATCCTGTATTAATATAGTCATAAGAAACAGTAGATCAGTACATAAAATCTTATGTAAAATTTATATAAAAACGTACACAATTTGTTATAAATCAGTGTGTTGGGCTTAGGAATGTTAAATTAATTTAACACACTTTTCAGTTGCAAAAGTCTAGATCCTTACTTTTGAAATTCTATCTCACAAATAAACAAGTTAAAGCTTGTTCTTCAGCTCAGTGGTTTTGTTTGCTGGTTGCCGAATCCAGATATGACTCCACACATGTTTGAGCCTCATATGATCCCAACAGAATAAAATTATTCATATTCATGTCTGTAATGTCCTGTTGTAAGAAAATAGTAAGCAACTAATTCCACCCATTACTCCCAGTACTCTCATGGTACATCACTTTTAGGGGCTGACTTTGAGGTCTTATTTCCACTCTTTTACATTGATATATGTAATGTTACAGGACTCTATTCCAAATACTGTCATGGTGAATGAAGACCAGGAAAAATGAAGGTGATAAAAAATATAGTCATTTTATTTCATTGAGATAAATACATATAAAAATGTGCAGTGGTGGAAAACTGGAGTCTGGCATTTAGATTAACAGTCTTAATCTGTTTTCTGCTACCTGGACTAATATTTGTAACCTTGTGTTATCATTAACAGGAGTTCCTTAGCCCAAGGCAGTGTTTCGTTTAAAACTACAGAGTCAAAGTAAGTCAACTAAAGCACTGTAGGTTTTTCTAAACTGAAAAAAACAGAAACAAGCTATCAGAGTCCTCCATGTTGAAAAGACACTGTACAACAGTCTCATGTAACTAGCTGGGAGGATTTGAGGAGATTTCTAATGATAATCAGTTTAATTCTAAATATTATGATAAAATCCGTGTTGCCTTTGCTAAATCCTAAGAAACAGGCTTTATTCAGGTGACCTACTTGGAACTGGTAGGAATATACTTACATCTGATCAGTCTCTGCACAGTTTGAGCTGTCAGTGAAGCCATGGCTCAGATGGGAGGAAATAAGTCATGTTTACCTGACTTCAGTGCAGTTGGGATGTCATATATAAATTTAATTGTTATCAAATTAGCAGTTTGCATTGTAATTGCATTGGATCTAGTATAATTATTCTTAAATTCACAAATGAATCATATAGATAAATAGATTTATGGTGTATGGATGCTAAAGCTATATATGTATATGAAATACTAAAGCCATATAATATATGTATGTGAAATAATTAAATCAATTAAATGTTGTACAATCATCAAGATTCCAAACTGTGGTAGCTAACAGCAAGTTCTTAGGTGGTTGATGATCATTATAGTTTTGCAAGAGGGGGGTTGGAACTAGATGATCTTGAGGTCCTTTCCAACCCTAACTATTCTATGATTCTGTGATTCTATAAGAACAGATTGTTGATAATTTTTAATAAAGACAAAAATGCGTAATACTCCTTTAATATTTTTGTCATTATAAGGGATAAAAACCTTTATGTCTGAAACCTATCTACTCTGTGACAAATTGGTCTTCCACTTTATAGAACTGTCTGAGCCATTTAAAAAAAGTACTGCATTTATGTTCAGGAGGGCTTAGTTTTGTTTGTTAATTTTTTTCACATAACACATGTAAACCATGGAGTTAATAGTTTTAAGTGGATTAGAAATCTGCCTGTGATTTGTCCAGGGTAAATCTTACTGAAATAATCTCATGCCTCCTAATGTGGGGACAGGGAACCAAAACTGAGTGCAGGGCATTACATTTGCTAGATCTAGGAATAAAAGGTTTTTTATTCCATATATTTTTGTAACAAAACAGGTTTGTCATTATTTATTCCTTCATTTAGCTGGAGTGTGTTGTTTCATTTTAACGCTTAATTTGATATGAATCATTTTATTTTCCTGAATCACTTTAGATGGCAAGAATCCCTGTTTCAATTTTCAAAGCCTTGAATAAAACATTTTAGTAGCATTTTTATTTTTTATTTAACTGTACTGAACTACATCACTCTTCTCAAGTTTTAGCTTATTATTATTTTGGAATTACAGAACTAAGTTCGGTAACGTAACTTGTCTAACTGCTATTTCCCTTGTCTAGACCCAGGAATATCATTACCAGATGTGTGCAAATAAAGTAATGTTTTCTTCTTTTGAAGATAGTTAACAATAATCTATCACCAAATGAACTGGTAGACAGTCAGCATGCAAAGGAGTCTAATTTCATTTGTTGGAAAGGGGAGGGTGAAGAAATCTTGGCAACATGAAACCATCTTTGGGAGTGTTGAAAATATTTCATGAATAGCCAGAAAATTGGCAGTGTTAAATAGAAATGAGGAACTTTTTATAGGGACAGTTTAATTGGCTTTGCTAGTTCATGTTGGTTTCTGTGTACCAGTTTTTAAATACTTTTTCCAGATTAGTACACCCTTTCAAATCTGTATTAGCCTTATGTATGGTGTCAAAGCTTTATTTAAGTACAAATCCCTAAGAAAAACCCCACAAAATGGGAATGCTTTTTTTCTTTAATTGGGATACTTCAGGCCAACTTTTTAAACTGAAATTTTCAACGAGAATCAGAGAATTGTAGAATAGTTAGGGTTGGAAAGGACCTTAGGATCATCTAGTTCCATCCAGAGCTATCTAAAATAAGAATTTGGTTTATCGGTTATAGAGGAAGAAGAATTAATAACATATTGGAATTAAAGAAAAAACAAGATCTGTGTGTTGTTCAGATTGTGTCCTTGAAGACATTTGTCATTTTGGCAAGACATTCTGATTCACCATTTCAGTTGTATATTTAAGTAATTTAGAATATTTTATAAAAAGCCCACAACTGGTTGAATGATGAGCAGAAGCTTCACTGAGTTGTTGTTGTTACTGAATTGTTGTTAAATTGTTGTTGTTGCTGAATGCTACTAAAATCTTTGTTATTTTTTCCTCTGTGTATCTTGCTGGCATTAACAGATATTTTGACCAGTACAGTGGATATTCACAGACCCCATTCAGAGAATCTTTTGAATGTGAACAGAGAGATGATTTATATCCCTTTCTCTTTTTAGACTTTCTTTTCCACAGTTTATAAATGTGTATTTCACGTTACTGGAACCTGTAACATCAGAAGTATTACATAGTTCTGATTGTCTTTATATCTGAACATGCAATTTTTTCTTAAGAACAATGTGATTGATAAGCTAATAAGTTAATGTTAAGCTAACATAACCAATGGTAAGACAGTCCTACAGCCTAGAGAAAACAGTAGGATAAAAGGAAGGGACACAATTATCATCTATAAATACTTTCAGAGTAACTGTGTAGATGAGGAAAGGAATTATTCCCAGTCTGGGAAAATACCAAGACAAAGTATTATAATCTGTATCTGTTAAAGGCAGCTTTTAACAACGGGCTGCGATTGTCAGCTGATCCTGATAGTAAATCCCTGCTGAAGTCAAACTGAGGAGCTCTTGGCCAGTGCAGTCACAGGAACCAGTTATTCCCAGTTCCCTGAGTCTGTTAGTTTTGCAGAATAGTTTTAGCTTGCTTATTTAAGAGTGAGGTTTTGCCTGGTTTAAATTGAATTGGCTGGGTGGATATCAGATGTCTTTCTCCCACATGTCTTATGGCTCTGCAGGTCCTGGTGGTCTCTATTTTTTTCTTAATCTTCCTATATTCATTCTTACATACCATGCTACTTTATCATGTGGGAATCATCCTCACTGAGGGAAATTAGAAAAATCAGGTCAGAGTGAAGCAGATTAAACTTCACCTCAGATCTACAAGCCATTCAGTTTTCTTATAGAGTATTGACAGTTTTACAGATAAAAGGCCTACCCAAGGAGAACTCCACAGGGAACAGTGTGCCTAGCCCACGTGCCAGGACTGAGCTTGAAAGCAGCAGACACAGGGATGTGCTGGACTACCTGCTGGCCACAGCAGAGTTATGCTAAATAAATGAGTGCATGTTAGAGTGCATTATTGACAGCTTTGACCCAAAGCAGTGATACACACCCACTTCTCTCTTCACTCCCAAAAGCTATTGTCTTACTGTCATATGCTGTGATATTGTGTGTGGTTGGGGTGGGGATTATTGAGCACTACAATGCCTTGCAGTGGGGCTCGCAGCACTGAGCCCATCATGGGCAGATGGTGTTGCATTAGCCATGGAGGTGAGAGGAGATGGGAGGGGTGAAGGCTGGTATTTGGAGGAAAAGGGGAAGAGGAATGAAAGTGTTGGGTATTTGGAGGAGAAAGCAGAAAACCGTTGTGTTAGGATGTGTAAGCTGCATGGAGCCCTGATCTGCTGTTCACCTGGCTGGTCCCTGTGGTGATCTGATCAGTGAAAATAGAAGACACTCACTCTCAAATGAAAGAGGCAGTGGCATTCTTCCCTCACTGTCTGGTGGTACGGACTCTTGCCAAGAAAAAAAGTTGCTACCTGTTGAATGACCAAGCCCTTCTGAAGTGCCCCAATCCTTTCTGCAGGTCTTTTCTAGAATCAGCTGTGTTTACTCAGCCAGATAGGAAGATCACAGCTTTAACAGTTTGTGTTATTTTGCAGGGGCGCAGAAACATAAAGTAAGTTCATTCGAGGAGGGAAACCTGGGCAAAAATACATGACATTTGTAGATAGAACACCATAAAAAATTAGTGAGATGATGTACACTGAAGAGCTATAGTGATGTGTATTAGTTTATATTATTTTTTGCTACATAAATACAATTTAATTAGTCAAATGGCATATGGTGAATAAAGGTAAGAGACAGAGTTGCTCCTGCCATCTGCTGCTCCAGAGATCATTGCCAATGTATTACAACCCCTTTTCTGCCAGACTCATGCAATTTCAAATCTCAGCCTTTCAGTTTCTTAAAGAATTATGTTCTGATTTATAAGCCTGTATGTTGTTTTTTATTTAAATGATGGATTTAAAAGTGTATGGAATGATTGGATGAAAAAGCTAGAAGTTGTGTTACCTTTTTATCATTTTATTAAATCCTTCAATGCATTCAGCTGTTTCATCTCATACAAATTTCACCTATAAAACCTTATCCACTGTTTTGTATTCCAAAATGAGGACTTGCTAGGAGGAACAGAGCCGCTGTCATCTGTTCAACTACTCTTCTCAGAAACTAAATGAGTAAAACAAATCACTAATTTTGACCAAAATTTCAGAGAAGTTGCTTTCATTTTAAAAGTCAGATACCCATTATAGTGTGTGCTTCTGGTAGAATTAATTGACTATATCGCTTGTAAATCCTTTTGATCCCTATGCAGTCCACTTTAAGGCTCTTAGGTGAAGAAAGGGAAAACTAAGAATTTTAAAAATAAGATTTGAGGTTTACAAAGACCATTCACACTTTCACATTATGCTAGTCAGGGTATGTGATTTCAAACAATATGTCAGTTTTAAAGAAAATGTCTTAAACTTATCCCAGATTTACTTGAATTTTCTACACTCCTGCAGTGTCCTGTGCATCGCTTGAGCTCTAGTTCTTTTGTGGCTCTTCCTCAGCCTGGGTGCTGTTTACAGAAGGAATATGTCATGTTGGTAAGACATGTGGAGGATGGGGAAACTTTTTTCCCTTTGGTAAACAACCTGTGTTATGGAAGCCTGTGTAATTCTATTAGGATGAACAGATATTTAGGTGACAGTCAGAGATTTGAAGCAAATTGTTTTGCTGGCTCTAGTTAGCCTGTTCTTTTACGGGGGATGAGACTTAAACAGCAGCTGTTTTAGGACAGAAATAATTCTTCCCTCATTTTTGTAAGTAAGTCAGAAGAATAGTGCTTGCAGAGCAGAATGACCTGACTATCTATGTGTTAAAGTGAGGAAAAAGGTAACCAGCAGTATTTTCTATATTTTAATCCTTTAGAGTGATGAGGGATTTTCTGAAAAAGAAATAAGAGCAGCATAAAAACAAGAGGTGTAAAAGAAGGCATTTCTTGTAATAGTCATTCCACACATCCTGGCTTTATACCAAAGTGTGCTTCCCAAAAAGAGCAGAAAATCTTCGGTAGCTTCCCTAGAAGATGTATTTTTCAAGAGTTTTTCTGTTGTTGTTGAAAAGTTGCTGTTTGGGCTTGTGACGGTTTGACACCAGAAAGGGGCTGTGGCAGGGTTTACACCTGCTATGTGACAGCACGCCCAATTGCATGACAGCAGCTCAGTCCAAACCCAAAACCACAGCCACGTGTGAAGCAGAGCCTGCTGGGTGCCAGACGACGATCCTCATCTGAGAACTTGTAACATTAAGACATAGCTTGAAGTTTATAACATTTTAGTCACATCTTTACTTTTGTCACATAGCACTACCTCAGGACAAAATATAGTCATCTTCACTATTACTGCTAACAGAAAATGCCGTAAAAACACAGCATTTTCCCTATGTCAGGTAGGTAGGGCCTAATACAGCACCTAGTAAAATAAGAGGGGTTTGTTCTCTCTCTCTTTCCATTTCTCTCTCTCCCTCCCCCACTGTTCCTTTCTCTCCCTCCCTCTCTCCTGTCCCTTAATTTTATCCCCCCTCCACCCCCCTTAACTTCATACGGTTTTCAGTAGCCACGTAAAGAGAAGAAATATGCTTTGAGGAGGGATTCACGTAGGTCTCCAGAGCACAATAGGAACATAAAATCTGTCTCAGAGGCTTAATTAGGTTTGCAATTAATTAATATTTGCAAACCACTTTGAAAATCTGGGTGAAAATTATTATTATTATTTTCATTATGTCACTGCTGGCGCAGGCGAACAGGAAGTAGAAACAAAAGGATAATCAGTAAATCCATGAAGAGCTTCCCCTGCCACATTAGGTTCGTTAATAATTACTTCTTCTTGTGTATCATTTTTATCCAATATTAGTTTTCCTACTCCAGTGAAGGGAAAAGTACAAGAGCAAAAAGATGATGAAGTCCCACCAGCTAATGAGACATCAAATACAATAAAAAGTGAGAGGTGGAGAAAGATTTTTTTTTTTTTCCCAATGATTTTGAATATCAGGTGGGAAACAGGGAAGAGTCATTTGTACAACTGGTATGTGATTTCATAATTCTTCATTATTATTATTATTATTATTGTTATTTGTTTACACCTAGTAAAATCTGAAGTGCTGTCTCCATGCAATTGCCTAATTTTGTGAAACAATTTTGTTTTAATACATATGGGCATAAAGGCTTTAGATAGTCCCCAACTGATTTTCACTGTCTGATAATAATATATTGGACAAAATGGCATTGCTATTTGTGTGGGAGTTAATGCTTCTGAAAACAGCTAATACACTTAACTACAGCGTATTAACAGTGGGCGTTCTGCTTATTTTTATTGCAAGCTTTAGCACTGTGCAATTTTCCTGCAACATGGTAACAATAATCCACTTCATGCTGGTGCTTAAGTATTTACTAAGCATTATAGTAAAAAAGTTATGGGAAAAAAATGGATATATAAAAAAAAAAAAACACAGTATCTTGGTATAGCATGGTGTCCATAAAAGAAAATGGGGATAAGGGCGTTCGGTGCATTTGTCTTTAAGAATAGTAAAGACTATGCTAAAATGTATTACATACATATGGCATGTTTTTTGCACCACCTTTACAAAAGAAAGAGAGCTCCGACTAAGAAATGAAGTCCACATTCGCACCAAATGTTTCACTGCAATCTTTGGTTAGTACCAGCGGAACATCATGGAGAAAGCCATTAAACATCTTAGGGAAGCAGAAGAGACCATAGCAAGAACTAACGCACCGCCACACACTGCACTCATTCATGGTGCACAGTGCCAACCCAGGATCCTATGGACTAGGTGCCCCTGTTTGGCAATACAGAGGATGAAGGGTCATGGTGCATACACCACTAACTCATCCCAGGTCCTGTGAGGGTGATGTCTGCACTTGGTACCATGGCGAGGGGGAGATCTTCATGGACTACTGAGACTGTGGGTGTCTTTTTGTAGTAAAGTAATTGTGCCTGCATGTACCACTGGGTTGGTCCTGTTACACTATGGGATGAAGCTGGTTGCCAGCACCCTCATGCAAAGAGATGATAATGGCCACAGAAATATCTAAAATGGCCTTCTTAAATAATTCCTTTGAAAAATGTATTTTTAGGAAGCTAATGCTCTTACAAGTTCCAGGAATCCTCACAATTGGAAAAGCTCTGCACGCAGCTTCTTTACACAAAATTACATGGCTTGACTGTAATTTTGATGTGCACAGAAAGTAGTGGGGAACGGTATCACAAAGGGTGTCATCCATAAAGAGCCTTCCAATCTGCATAGCAGCCGTTCATACTACCCTACAAAAGATGCTTTACAAGCAGGCTGCAATACAAATGAGTGAGTCTGCATAAAACCACACGAGCATGCTAGGACAACAGGGAAGCAATACTGAGAAGGCAAATGTCATACAGAACAGCAAGACATGAGGAAGCTTAGGAACTGCTTGTTTCATTTTGAATAATACCAGATACATGGGGGCAGCGCTTTGGATAGTAAGACTCGGTGTCACCACCTCTGGATGTTCAAGGGAAATACAGCACACACTCTTACACCTAAATGAAGAGTGTAAAACAGACTATATTTCAACTGCACATTTGTTAGCACAGGTCTGTAAAAGAGAGCATCCTACAGCTATCTGCCATAATTTGAGCTTTCAAAACAACTGAATATTCCTGGGAAAGCCATACTAATTTATCTGCAAACTTTACTGATATCAGTATGTTTGTGTAGTTATTCCAATCATCAGGCACTCTTTCTAGTGTCATTGTTGAGTTGTAAAACAGGACTGCAAAACATAGTCAGCTTCTTCCTTGTCTTCTGCAAGTTTCATAGACACGGATTTTTTTTCTCTTTTGGTAGGTTGGAATTGTCTGTGCAGCATCCTTGGGCATTACTACTCAGCAGGGCTCTCTTTTTGTCTTAACACTGTTAACTTATTTTTTACAGGGAGTTCCAAAAGTCTGAATGTTCACCTAGACTGTGATAAGTAACTGCAATTTTTGTTTTCATTTGAATAAAGCAGGAAACCTGGCTGACACTTGTCACTCATTTTTTCTGTGATAGAAAATACTCACCCTTATAATAATAAAACACGTTTTTTATATCACAAATCTTTCATTTATGCTACGATTCATTTTATTTAAGTGGAGATGCCTTCACATGTAAGACCCTGATAAATCTCTGTGCCCCCTACATACAAGGGTTCCTTGAAAGATTTATGGCAGGTATTTACAGTTAAACACCTACACTATCCTTCATTAAGTATTTAATGTTTTATGTGCATCAGTAGTCCTTTTGATACATGATAAAATGTATAGACATCAGAGAACAGAGTAACTAAAGGTCTTTTTACCAATCCAGACACTCCTAAAGAAAACCTCATAAAAGATCCTTTATGTCCTTAGAGAGATAATTGCACAAACATGGAAAGAAATCATTATCAAACACAGTATTACACTGCTTCGTGCTGCACTTTGTGGGCTCTTTCAGTGTGTTAAATGACTTTTGGAAAAAAACAATACTTTCACTTGAAAATGGAGCAAAATGGTTGTGCTGAAGTCCCTGGTCCCCATATGTGCATGTGTGGCGTGATTTATGCAACCAGGAGTCCAGCCTCTCAGTGTAACCCACTTTGAAATAAGGGCCCAAGTCTACAGTCCCATGAGCCCATCTCTTAAGATGTCTCAGTGTACAATAGCTGTTTAAAATATTCCTTGAATATGTTTGACATATTTAAACATACGTTTCATCTCCTCTGCCTTCAAAGACCACTTAGGTAACACAATACATATAATCAAACGTTTTTTTCTGGATGACTGATTATCATATGCTTGAAGTGCAAGTTTCTTTTAATCTCATCTTTTTCCTGGTCCAAATTAAGGTTTATGTTTGAAAGGTATGGCAATGTATAGTTTTTATATGGTAATCATCTTTTACTGTCACCTTCCAGACAAGAAATATTAGCTGCTGAACGATCTGCTGGCTCCATAATTAACACAGGATTGATCACTCTTCCCCCATCCTCTACACTAATAGGCTGCAATGCTCAGCCTGGTTATGTCTCACACACACCTAATACCACAATTTTTGTCATCCCACCAGATGTTATTCAGATTTCCATGTAACTGGGTATATCCCTGTAACACTGGCCAAAAGCAAGCCAGATTCTCTTTCTGCACTTACTGCAGCTTCTCAGGAGAGCATACAAATTCAGTTTGTGTAGCAGACCTTGTCCACAAATTCTGTCTTGAAAGTGTAAGAAGGACTACCTTAAGAGACTGAAGGATTAAGCTTTGTCCCAGTCCTGGCTTCATCAAAAGTCAGTGAAGGTCTTTTGCATAGGGGAGGATGGCTATGAAATACAATCCAGGACTCTATAACAGTTAGGATAGAGAGATCATCTGTATCTTCTTATAATTGTCACAGATCATGCTCTCTGTTTTTTCTTTACGGCTTTTAAAAGAATTATAATTTATCTATCATAAAAATGTTATATTGGTAAGTGAAAGTGTAAATTTATGCAGAAATGGTTAGTAATGATTCAATCACAATTCATATTATTCGTACTCATGCCATAATTGATGCGGGTAAGAAAGCGGAAGCCTTTTGTTCAGCCCCTCAGTGCTTAGAACAATGCAATAATGCATTTTATTTTAAACTTTGTAAATTATCTATTTTCTGAAATTGCAAATGATCCATTTCTAAACATCAGCATTCTGTGTTGTAATCCCTTGATTTTATTTGAATGTGAACAATGCTATTCACTGGCTCCAAGCACATCACTAAAGATTTTAAATTTTAACAATGAACATATTCCATGTTTAATACTTACAAAGACATTCCATTATATACCATTATTTATCAAGTGCAGAACTAATTGGATGTCACTGCTAAGCAGTGTGTCCCTGGAATTTAAATAGAAGTGTGAAGAAGCTAAAGAGACTGTCACATACCAAGGGAATAAGAGTATCAGAGTAATGAGTAATACCATTTAAAAAGCAGTGGACTTTGGACTTTTGTCCAGAAAGCAAAAGGCTGCTGTAAACTACCTTTTGTTTTAACTAAGTAAATTGCCTCCATTGCAGTACTAGCACAATTTAGGCAGAAAGGGACTGGTGAACCCTTCCTCTCTCTCCCACCCCTGTTTTTTCCCCAGCATGATGTGGCTGTAGCATTCTGCTGGGAAGTGAGGAATGTAGGTTTGAAACATGGCAGAGTAGAGAAGGAAATAAGCCAGGAATTAGTCCCACGTCCTCTGTACTCTGAACCTTCAACACCATTTAAAGAGTAGGTACCTATTGTGTTTTGGTTGTGAAAGGAAGAAGCAAGGATGTGGGGCTTTGAAACCCCATCTGACATAGACACTGCCTTGCAGGCCATAAAAAAGATACCTAAGCTGCAAAAGGAGAAGAATTTGCGACACGCCCTTCCTTTGGTGTTTCTCTTGGCTAGTTTCAACAGCTCCCAGCTCTGCATGTCTGCTCTGAATTCCTTTGCAAGGCATCTGATTCTCCCATAGGCAGGGATCCCACACACCTAACCCAGTCCTGAGCAGCTTAGTCTGGATGCCAAGCATTTAAGATGAGAAGAAATGACCCTCAGTGTTGCTGAGGGCACTGTAAGAAATAAAACAGGTGAGAGAGATCATCCCATCCATTAAGAATGGGTATGGTGTTCGGTTAGATAATAATACAGACTTTGTAGGTGTATAGTGCAGTGTTAAAGATGTAAACAAAGTCACAGTAATCATGCCTTATAAGGGATGTGATATATAGATTGCAAACTGTGGGCTCTGGTTGATGTGAAACAATTATAAAGAATACTGCTTTCACAAAGAGACTTCGTGGGAGAGAAAAAGGAGGAATAAAATCAGATTACTGTATGGTCTTGATTCCCCTTGTAGACTTTAACACTAAGCACTGAAAGTACAATATTTGTATGAAGTGCTTCACCATCAGGAAAAACAGAAGCAACTGTAACTGAAATAGCACATGGCTTTACTGCCTGTTATTATTTTTCTTACAGTGCAAATTATGGCTGGTTATCATTAATTGGTTTTGTGCTATTTACATTATGAATATTACCACTTTAATTAAATTGATGCATGTATTTAAAGCAGTTGCTCTGAAATAGTTCACTCATACTGATACAGAGGTTCCTTATGTTTGTGGGTTGGGGTTTTTTTTGCTTTAGCAAAGGAAATAACCACTGTGCTACAGGTATCAGTGAAGCCCTATGGTTATATGCTCACCAAGATGTTGTTTTGGTACCAGGACATTTCTACTGTGGTACAGAAGATGTAGCCAGGTATCCCAGAGCTACTCATCCCAGTATTTCACATGGTACCATTCTTCCTTCAAGTCTGTGATCCACCAGGCAGAGTGCACTGGAGCACAAGTGAGATCAGGCTTTTGGCTTCTGCCCGTTGTTTCGGTAGCTGCACTGAAATAACCCTCAGCCATTCCCTTAATGTGGATGTTCCAGCTCAAAATGCTTTTCTGCACCTGGCTCTGTACCTGTGATGTTTCAGAAATACATTTTTTTTGTCACTCAGTGTTTTAATTCTTGCATAAAACTTTATATATCCCTATTACTGCTGGGAAAACCAAATGTATTTGTCTCCTCCAGCTTAACAGTGTACCTGAGGACGAAATAAATATACAGGCTGGGTCTCCTTAGATTCCTATCTTCAAGTTACTGTTGTGTTCAGTGAGTTTGTGGTTTGATACACAGATAGATGAAAATATTACTGTCATTACAGGTAATTTACAGCTTCTGTGTTTGATCTGTCAAATGTTCTTTTCAAAGGTTAAACATGGTCTGTTAGTTGTACAATTACCTCAGATTTTTAGGCTACAAATTCAAAATGAGGAGCTGCTATTTTCCTTTACACTCCTGTCTTTCCCTACCAGCCTCTGATACTGTGAGATGTTACCTTCTACCTTTGTAAAGGTGTTACTTCAAATTCAGCTAGCTGGAGGCCTTTCAGAAGGTAATCTTACAGCTAAGCTTGCTTTCTTTTATGAAAAGTAATAATTACCATATTTCTTGGATGTGTGTCTCCATCATCTCTCAGCCTGCTTAATGTGAATGGGAGCTGTACAGGCAAAATTAAAACAATTTCATTAGCCATCCACAATCTTTAGGCATCTATTTTTGCAGACAGCTAAACTGACAGTGTGGTGTTTTGTTCCCATGGATTAGGACTTCCTTTGAAAATATTCTGTGTGCCTAATTCTTTGGGTTTAATGAAATGGTTTTCATTGTACTATGAACTTAATAGCAAATGGTATAGTAAGTAATAAAAGGTGACCAAAGTCTTATTCTAGCTCTTTTTTTTTTTTTTTGGTAACCCATTTAAGTATTTACAGTGGTAATACTGGGGGGGAGGCAATATTTTAAAAATAATTTTTATTTTTACATTAGGAGAATGAGTTAGACTCTCGGACGTGGTTACAAACTCTACTAGCTGAAACAAAACTGTTTTTTTATAAAGGGAGTTTATTGATTGTTTAAATAGGTAATACTGGGGTTTGTGGCAAGGCACGTTTGGGCTTTTTTTACAGCTAAGAAAAGTTAACCAGGTGAATTCATATAATAAATATGGGAAAAGTGTACATAGTGTGTTCATTCAACCATGTTCAACTTAGCCCTATTCTGAGACTCGTGATGCAGAGATGTTGCAGGGGGTCTTTTTTTTAATATCCTTTAGTTTTCTCTGTTTCAGAGCATACTCTAGTCTTCAAGTTACCCTTAATTCCAGGAAAGCTGCTTGTGGTCTGCCAGGTTGCCAGGCTGATTTATCAGAATGACTGCCTAATAGGAGGCAGTCAAAGGCTCCTAGAACCTGGCTGCTGCCTAGCGCAGCAGTTAGAGATGCAAAGAGAGGAGGAGGCAAGCTGAGCCGGCTGCCTGGTCACCAGTCACCAGCCCTGGGGCTGCTGGGGTGGGAGACCAACCTCCCTGCTGCCATCTGACCCCATGTTGTGTCAGGGGAAAAGTCATAAGCACCAAATGAAAACTAACATCCATCTGCAGTTGCCAGGCAGCCGAGCTGTCTGGCTGTCACAGAGCTATCGCCACTGGAAGGCTATCGATTTAGGGGTCACAGGAGCTACAAGGGAAATGTGACGTATGGAGGATTTGCTGTTTGCCCGTACCAGCTTCTGTAACTTGGCCCGAGTCCCTGAGCCATAGGATGAGTTGCTGTGTGAGGTCTGAGAAAAGCACATGTGGAGGGAGTCAGCTAATTTCCTTCCAATTACTAAATGTCCCATGCGACTGTTCAGCAACAGCACAAAATGTTATCTATTTCATTTTGTGGGAGTGGGCATTCATTAAAGTGTTAGAGCTATAAGCTGACCTTCATGCAAAGACTTCCTGCCTTTGTGTTTCACTTGAGCTAATATTTTTAAGAACTCTTAAAATAATAAAGATAAAATTAATGTAGGGACAGTACTTATAACAAGACCCTCAGCTCACTCAAGAGCACTGATTTGTAATGGAATAGGGAGGGATGGGGTTGGAAAACATTGTTCAGATTCATGTTTAATCAGACCAAGTGCTTTTAATTAGCTGGAGAAGAAGATTGTGAATATTTCTATTTAAGTAAGTGTTACTGCTCAGAGAAATACTTTCATCATAAGAAAATGATCAGCCCACTTGGCATAAATGAAGAACTCATTATTGGTGTCTTTTAACATAAGATGTCTTTTAACATTGCATATTCTAAGTAATAACAAGGAAGATGAGGCAACTGATAACTTTAAGCTTTTTTCTTTCTGTATTTTTTAAAGCTGGGTAATAATTGAAGTATAATTACAGAACTTTCCTAAGATCTGGATCTATTTAATTGATTTAAACACAACTACACAGAAGATTCATTTCAGGTTTTGGTGTTTTTAAATCACTTGAAGACATTGTTCTTACCCTGCTATTTTTAAAGGACTATTAGAAATGGAATAAACACAAGACTGAAGTATCAATGTGGTATTGACATCATTAAAAATTAAAGTTGATGATATACTGAATTATGTTCTTTCAATGAAATTATGCTCTACCTTCTGCAACAGTTCTGTTGCAAAACATTTCATTATTCTGCAAAGAACATGCAGCTAATGTCACTAGAGACCCTTTTTTTTAAGTTCTCACAGAGTCTGAAAAATAGAAGTTTTATCTAGGACAAACATTTATTATCAAAATTAGATTTTAGGTAAATTACGTCTTTTCAAAATAAAATACGAGGTTATCCTAAAGATGTTAGTATTTGCATTGAAATCAGTGCTCTTTTAAAGATGCACAGAAGGAAAAGATGTTAGGATAGCTGGAATTGTAATTCTGGGGATCCCTTGTAGGATTATTTAGAGTGTTACTTATAGAATGTTCCCGTATTTTCCAGGACAAATTATTTTGTATGGGCCAAAACCATTTAATTTTTCTAAATTAAGTCAGTTTTCCAATACCTTTTACTGCATTAATGTGAGTCAAATAAATCTTTTCCTAACATTATTTGGGTACCTAAAATATTGAGTTGTCATATATTTTCTGCTAAGTAAAAATGCATATTGCCTAAAGGGGCATAAGCCAAGCACATGCAATGTTGTGGTGGTGACTGGCCATGGCCAGAGTCTGTCCCATGGTAAATTCAGTGTTGCTTACCTCTGTTTTATTCCAGGCCAAATTATCTTGAACAGCTTTGCATTTCCTATATATGCACAGATAGTATCTCTGGGAAGTAGCTTGTTAGCCTTCTGACTGTGCAAAGATGCTCTCCCCACCAAAGATATAAAAGGATCCTCTGGCCAGTGGGGATAAGGCTGAGGAAGTGGTTTCCTGGTGGATTTAAGCCTATTTAAATCCCTGGGGTCTGTCACTGAAAGACGTTGTCCCTCCCTCTGCTTTACCCTTCAGCCATTCACTGCAGCCCCTCTCTGTGTCAGCACAGAGCTTGTCAGTTCAGGGAGCAGCTTCAGCTATAAAAACACCCTTTTTTTTTTCTGTGGCCAGATTAATTTTCAGTCCAGCTGCACAGCTGCCCGAGCACTGATGCCAGCACAAACAAGGGAGCTGGAGCACACAATCACAGACAACGGGGAGGGCAGGACTGCTGCTCTCAGTAGCAGTAAATAAGGTGAAGTTACTCATGAAACTGCAGCCCGTGTGTGTGAGACAAAGTCTAAATCAATATTACAAATTTGTTTTCTCAAATCCTTGAACTTGTGGGTAATCCTGAAGGAGCAGAACCAGGTAAAATTTGCCATTCGCTCCCTTTTTTTTTTAACTAAAAATATATTTTCCATAAACCAGCTTATTGTGCTGGAAAACAGAAATAATGCGGTTACTGATTACTTTTGTTTCTCTGAATGAATTAACTGATTATGATTATGATTGATTATGATTATTATTGTCTGAAAGTGTATTAACTTGATGTTAGGGAAGGCTTTTAGTTACTCATTCTTAAATATCTTCATAAGTGATTGTTCTCCTTCTCCTCTGCCCCTCATAAAGGAGCTTCACATCTTCATGTTACAACTGGAAATGAACACAGTGAAATTAATTGACTCTTCTGCCTTCTTTTATGACTGAGGAGCCTGTGACAGTCAGGAACTGAACCCAGATCTCTCAGATTTCAGTCCAGAATACAGCCAGGGACCCTAAAGCCAGAATACAGCCAGGGACCCTAAAGCCAGAACACATCCTTTGAACAAATTACCCCCAGGTTTTTCCAGACACCATCATGTAAACCTTTTGCAGCAAACTGTGTTTTTCCTAGTTCTTCCTAGTGCTTTGCTTACAGCAGAGATAGATGTTCCTCCGTTCAGTGTTAACCACAGGATTTTGTTAGGCCGCAGCACTCCTGGGCTCTAAACACGCTTCTCTCCTTTTTCCCTCATTTGGGAGAATTACAGTCTGTATTAGAAAAATTAATTAACCATTTGAGAGGAAATTTCAAATGTAGATGTTACCCACAGTGAGGAGAACAAAATTAACTCATTTAATGTCAGACTTTCCATTAATTATGTAATTAGCCTCCTGGCACTTGAAAAGTATTTAATATGCATATACATTTTAGGTCCAGAAAATTGTGTGACCTTTTGCAGGGCAGAGTGGGGCCTTCCGCCTTTGTTTTGAATCCTCTCCTTCTGGGTAGCAAGTGGGCTGCAAGATGTAGTTTACTCAGAGGCAAGAGGGACTGTCTGAGAGTATTGCAATTATGAAAGATTAAAGGGAAAATGGAGCAACTGGGGAGATTGAGAGTCATTCAGGCAGGACTTGTGTCTGTTCAGCCTAGTATGAGGAAGAAAGTAATTCTGATCTTTACTGCAGTATTGTCTCCAGTTCCTTCCTCCCTTCCTCCCTCCCTCCCTCCCTCCTTCCTTCCCTCTTTCCCTCCTTCCTTCCTCCTTCCTCCTATGGACTCCCTCCTATGGACAAAATTATTTCTAAGTACTTTTGGATTATTGTGGTTGACAATCTACCCACATGCCTCCGGTCTGTAAGAACTGCTTCTTGTGATTACCTTGAACATCATTAAGAGAGATGATGTTCAAGATAAAAGGGTTTTTTATCTTAAACTACGCTATAGTTGAGGTCTGAGAATGTATTTCTCTGAATTGTTACAAAGCTTCTGCAGATGCAACACTGAACAGGCAGCCTTCTGGATATGCTCTACAAGGCATGCTTCTCTTACTGGGCTGGAGTGAACTCAGAAAGGGTTTCCTGCATTAGGTACTGCCAGTTCCATAATCTGACTTTGAAGGTCAGGATAAGACACATATGTGTTTGGGTTAGTAATTAAGCAGTTATTACACAGCTTTCTTGAATCGTGACCTAATAGTCTAATTTGGGAAGTGCTGGGCAACCACACCTTGGCCTTAAATATATTCGTGAGGTCTTCACATGAAAATGTCTAATACAGTTACTCAAAACCCTAGGCCTCTTAAATGAGAGATTGGTTTAGTAGTTTGAGCCTGAACTTGCTTGCTAATGACAGCTCATATATTTGTTCCAAAAATATATGGCTGTTGGTTCTTTGGCAGCCAGGAATTCTGTAACATAAAACCGCATCTTCTGTCTTGTATTTGAGGTGTAATCCATTTTTGCAGAGGGAATTTTCCCCACCAAAACTTGCTGTTACCAATGTGGACATCACAAAGTGTTATACAACTCTTGCAGTTCAGCTAGTTTGGACTCACATAATGGTATTCAGTTTTTACCCATCGTTTCTCAAGGAGAATACATCAACATCTTATTTTGCTGTAATGAAAAAACTCATTGAAATACATGCTGCTCGGTTTAATTCCTGCATTTTTAACATGTAAATTTCTTTATTCAGAATAAGTAGGATATGTGTACTGTTGAACTAAAATATTTCATAGGTTTCCATCTAAAATCAATTGAAGGTACTTGTCATTTTTTTCTGTCCTTTGGTTGGCTTATATTAAACTGCTGGGAGCTTGAAGTTAATATTTATTTTCCCACTGTTTTTTTCTTTTGCATTCCAGAAATCCTTCTCCCCTTGTAGCTCCTCTTTCTAAAGTCATGTAAAATTGTACAGCTTTCCTGTGTTTACCACTTCTTCCTATTGTCCTCAGTTGTGACAGACCCTTCTAGAAAGAGATATGGTTGAGCTATATCCCCTCTACTGGCAAGCATGCTTTTGCATTCAACTAAACAAAATACAAAACTGTATTTGTGAAGAGCTTAATTTGTACTGAAATCAGTTCAAAGTTCTTTCCAGTTTTGTTAAAGCAGGACTGGGACAAATGGCGAACATTTTTGAACCTCTACCAGGACAGCCTGAATTCCAGAATATATTCCAGACATCAGTTTACCAGGGGCCTGTACTGCCAATTTGCCTGTATTCAACAGGAATGACATTTGCCCTATCACTGGCATAGTAGGCTTTGCAAGAGAAGTTTTGCCTCTCTTTCACCATAGCCCTGTATTTTATATTAGAGCCTGTAGCACAAGAGGAAGAGTTGGAGAACTTGTGCATACCTGAACTCTTTACCCTTTTCCTCACCTTTATTTTTACCCCAGATCCAGGCCGAAAGTCCTGGATAGAGCTAACTGGTGCAATAATCTCTGAAGCATAATGTGTTCCTCCATATGCATAGAATTTGAGTCCACACACAGGATGAGGAAATCAGTTGAATCTAAGTGATTGAATAGTACATAACTAAAGGTTTCTCATATTCAGAGTTTCAGGGTTTGCACTTCTTATTGTTAGACACCAGATAGACTGTGTCTGAGCACACAAATCAGTTTGTATCAGCATGGGAAAAGAATTTCAGGCTCTTTCTAGAACTTTTATTTTTTGGGATGACTCTCCACATAGTGTGAAGGAAGTTCAGTCTGATGACTTTTGACACAGCAATTATCAAGAGCATGAAACTGGTAAGATTTAAAGTGTATTTCAGTGTCAAGCTCTCAAATGTTTTCTTTGATACGCTTTGTCTGTTTGAAGGTAGATTCTGAGCTCTTAGTTAAACATCATATAATTGGAATATATATAACATAATTTCACAAGAGGATAGTGGTTTAAAAGTAGAACATATTTGGGAAGTCAAGGACTTGGCAGTGTTCCTTTCACAGAGTTAGAACTATGACACATACATACAAAAATCATGAAAATGCGAAGTCAGCATTAATCAGCTCTAACAACTGCATTTCCTGATTTGATACGGCTTTGTGGATATATGACAAACTTACTACATTTCAGATGCAAGTTTTTTGTGTTTCAAAGGTCAAAGATTTTAGTTATATTGCATTTCTAATCAACGTTACATTTCATTTGCCAGCTAGAAATTTACTTTGACTTTTGCGTGTTAGAGAAGGGAAATGGCTGTGAGCTGTTTTTTGGCACACTACCATAGTTAGGAACAAGTAGAGTAAGGAAGAAGAATGAACTGAGTCATTTCTTGCTTCGTGAAATTATTAAGGACAAGAAGATTGTATTTGTCAACTCCTTTGTGTATGTGACAAATGCTATACACATTAAGTCAGCAAATACATGCTTTCAGCAAATAGGTAATTCTAGCTGCTGATGCCTAGGTCATGTGTTTGCTTGTCAGCAAGCAAAAACCATTGAAGAGGTAATGTGAAAACTTAAATAAAAACAGGTGCATCTTCTCTTACAGCCTTTTATTTTTGCTTAAAAGGGTAGTTATCACAGCATCTGTGCAGAGACTAGTCCCGCTCACTCTAGAGGTTGCCCTAATGTAGTGGACCCAGTTGGCCATGCAGATATTTATTAAATGAAAACCATCAGGATATAGAAAAATGAGTTACCTGAAAAGGAGTCTGAAATGTGTGCTGAAGGGGTAATGCATGTAGAAGCTACAAAAACAGTCATACTTATTTTAGAAGCAATACATGGAAGAAGCTCTCCCTCCATAGCCAGAGGTCTGACATGTTTGCCTGCTATCAGTGAATGTGCGTGATGGTCTGATGTAGAACAGGAGACACTACAGTTGTATTTCTCAAACAGCCAGTTCAGATATGAGAGAGAGGCTCCAGAGTTTAAACTTTAGAATGAAAATTTTACATGAGTTTTTGTCAAGATTATTATTTTTAAGAAAGTTAACATAATTTTAAAACCAGTAAATTCTTAATTGAGGCTTTTTCCTCTTGACTTTGAGAAGCACCATAGCTTTTCTGCACCTCATGGTAGGTGTATTTGGTTCTGTGAGAGCTGGGATAAATGGTGCCAAGTGTCTGCTAAGATGAATAGATCTGTACACAAGCCATTTTTTGCCTATTTATGAGGTCAGACAAATGTTTTCCTTTCTGCAGATTGACAAAGTACAGACCCAAGGTGTTTGCGGAGATATAAATGAGTTGACTGACTTTGACCAGCTACATCTTTTTCCCCATCTCGTAATGAAACTTTTTTCATTTTCTAAATTTGAATAATATTTGGAGATGCAGAGGTTTTGCCTACTGCTTTTCAGTCCCATTCTGTTGCCTTCTCTGAAGAAAGGAAGCCTTTTATAAGGTTTTCTCTAAGGGGAAAATGTCTGTTGCATTGAACCTGTGAGATACTATTTTATTTTTATTTTTCTGGTAATGTATATGTATTTCTTTACATCAGATCACATTCTGACAATAATGGTCTTGGTACCCATATGGAATTTTGTGTAATTATGTTTATCTTGCTATTTACATTTTTACTCCATTGGGGTCTTACACAATCCACTTCCATGATTTCAAAGAATTATATCTGTAGTCTTTTATTTTCCTAATGATCTTACTGAGACAATTTTAATCTTTAAGTAAGCAAGTACAACACCACTGAAGTCAGTGAATTTGTACCATGACAACATTTGGCCCATTACTTTAATTTATGAGAGGCTTTTTACATATGCATATATTAGAAGCAGGATTTTTTCATTCTGCTACAAGCAGCTCTGGTTGGAACTGGTAAACTCTGAAAAGACTATATATTCTGTAAGAGCACAATGGGGAGCATAAGGAAAAGTAGGTGTTTATTGTAGTTAAAATTAAATCTTGGAAATGTGTCTATCCTCGTAGAGTATTATGAATTATGATTGCTTTCTTTTTTCATGTAGAACAACATGATAGAATTCTAGCATCACAGTATGGTTTGGGTTGAAAGGGACCTTCAAAGTTCATCTAATTCAACCAGTGAACATGGGGACATGGGCAGGAATATCATTTCACCAGACCAGGTTGCTCAAAACCCCATCCAGCCTGGGCTTGAACACTGCCAAGGATGGAGCATCCACAGCTTCTCTGGGCAACCTGTGCCAGGGCCTCACCACCTTCACAAAAAAATTTCTTCCTTATACCCAGTCTAGATCAACCCTCATTCAGTTTAAAACCATTGCCCGTTGTCCTGGCACTGCAGGCCCTGGTAAAAAATCTCTTTCGATTTTTTCTATAAGCTCCCTTTAAGCACAGAAATGCCACAGTGAGGTCTCCCTCGAGCCTTCTCCAGTTTGAGCAACACCAACTCTCTCAGCCTTTCTTCATAGGAGAGCAGTTGCATCCTCTGGACCCGCTTCAACAGGTCCATGTGCCTCGTCTTGTTGAGCTGAATGCGGTACTGCAGGGGGAGTCACACGAGAGCAGAGCTGAGCAGAGGGGAGAATCACCCCAGATCTGGTGACCACACTTCTTTTTATGCAGCCCAGGAGACAGTTGGCTTTCTGGGCTGCAAGTGCACACCGCTAGCTCATGTCCAGTTTTGCGTCCACCATTATCCTCAACTTCTCTGCAGGACTGCTGTCAATCCATTCATACCTCAGCCTGTATTTCTGTTAGGCAGGCATTGCCACAACCTAGGTTCAGGACCTTCTACTTGACCTTGTTGAGCTTCGTGAGGTTCACACGGGCCCACCCTTCAAGCCTCTCAAGGTCCCTCTTGATGGCATCCCTTCCCTCAAGCATATCAACTGCACCACTAGCTCAGTTCTATCCACAGACTTGCAGAGGGTGCACCCAATCCCACTATGTTATTGATGAAAATATTTGTTTAGTACAGGCTGTTGAGGGATAGGTACTACCCAGTTTGTGAGGAAAAAAAAAAAAAAAGAGTCTATAAAAGCCTTTTTAAAAGATAAAGAACTAAAACATCATTTGAGACTTTCCTGTTACTTTAAACTGTACAGTATAGCTACCAATAATAGTCACCTGTTGTGATTTAAGCCTGGGATTAAACCATGACACTCACGTTATCAACACCCAGTGGTTTTGTGTGAGAGTATGTTCCAGCTCCCGGATGCACCCAGTCAGCTGGGCTTCATCATTTCAAGTTACCTTTTCCCTGGAGCAGATTAACTTTGTGCAGAACTCCTTCAGCTGTTCCTTGGAAAGAAAGACTTGGTGAGATTTTGGTGCCGTCAAATCTGCCTTGTTTGCAGACCACTGTGGCATACAAAAACATATGTAATCTCTTCTTCAATGACTGAACTACATGGGCATACCTTTATGCAGAAGAAACATTATAAGTTCAAACACAGTTCCTAAACAGTCAGGTATCTTCTACTATTCAAAAGAAGTTTTTTCCTTAATTTATGTGAAGTTTCTCTTAATTCATATTTTATATTGCCATCTGTTCTGAAGCAAAGATGTCGATTTTAAGTATGTGGGTGTTTTACATTACTTTGTTGCTCTGGTTGCATTCATGTAGTTACAGAAGACAAGTGTGATCCTTGTGATAATGGGTGTATTATTCCAAGCTCTGTTATTAAGAGAATTTATTCTGTGCATAAGTTTTCCTATCTCTTAATACAGGAACAAAAAAAATCACAGAGCAGCTGAATCCTTGTATGAAAGATGTTATATTATTCATTAAGGGAAAATTGCCAGTTAAAGCACATTACAAATGGTTCCACTCTAAATAGTGTTTATTCTACCCATCGACAGAGATTTTGCTCGCCCAGTTTAGAGTAAATAGATTCGTGTAATCAGTGAATCTGACTAAATATGTGCTGAAGTATTCTACTCATTAGAGGTATCACAGTCTGTTTTCTCATTTTCTTCTCCCTGCAGTATATGCTGCAATGAGCCTGAACCTATTTCTATAGTTAAAAGAGTCAATTATATGACAGACAGCCCCTAGCATACTAAGGTGTTGTGGTGAGGAGGTTAGGTCCCTTCACCTCAAGCTCTAAAAACTGTCTCCCACTGTTGTGAGGTGCAGCAGATGCAGACATTCAACACAGGACATCCTGGCTAAACAGATGAAAACCTGATTGTAATGTTCCCCTGATAACGCTGCCTTGTATTCTGTGCCTGTTTGGGTACTGATCTCATGCTTTGTACCCACAAAAAGCAACAGCACCCCCTGAAAATCCAACACGAAACTCTTAGGACTTATTCTGAAATATTCCATACTTGGGTAAGAGACTACTCATTCCTGAACAGAACTCAATAGGCCTTGCTTATTAGTGCCTTCTGGTAGTGCACTGGCTGAAAAATAGTGCTATAGAAGAGATGTATTTCAATTCCCGGAATGCAACTTTTCACTTTGTGTCAAAACCAGGAGGCTGCAGCTTGAAGCATGGGTCTGAGAAGCTCATGTCCTTAAGTAGCTTTATGTGCACAAAACGTTCACAACAATATGCATTTTTGGTACTAGGTCCTAACATTTTGTAAGACCTGAAGATACCTAATGACTCCTCTTTATAGTACTGTGAATATTTTCATTGGCATCACCAGGCAGAATTATTTGCAGCAACATGTTATTAACTTTTAAATATTGTAGAGCAAGACTGCAAGCTGTGCTATGTGTGACTGCAGAGAAGTAACTTTATTCCCTAACACCTAGAGTCCAGGACTTTTCCTTGATGGCAGTGGGAAGCCCCACAGCAAAGCACTGGATATTGCTCTGAACCTTTCTCTTTTTTCTTCTGCGTGCCTGTATAAGTAATGTTATTGACTGAATGAAGAACATTGCAAGCATGGGTTGTCAAAGGATGTGAAAATCTATTCAGCAAGGGAACAGCTGCCCATCCCCACTCCCCACTCAGGGGTTGCTTGGTCAGTCTCTGATGAAGAGGTCGTGTGAAGTATTTTAACAAAGCAAAGTCTTTTGTTTGAAATGCTAAAAATTATAGGTTTGGATCCATATTTGAATATGCATTTTTGAGCTGTATATTTTTGGGCATCATTGGTGGCTAGCATAACAAAACCTCCCCTGAAAAAGTAGTACCAGTGGGCATGTAAATGCATTTTCTGAAATTTGGAATTACACACAGAGCAAGAATATTATGATGAGTTTCACTGCAGCCGCCTGAACATGGAGTAAGAGGTACAAGACCACTTCTGCTCATGATGTGATTATGGGGGTAATAAGTTAAAGTATCAGTTGAAGCCCCAAACTATTTGAGTTTTATTTGATTCTTTAGTGGCATATTAAACTGAGAAATGTATTTTGATATTGAAATGTACACTCAGTAGCTATGACAAGTATGCCAATGCCATATGTAATGAAAAACTGTAACGTTTTATAGCCCACAAATGAAAAATACTTGTGGCTATTATAAGGAAACAGAGATGAAAAAGGATGAAAAATGTATCTTATTTTCTGGACAAGAGATATGTCAATACAAAACTCTAATTCACAATGCTGGGAAATCTTAATTTGCCTATATTGGTAACCATAAATTGAAATTCTATTTGTGGCAGTGCCGTCTAAATTGCACTAAATCTCTCCTGTCATTTTGTGGAAATGCATGAAAGCTCAGACATCAATATTGAATACAATAAGATGTATGGGCTTCTGAGTGTTGCAGGTTTTTAGATAAATTCTCCAAAGCTTGCAAAGCAAGAAAAAAGTTGGTTTTTGAAGGCTTTGCTCTATTTGTGAAGTAAAATAAATTTATTGGGTTTCTGAAGTTAAAGTCAGAGGAATAAAATAAGACAGCAGCATCAATATGAGAGTAGTAGGTCTTGGTGTTGCTAATTATACTGCTTCATTTGCAAAAAAATAAGATTATTTTTAAACCATTTTTACCTCCCACTGTTTAGGGTGGTTTGTTTACCACAAAAACCTCTGGACAATGGCAAACATTTTAAAAGACACACTGTGTATAATTTCTATTTGTAAATATTATGATTCTGTATTTAAACACAGTATTTACCGTCACATCCGAGGAGGCGGCTGGCCACTCACATTTGTGAACACCCCTTATTCACACAATCGTGTTTATGAGGAAGATAAATTTAATTTACCTTTCAGTTGGCCAGAACCTCAGTTTCCTGATTTTCAACAAAAAGGGTATTTCTTTGCTATGGATTTTTTAGGAGGGACTTGCTGCAGGGCAGGGTGGGTTTCTGAAAGAGGTATGAATGTTAGACCTTGGTTTTATTTAGGTAGTTTCTGCTGGGGTAGGACAGCAAGGAGCCCTGGATGGGCACACTGTTAGAGGGCTAAAAAACCAAGCCCAAAAACCCTACAGTAACTAACAGAAAGTTAACCTTGAAGCCAGACTGTCTTTCCTTCAGTTTACTGATTCATTTTCTTGTGTCTAGTGCTGCTCTGTTTGACCTTTTACCTCTACAGAGAAAATATTCATGTATAAGTGTTCCAATTTTTTTCAGTTTGAGCCCTGAACCCGACAATAATCTCTGCTACTGATAAAATTACTTGAAAATAAGTGTAAAAATGCAAATGAAAATAGAAATATTCTTTAAATAGGGAATATTAACTCATGGAGGAATGTACATGAAAAATATAATAAATCTAGTTTTGTCAAACAAGTTAATAGACTTCCCAAATTACTGCATTCTCTTGTTTCACACAGGAACTGACATTTCAGTTCTGAATGTCAGAGAATTGTATTGAAATTGTTCTGCACAATCTCAGACCCCCGCAGAAGTGATAGGAATAGAAGTCAACTGACAAGTTCAGTTCGTATCTTTGTGTGATTCTAAAATATTGCTGTAATGGAAAAACCCTGATCAAAGGGACCACACCACCATCCACCACTTCTTGCTTTTGAATGTTTGGGGCTTTTTTGATCATCTGAAGGTGCACTTTTAGAATATGTTTACTAACACAATAAACTGAAAACAATTTAAAGTAGGTCAACATAAATTTGAATGTACAATTGCACATGCGAGATGTGTTTAACAAGAGTTGCTAAAAATGAGAGATTTTAAGTCCGCAAGCACAACCGCGCGCACATTTTATGTGCTTAAAAGTGGCTTGTAAGTGCTCTTTTTTGTGCTTTTTAATGTACTGAAGTCAGTGGTATTTTATCTCCGGCATCACTGAACACCAGATCAACTCTTGAGTGCACAGGATTGAGCCTTTGCTTCCCAGGAAAATTGGCAAAGTTCCCAGTCACTCACAGCTTTTCTGTGCTGGGGTTCAATACACCCAGTTTGGTAAAGAAACATGTAAATCCCTTCTGTATCTTTAAGAAAAGCAAAGTAATGTATCCCATAGGGGAAACAGTGCTCATGTATTAAACACTGCCGAGTTGACTACTTCCCTGTGTACATCATGTCTTGAAGTAATTCAAGATCAGTTGTAGACCCTGTGGTGTCTCTGTTACACAAGAGTGTCTCTTGACTTGAGTTAAAATCTACAGGAAATTTCTGTATTCTGACATTTTCCCTAACATATTTGCCACATTTTGTAGGGATGTTTGTTGGCATGCCCGAGTGCCTTCAGTGGGTGAGGGGGTGCTCTCCGGAACACAGCTCCAGTCCTCCATATGCTATACATTTAGCTTTAAATACAGCATTTATGTATTTCGAAGGAACTATACTAACTTGATAGTGCTGCCTGGGGGAGAAAGCAATGCTTTCATGCAAAGATTGTCACGGGCGGTGGAGTGATAGCTGAAAGTAGTTGGCCCTATTAAGCAGAATTCCTGGAGGTGTTTACATGTCTGTGTAGCTGTAAAATAGCCTTTCTTCAGTCCTAGGGTTTTTCTGCTTTCTCACAGTTCTGTGTTTCAGTATATATTGTTATCTGTGAGCCTCTGTGTACAAAAAGATTAGGAGCAAAGACTAAACCCCATTTGTGTTACTCGTGGTTAGCTCAGTTGCTTTTAGTGTGTCTCCTTGAACAAGTAAAATAAAAGCAGATGTAATTCCAAATCCTTTTACTAACCATCAGGGAAGAGTACTCATTGACCATAATAATATCTTAGCAGAGTACAAGATGTCATCTATAAATGATACACATTTTTTAGTCATTAAGTCACATTAAACAGTTCTAAGTTTTGCCCTCAGCATAAGTAGTCTCTAGCAATTGCATCTGTCTCTTCAATATGCAGAGAATATGAAAGGAAAATTGTGTTTTACCCTATTATCTAAGAAATTGTGAAGCTATAAAAACAGATTACTATTAATAAACAACATTTTCTTCAAAAGGCTATGCATACAGTTGTGAGGAAACAGATGCTCTCACTTCCAGAATTGTACAATTGGCAAGTGCATTAATTTTGAAAAAGATTATTTTGAAGGCATAAAAACCAATAAAAGTACAGAAACTGTGACAAGAATACATACGCACACTGTTGTGATTCAGTATGATTCAACAGAGGAACACTTTCTTCCTCTTAATACATAAATTGGTATATTTAAATCTTTCTCAGGTGAATAGATTTCTGCTAAATTATCACAAGCACTAAAGGTGAGCCATTGCTGAGCTTACTCATACCCATGTTATTAAACAGTAATATGGCTTGAAATATCTCCACCATGCCTTTCCTCTGCATAAGAAAAAAGGACATTTTTTTCTGTTAAAACACCGAACATGGTGTTTTTGAAGAGTACCTAACTGATCATTACAGCAATTAGCAGATATATTCCTAATTAGCCTTCAAATAAGACAGGCAGCTGCCTGGCATGTGTTCCCACAGCATTCTCAGGCCCTCAACCAAGAGCTAACACATGCAGCTGAAGAGTATTTCCTCCTCCATCCAGTCAGCATTGCCAGCAAGGCTGCAATCAGCAGTGCTATTCTTATGACTTAGGATATTTGTCCGCTAAGAAATGGGTTCGTAAAAAACCCTATTCATTAGCTGCAGACCACCGAAGAGCCTCCAAGTATGAGCAATTTGGACAGAAGCCATATAGGCTAGCGCTGAGCCCAGACACCACAAGATGAACATTTCTGTAGCTCATAGCCATTTGCTCCAGCTGTTTGCTTTGAATATACAAGACTTAAACACGCATTCATTAGGATAATAAAGATAAGCAGTAACGCATGATAAAGATAAGTAATATAACTCTAGTGTTCGTGCGTTAAGCTACATATTGTTTTTGCATTGTGAATATCAGCATGACTAGTTTAGTGTTCTGTGGTTTTCCTCGTGGTGGTAGCTCTGACTCAAACACCGACCATTTGTCACTTAGTGCACACAATCAGTGATATTACCAGTGAATGAGAGAATGAACAATGATGAGAGAAGGTAGCTGAACCAAGGACATGAGCTGGAACTGAAAATGGGAAAGAAAATAGCACAAATGTAATTTTTATCATGTAAAAAACATCTGTGTGAGTCAGGATTCCAAGTGTTGTTGCCAAGGAAATTGTAATGGCAATTTCAACTGTTACTGGTATTATTTCTTGATATAGAAAATGTACACTGTGATTATAACAAAAAAAAAATGAACCAACAAAAAACCAAACAAAACAAGTCTTCCATATATACGTCAAGTTTTATTCTTGTATGACATTGATTACGACATAAAGGTTAGAATGATGCTTCTTGCTTGCTAATTAGAAGTGTCAATTCTAATTAGACAAGGCATAATTTCTAGAGTAGGTCATGTGTGAGACTTACAGCAGTGGAAGTCTCACTTGAAACCTTGAGAGGGATTTTATGGAGCTCCAAGTTCTCTAACTCCAGCTCCAAACTGATGACTGCTTTCACAAGCAGGTACCTACACATTGGTTGTTTGTCTTCCCATCATGAGAAAGAGGTTGAGGACTTCTTCCAGCCATACACTTTCATTATGGCTTTCAGTTGACAAGGGAGGGTCCTTCTTTTCTTGAACCAATTTTGCCGTCATCTTTCCCAGGACTACTTTCCATCTTTTCATCCTAATGCTCTTGAATAAAGCAAGGGAGGAAACTAAGCCATTCATAGGGAAGGATTCTCTAATCAGAAGTCCAGATCCTGGGAGCACAGGGGAGGTCTGTGTGCTGAGAATAATGTAGCCTCAGTTGTCACCTTTAGTGGAAAGCACATGAGAACAGCCCCATTCTCATGGTGAAGTCTGTGCCATAATCACATTCTGGGACTGTTTTAGCAAGGTGACTTGGTAACTTCGGGTCTGACTTTGAGTTGATTTCCAGCAACCTTGGAACAGAAAGCTTGGTTCTTCATAAGCCTCTTCCTACCCTCAGCCCCAGAAACTCTCCCAAAAGATCCTAGGAGAAGATCATGATGGTAGAAAACTGAGAAATATAAGTATGTTGTATTTTGTATTTACCCTTCCATGGATCCAGAGAAGGAGTATGTTAAAAAATCTTAACAATATTCTATTCCAGTAGAAAAAGCCACATTTTTTAGTGCCATTCTCACATAAACACTTCTCAAGAATTTGCCAGATCTCCGTTTATTTCACCTAGTCAGTCAAGTGGTATGAATTGTTCAGTCCTCATAGACACTGCAAAGAAAATTACCTATAAATAGTGTTTTCTTTGGGTAAGTCAGAATGTAGCCTGCAATGAGGGCAATCACTCTCAATCAAAAGTTGAAACATTTTAAGGTCTCTTTCACCTCAGACCTATGGCTGGTCTCCATATTTGAAGTAAGAGAATGATCTCAAATGAAGAAAAAAGGCTGTGAAAACGTGTCCATTTGCCAGTAATTTCCACTTGTGTTTTCTTCTGTTTGCCAGAGATCTGGAGAAATAAGTCCGCCTCTTAACTAAACTGACTAAATAAAAGGAATCTGCTTTTGAAGTATATGGATTTCAGAATCAAATTTCCTTTCTCTGTGCCTGTTGGCTTTATAGGCTTGTTTACTCAGGAGGAAATGACTTGTTTTATAACGTGTTTAACATCATGTTAGTCAATCTGTGCCGTAATACGGAGTTGTTTCCTTGTGTAAGCAGGCATTTCACATGTAAGCATGTGTGAATGTCACACTGGAAAGAGGAGAATCTGTATTCAAGCCTGTTCCTCTGTTTACAGGATGGAGAGAACAGACTTGCTGGTTACACAGCTGTCTTGTATGTTTGAGATACCTCTCTCTGTAAATATTAACTTCTTTAAATTTTCTTCTCATTAATTGCCCTCAATATTTTGGGACGGCTTTACAAGCAGCTTGTGTAGAAAATAAAGACTCTAAAACATCACAAAAAGAAATTTCAGAATTGAGCCCCTCCAATATCCAATTATTCTTTTTCCATAAGGTTTCAAAACTTCCAGGCTCTGGTTTAGACAGGTGCCTGGAGACAGGATTATTGAAGAGGACAGTCTTGAGCAAATCAAACCTTTTTATAGGCAGTTGGATAAATCATTTCCAAGTAGGAGAAAGATAAAATGACTACTGGTTATATGGAAAACCAGCTTGCTGAGGAGAATATGCAGTCATTGAAAAATATTACTGCCTTACTTATAGTATTCATAATGATCAGAAAATGTGTGTACATGTATTAGAAATAATACTGTATAAGTCATTCTCAATTACTGAAATAGCCAACTATTGCAGAATATCTTTACACTAATATTTCTTAAAGTAAGGTACTGTAGAGGTCTTTTTTGGTTAAGGCTTTAAAATATTCTTACATGAAATCATCAGTCCCTCATCAGAAAGTGAAGGAGACATGAGCCGGAGTTCAGCTGCTCTGTTCACTGCTAATACATTGTGCATGGTTTGGGGGTTTTCTTTGTTTGGATTTGGTGGTTGGTTTGGTTGAGGTTTTTTCATTTTTCATCATTTCTGATGACAAGCAGGAGTTTGGAATCAGTTTTTAGAAGTGATCAAATTAACATGTCAAATGGATTTCAGATCTAAAGCTTACAGTATATTGCACCCACTCATGACAAGCCTTTCTAGTCTGTTGTAGCTGGTCTGCTTTAGCCCTGTCTACCTCTCTGTCCTGCATTGCCTCTTGAGGTTTCCACAGAAACTAAGAAGTCAATGCTATTTTAAAGAATATTTTCCTTCCTACTACACTTCTTAAATCTTCCAGCTGCTATGGGGTTTCTGTACTATCTGTCTGCACTCAGTCATCTCAGCCTTTTAAATTAGATTAAGGATTTAAAAATATAGTGCCTGATGGTGCCACCCCACTGTTGTGTGTCTGTTTCACTTAGAAAAGATAGAAGAGTAAATTACAGCTGTTTTGGGAAAGGGGAAATGTTGTGAAATTAAAAGGCAGTTACGTTCTGAAAAATAAATGGCAATCCTGGGAAATAAAAAAAAACCCAAGGAAAAGCAAATTAGGATTTACATGGAAATAATATCACTTGGCAAGCTGCAGGGTTGGAGGTCATGTTAGAAGGTCCCGGGACAGTCTTTTTCTTTGGTTTTTTTTTTTTAGTGTTTTTCGCTCCTAGTTACTTGTGTTTTCCTCCTTTGCTAAAATATGGCTACAAATCATGCTTGATATAATTTACCATAGAGGCAAATCAGACTGATAAATATTTTATCTTATTTAAACTATACAGTCCATTTCTGGACTGTAAAAGAGATGGAACTAAAGTTGGTATTACTTTAAAAGAAAAAGAAACAAAAGATGTGTCAAAAGGGAACCGAGCCTATAGATGTGGAATAGGAGGCAAATGGTTGTTTCCGGAGCTGAAAAGGAAAGCCTTCTTGTGAAGGGTTTTATGTAATTTTCTTCAGCTGAACAAAGTGGAGAATACTTAACAAAATTGCCATTTTTAAAATCTCATTGTGAATACTCAGCATGCTGTGATCATACACTGTGTAATGGTGTTTGCAATGAATAAATTGCTGTAGATACTATAATATAAATAACTGTTTTGTGCATTAAGAAGCAGTTCTCTCCATGATGGCTTCTATCTCAGAAATGCTCTGAAGACAGGACCTTAAAGAATAAAAGCATCAAAGTACTCTTTGAATAATACCAGTCTGCTAAAGTGCTACGATACTTTGAATAATTTTTAGTGGCATTGTTTAGAAGTGAATAATAAAATCAACTAAGTGATATTGGCTTGGATCTATTTGTTAATTTTACTGTGGCCAAAACTTACTAATTTTTAACACAAGAAAGCTTCAGCAGCTTCAGCCAAAAATTTTTAATGGCTCCAGTGACAGGAAGGCAGAGAAAATCAATCAGAAGGAAAAAAGGATATTCCTCAAACAGACTTGGCACACTGGCCTGGTGTGCTGCGAGTTTGTTGCAAGAAATAAAGTGGCAGGAAGCCCCAAAGTTAAACTGCATATTGCTTTGGGTGATAAATGCACCTCTATAACACCTCGCTAAAACTAGAGAAGATTGACAGTAAAAAAAATGCCGTACCATACTGAGTTCAAGTGCTCTCAATAAGCACAAAAAGCAGTATCTACTGTTATCCTGTAATACATTACTGCTCCTTTGACAGCTCATTGGGATCGGTTTTTCCTAAATATTCTTCTAATCATGTTTACCACAAACATATTGGTTCCATAGTGTAGATGAACATGGTAACTGGCTTCAATAAAAAGCACACGATAAAAGCAGGATATAACAACATGGAAGGAATTGTAGCATAAGTTTGAAAAATGTCTAAATATCCTCCTCCTCTTACTGCTTGCCTAAAAGTACTCTTTTCTTTTTTTTTTTTAAAGTTTCTTATGAAAAGATGGTCTCGATCAAAAAACTGGGAGAACTGTAAGAAAGTCTGACCCAAATTTTTCAGCTGAATTATCTCGCTGTAATGGAAACTAAGTAGTATACAGGATTTGTCTGAAGTTTCTCTTTCTGTCAAAGCCTTTCTGAGTGACAAGTGGCCCAGTCACTTCACCCTCAGTTTCCAGTATGAATAATTAAGCCTTACGAAAGACACCTACTCAAGAACCTTTCTTACTTTCTCTAGTTATACTGATATTCCCACACACTTAAGACATAAATTCCGAGTAATATTGCAGGTTGACCAAAAATACTGGATCTAGCATAGACCCAAATTTGAGTGTTAGATTGTTAGAGCATGGAAAGTCAAGATTTTCATGACATATAGCACCTATTTAAAGTAAAATTAACATCTCTTTAAAAATGTATATATATATTGTTAATTTTCTTAGAGTAATTCAGATCTCTTGGGCCTCAAATTTAATGCTGAAAAATTTCTAGCTTTGGTCTAGATTATAACTAGTAAGAACTATGAGTGTGTTCCAGCATTTTAATAAAGGCACTTTTTGCACCATCAAGAAGAAGGAATTGAGATGGAGTGTTCAGCAGATTTTCAGGCAAAACGGAGATTAAGAAAAGGTTATTAATTTCAAAGGTACAAATTTGGGGAGGGTTTATTCGTTGATGAGAGTTTAAGTCATCAATATTATAGCCGAAGTAAGCACTTATCTCTAATTCTAAAGAGGTTTATTTCTTTAATTGTTCTTTGATTTTACTGCTTGGAGACTAGCCTGCTAATGTTACTCATAGCAGAGGTGTTATTAACCATACAACTGTGCCCATTGCCACAGGCAGTCTCAGTGCTCACTGCTCTCTTTGTTTTTGTTTTGTAGAAATGTATTCCTTTGGCTGCTGTGGCAACTGTTTATTACATACATTTATAAAAGTAGCTACCGATATCACTGTAGCATCTGGGCAGGCAGCTGTGACTCCCTTTCCCTTCCCTACACCACTGTTGCTCCAGCACCCCCTCTGCTTGCTCTTCATTTTCTACATCCCTGAAGAAGGGCAACAGGGAAGGAAAGAAACAAAATGAGTAACTGCTGTACTGTAATAAAATTCTCCTCACCATTTTCCACCCCCTCCTTTCTGGAGAAAGATGAAAAATAGGAGGATGTGTTGGTGGCTGTTGATGAGAGAAAAAGACAGGGCATGTTAGGGGGAGGAGGATCTGCATGTACCCGAAGGGAGGAAGGCTCCATTATGATGAAGGAGCAAAGTATTATCACCATACATAGAAGGGGTTGGAGAGAAACCACCCTCAAGCAGAAAATAGAAAATACAGGTTCTATGAAGAAGGATTGTCAGTAAAAAAGGAAGAGAAAGGATAAAGGCTCAAGAGGTGGTGGATCAGGTGTGCTTCCAGAATGGAGAGGAGAGAGAACCGGGAGAAGAGCAGAAGAAATTAAACACATAACCAGTGCTGCTGGCAATGTGTATCCATTCCAAAGCCAAAGACATAAAGCAGTGGCTATGATGCCCGTGCTTCCCAATGGCACTATTTTTGCATTGTGTTGAATGGGGCTGGGCTGGGTGTGCAGGTGGGTCTGAGTCACCTGGTGATGTTAGCATCTACATAGCACCTGGTGACTTCTCAAATTGAGGTTATCCATCCACTTTGCCAGCATAGTCCCACTGCTGGTCTCATCGGCTTGTTCCTAAGCAAGGGGACAGCCGTGAGATGTGGCAGCAAACACTTTTGCTTAGGACCAGTTTCAGTAATGGCACCAAGTTCAAAACAGGGAGCAGAGGTATATACTAGGTTTATTTTAATGAGGCTTCGTATGAGCTTCTCAAGAGATGTATCTCACTGAAAGCTGAATCTGCAATCTTTTGTGTTGTCATATCCATCCTCTTCCCTCAACAGCTGTGCTCTTAAATTATTTTACCAGTCTTCCAATACTTTTGTATCCACTGTGACCTCTGGGCAAGTGGCTTCCCAGAGGCATTCACAGAGGACAGCTAGAGCCAGGATCTGCTGCAGCATAACTGTTAGATGTGTGAGAAATGGGATTGCAAGAAACTGATTTGTAATACTTGTAAACAGAGATAATTCTGTGGTGAGCTGTTCTCCTCAGAGAAATCTCTTAAACAGTCAGGTAAAGGCTCCATGTAATAAAATGAAAGGAAGAGGAAGAAACTTGAGTGTATCCCTCTCCTTTCGCTCACATGTTGCCGGAGGTAGTTGAGAGAGACTGTATCCTCCATGGACTGCACTTAAGGCAGTTCTGTCTGCTGAGGCAATTCAGATTAAACAATGCAGTATTAAGAATGAAATGCCATAGACAATGCCATGGAATGTGTAGTATGTTAATATAATATCCTGGTCCTGCTTTATCCTACCATGTTATAAAGGATGAGGATAAAAATGAACTTAAAAGTCACCTAGTCCAGAAGAACCTTTCCGTTTCTTTCTGAGTCCTGAGGAATAGGAAGGCCTCCCAACCATCTCACTTTCCTTTTTTATTTGGCCTGATGACTCCCGCCAACACACCATTCATGTGTTGGATCAAGAAGGAAATTTAAGTTACAATTCCTTATCTTAGTTCTTTGGTTTGTGCTACAGGACTACCTCCCTTGTGTTAAAGGGTACAGTTACACCTTTATAGGTGGATACCAGTAAGATTGAGAGACCAAGAGTGGGAGGGGAGGCATAGAACTAGTTTTAATTTTCCACATCACCAGAAACACACTATGAGGTTATGCTACCTCCAGTTACAGGCACTGTGGATGCATGTGACCCTTCATCAAGAAATATAAGTTAGATTAGAAAGTAATAACATTATTTTTACTAATTTATTTCATATGTCTACTTTATAGACAAGGGAATATTTTTTTACCTTCTGTATTTACCTTTTTTTTTTGAGTTATTCTCTGGAAATTAAGTAAATTTGTGTATAAATCACAGCTCTGACAAAACTAAAGATCAGCTGTGCTTTCATAACTTCTCCAGATAAGTTTTCATGTGGTATGTCACATAGATGCTATTGTTTTCATACAACTCTCCTAATACATTATTTTAAATTTAATATTTTAGGATACTCTAACTGCAAGGAAAGCTTGATGTTTGTAATGTATTGTACTGGACAAGCATTTTTTGGCTGCATTGCTTTCAAGTCTGCCTGCCTAAAATTTGTTGAGGGAATAGAAAATATTCAGTGCATTAAGCATTTAAAGCAAAATGAATTCAGTTGTAGCAGCACTTAAAGTATTTTGGTACTAACTGTAACTGATGTACAAACATTTCACCTCCAAGTAGGTTTGTGGGAAGCAGTGGCAGAAATAAAAGATATCAGGAGAGGCAAAGGAGAGTGAAATAAAAAGGACACAACTTTACACGTCTTGACTCCTTTGTCCTGAATTTCCTACGCCCATATTGATGTCATTCTGGAAGAGGAAGAAGGCTTGCTATGTGTCCTCCCAGCTCTTCCAGCAAGCAAAGCCCCCCCAGTGGCTAAAATAGGGTATTCTGTGGAGTGTCTCGAGAGCTATGGGGAATAATGACAGCAGAAATCTAGCTCTTGACAAGCCATTGTTAACTTCAAGTCTGCAGGGCCTTTATGCTCAACTGCACCTCCTTGGCCTTATGTTACAAATTCCACTTGGGAGATAACACAGGAAGCACAGGGAGTACCTTGTGCTTCTCATTGGGCTCCTTGATTGCTTCATCCTGCAGGCACCAACTTCTCACATCAGGGCTCGAACTGGGAGGCTGTGGTGCTGCTCTGACAGCAGACCTGTCCTTCTCCTAACTACCTTATCCTTAACAGTTCAGCCACTTCCACTTGGAGCTGCCACAGCCACTGTCATTTCCCCCCTGAAGCTGATGGATTTAGCAGTGGGTTAGTAGCAGACAGCATGAGTATGCTCTGGCCCTGGGTCAGTTTTGTTCAAGACAGATTTAGTCTGCCCTTTGCCGAGTGGGTGCACGTCTCAATCTGTCCTTCCAAAGATAACAGAACTTCAGGAATGTTTGGTTTGTTTTCTTTGAGATCTGTCATTTGGTTGCCCGTAACATTAATAGGGCTGGAATATAAACCATACTGAATGTAAACCGTTTGGGCTTCAGTGTGCTGGGCAGATATCCATGTAGGAGAAGGGCAATTAAATCCTCTTGCATTACAACCCTATAGAATAAGGCTCTGGCTTAGGTCTTGCACATATGGGAATTTTCTCTGGTGGAGCCTGATGAGTTGTTGTTCTGGTTGCCAATAATATGGATAAATAAAAGGCTTAACAATTAGGAAAGAAGGAAAACAAAGATATACACCTGTCAAACTGCTTGTATTATTAATGTGCAAGTGAAAAAGCATTACACTTGTGTATGCTGTTGCCCTTAATACCAGCCGTTGCCTGTGCACATGGACTGGCATTTTACATTGGCTCAACATCCTTGCTGTCAGCAAGCACACTAACTGGCAATGTTGGTAACAGCAGTCTTCCCACACTACATACAATTTGAGCTATTCTTCAAATTAATAATAATACTTAATAAAGCTTCATCTCTCATTTGCAAAGAAAACCTTCAATTAATGTTAATCAGCATCCTCAGAATGTGATCAGGCTGGGCTTGTAGCTGGACGTGCCGAAACAGTTCAACTGGCAGATGGAGCATTTTCCAACTATTCTAATTAATAACTGCTCATTTAAAATGTTAATGCAATTAAATAAATAGGCAAAACAAATAAAAATAATATACATTATGAAAATGACACTATCAGAGAATGTTCAAATCAAAAAAGTGAGCCTCTCTCAAACCCAAAAAGGTCCCAACCATTGCTTCTTGGCTACATAAGGTCTAAAAAAGACAGGGCTTGCTTTTGTTACTTGCTGTTTCCAACCATTTCTCTGGGATCAACATTTATATCACTTCTATTTTAACCTGCTGGTATCAGCTGTGTCATTGCTTCTCCAAGTATTAGAATATTTTCCTGCAGAAAACGGGAAAGGATTTCCTTCATGTATTATGGGTGCTTTTTTTTATGCAAGATTTAGACTGCCTCTGCTTCTTGTCTTTTGTATTTGAACTAATTGCCTGATTTTTTTTGTAAGGGTTCTATTTTCTGTGAACCTTGTATACCATAGCACTGATGCAGAACCACATTTGTTTGGGCTTATAAAGAGTTCAATTAGACCCTTAATACCTAGTTCAGTCACAATTAAACCTTCCCTGTTGATTCGGGATTGGTCTTTCTAAAGGCAGTGGAGGTGTTTTTAATTATTCATTCTCTGGTTTATTTCTTACAGCAGTCTCAGCTGTGCTTTATCATTCAAAGGTTAATGCAAACTGAGAACTGAGTAGATTAAATTTGTTTGGCAGCTCACAACCTGATGTATTATAGACACTGTGGAATATGGATAGCAACACTTCTGCTATTGTGACACTTAAAAAGGCATTTTTTATCTTTAAAACAGTTGCTAGTTTTGTTACTATGGCGGATAGAAAATGAAAGTTCCATAATGTTATAGTCTTTGTAACACATTTTTGTTAAGAAACCACATAGTTTAGTAAGCAAAGCAGCATTAACAGTTACTATATAAAATTGATGTAGGTACCATGACTAATGAAGTACACCGTGCAGCACTAAGTCACACAGTTGTATGCAGGGAATCATGCAGTCAGAAGTTTTAATGAAGGGAGCCCAAGGAATTTCAGGTGAAAGAGGGTTTTATTAACTTTCAGTGAAAAAAATGAATAGTTAAGCAGTAAACATGACATGATGTTGTATAATAATTGGGTACATTGTGAGTCATGGAGCATAGCCAAGAGTTTTCATCTGTTCTACAGATAGGGTTATTTCACAAACCCCTGCCTGCTGTGGAAATCTTTATTGCAAACATAGTAAGAACTGTTTCACAAGAAATGCCTTAAGACAATACCACATCAGTTACTTGAAATATACACCTGCACCAACTTCCTCTCAAAAATATTAATCAGGTATCTAGAAGTTATCATCCTGATTGAACCTAAGCAAAATTCAAGTCCTCTGTCAGTGACTGATACCAGCAGGCTATGTACTGAAAAAAAGCCTTCATATTTCTTAAGAGGCTGCCCTGAGTAACATATGTACTTCTATAGACAGGTGTTTTGCTGTATGAAAGGAGGCTGTGTTGGCTTTTGGACGAGTCATGCCCAAGAACTTTTATTAGGTTTTAATATTTTTTCTCTCAGGAATGGACCATGTGGGTGAGAGATTTTTCTTGTTTCACATACAGGATTATGTTTTGTAATATCTTGTAATATTGATTCAGTACTGTGTTTTTAAACAAGAACATTGAATTTAATGGTTGAAGTAGATGATCTCCAGAGTTCCCTTCCAACTGTAACTATTCTGTGAATCTGTAACATCTTAACCTGCTTCCTGTTTATAACACTTTTCAGATAGGGTAACATTTGCAGAGAAAAGCACCCTTCTGTAGTAGAGACTGGATTAGTAACTTAGAAAGTACATCTGCAAGGTTGTTTGTACCCTGCTCAGTCTTTAGTACAGTCTGTGCTGTTTAATACTGTGTAATTACACCGCTACTGACTGATGAAGTAGGTGGATGAAGAGGTAGGTGAAAATAGGATGGCTTCTGAGGCAGGACAGTCACAAGACATCTCAGCAAAGTCTCTGTTATCCTTGCACTGTAAATACTTTACATCTGCCTGCGAAAATATTGGATATGATTCAGTTGGGAATTTTTCTGTGCTTATTTGAATAATTTATAATGTGATTTTAATACTTCTTCCTAGCTGAATATATCACTTCACTGATAGAGCTTAGGACATCAGTTACATGTTTTATCCAGGACTAACTGTGATACACAATTTTAACTTGTAGTGATAAAAGATACACACTTCTAACTTGCAAAACCAGTGGTACTACCAGGAGGGTATAACTGATGGAGTATATTCTTGATTGTATGTAGTTATTATGTTATATTTTTGTTTTCTATTGTAGTGCTGGACCCAAAGGAGACAACATTTATGAATGGAGGTCAACTATACTGGGGCCTCCAGGGTCTGTATATGAAGGTGGAGTTTTCTTCCTTGACATTACCTTTTCACCGGACTATCCTTTTAAACCACCGAAGGTTAGTAGGAGGATATTAGAAGTCTGATAGGAGTCCTATCTTTGTGATATTTTTGTGTCTGTGGATGTTGGTGTATCATTGTAGGATGAAACATAAAACTTTCAAGGCAATAATGAATATTTAAACTGAGCATTTTGATGGAAAGAATTTAAATAACTGCCTAAAATTTGCCTGTATGTTGCCAGTTTAGCTGGATGGGTATGGATTTATTTAGCAAATGATTGTATAATTTCCAGCAGTTATTTATTTGATTTGGATTTGTTGCTAATGTGAAAGCATTTATATTTGAGTTGCACCCTTTGTAAGCAGCTGAAGATACTTAATCTTTCCTGTTGACCCGTATCATTCACCAGGGGTCTATGGCAGTCTGACAAAAATATGCACCTTTTGCACTACTCCATATAAATTACTTCTGCAGATGCAAGATACACTATTATTCATGATCATTGCCTTACATCAGTTTACTGGAAGAATGTGCAAATATGGTAGCATGGGCAAGAAACCAGAGTGAAAGACATGAGATTTTCAGAATTCCTTACAGATTGGTTTCTAATGCTGTTAATAATGACACTAATCACAGACATAGAACTGTAGCAATATGATGATGGCATAGCCACGACTGAGTATGCTCAGAATATCAAACAGGAAAATCTGGAAGTCTAGAAAACCAGAAATGGGATTAAATGTGGTAGTGCAGAGTGTTACTGATAACCAGTAGTAATAATTACGGGGCTGGGGGGGGGGGGGGAAGGGGGGTGTCAAAACTGGGCTTTATTGGGGGGTCAAGGGATTATTTCAAACCAACTATCTAATGCATCTGTAAAGAAGGCACATTCTTAAGATGCATCCTCTGGCATTGCCTGTAGAGATAAGGAATTACCAATGTCTTATACGTGACACTTGTAAAACCTTATCTGGAAGACAGAGTGCAATTCTTAACATACATATTCACTAACAGGAACAGAAACTGGGAAAATTTACCCTGCAGGGCTGTTAATAGAATCAAATAAATTGATGGGCCTGTCTTTTATGAAACAAAGTGAAAAGCAGTGAATTGTTAACCTTGCCAGCATGGAGAGTGAGGGCCTGGAACAGCTCCACTGGAAGAGCTATGGGAGCAAAAATATTTACCTACTTTTTAACACATTTCTGAAAGGGTTGGTATGCCACACCGGTCCATAATAGAAGCGTATTGCATTAAAACAGAGAATAGTTGATGCTTACTTGATTAGCAAGAGTACACTGTTGAAAGAGAAGTGTTTATAGACAGAACTGTAATGCCACTGTAGTAATATTTGTAGTAGTTAGCATTGTTATTATCAGGAAAAGTTTTAAAAAAGAGAGGTGTGAATTCAAAGTAAGTACTTGTCATTCTGTAAACTGGATTTTCCCAGCCAATGACCTAAACATTGGTTAGTATAGCAGTATTAGAGATGGTCTAACTTTGTTAACTTTTAGTATTCCAGTTTAGGGAAGCTTTGAGTCTTACAGGGGTTGTAGGCCTTGTTGGCTGCACATTTTCTGATTTAGGTAGCTGTGATTACACAGTGAAGAAAGACATTGAAATGTTTTAACTTTTCCTTCAGTTAGTTAAAGCTTTGGGCACACTGAGCTGGGGCAACGCGCTATACTTCCTTTCTCCCTCCCAGCCCAAGCCAGTCCAGGCTTCTCACTAACTATACAAGGTGTGCCTTAACAGGTCTGTTTTGTTTACTTCTTTGCTGGTCTTATTTTGTTTGTAGTAGCTGTAATGCAAGGGTTGCAAATTAAAATTATGTTATCTAGGGGATATTGACATATGCACTATCTTGATTATCTTGATAAAATAGAACGTGGTCCAAATCTGATATGTAAAGAACTAGATCTGAAAGACAAGCTGGAGGGATACATTTTGTCATTCTCTCTGTTGAATCTGTTTAGTGTTGAGGCAATATACGCAATAGGCATCCTTTGAAAATAGAAGGTAAAAGTCCACTGTTTCGCTGTGAGGTGAGGATTTTGTCAGTCCACACTCAGTTGTGTTTGGCGACTGTGTTATTTTGAGACATGAGTAATGCAACTGTGCATTACTTATTAATGAAGTATCAAGCAAAGAGGTGGTTCTTCTGCTTTGTAATAGATTTTGTTTGTCTGCCTTTATCTTGATGCCAATTGTCATTGTAAGAAATGTGTGCATATAAATCATATGAAAATGTACTGCTTGATAAAGGATGAGAGAGTTGATGATGGCATATTGTATTACTAAAAGGCCAGTATTTGTGATGAGGGAAATTGTTATCTGTAAGAAAGTAATGAGTACATGAGCACAGGGAACTAATGTCAGATACAACTGAATGCTGCTAGCATATTTTGTACACATGGATTCTTATTCTATTCACTTCAAGCACTGCTGTAAATGACCCCTATTTTCAGTACTGCTGTAGGATCTCTCAAACTGTTGCTGTTTCATTACACCTATTTTCCAGACCCTATGATACTGATTCATAGGTGAAATAGTTTGGGAAATCTGTTTAATAAAGCATCGTGGAAAGATGAGCATCATAAGGTAGCTGCTGCCAGTCAGTATTGTTGAGATATGGTAGTTAAATATGTTCTCCACACACTCATTTCTAGCAAAACAAAGGTAATGAGCATGTGGACTGTAATATATGGCATCACTGTATAGCACTATCTGTGTCACTGGATACGGATATTTCTTCTCCACAAAATTTGTGATAATCAGTGCTGTTCTCAAAATATGTTCATGGGTCCTAGGGTTATGGGAATAGATCATCTTAGATTTTTTCCTAAGAATAGTTCCACTCCTTATGGCTCTATCATCTTAAAAAGTATAGAGATAAAGTACAAGACTGTGCAATGTACTGAGAAAGACATAAAATGTATTCCTGAGTGTTGGCAAGATTACCTTCCTGTAAGTACATAGTAGAAAGGGTCCAATTCAGATTACTCTCTATGATTGAATTTATAAATTACTCCTGAGACTTCTGTGGGCCATTTTCATCCCACTTTTACTATGAAGTAAGGAAACATTTAAATGAGTACTGTCAAAATTGATCTTCCAAAAATGTGTCCACAAAAGACCTGGGAAGAAGCAGAAACTGTATTTCCCAGATGCAATTACTTGACCCATCCTGAGGTTCCAAAGGCAAATGCCCCTGTCACATAACATAGTTACTTTTAAAGGGCCTAATCCAAAGTGCATTAAAATCTGCAGAAAGATTTCCGCAATCCCTTTTCCTTATCCAGTGTCAGCTGTTGTGCACTCTGCTGTTGTGCATGCGTATATTGCACATGGATTTTAGGAAAGGTAAAATAATTTTTAAAACAAGAACAATATATTGAAAGGAGGTTCTGGATAAGTGTCTTTTAATTTTATTATTATAATTTAAATACATTTATGGTGTATCCATTGTTTGGTTTGTATTATACACAGTTCTCAGTATTTTCTAAGCAATCTGGGTTCCTTCTATAAACACTGTTCATGCCTATTCTGATCATTAGGAACCTGCTGCATATTGGAAAACATTAATTAAAATAAAGTTAAACATCTGAGAGCACGTTTGCATATGGACAAAAGATGTTTGACTTACATTTGGGGGTATTTTTTAGCAAACGTATAAAGTAATTTCAGTTTGTTCTTCTAGATAGTTAGCCTGCTTCCCACATTGTCTTTATGACATAAAAGGCACTGAGTCACACACTTGTTCAGGTTTTATTTAAACAGAGAAAAAGTATCCATCCAAAACTTTCATTTTTATGTATTCAGTTTTTACACCTTTGTAGCCTTCAACATCCTCTTAAGATTTTCAAGTTTTATTTCTATTATTACATCCCCTAATTAAACTGTGTGGTCCAGCTCACATTCCTAGATTTGGTATAGTCAAGCATCACTGTCATCAGGTTGTACCAATTAGTCTTTCCCCTACAGGACCATTGTTATCTTTTTGTCTATTTTTACCTGGCAGTGTCTCTCTGAAGTTAAGCATAATATCAAATTAAGCTATTCTTCACCAAAAGAGAGTGGTAAATCTTTACCATGTGGTAAAGAATATGATTTGCTCTCATGATATTCATTGTTTTCCCCTGTTTCAGTCTTTCAACTTTGTCTCATGCCTTGAAACTGGACTCCAGGTTTTCCAAGCCAGAGGTCGCTGACCCTTTCAGCTCTGCTTTCCTTTTAAATCAATGACATTTGGCTTCACTCGCAACTGCTGCACTCGCATGCAGAGGAGGGAGTTGTTCTTCCCCAAGACCAGTTTATCTGTGTGTGACTGATGCAGTAGGAGTGATGGAGGGCCCATCCCGCACTAATGCCAATTTATCTCTACCACCAGAAAACACAATCTTTAGAAGAGCTCATCTGAGATCTGACAAATTACCTTTGGCTTTGTGGGAGGCTCTAATCAATTAAAAGTATTTCCTCAGCTGCACTGCAAGGAAGCTTCAAAGGCACTGCAGAAATTAGCTGAGCGCCCAGTTGGCTGAGTCAGCAAGAAAGCGGGCAGCCTGAAGAATTGCTGCTCTCTTTTCAGCTGTGTCCTAAGTATCACATTGGTTTTGTGAGATGCCAGACGGGAGGAAGGTGTGGAACAAAGTGAGGGATAGATGTGGGCATAGTCTCACCTTCTGCTAAAGGCCAGTTGCTGCTGAAGCTTCAGGCTTGGTCACAAGTTGAGGTTTCACTTCAGCTCAAAAATACAGCATCTTCCTTATAGTGAAGTGGACTGAAGAAAGGAGAAAGCTGTGCCCTGTTCAGAACAGCTACTTAAAGAAATGAATGAAAGTACTCAGATGGCCTGCCAAGGAAATAATCTTACATTTCTCCAGTGCCTTAATGACCCCTCAACCTTTTTCAGAAATCCCATTGAGATCTTTTTTTCCTGCTGTCTTCCTTTAATCCTTAATGGACTCAGACAGTTCACCCCTTGGCTTTAACAAAGGAAAGTTCTCTCTTCTCCACTGTCTCTTTCTCTGGTATACTGAATGGGATATATAGCTACACGTAGATAGGTGTCTCTTGTGGTGTGTGGGTGTGTATATCTGTGGGTGTATTTGTATATATGTATATATACAGACATGTATATGAATAGGGGATATCACATCTTTTAGTCAGCCTGATCTGACAGAAAGAACTTCAGCTGAGTTTCTGTCCTCAGTATGCATAAGAAATCAATGGATTCCCCAAGTATGCAAACTTTTGATCTGAGGTCCTTTAAAGTTTAGCCATCACAACAAATTTACACTGTATCTTTATATACACTATAGTGATTGAAGGAAGGACAATAATTTCATTGCCCTGCATACTGTCCCTCTAGAGCAGGAAGCCTTGACAAATCAGGAAGCTATACCACAGTCTTTCATACAGGTGTTTGTAGAAAAATGAACGCTCTTCAAGAGAACTTTCCCCCCAGGAATTGTCACTGCAGTGGTGTCTGAGTTTTCATTAAGAATAATGTTTATTAATAACTTCTCATATTTGACTGCATTCAGTCTATTACAGTGTCAATTCAATTTGGCTGTAGCTGATACAATATGGATGTATCTATCATTATCCTAGTACTCTGCTAGCTTTATTTTTGAATTTGAGTAATTTATAAAATCTCTTAATCCCAACGCTACAATTAATCTTGTTAGGGACTTTAATCTCAGATGACTGAAAAATGGTTTGAAAGACTTGAAAGCTGCAGTATGCTCTATCACCTTTAAATCAAAATTAAAATAACAGAAAACTCCATTTCCTCCTTATAAATCTCCTAGATCTATCAACTGACTGAAAAATTGTTCTCAGCAGTTGAAAGCTTAGCTGGTTTAAGTCAATGGTTGGGCTGCAAGGAGGTCTTTTTCCTTTGTAAATATAATGCAGTGTCATATTAATATTATCATGAATATCAGAATATTAATCATGACTTCATTTTTTACATGTAATTGTCATATAGTACCGGTCTCTAGGCACTAAATATCATTATGTGGAATCCTTCTCCTGTGGTAGAAACTTTACACCTATTTCATAGGTTCAGCCCCATGTACCAGAGGCAGTTCTTTTTGTTTCTGGCTTCCACTCTACTTTTCTAGATCTTTTACATGTGATTAGCTGTTAAGGACACTTTTATTCACAGTGTAATAGAAAAACACTGCTTACAAGAATAGATGAGGAGAAATAAGCATGCCCTGTTATTTCTAACCTAAATTGTTAAAATGAACCTTACAAGGCTGACCCACACTTTAACTTGCATATATCACTATTAATACAATTTGCATTTGAAGCTTTCAACCTGAAGTACAGCCTGTTTGATCATCGATATTTGCAACCAGTTGCAACTCAGTTGCAATTAATGCAGGATTCTGTCTACCTTCTCTTCTCCCCCACTCCCTATCCCCCCGATACTGCCATTGTTTGACTAGGCTTCAAATGCAATGGTCTCCTGTCACTGTTATCCCTTATGTTCATTTGCCTCATCATACTTCTCTCATAGCCTCTGTCACATCACATTAGCTCTCAGTGCAGTGCTGTGCTGCTCTCAGCTTTTCTCAGCTGCCTCCTGCCCTCCCATCCTCCTCCTCCTGATCGTCTGTTGGTCCCTCGCCTGGCACATTCCCACAACGCTGCCTTCCCCAGCCCCCTCGCTGTGCCTCTGCACTCCCTTGTCCTTCAGCCAGCCTTGCTATTTGCATCTTGCTGAGAGCAGCCTGTGTGGATCCTTCATCCATGACAATCAATGCAATTGGCAGGCTTTCCCAGAAAACAGAGCCTTTGGGTGGCTGTGGGCAGAAATCAGATGAACAGGAGTGTTTGAGAGGCAGACACGGACAACCTTCCACCAGCACACTGTTGTCAGAGCTAGCAGTATCAGCCTCAGTCCTGCTCTTCTCAGGACAGCTCTTCCCAGGCATGAGAACTCTAGCGTGCAGGTCCCATGCTTGTAGCACCTACAATTAAACTCAATCTGTTCCATAGGTCCTGTACCTTCAGGTAACGTTGAACCTATCGGGCAGCATGCAGCAATACAGAGCTCTGGACAGGTGGCTTCTTAAGAAACTTTAATGTCTATCAAAATAGCAGAATCACAGACGTGTAAAGTGGTTGACAGAGATGCCAGCAGAAATATGTTAAGCTGAAGAAAGTATCAATAACTACTTTTTATTGTGAATAAATTGAAAAGTCACATTTGATAGGGCAAACCATGTAAATCTCTGAGATTTCCATTGAATTAGGCTATCTGATAATTTTTCTAGTAATTGCCAATTGAATTGCCATTTTTTCTAATGAATAGCCTTCTTTTTCGCTCTCTGTTTTTAATATACTAATTTATAGCAGCCGTTTGTATTGATTTATTTAGTCTTGATGCAATTGGCTCTATCCAACTAAACTCTTCCTGGTTTCTCTCTCCAAAACTTAGGTGGTTCATAATTTATTCCTATTTCCTATGAATATCCAGCACATAAAGCTCCTCAAAAGGGACTGTAGAGGCATCTTATGGAGAATGTTTTCTGCCTCACAGCAGTGGTTTGCATACTGCTTATCAAATATATTTTCAAAAGAGGACTTGTGATGTCTATTGGAAGTTTCAGAAACTACATAATTCTGCGATGTCACACATTTTACTGCTGCATAAAATCCACATGATCCAAAAATACATCATAGATTAACATTCTTTCTTCTCTTTTACAAACAGATGTATAATGCAGATGTGAGAGAAAGAATTTTATGTACATTATTACTATAGCATAAGAGCAGATGGACTGATTAGGACTGAAAAATACAGGTTTGAGGTCAGTCTGCCTAGAACTTCTCATGTAGGGAGCACCTAAATACCCAAAGGCTATTAAAATTAGGTGAGGATAAAAAGACCCAGGTTACTTACAATAAAGTTGAGGACTTGAAGTACCTGACACAGCCCGCCTGCATGGCCCACTGACCGGCAGCTCTGTGCCCAGAGCCCTGTGCCTGCCACATCTGCCTCTGCCTCCACTGCTTGAGAACACTAATGCGCCTCCTTACAGAAGCATAGCAGAATTAGGAAGAACAGTAAATACCAGACATTGCCTTTCACCTGTGATATGAGATCTTTTTCATCTGGAATAAAAGTGTTGCTATGTGCTAGGCTTCCTCATATTTAGGTTAGAAGGGTTAGATTACGTTAAAGCAAAAGTGAAGGAGTACTCTGGCAAGCAGAGAGACATGCATGTAGGACAATACAGCCTGTGTGCCTTAAACTACGAAAGGGAGGATTTACTTTATTAAATGGCCAGTAAATCTTAAAGAAATAAATTTAATCTCTATAAAAGGACTTTGTTGCTAACTTTCCATATGGAACTACTAGTTGTAAGAAAGGTTATGCTGATTAAATCAAAATCATTTTGTAAAAACTGATATTGACTGTCAGAGAAAGCTTTTGATGCTTTGCATCTTACAATATTGTTTCTATCCTGAATGTCCCTAACCCAAACAGTAATCCATTTCCCTTGTCCCCTCTCGTTTTTCCTTTATTTTCAATAAAAAAGAAATGTACAATTCAGGGTAATTTTTTATTTGCCCTCTCAGGTACATCAAAGATTATCAAGGTCCCTTTTAATATTGCTGTGCTTATTCAAACTATTCTTCCCCTGCTACAATCTATTCAATGAGACAGTGTGAGTAGTTACACAACTTTGTAATTACCATGAATATAATAAATAATTACTCACATTGCATACTGTCTCATTTTCAGCAATACTAAAGGCTAGCTCATGTCGATGCTATTATATCGCATTTAAATTGTTGTCACTTCTGGCTACCTATCTCTCTCATGGTGCATTTTGCCACAGAAACCTAGTCTGCATATCAGACTTTTCTGTAGGTCAAGCAAAATTAATTACAATTTCATATTTCCTGGTTAATGCAGGTGACATTTTCCTCAATAAAATAAACTATAGCTATTCTTCCCATTGAAATTAGGTGTGAGCAAGTTTTTTTTTAAGAACTGGCTGAAGTTCATTTCTTTGCATGTATTTAAATCATGCTTTTTAGTAGTGAGCATCATGTAGTCAGTCATTTGTAATGCACTTTCTGTGATAATCTACTAAGTATCTCAACAATTGGTCATGTGCATACTACAGATCTGTAGTTAAAAACCAGAGATGGACCACCTTATCTGAGAAAGGCCGCCTCAGTGCTGGGTATAGATAAAATGAAGTGCAATCTGCAAGAAATTTGAGGATGCTAATTAATGTGATTGGTTACTGCATGAACATTGTGTCACTCAGAGCTATAGATATTTTTTCATTTACATTGGTTTAGAGTATTTTGCCAATAGACTAAAGGCCTGATCTTGTTTTTATTATTCTCTCTATTGGACCACACAAATCTCTTGCTCACAAAGTCTGACAAACTGAGATAGGAACTGCTTACCCCATCCTGAGCTCCATGAACATCATCAGAAATGGCATCTTATTTTTTAATATATTTATAACCTTTCCTGTATGCAGTATAACTTCTTCCACTTCAAGTAGTGTCACTACAGTTTTATTAAAACAAAACTCCTGGGGAATATTTGGGGAAGACTGAAGTTTCATCTCAGGCAGGCATGCAGAATTACATCCTTGTAAGAAATTAAAGACTTTGAAAGGAACTTCCCAAAACTGCAGGGTTGGGAGCCCTGGGATTTCAGCCCTGCTGCCAGCGTTGGCCAAGCAAAAGGGGTTGGGTTTGTTTATTCTTCTGTTGACTCTGGGAATCTTTCATCTTTCCCTACACAGACACCTGTCTCTGAATCTCACAGAGAAGGTTAAGCAAGTCATACACATTAATGCCAATGTTCCAGCATCTGGGGTAAGACCTCATATAGAAACATTTGGTGCAAAAGAGAGACAGTGAGTGATTTTAGAAGTGCATCATGCTGGAAAACTGGTGTTTAAAATCACTCTGAGATCCAGGAGTGATTTATCTTGCCTACAACCAGTTGCCTCCATTCGCTCAAATGAAATCCATCTCAATTCATTCTACCCAGGTTTTATAAGCAGTGGGGTTTTGGTTCTAAAACTTACTCAATGAACAGTCAGCCATAGTTTTACATGTACTCCTTTTCTCTCTAATAGTTCTTCCATAACAGAATTTTCTTCTTAGAGCCTGTATAAAAGGAGTGGTTTATTTGTTTAATTCTGATTTACAGTATTCAGAAGGGTTTAGCAATCAGCAGTAAACAAGTGAGTTTATTATTGTTTACTTCAGAAACTTAGTATAAATCCCTTATTGTTACCTTTCAAAAGCTTGTTTACAGAACTCTTACAGTTTTCAGAAGATAGCCCCATTTTTCACTATTTCCTGTAATTCACATTTTCCTGCCCTGCACTTTTATTCAACAAAACTGAGATACTCTCCTAAAACAGCAGAATCAAAGAGAATAAAATCCATAGGGGACACTTATCTTTCAAAAAAGAAGATAAATTACTCCTCTACCATTCTGTTGTCTGAGGATAACTTCTATACACCCACAAAGTCCCTTGAGCCCCTGCATGTGGTTGTTTAGGAGTTTTCATTAGGGGATAAATAGAATTAGAGTGCATCATTTATAGGAACCATTTAAGTGTCATCAAAGGTAAAATTATGACCATAATAAAGAAAACGTAGCTCCCCTGGAATGATATTACCAATTGATTTCTCTCCACACATATCATGAGAATGACCCTGCATAGCTTCAAAATGTGAGTACGGTAAACACAACATCCAGGAAGTTACATGTCAGCATTTGCTACATTAGCTGCAATTTGAGGCAATACCTGGATGAGGAAAGTAGTATGTCATCCCAGTTGTACTCTGTGCTGCTTTGGGATAACAACGTTACCTGCCACCATCAGCCCGCGGTTCCCAGCGCATTAAGGCTGTCGTTAATACAGCTTCTTTTGAAATTCTGAAAACTTTGATATGTTGCCATTAGAAGGTCTCTGTATATAAGCAGGCCTTTTAATATGCATTGGCATGTTTGTAACATACTTGTCAGTAAAAAGCGGCATCCCTCATCTCATGAGTGGGTGCCTTCCTCAGCATCATGGGTTTAAGATGTGCTCATCATGAAAAAATGCTGCATTTCAGGTCTAAGTATTTGCTACCAATAGCTTTCCAACTACAAACAGGGTAGCCCACCTATGTGTATCCACCAGATAACCTAAGATGGCAGTGGAGTGTTGAACAATTTATAAAAGACATGAGCAGCCTCCATTGATCCCAGTGGCTCTCTGAATCTCCAGTATCCTTGCTTCAATGCTTTAAAAGCAACTGCGGCAAGGGAACATGTGACCAATGTGTCTGTCATCTTAGTTGACAGCAAAATACATTAAAATACAGGCTCAAATTGATGGCCTTCTTTTAAGCAGGTTACAAGCTCAGACTGACCTGTCTATAAATAATTTAGAGGGTATAATTTAATCTGTGCAATAGATTCAGTGTGTTTCCCGTACATTTGGAGGAAATACATCTTACTACTCAGTGTATTCAGATACCACTGAATAAAGTCTTCAGATTTTTCATCATGGAAGCACCTTTTCATCAGGGAAAGCACCTTTGTTGAAGAAAAATAATTAAGCAAAAACTTTATTCCAAAAGTGTTCTGTGAAGTAAGCATACGATACTAGAAATTATGTGGATGCTAAAGTGTTTGCCTAAGTCTTGGGACATGCTGCTAGGAGGCATTCCCTGATTTTCTTGTATCTGAAGTATAAGAATGCCTGGAGTTTATCTGGGGACTTAATGAGCACTGACCTAGAAATCACAGGACGCTCCTCTACACCAGCTCCCTTTGTGGACACTTTCAACATGCAGTTTATGTAAGCTAGTTTACCACTTTCCTGTATTTGTAACCCTCCTTATTTAAAATAGCTTCCCTTTGTACATGAACGTGTAATTTAATCCCTAAATTCTTGATCCTGCGGAAGACTTCCTTCACTCCAAATGCCGAATGTGCTTGGACTCCAAATGGGGGTTGGGATCATCTGCCTATAGCATTTGGATGAATTTAGCTCATTGTGCCAGAAATATTTTAAATTCTCATAAAAAGCCTAGAAGTGAAGCACTTAGGCTGGAAAACAGTAAATGAAACCACAACTGTAGGGAGAAGAAAGGAAAGAACCTACAAATATGTAGGGTATGGAGTGGCAAAGTACTAAATTATCCTATTAATTGGCAATGCCTTTAGACATAGATGCATTTAAAAACTGGTTAACTTGCTTTGTTGGGATTTTTGTTGCAGAACTCACTGGTGCATGACAGTGAGCTCCGAAAGTGCTTTCCCAGATTTATGTGGGAAAGTACTTATAAGAAAATGTATTTCTTGTTGAATGTAGTGATTTAGTACCTGAAATCTACTACCTTTTCTTTCTATTATTTTGTCAAAGCTGCTTGATTTAATCTAAAGGGGAAGATTTTTTCAGTGTGTTAAAGAATGGGAGTTTTCTAATAGAACTAAACCAGGTACTTTGTATCACTTGTATCCTCTCTTCTGCTTATTCATAAGTGGCCTAATCTCAGTCACACTGAAATCACTGAGATTTCTGATATTCAATAAAATCAGAACAGGATCATGCCTGCCAACAGTTTCCATTACTCTCTAGACACAGGTTTGTCTGTGTGGTAGAGCAGGGAGATGCGTAAGTGTGCATAAGCACTCTCAGTTATTAGCACCGTCCAACTCTAGTGAAGAGCACAGCTTTCTTAAACTGGAGGGTGCTTTGCCTACTGTTGTCTTCTGCCTAATCAGCCTCTCTGTTGGCAAGGTTATTGCTAATGAGGTAGAACTCTGAAATTGTACGTCTTCATTTTAGGTGCTATGAAGATGTCATTAAAACCATCTGGTTTGACTTGTCATTTGAGTAGAACTGGTGGAAAAATTAGTCCCGGTTGACTCCCAGGAGGTGTTTCTTTAATACTGTCCCTTCCTCTGCAGTAGCCCTAGTATTCATTCTGAACTACAAAGTTCAGAGGACTAGGACTTTCATAGCTGATTTTCTTTTAAAATAAAAGGCCTGTATCTTCAACTTAAAGCAGAAGCACATCATTCTAGACTAAAAGAAGTAATCTCCTCCTTGTTTTGTTATAGGATAACCTATAAAACAGTATAAAATGGATACAGAAAACCGCAAAATTAACTACCAATGTATGTTCGTAAGCAATCCTACTGATTCATCTGTAATTTAAAATTTGGAAATAAAAGCACTTTATTTGAGCAGCCTTTCTCAAAGACACTTACCTTTATTTTTTCCAAAGGTACTGATGTGATGCCTCCACTTTTTTTTCTAGCTTAATCTATTGGGTCAAAAAATGAACATATGAAGTCAGTACCATAATCTGTCTTTTTCTGGCCCCCTTCAAAGTGAATTAGCTATGGGCCTGAGTTGTGAACATTGTCCAGATCAGGGGCTGAAATACAAAAATAACGAGATTGATGAGGCAAGAAGGAGCTTAGGAAACATGTCCCATTTTCACCTTGCACAAACCAGTTCCATTGCTGGTCACAGGTGGAAGAGGCAGAGTTTATTTTCTTATGAATATCCGTATCTTGCCCAGTCTTTAACTGACACTAGCAGAGTACTGTCATTTCAACCAGGAAGGCAGAATATAGTTGCTTACTAATTGTGTAATTATTGGCTTGAACACTATTGTACTTAGGCACACTATCTTTTCTAGGTAACGTTTCGGACAAGAATCTACCACTGTAACATTAACAGCCAAGGCGTCATCTGCCTGGATATTTTAAAAGACAACTGGAGTCCAGCGTTAACCATTTCTAAAGTCCTCCTCTCCATCTGCTCCCTCCTCACAGACTGCAACCCGGGTAAGACGAATTAACGTTCACATACACATTCATTCACAGCTCGTATTCAGTCAGCTACTAGGACATAGTCAGTGCACTGTTTTACTACAACCTACTAAAAAAAAGGCAAAAATGTGAATTTTATATGCCATTCATTGAAATTAAGACATAGTATAGAAAGAAAGCACAATTTCAGGAGCTCAAATGCATTTTTAGTACTTGGGAATAAAAATCTTTTAATTCAGAAAGTTTAATCAGTAGAAAATGCCATGTACTAGGCGCTAATGTGGACATTCCAACCAGGATATTAGTACTAAGAAATATTAATGAGTTAATAAATATTGAAAAGGAAAGCTTTCATTTAAATATGCTGATAATATGGTCTCTGAAAAGAATATTAATAGTGTTGACGATGATAGATGTCTAACACAGACTTTACAAATAATGAAAATTAATTTAAATGAGGTTTATTCAGTATCCTGGACAGCCAGTGTGAGTATTCAAAGCAAGCTGTCATTCTTATTAACTAGCATAGCACTTAACCTCTCCCCTCAGTTCTTTTAGATTTGTTTTCTGCCATTGACCACTAGATCTGTAATTTTCACTTTCTCTTACCCTGTTTACCAGTGGATGATTCTGACTGTAAAGCTGGAAAATCTTAGTATATAGAAATTATTAAAGAATCGTTAAAGAAAAATGATCTGTTTACATGTTGTGAGGGTTGGTGCTGGTTTGCTTTTTGTTGTACATGTCAATATCTTTTTTAATTTGCCATCTAGTTTTTAAACCTTTAAGTAAGCTTCCCGGTTTTAAAGTTTTCTCCATACCCAAAGGGCTAAAAATTCCTTTGCAAAAGGCTGCATGTGAGATTCTTGTGTAATCAGGGCTGAATCAAAAGCTATAACAGAAGATTGGAATATTTCAAAGCTCAAAATAAGGTGAAAGTGGTAAAAAATGCAATTGTCTTTATTTTCTTGTGGGTTTGTTAATCTATATAGCATTAAAACCCATAGAGTTCATTCCGTCTAAGAGCTTGGAGTGATATTGGAGCCCTGTGTTACCATTTCAGGCACATTTATTTCAGGTGTATTAGATGCTCTTTGCATCTCTGAATCTGAAAGATTGATTTCTGGTAGTGTCTACCCCAGAATAGCAGAGGTGTCTGTAGGAAGTCAGGTGGATTGATAATAGAAGTATAAAGAAAAGAAAATGAGTATCTGCTAATGCGTCTTAGAGACCAGTTGAAGAGACAGACACTACAAAGCTGTGTTGGCAATAACTGTGTGCTCTCTTAATGGTCACCTCTCTTTAGAGGGATACAGTCAACTTGAAAGCCACTTTCCAGAAGTGATTTGAAATCTGGAAATCTACTACCTCTGCGTCTCAGTCTTTTTCTTTCGCTTCGATTATTTTACAGAGGCTGTCAACAACAGTTGTAGCAGACCAACTGTTTAAGGGGAACACTGAAAAGAGCTACCCATTCTGTATCATTCTATGGACAAGTTAACATACTAAAAATGAGAAGTTATTCTTCTCTTTACTTTTTTGGTTAGCAGCCATAAGCATTGTCCTGATCATAGTAAATAAAAAAAATTATGATGTTTCATTTTCAAATGTTCTGTTTAATTACAAACTAGGTTGGGAATTTGTTACTGATTCATGTTAAAATTTTGCTATGATTTTGTGAGGAATTAATGCAATTTCTTAATTTTTATTGTGAACTTCCCTTTCATGAGGCACTGCTGGCAGGTAGCTGTGAACTGCTGAGTAATTTTTACCTTCCTTTGAAATTGCCTGTTTTATGCTAAATACTTTTTTTATTAAAAAGTGAACTTTCAGTTTTAGCTACATCCAACAGAAGGCTTACAAAATCTTACAGGTTCTTACGTTTAAGCATATTACCTAATATGCTACATCTTGTTCTGGTTGTGCTGACTCTGCCCTTAATTTTTAATGATATTTTATTGTGAACAAATGATTGGTTCCTTGCCATCCAGATTTGACTGGATGGATGGATGGATGGATGGATGGATGGATGGATGGATGGATGGATGGATGGATGGATAGATGGATGGATGGATGGATGGATAGATAGATCACATATATATCACTGAGATGACTATCACTTAAATATATCACATATGAATGTACCTATACAGATATAGAAACATGCATATATGTATTTTCCTCTCTGTCAGCTGGGAATAATTTTCTAATACCTCAGTTGTCTCTTCATCTAAGTAGTCTGCCCCTTTCGAAAGGCAAAAGCCCAACAGGCGTCTTGATTTGATAAGCAACTTTGAGCACTTTGTTCACCATTCATCAGCCAAAATGAGATCAGGTCAGATGGAAAGGAAACACTGAATTTCCCACAAACATAAACACTTGGGATGGGAAAATTTTCCACCGCTGGCCACTCTGAAGGGAAAAATCAAGTATCAGTTACCCCCTAGTCTTACATTTATGCAAATCTTCAGTAGAACAACAAATAGCAGTAAGAATGGCAGCTAATTAACCCTCAGTCATACACAGTGATTAAATGGAGCTGGAGCACAGCTGCAGCTTCATTGGCAAGCGCTGCTATTCTTCTCCAAGAGGCTGAGCAAATGAAAAGAGGTATTTGCTCCTGCCGCTCCTGTCATTCACACAGTAATCTACAAAAGCCACGGAGAAAGTCTCTTTCCTCCCCGGTTATACATCACCGCTCTTTGTTCCCTATCACTCCAGGCAGGAGTGAGTTTTTACTTTTTAAACAAGCAATACAATCCTTTACTCATAAGCTGTCTCAGGCCCTTCAGTCCTGATTATTATTAATTGTCTTTATTTAGCTTGGCAGTATCAGCCAGTAAACTGTGTTAATGAAATGAAATGTCTGAATTTTGTAACAGCTGGCTTACTTTTTCATGGGGGGAAGGGGTGCCGTAGGGTTTGTGTTTGAGTGAACATGTGTGAATTATCCGGGAGTGCGAGGGAGCCAACTGGAATAGTATCAGAGAGATGGGAGAGATGATGGGATACACTGGCATTCAACCCAAGGATTCATGTTTTGCTTTAAGGTGGCACTCTGGGGCACAGCATGCATCTCTTTCTACAAAGCAGGGCCCCAATCCTGTAAATATTTTGGCATGTGCATTAGCAACCCTACCAAATGGGATAGATACATTCATCTGCGTGAAACTGAGCGTGTGAGCGACTCCTCATAGGCGCTGTGTTTGAGTGCTGAAAATATTTACTTTTAGTGCTAGCTGCTAGGGCTTGCCTACGTGCCTGGTTAGTTATTTCAGAGTAGCTCTATGTGTGGACACTCCCCTCTTCGAAAATGTGTTAAGTCAAGTAATGAAAAACTCGTACTTGGAGTAAAAGTCAACTGTACTTTAAATATTCAAGCAGAGCCCAGGGAGTGTGAATTCCCACACTGCCTTAATCCAAACGAGCTTTCAAGTGTGGGTAGCCCCTGAGGTTTTGTGGCTTTACTGAGCTTGAAGTATGAAAACAAATTAATTATTTTTATATTCAGAAAGCTGGTGATGCTGATGTGGGTTAAAATGCTTGCTGTTCTCAGCTGGTCATTGCCACCCCTGCCCTTCCCAAAGGTTATTGAGTCCAAGGAAAATTCTCATTTGCAAATGCTTCAGAGAAAATAAATTGAAGCACCAACAATTCTGCACTGCAGCTTTTTCTTCATGTGGCGTCCTTCTTCATGCATTCAAAGTCTGAACTTGGCTGGCCTGATTATCCCCATCCCCAGTGTCTGAGCAATATAACATGGAATCATGTCTGCTTACTAACACGTAGCTGAGCCTTGACTGGGACATCAGAACAAAGCCTGCTACATCTCCCTCACACCAGCCTCCTCCTTTTGGTGTCATTCTCTGCCTCTAGCTCCTTACTGTTTTTCCCACACACAAGTTCCACAGTCAGTGGGGATTTTATCCCCTAGATCATTTCCCCAAACTGAATGCTTCAGTGCTGCTCCTGGCCCTCTCCCTGTGTGGGAGACCATGCCTGACTGCAGGCTCCTGCGATGGGGATGTGCACAGTGGTGCAGGCAGAGCATAAGAGCCGCAGCCTGGGATGGGGAATAGCCACAGCATTGCTTTCCCACAAATGTGCCCGGTTGGGCTGAACACTTTGCGGAGTGAAACTGCTGAGGGCCTCTTCAGAGCCTCGCTGCTCTGCTCTTTAGAAACCTCTGCCCGATTCCTAATCGGAACTGACTCATGGGAAGTTTATACCCCCTTGTTTTTAAACAACTCCTACCCTATAGCGTGACTGTTTTCCTCTTTTTCATTCCTGACTTATTAATGAAGAGCCATCCTCTCCTCCTGTTCTTTATTTGCTTCACACTAACCAGATCAGTGTCTATGAGCCTCCTTCCAGAAGAAAAGCTTTCTGTTCCCTGTCTCATCCTTACAGCCCTCTCATGCCCCTGCATCACACTACAGTTATCCTTCCTGAATATGCCCAACTCGTGCAGAGTTTATGCAGGCATGAAACACAGACAGACAGACTAACCTGCTCATCATCACTATCATCCAGGTGGAAATATTTACTCCTATTGAATGTCCCTTTCTCGCTGGCAGCCCCATCAAAGGTTGTTTCTTTCTTAGCCCAGTTATTTTCACTGTTTGTCTGCTTTCTAACCCAGTTGAGTGAAATGATGGAGAAAGGAAAAGGAAAAAAAGGAAAAAGGGGGGAAAAAAAAAAAAAAGGAAGAGAGAGTAAAAGAAAGAAAAAGCTTTTGCTAGAAAAGGACATTAACCTCTGGCAAATTAAATGCACAAACAACTACCAGCAGTATCCGCTTCACCTGGGTCCGCATTAGCCAGATTAGTCTGGCTGCTCTCATATGCTTCATTGGTGTATTATATTAGCAATGTAAAGCTGCTTGTCTCTTGTTATCCTTTAAACCCACCAGAAAGTGTGAGACAGTTTGGTCAGTGTTACGTGTACAGTTTGCTGTGAACATAGTTTGAGATTGAAGTGTGCAAGTCCTCACAGTAAATGTACTTAGAAGAGTAAATGAGTTGGACAGACACTGCTGCATTACTTTGGTGTGAGCCCCATCAGTTTTTAGAGGAGTTGCAGTCGCTCAGCACGTCTGAAAAGTTGACTGCTTATGTTTACAAAATGTGAACGCGTATTGTGGTTTTCGAGATAATGTGTCTCAGTTAGAAGTACATGTGCTGTTTTTTACAAGTGCTGCCGTGAATCATGAGTTTACTGGATGGTTTCGTACTTTGTTAACCCACATTAAGTAATGTGGCTGTGCATTTTAATTACTTACATTTTCTAAGCATAGATAAAGTCAAACAAGATCCCAAGATTATGGGGATCATTACTTGCCTCACTAAGGGACATAAGACATGCTTTCAAGCTTTCTTTATATGAGTCATCCTTATGTTTTGCCTTTATCTTCTCCAGAAACTTCTTTGTTTTCATTGCAAAGTAGGTATAACTACCAATTTTGGGTAACATGCTATTGTTGGTTTTCTATTGCAATTACAAATTATCCATGGGGTTTGGCATAATTTAGGTTTGCCTAAATTTTCTGCCCCAAAAATATTAACACCCTTACCTGCTACCTGCATGAAGGTGCTGGTATTTAGGAAACTGTATAAATGGGATTCAGTTGTAATGATTACTATTTCTTTTTTTTTTTTTTTTTTTTTTTTTTTTGCTGTTATTATCCTAAAGGTTTGCAAGGTTCTGTACTCTTGCTGCTGATGGTAAAAAATCCCAGTTCTGTCATGTTTGGAGAAAAGGATTCAGTAGTGTATTTTAATGCCTATCTTTGATCCTCAATAGGATCTGAAACAGCACTTTCGAGAGTGACTTTTCAATATAAGCAGAAAAGCCCTAAAAACCTGAACAGTATTTGCCCTGCTACAAATTACTGCTATCTGTTTACAGGATCTTTGCAGAACAAGAGTAGGGGGGGAGATTTAAGTACAGGCAACATAAGAAGGGAAGAATTGAATTAGTGCGCTGTCTGGGTTTCTCAGTCCATTTCCCTTTCAGCGAGCAGTATACATTCTCAGAGGGAAGTTGCTGTCCTGCAATGCCACTGCCCCATCCCTTAGCAGGTTTGCCTTCAGTGGCATTCGCTAAAGCTCACTGTTGGAATCACTCCAGCCGTGGTGCAGAAGGAGGCCCTAAGGTACAAACACAAGTGCAACATGGGTAGGTCTGGTGTTTAGACAGTTTTGGGCACATCCACATTTTGAATTTGTGTTAGTATTTGGGAAATTTAAGCTTAATCCAAATGCTTGTTTGGAGCAATTCTTTAGTCACTACTGATTCGCATAAGATGTTGACAGGTAAATTTAGATAGGCCAGTTAAGGAAGCCCCTTGCCACGCTGCCAGGAGTTCTTGCCCCTGCAACACCCATGGAATTGTCTTCTGCACAGGAAAAGACTAAGGGAAGTAGGTTCGCTTGAACCCTCTCAGGAAAACCCATCTCACACTAGGAGTCAGCAGGAAGCTGCCAGTCTTTGTTTTGACTTGATGCCCCATTCTCCTGACTCTGCTTTGGGCTGATCATCTCATGTGCAGGGGCGTTAACATCCAAAATTGCTGTGGCCACTTACCGAGCAAGCATGTGTCAAAACATTGGGTTTCTAGCTGATAAGCTCCGGCCGTACGGGCATGCATGTTACTACTGTAATAGATGTCCACTGTATCAATAAAAAAGATCTATTTTCAGAATAATGAGAGATTTGAAAGTAGCAGCCTGTCCAAATTAAAAATAAATTTAAAAAGAAAAAGTTTAAAAATAAATCTAAGGCACTTTAATAAAGGAAAATTTAACATAGCTGTAAAAATAAAATCTGTTCCATGCTGGAACATTTGGCTCCAAGTGAGGATTTGGCTGACTTGTGGTCAAAGCTCTGCTGTTTGGCTTCCATGTTCAGACTTAAAAAAGCTACCCAGCCCCAGGTAATGAAGAACAGGTCCGTGGCCCTCAGCACTTGACAGACTGGATGTACCTTTTTTCTCTCTGTTCTTCTATATATCTCAATCTAACAAGAAGCCTGTATGTTGTTTCTCCTCATCTGGTGCTTCTTCATAGGAGAAGCTGCTTTCTGTCAGTGCCTGTTCATGTCAGGTGTTCCTTCTGCAATTTTTTAGACTTCCCAATTAGCATTCCTTCTTTTCCCCTCACCCCCAGTTGTGAAGTGAATTTAGAAACTCTGAATGACAGTAAGTTCAAGGGGTAAGCCACTTTTCGTTTTCCTCATTCTTGTAATTTTTACTTAAAGCCATAATCTGCGCATTTTACCACTATGAGAAACTTTGCTGGAGAATCCAATCTGATTTTTTTCCTTCCTATTTAGCAGCTTTGTTAAGTTTATCAAAAAGGACTCCTACTCCTTCTTGTGTCCAAACATACTCTGTTCTGGTTGTAATGAAATTTTGTCTCCTTTTAGAACATATTTGTCAAGACATATACAAGACAGGAAAATCATAAATATTCCTTCTTTAATAATCCAGAGCATTTTTGAGTAGATTTGTCAAACATGTTGAATATTCTGGAAAATGACTGAAAGAAGTTGGCAAAACAGTATTTAATTTGTTGACTTTTATGAGGCTGGCTAAGCCATGCTTCTTTGGTTCTTCCCTGGCACCCACAGGCTACCAGGTACAATGTCGCAGCACAGTACTCTCAGACATAAAACAAAATAATCTCATTTTGCCATATATCCTTTTTGTAAGCATCGGAGGGTCATGTAAACAAAGAAATTGCTCTGTTGTCTGAGGTTATTTATATTCCGTAGCTTGGAGCTGGTTTTCCCTTTTCTTCAGAGTTTGTATACTGGGCTCTGTCAGGAAACAGGCAGGTTTCTGGGCTGTTTCGGCACAATGGAAAATGCTCTCTTTGTATCTGGAGCAGGAAAATACTCCATGCCATGTCACTCAGGCATGGAAACAAGTAAGAGACAGTAAACAGAAGAGTGGTGAGGAGTCAATTCATGTAGTAGTGTTTTTTGATTTGTTCTAAGTTGCAACATAACTTTACTGTCCCTTTTTAAGTCTCTGCCTTCGGTTGTTCCCAAATGAAATTAGGTTGCTCTGGAGGCTTTTGCTTAGCAAATACAAAATGTAGTGCGTGGTTGCTCTGCTGTCTTGGTGCTGGGAGAAGAATAGATGGGAGTTTTACAATGAAGGCATCATAAAAAGTTGTCCTAGAGGAGCACGAAAGGAAAATGCAGCATAAAACTGTTGGAGTTTGTTCTGCTCTCAGTGAGTGCAGAACAACATCAAATGTGGGATTAACGTGGGGAAAAAAAACATCACTATAAACTTCATTTGCATGAGCAAAACAATCTCATCAATTGTAACAAAGTTTTATTTTGTAGAAATTACCTATTTATCTTTAAATAATGTATGTTCCCCTGCCTGTTCTGCAGAACCTGCTATATATTTATTGAAGTAGTACGTACATATTTAGACTGATTGTATCATATATTTTAGAGCTGATATTTACAAAATCTTGATAGTCTATCAGTGGCTTCTCGTTCTATTCCTTTTAAAAGGTTCTGTACTATACTATCTATATTATGGTATGTATACAATACTAATTGCTGTTCTGTAGTTTGAAGCACTTTCTCATATGCTGAGCTGGACCCACAGTACCAATATATTAAAGGCATTTAGGCACCTAAAGATGCCAGCAGACAGCTGGCAGGGTTTTCAGTACTTCCACGGGATTTAGGTATCTGACGTCCCACAAGGAGCCTTTCTGCACTGCCAGGAAGAGACCTTCTGTATATCTGGTCTTTAAATATTTGCAGACATACACGCCTATATGTCTTAAACTCTGTGGACATGATCTATAAATGTGAAAGTAAATATATATAAATGCAAGCAATGCAGCAGCACGTTGTGAAAATTATGCATAGATAAGCACTGAAAGAGAATTAATTTGCTTTGCCGTAAACAGCTGATGAAACATTTACAAGATCTTGTTCTTATCAGTTGACTAAGTCCCCTCAACATGAACTCATGACTGTGGGGATTATTATAACAGCAGGAAAAACATTTGTGAACTGTCATCCCTTTGGTAGTTCTCAGGAAAATACGTCTTGGAATATCTCCTAATTATGTGTGCAGGGGGAGGAGGCTTGGATCAGGATTACTGTTTATGTTGGCCTGAATCTTTGCTCTTTTTAGTTGCACATTGACAACACCTTATGGGTAGAAGAGTGTTGTTCATGAGAATAGAGGTTTTTTCATGTGTTTAGATTTAGGCTATTCAAGGCTCACAAGACATTGCTGAAAAGATTAACACAACTATAGAAGTAAGATTTTTTATAAATACTTAATTTCAAACCCTCCATTATGGCTTCAAAAGTCTACAGTCTGTTTAAATATTTTTTTCTCTGAAAAGTGTCTGGAGCTACCTACATAAGAAAATTGGTGGGTTTATGTCATTTAGAAAGTGAACAATAAAGATTATTTTTTAGAAATGAAATGTGCAATCTGGGTTTTGTGGTATCCAAGGCATGAAGCAGTCGTTAGGTGTAGGTCCAGATACCAGTCACGCACTCTATCCTTTTTTCTGTTTGATGTATCTGTAATGCTACGAAGAATAATCACTAGAATAAAAACAGTATTACTAGAAGAAAAACAGTACTACTCAGTTCAGTCAGGTATGTTGCCTGTAACTCCTCATTGCTCTGTGATTCAGCGAAAAGTGTAAAATTTCCTCAAATTACTCATACAGCTATGTACTGGAGAGGAAATTCCCTCCTAACCACAGCTAACAATCAGATTATGTGTTGAAGCATGAGCAGTAATAGCATTTGCAATGGTAACTTAGGTGGTGCCATGACTAGTGTGTTTTCTAATTCTTTTCCAATTTTCCTAAATTACCTTCTAATATTCCTACACTATATTCTTGGATGCATTTAAATATTTGGTGTATGAAGCATCTACTTCCTTTTAACTTTTGTTAAATGTGTTGGAGTTTCATTTGTGTTCTTTTCTTACTACAATAAGCAAGACCACTTTTTTTATAATCTTCTCTACAAAATTGCCTGTCACATCTTATTTTGTCTTTTTTTTTCTTTTTCTAGAAGAAATAAGGTTAGATTTCAACTATTCCTTATAATGAGAAAGGTTTGACCATGCTGCCAATGATTTCTTTTCCTTTTTAATAAGTTTTCTGCTCCTATTTTGTTTTTATTTAAGATGAGGTGAGAAAAAATTAACTTAAGACATATAAATACCCAACCATGAGTTTATTAAATTGCATCTGGTTAAATCAGACTGACTAAAATCCAAATCAGTAAAGAAGCTTTTTGTGTTTGTGTCAAGAAATAAATGTAAATGGATGTAATTGGCACTCATGAGAGAAGAGTCTTGTTGCCAAATTTAGCTGTCCTAATCTTTATTATTCTTCAAAAGGGGCTTCTAGAACGTACAAAATTCAGTCTTATCACAAAATGGAAGTAAAGCTGGAAAAAATACACATGGAATTTTTATTTTTTATTTATTTTTTTTGCATGGAGCGTATAGAAGCTATATATATGTAAATATACATACACGAGTTTTAAAATTTTGTGCATTTCTGCTCAAGAAACATAAGGTTTCTGAGTTTTACCTTAACCATCTTTACATTAAAAGTACGTGAGAAAACACGAGTGATGTATGCTACAAATAGAAAACACTATAATTCATTTTCTTTTCAATAAACATGCAATTTAAAATTATGCCAGTGAAGGTTTCTTATGCCTATTATGCCTCAGAGAGAAGGCAGGTGGTTTAGTGCATGCACATAATACATCTTTGTCTGAACTCAGACCAAAATAAGCCATCAATGTTAAATGCGTAACAATGTGAAGGACTGAAATACAGCTGTTAGTTACTCCTCATATATAAAATATAGAATCCTACCTCAGTTTGAATGAATTCCAAGCTGCAAGGTAAACTGCCTTCTACTTTCAAAATACACTTGAATCATTTACAATCATGACATGTATTTTTTTTGTTTCATGCAGATTTTGTCTAGCCAATATAGATAATGAATCTTTTGAACAAAGTAGATACAGCACCTGTGAGCTTGACTGGTCATACTGATATATTTTCTCACTAATAGAGCTATATATATTTAAGGGAAAAATTATTACAACTAGAAAATCAATAAATTTAGACATCACATTTTACCTGTATTTCTACACTTCATTCTCTAATCTCATAGTAATTTAATCTAATATTCATTATTCCCAGTTAGTACTAATAGCTAAAATCTCAGCTAGAATGAACTGGCATTACCCCTGCCGAATTTTTGTACCTCAGATTCTTCCATTTTTACTAAGGAGGTGTCTGGGTGTTTTGGTTCTTTTCTGTGTACCTTTTTTAACATGAAGTCAAGGACAGATTCTCATATTTCTTGCCATATGCTTCTAACTGCCCACAAACCACCTTCAGGACCCCCATTAGTGCAACTGGTTTTAAGGCCTCTTCTTCCTGTTCTTAAGATGCAATTATTCTTGAAATCACACTGTTCCACATTCTTTAAGCTCCTGAAAAGAAGCCTGCTACATTTGGCTTTCTAACAGATTCACAACAAGAATGTAGAGTCAGTCCTGAAAAGCAGAATTTATAATCCTGGATATAAGTATGTTAGCTATTAAATCATTTAGTCTCTCCCTTTCATGAGTAAGATTTCAGATATTAGTGTTCCTGAGTCATTCAGATTCTACCTTCAGAGATGATTTACACTACTGAGAGACATGTCTCTATTATTTTGCATGGATGATTTTCTACATTATTCAGCAGGAGAGGAGGAATGGTTGTTTGTTTTTTACAGGTTTGCAGATCTATCAAAGGCAACAAATAAAACAAATTATATGCAGTGTGTGTTTCAGAATCTCTATTTTCACAGCAAATTAAGTTCAGGTGCATTAACTGGAGTAGCAGACAGTTACTTAAATAGCAAAATGTATGGTGTAATTGTAATTTAAGGATGGGCTGTACTGCAAGATTTCACATTCGTACAGGATAAAGAAATAGAGCTCTGATTAGTAAATTGTTTGTAGATTTTTCCATCTTACAAGGCTTAGAAAAAGGCCCTTCTGTGTAGTAGAGCATTTGCAACTTTAAGATGAATTAGATTTCGGAAAATTCTCAAAGGCTGGAATCCTTGTTGCTTGGGTCTTTTTAATACCGATCAGATAAGGTGGCATGCAAGTAGAACACTGTAAGACACAATATTATACTAGCAGAAGGAATGTCTTCATGACCTTCCTTGTCTTTCCATCTCTACCTTGTGTAGTTTTTTCCTATGGCTCAATCTTAGGTCTTTTTACGCCAGTGCCTGAAATCTTTTGTCAAAGTAATTATCATTTAGTCAGGCATGACAGTGGAGCCAATGTGACCCCTCACACAGGAAAGATAGGATTTCCAAATAAAGTTATTTTACCTGTTACTAAATATAAAATTATTGCTGTAAATACCATAAATCCAGTCTTTATTCGGTATTACCATGTAACTTCATTGCAACTAATGCAAGGGCTAAACCTGCCTACATGATGAATGCTAATTATTTTGTTTAACCTGTTTTTCCTTCTAGTTCTATTAGAACCTGTTTGTAATTAAGCCTCATTATATTCATGTTCTGAAGTTAATTTAGAAGTGGATAGTCCATTTGGTTACTAAATGAGATCATTTTCCCACTCACCTTCTGATTCCTGTCACTGTCAGAGCTCGCACCACCTTGCTCCTTTCATATGATATCACCTCAGTGACCAGCCTCCAGAAATATTGCCATAACTGTCCCGTACCGATCTTCTTGGCAGGATGACTTTCTTGAACCACTCTGTGTTGTTGGTACAAGCATCCTCCTTGGATGCCTCTTTTGGTAGCGCAGTTATTGCTGCAAATTCTGCAGCACTAGAGGGATCATACTTCACCACTCTGGACTGTCAGAAACCTTTCAAGTGTACACGTTAGCAGTGAGACTGACTCAAGAGTTCTCTGTCCCATCCTCTGCTAGATGACACCCTATTTCTGACGTTTATAATGCAGTAACATTTTGGGATGCCTCCTCCAAAATAGTGTGGACTACAGATGCAGATGGCAACATGCGGCACAGTCCCAACATGCAGCCACACAACTGGGCTCAAATGACCCATGTCTCCAGTTCCAAAAAGCCTCATGAAGCTAGCCCCATCAAAGAGACCATCTGGGCCATACCAACAAAAATCCCAAACAAATTAGTTTCCAGGCATTTTCCTTCCACTGCCTCTTGATGCAGATACAAACTTAGACACATATGAGCCATATACAGCCTGCAACTTCCTTCAATGTGTTCCCTGGGAGAAATGGAAGTATAGAGGAAATGGAGAGGCCTGACTATTTTTTAGAGTTATTATTGGGTAACAGTAAAAGGTGTATTAATGCAAGGCACAGCTAAGTGCCTGTTCTTGTTCCAAGGGATGTTCAACTTGCCAAGGGATTTCAGTCCCTGGCTATGAAAGAGTTCTGTTGGCCTTTAGCAGGGATAAAATTCTTTTCTTTACTCTTTGTAAATAAAAGCTTCTCGTATTCTTTTGACATTTTGTATGGGATTCCTAATCATAGTTTTGGATTTAAATGTGTCAACACCAAAATTCAATAGATAAGGAAAACATCAGATTAAACTAAAATTGTCAGCATTCATAGCATAGGCTTTTCTAGTTACTCCAAGTATTAATTGCAATAAAGGAACAAAGGTATAGATTCAAGATCAGGATTCACATCACTCCTGCTCTGACCTAAAATGATCCTGATGTGTTTAAGCTGAAAATCTTGGTATTGCTCACATTCAATTCCATCTCCTAAAAGTGAAGATGCCTTTAGAACTCATTTTCCTCTCAGTATATAAATGTCACCAATGACCAGGCCATGCAGTAAAAGTTCCTCCCTTCCCTGTCTCCTGGCAGTTCAGATGGTAAGTTGATCCTGCTGGACCTCTTGGTTTTCTTGCTCAGTAATCTACTTTATTACATATGATTGTAGCCTATCTATAAGTGAGAAGAGACAAATTCAAAAGAAAGCTGGTTCTTTTTTCTGTAAATGAGAGAAATGCTAAACACAATGGAATTCCTCTAAAAGATCCCTCCTTTAGTAAGTATTCAGAAAAAATAAAAAAGAATCCACCGTGTTTTTTCTGAAAATATAGTTGAAACCCTATGGATGCATGCCAGTTATATTGTGAATCTTAGCATTTTGGTTGCTTAACAGCATTTTGAGATCCAAGTGCTGTGATTTCCTTATTATCTACTCAGTCATCTTCCACAAGGAAAATGAATATGGTTGTAACTTTTTCTGCAAATTTTATCAAGCCATGTGCCACATAATGTCTTTTATGTCAAGTTCTTACTTGCTAACACCTTTTTATTATTTTTTCTGATAACCATGAGTGTTTCTCAATCGAGTTATGAACAGATACGTTACTAATGCCTCTGTGCTTTTAATTTTGAGACGCATCCAAGCATCAAAACAAAGTGTGTTATTTCAGAAGTTTAATTGTTCCAGCATGCTAGCACTTCTAATAGATGCATGTTCTTCCTTAATTAAGACAACTCTTCAAGATCAGTACTCTGTGCCTCGTTGATCCATGATTGCCTCAGCTAACTCCTAGTCAGCCAGTGAAGTTTATAGAAATCCTGCGAAAAACTGGAGGCTTAAAAAAAGCTTACTCTTTAAACAGGAATGATTTCCCTTGGCAAGATACAGAGATGAATCACTGCCAATGCTTTCCTTTAAAAGCCATGTTAATAATACTCCTTATTTCTGAAACATCTTTTTCTTAGGCAGTCTCATCTTTCACGCAGATCTGTGGTAGGTAGCCTGACAGCAATCAAATGCAAGTCTAGAGAGAGGAATTAGTTTCTCCTTCCATCTATCCAAAATGTCTATTTTAGTAAATGGATAATTTTTAAACTGGATTTGCAGAGCTCTTTTATTTTTGAAGATAGGTGGCATTTTTCTCCAGACAATAGTTTGGACACTGGAATCAAGTCACACATGGCTTAATATTTGTGTAACTTCAGTCACTGTATCAGCAGAAGTCAAACGCGTTTCTGACAATTCTACAGAGCTCAAAATGTAGAGTCAAGTCACAGATATCAGTCTCTTTACGATACACATCTGTGATACCTTGCAATTTTTAGCATATTTATCCTCAGAATATCCTTGGTGATGGAGAAGCATTAGTCCAGTTTTACAGAAGGGGAACTAAATCACCACTGTAAGAACGCTTAAATTGCTGGGAGTCATTGTGACTACCTGCAGACCATGAAGACCAAGAAGCACTGCAGAGTTTCATCTCTTACAAACAGCATGATGTGACCACTTCCTTCTTACCTGCCCAGCTGTGTGTCCTGGCTGCACCTTGGCTGTACAGCAGAACAAAACTTCAGGGTCTTCCATGCTTGATCTCACTCCTATCCTTTCCTCTCCTGCACCTGCTCTGATTTCTTCCAGGAAAAAGACACAACATAGAAAGACTGGTGCAAAACTGTTAAGCCCTGCTTTAGCACAGTGACCACTACATCAGCTTTCCTATATAGGGACAAAAAGTTTTGGCAAATTTGGGCTTTAAAGTTACACAGTAAAAGCTAGGGCATATAGCACAGTTTTCACCTAGTTCTCTAGATGAAGAGGTGATTAGGGTAAACATTCAGGTCGGTTTCCAAAGATTGTGTCTCAAATTACTATGTATTTGCCTTGTATTTGGTTATTTCCCATATTATACCTGGAAAGACAACCCTGGGTTTTATCTGAAACAACTGAGAAGTGTCATAACAAAGTCAGGCTTTGTCTCTTCTAGCTTGAACACATTGGATCACCCTGTATGTAAGAATGCTGTGTCAAAGGATATCTTTACTGCCTCTCTTCTTATTTTCCTTTGGTAGGAACAACATAGAAGGTCATATGGTTGTCCAGTTTGTCAAAGCAGTGTCAGCCGTAGTAGCCAGCCTAATGAGGTACATGGGCTGTAAGGCAATTTCAACAGGCATATTTTGAGGTTTCAGCACACTGCCATAACCTATATGTATTAGAATATTTCTACTGAGTGTTGAGATGTGACCAGCCAAATCTGCAAGAATAGTTTCTGAAATGAGAAGCAGACTTCATTATACTCCATATGATATGATTTCTGCTGTAAACTGTAATTGCTAAAATTGGTATTAGCTTCACCAACATTTTTCCTAGAAGATATTAGACCTTTCTAGAATTTGTTCCTTTTTCCTCTAACGATTACCTTTTTTCTTTACTAAAACAATTCATTTTATTTGTTCCTCCTTTTCTATACAGTGTTTATTGATTACATTATCATTCTTCCTTAGAGTTCTCAAAGAGCCTCGTAGATGGTTAAATACATCCTGTGCAGATAGTTGGAACTGTGATTTTATGAAAGCCATAAGTAAATTGTATTTCAGCTTGTCGAGTGTGTAAAGCAATTCATAGCCTTGCTACCATCTTTTGTTCTGACTTGAATCACTCTGTTGTTCCGGTTCATACACGTGTGTTGATGAGACTTCCAACTGCGAGGCTAGTTTTATTGCTGCACAAACAGGAGTTAGTGCTGCGCTGCACTCGTTTTCACTTGTGCCCTGATTTCAAGTACTCTTTTCAAAAGTGAAAGGTTAGTGGAGTAATTCAGTGTGCCACTTCACCTGGCTCTGCCTCCAAAGTATTACTTAGTCTGTGCATTATTACTAATGATAGCAAAAGAGAGCCATGCTGCTGCTGCAAGATTACTGAAGGATACTGTCATACATTTCATATACCTCATTTTCCGCATCAAGACTCACAGTATCCTTGACATGGTCTTCTAGGAGTTCATTAAGTTTAAAATAGGTGACATGTGGTTAACTATGGAAAGTTCCTGATGTAAGGTGTACTCACAAACAAGTCATCTTCTCTTAATCCCTTCCTCTCAGAGTATTAAATTGTTCTGTGACATATTTGGTATCACTTGTCTGAAACTGCTTTCGTCTGCAGTTTTCTCTGGTCTTCTTGTAACACTAGCCTGGATGGCACTGAAAACAACATAATAAAATATAATTAGTTTTGGGAGGGGTTTTTAAATGAAGTTTAAGGATGATTTCTGTGTGCATCCTGTTATCAGCATCTGCTGTTAAGAAAACTGGTGTTTTAGTGAATTACTAGTTTCTGCTTTTTCCCCCAATCTTAATTTTTTTTTCTTTAATTTTTTAGTTTGCTTTTTGGGACCTATTTCTTAAAGGTTGGTGCAATATTAAAAACCACAGAAATTGCCTTCAGAAAAATTAGCTTTCACTGGAAGCCAATATGGGAATAATTCTGTCCTGCACCGGTATTTGCACTGAAATCACCAAACAAGATGTAGTTACTGAAAATATGAACTTCTATTTGGGGAAGGTTTAATTTGGGGGTAACCAGTCCTGCTCGAGCTGCTCCATAAAGGTGACTCCAGGGCAGCAATCCTATAGATGACATAGAGAGCACCTGGACTTTTCCTAAAAAAAACCACTCAAAAACCCCAAGCACTCCCCATTTTTTAATTCAAAAAGAAATGCAGCAGAATATTGGGAAACAGCCCTAAAAAACACCAGTTAGTATTCAAAAAACCAAAATCTCTTCTATATGTGTAACTGAAGTCCAACTAATAAAAAATTACTTGTTTGTTTTCCTGTACGTCTCACACAGCCCGTCCAAAAAAAAAGGAAGCAGATTTAATTTTTGGTGACTGATTTAGTACAGCTAGTTCCATGGAGCCTCTCAATGGGATGCCTCTCACAGTTATGAGAAAGGGGTCGTTTATAGCTCTGGAGACTGAATAAGACCTTTTAAGTTACATCTAACCTTTGGAAATTCTTCCAGTTTAATTCTTCAGCTGGAGACCTGCTCTTCCCAATGCCCCTGATACAAAGCTGAATGTAAACCTGGACCAAAGAAAACAAAAAAGTGTATTGTAAATATTTGGCTGAAGAAACTCTGAGATTTTTATAGGGTTGCGGGGTTTTAGTTTTTGAGGTGCTCCAGAAAATCTTTCTGAGAACCCACTTGTTATGGATTAATAACTGGCTCCATCAGCTATTCTCTGTTAAAACTGTAAAATACTGCAATAGAAATATAATTCTACTTTAGAAATGCTCATAATATATATATATATAATATATACGAACACCCGTAATGTACATTTTAAGTCTAAATCTATATCTCTAACCATGTTGGCACTGCCAATTGGAATTTCATTGCGTATCATGTGGCTGATGGAGAAGGCACATTGAAATCAAGCTGTTAAACACACCATCTCCATTTTTTATTTCACTAGAGTATGTTTGCTGTATGTTTAAAAGAGCATTGAAAAGCCCAGGAGATGAATTCTGCTCTGAAATTGCTATTTGCTGACACAGAAATAGCTGTAAAAATACAAGCAAAGAAAAATACAGTATAGCAATATATTTTCATTTATTTGGGGGAAAAGTAGTTTTAAAGAAGAATTACAATCTGTCTTCTGAATGATATAGCAGTATAACTAGCACTAAACACAGCTGAAATTTTGTAATGACCAAATCTCAGCTCATCCAAATCCCCAATAGCATTAACTCCGTAGAATTGGGCTGTAAATTTGATTAGCCTTACAACAGACCTGAGACACAAATGTTCTTCTTTATACAGTCATATTAAGCGGCTGCAAAAGAAGATGAGAAGGCATTGTAGAGCAGCCCATCCAACATTTTTAAACTAGGAACAAGTTCCAGTTCGCCCAGCTTTCAAAACTACATTTAAATACAGGGTAATTTCATGAATTCTAATAGAACATGAGGATTACATATGGTGAGTGAGGGGGGATTTAGCAGCTGCAGTCTTCCTATAATCATCCAGTAGCTTTCTTCATATTTTACTTCTCTTGATTGACATTTCCATGAAAGCTACATCACTGAACCTTAGCTTCCGTCCATTCTTGTTTAATTTCATGCTTTTTAAATATATTTTCATTAATCTTGTGCTTTCCTTTACCATGAAATTTGGTGCAGTAACTCCTGGTGTGTGTTCCAATTTTACACGGAACTAATCAGAGTATTGAATAAAAAATAAGCTTTAGACAAGCTAGAGTTTATAGAAGTGTCCTAGGGCAGATTTCTAGAAGTGAGAGTCAGGGACTAGAAGGAATTATGAGACCTTAAAGATTTTGAGGTCCACAGAGTTGCAGCGTCTTGTCTGGTGAGGTGACACTGTGCATCACAGCACAACTCCCAAAGCTCCCTACATAAGATTGCTGCAGCCAGCACCACCCACAATGCTATTCCTGGGTTTCCACTCTGTAGAATCACAGAATGGTTTGGTTTGGAAAGGACCTTAAGATCATCTAGTTCCACTCCCCCTGCCATGGTCAGGGACACCTCACACTGGCTCTGTCCAGCCTGGTCTTGAACACTGCCAGGGATGGAGTATTCATAGCTTCCTTGGGCAGCCCATTCCAGTGCCTCACCACCCTCACAGTAAAGAACTTCTTCCTTATATCTAACCTGAACTTCCACTCTTTAAGTCTGAACCCATTACCCTTGTCCTGTTGCTACAGTCCCTAATGAAGAATGCCACACACAGTTGCTCTGTCTCGTCCTGGTTCTCCAGCCACCGGCACCCTGAGGGCTGGGGTGCCCATGCCTGCCCCTATGGCATGGAAGGAGCTGTGGCAGGTGGTGCCACCCCAGCTCTCCAAGCAGCATTATGCATCTGGTGATCCAAGAGGTTCCAAAGAACATTACTCGTTCGGGCTAGGAGTTGCATAGTTTTGCTGTTATTGGTATTAATGTAGTGTGGGTTTATTTTCATTTCTTTCACTAGGTTGTTCTAACAGTACATTTCTGGCATAGCTTTATATTCCAACCCATTGCTTTCATTGTCATTTGGACATAGTCCTGTTTGGAGTCAATCTACAATGAACCCTGATTCACTGATGAATCGTTCTTCTTTTAAAAAAATAACTAAGTAAAAGAAAAAATCTAGAGTGGTTTCCTAGTTATGAAACATATTTCTAACATCAAGACTAAATGCACAGGTATATACAAGTAGGAAATAAGAAACAGTTTCATGGTAATGAGAAACAGAAAAATGGAAAGAGTGCCATTATGAATTTTGAGAGCCAGTATTCCTTTTTATCTCTTAATTAGATAGCTAGCACAGTGCTTGTTTTATAAATATGTATTTGGCGCTTCCAGTGGAGATTTCACAATACTCCTTAAACAGCGCAGCCCGTCTGAGAGCCAGGTGGTGTTCAGATATGTGCTACTTAGTTTAGGAAGTTAATGGGAACCATCATTTCTTCCTCATACTTGGTATTTTGTAGGACTCGGACACTATAACCAAGGGTTGTGGGGAATTAAATCTTTTAATTTAGGTACTTCAATTTATATTGTAATCTCCATTTCTTTCCTCACCAGCTGTGCTGACTTCCCAAACAAAGCAGTTGTGCCTCCTGATGGTTTTATGGCTTCACAGGAACTCTTAAAATAAGCCAGATCTTCAGACACCTGTTGAAGAGTCCTTTTTGAAGTTATCATAAACAACTATGTATAATGACAACACACCTTGAGACCCTCTGACGGGGATGTGAAATAGCTGGGCCTCTCTGGCAGTAGCTATTTTTTCATTCTTTCAGTTTGGGTTCTCAAACGAGCAAGTGGCTTTGCCAAACTGTGGGCTTGTTCTTTTATTCTGTTATAACCAGTAAAATGTATAGCCAAATTGCAAAGAACAACTTATCACTGTTACTACCCAGAGCACCTTTTAGTAGCGTCCGCTCAGCAGCTGGCTGTGGATGCAGCTGATCCTGCTTATGCTACAACAGGCGAGGACCTGTCTTTGATTCAGCAGTCCTGCTTCACACAGGCAGACACTGATGGAGGGAGGCACTGACTTGAGGGAAGCACTCAAGATGATAGTTGATTCACAGGTCACTCTCTTGGTGGGAATTTAAACACCTACAACAAAAACTATGTAGACCTCAGGCATCTTACAAGCTGCCACCTCCACTCTTTCCCCAACTGCCAAACAAAACACTGCAAAAACAAAGGCTTGAACATATGGATAAATAAACAGCCTAGTTCTCTATATTACTGGGCTTCAACAGAATTCCACACATTCTTACAAAAACTCCTCTCACTGATTCTCCCACCCCAAAAATATGTAGACACCCTCCCATGCTGGGAGGAGGTGAGAGGAAGAGCCTGTACCTTCCAAATCCTTCCAAAGATATATGTTGTTAAAATACTTCCTTGCTCCCAAATGGAGATATAGATGGAAACCCAGACTAGAAAACAAAACATTGTCATTTATCATCGTGGGGATGATCCTCAGTACCCTTTCAGTATATCAAGGAAATTGATTTACAGCTCTCAATGTGAAAGACGCTTTCACAGAAACATTCATCCCACGCATAAAAGACTTTCAGATTTGAACTGGGTAAACTTTTACTACAGCATACCACATTTCACTGACTCATATAAGGTTTTAGAATGTTCTTCGTGGCAGCACTTTAAATACACACTAAACCTAATTAAGAACTTGCTGCCTTCCAGATGATAAGGCCATCCTTGCAGCCCATCACAGCCAGATGCCAAACCCCACACTCCCCAACAGCATGAAAATTGGCACCTTCACCAAATTTTGCTCCAAGTTTTCCTTTCAAGTTCAACCCTTAATCTCTGTATCTCCATGGGTCTGTGAAAGTGCTTCTTCGCACAGTGGTGTCATGTCCCAGGAGGGTGTTGGAATTCACAACAGCGCTGTCAGGCTCATCCCCAAGCTACCCTTACATTATGACAAGGTTTCCCTGTGGCTGCTCCCTAAGTTTTTTGCCAAGAGAAATGTCCTCTCCCATTGCCCAAGTTCCCCAATTACCCTGCAGTGCTTCTCAAATCAAATAAACACCCACAGACTGTTAGCCTCCTATTTCCACAGAACAAAATCCATCTGGTAATCCCTTATATAGTTCTTCACCTGTGAGAATGTTGATGAGGAGTTAAAAGGTGATGTGATATACTTTCTAGTCTAAAACTTTTTAAATGTATCTTAGATCAGATATGCTTCTTTGATGCTCATGCATGTGAAATTAGCAAAGTCCAGGCTTTGGTGACCTCCTCTGAATACATTAAGATATTAAAGGGAAGCATATGCAGTATGTGTTCGCAGGACTGAGACTACCAGTGCTTAGTACATTGCAGTCACAGTGATAACCTGACTTGCTAATTTAGAAGGTGCAAACTTAAGATTCAAATCATGGGCTCTTCCTGAAAGTGCAGGGTATATGTACAAAGCAAAAGATTTTTTTTATTAGATATTATTCACTAATATTCACTAAAGTTGGCAGTAAGACAATCAACTGATTTTTGGCTAAGCTAAGCCAGCATATTTCTCTTATCATAAATTCTTATCATCAACAAACAAACAAAAAAGCTCAGATTTACTCTGCTTTGTAGAAGGCCTGACATCTAGTCCCAGGAATTTCAGTAGTTAATAATGCAGAAGCCACACTCAGATTATGATTGTACTGGGGAAGCCAGATTCATATTGTTCAATGGCACCATCTTCAGTCAACTACAAAGCTGATTATTAACTGGCTTTCAGAAGAAGCTATGTTCACCTGTCATACGTCAGGGACAAACAAGGTATCAGTGCTTTTGAACTTGCATGGTACAGTCTCAGGAAATCTACTGTTTCAGAAGAAATATCAAGAGTATGGGTTCCCCAAAAAAAGGGAAAATCCCCATTCATTTTGCCTGCTTTAAATTGAAAAGAGAAAAATTCTGTCTGAAAAATGTTTATTACAGACAGTCACTTCTGGGAAAGCCTTGTCTAGGTTTGTTTTTCTTAGAGGGCTGATTGCTTTTGATTAATTATTTCTAAAGTAATTTGTAGATCCAGGCTAAACCATGCAGCCTTCTGGCGATATGAATGTTCAGAAAGATTCCATAAATCAAATACCAATTCCCAAAGTCTGGAATTAACTTTTGTTGCTTTGAAAAGAGTATTTATTGCCCTAATTCCTTATCTTTCTTTATGCTGTAAAACTCAAAGTATTTGTAAAAATAAAGAAATAAATAAAAAACATTGAACCAGATAATAGCATTCGATCCTATAATCTTCTTAGGTGATAGTACAGATATTTGTGGGAGTCTAATTATCATAAATGACATCACCTAAAAATGACTTTTAGCTCAGAATAGAATTGCTGGACCATCTGCTTCCGAGGCAGAATTTTGCAAAATGGTTTTAGTTATGTTTACCAGGAATGTATAGCTAATTGCCAGCCAAGTCCTCCCATCTTCTTCTTCCTTTCTTCCTGTATGCATGCGTGCTGTCAGAATGGGACTAGTATATGCCAGCATCTTGTTCTTACAGTTAAACCTAAGAGAGATAAATCAGTGTGATCTACGAACAGCTCTTTCATCCTTCCAAGGCTGACAAGTATTTCACAGTTTGTGTTTCCTTTTCAGCTGACCCCCTGGTTGGAAGTATTGCCACTCAGTATATGACTAACAGAGCAGAGCACGACAGAATGGCCAGACAGTGGACCAAGCGATATGCCACATAGGAACCTACTCTAGGATTTGCTGGACCTGTGCAAGCACATTCACTAAGTGCATCAATAGCCCTTCCCTTCATTTTTATTTTTTATTAAATTTTGAACCATTTTGTGACAAAAGGTTGTCCTTACTTTCTTTTTTGTTTTATTTTATTTGGTTGGTTGGGGTTTTGGGGGTTGGTTTTTTTTTTTTTTTTTGTTCTGTTAACTTGAAAGTTGTTTCCCTCAAATGTAAACAGGGAATTTTCGTTATCAGTGCAAAGAATGTTGGATCTGTAATAGTATAGAGCTTTGTCACAAAGCTTTGTATTAATGTGTGGGTTTTGGTTGGTTTTTGGTTTTTTTGTTTCATGTGGTTTTGGGGAAAACAAACGAATTCAGAATTATATCTCATTTCTACTTAAATGTAGTGTTTAGGGTTATTTTTTTGTACTGAAGTCTAATGGTGGGTGCATGCTACTGGGAACAAGTTTTGTATAAAAGCTTAAAATCAAGAATCACTGTGCATTACTAAGACTGTGTTTATCACTAGCCTTCTGTTTCCCACGCAAAAGGCTACTGCGTTGAACAAATTAATATGTATTTTGATTTACTCAAAAAAAAGAAAAAAGTGCTTGTAAATTTCTTAGGGACCTGCCACTTCTGACTGTGGATCAGTTGATGTACACTTGTATTATTAAAACACTCAATAAAAAACACTGTGGCTGATAAATGCACTTCTTGCAAGGCAGTGCTTTTGCATTTGTGCAGTGTAGGCTGCATCGTCCTCTCAAAATACAACTGCAGGTTAAGCAGTTTTAGACCTAAATTATTAATTTCTTCTCAAAAACGCATCTCTGAACTTGGAATTCTTCATTGTGTATGTATTTCATATACAAACATCTCTCAGATTTTAAGGCCTTTCTTTCACATGCTGCTGCTCAGCCTAGCTATTCAGAAGCCTCTTGCTGCATCTTTTATACTATGGTTTCACTGTATCCATCTCATTACATTTAAAATAGTTGGCTATAAAAATAGCCTTGCATGGAAAGCAGAATATTGATGATGATTTTATACAGGAGCCCTCATTTTGCCTTTCTCCAAGCTCTTTAATTGTAAAACCAACTGTTATTTAAAAGAATAAATGAAGGTTTTCGATGGGAAAATTGAGCCCACTGCACTAATCATTCCCAGCACGTTCAATGGTAAGGGTATTTCTGTTCAGAGTTGACCTTCAGGCTAATTTTAGATATACAGCCGTAGAAGGAAAACTTATACTTGGCAAAGGAAATGTGTGGGTGTTGTGATTTAGAAAATATATAGTGTGATGCTGATATCTATAATGTTCGTTCTTTGTGTTGCAAGTCATATTGGAAAATCCCTGTCTCTCATAATTAAACATTACAGATGCTATATACAGTGCTTGCCTGCCCTATCCCCTCTCTCCTTGCCTCTTATGTTTAAAGAAGATCTTATCTTAAAGAAGATGTATTACAACAGGAACAATATAAACATATGGGAGACCTAGTCCCGTTACAATTCAGCCCAATCCAACTGTCCTGAAAATTAAGCAGTCAAGGTGACACCACAGAGCCTTTATACCAACCACTGTGCTGCTCAACATTTCCAGGATGGTTTGGTTTTCTCTTAGCCATTTGCTAATAACTAAACAGACATGGCACTTGAATCTACTGGTGGGCTGGCCTCTGTGTGAAGAGAAGCTGAATGCTGACTTTATTGAACGTGGTATATAGCTACTGCCCCACAGACCACAGGGATCTCAAAGAAATAATCAGTCTCTTCTGATCAAAGCAAATGGAGAGTCTGCTGGTGTCTGCAAAAACCAACTGTTTACAGTCCCTGCCATACAATATTTTGAGGCCAACAGATCCTAAATACAGACATGAAAGATCAATTGCAGTTCAAAAATAAAACAAAACCCCCAAACCAGCCTTCTCTGAGCTAGAACACCTTCTCAGGACAACTGTTATGCATGCTTCCTTTGAAAGTTGTTTCCATGCTACAACTTGCCATAAAGTACCTCCACATCTGAAGGGAAGCCTCCTCCTGTGAAAATACAGCAAAAAGGCAAAGGGATTAAAAAGAACAAGTGCATCTTGCCCAATACAGTAACTGCATAACTTTTCTTATCCAATCTGCTGAAGAGATTCCTGCCATAAAAGACCTGTATCCCCTGAGACTGCAATTAACGGGCAATTTCATATTTCTTATGGAGTACTTGAAGTGTCTGCCACTCTGCAGCCTTTATTTACACTCAGCTGAGCATAATGCAGTAATTTTCCAGGTACATTTTAAACCTGCTTGAGAAATAAGTCTTTAATTCCTACTGTCATCTTTTTTCACCCTCTCCCAAATACAAAGAAGACATTATAAACAGAAGAGCTTATGGTATCTCTAATGAAGATGTAACTGAAAGACAGCTGAGATACCTTGGAGGGGGAATCACAGAATTCTTAATAAACGTCTATTTTCAGTTCATCAGCTCTCACTTGCCTTTCTTAGTGATGAAAAGCTGCACAGTTTGAATTTGCAGGTAAGTTGCCCTCTGTGTGAAGCTGAACTGTCGCTTTGTCCTAGATAATATAAAGCTACTGCCTTAAGAACCACAGGGATCTCAAGGAAATAATCAGAAAGGATCAACCCACGTTGATTAAAGCAGATGCAGAGTCTTCTGGCATCTGCAGGAGCCAAATGTTTGCAAGTCTGGCCATAAAACACTCTCCTGTATTTGCAAATCTGCTCTATTTGCCTCCCAAGTAATTCTTTTTCCTCATCTGCTAAACCTGGGGAATATGAAACAATATTTGAAACCTGCTGTTGTCGCTGAGGAGAAATGAGCCATCCCCAGCAGAATTCAATCTGCCAGCACAGGCCCACTGAACAATAACGTACTGGCATAGTCTCTTTTTCTCCTTTTTCGTACATCTAGAAAATATTGCTCATTATTCTATCTCACCTTTGCTCTCCACACATCCTTTGCAAATTTAGCTGATTCATGCTTCAGTTTTTATGATAAATCATCTCTCCAGCTTCTTCTAGATAGTGAAGTACACATGCTGCCCTCCTGCAACTGGATGTGAGGATAATTCAAATGACTCCCATGTAGTATAGCATTCAGTATCGTGCAGTTGTCCTAAAACAGCAGATAAAGGCCATCGCTTCAGAAAGTCTCAGTATTTTCTCAGGGACACACAAATGCTAAAACTGGGTTTAGTTCTTTAAAGATATCCTACAGCTTTTCTGAATTCAATTGCAATATCAAGTAAACAATATTTAATTTCCAGTAACCCCAGCTACATGTCACTGTCCCATACCCTTTGAGTTTAATTCATATGAAGCAGAAATCAGGGAACTCTCCAAACTGCATTTACCCATGTAGCCTTCATATCCCCCTTGTCCAACTGACCAGCTGATTTCCCTCTCCAGAAAACTGCAGAACAACATAGTTTAAATTAAGGTACCCAAGAGCATACTGTGTTGCCAGAGACAGCATTTCCAGACTGCTCCAGGAATGAGTAGGGTCATAACCCTTTTGATCACACACATTGTGGGTGATTGCAGCCAAACAGTTAAAATCCATTAAAACCAGCTGCTGTGCCATGAATAAGGTAGTAATTCATCTTGAAAGATCCTTCTTCAGGTTTTCATCTTCAAAGCTACAGATGCCCAAACATTGGATGGCAGCTTACAGCCCATCTGCCCTGCTGTCCTGTGCAATGAGACCCTGGAAGAATAAAACATCAAGGGTATTGGGCCACATAAACCCCAAAACTGGGGTTCCCTTCACTGTCCTTTCAACCCAGCGCACACTCTGGGTGCAGTGCATGCTCTGAGCCGCTCTTTCAGCATGCCTTTAAACGTTCTCCCTCTCGATGGCTGTCTTCTCTTTGGCATTAATCCTTCTGATTTACTCCTTATTCACCCTTCCCTTCTCTCAGGCTGCTTGACTGATTCATTACTCAAACTTGAGAGGCCACCCAAGACCCTGATCCCAATTCAAATAGCTCTTCCTGAAGTTGCCTGAGCATAGTAATCTCTTTGTTCCCCAAGTACCTGCCCAGAATGTGCCTCCAGGCCCCTCTCTGCTCCCTCTTGCCAGAGGCAGTGCCTAATGCAGCAGGAAAAGCAGAGGCAGCTCTGCTGGAGTGCAAAGATGCAAGTGATGATTCAGACAGTGCAGCAACTCCCACTTACTCCAACCCCAGCATTATCCTGGGGTCCCTTTCCTCCTTTCCAGTTCTCAGAAACTTCTGCCTCTGAAGTTGGACACCTTGCCCCAGGCCCAATGCGCTTGCCTGCATTTTGAGTTGGGCAGACTCAGCAATGACTTGGAGTAAAAACTCTGGCACCTGCACAGTCCAGCCATCCAGCCTTGGCAGCCGCAGTTCTTGCAGAGCCAGCTCTGCCTGCCGGTTTTCCATCTTCTGCCCTTTCTTCTCCTCTTCTTTTCAGTCCCTTTCATTTCTTGTCCTGTCCTTTCCCCCAAGACATCAGTACTAAATCTTGAAGCTTCCTTCTCCCCTATGCCCTCACCTCAGTTACAGCTCTGTTCTTCTTGCAGTACTAATGAGGCTATGTCACTAAACACTGGGCCTCCTGGAGCTACTTGAAATCCCCTGATTTTTAGGTCATGGAAGCAGGGAAGAAGTCTGTATGAATTAAGTACTTCCTTATTGTGCCACGCCTGGCACTGGCTATAAAATATATCACTTCTCCCACACACATCATTAACAGTAATGAAATCCGGACTGGCCTGCCTCCTTAGCATGACATCCATACGCAAATGCATTTCCTCAGCTCAAACTATTTGCAGATCCAATGCATGGCTGCTTGGGACTCCTCCAGCAGCCTCTTTCAGGTCACAACTGGAATATATTTGGGGACTACTATTTACCATGAAAACTTTTATGACACCTTTGAAGCCATCATTCTGCACCCTTATTCCATCATGAGCTTTAATAGGGACCTGCAGCACTTTGGGTTAATGAAAAGGGCACAGCAAAACATGCCTTTCATGTGTACTTTGATGGTAGAAAGAAAGTAGTCGCAGGCTGATGGAAGGTTGAAATAAAGACAAGGCTACTAAGCCATCCTAATCCCTTCCCAGTCCTAAATTAGAAAAACCCTACTTCACACAACAGCTGAATAAAAGCCGTATTTACTTCTATAGATTCTGCAGAACTGAATCCAAGAAAACCGCTACCCAGGCGTCTCAGTTGTAAATGTGGATGGTCAGATCATGCATTTCAGGAGAGGTTTTCTGGGGAATGATTCCACTAGGAAGAGCTTCCCAGCACTCTCATCTCCTCCATCTCATGTCTTGCTGCATGCAGGACTTCCCCCTTGGCAGTCCCTTGGGAAATAAGGGCTGGAAACTAGCACCTCAGGTCATTCCTTATCTTCACTGGTTCTCAAATACACTTACTCACAACAGGCATTTGTTGCTGCAGAATGAGTGCTGGGGTCCCCTTTTGTGTCACTGAGGACCTTGGGGTCAGGAAAAACAAAGGGTCACACTTCAGTTTCTGTGAAATGCCTCCTTTCTTTGCAGTTGACTCATACCCTTTGTAAGGCTCTGAATGGAGTCTCTTCACATGAATGGATCTCCTACCACACAGATTTCAATACAGCCCTGCTCCTTTCTCCACTTGTCATAAACAGGGCAAAGAAAGTGCTTTTGCACTTTGGAAACACCTTGCTCACAGCAAAGCTTAACTGCGCTCTTGCCCATCTTCAGCCTCTTCCCATTTTAATTTTCTGAAAATCTCAATTATAAAAGCCTTTCTCCAACAGTCACACCAAGGCCGTGCAAGAATCCTGCTTCCTTCTTCCTTTGGGCCACGTGCGACCTTCATCCCTGCTCCTTTTCTATGGCTCCCCAGTTCCTAAATCTGCTTCTTCACATCAGGGGCCTAAAACCCTTGCTCAGCCCACTGACACACCAAAATCACCTGTGATCCAGGCTCCTCACAGCTCATTGCTGTCTCACCATGGTGCACTGACATCTCAGTGAGGATGTCCACCCAGCGCCTGAGATTTCTGCCATCTTTGCAAAAAGAGAGGTAAAGCCCTTCTTTATTCTCCTTTACGTGACAGAGCGAGTAATGCTCCCGGTGCTCAGCACCTACGCTGAGGCACAAATAGACTCTGCACATCTTGGCTCAGCAGTATCCATAGGTCTTCTAGGAGCAGTATTGTAAGTGGCAGCACAGTGCTTTGTATTAAATGCCCTGAATGTTTCCTATCTAATAAATAGAATGAAACTTAAAAAAAAAAAAAATTAATCCATGTGCAGTGGGAATTCATAATCTTTTACACAGGGAAATAATTGTGTGAATTAAAAAGTCTCTCCTGTTTCCTGTTCTGCTTCATTATGTGTTGTCCACCCACTACCTCCTGCTGCAGGTTTGAAAGAAAATCTTCCTGGAATCTACTTAGAATTTAAAACCTCACTGCAAAGCATCAAAGAATAATTGAAATGTGCTCTGTCATGTCCAGGTAATCTAATCAGAAATGCTCATGGAATTATTTATATACATACATTTTAATGGTAATTTAATAATTGATGGGCTTAAAGAAATAATCTCATTGTCTTCTATTTCATAATATACATCATGAAATAATGTATTTCATTACTACTGTGTACATTTGCTATTTTATCTATTTAAAACAAATACAGACTCGAATGACTTCAATCAGTTTTCTAGGAGAAGAAGACAACTGTTACTTGTAGAGTGTCATACTCTGCAGACTTGCTGGTCTTAAAAAACATAATCCTATTTGTAACTTTTTCCTTTCAGTTTGTATACAAAATCGAGCAAAGTCTGCAATGAAAAATGAAAGCAGTCACTTGAGCTCTGCAGATGTGCCAGTTGGAGCTGTTAGGCGTAGTAACTGATTTCCAGGGAGCACTGAAGCTCTGGAGGCAGCAGGACAAGAGATGCAGTCAAACCCTAAGAAGAAATGGAAAGTAATTACAGAAATAAACAGTGCACACCAGTGCTACAAATTTTGTCCAGTGCTAGACACATGTTGCAGCATCCCCCCTAGGTCAAAACAAGCTCTGCTAGCTGCAGGATGCTGAACCATTTGAGCAAACCCACTGCCACACCTCATCCAGATCTGACAGCTTTACATGGGGCTCGCTGGGCTTCCCTCTCCTCCTCCTAATCCTACTCATCAGATCCCCTTGGTGCCTGACGAAATTTGGCAGCAGTTCTGCTAACACTACCACAATCCAAAACTAGCAGGAAGAGAATGTTGTGCCTGTCTAGGTGATGCCATTCTCCCTCCTCACCTGCTTCAGATCCAGCTTGCAGCTCACTTGGTGCTGAGCCCCCAGCTTGTCCCCTCTGCAGAAACCCCTCTCCCAGGGGCTGACACTTGGAGCCTGCATCTGGATCTAGAAATGATTTTATTTTTGAGAAGTGGGGAAAGGAGTAATTGGTAGCAAGAAAAATGTTGAGCAGCAGGAAGGTTTCTGCTTCTGGAGCCTGCTGAATGTGTGCAGAGGTGAGGCAACACATTGTTTACGTGGATGGCTGGACCTTATTTGTGGAGGATATACCCTGCTTTTTCTTGGGTTGCATCAAGCCTGCAAATGTACTTTGAAGGGTAATGCTGAATGTGTTCTCATTCCTAAATCCTTCTCCTATATTATTTTAAGCCAGGCTCAGGGTGATAGGAGAGGAGGCAGCTGCTGGCCACAACCCTATGACCCTCAGACTAGCACCTTCTTCATCCCACCACTGCCTCCAGGAAATGCAGAAGAGAAACCCAGGCTGGAGGATAGGCAATACAGAGGGACAGGGCAGAGGTACCCGCTTAAAATTGGGCACCAGCCGGATGCTTCCCCAGCCCACATGAGAGTATAAATGTATGTATGTATGTGGTATATCGAAGCATGTTTCATATATATATACACCCATGCCTCCTTGAGACACACTGGCACCTCCAGAACCAAAGAGGATTTAGTTCAACCTCCATGCGCCCTCAACGATGTGGTGGTGGGTAGAAGTGCACCCACCCATGGTGCTGCTCCTGAGAGTGGTTCCAGCACTGCAGAAGTTAAAAATATAACACTAACAGGAACTGATGGCAAGGCACTTACTTAGTAACTTAAAAAAGAGGGGGTAAATGTCAATGGAAACCTCCTGCAGGACTAGCAGAAGTAAATGGGTGCATTAAGGATCAATACGTCACCTTCCAAAATACAAAGCAGCTTTTCCCTTGTTGTTGCACTACACCTTGGCAAAACAGGAGCGAGCCACTTCCACCAGACACATAGTACACAGCCATGAAATTTACAGACTTGCCTCATTCTAGTGGCAAGGGGAGACCTATTGAAATGCTAGCTTCCTATGGACAACTGATACATACATGTTCTTACATAGATATTACTAGAATTATTAATATTATTATAAATATTTCAAGCTCCTAAAGTAAAATTACCCCCCAAGATGAACTCCTTAACGCTACGTACTTGTCTTTTGAAGACCTTTTCTTCGAAATCTGTTCTTCCCAGAAAGCAGCAAATCTGCTTTTCATCAAGGGAGAAAACGTATCTCCAGATCTTTATGAAATCCGTTGTGAAAAGTAAAACATATAAAAGTCAATAATTCTCCAGGGAAGCGGTAAGGTGCTAGCTCACGGTGAACATCTTCGTTTACTCCCCGTAGCAGCTCTCACACTGCTTCTCCCTGCCTGAGCAGTAGGAACAGTCCACAAGACCCATGCAGAGTCTCAGCCCACCTGTCCCATGGTTAAATTCATGCACTGTGAGCTATATGCAGTTTGTAGATCTTTATGACTGGGCTTGATCCACAGAGCTGAGCATGTGAAGACTATTTTCAGAATCCAGACCTTTTACATGGTAAGAAGTTTTGCCCAGGAGAAAGATTTCAGCACTTTTGGGTATCAATTCTTATGTAAAACTTAACAGAAAAAAAATATTCAATAGCTATTTGTCTGTGCCACCAATCCTCCAAATATTTATACATGTAACTGTATGTCTTGCATGCATATGAGATCTCTCTGCTCAATTTGCTTCAGTTGTCCAAATAACTTTTCTCCAGGATATTGTTTTTCCTCCACACTTAGTTGTTTTTAAAGTACTTTGCTTGTTAAAGTGCCAACCCTGGGTATCGGTTTGCTTTAATTTCATAGAAGTACATGAAAAATAGTCCTCCATGGATTAGACACTGAAATGTTGCAGCATTGAAAATCTGAATGTAAAACACCATGTAAACCTAAATGAAATTGCCCTACAGGAATTGATTTTTGTTGTCGCAGCTGATAGAAAAACAAAACATAAAAAGCATAATAAGTAAATACATAGAAAAGTAAATTCAATTAAGTGTTAGTAATCTGCGGTGTCATTAGTAGCATAAGCAAAGGGAGGTTTTGATTTACTATGTATTGTGCTCAGCCTGGTTCTGGTGGTCTGAGCAGCTCTGCTTTGCCAGGAGGAAGGAGCCTGGCAGCAGAGGAGTAAGCTGGACCAACAGTTAGAGCCAGGGACTTTTACTTAAGAAGAGGTGCAAAATGGCATGATTCCCTTCATATTTAATAGCTTAAATATGTGTTTGGGTTTCTCCAAATAAAACTGTGTGTTCTTGATGTGTATGTAGGCAACAGTGCCACCAGAGGTTGTGGTCTTGAATGCCTTAGAAGGCATCATGCTGAAGGAAAGGTGTCTTCTCCTGCCATTCAGAAGATGCCGCAGCTGCCCAGCTCCTGAGGAATGTTTTCTAGCTGTGAGTTGGCTGCAGGAGGGGCACCAGGTTTACCCAACTCTTGGCTTCCTCCAGCACTTGTCTGCAAGGTGTCTTATTGTGGGCACCAACACTTCTGATATCTCATGTGATGGAAGGGAAAAAAAGTGAAAAGGTTACAAATATTTCTGTGTATGAGCCTTTCTGCAAAATAAGAGCTGGTTGTTCCAGCAACTGAAACTGCAAGAGGTGCCTAGGTTCTTAGACGACAATTGACAAAACCATAGATGTGTTTTCTGTTCCAGGTGAAAGTTAATGTTAAATGGGAGGGATTCACTGCAGTTTAAAGGATATCCCCACAAAGTGCAAGATACCCATAAAGCACTATAGCTTTTTAAATCTGAATTAAAAGAGAGATTACCATTGGGAGATAATGGTATCCTTGAATCAACTTCAGTTCTTGTTTAAATGATCCTCTGCCTGGACACTTCTCACTCACGTCTGGTGAACTCATTAACAGAGGGGCTACGCTGCCAGTCCTGTAACAACTTTAGGTTCCTCATCTTTTTCATATAGATCATACTTGATTATTCTATTGCACTCCAAAAATAAAGTCTACCATCACAGCTGTGACGGTATATACATTCTAATATACATGTTTACTGTCAAAGTTATTTTTCTGGTGTTTTTTTTGGGGGGTGGTTGTTTGGTTTGTTGGTTTGGGGTTGGTTATTTGGTTTTTTTTTTTTCTGACAAAGATAAAAAGGTAAAAAAATAAGTACCTTGGATAAAAACAGAGAAAGCTTTCAGATCATGCAGTAAAAGCTGACAAAGGGAAGCAAGTGATGATATAGTATTAAAACAAAAGTGCTGCGCAACTTTAATAGGGGGTGCTGCCTACCCAGCCTTGAAATGCCTACTTGCGGTATTTCTATCCTGGAGGAACTGATTCATTACCATTCTTTCTCTCTCCATATGCTGCTTCCATAATGAATGAGGCATTGCTCAAAACTATACTACTTTCAAAGCTGATGAGAGTTAACTGAGGTTGATTAAAATAGAAAACTTGGAGGCTGTAATTTTACTGTTAGTAAAGTCAAATCAGGTTTTGCTACTTGTTTGAGCCTTAATGGGTTGAGAGAGGGAACTGTGCTTTGTCAACCCTGCGGTTTTCAGTGTAAGCCTGGCTAGCTCAGGTCTGTCTTGGCCTTTTTTCATGACTGACCTCTGAGTTTTACTATTCAATGAAGTTGTGGGGAGAACAAGGAAGTGGCCCTGATAAGAAGCAGTGCAGAGCCTCCTACAAGCTCTGCTCCACCCTCCCTAGTGAAAATAGCCAGGAAGCTCCCAGGAGGCTGAGACTACACTGTCCATGTTTTCCAAAAGGCATATCAAAACATGCTCCTGGCCCAAAGTAGTGGGCTGTATTGGAAATCTGCTAGAGCCAAAAATTAAACCTCAATTTCCCATCCCTTAGACACCACACTGATTTTTCCTATCAAAAGGATTACTTTTTGTCAGTGTGGGCTCCTGGCTTACTCTATGATAAACAGCAATTTTCTTTCAGTTTAATTAAAACTCTTTTGTCCGCTAGGATGCCATCGAATCTATCTTTAATTGTATTGCTGGTCACAGCTCATTAGCCCCGTAGGCACTGTGGCCAGGCTGAAATACTAAATAAGAGAAAAATGATGAGAATAAGTCATAGAGATATTTCATCAGTTCCTAAAATGTGTGAGAATGAAGAAGAATTTTCTTCTTTTCTGAAACAAAAAAAAGGAAAAAAACCTCCATTCAAAAAAAGCCATTCAAAGGTGATACCTTCTCAAAAAAGAAAGCAATCAGCAGTTCCAGCCCTGATCTTGTGCACAGAGTTGGGGCTCGATTTTGGCTTCAGCCTCAGTATTGCAGGAATCCCCTGTCTATCATCTTCTTCCCAGCACTGCCTAGCAGATCTGCTTTGGCCTGTCTATTCTGCTTCTCCCTAATTTTCCATGTACTTTGTGCAATACTCTGGTCTAAAGCATGCAAGGATTTTTTTGGTATATTAGCCTCTCCACAAGATTACTTGGTCTTTTGCTCTGTTATGCAACAAACCCATCAGTTTGCTGTGTCTTTGATCATCATGTTGCTATTCTACATGTTTTGGGACTGTTTCAATGGTTTGTCCAAAGCTGCCTCATCAATGCCCTGCGAAGTTTGTATGCTCTGGTAGAGCACACCACTTCCTTTGCTCATTTCCTCTCTTTTACCACATCGTCAGAAGTTGTAATATATGATAATGCTCATCAGGCATCATTTCTATTTATAGGTACAGACAGCAATATATGAAATGTGGAAGAGACAGTACGACATAATGTATGCAGAAAACTTCATTACAGATGAGCACTTATCCTCACATTCAAGAGTCTGCCTATGCCACAGAACAGTGGTAAATCGACAGTGAGTGAAGGGTATCCTGTCAAAACTCCCAGCTGTCTTCCGGCTGCAGAGCTTTCCTTCTTTCCTTCTGTCCACTCTTTCCCCTCCCTTTCCTATTTATTTTTATTAGGTTTTGGTTACTTCAGTGTCTGAGTTTCCTTTAAATTGACTGACATCTCTTCCTGAAATATCTGACTTAATCCTTGGTATCCTTATCTCAAACCAAGGCTGTTAGAAACACCAGGTAGAACGCCGCTGCAAGGAGTAGCCAAGGTTGCTGGAGCTTGTGCAGGGAAGTGTGGTTATAGCTCAGCTCCTCACTGCAGCCAGTGCCTTGCTTTCTGCAGTGTGAAGCTTTTGTCTCCGGTTCTGTAGCCCGTGCCTGAGGGTAACAGGAACTCAAATGCATGCAGAAGCCTGAGGGTGTAGCTTAAGAACACGACTTAGCTGATCTAATGGCTCCCTGGTGTTGAAAAGGAGCAGCTCTTCTCACCTCCAGTCAAGCATTTCCATGATGGTAAGGACTCATGCTGAGCTGATTCAATTTACTAACCTTGCTAAAACCAAGTGTGTGTTTGTGTGTGTGTGTGTGTGTGTGTGTGTGTGTGTGGAGAGAGGAGGGCCAGGTTAAGCTTTGGATAACTCAGCAAGGGATGGGATTAAATGGCATGGGCAGAGGTGGAGAGAGCAGGACCACAGCCATCATGAGCTGCCAGATTTCTGAACTCATGTCTGAACATCATGGTCCCACCTTGCCTTAAGTGCCTGAGCAGTTCTATCCCTTTTTATACACTGGTTCTAGTGTGCATCTAACCTGGTGGTTAAATTGGTAGAAAAAGGAGGGGGTTTGCAGGGTCAAGGGTGCATGTCTGGCTTGCATTCCCAAATGGCTGAGAGTAGGGTTAGACAAGCACTAATGCTGGTGTAAGGAAGGAGACAGAGAATGTGCTAAAGGCAGGTGGGATCGAAGCAGACAGCAATTAAATTGGTTTAAACTGTTGTTTTGTGGCAGCCTGAGCCAGTTGTAGAGGCAGTTTAAGCCCAAGTATAAGGATACAGTTAAGTACTCCACCAAATTAAGGCGTTTTCTTTGGCAAGTCTAAATATGAGCATTGTGTAGCTGTTTTTCTTGATCTCACAAATACACACAAGAAACATTTTTTAATGTTGCATGTATTTACACAAAGAGGCAGCTCTTTAAGAACTGCATCCTATTATCTGTTAGTCACTCCTGTGGCTGCGGGATGAGTGCCTTTTGCTAACAGGTTTCTGCTAAAAGCCCTTTGATTGCCTCGCTGTTTGGAGCAGGGTAATGCCAGAAAGGAGACTCTCTTCTGGACAGCTGGCAATGGAAGCAGAGATTTCGCTTAAAAATGTGTATTGCTAATAGGTTGGGGTTTTTTGTGCTAGTCTTGCTCTGTGTTGCTTTATGTGTTCCCAGTTGCAGTAGAAAGGTGGAGTCAGTCCCAAACCACATCTGAGTCCTGGTGTCCACTAGCTCTCTGCTTGCCTGGCTCTTGTAATCTCTGAACCCCAGCTTCAGAGTCTGCTCTTATCTCTCATGCCAGTGTGGATTGATATCTGGGCAGATCTGCAAATGAATGGCTGCGGATGAGAAAACCAACTGGGGATAAGTGCTTCCTTTGTGCCTCTAACTACCACAAGTGCCATTGTGCCAAGACCTTAGTGAAATAGTGTGGGTACTTTCTCCCTGTCACTGGGGCAAGCCAAAGAGGATGGGAGCATGATGCCTTGTCTTGTTTCGTCCAGGGTATCCCTCCAAATAACAGTCATTCTTTCCCTACACAGTGCTCCAAAAACAGTGGAAATTGCCTCAGCAGCCTGCCAGGTCATTTTGCCTAGGAATCTGCTTGCATGCAAAACCTGCTAAACATAATCATGAAGTCCCCAAACCAAACATTAATAAAGGAAGCAGCAGTATCTGAGGTACTTCATTTAGGGGCTGATTAAAATACAAAATCCAAACATGTCAGTTGGAACATTTTGCTGCTTGCAATATGCTTTACATCGGGCCATGGGCCCGGTGTTGCCATGTATTGTGGAAACGATGCACGTGACTTCAGAGCTGCATGCAGCAGCATTGTACGAGGAAGCCTGGAGTATTTGAGGCTCTTGTTACAGCAGTGTTGCAGGAATAAAGCAATCCTTTTTCTAACAACTCACAAATATGCACCATACATTTCTCCATTCGGTACCCTGCAAGTGATCACATCAAGCTATAATGAGGAACTGGATGGACAGCCAGGTAAGTAGCACAATCACAGGAGATCGCACCCTGCAGCTCATTATATTGAGCCTGTGCAGAATGTGATGTGTTGGCACCACAGGGATACCTGGGTCTGGATTCACTCTTCACCCTGTCTTTCCCATAGCAGCTGCAGATAGGCTATTGATCTTTCTCCTCATTAATCAGAATAATTCTGAAGAAAAAAATAAGGGGCTCATTTCCTATCCATTCTTCCCCTTAGTTCTTTAATTTACAAACAGCTTTATTTTGAGCTTTTCCTGTTTCCTGCCTCCTTTATGAGGCACCATTCAATGACTGCTACTTATTTGGTGGTGATATGTGACTCACAAAGTGTCTGGAGTTTTGCTTTGTAACACGTTAAGATTGGAGTAAAGAGGGAGAGAAGGCCTTGGTTTTAAACAGGATTTGTTGCGCTGTAACTTGATCAAACTCCAGGTAAATGGATTCAGTTGTCTAGGGTGGAGGAGGGAAATATGTACTGTTACAGAAATGTTTGGACTTCACATTTTTAAATGAAAATAAATACATTTATCTATGAAACATATACATTTCTCTTTACTCAGAATCTTCAATTACCCTCGCAGCCCTGCTGTGCAGCAATAAAAAGCTATTATCCTTAGCATTTTATCCTTATCCTCAGATAAGGAAAGAAGGCAAGGGGGGCAAAGGACGAGTAGAACCCAGACTCTGAGCAAAAGGTTTACACCTGACAGAGCAGATGGAGCCTTGGTGTCTAAGCAAACTACAGCAAATGTGCGTGCTGAGTGGAGAATTTTCTACTTTGCCAGCAAAAATGTGAGAGGCCTGCATTCTACTTAGGATTTCACTGCCTGAATGAAAGACACGTGGAAGAGCCCTCATCCTCACTGGATCCAGAGTTTGTATTTATTTTGTAGGGAGAGGAATCATATACAGTTATTCAATGAAATTATCTGGGTTCAGGGCAGCAACTTTGCGGAGGATCTCCATGTAGGTGGAAGAATGACTGAAGCACAGGAAGGGGTTTGGCTGTAAGGAAGACATTGCGCAGCCTGACATAGTGAATGCTGAGGGGCGTTTAGGGGTCTGTGGAACTCTGGTATTCAAATAACTGTTCAAATCAATTGAAATAACAGTTAAACAGGAAAAGCTTAAAGCTTCTTTTCATTTTAAACTCCCCTAGAGTTGACACCTGATCACGTGTGCCATGGCTTAAGCGCCAAGACCCTGGCTCTGGATGTGGACTTGCGCTTCAATTCTACCACCCAAGGCTAGCAACTTCTTTTAACACAAATTAAGCAAGAGACTTGAATGGATTGTTGCGTTTGATGGCAGGCTAGGTATGTACAAGGACAAGTTACTAACTTTATAATGTGATACAGTGGGGTATATATATATGCGCACACGCTACACAGGGAAGAGGAATTGTACCCATTTCAGGTTTGTTTGGAGCCTTCTCTGAGTTGTTTCCTTATTAAGCAATGACTCAAAAGGTTCTAGGAGTAACCAATGTGCACTTTGACTCTTGATGGGCAAAACATTTATCTTATTGCCACTACTACCTGCTTTCAACTAGATTCCCGATGTTTCTAAACTATCCAGTATGGTATTAAACACAGAGCACAAAGCAGATTGGGAGCATGCTGTTTACAAGGAAGTTGTGGAGCTATTTGCTGCTGTAATATTGATGAGGGTTCTCGAACAGGTCACACTAGGATAGCATGATAGGAAATGAAAACTCTCTTATGGCTCTGAACCCACCACTTGGGGAACTTGATTTGAAATTGCTGAGCACCTATCCAGAGGAAAACTAAAGGCTGCTGCAAGGAAGCAGATGTTGTATCTAGTTTTCAGACTATGTAGCTTATTTGTAAGGCACCATTGAGGTCACAGGCATTATTAGGAGGTAGTAGGGAGCTGTGTGTGCTTTTGATTCCCCTTATCAAAAGGGATTTGGGTTTATTGCAAAAGTTCTGACAGCTCAGCAGTGTTCGCTGCCTTGTTGTGCCTACTGCAAAAGGTCAGTCCGTTCTGGTTCAGGCAAAGGCTTTTCAGCCAGAGTCCTCCTGACAATAAACTATGAATGTTTTGTCTATCAGAAGGTGATGATAGCTTGACATAGCAGAGTTTTCCTGTGCTACTGGAAATCTTTTTGTTTTTTTAGACTCCCTTGTCTCCAGGATTTATCAGCCTGGCAGCAATTGTAAACAAAACCCCTTGGGTTTGGGACTTAATCTTTATGTTTTCAAGGAAATGTTAAAAGTGTCGGGTTTGTCTCTGAAGAGTCAGAGCTCGTTATTCTGAGCTCATGAGGAAAAAGTGGCCATGGAACTAAAACTGAAATGTCCCTCTACCATTAAAAGCAAAGTGTGTTCCCTGGAGGTGACCCTGTGGGATGGATGCCAGTCTCTGCAGGGCTGCTGTGTTGAGCTCTCAAGCAGAGAACCCAGGGCACGGGGAAGGAGACCATCACACCCAGCACTCCTACCTGACCAACTTCTTCATTGATTTTCCTTTGTCAGTGATTGGGGGGTGTGGGGGGGTGGAATCTTCTGTTCCCAGAGCTTTAGCCTATTTATGTATCCAAGACTGAAGACTAACTGGGTCTGTCAACTGAACTAGCACTGAACATTTGTTAGACACTGTCACCAGCATATCCAGTAGCTCTAGTATCTAATAAAAGGATATTTGCATTGTGTGGGAGTAAGAATATCCAGCTGTTAATATCTTGGTGCCTGTTCAAAATACTTACACTGAACTGTTCCAAAAGCGATCTCCAAGACATTTGAGTGGAAAATGTGCAGAGTTGCCACCTGAGGGGGTGGTGTCATGGAAGCAGAGTACCATAATGATGATTTCCTTGTGCAACAAGCTTCAATTACTCTATCAAAGTCATTACTAGGTAAAATCATGCCACTGTTAAGTGCTTTGCTAGCAGCAAAGTGCCCAATGCATGAAATCTGGGATACTTTGAAGAGGTGAGAAGACCCATGTGTTGAGATTGTGGAGAAGAATGGAGGAGCAGAGTTACACTCATACTCACTGCCCTAACTAGTTACCTAGGAGAGGAGAAGGGGATTAATGCTCCCTTCTGCTTAGTTGCAGTCCTGTGAGTATGCATCCATTGCCACGCATCTGTAGACTATCAAGAGGAGGATTCCCTGTCCTCTCTCCCACCTGTTCCTTAAATTTCTAAGAGGCATGGGTCTAACTCCTTTCTGAGTTAGAAGGGAGCTGAACCCAAGTCTCCACGTGTCTTGAATTGATGTCTTACATGGAAGACTACCATGTTGAAGGCCGCAGGAGAGTTCCTGTGTCCTTCAGGAGTTGGCCTGGGGCTGTGAAACTCAAGCAAGCAGGGAACCTTCCTGCAGCCCTTCTGCCCTGCTAAAGTTTGGGAGTGGGGAGGGATTGTGGAGACCGCCTCTGTTGTTTGTATTTCCTGTGGGATCATTCTGGCAGCTCCATGGTGTGCTAGGAGGAGGCCTGATTTCTTGAGGGGTGTTTTGGATTACATTTTAGACATGTGGCCTCATGTTACACCTGTGTAGGTTGCTGCTGGAAGAGGTGATCTAGCCTTTCCTGCTGTCTCAGCCACAGATTCCAGTTCATCTCTTTTTGCCTCAAATCTCCCTCTTGTACAACCGTAGGCAACCTTACACGGCTTGCTAACCTGATGTCAAGAGGTTCCTAAGGCATGTTTGGAAAGAGCAGTTTTCTGAGAAGTTAACCTGGGCAGACTTGAAATGGAGAAACACTGCTTGCAGGATCTCAAATACAACATAAAGTGGTGGGGACACCTCACTGCAGACACACAGGGTTACAGAGGAATTCAGGACTGATCCTTCTGGCAGTGGCCTACAGTGACACTGGAGAGGAAAGACAGCAAATGCCAGCCTCAGCAGTGCCCTTTACCCACTAGTTTCAGTAAGCTGCAGAGATGGAGCATTGAGCATGTACCTGCGAACACAGTCTGATCACAACCCCGTAGTTCCTGACCCTATAAAGGGCAAATTATCCCATGTGTGATGGAAAGTGCCTCCAATTCATCTTGCAGGCTGTGAAATATTTTCAAGATCTGGCCCTGATATACTGGAGGGTTTTTGCTGCATCTTAAGTGCATGAGTTCAATAAACTGGATCTTGGTGTGTGTATTTTATGTATTTCTAACAATTCCTTCTGTGTGCTTGTGAAGAATGATTATTTTTCTCCATCTACTTAAATTCAATTTCTCTTTCCATCTGCTTCTAGTTTAGACAAAATAATACCTTTTTTTTTCTTTAACACTTTTCTCAAAAGGTAGAAAATAAAATGTCCCAGTCCTTCATAAAGGTTTTTCTTCTGACCTCCTTCCCCCAGCTCATTCAGTTGCCAGTGGAATGGCATATGTTGTCAGGTACCCAGCAAAAGGAGAAGTACATAACCCAGAACCTAATAAAACAACAAATCTAGTGTGCCCTCCTGGTCTGCAATCCTTCAACAGCCTCCCTTCATTAAACATAAAGCCATGTGTTTCTTAAAACAGATCACATCCCTGGTGCGGTATGTGTTGCTCTCACTGTATTTCATGAGGGGTTTTCAATTTATATCAACACAGTTTTTATTCTTACAAGGATTCTTGGAAAAGCACAAAAATACCCCAAATAACAACAACAAAAGGGCAATACTGACATCTGTGAGTGCTGTAAATTACTTAGCTGATCTGAACAACAGTACTTGCTTGTACTGACAAACCTTGACAGCTCAGCTTTATTCCTGGCAGTGCCTGCCACAGCCTCAGCCATGCCTTAGTTCTCCAGGCATTTTGGTTGCCCAGGTGAAAACCACAATTAAGTCTGGTTGCTCCAGTGGTGGTGTTCTGGTTTAACACTGGGGTACCCATGAGCAGAATTCAACTGTGGGCTTCCTGCGTATTCCCATCACATGGGATGGGTTTCCATGGCACAAGCAGTGATGGAGCACCCAGGACTGACAAGTCACACATATCTTCTCTTTACATTTGCCAGCTCGCCCCAGCTCTGGTGTTCCTATTTCACCGCTGTTTTAAAGCAAAGGTTAACAAGGTTGTGGCCATAAGCCTATAGGTGATATTCAAGCTCTTTTGGGTAACAAACAGTGTTGGCAAGTAGAGGACACCAATGGAGTTTCTTGATATTTGATTAAAGAATGAATTGTGGCAAGCAGGGGGAGAAAACTGAGCTCTCTTGTAGAACAGGTTTGTACGTTGGCATTTGGATAGTCTTCATAAAACTAGCTCTTTAGGAACAAGTATGGTGGATTTTACCTCCTAAAATAGATTTCTTTATTTTAAGGTAAAAACACCATATAAAGACACACATGCAATTTGGAGAGGGGTGGGAGGCAAAACACTTTGCACTTTATTTGAAATGTTGCTTTTCATTTACAAGCACATGAGAACAGTTTTTCACTGGCTGAACTCTGGTTTTCTATACCCAGCTCTCCTAATAGTAGCTCAGTAGGCCAAAATTTCTGCTGAATTAAATGATCTCAGTCAGATTGACTCAAATGGTGGCTTGGTCTTTTACATAAATGGAACATTTGCCCCACTGTTATAAAAATATCTGTGGTGTTTATTAATCTAATAAATACTTAAATAAAAAAGAGCCATAAACTGAAAGTGTTGCTAATTAACCACAGAGCTGAGAAGTTAAAGTAGTTACTACAGACCAAGTCTCAGATACGCTGACACGAGCATGAAGTAATTTCACTGAAGTCCATGCTGTTACCTCAGACTTTTCTTTCTATCCACAACCAGAATTTGGTTCAGTCTGCCTAATTATCTTTTACCTGGTCTTAGTTTCAGCTCAGTGACACATCTGTACCTTGAAAGCAATCCTCTAGCTTTCTGAAAGTCCTTTTTGCTGAGAACAGTGCCATTTTGGTTTCCATTCAAAAAGAATTAAAGATCCAGTTATGCAAATTAATTTTAAAAGCTTTATCACCAATCTTCTGGGAGAAACATTATTGTACAAAGCTTGTGACAGACTTAAAACAAGGGTTCTTTGGCTTTGAAATGCATCCTGGCGTAACACCCGCCTCTGCCTCCTGTCATATGACTGGCAGCTGATGGGGAGATTTTGGGTAGTTCAGGGACCTGACCCAGAGAAGCTCTGCATGGCTGTCCGCCCTAGGCAGGGGACACCTATTGTCCATGAAAAGAGCTCGGCTTGACTCATGATGGGGAGAGGGACAGAGGAAGGATGAGCGATGGATTGAGGGGTGATACAGCAGCCCCCAGACATGTGGGGGTGACCGCTGGGCTTTGTGGTTTGGCTGCAAGACTCAAAGGCTGAACATGTGTCTTGTTCTCCTGAGCAAGGGGCACTGAAAGGAAGCAATTACTTTGGAACAAGGTGGAGTTTAGCTGAGGAAAAGCGTGTTCAGTCATGAGCTTATGATGTTATTTAGGCTTTAGAAATTATCCACTGCAAATATTACGCCAAGACAGGGAAGAGCAGGGACATGTTAAAATAATATTTGCAAGTAGTGTGTGCAATCTGTGATGAGCAGGGCTAGCTACCCTTCCACTCACTTCTGTCTGATGGGAAACACTGTTCACAGGGTGATGCAAAGCTCAGAAACTGGCTGTAACAATGCTCAGTGACTGTGAAAGCAGCTCCAACCTTTCCTCCTCTCCTTGTGTCCCCCTTCCCCACATCCAACCTCTTCTTAGCAGTAGATTTGCTTCTCACTCATTCTAGCAGGGTGTGGAAAATCATAATACATGGAAGACAAACGGATGTTGGCATTAAGCATCTTTATCATGGACACTACAAAAGTATCTCCATGTTGCTATTTAAGCAAGGAAAGCAGAGATGGGTAGACCTATCTATGGGTTGTGAGAGCTGCCCTTGAGAAGAGGGAATGAAACTTCTGGGAGTTCAAGTGCCTTCTGCACTCAGCCCATGAAAGACAGGGGCAAGGGGAGAGATGCCTCTGGTGCCAGGAACAAGAGAGGCTTCAAGCAAAACCTGCTCTTGGCATCTGGGGAAAACCTTCACTGCACTCTGGCTCGCTGCAATCTCAGCGTCATAAAAGGACTTGCTTTCTTGCCTGGCATTTGGTGCCCCTACCACACATTCATCAGGAAACTGTTCGTCAGCTCTTAGACACAAGCATCAACTGCTTAGGTCAATGGCTATCTGCAGCAGCTTGATAAAGGACCAATTTGTTGAGCTACATGAGAGCTGAGAGGGCAATCCTGGCTGGTGTGGTGAGGACCACACTGATAGAACCTTTGCTGACTCTCTGTACCTGCACATTAACTAGCCTACGGTCAGTGAGTGCTGAAGGAAGACAAACTTACAGAGAGGACTGGAAAAAAGACTTGCAGGCTTGTTCTATTCACTGAAGTCATCCCTTGTAGCTATATGTATTAAAGGGTGAAAAAAGCACCAGGATTTGGCAAATGCAATCCCTCTGAGAATGGTGCATTGGAAACGCTTCTCAGAAATGGGCTGGCTCTTACCTTTCCCTCTCTTGGATGTTGAGTGGGTTAAACCTATGGGGTTGCTCTGGTTATTCTTTATAGATGTGAGTGAGAAGATACTGAGTTCACTACACCACCACATTCATTTAAAGTAAGCTGAGGATTTTGGAATGAATGGAACGTTCCTTCCCTTGAGTTTTACCCTTTTAATTCTGTCATTTGCTATGAAGGGACTGCAGAGAAAAGAAGGAAAAGATGTATTTTCATGCGCCTGTAACACTCAGGCAGAAAAAATTTAGCAGCATTTTCAGAAAGAATTACCCCGAACATCTTTTCAGTATGTTTCTTCAGTAGCACGCTCTGTAGGCCACTGTTGCAATAGACAGCTACAACTGTTACCGTAATAGCCCTCAAGACCCTACAACATAAGACAATGTCATAGTATTTGAACGAGAGGGCTCCCACGATCACCTTCTGCTGGCATCATCGAATGCACTACTCCAAGGGAAAATCCAGCCAGCCAAGGTGGTGCATTATAAATAATTTGGAATTGTTTCCCCTCCCTTTTGGAAAGGAAAAAAGGAATTTGCAGCTGTGGAGAGAAGGGGAAGCTTTACATGGTAAATTTTACTCCATCAGCCTATTAGCAACGCCACAGAGGCTGTTGCCTCAGTGAGCATCCCCACTGGATCCCTGACAAAGCTACTTAATACACCCAATATTAAGCTTAGTTGACTGAAGACAGGGGGTAGCGTCGCTGATGGGCTGCAGTGTCTCTGATGGGTAGCAGCTCTGCCTGGGTCTAGAGGTGAAACATTTGTGCCCTAAGGGCCCACATGCAAAGACAGCATTACTTGGACTCCTCTATGACTTGTGTTATTTACAACCCTGAAGATGCTGTTGTCTCTCCTGTCTTTCATTCAGAGAACCCCAAAATTGCCCAGATTATAATTAAATATATTCCAGCAAGATTTAAGAATCAAGACTTCAGAATTAAAGGTTATAATGTACACGAGAAAGTCTCGTCTTTGCAAATTACTGCTCATATTGGTCAACTTCATGCAGAATCCCTTTTACAGCTGATGGCAGACAGCTCCCAGTGCAACCATGACACAACCAAATTGCCTAAAGGAAGTTGGACATTGACATTCTGTAAGTATTAGCCTGTGCAAAACTGAAACTTAGGGCAATGGAGAAAAGAGAATATCCAAGACACCACATTGGCTTTCTCAGAGTTTCTCAGAAGAATTAAGAAGCCATGTGATTCACCTGAAAGACCTGATGCTCCTTGCTCTTGTCCTTGTTCTGATGTTGACGCTGCATTGTAATGTACAAGTGTGAGTCAGGGGTCCACTTTGCTCAACATGAAAACAATGAGCAGAGAAGAGGGTGTCTGGGCAGGCCTATGTGGGACACCATAAGTCCAGAAAAGGAAGAGCAGATCTAGCAGACAGAGAGTCAGGCTTCTTCCTAACACTGTTGGCTCAGGACAGTAAGGGTTTCAAACAGCCAGAAACTTTTGTTGATTTTTGGGGTGTTGGGCTTCTCTTTTTCTTTTTCTTTTTTTTTTTTTTCCTTCATGCCCAAACAACCCAACCACTAAAACAAACTCCAGCACAGCATGTTTGGAAGTGGTTTGAATATGCTGAAGATCAAAGGGAGATGCTGCCCGGTGTTTGATGTACACTTGTTTTTAATTCAAGGTTAAAGAAACAGCAAAACCAAGGATGTACAGAATGGCCCTTATTGAGAATGCATCTGGGAGGTAAAGGGAGAGACATTCCTCCCTGGAACCCCATAAAACTATGCACATATGCTTCTCCCTATTGTTAATCCCTTTTGCTGATGTGATGTGGAGGAGATTTTATACAGTGGTGCAAAATGGAAATCTATCGCAGGAGGAGAGTGCTGCAATCCCAGAGGGACTCTTATGTTCAAAACAAAATACAACAATGGAGTTAATTAGCATTGCATGGTTCACAAAATCCCCTCGAGGGGATCTTTCTCTGTTCTAAATCATCACTTGTATGTGAGATGGAAAAGCTCCCACTGAGCAGGCCCCTTCCACAAACTTTTAATAGATATTACCACGGTTTTTCATCATTTGCCATTGGCTTTGAGAAAGGTAACAGCTGAGCCAGGGCTATTCAGCTGCATTAACCAGCTGCATGTTAATACAGAAATACTCTCCTGCTCCTCCCTTCTGCCTGCAAACCTCCTCCTGCCACCCCCTGAACAAATTAACCCTTTCCAGCCATGCTTTTCTTTGCCACTGTGACACAGATACACAGGCAGATTTCAGTTACAGTAGACAATTAAGCAAGGGAGGATCTCACTATCATTATTTGAACTTCATTTGTGTGTAGATAAAGGTACCCAAACTAGACCTTCAACCCACTATATCTACACCCATTTGAAGAGACAGCCCCTGCTCCAAAGGACTCACCAATTCTCAGTGCCAGGGAAGAGGACAAAAGGCAGACCAAGAGGAAGGAATCTTCCTGCCCCAGGATCCCCACAGAAATTAATCCCATGCCTCCCAACTCCTACACCTGCTATTACTCTCAGAGCTTGCTGGCATAAGACTGCCAGCAAGCCCAGCTATATTCTCACTGAAACACCCCACATCCACACAACACAATTTCCAGTGGGTATTAATGCTGGAGACTATCTATGCTCTGCTTGCTAGAGCGAGGAGTAACTCTTCTCTACCGGTTTGACTGGCCCCCGATCACTCTCCCACTCTGTTTCCTTGCATGCCAAAACTCATCAGTACCTGCACATCCTCCACCCATTTGCAATCATGTTAGCCAGATGGCCAGGTCTGTGTTTCAGTGCGGGCTTGCTCTCAAATGCAGCTCGGTCGCGACTGCAAACTGCTGGAATCAGCAGCAAGCTCTGCTGTGGACATGACTGCACTGCCTGATGCACACCCCCCACCGCTCCTGCATCAAATTGTCTCCTGGGCAGAGCCAGGAAGCCCTGAAAAAATACTGCAGGGCACAATCCTTGCAAAAAGCCACAGCTAATGAATTGTTGGAGCAGGAACACATTGGGGCACCTTGTAGCTCTCATTTCAAGAGCTTGGAGCTGGAGTGCTTTGTGAGGGAAGAAGTCAGACTCCGGCAGGGGTTGTGCTACCTGCCAAATTGTGGTGGGTGAGAGGAGGGGTTGTTATGGGTCGTTCCTACTAAACTATGTTTTATTATGATTGCCTTAGGTTAGTCAGGACTGTTGAATACTTTGGGACTGATGGGGTATCTGCTAAGGAAGACCTAACTGTAGTATACTAGCATGCCAGGGGCAATCTAGGAGATAAGAACCTGTCTTCTTCCATTTCAGCATTGGATGTCTTTATCGCTTTCTTAGCCAAGTATATTGCTCTTCTCCCCACACCTGGCCAGGGTCCCGGGGGTCTGAAACGTTGGCTGGGCCTCAAGAGCATCTCTGCTTGTAAGCAAGGATCCCTTCATAAAACAGGAGGGAAAGATGCATGGAGAGGGCAGGCTGAGCTTGAGCATGGGCATGCAGACTGTGAGCCCAGGGCAAGGGACCTCAGTAGGAAGCGTCTTTCCTTCTTTATATTTTATTAGCATTTTAATTTAAATGGTGGTGAGACTGATGTGAAAGGGACAGTGAAGGGTGGTAATCAGTTCAAACAGGCCATAGGCTAACACAAACCATCTCTCAGCAGCTGTGGCTAAACTAATGGCACACCCCAGTCCCCTTTCCTTCCACCTTCCACCTTCCACCTTCCACCCTCTACCCTCCACCCTCCACCTTCCACCTTGCACCTTGCACCTTGCACCTTGCACACCACAGTCCTCCCCTTTCACACACCAAAAGTGAGAGCAAGAGGAAATGGTTTAGCACATCACTGTCTTGGGAGACTTCTGTTGCCTTCCTACCACCCAGACACCACCATTTTCACTTGCTTTTCACCCTTTTCTTACTCTGTGCCCATTATGTTACTCCACTACTCCTCCCACTGCACTAACCTGCACATTTTGGCCAACTGCCTCCTTACTGCCATTGGCACACCAGATTGAAAAGTACCACCATCTAATTGATGGCACAGCCCTTGAATGCGGGGTGCCATTTAGATTTGTTACTCTCCTACTTTGACTGCTCTGAGATTAACAACCTTGCAGCTCTTGTAACACTGATGACATAACATTTTATGACTTTTCGGACATACTCATAGCTCTTTATATTATATCCCCAAGCATTTTATCATGGCAGATGAAGAGATGTTTTACAGTGTTCTATCTAGGCACCACTCCTGGCCCAGAGCCTAGGCATTTGAACACTAAACTCCATCTAGGACTCCTGTGAATATTCACATAGATAGCAAGGCAAGAAACAGGATATAATTAACCACTAAAGTTCCTTACAATCATTGCAAAATGCCAACAGATTCTGTTCATCTCTACAGAGAATATAAAGCGGAATTTAAGCACAAACAGGTCTCTATTCTTACTCTAGCAGCCTTACTCTGAGATGTTAGGGGCAGAGGTGGTTTCCTCATTTTTTCTGTGTGCCCTTTCTTCCTTACATCTTCTTTGGGAATCTGTTGTGGAGCAGCTGCTAATGCACAGGCTGCCCTAGTGCAAACCAGCAAAGCCATTCGAAGATGTGACCTGTGTTACTGAAACTCAGCCTTGTTTATAGGAGCAATTTGTGGAAGTGACTCAAATCTTAGGGACCTGACTGCACAGAGGACATTCTGCTGTATGGCAGAGTGTAACTGCAACACCTTGCATATATACCACACCAATGCTTCATGCAGGCTTCCTTGTTTCATGATTTTAATGCATTTCCCCAGTTTGCTGTAATCCAAACCCAGATTGTCCACCCAGAGAGCTTTTCCCAGCTATTCTTCCTTCCTGTTGACTCAGTTTTCCCTGGAAGGAGGTCTAGGGAAACCGGCAGTGTAGGCAAGCCTGAAATGACTATCTCCACTTCTGGATTTGCTTCATTACTGAGGAAGCCTAGAATAAACAGCAAAAAGAAATCTGAATGTAATGAGCTGCCAAGACCAGTCCCATGTAGCTCACCAAGATGCTGAAAGGTTCAGATAGGTGCCTAACCACCTTGAATGTCTTCCAGAGGAAAGTTAAAGCCCTATTGTTTGAGATTTCTAAAACTGTCAACTGGGAAATTCCCTGTGGAAACCAGGCCTGCAATGACTAGTCCTCCAGTGGCCTTTCCCATCTTCAGTTCTTATGATTTATGTGTTCATAAATTCCTTTGTGTTCTCTGCTTACCTGGATGACTTGCCTGTGGCTGGCATCCAAGAACACCATAGTGGAGCTGAGTTAGGCTGTTCTTTCTGGTTTCCCATTGTCTCTTCCCTGCCTGAATTTAGATCCAAGAGCAGACACGGACCAAACGCAACAAGTCCTCTTAAGATGGGAAGGCCACCTTTTCCCATAAGATTACATTCTGCCAGGTTGAGAAGTGAAATGCCCTGTCCATCAGCTGCCACCAGAGTGTCTTCCCTTGCTGCACCTTGCTCAGGCTCCTCGGCTTCTGTCCTGCCCTATTAAAGGTGCCTGTACTGGGAGAAACATAACAAGCCTGGGCAATAACTGGTCTGAATTCAGAACCAGTCGGCTACCAACACAGGCTTTTTGGAATATTCAAATCATTTTTCAGAGCAAAGTTTTACTTCAAAATAGCATATAAGGGAATTGTTTGTTAACTCAAAGCTATTTCATGTAAGCGTGCCCAAAGCTCTTCTTTGCCATGCATACAGCAGGATATTTGCATATCAGAAGATTTCACATAGCTTCTCAAGTTACTGTACATGCCTAACTGCTTCCCATTGCCACAGTAACACTGGGGGAAAAAAGCTTTTACAAATGATTCGCCAGACAAATCACATTTTTAGCAAAAGCAGAACAATTCCTTTCTCTTAGAAAGATGTTTTCAATGAGGGCAGAATCAGTACAGTACTTAGTTACAATACTGGAGTGTCAGATGTTTATTGAGTCAGCAAAGCAGATATAAAAAGAACTGGCAGGGCTCTGCAAATCACTTTGATTTTTAGTACTGACTCTACTACGGTAAACAGTAAATAATGTAAATAGCAAAGGTGTTTTCATTCACAAAGAAATGAAATGGGAAATCAAAATCCTTTTTTTCCTTGTGATAAGAAATCTTTTGAAACCTTCTGATGCCATTTCTTATTCCATCAGTGTTACATTAACTTGATATGTTGCTGTTAAACAGCCGCACTTAAATACATCAAATGGATTAATGCTGGCACTTTATCAGGTATAGTTTCTGCTTCTGTAAGACAACTCTAGACGTATAGAGACTACTTAAAATGAGAAACGAAGTTTCTTCCCTTCACTGATTCAGAGGATTGTGTGTAACTGGCTGATATTTCTTGAACATCCTGATTAGTGCCAGGCTGGTCACAGCTATGACAGGGCAGATAAGTTAAGTGGGCTTTGAAAATCACTCTAAGTGACATGAGTTAGCACAGCTTCAAAGTGCTCTCAGCTGTGCAGGAGAGCAAGTAGAGGAGCAGCGAAGAAGAGCCTACAGACACATTCAAGCTAGTTGCAGTTTTGCTAGGCATAGCTCAACTGAAGCCGAGATATAAACTCAGTGAGCCATCTTCACTGTCTTTGCTTATCTGGTATTGCTGTATGTAAATCATCAGGCTGAAGGAAAAGAAAAGAAGCTGCTCGCAAGGGAGTGATTTCCTCACTGATAAAGCACTAGAAGGAGTGAGTCACTGGGCACCCTTTACAGAGCAGTAAATAAATACAGTGCAGTCACCTGTTACTTAATTTTGGTATCAAAAGCAAGAATTAAAGCTCTTCTCTGTCCCAGTCTCGTTGCTGGTTTCTCCCTTGGGCATGCAGCACCAGCTACCTCACAGGCAGGAAGGCAGGGAGGCAGGTTCCCCTTCCTTCCTACCACTCTGGGACTTGCATGATTGCTGCCTTACGTATATGACTCTGCACAACCTTCAGTTTGTGGGCCAGGGCCTGCCTCCCCCTGCTCTCTAGGAACGTCACTAAATCAGTGCCAGCCTTGGCACGAAGCCTGGTTCCGACTGTGTCATCTCGGTCTGTGTCATGAGCCTCTGGGGCAGTGGTGAGGTCGGGGACTTAGGAAATGGAAGAAGAAATGTTTTTCTAAAAGGAAAACCAAACCCAAGAAAAGGAGATCCTTCCTCCTCCAGCCAGATTTCAGTGCTCTGCCTCCTCGCATGGGGCAGTTAGCAATTTCCTCCCCTTTCAGCTGCTGCTGACACATGGCTGGGTGGTTTCCAGCCTCCTCTGTGCACATTGTTCTGCAAGTGTTTGTCTTAGCAAAGTGCAGAGCCAGCCGCACCTTGCAATTAATAAATATGTGTCAACACTCAGTGTAAGCCTGATTATTATCATTACCCCAGAATTAGAGGGTTGGCACAGCCATGGAGCCGCCCGAGGGCCTGATCCTGCCAGGTGCTCAGTGCTTTTCTTTTCCATTGGCAGCAAGGATAGTGGAGGCCAGGAGGGAATTACAGGATTCAGCCATCCAAGGGGTGATTTTTTATTTAGTCTCAAATTCTAAAAGAGATTATTCCTGTCAAGAGAGAGGAGCAAAGCAAAATTAATAGCTAGGGGCCATCCCCTCAACTGCTATGAAGTAATGCCAGTCACTTAACTGCAATGGATCACTGCTGACTTACATCAGCTGAGAATGTGCTGCTGTGTTGGTAAACATGAAACAGAGATTATAAAAGGAAATTAATAATAGTGAAAGCTAACCTAAAAGCTGAACACGTACTCAGGGATTCCTCTGTTGGTGACAGTGCAGCTGTGCGTGGTTTGAGCCGAATTTCTAATCCAGCTGGACCCTGGCAGATCACAGAACTCCCCATTTTATGCTTGAAGCTGTGCCTCTCTGGAGCCAGGGTCTCACCCATGTATCCAGAGGGAGGATTTGAATCCTCGGGTCTGGCTATGATTTGCACTAATGCCTCTTTTCACTGGAAACACTGCGACATTTACCTATCAACCTAGGAACTGCTAGAACAATAAGGAAACCATGGAGGCAGATCTTGAAAGGCAGTTATCTTCCTGAAAATGCAGACAGGAGATTTTTTTTAAGACACCTCCACTCCAAAAATATCTCTTCAGGCTAAGTCCTCAGCTCCCCTTGATTTCGTCAGCATTGCTTCTGCAACAATACTTTGCAGAATATGTACACGTTCTTAAGTGGTCTTCAGGTACTTTTGTAACTCAATGCATTGGTTTTGACTGGGATAGAGTTAATTTTCTGCATAGTGGCTAGTATGGGTCTCTGCTTTGGATTTGTGCTGGAAACAGTGTTGATAACACAGGGATGCTTTAGTTATTAAGCAGTGCTTGCACAGAGTCAAGGCCTTTTCTGCTTCTCACCTACCCCACCAGCGGGTGGGCTGGGGGTGCACAAGAAGCTGGGAGGGGGCACAGCTGGGACAGCTGACCCAAGGGATATTCCATACCATATGGTGTGATGCTCAGCATATGAAGCTGGGGGAAGAAGAAGGAAGGACGGGATGCTGGGAGTGATGGCATTTGTCTTCCCAAGTAACCATTACACATGATGGAGCCCTGCTTTCATGGAGGTGGCTGAGTACATGCCTGCCCGCCCATGGGAAGTGGTGAATGAATTCCTTGTTTTGCTTTGCTTGTGTGTGCAGCTTTTGCTTCGCCCATTAAACTGTCCTTACCTCAGCCCACAAGTTTTCTCACCTTTACTCTTCTGAATCTTTCCCCCATCCCACTGGGAAGGAGCGGCTGTGGGGGGCTCAGTTGCTGGCTGCGGTTAAATCACAACACGTAAGAAAGCCTGCCTCCCCAGCAAGCAGGGGATTGAGCTGTCCAGCAGAATTTGGTTACATCCTAAGGAATAGGTGGTTCTTATCAAAGCTGCTGCATCAAGGGGTTGAGGATTGAGCTAGAAGGATGGAAATGAGCATGTCCTTGACAGAGTGGTAGCCTGCAGTACTGTCAGATGTAGTCGTGCTCGCTGCCATTTTCCATCTCTGTAGGTCTGAGCATCTTTGCATTATTTAGAGCAAGACAAATGCTGTAGTGGGTACTGGTGTGCTTACTTAAATAGAGAGCAAGCTAAGAATTCTGCACAGCCCTAGGCCTGGGGACTGCTACTTGAATAAAGCAGAAATGTCAGATCTACCATTAGTAGAGCAGTCTTTGCCCCATCTACCTCTGCTCCTTTCTAATCTATACTGCAGACACTGCTATAATATCAAGGCCAATTGCTATGAGATAAACACAAAAGCAGATGAACTGTGCCCCATACTGAGCTAAAGTGAAGCATGTTCAGGTACAGCAGGCAATGCTGAAAGGTCTTGTTATGGTTAGAAGACGGAATCTCTCTTGCATCATGTAATGCTGCTGTTCTTATCCAGTTTCTACAGCCCAGACCTGTCTGAGGAGCATGGAAAAGCATCAGACCTCTCTGCCAGCTGTGGACCTGACTCTTTGCCTCCATTCATGTCTCCAGCTTGCTTGACTCACCTTGGCTAACTATTACTATCATCGAGGTCCTCCATGTCTGCTGTCTTGATTGTGGTAGCTCTTGCATTTGACATTGTTAATCCACCTCTTCATTTTCCAAGCTCACATGCTTAGTATCAGTGGTCCCTTCTATGTAATAATACTGAGAAATGGCTTTTCCCAGCTTACCTCACAGTGATAATTGTCATGATGGTCCAGTACTATTAGGCATGGACCCACAGTTTCTCAGCCCTACATCACTGTTAATAAAGGTTCCTGAGATCCATCAAACAATCCAGAGGTTATTAAATATTCTGAATTATTAAAAATTTCCATTTCTCATATGATCAAAGCCCATGTTCTCTGTGAAAGGCATTGAGGACTACCTCATGTTTTTATAATACCTGTTTGCATTTCAGCACAGCAACCAAAGCACAAATCCTGTGTGTACAGTTGTGTCAGACACCCTGAGCAAGGTAACAGCTAAGTGACTTCCTGGAGACACTGGGTGCTGCCCTGCATGGCTGTGTCCTTGTGTTCAGCTGCCTTTTTCTCAGGACAGCAGAACCGTCAGAGACCCCTGGGGCTGGCACTGCCACAATACATGGCACTGTTTATCCTTCATCATCTATGTCTTCTTGCCCATAAACTACTGAAAAAACAATCTTGTTATTTTCCTCAAGAAATTTCTCCCTGACAGGTCTCTTCCTATGACGCTTCCCAAAAACCACAGCCCAAACTCACTTGTGGTTGAGCTGTTACACCACCAGTACTGCTCCTTGCTGCTTATGACACCTCATATTCTTCTTACAAACTTCTCCAGCCAAAAGACATCCTCTTCTCCTGTTTTGTTTTGATTTCTGCTCATTGAGTAGGATTGGTGTGCAAGCTTTATGGTAATGAGAATAGCATTATCTTTAGAGGGAGCTTCCTTTTTGTTCTGTGGTAAGGCAGCAAGAGCAGCTACAGCTAGAAGTTCCCTCTTTTCTCTATGTCAAGCAGCTTGTGACTGAAGTTAGTTGATTTGTTACTTGTGTTCTTTAATGGAAAGAGGTGTAAGCTCCAAAAATGCATTGGCATAGCTGAAATTTTCTGTGGTGCCTTCTTGCTTTTGTATCACCTGGCCTTCCACGAGAAATAGGGTTCCTTCAGAAACTGGGGGAAGGAGAGACTGCCCTACAGGGAATGCAGAAAGCAGGTCTTCCACAAATACCGCATGGCTCTTTCTTGATCACTGCTACATCACCTGATCAGACACAGCACTACGCGGGGAGCATGACACCTCTCTCCATCTCAACACTGCTTTCTGGGACTTAGCCTGACCCTTTGCTTTGATGCCTGCAGTTGGAGGGCCTGTTCTGCACTGGATCTCAGAGCCACTGGCTTTAACACCTTGTTTGTTCATTTTAACTATAGGAGCTCATTAAACGAGCTGGTTAAAGCCTAGATCCTCAAAGGTGTTTAGGCACCTAAATCTGGTTAAGCTTATTGGGTCCAGGGGGGTTAGGTACCCTTGTGCTTTTAACGAGCTGGGTGTAGTGTCTTGGTTTTGGGAAGGGGAGGAAGGGAGGGAAAGGAGCAAGAAGCAAAATGTGCATAAAAGGACTGAATACTGGAAATGAAGGACATTAGCTCTGAATTACAGATCTGAAGGTTATAGAACTAATAAAGAACAGTGGAAAGAAAATTAATGTATCCCACATTTCTTCCAGGTTCTCAAAACATACTGGAGCAAACTACTCCCTTTCCAATGCTCACATGCCTTTGTTTTCTGTCCTGTTCCTTTTCCTCACTGCTAGTGTGCCTCTGACCATCAGCACTTCAGGCAATGGCTGTGCTCTCCTTCAGGTCCAGAAAGTGCTTGGCAGACCCTCAGTAAGTAAGAATGTGACTTTCCAAACCGGCCAGGTAGTGCAAGGATTTACGCTGCCCTGAAGCCCCACACAATAGGAAGAGCACAGTGTGCAGGCTTTGGTTATTTTGGTTCTTATGTGCTGGTAGACTGATCTCAGCTCCTTTTCCTGATGACAGCTGTAGAATAATGCAGCTTTAGTCGTGGTAGTCCCTGATGAGCGCTTGAATTTCAGGGGTCTGCTGTGGTTGTGCATGGGCATGATGTCTACCCCAGAGTTAGTGACTTCATGTGTGAACCAGGCTACTTCCAGACACAGTCACAGGTTGGAAAACTGGTTCTCTTGTTCAGGAAGGAGTTGAACCTCTAACAGTGGTAGTTCATCTTAGGGACCCTTAGCTGCAGCTCAGGAGGCTGCTGGTGCTGGCCCATGCGGAAGGATGTAGCAGGGTGTGGGACTTGCTGCATGGCTAGGCACGTATGTAGTCACCCCATGCAATCTCTGACAAAGCTCAGCACTTAAGAGGGGGCATATTATACCTTTGGCAGGCATAAATATGTGCTCATGCTTATCATTTATGAAAATAAATGAATGAACAGAGATATCTGTTGTTGCAGCACCTGAGAGTACATGGAGGTGAGGTCGGCAGGCAGAAACAACAGCTCCTACCTCCCTGTTTCCTCCTTTTGCCAGGCCACATCTGACCAAAACCATCCTCTCCCCCTCCATGACAAGAAAGCAAGGCAGTGCCCATAGGGCCCATTGAACTGGAGCTGGGAGGAAGGACTGATTGAGACATGAGAGTGGAAGCTCTGCTTGAGGCATTCCCAGCAGGGGTGCCAGCAGGACGTCTGCCCATGAGCCCTGTGGCAGCAGCCGCCTTCCCCGGACCTCTGGAGACACTGGGAGGACTTCTTCCTCCACTATTTTTGGGCGGTATCTGTGTCTTTCACCAGCCGTGGATGCCACGGGGCATGGTGCCAAAGAATCAGCAGCTTGGCAGCTTCTCTGCGTGGACTCAGGAAATATATTCTGGATTATCTGTACCATCTGCCTCTCACAGGTGTTCATCTGGGAGGAGGAGGGAGGAGAAGGGCACCTGAGGGCACCAGAATCGATCGGAATGTGTTTTATAGGGCTAAACTCACTGTGGCAGCTGAAGGAGGAGGAAGAAGGAAGAAGAAGGATACTAATTTCTACATTGGAAAGATTAAAAAAGTTTACCGTGTAGTTTCACTGAAACGGGTCAAATCTGAGTCCTTACCCCTTGATCTGCTGGGGGACAAAAATCCCCAGGGTTACGTACTGGGAGGGAGGTTTCCTTCTGGGTAAGTTTGGCGAGGAGCTATGTGATGTGTGCCTCGCTCATAGGTAAGTGGAAGTTTGGATTAAGCATCCACAAGCCGTGGGCTTGGGTTTTGTCAGCTATGGCAGAATAGTGCTGTCGCTCAGCAGATACCACAAAGGTCTCATCCTCCCTTACTTATTCATGGTTAATCATTAATATTTTCCTGAAAGTGGAACTCTACTGGTTCTCACAGGACTACAAAGACACGTTCATAAACAAAGATCTCATTTGTGAGGAGATGGAACCCTGACGGCAGTGAATGGTTTGCTTTCCACCGCGCTACAGAAACACCGTTTCCTGCCCCTCCCATGCAAAGAATTTGCTGTGGCAGTGCTGGCGCGGACTGCACACCTACAGAAACCATGGGCTGCCCACACTGCTAGCACCGGCACCCACTGTCTGCCTCACATCTGGGGACAGCAGAAGCTGGGGCTGCTACACCTGCAAGGCTCCAGGTACTGCCTACTGAAGGAGGGCAACTGGCCTGGATTACAGCTTTGGTTTAATGTGTTGCAAGGAACTGATTTGTCTCCACACTGAAGCAGAGAAACTGAGGCAAGAGGGTATTTCTGTTTGGAGTAAACGAGGTAGGTTTGGCCCACATCTTGCCTAGTAGGTGCTGCTGCACTCATCCTTGCTGTGGGTCTTGGAGAAATGAAAGAACTGGGGAAGGCCATCATCACTCCTTTCTCTGCCCCCTATGTAATTGTTGGTCCAGCATTTCCTTTAAAGCCTGCAGAACTTGTAGGGATGGCTGAGCTTCCCACAGTGGCACCTCCACTCCCATAGCCTCCAGAGCTTTCCATGGGAATGGACCAACTCTAGAGGTACTTTTTAAGTCATAGGGCTGTGCAAGTCATGAAAGATTTGCATGGAGGAGAAGAAAAATAAAACCACCCGCAGCTCCTCATCTGCAAGCTGTTGCTACACAAGAAGGAAGCGCAAAGCTGGTGTGAGGAAAGAGATTGTTGTTTCATGTGGTTTCCAGAAAACTGCCTATAATACATATGATTGCAGCTGACCTTATGATACCATATTGCTACTTGTATTTTCTTTAAAGTGCAAAAAGCTGTGTTGCCTAATGCAAATGAGACTGGTAGTGGAGAAACAAGCTCACAGCACCTCCAGTAGCGAGGCTGATGGCTAGAGTATCACCTTTCAGCTACAGCTCTCCTGTTGTGTCTATCATATCTGGAGCACAAACTGTTTATGTCCTTGAACAGTAAAATATGGCCCTTCATCATTAGCAACACAGTTTTCTAATCCCCAGGCCTGAAACACTGGGCTTTCTTTTCATACATACAGCATTTCTCAACACTCCTGCTTCCACTCAGGCTCTCAGGAGGTGTATGTTGCCCACCTTTTTGGTTGTTCCCTACCACCGTGTTTCAGGTCTAATTGAAAGTTAGAGCTTCCCCACTAGTAGCACCATGAGCAAAACAGAGTCCTGACCCAAACAATTTTATTTGGATACTCATGGGAATAAAGATAAGTAATAAGAAAGAAAAGAAGCTTTGCTCTTTCCAACTAAACCAGGATAGAGCTCAGGGAGGCTCATAATGTATTCTTAGTACATCAGCTATCCATATTGTATAGGGTTCCAACAAGCCCTAGTTTTATTCAGTATATTAAATAACATCAGTGTTTATTTCCTAGTGTGGATTTTCTATTTTTAGCACTACATTTTTGTTCTCAAGCACAGAATAAAAATACTCCAGATCCTAATGGCTGTTTATAGGCAATGTAGAAAGCACGGAAACTGAGACTCAGAAATGAAATTACAACCACTTGTAGATAGGACAAGGTAAAACAAACTGCCATATGAGTACTGCTTATATGTCTTCTGATGTGAATAAAGTTTTATAAAGGCACTAATGTCTTTAGACACTTTGTCATTTTTAATGCTAACTTTTTGTGTCACTTCTTTTGGGGATAAAGGAAAGAGAGCAAATATCATGCTACTCCTTGTGAAAAGTGCCAGACTGACAGCATTGAAAATAAGTAATACATCTCTGTGTCAAGCAGTACAGAGGCAGAAAAGCCTACCCAGGGTGTATTGAGAGGAGCTGCGCAACAGGAGGAGAGAGCTACCTGAATGTTCCCCTGGTCTTGCCTGCTTCTGATGCTAGAGGAGGTCCCAATGTAACACAGGACAGCATCTGTCTCAGTTGCAGCATGGGTCTGTGCTAGCTACCACAAGCATCCCAAGACCATAGAAGCCACATTCCTGCCTGACTCCCCAAACGTTTGCATGCTTACCTTGTGTCCTCAAGCTGCGCCTGATCTTCAAGAGCACCTGTAAGTTCAGTTGCTACAGAGCTGAACTTTACAGAAGTTTAATGAACACATTTTATAAATGAGAGTTGCCCTGTATTACGTTTGCATATCACAACAATAAATTGCATAGCTGCAGTGCTGATCATTAACAGATGTCTCTCCGAGGTTCCAGGGTCACCAGAGGATGTACAGGCTGGTTGGGCTGATTTTAATCCCAGGGGAAAAAAGAAAAGACAAAAAGAAAATGATGGCACAAGGCTCAATTAATAATGAATTGGAGGACTAAAATATAATTATTGTCAGTCAACAGTTGTTGTGGAAAATGGATGAAACAAACTGAATATATATGTATATATACACATATATATCTATGTAGCTATTTTTACCAGTTGATATGTTTGACATAATACTTTGTGCCATTCTGTTTAAATTTAGCACTATACGATTTCCACAGACTATGCCTAGAGTGGACTGGGAAATACACTACTAAGCTTTCGAAAAGTAGTAGTAAATGTATGACACAGTATTGGGGAACTCCTACCAGGTTTCTGTAAGCATCAACATAGTATTGAGGGCATTCAGCCTCTTAAATGGCGTGGTAATGACTATAAACTCATTACTAATAATACTTGCAGATGGGATAAAGACAATGATGAGGACAGAGAAGTCATGCAAACTGATCAGGAGTTTAGCAATCCTGGATCACTCTATCAAAATATGGGTTTATGCAGTGAAATGTAAAGTAATAAATTAAGCAGCATGCAATCATGCCAAAGTTACAGACTTGGATCTAAATGGATGTGAAAAAGATTACGGCAGTAAAGCAATTCAACATGTACTCCAAAGGTGATCCTGTGATAAAGCATGAGCAGTTTTACCATGGGACTTCTGAACTGATGATTAGTGAGTAGGAGTAAAAAAGTGATTGTACTGGGTAGAACACTGGGACAAGTTATATTGGAATACAACATCTGGTTTTGGTGTCCACATATTTAAAGGATATTTGAAACAGGACAGATCCTCCAAAAGGAAAGAAATCTTTGCAGCAAGAGATGCAAGAACTTATCGCTTTAGCTTATTGAAAAACATATTGAAGGGACTGAATTGTAGCACAGAAGTATCTTTGTTGTAGGCAGAAAACAAAAGGGTTCCCCAGTGTAGTGGAGAAAACTGTAATAAGAAATAGAAAATTGGCTTGAAACTAAGGCCAGGCAAATTCAAATTAGAAAACTGGTTGTTTCTCTTTTTTTCGTTGTGATCAACCACTGGAACACAAGACCAAAGGAACAAGTCATTCTCAATCTAGTGGCATTTTCAAATCAGGCTGTGTCTTAGCCAAATGCAAATTATTGGCTTCATATAATACAAACACAACTGCAAGGAATTTAATGGCCTGTGATGCATAGGAGGCTATACCAGATACCTAATCATCCTTTTTCACCTTAACCTCTATGCATCACAGAATCAGTGAATAAAATGAATGAATTCTGCTAATATAGAGAGATATTGCCGAATGGTAAGGGATAAATGTGATACTTTGGGAACCAGAGAGTACTGGAGGGTGCTTCTAACAACCAGGAGCTTGTCACTCTAGTTTACTAAACTAAGCGTTACTCTTCAGTAATAATGTTAGAGGGCAAGAAATAAATTTATTTTTGTGGGGATTCCCATTGCTAAATTCTCCTACCAGCAAGCTTGGAAAACAAAATTTGTTTATTTCCTTCCTTCAAAATTTATGCTTTCAATACATTCATTTCAGCAAATTAATATCTTCATTTACTAAGCAAATGAAACAAATCATCTGGAAGTTTCTGTTATCTGTGATAAACAGTTAATACTAAGCCCAGTCCAAAGACACTGAAATTAAAGGGAGTATCTACATAGCTTTTGCAGTGGAAGTTTTATCAGGTTTACTGACATTCAGACAGTCATTAAGCAGTTTTCTAGTATCCACATCCAGTTACTAGCATAGGCTTCAGATACATCAGCCTAGGTCTGGATGCACAACTTGGGAGCCAGTCTGCATCACTGGTTCAAACTCTGCACACTGTAGGCTTTTTAGGGGGGGTGCTGTTTGTTTATTTGTGTGTTTTTCACAAACCACCCAGAAGCTTTTTACACTAAAAAATCTGTTACCCATTTCTGGAGCAAATTGTATTTTACCAATAGCCAGGTTATTCTGTAGATACAGTATCTCTTCCACAATGAGGAGAGTGCTGACTTGCATCATGAGGTTCAGTTTCGCAATATCTGTATCAAATAGTTTGGGGGTTGATCTTCCCAGTTTTCACCAAAAGCAAGGTACAATATTCTAGAAGACCTGAAGGGAATTCATCCTAATAGTCTTCACTTAGCTCCCACAATAAAAAAATCCTTTTCTGAAATGTTCATTTTTGTCTGTTATACTTGCCTCTCTGCTTCATCAAACCTTGAAAACTCAGCCTTTAAGTGTACTTGAAAAAAATATGTTTAAATATAGTAAAGATCTTGGATGTGGAGTGTTAAAGCCAGCTTTACTTCTGCTGATTTCACTGTTAAATCAGATTTTCTCATTATTAATATTGGTAAAGGTTTTCATAGCTATGCAGCAGCAATACTGAATATGGTACATTAAATGCATTAGGAAACATATAATAAGGCCCTTATTCTTCAGCAGTTGATTTCTATTACCTGGCTGGTTATAAAACCAGCAAGAACATTATAATAATACAATGATCTTGCCTGTAGCTGACATGTAAAAAGACATATCTACTGTTCTATGTACATTACTCCAGCACACCTCTCATAGCCAGCACAGCATCAATAATAAGAACAATAATAACAACAATAATAATAGTATCACATTAATAATAATACTTTATATACTCCACAGGCAGAAGAATATGTGTCAGTATTATGATGAAGAAAGGATTTACCTAATAGGAGATTAATTGGGTGACAAGACAAGAGAATAAGATAGGAACATGTGGATCCAAGACACTTGGAGTCTCTATATTATAATAAAGTCTCTAGATAAAAATGCTTTATGTATTTAACTGGTTTATGAAATTATACACACCTATATATATATTTAATACACACTGAATCTTTGCCTATTCAGAAAGCCTGACAGTACTTATTTTACTCTGTGATTAAGTAAACCCTGTAATATTGCTGTGTTCAGGTCCATTCTAAGTAGACCAGCCATGCTTTTGTTCTGTCAAGGGAAAAAAAAAAAAACAAAACCAAACCCCCAGACCTACAGAAATACATCACTGATGCACTAACTCCTACTGGGGATATTTTGTCTGCTGGGAATGACAAACTGTCAGTAGAGAGTAGGCACTTTTTTGCGGGGAACAGGGAGAAAGAGATGCTGCAGAAAGGAAGGAGAACATACAAAGCGTGAAGCTTGTCAGAAAACCTGTGCTGAGTTCTCTGTCCTGTACTGATACCTCTGTACCTCGAGGCCACAAAGAGAATGTCTAGTGTTTCTGGTCCCTCTCCAGTAGTTCTTCACCACACAGCCATGTTGTGAGTCTCTCAGATCTGATTGTAATGAGGAACCATATCGAGAGCGAGCCGAGTTAGATGTGAGAGACAGCAGGATAATATCTGCCTTTATTAGGAGACAGATACTGCCTTGAAAAACCAGGACATGGATCCCTGCCGTTAGGATATGAACAGAAGGATTATTAAATGAATGGGTGTCGTAACAGAAATAATAACACTGACCTTTAGTTTTCATCAGTCTTAATGTTGTTCCCTCATTATAATAAACTGTTTACCCTTTGGCCTCATTTTATGCACATGGGAATCAGATTATTGCCTCATAAAAACAAAGGAGCAGTGAGATTATTACTTAAGTAATGGCCCCAAACATACTGTTAGCACAGTGTCATGGACTGTTGCTATACAGCAGAGTAGTATCACTTCTTTCATTAGGGCAGAGTCCCAGTAACGTGGGTAGTGGAGCAGGTAGACGTGTCATGGTGCGAGTGAGCACAGCTTCCCATTCACCCTCGGAGCAGTCAATCCCCAGAATTTTATTCCCACAACTTGTTAAACCCCAGAAAGCTCATATCCATTTAGAAGTGATAGCTGCTGCCTCTGTGCCAAATTACCTTATCAGTCTTAGATAGCTGATCTTCCTCCCCCCACCCCCCTTGTATTTGCTGATAAAATGCTTGCACGCTGTTACATGGTGAAATACAGAGCACTTGGGGAAAGAAAAGGGGAAAAAAAAGAGACCTCAATAATTTAGGAGTTGGCATTTCAGAATGAGAATGTCAAGTCGTTTAGATCTTGTTGATGTTGAACCCTCGGGCTCTTCCACCCTCCATCTTTTTCTTCAGGTTTAAAGCAGGCAGAGTGATCTCATGTTAAGGGTGCGTAGTCAGATATCTCAGCCGGGGATTCTTCTGGCCGGCTTCAAGCATGCACCAGTGACTGAAGTCCATGGAGACAAGTATCTGTGGATGTAATTCTGGCATTGTCTATGCTTTCATTTCTGCCATACGCTGGCTCCTCTCCTCCTCTGCATTCATTGTTGCTATTACATTTATCTTGCAAGAAAGGCCACTGTAGGCTGCATATTTATTAATCATTCTTACCTGCTTCTCTTTTTGTTCTTTGCTCTCATTCTTTTCAGTATAGGGACACAGAAAGACAGTAGCATATCATAGCAGAAGCTGTGTACTTACACAGCACTTTTTTTACCCACAGATCTCAGTATGTGCTAATACAACAATTATCATCCCTCTTTGTCAAATCAGAGAGGCAAGGTTAAGAAAGAAACCCAAGGGCACACAGCAGTCCAGTGATACCGAGTGGGAGAGACCTTAACAGCATCCATGCAGCATGTTGTGTCTTACGCTATATACTTCTTAAGCCAAGTAGCCTGATGGAAAGGCCTCTCTTGCCCTTAATCATAGACATTTGGACTAGCAGAACACATCCGTTTAAGTGGCAGTTCTGAGAGCTGCAACACTGCATGTTTTAGTGGTGCAGTGTAATACTATCTGCACTGTTACTTTCTTCTCAGGACACTGCAAACCTCCTTCCCAACCATGGCTTCCCACAGAGATGACTAGGCTGGCTGTGTAAGCAGGCTCCAAAAGGGATCAGGAAATGAATAGATTTGCATCAAGAGATTTAGAAGAGGTGACTAAACCCCTGATTATTAGCAACTACCTCTAAACACCCTTGCCTCCCAAAGCTGAGGTCCAACCACCCTGGGTAGGCAGAGATTTTCCCCTAATGTACAGACACAGCAGCAAAATTCTGATTTCCCTGGAAGTGGCGGTGTCTGCATAGTATCCCATTCCTGATTTTTATACCTCCATTTCAGCTTTGTTTATCTTCTAAGAACAGTTATAAAAATAAAATCCAGATTGTTGGGGTTTTTTTTTATATTAAGTGCTGATGAGGATGGGAGTCTGGATGTCTAAGGGATTAGGTAATGGGAGAGAGAGTCTTTGGATTGAAGTCACTCATTCAGCTGTGGCTAGGTCAGCCGCATGTTAGCATTTATGTTGTCCACTATCCCAGGTACTGAGGAGTTGGTGGTCTTATTCTGATGTGTAGCTTAAAAGGAACATTTTACTTGGAATGTCAAGAGGATTTACTAGCAACAAGGCTGAGGAGTACATGAACATGGAAAATTAAGCAGACCTGAAACTTCTGGGCTGTGCCAGGATTTCAGTACACTGGAAGATGCTGTGGATAATGCTGACCATGCTCTGCATCTCTTGCAGGTAATGGAGCTAGGGAAAAGCCTTCAGTGCAATCAGTTCAGCACCTTCTTAAAGGTGGTATCATCACTTTAAAAGAGGCTGAACATTAGTCTTTTTTGCCTTTGACAATTGAAAGTTTCAGTCAAGATTTAACCAACCCCTTTTTGGCTCATACCAGTGTATCAACTCCATGTAATTTGGTATATTATTGTCTCTACTGAAAATATTCCCTCCTAGTATAAGTACAATATCTATAGCGCAGTATTCACCGCCACTGCCAGGGCCTTGGACAGTTGTGAGAGGAAATGTGAATTAGAAGTGGATTTGAAAAACAAAATCCTTTCCTTAATGGTACCTTTGTAACTGATTAGATTTGGTAATGGACTTGCAAATGAAGTTTAAACATTAATCTAAAAGCTCAATTAGGTAAGGTATTATGGCACAGCAGAGATTTCCTCCACTCCCCAAGCAAGTGAAAAAAAACTTGGAAATGAAGACAAAATCAACTTCTTTCTTGTCTTTTGAGAGGTTTAGTAGAGATTCTTACTGAATTAATGAAATACTATTGATTCAGATATCCTTTCTAATAAGTGAAATGGAAGGGGAAATGCGTTTCCTGCAGCAGTTACATACTGCAACCTGCAACACCATTGAACCCCCATAGGCCTGAAAATCCCCAAGCAAATCAGACCTCTCTGGAGGTCATCTGCTGACTGGAGATACATTAGCAAAACATCTGACTTTTTGGAATTAATTCTTAAGATTTCATTTTGCACTGGGAGTCATAAAGTACACTTTTCAGTATGACCAAGTTACTGGTCTCCACAGTGTTTGCTCACAAAGGTGCAAACTCAAAGTTGCACTTAACCACATGTTTAAACGGGAATTAAGCATATTATTAAAGTTAAGTGTGTGCTTAAGTACTTCTCAAAATAGAAATGCTTTCCTGAATCTGGAATAGCAGTGAAGAGTAATTCCTTCCACTGCAGGCCTTGCAGGGTGGAATGCCATAACCTACATTATGCAGGAGGTCAGACAGGATGGTTGACTGTAGTCATCCTGTTTGGACCTCCCGCCTTTGAACAGGACATTTCGTTGACCAAACACTAACTTTCCAACTGGACTATGTCCAGCACAAGTGAACTGTGTTTAGAATCATAAGAAGGAAATAAAGACAGGCTGGTGTAATTAAACACAGGGGAGATATTTTTTCCATTTACAAGCTCCAGCTATCAGTGTTTTGGATAACTTGTTCTATTAAAAAGCTATATTGGTGCAATGTATTTGAACAATCATTTATTCTGCTTGTTCTATTAAGGTTGCTCTAAAATTATTCCGCTGAGTATTGCCAGCAGCTTTGAGACCTTTAGCACACAGCATTAAGTAGAAATGAATAAAGACTTGGCTAAAATAACACATGGCGACTCACTTAAAAGGCACTGTCAGTACATTTTATACACCTTTCCTGTCACTGTGCTTTGTTTATAATATTCCTCTGAGAAGCCTGAAAATACTCAGTTCTTCTCACTGGCATTTGGTCCCTTACACTGTGCAAATAGAGGTTGTCTTTAATGGCAGTGTGAGTAAGCCTGGCTCTTTCCTTTTAAAGAGTCTCAGCTTGCATAGTCCATGGCTCTGTTGGACCGTCTTCTGTGTAAATCAGCAGTACAGATGTCCCAGCAATTGCTCCTATGCTCCATCCCATGTGTTCAAGGGAGCATCTTAAATGCAGAATTGGTAGTCCATATAAACTAATGATTGTGAGACTTTTAAATATAGGCTTTTGGGAAGTAATTCCTAATATTTGCTTTCAGGCATAAGAATGTCCTCATAGTACACAAACCCAGGAGGTGTTTGTTAAAGAACTCAACTATCCACGGCTGTTTCCTGCACAAGAGCCATGTTTAGTGAGAGACACTCACCCCACATGTACCTAGTGATGCCTTACAACAAAAGACATTCTTCAGCTACTGCAGGTAGGTAGCTGAGCAGAAGGACCATTCTGCTGGCTGCAACTGTTCATCAGTGGAATGACAGCGCTGATAATACCTCAGGTATACAAGTGACTAGCATCAGCTGGACTCATGTGGTGGGTGAGCACTGAAAAACTCAGGGTTAGCCATCCAAACAATCTCCTTTACATGTGGGCTGACAGCCTGAGCTGCACCACTTGGTGTGACCTGGAAGTCTTCTCTGGGTAGTGCTTTGGATTAGAGAATTGCTTGCCTCTTTACCCATCTTCTTGCACTCTGGTGCTTTTACAACACACTCATCACAGCTCCTCCCTCCCCCTCTCACTGTCATTTAGCTGCCTCCATAGCAGCAGGAATGTGGAGCCAAGGAATTATGTACCGATTCAGTACTCTCTGAGGTAGCAGCAACACTGCCAGCTTTAATTACACACACACACCAAAAAAAAAAGAAGTTTAGAAATGTGGGGGGTTTTTGTAAGCCCTAAAGTCAGATTCGCTTCTCATTTATGCTGGCATCAATCAGGAGGATGTCAAAAAAAGCCAGTGAGATCTGGTTTAACATACAGTCTTAATTCCTTTCCAGGTCTCCTAACAGAGTGTAGATGCCACTACAGAACTGTTGCTTGTCAGCAGCCAAATAAAACCAGGCTGGAAGTAGTTGGTAGGACCAGCTTCCGTCAGTCTAAGGGCTATCTCCTTTCCCGCTGTCCTCTTTCCTGTTTCTCCACTTTTGCCTCACCCAGACATGGAATCATCCAAAGTGACAATTGTTGGCAGCACCCATCTCTGCCAGAAAAATGTTAAAACCTAGCCCAGGAACATCGCAGGGAACAAAGTTGGAATTTCTTGAATTCGGGAAGAAAAACCATCCAGGACAACTAAGATTCCACAGTACTGTGAGGTCGGGGTTAGAGGGATTTCCATCACATTTCACAGATCTACTGAGATCAAGGCTCTCTACCAGCATTACCTCAACCATCTTTAAGGAGAAAGGTAACAGCTGTTTAACAGCATTGTGTAACACTTCCTGACAGTGTCTGACAAAATGGGAAGTGGAAATTGGATGTTTTCTCGAAGATCATTGCCACTACTTTACCCACCAATTCTCTCTAATGAATTGTGTGATACAGCCCCAAGAGACCTTGCTTGAAGAACAGTTCTCCCAAAGAAAGCTTCTGTGAAAGCAGTTCTTGACAGGTTTTTTCTGGATTTGACAATTTCCTTGGCATGAGACACCCTCCTCCACCCTCTCACAAACCCATGCATGAGTGCTGTTCACTCTCTACTTTCACCATCTTTCTGTGAGAAGAACTAAAATCCCCCTGGAAGTTTTGTGCCTCAAACACAGTCCTACTAACATGAATATTTGGGGAAAGCCTGAAGTACATTTGCAGTCTTTGTCCCTCAGTTTCACGGTGACTCTGACCTGTATATTTAAAGAGACGCCCTGTTTCACTAAGGCTCTGGGTTCTCAAAGTACATCAGCCCTCATCTTGAGCTGATGCAGATTTCCACTTTGATATACTTACAGTGATTTGGCCCCACCAGGGTCTTGTCCTTTATGTTTCCTTTGAGTTAGCTTTGTGTCAGCTCTTTCCCTTAGAAACAGAGCTCGGACTCCTCCCTGCATTATGGGGCCCAACAGATAGCCAACAATGAGATAGGAGATTGTGTCCATCCCTTGGCCCATTTTAAAAGGAAGGTAGTAAGACTGACGATTCAGATACTTTGGGTGAAGTATTACAGAGTAACATGCATGGTACCTTGCTATTGGGGTCCAATGTGTCTGAGCACTATTCTATCTATGGGGCACTTTAGAGACAATGTATTTGAAAATTATTTTAGCATACTTGTTGCAGGGCATACTTAAGGAGTTGAATTTTGTCTCCATACTGTACTATTTATGCGTGTGTGCCTGTGTCTATTTTTATACGTGTATATATACTGCAGGCACATTGCTTTGGTTGGCTGCTCTTCAGATTCAGGACGCAAAAAATTAACAGTTTCATAATTCACTACCGGCATTCACAGACCTTTCCAGCCTCCTAAATGATAACTGCTCTCTGTGTTTTGTAAGATCACAGGACAAGGACCACTGCCTCGTAATGGTGCCTCATAACAGTCAGTACTGAAGTCGGACATTGCATTAAATGGCAAAATTGCAGCAAATAATCACGGCTCAAAGCATATCTCTGACATAAGCATAAATATTTCTCATTAAGTATTATGGGAGAGGAATATAAAAATCTTACTTGGTCTCCCATTGAAGAGGTAAACAGCACAGCCAAAGCACCTGCTACAAACAGCTCTGTAAATCTTTCTATAACATATGGCATCCAACGCAGAAGAATTAGTTTGTCATCATGTTCATCTATGTTTGAGGAAAAAGATAGGTTACTGAAGAGCCAAGTCTAAACCTTTCTGGAGGTGCTCAGCCATGGGAATCTCAGCACCCTGTCTGAGACCTCAATTATTCTTCATACGACTGGAAAGCACAGCTGCTTCCAGCAGCCAATGCAGTGATATAAAACACGACACCTCCATCCTTTCCAAGGCAGATCCCCTTCAATAAGAATTTGGAATCTGTATCAGCAGCCAGTTTGGCCCTTCAAAATAAGATATCAGCATGCAATCTTCAAGGCAGTGCCCATTAGGGATTTGATTCTGCGGGAGATTACAGATCATTAATCCAGATGTTCCTGGATTGGAAAAAAAAATAATAATAATAAAAATCATGCTAGCACTTTTGTTAGTTACATCAGTACAAAATCTGTGTATAACCCAAGCCAAAGGTTTAGGATTCGAAGTATTCCTATTGGATGGTGTTAGTACACTGGAAATTAATGTATTCAAAACTCTATTCCAGACAAGATAAACCATAGTTTAGCACTCACTAAGCCAGGCTTCAGTTCTGCGCTCTTCACCATGAAAGAGGGCAGAGAGTCATGTGTGGCTCTGCCTGCACTCCAAGCCAGCCAGATGTGAGGCAGCCAAGAAGTCCAAGTGAAGCATGTGTATTGGATCCGGTGTGCTGTATGCACTCCTGATGAGTTTTCCATTTCCAGTCTTGGAAGACATCCTTATCCATATGTGGATTAATTATGCATCACATGCTCATTTTGCGATCAAGAAGTAATATCAGCATTTTCCTGCAGCTACAGGAACACTGATATAGTCTTGTAGGTTGACATTTTTTCCTACAGCTAAGTTGAAGAGTTAAGGGGAAGGGAGAGGAGACATAACTTGCTAGAAATGTTTCTTAGATTTAATTTCCTTAATGTGAGCTATGGACTTGCATTTAAAACAATTAAGCAAAAAATATCACATAGGTAGCTCACATAGGGCTTCTAAATTTTTACTGACCACAGAAAAATGACCAGTTGATTAGGGATGATAACTATCTACTATAGCTTCAGTACTCAGCACTTTTGAAAATCAGGCCACTTGATTTAAGCAGCTAACAGGCACATTGGAATGTTTTGCCTTAATTAGTTCCCCAAAGTTACATAGATTATTAGAAAAATAACTAAAGCAGCATTTTTGTTCAGGAGGCAAAATACAATGCAGTGTTAAACTAGTAAGCTTAATTTGCAAGAAACGTGATAGGTACACACAACTTCTGCCATTTGAACTTTACACCCTTGCTATAAAATATGGCTAGTAATAATTTTCCCCTTGTAATACTCGGTAGGTTTCTCTTGCTTTGGTGGATATTAGGTGAACTCTGTAGGTAAAATGAAAACTGCAAATGAAGGGTAAGGTTGTGTAGCTGAGTGGATAAAATACTTCAAATTATGGCGCTATGATAAAGACACAGCTGCAAAGGTTGCAAATCATTTTTCATTTTAAGGTCAGTGTTCATGATTCCACTTACATTTTTAGATAGGCTTAAGAACGAGGTTCATTCTGTTTGAATGTATCACAGGACTATATCTGCAGAAAGCTTTCTGTGCCTGCAGAGAACTCTGCTCCTGTGCTATAGCAAGGGACGATACAACCCACTATCTGGAGAACTGCTTGGGAAGCTCTTTAATTTGGAACTAAATATTTTTAATCCAATCTAGATTCCTTCTCCTCCAGCTGAAGTGGAAGGCTCTTTTTTCTAATCAGAGGCCCAGCTTGCACTTATAATGAAGGTCGTGAGCTTACATAAGGGGAAGCATATTTTACCTTAGAAAGATATCTTGTGAGAGAGTGCTGGATTTCAAATTTTGGAATTTTCATGGAATTTGTACAGGAGACTTACACCAGCACTTAGGGGACTGTAAAATAAATCTCTCTTATATGTATCACTACAGTATTAGGAGATTAGCTTCCTACAGGGCTGTCTGCACAGGGAAAAATAACAGCCATTTTAAAGACTAGAGCAGCTTCAGTACTTGTAGGCTGTGTGCAAGGGTAGACAGGACTTGGTCTTATCCTTCTGTCAGGAAAACCTGCTCGCACTACTGCTGTTAAACCAATGCAAGGCTTCCTTGTGGCTTAGTTCCAAAACAGCTGATGTTACTTTGGTCCTGGTGAATGCAACCTGAAAGCTGCAATTTCCTCTGCATCCTTAGCAAGGACTGACTTCAGAAAGGTGCTTTGCAGGTTGGGAGTTTTGCCAGATTCTGCCCTCAGCTGACTTCTCAAAGAAAAGCGTAAAAAAAGAAAAGGGGCGGTGGGGAAAGGGGTAGTGCCTCCAAGTCCAAGAGGACTTCTTTAGGAAAGCATCCCAACTCCATGAAGCTTGATGTTGACTTGGACTGAGCCTTGCCTCAGGCCTAAAGGTATGGCAGAAAGTTTGCACATGAGACCAAACCGTGTCCCTAATGCTCCATGTAATAGCGCACACTTGAATATCCTTCTCCTGAATCTATACTGAAGAAAAGAGCTCAACCCTTTGATCTTGTGATTTTATGACGAGACTGGTAGTTGATGCTTTTCTGTCTCACTTTCGGAAACAAAGGCTTTCCCTCTGTCATGAAATTGCTTCTGGGTTGCCTAGCAGATATACAGCTAAATTCAGTGCTAGTGTAAGCAGGCACAGCCTTTTACACCTCAGCTGAATTGAGAAGCCTACACCAGCAGTGAACATGCCTCAGTCTATCAGTGAAGGTGTTACTTACCTTCGGTGGAAGCATCTCATTAATCGCTGCTAGCTCTGTAAATACATATGAAGATCCACCCGCTTCATTGCTTTCTGGCAGCCTCATCGCCTCTCAAGTCCGCCTTAATTTAGATTAATGCTCCGTCCTAACCTCAACCCCAAAATACCCCTCTCCCCATTTTTCCCTTTGGGGAGGGACTTGGGAAGGGCCCTACGGGCACCTCAGCCGCAGTGGTGGCTTTGCGGCGTTGCTAAATTAAGTCCCTGATTAAAGCCGGCGCGCTGCGAGCTCCCCCTCCTGTCGCCGTACGGCTCCGGTTGGCTCGGCTCGGCTCCGGTCGTACCTGCAGGAGAGCAGAAAGATGCTGGAGGGGATGGCGGGGCTAATTTTGAACGAAGAAAACTCCGTAAAGGAATGGAGCACTGCCAAGGGAGGCCTGGCATTGAAAAACTGGCATGTCAGAAAGCAAAGCGGCTTTATGTTGCAAGCTAGAGCCTTCATGGGCTGGGATGATAAAATTGTCTGGCACGGTGTAACTAGCCTTTGCCAGAACATCACTTATTTTAAACAATTGCATCTTTAAGAAGGAAATAAATGCTAAAATTACAAGAAAATCCCTTGTTCCTCTGCTATCTTTGCATCTTCCCTTGTAATGGTTTAACTCAAAGGGCTTGGGATCTAAGAAGGAGAGAACAAAATTTTTCAGAGACTGTAAACTCGCCCCTGAGGCACAGAGGAAGGGAGCACAGAGTAGTACTGAGAGAGGGCCCTGCATGCATTGTAGTCAGAACAGTTTTGCTCAGGCTCCCCCCATCTATGTTTTATAGCTGCAGCATGTATTTATACAGCAGGAGGATGGGCAGAACCCTGCATACTGTACACCAGGCATGAGGGATTGGAGACCCACATCCAGAAGCGCATTTGCTGTGAATGCTACTGAAGGTCATCTTCACGTGCAGCATCTTGAGAGCATTTTGAGAAGGAACGGGTTTTCCAAGTGAAAACTCTGCTGAGAAATCCTCAACAGCCAGTATTGCCAGACATGAGGCAATCACTGAAGGTCTGCCCTTCGGTCTGACATTGTTCAGAGCCCAATCACATGGTGAAGCTGAGCAGAACAAGTCCAGGAGTTTCCTCACTCTTTTTCAGACGGAGGATGCACTGTGAACCAACTGCTCGAAGTGTTCAGCTGTTTCCTTGTTTACAAACCAGAGGCAACACTCATTAGGAGGGAGGGAGAAAGGGAGAAATTGGATTCAGGCTCCTCTTGAATGTGAGCTGAGAGCTGTAGCTAAAATGGAACAAGAGGAGCACCATGTGGGGTGAAAATGAACCTAAGCACAGGACAATTTCACCTGTGTCCTTCTGCAGCTTCCCACTCCTGGAAGTACCCGGAGGATGGTCTAAGCCATTGTGCTAGGGTGAAGAGGAAGGAGGAGGCAGGGGTGTTGACACACAGGGGAGGAGGCTTATCCCTGGAGCTAAAGTCATTCATTAAATCTGTGCATAGGGTACAATGAATCAAGAAGCTATTCATTTAAGACTGGAGGTGGGAGTAAAGAATTCAGTACATTACTTGCAGCCTTTCACCAGAGCTTAAGCCAAAGTCTGAGAGAGAGCAATGTGTTTGCACAGTTTGTAGCCCAGACAGGGAAATCTGGCACAGCTGAGGTACCACAGGGTAGAAGTTCTCAAAAAATTCTTTCTTCTGTCCTCTCCTGTCCCATCTCTAGAATCCATCAAGGCCATTCATAGGGCCCTATAGACTGTGAAGCACATTTAGACTGTAGGATAAAACACAGTTGTTCTTCTGAGCAAAGACTGTGCGAGTATGTCTGGATGCAAAGTATTGTGGGCTGGAGTTGTGAGCCGAGAGATGCATATATGAGGCAGGGCAGAAGGACAGTATCACAGGGGCAGAGAGGAAGACAGCTTTACACCTGGTATAAAAGCTTTAACCCTTCCAGACCAGGGGTCTGAGTGATGCAGTTTAGAACAGCCATAACTTCCACTGGGCAGTTGTGGGTACCCCATATACCTTCTTCTACTCCCCAGTCTTTCCATGCATGCTGCAAGCACATCCCATATAATAGGGTCCAAGAGGGACTCACATATTAAAATCTCACCCCTGTGAGCTGCTTCAAAAGACCTTTGAAGGTGTCTTCAAAACAAGTCTATTGAGAAGTATTCACAGTGAAAGCCAGACCCTTCCTCTTAGTCAGAACTCTACATGAAATTTGGTGGTTTCAGTTGGACACTCATGTTACTTATTACAGTTTCTGAAAGTAAATCAGAGTTTTAATCTTAGAAATAAGTGGTGGGGAAACCTTCCAGCCAACAAAGCGAGGTTTGACTCATAAAGGAAGAAAGAACCCTGTTGTTCACAGGCAGCCTCGGAAATCAAAGAAGCCAGAATCCCCACTTCCCCAGCCACCACCTTCGCCAGCGCTGCCTTGGCACCAGGCTCCAGTCCTGAAAATGTGAGTGGGTGGAGTTGTATTTGCAGGCTGGAAGGAGTTCCTGAGCTGACATGCTGCCAGATCCAGCCTTTGTTAACTGTTGCTTGCGCTGTCAGCTGCTGTGATTGTAACGGGAGCATTTTTAATGCGAAAATTAAGAAGAGGCCATTAGATGAAGCAGGAGCCCTGGGACAGTTTGTAAGTCACAGTTAAGAGAGGGATATCTGGAGGATTTGCCAAGTTCAAAGGTGTTCATTATTAATGTTCCAGTAGCTGACTTGATGGATTGTCTCTAGACTGTATCCCCTTATTCCTTCCACCTTCTCTCTTAAAGACAAATGCTTAAGACAAAAAAGAGGGAAAGACTCTGTAATAGATTATTTCTTATTACTTAGAAATTGGTTAATAATTTACTAATTCAATTTCAGTGTTTCATCCCCCGCTTCAATTAATCTTTAGAATGTAAAGTAAATGCTGTTCTTTGTTCTTCCAATGCTAATGAAGAAAGAAACTAATGAAGAGACCTGGCCTTGATACCTTTCTAAAGATGATTTAGCAGCATAGGAGTTAGTTTTAATTTTTTAGTCTCTCGGTTTATTTACTTCTTCAACACAAAATCCACCCATAAAAATGAAAGCTGTACAAGCTGGTTATGAGCCCAATTTCAAGCATGTTAGGCAAGTCTTACTCTAGTAAAATTCTATTTCTTGGCAGAGTGTTACAAAAATCATGCATACCTATAACTCTTCCATTCTGCAGATAAATATTTTATACAGATACTTTTTACATATTCAAATAAAACAAGATATAGGAACTTTTGTACAGCAATTCAAACTGCTGTCTACCGCTCTGGAATGGTGCTTTAAGATTTAACACATAGAGAGTGATTTGTTTCTAACAAATTGTATACATGGCTCTGTGGTCATAGTGCGTTTCAAAGAGATTTTTTTCAATCGCATCTGTCAGGAATTACACAAGTATAGTCAGTCCAGCCCCCTGACATCCCTTCCAGCCCTGTTTCCTGTAATTCTATTACCTTTTGTTTCTTTCTTTTCTTCTGTTGTTTTTTCCTTACCCTATTCCTCCCATCAGCACCCTGAGAACTGCTTCCAGCCCTGCCTATAGCACTGTACCCAGTCACAGACTGGAGTCTGTGATTGATGGCTGCTTGTCTGCCAATGCACAGGTGCAAATTAGGAAACCAGTTCATATTCCAGCCAAGAGACTTTTGTTCATGCAGCGCGCTGTGTCATCAGTGGCAGGGGTTTGGACATAAATACTTAGGGCACTAAATGACATGTTCTAGTGTTTAGATACTTCTTGCCAAGTGTGATTTCACACCTTGGGAAGGACAAAAATATCTGTCAACAAAGCTCCAAACAGCAATATTTCTCTATTTTCACTTACCACAAAGTCCTTTTTTCTCAGAAGAAAAATTATCATAGTAGCATGTGGTCAAAGTTGATAAGCTTACTTCATGTAATTGCCACTGATAACGGGAAGAAAACAGTCATTTCCCCCATACATCTATGCTTGCTTAAGCCTGTTTTGTTACAGAACAAGGGTAGTACATTAAGCCATTTTAATAGCAGAACCAAGATCCCTTCTTGCAATGAAGGAAAAGTGCTGTTCAGCATGGGCTCTGCTATGAGAAATCCTATCAGTCAGGACAGGATTCCTCACAGCATGCTGTTGGCGTTCCCCATGAACAAGAAGAGCATTCAGATCTGTGTCTAGCTAGAGTTTGCTTCTGAGGGCTGTGTAAACCATCGCAGCTCGGCTACAGGTCAGCACTCATGAGCTTTTTTTGTCTTTTGTCTTTGCACAGGGGCAGGAAATTCCCTATGCATCTTACTCTCTACTTTGCCTTCGAGCACAGGGGAAGGCAGGGCTTGCTGTATGAGGTTTACTTTACAGATTCCTAATCCTATGAAGCAAACGCATGTACACAACACAGAGCAGATCCCCAAATCTATTAGAATCGTGAATTGTCCCAGATCTTTGGCAGTAGGGGAGAAAGATTTTCCAAGTGACTGAGTAAATTGATGCCTCCAAAAGCATTGTAAACTGATCCATTAGGCTTGACTTTGAACTACCTTTATTCCAGCATAAATCTGGAGTAAGCCTGCTGAACTCAATAGAGTTATGTCAAGGCAAAATCAGAATCCCTCTCTTCACTTTTTTTCTTTCACTGTGCTAGCTAATCCCATAACTGTAACGAAACCGAAAAATCTATATATACAAACTCCATTGGCCAGGCTATCTTATTGTGAAACCTCCAATATATCCCAACCTTATAAAAAATCACTGAAGTGTGACACTGTCCTCTCGCTTGGTTTTCTGATAAGCAGAGAGGAAGGGCTGCCAGTAGCACAGAAACTAGAAGACAGGAAAATAATATTTCACAGCAGGGGAAAAAACATAACTGAATGGAGATGAAGGCAGATAAATTAAAGAAACCCACAATACGTGGGTAACATGGCCACAACACAGCACAAGGCTGCTGCAGAGACATTAGGGCAACTAAAAGATTCTCCTGATGACCATCTTGGAGTTGCAGAAAGCAGCAGCATCACCACTAATGAGTTCCTTCCAAAAATATGCTCCTATTCAATAGCTTGGTTTAAAACAGATTAAACTAGAATCTTATTGACTTCATCAGTCAGTGCATGGGGTCTGATGAGTTTAAATAAAAGGTAAACTGGTGAAATACTCTCATGATAAATGAACCCACCATTTCCCAGACTGCAGATGAATGTACAGTGTTGTTTGTCATGTGTCACACTGTATATTTAGGAGGGTATCGTCTTTCTATGACATCAACGAGAAATAAATGGGCATCTTTTGAGATTAGCAGATGTTTAAAACAAAAATAATGGCAGAATTTAGAAGTGGCTTCAAAAAGGTGTTAGTCCTGTCTCTGCTATTTGAAAAATCTCCAATTTCCTTGCCAACAAATTCCTAGGGAAAAAAAATGGTAATATTCCATTTCATTATTAGCTGTTTTTAAAAAATGAGATGAATATGCCTTCCATATCAGCCTATCCTGTAAAGACTGATGGTAGTTTGTAGTTGCAGTAGATAAATTCTGAGATTTGCTGTGCAAATCTCATTTTTGGGGACACAGCAACTTGTGCACAATTATTCAAAGAGCAAGTGAAAGGATTTTTCTCTGTCCCCCTGACTATACCTGATAGATAAAGCACTCCTGACATCTGTTGTTCAGCGTCTTTTTTCAGCCTCAGTTTGTAAACCAACCCTCCCAGGGTGTGGCATGATTTCCACCCAAAGAGCCACAGAGCTGGGCAGTTTTACTGATACCTTGAACATTGTATGCAGTGTGGGAGGCATGTCCTTCTGACATGCTTTAAGCATATACACATGCCTGCATTCTTACCAGCCATGTGTCTCTACTTTAGGCTTACTAAATCAGGTTCCATGATGTTGATTTTTTTTTATTTGCTTGGGGTATTGTTCAAAAAAAAAAAAAAAAAAAGTTAAAACACTTGAAACACAAATTAAATTTATGCAGTTATCTTATTGTGTCGTGTTCATATCATGGTAATGCCTAAATACCAGTTATGCTGTAAGAAGGAAAAGTTGATGTCCAGAGGGCTCCTGTATTTATCATGCCAACTGATGCAATAGGGAGTGTTTCTTAAACTACAGGCCACTGTGGACCAGTGAGGCTGTAGAGCATTTGCTATGTTAGTGGTCCCTTGAGAGAAAGCTGCCTCCATGGCCATTTGCAAGGCACTTCAAGGAGCAGCCTGTAAGCCTAGAAGAAGCAGGAAATAAGAAGAAGGAAATAACGTAATGGCAGTTGCTACAGAGGTAGCCACCATACCACCTGGAAAGAAGGGTAAGAAGGAACTGATTGTCCATTTTGCATGCCTTCCAGATGGGAAGATGGGAGAAAAAAAAAACCCTTGGCTGACAGGACACACTGGCCAAAATTTAGTGAATCACTTGCAGGGAGTTAAGAAAAGCCAGAAACAAGGAAGCATGAAAAGAAGAAAAAGTGGAAAAGGCAAAAAAGCAGATGGCTAGGCAAATATGGAGAAAGGCAGTGCTTCAGGCTACGGGGAAAGGGAAAGAAAAGGAAAAGCCAAAGGGAGAGAAAAGGTGCAATAAATTCTTTGAGAAACGCAGCACCAAAGCAAGGTCTTCCTGTTTCAGTCCTAACTCAATGGAAATGTCAAGCAAAAGGACTGTCAGAGCAACTTTGTTACACCACGGATAAAGTTTCCCAAAGCATGCCTGTGCAACAAAAGAGGTGATTGTATTATGTAATGTTATATAGTTACACTGGTATAGCTCCTCATGTGAACACTCTAGAAGTAAGTCTTTCTCCAGTTTTGACTTTTATGCTCTGGAAATGGTTTCAGTTGAACTGGATATGGTATTTTTAAGTTGGGACAGGAGGTCACATGTAGACTTATGCCTGTTTAACTATATCTGCATAATTGCATTGATGTGAAATGCGCCTCTGTGAACAAAGCCTGAAATATCTAGCTGCCCTTCAGCCCATGACATCCTTCAGCTTAGGAAGAAGCCACATTTCCAATGTGGCTTTTATGGGATCTTCAAATCTTTTATGATTGTATGGGAAGAGAGCAAAACAACACAAGGTTATTTAACAACAAAAAAAGAAGAATTTTACAGATATTCAGAATTGTTTAGGATTCCTAAGCTTGTACTTCATGCAAGCAATTGCTGAAGATGCTACATGGAAGTCATGTGATCGTGAATATGAGAAGAGATAATGAGAAAATAGTATGTGTGAAGTTTTAGTCCATGCTGTGAACACTTCTATAACCTTTGGCATAATCTGAGAGTTGCCATGGGCCTACATCAGGAAGAAAAAAAGTAGACAATGGCATTTATGATACCTTGAAATGAAGGTGTTTTTTTAGTGCTGGAGTTTTAATAGCATACATCTTTTTGTTTTAACTATGGATTTTACGTGGCAAATGAAGAATGCATTATCTCTCAATATATATGAAAAATATATAATTCAAGTGTTAAATGCAAGTAATGGTTAACAATCAGATGCATGTTCTATTCTTCTCTATCATGTACTGGTCAGACAAAAAAGAAGAAAAGAAATGCTATATACTGGTTTCTCAAGAACGCAGCATCAGGGATCTGTGAAAGTCTGAGTGATTCTATTGCTTCCTTTTGAAGGGCTCTAATAATAAGGAGGCCTAGGGAGAAAAATTGCAGTTGAAGACCATTGAAGTCTTGAACTGTAGTCAAGCCACAGAGTGAAATTACTGAGCCCTGAACACCTTTCCTGATCTTTCTCTGTTGAGAAGAACCTTTGTTAGATTAGGAGGCAGAGGTTGAAAGACTCAATTGAAATCCTCACTAAATATATTTTCTGAGAAGTTAGGACATGTGGATTTTTTCCCCACATGGATTTACAAATCCACAGAATTGGAGCAGACAGGGAATCACTCAATTTTTCAGTAGAAAGAATAAACTAGAATATTACCAATTCAGCATATGAGCAAGCAAAGCAGATTTTCTTGCATTAGCTCATCTGAGCCAGAGTGACCCATGCTGTGACGCTGAAAAATATTTGAAAGGGCAGAAAGAAAGGACTGTAGGTGTAAGTATTATTTATATGGTGAGAAACCTTTTTGTCTTGGATACTAGAAAAAAAACTTTGTCCACTTATTGCTGAGATCTTAAACAGTCCATGCAGTACAACAGACTGACATTTTATTTGTCTTATTGCAGATATGCATCTCCACAATATGTGGTTTTCCAGGGTACATCTTTGGAGTCTATGGTCAACCTGTAACATTCTGGTGATGGCATGAAAAACACTGTCCTTTTCATCTGAATTTACCAAAGCACCCTACAAAGGCAGAGGCATAAATTGAGTGTACACTCTTAATAAGCCATACGTAGCAGCTTTCCCCTCTGATTATTCTGTTGCAAGTCAGAGACACTCTGAAGCTAAGCTTACACCATAAAAAGATTTATTAGGATAGCTGTGCAGGCAAGACAGTTGTACAGGCAAAATGCAACATCAGGAGGTGGAGTTTGTGCTGGTCAAACAGTATTTTACACCAGCTTTTCCTGGGCCACACCTGGTATTATGCCAGCATAGGAATGTCACAACCTAACCATCTATTATTGCAGTGGAAAGCTTCAACTAGGGATTTAGTTCAGCAGTAGCAATTACCATTGGCCATAGAGTGGTGACAAGTGAAGAGCAAAGACAAGTTTAAATCATAGAATCATAGAATGGTTTGGGTTGGAGGGGACCTTAAGATCACCCAGTTCCAATCCCCCTGCCATGAGCTGGGACACCTCACATTACACCATGTTGCCCCAGGCTCTGTCCAACCTGGCCTTGGACACTGCCAGGGATGGGGCATTCACAACTTCCTTGGGCAGCCTGTGCCAGTGCCTCACCACTCCCACAGGAATTTCCTGCAAATTAGCATAAGAGTGGCAAAATTGCATATTTGCTCATTACCATTGCCTCTAGGAGTCCTTTTGACTGAGTCCTGTTGGCCAACACCTTTCACGTCTCCCAGGTTCTTGCCAACAAGGATGCAAACGCCCTGGGCAAGAGTGATTGATGGTAGTCCATCTACTGCTTAATCAAATATAGCCATTCCATTTTCTGAGTTTCTTCGGGACCTGAGTACTGCTGCCAAGGAAAAGCGGTACATAGAAGTGAAAAGCTGATCATGATCAATAAAGCAGCAGTTTCTGTAAACTGAAAAAGAGGCAGAAATAGGAAAACATTCTGAACTAGGGAAGCATGCAGTGCCAGAAAGGAAAAGTCAAGGAGTCTGGAATAGAGTAATCCAGGGAGCCTGTGTGCAGCAGAGACACAGAAGAAAAGCAGAGACAGCTACTGCAAGGGATCACTGGATAGGCAGCATTCCGAAGAAAATCAGATCCATCAGGTGCAAAAGGAAGGAAGAGAAAGGCCTAATGAGTGGCTAAGGGTGGAGTCTGTATGTGCACCTCTATTGACCCTTTCAGTCTAACTCCCAATTAACATCGTTTTCTTCTTTTACAGGAGGGAAAATGAGGATCAGAAATATGAAGTCACTGCTAGAGAAATAGACAGGGAAAGTATCCTGTGTCTCTCAATCCTGATCACCAAGTACTAGCTACATATCGGGCAAACTGAGAAAGCAGTGAATCATCGTATCTTCAAGGAAAAGCAATTTTAAGGCTCAATCTCATCACTGGAAGCAAGGCAGAACCCCCTGGAAATACATCTCATGAAATTTCTTACAATGCTGTGAAGCTGAATTGATCTAAGCACCTTCAGGTTTTCAGTTACGAAAATGAACCAGACCATAGACCAGGGCACGCATAAAAGAAACACATTAGAAGATATGTATAGTTATACGTAGCTATGCTTCCCTGCTTAAGCTTTCAGAATTGATTGCGAGCCACTCCACATCTGTGGGAGTTTGACCAGGACTTTAACAAGGCCAAAACATGTGACAAGTCTCAAGTTCCTCTGCCCACTCAACAGGCTCTCTGCAAGGCCTTCAGAGAGCTCCTAGGACTAGTCTCAAACAAAACTAAAACCAAGCAGCAAATAGCAGGGGTCTGACAATGAGGCCTGAACTTTGCTTCCATGACCAAGTCCTCTTTAGCACTGGAATAAAGGAGAGGAAACAAGTCTTTTTCTGCTTGTGGACCCTTTCATTCTTCTGTGAGGAACTGAAAAAGATGTAACTCTAAGGACTAAGAGCTGTATTGTGTGAGAAAATTACAGCAAGGGAAGCTGGACTGCATCATTAAGTTATAGCAGGATAACTGTGAGCAGGAAACTGAAGGGTGGCCCTGTAAATTCACTACCCTTATGTCACATAAATGAGCCACTTGTGTTTCGACTGTTACATTTGCTCTCATTTGAATGCAGTTCCTTCCTCTTTTGGCCCAATTAACTTTATTCAAATAGCTGTGTCATAAGTCCTGAGCTTATAGTAGCTTTTCCTTGCTACCTCACCTTGTATTACAGGGTCACACAAAAAGGACAGTGTGTCATCAGAGGACTGTGTGAGATATCAGCATGTTTATGGCTTGCAAGTGTGACATTATCAGCCAGCTGACATTAAGGAGAGCCAAACAGATGACCATTTCTTTTCTGCTCTCCCACAAAAGGCTTGACGCAAACCTCACTGGAATTAGTGGAAATAGGGGGCTTTGGCTCAGCCTCAAACAGACCAGCCAGGAATAATGCTGAAAATATATCTGGAACTGAGATGGTACAACAGGACTAATCCCAGTCACCTTCCTTTAGCAGGAGGCTCACAGTGATCTGAATTGGCTAGCTTCTGTTGTGAATTAAGCTCAAAGCCCCAAAGGCAACTCGATTCCAGTCATCTAGCTTTGCAACCTCCTCCAAACTTGATCCAGAGGGAAAAGTGACTAATCCTATTCAGTCGCTACACTGAGCTAGTGCCATCAATTAAAAAAACTTGGGGCACAGGGAAAATGAATAATCTGGGTCAGTCTTTCTCTGCAAGTCCTCTCCCAAACTAAGAAAGGAAAGTAAGGAGGCAGTGAGAGGAGGCACTGATAAGAAGGAAAGTTCACCTGATAAGGTGCACACACTTCACAGAAAAGGAAGCAGATCAGTGAGGTTTTGTAAAAACTCCAAAAACGGGAAGAGATTGGATTAGAGGAGCTAGATCTCCTGTTTGCTGGAAAAAGGACCATATGCTACACTCAATTCCAGTTCTTCAGTGTCCACGCAGGGCTGAGAGGACAATCATGGGTGGGAGCAAGGCAATCTGCAAAAACATTTCTGGCCATAGAAGTCAGCTTCTTGGCTCCTCTCTCTTCAGGGCTATGGGTAGCACAGGAGAACAGCCCATTATCTGGTCCTAGCCATGACCTAGGAGGTGAGTCATAAAATGGGAGTTGCCACTGTAACAGCTGCTTAAGCGATGACATTACTAGGTGCTTTCAGCAAATTCATTTTTGGGTAGGCTTCAAAGTAAATAACCGCTGCCGCTGCTTATCATAATGTTACTTTGAACAGGGTTACCAAGGACTATGTGCTGCAGAAAAGGTTAGTCTGCAGATAACCCCCTACCAAGGTTATTAGCATAATAAAGGAAAATGGTGTATGTGATATTGTAACAATCTCTAAGTTTTCCCTGCCCCTCACAATAGAAGTAGAGGGCTTTCATTATTAATATCAGTTGTCTCATTTGACTTTGGTGCATGTTTCCTGTGTTGACAAGAAAGGGCTGAAGGTTTGTTTGTCATGAAAGTGAAGATTTTCTGTTTTTAAAAAAGCTATTCTATAAGCAGTGAACTTATGAAGCCTGGTCACCTTGCTTGGTGTCCTCTCATCTGCATGTCACCTGGTGTGTACCACACTATATCATCAGCCCCCTCCTCCACAGCCCACTGGGGTAGTTAGGAGAACGCTGACAGAATGGCTGGTTGCTGTTAAATACATAGGAGCTGAATTCTGTCCCCCTTTCATCAGTGAGGGGCATGAAGTGATGAGATCACCTGCCTTTATGTAAATGCCTGTTTTCATTTCATTTATTATGTGAGGCTGTTGTCAATGGCAGAGATGCCAAAGCTCCACAGCTACTGAAGGGAAGGATGACCATGACTTCCCAAGTGTTATTCCCATAGGTCAAACTGCACAGGTTGGCTCTGCCTGCAAGCTTTTGGACGATAATTCACCGAGGCAGGCCTCACACATGGTACTACAGGTGACGAAGGCGAAGACACCCCCCCCCCCCCCCCCAAAACCAAAACCAAAACCAAACCACACAAAGACCAGGAAGTGTGACACTTCAGTGGAATTCCCTCTTTTGTCAGGGTGACTCTGACAGTGTCACTGGTGTACCTAGCTAATGCTCAACCTAATGGAAGACTATGCAGCAAGTCTGTGGGGACTGTATATAGTTTGGGTATTGACCTAGGAGAAATGAGGGGATACTGTGTGTAGAAAACGGGGGAGGAGGGAGAAAGAGTGAGAATGAGGAGAGAAGCAGCAAATGCAGAGGTCTGGGAAAACAGGAGAGTGACAAAGACTGTCCCTGCGTGGGTGTCCTCTCCAGGGACACCTCTGGCTCAAGGATTACTGGATATAAACATTGAAAGATCAGTGCCACGACCTTGTGGTGAGTCACAAACGCGTGAAGCTGCTGTCCCACGGCAGAGAGCCTCAGCATCTCCAGGCTTACAGCTGGGCTAACACCCCTTTTCTTCAGTTCCCAAAGGTCCCCAAAAGAAGCTACAGGCATTCATTACCCCACACAATCGGGGGGCTCCCGGGAGCAGGCAGCACCTGGCAGCGTGGGGTGGGAAGCCAGGGCTTTAGGAGGAGCCCCCCTCGGCTGCCTCCCGACCTCCCAGTCGCTATGAAGAGGAAGCGTCCAGCCCCGGGGTGTCCCTTCCTTTCCCCTGGGTCCCCCGCCGCTCCGGCGGCCTCAGTTTCGCAATGGAGTCCCCGGGACTCCCAAGGAGTCATGTCATGACAGCGCTCTGTCGAGGCAGAAGCCGTGCTCCTGCGAATCACCTCGGGGTCCTCCCTCGGGAGGAAGAGCGACAATACAGACTCCCGTGCATTACCGGGATGCGCGGTGTTGACAGTCATTGTATTTTCGGTCACTGAAGATACCGAGCAATGCGACAGGCGACCCCTCGATCGGCGGCACAGAGCCATATGTCCCCGGGGGTGGGTGGGAACGCCGGTCCCCATTGTCCCTTCACGAGTGGATCCGGGAGCGCTGCGGGAGCACACGGAGCGGGGGGGACCACGCGTGTGCTGCGGGCAGCGGGTCGCTCCGGCCATATCGCTTTTCTCCGCTGGGTGGGCAAGGAGGGAGAGATCGACAGGCAGAGGTGCGGGGAGATGAGTAAAATGCCTCGCCAATACAATACGCCGCTGCGCCCTTCCCGCAGGCGAGCTCCCCGTCAGGGGACTCGGGAAAATAAAAGAGAGGTGGAGAAAGAATCCCTAGCGCTTGAGCCTTCGGGAAATTGAAGGGGGTTTTTCCCGGTTCCGCTGCCAAGCCCAGGATTTTTGTTTTCTCTCCCAGCATGCGTTGATGACATCACGAAGTGCCCCTTCTTTGTGTGTCAGTGATGTCACCAAGTGCAGTGTGGGGGACAATGGAATCCTGAACTCCGGGCGAGTGGGAAGCGGCTGCCCCTGCTGCGGGTTCGGCGCTGAGCCGGGGAAGGGAAGGGAGGACACAGCTGCTGCTTTGGGGCTGAAACAGGTGAGAGACGGGGAAAGATGCCGGGGATTCCCTTCGACTTGCCGGGGGGGGGGGGACGGGGGGGGACTTCTTTGGGCTGGGCTCTTTTTTTTTTCACAAGCCCCCCCCACCCCCTCCCCGAATTCCCCCTCATTGCTGAGACAGGTGAGAAGTTGCTGCTGCTGTCGGAGGGACAAAGCAGGTGAGGCAGGGAATAAGCTTTGGGGTTGAAACAGTTGTAAGAATAGGAGGAAAGCGAGCGCACACACACACACCCCCCCACCCGCCCCCCGAAGCCTGGTAGCCCCACTCAGCATTAAAGAAGCATCCCGGGAGCTTACCCCCGCTCCCAGCCACCTGCCTCGACCGCGGCCCTGAGGGGCTCTTGCACGGAAGCAGCAGAAGAGCCGGGGAGGGCGTTTATCCCCCGCCGCCCCTGCAGGTTACTTTCCAGAGGGTCTCCATTAAAAACTCCCGTCCCCCTCCGGGCGCCCCTTTCCCGCTGGAGCGGAATGGGGACACGCGGTGCCGGCGGGCCCCCCCCCCCAGCCCCCGGCCCCTGCCCCTGCCCCGCGTGAGGCAGCGGGTGCGTCGCGGCCCCGCCGCCCCTCAGCCCCGCTCGGCGGTGGGGGAGCAGCCAGGGAAGCCATTGCCTGTTTAATAGTTGCTGTTGCAGCACTTCCGCTTCTCTCCCAGCGAGAGAGACACGAGTGGCCAGGCCCAGCCGCACCGAGGAGGAGCAGCCAGACACAAAGGGAGAGGTAGGGGGACGGGGCAGCCCCCCGCTGCCCTCCCCGCCGGCCAGCGGGGGTAGGGGCGAGGGGCAGGGCCGGCCGCGGCCCGGCGATGGGGCGGGAGGCGACAGAGCCCGTGGGGCAGGGGGATCGCGCCCGGGGCTGTCAGGTATCGCTGTCCCCCTGGCCCTGCGGGCCCGCGGCCGGGGGAGCTCGGCCGGGCCCCCCTGCTCCCGGCGGAGGGGCGGCAGCGCTGACGGCCCGGCGGGGGCAAGGGGGGCTCCCCGGGGGCCCTGGGAGGGAAGCGGCCGTGTTCCGGCCCCCCGGCCCGCTGCTGCCCCGCCGCCGCTCGCCCCGGGCCCGCGGCTGCCCTCCTCGCTGCCGTCCTAACTCTCCTGGGGTGCCCTGACTGCCCCCCCCCCATCCATCTCGACGCCTTTTCGCCCCTCTTGGGTGCGGACCTGCCCTTGGTACCCCACCGTGCTTGTCCTGCACCGTGCCCCGTAGGTGCTCGCACGAGACTGGGCTGTCTCCCCCCGACCCCCCCCGGCACTCTCCCTGCCACCGGCCTCCCCAGGCCCTCTGCTCTCACCCCCTGTAGGCCCTGGCCCTTCTCCTGCCCCCTGGCACCCTCCTCAGCACAGAGCCGGTGTTCCCTTACCCCTTTGCTGGTATGTCCCTCGGTGCAGAGGGCCTCAGGGGGTCCCTTCCATGCACCCGACTCCCTGCTTAGCCATTCCCATTTACTCCCCCTCTTCCTTCCCCCCCCCCCCCCGGCTCCCAACACCCGATCCAGCAGGCAGGGGTTATCCCGCAGGCAGGTGTTTCCCCACCGCAGGTCCTGGTTCGGGGTCTCCCCCCTTTTGCCAGTGATGCCCCACTTCCCTTTTAGTGCTGGCGACGGTCACCCCCCCCTCCAGCCCCATCCCTTCCCACCTCCCCCACGTGCCTCCCGGGAACCCAAGGGACCGGAGCTGTTCCATTTTTATCTCCTACACCCCTAGGCTGGATAGTGGTGGGTGGTGATGGCTCCTCTTGTGTGTGCAGTTTGGGGGAGATTAGAAGGAATTGCGTTGAGCTTCCCTGATCCTCACAGTCGTCCTCCTTCCAGTCTCTTCTCTCATTTCGCACATGCTTTCTGAGAGGAAGCTTTAAAAGTCTTTTTTCCCCTCCTGATCTTTGGGGTTACTAGTGCAGGGGAAGCTACTGCTCCTGCTGCTTTGACCGTAGGGGCCTGAAGAGGAGAGGGAGACACGAGGACCCTTTAAAAGGAGCATGGCCCAAACACAGAGCGAGATTGTTAGCAGCCTTTCTCTGTGTGTTTGTGTTCACTGTTTGTTCCCCACGCCCCATGGTGTCTCCTCTCCAGGTTGGGGTGTGTGGTGGGGGGGTCGCTATGTCGGATGACGATTCGAGGGCCAGCACCAGCTCCTCCTCATCTTCATCCTCCAACCAACAGACAGAGAAAGAGACAAGCACGCCTAAGAAGAAGGAAAGCAAAGTCAGCATGAGTAAAAACTCTAAGCTGCTATCTACCAGTGCCAAGAGGTGAGGCTGCAGTCGGTTTTCTCACCGATTTGCTGCATCTTCTTTCCTTCTTCCTTATATTTTGCTCTGTTCCCCGCTGCTCCCATTCCTCATCTCTAGCCCTCGAGATCAGCCTTTCCACACGAAGCTGCCATTGTCTCACTTTTTTCAGAGTCTTGGTGCAGCAAGTGTCTGCCCAACTTCACTGCTCTCTGCTCTCTCTTCCTACTTCTTCCTCTTCCATCCCAAATATTTTACTGCCTTTTCTTCCTCCAGGCTGTTATTCTGTCACTCAGTTACTTCCCCTGTCTCTTCCTTTTTCCTTATTGGCATCACTTATAGGGATGGTATAGGATTGGCTTGTAGGACCTTATTAATTCCTTCTCTGCTGCTGGAAGCTATGTGGTCCTGAGCAAGGCATTGCATTTTGATGTCAGTTTCCCCCTCTGTAGGTTGGGATTGATCTGGAGTGGCTTTTTGCTTCTTTGGGGATCAGTTAATGTTTGTGAAGAGTTTTGAGCTTGCTTGCTCTGGGGGAGTTCACTCGAATGCAAGTGGTCTAAGATAGCCCCAAATCTTTTCCACCAAATATTACTGGTTTGCTGTCTGATCATCACTTATATTGAATTTTATGTGTATGGTTGGCTGTTGACTGGAATAAATAATCCACAGCAGGTCTGCTTGTGGACATTCTGCTCTAAAGTAGTCCGGAATAATGTGTGCATAGGGAAGGGATGCCTGCATAGAACAGTAGTTTCAGAACAGCTATGTCAGCCAGATTTCTTCACCTGGACAGACTCTTGGAACCACTTAGGTTTTAAAAGTTACCCTTTCCCATTTATCTGTGTTTCTCCTGGTTCAACACCATCTTGCTCCAGGGAGCTAAACTGACAAATGGAAGTTTCCAAGCAAACTTGCAGTACTTCAGCAAGAACAATAAACTGCCTCAGTGAACAGTTTTGCCAGGCAGCACAGAAAGGGTGTATTTGTAGGTGTTAAAAGTGACAGGGGTTAAATGCAAATGCTCTTCAATGCAACTAACTTCTCTGCGGCTTTGCAGAATTTAGGCAGTTTGGTTATTCCAGATCTCCACTCTGCAAGTTCCCATGGCAAACATGACATAGGTAGTGGCAAGTGGTGTTTATATGTTGTGCCCTTAACTGTTTTAACCTTCTGGTTGTAAGCTGCCTAATATGACAGAGGCTGTGTCTCTTATGTATGAGGCAAAAGAAGCTGGCTGAGCTTAAAGGAGAAGGGAGGTAGGCTGAGTGCTGGGTGGGGAAATCTGGAGGGGAAGCCTGAGTGACAGTAATGGGACTCCAGGGAAGGGGATGATAGCTGGTTGGGCGTTTTGTGGCAAAAGCAGTGTGAGCCCAGAATAGTCTGGGCAGAGAGGACAGGGTGTTGTCTGAACATGGTGAAGAGAGGGAGCGTCTGGAGTCCTGAGGGAGGGGACCCAGGGATGTTGTGTGGTTTTTGAGGGTGAAGAGAGGGGAGAATTTAAGGAGGCAGGAATGTGCAGGAGCCTTGGAAACAGATCTTCACCTTCCTTTAAGTGTCCTTGGGAATAGTGCAGTTATTCACTCCCTTGGGGCTGGTGTTTTTTCTCAGGATGGTGATGGGAAGCTGAGGGGGGAAAGGGGGGGAGGCAGTTTGGCAATGACTGTTTCTCTCGCTCCAGCAAGACAAAATTCCTTTTCAAAGTGCCTTTTCCTCCTAGCACTTGGTGCATCACATTTGCAGAGATTTTCCCTCATTTACAGGCTGGTTGGCAGAGTGAAGCAGTTTTTTTCACTGCCCCTGTGTGGCTGGCATCCTTATGGGAGCACACAACTGTGCACCTGTCTGAGTTCAGTGCACTGTGCCTGTCTGCTTTTCTGCCAGTCTCCGTTACAGGGTGCCTGTCCTGCGTAGTGTGTTTGGACTGGTGGGAGGCTGCAGCTGAGAGTGCCTCTCTCTAATGCAGTGTTGCAAACACAGGGTGACAATATGTCTGTAAGGTGTATGTGTTAACTGCTGTCCCACACAGTGACTTACCTTTGTTCCTTCTCGCTTTTATTGCCACAGGATTCAGAAGGAATTGGCTGACATCACCTTAGATCCACCCCCCAACTGCAGGTTGGTGTCAATTCCTTACCTAAGGAGGGTGGGGGAAGGCAAAGGGATGAAGTGGGGCTGCGTGTGTTGGTCAGAGGCTCTGGATAAAGCAGAGGAACGGCTGTTTAGGTGCCTACAGTACTCTTGTGAATGTTTGGTTGACATTAGTTTCCAGGTGTGGGGGTCCTCCAGAGATATATGTTTTGATGCAAGTTTTCTGTTTGTGGGGTTTTTTTCTGGTTTTGGTTTGTGGTTTGTTTGTTTTGTTACTTTTTAAAGCAATTTCATTTTAATCTGTGACATTGCAGTGTGTATCTATTTCCGAAACTCACCTATGAAGAAGAGTGTGAAAACTGAGTCCTCGTTTGTTTTTTTTTTTCTGGTTTGTACATCTAATGCCTGACTGCACTAATCTTATATAGATAAGAGTCCTGCCAAGGAAAAAGAGAATAGTAAAACGCTACGAGCTTTTTAGCTCAGAGTGTTCTGTTGTGAACAGTAACTTACAGTGGAAGAGAAGTGTGAATTCGTCACTCAGTGGGTGCCCTACAGGAGCACACATGTTAGCTGATGAAGTAAAAAAAAGCAGGGTTATTCTGCTGCCATTTATGGGGCAGCTTGTTTTTAAGTATGTTTAAGAAGCTTGTACTGTTTGTTTTAAACATACAGCAGGTTGATTTTGTTCATTGCATGGTGACCTGCCTGAGCCTCTTTGCATTTGGAAAGGAGATGGTACTAGTGTAATATCTTTGGTTATGCTTGCTCATTCAAGAGGAAAGTGGCTTTTGGTCTGGTCTGTGTTTGCTGCAGTTGCCAAAGCACCGCTCGGTTCCTGTTTTCTTGCTGTGGCTGAGATTTTGAGGCCTTTTGATGTTGGTAATAGCAGAAATCAGAGAAAAAGCTGTTTATAAATAACTGTTTAAGTTGGTCTTTTTAGTATTGAGTTTCCACCAGAAATGTACAATAAGCTTTTTACTGAAGATTTTGCTGCTGTTAGCCTGCAGGGAGGAATTAGCACAAGAATTAGCTTGACAGATCCAGAGCCATTCTTTTGGTACAAGTCCCAAGGATCGTAATTAATGAAAGGAGGGATGGGATGAGGCATGTGAGTGGAAGTCTAGGCTGATATGGGGATTTTTGTGCTGTTTAGAAGATAACTGATGAGCTCTGAAATCTTCAGCCGTGACAATATTGGTTTAGTGACAGTAATGACTACCTGAATATTACAGAAATTTCCAGCTTGTGGGCTGGAGGTGTCTGTCCTGTCTGCATCCTGGCTTTGTGTCAGGATGAAGTCCACATGCATTCCCCTCCTCCTCACACGATAACCTGATTTTCGTGGGAAAGAAACCCAGAAGCACAGCTCAGTAAGACAATGTGACTTGCTGTCTAGAAAGCTGACTGAATGATCAAGGTACTGGGGCCACAGTCTAAACTTTGCAATATATATATTTATATAAGACATATTTATAAATATTTCTAATGGTAAAAATTAGTTCATAGTACAAATAATGATAAATCTTGGCCCAAAATGCAGTTACAAGTATTCTGCATACCTTACGACCTTCAAATGAGTGATAGTGAAGGCTGGCAACTCTTGCAAATAATATATGAAACTGGTGTAATTGTTTCTGTCTCTTAATATGTTGATAGGTAGGAAAACATGAGTGGAGGGATTTGTGTGTGTGACCAGATGAGTTTTGGTATTGTTCATCTGGGAGCGAAGGCATCCTACTTCAGTAAAGACAGTGCTGAGAGTGAAGAAGGGCATCACTGCTTGTGGTTAACGAGTCTCGAATTGCGCAGTGAAGCACTGGGAGTTTGCTTCTATAGCAGCTGGTTTGTAAAAGGGTAGGCAGGTGCCGATTGCCACAACAGTGAGTTTCAGCTACTGCACTTCCACCTTTTGTGGGAAAAGGAATAGAAGTAGTCAGTTTGTGAGCATGAGGAGATTTGTGAACAAGTGACTCTGGTTGCTGCGTGATGCTTGAAGGTTGCCAAAATTTGCTCTGGGGAAGCCTGCGAACAGTGTCACTGCTTTTATTTATTTTTTATTTTTCTCCCTTCACATGCACGTTATTAGCGTGCTCAGAGGGAAATATTAGATACATAATTACAGAACTTAGTTTAAATTTCCTGCCCTCATGACATCACTTATCCTTGCCTTTCCTTTGACACCCCCTGCCTCTCATCTCTGCTGCTTTTGTGCCCCTACAGACCTTTTTCAGGTGTCACTGGAGGGCAGCCCTCTCCTTTCGGGCATCTCACTCTCTTCTGCAAGACTAATCTCAAAACTTATCTGTTCAGGGAACTGTGTATGATACCAGGTGCTGCCTATTCTCTTGTCGGCATTAGGGGTGCCAAAGTCTCAGAAGTCAGATTTGAAAATGTATGTCTGAAACTGTATCCTGTGTTACCTTGGAAATGTCATATTCTTTTCCTACTGGGCATTTGTTCTTGCACCCCTCACCACCATCTTTGTATTTTCCCCTGTTCTGTGCTGTGCCCAGTGTTTGATAGCAGCTCATTGTTGGCTATGCTTTGATTTTTTGCCTCATTGCAGAGTGCAGTGGTTCTTCCAATCTTACAGCAGTAATGGGAGTTCAAGGTATTGAACACATCTCAGAGCAGCTCTGCATATATTTTCTTCAAGAAAAAGCTTTAGGTTGTAAATGATTTTTAATAAAAATGGTTTTATTTTTCTTCTTATAAAACAGCACATTTAAGATGCAATCAGAAATAATGACAACCATTTGGTATTTCAAGTAAAACAGCTTAAAACCAATTTAGTTTCATTTTAATTTTTGTAGGTTGCTGTGACCATATTTTCATGTGTGTAACCCACAGATCATCTGTCTAAAAAAAAAGCCAACCCCAAAACCCAAATTGCAAGCACACTCAGCACCCTGTGATTGAGCAGCTGTGTGGGTTTTACATGTATGTGCGTAATATGAGGGGAAGTTTATCCCGGAACTTCCTCTCCCCCTCAGTAGTTTCCCTGCTTCTGGTTTTCCATAGCTTGTTTCTGTCCCTCATGTGCTTACCTGTGCTCGTTCCTCATTGACTGCTTTATCATCCCTTGTAGTTCTTTTGCCCTTCATGTCTCCCTCCCCTGGCTGTGATTTTGCTTTTATGCAGGCTCGTACAGTTACTTGTACAGAGGTGCAGAATATGTGCATGGAAACACAGTCTATGTTTGGCCTGCTTTCAAAGAATAGATTTTTGAACTTGAAGACATTTTCTGAGAAGATATGTTTAATACATGTCAGAGATTTATGGGTTCCTGATGGAGGCAATGCTATCCTCATAAATGCCCTAGTGTAGTATATGTGTGCATTTGTCTGCTTCTGGATTTTATTCCTCTGTATCATTTTCTGTAGGCTGGCATTCTAAAGCTCTTTAATTTCTTGTCCAGAAGATGATTTGGCTTCTGATATTAATACTGGATTATGAAGTTAAATGTGGCTTTGAAGTTCAGAAGTTGGTTAGTGGCTAATATAACTGTTTGGACCTAAAGTGTTTTAAATCTTTTGAGTACCTGGTGATCTCTTCTCCTACTGTGTATTATATCAAAGTTATAACTCTTGTTTTATAACTCAAGGTACCTAGAGACTTTGGACTTCTGGTCTTCTGTATGTTGGTGATGGAGGCATATGTTGTGTCTTTGCTTTGGGTCATGGGTGTCTGCATCCATGTCTGTCTGCAGATGTAAAAATGCTATGTAGGCAGACCTGATCTTTGTAGATAATACTTGTAAGTATTGTGCCAAAACTTTATTTGTGTCACTGTGACAAAGTTATCAAAGCTTTAACAGAAGTTAACTAAAGCCTTACATGCTGTTTATTCTCTTTGTCATTAATTTGACCTCTGTATCTAAGCACCTCCTGATAATAAATCTGCTTATTGCTGTGAGGTTATGAAATAAATGTTCTCCCCTTTTAGGGATGGGGAGTTGGAGCAGACAAAAACTAAGTGATTTGTCCAAGGTCACGCAGGAAGTCTGTGGCGAAGTGGAGAAATGAATGTAAATCTCCTTTGTTTCAGGCTAACTTGCAGCTGAGCTCTTGTGCTGGGACTGTGCTCATTGGTTGTGTTATGAAGCAAGGCTTTGAATTTGTGCTTTATTGGGTGTCTGGTATTGACTGTATGTAAGCGTGGTAATTTAATGTTATTTTTACCATTTGTGTAGAGGGACCAAACTAGATATTAACTATAATTAATGGTTTTTAATCTTTCTTATCCAAACTGAAACAAGTTTGTCTCCACATGGCTCATTTAAGTCCATATAGGCAAGGCCAGCTGTTATTTAAGCAAAAATCATTTTCAGACCTTTACTGAAGGAGGCATTGCCTGCAAGGCTTGCCATCACTTCAGAGTAAAATGCTATCACACATTCATTATTTAAATAGTAATAAAATCCAGTTGAGTTTCCTGGCTCCTTCAGCCCACTTTGTGTAAATTCACAGAATAAAGACCAGATCTGCCCGAGAGTCTTGTGAAAGTTAACTGTCAGCACTTAATAGATATATGTCTCTGTATAGATGGTGGGGAGAAATGCTGTCCATTATAATGTGTGGAATATTAACAGTTTTCAAAACTTGGCAATGTGGAATCAAGTTTTCTTGGCTAGAGAGAAGTCTATGGAAAATGTGTGGCTCAAAGGCAGTTTTGAACTCAATAGTTTCATATGATAATTAGTACATTTCATCTACATACCATGAAAGTCTGGCATTTGTTTTGCTTTCATTTGTTTTCATAATGCTCACAATTTTTTGCAAATGTATTTTCTCGATGTCTTCAACCCCAATAAGGCTTTAAGTGCTTTTGCTTTTAAATCTAGTGTCTTATCTAAGGATGGATTGTCACTGTTAAGCTGTAATATAAGTGTTACTTTTATTATTTTCATGCTTGGAATAGTCCTTCCTGGACATAGTCATATTCTAGCATAAACCTTCTGGTCTTACATTTTGTAATTAAAAAGCTTAATTTTGGTATGACTTTATTAATGTGCACACTCAAATTATTAGATAAAGAATGACACAAATGCTGGTGTTTACTTCATTGTGGAAACAACATATGGAGATCATGCTTAATGAAAACTATCAGCTTACAAAGGTGGGTTTAGCACTTCTTACCCCCAACACTCCCTTGCTGTTCTGAAACAGGAGTGTTTTCTGTGAGAAGTTTCCAGCTGTAGGATAGGAGGGACCTTCACAATTAGTGCTGTGTGTAGCTGAAAAATATCTTTTGTCATATAAACTAGCAGCGGCTCAGCATTCCCTCCCCGCTTTGTTTGGCACATGATCCCTGGAGAAATAACTCTTCCTTTTGAAACGGCTTATTAACTAATTTAGAGATCCTCCACAGCTGTGGATGGTCTGGCTTGCAAACCATAAAAATAATACCATTTCCATACCATGTGAATTTGAAGTATGTGTAGGTAGCAGCTCCTGCAGGCAAAGTCCTCTGCCTGGCATACTTGGACAATAGCTGCACAGGAACAGCTTCTTTACCATGGCTTTATTAGTTAATATTACAGAAAATCACCTTTGTGAAGATATTCCTGGTTTTATCTATTGGCTTCCTTTAAAAATCAGAACTGTTGTGATGGCCAGGCTGCTCGGATGCTGTGGCAGGAGCTGGCTGATGCCGTGGTAGATTTTGTTTGGCACATCCCGGCTCAGTAATTCCCGAATGAGCTGCATTCTGTGCTCTTGCATGCCAAACATCAGAAAGATGAATCTTGAGAGTGGCTGTGAGATTGTATCATAGCTGAGAACAAAGAGGATTGGTATCCCTTCTGTGCACACTCTCTTGTATACCACTTAATTTTATTATTTGACTTTCAGGTTTGCCGCCCTTGGCCGGCACTGTGCAACTGTGTTTAGGATGCTGCATATGTGTTTTATCTGATCAATTCTAATATTTCCTCTTGGTTATGCAGTCTTTGGTTTGGTTTTGTTTCTGTTTTATTCCTGCTCTGCTTGTCTAGATCTTTATATTGGATATGTCTATAGCAGTGGGTTATGTGCCTGGTTTTGTTTTAAGGAATATTCGTGAGGTGTGTGTGCTGTTTCATAGACATAAATGGGAAACAATGTGTGTGGACTATTTATACTGTAAGGGCTTAAATCTGTCTTGTCTTTTATATGAAGACAAAATTATCCACAGAGAACTGGCTAGTCTAGGGGATTGAAAAACTGATAAGGGATGGTTTTGTGTTTGAGCATTTCAGCAAGGGAGGGTTGCTAGTGACTGAGAGCTTTGTGGTTTCTGAAGAATGGGTTGGTATAGAGAGCCAATAAGATGCAGCCTGACAAGACGTTAACTTTGGCCCCACTGTCAAATGGGGTTGTGCTGGGAATGAAAACAGAGCTCACCTGTACAGTACAAGTTTTGTAGGTGGATTAATGTTATTGATGAGTTTGTGCATAGCGAAACTTCTGCAGCTTCTGCCTGCAGCCTTCTGTAGTTGTACATGAAAGACCAGCCTTCCATACAGCACCTCTCTGAAAGTATTTAATGTACTGAAGAAAAAGAAGGTATCATTTTATGTGAATGGGTTAAGAGATTATTGCACATCTGTGCAGACTTGCACACCACATACAAAGTTAAGGGCTATGCTTTCTCCACCAAAAAGTGCTTTAAAATAAGTTAAATTAATGATGTAATTTAGTCATTATAGTATGATCTTGCCAATCTGTACATTTATTTGGATGAAATAAGTTTACACTTTTTTTCCCTCTGAGGCTTAACAGTGGAGGTTTAACTGCTTCATTGTTTTACAAGATGAACTGGAGAACATATTTTGTTGAGTACTATAAATAAACTACAACTGTCAAAAGAAACACTGTACACTCTGGAATTTAGAGGGGTTTTCTTGTTTCTCTTGCCAGTTTGCAAATTTCAGCCACATGCAATTGGTCGTCCAAGGCATTTGTGGAAAGTGTAATGGTTATTACAGTGCATTTAATGTGTATTTTCTGTGTGTGAGGGGCTAATTGACATTGCCAAGAGAACTGAATGCCAGGGATGGAGCATTCACCACTTCTTTGGGCAACCTGTTCCAGTGCCTCACCACCCTCGCAGTAAAGAATTTCTTCCTCATACCTCACCTGAACTTCCCCTGCTTAAGTTCAAACCCATCACCCCTTGTCTGGTCGCTACAGTCCCTGATGAAGACTCCCTCTCTGCATCCTTCAGTGCAGAATTCAGGCCTTGATTCCTCCAGGGGCTTCAACTTTTAGAATTAAAAGTAAGCATAAACCAGATCAGATCAGTGTGTTAGCAGATGTGTTTTGTACTTTCGTCATATCGGTGTAAATGGTTGTTTAAGAGATTTCTTGTCTTTTCCTCCGGAGCTGCTGGACTTGCTAGAATTACAGAGAATCTTGAACTGGTACTGAGGATCCTAAAGGCAATAGTAAATGCTGCGAGCTAGAGGGGACAGGTGGGCTGGTAGTATTTAATGGTCTTTCCACTGTGGGTATCTGAGCAATAGATTTTTGTCAGTGAGCTAATTCCTGTGCCTGTTACGGAGGAATTAGCAGAGGGGCTTTGGGGTCTGTCTTGCTTTTTTATTTGATGCCTAGGATCCTAGGGAGAGTTGTGCACAGGAGTAAAAAGACCCCCAAACATTGTAAGTTAATTCTGAATAGAAAGTATCTTTTCACAAAAGGCATATTGATGGAAAGAAATAAAATACTTCTGGTATGGACTAAGAACTTTGTCAGAGATTTTGGAGACAACAACAAAGCTTCAGGGCAGTAGTGGCTGTTACACAAGAAAGGCCATCAGGGTGACTGTCTTGAAGGTTCTGCATGCAGTTTGAATATCTTCACTGAAATTTTAAGGTGCTAATTTAGGTGATAACTCTTATGGGTCTGCTTGAAATTTTCAAGTGGACAACTTCTAGAACGTTTCAGGGTGTTGTTTCGTAGTCTGAACAAGTGTAGACTGCTCTGAGAAGTGGCCTACAAATGGGGGTGAAAGTGCAGTATAAGTAATTAAAGCAGTGACTGTTGCAGATGGCTTTGAAAGATTGCTAAAATGCACACAGTTGTAATATAATTTTAAAGCAATTATATTAGTATGGTAATATACCACAAAAGGTCATTTCATCAGAAGTTTCTGACCAATCAAACTGATTTTGTAATACTATATTTGTATGTTATTTCCTGTATGCCTTGGTAACCTTTTTAGAGAAGATAAATTAGGAGATGCATGGAAGCATTTACGGTTGGTGTGCTCCTTGACTACTTTGTAAGTTGCTTATTGATAAGAATTGTCTAGTTTTGGTTTTAAGTAGTTTGGTTTTGAGTAATTTGATTAAATTGAGTAGTTTGGTTTTGAGTAATATGGAAATCTCGTCATGTTTTGTAGTGGTCTGACTTCTGATAAAAAGTATTTATGCCCACTAACGCTTGGAGGACTGTGGGAGAAAGGGAGAAGAGACTGAAGGCTTTAAATAGCTGTGCTGAATAAAATCTCAAAAGATCATGAATCTGACTGGAGTCCTCCATTGCATTAAAGTTGTGGTGATATTTTCCTTCCTACTTCAGATTGAACTTTAAAAGCACCCTAGTGATCTACGAAATTAGGCAAGAAGATATATAGTAGTGACAGTAGTGACCTAGGAGATCTAGGTTTTGAATGATACTAGTGTCAGGCCTTCAGCTGCCCTGCTGCTTGTCTTTTAGTTGCACCTCTGGATTGAAATCTCTAGTGAAAATTTAATACTTTCTTTAGAATAGCATTTTTCTGATTTTTCCATCCCCTCCCCTTATGAGGTTAATCAGATTGCAGATATTGGTAAGACTGAGAGAATGAATAAATAGCAGGTGAGGAACAGAAAAGGACATAAAACCGCTTGAGGCAGAAGGGTCCTAGGTTCCTATGGAGAGCAAGATTGTGCAAGGTGTTAATGGTGACTGTAAGGTTAATGGTGACAGCAGAGAGAGATGGCCCATCAGGGTGGCTGAAGCAGTTTTGCAGTGGTGGCTGAAACAGTTACAGTGAAAATGGAAGCAGAAACAGACTGATTCTTTTTTCTGCTCCAGCAAGTTAGCTCTACTATCTTACTGTTTTCTATAGGAATCAGAAGAAATGGGGCATCCTCCTCTTGAATGAATGGGGAGGACAGTCCATGGGCCAACCTCTGCTTGGGCATGAGTGAATTTTAAAACGGGCAAGCATGCAAGCTGCAGCAAGTTTTTGCCGTGATGCTTGTATTGCACCCCCACTTTGGAAGCAAGATATTCATATAGCAATAAAGTCAATGAGCTTATACAATGTTACACTGTTTAAAATCCTCTGTAAATCAAGAAGGCACCACCTACTATTCCTTGAAGAATACATGTAACAGATGTTCAACTGTATCTTTGCAGGCCTTCTTGAACCACTGCATGAGCCACATGGCTCTTGAGCCATGGATTGTCCTCCTAAAAGCACATGAGCAAGATGCTAGGAGTGGGAGAATAAAACTGGGGAAGTGATAACAAGGAAGGTTGAGAGAGAAGGAAGGGCAGAGGTAGAGGGAGAGGGCAGAAGGGGAAAAGAGAAACAATCAGGCAAAAAGAGTAGGAAGGCTCCCAAATAACTTGGAACTCAGTCAATCCTGATCAAATAAACTAGTATTAAAGAAAGGAAGTTGCCAATTTAATTTGTTGAAGGCTCTGTGAACCTGCATCTCCCCAAGGAGCACATCTTGCTTTTGTAGCTATTGGAAGAGAAGCATGGCAAGAGTTGTTACTCAGTAAATTCCATAATGCTAGAAATGGAGATAATCACTGAAACTGTTAAGAGATCATTTTAGAACAAATTAAGTCCTTCTAGCCAGTAGGCAGTGGAGTTGTGGAAGTTGTTTCTGCAGGAGGTTGTGGAGGCAGATAGTAGCAGCAAAGATATCACTCAGAGATGGACTCAACAAATTCATGGGCAACAGGTCCATAAACAGAGAGGAAAGTCAGGAATGTACCCTTTAGCACCCCTAATCTAGTGTCTGTAGATGCTGTGGGAGTAACGAGGGGAATTGATCGCAGACAGTGGCCATGGTCATCTGTTCTGAGGAGTAACTGCTTTTACCGCTGCCAAGAATAGGGCACTGAATTAGATGACTCCAAATGGTCTTTGAGAATTCTATGAGGAGTACCCACAAAATGACCTCCCTCCCCTACCCTGTCGTCCCTCTTTCCAGCCCACTAACTTCAGTCTGTCTTCTGTTCCCTCGTTCCACTTGACATTGCTTTTAGCTACATAAAATGTTCAACTTCTGCCCTTTATGGAACTGTTCTTTCCTCTCTTTTTATGCTTTGCCATTTAAAGCGAGCCCTTGTTTCCTGTCACTCAGCCACTTCTGGCTTTTGTGAAGGGTTAACCTTAATGCGTTTGTGTTGCTGAATTTAGACTATAAAATTTTCAGGGCAAAGCACTTATTTCATTTTTGTATGTGTTTGCAAAGTGGTATGTAAATTTCCAGCATGCTTAAATGTTCTTTAATAGTAAAGTAGGTTTAGTCCTTGGGCTTGTAGATGTCTCCCTATCCCCCTTCCTCAAAAAATGAAGTTCTGCTTATGTTGCCATGTTGCATTTCTTTTTCCTTATCTGAGGTAAATAAGTGAGTTGTTTTATTCAGCAGCTATTGTATTATCTTGAATATGTGATTTGGTTATTTTCTGGTTTTATGCACATCAAGGTTATCACAGCTGTTACTTTGCGGTACTACTGCATTATAATAGGATAATGTGTTTTGAGATATATTAGTATTGGGTTTTTTTTTCTTCCTGGGCAGTAGCAGAGAAATAATAAAGGTGTCCAGTAGCTAATCTCTCTCTTTGCTGTCTTTGTGCTCCTACTTCACCTTCCACCTCAATAACTAGCAGGACTGTAGCTATTTGTTGGCGAAATATTAGTTAAATTGCGGAGCTATTACATGTGCTGAGACATTCAAATTTAAAGTACTTAGTATTCAGTGTGTGTACTCCTAATGACTAGAAATATTATGTTACATTGGAGGTTTTGTAATGTATCAGGTATGTGTTGTGCATTGTTTTTTTGCACAGAAGATGCAAATTTTCTAACTCATAGATTGTGTAAGCCGTACTTCCTATGTTTCTTTACAAGGATTTTTGCTTTGCTTTTCATAGTACAGTCTTAAGAGGAGATGTAAAGTTGGCACAAATAATTTAGCATTGTGGTTGTTCAGGTGCATGTTTCACTTCAGTGCTAAGTAGCACAGGACTAGCCATTTAGGACATATTTAATAACTGGGAAAGACTGAAAAATAGTGATTGGATAGTGGAGCCTTTGTATGGTAACACTTTGCAGCAGGGGTGCGTTGAGCTGACAGGGTCTAGCTGTAGCAGCAAAGGGCTGAGGGTAAGTGAGGATGGGCAGTGACCACTCTCATGGCTGAACATGGCTGAACAGCTGGATGGGATTTATTAGTGATTCATAGCTTGACTTAAAGAGACATAAGGAAGGAGTGCTGATCAGGGTCTGGATCTGGGAAGGAGACTTGTCTGTTATATAGTGAAGTCTGCTCTCTTTGCAGCAGTCTTCATCAGTTCATAGTGAATGGGGTGAAAAGAGATGGAGATAGAATTGATGGCTGAGCTATGACACATTAGGAAAGAGTGAAAATACAGAGTGGGGTTAGCTGTGACCCTTAAAACCAGAGAACAACAGGGGAAAAGCATTTTGCCAGATCCCTTTCCAGTAATAAACTTGCCAGTCTCTTGCACAGATTCCCAGCTCTTTCTCTGTACTTCTTTCCTAGGCATGCTCTTGATTACAATCCAGTGTGGTGTAAGTACTGCAAGAGAGCTAGTGTGCCTGTTCCAGCCCATGGGAGCTGGGCCTCTTGCTGCAAACCATCACAGGGTTGTAAGGAGCAGTGTTGGTGTCTTCTGTTTCATTATCCTGCTGAGTTGAGCAAGTTCTGGTCCCTTCTCTTTCCTGATAGCTGCACTGATCCTTCAGCAGTAAGCCATTATATCTGTCAAAGTCTGCAGCCCATGCCTATAAGGAACTGAGGAGGCAAGGTTGTCCTGTTGCCAGAAAGAAAATATTTTTGAGGAATCAAAAAATAAACAGACAAAACCATTCTTGTTCTATTAATTTACTTGCAAATAAAGTAGCAGTGATCAGCTCAGCTACTGAATGTGTATATAGATTTATTTCTTTTTTTAAATTGCTTAAGTATGTGGATCACGAATCAGGGGAGCTTGATGAAAGGGAAAGAGGAAAGTGTTTTTAAATTACTTAAATGGGCAATTGAGATAATCCTGAGAGCAGGGTAACTTAAGAATTGACATTTGTCATCGTACTTTGGTCATTAGAAAAGTTTATTATCTTCAAAGGTTTCTAGTCAAGAGTATGCATTTAAACTTCACTTTGGGGAAATGAAGGCATTTGGCATATGCAGTAGGTGAGCCTGTGTGAGCATTTACACAGCAGACAGCTGTGTGCCAGGCAAATGAAAGATTCTTTGGTCAGTATTTTTACTAATCCTTCTTTCGTGTACACATTAAATGGCACATCTGGAAAGTTATCTAGCTGCTGTTTTAGCAAATGGCTTCTTTTCAGAGGGAGAATCTTGTTTTCTGGGTATTAAAATAGTAATGGAATTGTGGTGTTTGCTTAGATTGGCTTTCCTGGAACATAACATGTCATATCCTAATGATACACTAGGTCAAGTGCTGAATTTCAGTCCTTGCTGGAGATAGTGAATGAACTGTGTCTGGAAATAAGCGGTTTTGTATGTCCCTGTTCATATTACTGGAGTTCAAGGTCAGTAGAAGAATTGTGGGTTTTAATGTATGATATTTATGATTTATGCGTTTTTTCTACGAAAGTGCTGGCACTGAACTGTGTGAGCACCTTGCTGTTTTATGTATAGCCAGCAATTTTCTCAGGTGGTTATACACAAAGAGGGTAAGCATTTCTTTTTTTAATTCCTTTTTTCTTTGTTAATCACACTGAGGCAGTTGGATGGAAGAGGTTTGGCTTCTGAAGGAAGCATCTCTCTTTTTGTTTAGTGTTCTGGGGTTTATATAGGGTTATTCTCTAGTAGGGATTATATAATAAGATTATGAAGTTATGATTTCTTCCCAAGGGCCACATATGTGATCTCTGGTCAGTAGGGAGAAACTCACACTTTTGACCTTTCTGTTTCTTTGGACCCATTAATTGTTGGGCATAATGGTGCTTCTAAAATGGCTTAATTGTTCCATTTGTGCTTACTCTGTTATTGCCATTTGATGCTGTCTCTCTACACACTGCCAAAAGCCCATGGTATATTACATTTTTATTGTTATGTAAAGCAGCTGTAAAACAAGCAGTGTGGTTGTGTAAGTGTATTTGGAATCTTTGCTATTGGCTACTTCATTTTTCCCCTTTATGTCTCTAGCTTTTACATTTATAGTTTTGCCACCACAGGGAGCTAATGAAAAGCAAACATATAGACTGTTTGTTTAATAATAATAATAATGCCATGCACACACTCATTGCTTCCTTATTCATATTTATTATCTTGTTTCACAGTATAAGAAAAGCTAAGAGTTGTTGTGCTGGGGTGTTTTTTGATGGGAGGATTGGGGGGTTTGTCTTCATGCATTGGTTTGATTGCTGCATTCCTCTGATTTTAGGGAACTTCAACAACTGTAGAGCAAGTTAGCAAATAGCAAACAAAGGCAGGCGAAAGATAAATGCATTTGCAGTAAGACATTGATCCAGATGAGGGGAAGTCTGAACCAATTTAATTTTCATACTTGCGTGCCCTTAGGGAATCAGTCCTATGTGCGTCCCAGCACATTCACAGGATTGTGAAAACTGATGTATTTTATATGTTCAAGTTTCTCTTTACAAGTAGTACTGAAGAAAAGGGCTCAAATTATCATGTTTTTTTTTGTTGTTGTTCCTGTACCTTTTTGGTATGTAGCAGAACTGCATGTTTCAGTAGTAAAATTATGAAATGCACTATTTATTAAGGGTCTGATTTTCAACAGTAGCTGTTTACAGTAGAAGTACTTGATGAGATGATGAGTCTCTTGATCATTCTTTGCCCTGGTGGGAAAAGTGTGTAAAAACAGTACAAGAGCCACTGGGGCAGCCTCTCTCAAAACTTTTCATCCATGCTGGTCACAGCTGCTAAGACATTTTTAATAAATAGACCTTTTCTTAGTTTAAGCTGTTTTACTTCTCTAATTGAAGCTTGCATAGCTTAGATCCTGCTTTCCGCTCTATTTTGAAAGATACCTGAACTCAGTCACCACTGAACCAGAGCTGCCTTCTTTCTGTAGCCTGTGCTTGCGGAGGCATACCTACTTGCTGAGGGTCTGCTGTATTTGGATTAAAGGACCAGAAACAACATATAAAGATTAAAAGATACTCAGGAGGGTAATGTGTACTTGAATTTTGCCAGCAGCTAAAGGTAAATCCCTTATAGTAAGGAAGGCTCTAAATAGTGCCTTTCAATGTTTGTTTTGCAGTAGGTGAGTTGTTCAAGAAAAAAGAAAATATAATACAGCTGCCAGACTTTAAAATAAATAAAGTAGATTTTATCTTGGTTTTTATTCTGCCCACCATTTCATTTTGTGAATTATGAAGTAATTCATAATAATCTAAAATTTTGGAACAGCTGTACAACAGCTCTAAGAGAACAGTGTTGCATCAGGTCTGCTTCTTGCTAGTGGTGTGTTTAGGGAATGCATGTGTGTGCAAATAACCCTTTTACATTCACTTACCAGAATGTGGTTGTATTTCTGAGAAAGAAAAGGGTTATTTTTTCTTTACTTTTTCCTGCCCCAAATGTGCAAAAATAGCTGTATGGAAAAGAATTGTTGTAAGAAGAGCTTTCCTTTTCTTCAGCATTTAACTTGCAGAAGTTCACAGAATACACATTTCCCTAAACTTTGAACATTGCATCACAGAGGAGACGCACACACAGGCAAGTCTTAAGTATGGGCAAAACAGACTCCAAGGAGAATGCTAACTTGCCACATTAATCCCAGTGGTATAAAGGGTAAGGCCAAACTTCTTGTGACTGCAAGCAAAAGTTAGCTGGGACCAGTGCTGCAATGTTGTGTATTCTTGTAATCATTTTGTAGTGAAAATGATAATATAGTTCTAGATCTGCCATTTTGGAAGACTACACTAGAGTGTGTGTTCTGAACAAGTGTCTAAGCAAAGGGGTTGAAGTAGGTTAATCCTCTTCAATCTTGGCTTGTCTTTCTGCACATCTGCAGAAAGTAACAGTAGCTGTTAATTTTAACTGCCACTGAACTGAGTTAGTATATCTATGAAGGCATACAGATTTTGTGTATGTGCATGCATATTAGCGTGTTTATAACATATGCATATATACTCAGATTTTACGTATGAAATAGTGTCTATGATCAGAATGAGATATAACTATACCTTTATCACCCAAGTCTGAGGTGTATGACATTTTCAGAAATCTCAATCTGAATGTCATCACACTCAATTAGGACACCTCATTTTGTGTTTCACCCACCTGGGTTTCTTTTTTCCATTCAGTCCTGTCAGCAAGTCAGAACTAATTGTGCTCTTGTGCCCTTGGCTAATCATGGCAGACTGGGGGTTTCACCCGGTCTTTGCTGAGTTTTGACTTGGAAAAATGAACTTCTTAACCATGTAAGAACACTTGGTTTCATAAATGTTTCATTGTTGAAAATATACCTTGAAAAGAATAAAATAAAATGTGACCCAAGTGACGTGTTGTTAACAAGAGTTTCTCTGCTCCAGAAATTAATTTTCAGGTCCACAAAGCTGGTCACATATAGCCTTTTCACATGTGATTAATGTATATTAATGATGCCAGTGTAAAGATCAAGGATCCCATGATACTACAGAATGAAGCATTGCGATGTAAGCATATCTTCTCTCAAGTACAGTGTCATTTCCATTAAACATAAGAACCACAGGTTTATTCCAAATGAAGAGGTTGTAGTCCTCATTTAAGTAGCATAACGTAAAAGGACTACGATCTTGGATTTCTCAGATCCATTGGTTCTATATTTATTCTTGTGATTTTCAATACCAAGACTGGGAGAGAGGTTGAGCCAAAGTCATGCAGATATCTTTCATGCGTGCTCTATGAATACTTGACATGTGGCTAAGATTTCATACAGAAACTGACAGAATTCTGAAGTAATTTTTTTCTGCATTCTGTGTTTTTATTTGGATGATTTGATGCTAGTTTGCATGCAGCTAACTGCAACAGTGTCTCTGTCACTAGAAGGTGAGGGAAGTTGGAATTGGGCTCCATAAGACATAGTGCAGGCTGGTTTTGGATCTAAGGGTCGGTAACACTTGTATTTAGGCATCAGTTGTATAGCTGAGGCAATGCAAAAACTCTGTAGTTTCTCTGGATTGTCATTTTCTGTCATGTAGTAACTAAATGGAGCAAGGTTTCTAGTGGAATTTTAACATCAGTGTCCTCAGTCTGTAATCTGGTGAAGTCTCTCTGAGATCTACTTGCACTGCTTTATGAATTTAATGCCCCTTTGTAGAGATCCCTATGTTATAAGCTATCCCTATTTTAGGAAAAGTTTTGGTTGAAGTCGTGCTTGTGTTTGGTGTAGCTTTCACCCGATCAATGATAGTTAAATACAAATAATACAGGTACACTCTTCCTGCAAGTGCCCAGAAATATTATTGCAAAACTGGCATCAATCCTTTTTAAACCATTCATCCTGATGATGGCACCTGAGAATTTGCTTATGCCCACAGAGTAACTTGGAACTGTTGACAGTAACTCCTTCTATAATGAGGTTTAAAGTAGCATGTTGAATGTGTGATATCAGAGGTTCAGGTGACATGACATGTAAGGTTCTCTTACTTTGCTTTCTTTATTGTCCATCTCCCTCACTGTTGTCTTCAGCCATACATGCTGCATTTCATTTGGTTAGAGGTTGTGGTTGGTTGGTTGGGACTTTTTTTCTTCCTCATGTATAGGCATACCAGTGTTAAATAGGGGACCATTTTTTAGCACTTGTAGTATTTGTTTTCTCATAATCCTCTTGCTGAGAGTTCATATGCTTTTTTACTTCCTTCATCATCTTTCTCAAATTCTCCTCTTAGGCAGGCAGGTATACTCTGGAAGAATATGGAATGAAATACTTCAGTCATTTACTTCATTCTGCACAGAATACTAGTGTAAAAGAGAATAAATTGGAAACATCTGTTTTCTTTTTCTCATACTAGAAGAACAAAGAGATGCTCGATTGAAATCAAAGATGTCAAATATAATAATAAAGGAAGGTATTTTATGTGTCTTTCACACATATAAACAGTCTGTGGATCTTACTGTCACAAGAAATCATTGAGACCAAGAACGTGACAGAATTTGAAATAGATTTGGGTAGGCATGTGGCTATCGTGAATGTTTCAAAATCAGTCTTGTTAATTATGGTGATTTTGGAACAATGTTAAGCCCATGCTCCTAGGCTTAAGCAAGTTTATCTGGAGATGTTATATCTGAAAAGCACACTTTTTTGTGTTCCTTTGAGTTGAACATTCCTATAGACTAAAATTCACTTGAATTCTGAGCATTTATTGGAATTATTTTTGTTCAATCCCAGTTTGTACGTATACAAGCATTTTTCTCCCTCCCTTTTCCACATACACATGTACACACCCATCTTATGTCTGCTAAGGACTGGATATCCTCCTCACATATATTCTCTGTCCCTTTCTGTGCCACTATTCCATGTATCTGTCCATATCAGCTCATCCCAGGAAGGACCATTATGGATCATGTCTGATGAGGTTGCATGGGAATACCTATGGAAATGACCTACAAAGTGAGCAATAGAATCCAAAGACTTATGAATGATTAATGCCTACACAGAGCAAGAGCCACAACGTTGATTAAACTTGAGTATGCTGTGATGAGTGAAATCACTGTATTTCTGCAAAGGAGGTGATAATGGTAGCAGGTTCTTTACCATGTCTTGGTTGTTTTAGTAAGTGGCACTTCAAGTTATGGCATTAATTCCACAGAGTGGAAAAATATCAGGAGTGAAGCAATAGAAATGTTAAAAGATTTGACAATTTAGTTGACATTTACGCCTGCAAATCTCGGCAGGGCTTTAAAGCACACAGTTCCTGTGTGTTGGGGCCAGAGGGGAGAAATAGCTTCTAAGTATGATAAAGTTCTTGCTTTAAAAACAAAACAGGAAAAAAAGAAAACAACACAAAAACACAAGAAAAAACAACCAAAAAAACCACCCCAACCCCCCCCCCCCCCCCCCCAAACACCACCAAACCTGCATGTGTGGAATCAGAAAGAAAATGAAAAAGTAGTTAAGCAGAAGCCTAATAGAGACAATAATTAGAAATCCTTGTGCATTAGCCAGAATATACCTGGTCTTCAGATTCTGTTACTGGGAGTTTAGGAAAGGGGACTTGAATAAATCACGTGGCTTCAAAGGAAAGAACCTTAAAATGTCTTCTGTAGAGAAATTCGGCTCTCTGCAGAGCTACGTGCTTTCCTTTGTAGGGTTGTGCTCTTCTGTAATTATCTAAGAATTACAGTCAGATTACTGACAGAATCAAAGCTTATTGCTTGTTTCTAAGATGCTCAGCAGCAGTATTGATTGATTACAAACTCTGGGAGTTTATTCTTCCAAAAAGAATACAGTGTTCTGGCTTTTTCACAGGATGCACAAGCAACAAGGATGCTTTCAGAAGTGTCTTTGCTGGCAGTAAGTGTGAGAATGAGGAATGCCATAATTACTGACTGGGCTAAGTGTAATGAAGCAAACCCCCAGTCAAAGTGCTTTGCAGCGATCTGGCTTTTGCAGTCACTGCTGGGTTTTTTTTCAGGTTCCCAGAAGAGATTTCTCTCCTGCCTTACATGTGAATTTGTTCTGCTAAATTTGATGGAAGTTTTGTCATTGTCTTCAGCTAGCCCAGACTGATATAGAAGAACTGGCTCCTAGACAGACAACTTGACAAATCTATTTGCTCACAGAACAGATCTTTAGCAACGTGTGGTCTGCTGTAAACTTCTTACTTTGACAGTAGGGGAGAAACTTGCTCTTTACTATCTTAGTGCTCATTATGGGCATACCTATGGTGGTAAGTCTTCCCATTTTGAAAAAGGAAGGGCAGTATGTTTTTCTGGCATTTGAATGAGAAAAAGGCTTAGTATGAATGCATATAAAATACTGTCTTTTCCATCAACTTTTGTGTAATGCTGTCCACTGTCTCAAAAAGAATATTGGAGAAGTATGTGAAGTTTGGAGAAATCAAAATTATTAAAAAAGAAACTAGAATTCTTATGTGAAGACAGGAGTTTCCTTCAGAGAATAGACTGAATATTTATTTTCCTTATTTTTATTCTCTAGAGAAAATAGATGGGAAGCTTATCTTCCTCTGTCCTCTAATACAAGAACAAAGGCAAATGGGATTAAAAGATAGAGAAATTGAATTTATTTCGTTTTTTACAGAATGAAATTAGACACAGGGATTCCATGCTCTATTACATTCCTGAAGCCAGGAATTTAGCAAGCTTCTAAAAGACTCAAACTTCTGTGGAGAGCAAAACCAAACAGAATTACTGCATCTTATTTCCCTTATTTCAGAAGGGAAACATATTTGCCTGTTTTGCAGGCTCAGTCAGTTACCTCTGAGGATGTTGCTAAAGTAGGGGAAAGCAGAAGACCTGGCATGAGCCTTCCGATGCATATCTCTGCCCCATTTGACACTGGAAACTAGTGAGACACAAGGTGTTGGAATATGTGGACTTCAAATCAGATCCAGCGTGGTAATTTTCTGTGTTTCTTTTGATAAGGTGGTAGAATTCTGTGACAAAGAACTCTACTAGAACTCTACTAGAGTCACTAGAACAAAGTTCTGTGACAAAGTTTGGATTTGACCTCTGATCAAAGTCTCTGTGGTAATACTACTTCTATTATACTAATAGGTGGGCTGAGCTTTATTTTAGCATTGTTTTATAGGAGAAAAATCTGTAGAAAAAAGTCTTTGTGAGTTATGTTATAGAAAGGTTTGTGCATTATGAAGCACACACATATGTCTATGTATAAATGTGTGACAAAAGCAGCTTTTAGAGTAATTTACAAAAGTATTTTCTCTAATGGTTTTGTCAAATTAGTATCTCAAAGAACTGTGTTTGAAAGCTGAAAACGAGTGCGTGCATACTGTGGTGTCTTACTCTAGTATTTAATGTTGACGTTGCCTGATCAAATTTCAAGTTGGTAGTAGTATTAACTCATGGCTTTTAAGTTATGTGTGTGACATATGGGTTTGCATACTTTTATACAGAGTGAATTAAGAAGTCATTTTAGTATTGGTTACTTTGCTACTCTGTTAATCATCCTACCATTGGGATGATTTTTGTGTGTGTGATCTGTTTTACTCTGCTATGACAGACATGCACAGCAGAAAAGAACTATTTTCAGTTAGTTTGCCTTAACTGGGAAAAACAAGAGTTGTTGGTTGTCTTCTCGTAACTTTTAATTGCATCGTCTTAAAACCCGGATATAAAGCAAAAAATTGTTAGGAGTCTATTTAAATGATGGGAGTGCCAGCTGCCTTTGGAATTTGTCCATTCTCACAGATTTATTAAGAAGGCTATTTGCATGTATTCTAAGGGCTTTATTTACTGGCCTTTCTGAGTTGACATCTGGACATACAAACTTGCATAGAAATATTTCTGCATTTTATTTTACCTTGAGAGTTCCGGTGGGATTGCCTAGGCTGCCTGAGGGATTTTCTAGCATAGTGTAAATAGTGTAAATATTTTTACATTGTAAGCATACTGTTGTTTGAACATCTTTATTTCACAAAAAGGAGTATTTGAAATGCCTTTTAGTGAGAAAATCAAAGTGAATGAAGCTGTAGTGACTGAAAGCAAATAATTTTTCTTTGTTCTTACGGTGCTTTTCCCTGCCTTCATACCCAAAATCCATGATTTGTAGCTAATGATAGATTTATTCCTCTTCTTATGTTGTTACGTATGTAAAATTACTTCAAGCGTGGGTATTAAGGCTGTCAGTTCTTCCAGGTGGTTTGTCATGCTACTGTATGCTATTATGCTGGTTTCCTATGTGTGCCTAATTAGAAGTAACATGTTGAGTTTTTCTTCAAAAAGATAATACTGTAAAATGAGGTGCAAGCTGTCCATCTATCTTTGTGTCGGTGTTACAGTTACCTAGGCATGCTTCTTTATTTCTGTTGCCCCCTGCATGGAAATGGCTACAGCATAACAGAAGTGATGACAGCTCTCAAAGCATACCCAGGAGCTCCCTCCTGATCTTGTCACCTTTTCCTTAAGGTGTTACTTGTAACAATGCTCAGGTTAAAAGGTTAGACAGTGTAAACAGCTGTCTTTAAAACACTTGCATGGGTCTGTGAGGAATGCTTTGCTCTGTGAGGTGTGCTTCATGTCTCTGGGAAATATAATAGACGATCTCATGCTAGCACTGCTACCAATTAAAATATTAACACCATCCAGTAAAGAAATGCGGTTTACTAAATGTCACTAAAAAAACATCTCTGAACTTCATGAGTTGCACAATGGGTTTATGAAGAAAATATGTCCTTTGATGGCTAGAAAAGCCTCCAGATCATGGGAACATTCCTGAAGTATTATTTAACATCAGTGTTTTCAGCTGATTTCAGTGTAAACTTAGCATGCTTATTTTCCTTTTCATGACAGTGAAAGGTTGAATCTTAGTTTGAACATGATCAGCTGAAGGAGCAACGTTCCCAAACTGTGTGGAAGCAAGGATGATGTTGATGATGCCTGGACTCACCATGCTCCCTGGCAGTTCCCTTTTAGATCCATGCTGTGGGCCTTTGTCAGCACACTTAACTGCCACTCATGGTGTTGTCTTTCCGATGATTGCATTGTTGCTAAGACCCCTCTCTTTTGTAGACATGAGGGAGGAGCAGACACCCATGTTGGCTTTTATGTGTGTGAATGTGGTGTGCTTTTTATAACATGTGTAAGTGATGTAATGCCCTATGCTGAAACTCTTATTGCCTGGCACTTCATTGCCTTTAATGTTTCCTTATGTTCAAGAGATAATTCCAGACAGAAATGTGATGAAGTGAAGGAAGCTTAAAAGTCAGTGATGTGGGGTTTTTTTTTTTGCTGTGTGGGGAAGTTACTCAATGTCAATTGCCAAATAGGGTTCTGGAGAAAAAAAGACAATCTGTGAAGGAAGGACAACAAAACTGCAGGAAGCTACCACAAATGCCTGTTCAGGCTGTCTTTACACGTGTGAATACACTATCAAAGAATCCGAAGCTTATTTTTGGGTTTAAATCCCTTGAAAGATTTGTTTTGTTTTTCAAGCTTTTGCCCTCATGTCAGCTTCAGAATAATATTTACATATGTATCTGCTACAAGAAATGCTGATTAGTTATTGTGACTGGCTTGTGTTTGCAACTGTTATTAATGAGAACAACTTGCAGTGGTATATAAACAGTTTTTAGTGGCTGCTATGTAGCTGGCTGGCAGCTGTGTTGTATTAGAGTGTAGATAATCTTGTTTTACTTAAAAAATAGTAAGCTCTTATCTTGGATCTCAGATAAAATTTCTAGTCTGTGCATGTCAGTTTCAAAACTCAAAGGTGGGGTTTTCAAATTCCTGCTAGGCAGCTTTGATAGTAGTTCAAAACTGTGGAAATGGGGAAGGAGATGCTCTGGATAGTGCAGCATAACTGAGAATAATTAGTTTTTATTTTGAGATGAGTATCCATATTCTGGTTTGGTATTGGGTGTTTTGTGTAACTTTGCTGTTACCACCTACAATGAAGTAGGTGATTCCAAATGCAGTGATCTTGGTTTATTTACTGAATGGCAAAGAAAGGAAATTGATGTAAAGAGTTTCATGTAGTCAAAGAAGAAAGGAAAGACATCCAGATCAGATTTTTTTTTTTCTCTAGGTTTCATGCGTTGTTAAGATACATCCTTCAAAACATACTATAGTTTGATTTGCAACATATTACTGGTATCAGCCTTGGTATGCTGATAGGAAGCAGTTAATGATGTGAAGCCAGGATAAAGGGATGACCTGGTTCTCTAGTTAACTGATGTTGACTCTAATGGGAAAGAGACTCTACTGGTTGTTTGGCTGATGGATTTGTTTTAATTTGTAGCATGTGTTTAGGGGAAGTTGGTAGTAGGTGGGTGGTGGGACAGGTGGATCAGTTTTGGAATATGTGATATATGAGCAGGTTTTTTTTCCTTAGGTTATGTTCTCTTGAAAGGTTGAAGTTGCGTATAAACCATCAGTCTTAAAACACTGCATCATCTGTTCTGATGAGACTTTAAACAGAATTCCTGTAGCTCAGTACAAGAGAAATGGTAGTGTGTCTCTAGTCTGGCAATGCATTATCTGCTGTCTTTAAAATAGGCCTTTTCTTCCCCATGGAAGCAAGAAAGCTAGCTCAAAGACACAGTTGGGTGAAGCCACAAGAACCACGTCTTTATTAGTTTGAGGAGTTTGTCTTGTATGCTTTCAATTTTCGGTATAGCAGGGGTGTCTTGCCAAATGTTGCACATAATCTAACATTCTGGGGCCAGTTTTTCCAAGGTGGTTTGTAGCTGCTGTTGCCCTTTTGATGTAAGTAATTCAGCATATGCAGTTCTTGGTCTACAGAATACGAGTTATAATTAAATCAATAGGGCAAACTGATGATAAAGTCCAAGATAACCAGTCCATTCTGTTACCTCAGTGCTGGATAGGTAGACTTAGCAAATTGGTGGGATCTTCCCCCCCCCCCGCCCAAACAGGGCAAGTGACTTTTGCAGAGACAGAAGCCTCCAGATTATGTAGGTCCAAATTTAGCAGTTTTACAATTGATGTACTACAGGGTGCCTAAATATTTATGAAGTGCTGGGCTTTTTTTACCCATTTATTGAGACCATCTTTCATATTCCTACACTGACAGGGACAGAATAGGCGATGGGCATGGAGGACAAACACAGATATAGGTCCCAGCTTGGTTCTGGAATGGCAGATTAATTGGGGTGGCTTTCTATAATCCTTAGTGGATAAAGTATGGTATTTAGGGGAGAGCCCCATATCATTTAATGTAGCATAGTTAGGGCTGCTTCTGGGGGAAGTGGGTTTCATTGAACTGTTTTGTTGTCAGAGGGGGCAGTTTCTTTTCTGCATCTGAAGAACCTACTATGTTCCAATAACTGCCAGGAGGAAGCAGAGCTTTTGTTTTCTTTTGAGGGGTATGCCAGATCTGAGGTAATGAGCTTTCATGTTTGTTAATAGTATTGATTTTCTTTTATTGAATTTTAGGAAAAGACTCAATGTGATGCTGGGCAACCACTTGAAGAGTATGTTTGCTTTATGAAAGCATTAGTTACAGAAAGGAATAGGTTTACTAGTTATATTTCTATACCAACTTCCACAAACCTGGAATGTGGAGAGGCCCTAAGCAAATGGTGTACTTGCAAAAACAGTGCATTTGTGAAATTGCCTGGTTTTGTTTACCAATTGTAAATTACACATCTGTGCCATAAATACTAAATTTGGAAATGAGGTCTGATGATATGAAGGAATTTCTGTCCCCGTGTTGGCAGCTAATAGTCCAGTTGACAAATAGCAGGAAGGAAGCATGTAAAAATAACACAAGGTTAAGTTGGCAGAGCTTCTACCATCACATCATCTTGTCATTTTAAGTAAGTCATTGCTAATTGTTAGGCAAGTCAGATTCTCTTCTACTCTTTCCTAATTTGTTTTATTCTTTCTTGTGCAGGGTGTTGTTTAATGGGAGATGCGAGGTCAAATATAAGCCAGTGCATTTTAATTTATTTAATTTTTGATCATGGTGTCAAGCTGTAACTATGAGGAGAAGAGGAAAATGGATTTGCACACAATGCAAATCATTTAATTGACTACTTAGTTTGGCATTTTCTGTATTTGCATATTGTACATACTGAAGTCATAGACTTGCAGAAACAGTCTCTCTGCAGTCATGTTAAACACTGAAAATGTTCCTACACGTAGTGGGAAAAACTTCCAGTGCTTTGGGGTGGAGAAGGCTAGGAAGAAGCTTCTGCAAAGGAAAACAGAAGCCTTTGAGAGCTGAGCAGGCTGTATTTCTTTTCAGTTTTGGAACCAATTCTAAATGGATTATTTTCTCTTGAACCTTTTTATGAGGACTTGTTCCTAAATTGATTATTATTTTAACCTAAATAGAACTGCAGCACGCTCTTGAGAATATCATAAGTCTCCTTCTGACCTCCCTGTTAACTGAGATTTCATTTTAAATCTTTGAAGCCTGGTTTAAAAATCAAACTGTACAGAGAAGTTATTCAAGAGGGCTGGCCTTTTCACCAAGTACTTTAGGAGTAACTTCACAGTAATATTTTGCAGAGACTGAGATATTTCAGGTGGTGGTCCTGAATTTGCAAGTACTCCTGGGCATTTCTCTTCCCATTGTAATTGTAAAGAGTGAGATCTTGGCAATGATAAGGCTCGTGGTTGTTGTGATGTTATTGCCAAGTACTTTTTATGTGAACTGGAAAACCTGGTGAGTTGGGTTGTTTTTTTCTTTTCCACAAAGAAATACCCCTGAAACAGATTTCCTTGAAGTCTCATATATCCCTGCATAACACCTTATCAGCTCCATTATCACAGTTATTTAGTGATTTAGTTCCTTGTAAGCATGTTATTCGCTGCACCATTTATCCACCAGTTTAAGCTTTGTGCAATTTTTCAAACCTCCCCTCCCCAGTTTTACATTAGTCTGATACTTGGGGGAAAAGCTTTCCCAGATGCTAGAACAGAAATTTTGTGCGTGCACTTCTCTGTTAGAAACGTGGTGGGATTTGTAAGGTACTTACCCTTGTGCAATAATATTGTGACTGCTGTTATTTAAGGCAGAAAATGTAGCGCCTTCAAGAAAATAGTAACATTTATTGCTTTGTGCCTGAAAACCGTGCCACTGAACATGCGTTAGAAGGAGAATTAAGTTCTGTTTTCTCAACTTTATAGCTTGGATTTCTCTCGCAATAGAATGTTCCATCTCTGCTCACTTACGTCTCCTCTCTCTCATTTGATCCTTCTTATGTTTTGATTAAAGCCAGGTGCAACCTTTTCTCTTGCTGTCTTTTCCATGTGTGTGTCATTGAAATTGTAGGCATTTCACTTACGGTCAATCCATCAGTTTTAGCTAATGTTAACACAGAGGAGCAGCTTGGCTGTGTATAATGACACAGGGTAAAAAATATCACTCGGATTCACATAGTCATGTGGTAATTCAGTGTATTACCTTTAATTTTGCATGGTTGCCCAGGAGTTTTGTTGTGTTGTGATTTTGTTTCTTTCTTTTACTTTCATTTTCAAGCTTTGACTGAAAATGGGAGGCAAAAAAATGATATCCCACTTTTAAATTATTTTTCTGAAAAATGGCAATTAAATGGATCACCCAGGGTATCCTGTTAACTACTTCTGTCTTGTCTGGTTGAATGTCTTCCTAACAACTGTGTAACATTTTAATGCTTATTTTACAATTGAAAAACCTGTGTAAGTGCTGTACACAAGTCTTTGGATTGCATTGTAGCATGCTAAGCATAGTGAGGTCCTGTCTGAATGGAGTGTCTCAGTGCTATAGTAATAACAATAATAACATATTTTGGTAGCTAAAGCATATGCGGAAGGTGACAATTTGTTTCTAAAATTAGAGCTATGCATTAATATGAAGGTTTTGAAGTGACATTGCAGTCAAAGGATTAGCTTCTTGTTTGTTTGGTTGGTTTTAACTCTGTTCTTTGACATTCTCATTTTGAACAGTTTGCTTAAAGATCTGAAGAGCAAAATTTCTTTGACAAAGGGATTTTGTAAGCATGTGGGTTTTCAGTGGCTAAGCTAGATGAGCTGTTCTGACCCTACACCTGCCTCCCCCACAGTGAGCCAGGATTTCTGGGGTTGTTTTGCAGTCTGTGTGCCAGATTCAGCCTAAAAATGCAGGTGAGCAAGCTCCGCATGGACCCACTTATGGACTACCAGAAAAGAAAGCATATTTGCCTTGAGGTCAGGAGTGGCATGGATTAGGAGGGAAAATCAGTGTGCACCAGAACAATATGCTGCCTCCCTGCCAGTCAAAAATTCTGAAGTATTTTGGGCTTGCATGGTTAAAAATAAAAGAAGGAAAAAAAGAGACCTTCTAACATTCAACTCAGTATTTCCTAAAGCTGCCTAGTGGGGTGATGTGTGCATCACCAAGGTGCCATTCCATGTTCGGTCTTTCACTGTTCTTTGCTACAAAATAAAACAACAAAAACTTGGTGTTGCTGTCAGCTTTCAATGGCACAGCTTTACATTGGAGATCATTAGATTATCTGCCACCTTGGAATTCCCATGTGCTGTTAGTATGTTGTTTGCTTTCTGGTTTGAGCTGTGTCCCTTGGAAAAGGTCATGTCTGCAGTGTTTTTGGAAATTATGTTTATTTTCCACAAGTGTGCAACTTCAAAATAGCTTAGCTACTTGCATCAGACTTTTCCTGTTCAGGGCAAAATAGCCTCGAAAATAGCTTCTAGGGGGATATGGAGTAGTTGGAGTATGAGTTTGTGGTTTCGTTACTTGCGGTTTGAACTGAAACATATTTTAGTTTTTCATTAGCTGTTATTTACTTCAGCATACCATGCAGTTTCCCTTCTTCCCATCACCCTGACAGATAGACATCTCTGGCATTTTTAAACTACTCTGCAAAATTAGCTGTTAAAAGGTATTACGTGCTGCTTTGGGTATGTCACAATATTAACCTGTAGCATCGACTGATTCTGATTTATTTATCACTACAGTGATCTGCTGTTGTGTGTTTTCTGTATCTCGGAGAAGAGGAACTAAAGTATTCACCAGGCTGTATTGTCACTAGAAGAAAAGCTTATGTTATATTATCATTTGGTCAACTCCTAGAAAGGACTAGGTAGTTTCCAAACGTCCTAGCAAGTTGACAGACAGCAGACTCTTTCTGAGTCGTTCTCCTGGAAAGTACCAGCAGTGTGTTCCAAGGGATTTTTGTACATTAAATATATGTGGTCAATGCCAAAAAGTCCTGCCCTCCCTCTGTGGCATATGCATAATTTGAGTGATTTGCCCAGCGATGCCTAGGCAGAGGGAGGGAGCTGAGTTTGTGTGTGCAAAGCATCAGGGTGGTATCATGTAATTCAGGCCCGTGGTGTAGGCTGTTTCTTGCTGGCTTAATACAGGAAAACCACAGGCTGGCTGTTCTTGCAGACTGTTTGTCATTTGGCCTTTTCAATACATGAAAAAGTGTGTCTCTGTGTGTCTTTTCCTGAACACTTAATCTCTGAGACAGAGTCCTATGTTTACAGTTGCTCAATACTGCATGGCATCTGAGCATGCAGCAGATTTACATGGGCATCATTCTGCTCCCCAGCCTTTGCTGCAGGCATTTCTAATTCACCTGTTTGGTTTTTAAGTTGAAAAGAACATAGCGCCTGTCAGCAAAGGGAGGCAGAGGAAGATAAGGTTTTCCAAAGTGACAAAAGGCTGGTTAGGACTTGGCCCAGGCAGAACTTTGAGCTTCATCTGACCTGTGCCAAGGCTTTCTCCCCATCTCGCATTTACCAGGAGGATTCAGACTTCTGCTTGTGCACTTGGAAAGTTAAATAGTCCTTGAACAGAAACTACCTGTGCACTGGGTAGTTTCCTAAGGGCGTTATCCTCATAACATCTGTCCAGAGGAGAAACCCAGCAGCAACTTGGGAATGATCAGGAATAGTTGTTACGGGGGGGTACAGCGCATCTTCGCTGAGCATATCACCATTTTTCCAGGGAAGAGAGTTCTCAGTTGCACTGCTGTGTAACACATGCTGCCTAGTATGATAATGATGGGTTGGGATTTTTCCAGGTTTTTGGATGTCATCTTTTGCTCTGCATTACTGGTTTTTGTCTCATTACTTTCTGTGGAAGTGAAGAGGTTGTGGGCTGTTGAGCTCAGTACAGAAAGCTGCTGCTCTCATACTCTTGTCTTGCAGTGGAAACAATTTCTATTTATTTGGTTGAAATCATCTTCCCAGTGGTCATATATTGGACAGCTTCAAAATGCTGCATTAGATCTAGGCACTTAATTTGAGCAGTGGTGACATACAAGCAAAGCAGCAGCTGTGCCTGTGAACCCTGTATCTACGCATCACTGAATTTCTTTTTGAAGCAGAAATTGCAGGGATTTTTAAACAAAGAATGTAATCTTTAACCTTTGACAGTTTTTGTATCTCCACCAAAAGTTAATGCCCCTGTGGTCCAGAATTGTCACTTTTCTATTAAGCACTAGGTCTTCTTGAGCTGCTTGATATTACCTAATCCTAAATTAAATCCAAGCAATATTGCACTCTGAAGCTGACTTGCATCTTCCTCTTTGCCTTCCCTTTACATATTAACATTGATTTCTTATAAAAATTGAGCATCTATAGCTGTTTCACTCTGTTAATTCAAGTATGTAAAGCTTAAAAGGTAAGCTTAGTACATCACTGTTAAAGCCTACTGATGTCTTACAAAGATGCTGCACACTCTCAATACGGAGGTCTAGCAGTATATTACTTTCGTGCAGTGATAGCTCTAATTGGAAACCTGAAAGGGTACAAGAGATTTCAAAGACTATCACAAATAATAATAGATTATTTTTTAACTGTGAGATATTTTTATTGTCAGTCCTTTGGGTTGAAGCTGGAAATAAAATGCAAAATGTTGCAATATCTCTCGTTGGTTCAGGGGGCTGTACTCGATGCTAATAGCGCATCACATTTCTTGAGTGCTGAAGTGCTCCCGGTTGGCAGTTCTCATGATATAAATTCCAACAGTAAATGGTGCTAACAAAGCTCAAGTACCTGTTCTATTCAGTAGCTCCACCTTTAGGGGAGGGAGGGGAGGATGATCATGGTGGAAGTTGCAGTAATGGCACTGTGTCAGTAGGTTGCTGATACCTGCATAAAGAAGGTAATTCCTTGGAGTGGTGGCTAAGGGTGCCCCAGAGAGTCCTTTTCCGTAAGTTGCATAGTTAAGCTGATGTCTTTGAAGAGGTAGAGCATCCTGTCAAAATACAGCTCTCTTCCAGTCTAATGCACAAGTGGTAGCTGGAGAGTACCGAGTGCCCAAATATATAGACCTGCATAGGACACTGACAAGTCATTAAGGTGGAGTGGGATGCTGGGAGTGTTCAGGGGGACTGGCTTTTACTTTAGTTTAGTACCACTGTGGGGGGTTTTGTGTTCTGAGGAGAGAAATCTTTCCCTGGTGGCTAGTGTGTCACTTTGCAGAGAATCTGTCTCCTTTTAGTGCTTTCTTACATGCTTTCCTTGCCCGGAAGGGTGCTTTTAGTCATAGTCTCGCTGTTGTTGAACTATTTAGCACCAACATATTGAGAACTTCTATTTTTAGTTTAATCTGAAAATAAATTCTTAGGTTTGATAACAGAATTAGCTCCTTTTCTCTCCCCTGATTTTCCCCTGCTCCAAGAACATGCTTGCCAGCACTGCAAAGAGCGGGGGGGGGGGGGGGGGGGGAAGCATTACTCTGATCACTGTTGCTACATTGCGAATGTATGGTTTTTTAATTGTATTTCTGTTTGTAACACTGTTACTAACACCTAGCAATTACTCCAGTTCCCTTCACAGTAATCAAACGAATATTGTTGTGCATATATTGAATGTATTGGATTGCCTTCCTTCTCAAGTAATACTGCTCCGTGACTGTTGTCATATGAAAAGAGCCTTTTCTTTTTAATCCTTCTGTCTTACATTAACCTTGTCAGAAGAATGGGAAAAGAAGAGTAAGGCTGGTTTTCATTGTATTAGGGATGTTAAAATCCAGCCTCTTACAGAGCAAGGAGAGATTTCTGAAGTCATAGCACATCGATGATGGAAAAAGCTGTGTCAGCACCTCCCTCTATGCAAAGGGAGTTCTTTTCAGCTCTGGCATCTTAGAGATAAAATACTACCATAGCAGCAGAGAAAGGAAGAGGTAGCAATGGAGTCCTAAACCATTAAAGGCTGTGTTGGTTGAGCTGTACTTAGAAATGCTCCGTGACATATGGCACGCTACAAAGTGTAAGTGTCTGAGGATCTCAGTAAAACTAATTTCCAACAAGCAGGCATTTGTTTTCTGCAACACCTTTAATTTGTACTGCTTTTGGTGAGCTGCTGGCAGGTTAGGGAGAGCCTAGAGTTACACAAAGCTGATTTGAGAAAGCTCTGTTTTAATTCGACATTGTGATCTTAATTCCCCTTACAAAAACAGTTCCACAATACAAACAGTAACAGTGGGATGAGTTCGTGTGACCTCATTTTAGAAATCCGTGTAGCAAAATGATGAAAGTGTAGAGAATTTTGACATCTAAGAGTATCATCCTGTATTTGGCTTCCTTCAATTATACTGTGAGTCTTGCTTTAGCCATTTTATAGAACACACAATATTAAAAATTATCAACGTAAGTCCTTAATTTATTTAGGATGGTCTCTGGGATACAGTTTTATGAAGGCTGAGCTGGAAGAGTCATTTTTGAAATACAGTAGGGAATTGTTCTTTAAAACTTTCCTGTTGAGATTGTGTAGCATGTTTAAGAGTAGTTCTGGGCAATGCTGCTCTTATAAATGTCGGTAGAGAGAGGCTGAAAACCATACCCCACATCTAGTTTCTCAGCTTTGCTAAGCAGTCTGAAGCACTAATAAGCCTAGGTAAGATTTCAGAGATTTTTGGAAGCATTTAATCTACTTCTAATCCCTGTCTTTACTTCAGGGGGTGTATGAAATTAAACATTGGAAACTTTCTTCTGTATCATACTTTAAGAATGTAAGAGGTCATATGTATTTGAACTGTGGTACCATCCCTAAACCATTTGGTTTTTTTTCTCTTAGTGCTGGCCCCAAAGGTGATAACATCTACGAATGGAGATCAACCATTCTAGGACCTCCAGGTTCAGTCTATGAGGGAGGTGTTTTCTTCCTTGACATCACATTTACACCAGAATATCCTTTCAAGCCTCCAAAGGTAAGAGACCTGTAGCTGACCTTCTCAGCCATGAACACTCAGCAGACCACTGACTAGCAAATGGTGTTAATGGAATGCAGCCGGTTTGAAAGCCACTCTAAGAACAAGCTTAAGCTTACTTGAGACATTACATTGTTTTCTGTTAGCTAATGTTAACAACTTATACATCCTCTTGCTCACTGTTTTAGAGCTTGCTTTCTTTTTCCCTGCTTCTGTTTATAAGAGGCCCTACACAATTAGTGCAAGCATCAGTACAGGACTGAGAAACTGGAAAGAAAATAAACTTGGCGAGAGGAGAAAGGATATCAATACTTGTTTCTCAGACCACTCAGTTACCATAAGCATAACAGTTATATATGTTTTGGCCACTAAAGTAGTATTTAATTTTTCAGTTTTGTTGAGTACTTGTGCTGTTCACCTACTTGTACAGTACAGACTTTTTCTGTAGGTGTGTTATATTTGTGAAACTCTTACATTCCAGTGTTATGTTCCAGTGCTGCAAGGCAAATACCAGTGCAAGTGAATGTTATCCTGTGGTTCACGTACTTGGCCAGAGGAAGAGTGTTGGGTTACAAGAAGAGGTGGTTGTGTATACATTTCATGTTTGCCTTGTATCGAAAGCATTTATAAGCATGTTTAACTTTCTACTTAAAAGTTGTTGCATTGATGAGGTAAACACCAGTGACCACCCCTGCTTCAGACTGGTTTAGTCTGCTGTAGAACGGCTTGCCATAGTTGAGGCCATCTTAGCAGACAGTGCTAATTGGTCATACCGGAAAAATTAGTACAAGCTAAATTCCTAAATTAAGGAAACTGACTGTTCTTGCTAGCATAACTTCAGGGTTTCTGGTAGTATCAAGAGGACCTTAAATTCTACCCGTAAGCTAGGGCTTACGCTCCAAGCAGCATGATCTACCCTGGGACATCTCTAGTGATTTCCTGCTGATGCCTGTCCGTTCCTCTTCAAAAGTTTTCTGGCAGCATAGATGGTTCTCCTGTGCCTTGTGTTAGAGTTTAACTCACTTCAGAATAGTTTTTCATTATTTTGTTTGAATTAGCTTGCATGGATAATTTACTGTCCAACCAACGCTATGCAATACCTTATGTCATGAGCCCAGTAAGCATTTAAAGAGGGAGCTTTTACCTTGCCATGTGTGCTTTGCTACACCTTTGCTTTCCATGCTACAGGTTAGAAGCATTTATTATTTTGGCCTTATTGAGCCCGGTGCCTTACAAGACAATGTTATAACTACCAGTGGTTTTGAGACAGTCCTATATGCCAAGTTCTCTGATGCAGAACCAGAGATACAGATTTGTCATTGCAGCTCAGCCCTGCTTTCTGCTCTGCACTTCTGACAAGAATCTCTTTGCCTTTATCTTTGAATCTAAGCCCTCACCCAGATGAAAAGAAGGGTGGGATTAAAAAGGAATCAGTCATCACTTAGTGAGGCCTTAAAAGACTAGTTTAGTGGAGGTTCTAGTGGAGGTTCACTAATAGAATGGCACTTTAAGTGCCATTACTACATGACTTTTAAGTGAAGAACCTATTTATTTTTGAGACTCTTACAGCAGCTCCTGTGCTAATGCCTGCGTAAGTGTTAATCAATGATAATGTGGAAAATATAATTAACATATTGCTTCTGCTTTATTGCCACTAATTTGTTGATTTCACATTGACCAACTGCTTGCAGTGACTGATAAATATTGCTTGTGGGAAGTGGTAGGACTAATGTAATTACCATAGCCTTCCTAGAGCTGTCTTTTGTGGCAAGAAGGAAAGAAATAGCTGCTTGAAACAAAGCCAGTGTATTGTTTTGATGATAAACACTGGTAGAGCAGGTACCTCCTTGAAGCTCATTTCAAAAGCCTTCACCTCTGAAAAGATGAAGCTCTCCAGAGACTAGTTTCCTAGGCAATCTTCCTTGCAAAGCTTTGCAAGACCAGTGGAAGAAAGCCTGTGCTGCCTCTTTGAGTCCTCGGTAATTCTCACAAGGACAAATGCCATGTGGTCGATGAGCATCCTAGAGATGTGTGATGAAGGATATACAGGTGCAGCCTTTGAGGGCTGGGTCTGCCTTCAGCTGAGGGTTTGATTTTGGTAAGTTGGAGCAAACTTTTGAGGGGAGGAGGTTGCAGTAGGAGAGCCAGAGGACTGTGCTAGAAGTGATATTAACAGATTCCTGAAAGGATATAAAGAGGAGCTGCACTGCTGTACTTGAGGCTGGAGGATTTAAAGGTCTTAAAATTAGACTTGGAAATGCTCTGCACAGTACAAGAACTTCAGTGGGAGAAATCTGATACAGGACAGATAGTCTCCTGTCCTAAATATGTATAATGGAGTTATTTTGCATTTATTGAGCCTTCCATCCATCTTTGAAGATGTTAGTGTTTATCTGTTCTCTGCTTTTATGTTTTCTCATTTTGTGTGGTATTCTGGTTTTGCCTTTGTTTCAGATAGCAATTGAATCAGGCACATGCTGGGTGGGCATGGACTCAGGAGAATCCAATAAACAAGTATAATTGGAATTTCAGAGTTAGTCCTCAAGATGATTACTATTCTTTTGTACTATTATAATGGACCTTTTCCCAAGAGTTACATTGTACTTGGGTTAGACTTCATTTATTGAGGTGAAAACAGTAGCTTGTGTTGACCTGGTGTGTGCTTTGATCATTTGTATTAATAACCTCTAACCACTTCGTTCCCCCCACTCCCATTCTGCTGCTTGTGTAAATTAACCTCTGCTATCACTTCAGGGTAAGATTAAGATTAGCATCTTTTGTGCCTTTTCAAAAGCTGTGCTTAACTCTATGTAGTTACTGCATTAAATGTAAGCTCAGGTGTGACATTTCCAAAGGGCTGTTAGTTACAGTCTGTTTTTCTGCTATTCCACTTGCTGTTCTCTTTATCCCAAATACATTGTACTACTTTCTAAGGAGCTCAGTTTCTCTTGGGTTTGGTCTGAATCTTCTAGGCTTATGTGATACTTCCCCTTGGCTTTTGTACCATCAGCAAAAACTGTAAATGGCAAACAGCTGGACTACATGCATCTAACACCATCCCAGTTGTGACTGGCTGCTTAAGTGAAAACAAATGTAGATGTCATCCTACAGTGCTTTGGTTAGGTAGTGCTCCTCTAACTGGAGAAAACTGGTTTTGGTGCTGTGGATGTAACTCTTATGTCTTAAGGTCTGTTAAGGAACCGGGCTGTTCAGCAAATATTCAGGAGTCTTCTTTCTTTCCCTCTTTCACCTCTTTCACAAATAATAATTAAAAATTAAGCCTTATTCTTAAAGGAAAGCAGCATTCATGCTTTGTTATCAGCTATTAGCCAACTGGACTGGGAGACTGCCAACAGAGTATTTATTTAGCTTTTGTGCTCAGAATTAGGATTAACAACTTTCTGTCTTCACAAATTAGAACTCTTGACCTCTCTTAATTTGGTCCTTATTGTATCAAATTGGAAATGCTCCATGCTTCCCCCTCTTGAAGTGTTTAATCTGTTAGAATTACTACCTCACCTACCTTTAGAAGCCTTCTTGGAAAGAGACCAAAGCTGCAGGTCAAATACAGAAATACTGAGCAAGCAGTGGGGCTGGGCTTGAAGGCTGCTTGAAGGCTGGGGCACAAACACTGCAGCAACTGCGAATGCCACTAACTTCAGTTTTGCCCTAAACAGTTTGGGTTGGAGCAGGTACCGCAGGGTTGGATCCGCCCGCTGCTCAAGCTGATGTATGTGGAATTCCACATACTGTAGGAGTCATAGCTGCTTTTCCTGTGAGGGTTAGATGATCTGTAAACCAAAGGTCACTTTGGCTTCTTGCCTGCTTTACCTCTAAGTTTCCCTAGGTAGAAGACAGCAGGAATTCTTGGTTTCAGAGTTGCAGCTTGTTGCAGAAGGAAGGGGACACATCTCCACTCTTGCAGTCATTTTGCTATTCCCACCCATAATGTGCAGGAATGTAGGGATCTGAGGGGTTTTTGTTCATTTGCTTCCTGTTTTAATCTTAAAATCCAAGCATTTTACAAAGAACAAAGCAGAAAGTGTCCCCAAGCGTGCAGCGTGGGTGTCTCCTGTGTGACAAGCTTCTGCGAGTCTGAAAATAGCCTGTGTGCTCTGTGCATTGGGAGCGTTCTTGGAAACACGGCACGGATGCAGTGCACAGGGGCAGGGACACACCAGGCACTAGTGTTTTGTAGCTGTGTCACCTCTCTGTGCCTGTGAGCAGAAGGTCACGGGCAACCTTTTTGCATCAGGGTGCTAAAAACGAGGGTTGGCTGAGGAATTTCATGTGGGGGCTGGTCTCTTCTTGAGAGAGAGCACTAGTGTGTTCTTTCCTTACCAGTGTGCTTCACAAATACCCCTTTGGCCTACAAACAGACGATAAAACCTGAGGGTGTGGGTAGCTGACAAATTCTGAGGATTTAGGGCATGAACCCGCCAGCCTTTATTCACACAGATGATCCTAATCCATGCAAGCTCCACCAGATTCACCCGGTGAGTCAGTAAGGCTTTCTTGAAGGTCCCATTTTCTCCCAGAAACAGCTCGTGGTGCTTTTGTTTCCCTTTCGGATAAGTCCTGTGCCAAGCTGCCTGGCTCACTCACATCTCCCAGATATGAAAATAATAGCATCCAAGCAACTCCCCCGATTGCTGAGCTCTTAGAAGAGATGGGAGCTGTGATTCCGAGTGTCCCGGCCTGTCTGGGGGACTGTATGTGTCCTTGGGAGCCCAGTGGGAGAAAAATGTTGGTGTTAAAGCCCCAGGCCCCTTGGCTGCTGTGAGCAGAGAGACAAAAATTAAAATTAAATATTGATTAAAATAAATAGTAAATAATAATAATATATATAATATTTATATTATATATAATATATAATAATAGTAAATAAATATTAAATTATTAAAATAATAGTAAAAACCCGAAATGAATAAAACTCGCACAAGCTGGGTTTCACAGTGATCACAAGCACCCACAGCTGGGAAGTTGGTGGTTGTTTAGCAGGGAGATGGTTTAGCAGGTCAGTCATGAGCCTGTGCCGAGGCTGCACCTCAGGGCCCATGTTCTATGTCTTGGTTCCCCTTCCTTCGGATGGGAAACCTGGGCCATCCATCACCTGTCCCAGTGTGCCTAGCACCGCTCAGGTGTACCCCGAGGGGCTGGAGGCGGTGCTGCCAGCCACACGCTCCTGCGACTTGTGGTTATTTATTTACTTTAAAGCATAAAATCAACGAGGTTGGAAAAGACCAACCTTTAACCCAGCACGGCCACGTCCACCACTAAACCGTGTCACTGAGGGCTTCATCTCCGTGGTTCGTCAGCCCCTCCAGGGATGGTGCCTCCCCCGCTGCCCTGGGCAGCCTGTTCCCGTGCCTGCAGTCAGGCTCTCCGCGGTTAGCCTCTGGTTTCCACGGTGCACTCGGGCTGTACGTTCTGTTTAGCGCTGGAGCGGAAATGCCTCTGCAGCGCCGGGCGGCTGCGGCCGGCCGAGCCCGGGGTATCGCGGAGTGGGGCGGCCCGGCCCGGCGGGGGGCGGTGTGCTCCCGCCAGCCGCCGCCAGATGGCGGCAGCGGCCCGTCCCGGCCGTGCCCCAGGGCCGCCCTGCAGCCTGCCCGCGGTCCCTGGCCCTGGAGCTCGGTAGCCTGCGTGGCCTCAGCCCCTTGGGTGCTAGCCTCTCAGTTGAGCTCGTTGTGCGGTGACCGGGCACACCACCTAATGCCTGTTTCTTGCAGGTAACGTTTCGGACAAGAATCTACCACTGTAACATTAACAGCCAAGGCGTCATCTGCCTGGATATTTTAAAAGACAACTGGAGTCCAGCATTAACCATTTCTAAAGTCCTCCTCTCCATCTGCTCCCTCCTCACAGACTGCAACCCGGGTAAGTCCCCTGCACAGCCATGCAGGACTCCTGCTGCCTTGCACCCCGCCTGGCACCCGGATAACATGGCCTTTATTCATTTCACCCTGTGGATCTGGCCTCCAGTGCAGCACCTCTCCTGCTGCTGGGCAGCCAGAGAGGGCTGGAGGTGGAGGAGGTGATACACCCTACCCGCCTGCTGGTTTTGGGTGAGGGCTGGGCACTCTTCATTGATCTGCGGGACTGTAGTAATTCAGTGATGGAGCTAGAGGAGCTACAAACTCAGCTCTGAAAACAAGGGGATTAGTCTTTTACTTTCCATTATCCATTTGAAACCAGTGGTCAACTATGCCACAGGTAGTCCTTGCTGCTTCTCTAACCCACCCCTTATCCACACCAGTGAAGGGGAATATGCCTTGGTTTCCCAAGTCAACAGAGCCTTGGGCAACATGTTCTAGTGTGAGGTGTCCCTGCCTATGGCAGGGGGTTTGGAACTAGATGATCTTAAGGTCCTTTCCAACCCAAACCATTCTATGTTCATATGTGTCTTCTAAAGATGAGAGAAACACCAGATTTCACCCTATATTGCGTATAATGAAAACAAACTTGCAGGAAAAATAACACCTCTTCTTGAGAGCTGATCTTTTCTAGAAGGCAGATTTATACTGATGGAAGCACACTCACCAATGAGTATGTTCCAGGCACTTTTAGAAGGGGTAAAATAAACCTGAAACACATGAAACAGTGAAAGCCCTCAGTAACGCAGAATATGGTTACTGGATTGCTGTCTTTTAAACTCCTTGAAACTTTAATTGGCATTTTGCTCTTTATTAAGTAATAGATTAGTACATCTCCATAAATAAACAGAAACCAGTGAAGATGCAGTATATATAAGTGCTGCAATGTATCTGTGTGATCCCCCTGTATTAAATCCATGTTTCAGCTTTATTTTCATGTTTTTATTTGGTAGCTTGTCTGAAATAAGTGGTTTGCTTTCTTTTTCAGCTGACCCCCTGGTTGGAAGTATTGCCACTCAGTATATGACTAACAGAGCAGAGCATGACAGAATGGCCAGACAGTGGACCAAAAGATACGCTACATAAATAAGATTTTTGTGAAACTCTTACATTATTTGTCTGTGATGGAAAGAGCTGCTTATGATTTTGAAGGGGTGGGGGGAGGGAGGGTGCTGGTAAAGAGTAGGGTATTTCTATAACAGATTTTATTCAGTCTTTTATTTCCTAAGATTTTGTTGTTGTAACTTAAGGTATCTTGCTACAGTAGACAGCTAGGATTGGGAATAGCATATTTTAAGACTGTAATTAGTTCAGCAATATTAGCTCACATATAGTACCGAGGAGAATGTAAACTTAGACTTCTTTGGTTTTCAGTTTGCTTGCAATATGTAAAAGATTAAAACAGCTTAATTTTGTACAGGTACATATGTTGACATTTATGTAAAAGTCCTTTCAAGACTCTACACACTGTTTTTGCCTTTTGTTTTGTTTAGGTTGGGGGGGGTTATTATGTTCTGGGTTGGGTTTGGGGTTGTTTTCTTTTCCCCTTCTTTTTTTTCTTTGTAAAAAGATGTTGGGATTGTTTTCCCCTATGGAGGGCACATTGGTATTTAACAATCCTTATGAAAGACTGTCATCTCATGATCTGTGATACGGAGAGGTGGATGTATGGCCTCATATATGAAATGAGAAGTAGTTAGTGTATTATTTTATAAGCCAATCTATCTTTGTGAAAAGAATAAAGGTCTTAATCAGGATTTACGGTAACCTGTAGTGAAATACCTTAAGCTGTTTAATTGTAAGGCGTGGAATAGGAGTCACTCAGTGGATTGGTTGTATGTTGTGGGCTACTTAAGTCTGCATTTGTTACTGTGCTAATAAAAAGATGTTTAAAAAAAAGAAGAGGACAAGATTTCTGCTTGGTGCCTTGCTTTGTCATTTTTCCAGAACAGCATCTCCCAGTATGCTTGAGGATTACAATATGGAATTACAGCCTGTTAAAGGCATTAACGGAGCAATGTTGGTGCATTGCGGTGCTCCCCTCGGCATGCCTCTCGCAGCCTCAGTTTCCCTGCAGCTGCCATGACCTTCAGGTTAGGATTAGGCATGCCAAAATGCCATTCAGATTAGGTTTAGGATTCAGTGAACCACAAAGACGACAGCTCCAAGGTGCTGGAGACCTCACACTCAATTCCAAGATGCTGTTCAGATTAGGGCTAGGGTGCAGAAGAAGGGAATATCTTCATATTTTTACCTGGTCTAGTGGAAGGTGTCCGTGCCTGTGGCACAGAGGTTGGAACTAGATGATCTTTAAGGTCCCTTCCAACCTGTATTTTCCTGATGGTCTGTTCCCACTTGGAAGAGAAGGAGTCGTGTGTTTTAAGCTGCAGAAGACACCTTAAATGAGAGTAAAGGAGACTTAATCTGTAGATCCTTTAACTACTTAACAAAGATTATCTCCTGGAGACATGGTGTTTACGCTACGGTGTGTAGCAACAGTTCAGTTAGTTGTGGATATAGCATTTTTGACCGGTCCTTTAAAGTAAAGGCTGGAAGTACGGATGCCTTTTCACATGGCTAGTACTTCACATTGTGACATTCTTCTGAGTGCTATGTGGCCATCTGCAATTTCAGATTTGTTTTGGTATTTTAAAGTAAATTCTGTATGTATTTCATATATTTTCCTTCCTATCTATATACATTCAAATCTAACTCTGTCCAAAGTAGTCTGCTAATTAGAGATACCCTTCCTTTGCTGGGTGGTTGTGGGCAGTAGTGTGTAAACCTCTGTGGAACTGTGGTCCTTTGACACAAGGTGTGTTTTGGTGTGTGAGATCCCTCAGCTGCTTGGCTCAGCCTAGCAAAATTATTGGTACATTATTACATCACACCGGGAGCATCTCTGGCAACAATTTCCTCTCTCCTTCACTGAATGAACAGGTAAATGGCTTCATCTCAGTAGGTTTTTGTCAACACCTTGCTTTGTGCTACCAGGACATGCTAAATAAGCTGTTGTAGCTGGCCATGGGGAGGGAGCTGATTTGGGGTGACTGATCAGCACAGTTTATTCAGCAGGATAGGAGTTTTAAAAGCAACAGAGAAAAATTATTCAATTTACTGATTTATTTTTCTTTTTTATTGTAATTTTTCTCCATTATCCTGTGAAGGGACTGTCTAGCTTTGTAGTAGGGAAGTGAGTCCAGCGCAGAGCCACAAAGATGATTAAGGGAGTGGAACATCTCCCTTATGAGGAGAGGCTGAGGGAGCTGGGTCTCTTTAGCTTGGAGAAGAGGAGACTGAGGGATGACCTCATCAATGTTTACAAATATGTAAAGGGTAGGTGTCAGGATGATGGAGCTAGGCTTTTTTCAGTGATATCCAGTGATAGGACAAGGGGCAATGGGTGTAAACTGGAGCATAGGAAGTTCCACATTAACATCAGGAAGAACTTCTTTACTGTAAGAGTGACAGAGCACTGGAACAGGTTGCCCAGGGGGGTTGTGGAATCTCCTGCACTGGAGATATTCAAGGCCCGCCTGGACAAGTTCCTGTGTGATGTACTGTAGGTTACCCTGCTCTTGCAGGGGGGTTGGACTAGATGATCTTTTTAGGTCCCTTCCAACCCTTGGGATTCTGTGATTCTGTGATTCTGTGATCCCAGTGACCTAGGACAGGTTTTGAGTCAGTGGCATAATAAGAACAAGATACATATTCTGCCCTTTAGCTACTACATTATATTCTGTACTTTACTTATTAACCCTATGTAAAACTGTACTACAGTGAGTTTAATTTTTACTTGGTACCAGCCACTGTGTGTGGATTGCAGAGGAGATGCTACATTTTCCACCACTTGTCAATAAAATACTATGGTATTTAGAAAGGAAAATTGATTTGAGTACTTAAAAAGCAGCAGAATAAGCCTATGAAAGAAGACAGTGGGTGGTGGTTGCCCAAAATGATTTATACTTGTTTCTAATGAATTTAAACAAATCAAAGATAATGTATTTGCTTCTTTGTAACCTCTTTGGAAAAATGGCCTTTGCCATTCAGACGATCCCTTTTCCTCTTGCCTTTCCTAACACATTGTCAAGTCCTGAGTGGCCAGGGGAGCGAGTGACCGAGCTGATCTTGTACAATACAGCTCTGGCAGCCTACAGATGACATCAGTCTTGGCAGCTGAGTGGGCACCAAGTATGCGGGATGCAGGACTGGACAGGAACCATTTGCCTCCATTATTTCCATCTCCACACATTTTAAGCCGGTTCTTGTCAACCTGCACTCCACTGGCTCAAGAGTCAGCTTCAGTGACAATGTGCAGTTAGCAGAGGTCTTCGCTTATTTTGGTTGATCAAAGCTGAATTGAGTCCCTTCTAGAAGAGGGGTTCTACAGAGCTGAAGAGGAGGAGCATAACCAATTCCTTGGTGAGAGGTTGCAGCAAGAAGATGAGCCACTGCTGCTCTGAAGTCACCCCACTTCCCTAGCACGCGGGCAGATAGTCTTTTGCGTAGGGAGAAGCCTCAGGAACACGTGTGCTTGGTAGGAAGTGAGTGAGGAGGGAGTGTTGTTCTGCAGCATCACTGAGGACAATGACTACTACTAGCCAAGTTGAGGGAGGTCGTGTTATAGTGCTTACTCAGCTGCAGTGTTGCAATGGAAACAACTGTATGTTTCCAGCAGGGCATTACAGGAGCTTGCTCATTCGTAATTGCTTTCTTATCTCATTCCTTGGCCACAGCAATCCAAACTGTATTGAGCAAAGCACATAAACAGTTTTGTTTACCTTCATTATAAAGCTAGGCATCCTGCTTAATTTTTAGTGAATTGTAATGCTGCTCTGACATCAGTAATGCTGATGGACTTCATGTGTCAGTATTCAGAACGAGCAATGCTATAAGCACACAGTTTAATTGTGATTATTAAGCACACATCTGTTTAGCAGTTATGGTATCACAGTGCAAATATTACTCATGGTTTTGCTGGCTTACAGTGAAATTCTCAATATTTATTCAAAACAATATTAATTTAGTGGAAAATGCATTTCCATTACAATCTCCACCCCTGGTCCCTTTGGCCCAGGTTATAGGATTTAACATTGCAATGAATTCATCCCTTGCTCCTAGCCTGGCTATCAACAAGGGGTTTCTGCTACAGTAGTTCCCATAACATGCATCTCAGGTCCCAGCTTACAGCAACTTAAAAGTATTCCCGTTACAATGAGGGAAATGGGTACTTCAGTTCAGTTCCTCTCTCCACTCATATTAAGATATAAAGAAAAGCTAGTATCAGTTAGTATAAGAGGCTGTTAGAGGCTGAAAGCTGGCCAATCTGTGAACAGTTGTTCATTCTGTCCCTCTATATCCAATTTTGTTTAGTTCACTGACAGGCTGACCTAAAACAGCAGATTCCTACAGCACAGGTTTACCAGCATGGAGACTCGAATCCAGCACATGCAGTTGTGCTCCTGCTGCTGGACCAAGGCCACGTGTATGGGTATTTCTGGGCATTTGCCATGGGGATGTACCCAAAAGGCAGCATCCTACACTCTCACAAAGTAATACCACTTGTTATCCAGCCTGTAGCTTCATACCCAGGGTGGGTTACTGCAGCTGGGTTGAATGGCTGGGTGGGAGTATTATGCAATGCACTAAGCAGAGCCCAGGCAACACCTCCTGCATACAAAATTGCTCTGTTTAGTTTCTCAGCAAAATTATCACTTATGTGAATGTGACCGATTTGTACTGGACATGCTGGAACAAAACCACGTACAGCTATGTCGTCCTTCAAGTCGCAGTTAAGCTAATGAGTGTTCTGAGAGCTTCTCTGGTTTGTACAAATAAATTCCTGAGCTGAAAGCACTACTTGCCAGACTTTGCTGACAAGTTTCCTGTCAGGGTAGATCTGTTCTAGTATCTTCCACAAGATTTGGGGTTTTTTCTTTGTTTTTATCTTTCAGACAGTAGCAGAACTTCAGCAGCTCAATCTGCTGTTAGTTGTTCCTCCTGCCCCAAAACCTTCTGCAACAGCACACTGAACTCAGTCTCCTGCAGCATCAAAAACCCTGTGGCCCTGTTTAAAGTCAAAGGTAAAAGGACTGTTGCCATTAAAAACATATCCTCTCTTTAAAGCTGAATGCTTTATCACAGCCAGTACTATTTGTGACTAGAGGCTATAGCTCTGCTATATCTCTGCAGGGGGATTGCTTAATAAGCTTGTTGATTTGTCCCTCAACATAGCTGTATCCAGGCACAGTCAAATCTCTAGCTAGAGAGGTTTCCACCTGTCCTACCCTCCTCCATAACCCTTGTTGCAAGATAACTCCTCTCATGAAATGCTTTTTAGGGCTTTTATCACCAGTGACTTTACCAAGCCAAGTCCATGAGAAGGAAGGATACCTCTTAGCGATAAGCTTGCAGATTTTATTGCTGAATGAGATTATTGCTTTAAGTGAAACTGTGAGAAGCATATGGCACAGAAAGGACTTAGGCTGTGACCTGGCAGCTTAGGTAGCTTAGTTATCACAGTTATTCCCTTTGCTCTTCCTCCCAGGCAAGGGAAATGTTGATTTGTTCTGGGACTGGGAGAGTTTGCTAGCTAAGAAGGTGAAGGGCTCAAGCAGTGTTTTCCGATCTGTTACAGTCACTTCCCACAGTCTCACTTTCTCAGCCCTTGCCCATTGCTGCGCTGCTTCTGTTTCCACTTGCCTTTGGTCCACGAGGTCAGTTTTGTTTCCCAGGACAATAACTGTTACCTACAAACAAAACAAAAGCGTAAGCTTTGTACAAAACGCATGCACCACTCACAGCTCTTTTCAACAACAGGCAAGTAGCAACACAGTTCAGACCTGTTCTTTAACTTAGCACTGGCACAAGAGAAACTGTGTGTAGTTTGGAAGATCAGGGTTTGGGATTCTAATTATCTCATCTACATGTGGGCTGGGAGCTGGTTTTAATCACAGGATATGCAGGACTTCTTCTCCCCCCCCCCCCCCCAGTTGCTTAAAGGGAAGCAATGCCCAAGAGACCCACAATTAAACAGCCCTATTCTCCATTTACTTGGCAACTGACCTGCCCTATACAAATGATAAAAACATGACATCTGAGTAGGTCAGAGCAGCAGATGCTTGAGAGGTGAAAAAATGCATGGCAGCAGAGAGAGCCTGGACCCCACAGCTGTGGATTTTGCCCAGCTTGTTTTAACCAAGCCCACAATACAAATAAAGCCAACTGTGCCAGAAGGCAGCCTGTGCCCGCAGCCCAGGCAGGCTGAGCTGTTGTTCAGCCCAGCCAGCTGCCCACTCCTGCATGCACGGAAAGCCACCAGAGGGACCTATCGGGACAGTCTTCTGTTGCTGCAAGGGTCAGATAAGCACCAGCACCATCCTCTCAGCAGCAGTTTCAAGAGCAGCTGGTTAGCTAACTAGAGCAGCACAGCTGTTTCAAAACACAGCCTTAGTTGTAATGATCCATCCAGCGACTTCTGTATCACCAAGGCAGTACAGTGTGGCTGAGCTCAGTGGCCTGCTTGGTACTCAGTTCTAGGAGGTGCTGAAGGTGGTGCTGGCCACTTACAGTTACTGCTCCTGCTATTTTAAGGTAACCATTTTATAAAAATATGTTACCAGCATCAGCTCCTAGGGGAAACCATGCCTGTATTTAGAGTTCAAGGTCCTTAGTCAAACTCTGGTCTCAACTCTACACTAGTGGTTTGACAAAGATAAAGTGATAAATTCTTCGTCGGGGTTTTTGCTGTGACCACACATGCTTGCTCTTTCCTGTTCATCAAGCTAATTCCAGGATGTCTTTTTCTTAGCAGCTAGAGGTATTTGTCCTGTTCCTGTGAGGTCTGAGGCTTCCTTTCCTTTCTATAGCAGCCCAGCACGTTTGGGAAAATGTGTTTTCCCCTGAGAAGGCTTTGAAAGAAGCTAAAATCTTCATATGCATTTACCACATGCTCCAACTGAATTTTACCTATGGTTAAACTCTGTCAGTACAAGAGAACACAAACTCTATTTAGCATAAAATTTGGCCAGGCTTTAAGGTGGCTGCTGGAGAGCAGAGGCAAGGAACCAGCCATCAGTGCTTTCTGTCATCTGCCACGCAAGAGGTGACTGTGTCACTCAACAAGGTGAAGCTCTGCTAGCTCAGAAGCACCACATGAGACAGGTCCCTCATCCAGTTGAGGATGCTTTCTAGCACAGCCCAAGCTTTGAGCCTGCTGTGGCATTTTTAAGCTAGGACTCCTGAGTTCACCTTCTATCTATGCTTCAAAGCCTATTTTATATGGACTGTAAATCACAGAAATAAAACTAGTTTATCCAGCTTATTGTGGGCACCACTTTCTCAACTATGCCATCTTTAGTCAAGATCAAAACTTTTAAGCTCTGCCAAAGGATAAACAAATTGGCTGTTTTCTAAAATACCTGCATGCGACAAGAGAGGAGTTCTGGCAGGTAACACAGAAGAGAGAGAGAGACATGGATCCTGTTTGGGCTGTGACTCACTCTCTGCATTACAACATGCTGTAAAGTAACTCATCGGGGCCCTCAAAAAAAACACAGCAACTGAGAAAAACTTCCTGCTTGTCCACCTTTCCTTGCCCTGCAGGAGAGTTGTGATTGACTCCCAGATTCCTGCTATACGGGACGGCCTGCAGCTCACACCAGCCCTACAATCTAACGTAACTCTTACGTGACGGCACATTCAGCTGCTGTCAGCCTTGGAGCCTGCCTTCCTCCACCACCCTACGTGCTGTCAGTACTGAACGAGATACGTTTTTGGAAAGTCTCTCCCTACCGTTATCCAATTAATTCTTCATGAGCTTCTATTATTTTTTTTAACAGCATAAACCAGACATTTGGTAAGCTGTAAGCTAAAGACATTTACCAGGGAAAACTACTCGAGAATATAAAGATACTGTAGGAAAAGCCATAATGCTAATGCCACATGCAAGTTATATTTGTTTAGCTAAGCTGGAACACTGTCAGCTGAAAACACTAGCTGCTTTCTAAGGGAAAATAGAGCAGTCATTTCACACAATTGAATTGATTCAATATGGTTGTTAAAATACATTAAAGCTGCTTTGCCAATTGAATAATGTCTGGGAGACCCACTGTCAATTACACTAGTTTGTAAGCCATCAAGTACATGAATACAAAACAAACAAAGATAATGCCCTTCGTAATATTATTCTATGCACTTGACTTCCCATGTACAATATCTAAAAAAACATATGAACTGCACTGCTGTAGACCATATGTTTTATTAGTCATAAGTATCCTGGCTGGTGCATTCATTTAACTGAATTTTAGCTCAGTAGATGAAGTAAGGAGGAAAAAAAAAAACCCACATTCTTTTGCATGACCTGCATGGCATGTGAATTAGGCTTCCCCAGCATGAGAAAGCTTCCTTTTACTGGATTGCCCACGGGTATGGGTACATTCATTTTCCTTTTTATGCAAGCTTTAAGGAAACAAACTCTCTGCTTTGCAACCTTAATTTTCTATCACTGATACAGCTATGAACCAAGCAGTTAAGCACCATGTGTTTACCTCCTTTTTGTCTCTAAAGACGTCAATCTCCTTTTTGAGCAGTTCCACTCTTTGGAAAGCTTCGAGGCTGGTCACAGCATATACGAGAACGAAGCCATCAGCGACAGAGAAATAGTGCTTTGGCACTTCTACACCCTCCTGCAGACCCCTGGTGTCATAAAGCCTTAACTGTTCCTTCACGCCTCGGTCCGTTTCCACCGATGCCAAATACACATCTTCCATTGTGGCGCCTTCTTCTAAACCTGTTTTAAAACAAGCAGGAAAGTTCAACCGGTGTAAGTACAGCACCACTATAAGAATTATTTGAAATACAGAATTTTACCGCACAATAGCTTCCAGTGCATGTTTTCCAGAATGACTTGACCTGGACTCAACCTTGCCTGACATCCCCATGAAGGACTGTATTCATAGATCACTGCACCAGCTATTTACAATAGCGACACTGCATAAATACAACCATCTAATACGTGAACACATGATTATGCCTGTGAAATTAAACTATGCAACATGCACATTCAGGATAGGATAAGATATATAGCTCTTCCCCTAGGTTTCCCAAACTCCAGCCACCCAGCATATCAGTTATGTGCCAAACATGCTGCAAATGGGCCTGCCCAAACATACCCTTTTGGAAGAACAGCCAAGGAACACCAGATAGTCAAGTACTAACATCTTGAGCCTACGTCTTTGCTTCGTACTGAGCTGGATCGTATGGCAGAAGCAGAAGCCAAAAGAATAATTCTGGAAATGAACGTGTATTGGTGGTACAATTAACCAACAAGTAAAATCAAGCCAGCAAAGGAAGGGGAAGTTTGCATGCAAGCAAAGTTGCATGTTGTATTTACTCAAATACACAGTGAGCTTTTTCCACCCCTTAGGGATTTAAAATTATTCAGATCTGCTAATAGAAGCAAGCTCATCTACTGTGAGGTAACAAGCTTTCATATATATATATATATACACATACATATATATATATATATGTATATGTATATCACCTGCTCCTTGGTAACTATCTGCAGACTGGCTCTCCTTGCTTCCTCTCCCCATGGTAAATGTGAGGTAATTCAAGACCTCTCACTTTGAACTAATTAAAATTACTTTTTCCAAGCCAAACCTGAAAACACATTGATCACCTTAGCTTTATGTTCCCCCTGGATGTGGGTGCGTAAGGTTACAGGTCCTAACAAACTATGTACAGTGTCGCTGGGCCACTTTCAGAGTTGGTTTTAAGTATCCATATAAACCCTCTGCAATCCACCTTTTTGCCTCCATTGCATTCCTGTATGCATGTATTGTTTGCCTTTGCAGGACTACAGCAACTAGTTCTGTTTTATTCTCTTTGTGTGCCAAAAAGGGGCCATATTAATGCATTGTTTCAGAAAACACCAGGGATTATTTGCCCTGTGAAAATAAGGATTTTTCTACATTCAATGACACTATTCAGAGTACTTCACATTGACAAACAAGCTGAAGCATTCCACCCACGCTGATGGTTTTCCATGATGTATGCAGCATTCCTGCGCAGGAAAGTGGCACAAGATGTTCTTTTTGCCCCTCTCCGTGCAGTCACCATAGATCAAACACTTATTAGGTTTGCAACGAATTAATTTCCCTCGCCTCCAAATATAACCATGCTAATGTGCAAAAGCAAAACTGTGAGCAGAAGGACAAAACAAAGGTTAATAAAAAGAGGAGGCACAAACACATCCCGTGTAGCTGGAGAATGTGTTACAAGGGCATTTCTTAAGACCAAAGTAGTAACAAAGCCCTTTCTGGATATAGCACTCTTCTATAGATACAGTACTATATTCCTCGTTTGTGTCCTTGTGTTGTACAGACAGGTCAAGGAAATACCTAGCATCAGTAAATACTACTTTGGCAAGAAGGAATGAACCATAAGTACCAAAGTTTTCTACTTAAAAAGCAATAATGTTGTACAGGTTTTTACCATTTAAATGATGCACTGTAATTCAGCAGTCTTTAATATGTCGACCTTCTCCTCTGATGGTCTCTTTTTAATGGCATTAAAAGTAGCAGTGAAAACTATGTCTTTTAACAACCTACTTGAAAATTAAGGGGAAAATTAAGATCCAGCACTTAAGTCAGCAGAATAGAGCAACAAATTTTGATGTGAAATGGGGAGGGCACTTTGAAGGCAGCTGGAATTTATGCATCAGTAGCAGATTCCAGAGGTAAAACTTCACCTCTGTATGTTGTGGAAGGGAGTATATGCAAGTAGATTCCTAAGCAAACACAGATAATTTCTAGACATACCTGTGTCACCATATTCTAGGCCCTGCTTCTAAAGCCCAGACCACGTGCTAGCCACAGCATGCAACAACAATATTTACAATTCTTGTCAGTACTGTCCCAGTCAAACACTTTCCTGGTCTCCATTCAAACACGGATGGGGCTTCAGCAACCTGGTCTAGTGGAAGGTGTCCCTGCCCATGGCAGGGGGATTGGAACTCGATCTCTAAGGTACCTTCCAACCCAAACCATGCTATGATTTTATGTGCCAGGCAAGCTGTTGTACTAGCAGCAAAACTAGTTAGGAAAGCCCATTGTCCCAGGAGAGTGCCTTTTAACACCCTATCCTCCTGTCACAAGGGTCCCAGTTCTCCTTTCCTTCCCTGGCATCCCTGGGTATCCTCCCACCTGCACTAGCTGGGTGGGCAAGGGCAGCTTGTGCTGTGGAGTGACTGCCCTGAAGACTGCTACTGGCTCAAGCAGCTTTCCCTTGCAGGAGAGTATTGTCACATGCCCTTCCTCTCCTTCCTGCTATCAGTTCTTCTAAATTTACAGAAACGTATTGTGAGACATTTTGGGCCCCTCTGTTCAAGAAGGACAGGGAATTGCTTGAAGGAGTCCAGCACAGAGCCACAAAGATGATTAAGGGAGTGGAACATCTCCCTTATGAGGAGAGGCTGAGGGAGCTGGGTCTCTTTAGCTTGGAGAAGAGGAGACTGAGGGGTGACCTCATCAATGTTTACAAACATGTAAAGGGTGGGTGTCAGGATGATGGAGCTAGGCTTTTTACAGTGATATCCAGTGATAGGACAAGGGGCAATGGGTGTAAACCGGAGCATAGGAAGTTCCACGTTAACATCAGGAAGAACTTCTTTACTGTAAGAGTGACAGAGCACTGGAACAGGTTGCCCAGGGGGGTTGTGGAGTCTCCTACACTGGAGATATTCAAGGCCCGCCTGGACAAGTTCCTGTGTGATGTACTGTAGGTTACCCTGCTCTTGTGGGGGGGTTGGACTAGATGATCTTTTGAGGTCCCTTCCAACCCTTGGGATTCTGTGATTCTGTGATTCTGTGACATCCACTGCTGTGACACAGATGAACGGGCAGATGGAACTAGCTTTCACGTTCCGATGCTATGGGGGGAAAGGGGAACTAACAGTTGCAGTGAACAATCCTGTGGTTTCTTTGGGAACTAAAGATGAAGAAAAGTTAGGGAGGGAAAAGAAGGATAGACAGGAGATTGATGCCATTCTCTAGTGCCTACATTGCTGGTGCAAGTCTTGGGAGAAACAGAAAGGTCTTCATCTATGTTACCAACTGCTGCCACAGAGGAACTGCAAGGGGAAGCTTCAGTTATAAATTGAGTGGTGTTTCAACACCTGGTGGCTTCCCAATCAGGAAAGGCTCAATACAGTAATGAATACAGCACACAGCCTGGGCAAGGCTTAAGCTGGCTGCAGCTCTATCATGAGGTAGTTTTGATATAAGAAACAAAGATACAAGAACACGTAATTTGGTTAATTAGCTTCCATATCTTTGGAGCTGTGAAAGCCAAAACCTAAAATCCCTTCAGCTGAGACCAAATGAGGCAAATTCTTCCATTATGGGTTCTACCACAGCAATATATGTTTTCATTCCTAGCTGGTAAGATGATTTGGAGTAGCTACTTATGAATAACCTGACCACACCAGCTATTTACACAGCCAGGAGGCAGAGATAAGGAAAATCCACAGGAAGCATTCTCATCTCCTCCTGTTGAGCTGATAAGGGGCCAGAGATATTTTAAAGGCAGAAGGAAGACTCCTTTCGGCACCACAACTGAACAGGGACACTGCTTACAGAAAAACACCTATCCTCTTTAGAGACATGTCCCGTGCCAAAGTCAAACCAGGAACTCTGTTAGCCCTCCCAAGAGAGCTTAGGCCAAGCAGAGTAAGCCTTAACAGCTCTTCAGCCTGACCATGGCAATATAGTCCCTGCATGACTCAAAGCTAAATCTGCACCCATTTCAAACATCTGCTTTCAGGTTTTGTCTCATTCCTTGTATCAGTTTAGCCAGAGAGGCTGCCATGCAATACATATGTCACTTCATGCATCTCTGTTTCTCTCACCTTTTTGCCCTTTCCTTTCTCATGCTAGGGCCCAACACAAACAGCTGCTCTTGCAATTTTAAAGCCTAGCACAAAGGTGTGTAGCACTACACATTGTTGCTCACATGGTCCAGGAACAGATATTCCATTCTGGGGGTATTCTTCCCTCCTGACTACTTTTTCCTCTTTGAACTCAAGCAATCTTAGTGCCTTTGCAAGAGTGCCAGCTGCTGACCATGTAAGAAATGCAGAACTTAGTGACTTCATTTGTGACAAGACAGGGAAAGCTGAAGGTGCACATTTTCTAGGAAAAGAAAGCACAACTAGGTTTACAGCACCATCACCAAGTACACAGCCAGGAGCATGGGCTCAAAGCCAAGGGCTTTATATAACAACTTGAAACCTCCAAGGACATTAATCACTTCCCTGATAGCAGCTGTGCCACCACTCCTTTTGACAGCAAAGCCAACAGGAGGCACTTCAGCACTGACATAGACTCACAGATGATTACAGCCACAAGGAGATCCCCATGTCAGTGGCTGGGACACTACAGAGGTTGGCATCAGACCCTGTGCTGCTCTGAGCCTACAACCAAATCTGAGCATGCTTCTTGTCACTAGGAGGAGGATATGGATGCCACCAGGAATGGAAAGACTCCATGTGTTGGCTCCCTGGCCCTCAGACCAGCCGCAGAGCTGCTCCTGACGTCAGTCAGGAAGCACAGGTTTTGGAACAGCTTGTGTCCATGTTGCATACCCGGTGGGCTGCCTTACTGGCTGGCTCTGAACAGATAGGCTTTCAGCAAACACACTAGTCCCTTTCGCCTCCTGCCAGAGAGGCCAGCAGCCAAGATGCACATGCCAGCTTTGTGGAGCTCAAGGATCAAGATTCAGTAATCACGTTTTAAGCGTGAAGGGGCCACCCCTGCGACGATGGCACCAGCAATGAGTCCGTGCAGTGTAAAGCAGCTCAGCTGAGGAGCAATCAAAGACTCACTGTTATTCAAACTCTGTCCTTGCTCAGTGAGACCCTTACAGTGGTGTCCTCCTTCTGCAGCTCGAGGGTTAAATTAATACAGATTGGAGCAGTAGCTAAAGATCTTCTGGGAACCATTTTCAGCAGCCTGTACCTCAGGCACCCTCTGCCAGAACTGTCTGTGGGCTGAGGAAGAGGCAGGGAGGATGGTGACCCCTCAGCAGGACTGCCAGGAACACCAACATATCAGGCCATGACCCAAAATGTGCCTGATGGCACACGTGCTGGGCCATGGCTGCTTGTCCCTTGGGGCTGCAGTGGCCCCATATGAGCCCTTTGCATACTCTCGTCTTGACTCTGCTATTTTCCCTCTTTCTCTAAATGTGTTGGGAATAAGATTTGACCAGAATAATAGAAAACAGGAGACTGCCTTCCTCCTTGTCTCCTCTGCTATAAGCTGCTCCCACACTTACTGTTTACTCCAAAAAAAAAAAAAAAGAGCAGTGCTGTGGGAAAGGAAAACTGACATTTTTAAAGAAGGGAGCAGGGAAGTTCGCATTGCACAATGGCTGAGTTGGAGCAGAGCATTCAGGAGTGACAGAGGGACACCCGCAGCTAAACCCTGGGCACAAGGCCTCCCTCCGGTTATGTCAGCCAGTACCCATGATGCTGTATAATCATGTACATGACTGGCTCCATAAATAGCTCCTACAATCAGCAACACCCGAATATCCTTCCTGCCTGGGTCATTAATAGGAGCCCGGGGCAGGAAGTAATGCAAGGCAGTATGATTTAAGTAATGTGGCCTTGCTCATGCTGCTCATATGTCTGTGACAGCCACCCAGCCCCATGCAGAGGAGCAGCAGGTCAGTGGCAATGGGAAAAACCTTTAGCCTGCAGGCTTTGCAACCTTCACGCTGAAAGCTACACAGGGCTACAAGCGTAGGGCTTGGTAGGATGCTGGAAACAGATGTTACTGCAATATTAGAGGAAATCCTTTGAAACAAGGGCATGAGCATGCAGTTCTATATCATGCTTTGCCAGCAAATTCCTGCCATCCACACATTTTAAAGGCACAGTGACTGCAAAGCACCATTCTAGAAACCCTAGTGTTTATCCAGTAACTTACTCCAAGTCCACTTCACTTACCAGCCCAAGGAAAAGATACAAACTGACTAGACATCTTCTGTCAAAGCCCTAAGATTCACCCCTGGTGCCAGCCCCTGTTTCTAGACGAGGGAGGAGTAATTTGCCAGCCTGCTGATCATTGTGCTTCCTCTCTTAGACAAGTCATGTGGAAACAGAGGGAAACAAGCTGGCTTTGCCTTCATTACCTTTCTTTTGTGCACAGCAAGTCTCACACATCCCATACTCCTCTCCAAAGTCTCTTTTCCATGGGAGGATTTATCTCAGAACTCCAAGCTTGGCCCTTGAAGTTCAGCACACAAGGTGGGACCTACAGCTGAGCTGGTTTTCTTTCCAGCACTTTGATTAAGTATCAGCCAAAACCAAGCAAAATAAAGCTTTAAGAAGACGGAATAAAAGCCTGAACAGTCCCTCCACTCATCAGATGACATCTATTTACTTTTCAGGCTTCTACAGCACCTTGCAGGGAATGAGATATTTCTTATGTAAACAGGCAGCAAGCACATCACCTACTTTTCTGTGTTTGTTTCTTTTTAAGCATTCGCATATTTTGTAACTGGAAACACCACAAAAAGGGTTCTTCTCCAAGCCTTTTTTAAAAATGAGTAAATAAGGGGCTATGAATTTCAAAAACTGCCCAGAGGTGCAACAAACACACATTAATTTCCTCCTTCACCCCAGTGCAGTTTGCAGTCCTCCTGTACTGTGTTTTTGGGAACCACACAGAGCAAGATGCTGGAAAAGGAAGCAAAAAAAGCAAAAATATCTCACCAATAGTGTGCTTTCCATAGAGAAGCTGCTCCAAAATCGCAGTCTTTCCCACCGAGGCCATTCCACACACCACCACCTTGTAGCCCTTTCCCATCTTTCCCAAGAGGGCAGAGTCAGCAGGCGAGCCCTGTGCAGACACAGGAGTCTGTGAGCCTGGCACCAGGCACAAATGAAGCCCACAAAAGGTGAGAGGCAAAGTGGGAAGCAGCGGCTGCTGGGAGGCACAGCTCCCCCCTAGAGCTGGTATTTTTAGGGCTAGAGTTTCCTCCCACACCGTTTTCTCAGGTTTTAGGCTGCTGCCATTGCTGATGATGCTTGCCTGCAGCCTCAACACAGGCCTGGGGAGACTGAAGCTGTGTAATCCCTCCGGGGCAGGGGCTGTGTTTGCTGGTGTGTATGTATGCTGCAAGGCCTGCATTACTGGCTTCATGGATTTGCAGGGGGCCTGATGGTACCTGGTGGTATCAGGATGGCTTCTGAAACTGTAGCAAGACAGCAGTACCTTCCATTTTATTTCATGCATAGAAAGATTCTAGCTTTTACAGGCTATGAGCTCGAAATAGAAGTGTTAAAGGCAGAAACACAGGAAAGCAAATGCAAAAGCAGGGTTTTCATCTGCTTTAAGTCAGTTTGGATGGGTGGGGGTTGGTTCTATCAGGAGGCCTCCAGAAGCTGGCCATGGGCCCTAACTCTGAGTTTTGCTCGGAGCAGTTTGCCCCAGACACCACTGCAGAGTACCTTGTTAGGACTAGGAGGGGCTGGCGCTGTCCTGCTTCAATTCCAGGCTAGCCGGGTGACGCTTCACAAGCCAGGGTGCCCTGCAAAACATACACCAAAAGATGGAGAGGTCGCCCCACCGCCAAGCAGGAGGCACTTTCAGTCAGGGAAAGCCTGATCCCAGCTTTGATTCCCCACCACCTCCATGGCAGCACACTGAGGGCGCTGCAGAAAGCGGGACAAAGTCCCCTCAGCACCAGGCCCCTTCCCTGGGCCTGACAATTCACCTCTGCTAGTGCCGGGGAGGAGGGGAGGCACAGAGACGCCCGGTACGCAGGAGAGACGGGAGCACAACGGGAACGGGCAGAGCCAGGGCCTCGGCCCCAGCGCGGGCAGACGCTCACCTTGTCAAGAGCCCTTGCCGCGGAGCCCCTTCGGCCTGCGGCACCGGCGGCTGGCTCCCTCCCCACTCCCGAAGGCTTTAGGGCTGCCACAGCTCCCTCTCCCCGTTATAACCTAACTGCATGACGGCTCCCCCACCTCCCCACCGCGCACCTGGGCACAGCTTCCCTCGAGCCCCCACGGAGCCGGGACCAGTCCCGCCTCTGCCGCCCATTGGCAGGCGCGGGGGCCGGGCCCGGCCGGGCCGGGCCGGGGCGGGGCGGGGCGGGGCGGGGCGGGACGAGGAGAGCGGCCCGCCGGTTCTGCCACTGCAGGACTACGCTACCCATGAGGCACCGCCGCAGCGGCCGGAAGTCTGGTGCCGCCGCAAGGGGTTGTGGGAAGCAGGCATCTTCCTTTCCGGTGCTGGGCGCCATCAGGTGAGGGTTGGTTTGTGCTTGTTCTTTCCCTCCATCCGCTTCCATCCCGGGCCGGAGGTGCCCATCCTCCCGCTCCGCTGCCGCCACGGCGGGCTGGGGCGGGGCTGCTCCCGCGGCGAGGGGCTCCGCAGCCCGCGGGTGCAGCGAGGCCTGCGAAGGGCCTGTGGGTTGCGGCCTGTCGCGGCGGGCCGCAGCGCTGGCTGGTGTGAGCAGGAGGCCGAGCACCGCAGCGCAGCAGGTTGTACGGCCTGGGTTGATTCCGCGTTTGCGGAGATCTGTGGCAGTGTAATCGTAAAGATGGAGTGGCTTGGGACGGGAAGAGCTGGGCCGTAGCTGGGCAGGTAGGAAGAAGAGGGTTATGGAAAATCACACGTGAACGGGCCTTTTTTGTGCGAATAAATGAATTGCGTTTTGCTGATGGTGACTTGGGGGGGAGGGAATTTGATGGAGTTCACTTCCAGCTGCTGGTTGCTGCAGGTGTGTGAGAGCCCAAATTTTAGGGGTAATTAACCCATGTGAGAATAAAGACCACACCACTCACACTCATACGCTTCCTTATAGATAAATATTTATGACACGTTTTAGATGTTAACTAGATTCTCATATATGCATCTCCGAAGTTCTCAGCTGAGGACTTTAACACTTAAGAACACGTGAAAAGGAAGTGCAAGCCCCATGTCATGTTGGAGACTAGCCATGTGTGAGCCATGGTAGCAGACATGGCAGTGGCGTAAAGAAGCTTGAGAGCATCCTGTTTCAGTGGTGCTGCGTATATGGTTTTGTGCAGTGCACCTCTTGACAGCAGTTTGCATTTGGATGTGGTGCATGTTACTTATTGACCTTTCAATTAAGCAGGTAGACAAACATGGGTGCCTACAAGTACATCCAGGAGCTATGGAGGAAAAAGCAGTCGGATGTGATGCGGTTCCTCCTGCGTGTCCGCTGTTGGCAGTACCGCCAGCTCTCTGCCTTGCATCGAGCTCCCCGGCCCACCCGACCAGACAAAGCTCGCAGGCTGGGATATAAGGCCAAGCAAGGTAATGAGATGTAGAGGTCAAGTCCATGGGCTTCGTGATGGAGTGGACTGGTTTTATGTCAGCTTTCTTCCTTCCTTAAGTGACAACTGAAATACTCCCCAAGAAACTGGTGTCCTGCATAAAGTGAACTTAATGTTATAAATGTGTTAAATTGATAGCAGTGACCACAGCCTAAAACATTACTTCATGTAGCTTTGAATTCACACCTTCTGTGGCCATTTTGGCAGATGGAGATCAAGTGGGCTTTCGCTTTAACTGTTTGTGTGCTGTGTTACTGGTGTAGAGTTGGTGGTGCTTTTGGTACCTTCTGTTTGAGGGGTGTCTTTTCTCTGCCCAGGTTTTGTCATGCATTACTCTGCCTGTATTACAGTTGCATGTGCTTGAGTAAGCAAGATGATGAACAGCTACTGCTCAGTGAAAGAAACTTGGGGAAAATGGCCTTCTGTCTGTAACTTGAGGGTAGATTTAAATATTAGGAATAAACTCTTCTCTGTGAGGGTGGTGAGGCCCTGGCACAGGCTGCCCAGCAAAGCTGTGGCTGCCCTGTCCCTGGCAGTATTCAGGGCCAGGTTGAACAGGGCTTGGAGCAGTCTGGTCTACTGGAAGGTGTCCCTGCGCATGGCGAGGGGCTGGAACTAGCTGAGCTTTTAAGGACCCTTCCAACCCAAACTACTCCATGATTCTATGAAATCCTTGAAACAGTTTGAAATGTTCAGTATAAAAACAGAAAGGGAAGAATCTACACTTCTGTTACTGTTTGTGAAGTTTCAAAACGAACTTCCTAATTTTTCAGTGAGATTTCAGCAAGGCTCGTGGATGGCTTGTACTCGCTACCATCGAAATACGGGCTGTTGTGTTTGGGGTGGTTGTGTCTTTGAGTGTTTTGGGGTGGGGTGTTTTTTTTGTGTGTGTTAAAATCTAGCTGTAGCTGTTCTTAGTGTGTTTGGGAATGTGTCATTAAAAGGTGCTGTGAGCTGTGGTTTGGAACTGAAAAACAGTTGCAACAAACAGGACATCACTTCCCTTACTCAGTTGTAATGGAAATAACAAACTCATTTTGTGACGACCACCTCCAGCTGTAGGTTTTGGTGCAGACTGGTATAGTGACCTAATTCTGCAGCATTTCATATCAAGTTTTTGGGGTTGGAAATACTGTATGGGCATCAAAATTGCTGCACTCCAGAATTCCTCCAGTTCCTAAGTTATCATTTCTTTTAGGTTATGTTATCTACCGTGTCCGTGTTCGCCGTGGTGGTCGTAAACGCCCAGTCCCAAAAGGTGCAACCTACGGTAAACCTGTGCATCATGGTGTTAACCAGCTGAAGTTTGCCCGGAGTCTTCAGTCTGTAGCAGAGGTGACTATTTTGATTATTGCCCAAACGCTTAGCTTTAGGAAGGTCTTGGTCTGTAAAAGCTGAAAATACTCAGAGACAGAAAAAAACCCCAAACCAAAACCCAAGTAACTGGTAAAAGATCTTAAATGCTGATGGCAGGAAACCCTCAGAGTGTCTTGAAAAGCTCTATTGAGACAAATGTAAAAGCTGTTTACAAATCTTGTCTGGGAGAAGTACTGCGTAGGTGGTTTATTTAAGTTCATAGTGTACACTTACTTCTAAAGCTTGCCACAATAATTCTGATGAAAAACAGACATACAACTAGTATAAAACCTGGTAAAAAAAATAAGGGTAAGGCAAAAGAAATAATTCAGATATGCTCAGGTCTGATTTCACTCTTCACTAAATCCCACCTCTGTTCCCTACCATGCTGTATGTATTACCAGCTTTAGGTAGTGGTCCTTTTACGTAGTACAGAGGAGTTCCTATCTTAAAGCCTGTAGCATGCCAGAGACCTTCTGGTTCTTCATTAAAAACTTCGGTACCTCCCAGGCACAAAGCTTGGTAGCTAACTTGTTTTTAGGCAAGATGTTATTAACTGCCAAAATACTTCAAACAGAAACTTCCATTCGATGAGATCTGTATAAGTTTTGTAAGGTCACAGTAGTAGTGTTGGTGTTAGAATTAATAGTAGTCTGTACTCTCCAAAAAGAGACAAAAGAATGAAGACTTCTCATGGCCTTTCTGTCTTGAGCAGAAGACTTCTCTGTTCCCAGGACTTCAGAACTATTCATAGCTGACTTCAGCAGTTTGAATATGGTGGGGTTTTCTAAAGTGGGGGAAAGAAACACAAATGGGACATACTAATTCAAAGGAAACACAGTTTAAATTAAAAAAGCAATTCTGTGTTTTGAGTGCTCATGGTATATTCTTCATGTATGCTATTCTCAGGTAGCTGATAGCCAATTACACGCTCACTTGTGGCAGTAGCTCATGGAAGAGGTTATTTGGCCTCAGTTTTAATTCAAAGTTCTCTGCCTCTGACATGTTCTATTTTGGAAGAGGTATGTTTTTCAAATAGAAATGGAAAGCTTCCACTGCAGCTACCATCCGCACATAGAAGCTGGTTGATGGTGTTTTAATGTTTAATACATGTGTTGCTTTCACCTGCTAGAATGAAACGGGGACTTGATAGAATTTTATTACTTACGCAGAAAATAGGCAAGTGCGGTTTACCAGAAGACTGGAGCAATAGGTTGGGATTCCACTGGGATAGAAGATGGGTGGGCTTCATTGGTTCATATTTTCCCACAGTGACAATCAAGTTGTATGATTAAACCCACTTCTAGTGTTTAAAGAAGGAGTATCCTTGACGGGGAGGCAGATGGAGTTGCATAATTGGTATTTTCTGCTGTCTTCTGTTTTCTAAACTTAAGGCTCCTTTTTTCCAACCACAAGTGAGGAAAGGAATAGCAAGCACTAACGTGCCAGCAGTGGAACAAGGACTTGTTACATCAGCTCTTCCTTTTCTCCTGTCAGTATAGGCTTATTCTCTGCAGAACCACCTTTCTCCCCTTTAGCTTTGGATGCGCAAACTAATCAGTCTTTCATGACTTCAGCCCCAAGTGCAACTTGTGCTCTCCATCTACATGTGAAAGTTGTTTTTAGTGCTGGATATTTACTGATTGTGTGCTTCTGTGTACAAAGTAGCTCTTACCTACCAAGCACCTTTCTCCTTACATATCTTAAAACCCATTTCACACCCATTTAATGTAGGAATCCAGGCGGCCTTTTTTTAATACAACATTCCTTTCAGCTATTACTATTTCTTGCATCTTTGCATCTGGAAGGGGAACAGTTCTTTGAGGAAGACAAGGTTGCATGGGGCAACTTGAAATTTCTAGCACCTGCCAAACTTTAGGTTTGAGTTTCATCTTTCTGCATGAAGAGTGCTCTGCGTCTATGATTTTATATCCTTCTGCATTCATTCTTCCCTCTAGGAACGTGCCGGCCGTCACTGTGGGGCTCTCAGAGTCTTGAACTCCTATTGGGTCGGTGAAGATTCCACATACAAGTTTTTTGAAGTGATCCTGATTGATCCCTTCCACAAGACCATCAGGCGCAACCCTGACACCCAATGGATCACCAAGCCCGTCCACAAGCACAGGGAGATGCGTGGGCTGACATCAGCTGGCCGGAAGAGTCGTGGCCTTGGCAAGGGCCACAAGTTCCACCACACCATCGGCGGCTCGCGCCGTGCTGCCTGGAGGCGACGCAATACGCTGCAGCTGCACCGTTACCGTTAATTCCTGTCCGTGTAACGATCTAATAAAGCTCATGCAGGTTGTTGAATTTAACAAGTGCTTCTGCTGCTTCTTGGTTTATGTGGAGAAACGTAGGAATCTCCAGGAGTTAAGTCATTGCCATAGTTTTGAAAGGCTTTTTATAATGTAATCTGATGTTTGTGAACCTTGTAGCCTCAAGCTTAGAGTTCTGTGATGGATTTCATTTTTGATAAAGACAGAAGACATGCAGTGTGAATTGAAAGCAGTCAGGCTGGTCTATGTTCTTTCTTTATGTTGGTCTGAGTATACTTCTTTGCTGTCTGTAAGTTGGGGAGTCTGTGTCCTCTGCTTGGACTGAAGGCCAGCTTTGATCTTGTGCAGTAAGATGTAAACTGAAAGTGCTAGGTTTTTTTTACAGGTGATTAAATACTAATGCCAATTCTATTTTTCAAGTTGGTTTTGTATGTCTTGAGTTTGAAATCAGCTCTTGAACCTAACCTGTGTTACCAGCAAAGATTGGTCAGATCAGCTAAACACAGAATAGAAAGCTAAGGCTTGCCAAGCTCAGTAAAGCATGTGGTATTGTAAGTACAGACACTTCACAAAGAACTGTACAATCTTTTAGGTTAAATAATAAAATCCTGACTGTAGAGTAGGTATTCATTTGTGCAAGATGCCAGGCTGTTCATTTTATATTTTGCAGTGGGGACGGTGTTCTGCCTTTTGACACCAGAACAGAAAACGTTTTGCTGGTGTTAAAAAGCTGCATTGCAGTATACTCTGTGTGGTTAGTAGGAATAATCGCATTTGAATGACAGTTATAGATGAACATATTTTAGGCTACATTTTGTGAAATTACAGTGTGATCTGCCAGCATGAAGTCAGCTTGCATATAAACAGTGCAATTCCTGGAAAATTAGCTGGACAGCTGTCCTTGCTTCCACAGGTTTCGTGCCACATCCATTTGGTAGTGATGAGAAAAGGGACTGATAAAAGGCACAAGAAGTGGCTGCGTCTTTCTGGCGCTTCAGCTTGGGATGTGGAAACATACTAGAAAAAGAAAGTGCTGGGACTGAAATGTCTAAGATTTGCCCTTCAAACTGAGAAATTAACTGATTTTGCTCTTTAAATTCCTAAAGGAAGATGGTAGCCTGAAGAAGAGACTGGCAGTGTGTTCTTCAAGCCAGGAAGAACAGTTCAAGGGGCCAATCCTTTCATGGCATCTTTTTTTTTTTTTTTTTTTTTTTGTTTTTGTTCAAACGAGAAAAATAAAAAAGTCATTTTCTGTTAAAAAGTGCTGTCTGCCTCTCTAAAAAAATTAGATTTTTACTGATACGGGGGTTTTTAACCTTCCCAGTGAAATAACGTGAGCATCCTTGGAAGCAGCTCCTGTGCTACAGGAGAGGATGTGGATGTTTGTAGGAACAAATGTGGTGAATGAGGTCTCCCCTGAGGGTGAAACTGTAGAGAGGGGGTTGATATCTCCCTTTTGTAGGTGTGAGGATCTAAGGTGGTGCCAGTATAACCAAGGTGCCCATTGGTTTATTTATAGGGTAGCAGCTTTGAGTCTGGTGACACTGCACTAGGTCTGGTTGTTTAGGACCCTTGCCATTGATGGGGGAAGGTGATGGCTGGTGACTGGGCAGTTGGCACTAATGCTGTGTGTCCTTTGACAGGGTACAGAATGTTTTGCACGTGGGGGGTGTCCCACAAGAACTGCGTGGGGTTTCCCCTCATAGCCTGGGGAAACCAGGCTTAGAGGTTCTGTGATCTTTGCCCTTTGTGCTTGTGCAAATTGAACAGGTTGCAAGCCTATGTTCCTCAAGAATTTGGTGAAAACCAGGCACCCAGACCATAGTCCTAGTGAGAGGATGTTACTTGAATTCATTCCTCCTTAGACACTAAGAGTCTGCCTCAAACAGGGATTATAAGCTGTAGCTGAAGGAGGACAGGGGGAAGGATGAGGAAGCATCAGAAATTTCACTAGTGAAATTTAAGACAGAGGGATCCAATAATCTCTTTCCAAGCCACAGTTGAACTGCAGGTAAGCGGGGCTGTGTGGTACCAGGCTGTTTCAGCCTAATACCGGGTGTTGCTGAAAAGAGTTGCCTGTAAGTTTTTACTAGGCTGGATTTTGCTTTTGTGTAAGCCACCTCGATTAACTAATTGCTTAGCTTTTGGTAGAAGGTGAGGGCCTGGCAAATAACTCGGCCACTATTAGACACTAATTCTGTCTTCCTGAAGGGTGTGATATGTGTAAGCAGACCATGTGATTCAGCATGTGCTTTAAATAACTGAGTAGTAAACTCCCATCCATGTAGCTAATAAAGTGCTCCTTAATTGGCAACATTAGCTAAGTTGAAAAGCACAGACTTGCTAATTTGCTAATCAACAGAAAGAATAATTGTTTCATTCCATTGTCTCCAAAGCACTGGGAGTCTCTGCAAGGTAGTGGTGTGTTGCCTGCAGTAGGCACAGATGCTAATGGAGGAGGTTGGCTCCTTCCTTGCAGCAGAAGGTCGTTGAATGTTGCTGGTGATTTTGTGGGGCTCTTAGAATGAAGGAATTGGCAATGGAGGAGAGTAGTAACTGGAGTTGCTCTGTTATGTCTATCCTTGTAACACAGCAGTTGTTCACTAGCCTTGACCCAGTGAGAAAAGCGATTGCATGTGAACAGTCCTATCCAGCTAACGAATTAAAAAGCTAGACTCTAAAAGTAGAGCCTGATTTCTACTCTTTTGTCTACTCACTTTCCAGTGTGGGAAAACCCACCGTCTCTTTTGCCCTTGTACAGTTCTCTTGCAGCTCACACAGGTCTAATTCTGAGAGTATCAAGCCAAAATACTCAGTGATGGAAAACACTGTTCCAGCCACCAGAAAAGCAATCTGTATTTGAATTGGATGCTCCTTTCTGGGGCTTTGGGGAAGCACCAACTTTTTGATCCAATCCTTTTCAAGTAGTTGCTTGAAATGTAAAGCTGTATGAAAGGATGGAGAGCCTGTAGGTTGTTCTCTTCATGTGTCAAAGTTCTGAGTCAGCCTCAATTTAATGATTACATGCAGAGTGTTTAGGTGGCAAAGTCTAGCTCCCGAAAGTTAGGAAGTGCCTGAGCTACTCTGCTTATGTAATCTTTAATTTGGTGGCTATCCTGCTCCTGCCTCATGTGCCCAAATAGCCCTCTGGCAAAGCCAGGATTGGAACACAGTTCTTCTGGGCCCCTTGCCACTGCCTGAAACTTAAGACAGACAGCATGCTTTTCTTCGGTTTCAAATGCTGTTCAATTATGTCATAAAACTAAAGGCTCTTCTGTAATGAAGATGACATTTAATCGCATTAGGTACTGTCAGCTCTCCATCATTCAGGGAAATGGAGACCTGGGTATCCTAAAGATCACTGAGCTCAGTGGGAGCAGATAAGTGATTAAATTAAGCCTGGCTCTGTGAAGATCAATGCTGGCTGAGATTGTGCCTCCTTCCAAGCCTGCTCAGGTCTCCCCATGTTGCCTTCCAGGTATCAGGCTTTAGAAGAAACCCTTGCTAGTTAGCATGTTGGACCCTGGCTGGCTCCTCAGGGGTTCTGCAACCTGTATCTTCTTGTGGAGGCACACTTCTGGACCCAAGCTGACTGACCATCCATGTGCAAGTTCAGAAGTTCCCTTGGAAACACAAGAATCAAGAGGCAGACTGAAGTTAAAAAAGGAAAGGAGAAGAAAAAAGAAGAGGACAAGTAAGCTGGCTTCCAGTGGGGCTTGTTAGTGCCCTGGTGCTGACTGGTGACAGGAGCACATTGCAGAGGAGGGTCCAGCAGGTTCCTCAGCCAAGTTTGCATGATGCAGTCCCCAAGGTATAAAGCTGGCTGGACCCAAGACTCCTCAGCACAGAGTAACTCCACATGCCTGCAGCTCTGGTGTCGATCTGCAACCTGACAGACAAGGCAGCCCCTGCACTGCACTAAACTCAGAGCAGAAGGATGGTTCTCACGTGATGCTGTGAGCTATAGGCCATGAAAGGCTCTATGTCCAACACCCAAGCCCTCCATCTTCCAGCCGTCATCACCTGGCTGTGTGTCAATAGCCAGAGTAGCAGCAGAAACCAAGACCCTGTTACACTCTGTGCTGTATTCACACGTGTAATGAAAATGAGTCGCCATCCCCCGAGAGCTCATAAACCAAGTGGAGGAAGTAGCTCATTAGTCCGCTGTTCACTCATTCATTTATTTATTTATACATATTTCTTCCAGCATTGTTTTTCTGTGACTAACAAGCAATTATTTAAACCCTTTCCTTGTATGAGAATGGCGGCACTTCAACTCATCCGCTGTTATGATCCACCTGCCTCTCTCACGGGCTTCGTCATTAGTCAGATGAGTTTAGATAGCAAGTTCCACAACATTTACAAGTAATGTGTTTTGAGCTTTGTGTTTTCAGTTCATTCAGAGCTACGTATAAAGATGTCTTACAGGTTGCTGTGTTCTTTGCAACTGTCTGGGAAGCACCTTTGTCAATGCACAGTTAAACAAAGTCATAGCAAAGTGAAATAGAAAGCTTTGTATTATTTTCACTTTGTTTACAAGTTACTGCTACAGGTGTTGATGGAGAATGTCTGCTACACAAGGTCTGCTCACAATCTTATTTACAGAAGAAAACACAAAGATTCAGGCACACAAGTCAAGGACAGATATAAACCAGTTAATAGTTATAAATCTAGGAAAAGAGGTGGAAATGAAAGGAACTGTCTTGATTTTTTTAAAATAGATTCATACATATGTTACTTATACAAAATGTGATTCAATTAGATCTACTGTATCTGGAGAATCTAATTCCCAGTCTTAATGTGGGTAGTTTTATTTCTGATAGACTGCTGGTAGTTCATTCTTAGTAGGTAGAATCTAAAAACCCATATGAACTGATAGTGAGATATTAAGTTTTTCATGTTAACGCCAATGATTTGTACTGGGAAGATGATTTCTGCCTTTTATATGTGATACACACTTTACATTACACGTGCTATTTGGGTTTTGGGCCCTGTTTTACCCAAGCAGCAATTTTAAAGGAACAGTTACACCACATCCATAGGTAACACAAAATGAATTAATTGCTGTGATAGGTTACACTGGAAACCCAGTTCTTAGATTTATGATTTATGTTGCCAAGAAGGAAAACAGCAGAAGAAGAAATAGCCCACTGTGAACAGCTGAATTCTGACTCCCGAGGCTAAATGAAAAACTCTGCCATAGTTATTTTTTTCATTGGCTAGTTCAACAAAAAATACAGGAATCATAAAACTATGGAAAACATATGGCACACATGAGTTCTATTTTCTCCAGTGATGGTCTCAGCCATTTAGAACTGGAAACTTTAAAATACCTCTCTAATAAATGATCTTGCCTTCTAATAGGTGCCATGCTGGCAATATTCTGAAGTTTTAACTTATTTTAAGAAAAAGAATGTTAAAATAAGGAATAAAAATGTTTGGTTTGAGCCTGAATAATTATTTTAGCCAAATCATGACTGTGTGGAAATTAACTGCAGAGTGGGAGTTCCATCCGGATCGTAGTGAATACTGAAACTTGATGGTTTTTGCAAATTGCCCTAAAATTATATTAATTACATTAGAGTTTGAATACTGAATTGTACGGTCTTCTCAAAGGAGCTTTGTAATAACAGTAAAGGCTGAAGTGATTTTGTCGTCTGCAGAGGAGTGAGACAGCAAACTGGGGAAGCGATTAACTTCCATCTTTCCCCTCTTTGGCCCCTGAAGTGGTTACCCTGGACCAGCTCCTTCTGCACCTACCAGCCAACCCAACCTGACCCATCCTGTTTTCTCCTGGCTTTATTACAGCCCTGTGCAACAGGCTGCTGCTTGCTGCTGACTTGGCTCTTTTTTGTTGCTGTTGTTCAATAGCAGTGAGGTTGCCAAAGCTGTAGTTGTTTGGGTTTGTAAAAGGTGAGCTTCTAAGCTTTGTGTGCCTACGCCACTGACAGAAGAGCTGACTCTGGCTGTCTGGGAGAAGAGATGGAGAGCAGTAGGTCTAAACTGGCCAGCTCAGAGGTGGAGACTTCCTAATTCCAAGATAGCCCCAGCGTAACATGTCCTGCTGAGATCCATGACCCAGGACTGAATTAAGACTTGACATTACCTCAAAGGGGAGATCGGAGCAAGGATATTTCATTTGGCAGTGCCTGGCCTCCCACCACGTGAATGGCCACGCAGGGTCAGTCCCGAGGTCTAATGGGCACAGTGTTCACTTCTTACAGGGACGAGCGAAGGGTGTTTGAAGAAAGGCTGGCGAGCATGGAGCATACCCAGCCCTGCACAGAGCACCCCCAGTTCTATGAAGAGCAGGGTAAGGATTTTCTCACACCGTGGGTGCCCTTGCACTGTCCTGCTTGGTGACTACATCAGGACATGCATACCAACAGCTACCCAGAGCTAGCTGGGAACTCCCACGGGACTTCTGGCTCAGCAGGAGCTGATCCATATGCAGGATGGCATCTGAAGGTAGGTAAGGAGAAAATGATTGCCTTGACTCATGGGTAATGCAGGCTGTAATTTGAAATGGGAAGTGGAAATACAACCTGGTTTAATGGCCTGCTCCTGGAAGCTCACTGAACCAGAGACTTTCCAGATGACTCAGAGCAAGAAGGTTGTTCACTGGCAACTGCTGTGTTAAGGATTTGGCAGGATTATATAACAAGCAGTCATCCTTCGCAGCTGGTAATGTGCCTTCTCAGTGAGAGGGATGCTTACGATTGACCGGCTTTGAGGAGCTGCAGTAAAGCAAAATGGCAAGTGCCTCGAGACATTTTCATGATGCAGCTGAGCTCCTGCCCAGAATAGACCTATTATTTGTTTCTAGACATTGTGCTACAATTGGTTAGGAAAAGAAGATGAAATTTCACTGTGAGCCTCATGGTGCCACCCATTCCTTTGTTGTGGTCCTGTTTATGTTGTGTTCAGCATGGTGCACCTTGCTCTATTTAGCAGGAGCATTTCCATTTGTGGAAAATGTACCTGTTTCTCTGCAGTAAAAATGCCTAAGGTTTGGGGAGTGCTGGTTTTGGGAGCTGGGGTAAAGCTAGATTCTTTTGTGTGCTTGAATTTTGCTATGTCTCTTTCAGTGCACCTCCTATAAAAGTTTGTACTGGATAGGACAATGGGTAACGGGTTCAAAGTGAAACAGGGGAAGTTCACGTTAGATATAAGAAAGAAATTCTTTACTGTGAGGGTGGTGAGGCACTGGAATGGGTTGCCCAAAGAAGTGGTGAATGCTCCATCCCTGGCAGTGTTCAAGGCCAGGTTGGACAGAGCCTTGGGTGGGATGGTTTAGTGTGAGGTGTCCTTGCCCATGGTGGGGGGTTGGAACTGGATGATCTTAAGGTCCTTTCCAACCCAAACCATTCTATGATTCTATGATTCTGTGATTGAACATTGGTGAAAATTCTGAGTGTTTGCAGGTGGAGGTTGGGAAGATCCCTGCTATCCTCAAAAAAAGTGTCTGCATTCTCCCAGTTCAGAAAAAAGAAAAAAAAAAAAAAAAAGAAGAAACAGGAATGCTCCTTTTTGTTGAAGTCTGCTATCACCTTTTGGAGAAGATAATTGATTGTGGCACGGGGTTCCAGGAGTATTTCCAATCCCTGGAGCTGTGTTTGAGACCCTAGCTGGGAATCGCATGCTTCTGCTAATGTTCATGTAACAATAGATGAAGTGACCATGACGATGTTATTGTTGGTTTTTCCCCAATCACTAGAAGGAATGGAAGGATTTGCTTCATTCCCTCTTACTTGTAATGCATTAAAGCAGAAAGTTCTTTGACTTACAGTGGAGAGCCAATTTTGTCATGTGTGAAGCAGATAGCAGAACCTGACTAAATGCATGTCTGTCTTTATTCATGAGGCTGATAATATCCAGCTCTGTTTCATTCACATCAAATACGAATGGTTCCTCAATAGGAATATCATTGTGTCAGGAGTAATCTGGGCCAGTTGCTGAGGCATAATACAGACAGGCCCAGGATTCAGGACAGCCAGAGACAGTTGTATTTCCACTACTTGTACAAGTGCCAAAACTACAACTGCAAGTTAGTTTGGATCCATAGCAATGTTTGCATCCAGAAATATCCCACAAACATATTTCTAAGACCCTACGAACATAATTTGGATCTTCCACTGGTTTTACAGGATTGTAACCCTTTTGTTTTCAATAGAGTTATTCAAGATATATCTGGAATATGAGTTGTTTTAAGAAGTGTTGTGTGTTTGCAAAATAGTTTGGATAAGCTCAGGTTTGTTTCTAGTAAGGTTTCACTCTAGCTACCAATGCCTTGCATATGATTTTATGAGAGAAACTGCATTTGTTTTAACAGTTTAAGTGTTTATAGCTGGAAGCAATTTTCTTTAGTGTAACATTTCTAAAGCCCTTTATGGCGAGCGATATTTCATCAAATGCCTGAAGATTGAGACCTACTGCATGACTTTATCGTGTATAAAGCTTATTATCTGACATAATTTGGTGTATAGCAGGCTTATTTATTTAAAAGGTCACACAATCATATTTCACCACTGGTAATGGCATTTTTATCCATTTAATAGGTTTATCCTAAAGCGTATTCATTCCTAATGCGTTATATTACAAAGTCAGTTAATAACTTTAACTCTTTGTGCTCTTAGCAGAATACACCAGCCAGCTTTTCAGAACAAGAATTAGACCAGCTGGGCCTAATCCAGGAGGACACAAGGTTTCATATGGTTTTCCATGCATCATATCCTGATACAACTCAGCACCTTGAAGCATTAGGCCTTAAATCATCTTTTGACCTCCAAGTCAGCCAGGGTGAGCCAATGACTGGGGAAAAATACATTGCACTATATAGATCTGCTGTATTCATTTGAATATAGTTACCTTTGTTTTGCCTGGCAAAAAAGGCAGTCCTCTCCACTGGGGCCAGTGCACAGGGACAAATGGCCACTGTAGTGAAAGGCTGTTCATTTTCTACAGTCTTGGGCTATTAAGGGCCCAGATGAGGAGAAGGCATCATTTGCATCTTTGTTCTGTCCAGAACTGTGCTTTGTGTTTTTGTTGTAGCACATCCCTCCAAGGAATAACATAGTTTACAAAGAGAAAAGACAAACTGGGTTTATGTTTTGGTGGCCCTGAGGGTTCAGAAGAGAAATGGTGGAGCTGAGCTACATGACTTCTGAAGCAGTGGTTTTGATCCAGTGACAGCAGTGCCACCACTCTGGGGATGTCCTGGCCAACATGATCCAGTCACCCAGTGCCAACGTGGCTGCTGGAAACAGGCAGCTTAGCTAACTTCCTAGTAAGCATCAGCGACTTGAAGCAAGCTGCTCCGCAGGACACTGTGACGTAAGAGAGGTTCAAAGAGGCAAAAGAAAACCCAGTCTCAGAAGGATGTTTATTACACAAGACACCAGAGGGAGAAATGCAGTTGTCCCCAGCGAGGGTTGGGTGGTGGGGAGAAGGGGCTGCCAGCTGTCCGAGCAAAAGGCAGAGGTTGTCTGTGCCCTGTGCCTTCAACACAACACTGCTGCTGTCTTCTGCAAAGCACTATAATATGTAGTTAGAAATCACCTGTAGTTAAGTCACGTAAGTCTTGGTGTTTCAGTGAAAGTGAAAAATAGCTCTTTGTGCATTCTTTGCACAATCCATTCTGCTTCGCTCCCCAAAATCACCAATAAAGCAGTAACTATTGCCATCTTTGTTTCAGTGGCTGATGATTTTATTGATGGATAAATAGATGATGTACCAGCAAATTAAGTAACGTAGCACAGAAAGGAAAAGGTGAGCAGTGATATTACTGCTATATAACATAACTTTAGTTAATGCAAAATTAATGCTTTGTCCTTCTGGACTAAAGGTCCAAGTCTTCACCTTCCATTAAAATCTGCAGCAGCACCTAAGCTTAGTTGTAATATGTCACTACTGTGTGAGGTTATTTCCCGTCATTTCAAACAGCCTAGAAGGCCACTTGCATTATCAATTTATATGAATAAAAAGCACAGCTGCAATAACACTAAGGTAAGAGAGAAAAGCACACCTGTTACATGCTTCAGGCCATTAAGTGACTGCTAAAGACCTGAATCGGGAAGAAAGTTACCCTATGGGCAAGTTAGCACATAACTGTCTACTGTCTATTACGAGCTTTTCTATCTTCCTCCAAGCCTGATACTTGGCACTGAGAGACAGGATGTGAGCAAGGGTGAACAGTCTGCGAGCCAGTTCCTCTGTTTCGGTTATACTTAGCTCCATGACTGCACTGCTCTCAGTACCTAAGCTAGTTGCATTCATGTCATGTAGGCATGCCCTTAATGGGTAGGCTTTAAATGACCCTATATTTAGCTTTTGCTTCTTCCTAAAGCATTTGACAGACGTTCAGCCTATGAAGGGGTGCAATGACAAGCTAAAGACCTCTGGGACCATCTTATCAGGATTTCTGTTCAACGGAGAGAAAAAAAAATCAGTAATCTAAACATATGAGAAATAGAATTGGAGAATAAGTAGGGCAAGGGGTCAGAAAACACTGTGTAGGGCTTGACCCAAGCCAACGCTAATCGATAGAAAAATTTCCACTGGCTTCAGAGGCTAAGATTAGTTAGATGAGTTATTGCTATTTATATCATTGAATGCAGGAAAGAAGCCACAGTTATAGCTATCATTATAATGAGTTTTAGAGGGCAATGTTTAAGCTAGCAACTGAAGAAAGCAAGTAAACCTTTGCTTTAAAAGAAGCTTGAAAGGCAAGGATAGGTTTGGTATCAGTTGCCTCACCTGAGAGAAGTATACTTGTATGAACTAGTTCTACCTGCAGTTGTGGAGCACAGATTTTTCAGTACAGACAGATGACTGGGAGTTTCAGCAGTCAAACAGACTGGCCAGACAGAAAAACAGTGACAATTTTGTTTGGGGGAAGATAACTTCTATTATACATAAGCCATCATAAGCCGCAAATGACCAGGGAAGAGAACGTGGTCTCACTGTAGATCTGTGCAAATGTCAGCATCGTTCTGAGCATCAGTCAAAAAGACAAATGCAAGGTTAGGAATTTTCTCCTGAGGTAGTAAAGAACAAAGAAACAGAAAACATGAGGAGCTGTTGGGGCATGAACGTATGCTGCTCCTTGGCACTCTTCTTGTAAACAATTTTTTCTCTCTTTGCAAAGTATGTGTTTGGGATCAAATTAATATTATTGCAAATGTGCCAGTCACTGAAGAAATCCAGCTCGTCCGAAAGCAGACAAATGCCTGTTGATGGGAACTCCTACATTCCTGGATGGTGTGTAGACGTTTATTGGGATTAGGAGGGCCCCTCCACAGGGGCAGATAGGTGCAGGCATTCTGTCCTGACCTGAGCAACCACCAGCATTTCAGGCCTGAGGAAAAGGAGTCATCATCCTTCCCATACCTCTGGTGAGGTGGCCAAAGTGCTTCCTGTCCCACCATCCAGCTATCAACTACACTTAACTGTTAAGTCAGCACCAGCTGGTGCAACAGTGTCATGCCATCCCCCATCCGGAGGTAGGAGAGTGTGGTACAGGTGGGAGTCATTCTGCAACCTCTGGAATTTAAACATGCAGTTTTAGCCGCTCCACCTGTGTGGGGTGGGAGGAAAGAGGGGGAGATGTTTGTGTTCTGTCCCACTTTCTATACTTTTTCTCCTCTTCTGCCCCTTCATTTGTCAATGTCCCACTTCAGTGTTTTCTGCAGAGAGCTTCACCTTCAGTAAATGGAGGCTGAAGGATTCAGAGAACCGTCCAAACATGTTGATTCTCAATTGCTCTTCTGGTAATCATCCTAGTGCCCACCTGACCTTCAGGTTGGAAAGGTGAATGCCAGCAGTACACTGCCCCTCAGTAATGCCAGGATTTGCTTTGTCCTTCATGGAAGGGTGAACAACACAGAAGGAACCCCATCTCTGCATGGGGATCAGGGAATACCCACTGACCATTACCTCTTGAAGGGAATGTTACTTGCAGAATAAGAAGCAGCCCAGGCACCACAGCTTGGTCAGCATCCAGAGCCAGAGGTTATTATGCCAGCTGTTCATGTGGGTTTGGAAAAGGTAGGTGGAAAGAGGCTGAAGAAAAACTTGGCTTCTGTATTGCAGCCCACTGGCAGTGTTGTCTTCCCTCAGGTTACAGGGAAGAATAAAAACCTTGACGCACTCTAAGACAGTTTTCTCCTCCAAACACCGAAGTGCCTTTCACAGACTACTGTGACAGAACATATCTCTGTGCTCTGCACAGGAGTGGACAAGACATTCCCCATTAGGAACTGCAGGATGGGAGTTACACCAGTTGCACCATCCCATGGCTACCCACACCCACCTCTACCTGCTGGACCTTCTCAGGAAACACACCTTTTGGCTTCCTCTGTTATTGTAGACAAGGATCCTGAGTGGAAAACTGGGTGGTGGGCCCATGACTTGCTTTTCTCATACTTTGTCCGTGACAGAAGTGCTTGGTTCTTCCAACCTGCATGTGTGTGTGTGTGGAGCCACCTCAGGAGAGGAACTAGACGGGATGTGGTATGGGAATGTAGAGAGCAGTCCAAGGTAGTATGGTAGCACAGGGAGCAACCCCAAGGAAGGGGTTGATCTAGGTGGGGTGGCTCAGAACTGCCAAGTGCAGTGCAGGGTGAAACAGCTCTAATGACCCCTGAGAGTCTCAAAAGCAGAAGTTATTAGAGGCTAGAATCCCTCTGGGAGGGGAAAAGTCCTGTCCTGGTGGTAAAGAAGAGAGATTGAGATTGCGAGCAATGGTGTGATGGCCTCTCCCTGTGGCATCCTATGAAGTTGCCTATGTTGCCATTCCCATTTGTCCCACCAGGCAGGAGCAGCAGCATTTGTCCTTGCCCACAGAGGAAGTGGAGCAGCAGTCCTTCCCCTTATTGGCCATTCTAAGGAATGGTGGCCATGGACCCAAAAACCCTAAAGCCTCCCTTGAGCACCACAGACTGCCTGCAGGCCAGATGGACCTTTGGTCTGAGTGCCAATGCCTGCATACTCATCTCTGGGTGCTTCTACCACCACCTGCAAATTGAAGTCTCCTGCCTTAACAGGAGCTTAAGCAGGAGCTTAAGCAGGAGCTTGAGTCCTGTATATTTCTTGGCAATCTCAAGTGAACATCTAGGGTTGGTAAGCCACTGGTTAGCAGATAATAAACAAGCATCTGTTTTGCTATGATCCCAAAATAACAAAAACAATCCCAAAGGCACAGAATGCACAGACAGAGAGGACTTTCTGCTGTTCCTGATGTTCAGGCTTGGTTTTCTATGAGATTCTGATTTATACACTATATTCTCCTTGGAGTTTGTTGGCCAGTTCCAGCTGTTGAGAGGTTTGATATGACTCATCTAAAACACATCAAGTTTGTGCTTGGTCCCCAAAGACCAGCAGCCAGGCAGAGGAGGGAGATGGAGACCCAACCAGGGAAGGAAGGGTGGGATGTTGGGCCCTGCTCCTGGCTGTGCCCAGCGCTGCTGAGCAGGCAGGGGCTGCGTGAGACAGCCGGGGACAATGCAGCCGGGCTTAGGAAACAGTTTTGAGGAGGAAAGCTGGGGGTACGAGGAGGACAAGAAGCTTTTGCTGTAGGAATCTGGGAATGGTGGTGAGTGCTGCCTGTGGACCTAGAGGAAAGCTGGATGCCTCATGGCTGCTGGGCTGCAGGCAGAAACACAGGAAAACTCACCCGTTTACCTTATTCGAGAAGTGAGGAAGCTCTCCCAAACTGACCTGTTTACCTCATTCGAGACAAAAAGAAACTCACCCAAATTAGGAGGTGGCAAACTACATTTAGCTGTGTTTAACCCCCGCTCCTTGACCTCATTTAGCCTCAGTGCCTTCCTCTTAGCCGGAGGAGGTCAAAATACACCGCATCCCCCGTGCCTCCGGGGCGGCGAGGAAGAACATTTTGGGCTCCGCTTCGCGGAGAGCCTCCCCTCCTTAGTGTTGACAGGGGTTACGTTTCTTTGTGGGTTCCCTTCCGGGAGCAGGAGACAGGAGAGCGGAGGATGCCCCCCGGCAGAGGCGCCCCTGCCTTCCACCCGCGGTGGGTCCTCTGGGGGGTTCCCCAGAGGTGCCTTTCCCGGTGTTGGGAAGGCGGGAGCGGGGGGAGACCCGCGCCTGGAGGGCCTGTGGCTCGCGAAGCGGTGCGCGCACTGCCGAGGTGTTCCTGCCGGCTCTTCCTTTCCCCCGCAAGCGCAGGGAGCACACCCGCAGCCGCCCCGGCGCGCAGGACTGAGGAGCTGCGGCACGCAGAGCGCCGGCATGTCCTGCCGATGCCGTGCGCGGAGCGGCCACCGGCGGATGCTGACACGGCCGCGGCGCTCCGTGCCCGTGCCCCGCAGCGGTGACCGGTTGCGGTGCCGCTCCGTGCCCGTGCCCCGCAGCGGTGACCGGTTGCGGTGCCTTCACCACAGGGGCACCCCCGCCCCGCTACCGCCGCAGTGCCCCCACGCACGCACGCGCCCGCCGCACGTGAGCTCGCGCGGCCCGCGCGGCGCGGAGGAAAGTGTGTCACTGGGTGAGGGGGGCGGCCGGGGGCGGGGCGGGGCCGGCGGGGCGGGGCCGGGGCCGGGGCCGGGGCCGGGCCGGGCGGGCGGCGGTGCCGCACTCTGCGCGGCTCCCGGTCGCTTTTGTTGTAAAGGGGAGGTGGCCGCGGCGGGGACGGGCGGTACTTGCTGCAGCCGCTCTGACAGCACGCAGCGCGGCCGCTTCCCGCCCGCTGCATGTAGCGCTGCGGCGGGGGACGGGCGCTGGAGACGCGGAGAGCGAGCGGAGCTGAGCACAGCACAGCCGTGCCGGGCCCGGCCGAGCCCAGCGCGGCGCCGGCCCTGCCCTTGCGGGAGGAGGCCGCCATGGAAGTCAGCGCGGGTAAGCGGCCGCTGCGGGCCGGGGGGTATTTGTGCACGGGGGAGTCCCGCAGGGCCAGGCGGGCAGCGGCTGCCGGTGGAGCCGCGGTGTGTGTGTGTGTGTGTGTGTGTGTGTGTGTGTGTGTGTGTGTGTGTGTGTGTGTGTGTGTGTGTGTGAGAGCACGGCGAGCGGCGGCGCTTGCCCGGCCGCGGCCCCGCTGGTGTCCGGGACGGCGGCGCGCTGCCTCACATGGACCCGCCGGGCGAGCCATGTGCGCGCTGTGTTTACGTTCCGCGCGGCGTGCCCGCTCATTGGCCTTGCGGGGCGGTGACGCGCGGATTGCATAATAGTGCCGGGGCGGCGGCGCGGGGCGGCGGGCGGCGCGGACACGTGAGGCGGCCGCTGTTTTGGTGACCTACATTCGGGGCGGCGGCGGCGGGGCGCGACGGGGACACGTGGGGCTGCGGCGGGCCCGGCTCCGCCCCCAGCCGCGCCAGGCCGCGGTCGAGGGGGGGCGGGCGGGGGGGGGAGCGCGAGGTCCCGGTGCGGAGGGGGGGGGGGGTGGTTGTGCCCGCACGCGCGCGGCCGTGTGCGGCGGCGGGGGGTGCCTGCCCGCCGGCCCCGCACGTGGAGCGGCCCGGTGCGCGGGGGAGGCGTTGTGTAACGGGGAGGGGGCGGCGGGACCGGCCCCTCGTGCACAGCCCCGCTCCGCCCGGCGGTCCCGGGTCCTGCTCCCTGCGTCCTTCTCTTCCCCGCTAGCGAAGGGCGGTCAGGGGTGCCCCCGCAGCGCCGTCCTTGGGGCCGGGGGAAGCGGTTAAGCGTGGACCCAGTTTGCCGCCTCCTTCGCGCTTCTACATTGTTCCACCTTCGTTTTAGATGCTTGCACGCTACGGTGTTTACCCCTTTCCTCATGAATTGAATCCGTGCAGCGGGTTCCCTAAGCAAAACCCGGGACTGCATTACCCACTGGCTGTCGGGGGTCCCTTTCTGCACGGTATCAGTGTAAAACACCCAACCAGTGCATAGACCCGGGGCTGCTCTTTGTTTTGAGCTGTTGTATGGGAATTGACTCTGACTGCTGACCAAACAAAATAAGGTTCACAGGGAGACATAGCTTCTAAAATAAGAAAAGTAATGGGAGTCTTGACTGTGATGCAGACAAGACTGGCAAGCTCCCTAGGATACAGCAGCAGCACAACTCTATGGGCTCCTTAGGCTTTCGGAAGGCAAGGGGTGAACCTTCCCATAGACATACTCTTCCCGTGCTCCCCTTTGACATTGGTGTTACCCTTGAGAGAGAAGGAGCATCAGTGTTTATGAGGCACGGTTTAGCAGTAGTGGGGCAAGGTGGCAGTGTGGAGGAACATGGGAGTTCCCTGCAGGGACTGTGTTTGTGTGCCCTGCTCTGCCCTTTGCAGATAAGGATGGTACCTGCTAAGAAGAAACCTGGTGCTTCCATCGGAGCAGGTGGACTGCAAGCTTTGACCTGGCAGCGGCACGTGCACCCAGACCTTTGTCAGATGGGTGGTGTCTGGCACTAACACGGGTGTTTGGCAAAGTCATTTCCTCGTGTCGTTGCTGGCCCCGTGTCTCCCTTGCAATTCTCCTTGCTCCAAAAACCCCCAATCCCGAATGCGTGCCGTGCCACAGGGAGGATTTATTGGAACAGAATACAATCTGTGCAGGAATGATGGCTGTGGTGGGGCATAGGGGCACGGGTGCCCAGGAATGTGAGAAGCAGCTTGCATATAGTGCACGTGTCACACAGCTGCTTGGTCTGACTTCTACCCCACCAGGCAGGGGATCCTGTGCTGCATACTTTTTTATGGTGTTTGTGGTGGTTCCCTTAGTAGAAAACATTAGATGATGAAGAGGAAATGGGCCAGTGAAGCTGCAGCAGAAATGCTGAGAGGACCGTTACAGCTGATAGAAGTAATGAAAATTTGTCTACCTGCAAGCAGTGATCTTTTCAGGATTGTATAACAGTGCTGCCTTTATCTGTGAGGAGGTGATGGCTGATGTGGGGAACTGCAGCCCCAACCCACCATGCCAGCTCAGTTGACCAAGGACCCTAAAGACACCAATGCTTTTATTCCTCCAGAGGAAGCCAGTGTATGGCCCTTGTAAAGTTTTTAATCCTTACTGGTGTGTGAAGTTGTCCTGAGCTGTCTGTGAAGAGGCTCTAAATAGCAGTACAGGCATGAGGTTGCGGAGTGTAGTTTATTTGAGCAGTGGAGTGGCTTTCACTATTGAAGTATTTGTGTGAAATAATGTTTTCACATTGGCTTTTGAAATGCTGAGCCTTGGAGACAAACTCCAATGAAGTGAAAACAACCTTCTCTTGCTTAGAAGCCAGAAAAAGGAACCTGTGAAAAGCCAGAACTGCTCTGAGGTCTATCTGAGGACAAAAAGCTGTTTCATTTGAGGGATTCTCAAGTGCGTCAGATAGCAAGACGCGGCAGGACAGAGACTGCAAATAGCAGCCTAGCAGGTGGAGTTTAGCTGCTGCTAGAAGCGCTGCGAAGGCTTGCAGTTGGACAAATGGTGCTCAGTAGGTTAACCAGGCTGCAGTGCTATTACTTTCCCTTGCCCCCTTCCCTTCTGCATCATGAGCACCTCCCAGTCCTTCCTTTCTGTGCCTCTGGCACGCAGCCTGCATGAAGTCTTTCTCCCTGCCCTATTTTTGTCCCTAACCTAGCTTGTTTGCATTCCAGCTCCACAGCACTGTAAGGGCCTGGCTTTGCTGTGGCTCCAGATGAGCTCTGCTCAGAGGGTGGCCAGGGAAGCCCTCCACGTGGCCTCTCCCCACTGCCCCGTCCTGCAGCATGGTTTGTTGCTCTGTCCTTTGGGTCTGCTGTTTCTGCTTGACTTTGGTCAGAGGAGGCTGATAAGAGGAAAGAAGGGAATGGGGCAGACTGGAGGTCAGCCCTTGAAAACAAATCGAGAGGAACAAGCTGGAGGGAGGGAGGGAGGGAAAGGAGTGTGCCCAGGAACACGTGATGGCTGGGTCTGGTGGTGCTGGGTCATGGCGTGGCTCACATGGCAGCGGTGCATGTCTGCTTGTTATGTCACTGTGCCGCCTTTTTTTTCTTGCCTTAGGGGGTGTGATAGCTTACATCAGCTCTTCAAGCTCGGCATCTAGCCCAGCCTCATGTCACAGCGAGAGCTCAGACAGCGGTTTCCAGTCGTCCTCTTCGCCTGTACCATCTTCTCCAAACAGCTCCTCCTCGGAAAGCGGCTGCAACGGCCGGGGCAGCGAGGGCTCTGATGGGGCACCAAAGAGCGATCGGCTGGAGGAGACCATTAAAACAAACCAGTCGAGTGTTGCTGGTTTGACAAAAGGCCATAATGGAGTCACAAGTATGTTTGGTGCCAGTTCCTGTAACCACCGTTTCCCCCCTGTGTATTACAACCCTGTGTGTTACAACCCTGTGTGGTTTGCTGTTAAGGCATTTCTGTAATTTTCCAGAAGCATGGAACTAAAAGATAGTCCTTTAAAATGCATTCAACTATTGAGCTCCAGCTACTTACTTTGTGCTGTTTTGGTAATTGGAGGGCATCAGTGATAAAGAACTACATTTAAACAGTTTTGGGAGGGCAGGAATCAAACTGAGTACTGGATTGAGCATTTTACCACACACTTGGCTGGAATTCAGACTAGTCTTTTGAAGACTGAAGTCTTTTAATGGCAGAATGGTTTTATCATTTTCAATTGTTATGAATCTAGACTAAACATGTAACAGTTCTACCTTAAAAGTCTTCCCTTCCCACCCCCTTTCTTTTTTTTCTTTATATATAGTGTTCCTACCCTAAGTTCTTAGTAAGAACATTTACTTCCTCTTAAGAATTCACTATCAACTATGTTTTTGGTGTCACGGCAGAGTTTCCTGAAGATGCAACCTGTTGTAAACTGCTCAGGCGGATGTGTGAATGGGTGGATATATAGATAGATAACATTTTTAGCTCAGTACTAACTAGGTAAATAAAAAAAAAAAAAAAACTAACAGATTTTTGTGGTTTGGTTCTTTTTCAAAACCATGAAAAAATAAAGTTTTAGTTCCTCTTTACAAATGAAATCCAAATGTGAAATACATTATTTTTCGTGGTAGAATATGTTTCTGCAGGAGTATTTCCAGCTGTCTTTGTTGCTCACTGTTAAGGTAATTTTGTGGTTACTGAAGTCACTGGTAAAACTCCCATTGGCTTCAGTGAAACCAGTGTTAGGCCAGCACTTAGGACTTGCAAAAAGTCTTTACTGAATTTATTGACAAGCTGAAATAAAACAGGTGGGGAAAAGCTTACAAAACCCAAACCGTGAGGATATTTATAGGGCTGAGAAAGTACTTTCAAGTTCAAGCGTGCAAGCATGCCGTTCTGGATGTGCACTCAATTGAGTAGTCTTTACGTATGAGGATGTGGCTGAGTTACCAGTTCTAAATTGTTATCAGATAGATAGAGCATATGGCTTGTTTATGATATATGATAAAATAAAGTGTCCTTTAATATTTCAATTTTAAAGAAAATACGTTAATTCCCTGTTGGGGAAACTGTAGCCTTTATATGGGCTTACTTTGTCGTGATGGAAAAACAAATTGAGCCCGAACTTTAGTGGCCTAGTTACCTAAATGGTCCCTTTAAAAGCGTGTGAATGTAACCAGACTTTCTGCAACTCAGTACAGTGCCACTGTGATTGAAAGTCCAGTGAATACATGCCTTCTCCCTGTCCTGATGAACGCTTCATGTTGGTCTTCCTCCTTCCTCCCGCCCCTCTCTTGCACTGGTACCTTCTGAACTGGTCAGGCATTTTGTACATTCTTGTTTGTTCCTCTGCTGTGTTTTTTGTATGTTGAGCTGACCTGACATATTTTGCATTCAGTCTAGGTTTTAAAAGCTGGAAACACTCTTTCAGTTGTCATTGGTTTTCTATATCCTTGACTTTTCTGTTCTGATTCTAGAATTTAATGGCATGGTTCTTCTTTGCAAAGTCTGTGGAGATGTCGCTTCAGGATTTCATTATGGTGTTCATGCCTGTGAGGGCTGCAAGGTGAGCTGTGTTTCTGCTCACCTTTCTGCTGGTGAAATTCTCAACTTCTCCACTTAGGGGAAAGGGGGTCATGCTGCCAAAAAAATACTGGTATGCTTCTCTATTAAATCTGAGAAATTCGAGGCAGTGTGTAAGTTGTAGGAAAAGGCAAACCACTTAGCAGGACACAGCATCTTCCAAACTCTGCAGTGCTTTCAGTTCTTGTCCCTTGTCCAGTCCTGCCTGACCTGGAGCGCACGGCAGAGAACAAGACCTGCAGACAGAGGTGGGAAGGACCATGTCACACCGGACATGTGAATGTTAATTGCATTAAGAGATAGTGGGTGTGAGTCGTCGTCTGGGCTAGGACACTGAACAAAACAGCTTCAGAAAGGCAGTTCTTTATCACAGGGAAAGCCAGAACTATGTGCTTGCGTGTTCATGCATCAGTAGATCTGTATTTTCTAATACTGTAACAATGAAAATGTTATGTTCTGTGACAGAGTTTATCAGCTTAAGGGTTATGTGAAGGAACCACCTTTGAAGGTCATATGGGACAACAGGATGGTTTTTTTTGCCAGACTGTGGAGATTGAAGTCAAAAGATCTGATTTTGACTTTCATCTTTGTGCTGATGTCATAGGAGATTGAGTGCATCTCTTAGAAACTGTCAGTGCAGTGATAGAGGTAATACTGGAGATATTTTGCTCTTAGCTGCTGACTATGCAGGAAGCAACTTAGCATCTTCTATAATTAGAAATCATAATTAGTTTGCATTATACATAGATCACACACAAAGTATGTCATGAGCAGTAGCAAGTTCTATAAAATCACTTTGGGCTGATGGCTCTGAAGCAGCTTATGGGAGGCAGGAAAGTTTTCTGTGCTTGCAGAGAGGTGAATCTTGGCAGGAGGATTTGACGTGCTGTAATAGTTCTGGGATTTTTTTTGTTTGCTTACAGGGTTTTTTCAGAAGAAGCATTCAACAAAACATCCAGTATAAGAAGTGCTTGAAGAATAACAATTGCTCTATAATGAGAATGAATAGGAACAGATGCCAGCAGTGTCGTTTCAAAAAATGCCTGTCTGTTGGGATGTCGAGAGATGGTATGTTCCTGAGCAGTGGTCCTCTGAGAGGGAATATGCTGCCCACCTCGGAACCAATTGATACAGGTCTTAATGGCAGATAACACTGCCAGCCCTGTTGTCAGGGTCAGGTTCCCTGTCTGGGAGTGCTACGATCAGCTTGCCTTGCTCCCTGACCATCCTGAACTGGTAACGTAATACTGTCCCTGGAGGCTAATGCAGTGGGATGCTCTGCAGTGGTCTCTTAGGAGGATGGTTGTAATAAGAGTCTCGATTTTTTTTCTATGAGTTTGCCTTGTTACTGTTGCTTTTTCCATTAAAGGGAATTCTGCCTAAGCTGATAGCCTTAGAGTAATCATTATAAAGCCTAAAGAGTTAGGTTTGGGAATGAGCATAATGACCATGTACCTGCTGGGCTTTTTTTTTCCCCTTGCAGGGAGGCGGCAAGCAAGAAGGAAAGGGTAATGTCGAGCTGTGTCTCTGACCACCTTGCTTGCTATCCACTCCTTGTGACATTTTAAAGTGTAATGCTGAAGGTGTAGTTAATTTGTCTGCTACAACTTGATGTCACAAAGCAGAACTCTTCCTCCTGTTTCACTTTTTAATTTTCTCAGGGTGTTTATTTCACAAGAACCAGGAATCTTGGGCTGTTAATAATTTAGTGGGTGGAGTGTTAAAACTTATTCTAAATAATTGTTCTGAGTTCTTGTTGTGCATACGAGTTATTTCATCCCCTAGGCGCTTGTTTGCACATAAGGTTGCACCTGCTTTAATGAAAGAGAGTTAGTTACATTAATGATGGACTATTGCACGAACGTAATTACATCAGTCGAAACTGGTTATAAATCCTTGTAAGGCTGTGGTTGGATGGGCTGGTATAGGCAGTTGTAGATTGCTTAGGACAGGGTCAAAAATGCTGCAGCCGCAATGATGTCCATCCCCTTGCCATCAGAAAATGTCCTTGTCAAGGCAGAGTTATCAGGAAAATGTACCAAGGTAAGTTGCACTCAGCACTGACTCTTGTTTTGGCAAGTTATATAATTGGTCTATGAGGACTGGTCTTGTAAGACCTATTCAGATATGTTATGAACTGTGTTTGTGTTCAGCTAATTGTCAGCTCAGAGTTGTACTGGTTTGGTCAAGTCTTAAAGCCTGACAGTTCGCTAACAACTGTGTGTGGTTCATAGCCAGGTCTGTAGCAAAAGGGGAAAAGGCTTTAGATTATATGCTGTAGAGCTGCCTTCTCTTTGTATGTAAACAGCAGCATGCATTTCATATCTCACTCCTTGACTTCAGTGATAACACCCCTGCTGTAGTATTGGTGAGAGCAGTTAATGTCTTCCTTTGAAAGGCAGGATTTTTGGTGAGGGTGTGTATTCTGTGTATGTGCATGTTAACACTTTCGGGATTGACCTTCTTTTTCTCTCCTCCTTCCCCACTTTCATCTCCCCACCTTCGTAGCTGTTCGATTTGGCCGTATTCCCAAACGTGAAAAACAGAGGATGCTGATTGAAATGCAGAGTGCCATGAAAACCATGATGAACAGCCAGTTCAGCAGTCACTTACCCAGTGAAGCATTAACAGAACATCAGGATCAAGCACCTCAAGAAGACCTTGCTTCCAAGCCCAAGCAAGAGCGGGAAACCATCAAAAGCCCTTCTTCCCCTCCTGGCGCTGACATGGCGAAGGAAGAAGTGATTGGTATGGTCACTAGGGCCCATAAAGACACTTTCATGTACAACCAAGAACAGTCCCAAACCCCAGCTGAGATGATGCAGCCCCAGAGTGGGGAGAGAGTGTCAAACAACACCGAGCAGTACATCTTGAGCAGCAAGCACTGTGTTAGTGGGCTCAGCGGCCCTCAGTACCCTGAAAGTGAGCAGCACCTTGGTGGACAGTACAAAGGGAGAAGCGCAATGCATTATCCAAGTGGGCACACCATGTGTTTTCCAAATGGCCACTGTATGAGCTTCACCAGTGGTTACACTCAGCGACTGTGTGATAGGATCCCGGAAGATGGCTATTCTCCAAACAAGAATACCACTTACTCTTGCAGCACTGGAGGAAGAATGCATCTGGTATATTGATATCAATTGTTTGATATGACTTAGTAAAAGGCTTGGTGATGGCTGTGATCTGTCTGTGCCACTTCAGTTAGTGAAGCTGCACACTATTGGCACAACTGATGAAACCTAAAATAGTGACACAAGTTTGAGAATGCACATTGTGATGAGGGGTATAATGGCTCAAGTTGTGTGGAGGGCTTGAAACCATAGAAGTGATGGGGTTTCTTGGTTTTTAGCGAACTGAAAATAGACTAATGTCCAAGGTTCAAGAAAACTTGCAGGTTTTGTCTGGCTTGACTTCACATGAAAACGGATGCTTATAAATAGAGCTTATGAATTGCCTTCTTCATTCAGTCTTGAAGACTTCACTTTAAGATATCTGTACAATCAGATATGCTGTATTTTCCTTCAAGGCATTTGGAGCAAAGTTCTGGGTTGAAACCTCAGGGCTAGGATTTTAAGCCAGTTTTCGTAGGCTGGTTTTGTTGTTGGTTTTTTTTTGAGGGTTTTTTTGTTTATTTTGGTTTTGGGTTTTTTGTTTGTTTGTTTTTCTTGGGTGGTGTTTTGTTTTAACAGGGCTAGGCCGATTTTACAGGCAGTGTACAATACAGACGCAATGGGCCCCACAGGCTGTGTATCCTTCTCCCCAGAACATCTTCAGCTCTGAACATAGGCAGGAGGAAGATGCACAGATGAACTGCTTGTTGTATGAGTATCTTTTGTGTAGTACTTGCTCAAGTGTGGCTCTGAACACACTTCTAGGAACCCTAGATGACTTTGCTAGTGCATTTTCTCACTGAATTCTTAACAAAGATTTTCTTGCATGTAGATTTTGGGTTTTTTCCTTTTCTTAACAGGTCCCTCCTATTTGCCTTGCACCTGCTGTTCCTCTGCCATTCAGGCAACTGGTTCTGTAAGCCCCTTAAAATAGGTTGTCCTTCTGTTTATCACTAGACCTGCCTGGGATGAGGGAACATAACATCCTTGTTCTCATACTGCACTCCTATCAAGAGGCACGAGCCCCTGACCTTTCTGAAGTACTTGAGCTGCCAGTGGTTTTCTTCCTCTAAGTTTGTAAAGGTTCTTCACATATTCTTGAAGACCTCTGAAGGTCTTCACACAGTGAAGGCTGCTTATCTTGATGCTGGGTTTTCTTTTGTTGTTGTTTATCTTTTCCAGTTTTGGTTTGGTTTTTTCCTTTTTTGGCTACCATAGATGTGGACCATGCTATCGCTAGCAGGCTCCAACTTTAATTGCAGACTCTGGGCGAGTAATAATTCCCAGCCTTTCTTCCTTGCAGGGAAAGTATGTGGAGTCACTGCAATGGCATTCTTGACACTCCTGAGAAGCAGAGGTTAAACCTGTCAGTATGGGCAGGCAGGGAGTGGCCCTGCCTGCAGAGGCCCAAACCAGTCATTTTGACCTGTGCATAGTAGCTGCAGGGAGGCTTAACACAGCTGATGATGAGGAGACAAAAGGGAATCCAGCAGAGCACTGCACCCCCCATCCCTGACATGAATGAGGGTTTTGACAGGGAACTTGAATTAGATTATGTCTAAAATGAGTCAGTAGCAATAGGGGAGTGCAGTTAGGCTCTGAACCAGAATAGAGACAGATACTCAGGGATTTGGTTTGGTTTTTTTACTCAATACCTGCACAGAAAAGTAGAACAGGTCATTCCTGACAAGGCTTCTCTAAAAGACAGCTGGTGACTGTACAAGTTGACACCTGCTTCCATAGGAAGCCTGTCGGAGTTCACAGAGTCTGGATGATGCTCTTAGTCTATGGTTTAGTTTTAGGCAGTCCTGCAAGGAACAGGGAGTTGGAAGAGACTCATAAGGATCATCAACTTGAGATATTCCATGACTCTTGGGCAGAGGTCTCAAGAGAGCTTAGACATAATACATAGAGGGGAAAACTGGTGGTTTTCCCGTGGGTCAGTGTGTCTGGGAGTTAGGGTAGATCATCATAGGATGAGAAGTTGAGGTGCTTTTTGTGTCTGATTCAGAGCAGAGTGCTGAACCAGATTCTTTGTTTTCAGAGCGTACTGTACTTTTAGCTATACCTGTGTGAACTGTTGTAATACTGTCAACAGAGCAGTGGTTAGTGTCTGTCGTGCTTCTAGTTGTGTGCCTAGACCTATTATTTTACCAACATATTTAACGATTCTCAGTTTATGGAAAAGGGGTCCCCCTTTACTCCATATGTAATCATTTGGGGTTTGTGTGTTGTCCTCAGATATAAAAGTTATGTTGTGATTCACAGCTGAACCAAGAAATCTACAATGCTGTTCTTTGACTTCTGGGGAGAGAGAAAAGGAAGAGCTTTCTGTGTATTGACTGCCCAGTTACCAATTGGCATTTGAAAACAAACAAACAAAACCCAACAAACAAAACCCACCTCGGAAATTTGTATCTATCTCCATCTTGTTTTCTCTAGCTGTTGCTAAATACACAAACGCACACTCCTGCATGTGTGTATATATACCTGTTGAATATATTGTAATCTTAGGATTTTCCATACAAAGAATTGCAAGCTATTATCAGTTTCAAGATGAAAAAACCAGCATAGCTCTGAGGAATTACTAATCTGTTTCACTCTCTTGGCTGACATTCTGTAGGATTACATCCACCATTTAGTATACCTGTGAAGAATACTTAAAGAAATTCTCATCCTTGATGATGACAGGTGAAATGAATATTAAAAGATTTAAACTTCATTAAAAGATGCAGATTTTAGAAAGCAGAACTGAAATTATCTCGGAGCATCAGGTTGGGTTTTACAAAGGGAATTTATTGGCAGTCAGCCTTGGCTGATACTTCTGATCTCATTGTAATGGATTCAGACTGTCCTACAAAAAATTGCTGTATGTTTGTATAAAAGAAAGAGCATTTTGTTGTCTTGTGACTGAGCAAGATTGGAATATCAGTTCCTTGGTCATCCTCCCTCAGTGATGCAGATAAAAACAAACATCTAGGAGGGGAAGGTTGTCTTAGTAAACCCATGACTCAGGAAGCCAGTGCTTGCTTCCTTTTTCTGGTGTTGGCACGTTTGTCACCTCAACTGAATCACTTTAATTACCTGCAAAACAAGAAAGATAGATGAGAATGAATGTAGTAGTGACTGCGAGATTGCAGTTGATTGTGAAATTGTGATTAATTGTGAGATTACAGGAGTAATGCAAGTAAAAAATCCAGAGGTCTGGCATGAAGTTGAGATCAGGGAAGAACAGCATAACCTGGGTTCTCTCAACATTTCTGCTGTAAGTGATGTTGAAGTTACCAAGGTCAGCAAATTTAGAAACAGATTGCTACCGACCTGCTGTGGTGGGTTTTTTTTTGTTCCTTTTAAAGGGAGGGGGAGAAATACGGTTGCTTTGGGAACTGGCTGAGGAATAATAATTTTTTTTCTCTGTGCATCATTGCAAAGCTTTCTTGAAGAATAAACCTGCTTCTTTCAAGTATTTGTTAGTATTTGTAATGATCTCTTAAAGAGTTGTTTTCTGCATGTGTTTTGTAAACATAGGTCTGCCCAATGAGTAAGACTCCCCATGTGGACCCAAACAAGTCTGGCCATGAAGTCTGGGAAGAGTTTTCCCTGAGTTTTACCCCTGCAGTGAAGGAAGTGGTGGAGTTTGCCAAGCGCATCCCAGGTTTCCGAGATCTCTCCCAACATGACCAGGTCAATCTTCTGAAGGCTGGGACCTTTGAGGTGAGACCAGTGTGTGTATATTGTGGACCTGACAAGCTGTGCATCAGTCTGACCCCCTTAAAAATAAATAGAACTGGATTATATGGGGCAAAACCAGCTTGGTCATGGATGCTATTTCTTTAAGCTGATGGTGTCCAATGCTTCTGTTTGGTCAGATCTTGGTGAGCTGTCCCTCTTCCAACAAGTTCAAAATTGCTCAGCCTTTCAACCTTTTCCTCTTCCCTGTGCATTAATAAATGAGTAATGAGGAGTTTGCATAGGAGGAACTACTTTGAAAGCTACCTTTGCTTAGCCTGGAGAGAAGCACAGTGCATCTGGAAGGGTGGCTAGTTTAGAAAGTTACCTGTTGACTAGTTTTGTAGAGGAAAGTGTTTATCACTCTGTATGTCCTTCCTTCTGCCACTGTGCTCCCTACCAAAGCCATGGCATCCATCCTGACCAGCCACCACCAGCCTTTGGTGGCACCTGGGGGTTGCTGAAGCCTCCATCTCCAACACTGTAACACTGGCAACTAGCTGTATTACTGCAGTTCTGTAGATGCTGTACCACCTGCAGCGTGACTTACAGACTAATCCCACCAAGTCCTTGTGGTTAGTTTCATCCACTTGTGGTCATGACGTATGTACGAATTAGTGGTGTTAAATTGGAAATGATACTGGAGAGCTTGATGCTGTTTTATAATTAGTGACCTTCACCAAGAGACCTTTACTTAAGGTTTGAGTTCCTCTTCCAGACTCCTGCATCTGTTGGAAACCATGCATGTTTTATAAGTATTCAAATATCAAGTTTAAACATAGAGGGCTGGTAGAACTGAAATCCCAAGTATTCAGTGTTGTGTGCTTTCCTGGGGAAGGCAGGACTGGTGATGTTTTTGCACTTGTTTAGTTGATTTATTTGTTCAAAGAGAGATGCTGGATTTCATATTTACTTGAACTGAAGCCATTTCTTGTGTAATGTGATGGGTCTTTCACCTGCATTTATTTAGCCCGGTTCTAAAATGGGTAACTGTTGGGCTGGAAAGTACAGGTTACACTGCAACACCTGGTGCCTGGAGTGTGTCAGTTTCTTTGTTTCATCTATTTTGCTGTCATGTATTTTTTGCAGTTATACTTACTCTTGACCTTTTACTAGTCATCTACGGCTCCTGGAGCTAAGGGCTGTATTTTCACTTCTTCAGCTACAGCTTGTTAAACTGGTGTTCACATTACACAAAAATATTAGTTCCTTCCTCTGTAAAGTAGTATGCTGCCCAGTGCCTGCGAGGAGGGTAGAGAATCAAGCTTGAACTCTTCCTGGAATGCAAGATCAAATCTTCATGTTTTGCATGTAAAATGTTTGGTCCTTCCCTTTATTCACCTCAAGCCTATTCATATGCCTTTTTTGCCAGTTACAAGCACTGCTGATAAGTTACTGTATCAAAGAGAATTAATAATAATGTATGGCTGCATGCTAATTCCTATTCACTTATTAATGAAACATTAATGATTTCTGTTACCAAGCTGGTACCTGTAGTTAAAGGCCTCTGTTGGCATCTTAGCAACAGGGAAAAAAAAACCCATAAACAAACAAATCCCAACAAACAAACAAATGAAAAAATAATGCTGCAGAGCCCTGGAAAAAAACCCAGAGCCAGCAGGATTTATGAAACCATTGCAGTAGATGCAAAAACATCTTGAAAGCCTGGTACGTACAAGGTCATTTCTTTTTTCTGGGTAACTAAACTAGAATATCCCAACATCTGCATGTTAATAGAGGTATCTGGGTAAAAGTACTGTCTCTGAGCCTGTTTTGGCTCCCTTCGGCACCAGTGTGTGGCTGTCTTGGCACTGTGCTTACCACTAGCTCATATTCAAGGAATGCTTGTGTGGGGACAAGAAGATGCATGAAGACTATGTTGGTGCAGAAGCAGCATAGCTGTGTATAATTACACATATGTAAGCTAAAAAGCCCTCTTAGAGCTGGAGGTACTGGGGACCTAGCTATATAGTGGTGGGATCTACATGGCCTTAATGGGAGCCAGGTCAGAAATAGCCATGAGCCTCAAATAAAGAACTCAACTGGATTTTTAGTGGGTCTTCCCCAACATCCACAAGCCTCCACTCCAAATGTAGTTGATGGCAGAGCTAAGAAGGACCTTGGGTCCATTGGGGTAGTGACTCAATTTCTCGGGGAGAAGTGAGCAAGCACTTACCTATGTGGAGACTTTCATAAGCTTATATTGCTATGGTCAGCTGATGGGATTGATCAGGTATACCCTCAGCATACACAAATAGGAATCCCGAAGCAAAATGGGGTGAATTAATCATGTGCTGTGCCAGTCTAAACCATTCTTCCTTAGGTTAGAAGGGCGATATTGAAATCTATAGGTCTTTGCCTTAGTATAAATCAACACAGTTTCATGGGCTTCAGTTTTGAATAGCAATGTTAATGCTGGTTGCTCATTATTTAAGGTTAATGTTTCTAAAGCCCAGTTCTGTAAGGGAAATAACCATACTTAACTGAAAGGTTGGGATACCTGGTAGGTCCCTGCTAATGCACAAGTTCAGCTCTGTCTGCCTGCCCTTTGTGTCCTTTTCTTGTATTCTGAGGGCTTCTGCACCTAGGTTTCTGCACGCTGTAGTCAATGTCATTAAAGGACACATAGCTTAGCTGACAAGGGTGAGCAATATATAGTGCTTATGTGTCCATCAAGATTGCTGCATGTCATTTGGCTGTTTAAATTTAGGAGCAGGTCATTTAATGTGCATGAATGGTGTTTAAATTCTCAAACGTCTTCATTTTTTTGAGCACTCCTTTTTTTAAAGCTTGTCAAAAGCACCAGTCTTTGCTGAAAACCCGGTTCTCTTCTCAAATGTAGTACACATTTAAATTCGTGCAGTTATGTAGGGTAAGTGACAAGAGGCGACTTTCACACCAAGAGATTACAGCAAGTCTGAAGTTTTAACCAGTGCCAGTTGGTTCATTTTCTCCAAATAAGAAGGCTGTTCTGTGCAGCTTAAACCTTGGAAATGTAAATAAGGTTGTTGAACGTGAGCGAATGAAACTTTACAAGCCATTCCAGAGGGAAACGTTCACAGTACGACTGAGAAACCACAAGAGAAATTTCAGCCCAGAGGGGTAAGTTCAGCACATGTCAACTGCTCCAGCCCAGGTGCTTGTACCAAAGGGGTATTCCCAGCTGCAGCTACAGACCAGGTGCTGTTTCAAGCCCTGCTTCCCTTGACTTTTGAAGGCCGTACCTGTAGCTTCTTTCTACCAGAGCTCTTTAACATTCCTGTGGATACAGTGATGCAGCATGGTACTTACCCAAAGAATGCCTAGTGGTCCAGATCATTAGGTGGTGTAAATCAGCATTGTTTCAATGGAGCTGCTCCACTTTACGCCAAGCAACAATCTAGTTCAATATCTTCATTTTGCTCTTTGTGAGTGTGGCCAAGAAAACCTTTCTTTTCATGCTCTGTATGCCTTTGGCTGTTCAATGGCTTAAGCAAGTTGACCTACTGGCATATTTATGAGTGGCATTGTCTTTGTGGCTCAGGCTGTCTGAGGCTTACATTTTAATTTTCTTCCCTTTGGTGTGCTATAGCCCCTCCCCTGCATCCTCTGACAAATTTCTTCACTTGTTTGTTTCTCTCAGGCTACTGGGTCAGAGCTTGCACTGATTTTGACAGGTCAATAGCATGCTGTCAGTGTCTGTGTAGAATGCTTGTACAGCAGTTAATGAGACAGTTGGAATGATGTTAAAAGGTTTAATTTTTTCTGTGGCTTTCCTAGAATTCTGCCTATATTTATGTGGTTTTGTTCTGTTTTTTCTTCCACCAGGTTTTAATGGTACGGTTTGCGTCTCTGTTTGATGCAAAGGAACGTACCGTCACCTTCCTGAGTGGAAAGAAGTACAGTGTGGATGACCTGCATTCAATGGGAGCCGGTGATCTGCTCAACTCAATGTTTGAATTTAGCGAGAAACTAAATGCCCTGCAACTTAGTGATGAGGAAATGAGTTTGTTTACAGCGGTTGTCCTGGTATCTGCTGGTAAGGAGAGAAAGTTGAATTGCACCTTTGCCAACTATTAGATACATCTTTTTATTAGAAGATTCCTGTAAAATGTATGCCTGTTCTTCCACATCTAAGTGCAACTTAGTAAGTTTTAAGCTACTAGCAGCCTGTCATTTACATACCTGCTTTTTTTGATACTGCCTTTTGGGAAGATGTGACATTAGGCTTGTATTTTCTTACTACTTTCTATAGAATGCAAAAATGCATCTCACAGCTGCCTGATGGCCATTTAGAAGCTATTTGTCTGACTTGTATGTTTCCCAGGACAGCATCAGTGAAATGACTCCTGACTTGCGCAGCTTAAGTCTTGGGAAAAGGTGGTATTTCTACTTCCAAGTACTGTCACTGAGGTCTATTGCATATTTTACTTAAATCCAAATCCAACAGTTTGATCTCTGCTTATGTCAGCAAGAAAGCCCTATTCATCTGCATTGTGACTTCTTACCACAAAAGGTCTGCCAATCCACTGACATCTTTGCCAACCTCATATCTTGTTTCAGTCACTGGATATACAGAACACCCTGGCCCAGATTCAAAGAAGGATTAAGCACCTACTTCTGTAGTATTATCTAAAGCCTCAAATTAGGCACATTAACTCTGCATATAATGCCTGAAATACAAGATGCAGAATCCCTACTTGCTGGGTAAGGAGCTCTAGAGGTAGCTGACAGGAATGCTACTAGTGTCCACTTAAACAACAAGGCAGCATTTGGGGGCCACTTGCTTCTTTAACAAGTGTACAGCTTCCACATGAGTGGTTTAGACCCACATTTTCCTTATCAGGAAGGGGCACCCCAGGCATGGTGCTGTAGGCACATGAAGCCTCTGTAGACAAGGTAGGACATTTCAGTTTAACAGCTTTGTGCGTGGCCTAACCGAAATGTTCTAACACACAATGGGCAGCTGTAGCCTCTTCAGTTTGTAAGTGGTGGTAATGAGCAAAGGGTGGTACAGACTTTGAGGCTTTGAAAGCTGGAATGAATGGCAGCATGAAGCAAGCATGGCACTGTAGTCGGTTAGTGAAAATGCTCGGTTAACAGAGAGAAACCTGGGGGTTTAGTTGCTTTTCCAGACTCTGCTTTACAAATTTTATCTTAAAAAACCTGAATTGTCAAGAACTGGAGATAACCTTTAAATAAGGACTGAGATCCAGGCTTCTTCCCTTGTTGTGTAATGCTACAGCCACTCTTCTTGCTTGCTCAGCTGCTGGGCCCTAGAATACCGTAGTCGCTGTGTCACCTGTTTTGAATGTAAGTGGCTGTATCTGTTCTGTTAAATGTGCTTATAGCCCAAATCCAGCCCCCTCCAGGCTTTTAGACAGTGTTTCATGCAGTTGCTAGCTCCCAGTAGGGCTTAGCATATGGATGGTTTGTAACATGCAATACGTAATATCAGAATCGTGCAAGATGACAAAAAGAGGTGAGTTTGGTATTCAGGCTTCTTGCAGCTGCTGAGGATTTTTCAGATCGTAGTTTGGACATCAGTGCTACCTAGCTTAGCTGCTGTGTGATCTCATCTGCAGTCTGATAACAGCCTTCCTGGACATCTTCACAATCTGTTTCTAGGGTTTTATAAAATACATCTTCACTAGTGTTTTAATGCTCATTCTATATTCCAGACACAGTAGTATCCTTGATGGTCACTGTGAGTTTAGCAGCTTTCAGATCAACTTCACTCTAACTTGTAACTGAATTGAAGTGCTGCGGTTGTTACTTGCTCAAGTGAGTAAGCGAGCAAGCTTCATATGTGAGCAGGTGCCTGAGAAGAGCAGAATTGTCCCCAGCAGAGCTTTTGTGGAAGCCAAGAGGAGAAGGTACTGGTAGAACTGAAGGATCATGGCCACTTGTTGATTAAATAGATCTTGAATGATAGATCCCCTACACTCTGCCCCTCAAGGAGGAGGGGTAATTTCCCGTAAGGTGGAGGAAGAGCTCAATTAGAGAAGGAGGAAGGGTTCAGGAATAGCATCAAAGAAGATGACATGGAGATGCACGCAAAGGCAAAGATGCTGTAACTGAAAGTACAACTGAAAGTGGAGGAATAAGATCTTAATGCCATTAAGATGACTCCATCTCAGAAAGAAAGCTACTCAAGAAAAGATTGTCAGGAAGAAAGCAAAGTAGTCAAGATTTATATCAGCTCCAGAAGCAAACAAGAGTGTGGGAATGTTGAATCTTGCTTAAGTGATCCAGAATGTAGCATACCATGCTGCACTAGTTAAAAATCTTTCAAATTAAAAATCAAAAAACCCCAAAACAATCCAAAAAACCCGCAAGCAAACCAACCAACCTAAACCCAAACATCAGTGGGGAAAAAAAATGTTCAGAACTCTCTTACACAGTGCTAGTGGGGAAGAGACTTGTCAGAAGCATCTCCACATCAACACTGGATGAATACCCAGTCTTAGGAAGGGTATTTAGAATGTTCAGAAGTAGTAGCAAGGAATGCATGTAACTGTGTAGAACCTCTTGTTTTGGTGTCATATGCAAAGAAAGGAAAAGCAGGGCCATACAGCGAGGATGTGGGAGTATTTCTGGTGGTGCTGAGGAATTATGTTGGTACCATTCCAAAACTGAAAGAACCTTTGGCTTCAGTTACCTGGATGTGTTGAAGATGAAGGGGAGATAGCAATTTGGATCATGGGCTCTAAAGAAGGAAGAAGCAAAGTGGAAGCAAAGCTGAAAGAATGTGGTTTGCGCAGGACTAGATACCAGATAATCCCTTAACTGAGGGTGATACTTCGTGGTAGAAGAATATATAATACACACCCTCTATTATTCTTTCTTATTGGGATAGTACTAACAGAAACTTCTGCTGGCTACTGGGAGCAGCTAGAAGTAGGCTAAGAGGGAAGGAGAAGAAAGACTTGCACTAATTGAAGAGAGGAGCCTACAATAACTTGCTGGAGGCAGCCAGGAAAGACAGCACTGCATTCTTCTGCCTTCAGAGGCAAGGCAGGATTGTTGCCACTCTACAGAGCTCTTGAGAAGTCTCATCTGGCTTATGTTGTCATCTCTGCTCAGGATAGAGCAAATCGGGTTGTGTGAAGTGGGGGACGGCTCGGGTAGATGGTTTAACCAATAAAGGCAGAGGGGCATTTTTTCACTCATGCTCTCATGGAGAAAGCATGACAATCTTCACTGTTGTGGTTTAAGACCAGCTGGCAAACCAGAACCACACAGCTGCTCGCTCACTCCCCCCGCTTCTTCCCCCCACTCCTGGAGGGATGGGGAGGAGAATCGAAAGAATGTAACTCCCACAGGTTGAGATAAGAGCAGCCCAGTAACTAAAGTACAACACAAACCACTACTGCTACCACCAATAATAATAATGATGATAAGGGAAATAACAAGGGAAGAGAATACAGCCACTCACCACCTGCTGACCGATACCCAGCCCGACTGACCAGTGATTTAGCTCTTCTGTGTAATTGCCCCCAGTTTATACAGTGGGCATGATGTGCTGTGGTATGGAATACGTCTTTGGTTAGTTTGGGTCAGGTGTCCTGTCTCTGCTTCCTCCCAGCTTCACCTCCTCCCTCGCAGAGCATGAGACTCAGAAAGTCCTTGGTCAGAGTAAACATTGCTGAGCAGCAACTAGAAACATCGGTGTTATCAGTGCTGTTCCCAGGCTGAAAGTCAATAACAGCACTGCACCAGCTACTAAGAAGGAGAAAAATAACTGCTACTGCTGAGCCCAGGACATCACAGAAGAGTGGAATGTGTGAATTTGATATTAATCAAAATTCCTAATTGTTAGAATAGAAGGTTCTGGAACAGTCTTTCTGAAGGAACAAAACACATTAACTGCTTCAAGACGGATCGTTAAATGGTTTATGTAATATTTTTTCCCATAGCAGTAGGGACCTGCAGCAGTCTGGTAGGACTTCCTGGACTCTGTTCACCTGAGAGATCTGATAGGATTGACACTGACAGCATAAGGAAGGGATTCCCACTCTGACTGTAAGATCTGACTCAGTGTTACTCCAGAAAGCTGTTGTCATTCTGTGTCCCAGTTCCGTGAAGTGCTCAAGAACATGTACACATCAAAGCACATTTCTGTTCACGTCTGTCACTCCTGTGTGTATGTGCCCTGCTGAATTTACTCAGCGTTTAAGAAGACAGGATACAGCTTGGAAAAAAGGCTCCTGTGCATGGTTGTTAGATGAGGCATTTTGCTTAAAAATCCATCCTTTCAAGCTGGTTACTTAGGTTCCACCTAAGGACAACAGGCATGTTCTTAAATACAGCTCTCTGGAAAGAGGTACTTTAGGCATGGGATGAGTGCAGTAAGTGGAAGCACAACATTTGTCTTGATGTTGAAATTCTTCCTCAGCTGGGAATTTTTGGGTGCATCATGTTTCACGTGGTAGGTGCTTCAGAACGCAGAAATAGTGGCCAGTCATGTCAAGGCTTGTACTTCCTTTGCCTTTGGGATCCCATTGTGCAGATATGGGTGTGGCTTGTCCCGAGTGGGATTTCTCACTCAAACATAAACTTCCAGTTTAAGTTTGGGGTTCTGTGTCCAGTCTTGAGAAATGTTGGAACTTCCTGCTTTCGTGTGCCCTCTCTCCTTGCGTTGAAATCTGTGATTCAGCAAAGCACTGAAGTGTGTGCATCGGTCTGTCCTTTGCTGGAAACATGGGTAAGTGATTATAGGAAAGGTGATTGAATGATGCCAGGTCTGCTTGAGCTTAATACTTTAAAAAGTAAATAGCATTTGGAAGACTTTTGGTATTGTGGGTTTGAAACTTCTGACATGAGTATTTAATTATTCTTGTGCTTGTTAATGTGGTGAGTGATTCTTGCAGTGGTTTTATGGTGCAAAGTACATAACCACATCCATTCAGTCTTCCCTCTCCCTGTTTTTCTCTCTCTTACCCCCCCTCTTCTCCACCCAATCCCTCTACCCCTTTCTTTTTAGATCGTTCCGGAATAGAAAATGTCAATTCTGTGGAGGCGCTTCAGGAAACACTAATCCGTGCATTAAGGACCTTAATAATGAAAAATCACCCAAATGAAGCCTCTATTTTCACAAAACTTCTTTTGAAATTACCTGACTTGCGTTCCTTAAACAACATGCACTCTGAAGAACTCTTGGCCTTTAAAGTTCACCCATAGGCCTTTAGGTCTCATTTGTACTTGGACTTGCCTCGTGTTAAAATGTTTTGTGCTAAAATATGTATTTATACAGTTGTACCACTTGTTGGAGAGAGAGAGTTCACAGGCTGTGAACAATTGATAGCTGTCCCTTAACCATGCAATAACGCTTCAGCAGGTGCTTTCAGCTAGCGGCGGTGCAGCATTCATACTCCACCAAGACATCCAGACCCAGCTGTGCTGCACTTCTGCAGAGGAGGTTGTGATAAGCCCCAGTAAATATGGACTGTTCTTTAGAAAAAAAGAACCACCACTGCCCTCTCATGTAAACTGAACACAGAATAGCTGTGTATGTGCATACGGAGCATGGAATGGGGTGGGAATGATCCTGCGCTAGTAGGAACATGGAAGAGCTGATTTAATTGGTCTTTCACTTACCTAATAGATGTATGTCTGTGTCTTTTGATAATTCACTCATGGTTTCCACTGCTGTTATTCCATTAAACCTGATGGAATGATTTCAGCCTGCACCAACTCTTCACTGAGCATGTGTTCATGCCATGTGTATATAATATAAATAGTTAAGTAATGAGTGTTTATGGCTATATAAAGTACAGAGTTGTGTGTATATATGTGTATGTATATAAATAGTTCTATACATAAAGTATACATATAATTTCTTCACAATATTTTAAACTGTGAAGGAATTTAAACTTACAACAGAAGGTGATCTATGGAAAGAACCAAATAGATGCACTTTGCATATTGCTGAACTAATTAGCTGACCGTTTTTTAGAAAACATCCAGTTTGCATTAATATGCTGTGTTTGTTAATTTGAAAAAACAAAACCAACATCAAAACAGACAAAAAGACCAAAACCAAACCCAGAATGGCACCAAAGGGGCAGAGCAAGATTCAGCTTATAGAAGGGGTTTGTAGGGAATCTCAAGTGGAGAGGGTTGGTTGTGGCGCTACTGAGATTGTCTGTTGCCACTGAGGTTCTTACATTCTGATAAAGGTTAAAGAAGCACCAGATGCTCTTCAGAAACTTCAGCACAGCCAGAAAGAAGCTATCCAATGAATAACCGTATCTATCAGAGGAAAAAGAAAAGAAAAAAAACAACAAAAAAAGTGGGAAAAATGTGTCCATGGTTGCATTTGGGTGTATGTGTGTTCTGTGACTGTTTATTTCTTGCAGTACATCATTTTGCTGCTTCATTGCTAAATGAGAATTGAAAATTGAAATGTGAGATTCCCCATGTCTTTTCACAAACTGGGCTTTGTGGTTCCCATGCCTGTTCTTCTGGAGCTCTCCATTGGTGCGTGTGCATGTGCGTGTGTGTGTATGTGCAGAGAAGGTGCACTGGATGGTCTGGATGTTTTTTTCTTTAAAAACCACCACAAAACCCAGCCAAATAAATGGGACTTCTTTTTTTTTTTGTTGTTTATGCCAGTAGCAAATTACAAAGCAGATCCTCAAGGCTAAAGATTCTGCTGGTTTTCCATCTAAGAAAGTGGCACTCTGTGGGTTTTTTTTTCCCCTCCATTTATAGCAGGACCTGGCACCAGAAAAGAGGCTTTTAAAAGTCAAAGCAGTAGTGTTAATTAGCTGTGGTTTTGTTTTTCTAATGTGGGAAGAAGCAGCTCCATTACGCCTGTGTTTAGTTAACCTTAGAGAGGTAGGTAGCCTTCTGCGACTAGTGCTTGGTAACACTACTCTGCGGAGGGAGAGACCTCTCTGGTTATTGCTGGGTTCAGATGTATGCAGTAGTTGAGGCCAGGATCCAGAAAGCCACCAGACTGCAGGGCTCTTGCCTTGCAGGAGCAGCTCTGGCACATGAGTGATTCAGTGGGAGCCCTTGTGCCTGCTGTGCAGCTTGGAGCAGAGGCAGACCTCAGCCTGCCCCTGAGCATCAGTAGCTGGGTAGGGGATGGAAGGCTTGCACCCTGCCATGTCTCTGGTCACCTTTGGCCTAGGGATTTCCCCTTGCACAGTGGTAAGGAGTGCTGGCCAGGGCCCTGAGAGCAGGAGAGGGCATGTACACATTTGGTCTTAGCTTTGGCTACGGAGCAGAAGAGCCCTTTTCCCTCCTCCACTGCTTCAGGGAGACCTGCCTTCCTGCATCAGTCTGCTTTAACCACTGGATAACGGCCCCTTCATTCATAAGAGTTTTGGTATCCAAATGTGCTATCCATGGCATACTGTCCTAATTTCTGTTAACAGTCTGCATCCTACCAGTATTATTTGTTTGAGAACTTCAGTGAAGGGTGCATTGAACCATTCAGACTTTAGAAAGGACAGTCACGTTTTGTATTGTTTAGGAGCTGAAATTACTTCTTTTTAGACCCCATTTCAAATGTGGAAAGTACAGTTAACCTTTGGTTGTTTTGAGAGGGAAGGAGGCTTCTTACAGAGATTGCCACCCTGCAACTGTATTTTGTTGTGTTTTGTTTTATTTTCTTTAAACTGTATTATTAAGCCTTTAGGAATGTATAACCAGGACCGAGTAATTACTGCTTATTAAATTTTTAGTTAGATTGACCATGTATGTCTATAGATAGATATTCTGACTTGTGCAGTTTCATTTGAGATAATCTTCCTGTACATAATGGAAAAACTCATATAACAGAGGAAAAAAAAAAAAGCCCCAAACAGATTGACTGAACAACAAGGTGATTAAAGTATGGTTCCAAAGTGATCCATGTATTACAAACCCTAGCTGGACTCTTAGAAGAAAATCTAAACTCATTGTGTTAGCTGTGTATTGTGAGCTCTTCTTTTACTGTGTCACTGGTTATACACTTGTTAAACGCTGAGATAATAGACTTCATGCCAGGCATTTGAGTACTGTAGATTGGGTCATTGCTGAAAGATTAATGTACTGTATGACTTAAATGGAAATTTTTATTCTTGATTTTATTCTTGATTTTATTCTTGTTTTGAAAGATTAAATATGGGCATTACATCAGCAAGAGAAACTGTGCTTCTGTGTTCTTTGTATGAAATCTAGAGGGGAAGGCAACACGCTGAGATGAACAAAGCAGAAGTAATGGATGAGAACATCAACTGCTGTAAGGTGACAGGGGCTGCGCTGGTGTATGGTGGCTAGGAGCCTGTGGCTTGGTCCACTTGTGGTACGCATCTGCACTGCCAGGGGGTTGGATGGGGTTGGCTGGTGCAGTTTTTGGGGTATTGTCAGTAAAAGTGGTAGTTATTTTAAACACCTTAATTACTTTCGGGAATTTACCTTTGTAACTGAAAATAGGATGTGGTTTAATGTCTGGTAAAGGCAGTCTTAAGCATAGGTTATGAGAGAGGTAGATGGGAAGCAGCATGTGGAGGGCAAAGATCTGTTTGATTTTTACAGCTTGATTTCCTAGTTTGAAGTGTTTACTGGTTAGGAGACAAGCTTCTCAGGAAATGTTCTATCTATTGGTGTTTGAAAACAAAACAAACTCCCCAAACAAACAAACAGACAAAATTATGACTGCCAGCACTGGAAAGAGTAATAGCACAGAAATGCTTTTTATTGTCTTGGCACTATATAAAGTGTCATGTTTGCATGCGGCTTTGCTTGTTGCCACCTACTGTGAGATGCTGTGATCAGGGCCATGAGCTACGGAGGTCCCAGGGCATGGGAGGTCCTTGGGAAGAGCTCTTTGCAGCTTCAGTGGGGATGGTCCAGGGGTTATTTTTCCCTGTTTGGCTCCAAGAGCCTCACAACAGCAAATGGGGCGGACTGGAGGGGTGTTCCCAGTAAAAACACAGTTCCATTCCCCCCTTTCCTGCTCTCCCAGTTAGGCAAGATGTTCTGGGGATGGGGAAGTGAAGCATTTGTGCTTGTTTGTGGGAAGCATGCTGGGCTTTGAGTCTACAGCACCAACTCACGTGTGAACGTGCCTGCAGCAGCCTGCCCCATCTCTGTCCTCACTACATGAGGAAATAAATGGTCAGTGTCGCACGGAAGACAGAGGTATGAGTGTCACTGTGTGAAAGTATAAACTGCCGAAGGTGTGGGCAGTCTGCTTGGGCTCATGACCCGTGGGCTGTGTGTGGGGTGGGAGGTATTCAGCATTTGCAGCTGAGCCGCAGAGCACTTTGATTACAGAAACAGTTCATACGAGGAAATACTTGGCACTTCCTCCCCTTTGATGAGCATAGGGAGCAGCTGCCAGAACCTCCATCAGCGAATACCTTTTGTTTTCCCTTTTAATTTGTTTCTTGTAAGGCTGAAGTTCAGACTGGGGAGGGAGGAACATCCGGATATGGGAGAGTCTGGAGACACCCACCCCTAGCAGCTGACTGAGCAGCAACGGGCAGCCAGTGTGGAGGATGTACTCACTCGGCAGGAAAGTTGGTCAAGGACACAGCAGTGTTGTCAGAGAGAGGAGCTGAGCAGGCGTGTGTGTGTGTAGGCTGCAAGGCTGCACGTTGCTGGTTATTTGGAGGAAACAGGTCCATGCATGCCAGCAGACACTGCTCTGCTGCACCAGGCAGCTTCACTGGGCAGTTTATACCAACTGCAAATGCACACCATAGTATGTTTGTTGTAAGGCAGAGCTTGCAGTGATGGGGAGCTGAGCTCTCTGGTCTCCTATGGCTATAGGAACAAAACACTCCTGCCTGGCCTGGATCCCCAAGGCAGGCTGCGTGGTTATCCATGACAGTTGCTCCCCTGCGTTGCTCTCTGGGACAGCATTTGCCTCTGACTGGAGGACCACCCTCAGGGGTTTTTCTTGTAAGGGTTCATGCTTAAAACTGGGGAAGTGTTTTCTTGAATCATAGAATCACGGAACGGTTTGTGTTGGAAGGGACCTTAAAGCTCATCCAGTTCCACCCCCCTGCCACAGGCAGGGACACCTTCCGCTAGACCAGGTTGCCCAAAGCCTCATCCAGCCTGGCCTTGAACACTGCCACAGACGGGGCAGCCACAGCCTCTCTGGGCACCCTGTGCCAGCGCCTCAGCACCCTCGCAGGGAAGAACTTCCTATCTAAATTTCCTCTCTTCCAGTTTAAAGCCATTTTCCCTTGTCCTATCATTGCATGCCCTTGTAGAGTCCCTTCTCTCTGCCCAGCTCTCCACACCTCATCTTAAGAAGACTGTAGCTCAAATTATTTCATAGAGCAGCATTGAGTACTACAAACAAGGTGGCACAAGGGCAGAGGCAAATATGACATGTTAAAAGCCCATGTGACCCAGAAGGTGCAGCTCAAACTGAAGCACATCTAGAGAGGCCTGCTGGATTCCTGATCCTGGTACAGAGCTCTTCTCCATCATGTGTAATACTCCAAGAGACCTCATCTAGGCAGCCCTGTATTAGCTGCAAGGCTAGGTAATTGCTGCCTTGCTTTTCATTTACTTAATGCAGACACTCAAAAGCTGTGTGGTGTATAAGCAGTGGTGATGGTTTATAAAACAAGGCTGACACTAATGCCTCCTTTTAAGCCACTTTGGCAGGTTAGGTTGCCAACACAGCTGGAGATTGCTTCTGACCTAGGCTGGAGACTGACCCTGTTCTCACATAGTCCCAGAATATGAAAGGATCTCAAGGAGAACTTCAGGTACCTCTTTGTCCCCTTCTCTCTGCTCCTTTGGCCAAAATACAGCTGCAGAAGCCCCAGGAAGCAACCCAGATCTGTGCACCAATGTGACAGTCTGGTAGTTAGCTTTTCTTTTGCAGGATAAACACATGGCTAAATGGCCACTTAATGTGTGCTTGGGTCCTCAGTGACAGATGACACAAATGATTCAAGAATGCTGCCTTTCCATTTCTCTACTCTAGTCCCTCTTAGGCTGGTCTATGGTGCAGAGATCAGGCCATGCTGCATGGAGGGTTTTTCCTTTTCACCTTTCTGTCCTTGCCCAATACCAGTCTTTCCAGCCTAATCTCATGATGCTTAACGGGGTGTGTGTGGCTTGGCAGCCCTATTTCCTACTGTGCAGTGTACATCTGTCCTCTGCATGCCCACATACAGGCTTCCCCTTGTAGCTAATTTGACACAGGGCCAACCTGACCCACAACGACATCTGCAGGGGAGCATCTGTCCTGTTAGTGCCTTTCTAAGAGTATAAGCAAAACTGCTGGGTTAGCGCATCAGAAAACAAACGCTGGTTCTTACATTTCACGAGGGGAATTTAGTCATAATTACTGAAGTCATCTGCCATGTGCTTGCAGAAGAGCTGTGCTAAAATAATGATGCATCAGGAAACCCAGTTCTGTCACTCAATGGCTGCTTTCTTTTACCTGCACACAGAGCCTGCTGTCAGAAACCTGGGCATAAAAGTACCATTTTTTCTTATAGGTGCTTCACCACAGGAGAAGTTCCTCCTTTGCTTTCTAAGACAAAGCGGGGGTGTCACTTTTTAACTTCACTGTAAATGGAACTTTCTGGGGGTAGCAAACCATGGAGCTTTTCTTGCACTGGAGCCTTGTGTGAACATAGGTGGGCTGAACTAAAGCACTGCTGTGAAGAGCCAGGAGGATCGCCTGCCAGCGATACCAGGAATTAAACCAGCACCTGCAGCCAAAAATTCCTTGGCATAAACACACAGGCTGTGGGCTCAGCCTCTGCTCCTGTGCTGGAGGAGAGTCAGTGCCCCTGCTGCCCCATGGCACCATAGATCCTGGGCCACACTGAGACCATACGTCTGGTCCTGAAAAGCCTCCTAGTGCACTGAAGGCAAGAGAAGATAGTGTCATGTTTGGAGGGCTGGAGGAGAAGAAAAACATGGGATGGGTGGGGATAATGAGGCTGCGTGACTACATCCACAGCTAGTAATTAGTTTCAGATCAAGGAGAAGGTCCCTGTGTTTGCTCCTTCCCACCTGCCAGGTTGCTGCAGGTCCATAACTAGGTCAGGGTCTTTAAAAATACTTCTGTAACTGAAGAGCAAAGTGCTGGCAGGCTCTGATGTCCCTGCTCTACTTGTCTGCGGTGTGGCTCTCCAGTCCTGGCTTGGCCCTCAAACACGCTCAGCACAGCCCTGGATGGCTGCTGCATTGAGTGTTTGCTTTGCCTCTGTACCCAGCGTACCCCCAGAATGTCCAGAAACAGTGCTGTCGCAGTAATGGCAGAGCTCAGTTTGCCTTAGTGCCGCAACAGTTTCCTTGTTCAGTCCTAGCATTTCCCTAGAAATAGAATATATAAACTCACAAACCTCCCACAACCAGGGCACAGCTTTGCCTGCCTGCTCACATGTGTCTGCAGACATGCATACATACCCTCTCCGTCCCATAGTTACTGATAGCAATGACTGCCTCTTGGCTTACAGGCAGCCATAATTTAGGCTCAGTTGCTAGCTCAGCCCCGTGACCTAACCACAGCACTTTGCACTTTACAAACCACCGGATGTCTGCCAACCACTGAGGTTTCCATGGAGGACAGATCAGCTTTAGCATCATCCTGCTGGCGTGCAGCCATATTTCAGTGCCGGAGCTCTCCCAGCTCAGCGCACATGCCCATGCCCTTGTGCACACTCAGGCTGGCTTGGGCACAGGAAGGTGCCCTCAGGAGCATTCACTGGCACTGGAGGCAGCCGCCTCAGCACCTGCAGTGCTGCTTTAGCTAGCCAGGCTTGCCGTGGACAGACCTGAACAAGGGCGACCGCACGGCCAGTGCTGTTGCAGCTGTGGCCTAAAATGATAAAGTGGTGTGGAGAGGAATAGCTGGGGGTTAGTCTGTAGTCTGTCCTTGCTATGTGCTCTTGGATGTGTCACAGTCCCATGCTCTGCCTGTGCCTCCCTTGCTGCATAACACAGCACTTACCACATGTGAATGCCATGGGCTTTCATTCAACAGTGCTAGCTCAGGGCCTTGACAGGAGCCTTTGTGTTTCCCAAAGGGCTGAAGAGCTGCCACGTGTTAGTGAGCAATCTTCCTGCACTGGAACTTAAAAGAGTAGCTACCAGGGTGGGTTTTGCCTTCTCTGGAGAGTGTTAAAAGATACAAGGGAGAGCAAGACTCCAGTGGCTCAACTTGATCATAACTAGGACTTTACTAGAGTCTAAAAGGAGTACCCTGAAGGAAAATGGTGTTTCTCATCTCTATGAATAAACTCTAATAATAATAACACAATTTTAGAAGGATTGAATAATGATGTTAACTTTACCTTAAACCTGATGTTACAGTTTGAAGTGAACCATATGGGTTCATACCTCCCATAAATGAATCACGGACAGTGTGTTTCCTTCAAGTTTCTTCTTGATACAGGTAGGACCATAGCCTCCCCTGTGCTGACTAGTTTTTATGTGAATGTCTGGCTCAGTGTCTGTGTTCTAGCTTTGGATGGCTGAATGTCTTCAGCACAAACACTTCAGAAAGGACTGCATACACAGGGCTGCGACACATCACACATCAAACCACAGCTCAAGGTCTTAGTCATTTTGCTGGTACAGAAACCAAACCATTTGGAAGGACCTTGCTTCAGAGAGTGGTGACAAGGTAAGCACTACTCAGTCCATAAGAAGGCAGGTTAATAGAGTATCATACTCCTGTCCCCATCGCCTCTCCACCCAGCAGTTATCCATCCTGCATCTCCCCAGCTGCTGTTGCTGACGCTGCAAGAGAGGCTGCTCCCTCCATTAGTGGCTGGACCGGCCAGCTCAGAGCAGTCTTTAACCACAGAGGAAGATGTGTCAGTGCCTGCCAAAGCATCAAGACTTGACCAAACAGAAACTAGCCGCTCAGGGTGGAATCAGCTGTTGGAGAAGGAAAATTGCTTTCCTGCAGGAGGGCCACCTCCCCATGCACAGTGTGAGTGTGCAGGAGGCCAGCTCGCTTCTCCATGCTCAGCGTAGCCCCTTACTGTGAGCTTTAGCATGACAGAATGTGACAAAGGAAAACAGAAGCACCTCGGGGAGCGAGAGAAGTGCAACCCCAGCAGATAAAGGGCATTGCCTCAACACGAAAATGTAGAATGTAGTCAATCCCCCCTTCCTCCCCCCCCGCCTCCCCGCCTTCATTTGCTTACACACTGTTTGCACCAGCATCCCTTTAGCGACTCTTATCTAAGTTAACCTATGGTCAGACACTGCACGGCAGAGTCCTGCCTGGATTTGCCTCCTGCCCTCAGAGGAGTCCTGTTATTCCCTAGTATTTCTGCAAGGGGGCACTCTGGCACCAGGATTGCAGCGGGGCACGCTGCTGTCTGCTGCAGGGCTGATTGCGCCTCAGCCCAAAAGGGAAGCTGTTAGGAAAAAATGAACAGTTTATATCCAGCTTCGAGACAGAGACATTAGAAGAGAAGGATAAACTGCAGCTCTAGGGACTAAGGTAATGTAGCAGTGAATTTATTGAAATGTTAGGACAAATGGGAATGATATAACCAAATAATCAAAAGGGGGGAAGGAAAGAAAGTAACCGAGATGATAAAAAATTAAAATGGCAAACACAGCACGACAAGGAGCAATTACCCTGGGCTGGAAGCAAAGGAAATGTACAGCACAGAGATATGCAGAGAGTAGCGGCAGAGCACAGCTCGAAATGAAAACAATAAAACAAAAATATAATTAAGAACAATTCAAGCCACCCAGATGCATTCCTGTTTCAGCTCGGGTGCCAAATTCGGTTAATAACTGCTTCCAGCTGCTCGGCAATGCACAGCCATTTCTCACTGCAGCTTCCATGTCAGAGCTGCGGAGAGCATCAGCCCGGCACACAGGCACTGTGCTTATGGCACAGGCCCTGCAAGAAGAGCAGGGCAGCAGTAGGGAATTAAAAGATGGGAAGAGCCCTAAATCAGTGCTGAACATCACAGGGACTACAGCGTAGTCTACTGAACCCCTCTTGATGCTGGGCACTTGATGTGGGGATGCTGCAGCTTTAGAGCCTGTGTATTGAAGTGATTCCCCTGTACAGTCTCTGCCTTCACCCGCTCCTCCTGCCCCACATCTCTCTTCTTCATCTTTTCCAGCGAGAGAAAGATGAAGGCATAAGCCTTAAGGTCCACCATGGGGCTCAGCACTAGCCTCTGTGCTCCCTCTCAGCCTGGGGCCTGAAAATACTAATCACAGAATTGTTAGGGTTGGAAGGGACCTCTGGAGATCCTCTAATGCCAGATGCTTCAGTTTTCTTCCTTTTTTTGTTGCTGATATTCTTTTTCAGCTGTGTATTAGGATCCACCTTTTCCTGATTTTATTTTCTCCTTCCCAAGCCAGGAAGGCTCACAATCCAACTTCTCACGTTTAAGCACAGAGATTCCCTCTGCCTAGCTGCTGCGCGAGGTCACAGACACACACATGCGCGCATGCACATACATGTGCATGCTCACACATATATACATGGTTCCGGCACCTGGGACTTGATGGACACTATCAGCTGCGGGCATGAACTTGCAGTATTTGTAACTCATAAGTTTCCCAGGGATGATGTTTGTCCTGTAAGACAAAACAGTCCTTGTATAATTAAATATAATAAACTGCTGGGAGACGGGGCATGAGAGGGAGAACAAAGCGAAAACAGACGAGAGGCACGGGGGGAGCTGCATAGTAGCTTTTTTCCTCTCTATCCCCTTTTTTAATTAACAGCAAGTCTAGTCTGTGGTGCTCAAAATGGCCTGTGTTTGTTAATGTTTGTTAATCACAGCTCATTTGGCTGTGTAGGAAGATGTAAACAGAGCTTCATGTGTGACTGATTGGAGGTGTGGAGCCAGCCCCCCGGATTATTTTCTCTGCTCCCATGAACAGCTTATGCCAGGCCCTAGCTCCAAAAGGTGTTTCTGGAGTCTTCTGCGGTTGGACTTTAGCTGAGAGAAAAGAATCCAGCTACACCGTGCCTGCTCCCAAGTCGCTGCTGTGCAGGCCCGCGTGCAGCAATACCTCCCCATCCTTGCCAGATGAGGTAGCTACATTTGCATTGTGTCTTCTACAGCTTACTTGTTCCTGCTCTGCCCATTTCCTGGCCAAAGAGCAGAGACCTCTACCGATCTCCTAGCACCTGTAGTTATCTATCCACTCCTTCCCTGCCTGCCAAAACCCCTCTAGTTAGCAAGTGTGCTACCAGCTTCAGGGCCCGTATCTTTCCCACCCTCCACATCCCACCTCATCCTCCCTGTCTGGCTGCCTTCTCCAGTTCATGCTGCATGACTCAGGGCTGTTGGAGCTTCCCCCCTCCTCCTGGAACTTCCCTGTGCTGCTGATCAGCTCCACTTCCCCTTCCTTAATGAAGGTATTCCCCTGCAGCCTCTCCCATCCCACCACCCCACAACACCATCAAGAGTTAACAACAACGACAACTCTCGTGTTCGCATTGGGAATCTGACTTGTGTCTGGGGAGCCCAACAGCAACCAATGGCATTTTATTGAGTACAAAGTGATCAAGGAGGGGAAAAGAATCCAGGGATGACTTGAATCGAGAGCATACCAAGAGATGAACAGTGTATGACTGACAGCTTTGTAATGCCACAGACCCAGCTGTTTCACCTACAGCTTTTAAGCTGTTTAAGCTGAGTCAACCATTTGAATGATCTTGGTTTGTCTACCTATTGACTCAACACCAGGCTACTGTACTAGAGAACTGAGAGATTGCCCATTCACGTGGGAGGGCAAGAACCCAAATTTGCCTCATGTAACTCATGTCAAGACAGCAGCTCTGAATGATGGCAAACTTTTAAAGAAAGTTTGTAAGTGTATATTCAGGACCAGTCTTGCATTAAAATCTTCAGGGTACATTGATCTTTTTCTTCTGGCAAAATCCACTTTACTTTCTTCCTTGTTTACATATAATCCCGATTCAGCTTTCAGATAAAAGTAGGAGCAGGTTGGAAAGTCTGTGCTTCAGACACTCTGTGACTCCAGTATTACCTTTGGGACTGATCTGCAGCTCAGAAATGGCTTCTATGGAAAACCACCATGTGTCTGTTACAGGGTTGTGCTGGTACTGCTGGATAACCACAGCTCTTTTCTTCATCTGGAAAATAAAGTAAGCCAAGGGAGGCTTTCAAACCAAACCTTTCCGAGACCCTGACATACTTTCTGACCACCTTCCACCCACACAGGGGCCTGCTGCCATCTGCCCCTACTTCTGGCTCTTTGTGGTCTGTGATACATCTCCCGTGGCTCTTGGCCATTCAGAGATTTTTGGTGTGTATTTCACAAGGTCAAGAAGATACATCCCTAACCTTCCCACCCCTGAACATTCAGAAAGCAACTTCTGGCTGCATATAAAGATGATTTAAAAACTCCAGAGGATTTACAAAGATAGGAAAAGTTAACGTTTACCTTTGATCTAAATTTCCATAATCACCCCACAACCCTGCAACAGATGGTTTATCCAGGAGCTATAAGAATCATCTTAAGAGAACAACGATGTGTCCCAAGCTAAGCATGGCTTTGCTGCTGATGGTGAGTGAGCCTGGTAAAATGTTTTCATCATCTCTCAGCTGAAAACAGAGAAGGAACTTAATAAATTCCAGTGGTAAATTTCCTATTTCTCTTTCACTATTAGAACTGAGCCCATGGTAAAATGTTTGGCTGGTATGGGAAAGTTGACTGATAGGTTATGAATTTAATGATACATAAGGCAGCCTTCACTGAGAGCTTTGCTGGTTGCACCCTTCCCTGCTGATGGGGGCATCCACGTGCTGCACTGTTGTCTGCTTGTGACTGAAGAAGACTCATGGTCTCTTGGAACCTGGTGGCTGATGTGTGGCCAGGGGGACAACATCCAACAGTGAGCAGCATGTCGTTATCTGGGATTAGAAAGAGTGTTACTTAAATCTGTGCTCATTATATGATTGCATCAGAGTGTGAAAAGTCACCAAATGGTTTGAACGTAAGGGTTCTCCAGATGTGCTGTGTGTTCTATGATCCAGATCATACCCCAATTATGTGCCCAACAGAGATTTTACATCAACAGGAAGGACTTTTTCTCCATCATGCTGAAGCTATTGTGGATTACCTCAGACATTTCAACGCCCTCAGTGATAACTGGCCAAGACAAAGCTATTTAGCAATGTGTGTGTGGCAATATGGTTGTACAGGGATGAGAATTTCTGCCATGTACTTTTCATCAGTGTTATAGAAAGAAAGATCAAGTCAATCAAGTCTAGTAGTGATTATGCATCTAAATTTTGATCAGCCAAAACAACATCAAGGACAAGTTTTTCAAGAGCTCTTGACTACGGCAAAGAAGAGCTAGCTGCCTTCTTTTTGGCTGCTGCTCTCATTAATTAACATGATTTGTGCACACATTGTGATAAGAAGCACTTCAGAAAGATGCCAAATGTAAACAGAAAAATTAAGAGCAAAGTGAGATCAAACCAGAAGATGCTGGCTGAGGGAGACACAGCTGTTCCCCCCCCCACCGATTTATTGTGTTCCTTTCTTTAGCTGGCCCTTCTCTAAGGAGGTCATAAATCCCTCAGAGAAGAGTAAGCCTTACTGTTGAGGCTGCTAATGTGAATAAAGATTGCTGAATCATCCCCCTGGCCTTTGTACCTATCTGCAGAATATCTAGAGCACTTTGAGGGCTGGGGTAGATCATGAAAAGGTACACCTGACAGGTTGGTTTTAAAGCTCTTCAAAGACAAACTGTTTCTCTGAACTTTATGAAACCACAAAACTGTGCAGGGATAATATTTAGATTCAGTTCAAACCCATCCAAATCCCTCTTCAGACTACAAAGTCTACCACTGTATGCCACACATCCCTCAAAACCACTACACAGCTGCATGAGCCTATAGATCACATGCCCCTTAGCATACCCTGCAGCTAATAGTTTGAACCTTTGGATCTGTAGTTCATCCATGAAACCCTCTTCTTCTAAGCTTTTCCTGGCAGCCCCTGTGTGTGTCACCCTTAAGTAATGTAAACAACTCTCATCATCCTTATCAAGAAAGAACATAAATATTTAATATGAGGCCTAAAGTCTTAAAATAACTCGTTAACCTCCTTTTCCTCTTATCATCCTCTTCCCCCTCCAGATGCTCATACCTTCACCTTTTCTGACCAAAAGCCTTGGAACAAAATTGTGTGTATTTTATCAAACCTTATTAATCTTTGATAAAGTATATATTTCATGTTTGGTAATAAGAATATATCATGGGCTGCAAAAAGTGTTGAGCGCATTAATAATAATTAACTGTGACTTTGTGTAATCTTTAAGTGGAGCACTTCCGCAATCTGCACATTCATCCACTTTCTCCCTTTTCCTCTTCCTCCCATGTGGAAGCCTTTTTGTTGAATAAGCACTGAGCTCATATTTTACAACAGTAAGGGGAACAGGGCCTTTTCTCTACTTTGAGGCTTCTTGGCCTTGAGATCTCAATTCCTCTAGAAAACAGCAAGAGTGAAAACTTATTGATGAGAGGGAAGGGTAAACTCAGCAGAGGTACACAAAACCAGAGAAAGAGAGAGAGAAAGAAAGCATGGTTGCAGGTATCTTAAGAAACTGGCATTTAATAAAAGTAATTCATATGATAGAATCATAGAATGGTTTGGGTCTGAAGGGACCTTGAAGCTCACTCAGTTCCAAACCCCTGCCACAGGCAATGACACCTTCCAGTAGACCACACTGCTCACAGTGGATAAGTTTTTTTAGTTCCTGTGGGTTTCATTTGCTTCTTCATTTTGTCATGATGCCCATGCCTCTCTCATTTTCCTGGGACTTGCAGGGCAGAATAAATTTTGCTGTCCTTCACAGAACACTAGTAGAGATCAGAGGACTGCTCTGTGCTGCCACTCATTCAGTTCCCATCAACATTCAACCTGCAGTATTTTTGCTTTCCTCCAACTCCATGTGTTACGTCTCACATCAAGCATGAAGATGCCAGTCTCTTAAGAAGGCTAATCTTCTCCTGAGATAAAACTAGTTACAACAATTTATCCAAGCTCCTTAATCTCAGAAAACTAAACTTTTTCCCAGACTCATTAATCACAGAATAATAAAGTTTTTCTCAGACTATATCCTGCCAGCATGGTCAGACATCAATTGCTATAGTGAAATGTACATCCTGAAGCTACAACTCACACTATAAGAATTTCTTCCACAGCATTAATATATGCCTATTAATGTAACAGCCCAAGAATTCGCAGGGATAATATCAGTGGCATTTATGTTACTTGACCTATGAAAGAAAAGCAGTGTAGCAGGGGCAGGAGCAAACTTTCTGTTCCACATTGTTGTTCCTGGCAGTAAGACATGCCAGTAAGACTAAGAAGAGATTGCTGGAAGAGTTCAGGACGGTTTTGTCTGCTGCATACGTGGCAAAGTGGCTGGAAAGCAAGGACCAGGGCATTCTCTGCCTGGAAACCAACAGTCTTTTTTTCTTCCTTGCTTCTGTTCCTGTGTCAGAACAGTACACAGCAGTTGCAAAATACCTGTGCTTGCCAGAAGGAAAGGTCTTGCCCTGCCTGAGATTGTTTTCACTCTTTTCAATTAACACCCTGTAGACTTGGTCCTCAGGTCTTCAGATGAAGAAGTTTCGTCATCAGAATTGTTTCACAATAACAGCCATGTAAAACCTACTAATGCTTTGTGTGTGCTGCTGTTAATTACCCTGTCAGAAATCCTAGGAAAGCCTGATGAATTGAACTGTATTTAATCCACCATCCAGAGGAATTCACTCAAACGAGCAAAGCTGACTCAGGCAATTGCAGGGAGTTTTGCTAACAGTGTTGTAGCCAAAGGGTGACATTCAACGTGACACATATAGAAGAGACCAGGCTGTCCTACACTGCTTCTAAAGGTATAAATGTCACTCTCATCATAGTGCTGTTTCTGTATCATCAGTGCTCCAGGACTGCAGGACTATATTACTTCCATTTTCCAGACAGTTTAGCTTAAGACCCATGTCCAAGATCACACAAAGAATCCCTGACTAAGGTGGGAATGTATTTTGGACCTCCTGTTGTTCCCATTATCATCACCCGCTTTCTGATCTTGTTTTCAATTAATGCTGAACAGTGTCTATAGCCAGATGGCGACGATAGTGCACTGCATAACCCAGGCCAGAACTCAGAGGGAGACAAAGGACAAGCAGGTAAGAGGTGATGCAGACTTCACCTCACAGTGTGCCTCAGGGGCTACAGGCAGAGAAGCTGGACCTCTGGGAGCAGAAGTCACTTGGAGTGGTTGAGTCCCAGGACCTGAATGACAAACATGTGAAGGAACCCCTTCTTCAATTTGCCTCTCAGTAAACTACACTCCTGGATTCCCATTTACAAACAATGTATTTGGTACACCCTCCCCCTTCCATGCTCATTTTGTGACAAGCAGGTAAGCAAGGCAATGAGCAATATCAGCTCTTCAGACATGGAGTGCTGTGAGGAGAATCCATGATACAGAGTGCAGGAATGAAAGTGTACCAAGCACGTGATATGCTGTGTGACCAAAGTGCTCAGCTGAAGTTCAAAATCTCTGTAGTGCAGAGCTTTGATTTTTCTGTAGCTCTCTGGTACTGTTACTACTGGCTTGGGAAAAACTGCTCTGTTCTGTCTAGCAAAATCTCTGAAATGGAAAGATTGCTGAGGAGAAGCAGAAGGGTAAATGCGACCAGGTAATTTCTGATTCCCTTTCATCATGTTGTCTGGCAAGCTGCTTGTCCTGGGGTTTGCTGTAGTTTAGATTTGCTGTAGTTTAGATTAGCTGGAGTTGCGAAGATCCGAAAGAAACAACATAAAAACTACCTGAGCTTTTCAGTTCATTTCTGTGTCTGGAGTCCTCAAAGGGACAACTTCATCCTGCTGACTCTGTCTGGAGACTGTCATTGCTCTCCCCATTATATCTTGGCTGAGTAACAAGAAACTTTCCAAGATGAGTCAGTAAAACACACACAGCATTTCGAAGCAGGACAATCAACCTGTTATGAAGTATGTAATCAACATTTGTACCATAAATGTTAGGCTGATATGAGATGTTGATACCATCAGGTCTGGAACGGATACCAATGTGGTGATGCTGTGATGCCCGATTTGTCCATCCTGTGTGTTCTCTTGCTGGCAACTGAATGCACCCTGGGCTTCCTGACTCTGGAAACAAGTTAGACATGCATGGTATGAACATGAACATATCTGCACCAGACTGTAGTGATAAAGTGTAGGTACACCTGGATAGCTGTGATTATGTCATTTACATCTATTAGATCTTTTCCCATGTTTCAATCCTCCTTCTTCCACCTTAATCTCCTCCCAAACACACACAACACCCCCAGTTTCTTTTTCTGTCTCGATCCAAATTTGGCTACATCCCTACCCAAATTCTGTCCTTCTGATAATGACATGTAGGTAATCTTGACCTTATGTTCACCTTATGAACCTTTACTGGTACTCTCACATAGGCGCTGTAAGCCTTGCAACATTCCACTTCCCAGAAGGATGCCAACTCTCCTTTACAGTTATCTGTGAAGTCTGGTTATTCCCAAAATAATTAAATTTTAACCATCTGTGAAACCCATCCATTCCTCAGGGCACTATATGTAACTTCTGTTGGCTTTTCACATTGGCAGCTGTCATGTCTGGCCATTGCTCGTGGCATGTCCAGTGGTTTCTTATGGCCCATTCAGTTAGCTCAAAGCCAGCTCAGGGCATAGTCATCTGCCTTCAGCCTTGAAAACTACTACATGACTTTCAGGCACCATGATGTCCACACCAACTCTGTGCTGCAAGAACCATGGAGTGCTATGAAAAAGTCTGAACAGATCAGACTAAAATTACCCTGGATCTTTCAGAAGGTCTGACAGGAACCCCAGTGCATCAGGACTCACAGCCAGGCTGTATTTCTCAATAGGGAGAATTTAGATTATAAACTATTCTCTGCATATTGATATGTCTGTCAAAAAAGTGATTGTTTCTGCTACATAGGTGCACAACCAACATTCACAGCATAATGAACCAAGCGTTTCATGTGAGAAGAACATTTTGAACAACAGAGATGCAAGCACCTTACCCCACAGTTGTCATGGTCTGCTCAAGCACCCAGCTTCCTGGTCATGAATCACAGCTTTATGTCAAGAGCAAAGTCAGGCTTCGCTAACATCCTTGCTTTGACTGACTTCAGCTTTTTGTAACAATCTTTACTTGTCTGATGAAGGGCATTAATTTTTTGCAAGTGCAGTGCCTTTAAAGAAAGGATGGTTTCCATTCTGTGCAGAGCACTGACATACACACAGAATAGCTCACTCATACAAAATCTTGGCACTTAACCTCCAGTACAAATACGGGAGCTTCTGCTCCTTACTAGGAAAGAAAATGCCCAGGAGTCAGGGTATGCATGTGTATAAGATGTGGGAATGAAGGCTAAATGTTCAGCGCAGAAAAGTATCTCCTCTACAGACAACCTCTGCATAATATCCACACTACGCAGGAGGAGAGTATTTCCTCTGCAACAGACACACCACAAAAAGAGATTCCTCCCTTCCCAATGCTGTCACAAACCTCAAGAGCTGAGAAAGGCTAACCAGTGGAAGTCAGACATCCTCTAAGTCTCTTCTGAAGCCCAGCAAAGAAAAAGAACATCTTTGCTTCCTTAGTAAAATCAGGTGAATTGTAAAGATAGTCCTGAAATAATTCCTGGGCTTGGCGAGTTGGACTAATAGAGAAGTGCAGCTCTACAGTTGCTGGCTGATGAAAATTATTTTGCAACCTAGCTTATTAGTCCAGCCTCTTGTCCTGTCCTGGACACCCATCTTGTCTTGACATCTCCTGGTTAAAATCCCTATTACCACCTGCTTTCCCACCAGGAAAGAAAAAGTTGGGAAGGTTGTTAGTTTTGCTCTGAAGCTGAAAACACTGTCATCATCTCCAGTTCAGGGAAAAAACCCTCATGTGTGGGAATAATGGAGTGTGTAGGTGCATTCAACTATATGAAGCCAAGGCTAGAGGCAAATCAGATCGGATGAGCAAGGCTAGAAATGTGACAAGTTATCATTAACACTGGGTGATTGCTTAACTTCACTATTGTATTTTCTAGTACATCTTTAAAAGAAATCAAATAAAGAAGAATCCCATGCCTCATGCCCCAAGTGGTCTCTGTGTGCCCTTTCCACCCTGAGTTCAGACCAGCAGCCAAGCCCCAGCATCACTGCTGCAGCACACCTCTAACAGGTCCCAGATCACTGGGTTTCATGCCTGCGGGCTGCTCAAGTCATGTGGTGATTTCACCATGGATATTCCCATCCGGACGTATTCCCTTGCCCTTAGTGCAAGGAACTGAAGTTGTCCTTGGCTCCCAAAATGAAAACCCAGCCCCAGAAAACCTTTGATACAAAGAGCAACCAGAAAAACTGGGGAAATGTCAGCCACTGCTAGCCAAACCACTGGCAGGTCATTAGCTGCCCACTGTGTCCCTCTGCTCTTTGCTCCACTGACCAGTTCAGGCTTCAAAATGTCCCAAGCCTCACAGCACTTGCTGATGTCCCAACCAAAACACTACTGACTACTTTTGGTTTTCTGGGGAGCTTGGCAGTGAATCACAGAACCTCAGAATCAACTAGGTTGGAAAAGGCCTTCAAGGTCACCAAGTCCAACCTTTACCCCAGGACTGCTAATTCCACCACTAAACCTTGTCACTAAAGACCTCATGTAGATGTTTTTTGAGCACTTCCAGGGATGGCGATTCCACCATATGCAGGCTGTAGTCCTTTCCCTGCACTTTGTGACATCCATTTCCAGTGTCTTTTTACCATGCACTGGTCTTGCAGCCCTACTCTTACACATTCTGCATCACCTGCAAATGTCTCCACGTTATTTTTTGTAAAACAGAGACTTTACCACTACAAGCAAAGGCTGAAAAGGCCACAGCTCATGCACTGGGGGCTGTGGGAGCACAATTATTTATGCCCATCAAGTAAACAAGTTGTTACGCAGCAAATCGATTCCTTGCTCCAGAGCTGGTCCTGGAGGGCCTGAGCAGCCACAGCCCTGTCACTCAGTGCAGACCCAGCAGAGGCTCTGGCAAGACTTCCTCACTCAGGTGCCTGAAATGAAGTGCTTGAAGGCACCTCATTGAGAGCAGAGCATGGATTTAATTTCTCCTCCGATGGAGCTGCTGCTTTGAAGGCAGGCCCTATTCCCATGGGCACCAGTGGGAGCAAACCCTGGAGGTGCTTGCACAGTGCTCCCCAGGGGCACCAAGCCTGGCATGGGGAAGGCTCCCACTGATGCCTGGCAGAGGAAAGTCAGGGAGCTCGGCATCCATCTGAAGGCTCCCAGCACCTCACGTGGAAGAGGAGCAGGAGCAAGAGCTGGCAGTCAGCCCATAAGTGCCTGTGGAAATCACTGCGAGGCAACAGCCTTAAACAGGTTTCCCATCTGCGGCAGGCCAAGAAGTGATTTTGGATCCAGACTCTAGGTCTTTGCTTTTCTTCCTGAGGGGAATGAACGAATTGGAGAAGAAATGAAAACTGCAAAGGAATATGAGAACAGAGATAACATCTGAACGAGGAGAGCTTCTCCAACAGGTAGTAGACCATGAAACACAACATTTGGCAATGTATGAAGTCTGTTTCTACTTGAAATCTTTTGTTTTGCTATTACCTAATCCTTCTGCAAATGTTTTAATTAAGAATGTATTTTTCATCTCAAAATATCTCTCCCTCCAAGCCTCCATTTAAAAATATTTTGATGTACTTATTTTTCAGCTTATTTTCATTATGATAGCTTTCTTTCAATACTTGCCTCTAGAAATGTAGTAAGGACACAATTCTCATGCCTTTTGGAGCTGCTGGGTCTTCACTTTCTGGGATGATTATGTGTGTTCACAGTGCTGTATTAATGAAGCACTTTTGGCAACACCAGAAAATAGCTCTTAAGGTTCTTCTGTTTTAAAATGTACTTAGGATGAATCAGTCAAATACGGATCTTAAAAGACAATGTCTGTGAAGGCGCCAGACAGGAACTCCTTGCTGTATGCCATAGAAGTAACTTTCAAGAGGAAATAAATATTTACATGAGAGAGAGATCCTCTTAAAATCTCTCAATCTGTACTTCCAGTTGCTTTATCCTGCATATATATTGGAAAAATAATGGAATTCTATTTCCTACAGTGCACTTCTGTGGACTTCTCAAGTTGGAAAATTCCCTTGTTGAATCAGGTGTCTCTGAATGGTCCAAGTTACACCTACAAAGTACATCATGAGTTCTTGTGTTTGAATAGTAATGCCCTATGGACATAATTTTGTTAACATACTGTAAAATGGCCTCTCTTCTTCACTTGAAAAAGCATCTTCCAGCTCTAACACTATTTTGTCCAGATAAAAATCTGATATATGCCTTTATAATTAAAATAAAACCAGGCCAAAACTGTAGTTTTGTTTGTATTTGGAACTTGTAAGCCATTAGACTGATAGGAATTTTCTAGAAAGACTTGTATGACCCAGTACGTAGCAACCAAAATAATATTTGTTTAAGATACCCTCCAAGAAAGTAACTTGCAATGGACTACTGATGGAGAATTCCTCGAAACTACTGCAGTTCAGGAACTTCAGCTGCAGGCCACATGTGTTTTTCTAAATAGGTTTTCTGAATCTTTTACTTTGTAACAGCTGTTGATTACACAAATACTAATTGCACCCCTGAACAATAGTTGTCTCTATTGAATGGCTTGGTAGATAATGAAAATAGACTGCAAGTGTAAGAAAGCCCATCTTCAAGTTCTTCTTTTCTGCTAGGCATCTCCATTCAAAAGGTTTATCCTTTACTGACATTAATGGACTCTTTTTATGATAACAAGTGAAAATTACTTTGCAATTACTTCAAAAAGCAGTAATTATGTTTTAGAAACAATGCCTAATTTCTACTTAGATTTGTTTACCATTGTCTGGAGCCATTTTCATTGAAGAAATTGTATTGTCAGACTGCTGGCAGACCTCTAAAATAAGATGAGAAGGCTCATTTCTGTTACTATCAACCTCATTTTCACTTCAAAGTATTTTCACCTTGGGCAGCACAATGTGGAAGTACTTCAAGAAAAAAAGGTAAAATTTAGTGAATAACAACTTTTTAGGGCAGAAAACCATTTCTACTGCATTGTGTTCCTTATGTTTTCTAATCAGAATAATAAGTGTACCATATAGAATTTTCAAACGTAAATATAGGCTAATATAGGCTAAGAAAAGGTACTTACCCAGGACATAGGATCGTGGAATCATAGAATGGTTTAGGTTGAGAGAGACCTTTGAATATCAAGTAGTCCAACCCCCTGCCATGGGCAAGGACATATTTCAAACTGGAAAAGCCTTTTATGGAATGAGAATGGAAACCGCAGTCAAGCTACATTTCCATTTATGTGTATCCATTCCTTAGAAGATTATGTATTTTTTGTTTCTTTAGCTCAAACTTGCTGGTTTTGTCTGGATTGTGGTGTAAATAGATTGTTTAAGTACGTTTCTGTTATTTAACTTGTTCTACATTTAAAAAGTTGAAATTCACTTTCCTTCTATGAAATAAGTTGATGTGGATACACATTTCATTATCCAGTGTAAAGAACCCTTTTTGATCTCACAGAATCGTAGAATGGTTAGGGTTGGAAGGGACCAACACCCCTGCCATGCAAACTTCACAAACAGTAACTTTGCTTTGTATTTTCATAGAAACATGCTGCTTTAAGGATTTCATAGAATCACAGAATGGTTTGAGCTGAAAGGGCCCTTAAAGATAATCCAGTTCCAACGCCCTGCCATGGGCAGGGACACCTTCCACTAGACCAGGCTGCCCCAAGCCCCATCCAACCTGGCCTTGAACACTGCCAGGGATGGCGAAGCCACAGCTTCTCTGGGCAACCTGTGCCAGTGTCTCAAAATAGAATGCTTCATGAACGTGCATGCTATCCTTCTGCAGGTGACATGAGATGATACCATAAAGAGTCACAATCTTGTAGGCTTCAAATAAAAAGTTACAAGTAAAATAGATAATTAAAGCCTCGTTTTAGTTCATACGGTCACAGAAAGCCAAAAGAACACTGAAATTTCACTTCCACCTCTGTCTGTCTCCTGGTTCATTCTTCCTAGCTCCTATGAACCTCCTTCCAACTAAACCTTAAGAAGTCCCCAAGGCCCTGCAAGCTTAGGGTAAAAAGGACTCTACTGAATGTTAAGGAACAAGAGCTCAACACAGTACTGGTTGCATGGTATTATACAATTATCTTCATTCCGACACCCCACGAACATTCCCCTCTTTTTTACCCTAATAGACATATCCCACTGTACAACAGATACTACTATCTTTACGTTACCTTGCAAACAGGTGCCCCTAAAGTTATCTCACTGATTAATAATTCATTATCTAGTTGATTACTAATTCAATTAGACTAAGCTTTCTGGTTCTTCCAGCCAAACAGCAGCTGGTCTAACCAAAATAATACTTTTTACTGTAAACTTTGCCTCACTGATGGCTAACACGTTTTGCATTTGGCTGACTAGCAATTAGTGGTTTGTAGCAATGCTGATAAATTCTTTCAGCCTTCAGTCATCTATTATCTTAATACAAATACACTCACTGCCTAAAGAGCTATGTTAGCTTGCTTTCCTTTCGACTGCCCAAAAGCAGTCCTAGTTACCTGCTCCTTTTTTTTTTTTTTTCAGAATTATATTTATCAAGAAAAATACTATTTCTCATCACTTTTTTCTTACTTCTGGTACTAGTGGTACTAACAAACAATTACCAAATTGTCCTCAGTTCTAGATTACTCATATTTTATATCATTTTTATTTCTTTGTTACTGCTAATCTGCGAACTACCTCCTCTGTATTACTGGGTCCTTTTATAATGAATCTTCCCAAGTAGTCAATAGTTCTAGCTCAAGTGACCCTCTACTGTAAGCAGATTAATGTTTTCCTCTGTGAATATGATGCTACATTGTGTCCAGATTAGTCTATTGCTGGTAGGTGTATTTTTATGTCAAAAGAGTTGTTGCAGTGACTGGAGTTGGTGGAGGATTAAAAGGTATAACCTCAACTCAGATTTGACCTCATTTTTCTGTCACGTGGATATAGTTACATCATAAAATTATATTAAATTAAAGGAATCAAAGCTGTGATTCTGGGAGCATTCCAGACATTTCTCATCAGAGTTTGAAACTGATGCTACATGCTGTTGCTCAACATGTGTTGTTACAGGTTTGGGTAAAGTGTTTTTAAGTCAGAAAGTTGCTTTTCCCACCTAAGCAAGAAGTTGGATCCAAGATGTCCTAAGCAATGCTAATTACTTGCTTTGGTTTCTTCCATGGTCAAAGTCTTCAAACAAGGTGAATGTTAGCATTTCTATTGGATATTTATAAGAGAAATTGGTAGAGCAGTCCTTGGTAGAAAATAATTTAAAGATTTCTACTAATTTCAGTTACAGGAGCAACTTCAATAGCTTTGTCAGGTCAAATGATTAGACCCACTGTATTTGACTTTGTCAGCACATTTTTGGTGATGCCCATTGGTCATGTATGGGATGACCAGGGCAGGAGGGCCACCATGCACAAGTATCTTGCAGCAAGCTTTTGTTGATGGAGGCAGTGGGGTATACTCCAGAAAATCAGCTAAGATACCCCCTTCCATGACTTCAGCTGCTTCACGCCCTGCATCAAGCAAGGACGATCATGGTGTAAAACCATCAGGGTAGCTCATCTTGGGCAGGATTTTAGATATGATGCATATGTCACTACTTTTATCAAAACAAGAGGTAGGTTGAAAACTGTGATAGATACAACAAGGAGCAAAGTGTGAAGATGAAGAACAAAGTAAACATAGTTCACTGTTACTTGTATTATCAAATGCAATTATAGTGCAAAATGTTCTTGGTGTTCCTCTCCTTAGTTGCAAGGACACTTACAAGTTACCCACCTCTGGGTGGAATGAGAGACTGGTCAGCGAATGGCAAGCAGAACTGTGCTCTGTCAGTTACTTTTGGAGTTACAGAATGTCATTTTAGTTCCTATGGCTGAGATTTTTCTGGACTTCCGCTTTCTCTGTTTGTTCTTTCAGTAATATAGTTTAGAATATTCACAACTGAAACAGCGCATACACGGTAACAGCAAACAAGCATGAGTTAATTTCATATGATACAACATATGTCTCATTAAGGTAAAAAGCATATGCTTGAAATCATCATAGCCACATTAATACATTAATTGTATCACAGCCTTCTTGCTGTACAGATTTATTCTAAAATGTTTTCAGTTATTCACCAGTTTAGTGCAAATAAGTGGGTAAAAGATGAATAAACATTCTGATTTATAGAATAAAGTCCAAAGAAGAACATATATATACATGTTATTATATAGATACAGTTGTCTGTTCTACTCTCTACATACATAATTATTAATACTTTAATGTATTGGGCCAACACCTTAACATACTGGTCTAAGTTCAGATAAAATGTAGAATGCCACAAGTATACCCTCATCTCCTGACACCATTACAAAAATACATATACCAAAGAGTAACATTGATACTGTTAGTAATACAATAATGACATGTATAATGTTACTATGCATAATGAGCAAAGGGGAAACACAAGTCAATAAAACATATATTTGTACCATATTTTTTCTGAATTCCTCCATGGAGTGTGTATCTTTAAATTATCTGTCAGGTCACTAGACATCTCCTCCCATTTTCTCCATTACACAGCAGTAATAAAACACACAGCCAGAAGCAAGCAAACACCTTCAACCCAAAGCATGCCTCAAGCACCCCTCATAAATGTGCACACACATACTATCCTTGTCCCTTGGATGACCGAAGCAAAACTCTGGTAAGTAAATGGCCAAAAGACTAGTAGTATTTTTTACCTCTATCTCCCAGTAACTGCTGAACAGGATATTAATTATCAAAGCTTTTTTTTATTATAGTGTTTTAAGAATATTTTCTAGTTTTATTTTTAATTTTAAAATATGTAGTTCTCCACTAATTGTTCTCCATTTTTCCTGGTGATTAAGTAGCTCAAAGTATAACAGTGGTATAATGAGACAAAAATGTCTCTCATTGGTACAGTGGATCTCGGTGATGAAACCTGACATAACAGAAAGCAGCTCACACATATGTAAAACAGAATAGCCTAGCACAGAGCTGTTCTTGTAATACCTGTCATGATATGAGAGCTGAATATTAATCATATAATGACTGCAAGCAGAAACCTGGAAGCTGGCAGCACAGTGAAGAATGTGATTTAGCAGACTGGGACCTGAGGGTGAAATCCGGCATCATTAGCATGAAAATACAGACACCTCCCTGCTCAGCAATGAAAAGTTAGTGGTAGCAAAACACCCCTCAGTTCTTGAGGAGAGCACAGAATTTTCAAGCAGTATGATCTAGTTGATGAAATGAGATTTTAGGAGGAGTCTCAACTGATTCAGTTGAGCTCAGGTCTTAAGACAGAATCACTGACTTCTACAGGGAAGAACAGGAGCATGAGTAACAGTGTGCTATGTGCACGCTGGCATCCTAAGAGAGAACCAGGTCTACTTCTAGATTGGAATATTGGATGCCATTTCCTCAATGTTCAGTTTTCAGTTTGGCATAGTTAGGATTTTTAACTCTAGGGCTGTTGTCTTCATGGACCAGCAGAATGTGATGCCGTTAGTCCTAGTGGACTGCTTGAAATCCCAAGGGTTGCCTTTCCCACTGCCCAGAAGTCCAAAGGACTGTAACTCAAACTAGGTAATACCTGAGCATGCCACAGACAGAATTCTGGGCTGAGCCTGAGGAAAAAAAACTGTAAAACTTTTCCAGTTCTTCAGAGGGACAGAATTCAAGGGGTAAAAAGAGCATCCTCATTTCTTGTCCTGATCAGCATGTCTTAGCAGATGTCACTCCAGCCAGCTCAGTGAGTAGGAACAATTTCTGCCTAGCCCTGCCTGAGAACTTCTTTCCATCCTATCTGGAGCCAGTTTGCTGGCTCTTTCTTGTGATTCCTCTGACTTTCATCCTGCTTGAGCACGCAAGTAATTTCTCCTTCTCCTTCACCTCATGCAGTCTTTGCAAAGGAATGTATAGCTGAGAACACTGTAAACTTTCTGATGTACTCCACTGCAGCTAGGGAACATGACAGAGAGAACTGTAATACCCAAGATGTTAAGTTTATCTGTAATGACCTATACATCTTTTGAGTGTGTTTTATGGGTGTTAGCGTGCACCTGTGCAGATCTGTATACAAGGGTTTGTACAGTCATGCCTTTGGTCAGTGCTGCCTACCAATTTTGTTTGTCTCTGTGCTAGTTACTCACTGAAGAACTCTGTACTAAAGAAAGACAACTCGCTTCAACTGTTCCATAGCCACCCTCACCCTAAATGATAAAAATGCAAATACCAATGATGGTAAAGGAAATCTTACTGTCTAAAATGTACAAGTGACTAGGAAACAAAAGATGCAGAAAGAGCATCCAATGCCAGTATCTGATTGTATCAGTTCCAGGTCTGATCACATCTACTTTCCCCCACACTTCTATACTTGTAAAAGATAATGTGCAGGGTCTGTGGGTGGGTGCATAACCAGGGCTTCCAAAGCAGTCTGTTTCACTGTCTTGTGCACAGTTTGTGCCTGTCCTTCAATCTTCTCAATCATTTCTTTCAGAGTACCTTTTATTTTAAAAATGGTTGTGCTTACTAGTTTGGAGAACAGCCTGCCTCGTGGCTGTGTGTCAGCAAGCTTCTCTACTTTGTCTGAGCCTTTCAGTGCATGCAGTTTCAGACCTTTGTGTGAATGAAGACATATAGTATGGTCATTTCCATACAGTCCTCAAGCTCCCATCTAATTTCTAGAGGTACATACCTCACCCAGCATCTGGAAGTCTGTGAAATTGGTCTGTAGGAAACAGTTTGCTTTCCCACAAACTTTCTACCCCATGATGATTTTTCTGTAGGTATTACAGCAAAATAATCTAGAGAAATGAATTACTGGAATTGGAAGCTCTCCAATGAAAAATTAATGTTACCGGCTTGTGGTACCTAGTGCCAAATCTGTATTCTCTTATCTGCAGGTGTAGACTAGCAATCACAACAATCGTCACTTGGTGGAGCCAGATTACTCTGCAAATGGAATATGCCTTACGAGTGGTTTAGGAAGTCAAGTTTTTAAATGACACAATGAGAAAGGAAGTTGGGAATCAGGGGACTTCAATCTTTTGAGAATGAGAATTTTTACAATTTCTATTTTAGTTACTCTGGCATAGGAGAAGCAAAAGTCTTGCCAGCTGAGCTAACAGTTATTACCTTTTGTTAGAAGCTCAGTAGAGACGCATTTGGTAACCTGTGTGCAAATGTGTAAAACGTAACCAAAAGCTGTCGTGTTCTGGTTGTGCACAATTTAAAGAATTTCAGATTGTTGATGCTAAACTGTGCAATCCCTTTACTGATTATACGGGTTTTAAAATATATCTGCCATTTTTTCCATCTCTCTCTTAAATTCCCTTAACACAAGTGGGAAAAGACCTAATGCATTTACAGTGTAAAACACAGAACATCTTAAAAGGAAAAAATGAGAAGCTGCCAAATTCTGAACACCTTCTTTGCGCTATGCTGAGATTACCACCTCATTCCTCACAGTATATTTCTTTCTTTTCCTGACCATACATACAGGACATTTTAATTAAAGAAGTATTATTAGTAAAAGCTCCTCTGGCTTCCGTTTGTGTTATATTTATTGTAATTGCTGTAACAGAACTTAGGGAACTTGAATCACTCTCTAACATCTTGATCTTCAATGATCAGGAGTCATTATTGGGAGTATATGTGCTCTCTGGCATTTTTGTATCTTCCCCTTACATGTGTTTTCTTTATTGAATTGCTCCAAACCAGTGAGATAAGGGTAGATGACAGGTCTACTTTTGAGGACACGTCCTGACTGGCATATAAACAAGTACCAGTTCTTCCCATGTACTTTTTAGACCTGTCGGATCTCACACATTGAGAACAGACTATCAGTTGGATCCAGCCTACTATTTTTTTTTTTCTAAGTATATTGAAAAGGAGAAGAGAGCTCTTTTTTGGTCAGTGACCCCACATGCCAGAAGAGGCTGGTTGGCTTAGTCTGCAGTCTGTCGATGGGTATATCTTACAGACAAGTCAGAGAATAGGAGAGAAGCCAGAGCACTGGGAGACTGCAGTTTAATGCCTGTACCCGTTTAATGCCTGTACCCACCTGGAGGGGCATCTCCTTCCATGACACACTGGATCAGATGATGATTGTGGTTTTTGTGTTGTTGAGATGTCAAAAAGCCTGGCACAGAGTCTACCTGTATGCTGTAGTATACAAAAAGGTGAGAAAGAAGAGGAACTGCTTGAGTTACCTCTTTGCAGATTTAAAGTACAAAACCATATTAAGGGCATTATTAAGTTCTACCTAAGATTTCTCAGATAGTTAATTATTTCTGCATAAATAATACTCTTTAAAGGTGGATGAGCTCATGATCATAAAAGCAAACCATCCATGATAAAGAATTTAATTTATTACTATAGGCAGCAACAAATTTTATGAAGAATTAAAAATTACAGCATTATCACTGCCAAAGAAAGCAAATAGAAGTGAAATTTGTATCTGCATATAAAGAACACGCCACATTTTACGGAAGAAGCAGAATGAAGTTAGTGATAAAAATCAACAAAGATCAAACAGAGTAAATGTGACTATAATGAAATAAAGAAGTGACTTACCCATGTACAGAAGGATAGCGTGGTCTCTCTCAGTGCTAGGAAGATGGAGTAGGGTTAGGATAAAAATAGATCATTGATTCTGCATACCTGGAATAGTTGGAAAGAGGCCCTGCGATGGCACAGGCCAGGTAGGAATTACTATTTTCAGCTAGCATGTTGATGGTTTTTCTTACACTCGTGTGGCTGGAGTTTGCATCTGTGCACTGGGTGGGAGAAACAGCCCCATGATTAGCCATGGAGACCAGGGAAGCTCATGGAGCTGCAGTTCAGGCTGGAGAGGTCTCCTCTTTGTCTTGAGCCAGTTTGGGCTCACTCACATTTTTGGGGAAGGTGTTTGTATCTTGGTGGCAATTTCACATCCAAGTGTTTTAAGGGAGCTGGTGAACTATGTTTCTGTGCTGTCCCATGGAGCTGAACACAATGGGATGTGGTGCAGGAACTCCAAACTGTGTCTGTCTGTCTTAGGTGCAGTTATGGCATAGGGTCAGTTGTGTCAGGCCATGCAGGGTATTGCGTCTGGGCTTCAGGTGCGTTCATCAAAGGGCAGGAGAGCTCAGAAGTATTTGTGTGCCCCAGGCTTCAACGTGACTTTGGAAGTCTTCTACAACTACTCCTGCCCTACTAGATGTCTTGACCAACAGGGCCAAGTGCAAAATTGTTGGCCCCAAGAAGAGGATGAAGGTGTTCCAATCAGTTCAGTGCCAGATCCTTGCCTCTAAGCTGTGCAAGAATTGAGCAGGAGCCTGTTTGAGAGGGTACTGGATCACCCTCTCAAATTAAGAGAGCAATCAGTTATCAGAGCAGGCTGCCCAGGGAAGTGGTGGAATCACCATCCCTGGGAGTGTACAAAAACTGTGTAGATGAGGCCCTCGGTGACATGGTTTAGTGCTGATCCTGGCAGTGCTGGGGTAAAGGTTGGACTTGGTGATCTTAAAGCTCTTTTTCCAGCTAGTTGATTCTATGATTCCTGCTGAGCGGCAAGGTGGGCAACTGGCCAGGGGCTGAGAGAAGAGCTCACTGCTGCCCTCCATGAACACCATCCCTCAGTGTAGCTCTGAGGGTCATCCAGAGAGGAGGCAGCAAAGACTGGGCTGTAGCAGTGGGCATTCTTCTCTATGGAGGGTCTGTCTGGTACTTGCAAGAAAGTAAATGGACATTCTCTGGCCTTTATAGCATAGCTTCATCATCCCTTTTCAAGCTAGTCATAGCTAAAAAAAACCCCAAGCAACTCATTTTTTTTTTCTCATACAAAGGCTTGTTTTCGAGTTTCTCAGCTTGTAAAGTCTTAAACACTTGTCCCAGGGCTTTTGCATAGTCATAGAGTTTTAGACTTCCCCCTGCTTTATATTTTCCCTGTGAAGTGCAATATATGCTTTTAAGCTAAAATACCTCCTCTCTTTTTTCTTACTTTTTCTTTTTCTTGAAAAAACTGTTCTCATGTCCTCTTTTCTGAACAGTTATCATCCTTACTGCCCTCAAGTCAATATTTAGCATTTTCTCATCAGTGAATCCTTTTTAAACTGAACAGTCGGGATTCCTGTGGTGTAGAAGTTTCCTGTTTTTCACTTTAAGCTCTCCAGTACTTTCTGCTACTGGTTTGGGCAAAGCTCCTCTATTTAAACTATGGTTTCCCTAGCAAAACTTGTGAAATCATGACTAGGGAGAGGAAGCAGAAGGGTAAATCTAAGTAAGCAGTCTTTAGATCCTGTTTGTCATAGATCCTGTCAAGCTCCTTGTCCTGAGTTTTGCTGTAGTTTAGATCAGCTGTTTTTTTTTTTTTTTTTTTGTTTTTTTTTTTTTTTTTTTGTTTTTTTTTTTTTTCTTTTTTCTGTGAGTTTTGCAGTTCTGGCAAGGTACTTTGGGAAAGAAGGTAGCTGAAAGAAAAGCTTCCAATTGCTCCCTCCTATAGTGGTCAATGTGAGTGCTATGCACAGGCTGGGATCCTTGGGGTTAGGAGCTTCTTTGACAGTTTTTTCTGCCATTGTGCAAAGAGACCAGATGATAAGGATTGAGAGAGGCAGTCTGGCAAGTGAGATAAGCTTCATGAGATTCTATGGTTGTATTTCCAAAACAAGTTTTTGTTTTGTTCCAGCTGAAGGTTTTTGTTTTCCCGGTTGTCATGACCATTCTAGAATAAACTGCAGTGTTAGATGTGAAGAAGAATGTCTGAGTTGCAGAATCAAGAAAGTTGCTGGAAAGAAGAATGTTGTTATAAAACATCTAATTTAATTGGAAAATCAGCTTTCTCTCTAACCCAGTTTGAAACGTAATAGAATCATAGAATGGTTTGGGTTAGAAGGGACCTTCAAAGGTCATCTAGTCCAACCCCCCTGCAATGAGCAGGGACATCTCCAACTAGATCAGGTTGCCCAAAACACACCCAGCCTGACCTCGGATGTCTCCAGGGATGGTCCATTGTGGCAGGTACACCTGCTCTGACAAAAGCCCAGACAAAGCCCTGACAAAACAGGACAATACTTTTTGAATAGTTTTTAGGCCTGAACCAACCCCATCATCATCAGTCAGGTCATCTCTTTAAACTAGACAAACCCTAAGCTGTCACTTATCTCTCTGTTTACTTATTGCAGGCTATAGTTTAAATCTTAGTTATTTTGCACTTAAAAAATTCTGATGCTCCTCCAATGTGGAAAGCAGAAGGATACATTTCTGTATTAAATAAGGCATTTTACACACAGATACACACAGAGGAGGGAAATGGGGATCTTCTTTAAAGAAAAGGAATTATTAAATCCGTTTCAAGCCTTGGGTCTTCTTACTAGTCATCAGTTACTTTGCATTATACAAAAATTATTCCTGGCACCCTGCTTCCTGAAGTGGCAGAGGAAAAAAATGGGAAAAGTCAGTACAAACCACTCAGTACCCATTTCAGGGACATGATGAAAGCTCAGAAGGAAGGCAAGAAGCAAATTTCTTAATACAATGATATCACATCAACTTCTAATATTAGGACTGAGCAAATTAGAGCTCAGAATATGCTCTTGGGTTCAGTGCTAGACTACTTGAAATCTGATCCAAGAATAACACAGTCCTGAGCTATCCTACAGCTTGCAGCAGCAGAGAGAAGCAGTTTTCATAGCTGATCCTTAACTCATGCAATAGAAAAAGTCTTCCTCTCACAAAGAATATAAAGTTTTGCAGCACTTTTAGAGTGATGGCAGTTTCCATTCAATGAAAAGTACTGGCATGCACCCAAAATAGCCTTCCTTCTTATCAGACCTTGGCACCTCACCTCCGATCCAAAGGCAGGAGCTGCTACCACATGCTGAAAAGTGCCAAGGAGTCAGTGTGTGCATGCGTGTGACATGTAGGAGTGAAGGCTGAATGAAGGTCAGTGCAAAGTGTTCCCTCTTACTGATCAACCTCTGCTTAAAATACACATTGAGCAAGAGGAGAGTTTCATCTGCAGCAGACACAAAACGTCAACAGCTGAGATGGTCTCACTTGACTGCAGAAGTCAAACATCTTGGCTCTGAGGAAGCCAAACATCCTTTAAGTGTCCGCTGAAGCCCAGAAAAAAGGGAAAGAAAATCTTATTTACTTCCTTTGATAAATCTTATTTACTTTTTTGATGAAAATCAAAATAGTACAGGCATCAGCCTCCTGGAGCTGCAGAGAGAGAAAACTGCAGCATCGCAGCTCATGAAAGTGGTTCTGAAGCCTGGCTTATTTGTCCAGCCTCTTGTCCTGTCTTAGACACCCATCTTGTCTTGACATCTCCTGGTTAAAATCCTTATTAACCTGCTTTCCCACCAAAAATAGGAAAAATTGGGAAGGCTGTTAGCTTTGTTCTGAAGCTGAAAACACTGTCATCATCTCCAGATCAGGAAAACACGTGTGGGAAAAATAGCATGTAGGTGTGTTCAACTGTATGAAGCCAAGGCTTGAGGCAAATCAGATTAGCAAGGCTAGAAATGTGAACAGTTATTTCTGCCCAGAAGAAGGGAAGGAACTCCTGGCCACACAAGAGTGTATTGAGTTAGATGTTCCCAAGCCGCTCACGGACTCAGTCCTCTGGGATGCTCATGGTTTTGCATCTTGTAGGCTCTTCGCTGCTCATATTCACTCATTCTGACTCACTTCACCAAGATGCGCTCTTCTTAAATTGTGGATTATGTTTCTGTGTCATAGTTGCCAAACACATTCTTGTGCCTCTTATCAAAGCAACTGACAGTACCTGCGATCTCTCCTACATTTCACAGGAAGCAAGAAACATCATCAAGACCACAGCCTGGCTCTCACATTTTGGCATTAACTACAGCTCTAACTTCAGGTGGCACAAGAATCAGCCTTTGAAACGCATCAATTATGTCCAGCGTTTTCTTTAAATCTGACTAGACACAAACTCAGCATACTTCACTTTTCATCAAGTAAGGGTCCCAGTTTGAAGGATGCTAACCTGAAGCTCAGTACTGTGAAAGCAGGAGATGATAATTGGCACTTCAGACTCTCTCTGTATCTTCCCTACAGTTATGACAACACTGCTCCTCAGAGTGTGCTGGCTAAGCAGGCCGTGGTGCAACACATGGTCAGAGCCACATGCTTCCACTAAGCTGCAAAGCCCATTAGCTGCAGTTACTGCAGCTACTCTCTTACACCTTAGTAAACACCGATCCAAGGTGCAAGGCTAGCCTATGTTACCCTTTGCCTGTTCCTAAGAAGACTAATTCTGGAGAGAGAGAGAATAATAACCTAAAGCCAGGCATGTTTTCTTTGTAAGCAAACAAATCTAGGATTGTCTGGACCATGAGAAGTCCCTGTGCTCATTGAATTGTTAACCCCTGGGCACACATTTTGTTCTGCTCTTTCTGTTCTTCTAATAGTGGTTTTTCCCCTCTTCCTTACCTCCCTTCCTGCCTTCCCTCCCTCTTTCTTTCTTTCCTTCCCTCTCTCTCTCTCCGCTTTCTTTCCTTTCTTTTTTAGTGCTTTAGCCACTTGCCAGGAATTGCCTTATCCTCAGACATTGCTGTATTTGTGAGGCTTCTTTCAGGTCTTTGACTTTCAAACTTTTTATTTTCCTGCTCCTTACAGTGAAGAAGATGTCTTTGAGATTTCACTTTGGATGTATTTTCAGCCCTAGCCAACTCCTACTGCAGCATTATATACACATTCAGCTATGCCCAAGCTTTCATTTCCATTTTAAACATTACATCAGGCAGTGAAGCTTTCTGCCTCTATAGCTGTTCCAGCAAGGACTTCTTCCCCTTTTTGCTCCTATCTCTGAGCAGGGAGATATCAAAGACCTTGCAGCTACCTATAACACATACTTTTCCCTTTTAAATACTGCTTTTGTTTGCATTTTGCAAAACTGCTTTTGAACTTGCAACACTTCACTTCAGAGAGACACTGCTTAAAGCTACTCCCATACCCATTCAGACACCATCCTGCAAATTCAAATTCCAATGGCATTTATGAAATGATTCACTCCTGGATTTGCTTTTGATTTGCTGATGCCCTTTTCTACTTTTTTCACACTGTATTTTCCAAACACAGTCCGCTATAGACTGTACTATTTTCCCTGAAAAAGGCCGCCCCAGTTCTGCACAACAGGGTGCTGAACTTGTGCCACTTTTCCAAGTTTGTGGTTTTCCAAGGCACCACAAGGTCAGGATGACCTAGAAGTCTTCTTTTTCTGCCTTTGGGTGCTCTAACTCAGGAATCCTGCAAGTTCTTCAGTATTCCTGGATCTCAGAAGTGTCAAAGCTCTCATAATTTATCCAAAGGGGCTTCCTCTTTTGTTTTAATCCCTCTTGGAATCTGCTTCTTCACCCTGGCAAAAGGGTTTTCTGGCACATCTTTTTTTGTGCCTACCAAGGCACTGGAGGCAGTAACTGCAGGGTCAGTGCTTTCCCCCCGACACATGAATAAGAGGAGAGAAAGACACTCTCTGATCCAATTTCGAAGAGTCTTCTCTACCTGGTAAAGGAGTAGTGCAATAGAGCCGAGAGACTTTTGTACCTATCCTTTTCTTATTTCAAAGATGGCATATCTGCAGTCACTCAGTACGAACATGGTTCACTTTGAAACCAATGGTGCTACTGGGAATACCACACAGCTCGTGACCATAAGACACACGGCTCTTCAATGTTAGACTGTTTACACTGAGAAAACCCTTTAGAGGTGGCTCAGTTTCTGAGGGGAGTAAATAAACCCTCACCCACTATCACTAAGAGGAAGGACAAACTACAGCTGTGTGTTCAACAGGCTCAGGATGCATGAGGCAGCTCACAACAGAGAGAGAACATATGCAGTGTCACTACAGTTGCTCTGGGAGAGAACCGAACATCTTTTATGTCCTTCTCTGCGGTGATAAGTACGTGCTGAAGCAAATAAATGTGGGTGCCAGAACACTGCTTCTCTCCACAGATCTCATGGTACTTTTGTAAAACAGAGACTTTACCACTACAAGCAAAGGCTGAAAAGGCCACAGCTCATGCACTGGGGGCTGTGGGAGCACAATTATTTATGCCCATCAAGTAAATTGTTACGCAGCAAATCGATTCCTTGCTCCAGAGCTGGTCCTGGAGGGCCTGAGCAGCCACAGCCCTGTCACTCAGTGCAGACCCAGCAGAGGCTCTGGCAAGACTTCCTCACTCAGGTGCCTGAAATGAAGTGCTTGAAGGCACCTCACTGAGAGCAGAGCATGGATTTAATTTCTCCTCCGATGGAGCTGCTGCTTTGAAGGCAGGCCCTATTCCCATGGGCACCAGTGGGAGCAAACCCTGGAGGTGCTTGCACAGTGCTCCCCAGGGGCACCAAGCCTGGCATGGGGAAGGCTCCCACTGATGCCTGGCAGAGGGAAGTCAGGGAGCTCGGCATCCATCTGAAGGCTCCCAGCACCTCACGTGGAAGAGGAGCAGGAGCAAGAGCTGGCAGTCAGCCCATAAGTGCCTGTGGAAATCACTGTGAGGCAACAGCCTTAAACAGGTTTCCCATCTGCGGCAGGCCAAGAAGTGATTTTGGATCCAGACTCTAGGTCTTGCTTTTCTTCCTGAGGGGAATGAACGAATTGGAGAAGAAATGAAAACTGCAAAGGAATATGAGAACAGAGATAACATCTGAACGAGCAGAGCTTCTCCAACAGGTATGATACTGAGGCATGTAAAGTGTGAAGAGACGGGAAGCCTATTGCTCCTGTCATACCATGCCCCTCTAGATTGTGAAGGGAGAAGGTAAGAAAGGGCGTTCCCTCAAAAAATGTAAATGAGGCATAAATCAAGAGTCAATTCAATGGGGTGAATTAATTCTGGCTAATGTGTTCAGCGAGGAAGTGAAAACCTTTGGTTGGGTGCCCAAGGGAGGGGAGGAGAGGAGGTAAGATACAATGTGGACGATGAAAGGGATGCAGAAGGCCAGAAATGTGAATAACTTATAGTTGAGACAACATTGTGCCCTGGATCCTACTTTTCCCATTCCAGCAGCTTGAAGTGCGCGACAGAGCTGACAAAACAGCCTGCAACAAAGAGACAGAGACACCAGGAGGACTTCTCAGTTATAAGCTTTTTCTTTTTTTAGAATTCAAGCTTACACAGTTATCTATGCCCACTATATTCATAATTACATTTTAATATCTGCATACAAAAGCTATGTAAAAATTATTTTCTTCCCCCAAATATACAAATTTTCTCTTTAGATAGTTTAAAACATTTGTGATCACAGATTTTGTTTTAATATATTTTAGGCTGAAAAAATATTACCAATCTAGCATAACTCTTAACACTGTTTGCAAAAAAAAAATACATCATCCAAGGTACTTTGTTTTTTACTGTGTGGTGTAATGTTTGCCTTACCCTCAGGGCATGAAACTGATATTAAAAAAGTAAGCCAAGTAAGCAAACCCCACAAACCTCATAGACAAAGTAAGACATCGTCCCAGCCAGCTTCATAACAACAAATAAACAACCCAAACCACCCTTCTCTTCCAAAAAATTACAAATGACTAATTTGACGTATTTATCAGCAAACTCAAACTGAAGAGTGTGAAGGAAGTAGAAAAAGAGAAAAAGAAATTACAGTATGTCAGCTAGTTCATGCCCTGATACTATCTTTACCAACATTAAATGTGTAATTAAATAAAGTGTCTTTTAATGTTTTACATTGTGCTCAGTAATTTACATAAATTTAATCTACACCCGGGTGCTGATGCAGATTTACATTTGATTGTCTTGTGCATAAACAAGATTAGCTTTTAAAGAAGGTAAACTGTGCAATGGACAGTCACAAACACCTTATTACCTGCACAATATTGCTTTTTGAAGGCGACATCAGTCAATGTGGATACACACGAATAATGCATACTCTTTGCATTTGCTAACATCTATGCTAGAACTTTGTGATAAGGCCAAACCTTTTTTTTTTTTTTTTTTCTTTTTTTGTTTTTAATTTTAAAGCAAAAATATACCATAGTAAAAAAAACCACCTCACCGTGCTCACATCGTTTTGAGTCTTTTAAATGGAAAATAAATCTCTGTCACACTAGAATAAAATTCTCTCTATAAAATTTAAATACAGATCACTTCATCGCTGTATCAAAAGGAAACGTCTGGCAATCATTTCCAGATGATCACAATAACAAGACACATCAAGAGGTCCTGTTGCCTCTTCCTTTGTGAAAAGATAAATGTTGAACACTTTCAATTACTCTCACAGTGAGAGGAGTATGTTCCTTGGTTGTGGAGTTTAATTCCACCAATGAAAAAGGTTTAGCCTTAGGAATGCTGGCTACATCTCAAAACCATAAGACTGATTTGTATAATTTATGATTCATGCAGCAAGAAGTCAATATGACACATACAGGTTAGAGTTCCATAGCATAAAAATACATCACTAGCAATGACATGCTCCGCTTGTTATCAACAGCCCTGCCCTGGCAGATTGCTGATATAAATGTCTTTCTGGACAGTTTTTTCCTCTTTTCTGATGCCTGCCTCTGAAGAAGCAGGCAGTCTGGTCAAGAAGTATTTTGGACCTTGGAGGTCTATCTCTAAGGTCTGTATTTTGGCAGAATGTAAACAAAAATCATTATCACACACTATTTATGTCATTATCACACACTATTTATGTCATTATAAATATCATAACTGAAATCACACATGAAATGAGTATCTAAATGCATGAGTTACTCAGGGCAAAACCATGAACAGTAACAATCAGGTTTGACAGGAAGAATCTCCTATGTGAGACCAACACACAGACCACAGCTCAAACATGAGAGTTATGTGGCACCATCAGAAATGAGACTCAGGACTGCACTGGAAAGTGTATGTTTGTTATTTTACTCAGAAGGCCAGCTACTACAAAGCGTGCTGACTGCAGTACTGATGTCTGCCACTCAGATGGTTAAAAACAAGTATGTCTTTGCAGAACTACGGTCAGTATCCACTGGTAAGAATCTTCAAGAACATCCTCATGTGATCTAGTTTTGCTCTCATCATCACATAAATCAGGAGTCATACTGAAGGAGTAAATGAAGTTACACAAAATAAGACTGGTAGGAGATCAGAGGCCATGAGATGTCAGTACATCAAATCTGTCAAACTAAGAGCTAACACTAAGACTAAGCTTGGTCTTAGTTTCCAATTGACTACTACTAATCCTGCCCTGTTAATCAGTGCCAGACTCCAGCTAGAAAAGTACGTTGACATATGTCCTTTCTGCTTAGAGCCCTGCCAAACCTGTCAAAGTTGGTTGCCTGATTTTCAGTACTTTAGTCCATCTGCAACCACCTAAGGAGGTTATTTTCTGAATCCTGATTAAGCACAACTCCAAACTGCATCAGCACCTTGGGAAGTCAGGCCATTAACTTAGGCAGCTTACATGTCTGAATTCAGATATTCATTTATGCAAGCTGTTCTATAACTTTATAACTTGCCATGGTAGAGCTTTGGGGACAAGTTTCTGTACAAGCAATGACTTTTCCCAGCAGTCAGTGTGTAAAGTGTTAATTCTCAGCACTGTCTCAAGCTGCAGTTCTGTCCAGGGTGCTTCAAGTTGTTCCTCCTCTTGCTGTTTCCCCAAGCCAATCCAGTAACTCTTCACATTTTTTTCCTAACCTCTGATCTTTATTTATGTTTTGAATAATGCAGTCCTGACAATCCTGAGTGTTCAAAAGCCAGGCATGAGGGCCGCAACAGTTATGAGCTAAGTCGCTTTTGGGTAGTGACTTCCCACCTAAATATTTAACATTTAGGCTACTGATTTTCTTTATAGCCCAAAGGGTAAGAATTGTTGACCTTAATGACAGAAAGAACCTCTCAAGCAGCTGCAGAACTCCAGGAACTGAAGCTCTGAAAAACATATGAAATATTGTGGATCTTGTAGTGAGATCATTGCAAGCACTACTAGGAGAAACATGGTGTTTCTTCTCCTGGGTCTCATACACTCGTTCAAGATCACATTTAGCGAACAGGTGAGATACTTGCACTGGCTTCATGAGGAACTCCATGCTCAGGTCTGTGGCAGAATAGAACTCCAGAGGACATGCACAATTCTCTTTTCTTTGCAAGCCACTGTGGGTATAGATACAAGTAATGGGTCTGTTGAGTTTTTGCTTTCCCTATGGGCTATCAGTTCCCTATCAAACCACCTTCAAATCAGATATCTTGCAGTCTTTACTGACTATGCTTTTATGACAGATGCTGTTCCTCTGAGGTTCTGCATGAGTACATGCAAGTTCATCACATTGTCTGGTCTCATGTTCCAAAAGGCTGGAAAGTTTCTAACTTCTTGCCCCCAACAAATAGTTCTCTACAAGGAACTTAGATAGAGACCGATGCTGTTAATACATATGCTTCGAGATGGAGTAAACACAGCCTGCAACAGAGGTTCTTCAACTTCAGCAAACATTTAAGAACAAATTTCCAATGGTCTGTCTTCCTTGCTACCTGCAAAAAACCCTAAACACCCCACTGTGATTTATGTTCTCACAAAATTAAGGGTACAACCCCCTAAGTGATAACATCAGTGTTTACACCTTATCACAGGTGCATATGGTACCAAAGAACAGGGAGAACAAGATTCTACATCCCTGAAACCACAGCTAATAGCACTGCAAATGCATTATCAATGATGCAGACAAAGAGGGGTGGGAAGAATTCAGCCCCTGACACACACATATTGTGTTCCACCACCAAGGTTTCCTGAGTATCATGTTTTCATGAGGGGATAAACACATAACATATGGGCTTAGTATGGGCCATGAGCTTTGAAAGTCAATACATCCACCCTAACAATGCCCACTGACTTGCCAGGCAAATGTATCAATAAATAGTAGAGAAAAAAACTGGTACAAATGCATGCACAACATGAAAGAACATGGGATATGAAGAAGTGCAGAATAGGTGAACTGAATCTCTGGTTCCCAGGAAGAACAGAAGGATGCTTTTGATGTATCATACAAATTCAGAGAATGGTTTAATATCAAGTTTATAAAACCTAGGGACAACATCCCTGAATGGAGATGTATGACAGAGAGGAACCTCTACCTATCATGCCCTCATCATCATTCTCCAAACATTCCAGGACTGAGTACTGGCTTGCAGATTTTGACAGCAGAACATCCCGTCATTGCTCAGTTTGGTTCCTGTTAGTGCAGTTAGTGGAAATAAATTAAAAGATTCAAAGAGAGAACCTAGCCAAACAAAAGTCATACAGACACCAAGGAGGGAGAACCAGGCTGACCAACACACACAGAGGAGAGAGTAGGAGAGAGAGAAAAAGCAATGGAAATATGTTTAAGACATCTGCTGATGATTTGTAATTATATATATATAAAATTATATATATACATGCATATAAACTTTATATATATATATATAAAACAAAAGACTACTGCCAAGCAACACTATTTGTATTACTGGAATAAAGCTGTACAGTCTTGAGTGTCATCAATGACACAGTTGGTTTTTGTCCCATCTGAAGGTCACTCCATATACTTTATTCTCCTTGTCCTCATTCTGTGAGCATTCATATCCCTGAATAACTCCAAGGAAAGCCTGCTATCCTGACAGACAGCTTTATCCCTCAGAGTGACATTTTTTCCACACACCTCACAAAAAGCCTCCACTCTCAGGAAAAGCACCTCAGAGGATCATATTCCCCTCCTTACTCCAACAGATCTTCTAGTGAAGTTACCTGGAGTTCAAATATAGCAAGAACTGAAGGATCTTAATTTCTTATACACATGGAAAAAAATGAGCCAGTCCCTTCTGTGTTATTTTAAGTACTTGATTTATGAGGCACTGTTAAACTGTACCTGCTGGAACAATCCTAAGGTAATAATGTGATTATGATGATGTTGGAGATCTTAGACCATAATGGTGATTGTTACAAGAGGAAAACCCATGAAGACTAGAAATTGTCATCTCAGGTCACTCGTGCCCTGCAAAATGAGGTGATACTAGACAGAATCATCAGGGTCAAATTAGCAATAGTTGTTTTACCTTGGAAGCCAATTTATTTTCTGCCACTTCAATTTCTCTCCCATAGTTTCCAAGCAATGATATGTGTGAGCTGGTGACCACGCTAGTGCTGGTGAATGAGATTGGTTTGTTTGTATTTTCACTGTTAAGCTGTCAAAGCATTCACATCAAAGGACCAAAGAACAAATTGCAATAGTTAAAAGTCACAAGTACTCGCGTTAAAGGGATGTTTTCATCCATGTGTATACAACCGCCCCCCAGTAACCCCAGAAGAAAAACTGAACAAAAACCCAACCCCGCCTCAAGAAACAGAAGAGATGAAAGAAGAACAAACAGAGGTGAGAAGAGCTGGACAACGGGATGAAATGACAGCCAGTAGTGTGATGGGGGTGTGGAGAACTGCTCCAGTCTCTCTAATCCTCAAACACTTCCAGGAACAATGGAGGGAAGAGTTCTGTGGGGCACTCCACCTTCATGTGCAGGAAGCGGCTGGCATGGCAGGCTCCGATCATTCGCAGGTCTGTTACTTTCATCAGCAGTTTTGGCCAAAAGTGTGCAACATGGTGTTTTCTGTAATTAATGTAGTGTTCAAATGCCAGGAGGAAACCCTCTTGACACTTCTCAATCCTCTCGACACAAACAAGGCCTGGGCGATCTGTAGAGACAAAGAAGCAGAGTTACTGTTATTTCTTATCTACTGTAACAAATTCCTGATTATAAATCACAAAAAAATAGGACAATTCTGTTATTAGGAAAGAAAGGAGGAACCAAGAACATCTGGCTCTGCACAAATAACTTCTTTGACACTGGACACCTCACTTATCAGTACGAGCCTCATTAAAACAAGGAGATAATCCTTTCATCATCCTTTGCCAATGCAGAGTATAGCCGTTTGGGAAGTGTTTCCTCACAGTAACTACAGCAACAGACCCCTGATCTCAGCTAAGGCTTCTATCTATACCTTTCTATGAAACAACTAATAAAGAATCAAAATATTTTCCCTGCCAGATATCTAAATCACAGCTCTTTCATGTCTGTTTCTTTACAGTATGACCAGTGCTTTGGTCAAGCTTTGATCCACAGGTCAATCACAGAATGGTTTGGGTTGGAAGGGACCTCAAAGATAATCTTGTTCTAATCCCCCACCATGGGCAGGGACACCTTCCACTAGACCAGGTTGCTCCAAGCCCCGTCCACCGTGGTCTTGAACACTGCCAGGGATGGGGCAGCCACAGCTTCTCTGGACAACCTGTGCCAGGGCCTCACAGGCGGAAAGTTGCAAAGGAAACTGTTATGGAGAATCAAGGAACACCACCACCAAAAGTCTGACTGTCCCAACTGGCACCCAGATGGGCGCTGGGAAAGCTTCGTTCACAAGTCACTCTTCAGGAGACACTTCTGTGAAAGCAGGTCCTCTGAACTGACCTGAAAGCAGGTCCTTCTGAATCCCCTACTCATGTATCATGGTGTATGGAACTAAAAAGAAATCAAAATTTTGACTGGGAAGGTCAAGTGCTTTCTTGTGATTGATTAATGTGGAAACCTTTCTGTCTCAGATGCAGCTAATGCTTGTAAATCCCTGTCTGTGTATTGTTATTCAATGCTCAATTCAATTCGAAGTGGTCTTAAACCAAAACTTGCCAAATCTGCCACTGCCCAAGAATGGAATTTCCTCTTTGGGCTGGCACAGTCAATGGAAGCATACTTGAACACATACTCGATTCGAGAAGGTTAGAAACCCTTTGGAAATCATATGAAATGTGCTGCTTCTGTATTACAACACCAAGAGACCAGTTGTGGTCTGTATGGGGAAACAGCACAGCTCTCAAATGTCCAAAAGCAAGTGGTGCAAGATGGCGTATAAGAGTCATCTTGCTCATATGCAAAAGCATGTGAGCACTGATGGAAATATGTGTAAACTGTACATCCCGCCCAGTGCATGACAGCACATAGGGGAACTTAGTGTAAGGACAACCATTGCTAAATTACCAGGTTTTCATTCAAGGGAAACTGACTCAGAACCAGATCTGATTTCTTTCTGATGATCATCCCTGCCTCCTCCCTAAGTACTACACTGATCAAGGTGTGTTACCAAAGCCACTTTCATACCCATCTCTCTGAATACCCTGGATTTTTTTCCTAGTGTTGAGTAAACTAATTCTAAGCTGCAAGGGGTTTTTGAGAGAAAATTTCTCTCACATTACTCTAGTCAGCACTACAAGGTCTAACATATTCTACTAATTTTAAAAAGAGGTTTGCGACAAAGACTAAAGAGTTTCAGAATCATTGGGTTCCCAATATCTTTCTGTTCTCACCTGATGACATGAGCAGAACAGCCTGAAGAAGGGCGACCTCGGTGTCATCCAGGTTAAATGAAGAAAGAGACATACCCAGGTCAAAAATGGCATCAGACACTACGCCAAGACCCCCGTTTTTCAGCTGGCCCCTTGTTACTGCCATCTCTCCATTCAGTGTTAATGTCTCACTCTCGGGGTCATAGCGAACTGCTGCTCGGAGGGACATTATCTCCATACAGCAGCCTTTCAGAAGGATGATCTGGTCTTCACATGGCAGCTGCAGAAATTATAAACAGTAAAGGAAAAGATATGTTTTCCAAACTGAGTTGGTGTTACAACCATAATAAATCCATAAGCATGAAGTTGTGGTCCACCCCCCAGGACACTACCTTGCATAGTGCAGCTACTCTCCAAACACATTGCTGACTGACTGCACCACACAGACCTTCAGGACTCATACTCCTGCTTTCAAACACTGCAGCAGGTTAACATCCCCCCACACCATTAGGAACTTCAGTGATGACACAGCTATAGGCAAGTGGTCCTGGGCAAGATCCTCCAGGCAAATCAAGCTGTTTCAGATGCTGAGGTGAAGTGACACAACTTGCAAATGTGCTGCTCTCTGTGGAACCACTCAGCTTGTGGGAGCATTATAAAATTAAACCCAATAAAACTCCAGAATGTAGCTGTCCATTTTGCAGAAGATTTAACAAAGTGTGAATGGAGAAGCAGACCTGTCAGGTGCCAGGTTAGTGGTAACATATACTATTGGTTTTGTCTCTCATTGGGGTGGATCTCACTGAGATGGCTGAAGGGGTCACTGTTCTCAGCTGTTTTCCCTTCTTTCTTCTACTCCTGAACTCCCTCAGCTTAAAGCACAGCATAACAGAATAAAGTACAATTGGAGCTGGTACAGACCTCAGCCATCCCAGTTAAACTCACTGCCAGCCATGCTTATTTTTTACCTGGCCAGAGTTAAAACCAGACATTTGGAAGGGTCTGTACGAGTGAAGAGGTTTTAAGGAGTGAAATAAATTCTTGTCTCTAGGACAGATACCTCAATCACTGAATAGGGCAGGTACTCTAATTCTCACTGCCCATTTAAACAACAGAAAACTTAAGCTATATTTAGCCTAGTAAGGCTAATCTCCCTAGGGTCCCTGTATTATTGCTGGACAGACAGAAAATCTATGGTTTAACTTCAGCTTTTACACTGGTGCATAAGGCACGATCTTCAGGGCATGTGGCTAGACACGTCTTTTCCACAACATCAAAAAAGGTAAGCTGTCTGAACTGGTGGAAATAGGTTCTGTATTTATAAAGTACTATCAGGATGCAGACACATTCTGTAAATCATGCCTTTATGTTTTCATAGGTAGTTTAATGATAGCAAAACCCACAAGACTATTTTGAGACTGCCTCTAACAGTCTCAAACAGCAATGGTCACATAGATGAAAAAGCAACTCATTTCTACTTGGCTTGAAAGGAGGCAAAAATCCATCAATTTCTGATTCACACAAAGTTACTATATTTACCCGTTTCACAAATCAAAATGAAAAAATCCTCACCAATTACAGGTTTACATGGCAACTGTGTACTCTCAAAGCAAGTACATTGATTTGGTGTAAAATGGTGCAGAGTGGATGCCAGACAGCTATCCAACTCAAGTGGAAGGCTGTTCCCTTTTACAGAACAGTTTTAAGCACAAAGCTAGCCACAGTCAGTAAAAGGAGTTGAATCATGCAGCTATTTTTCCAGCAATGGCAACTTCAGGTGTGAAGTGTTTGGTACACAAGAAGAATGACTCATCCTGTGCAGGGCAAATCACCTTCTCTGCTGATTGCACTCAGCTCAGCAGCAGTGTATGGAAGGCTACACAGGCACAGTGGCAATCTCACTACCCTATGAGAGTGCCATTGTGCCATTGTTTGGTTTCTGAGACTGAATTAGGGAAAGAAATAGAGCAAGAAATGAAATAATATTAAATAAAATTAAAAGGGGACAAAAAGGGAGGCAAAGGATGAGAAGGGGAAAAGAATGGAAGAGTGGGAAAGGGAAGGGAAGGGAGAGCAGAGAGAAAGCATACGAGAAGGAAAAAAAAAAGGGACCTTAAGAATAAAAATAAGGAGAAGGAATAATGGTGGAAAAGAGACAGATAACAACACGGAAGGTATTTCATGATGCTTTAGCTGTTTTTTTTAGTAACTTAAACCAATGAGAATTTCTCTTCTTACTTGAACCTTCTTAAAACTTCTTTATGATCATGGTGTTCTGACTATGTCTGTCATTCATCTGCTTTCCTAATTCTGAAGAATACATGTGACGCAATGCCAAGTCTCTAGCCTTATTTGCCAGTGGCAGCAGTCACCAAAGACAGGGGGTTGAATGTCAGTTCTGTTCCCAGCTACGCAGGTTTTAATGCTATCTATGGTCATCAATTGAGCATTGCTATCACCAGAGCACCTTCCAGGAGTGAGGTCAACAAATGTGACTGATTATTTGTTACATGTTGTCCTTTCCCCTTCTCTCTGCAGGGAGAAAAAGCAAAAGGCAGGAACCTGAGGTGCTCACCCCTGCAGTACATATTGGCAGCCAGCACACGTGTAACTGCAGCCCCATGGAACTGAGCTGAGCACCTCAGGTTCCTGCCCTTTGCTTCTCTGCTTCAAAAAGGAGCAAACAGTTGGTATTTTCTTTATGCTACAGCAGGATCTATTTGACAACTTGGATGAGAGCTGTCCTACTCCTTTGTGTTCACAGGTTGGTCCTCACTCTGCTATCACACCTTGCTGTATATGGAAAAATAACAGGTATATCAACACCTACATCCCACCAGCAAACACCAAATCAGAGGAGACAAATTCCCTCAGACACTGAATGCTGCAGTGGCCTCTTGATCTATGGACACATTCCCTGCATTTTAAAATCTTTATGCTTGGCCATTACTTCATGCTTTCTTGGCTGATGGAGCCAATGCTGAGGTTAGCCAGGGAGAGCTATTTAACTTGTCTGATGGAGCTAATGCTGAGGTTAGCCAGGGAGAGCTATTTACACTATGCCAACTATTGATATTTACCTCTTCTTGTGCTGTAGGTGCCAGAGGACATAAATAGCTTTCCTTGACTGACCTTAAAGGAAAGCTGCCAGCCACAGAAGAGTAAAATGCTATGGCTGCCTTAAACTTCCTTCCTGAATGATGTTTAGTTGTGAAGAAGAAACACTGTTCCTGAGTTAGGAAGCCAAACGTTCATTGACCATGGTCACTCCCATTTTGAATATAATTCACCACTGGCATTTCACCAGTATTGTTGAGTGTTGCTCTGCATTGTGGGCAAGCAAGCAGGCATTCTTCCATGGCTGGATTGCGGATATTTCCATGTTAAAACGTTATTAAGATTACTAAGACTAAAATATTACGCCAGTTTGCAGTTCCAATACATTTTTTTAACTTAGGAAAAAAATATCATCACCATTGTGCCTGGTCCTTCAATAAAGCGATACCTCAAGTGTAAATGAGATCAGCCTAGGGCCTCTGTATTCCTAATGTGCAATTAAGTCTACTTGAGTCTATTTACTGTGTATTTTACATGTTAGTATCTACCTGTAATAACATTCCATTACTTTTACAGACTCTTTTATGCATAACTTCCCTGTTTAGGAAAAGCATTCCTAGAGAACACAACGAGGCAAGTGCTATTCCTTGATAGGGATGCTTTCTGAATTTGAAGGATTTGTTACTGTGTAGACCTAACTCCACTATACTGTACCGGCCAAGGAGTCATAAAGCACAGAGGGAACTGTGTGCTGGGAGATCTGATTAAAGAATTCAAAGATGCTTCTGGACAGTCGTTTTTTGCTCATCTGTTCTGTTCAAGGCTGCCTCTAAAGACACATTTGATTTCCCAATGAACCACAATGACTTCTACATGAACAAAATCAGGACTTCAGTAATCACAGGAAAAAGAAAACCCATAAAATCCCACATGATTCTAGTGCCATCTATGTCAAGTCTCTTTAATTTTACTAATCTTAAACATAGTGATTTTTTTTAGTTCTGTGCCAGGAGGATTTTGGATAGTTTTTAACAACAGGTATGTACATGAGGAGTGCAAGGAAGTCTTCTTACCTCACAAAACATAGGCAACTTTTTGGCAAAATCCACCACTCTTGTAATCGCTGGTGTGATAATTTTTGTAAACTGGCTGAAGGCTTCTAAATCCACTTTCCCACCTTCTGGGGCATTAACTATTGGTGCCTGACCAATATCTTCCGGCTAAGGATATAAACAGATATATTTAAAGGATCAATCTCTCTTACAGCAACTATTTCATACGCTAGAAAGTCCTGCTTGGCAATGGAAGATACACTGAAATGCAAAACACCACAATTTGCTTTGTAAGTAATGCCCATTATGCCACCTTTTGTTTGTAAGGCATTTGTGAAAGAGGTGACTGCACAGAGAGATGGGCGTGTAGAACGCCGCTGCCCATCCTGTGTGGGCAGCTGCAACAGTGTGCACATGCGGTTTCTTCCTTGTGCCTGTATCTGAGTAATTTTGTGGGTATAGCTTATATGCAATTTTTTTTTACTTAAAAATGTAGGCTTGTTCTTGGTTCTTACAGGTGCTGAGAACTCTCTCTAGAAGAAAAGGGAGCTGAGGTGGCTTATTATTCCTGAGAAGATGCTGACAGCTCTGCAGAATTGGGCTCTTCACACACTTGAAGTTCTGAAATCCTTACCAGAACAGATTGCCTGGCATCACAGAGCTCCAGGCAACAGCTAAGGCCTGTTTCTAAAACTAGGCTAAACCAACTGATGACTAAGAATTGTCTAACACAAAGTCAGTCTGGATAAAGTGACTGGAATTCGAGCTTGTCTGTGTAAAATTTTGGTTGAAAATCACCTTCTGCATGACTTCAGCCCCAGGTTTCTCCAAAAGGTGAAAAAAGAATTAATTCCATAGGGATCTACAATGAAATAGTTTCAAGCAGAATGTGATGAGTGTTTCTTTATTCCAATTCACTTGAACTTGTTCACCTGGTTTTTATGACAGCGCATCAATGTTCCTGTGTATTTTAAAAACACGCATATCAAAGCTGTTCTGCTCCCTAAGTGTGGCTTTGTGGTTGTAAAAGACCTGCCAGCTGCCATGCAGAGGTTTGATTTTGTTCACATCAGAGAGCCAAAAACTGGATAAAACTCAGAGAAAGTGGCCTTTAAGACTTCCTGACATTTATATAAGGGCACTTGAACAGGGGAGGTGCTGAAAGTGCTGTCTGTAATAAAAACTTGTGCTTGGCTATTATTTTAAAGCAACACATCATAAAAGATCATTACACAGCTCTGTCACCAATGTGAATCCAAATCTAATTTCTTGCAAGAAAAAAACTCAGCAATGTGTTTTTAAAGCAAGCTCCAAGTGTAAAAGAACAATGAAGAGGACTGGGCTCAATTATCTGATGGGTCCCAATAAGAAACTAAAATAATCCCAGTTGTAGGTCCTCCCCTCCCTGAATTTTGGGAAACGAAACCAGATTGTCTGTGTGCTCACGATAAATAACCTTCATCACTTCCAAGCAAGAAGACCAAATGCTTAAAAACATGCATAACATTGTTAGGGAATAAAAGATAGAACTCAGCATTTTCTTGGGAAAGGCGAAAGAAGTCAGGATTGCTAGCTAAAGCTAATAAACTCCAGAGGGGCATGCAACTGAAGGGCTCTTGCCACCTAACTCACCTCAGTAAGAAAAGAGGTCCAGACCTCAAAGGAGCTCCTGCTGTTGAAGTACCAGCCTCAGCTGCCTAAGGACCGACCCACAGCTCCTGGGACATGCAAGTCAGCTCCTATTGTTCTTCAGGAGCTTGTGGCTGGGGCTTTTGAAGTCCTTCACCTGGGCTCAGTATACTGTTATGGACTTTTCCTTCTACGCTCACTGCAATGTGTCAGCAAGCTTCATATGCTTGCCCTGAAACCACCGCATTTCAGCATGTAAGCACTGCAAAGAACCAGGAGGACCTGCAGTGAGGGCTGCACCAAGAACAGTTTGGTCTAACCTAGGAACCAGCTGTGGAAGTCACAGCTGGTTTCTGAGCTGCCCATTACAACTGCCCCTCCTGCCTCTGCTCCATTCCTCCCTTCTCTCATATAGCTCTGTCATCGCTTCACCTCATGCTCTGCCACTGGGCACCCTTTGCTGGAGGCTTGCCCTCCACTGTGATTGTTTTCAGAGCCTGAAGTCCCTCAGTGAGAACATTTTATGTGGTCCAGTGTATTCATTCCCAGCTCCAGTGTCAAGCTGCCCAGGCTTTATCCTGAACCAGGCAATACCCAAAGTACAGCCCTCCTGTCTAAGCAACCAAACATACTATTGCAGCTGCTTCTTGGTTTGCTAAAACCAGTGCCACAAACAGTGCTGTGCAGCACCACTGGAAAGTGCTCTGTTGCTTCTTGCCATTGTTTGCTGGCTGTGGTTTCCCCACTGCATGCTACTACAAATATGGAATTCATATAGAAACTTAAGACAGTGCCACTGGAATTAACAAATCACTATAAAAGGGATCAGCTGGTTTGAACATATAACTTCTCTAATCAATTGAACCGTGGGTCAAGATTCCGATAGTGAATGAAGCAGCAGGAGCCTAGGCTTGCAGAAAATGGGTATTCTCTATCTGATTTGCTATACACAGACTGTTAAAGACCCTTGGGTATTCCTGAAATGTGGTCTATAATCCCTCTTTCTGTGCTGTATCAGCATCTTGGATTCTGCACTTATTTCCTTTAAAAATCAATTTAGAAAAATCAAATAAATCCTTTTTTAAGACTGAGCATCACAAATCACCATTTACTTTCTGATCCTTAGTTACAGGCTGAATGAAAATTTAAGTCATCTTGTAGTCTGCAATCCCAATGCTATAGTGCATGTATCATCCTGCTTTCACTGAAATTAGTTTTCTTTGCCAGATTTATTTTAATTAACGTGTTTACTTTGAAGCAAGAAATGAAAAACCATGAGTTATTAGTAAAAAACATCAGCTTTCTCTTAAAACTTTGCATTGTTTTAAGACTTAGAATATGTTGCATAGTAGTTCCTAATATAGACAATTATCCCTAAATACATATATAATATGCTACTGTTGTCAGTCAGGAGTGAAGCAATTCTTCTACTTTTTCTTATAATAGCACATTAAGATTATCCAGCTGAGTAAGTCTTAACTTAGCAACACGCTGTTTGTCTGTCGAAATATGTGGTCTAATCAAACCCTGAACTTCAAAGCAAGAATAAGCAAGCAGTAACTATAAAAAATCATCCCTTTTTCATAAACATCAATACACTGGCAGTTATACCCTCTTTGGGGTTTCAAAGTTGGGAAGGAATTAGAAGTTCAGGAGAAAGAAAGGAACCCAGCTCCAAGAGCAGTGTAAAAAGCTGCAGTCCTTACCAGAAATTTCCTTTTCTGCTTCCAATGGCTTCCTTGTGCATTGGTGGCCACATGTGCTTCAGTAACAATTTTGATGAGCTCCCATTCCTCATTTGTTGGCTCTGGTTTGTGCCCAATAGTTTTCTGCAGCTCTTCCCGACGTCTCTTCTCTCGATTTTCTTCTATCAGCTTCCTCTTTGCCAACCTCTTGCTGTCATCCAACACCACTAGCAGGGTAAAAAGCATAAAGAAATGGAAGGAAGCTCTTAAGCCTGTCTGAACCTTGGTCTTTTCTATGGCTGAGGTAGTAAATGGTTATAAACACCTTAACTGATCAGTAAAGAAGTACTTTGGTAAGACCTGCAGCTGACACAGTTTGGAGGGAGACACAAGAGAACTTATTTTCTCAGATGCCTGGATTGCAAAGAATGACTTACCCTTCTGGTAACATTTTGTTAACTGCCATTACCTTCAGTTACTCATTCTGCCTATAAAATTTATACATAAAAGCCTTCTAAGGACTCAAAGTGCTCCCATAACAGACTTGCAGTAATCCATGATGGGAAAGATACACTTTTGTTTTCTTTGAAGTAGTATCAGCATGCTAACTGCTCTGAACTGTGTAGAATCTTCTTGTAAGCCAGCAGAAGGTAATGTGGATTTAAGAAATTGGGAACACTTATTCACATGAGGCTCAATTACCTGCTGCATGACACAATCAGAAACACTCTGCCTTTGGCCTTTTCCTCAAACCTTACAAATGGTAACATTCTGTAGCACTCCCCTTGCTCCCCACTATTACCAGTGATGCCAGACAGACAGGTCCCAGGGGTGCACATCTGTGACCACCACTGAAGGTTTTATCCCATTTCCGAAGCAAATGTGAGTGGTCCATTCAAACTGACTGGCCCGCTTTTGCAGAGGAGGACCATTCTGATTCACAGCTGGTGGTGGGCAGGCAGGCGAGAGAAACAAAAGCCCTGCTTACATGCTCCCATTCACAAGTTTGAACTCAAAGGTGGTAGAAGCCCTTCCTGAGTTGGGGAATAGCTGGCCTGTCTGCTGTGCTCCGTGATAGCTCCTTTGGCTGTTCTAAGGGGGTGCAGCCCACAAAGGCCACAGCAGCTTTATGGTAATGGCACCTGCAGGTCAGCACCAGCCTCGGAGAAACTTCTTACTCCATACATCCACTACCTGTCTGATGCTCACCACTGCCTGCTGCATCAGACTGGGCTGAATGTGAAATGGTGACCCAGGGTTACCTACCCCCTCTCCCGAAAGTCTACCCGGCTAAAAGGAAATTGTGTTATTTCTTCTATTTCCCTCTTGACAGAAGTCACTGTTATACATCACATTAACAATGAGAAATACTAAGTTAGAGTGCTTTTCTGTTGTTTATTAGACCCGATTTCCTGTCAGTCCTTCTGTAGAGGATTACGCCAGCAACAACCATTAACATCAATGCACAGGGGGACTCATGACTTCCTCCCACTTGCACTAATTGAAGTTATTGGTATAAATCCCTGTGCAGTGGCAGAAAAAGATGACCCCCTAAGGGTTAATCTTACAGACATATTTTCTATTACTTTAGAATTAGAGTCGAGTCCTTTGCAGCAGATAACTTCTTCAGGGCTAAAAATAAAACAAACAACTGCAGGATGACTCATACAACGACATGCATTTTCACATCCTCCAGAATTTTCTAAACAAGATGCTTTTTTCTTAAGCAAAGTGTCCATTCAGATGTACTTCTCCCTCCTCTCCTCCAGGGAGTGAACATTCCTACTGTTACTCAGCCTGGTAGGGCCAGGAGAAGGTGCAGTCTGGAGAAGGGTAAACAAAAAATTACAGCCTTATGAGAGTGGTTTGACGCAATGGACAAAAATCCCCGCTACGAGTTATTAAAAAAGTGCTGGCAGTTCTGCTCTACTTTAACAAGATTCAAACCCCAACATACTTTAAGCTAACACACACATTAAAAAAGAAAAAAGAAAGAAAAACAGACAAATGTACTTACAATCTGTTGCCATGCCAACAAAGATACATTTTTTGAAGCGACATTCCTGGCACTGATTTCTTGTTACTTTGTCTATCACACATTTTCCTTCATATTTACAGGAGTAGGTTGGATGGAGGTTTTTCTGAATGGTTCTTCTAAAAAAACCCTAAGTGCAATAAATAAGTACATTTGAAAGCATTAGCATTGCACAATTTTTTCTTTCAAATTGGGAGCCACTTTTCTTTGGTAGAAATGTACCTAAGAATGCAAGATAACATACTTCATTCCATGAAACTCTCATAGAGGAAAACTAATTTTATAGTGTATGGCATTTCTTATCTGAGTTTCACAAAATATTTGCTCCCTAAAAACTAAAACCACATAGAAATTGTAAAGGCATAAGTAACACTGTCTTGAGGGACAAATAGCGTCTGCATGTCTTCTTGAAATAATGTTTCTGTGTGTTGAATTTTTTTGCATTTGAACTAGACAGTTTATTTTGATCCCCTTTCTAAATTACATAATAATTTAGAGGGATATTAAAGAGACATATACATACTTTTAATTAAAGAGCAGATTCTGCAAATAGTAAGAACAGTGGTGTGTTTGAGCCGCTGTAGGATTAAGAACAAGCAGTTCTACTCCTTTCTTTCCATTGAAGCCAAAAAAACCCAACCAACCAAATCTGCGTAAGACTAAGAACTTTGCAAGCAGCTCATAGACCCTGGCCTTAGGTAAGGAAATCAGCTAAAACTTCTGTCTGAACATTGCAGATGTAATCCTGGTACTAATTCCAACATCACTTTTCTCACTGACTTCTGCAAGAGTTGGATAAACTTCCAAAACCAGCAAGATATGGACAAGATAAGCGCTAAAGCAAGAAATGCAGACTTTAATTTCAAGTTTCACCATTGTTTGAGATTGCCTGCATCCAGCAGTGCAGCTTGCAACTGCCTTGACATAAAGAACACACTGGGACCCTGGTCCTGTCTGACTGAGGCCACTGAGAATGGCTTTGGTTTCAGTGCAAACAGCAAAATTCAAGGGAGATTTTACCTAATAAATAGCCTCTTCAGTGGGGATTTTATATAATGAATGGTCTCTTCACAAAGCAAAAGTTCTGGTTTTAATCATGTTAAATAACACCTGGTAAAATCGTATAGCAGTGTGTAATTTCTGTTAACAGAGGATGTTGTATTAATATGTATGGATAAATCTGTACTTCAGCTTGAGCTTCTAATTCCTGTGAACACAATAAAGAGCCTTGTCCTCATTAGAGTTTTAGTTTACATGATCCAACTTGAGCTAAGAGTGCAACTTTTTCTTCCTTAATAATGATAAGACATGAAAACTCAATTAAAATGAGTTGCATAAAGCATGTATGTGAGCCTTTGCCAGACTGGGATCCATTGGGTTGAGCCAAAATCCAGAAAATCACAATCAAGATGCCCTTACATGACGTTTGGCTCAGGTCTCAAACTTTCATCTACCCAACAGCTGGATTTGGATCCACTCTCAACCCTGTGACAAATTCCTAGAGACAGGACCTGTCCCCCTCCACCCTGAGGGTCAAAGATGGCTCTGGACAACCAAGGACACTGGTTAATCTTTAGTTACAGCAAGAGATAGAAAAATCTCTGATGAATCCCAGGAAGTGTTTTCCAAACCTTGCATGGGACTTAACATAGCTCTAGTTTTACAATGACAAGGCTCTTCATCATCTGCGTTGGGACCAGCACATTTCACCTTCCCATTTCTTGGAAACTTTTTGCAGAAAACCTCTTTAATCATCTCCAGACACAATGTGATAAGGAAGCTGTTCTCTGTCCAAACACTTCGTTAGTGCTAATTTTCATTAATAAAATAAAACATAAATAAATAAACAAACATAAAGAAAAATTTTATTGTAAGGCAACTACTCTTTTTCCTAAATTCCTTTACTATGCACCTACATAGCAATAGATGCAATGGGTACCGCCCAGAGAAACATTTCAATGATGCCAGAACTCGACCTTGGTTTATTTGTGTTTAAATTCATTACAATTTACTGTTCAGAAAGCATGTATGAGGATGCTTTGCTCATGAAAGCACTTGCCAAAGCAGATTTTTGGCTGTCAGCCTTGATTAATGTTGTTACAAAATTAAAGTGATTTTGAGTGGAAGCAACTAGGAAATGTCAAATTCATTGAGAATTGATTACATATAACTTTGCTGAAAAATCACAGAATCATAGAATGGTTTGGGTTGGAAAGGACCTTAAGATCACCCAGTTCCAACCCCACTGCCATGGGCAGAGACACCTCACACTAGACCATGTCACCCAAGGCTTTGTTCAACCTGGCCTTAAAGATTGCCAGGGATGGAGCATTCACAACCTGCTTGGCCAGCCTGTTCCAGTGCCTCACCACCCTCACAGTAAAGAACTTCTTCCTTATATCCAACCTGAACTTCCCCTGTGTAAATTTAAACCCATTATCCCTTGCCCTATCACTCCAGTCGCTGCTGAAGAGTCCCTCCCCAGCATCCTTGTAGGCCATCTTCATACACTGGAAGGCTGCTATCAGGTCTCCACGCAGCCTTCTCTTCTCCAGGCTGAACAGCCCCAACTTCCTCAGCCTGTCTTCATATGGGAGGTGCTCCAGTCCCCTGATCATCCTTGTGGCTGGCCTCTTCTGGATTTGCTCCAACATGCTTTTCTTATGTAGGGGATATGAGAACTAGATACAGTACTCCAAGTGGGATCTCATGAGAGATCTTCTGAAGTATGTGTTGAAATTGTCCACACAAAACCCCCCATCTTGTACAATGAATACATTTGCCAGAACAAGAAATCAAAACAAAACAAAATGGTCAGTTCGTAAGCCAACTAGAAACAGGAGAAAAATATTAATTTACTTTTTTGAAATGGTTACCTCTGTACCTTGTGCACATTTTAAATTGTATACCAGACAGACGAACCGTACCCGAAGATAAAAGTAGATTTTGTATGCCATATCTTTAAAATACTTGGTAGACATAAAGAGAAATACTTTGGTTGGAGCAACAAAAACCTTAATAGAAAAACTGGTGAGAGATATAGCTGTTCAGCTGGGAGCAAAAGGTATTTTATGATGCCACAGTGTAGCTTACTTCTCATTATACCTGAATTAAATCATACTCATACATTTTATGTATTGTTGACACCTGGTATATGGGATGCAAATGCATAAGAATCCCTTGTTCAGACCCCGCAGGTTTTTTCAGATAGAAATATTTTTTTATACATATTATATATGCATGCGTATAAACCCATTATGAATATTACCATAAATCTGCTGTATACGGGATATTTAGGTCTTTGTGCATTTCATAAATGTAACACAGGACAATGCTGTACAACTGAAGGCACTACTTCAACACAAGAGTTACTGTAATGTGGGGCTCTAAAGCCAATCCAAACCCAAAATCCCAGATTCAAATATTCCAGACTTTGGGGAGGGAGAGAATATGACTTTTGTGGCTTGGTCCCATGACACCAGTCCAAGACATGTGTGGTCCCATTTGTTTAGAAATACAATAATTTGTTATTTTCTGCAGGAAAGAATAGCTTTCTTACATGATCTCAAGCTATTCAGGCGTATTTATAGCAGTGAAATCATGTAAGATGTGCCTGATTGTGTTGCTCAATTTTTTCTTTTAATTTATTTGCTTGCCCAAAGCAATCTCTTTTTTTAATTTTGCATGTAGCCTTGGGATGCAATTTAGGGCTGAAAGCACATTTCAATATGCTTAAGATAAAGAAGTAAAGATCTTTTTGAAACTGTTTTAACTGGGTGTCAATGCTTCCCAAAGTGATAGATGTTACCATTGTATAAGCATGTGGAAGGGACCTTGATTTTTGCTTCTTCACAGTGATGATGAGAGGCACTGGAACACTGCTAATTGCTACACACTCTTCATGGCCATAGGCAGAATCTATTGCATAAACAGCTTCACTAGAGCTGCTGGGAGCATGCTGATGTACGTTGACTGAGAACATGGCCAAAGAAACATTAAACAATGGAAACATAAAAGCTAACAGTTAAAACAGCAGCTACAGAAATCTAAATTTCTTGTTTTCTTTTTAGAAGCAAACACTGCAAAAATCAACTATATTCCTTATGCATATGAAGCGCAGCAGCATAGCCAGATACGGCTTATCGTCAGTACTGGATGTTCTCATTCACTTCTAATCTGTCTTTTCTACGACAGCACAGTTCAGGAAGTCTGTATAATGGAGGAGCTGGAAAGCTATTTCTGATTCCCATTTTCCCACCGTGCCATTTACCTTGCAACCTTCGCAAGTGATGCAGCGATAATGATATCCGGTGGCTTTGTCCCCACATACTACACATAGCTCATCCTTGTCTAAGTAACTGGGTATATACCCTGTAAAGAAAAAGAGGATGTGGCATGTAAACTCAATATAAAATGACATGATACATTTGATATGAAAATATTATAAGAAAATCCACTGCAGATCTTGTCTACCAGCCCCATGTTTCTGAACCCACTGAATTTCCTGAATAAAAAGCTCATACTATGTTACAGACTTACTGAAACACAGTCTAGAGTATCTTCTACTTTTCAGATTGTTTCAGCATCTACTGGTCAAGAGGGAGAAACTGGAACATGATTGCCCTCTTCTAAGTGAGATATTACCTCAGAAAAATAAATCTATTTATTTTTACCTCAAAGGCTTTGATGTGAAAAGATCAAATAACACTAGATATTTCTCTTTCCTGTTTAACATAAAACCAGGTATACTTGTACACTGAAGATGAGATCCCTGGTTGCAGGGTGCCTTACAGACCTGATAGTAAGAAGTATTTACTGAGAGATTATTAAAGAAAGCTCCACAGGAGACAAATACCAGCAATAGACATCCCAAGCTGTAGTGAACATACCTGACCTGGATGTGTTCCACAAGAACATTTACTATAGCCTGGATTTAGGACAAAATATGTGGGCATACAAATACGTGTGTGTGCGCATACATGCATGTGTTAGAATAACACTTTCTCGCCTGAAGTGGTTTACCACACGCCTAACAAAAGAAATCAAGTATCACTGCTATAAAAAACATTGGCAATGCTTGATCCTTTTCCCACAATGGCATTCGTTTTGATAACATAAATGTATTTTCAATTTGAGCAAAACCCCAAAACAACTCTGATGGCAACCAAAAGACAGCTCTAAAGAGAATTTTTAAACAGGGTAAACTACAAACCATTCAATATAAGTGCTCTCATGACTCATAATCAATGGAGCTATGGTACATAACTTTTCCTTCTGAAAAATGTATCCATAAAGATGCAATACAGAGATCTCAGATTCATTTTGAGGGAAGAGAAGGAAGTGCAGCTATGTGTGTAACCACGTAAGATTATTAAAGTGTAGTAAAAATTTCACAGAAACCCAGAATGGCTGAGGTTGGAAGGAACCTCTGGAGGTCATTTGGTTCAACCTCCCTGCTTAAGCAGGGCCACATACAGCCAGTTGCCCAGGACCATGTTCTGATGGGTTTTGAGTATCTGCAAGGATGAAGACTTCACAGCCATTCTGGCAGTCTGTGCAAGTGCTTGGTCACCCTCTTAGTCTTTCCTGTCTTTCCATAATGCTAGGAAGCAGGAGCACTCTGAAGCCATGCCCAGCTACCTGCTTGTCAGGTTTGCCAATATGCCTACTGGCATCTGAAAGTGGAGAGGGGAACTGAGCTGAGATCTTGATGATGTATAGCGTCAGTCAATATTACAGTAAAAGATCAGATTTACATTCAGGTTACACCTCTCCATGATGAACAAGTCGTGCTTGGATAAAGACTGGTGGATACATGGAGCTGGTTCTGTGACCTTGAGGGAACAGACACAGCAGGGTTTTGACTCTAATTTACATCACTGACTCCTAACGGACATCATGCCAGTGGGGGATTAGCAGAGGCTATTATCTCCATCCTGTCTCCCTTTTGCTCACACCTGTCTCTGCGCATGCAACACATATACAACATGGAATTGATACAACAGGCAGCAGTTAGCAAAGGGATGCGGAATTTTACACTAAATTTCTCAAAAAGATTGATGGCTTCTTATTATTGCTATTTACTGCTATTCATGAAACAGAGACTTAGAATCACTTGTGAATTAAATGCCCTGATATTTCATTAAGTATTTAATCTGGTTAGCACTGTTTGTGTAATGGCAGCTTTGTTCTACTGGAGCAGGAGACCACTTGTCTAAGCCGCTTCCTTAATATATACAGTAGCTTGCACATGGAGTCACTTGGTGTCTATTTCCTTCTTGGAGTTTCATGACTTTATCCAACCCAGGAGACAGTTTCCAACCTGGCAGAAAACACATATCTCCTACAGGCACCCCTAGTAAGAAATTAAAAATGGCATCCTTATATGCAACCACATTCCCAACCCCTTTGCTCTCCAGACTCCCACCTGCCAGCCTGCCTAATCTTACTGTCTTGGCAAGACTAAGTACTCAGCAAGCCCAGTTCCCCCTGTCTAGAATAATATATTATATAATCCATTACAGCAATCCTGATGGTGATTTACAACATCTTTTATATCATAACACTAGCTTTGTAGAGGTATGAAGAAATGATTCCTCGTGCAAGAAATTATTCCCTTCGATAGAAAAAGACACCATGAGTTTGCCCCAGCAGCTGTAAGGACAGAATGAGATCTGCTAACCTATGCAGTCACCTGAGGTACTTTGTTTCATTAATATGGTATGCCTCCACTCTCAAATTACCATTTGCAGGAATGATACCTTAAAGCATTATATGTGACAGATTGGAGGGACACAAATGAGACACTCAGTGGCTATTCTTGCCCCTCTCCTGCAAGAAGGTAAAGAAAAACTATTGAAATGAAAACAACCCCCCCAAAATGATAATGACTTTTTTAACTCTGTACCTGGCACACATTAAAAAAAAATAAATAATGTTTTGAGAAAAGTACAGAACCAATTTCAGTTTTGTTCAAGTCTCATTGCATAGACTCTGTATCTCCAGGTCTGAGTCTGTACAGATAATTAATACTGGTTTAGGGATTAAACCACACCTTAAAGAGATTCTAGGAGCCAAACTATATTTGACTACCAAACAGGGGTATGAGTGACATCAACACAAATTATGCCTGTATACCAGATGTTCCTCAGTAGTTTGCCCTTGATCCACCACATTTATACCGTGCAAGCAGAAAAAGCCATTTTTTGCACAAGGACACTTGTGTTTTAAGACCATTATTTAGTATTTTGATTATCATTGTACATTGGCAGAGTCATGTATTAAATATATTCCCTGAAATCTTTCTTTTCCATATCTAGTATGGTTTCCGTGACTAGCAATCACTCACTAAAATGAGTAGTTAATGATTTACCAGTAAGCTCGTATTCACTTACCAGACGTTGCAATAAAAAAATGAAAAAGATGAAATTAATTACTACCTTGAGAATCCTCAACTGCATTAGAACTGAAAATTCATATGCTGTTCTACCGACTCCAGAGTCACACTGTAACTCTTTACAAATTATGAAAAATTACAAGAACCATCCAGATATCATCCAAGATACATCCTTGTGTAGAAAAAGCTTAAATTGAGTGTTTATCAGGGAAAGCATAGAGCTGAGTGACAAAAAGCACACTCCATTCTTGTTTGCGCTATTACCAATATTGATCTGAAAGGCTAGGCTGTAAACTGATCCTTGTTTCCCATTCCCTTTAAATTATTCCCACTGAGAAAAGTTGCTTATTTTTCTATTGAGCTCTGAAGCACCGAGCATGTTCTTAAACAGATTTACGCATTTCTTGTTAGCTAACTGGCTTTCTTGTCTGCAATTACGATTGTTGTTGACATTCTTCAATTTATAGAATTACTGAAATTTGGCAAGAGATTCTGCAAGGATAGAATCTGGAACATTTTACACTCTCTTTTCCCTCAGTGATTTATCTATGTACTAATCCTGTTCTTTGGGCTGGGTCAGAACCTTTATCAAAAGTAATGCACTTAGCCCAGATGTGCTGAAAACATTTTAGTCCAAACTGTGTTATCACTTAAATTGCTGTGACCAGTTCTGTACCTGCATCACTGCCAACCACAGGTACAAAACACTCTACTGTTGCAAAATTTTCCCCAAAATTATTTAAAGGTTTTTAGACACCATTGCTTAGTATCACACGTAACTTCTGTGTTCAGAAAGCTAAGCCTCACTGAATATCAGTTTTACTACTGATGCAAAAGCTAAGTATGACTTAGCTCACTTTTGCACCCTTCATTTGGTTGTGGAAAGGTTACACTAAAGGAGCTGAAAACCCTTTTTCCACTGATACTTTTATTAAAAAAGAAACATATAATCGCAATGATCTGCTGAGTAAGATGCAATTTTTCTGGTCAGTGTTATCTCCTTAGATAAGTGGTCAAGAGCAAAATTAATCATTTTAAAGCCCAAAACAATTAACATTCAGAGAGCCGCTCTGCTGCAAAGGCCAAGATAACAAATTGTCAGTGTTTCTGTGAATTGATTATGTGCACACATACTGCCTGTACCAATGAGAAGACATTTTCATATAAGCTCCATGTTGTATTTTCTTAGCTATTCAGAAAGTACCCTAATGTTTTCACACCACTAAGAACTCAGTTTGGACTAATTCGTTCCCATACTCTCGCATTCAAACAGTATGTATTCTCAGCTGCACGTAAATTGCCTGAGAATATAAAGGGAAATAATAATGACAATTACAATTATATACATTATTATTTTACAATTCTAACATTAACAAGAATAATAACTTTTAAAGTTCCATTCTCCCATCATAACAAGAGCCCTTAAAAAGACACCATTACCCTCACTTTGCTTCTGGGAAAGCCACAGGGCTGAGGGGCTGGCATTGCTACAGCCTGACTCAAGAATTCCCACCTGCAAACCCTTGGTTTGGGGGGCAGCCTTTGGTTACTCCTGGTCCACCCCACAGAGCCTGAAGTTAAAGCCTAACCTCATCGACACTCACGGGCATCTTTCATTAATTCTGTCCATAAAGAACTGTGCAAAGGGAAGTGAAAGACAACTCATCCCAGTTTTAACTTTGCAGACCTATTTCTCACATTGTCCAAATGGCCAGAACACTGTGCGCATACCAAACATGGAGATATTGAGGTTTCTGGACCTCTGTACCTACTTATTTTGTACTTTCCTGGCTGCACTGCTTCTACCCTGTCACCGGGTACTTCTCACTGTAGAGGCAGTATGAGGAGATCCAAGAACACTTTTGTCTATCAGCTTTGGCACAAGGGGAGGGTGGCATGGGCTGCCTCTGAGCATCATCCATCCAGCGTGCAGTGCTGCAAGATAACCATGGCCGGTGGCACCATAAGAGGGGAAAAATATTCCAGTTTAAGCTCTCTGAGACAGAACTGGAAATAGCACCTCATTCTCACAGTCACAGAATCACAGAATCATAGAATAGTTAGGGTTGGAAAGGACCTTAAGATCATCCAGTTTCAACCCCCCCTGCCATGGGCAGGGACACCTCACACTAAACCATCTCACCCAAGGCTTTGTCCAGCCTTGCCTTGAACACCGCCAGGGATGGAGCACTCATGATGAGCCCTGTTCTGCTCATCATATTTCACAGCCCCATGTAGAAAACAAAGTGTATCTGGTTGCCTGTCTCCTGCAGTAGGATCAGGTCCAAGACGGCTTGCTTAATAAAACAGTGAGCTCTTGCACGAATATTGTGCTGCTACATTTTAAAAGCATACCCTGCAGCACAAGAGATAAAAGGAGCAGCAAGCAGATGTAAAGCTAAAACTGCACTTCCACCTCTTGATTTTCTGGAGCACAGTTTCAAGTCTTTCATCAGAATTTGTGACAGATAATCAGAAAATAATAGTTTTAAGTGTAATGTAATAACTGGAGCAGCTTAAGTGCTTCCTGGTATTTTAGAATAACTGGCCATACTTTCTAAGTATTTTATTTTTTCCTTCAGTAACACTTTGTTGGGGTCTTTGGTTCTTGTTTTTTAAAGTTATTTTCTGACTTATTTTAAAGAATAAAAAGATAAAGATTTAAAGACATAAAGACAGAGCAGTAATTAAGCTCCCCTTCATAAGGAGATTTTTTTCAGCATATAAAATGTTGCTTTTTTTTTTTTTTTCTGGTCACAGGGAAAAAGATTATGACCACTTAGTAACTCACAAAAGTTTGGATAGGAAAAGACTTCGTGTGCTATTGTAAAGTACAATCTGATTTTAACAGCATACTACTGAGGTTACTACAAATTTCAGAGGACTAACAGAAATACCAACTGCAACAATCAAGACTCATCATGAACACCTGCTTAAGGACTTAATTTTGCTTTAATGGGCTATTACTAAGGCTTCTCTAACAAACTCCCTCATGGTCACCCCCCCAAATCAATTCTGGATCAATACAGACACACATGCCCTGTGTAGAGCCTTCTGTTCTTAGGACAGGATTAAAAGATTCGTTAGTTTTAGGATAGCTTGGTTAAAAGATGGAAATTAGGAAAAACAAAAAGGAAGATGCACATGTCCCAGAGAGTTTATATCCCTTCTGCTTAAGAAACTCAGCGTTTGTAAAGGTTTGACAGAAGGGAGGCAATTTTATTGATTATCACAGTAATAAGGTTCTAAGGCTTGAAAGAATCCCAAAGCACGTTGCTCAGTCTCTGTGAATGATCAATTAAAAGCCTGCTTGAAAGCCAGCTTCCACCAAAATTCACACCCATTTCTTAGTGAAACTGAGGTAGTAAAAAGCAAGGGCAGATATGCAGCTTTTAGAAACTATTCTTTCAACCAAAGACAAAAACTTTAAACAGAGCAGATGTCAGGTGTCTGAGTCCTGAAATATCTTAATTAAAGCTCTGATCTAGGTATATCAATTATTATTTATAACCTTTAATGTTATGAAAAATGTATTCCTTCACTGACTTTGCAATAGCAAGTCTTTATTTTCTCTGCATGAATCCTTAGTGATATTTTTCTTTAACCAAAAACAAAGCATGAGAAAAGTCTACGATGAGTTATAAATTCATTAGTTAAAACCCAAGAACAGATAAATAGCCTTAAAAAGCATTTAAAATGTTGCACAACACAAAAACATGCATTATCCACAACCACATTTAGTCTACAATCTGATCATGCTCTGCTAGCTTCCTAGAACAGGATTTTAAAAAACATTTCCTTTATTATGAAATACAAAGCTGTTCAAAGTATAAAACTCAGACATTCTTCTGCCAAACATAGGTTTCTGCCAAAATAGACTTACTGCACCAAGTCCTAAATGAATATTGCCTGCATAAAGGAAAATACTACAGTTTTTCATGTAGTTCATAAGATCAATCAGCCTGCTTCTTACTGCAAAGCTACTTCGAAAGTAGCAAATGGTGTTTTCTTTATCTGCCGAGGTACATCAGATTCACCTGCGTTTTGGGTAAGTGCATACAGAAAGCCTGGTCTCAACAGAAAAAGGACATTATGTTGGTACAACAGACTGTGTGTTTTTATCCTTTAATAATGTCATTTTACAGAAACACATAGAACGTACACTTTGCATGCATCAGTTTGCTTGGCTGAGTTCAGAGCAAGTAGCACTGAAAACATTTCCAAGTGTTTGCTGGTATTTTGGGCTCTTTTTTGAATTTGCTCTGCTTACTTGAAAGTAAAAGAATAAATGTTAAAAACAGGCAATGATTTAACCCGGAGGGAGCAGATACTTCCCTCTGACTGTCTCTCACAAACACATCAACTTTTTGGATGCAGAATAGTTTTTCTTACATAGGTACGTTCTATGTTTTCAGTCATTTTTGCTTTGCATAATCAGAAACTACACAGCTTTCACTTAAAAGACAGTAACTCTTAAATGTAATCATTTTCCAATACGTATTTGCAGTTCTATTTTCACAATATTTTTACAAGAGTTGCCGAGTACACACAGTCCACATTTGCTGATAATGAGGACTCACGCAAATTGTCTGTAAGCAACCAGAAATGCAGCATTAAGATGCAGAATATATCATGATGATATTTTCTAAGAGAAACTTTCTTACCTAGCTCACTGGTGAATAGCAAATGAACTTAATAGCCCCAGAAAGCAGAAAACAAGTAATATATTTGCAAATGTTTCTTACAGATTAAGAAAAAGTGCTTGGAAATCCTCATTGCTCACAGAAAAACCTTACAATCACCTAGCAACCTATGTTACTGCTGCTTTCAATTTTGAACAGGCAGCTTTCACATCCAAAGATGCATCTGAGCCAACTGATGCACCTGTAAGTTTAAAGCAAATCAAAAACAAAAACAGAGATTATATTTTTTTTGTTATTTAAATAAATTGCCCCTACCTTTCTTCTGAGAGTACGATGGCGACTGCACTTGAGAAAAAGTAGGCTTTTCTTCTGTGAAATATTCAGGTTGGTTGTACTGATTCAGGGCCATGTCCATGTCAGAGTACTCGCTTTTAAACACGTTTCCAGGGTAACTACAGGTATAAGGCTGATTCACCGCCCAGGCCTGTTCCATATATATGTTGTTACTGTGCAGGACCTGAGCATCACAACTGCTGTAACCCTGATTATCTTCAATATATGTGCAATAATCAGTGGACTGCATGTAGCAATTGCTACCGGCAGCTGGGTGCACTTCATATATTTCTTGCATACAGTAGTTCATTTTGTTACCCTATCTCAGCTTCTACTTCACGTACTCACACACATGCATACACACGCAGGCATGCATACACATAGAACGGGAGAGGAGCAATGAATATACACCAACAAAGTCGACTGCAAAACAGTCCGTTTTACTTCGGAGCACCACCTGATGTGCTAAAATCCTATTTATATTGGGACGCCTTGTGAACTCCCCTGCCAGTCAAACATATTGGGAAGCAGATTTATGACAGTCAAAGGTCTTAATCTGTGACTGTAAGTTAATTCCACGCGAAGATGGCAGGCAGGTAGCAATGACCACCAGACAAAGAAGCGACATCCCGACAACCCTCCTGTTCCCCTGTTTGTCTGGAATAATCATTTTATAAACCATTTCCAGCCTTTCCAATATGATTAGAAAATGATTACTAAGGCGAGGACACAGTTATGTCACTGTAGTTGTCAACTTAAGTGTGAAGCATTATAAAGACTGCTTAAGAACTCCCAGAGGGGATACGCTGAAAATCCTAAAATCAATAATCCTGTTTTTCAGCATTAAACCACAGAAAATCCAATAGTGCTGTGCTGATGACCCAAACAGTAGTCTAGTTTTACAAAATTTAGCAACTTAATCTGTCATCAGCTTTATTGATTTTGTTTTACAGAATTACATGCATGAATCTCCCCAGCCTTCCACACATACACAATCATCCCCACTGCCCGGTAATGCATTTACGGGAAAGCAGCTTTTCTGAACTTCAGTGATTTGGGGAGGTAATTTCTATTGAGTTCAACAGGTGGGTAACTTAGAACACTGCTTAAATATTATCAATAAGCTAATTGCTTTGCTGTTTCGCCTATGTTTCGGTAACGAAGAACTTTCAGAACCGTATCTTTTTTGACAACAGACTGAGTAGAGTAAGAGGTGTTTTTGCTCATTTTGGCTCACCTATGAACACGTCAATGCCACTACAACAAAAAGTATATGATTTTATAATTGCTTAATGCACCAAAAACTAATATACCTTGTTCAATCAGCCATTCTTTCTGATCTAAAAGAAATGGTTGCATTCTAAGTTACATTAGCTGTTACTGGTTTTTACTAGGCAAAACGTGATTTTTCTTTACATACAGCTAATAGGGTAAAACCTGTGAAGTCAGTAACAAGACGGTATCGTCTGTTCTTATTAGGAAGCAGAATTATTACTGATTTGCTAATGAGGTTTTAGCTTTCTTATTTCAGGATTGCCAAAATTACCATGTAGGTTGCCCCTTTTTCTTCTAGGATCTTAAGTGTACATCAAACAACTCTGATGAACGTATACCCAAATATTAATCAAAATTTCAGTGAAATAGGTAAGAACTGGGCACGACATATACATATTTCTCCCTCCCGATATTGTTTAATGTTTGTCTAATGCAAAGAGCCAGCGCAGAAATGCTCTCCCTTCCAACATACAACTGTAACTAACCTATCTAAATAAGAAGCATTGCCAATTAGTATCTAATGTACAGGATAGCAGGATTCAGGATAAATGTCTTCAGAGTTAAAATTCATGCCTGGATTTTTATTTTCTTCCCCTCTAACTATAAAAAAAGCATCTTTAACACACATCTCTTATTAACTTGCTCACAAAATAGTAATACATTTGATAGGTCAAAATCAACTCTATCAAGATCAATTGTAATGAAGTCTTGCTTCCAAAATGAATTTATTTGACTAAAACTCTGATAACTGAAACTAATACCTTGCTTCATTAAGAGCACTAATAGTTACTGAAATCCCAAGAAGTACAACACCAACGAATGAACGGCATTCTCCACACTATTTTTACCAAAGATCTAACTCAACAAGTAACATTGTGATATACCATGTGAAAAAAGCACACAATAGAAGTAAATTTTCCTTTTAGCTCAGGCCCATGATCACAACAGTGATTCTGTCTGTGACAAAAAGCACGTCTTAGGCAAGATCTGACTTTTCCCAAATGGATGTTCAGCATTTCATAGAACACATGTTTCCTAAGAAACTCCGCAGTAGTTGTTTACACACAAACCCCCAAACCATCCTTATTTATGTCATAGGTTCGTAACACTGTGGTACACACAAATGCAACCCAAGCAATCTGCGAAGCTTTCTTCTCCACATTTCCCAGACAGAAAACATTCCACGAGTACAAAACGTGGGTTGTTCATTTACCACTACACGATCTCCCGTACAGCTAACAGGAATTGATGTGAGATTGTGCACACAGCTGGGGCTGTACTTTACAGGTTAGCAAAGCAGAATACCTAGGTATTTCTACACCACCCAGAAAAGCTTTGGAGAGCCGGGCTTTATATCCTTAGTGGGATTTTTTCCCCCTGTGGATTTGTTTTGCCAGATTAATCAAACTTCCTATAAATTTTCTCTTCTTTTGTTCTCCCATTTCCCCCCTCATCTCCCCCCACCCCCAATTTGATATAGCTTTATTACTGAAAAAAAAGAGAAAGCAAACCAGAAACAAGACAGGGTGTAGACAGAGCCATCCCAACCAGGCTGACATCCGAGGAATGGTATCTCAACATGGCACACCTGCAACTTAACTTTCTGCTCCAAAATAAATCCCTCAAATACTTCTTATTTTCTGCTGCTATGTCAATAATGTTTAGAAATGTGGCATATGTACTTTTGTTGGAATTACTGTAATACCACAAGGAAATTAAATTACACAAAACTCTGAGATAAGGAAAAACGGACAAAAGAATGATAAACACTGCAAGGAAACAGAGGTTGCTTACCTGTAACGTGCTAACATTAAAGAGGCTTATAGCACTGCAGATTGCTGTTCCCTTGGAAACAAATCAGTTCAAGAAACACTGCAAAGATTTAACATCTGTATGAAAACTGAAATATTCCTAAAATATTTTCATTTTAATTTCTGAGGATCCAATCCTGCAGGTCCCTTCCATGTATCACTTTGAATTAAATCATCTGATAAAAGACAGTCAGACAGGGTCTTTATCAAAAGGCTAAAAACGGAGTAGAAAATAATATGAACAGCTTTTCTTTGTCTCGTATTCTGATTTGAATACTAGTCTTTAAATCATGTCATGTTGAAATTTCATTGCCTTCAGCAATGTAGCACTGCATTTGGAATTTTATTAGTTCACAAGTGTCTGCTTATGTGAACACACAGAAATTAATCACCAGTAGAATAAAACCTCTGGTGTGAGCCAACAGGCCAGTGATAAAACAGAAACTTTGATATTGCAGCAGAAGAAGATCCAAAGTTTGAACCTTTCATGCTCTTGAGGTGTCAGTTCATTGTATTAACGAAGGCAGAAATACTTGCTGAACATGACTAGTGAATGCCCCAAAGGTGTGAAATACTCACCCTGGTGTAAATCAGAAGTAAATGTGGTGCAGTCAGTGATGTTACACTGGGTTGGAAGAAGTCAGGCTGAGAATGCCTGAAAGGAGATGTCTGCAGGAGACACTGCCTTACATGAGACCATGCAGCTCTTCATCAACTCCTGATTTTAAAATCCTGACTGAAACCTTTTGATTATGAACAATCAAACCCCCTGCTAAGCTGCACTTCTCTCGGCACTTAACAGTCTCTCTGCGTTACAAAATTCACCAAAATGAACCCACAGGAATGTTAAGGCAAGACAATTGCTGTGGATTATCCTCCTGACAGTATACCCCACCAACCTAGAGCCCCAACACACAAAAAAACCCTGTCATTTATCACAATCCAATCTGCTGTGTACATCTGCTATCTGCTTGAATGTGCAGGTGATGTATTACCTGCAAGTCACATTCTCCTGACTGTTCCCAAACTGTGCACCCCTGGTCTAGAGTCCTGGCTACCTTAATGCTGCAGTTAGAGCCCCTACACGCTATTCCTCAAAGCTTCAGAAGTGTCAGTACACGGGAGGTATTGCAGAGCACTCAAATTAGTGAGTGCCACTTCTAAAGGACCAAATGGAAGAATCTTGAGTTAGCTGTGTTCACACTTTATGCATACAGATGGTCAAAAAGTTTTGTACATTTGAACATGTCAGTTGCACGGATTAAACATACCTTTATAAACTCTTAACAGTTACGCACACTTGTATTATCAGCTCCCAGTTTTATAATACGCATTTTTACATGTGACAAAAGAACTGTTAAATTTCCTACTTCAAGATTTTCTTGTTGTGTGCATTCTCTCAGCCACCTCTGATGAAAACTATAGGGGAAAAACAATTAGTTCACTGCTCTTCAAGGAGAACACAAATCTGCACTTTCAGGACACTGGGCACATCCCATATAGTCCCTGTCATTTTGTATCGTAAAGAAAATACATTGAAAACCATAACAGCTTTTGAGAAGTAGTATTAATGTGGCTTTTGCAACACACATCATATGTCAAATATGGCTAGCTCGGTGCCCATATGATTAGTTACCAATTTTCTTTAATGTGTATATATTTGCACTACCTTATTCATTCACTTTACATACTATGACCAGAGACTCAAAATGGTCCCTCAAAAATATGACTATGCAAACTTACTGTTAAAGATTAAACTATGAAAACCTCAAACATAAGAATCTAAAATAATGCTGCGCACTTACAAGAAAGGAAAATTAATTCTATGTTGTATTTATCTTATTTTTAAATCTCTACTTGTGACTACATCATAAAGCATTTAGAATTATGGAATTCTAGTGCCATACAGTTACAATAATATTTAACAGTTCCCGGGGTAAACCTCAGTGCAATCAAACACACTAAAAATTGTCATTTTCTCTACACTATATTTAATATAACAAGTGATAGAGTTGAGGAAAAATGAGCTTGAGTTTTTGCCACAAAATCATTTCTTCGCATTTGCAACAGATGCAGCAGCTTTCAAACTAGCTGCCCTTGGTTTAAACTTGAGGAAAATCTTACTTACATAATAGCACACCTCTTTTCTCAACAGGTATTAGATTAGTTCTTTCTCTAAAACTGTTTCCCTCACAAAATCTGCTGTACCTCAGTTATGACATGCCACTAAATTTGTATATGACTCATAAAATGCCAGCGTATGATGTGCCTTTTATTGAAACACTTTAAACTCATTAGTCTGTTTGGATAACATAGAATGTCATAATTTATACTTAAATGTTCAGGTTCACTACAAATCCAGTTATCCCTGAAAATATTTGACACCTTGAATAAATTTGGATAAAAGAGAATGGAGCTTGCTGTTTCATGATCAGGACTCTTCCAGGGTTCGTGCTTGCTTTATCTTGCACTAGCTCCTTGCACTATTCAACACATGTAGGTAGCACACAGTCTTGTCAAAAAGCATTTGCTCTTTGAGAGGTTTGCAAACGAACCAGGTAACAAAATCCTTGAATAGTGTTTGACAACATTTAAGATATTCTCTGAGAAAACATTACTAAGAGTAATTATAGACCTGTGACCCAGACAACCCAATTTGTTAAGCCTCCCAATATATCATATCTGGAAGACCCTGCTAGCAGACATCAGTTAATTACATGGCTTATCTCTTGAGAAAGTAACTGCCAATACTTACAACATGTACCTTTTCTGAGTCATTCCCTACCCCAACTCCACATGAAAACTTGAAGGTAAAAAGTTCTATTTGTGCAAAAATAAAACCTAGCAGAAAGCTACCTAATTTTGCTGGACACAACATAATTAACAGACTCTTGGGTGGGACTGTCTGGGTTTGGCCGCCTCCTGACACCCCTTAGTAAGACGTTAAAGCGATCAACACCTGACATCTGTTAGCAAAGAGGCATTCTGAGGTAAAGAGCAAGTAAATCTAAAGAAATCAGGTACTTAGACCAGTTTAACTTTTCCATGAGGTGATATCCTGCCTGACACTGTAATCTTTCTTCCTGGAGTGACGTAAGACCTAAGTAAAAGAAAACAATTTGTAATCCCTCCCTCATAATATGCACTAATTATTTTTTGAGCAAAGAACAATGAAGAACTATTTATCCCAGTTTAAAAAGGAATAAAAATAACTTAAGCACTAAATTTGCGCTAATACCTAAGCAACTGTGATTCTTAAAAGGAATCCCTTCAATGTGAACAAAAAAAGCTACCTGAAAAAAATGGTTCCTGACTAATAAGGCAAAGATTCATAACAAGAAGTTCCATTTATCTGAGTTCTGTATATGCACTTACTGAGGCTTTGGGGATGATTAATATTAAAGAGGAAAAGCAAACAATACAGTCACATGTGAGAGCTGAACACCCTGAAAGTAGTAAAAGAATGCTTTTGTTTGCCTTTGCATTCTTAATGTATCAAGAGCATTCTTTATTTCAAAGGACCAGCTCAAAAAAGATTTTTGACCAGCTTATCAAGACCACAGAGAGACAAATATATCTTTAAAGGGCTAAAGGAATAGATACTATTTTATATTGGGTACCACACAGAAAACCTCGAACTACTCATCACATTGTCACCAGGGCTCTTCACAAAGCTATTAAACTGAATAAAAAGGAATAGTAAAAATCTCAATTATCACTGCTGAAAAAAAATAATAAAATCAAAATAATTGGCAACAAGAAAACACCCCCTCAGGTAATAATGCTTTTACCAATGGTCAAACCCCTGACCATAAACACAGATATAACAACCTCTTTTGTTTGCTTGCTTTTAACACAGCATTTGCTGTACTCTGCATAATAATGCCAGTTACCTTTACACTTTTTTTCTTCTTTTTGGCATTCTTGGGCACCTGGCATGACTTGAAAGTTTGCTTTTGTATGGCCTGGCTGTAAAACTGTGCTATTCCAAGTTGAAGCATGGAGACACTGCGAAAGCTGCTGTCCATTCCTCTGGATATCATATTTTTTGGAGTGCCTTTTCCTACAGAAATGGTTTTCTGCTATGCCCACTACATTCCATTTCTGATCTCTGTTGGGAAGGTGAATCAGTTTGTCCCACGACAGGAGGCCATGTCCTGGATGTTTGGCAAATACCGCTGGGCTACAAACTGTTGGCATTGCCAAAATCTTGCTCAGGTGTGGAGTTTTGGAAAGCAAGCTGTTCCCCAGCTCTCCTGATGCTGTGGTATTCCCGTGCATCTCCACTTGACCGCACTGATACGATGCAGAGCCTTTCAGCCATGCCCATTCAGCCACCATAGTTCCCGTTCGGTACAAGTAAACAAAATTCCCCGTCTGTGAAGCCTGAACAAGTAGGCAGAGCTATGTGGACAGGCAGACACTGATGCAACTTTCACAACATCACAACTACAACATGGACCTGAGGGCAAGTTACCACCAATTTATTGCCTTGCTCATATGATCATTTGAGGTCTTGTAGGTCGAGGCTGGTCGTGAACAATTTTCAGATGCTTAAAACACAAAACATCAAGGATTCAGCCTTGTTTGACTTTGCTCTTATCGTAGGCTGACCTGAGGGACACTCTGTTACCTAAGTGTGACATTCTTATGTGGGCATGCTTAGCAGTTCCGCTTTTGCTACCTACTGCCTCTCTCCAGTTGTGGTCACAGTAGAGTATCAGAGACACTAATTTTATCACAGAAGCATGGACTCTTGGGTCCATGGTAAATAATGAACAACATTAAAGCTGCATGATTTGATCTCATTTGTCATAATGATTAAGCAAATCTATTTATTCTTTGATACAGAAAATGAGATACCACTGGTTGATAAATCTGTAGGACTAAATATAGCCCATTTTCTATTTTTGGGTTGCAAAACTAACTTCTATCATAGGTGATATTCCACATTTAAACCAATTATTTCTTACATATTACGTGTGTCAAAACTAAAAATACAAAATAGTCTTCTAACTTTCACATAGAAAACAGCAAATTCCAGACGTGATGACTGACATCCACTGTGGTTTTAATCATAGTAAGATTCTGCTATGTTAAGGGACGTAAGAGTTAATTTTACGTGTATTTCACTCACTAAAGAAATCCGTATACATAATAGCAAATAACTTTTGATTTCAGTTACCAGATGTATCATGCTATTGCTGTTCCTGAAAGTTTTATCTTAAGAGTACTCTTAAGTGGAACATTGCCAATATAGGACATACCCAGCAGACTTAAATACTGTTATCCTATGTGAATCCCTGATAGTATATATAGTTTTTCTCAATGTCTTATTTGATTTTAAATGTAAATTCATAGCTTTTTTTTCCGCTGGGAGTATAAGCCCACCTGAGATTTGAAGTTAAGGGTCCTTTCCTTCTATCTATCTCAGCTGTATCTCAGCTGGAGATACCACTGTACCTCAGCTGGACATTAAGAACGTGAATTTGTATGAGAAAGTACCTGGCATCTCAGACTTCAATGCACAGGGCAGGTAAGTTAACTACAGAATTTGCACTTACCTACTTCTGGCTTTATCTGCTCTTAGTAAAGACTTGATTTTTAAAAACTTTAAATTAAAAACTAACTCTTTAATGCAGGTAATATGACAAGACACTATCACTAGTAGGAGGATAATCAGATTTAAAATAGAATAGTGAAAGTAACCCAGAAAATACCAGGCAATTTTTTAAAATAGAAAGAACAGAATACAGATTTTTTTTTTTTCCCCATAAATTGGACACTTTTGTATCTTCTAGACTTCATAAGAAATTTTATCTCAGAAGGAGAGACTTGATTGTTCTGGTAAGACATTCTGGGAGTTGCACAGAACTCCCCTGTAAGATCTGAACTGGACTGGGCCATTTCACTCTTCTTGGCAGGGAAAGAAATTGTCCATTATAACCCTTTCTCTCTTCCACCAGTCTTTGTATAATCTTAGATAACATAGCCTTCAGTACAAGGCTACTCTCTCTCATCTTCCATCATATTCTAGTTATCTCCCTGCATAGATAATCTTCATGTAAATGTGAGAGTCGGGCATGTGCAACAGATACAAAAGAAATAAAATAAAGGCACTTCTGTAATTCAATCATAAATAGGTATTTCTATGCTTTGTTGACTTCTTAAGCAGACCACTGGCCCCACACAATTCTTGAAGTTGTTGTTTAATTAAAACACATACACTCACTGCAATGGCAAAAATTTTGTTCCCCAAGGATTCAAAGAGGATGTCACATAAGGATTACAGATTTTTAGCTTTAGCAAGGAAATCTAAAACCCTCCTTAACTTAAAAAACAGAGTTTAAACCCTATTTTCCAAATTCTGTATTTGCAAAGCATTTATAGGATTTTAAAATATGATTTAGATTCATTTAAACTATGAGAAGAAACTAATTCTATTACAGCTTCCATCATCTGGAATTTGCCCAGGCAGAGTTTACAAAGGCTAAGCCAACATCAAGCAGCTCTATCCTTTTTCTTTTAGTTCCCTCTAAAATTTGTTCCTTTATTTTAACTCCCGTGTTAGATACCATTTACTTAATTTACAAGCTTCCACCTTATTTCACAAATTCCCTTCAGTCACCAGAGACACTTCACATTTAAATTTTGCTAAATGAGGGTTAAATTGTAAGGAACTACCACTGAAGGGTCTCATATTTTATCTCCGTTTCTAAGACTTCCTATACTGTGGCACAGCAGATATGTATCTGCTAAATTACCATTCAGCTTATTAAAATGTTAAATTACAGTCTCACTACAGGACTAAATTATTTGTTCTACTCATTTTGTCTAAAATATCTTGCCTGAATTTTTCCAAAGCTTTCTTCCTTTTTTTTCCCCCCAGCAGAGAATGAAGTTTAAATCTCCTCCATCTGCTCTTGGTTTTGTCAAACCCAACCCCTTGATAAAGGATGATAATATAATTTTGTCTGAGCTCCCTAATTGTAAGAGAAGCATCCCTCTCTCCCTCCAGCTATTGCTAAAATAGCCGTAATAAAGGCAGAAAGCAGTACAGCCTACTGGGATGAATCACGACCACAGGCCCTTTTTCAGGGTAAAGAGGGACTAATAAGAACGGCCTAGAGCTCTTTTAGTCAACATAAGTAAAGGAATCATCAAGTAATTTCACAGATATAAAAGCAGCACATCATAGCAATAGCTGGCATCTGAGCAGTCAACAGTTCAAAAGTAATTTAACATTGCCAAGCTGCTCACAGCCTATATGAGTTTTAACTCCTAGCTGATCAAAACAGCAGCAGTTATGTGAATGCATTAGCAGACTCTGAATTGTCATTAACATACTTGATTGCAAAACTTTATATATAAGTTTTGCCTGTGCTCATATTTGAAGTTTACTGAAAACACAGAAGCAAGGGCAACAGCACTTTACTGGGGTTTTCTTTAAACATTTAAGTATGCGAGCACCTAAGGACACTGAAGTGGGTTGGCTTCAGAGAGATCAACTAAGGCAAATGTAATCAGGATTAGGACTGAGGGGTGCACAGTAGGTTGATCAAGCAGCCCAGCTTTGTATGGACCCAGTCCAGTAACATTAGATGATGTTTACTTCATGACTTACAAAAAAACAAGCAAGCTACAATTAAAGGATGTCTCCCCAGCAAAATTAAAACCTGATTTGTGTTTTGTGCAAGCATTTTAAAATACACAAAGTGACTATAGTAAAAGCATGTAAAGTTTTATAAGTGTTTGTGCTGAGAATGGTAACTGTTCTGTTAATACTGAAACTAACATTTCATTAATGATGCAGTCAGTTTAGAGGATTTTATTTATTTTGCTTCTCCTCTCTTTGTCCCCTTCTCCCTTCTCCTTTCCCTTTCTTCCCTTTTCTTCCAAATAACACCATAGCATTTTATTCTCATTCTTCCTTATGAAAAATGGAAACACTTCACAACAGAGTTTCTCAACTTTTAAACTAGGTTCATGTGATTCTTGAACAAGCAGGATGGAGCACAGCTAATACAGACTAGCCAGATTCTTCTTCCTAAATATGCAAACCCTCCCTCTGTGTAATGTGATAAATAAAACCTTTGAGAATGTGTGGTTTGTTTCCTAAATTCTAAAATGTAAAAATGACAGGGACTGTAAGAAAAGTTGTACAATGAGAGAAAGGGACTCTAGCAAGTGGGACTAGTGATGTCTACTGAAACCACTAGGTTGTTCCAGTATCCTACAAGTATATGTTTATGTGTATACTTGTGGAGAAAAACAGAGCCAGGAGTATTTAATCCAGGACTGTTGTACTGTTACTTACTTTAACAGTGGCAATATTATAAAATATTTAAATGTTACATTTTAGAATATGTCTTTCATTATAAACTAAATGTCATTATTTCCAATCTTTTGGATTACATGATTACATCATCACAAAATAAGGTTTTCCAGATATTATATTAAACTTTTTAAAGAGTTTTTAAGATGTAAGAAAAGGTAATATTAAGAAACTTGTAATACAAAGTGTAATAGCTTTATCCTTGTTCTTGTCACCAGGTATCTTAATGAGCACCTCAATGTGAACAAGTGTAATTGCTTTTTAAAAACATGCTGAATTTCTATTAACTATTAAGGTAATACCAGACATATAATTATCTCATCAAGAGCCTGGCTTTGACATTATGCTCAAATTTCTAAACATAAGACTAATCAGAGGAAAAGAATATCCAGAAAAACATGACAGCTCATCTGTAAGGCAACCAGAGGTAGATTCTGAGCACAGAGAAGGAAATGGTTCTGGGTTTTGGTATGTAAAGAGCTATCTGAAAACCTTGCCTTAGAGAAATGAACACAAGTTGCTTACCCAACTATATGGAATCTTGTGGCAGCTACAGATGCCATGAAAATACTGGAATAAATGAGTGATGCCATGAAAATACTGGAATAAATGAGAGATGACAGTTCCCAGTAAGATCACCACAGAAGATACTGGGTTACACAACGTAACTAGATAGGTGATGTCAACCAGACAGTCACACAGATGCTAAATGCAATTGACCTTCTCATAGTTCTGTACAATGTGGGAGTTTTTCTGAGAACAAGGTATACCTGAGCACTGCAGCTCTGTTCAAACCCCAATGCTCATCTCGTTTCTATTCTCCAGCAGGAGCCATAAGCAGGTACCCAGACAAGAGTAGGAGCAAAGACAACATATATGAGAGTTCCCACCAATAGTCTCCCAATCTCCAGCTACTTGTCAGCCCAAGCGATTGCCTGAGCCCCTGTAGCCTACCTAAACTGTAGTAATACCCAAAGAATCTCTTTTTGAAGTGCAGCTCGGCCTCCTCTTGTGTACACTTCTTGCATGGACACCACTCCTTGACAAGGAGTTCCAGTATCAGTCTCTAATATGCAGAACAACCTCCTCCTCTTTGCTTTAAACCAAGATTAATTTGATACTCAACAGACAGCAATCCACCTCTCCAGGACTCATTTTGCCATCTACTGCTTGTGTGAATACGGGAATGTTAATGGATTTTTATCTTTTCATATTGTGTTAGGTAATTCTTTAAATGCTGGGAATAGGCTCAAATAAAAGTGAGAGGCCATTTCTAGATTAAGGATCAAAATACCATAAAATAGATCATTAAAACACGTAAGTCACAGTGAAACCACTTGAGAAAACACACAGACCACTTCCATGAATCACTTCAAATCACTACCACCATTTTGTAAAATCCTGATTCTGAGTACTGCTTTTGCCATAAGCTTTCAAATCATTTCACATGGTCTTCCCTCAATCCCACATTAGACCCTTTCACCCCTCTCCAATGGATGGTATATTTGGCCACCATTTACTAACAGCAAATCCTGGGGATACCTGCACATAATTGAAGCTCTTTGTTTTTTCAAGATGATGAAACAGTTCAAGCTATTTCAGTTCTTAGCTTAAGAGCTACCCAGTACCTTGAAATAACACCTCCCGTTCCAGGACTGAAGTTTGAGCAATGGCCGGGTAGAAAAGCAGATATTAAAACTAGAAATCTTGACATATTTGTGAAATACAAAAAACAATAAACAAACAAAATTTGCCCAAATAATGGAGTCAAAGGCTTCTGCAGAAAGGCAGAGAAACTGGGATGTAAGAATTCTTTAAACCTTGAAATAAACTGAAGCTTGGTACAGGTCTGAACAGTTTTCACAGCACATGATCACGTACAGAACAAAGCAGATCTGAAAGTCTGGCCTCCTTGTTCTGCAACCTCTAAACATTTCCTTAAACATTTGTCTTCTTTTATGATAAGCGCTGTAGCAAATCTGATGCTTTTAAAGAACATAATCAGAAACACATTTAAGGAATATAAAAGGTACTTCGTTTATACGAAATTAACTGGAAAATGCCAGACTAGATAGTAGCTTTCCTATTGTTCATTGACAGCTTTGTATTTGGCACAAAAAAAATACAGTGCTCTCTACATGTAGGACTGTATATGAAGGACAAGTATTGTAAGTTCGTTGCTCTGCAATACAGTCATCAGAAGAACTGAACTGAGCAGTCTGTGGTCAGGCATATGAAGACCATAAGATGTCAGGCTGCAACTCCTGCGGCAAGCACAGCAAAGGAAAGTGTTTTATAGGCTACTGGAGAAGACTTATTGAAAACACAGGGACAGTTTGGGTTTTTTTAATGAACTGTTTTAAAAGGGTTTTGCCCCTTCGTGTCGGATACTGACAACACTATACACTCCTAACTGATGGCAGCAGTGAAACAGTGATGCACAGTCTTAGAATGATACTCAAAATCTCAGACACTACAGCCTAGTCCCATCAGAAATAAAATTCAGGCAGACGAGTTAACAAAAAGAAGCACCTCTGGTTAAAATGAAACTCCTACAGGCAGGACACTGATGGATTATTGATGCAAAAAGAGACAAAAGAAAAAATCTCAGCACTAACATACTGAAACATGCTTCGGAAAATGGCTAGCAGATGTTGCAGATGTAAAAAAAAAAAAGTGTTTGTTTCCTCTGCTCCTTGTGAAATCTAACCAGATCCTTTGGTTCGGTTTGTTTTAAATGTGTGTATTCTCTGGAAAATGTAGCGGGTATCCATGCACTGTAAATACCAAACTTTAACACCTTTAGGAGCACACAGACATAAGGTCTTCATGTTTATCCTACGGAAAAAAACACTCTTTAGAGCCTTTTCTCTCCATGATGGGAAAGAAAACCCCAACACATTACTAAGGAATTGCATAAAAAATTGGGAAGTTACAAAATGTTATACGGACTCCTTGCCTCTTGAAACTTGCGTTATATAGGACTTTCTGAAAGCACTTTTTAAAACATCAAAGTTTAAAACAAAAAAGTTAAAATTAAACCAGAATGTCTGTAACCTAGAACTTACCAAGTGTGATATTTTTAACTGCATATTTAAAAATACGCTTCTAAGTAATAAGAGCCATCATGGAGTGATTCATAGCTTCATGCAAAAACATCCCACAATATAAATCTTGTTAACCTTTTGAAAATCCCCAAAAGCTCATTACAAAGCTGATGAATCCTGGCGTAACAAAACCTTATATTAAAGTATTTACTGTCCTTCTAAAAAGTCCTTTACTTAAAAGAAATAATACACTTGAGTTACTCGGATTTTATCATGGTCTAACAGACAAGAAGTGTCAGGCAGTGATACATGTAAAATTAAATTACCCTAGGAAGACCATAACAGAAATTCAGGACAAATAATTTCTTAGCTGATGTTACACAATAAACTATCTTCCATCTCAATTAATGGCAAGTTTACAGGGTAACGAGCAATATAGTGAAAAGACTCATGAAGAAAAGGTGGTACCTTTCCTATCCTATTACTTTTACCAGTTCTTGGAAACTACATGCAACACCCTTAGAGACACTGCTTTTCCAGTGAGTGACCTGTTACAAGAACTGCTGCATATTAAATCCTACTTACTGAAAATATGCATTTATGACATTTACATTCCCTAATGTAAGCACTTAATTTTATTATAATTCCTATCTTGATCTAACTTTACAGTCATTACCAAACAGAACAGTGTGAATATTTGAGAGCAGAAGCACAACGTCCGAGTCAATTATGAAACTCCAAGTAAAAGCAGAGTAAAATCCTGGCCTTACTGAAGTCAGTTGCTGCAGACCTCACTGACACTGCTATCACATTCTTTAAAGTAAATCTTCATCAGCCATGAAGATGAAACTAATGAGATTTTACTGCTTTATACAAATACTATTTTCTGGTGTTTAGAACCCATGCTTGAATTCCTTCTTCAGTTCTCACTCCAGTAAATTAAGTAAGACAAAAATCTGTCTCAGAACTTGCCCTGCATTTTGGGAGAAGATGTACAGAAGGCAGCCTTCAGTGGTAGATTATTGCCAATGAATAACGATTATTGCCAGTGAACAGCGATGCTAAAACCAGAAGCTTCACTATAGTATTTAAGGAGCAAGGATTTTTAGTGAACTATGTTACATACTCACTTATTTGAAAGTACTATCTTCTCAATGAGAAAATGATAGTTCCCAACTTTAAAGTTTTTCTATTCTATTGTAAAAATATATGGCAGAAAGACTTGTAGTTATTGCTAAGATAGTACTAATTTTTAAAATACTTATAACTTTATTCTCCAGGTATTAATCTGTGGTCAGTAATTGCTAGTGCCAGCTGCGAAGCTGTTTCTGAACTATGGAGGGAGCATCCAATCAGTCACTTTCCACTTGCTTCTATTTAAAAAAGAAACAAAACCAAACATATTTTACTTACATTCCCTAAATGCATTTTTGATGTTTTTACTTAAAGCATCAGATCTGCTCCAGCTTTTATCAAAAAAGAAAATGAACTTCTAAAAAAAATTGGGTTTCAAACCAGGAAAGTTGAACTTTCAGGTTTGCTTTGTTACATTTACGTATGTAATCACTCATCTTAAAACTATTCTTTTTAGGGATGTACCCAGCTTCAGTCTGTGAGACCAGAATGTGTCTGTCAGACTTAGTATTCAACTGCAAGACGTATTATGTCGAGCTCTCCCTCTCCAGAAGCATCCCTTTATCTCAATGTTTGGTCATCATCTGAGTTATGTGTACATAAAACTGGTTAGGCAAGTTCTGACACTCAGAACTAGCAGTTGCAAAAGTACACTGACAGAAACTGACAAAATCACTGCCAGTGTTTACAAAACCTGTAGGTCCACCTTTTTATTTGTCAGCTTCTAATGTCATGAAGTGCCCACTATTAGCTGTTCATTAACTCAATCTGTATTGCTGGGTGAACTCTAGTTTGACTGCATATGAAGAAAAAAGAAGAGTAGTTTGGACTTCATTAACCCAATATTTGCCTTTATCTTTCTGCATCCAAAAATTGTACCTGATGCATTCATTTAGCTGTTTATTTTTACTTTTATTCACTTTTAAGTAACAGCTTCTACCCCTCTGACATCCTTCCATGTTCCCTGTAACTTTGAAGTAACCCAAAATAGTTTTGGAAAACCTGAACTCTATCAAAAGCCATAAGCACACACAATTACAGAACGTGTGCCATAGAATAATCACACCAGTAGGTGGCTTTAAAGCCGAGATGTCAAAATGCTCAAAATATTTTTCCTATGGCAACTGGAAAATGTAGTAAAGCCCAGCTTCACCACCAAAGGCCAAACTCTACAATCTCCTGTCAGAAAAATTCTAGACTGCACCAAAAACTGGAGGTTTTTGGACAGTGCCTACAAGAGGAAAATTTTTACTGCAGCAAAAATGTAACATATGGGCAGAGAAATTATCAAGAAGTCAGAATAATACAGCCTATTATTTTAGGCAACTGGTTTGGTTTTGGATCAGATTCTTCTTTCATATTCCAGTGACTCAGTAACAGAATGTAAGCTTTCATTTTCATTCATTAGGAAAGGACTCCTGTCTGGCTCTGGATGGTGGCTTTTATAGAGCTTGAAAGATTTTTATTTCATCCATGCTTCTTTTCACATTCACACTCATGTGGGGAATTTCAATCCAATAATGAGAAACAGAAAACATAAACTGTTCATAATGAAAAGTGCTGGACATCTACAGCTGTACCAACAGTCATCCTCTGCAATGAACCTTTTTTTTCAGCCTGGTGATTATTTTCTCTGCACATATTTGTTCTGCCCACTTCTTTTTTTTTTTTTTTTCATTAAAAAAGAAGGAAGACAAATGTAGCCCTTCAAATTAGGCTTTTTGTTTCACTCAGCTTAGCTGCCCTACCAGGGAGAAGTCCAGGCAGACAGGTCTGGTTAAATCACTAGCGGGCACTACCCATAAAAGCCCCCTCCATAGGAAGCTACACCCAAACAGATAAGGTCAGGATAAAGTGGATACACGGCATTTCTTCCACCATCATTTGCCATTACACATCACAAGCTACTAATTGCTCCCTGAAGTCCTGTAGCTAAAGGTCAAAAACCACAGTGTAACATGAGACAGAAGAAAGCAGAATAGAAAGCTGGAAAGACTGAGTTATATGTCAATGCTTTAAATTTATTCCAAACCAGGTATTTGTTAAATGGAATTATCATGTCTAGAATGCCTGCAAAAGAATGCAAAAACACTCTAGTGGGTGCTGCTAATGTGGCCTAAGGATGCTAACACTTTCCTGATCCTCATGTGACAGTGATGCTAATACAGAGCCTGACACACCAGCTGAGCGTCAGATATTCCACTTCATTCTGCAAAAAGCCTCAATGCCCTCTGCCTCCACTTTATATTCATCTGTGCATAACCTTCACTTCAATGGACAGCAAAAAACCCATAAAACCAGAAGTCAAATGACACATCTTTGCATATTATCAAAGAATACATTTTACTATGAAAGAATGCATTTAAATAATGCTGTTTCTCCTCACGAGTTGTACTCTCTACCTTCTGTCTAGGACCCTGAACTTAAAAGACCAGCTTTGTTGGTTAATGCAGCTGTGACCCCTTGCTGGCCAATACAAAAGGATGGGAGCTTTCTAGGGGAAAAGAAAGGATATTTGATCTGCCCACTCAGCAAAACTAAACTGTTCCTTGAGGATAACACCAGGAATTCAGTCTTGCTTGTTATGACTTTCCCTATGTTGCACATGCTGCATTTTACAAACAGGCTTTTAAAAGGTCCCATTTATGTCATTTGGCTCTTGAAATATGCATTGAGAAACAGCATCAGCAGAACATTTTCTTCTCTTATGCAATTTGAGGAATACTAAAAGAAATTTTGGAAGCCTGAAGTTCTACTGGCTTTCTATATGATCTCCATGTAATAATTACATCTTTTTAGACACCCTGTTCTGGGATTAGAATATATGGGGGTTTTGACACAGTTAATTCATGTATAGCCTTCAAGTGCTTTGCATCTGGCAGAGATAAAATGGTTAAGTGGACTTAAAGTGGTTAACAGTAATTTCAACTCTGGATCTTGTCAATTATTATCTGAAGATTACTTGGTAATCTATGTAAAATGAATTTGACTGTCTCACTTTGAACCTCAGTGAATGTGTCTACTTTACAAAGTATGTTGGGCTAATGTACTCAGCAGAAACTGTTACTCCACTGTCAGTTTCAGCAGAAATGTTAAAGTTGGAATGTGCCTTTAGAACAAAACACAACTTTATTTCTGAAGGAAAACCAAGCAGAATGAGAATTTCAGCTGAAGAATGCTGGGGAAGATTACCATGTGCCCCATATCTCTATGCTCTGGGTAGACAAAAGATTGCAGTTCCCAGCGTCAGTGCATTCCGAACTTGTTAAAGCAGTATTTTGCAGTAAACATTTAATATAATCATTCTGGCAAAACAAGAAATATTGCATAGATGCTCTTATTAAATATAATTACCTGACATGCTGCTGGGAGTTATGGATATGTAATCATTCTTGTTCTTCTTCCGTCACCAATGTCACCTGCCAAAAAAAAGGAAGAAAGCCCCATGTAATACGTCCATAAATGCAAACTGCAGAATCCCATTAACATTTACACAGGATGGAACATTTTGGATCTTGAATACCACAGCCAATGTTTGATGGCTTAACACACTAAATTCAATTCACCTTGCTAAACTGCATGAGGCAATGAATGCAAGTCAGGTCCAAAGCCTGGTGAACCGGAGGAGCTGTGGGTAACAGGGATTTGGAAGCAAGGTCAAAAAGCTGGTGGCTACTGATGCAGAATAAAAAATACTTCTGCCCACTTCATGGAACACTTTTGAAAAGTTTTTTGCAAAAGTTCCTTTAGGTCTAATATGTAACTTGAAGAACTAATGGCTTCTACTTTACAGTAGATTTAGATTAGATACCAGGAAGAAATTCTTTACTAGAACAGGTTGCCCAAAGCAGTTACTGCTGCCCCATCCCTGGCAGAGGTCAAAGCCAGGTTGGATGGGGCTTTGAGCAACCTGGTCTAGTGGTAGGTGTCCCTGCCTGTGGTAGCGGGGTTGAAACTAGATGATTTCTAAGGTCCCTTCTAACCCAAACCATTCTATGATTCTGTGATCTAATGATACATGCCCACTAACACTTAAACATACTCTGGTTCAGTAAGAATAAAGGATTCAAAAGAATTAGAAATTCTCTGTCTACAGTTAAATCAATTCTTCAACCATTAGAAACTCAGAAGTCTATCAACTGTTACAAAGTTTTGAGATGTAAACAGTGATTTTACTCATTTGGTAGAAAACTGATGTACAGTTCTTATTAGCTAACTTTTGAACAACGGCATCTGTTTTATTAAGGAGATAACTGCAGTGATAAGGAACCAGATTGGGCATTCTAACATCATGGTTTTAATATTTAATATTTAGTCTGCCTCCCCCATTCACATGCCCATAAATACACACTGACATATAACTATACTCTTTTCTGTTTGGTAGCAAAGACTAAAACTCTGCAAGATAATTTTGTGTTAGGACAGGAAGTCACTGATACCAGTTTTGGCATCATGCTTTAGCACTATCTGTATTTATACCAGCTGTAACATTTTTCAAGCAGAAGTATCTATCACAGGCACCCGAGTGCCCTCGTTCAGCCATCCCAGCCCCAAACACAGTGCCCAGTTGAATGATCCTGGCTCGTTCCCTAGTTTAAGCACCAACAATCCAATCCAAGCAGACACAATCTTAAAGGCAGCACTACAGAACAGACACAAGAGCTCATTACATTTTTTAAATAAGAAAGCCCAGGCCTAGAACCAAGCCCACTAATGCCAGTGGAAAACCAGCCTGGGATCAGTCATGCTCTCCTGATCATCAGTAAACATACATCTTCTAACACCAGTTGCAGGTGACATTTTATAGGGGAAGCAGAATCTCTCTTAGATCGCCCTGATGGACATTTTATGTTAAGAAACAGTCCTTTGGTCTTTGCTACCGCATTTTTGGTTTCTATTTTTCTCCATCCATGCAGTGCCATAGCCCTGTCTGTGTTTCCTCTCAGCCACCCTCACCTCCCACAGTGAGTGTTTCCCTTTCCTTGTCCTTGAAACAAATATCCTCCACCACCAGCAGGCTGAGAGAACATCCCGCACATCTGCTCTGCTTAGCCACAGGCTGCACCACCAGAATGAGAAAGCAGGTGAACGGCAGCAACCGCATGTTCCGCGTAATTAATGTATCTGGGACGCAGCCTCGCAGTCTCACCTAACCTCATCACCACCACCAGCGCTACACGGACGAGGGCTCGAAGATCGCCCGGGCGCTCGGGCACCTCGGGCGTTGCAGTAACCCGTCAAACGCCCCACAGCGTGGCGCGGAACCCTCCCTCCTCTCGCCCCATGAGCCCCTTTGCGTCCCGCTACCCCAGACAGTGTGGACGGCCCGCGCCCAGGGCAGCGCGGCTGCCCGCCTGTGCGGCTCAGCGCAGCGCGCAGCAGCGGCCTGCCCGCTCTAACAGAGGCAGGCGGGCGCGGGGGTCCCCGCTGCGCCCTGTCTGATCACAGCCCCCACCCCGGACCCGCTCCGAGTCCCTCCTGTCGCCGCCGCGCAGTGCGGTGCGGCGCGGTGCTGCGGCGCCCCCTGGCGGCCGCACGGGCGCAGCACGCAGAGCAGCGGCGGCCGCGAGGCAGAGTGGCGGCACCACACACCACTGGACACCACTGCGTAGTGCTGTAAGGCGCTGCACAGCCCTACACGCCGCTGCACACCGCTGCACACCACTGCACAGCCCCACACGCCACTGTACATCACCGTATGTTGCTGCACAGCCCTCCACGCCACTGCACAGCACTGTACACAGCCGCCCACCCCTGCACACTGCTGGGCACTGCTGCACACCACTGGACACTGCTGCACAACCCTGCGTGCTGCTGCATGCCGCTGCACACACCCCTGCACACCGCTGTATGCTGCTGTACACACTGCTGCACATCACTGCGCACTGCTGCATGCTGCTGCACACCGTTTTTTTACCCTGCACACCACTATATACCACTGCACACACCCCTGCACACTGCTGTATACAGCTGCACAGCCCTGCACACCACTGCACAACCTTGCTCACCACTGCATACTGCTGCACACACCTCTACATATACAGCTGCACAACCGTGCACACGGCTGCACATCGTTGCACACCCCTGTGTGCTGAACCTGCATCTGCCATGCAGCGCTGCTGGGGGGGTTCCTTCCATGCAAATCTCAACCTTCCAGACTTCTATTATCTTCTCTGTAATGTATTCCCTGTCTTTTTTCTTTTTTAAATCACTTTATGCCTCATTACATTAGCCAGGCATATCTGGCAAATCTTTAAATTAATTGCTACTCCAAGGTTCAGAATTGCTTTAATGATTCAAAAATCCCCAAACTAATCACCCCCCAAACAAAAAAAAAACAAAAAAAAAAAAAAAGAGAAACAAGCAAAAGGAAAAAACCCACCCCATCATGTTTACTGTATTTGCGAAAAAAAAAAACAACTGGAAGTATTACGTCAGGAACTGGTAAAATCTCCTCTGGCATAGTGTTAAATGTATTTTTATCTCCTCGCCTTTTCTCCCAGGCAAAACACTCGAGACTATGTCTATGCTGTTCTGACAAAAGACAATATTCTCCTTAAACTCTTAAGTGAAAAGCAAATACTCTGCTTGGTATTTGCCATGTACAAACAATGCAAGCAGAGGCGACAACACAAGATCTTTCTTCCGCTCCTACCATCCTGTGGAACTTCATAACCCTTCACAGTCTGTCAATCACAGGATTAAAGAGGATACAAATTTAGATCAGGCCTCCAATTAAAATCAGACTCTGATCCATCCCACTGTGTCATGGGACCCCATGAACCTCAACAATAAGCCATTTCCCAGAATTTAATAGTGGTTTGGTGACTCAGTGACACACAAGTGCTCTTGAAGTAAACAACTGTTTCAAGTAAAAATCCCGTCCCTCCTGCAAATAATCAGTTACTAATCCCCAAATTATTGGTTTTGCACCAATCTATTAAAAAGAAGGAAAAAAAGGAGAAATACAGAGTTCTTCAATGAATTTGTATGAAGTGAAAAATTCTAGCTATCCTGGGAGTTCTGCCATTTTCCCTGACGAGTCCAGGACTTGGCATGAAGGCAGCTGTCACTTGCGTTAAAAAAAACTAATTATGAAATGACTGTAGAAAAGATGGTCTTTTGTCTAAGGCATCACACTAACGCATCTGGCTTTGGCACAGTCTTCCTATGCCCCACAGTTTAAAACGGAGAGTGTGCATCAGCATCTCGCTCATCCAGCATCTCCACTAGCTTCATTTAGCAAGTGCCAAAAGGCACATATTGTACCTGATGGTGATTTTAATCTTTCCAAATGTATCAGGAATGTTTTTGCGATGATGCTTTAATCCAGCCCTTTACATGCTGAAAGCAGTTTCCTATTTTTCCTTCTAAGGAACATGGCACATGAATGGAAACACTGGGTGCAGAACTATTTATCCATTCTGGCACCCAAAACCTTGCCTGCCTTCTGAAGGCCCAGCACAGTTGCTACTTTACATGAGCAAGAAGAACAAGCAGTGTCTACACTTGATAAGCCAAGTTACACTTAAAGACATAGATGTGGAAAATGCTGGAGGAAATCAGATTCTTTTTCAGAGTCTAAAACTCTCTGTACAACTTTTCTGTAGTCTATAACTAAAAAGTACACAGAGGGGCACAAATGGGAACGATGTGGATGAGTCACAGGCGAGGCTCCACCACACCAGGCGGAGTGTGTCTGGGAATGATGTCTGGGAGTCTTCACAGACATTGCAGAGCAAGTTTCTTTCTTGCCAAAAGTGACACAATTTTTATGGTCAAACTTTGCTGACATCACAGGGAGCAGGCTTCATTAGATTAGATTTTGTCTGTGGAGTGCTCATTTGCCCACCCAAAGTCTCATGGACCTGAACCACAAGCCCTGAGCATGCAGCTCTAGCTTTAGAGGTTGGTATCTAACACCTCACATGATCTCCCTGCCAGAGAGCTCAGGTGGAAGAGGCAGCAGTGTATTCTTTCTCCATCACTGGAGTTCAACCCTGTGTTTTGTTTTGTTTAGAAAGAAAATAAAAGTAGGAACATGCTTATTCCATTCTGATAGTGAGTTCTATTTCAGATCTACAGCCCTGCACCAGGAAAAGAATATTCCTATTTTGCCCCAAATAAAAGAAAACATTTTTGGGATCTTCATCTCCTCTGGCCTGAAAATGTGGTATTTGGAATTCTCAGGCTTTGGTCTCCAATATAGAACCACTTTCAAGCCATACTGCCAATTACTGCACTTACTTTCTTTTCCCATAATGAAAGACAACTAACCAATTAATATTAATCAATGTGGTTAAGTGCTCTCCCACACTCATCCAGTGCCTCCTCCTTCACACAAATGCATCGGATTAACCAACAGTTATACAAAAGGGTTGCACTGCTCAGGGGATGAGGGTGTTTTCTGCCTTACTCTGTGTCCTGTTTTGGCTGGGATACAGTGAGTTTTCTCCTAGTAGCTGGTGCAGTGCTGTGTTTTGGATTTAGTGTGAGAATAATGTTGATAACACACTGATGTTTCATTTGTTGCTTACTCTAAATCAAGGACTTTTCCATTCCCCGCGTTCTTCCAGTAAGAAGGTGCCCAAGAAGCCACGGGGGCATAGCCAGGACAGCTGAACCAAACTAGCCAAAGGGGTATTCCATACCATAGAACATAATGCTCAGTATATAAACTGGGGGAAGTTGGCTGGGAGCCATCAGCTGGTGCTTGAGTACAGCCTGGGTATCGGTCAGTGGATGGTGAGCAATTGTACTGGCATCACTTGTGTTTCCTGAATTTTATGCCTCTTCCTATCTTTTCTTTTTCTTATTATTATTATATTTCACTTTATGTTAATTATTGAACTGTTCTTATCTCAACCTGTGGGGTTTACCTTCTGATTCTCCCCATCCCATCCAGGGGGGTATGAGTGAGCAAGCAGATGCTTGGTACTTAGTTTCTGGCTGAGCTTAAACCATGACACTGTTGCTTCGAAGTTTAGGTAGCAGCTGCCAGTCTCCTGCAGGCCAGGTGCACAGTAAATCCCAGTCCCTGTCTGTATCATGAACTGCATCTTTCCTGGCTATCCTCAGGCTTCCTTTCCCACCCCGCAAACGGCTGCCCCAGGCAGCACTGGGGACAAGCATTGCTGCTTCCCATCTCTTTTCAGGGCAGCAACAGATGGGAAAAGGGATTCTTCACCTTTCAGAAGCACTTTCGAGTTATTTGGCTTCGCACCCTTCACGGGACTCCCTCTTGACAGCCTCTTTTTAAAAGGCAACAGGAGGGCCATGGGGTGACCTGGCTCATCCACACCTGCCTGCAACACCTGATGTTGCTGGCTTATCCCTGAACCCTTATACAACACTCTTACACAACACTTGCCATTGCTGGGAGCTGGGCTGCCTCTTGTGCTGAGAGGAGGGGAGGGCTTCTGGGCATGGAGCCTGCCCAGGTCCTGGGGTGCAGGGAGCAGGCATGGATCCAGAGCAGGATAACAGAGCACACAGGTCTTTTAAAAGAGTGCAGGGGAAAGCTCCAGCACAGTCAGACCAAGCACTTGAGGATGCCATCCCCTCATGTTCTGCCCTGGTACTTTTGTTTTTCTTGGGGGCTTGGGGGTGATGAATTACAGGATGTAACATCTGAACATTTTGTTCTGCACTCCCTCCATGAAATTATTTGCTACTTTCAACTTCGTCTTTAGTGAAAAATAGGAAGTAGAAACTCCACATCAGGAAAAATGACAAGGTAGCCTTTAGGCTGTAGAGATGCCTATGTGAAATTTTAAATTTGTTTCAATATTTAACATTTCAATGTTTAACAGCAAAATAAAATCAGTATTCTAGAGCAGAGTTATACAGACAATTCTGTACTAACACATACTCAGTGAAAAATGCACTAGTCTATAGCTTACAGTACATGGTACCTATACAACGAGCAAACAGTGTATACATTCTCTCCCTTGTAAAACATGCTGATCAACTGCATTCTATGAGAAACAAAAATCTATCTAGTTTTCTAGATACGTTTAATAAAAAGCCCCCATCAGAACTAGCTTGTAGGCACAAGCTCAGAAATGGACTCTGACTCATGCTTTTTATTACTAGTCTTGTTCAACTCCTGAGAACAAAAACACCCATGCAATAAAGCATAAGATCTAAACCACAGAACACTATCTGTATAAACATTTGCAGTCTGTCCTGAAGCAATCAAAAGGCAAGGAGCTACTGAGCTTTCTCATACAAATGTCCAGTAGTTCTGTGTAATTTTAAACTCTCCTCTTCACACACACTAAATCTGTGCTCCTCAGAATAGGATACTGGTTTTACCTTTTTGGCTTTTTAACTTGCTTCTTAAAGCTCTAAAAATTGCTGAGCGCTAACAAGTGAAGATTATGGATGCTCTGCATCAGTCAGAGCATAATATGGTATTGGCTCAGCTCTGTGCAGGTATTAGCAGATTTTTTTTTTTACAGCATGAAAGCCAGAAAATTATATGCAGACAAAAAGCCAGATAAATTATAATGGCAACCTCACTGCTTTATGGGTTTTTGAAAGCTCTTGTGTTTCAACAAGCAGAACTGCAGGATGAACAATGTTAATTTGGACAAAGCCATTCCTCCTATTATCCCACACTGGTGGAGGGGCTGGCATATTGTTTGCAGGGCAGGCTGAATGATAAAGCTGTTGTTTTGAATGTATCTACAAAGAACAGACACAGCACTGCAAAATGAAGTAATGCAAGATAAAAGCAAGACAGAAGTTGTTTTTATGATTTTACCAGAACTTAATGTCTTACTGCGTTGGGGTAAATGTATCTTTTTATAAGCTCATGGAAAATATAGTAATTGATTTTGTCGTAGCCAAAAATAAAACGAGTTTTAATATTTCTGTCCATTTCGCAGTAGCCTGAGCACACTAGAAAAGCAGTCTGAAAGGTATTACTGAGAGTACTGTAACATTACCTTTATGCCACCTGGCATCAAGCAGAAAACTGAGTATGTAATGCTTCCCTTGCCCTGTACTTACAGAAATGAGTAACATTATCTCACAGAGTATCTCAAGTCACTTATCATGGTGCAGAGCTGCTGACTGGCTCTAAGACAAAGGCTCTGTGAAATCTGCTTATATGCAACGTAAAACGTGGTCAGCACAGTGGGCTGTAGCCTTTGTTTTACTTCATCCCCTTGCAGAAATATCAGCTCTCCAGCACCTTGCGTTATCCTACTACATGTGTACACAGGAGGGCATGAGAGGAGCATAGAACTAGAAGCAGCCTTGTTTAGACACTATTTTGATAACCAGCAGTTTTACTCCCTGAGGAGGATTTTCTTAACATGGAGCATTACAACCCAAGCTAGGCAGATTTGCCAAAGAGTAGCTGATCCATAACTGTGCATTAAATGATGTTTAAATCATTAGAGATTTAGACCTTAATTCAGAAAGACCTCTAACTACTTGCATAAACATCCAAACAAGACAGAATCCTGGAGGACCAAAGATGATAGAAAAGCAAAAGGGACAATATAAAGTACCTCGTGTTTGAGTGATTATTCCTGCTTTTTTTGAAGAGCCTTTGAGACCCTTCATGGCTTACGTGTTTGTTCTCCAGCATATGGGAGTTTCATTCAAACAACAGCTTTGACATACAACTTTTCTTGTTTGTCTGTTTTGTTCTGTCAACTCCGGAAACATTAGCTCTCCTTGAAATTTCATCAGGGGACAGTTTATCTTCAATGCTAATTTCTCTTATTACTCACTGCAAAGCATGTAATAGATGAAGGCTGTCTTGAATTACCCAGTAAATCTCTACAACTAACATCAGATAATCCCAAAGATACTAGATTTCAAAGACTTTCAGTGAAAAGTGGTGGTTTTCCATGCTCATGATGAAATGGATTAAGAAAAAATAATGTTTTCTAAATGCCAGGAGGGTAGGTACTCGGATGAATCTTAATACGAATGCATTTTGTCAGACCATCTTACATATGCCATGCCTTAAAAAATCAGTGAAGCAGAAATGAGTATGTTCTAAACTACAAATGTCACTCTGAATAGGGATAAGTATTACCCTAAAGATTGGTACTGGCATTTGTTTGAGCTATTTTCAGGGATTTAGATATGAACAGCAGAATTAATGCAGCCTTAGGCTTTCTGCGTTTCTTAACCAGAGCTTCACAAAGTCACCATTTAACTTAAAAAATAAATCTTAAATACTGGAAAAAACCTTTATCTATATCGCAAGGCCTTGAGTCATACTGTGCAAATACACAGAACCTTGCAGAAATCCTTGGAAAAGAAACAAGATATGCTGTTGCAGCTATGGGTTTAGCCTTATGTGTTCTGCATATTGTGTGACTTGAGTTTCCAAACCTGAATCTATTTGTCCTAAAAACTGATAGCTGACTTGCAAAACCACTGAATTCTGAAATGCTCAACGTAAGATTCCAGACCTGAAATGTATGACTTAAATTCAATTTTAATTGGGGAAAAACTCTGAAGAACCTTATTTTCAACAAAATTAAGGTAACAGACCAGAACAAAAACTTAGTTGCTTTTTGAAATCTATATCCCTAGCCAGAAAAACCTGTGGTAGGTGGACAAAGACTACAAAAAAATCTGTGCAGATCCTTTCTACAAGTTGAACTGGTGGTCCTGGAACTTTTGCCTCCACTGTAGTAGCAGGTCAAGGGAAATGGGCATCAGACAGACGTTGACAGTGCGATACACACCAAAAGGGGACAGTGCATTTCTGGATGTGTAGGTTCACGCCTTACGTCAAGCAGTAAGAGATAATTTTCCTGGAGGCATGATGAAGGCATACTAGAGATATAACAATAGTACAAATAATAGAAAAGGAGGAACAGACAAGTGAAGTTAAATGATTAAGGAGCTAGACTGACATGTATCAGGTGAGCATTAACTATGGCTTGGCAAATGTCAGGGAAGTGAGCACTTAATAACCTCAAAAGAGAGCACAGGATGATGGAAGAATGTGACTGTTCTGGGAAATTTTCTTAAATTATGCTAACGGTTACTGGTGGACATGTAACTAGGTTAGATGGCAGCTAAATTTAAAAAGGAGAATTCCAGCCTGGTTTTAATCGATATTTTGAAATGGAGAAGCCCATATTGCTATTTCTGAGGTTTACCAAAAAGCTTATTTTTCAAAAGAAAAAATTCAATGACTTCAGTAACAATTAGGTTCAAGTTGGGGAAAACTTTCTGCAAACATCACCTCTTAAGTTTCCAAATACAAAACACATGTTTTATAGATTCATAAATATATTTATAGCTATTATAAATAAATAAAGAGTTTCAAGTTACCTGGCAATAAGCTGGTGGTCATAAAATATGACTGTATTAAAACAATCTAAATACCTATTTGCTTATGGTTTGGGGCAGACAGGAGTCATGGAGAGAAAGAATAATACTTGTGAAAATTAAATAGAAGCTCTTATTTTGACAGAAAATTACTTGCATGCTCTATAATGGCTCTGTCTACATGACCAGCACTGCATAAGTTAACAGTATTTCAGCTGAGGATTTTCACACTCAGAGGTTTCCCTATTCAAAGTTCTACTTCTTTTTATCCTCATTTTTTGTTTGTTGGAGAACAAATACATTATGGCATATTGCCAACTAAATTATTCACTGATTTACTCTTTAAGGCAGGTAGAGTTTCCTAAGAGGTGTGCTCTAATCTCTATTGCGCCTTACACCCTTTTTCCTGGGGTCTCAGTGCAGGGACTAGAGAGGACAATTACTTCTTTTCAGAGGTATATATCCTAATGTTAAGCACAAACAGCATAGATGCAAACCTACTTGTGGGTGCAGACTGAAAACAAATCGCATAGCCTCAGTATTAACAATGGCCTTTCAGTTTGTCCGATAAAGCTGTGATTCCTTCTTTTTTTTTCTACCCTCCTAGTTTGCTGCCTCATTTACAGCCAACAATAGTAGAATCAGGCCCAGAAATTACAAGAAAAAGTTTAATCACTGATGATTTCTCTATCTCTCACGAGCAAACAACAAAAGTCCACAACCTTTTAACCTTTTCTATCCCATTTGCTAATTACTTCCTTTGTAATTAACCCATTATGCATCTGTCATTGTGTTTTAAATTAAATCACTTTAATTGCTAGTAAGTAGGGTTTATTTAGTTCCTGGTATGGTTGTACAGGGTCATGAGTGGGGAGCTGTTGAACCACTCTGAGTTATAGGTGCTCTCTGCAAAACTGCTGAAGTTGCTGAAGATGAAGAAAAGTTAAGCTGCTTTCCTGAGGTCATTTGATTTTAATGTCTAATATCGTATTCTAGTGGATGAAAGTTTATGACAAATATGGGAGCGCATTTTTTATTCCTTTCATATAAATCACATTGGCCATTATTTTGTTCTTGAAATAATTGTTAATAAAGGATTAATTATGTTAATAGTTCTAGAACATGCCTGTCACCACAATGCTTACTTTGCTGTACAGCAGAACTCTTGTGAAATGCAACACAACTTGATATTAACAGCTGAACTTCAAATTAAGTGAATAGGAAAGCTCTAACACATGAGATGCAGGGAGTTTTAAGTATGGGGCTAACAGTCAACACGCTTTAATAGCTTCATATAAAACACCATAAAAACTGAAGATAGACATAAAGGGTTTATGTTCTCTGTAGCACATCCCCCTCCTCCCCCTTGTGTGACCTGACTTGCTTCACTGACCCAGCAGAAAACACCCACTTTTTTGCTGGGTTAGTTTTGTGCTGGGTTAGTGAGTTGAATGAATCAGCCCTGCGAGGTGGCTGGCAAGCACCACAGCTGGCACAAAGTAAGTGGCAGGAGCCCACAGCTGCAGGAAGGGAAGAGGAGGGAGATGATGTTCACCTTGTCTCATAAAATGGCACCCTAAAGGAACACAGTATGGGTTTATGCTTTTTGTAATAAACTATTTCTGACTCTATGCACAGAAATAATTTTTTTAACTGTTAAAATAATTTATGATGGCTTCTGAAACACCTTTAAAGATTGCAAGCACTGGGGAAAAGAAAAACTTAATGACAGCACAATTCATCATAACTTTCTTTTAGTATTTAGATACTTGTATGCTGAAGAAGGGCACTGGAAAGTGCTTGCTGTAGGTTCTAGAGAATAGCAATATGAACTGGTAAGATCAAACTTCTCTTTAGTACTAAATAAAATCAAGAATCTACTACTGATGAGACATGCAAATTCCTAGCAAGAACCCAAGTGCACACCTTTGCTAAGTTACCTAAAGGGAACTGAGTCAAATAAATAAAGACCACACATATGAAAGATAACAGATTTAGCAAGCTGAACTTCCCACACAGACTGTGCTCTGAGAATTTAATACTAAGCTCCAAGATAAGCCGTAGATGTTAATTATTTTCTTCCCTCTCCTACCAGAAAAATACAGAAGAAATTAGAGGAGTTTATGGAGCAGACCTTAACAAGACCTATACAACCCTTCCAAAACCTTTTCAGCCTCCTATGTCATCTGTGCATTTTAGCTACCAAGACAAGGCTCATGTCTGGACGATTCTGGTGCAGCATTTTGCTGCTGCCAGATTTCTAATGCTGCATTCATCCTGCATCATCCCTTGCTGATCTCAGTAGCTCCACACCTCCACTGGCAATGTGCCTGGGAAGCTCACCTTGACACCTCCCAGTCTTTGCACCCCATCTCTGCATTGACTTTGCTAGCACTTCCACTATGAGCAATGCTTCAGCTGTGGAGGAAGATGTGGGACTACAGAATGACACAAAGGAGGACAGGAGACATAGTGGTGTCTTCTAAATTTTTAATGAGGAGCTTTTGGATGGCCTTCGGGGACAGCACGGCCTGTCAAAGAGAAGCCATCAAAAGCTCATTAGATAAATCTGTTGCGTAGAGAGGTAGGATGCAATAAGAAAGCTTATGGTTGCTTAGAAAAGGGGAAGAGGGGCAAAGATGCAGCAATGGATCTGAATTAAGAATCAGAAAGATATTCCTAATAGCTGTATTCTGAACATGTTTTAACATTGTATGACCAGTCTTACCATGACCCTACCTTGAGATGACGAGGATCTGAGCAGATGTTCGAGAACCTTAGACCAATAGAGAAAACAAAACCACTGAAAGAAGCTTTGAGTGTAGCCCACACATAGGTGTGCACAGACAAGAGCTCCTTGCTGGAGACAACATACAAGCAGCCCAAGACTTCAGAGAACAGCAGGAAAAGAACAAGCAGGGGAGATTTAATTGTTAAAGCCCTGTTCTGCACCTCACCTGAGGTGTGAGGTGGGCATGTGCAGCTCTTCTGCCTTCCCTGATTGCCAGCTGTTGGCTTGGTGCCCTCAGATCTTTCCAGTTTCACTGTTGCCTGCATTCAATCCCTAACAGAGATGAACTACTTGGGAATTAAGGCATGTATTTATTAAAGCAGCTACGTTAGAGGTCCTGAGAGGGAAGTCAGTATGGAAGCAGCATCCTTCCAGTATCGTAAGCAAAACCCTGGTATGAGCCGACACTCTTTACCCAGAGACTGCACTGAAAATTACAGGGGGGAATTCTTATCCACCCCCTTTATTAAGTTCATTAAACTCTCAATACTACAGTGCTTCACGATGGCTGTGTGCCGAAGGTAACACTAGGGTATCAATTAGGGTTTCTTTGTGCTCCTGAGTTAAGTGGATGTGCCAGGCTTTTCTTTTAAAACATAATTCTCTTCTCTCTCCCTTCTCCTTCTTTCCAAATTGTCAATTTTCCAATTAATGTTTCCATCCTAGTTTCTAGTTTTGCTTGTGGGAATGTGTAACAGGAAAACTGGATGCTGCATTTCATTCCCAAGGATCTCAGATTATACATTCATCACCCTATCCAGTGATGGGAAGGAGCTAATCTATCAGAGCAATTTTAGAATTAATGAAATTCATAAGTATTAATAGATGGATGCAATCTACAGTCAGTGTTACCCAAATTACCTTGTGCTGAAAGAACGAGTTCTGTATAATGAAGAGAAACAAATGAAGCTCACAGAAAAATAATTAAAGATGTGAGTTGCAACAGGAATTGGAGTCAGCACTGCCTCATGTTCCGTGTTGAACATTGATTCTTACGGTAACTCAGCTTCCTCATCCATAAGGTGGAGATGATAATACTCACTTCAGTTCCAACAGTATACCAGTAAGATCTACAGATAAGCCATCAGAACTGCTATTAGCAACATTATCTATGCTTGGCATGCATTTTTTACTTCAAAACAGTTTTATAGATTGCATTTCTGGCCTACGCTCAGTGTTTTGGAGATCACTTTTTTAAGACTTCTGAAAAGTTATTCCAATTTACTTACTGCATTTGGGCAAATTCTTTGCCATTGACTTTAATTCTATTTTACAGCTTATTAGTTTTATGGGATTTTGTTCTCTGTATGGTGTGGGAACACAGTAGCGTAATGATTCAAACAACACCAGTTTTACCAACCAGCCAGATTTAACAGGCTATTTCTTGTTGTATCCTATAAACACAGTGAGCAGCCAATCTGATATTTAATGATGCAAACCATAAGCAGAGGTAGTGTTTCGTGCCAAGATACAGTATGTGGAGATTGCAAAAGCTCATAGCAAAATTTCTGTGGAAAAGAAATACAGCATGGAGGTTTCTGAGTTGTTGTTCTGTGCCAATCAAAACTGATTGTATTTACTATGAAAAGAAGATAGAGAAATCAGAAAAACCCCGAAGACATTGACAGAATAAGAGAACAAGAGGAAAACCTCATATTGTCCATGGAAAGTATTTGCAACCAACTGTGCTTTTTTTGTTTTTATGGGAAAACTTTATCAGAACAGGATTCCCAGATTTATTTTCATGTTCTGCCATCCACTAAGTGACTTTGGTCTGAACAATAAAGCAGTTTGCTTGTAAGTGAAGTACAAAATGTACCAGCTTCTAAAGAGGGCTTATTTTTTGGTATCTGTGAAGTTGTTGAAGAATCTTGCATAAGAAGTTATTTATAATGACTTCAGAGTTTTCTTTGAGGTATCCTAACCAAATTACAGCAAAAGAAGATTTGTGAAACAGGATGAGGTATGTTTTCAAAGCAGCTGCTTGTGTTTCTTAATAACATCTTTGTAGATGTCTCAGAAGTGAGACTGGTATAATATCGGGGCTTTATGAACTGGCACAGAAACTACAGCTTTATAGTCCAGGTAACAGTGGACTATAAAGGCCTGTCCTTGCTCACATACAGACAATAAAATGAAACAGAAAAAGAAGTCTTAGAAATTCAGAATGAAAAAGCACAGTTGCCAGTAATGACCTGATTCATAGTTCCCGAGTGTTTGAAATTGACAGTACTGGATCATTGGAAATACTTTAGTAACACAGACATCTTTTCTTCTGAACAAACTGACATTGCTACAATCCATCAATTTGCTGGAATTCACAGCCACTCTGGGCGTAATTTCTGAGATATTGTGGTCAACAGCTATAGCCAAAATATGTGTGTCTCTTCCAGTTCAATTTTTAAAAATCATATATCCTTCAACTACATTTTACATGTATTTCTTCATTTTGGTTTTATTCATCCTTCCACTTTTTTGTAGATTAATGGGCTACAATTCCTGAAAACCCTGAGCAGCTGTAGAAATAAATATTGTGTTTGATTCTCCACGACAGATTTAAGATGTTATTGTCAGCTTTAGGATATCTGTACATATTAGTCATTCTGCCAGCATTAAGATAGTATGAGAAAAGATAAGGGTCTGCTGGAAAGCCCACAGAAGCAGAGGGAGTCTTTTCTCTTGACATCAGCTATTTTGTACCACATTCTTTTAGCATGGATTAGGACACAAAGAAGAGTTTCTCATGCCAAATTCTGTACTTACTTCTTCATGTGAGCTCATTTTTATTGAGCAGGCTCAATAAAATCTACTGGGACCATCATTCCTGCAACCTTTACACAACTTTTACCTTACTTTATGTAGTCTGTCTGGGCGAGGGGCCAGGCCTTCATAATTTACAAAGGAAAGCATTTGCCCATTTGAGTTTATTCCTTTGCTTCACCCTCTTATCTACTGTACTTTCTGCACCAGGTTCAAAGAGGTTGGTCCTTTGTTGGACATCAACCCTTTGGAAACCGTAGCACTGGCAACAAGATAGCTTTTTCAAATTTGGGCCCAAAGTACTTGCCCATGGGAATACATCATTTAGGGCTAGTACCCTGAGGGACAAAAGGGTCTGTGTGTTGAGCACTGCAGTCCAGCTCCAAGTTGGAGCTTGCCAAGTTGGCTCATACCTGCCATTTTCATGTGAGCTCTCGGCTGCAGGTCATACAACCACTGGCAATGCTCCAAACATCTCTCTCCCACTCCCATGGCAGTGCCCAAGGTCTGCTTTCTTTTCAATGCTGAAAACTTTCTGTAGGATCTGGGATGTCAACCCCAGCCACCTGTGTAGCTTGGGTGGGAATCCTTACCCTGGGGAAGACACTGGGCAGGCAGAGTGACATTGCAAACACCACAAACAAAAGTGATGGATAGCTGCATTTCACTGATGGGTGAAGGGGAGCTAGTGAGAAATGGCCAAATGTCATGGAAGAGGGAAAGGGAAGGCAGCAGGACCTATCATGTCACCTGCTTGGGCGTATCCATCAGGTGGCCATGCCCTTGACTACTGTAGCCTGTTGCCCTAAATCAGAACAACGAACCAAACCTGTTGTTCTGAGCACACCATGTATGCCAACATGCTAGTGCATTTGGGAGGACTGGGTGGGATGGACTCAGGGGAACATTCGAGGCAGATGGATTGAGCATCCAATGTTGCCATGGTAGTGCCTGTGCCAGGCCTGACAGTGTCAGCCTCTTCCTGACCTTGTCTTCAAATGCACACAGGCAGAAGGAAACCTCCTCCAACCAACACAGCATCATAGAATCACAGAATCCCAAGGGTTGGAAGGGACCTAAAAAGATCATCTAGTCCAACCCCCCTGCAAGAGCAGGGTAACCTACAGTACATCACACAGGAACTTGTCCAGGCGGGCCTTGAATATCTCCAGTGTAGGAGACTCCACAACCCCCCTGGGCAAAAAAAATCATCTCCCCAAAATGGCTTCAGCTAAACCAATAGAGGCAGTGGCACTTTTTTATTGGCAGAGCTTCGTATATGTTAGGGGTTTGCCAGGATAATTTCACTGGCTAGGAGCAGGTGATTATTTTTATATGCATCTATGCAACATATGTATGCTGGCAAATCATCCAAAGTCACTTCACTGCTTGCCTAGTCACGAAGAAGGAGTTAACACCTTCAAATCTGGTGAGCAGCAGAGCGGGTAACGAAACCAAATTGCCCATGTTTCTTCACAAAAATGCCACATGTAATTACTGCATTCTTATATTGAAAGTGTTATTTTTGTTAGGGACTAGGTGAAAACAGAAGTCTCTTTTTTCCAAATTGTTTTTTCCACTGGCACATTCCTAAAATCTAGATTTTGTTTTCAGTTAGATTCATACAGTTTCCTTGTAAGTATTACTGTCTTTAGACACTGTGCAAATTGCCCTTAAAAGGAGTATGCAGCATATTAGCCTTACAGATATATGAATTCAAACACCCCCTCTTGGAGTGTAGGCTACTGATGCTGATGGGTGAAATTACATCCAGCAGACAGATGTGCTGCCTTCAGGTGCCAGCTTTCTGGAGTTTGCTTCAAACGTGAAGTGAGATACCAAAGAGAAAATTTATCTGCAAGAGTCAATATCCTCAAAAATAAAAGGCAAGTCCTGCAACTCTCAGCTGGAGATAGAAAAAAAGAAGAAAAAGGGGTTTGTTCATTAACAAGAAAACTTAATCGAATCTAGAGACCAGCCTGCAGAAAGATTGATGACTGGCTCCACATCAAGACATCTGCAGTAGATACAAACCTAGAAACTTCACTAAATATATTGTCTCTTGCTCACAACAAGGCTTTTTAACGAAAACCTGATCCATTTTCTTAAAGGTAGCAACAGAATCTCTACTGAATAGCACCTCCTGAGTTCATAGCACAGTTACAACTGAGCAAAGCACCATTCAATGCTACAAATGGCTGCACAAAGCAGCAGAACACCAGAGAATCCAGGCACTCCTAGGAAGAATCTGGGACTTGGGATGTTCACTTTTGCCTTTAGCATTTTTGCTGTTTGGTTTAGCAGTCCCCTCGAATATTTAACAGTGCCATACATTCCTCTTTAATGCAGTCTCATGAAGAAGGATATTTTATACAGAGTGGGGTTTTTTTAATAGGAATAAGATTTTAAGCTGCTAAAGAAAAACCTTTATTTGTTTACATTTGTGCACCACTGAAATAGCCAATAGTCTGGAAGTAGATCAACCTATACGCAGTGTCAAAAATCACAGTTACAAGCTAAATAATATAAAATAACCTGTATGCTTTTTGTTGTTACTGCACTGTGAGGAAAACTTCTGACACGCAGATAAAACATTTTTTTAATTACTATTATTATAATCTATTGATTTCCTAACACATTTTACAATGATGAAATCAAATGGAAAGAACTTGCACTGATTTCATTTAAAAAAAATAAAAAAATCAAGATGAATATATGAGCAATGACTTTCCATAAATCTTCGGTATCCGTAATTAGAGTTCTTCCAGGTTTTTGATCTAAACCTTGCTTTTTATTTGTGGCCCAGATATAACCCTTGGTAGCTTTACACAAGAATGATCGCAAGTAAAGCTCCTCTTTACAATGATCATCAGTTGCCTGTTTCAGATTGGATAACAATGAGATTCCCAACTGAAATACTTTTGACTTTGCAAAAGCAAAAAGCCAACAAGCAGTCTGATCCTGAATCACAGCCTGATCCTGTTCCCATTTAAACTCAAGAGAACTTCTACCCACTGCTTGTATTCTTTCACGGAAAAACAGAGATAGCTCAAGGCATCAGGCAAGGTAGGCAGCAGCCTAGAGCAGAAAGCTGCCTACACCAATCAGGAGGAGTGTGATGCTCATTTGCAATTCCGCAGCCCTCACTAGTACACCATCTCACAACTCAAACGTACTGACTGAGACCAAGGGCTTCAGGTTAAATTTTACCAGGCTATGATACCCATCATTTATAAGTCTCAGCTGCTCTGGATAGCTGATTTCTGAAATATTTTTCCATCTCTAAAGCATTGTATTGCCATGTAATTCACCTCCTGAAGAAATCTACATTTTCACATATTCACCAAACAAACCCTCACTTGACGCTGCAGAATATTTGTTTCTTTTCATATTCTTTTACAGCTAATGGATATTTTGTTTTGTCCTGGTTTTTAAACCCATGTAAAACCTCTGGGCTGATTTTAGTTCTGTACTGCATAGACTTCACCCAGAAAAGACTGACATTTTTCTTTCTGTGGCTTCAGGGCATATTTAAATATATTATATAAAAAGAAGAACAGCTTCAGCAGGAATACCGAGAGACCCCCCACCATGGCCAGTGCTACCTACCTAACAAGGAGGCACAGAGCTGGAGATCACATCAGAGAAGATGAGAGACGGGAATAGGAAAGCCTCAGTGCTGCAAACCTGATCTGTTGTGCATAAGAGCATTTCCTCTAGCTTTTGGGAGACAGGGATGGGTGTCACTTGCCTGGCTTCAGGAGTGAGCTCTGTCAGCCCAAATTCACTAGCTTAGGGGTGGGACTTAGTTTCCACTCCTCTCCAATGCAACTCTCGCTATGGGCAGCTGGAGCAGGTTCATGTATATGTGCCATAAGGAACCCCAAGAACTAAGCCTGAAATGACCTTCAGACTCCAAGGAATAGGCATCACAAAGCAAAACCTACAAAGGACTCCTGCATTGTGCTTACCATTTTGATCTCCAAATAAAGCCACTGGTCCCTCCAGTGTGCAGATGCTCAGCTCCTTGAAAGAACGTAGGATAAAGCTCATATTCAGTATGTTAGTCTTTTTTCATCCCCTCTTCATATAGAATCAGAGAATAGCTTAGACTCCTAACATTTCATCTTTCTGGTCTTCCTTAAGAGTCAGGAAATGTAAAGAAATCGGTGGGTGTTTTTAGGCACTTTAGTTGCCAAAGTATGACTTGAATGGTTATATTATATGATTCAACGCAAGTAAGCCTCTTGTGTCCTCACCATTTCAAGATTACCCAGAAGATAACACTTCCTTAGAGCTTTTGTATTGCCAAATCAGAAACTTCAAATGAAAATCCAGTATTTGCAAATTCTTAGTCAGAAACCATAGCACGTATCACTAGCTTTCAAACAAAAGCACATAGAAAGCAATTTCACCAAAAAGGAGGAAAACTTAGCAGGAATCCATTGATTAGAAGACAACAGAATTACTTTTCTTTAATTCAGGGGTTTTATGTGATAATAATTTCTTGTTTAAAAGACAAGAGGAGATGTAGAAGATGTCACAAAAGTACTGTGGGACTTTAACTAAGAATAAAATACCCTTAGATTTTGCCAAGAGAACTGCGAACATTTTTTGAGGGACCATATTCTGACCTGGTTTTCCATGTGGGAATACTTTCTCAAAATAAGGTCAATAGCCGATTCCTACTTTAGCACTTCAGTCTTTTAGCAATGGTCAATACACAACCATTTGCATGAATTTTTATTTGGAAATATAAACTTGAAGTTTTTACATATTACTGTAGCTGGTTGTGAAGAATTTTCATTTTGGTATAATGCCACATTACTGAGTATGTGCTAATGCTCTCACTCCTTCTTTATATTGCTGTTACAAGTCAGTCTGCTGGTAAGGAAATCTGGGTTCGTTAATCTTGCCAGTACTCTGCACTGTGTCATGCGCTGCTCATTAGGAACCACAGGCAACTAGACTGTCTCAGATGATCGGTTATAAAAGTTACAGGAGCTTTTCCCATCCCACTGGCAATAAAGACATGAAATCTGCCACCACCAAAACTCTTGGAAGAAGGAAAGTGGCAAGTGCTAATTAAACAAGGTGCCACGGTAGGCTGTACAGCAAACAGCATTCAGAATGAATGCTGGAGCGTGAAGGACAGAAAGCTGCTTCCTCTTTCCAAGAAACATAGCAGAAAGTCAAACACCGAATAACCGCTCTGAAATAACACAGTCTGCGTGCATTTTACTAATTTGTGTATAGCAATGAAGCATCCTTAAGCCCTGTGTTACAAACTTTATTGCAGCTTTCAATGGGCTTTTAGCATTTTGACTAGTCTGAAGTTCATTCTCTTTCATCTCCAGTCCAGCGGTGAAATTATTTTGTCTGTCCATACATGCTACCAGGGTGGGTACTGCTGGAATTCATAAGCAGGATTTGCAGTAAATGCAGGTACAAGTAGTGGAAGACAGAAAAGTTTGGAAAGGTTTTCACCTTATAGGGTTTTATATAAATTCCAGGATATGCAGTTATTAATTGGGACTACTACAGCATGTCTTGCATGAGACAAGGGAATACCTCACCATGTGGGACAAAGGGAGATTTGCTAGCTGGTGTATGTCTCTTGTAAACCCAGGCCCATCGATGCTAGCTTCAAACACCACACCTACCCTAAGCAACCTCTTCTATTTCTCATCTCTTCTTTTAATTAGAGTGTTTTTCTCAATACAGAGTTCTCATACGGCAAATTCAACTCCCAGTGTCCTGCTACCTCCACAAGCAAGGCTAGCTTTCCCTCCTCTCTACAGCTAACATTTATGTATTTCATGAGAACTATTACCATGCTCTTACCAATCGTCATTTTGCAAAACTAAGCAGCTGTGTTTTGCTCTAAACCTTTACTTTGAACTCAAGTTTCCTATGCCTTTGGTACTTCCTGATACTCCTGTCTAGACTCTCTCCCGTTGCTCATTACTTCTCCTACAATACAGCACTGGGGTGGGTACTCCAGCTGGGACCTCAGCTGGACAACGTAGTTATGTACATGTTTTTCAGTCATTACTTAGAGCAATCTACACTATTTCAGATTATTTCCTCTGGAGTAGGTCTGCTTTCAAATGCAAATGTATACATTCCCCCACTTCAGACCTGATGTCTAGATCTATCCTGTCTAAGATGGTTAAACTTCCAGTAGTTTTGCACTTGAGTGACAGCTACTGAAGACAGAAGGAAAATGTTGGATAGCACTTCTGAAAATAAGACTAAACTTTGCAAGACCATCTTTCTCAGCAATCTGGAAGCTACCTAGATTTACTTCTGTTATTGTAATGGACATTTTTATTATTGCCATGGATTAAATGCTGTTACTGTTCACTTAAGAATGTATTTAAATGAAGCCTTAAGTGTTATTTTACAGGATTAATCAACACATCAGAGCACCAATTTTCATTCATGGCACAGAAAAGGTCAGTATGCAAATGCAATATGCTAAAAATGGATCCACTCTGAGTAATGCCCAATCAAGTTAATGAAACTGCATCCTGCAGACAAAGTTCAGCTTTTTGTATTACCTCTGATATTTTGAATCTGTTCTATAGACTAATGCTTGATTCAAAATGTCAGGGAGAAAAATAAGAAATTAAGTAATGCAGAAATAACTTTTTTTTTCATTATGCACATTATTCATTATTTATACAGTGGCAATTACTTTTTTCCATGAAAAACCATACTGATTATAAAAGTTTATTCTGCTTTTCTTCAGTCTTTTTCTATTTAAATTAGAGTATATATGTAAATTGTAAAGTGACTTACTACTATATATAGATATTAAATGAACCTTAGAACAACATTAGCATAACCTATCTTTTTTAGTATCAGGGAAGCAATAATAATCTTTTGAGGTATTAAAATGCAACTACATAATTCTGAAGAGCAGTCTCGTCAGTATGATCTTGAGCCTTTTCTAAGTGACAAAGACTTCTGCATTTATTTTTTTTTTTGGTTAGAAATTGGAAACGTCTAACATCATAGAAAACCACAGAAATGATCCAAAGACCAATGCCTTCAGAAGTGCATGATTTGAATATTCTTCTTCTATTAAATATCTTCAGATGGATGGGTGGGAAAAGTGGAAATCTTTTAAGTGTATTATGTGTAACTAAGAGAGCAACTGAAATACACACAAAATACGTAACAGTTACTGTACCTGCAGAGTACTTACGGCAAACTGGTTAATTTTACGTATTTATGGACATGATACGGGTGCTTAACACCTACAGACATTTTTTCCTGGGTAAAATTACCCAGGATCAATACTGGATTTGGTAGGTATAACAGTTGTATGCACCTACATCTGAATCTACCCTTTCAGAAAGTCCTCCGAGACTAGCGCAGCCTGGAATAAACCATAATGGAAGACAGGCATGCTACAGCAAAGTGCACAGAACCTTCCACAGCTGAACTATCCTTATTTATTAAGGAGGACTTCTGTTCAGCATAAAGCTACTATCATTCACAATTCTTCCCAGCATGAGATTTCATACAGATAGGGCTTTACTGATTTTATTTTCCGGATATACTCTTCGTATTTTTCTTTCTTAATAACCAGTATGATTAATCCTTCCATTGAAGTGTTACAACATTGATAGGCATTAAGACTGGAAAAGGAAAGGGGAAAGGGGAAAGGGGAAGGGGAAGGGGAAGGGGAAGGGGAAGGGGAAGGGGAAGGGGAAGGGGAAGGGGAAGGGGAAGGAAAGGAAAGGAAAGGAAAGGAAAGGAAAGGAAAGGAAAGGAAAGGAAAGGAAAGGAAAGGAAAGGAAAGGAAAGGAAAGGAAAGGAAAGGAAAGGAAAGGAAAGGAAAGGAAAGGAAAGGAAAGGAAAGGAAAGGAAAGGAAAGGAAAGGAAAGGAAAGGAAAGGAAAGGAAAGGAAAGGAAAGGAAAGGAAAGGAAAGGAAAGGAAAGGAAAGGAAAGGAAAGGAAAGGAAAGGAAAGGAAAGGAAAAAGAAAAAAAAGAAAAAAGAAAAGAAGAAAAATCAGGGTCTATCTTCATTTGTTCTTCAATATTACACAGTTTCTAGATCACGTCAGAAAAAGATGCATCTAAGGATGTAAAATTCTGTGCTGGTATATGTACTGTAACAATACAGACATGAAAATCTCACAGATCAGAACAAAGATCACATCACTTGGATACAGTTCTATGTAGAATAAAACATGGAGAATATGGCATTTTTCTCTGTCCCCTGTACTATCATTTACTGTCACTGAATTTCCTTTGCCATCTTATTACTGGGTCATACTCAGGACTGTCAGATCCTTCTACAACTCTTCTCAGTTGATTTTAACACTGTCAGCAGGCTTTATTACTGTAGTGTTAATCCCCCTTTCCATATGTTGAACCACCCAGATGCTTGGACTGATGCCTATGGGACTTCATTGGTGACTTCCTGCCATTGTAAAACTTGACCATTTACTCCCTGTTGCTTCCTAACTTTTAACCTGCTATTAATTCATTACAAGAGTTTCCCTTTCATCACACATCAGCTTTAACTCTTTGTAAGACTTCAGTAAAGAGCCCTAATGAAAACTTTTGGAAATCCAAGTAGGTTATAACCGCATCACATTTTCCCCCCAGACTGGTACCTCCCTTGGAGAACTGACTAGACTTGTGAATTGTGACCTCTCCCTGTTATGCCATGCTGTTTAGCCTCCATAATGAACAACACAATCCTAAATTATAAGTAACACTCTCTCCCCATTCATTCCAATGTGCAGTGCTAACTGTAGCTGTGGTTTGATAGCATTCATCGTCTCAATCAGCTCTTTACACACATGTGACACAGTTTTGGTTGTCAGAAAATTAATGGTTATGAATTATGAAAATTTAGGGGTTTTTTTACAAGATTATTACTTCCCATATAATTTCTTTTCTTTTCTGCTTTCTTCAATGCAATAAAAACGAACAGAGGTATGGGAGAGAGGAAAAAGCTCTCAAAATGGAGAAGGTAGCTTTCTTGGAGTTCATTGCAACGGAAACCAAGCCTAATCCCAACTGAGGGCTTCTAAGCTCTTAGGTGACTTCAAAGCTTCAGAGGACATTCCCAGTGCAGCTCCCAAAGGAAATAAGGTTTACCGCAGTGACCGTGCATCGCTTGAGTATCGTGTTCCCTCCCTCTGCCCCATGCCTTCTGTCTGCTGGATGTCCCTTTTTCGACAGGGACACCAAAGTCTGAAAAACCTGCATGTTCTGGCAAGAGCCACAGCAAGGCAGAAGCTGGACATGGGGCAGGAGAAGTGAGCAGTGCCTCCCTCGAGTGGGAAGCCAGGAGCACTCATCAGCTGCAGCCAGGCACCCAGAGGAGAAGCAGGAGAACACCGTGCAGGCACTCAGCCTGGCATGACCTGCACAGTCAGGAGGGAATAGGAACAAGGTGCAGTGCAACCTTTGGTTTGTGCACAGTTTTTCTCCTCATCTGACAGAAATCCTACCTGATGAGCTGAATTCATTGCCAATGTTTTGTTAGCCAAAGCTTCACAAATACCAAGTTTGGGGAGCTGGGGTCCTGCACTCCCTAGGCCTGCAGCCTCTCAGACAAGCTGAAACATAGGTGCAGCTGGGGACCCCAGATAGCCAGGTGTAGCCAAGGGGTGCAGGGCCACCGGTTCCTGGTAGCTGAGGAGCACATCCTGCCCACCAGCTTAGACAACAACAGGCACCTCTCTATGGAGCAGTCTGCCAGGATGAAGACAGGGTCACCAGGGAACTGCCCCCCTGTGTCTAGCACAGGCTTACCTAACCCAAGAGGTTTTGAATGGAACTTGTAATTCAGGAAACTGTAATTTTCCATTTAAAATGTCATTGTGACACTCTTGACAGAGCTCTAATGTATTTCACTTCATGCTCCCACATAACAATAAGGCAATATTGTCAAAGTGTACATGACACTGGAGCGGCAGGTATAGGCTGATGGTTTAATATTGTGCTTTTACTGTCATGTCTAAAGAATTTTGGCTGGCTTGTAAAGTGGATAGCAGACAAAGGCCAAAGTACAGTTATTCACACCCTGTTTTATGGTTTGGTTTTTCTCATGTTATGACATGAGATGCGAGGAACACAGCGCAAAGGTTTCTATCTGCTAGAGCAAAGAAATGCAGGATTCCGAACACACAAGAAAAAGGCACTGTGATACTCCCGTAAACGCTTATCATTTGAGATACTTGTAACTATCTGAATATATCCACAGATACACGTATAGACACACAGAGAAAACCAGGAAAAGGTTGTCTTACTCTAGATAACCAGCCGGAACATAGTGAAAGTGGTTCATTTGCAAGATACTATATGCAACAAGGACATCCTCTCAAAAGTGTTACAGGCTGTTGCTACAAAGTGTTACATTGTTACAGATTAATGCTCACTCAAGAGACACTATAAACAAATAAGCTCCTGCTTACTAGAACGGGTGGTTTTTTTCCTGGCTTTATGATCATAATTTTACAAAGTAATTCTTATGGATCAACCTTGGTAAAAATACTTGAAATCAGGAATGTAAGTGCCACAGCCACCTTTCCTAAAGACGTTTTCCAAGCAAAATCCAGGTTCCAGTTCCCTGGATTCTGATGCTGGCAGCCAGTTACTTTTCCTGTGAACGTCTGAACAAGATCCCAGGCCTGAAAAAATAACAAGCTCTAAGAATATTCAGGTCTAGAAATGCATGTTCCACGAGCTTTTACTCTAAAGTAACCTTCTTCAACTGTATATACATTTTTAAAGAAAGTGAAGGCAAGTTCTAAGCAAATCAAAGAACAAAAGGGAAAAGCTTCCACAAATTGAACTATCATACACTACAGAATTTTGCATAGACCCACAAATAGGTAGGTCAGAAAACAAATACACATGAAAGGGATGAAAAGTGAAACAATGTAGGTTTTAAGAACCAGGATTAATCATCTCTCTTGTCTTTGAAAAAGAGCATTCCAAAAAAGTATCACCAAAATGCAAGTAAGGCGCCACAATAAAAAGATGCCTTATGTACAAACAAATACTTAGTGTTTGAAGAGACATCACAAAAACTGCATTACAGCCTTGAAATAGATACTTTATCCCACAGACAACCCTTAGTTTAACCGGGTACAAAGAGAAGTGGTTTAGATGTCACTCTCTTTATGTTGAGCTCACAAAAATAGACACTTGCCTTATTTTTTTTGGTTTATTTGTTTGTTTTTTCCTGCTGGTAACAAGTCCAAAGAAACAGGGGTTTGTTCTTTTTGTACATCAGTGCATATCTTTGCTACATTAACCTGAAGTATATTTCATCCTTATCTTTGAGCTGCACACATAAATATCAGAGAGGCAAATATCATAGATCAAAACAAGCCTGGTTTAGAAACAGACTTTCTGCCATGATGTATCACAAGCAGAGAGTTAATTTTTTACTTTCCAAATCACAAAATATTCAATACTGAAACATTTTCTGACATGGTAACATCTGGTTCTTTAAAGGCACCCTCACAGACTTCACAACTTTCACCTAATTTGAGGGTAATAGGTTACAGCAAATTTTATTGCTGCAGTAGACATAATTCTTTTTGTGTGTGCTTTTATGTTATGCCAAAATTGCTTAAGTGTGTATGAATAAATCTGGGGGGGTGGTGGTGTTGTTTTCGCTTTTTTTTTTATAAGAATGCATATAAATTTAAACAAATGCCTTTGCTTTAGCTTTCAACAAGCAGTATTTCTGACCATGCTAAAAGTGCCTTGCTATTGTTTCTGTCTGTACCCATTGCATCGTCTCCACAAGAGCTTCCCAATATATTTGCTTTCCTGTAAATCACATTGCATTTTGTATGCAAACCTTACACAGAGTGAAAGGAATTTAATGAAAAGTCCTTGACAGTCCAGCACAGATCCCTGCTCCACGTGTGAAAAGGTGGCAGTGATCTGACCCCAGCCAGGCTCTGCGTTTGCCTTGCTCTGGCAGAGGGGAGCCCACCAGAAAACTGCTGGCTTCCCCGTGTCAAAAAGCTCTCTAAATGCCACCTCTTGAAGAGCATGGAGAGAAAACACACATTTAGGAATCGAACCGCTTGCTGCAGCTGAGCCTGTGAAGCAGCAACAGAGAAAAAGAAAAGACAAGACTCACCAAGATACATCCTGACGTAGGGAGAACAGTTTTGGTAGCAACCCTCAACAGACTCAAAGCTAATACTCTGCTTCTCTCCTCTTTTCTTTTCTCAGTCACCCCCCCCCACTCCTAATTTCCCCATTTAAGGGAGAAAATAACAAGGCAGAAGATGCCAAGAGACTTTCATGACATAAACAATAAGGCCTTCCTGTGCCAACATTTCCTTTAAAAACACTTGCCAATAAAGCTCCTGGAGGCCAGCAAGAGAAAGAAATGCCGAAACAGCCATGACATGAACTTGGCATATTTTCTGACTCACTCACTTCCCTTGAGACAATCCCTCCAAGAGAATGCTGAAGGATAATGGGAAAAGAAAATTCCTTCCAGCGAGATGGACTTCAGCTGCCCATGCTATACAAGAAAACTGCCAATTAACTTTATTTCTGTTTACCTACAGCCTCACTCACACAGCCACCTCCACTGCCATGTTTCCTGACTCACACGCTCATGTTTGCACATTTGTTTTGTAATCCTGATATCTGAGAAAGGCAAAGAGACTTTAAAAAAACCCCATAAAAGTCCTGAGAATCCCAGACTCCAAACAGTTTCTGAACAGCAGAGACAACGATCAGTGACCGATCTGGGTAGCCAAACACTTGGCTGCTTCACATATTAAATTCAAATTTCCTTTTTCCTTATCCTTGCTATTTCTACTCCTTTTATAATTTTTTAGTGCTGGACACACTAGTCTATAAAACATGAAGGATACTCACATATCTTGTGTATCTGTAATGAAAGACTGTCAAGATTATTTTGTCTCGTCAATCCATCTCATTTTGAGTAATACCATGTTTTCAAAACTAAATGGCATGTTAAGAACCAGAAGCTGAAATCTCTGTGGAAATCAGCAGCTTACACACACAAACATGCATTCACTCACTCACTCCAGGGGTACGGCTCTCGCCTGCCTCAAGTCCCTCGTGGGCATGAACACAGGGGTTCAGCTGTCTGCTCTCATCTGTGCCTTCATCCTCACCTCCACTGCAGGATGATTCTTCCTGGGAGGCGAAAGCCCAGGTCCCAAGGAAGTGGAAGAGCAGGAGATAGGCCAGTGTTGCGCTGATGGCAGCGGGTAATGTGGGTCGCAGCAGCTTCTGCCTGTCCGAGAGCAGGGACAGGCAGACGAAACAGGTCTCTGGCAGGGCTTTGCTCCAGGGCTACCACCCAGCTTAACCCCTTTCTAACGCCAGACAGAGCAGCAAACCCCTACCTTATCCAAAGGCAGACCAAGCAGAAAGTTTTTTTGCTTTGTGGGGCAGCCCTGCTCGATTACTGGTTCAGTCTTGCAATGCAGACACCACCTCTTCCTTCCACAGGTACTCGATTCACAGGACTGTGCAAAGATCCATCCATCCCTTTACACGAACCATCACCCTGTCACCGAGTTAGCTCATGCTCACCCTCCGTTTCTAAGAAGGCAGTGAGCACTGCCAAGCGCTCCGCAGTCGGCTAAGGGTTGTTATTGTTGTTGGGGTTTCTTTGGTTTTGCATTCAACTCCTTAGATTAGCATCAGAGTATCACATATCAAAACAACCACTAGCAAGGATTTGCTGGCCTGCTCAGAAGTGAGGGTTCACCATACCTACAGCTGCCTAATTTTACCATAATGTAGTCTGATATCATACACCTCTGGTTTCTACTTTCTAATACCTTCTTTGTTGCTTTAGCATTTGAGCTTATGTCACACTCAGAAAGTCTCCTATCTCTCCTCTAAGAGCCTGCCTACCTCTGAAGATATTCAGCAATCATATCTAAGCCAGTGCCACCAGACTGCACAATACTGGTTTGGGTTTTTTGTGGGGGAGAAAAAATGTATATATATTGTTTTGGCATTCCCAGCTAGTATGGCTCTGCTTGTAAAATACTGTACTATATGCTAAATGTATTATATGCTATAATGTATTCGATCTACATTAGGAGTTATCTACTAGCTCACCTTTAGTCCATCATGACTGCTGGGTACCTTGTCGAGACACACACACATACACAGTACAAGATTCTTTTTTTCTTAACCATCTTTTTCTGCCCACTTGCAAAGCGAAAACTGGTTTGTTTTTAGGTTTGTTTTCATGAAAACCTGAGAAAATATGTGGTTTTTTTGTAACACCACCAGGGCAAGCCATCTGTGGTTGGCTGGCAAACTCCAAAATTCAGGGCTGGGGCAGAAGTATTTAGGAGTCAAAAAAAGCTGACTTGCTCAAGAAATTAAAGCCCTTCTGACAATCTTCCAGAGAGCCCCTGAGGAAAAGGGAGGGAACCAGAGAGACTCAAGGAAAATGGATGTGAGCCCAGCATGGAGATTCACGCCAGAACGGTTCCTGGCCAAGAAGGAAGGTTGGCAAGTAGACAAATACAGGCTTTCATAGGCAGCATTGTAAACAAGACATTAAAAATATTAATCCATTTAGATTTCAAGCACCAAGATGAGATTTACTTAAGAAGCAGAATTATGCTGGAAATGGCTTCTCAAACAATTCAGCTGAATGTCAAAGCTTTTTCTCAACTGTATCAAGCGAAAATACAAGGAACTGTTGACACTACAATATTCAAACATTCGATCATATGGCAAGGCTAGGAAAAGACAGAAAAAGGCAAAGGAATGCTTGAGCGTTGGGCACAAACTCAAGCCCTTGCAAGGAAACTGCGTTCACAAATTATTTTTACCTTCATTTCTACACCAAAATAATAAATTGAAGGGGCAAAATGGTTTCTTAAAACCAAGCTTCCTTTCAGAAATCTATTCAAATAAAACATAAATCACCTCTACCAAAATACTTTATTTTCAAGTAGCAACAGTCATCTAGAACAGAATGTCTTTTTGTGTGAAAGAAAGTTTAAGCAAACTTTCAACACCTAGGACTTCTTACAAAGTTTATTCTCTCCTACAGGAATCAGCATGTCTCTCCTTTTTGCCTTAGAAAACATACACTTATTCTAAATGATTGAATATATATATTCTAAATTATAGAATACATACATATTTTATATGTAATAAAATATGTATATACACTTTTTAAATGCATTGGAAAAGTAATTTTCTCCCAGAGCAAACAGGCAGCTGGGACAACCAATGCTTTTTTAGTGTCCACAGTGTCATGGCACCTTAAGCCTGATATGGCCAAGATCATCTTCTACCTGTTAGTGAGTAGGGTTCACAAGTTCGGGTACCAACAGGGAAGCACATGAGGGGAGACCCACAGGGAAAAAAAGCGCCTTAAACGATGAGAAAAAGATGAGCTGCAGTCACTACACGAGATTCAGGAACTGAGAGAGTCAGGAATCGGAAGATTCCTGTATTGGGATAAAGGAAAGACTAACATTTCTTGAATTAATGAGGGTGATCCCTCATGGAAATCCATGTGTGCAGTCTGTACCCAGTGAGGTATTTTCTCTGCTCAGTAGCACCAATGCTTGTAAAATGCCACATGTGGAGAGACTGAGATATCTCCTTTCAAAGCACAAAAAGCATTATAAAGAAAAGGCTAACATTCTCCATTACCTTCAGTTACTTAAAAAAGCACTAACTTAGTAAAAAGGACAGAATTGCATTCCATCTCTTGCAACCTAGGATATACTATACACTGCTTCCTTAAAACAAGAACAAAAATTCAGTGATAAAAAAAACCCACTAAGCTCTTTTTCCTTGCTTATATCTGTAGCCACTCACCAACTTATCTTAAGATTTCCACAGTATTTGAAACGGAAGATCTGAGCAAAGGAAAACCTCCAAACACAGACTTGCAGAAGGAGTAACTCCATTCTGCTTAGGAATGAAAAAACTAAAGTTTAAAGAATATGAAATTTTATAACAGTTTAAACATCTAAATGCAAATGTAAGTTGCAACACATGAATTACAGAAATTCTGTAGCACTCCTGATCCTATGAATCATACTATGAAATGTACTTTCTGCACTCTCAATGCAACCAGACTGAAATACTGGCGTCTCAGACATTTTGAAATGATTCAAAAGCACATCTAATAGCATTAATCTTAATAAGTTAGCATTCTATCTCAGGTGCATCTGTTTCAAAATGTTCTAGCTGACGGTATTTTTATGAAGGCTATTTGCCTGTTACGCACCACAACCAGCGCAACTTCACAACGCAGGGAGGCATTTTCATCACACAAACGGAGAAGCCATTAGCGAAATGCTGCTTGGCAAACAGTAGCTCACACACTGAAGCTGCAATATTATCCCAGCTTTTCTACATATTAAGCATAGGACTACGTTCAAAGTAAACACGTGGTCATAATTAAATAATAATTATGACTAAGATTTGTGTAACACCATTCATCCAAATAGTTTAAAGCATTAGGTAGATCTGTAAACAATGGGTCTAATCCTGCACCCTTTACTCAACATAACACCATGCAGTTCAAATGGACTATGTAGATCTTGTCTACACACAGACTTAATTGTCCTCAATTAACTACATGTGTCAACACTCATTCCAGTGCTGCTTCTTCCTGTTCAGCTTAATTCTCTCACTGCTTAACACAGGTGAACACACTCTTTCTACACTCTCACTAATTTAGCATCACTTTTATGGACACCTTCCTACATGGATCTCATAGGGTTTTTCAAATCTCAACACAGCCTCACTTCTTCTATACGCTTCTAGTAAGACAAATAATCTTCTACAGGTGAGGAAGTTTACTTGTTAGTACACTTAAGGGACTGACCATCACAACTGAATTGCATCTGTAAACCCCAGGACGTACGATTTCTATTCTCTTACGTTAATCACACAAATAGCTTTCTTAGCCATCACACTCCAGAGTAAAAATACAGGAGAAGGTTAGAATGGGGGAAAATTCTGTAGTTTCTAAAAATAAAATATATTTGGAAGCAGACATGCTCAAATCACTTTTACGCATCTATGGTACAAATGATGTCTATTACAGAGAGCCAGAGTTGCTAAACAAATTAAAAAATAGTAACAATACTAAATTGAGAAGAACTTGTGGACTTCCTGAAAACTTCGTGTCAGTCTGCCCTGACAGCCAAGCAAGCAGAGAACAACGGGAGAAACCAGGAATACCTGAGTCAGATTTCATTTTGGCTCTGCTATGGACAGTTACCTAACTTCTTTGCTTTGGCTGCAGTATCTGTAAGTCAAACCAAATCATCCCTTCCTCCTATGGATCTTCTGAAAATCATGAAAATCCCTAGGGCCCTCTGAAGACAAATACTGCTTACTAGTGATAGCTATTTTGTATTTTCTTTACCTTTTATCTTTAAATTTGCACAGAAGAAAGTCATTGCCACATTTCACTGGCACCATGATTTAATATATTTTCCTTCCAGTTTTAATTTTCCTTTGCAAGAGGTATGCTCAATTTTAGGTCTTATACGCATTCCATGTAACTTGGCATACATCAGAAAGCCGTTTTGTTTTAGCACAGACAAAAGCAGTGTAAAATGTCATTCACTGCTGAATTGTCAGCAAAGCTCACACTAGTGTGGCAGTGAAGTAGGGTGGGGTTTTCTCTTTAAAATCTTCTAATGGGTTTAAGGCATTTTTCTGATGTGTTCATTCAGAAAAAGTAAATGCAATAACTGTCACACCTACGCACAATTTGGTTAAACCTGAGAAGAATCCAGTGTCACAACTGCAATCCCTACTATAGAAGAAATCCTGCAAAAGTCAGGAGAAGAAGCTGTATGGCTGCCAGCTAGTAAGGACACAGCTCTCCTTGTTCACTCATTACACCTACAGCTATGCAATCTTAATCCCGTATGTAAGTAGAATTTATGGACCCTACATGACTGAAAATGTGGATGTTAATGGTTTAATTCACAACACATTAACACTTTTTTTAATACACAATGAAAAGACTATGTTATATCAAAGTGCATTGCCTTCATATGCAAGGGTGGGGATGGGGAAGTTTGCTTATCTGATCAGTTGTACAGGCAGCATCCGTCAGCAGCACAAACAGGCAGGTAGGGGAGCTCTCTCGCCCTGTCCAGCTAAGAAACCAGAAGAGGTGCTACACTGCCTCCTGCCAGGACACCCAGAGCAGCACTCCTTCTCAACAGCACCTCTTCATACACTTTTGTGGTGCCTGGGACAGCTGTAAAAATTGAGCAGCCTCCTTCCCTTTCCATAGATCAGATCCTGACGGTGCTGCAGAGACCATGGCTTAAAACACTGAGTCACGGCAGAGAAACCAACAGCAATTCAATTCAAAACCAGTCTGTAGCCTCCTCTGCTCCTTACCTGTGCCCTGGCTGGGGTCAGGCCATCAAGAAAAGGCAAGAGCACCTCTGGCACTGCTCCACATCCACAGCCCAGACAATGAAGGGATCCTGGGAAGAAATGGGTGTCATGCTGCCAGGCACCAGAGCTGCCTACAAATACACAGACTTTCAACACTACCTCTTAAGAGATCTGTAATCCTGGAGAATTTGTTCACAGTAAGCTGTTAGTCGCACCATGCAGGATATACAGTTCATTGATGCACCGCTAATCACAGCACCAGAACAACTAATGTAAGGCTTTTCACTGGGGCACTGTACTTCAGCCAGGAGGGCTGAGAAACTACCTGAAGTGAAAACGAACAGTGCATTAAATGAAAGCACACAGGAAAAACAGGCTTGGTCATTTGAATTTCCAGAACTGCTTATCTTGTTTAAAAAAGCAATTATCAGATTTGACACAATGGCAAGCCAGTCCATGCTTCCAATTCACTAGAAGTGGTAACTGGCACTTCCTTAGAAAGCTTTAATGTTTAATGCTAGAAATGCAGAATCAAATTTGCCTGAGATATAAGGTATGTTAGTCAAAACAGCCAAACGTTTTAGCTGACGCTACGGTAGGTTATATATTGCAATAGCTCAGGAGTGTTCCTGATAGAAAAAACAGCAGCTCCAAAGGATAATAACCATTGCAGGCACCTTAGCTAAATGCCCCTGAGTCAGCGTTGGCTTTAAGTGCATCAAGAGAAGATATGTAAAGATGTTCAGGGGCAAAGTCAAGCGAGTCAGCAAGTCAAAACTTTTCCTGAATCTAATTAGGATAAACAAATGTACAAGCTTCAATTTTTCTTTAATTTTAAAATGGTTCTTATTGCATTTCGCTATCACTCCTAGAATTTATTTATCACATATTCACCCTGGTACTGAGTTTATCATACCACTGATCTTAACATTTCATATGCTGCTATTCTGGGGCTCTTGCATCCCTGAAGATGTAGTACTCCAAATCTCTGTGAGCACAATGAATTCTGAATATCCCACGGTACATCTTCCTGACATGGAAGTAGATCCAGTGCACAGTAAATACGCAACTAATATCAAAACACTTCTTCAGACCTGACCAAAGTGCTGGTTGCATTTAACACTGAATAATGAACAGATAGAAGTCACTTTTTAAAAGAGAGATGACATTTCTGAGTGCAAAACACAGGCCAGATTCTGAGGAGATTCTTCAGATGGTCTAATGTTACTTGCTTTGAAAGATTTTTCTCCAGGCTGAAACTGTGCTGCTGTAGAGACCAAGACTAGGTAATAGTTCAGTTCCGTCATCCACACATGACCTCACGTATCCCCCCTGGCATCCACCAGATGCTCTGGACCGTGTATGAACGTAGGCAGGGCACGTGCGCCATCAGCCAAGCTAGATGCCTACCTTTGGTCATCCCTACACAAACCAATTGCTGTTTATAAAACACCTGAAATGTGGAGAATTGTTTCCCTCCAATTTCTGGTGGGCTGGGCGTTCAGACCCTTCAGGATCCTGGATTTATTTCTCCTCCACATATTGGAGCACCACAAATGGAAGACGACGACAGTGATTTCTACAGATCTCACATCTCAGCAGAGCATATTCATATTCTTCTCAAAGGAAGCTTTGAGACCTTCATTCTGGGGCGCACACATGCAGCAATCAAGAAAAACCACCAGCACTCCCAGGCAACTTCTGCTCCATGAGGATGTGGCAGAGATCATACAGAAATGATAATTCTGTCTTGAAATGCTGCATATTATGAGACTCTGAAAACTTTAATGAAGGATAATCTTATCAGCCTTTCTCATTGGATGGGTACACTTCAACTTGTAGCTGATAATAAACTTTCCTTGCGTTGATATTTCTTAAAAAACACATTCTAAATAGGAAACCTGAAAACTAGGCTAAATTCTAAAATAAAGTATAAAATGTGATGTCCCTGCCTTATACCTGAATCACCTTCTAATAAACATAATGTAGCTGTAGGAGGGCATTTTCAGAAGGGAGGAAAGTCGTAGGAAACAAAATGCTTTTAGTAGAATGCTGAATGGCTTTATTGAGTATTTTTAGCCTGGCCTCTTGAGATACTCTGCAAACATTTGCAAAACTCTAAAACGGAGCCAGTGTTATGTCACTGTCTTTGGTACAAATAATTTGCTAGGAACTATTTTGTTCTGGCACAGGGATATATCAAGAGAATGTGTGAACTGGCTTGTTTTCTTAGCGATTAATGTTGTTTGTCAACTGAAGGCTGTCTTTATGAGCGAAGAGTAAGGTGCCAAGAAGTACATTTTACCATGCCAAAATTAAAGGGAGGAGTTCAGAAGCGGTCTTTTATTATGTAATTAGTTTTATCAAATGACACAGATCAGCTAACAGGAGATAACTAATAGGAAAAAGAGGTCTAATGAAAAAGTAAGCTATCAGCTGGATGCTCTCCAGAAAACAATTATCTCTTTAGGTAAACAAGTACTACTGTTGGGAGGTCAGACACAAAGTGCAAGGAATGGAAGTCTTCTCAGGATACCAGCCCTCAGTGGAGTTGAAACAGAATTAAAAAGCAGTGGGATGAACTGAGAAGAAGGGATGACTTATTATTACAAGAGCTAGTACTATTAGATTAAATTATTCCTATCTGGCTTATAGATATCCCTCCAGGCTTCTTGTTTGTTTGTTGGTTTTTGTTTGTTTTTTGAAACACAAATCAAAGCACTGCTTGCCAGATTAATATCTCTATTCAAAATGAAAATTAGGACTACAATAAGAAAAGCCACATTCACCTGTTCAAGAACAGATACCAGAGTAACTTCTTTTACAGCTAGCAGAGAAAATGGCAGCTCACAGATCTTATTTTATCTTAATTGCTCTCCTAAGACTGGAAAGCATTATCACAAAAGGAAATAAGGAATTTTATACAGTATTCTGCTTTATGCAGAATAATGGAATGTAAATTTCTGGAAGGTCATATGTACTTAGGTATCCTTTCCATTATTTTCCCAATTGCATCATCTAAACTAGTTGGACAATTCAGACTCATGTGGCTCACATTCAGATTACATCAATTTCTAATTCTTAATTTGAATTATGTTTCACATTTCCCATTATTATTTGCTTATCTAGCTTTTATCTAAAATATGCAAAACTTGACCGACTATTCTAGGTAGTAAAATGACACCAGGCACATGTAACAGCACAAAGACAGTTAAAAAGCCTGGTTGGGGAAAGAAAGAATATCCAAAGATGAGGATTTAATTGACTGAAGACTTTTGCCCCCCAAGCATCTTGAAGAGATGCACCACTGATCTTTACAAACATGCTTTGAGACTTTTCAGCAATGTAACAGAAGAGTTCTATTATGCTATTCTTTCCCTTCATCCTCTCCCTCCTCCATTATCAGTGAATTTGCAGACACTTGGGACAAAGAATTTACGGGAAAATGCTCTGCCTCTTGGGGTTGACAGTTGTACCTTTACTGCAGGGCTGTGGGGACCATAGGAAAGTTTCATATATATTTACAGTACACTCTAGCAAGGACTGCTAGGTACAGAACTATTAAAGGAACCTAAAAAATCAGTAGTTCTAAATGGAAATGCTAACCACAGCTATCCCAGAAGTATGTTAAGACCAGGCATAAGATGTTTATGAGGCCTTGGCACGTCCTGAGCAGGGCTGGGTAGCTTTGCCAGTAGACAGTGGTCCATTTGGTTCCTGTTAGCATGTGTTTCCATGCATGGAAAGGCTGAATTACAGACAAAGTCCTAGTTCAGATAAGACATTTTTACAATCTTGCATCCAGCTGACAGCACCTGCAGGGACAGAGGCTTCAGCCTAGACTTAAACAGCCTAGACTTAAACTTGCTGATCCAGACTGTCACAACCCTTCCAACAGAAGCACTGATATTCTCACTGGCCTGTGCATGGCACAAGTTTCACCACTCCATCTCAATAGACTTAGTAGGGTATTGGGTTGTGGGGACTTCATAATAAGATAGTCTGGGAAAAATAGAAGCAAAAAAAAAAAGCGAGAGCACAGTGCAGGAATGCAAATGAGTGAGCTCACACAGGCACAAATAGAAAGCAGGTTTAGCTGAGGAATGAAATAACCAGAAGATGAATTTATTCCATCTGCCAATCCACCTTTAAAGCCCTGCAACAGCAAAGACCACAAGATTCATGGCTTTCACATCTCCAAGTGACTCTGCGGAGTGGGGATTCTTTGCCAAAAACAGTCAGCCTTCACTTCCCTCCAGAGTCAGTCCTTGGCTGGCAAACCTTAACCACCGCGATATCCAGACCTGCACATGGATGAGGTCACTGGCCGTGATCAGCACATCAGCATGTGTGGTGCAAATCTCAGTGCACACAAGAGACAACTTCTCCCCTAATGTATGATCCTTTGTTCCCACAAAACAGGACAGTACCACTGTACTCTCTTCATCTCTCTGACCCACCACCACCTCCTTCTTGTTCCTTCTTCCATCATTTTCCCTTACGTTAGAATTGACTGCAAGGCATGATGCCATCATACTGGGGCAAAATTATCCTTGGCTCTGTCCACCTTGAAAAGACTAGCAGAGGAGAAAAACTGGCCAAGCCAGGACAGTGAGCAGAACCAGAAAAGTAACTACCACCACTCTCACCATGATCACCTAAAAATTCAGTCAACCACCTTCCTTCTTCAAAAGAACTTGCCCAAACTACAGATTACCATTTTAACTGCACATCCTTTCTCTCACAAAGGGTTTCTAGCAGGCTTTGACTGTATGTGCTGTGCACAGACACTGAATATCCTAATGCTTTGCTCACTTTTTTCTTTAAATCCTTTCCCTCCTCTGTATCCTGAGTGGCAAGTATCTACTATGGCTACCAGGAAACTAAGTAGTAGGGGTTCCTGGACTCAAAGTCCCGTATCAAACTGCTTAATGCTGGGCAGTGATGTTCTGGATTCACCTAGGCCACTTGAATTTATACAGCTCTACCTATAACGTTATGAGATGACTCCATAAATTGGTATACATCCTAGGGTGCAGCCAGAGCGATCTCCCAAGTTCATCATTCCTCCATGCCTATGGTATTCCTGCAAACAGCTCCTCTGAAAATTATAAGCTTTAAGGCAGTGTTCTTTGCACACAAACTTCCTTCTCCATGTCTCTCTGGGAAGCTTCAGCCTTCCTGCCCCAGCTTCCTTGACACCAGACTTGTCCCTGTGGCACAATGTGAACCTGGGACAAGCTGAAGGAAAGGCATTCATGCTGACTCCTGCTTTTGCAGTAGAACCCTGGCATTTTCAATCTGGTCCTAGGAGTACTAAGGCTAGATGCAGAGCACTGCCAACCCATGGCTACAGTAAATACCAAGACCCCTCCACAAAGATTGAGTTGGTTGAGGAAGTATACCTGAATATAGGAAAAAAATTATTATACAGAATGTGGGCAAGAGAAGCCATCCAAACAAGAAAGCCTCACTTGACCAGATCATTGACCTTGCCTAGGAATGCAGGCACCGTACACAAGAGGAAAGTTATCTGCACTCAAGCTGCAGTTAACACCCAGATTCAGACACTGTTTTTCACAAGGACAAGCTCTGTGAAAGGTCAGAAGGCAATAAATCACGCTGCATTTTGGATCACCTTATTGTTTAGGACACACGACAGAAACACGAAAGCTTTTTGAAATTAACAGTGAGTGATTATGGGAGGCAAATGCAATGAAAACAACAAGAATCTCTTAGCTAGAGGTAAAGAATATTCAGCCAAAGCCTTCCTCTGACTCATACTGAGAACAACGCAATATGGAAATAACCAAAATCACGTATTAGAAGAACAAAGACTGAAGGTTTCTCATTATCATTTTCCAGAATTATTAATGAAAAGACAGGTTTCTATGTCATGACAGCATCTCAAACACGGACCTTTTATATGATAAACATACTGCATATATTTGAGCATTGACAAAAATTTATCATTATTTTATTATGTCTAGTAGTACACTGAGCATTTGGTCCTCGTCCGTTTGCTGTTATAAAATTCAAACTAGGCAAATTGATGATAAGAAATTAACAGGTTTAACAACACATGCGATTAGTTGCTGTCACACTAAGATAGAGATTCTTATGAATGTTAAGTGGATTATTTAATTAAGTGATATACATTTCAGCAGAACACACTGGGTAAGAGTGTGTGCAAGATGCATGCATGTTGAAATGAAAGCGTTATTGCAAATTCAATACACATAGGTGGGAACTGTGACAGAAACCGTTGCTAAGGATTATCCAATACTTCCCATGATTTTCACATGCTTATAATTTTACCAGACTAATTGTTTGGGCTGAAACTTTCCACATTGGATGTGTGCCTTGGGCTATTTTTTTCTTCCATCAGCTAAAACTGGCCAGTGATTTCCAAGATAAAAGCCAGGAAAAAAAGATATTGTTTTACAATGAAAAAAAACCCCCACAGTATCTGGTTGCTTCTTCTTCAAGAATTCAAATACCCTTCTTGTTTTAACAGGCAGAAGGTGCATTTTAGTCAGGGAAGTGGCTTTTGCCATGCCAGTTAAAACCAGTTCAAATCTGATAACACTCCAAACCTTGTAAGAGGTGCTGGACACGGGCTTTAATGTCTGGTACCACTGACAAGCGCTATCCTTATGTGAGGAGAGGAAGGAGAGATGCCTTCCCTACCATTGCTGCTGCCTGTGATGCAGCCCAGGATGAAGGTCAGGCACTGCCGAGAGCAGCACCAGGCTGACCCAACAAAAACCCAAACTTGCTGAAAAGAGGAGAAAGAAGGTATACCTAGCCCATGTAGACAGGGTCATGGGTAGGGTACAGTGCTTGACTTTGCAAACTCTGTGTGTTCTGTGTGCACAGCACTTAAATAAGAATAAAATGCACTTAAAAGGGCATCATGGCATGGTAATAAATGGACAAACACAAAGTTAACGTTCTCAGGTACCAACTATAACATGCTGCTCCTAAATATTTAGGAACCTCCATGCATGTACTCTGTTATTTAGACTCTAAGCATCCCCGTAACTGCAGCCAGAAATAAGCTTTGTTTATCAGAAGATTCCTCTTTTTGAAGGGTATATAAACTTTCTTTGCTGCTTCCATGATTAGAAACCTATATATAAAAAAAGAGAAAGATGAAGTACCTCAAACGACAATCAAGCTGATACCTCTTACTGAGTTTTTTATTGAAATTTATGCCTTTGAAAATCTCCCGTCTCTTTACAAATCCAACTATAGACATTTCATTTCAACAGTCCTGGGAGAAGACACTAGAGCTACCAAGCATGACTGAAAACAAACCATCAAATAAAACTCTTCAGAAAGCGTGTTTACTCTATGGCTACTGTATAGCCCAGCACACACCTCCTTAGACACACACTACCCTGCTATGGTAGCAGCATAGCGTTGGCGTGGGCAAAATTCCCATGTCCCTGGCTTTGAGCAGCCAGAGCTCAGACCTAGCTCCAGCACAATTGCTCTACCACAGCCATGACATGCCAGTGCACCCAAGGTCATCGTGCCAGAAGACAGTGGCAAAGACAGGGAAGCCCTGAACTGCTCTCCTCTGCAGGCCTCTGAGCGGGACAGGTACTCTGCCTCAGCAAGGAAGATTGCTAAAGGCTTTCACTGATTTCTGCAGTGATTTTTGAGCAGCAGACAGAAAGGAAATGCAAGCATTGGTTAATCATTTACACTTCTTGTGTTGGTTGCTCAATATAGAGCAGGCATTGCACATTCAACTACACCATGGTCCACAGTTGAAGTTAAATAAGGCAGAAAACTTTCTGTGACTGACGGTTCAAGGTTGTGCCCAGAGATTATACTTAGAAATATACACAGAAATCTATCAATTTATATTACTGATTATAATACTTGTTCCCCCCACCCCAATCTTCATCATTCTGTCGTTCACCTGTTCTCCTTTTAGCACTGAATTCCACTTCCCACAACTAGCAGATTGTATGATGAATTAGTCTAAAAGGCAGAAGATGAAAAGGCATGCTGGCTGCACAGCTGGATGCTGCTTTTCCTGTTGCCCCAAACAGTATTATTTATTCCCACAGATATATACTTCAGTATCCATTATGACAACACTATGTTCATTGACTACGTGCTTATTAATGCCAACTTTCCTTCAGCAAAGGAAATCATCGTCTCCCAGGATGATCTGCAATTTCATAACTGCAGTGTCTCTTAAGTTCTAACAGGACAAAGTACATCTCATTTTACAAGGATGGCAGAACCATTACACAGCACAGTGCTACAACCTTTTCAGAATGCAAGCATTTGCTTAGAGATAGAAATAAAACAGACCTAATTCTATGTGAGTTACTATTTTTCTTATTATTTAAGAATAGAAACATGCTGGGACTTTGCATACCATGTGCTTAAGAAGACAAATGCATGAACCCAAGAGATTCAGAAAAGTTAAGACCTTGAAAAGTTTTCTTCCATCATTTCAATTAAAACTATTAGATAACATTTGAAGAACTGTGGTGAAGAAAAGGAACACAACTGACATTTAACAAGAGATGTACTTGACAAAGATCTACTCTCCAGTTGCATTTCTCTATTGCATAAAACTATGCCCATCAGAGCCGTCTGATGTGGCATATGTTCCCAATAATGTGGGAGAGGAGTAGCCTCAGTGGATACATATCTTCTCCACCCCCCCCAATTCTGGATGCATTCAGTCATAATACTTGTCGCTGTCATCGCTTCTGCCCTACAAAAATTAACTCTAGAGCTAGCAGGAGAATCAAAATATAACTTAATACTGCAACTTCTTGATTTAGATTTGAGCTAATTGCTAAACAGCCTACTAGAGACTTGCTAGATCTGGCCCAAAAGTTACCATCAATGAATTATGACAAAATGTGTGTTGATGCATATAAAGTGAAAAGGATTGCCTCAGAAAAGCAAGACAAAGTACCAAGTGAATTGGAAATGGTCTGTGAAAGGCAGAGGGCATGCACTGTAGCTCTTTTGTGCTCTGGCCGTTTTTCATGAGCTTGATTTATACATAATTAAACATATTTTTCCCTGCAAATAATTTCTTTTGAAGCTGTGCTATCATTTTTACCCCCCATCCTCGCATAAGCCACAGCCACGTAAGGCAGTCCAGCTTAGAACAGTGACAAATGAAGCACGTTGCCCCAGCAAGAGTCCAAACTCTCTGTATTAGCATAAACCCCACTCTCGTCCCCCTCCTGCTCTTCCTAGCATCACAAGAATGAAAGAAATACATAAACTGTAACACTCAGTGTAACAGAGCATTGGCCAAAATTCAAGCTCAATAATCAATTACATTCTGTCACTCCAAATTCCCACACTAGGCCAACTAAGAGAAATAACTAATCTTTTCCTCTCGCAGGCAACAAGTTTCTGTATGGCTAATGGACACAGCATTCTACCTTGGACAGCTGGGGGTTAACTGAAGAGAAAGACTAGGTATTTACAATACTTGGATAAGATGACAGCAGCAGATGAAGAGTATTGTAGTAAGTTTGAAGTGTATGTCAACTCAGAAGCTAAATCGTTGTTCTATAATTACACTTTCCATCAGAGAATAAAAGCACAGATGATTATACAGGACAGGCAGCTGTCAGGACTTGGTGTCTGAGTGACTATAACACAGATTGAATGATTTGGGATAGGAGGGCATTTGAGACAAATATGCTTACGAAAAGCTGATAAATCAGTAAGGTAAAACACATTTAAACATAGCACTAGCCTTCAATAACACATAGAAGGCATCCAAACAATTTCAGTCTGAGGAATATGAAGCATTAAAATTAAACCATGTTCTTAGCCATAAAACAAATCAGTACTTCATGCCATTATTCAGTAAATTAGCAATACATGAAAGAAGGAAAACTATTACAATACCTGTGCTACACACATAACATAAACCACTCATCACACTAGGTTTATAATTTGAGTTTTATTCTGAGGCTAACAGATGAACATTATAACCTTAAGCAGCACTCTTGCAAGATTTTGTTTACTGCGTACTTTATGTGTACCTGTAAAGGACTTAATTAGCTTCTTTCCCTTCTCACACAAAAAAAAGTGTGCACCATCACTGAAAAAATCACCAGGCAAGGCTAGCATGAAGGGTTTTGTTAGTACTGCATGTATTTCACAGTGACAAAACCAGGTGCAATTCTTTCTGAATATTGAAGATATCACCAGTAAAACCTGGTTTGTTCCTTCCTTGATCTGGTCTGTGCCATATTAGCTGTCTATGTCACTGTTTGATGGATGCCATGTACCTGAAGCGTAGAGATTATATCCATACAAGCAGAAGACATTAACACATAGTGATAAACTAATTTTACGTTGATCATGATTACTATGAAGAATATATGCAGTAGATGTTGACAAAAGCATAGGATTGTTCTCCATGAACCAGATGGTAACTTTTGATCCTCTGTTCCTATCAGTTTTGGTTTCTAAAAACTCTTCCAGTTCTAAATCAGAACCAGGGTAATTTCAATCCAGCCTCACTTGAAAGTTGGTGTTGGAACAATTAATTCAACATCCATCCAGTTCTTCATTCATTCCATTCATTTTCAACCTGCAAGGCATAAAGCCTCTAATATTGTTATTCAAATGATGTCCAAGATACTACAAGCATAACACCCACTGCATACTGCACCCATATTCTGATGCATGCTCTTGAGATTTACTTCAAGAAGTTAAAGCACCTAAGGCTTGGTCACCTACTCTCTTGCCAACACCACACTGACATTATTTAACTTACTTACAGAAATTTTTTTATATTGAAGTCTGAAACATCCTGTGCATGCAAACACACATAAAAACTGTAACAATAACTGCTTGTCCAAATATACTACTTTATGTTACTAGGTGGAAAGGATGGAGTGATCAGACAAAGATTATCTCCATGCCAGTGTTTGCTTTAAACTGAAGCTTGCTCTCAGAACTATCACCCACAAATGTCTGAAGACTGACAATCCTACAGCTCCCAGTGGAGTAACCCGATTCACGGGAGCTCTCATCCTCCTGATCAGATATATAGCTCATTGCTACATAGACACTTTCTATTTATTTCAATTTCTTAACTATCCACATTAATGCCAGGTACGGGGAGACCACAACATAAGCTGCCTTCAAAATGTGTACTAGAACTTTTCAGGTCTTCAGTAAACCAAGAAGCAGGAGTTAATTCACATCTTTTGTAGATCTGTAATATAACTTCACTGACTTAGGCTTAATTAGTTTCAATTTATACATATGACAATCAAGGGAAATGCAGTATCGCAGATAGGGTATTTCACTTTTACTTTTCACCAAGGTGTAGACACCCAATACTTTCTTCTTTGTGGCAGGCGTTTATTGTATATCATCATTTGCTTTAGAATAGATTATCACACAACTCTTACAAACATGTTCATCAATATCACGGCTTTCTCGCTTTCACCCGTATTACCCTCATCTAGGAAAGATCTGCAATACACAATAAAAGAGCCTGAATACTGTTGCAGTGCCAAAACCCTTAAAAAGTATCCCAAACACTTGTAAATCGGGCGTCCTTCCTCCTCTTGGTCACAAAATGTAATTACAGCTGAATCTAAGCACAAGGCACAAACTGTTCTCAGTGTTTTGTATGTTCATTGACCCCTTTATATACAGATTCTAATGCTCTTCAAAAGTTTGGACTTACATCTGCAGACTCCCCACAACACCCGGCTAAGAAAACTAGATTTTACAATTAACTGACTATCATTGCATCAGGACACACAAAAGAAGAGCTTTTCTTGAAACTGTATTCCCAGCTTGAAGAGGATTCATTTATCTACTTTTCCAGACAATATACTGAACAATCCCCTCAGTCTCTTTGGGCAGCTAAGACAGACCATGAGGGGAATTTACTCTCCTAAACTCAGGATGATCAATAAAGTGGAAAAGCTGCTAATTCATGTAAGCTAGCCTTAGCTCTAGTTGGGTATCCTGAGCAGGAGGAAGGGAAGCAACATACACACTCTCCCAAACAAAGACTTAGGATTCGTCTTCTCAGGATTACACCTCAGGGCTCAAGTGCAAAACCAAACCATCCTAGATGTCCTGGTTTCAGCTGGGGTAGAGTTAATTTTCCTCCTAGCAGCTGGTGCAGTGCTGTGTTTGGGCTTTAGTCCGATAACAATGATGATAACACATCGATGTTTTAGTTGTTGCTCGGTAGCACTTACACTGATCATGGACTTTTCAGTCTCTCATGCACTGCCAGTGAGGAGAGGCACAACAAGCCAAGAGACAGGACACCTGACCCAAAGTAGCCAAAGGGGTATTCCATACCACAGCACGTCATGTCCAGTGTAGAAACTGGCGGTAGTCACCCGGAAGGCCCACACTGCTGCTTGGGTCGGGCTGGGTATTGGTCAGTTGGTGAGTACTGTGAGTACTGGTGAGTTGGTGAGCATTGGTGAGTATTGGTGAGTACTGTGCATCACTGCTGTTTACTGTGGGGGTTTTTTTGTTTTGGTTACTGCTTGCTATTTTTCCCCCTTTAATTTTATATCTCTCTCCTTGTTATTTCCCTTGTGATCTCAACCTGTGGGTTTTACATTCCTACGACTCTCCTACCCATCCTACCTGGGGATGGGGAGAAGTTGCAGGGATGGGGCGGGGGGAGCAAATGGCTGCCTGGTACGGAGTTACCAGCTGGGTTTAAACCACAACACTAGAGAAGGGAAAAGAGTCTGCTACGATCCTATTTATTAACTCACATCCAGGTGGCTTCTTAGGGATGTTGGACTTTTCCAAATAGAGCGTTTAAAGGAATAAGGAACTGGATTCTCATTTAACATGTTATGCAGGCCACACCCCTTAAATAATAAAACTCATGTATAGATCCTGAATACAGAGATACAGTAAGATAGACTATGTAGATATACTATATAGATTCTCATCTACAGATCCCAATCTCAACTTCAGCACACTTTCCTGGATGCCTTTAAGGAAAACCCCAAATCAATGGGGAATCCAGAACTTTCTCTATATATTTGAGATTTTTGGTCACAGCTGCTAGTTTTTTTCCCCAGAGTTAGAGGCAACTCTTGGAATGCCTCAGGCACTTGAGGAACAGAGTCCAAACTACAGCAAGTCCTCCAGGTCTTAGCAGAACTTTTGCTATTAAATGCAATATTAACTGTCTCCTTGTAAATCCTCATTTGTTAATTCAGGAATGGTAACCACGGAGGTTATTGCATCTGAGTCTAATTTTTTTTCAGCCATTCATGGGCTTTACAAAACACTGAAGATCTTCCTCATAGGAAGATCACAGGACTCCTAATGAATATAGTGATAATTACGTCAATCCCACAGAGCATTAATCTGAAATAAGGACTGAGCCTTTAAAAATCTGTAAGAAAAGCCCCAAAAGTCACAATACTAATGATGAAACTTACTGCAGTAAAATGGCCAGACCGGTTCCCTAAGATTTCCGGAACACCTGAGACATTGCTGAATCTTAGTAACTTTACTAGCAACGGTCTGATGTAAGGGATACGGATAGGATTAAAAAAAGCCTTCTTGATTTCACAGAATAGACTGGAACATCACCTGGAAAAAGGACTCTGGTAATCATAGAATCATAGAATAGTTAGGGTTGGAAAGGACCTCAAGATCATCTAGTTCCAACCCCCCTGCCACAGGCAGGGACACCTCACACTAAACCATCCCACCCAAGGCTTCATCCAACCGGGCCTTGAACACCGCCAGGGATGGAGCATTCACAGCTTCCCTGGGCACCCCATTCCAGTGCCTCACTACCCTCACAGTAATGAACTTCCTCCTTATATTCGGCCTGAACTTCCCCTGTTTAAGTTTTAACCCATTACCCCTTGTCCTACCACTACAGTCCCTAATGAACAGTCCCTCCCCCCGCATCCCTATAGGCCCCCTTCAGATACTGGAAGGCTGCTATGATGTCTCCACGCAGCCTTCTCTTCTCCAGGCTGAACAGCCCCAACTTTCTCAGCCTGTCTTCATATGGGAGGTGCTCCAGTCCCCTGATCATCCTCGTGGCCCTCCTCTGGACTTGTTCCAGCAGTTCCATGTCCTTTTTATGTTGAGGACACCAGAACTGCACACAGTACTCCAGGTGAGGTCTCACAAGAGCAGAGTAGAGGGGCAGGATCACCTCCTTCGAGCTGCTGGTCACGCTCCTTTTGATGCAGCCCAGGATACGGTTGGCTTTCTGGGCTGCGAGTGCACACTGAAGCCGGCTCATTCATTTTCTCATCAGCCACCATCCCCAAGTCCTTCTCCGTAGGGCTGCTCTGAATCTCTTCTCTGCCCAACCTGTAGCTGTGCCTGGGATTGCTCTGACCCACGTGTAGGACCTTGCACTTGGCATGAAAGGGTAATGCAAGGGTACTGATGATTTTAGTTTACTACATACATTTTTCATGTGTATTAGTCAGTTCTTCATTTCCTCACTGACTTTCTGCCCTTTGCCAGGGACTGTTGCTGCTGGTTAACCTGACTCGCTGATACCACTGTAAGCAAGAACAGAATCAGTTTTGCAGATTTTAACTGGAAGACAGCTAGTGATTGAAAAAAATACATGAAGATCTTAATCAAAAAATCTTGAACATAAACTTAAAAATGGCTCACACAATGCAGCCATTATGTCACAGAATTACTGTACATTATACACATCACAAAAATGCTGCTTACATTTTGTTTTACTGACATGCTAAATTACCAGCCTTGTTCACACATAATTTAAAAGTATCTGTTCAGATAGGACAGCATAACTACATTTATTACACGCATGTAGGCACCTGTGTTATAAAACACATCAACTGTGCCAGAATGACCATACTGGAATCCTCTTGTTCTCATCCAAGAGGAAACACGTTGAAAGCTTCACTAAACTGCCTTAAGAAGCCTTAAATTCTATAATGAGGAGATCACCAGCCAAAGCAAAAGACATTTTATGACCTGCTCATCTCCATGTTAAAAAGACTAAAGAAAAAATACTAAGTTTTGGTCATTCTGCCCTTATTACATCAGGTGAATACCAAGATTAACACTTTTTTTCCTGTGAGAAGTGGTTGACAACTTTGCTGCCAATCTGGTCCCCTTTTAAATAAATATTTAACTCCTAGAGGAAAAAGTCAAAGGCAAAAGGATGAAAATAAAATCTCACTATCAATTAAAGTAACATAAGGTTTACTGCACTCTACTGCCTGTTTCCAGGCACTGCCCCAGCATGAGGGGGCATCTCCTGCAGAAGACAACGTTCTAGAGCCACTGCTGGAGGTCAAGTGGGACACGACACCCTCTGCGACATCTCAAGTATCACTGGGCATCAGCATGCTGGCAGCTGAACTGAGACATTAGTTAACACTCCCAAACATGAGACTGCAATCAATCAAAGCCACACTTCATGATTCAGATTTGGTATTGAAAAGCCTTCTCCATTAAGAGTCTCATGGGATTCACTGATGACAGTAACCTCTAGGGGAGGCCACACCAGTAGACGAAAAGACACTTCCAAAAGCTTTTTGTGACTTTGCCTACCAAGATATCTGTCTTGATCAGTGCATACTTTGGTGCTGTTGTAAACAGACTGGCCACCATCTTTCCAAATACCATAGTTTAATAAAATAAATTGAGACTAGATGTTCAAAACCTGCATTGTGTTTGCTTTTACTTATTGTTCCAAGTTCTTTTTTCTGACAGGCAAATTTTTGTTTCAGGCCATCGCTATGGTGTACAGAAGATAATCTGCCAGATAGATTTCAAAGCTGTCTTCAGCTTCAAAGGTCAGTTACTCCAGCTCTACAGCCAAGCTCTCGCGCTAAGCCAAAAACTCCTTATGAAATGTTCAGTGATTAAGAAGGGTGTGCACATGCAGAAGATTTAATAATGCTGCCTCCTGGTCAGACTAGTTCGAACAGCCCTTCTTCACATGTGTAACCTTGCTTAAATATTTCACCAGTATGGTACAGACGTACTATACTTGTACTATCACTTACTCAAAGTCAGTGAATAAGTGAACAATTATTCAGATAGAAGAATAAAGGGAAATACAGACTAATTATGGTGTGGTGTAATGGCCTTCACCATTTCAGTTCCAAATTCTTCTGGCAATGGCTAACAACAATAGCAGGCATCCAGAAATTTTGTCAACAATATTGTTAGATTGAAGACTGATCAAATTGATTTCTCTATAGAAGTTCATGAGCATGGCAATACATTTCCATGCCTACTAAGCACAAAGATGTTTTTTTTATTTAGTGATAAGCTGAACAATGGACCAATTCAGTCTCAGGGCAAGCCTGATTTCCAGAGGTCCTGAAAACAAACACTTCAGTAGACAAGTATTTTGATGTCTCTGTCAAGGGAGAAATAACCCTAAACACGGGAGGAGGCAGGAAGGAAGTGAAGACACCCTTGAGGTATAGTCATTGCAGGACACTGAGAGAAAAATGAGAGAGAAGTGGAAAAGATGCTTTTGGGCAAAGCATTGCATGAGTGTAATGAAGTTCTTCTGAAAGTATACAAGTAAAGTTTTAGTGGTACTGCTTTTTTCTTTTTAATTTCACTACATTAAAAGAAGAAAAAACAACCAAGAAAATCCCTCTTCCCTCAGCATTTGTGAACATCTTAAGGAGAAAATTTTGATATTATAAATAAGATGATTGCTACATACTGAATGGTCCACAGATACCAGTGACACATCTCTAATGATGACACGCTTCAACCTTAGGCAAATGATTCTAGATTTTTTTTTCCTTTTACAATACCTACAAAGGAAATAATTACTGATCTAGATAAATATCTCAAAGTTTAGTTCAGAGCTTTACTTAGATTTTAGACTTTGTTTTGCCTTTTGCTTTTAGGGCTAATTTGTCTTATTATCCTCCTTCTCTAGTAAGGCTGTGTATTAAAATGGTGTCCTTTTCTATATGATAATTATATATATAAAAAAATAATAATTAAGCACACTATGATGGTAAAAGAAAACCTGAACAGACTGCCTTGCAATACATAGATTGCTTTGGAATGCTGCAATAAGAGAATAAAATAGAAGCATTGTTAATAAGTCTAGCAATGAATAATCACAGGTCTAAGAATTATCATCTTCTGGTAGTGCTTGAGCTAACAAGTAGGATAATAAACCATCTCATTTTTGAACAGCATTGTCAATCAATTTTAAGCAAATATTTTGTTCCTTTTAAAGAGTTTCGTGGAAACTGGAAATTGAAGGGTTTTCTTTTAAAGATTTTTCTCTGTTGTGAACAGGCAGTAATGGCGTTAGTCCTCCTGCTCAAAAGAGCTTCAAATCTGCTATTTGCTACAAAACTGCAAATGCAAATCTGTGAACTTCTCAAAACATAAGAAGAAATAACTCAACTGAAAGTTGATACTTGGCAGCTCCAAGGAGATTTTTTTTTCCTATGTCTACAATTACAGCTTATGCATATCATTACAGTCACAGTACAGTTATTGCTTATTTTGCACTTTTACAAATGGGGGACAATATCAGAAGTCACTACCCCTGACTCCCAATATATTTTCTGACATTCATAATGCTTATAACCAACATAAGATACTTATGACTTCCTCAAGCATCGCATAGTAAAAATTACATGAATACCTACTAAACTAAGTAACTAAGTTCTGATCACAACAAAGGTTTTATATGCTTTCAAAGGAATTCTTTCTCGTGAAAAACATTAGGTTTTTTTTTTTATAGAAAACTGTTAAATCAAGCAGTTCACCACGAACAGGATCCTGCAGTTTAAACTTATTTTTCAAATGAAAGGTGAAAAATCTTTTGCACTAAATAACAATATAACACTTTATTAATCTGCATTACTCAGTTCACTAAGGGCTGTTAAGCTATTTGTAGTGCACTCGATCTGCATCTGCTTGGATATCCAAGGGTCGTGCACAATCTTGACAACTAGGAAAGGCAAATCCATTCTCCAAGATACTGGAAAAACCAGCAAGAAGTGCCACATATCCAGCAACATCAGAGAACTTCGTGTAGTAGTAGCAAGATCAAATACACTCAAGGTCCAAATCTAGATGAAAGCCTACTGTTTAAACAGCCATGGTTTAGATGTGTGAAAAAGGTAATCAGTGAACACTGACCCTTTAACTGCTTAGGGCAAACAATATTATTAGGTCATGTTCCCATTTAATCTCATTTGTAAATAAGTAAGTCTCAAAAAATTGTTCTCCATTTCAGTAAAATCAATTTTATTATGTCAGTGATGAGAGTGATTTTTGCCAGCTGCAACTGAAATGGCTAAAATCTGAATACCTTCAGAGATCACCAAAACCTTCAGCCAAAAAAATCAGGTTTTATGTTCAACTACCTGGCAGGTACCTCAAGAGTAGTAATAGTCTATCTCTTGCTATAGGGTGCAGAAAATGTGTATCTGTGTTACACTATACAAAGTCATATGTGTTTAATTATTACCACATATATAACAAAGCAGCTTTCAGGTTACTGTAAATTCTTACTAAAATAATGAAAGTGCTTGTAGAAGTGCAGACAGATAACATAATGTAATGTTACCCTACTGATGTGTCATTTGAATGCCACACAAGCTAAAGAAATCTGTCATAACGCCCCACACAATACAGAAGAGTCAAATGCTTTATTTTACCTGTCAAACAATTACTTCCTGCTTTTTTATCACTGAAAGTGAGTGCATAAATATTACATTTACTTGCAACAAGATCACCTGGAATTCAGAAAATTCATAGCTAACATAGATAACTTAAACAATGTTTTCTTGTAGAGTTAATGAGAAGTCACATGCCCAAGCACAGGACAGAGCTTCTGCAATGATTACACTGGATTTATTTTAAGCCACGTTCACCCTGCATGAAACAGTAAAGTTTCAAATTAGAACATCAGGACATCTCTGAGCTCCAAGGATAAAATAAGGCATCAAAGAATCAAAACCAAAAGGGCTATTTTAGCTTCAGATGTACTTTTCAGGAATCAAGCTTGCTCTGCGTTTTCATCACAAGCTGTTGACACCCTCCATTGGAAACACAGTTATTTTAGACTTTACTGCAGCAAACAGTAATGGCAATTCCCTCTGAAGTGCTGGCTCCGCGCTGGGATGACCTGTGCATTTTCCAAAAGGGAAGTATAAATACTGCGTACAGCCATCAACACTGACTCATCATTCCTGTGGACTCATCATTGCCTCCTCTCCACACAGCCACCAGACCTGCCTGCAAACCGTGGGATGCCAGAAGAGGAGGAAGATTCCGATATCAACTGCTCCCAGTCTGCCTCTCCAGGGATGAGCAACCCATCCACTCTGTGCAGAGGAAGGTTGCACAGGAACACTTCCCTCAGGGGAAAGGTCTGTTTTCAACACGACCTGGTTTCAGCCTGACCACCCATTTGTACAAGAGACAAGACCCAGCCATAAACTAACAGAAACACCATCTAAAACACTCCAGTCACAGTTCCATCACAAAGCATAATCACCCTGCCGTGACAGATTATCACCTTGTAATCATTTTAATGAAACTAGAGTCATTTTATGTATTATAATAAAATTAAGTTGAATCCAAACACTAATGAAAAATTATGTGTACATATAGTACCACCATTGTCAATAGAGAACACCTCTTACAAGGTCACAAGTAGTGAAATGCTCTTGGCAGTACTTACCCAGTTCTAATCAGCAGGTAGAGTTTAAAACAAACAAACAAACAAACAAACAACCCAAAACAAAAAGACACTAATAAAAAAAACCCAACCAACCAAAACCCACCCCAAATAAAACCCAAAACAACCTCAAGAACAATAGGAAGCAGTGTCATCTCAATGAAAGTGATGATTAAAGCTTTTTAACTCAATTAAGAACCTTCCCCACTATTTACTATTACACTGAGTAACACTGTGAATTTAGCAGCAGCACCGACGCAATCTGCAAATAGGAAGTATAACACAGATTTCAAACAAAGGGCAATTGTCACAGTGAGAAGCCTGCCACAGATAATCTCATTATTACAACAGTGAATGATCTGAGTCATAAAGTGGCAGCAGCAATGTTTCTGGCTACAATCACTTGTATACATAAAACACACCTGGGTGTTGTACCCAACAAATAGATCCTTAGTAATGCTATGCAGTTTTATAAAGAGAAAACCTTGAGACAGGACAGCCAAAGTTAAGAGGTAATTAATTTTTCTATCATTATGTGTTTCTTTCCATTCTTTGGGAAAAAGGGAAATATACCTACTCCTCCCTGGCACATTTTGCTTTCCACACTAGGCTAAAACACTTAATTCAGGATGCAACTTTATGCAGTCATAAGTACTCAATACTGAAGTAGCACTAACTTGTGCCCCAAGAAACTCAGTCTGGGTGGCCAGCACACACAGGTAACCCACATCCACTACAGGTACCAAGCAGTGCAGCTGCCTTCACAGTCCTTGTTCGGAGCAAGGTACCAAGGTGCAGCAACACGTGCAGAGTGAGGCTGCTCTGTGTTTGTGCAACTGCTGCTCATAAACAAGAAACCAACTCAATCTAACTGCAGAACTCAGCAGCACTGTAACTTACCAAACTTTTTCCAGTCCTGGGCAGCCAGGAGTCCAGAAAGCGATAAAACAATTAATTAAAATTAAAAACCTGAAGCCTAAGAGAACACACAAGTGTATAAAGTAAATGAAGTTTCTTTACAAGCATATTCCCAAGCTGAACACGTTATAATTTGAAATAGAGGAAGTGTTTTGCAAAAGCATTAGGTAGATCTGAAGCCGCTTTTATGTAACTCCATTTATTGGTGAAACACGTTGTATCATGTTTTTAAAATATCAGGGAGATAAAAGTATAATCATTGAGATATTTGCATATTTTGTAGTACAAAGAAACAATGTATGCCAACAGAATATTTGTTGTCCTGCTACCTTCAAACAAAATAAATAAGGAAAATAAGGAATAAAGGTTGATTTATTACTTGTCTTATTTATTACTTGTGTGTCTCAGGATGTATGATGGTAAAATTCCACTGACTAATTTAAATGAAGGTCTAATAAAAGTAATGTAAAAATCCTATTAATCTCATAATTCAGGACAAATAAGTGGTATGACATTTTTATTAAAAAAGTTTTATTAAAATGCTGATTAATATGATTTATGAATTTACCTTATTTATTGGAAGCATTTAAATGACTGGCTTCTAAACTGTACTTTCTTCAACCTGCACTTTAAATAAGGTTTATGCATACCATACCCTTCCTAAATAACAAACCGACCGAATGTGTTGTACTGCAAAACCCAGCAGCATCTCTGCCTCAGGACCCAGTCACCCACCTTTGTGTTCTGCTGCTGCAGCCCTCCATGTCTCCTGGTCAGTCTGATTTTTTACCCCACTGTTATCACTGGGACCCTTTCCAGAACCTGACTGCTCTAATTGTAATCTCCCAACCTTCATACTTAATAAACCGCAGATCAGTTTGTAGACCCTTCCATGGTAATATTGGCCTCAATCAGCTAAAACAGTTTTCTCCCCTCCCTTGTGTCTCACTGCAGAAGACAAAGTGGGGAAAAACAGGAGGAAGGAAGAGGAAAAGAAACTTCAGCATGCACACATACACGCTTACACACACATGGATACACACTTACATAAATGTGTATTTATGTGTCTATAGTATACCTAAAGTCTGATTTACAAATATGAGACGTATATCTAATTAGGAATGAAAGGTGAATTTCTGAATCCACAGAATCATTAGCTGCTTTGGCTAATGACTCCAAGTTTTGCTTCCATTTACATGAGGCAATTTTGCAGCAACGCTCACTGGTAAACCAAATCCAACAGCTGTGGTTAGATTCAGTACGTTAGTCATATCCAGAAGTCCCATGAAAATTCTCTCAACAAAACCCAATGCCCAGGAGGTACATGAGGAAGGTGTGCTCACACCACTGATGGGTTTAATGCTAAGGGAGCAACAAAATGATACATAAAAAGTTCCTATATCCTTAATCATATGCAGTAGTAATATCACACTTATAGTGGTTAAGGGATTTAAGAGAATCATAGAATAGTTAGGATTGGAAAGGACCTTAAGATCATCTAGTTCCAACCCCCCTGCCATGGGCAGGGACACCTCACACCAAACCATGCCACCCAAGGCTCTGTCCCAGCCTGGCCTTGAACACCTCCAGGGATATAAATCAATTTTTAAATAGTTTTTTCAGGGATGGCAAGTAAATTAAGAGCATTTCTTTCGAGTGCCACAGCTAAGGCCATACAACTCCATGTGTAGATATCCCTCAGAGTAGGAACATCCTTTCACAGTTAAAACCAAATCTACTGTGAACAGAGATGAGATTAAACCAAAATAAGACATTCTCAATGTCAGCCTATTCCTTCATAATTCCACAGGTATTTTGGAATGTCAAAGACCAACCACAGATAAATAAAAAGAGCAATTTCCAACTATGTATTTTTATTTTCTCATTCCCTTCCATTAATATTCTTCCATAAATGCCATTGAATTAAAATATCTTAGACCTCATCAATAACAGGGGCATTTCTGTTAAATAATATTAGTTGTGAAAGCATTCACAGGTTATTTTCTATTTATGTGTAACTTGAAAAGAAAACGTTTTTTACAGTAGAAGCATAACCCCCAAATAAAATGACTGACAAAGTCTTAAATTCCAAAAAGCAGCAAAAACCTCCTGAATCTAATTTTAAAAAGTTAAAAAAAAAAAAAATCAAGTTATGATGGTATTCCCAAGTCGTTAGTCATCAGCTGCATTAACATTTGCACCATATTATGGGCATTAATCAGAACACATTTTAACTTGAGTGCAAAAGTTTGGGACTTTCCTCATATGACCTTCCTGGCGTACTGCCGAGGCTCAGCTCCGGTTGACATTTAATCTGAACATAATCCCAAAAACCTCTGTGCCATTGCTGGGTTGCATGGGAATGATTCAACAACAACGCACATGGAATTGTGCTGCAAATTTCATACCCAACTCATGGCTGCTCCCCTTCATTTCCAGCTGCTGCAAATTATTTGTTTGAATGCAAATAAATAATCCATACCCTTTATTTGTTATTGAACCATATAGTACCTAAAAAAGAAAGCAAGTCTGACACTTCTTTCAGTTGCTTTTCTACTGAGGGCTACCATATTTCCAAGGGTGCAAACTCCAGAAAACAAACAGACTTCAGCAGCTGATGAAAAGCCTTGGTTGTGAGCTGTGGTGGCTCAAACCACCCATCGATTGAACAGGAGCAAGACCACAGTGCAACAGAGGGATGAGGGTTCCAACTGAGGGTACTTGAACTGGACTGTGGTCTTCTGAATGAGCAACTGCCTTTACAAAAAACATACACTTAAACAGTTTTTTCGTATTCAAAGATGCCTCTGATCTCTGAAGCCAAATGCCTTTTTGTCATGAATGCTGTGAAAAATCAGAGTCCAAGATATCCACATTTTTTACTTTTGGCACTTGTGCAAGGGTAGGGGCTGATTAAACGATGTCTGAACAACACTAATTAAACTGAGGCAACACAGCAATTTGTCCTGCAGGAAAGCATGGAAAAGCCCAAAAATCACTGCAACAAGATCAATGTGGATCTCATTGTTCTCTGTGTGCTAAGGATTTAGCAAGTATTTTTTCCCCCGCATTCAGAATTCCCTCCCTGCACTCAGGAAAGAGCTACGTAGGCAAAGCAGAGCACTGACTTTAATCTTGCTAATGCAGGTCATAAAAGCACTAAATCATCCAGCAGTATGAGCTCTGGTATGGGATGGACAGACCTACCCACTGACCTGCATACTTAGTTCAGCAACAATTTAAGTGTCATTATAGTTCAAGTGAGCTAGCACTGGTCTACCTACATTTGCTGTGGTCCGATTTCTGCTTGAAGCAGAGTTTGGTTCTTACTGCGACTTATTTCCTGAGTGACCCCAATATTTTCCCCTCCACACGTAAAGGAAGTAAATAAAATGAACAAGAAAGATTATTCCCTGCAAAAGACGAACTCAAGAAACTGTGAAAGGATGACAGATAAACTAATCTTAAATTTTACGAACTTTTAGTTTGCAGCAGAAGGCTTGCTTTGTTCAGCATTCTCCCTGTGCCTTCCCACAAAGCCATTTCCTACACAGTGTTGACCAATCCACAAGGAACCATAATTCTATGAGAAAGGATAAAGTGTTCTGAAGCATTCATAGAGGCTTACTTTATTACCTCTAAGTTACTTCTAATGCTAATCTGTTCATACATATAAATATGTATCCTATTTCAAAGGTGCTCCTTTGGGCTGGGGTGCAGAGGACCTTTCAGTTCTTCTCCTTCTGCTCTTTAAGAAAGCTAAAATTCTCGGGAAAAAATAGGAGCTACTCCTCTAGTCCTCTGTTTCCTACAACAGTGTAGCTTGATCCAACTAACAGCTACTTAAGTCAGTGTGGAGCTGTTAAGTGTTTGGTTTAGGCCATGTAAGAGCAAGAAATTGGGAAACATGCTTTTACCTGGCCTTTGGCCAGCTACAGTGCCACCGCTAATGAGTGGCTGCTATAACAAGACCTTTTGAAACAGTCATGTGTGAGATAAGAATCAATGAACACAATGCAAACCCCATCCCCACCTCAAAGAGGGGAAAAATCATTGCAGCTTTATCATAAACATTTTTAGGTGTTCTGATGCCAGCCTTCTGCCAGAGGAATTCAGTGATAGGGAAGGGCAAGGTCTGTTTGCAGTGCAGTCCTCCCCAGGGAGGTGCATTTCATGGCTCCCAGCCAAAGCCTCCGAAATGCCTCCAGGGCAGCAGTTGGGCTGGAGCTGCCCCATCACGCCCTTCCGCTGCAGCCGGATTTGCCTATTTCTGCAGCTGGCACCACCAAAGGCTACAAAAACTTGTAGTCAGCACAATCCCTTCCAGACTGACTTTCGAGTCTCTTCAGCTAATAAATACCGAGAGCAGTGCATGGGCTGGCAACAACTGTAAGCACAGTTTACGTAGGAGGGTCTCCACCTCTCACGTCTTTTTCATAAGAATTTCTGCATGACTGTTACCATCATGGCTCTCATTAGCCTCAAAAGCAAACTGGTCACCAAACCAACTTTTAAAAACACCATTTCACCCAGCACTGACACAACAAAATCCTTTTTGCTCAGTGTTTCCAATTCCCACAATAACAGTGCTGTACCCAGAGTGTCATGATGGAGAGAAGCTATGCCAATGACTCAGCAGTGGTTTCTTCCTTTGCTGCTCCAGAGGCACCAAGAAGCGACTCGGGAGCTTACATTGTGATGCTAAATACTTGTTCACTATGCAGCTAATCCTACTGTTTTCAAGACAAAACAACAAGTCTGCGCAGCCTACAGCTACTAGTGATGTACATCCTACTTGTACACCATGTACTACCTAAATGAAAAAGTACTTTCAGTAGTGAAATGCTTTTAATAACATCTCCCTTTGCAACCAAAAACTCAGACAACAGAAAAAAAAAATCAGAAAGAAAGCAACCAAGGATTATAAAACAATATTACATATACTGGTGTATCTTACTTGATGTTTGGAACAACACAGCCAAAACATCAGCAGTGCCCAGGAATTCCATGAACCCTTCCAACAGAGAACTGCAAAGGCCTTTTAAAAACTAGAGGTCACAGAGACAACTAAGCACTACCTATTTTCATGTAACATGTTGCAAAGCCTGAAGAGGGAACTATGGGTGTGAAGTCAAAAAAAAACCCAGACACAAGCAAATCTTTATGTTCAATTACCACTGTGTGACAAGTAAAAATATACATAACAGAACAGTCATTATTTCTCTTTCTGTTGTGGGCCTTTGACAACAGTGGCTTTGTTGTGAGCTTGCAAATTAGCTGCATGATGGAAGACTGCTCACTTGAAAGCTCATGCAAGCTCACAGGGTTGGGTTCTGTTGTGTTGCTAGCTTGATGCAAAACTTGAGTTGTGCCCCTAACCTGACTCTTATCCAAAGAGAAAAGATCTTAGCAGTATGGAGTGGTGCTGTAAGCCTGAGCAGATGGCCCACAGGCAGTTGGAGGAGATAGCTTGATATCATTAGGGATAACAATGCTAGCAATACAGACAGGAAGCAAAAGCTTGTATTTCAGCATCCTCCTCAAATGCTAAGCCTGAGAGAGACTGGTCTAGTGTATACAAAGCACCAGGATCTAGAGGCTCTGGGGAAAAGGTACAGCCAGCTCATATCCACATCCCTACACTCTTTTCCCCTGCAAAACATGGTTACCTTTTCAATAATGCCTGCTGAGAACAGTCCCTCGCCATCCTGCCACAGGTGTCATCTGGGGGTGTGCTAGCTGGCACGGGCCAAAACCGTATCACAGAATGCACTAGAAATGAAACAATATGGACAGTCATAAGATACAAGTCCTGGCCCTGATTAACTTACCAATGCAGAAAAAGCAGTGGTGAAGCAAAGTGGAAGTGTAGTCTTTCAAGCCTGTTGCTGCAGTTAAAATATAAACAGCAGAAACAGGACAGTACAGCAGGACCAAAGACTAAAACTCCAAAGTTTAGACTCGTAGCCACAACACAATCATGTTAGCACCACAAGAAAGCAGAAAGCTTTCAGATAACTTCTAAACACTAAGTCAAATACTTCTCAGAAAATAAAGAGGCCATAAGATGAGTGCCACAATACATATCAGGGTGCTGGCAAAGGCAAAGTGTGAAATGGATGCTTTCCAGCATTCAGTTTAGGAAGACAAACATCGTTTCACAAATTCACTGTAGCCCTGCATATTTCCAAACTCCTTCACTCACGCCAAAGGGCTTGGACTTTCTGAACATCCTGTTCTGTTTCCCCCCCTGCTAGTCAGAGTCCTCAATACTAAATGTCTTTATTTCAGAGCCACATTTTCTATCATTTTATTCCAAACTCCTCATTCTGTAGGCTTTGTATGTTACCTCTGGGTAAGAGTGAAGACAAGCAAATTAATGAGAAGTCTGAACAGCGCATTAAGTTACACCTATATTAAGAGCTTTCCACAGTAAGCATCCCAAGGCGCTGTATAAAAATAAAACTGCACAAATTGCACTTAAAGCTAAGGAAAACCTTGTGGACTCTGGCATGCCTCGAAGCATAAATATAAAGATTGATGATTAAACAATTCCACAGTTCCCAAAGTCTCAGAGCCACATGAACACAGACCATTTTACCTGTCATTGCCTGGGTGCACTAGCAATCTGCCTGGATGTAAAGCTGAGACACCTCCATGATGGCCTACTGGCAGGAAAAATATTCCCCCCATGACAAGGGCAGGAAAACAACTTTAGCCTACAAGCCGCAGCTGGTCATTACAGGGATTTCCTAACTAACTGATTGCAATGCCTCCTGCACCTCCTGCTTTACCTCTTCACAGCTGCAAGAAGTTTAAGGTATAGTGGTTTCGTGAGAATGACTACAGTAGCAAAAGCTTGGGCATAGGTAGGAACACCCTCTCATTCTAATGACTTTCATCTCCCAAATCCACTGCTCTTGAGACTCCACCAACTCCACAAGAAATAGAAGCAAAGACTTTGGCATGGCTGACATACACACTAGGCCCAGGTCATCCACTTGTACAGATCTACCTCCTGGCTGCTGGGGTAAAGTGACATGGGAGAAGGCATTTCTCTTGGTACGAGAGGAACTGCTGGCACTGAAGTGCCAGGGAGCCTGTTGCTGCTGGTGGTGTGGAACACAAAACAGTCCACTTGCTTCCTACTTCTCTGATGTAAGACTTCCCATCTTGGTTCCTTCCTATTCTTTCCCACGGCACCATTTCAGGCTGAGTCCAAAGCATGCAGTCAGAGATACAAAGGAAAAAACTGTGACCTTATTTGCCTTGAATAACTGCATTTCCACGCTGTCTGGTCAGGGTGCCCAAGCAGACAACGGGCACAGCAGATGCTCCCATGGGAACCTTAGACCCTGATAATACCTTCAAAGTTCCCCAATAAGCTATCTCATCAGGAGCTGTTGCTGGCTGTCAGTACCTATGTCACCAGCACAGCTACAAGCAGCAGGCACAATCCTGCTGTGCTGCAAAACCCCATGCCCTTCATATAACCCTCTTCCAGGAATCCTCACTTCCAGCTACGGGGATGACCACAATGCTGTCTGGTAAGCATCACTCCTGTGTGAAGCTCCCACTTAATTTCATCTTGCCCTGTCATTTTGAGGCAGAAATGGTTAAAGCAGTGTACAGGTAACAAGCTGGTCCTTGCTGAGATTTATTTCCCTCCTTGAGATAGTTTAGGAGAAAAGAACCAAGTGATGCATTTGCAGCCTCTTCAAGCAAGACCAACTTTGGTTTGCAAACCTTATCAAATGGCAGTCGTAGCTCATGCTAGATCAACCCTACTTTAAAATTATGAATTTATTAACACACGCAAAAGAGGGAAAGAATATAAATGCCACGAATGGTAAGTGGACAGCAGGCTGCGGCTGCAGCACTGAAATCAAGCTAAGGCCCTGGGGCCATAAAAACTTAAAGCTGTTCACATTACTTTGTGTGCAGCTGAAGTGATCACCAACACATGCACATTCTAGAATGTATGGGATTAAAACAAAACTTGAAAAATGTTATGGTGGCCAACACAGTGACATTTGTGAAGAGTATTGACTTTAGAGAGTTAGCTAAAACCAGAGCTACAAACTAATGAGAGGGACATGGAATAACAAACATCAACATAAGAAGAACCAGAGGTCCTGAACAATGCTGGAATCCCATTTTGAAACTAGCTCAAGAACATGTATATAAAATCAACTGAACAGACAAAGCCAATACTTCAATAAGGAAGGCCTGGAGAGATAAGACTTCAAGCAGATGCTGCTTGAGCAAGGAACTTTCCTCACCATCTGGCTTAGAAAACATGGATTCCAGAGAGGCCTTCTGATTGCCAACAGGAAAAGAGGGAAACTCTTTTAAGTAAGCATCAGTAAAAATAAAATCGGAGACGCAGTGAAAGGAAAAAAGGAAGTGGTCAGTGGTACATACAGCATTATTTTGCTATTTGCGCTTTTAATGCTATTTATATTTGAAAGCTTTCCCTTTGAGACACTGACAGGTGGGCTTCCACATTTATCAGCCTGGAGTTTGTCCAACTACCCAGTATTTATGGAAACATGCAAAGGCCAACAGAAATAAAAAAGGACATTCAAATTAATTTCTGTCACAATTAGGGATTATTGCTATCAACTCCCACTCAAGTTCAGCCACATATGAACAAAACATTTCCCAGCCTCACACCAATATACATTTTGAATGCTCTCCATGAAATCCTACTCCAGCAACATAGCACACCATGAAAAAATTAATGCAAGTGTTTGACATGGTCTGGCACAACTCAAGTTGTCTGGAGATAAACTCTTTCAGATGAACTTGTTGTGTGGGCTTAATTCCCCAAAGCCAAATACTTAACATCATTCAGGACACCAGCGCAGCACGTGTGATGGAAGGGACATGAGGAACCTGTACATCAAATCACGACACAGCAAATCTGGAGGAGAGCATCCGTGAGAGTGGGATGACTGCTGCGAGAATGATAGCATGCTAAAATACCCTGCACAGTCCTTTCCCAAAACATAGCATTTGGCTCCTCAGAAGCTAAGGCATTTGAAATTGGAAGTGCGGCTCCTCTTGCACATCTCTGAAGTTCGTCAGAAAACACTGTGATTCTGATTAAGAATCAATCACATTCATGAACCCATTTAGAAAATGAGAGCTAAAACGCATGCTGCTTCTCTAGTAACTTGGATGATCTAACTTGGTTTCTGCTCAAATTGAAATCTGTAATTAGCTTTGTCCATGTGTCAACACCATTTAGCTTAATTAGCTAGCCTTCTTCTCTAGCAGACCCTTCCCTGATGTATTTATTAAGAACTATCTTACCATGCCTTAGGCTTTACTTTGCTAGCCTATTATGCTAACATACAGGCTCTCAGAAGTGCTTTTCTTTCTGTACCTGTCCTCGTTTGAATTGTTCTTGAATTCAAAACCCAGAATTACATAGAAAGCAACACATGGCATTTCACTTTGTACGCTTTTCTTCAATGACTGTAAAATTTCCATGCCTTTATCACCTTCACATTACCCCTATTCCACTCTAGATCCATACTGATCTTTCCAGGGGCAACATTACTTAGCCCTTTAGGTCTGGAGATTTGCCTTTTTTTGATACAAGTTTCAAGTACTTTAAAAAATATTTTCTCTACTTTTAAATGTCTAGGCATTTTAGTCCAGCCAACTTAACTACCTACCAACATTACTATCTTGTTTCCTTGATTTCAAAGCCTATTATTTTGTTAGAAGGAGCATTATTTATGGACCTATGTTTGCTTGTGCTTGTATTAAATTTAAACAGAAATAATTACATGCATGTTTCATCCAAGATTATTTAGTATGATAAACTCTTCTATAGTATCTTCATGCTACATGAAAATGAAAACTGAGAGAGTACATCAACACCTCTGCTCAGAACCCCTTTCTAAGAAGGAGTCACATTCACTGCCTGTCACAGCTTGCATCCAAGGCAGTCAGTGTCCTAAATTTCCAAGGGATTGCATCTACTGAGCCATTTAGAGCTGTATTTCTACAAGCAAAATAAACATGGCCAAGATTGTTGAGGCCAGCTGGCATAGAAAGGTGCCATGCTATTAAATTCTCTCACCTTCCAAAACAGGGTGGCTACTTTCAAACTGCCTACTGGGAATAATCCCATGATAATTTTCAAACTTTACCTGGGAATAGTTCAGGTGAGTTCCCATAAAAATAAACTAAAAGTAGGCCAGAGACAGCTAACAGTAGAGACAACTGATTTCCAGGGCCTGGAAATGCTTCCAAGCACCATTTAATTTACTAGTACATTTAATTACATGCATGAAGACCTCTTAATGCCTGCACCACCTTGAGTTCTTCATGACTCTTTCTAGGTCTCCATTAGCTTGCCATTCTTCCCCCTTTCTTCTCAGAGATCAAAATAATTCTAGTGATATCAACAGCACAGCTTTTACGAGACTTTTCTCTGGTTTGCCGTATTAATCTCTGTTTTGTTCCAACAGGGACACAGATCTTTGTCTCACATTTCTTCAGAACTGTTTTCAGATTTATGTCTGTATGGTATTTCTTTGCTCCCGGAAAACAAACACTGCTCTTTCCCCTAGCTAATCCCTGCTGGTGGACATGTCTTTCAACTTAAAGGAGTCTTCAGAAACACACATCTGCATCTTCCTCATATCACAATAAATGCCAGATCTCATGGGGCTTTTTCCCCCTTTTCCCCTTCTGCTGCTCAACTATCTTCTATTTTCTACAGTTCTTCAATCACATCCTTGTTCCTCCTTAGCTATGTCCACCTTAACCTAGTTGTTTTCTGGTGCCACTCTTCTTTAGTGCCTGTTTCTCCCTTTTTCACCTGAGTTCTCCATTGTAACAATCAGACTTTCACTTGATTTCTCCACTACCAATTGGTGACAGCCTCTACACTGCACATGCATACGTGGCTGGCTTCCTTAAAGACCTCTCTCTTGCAAATTCTATTTTTATATACAGCTGTGCATTCACATCACCTCAACTGCTTCTTCTTTTCCCTCATGTCTTTAGCTCCCTGCCTTTAGCTGCATCTAAACTACTTAGATATTCTCTCTCCTGACTTCTGTCAGGTGACATTTCTATGTAAAAGTAGATCCTATCAGGTAACATTGAAAAAAGTAAATCTTCTATTCCTACATCCAGTCTCAGTGTCTTTTCTGCTATCCTTCATTCAGTGCTGCATCATTGCACATCCTTCCTGTCTTTGCTTTCAAGGGAAAATAAAAAGCCCAAAGAAAACCCATCCAGACTGAATTTTTATTAAATGCTGGCTTCTTCTGGACACTGACTTCTTAAATTTTTGGCCACATCTGAAAGGTAGTTATCTGCCCAGCCTGAACCAAGCTCTCTTAGATGAAAGGTTTCAGTTGTGACCGAGGGCAGAAAACCCCTTTCATATCCTTCAGCTGTGAGAAGTTTAATTCACTGACAATTGCAAATAGGTCCTGCAAGCAACAAGGAAGGAAAAAGAAGAGCAACTACAATGTAGGGCAGAAATTATGGTACATGAAGCTACAACTTAAATATGGATACCTATCTAAGCAGAAGAAAATGAAAGAAGTAGTGGGAAGAATTTCATGTTAAAGATCAGTAAGTCCAGTTTGACTAATCTTCAATGTCTGGTAAGAGGCTAGGTGCCAAGAGATAACTCCTCATGCTTGTGAAATAGAAGGAAAAAAAGTTGACAAGAACCACATACACAGAACGTAATTATTGGAGGTTTCTGCAAAACTGGAAGTAATTGCAGAAGCATGCGGCTAAAAAGGAAATATGATTCAAGGGTTTAATTATGATATCTTTTTGCAAATCAAAGTACAGACTCCAACCCTTGATTATTCCAATCAAAGTGTGAAACCATATTAAAGAGTTGGATCATACAGTCTGTACTACACTTTATTGTTGTCCTGGGTTCAGCAGTAGCAGTTATTTTTCTCCTTCTTAGTAGCTGGTGCAGTGCTGTTATTGACTTTCAGCCTGGGAACAGCGCTGATAACACCGATGGTTTTAGTTGCTGCTCAGCAATGTTTACTCTGACCAAGGACTTTCTGAGCCTCGTGCTCTGCCAGGGAGGAGGGGAAGCCAGAAGGAAGCAGAGACAGGACACTTGACCCAAACTGACCAAAGAGGTATTCCGTACCACAGCACATCATGCCCAGTATATAAACTGGGGGCAGTTATCAGGAAGTGCTAGATCACTGCTCGGTCAGGCTGGGTATCGGTCTGCGGGTGGTGAGCGTTTGTATTCTCTTCCCTTGTTATTTCCCTTATCATCATCATTATTGGTGGTAGCAGCAGTGATTTGTGCTATACCTTAGTTACTGAGCTGTTCTTATCTCAACCCATGGGAGTTACATTCTTTCGATTCTCCTCCCCATCCCTCCAGGAGCAGGGGGAGGAAGGGGGAAGAGTGAGAGAGAGGCTGCGTGGCTGGGTTTAAACCACGACAATTGTTTTTTCCCCTTGAAACAATACAGTTTCTATAAGGCAAATAATAAGGACAGATCCTCAAAAGACATAAAGATGTGTAGGAACAGAATACAAAGTAGTGTCATCTGAACTTTTTTATCATACAATAAAAATACCACTTCGTTTTAAGAATTGGGAATTTATCAGTTTCACTGTTAATGCAAGGCTTTCCCACATATTCACATGTGCAAGAAAGGACAAGCAATGAACTGCAGGGAAGCCCGGTACTCCTAATGCTTTGGTTTACCTCCAGAACTTAACATCCAGCAATGCTGCTAAATAAATAAGGCACACCAAGACACAGACAGAAAAAGTGCGCCGACTGCTTTTATGTAAACGAGCATCTGGGCACCATATTTAATTATCAGTAACTGAGATGATTTTCAAAGATGCAAATGGACAGTAAATCCCAAGTTCAAAAGATATCTGAGGCTGGCCTAAGTGATCTAATTGCTCCTGTAAATCTACAGCTCCTGAGAGCCATGAAGTATCCTTCACTGTTGTTAAAGATTTTTGAAGGAGTATCCACTATAAACACTATACTAATTATAATTAATTACATTAATTTTCTCTTAATTTACACAGTGAGTTTCCTAATATGAAGCAGGGCAAGAATACATCCAAACAGGTATTTCCTCTGCTAGGTCATTGAAGCATGCTGTTGTACTTGGCCTACTTAGCTTGGCAGACCTCTGCCTAAAACTGATTTAAGACATAAGTGAAGATGAGCTTGAAGGTTTGGGCTTTTTTCCCCAAATCATCATAAAAACAACATGAAGACTAAAAGTGCTAGACATTTCTTGCCAGAAAACATCCCTGAGACTCCAATTGTGTATCACCACCAGTCAAGTTGGCAGTACAGCAGGTCTCACACTTCACTTGACTGCACCAGCCTCCCCTGAACTAGTTGAAGAAAACCTATTAACACTTTTCTGGCAGATCACATTTATCTGTGGCCATGAAGCATAATGCAGAGACTGATCCATGAATACTGGCAAAAGCCAGGAATCTTTTAGCTGGCTTTAAATTAAAGCCATTTTTTCCCCTTAATGATGTAAATGAAGGTGCAGTCCCTGCTCTTGACCAGTGCTGCCATCAATATTTTTTAGAAAGATATATTATGTTAGAGGAAAACAAAAAGGAGTATGTATCACAGCAAAAAACCTACAACATCAATTCCATACTTGATATAAAACTGATGGAGATAAAACAAAGTTCGACCAGTTAACAGTTCTTTCTAAAACTTCAGAAATCTTCCTCTGATTTCTCAGTGTTGTTTTAACTTGCTTTTCAGACTAATACTTTGCCGGAGGTGGTGTATAAATGTTTATGTCTCATCTAACCTGAAGTGGAAGTTGAAATTCAACAAGTAAATATGAAAATATCTGCTAGCGATTTGTACTTGCAAAATATTATCCAAATGTTTATTGCAATCCTATTTAAGAAGTTCCCAGTAGACACATTTCTATCAACGGGGATCATATTTCCAGAGAGCCAATCATGAAGGGCTAGGAAACCCGTGTAAAGAAATATTTGAACAAGATTCCAAAGATAAAGCCTTTTGTTATGAAAAATATTTGAAGAAGTATGATTAACAGAGAAATGCAACCAACCGGTTCAGTGTTCAAGTACTTGTCGCACATTCACACCAAGGAAAAGCATTTTTCCCACCAGTGGGAGAATTTAATTACGTGGAGTACAGGGAAAAGGGACAAAAGAAAAATCCATTGTGAAAGGGCTTTTTCACCATTCTGGCCAAAGTTGATGTCTTTGAATATGTCAGCTGGACAAATGAAAAATACCAAAATAAAACATGATTAAAGATAGTGTAGCTTCACCTAGCAATTGGTAACCATGTGTTCCAGCCAGAGAAAAACACTGGGAAAGCTACTGGAGGAGTTTTCCTTTGGCTCAGGGAACAGATGAGCAAGAGTTCTCCTAAGGCATTGCTTACAAAGCCAAAAACTGTTAAATTCAGCAGCAGCTAAAGCAAGTTACAACACAGCCTGCTCCAGCCTATGTGGACAGAGCCAAGCTGCAATATAATAACGTTTAGGATGGGGAAGAGAGAGCAGAGCAAACATACCTTATGGTTTTATCCCAAGTCTGAACCAGACTCACAGAGCTGTCTCAAATAAGTCAGAATACAGAGGCAGAAAAGGCTTTCCGTTCAGACACTGCGCGCCTCTAGCAGCACATGTCTTACAGTGATATTTTCTAGTGTTTATTCAACCAACTTTTCAAATCTAAAAGAACAGAGACACTTTCTTCGGAAAGTTCTCGGACTTGGTATCCTTGAGGAAGACTTTTCCAGTCCAATAATCCCATCTCTCCTGACATGCATTCTTTCTCAGTTAATCTATTTCTTCCTATACACTACTGTGTTCGCGTAGCACTGCTTTCTCCACTACACAAAACCTCTCTCTTCACCTGTCCTTGCGCATTTCTTCACATCCACGGTCCATTTTCCTTTCTTTTCTCAGAATTTCAGTTAAGCTACATAAAACGATGTATGAAGACTACAAGGAAGTTCAAAAAGCTGCTGCAGTGAAAAACAGGCTGATATTGTGAATTAAGGACTGTTTTCTGGTCAGCTGTGCAGCTCTAGTTCATTGTGTAAGCATGAGTGCAAAATCATTCTGCAGGTTCAAGTAACTCCCATTTGTATATTTTCCACTTAATTTAAGAATTAGCTGGAGCAAACTGTACTGGCATTCTGAGGAAGGTAGAAAAAGTTAAGAGGATCTTAATGCAATGACTGCATTACTGTGTCAGTCAGAACCGGTTTTTAGGATCCCATAAGAACAAAAAATCACTACAGGTTCTGTTTTAATTTTATATCCAGGAAGCAAGAAACAATAAAATTTAAACAGAATTATGAATGCTAATACATTTTACAGCTGCCTTGTGTTTAACCTCTGTATCTTCCTATAAATGAAAGTTTCAGCTTTAATCAACTTTCAGGAGCACAGAATGTCAAATACACCCATGCAGTATAGGAATGCATCAGGGTCAGCCTCCCATTTTCCCACTGAGGATAGGTTGCGGGAAGAAGTGAGCACTCCCTGCCATTTCCACTCCGCTTTTGCTGCCAGGAAGCTGGAGATCTTCCTATAAATCCCAGTATTTTCCAATCAGTTCATTTTCAGAAATGCAATTTTGTCCAGAAAAAAACACAACTTCCTATATCTTCAGGAATTCAGAGCCAGTGAATAACTACACTGTGGCTACATAGCTGAAAATCTTGATGGGTTAGTTCTGCCACTGCATTTTAAAATGGCTCTACACTGAATTTTTTACTATCCTGTATGTCTTTACATTTTACAGCCCTGATCAGGAGGCGAGACTAATGGTGTGTATGGTTAGCATCTTCATACAAAGGAAGTCAGAAATGTCAAAACTTGTCCTAACTGCTCAACAGGATTCTCTCTCAGTACCAGACATCTACTATAACTAAAGGACTGTGACACATTTTAACCTGACACCCTCGCAGTCAGCAAAAATTCAGTGCTTCTTTTCCGTGGTGACGGTCAGATCTGGCAGAAAACATTTTCCCTGGTTTCTGGGTGACCTTTATGGCAACCTGCTGCCTTTCTCTGAGGTGCACATCCACTCCAAGTCTAAGTTCTGAGTGTAAATTTTTCTCCCTGAAATGTCATTATTTTACCTTTATCTCTGGTTGGGGATTTTTTGTTGCCGGTTGTTTGGTTGTTTTGGGTTTTTTTGTGATTATTAAATCAAGGAAGGGATGATTGGCTTTTAAATTGATTTGTGAAAGGACAATGAAAGATGTCTAGTTGATGGCTAGACGGAAAGGAACATGTTTCTAACAGATCAAAAGAGAGAGAGCATTAATGAGCAGATGTGTCCTGAAAGTTTTCTTAAATGCAAACACGACAACTGTCTCAAGACTGATTCATTACAAATACAGGTCTGCTCATCATGCAGAGAAAAGCTTTTACTGACTCTTGAGAGAAGAAATGGAAAACAGCAGAAGCAGCTTCAGCCAGAAATTCACATTTGAAGGGAAAATATAGGCTCCATTTAGTCCTTGCTCCATCTGCAAACAAAATCATCTCAAGTGAAAACACAGGAGAAAAAACACAAGCAATTAAAGTCCTCATCTCCCATCCTCCTGTCTGATAAGGATCGTAAGAGCTATGGCTTTCATAGGAAGCCATCTCTGATCCCCCAACCACACTCTGACTTCAGCATTACTCAGAGCCCACAGAAAGCTTCTGCCCTCCGAGGGCCAAACTCTAAAACTGTTCTTCACGGAGCAGCTCAGATAAGAAATATTCCCTGAATACAGTACCCTTTTGTACTACACAAGTGAAGCCCAACACATTGCATAAGATCAAAGAGTTAGAAACTAACCAGCAAGTGCGACTCTCAAGTCACTAGACTGTTCCTTTTCGGTCTTTGAATTGGGCTGGAATGGTGGAGGCAGTTTTGCAAGTGCAAAGCCAAGCCTTTATGGCTGCATTCCTTCCTCTTCTTCTTTCCTGACACCCCCAATGTAATTCTAACTGATCTAGATCACCATACAACTCAAATCAATCAAACAGGCATGCTGACTTGCAGTTAGGTTTACATTTATCTTTGCAGTTTGGTTTACATTCATCTTTTGGGGTTCCTTTCCTTTTTTGGGGGAGGAGGGCTTTTTTTAACTTTGAGATAAACAGTTCTCTGTCAGGAACAAAATCAGCCACCAAACCTGGCTGGTTGCGCCCAAAATCCGTTTTAAAAAAACTCTAGGATACACATGCATTTTACTTCGAACTTCCTGCTAGATTGCATTTGCACTCACCTGAGCAGAAAGTTACAGCTTCTACGTCTCTCGCTGCCTGAGGGAACCAAAAATATTAGCTTTGATTAAGTATTTATTTTGCAGCAACATGAAATCTATCATGCTACAGAAATTACTCTGAATTATACCTCTTCAGCAAGGCTGAAGCTTTCAGCTTTTTCCTCTTACCAAGTTACACATTCAATAAAAATACAGCTGGGCCAAGAAAACTCTGTTTTGTCTTGGCAAAGCATCAGACAGCATCTTCTGGTTTGCAAACAGACGCAGAATCTTATCTAACTGTGGGATGTTCTTGGATGTGCTACCTATTAGCAAGACTATTAAGAAGTACTGAAAGGTTCCAGCCCCTTTTATGAACTCTCAGTCAAATCTCATTAGTTTGCACGCTCTCAGTTTGCACACAAAAATATAGCAGTATTTTCTCACCTCTCAGGGAAAAATTAATAGGAGAGTGTTAAGTCTCATGTTACTAGAACTTCATTACTTTTACATGATATGCTGAATAATTAAACTGCACTTGTCAAATAAGTGATTTGAGAACACTTTGTGCTGCGGCATATGTTTTTACTGTCTGTTTACCTCAATTGACAAAATTAAATCATTCACAGAGTCTCCCACATAACAGCGTAAACAACTGAGACCCTAAAGTTGGAGAGGAGGACAGTTCCAAAAGGGGACCCAAAGGATAAGTGTATATAGGATGGGATTAAAGGAAGAGCACTGGATTAAAGCCCTAGATCAGGAAATCGAAACAGCAGAACCAAAGCTTGCCCTGAGGATGCTGCTGAATGAGAATGACCTAGAAGCAAATCTAGCTAATCACAGGTTTGGAAGGGACAGTAAAGATTATTTGCTTCCAATGCCCTGCCATGGGCAGGGACACCTTCCACTAGACCAGGTTGCTCCAAGCCCCATCCAACCTGGCCTTGAACACTGCCAGGGATGGGGCAGCCACAGCTTCTCTGAGCAACCTGTGTCAGCGCCTCACCACCCTCACAGTAAAGAATTTCTTCCTAATATCTAATCTAAATCTACCCTCTGTCAGTTTAAAGCCTCCTTGTCCTGTCATTATATGCCCTCGGAAAAATGTCCCTCTCCAGCTTTCTTGCTGGCCCCTTTTAGGCACCGGAAGCTGCTCTAAGGTCTCCCCAGAGCCCCTTTTATTCCAGGCTGAACAAGTCCAGCTCTCTCAGGCTGTCTTTATAGGAGAGGTGCTCCAGCCCTTTTATAACCTTCACGGCCTCTTCTGGACTCGCTTGAGCAGGCCCATGTCTCTCTTGTGTTTGGGCACCAGAGCTGCACACAGTACTGCAGGTGGGGGTCTCACCAGAGTTGGGTAGAGGCGCACAATCATCTCCCTCAGCCTCAAAAGGTCACATTCCTTTTGATGCAGCCCCGTATATGATTGGCTTTCTGAGCCCAACCATTAACTCAGCTCTTGTCCATATTTTCACAGTAATGTATGGAAGGGGGGCCTTTGGCTACTGCTAGTAGAAGGGTACAGTAATCTGAAATATTCTGTAGTAAATAGGATCCCTCAGGGCTGAAACAGAGGGGCTATGCGCAAAATAGCAAAGGTAGAAAAATTAGAGTAACAACCTACCCCTCCACAGGATGAACAGAATTTCTGACACAGGGCATGTTGTCTTACCTGCCTCTCTCCACAAGAAGGTCTTAGGAACTCAGCCAGTTCAGTGGGAGGACCCACACATCCAAGTGAAGCAGATATAATCAAATAAACAGCTGTCTCTCCCTCTGATGGGAACTGATCTGTTTGGCCAACCTGGCAATCTTTCAGAGCAGTCTTCTAAAGGTTACTCAAAACAAAACTGTCCGGCTGCAAATCCCTTCTGGAAGCAGCCAGACATACGCTGTAGCAGCTTGCTGCTACCGGAGCCACATCCATCCTCCCAGGGCTGCAGCAAACAGAAGGACCTGCTGCCCTGAACACCATCGTGATGTTCAAGCTGCACTCCATCAATGAGCACATACACACAATCTGCTATTTTTCAAAAGTACTAGTCTCCAAAAGCCACATTTCCATTGAGTGGGAGAGAACATTCCCGGTGCTCCTGTTCTCTCACAGCAGCAGAATTTCCCTAAATCGACACTTTTTGCAAAGTTATGTAACAGTGATGAGTTAACTCTCATCTGAGCAGACACTGTGAGCACAGTGTAAGCACCAGGGTACTTCTTTACAGTGAGCTGTGCTCCAACCCAGCATGTCAATTTAAAAATGACAAAAAAAGGTGTTTTTACTTCTCGGAAGAGAACAGCAAGTTACCCAGGCAAAATCATGGATTCCTGTGGAGGGGTTATTAAGTAAACAAAGTGCAGGAAACAAGATTCAATAGCTTTTAAGTGCAGCAAAACTGAGCTTCTAAAGCAACTTCAGTTCTTTAGTATAAATAACCACTTTGGGACTAGCAGTGCATGGGAAACCAGCCAAAGGAACTCCCCAGACCTCAGCACAACTCCTCCTTTTTGTCATCTGGAGTGCTCTTACAGCGTTGCCGGAACAGAAAGAAATGCCACAGAAGCTCTCAGGGATAACCAAAATCAATTTTGCAGGCTTGTGAACCACCATCCACTAGAGATGTTTCTTCTGTAGTATGAAAGACTGTTTTCCTTTACATTAACTGACTCAGCCACAAGCTTTCACATGGAAGAAAACAGCAGCAATTTGATAGCTCAAATACACTTACTAACGGAGAGAGCAATTTTCTTGCATGGCACAGCCTCCTGCACTCCTTTTCGGTACTGAAGTACCCATTAAGAGTGACTCAGTGGTAGAAAAAACATGTGAAAAAAAGACATCCTGCAGTTTGTTTTTAAATACTCTCCTTGGTCAGTATTACCCTATCAGGAATTTGTGAAAACCAGAGGTATGGAATATATTTTCAGGAGAGATGGTGCATAAATAATCATACTAAAAAAAATCACAACTGTTAGTGCACAGCAACTGGCCAAAAATGTTTGACTCCTGACTAACTAAAGTCTCCTCTCCTTTCTACTTCACTGCAGCCACAGATCCCTTACCTACTAGCAAGGGTAACTACCCTTCTTTTATCTTTTTCTAATCTCTTGTCCTCCCTGACCTTTCTCTTTTCTCTGGACATGTACGAAAGCAGATGCCTCCCTGTGCAGGGACACAGACTTACCTCAGCCACCTTACTTCAGGTTATCAAACACAAGGGCATTTCTCTTCTCTACTTTGATTTTCCTATTGTTTTATTGTTTAGTCTAATGATTTTCTCAATTCAGGTTTAGACTACCATGTGTAAACCATACGCATGCTTTAGTCCAGGGAGGGACAGAGTAGGGCTGGTTGGAGTACAAGAACGACAAGCCAGGTACCAAGAACCCACTACTTGCCAGCAGGTAGGTTAACAGGTATTACGGAACACAAAATCCTCTGCTATGCCTGGGCTCACTCTCAAAGTACCTGGGTAGTTATACAGAAGAGCTTTTGCACAGGTTTTTCAATAGAGCTGGAATTATGTGAAAAACTCTCCTGAGTAATAGTTTATGAACGCATACCACCGGCACAACTCTTAGCTATTCCTCCTGTCATGCTACTGTGGAGTTACACTGTACAGTCCTGTAACAGAAGCTATGCTGCATAAGTGCAGTAGGATGACATAACTCTGAGCTCAACTTGATGGATTTTCCTATTTGCAAGATTTTGCACCATAACTCCTGATTAATTTTGGATGTGGAAATTAATAAGCTTATCAAAGAAACAAAGTCAGAGCTATTCTTGTTCAAAACAGTGTCTGGTGTTTCCTCTAGAATAAAATGACTTTTAAGACCAACCATATTTTTTTATCTTTTCTATAAAAAAGACCTGCTGCCTCTTACCCAGTAACACAAGGATGCACTTCCATTTAACTGATGAGAACTGGAAGACAAACATCCTCCACTGTCTCTCAGTATCCCATGGAGGTTCCTGAGCAAACATACAAGTTATTTCCAGTTTTGGGGAAAGCAGATTACTTTATACTAAGAATTCTATTTATCTGCTAAAAATTTACCCTGCCCTTTCTACTCATACAGATAATAAGATTGGCTATAGAAGATCCTATGTTAGGGTTAGGGTTCTGAATTCATTCAGGCATTTAGTTATATCACAGAAAGGATTCAATAAACGTCACAGACACTTCATGACTTTTCAGTGAACTCAACACAAAAGGCAAGCTACTAAGTAAATTGGCTGAAATACTGGAAGATCATGTAGAAAGATGCGTCCATGGACTGATCAGAAAAGAGGAGAAGTTGGCTCAGTCCTAGTACATATGACTGTAGCACACAAAGCCTGCAAACTCAGCAGCACTGTACTCACCACCACATTTCTTCAAGGACCTGCTCAAAGACTTTTCAACCCTTCACCACTGAAACAAGAGTGACCTGCTCCAGTTCTGATTTTGGAAATCTTGTGGCTGCCTGTACCACGTAAGAGGCTTTGTTGGTGGAGATGTGGATTTAAAAGGCCTGAAGGAACTCTGATGATAATCTGGTCTGACTTCCTGCCTGGCACAGGCTCTAATACCTCACACAGCAATTTCTTCACAAAGCCCAAGAACTGGTAACTTTACGAGAAGATATTTCAGAAGGAGATCTAATCTTGATTTAATTACTCCAAGTGATCTACCACATTCCTTTCTAAGCTTTTCCAATGGTTAATTACACCTACAGAATCGTATTTCCAACTTGAACTCCTCTTGCTTATCTTGCTGTTGTTGTCTGTTGGAGCCCTATCCCTACACAGATATTTTTAGATACTAACCACATCACACCTCAAAATTCTCTTACCTGAGATAAACAGTTTGCCTGTTTGGCAAATCAAAACAGGGATTCCTGAATCCAACGCAGAGCAGCTGCGGTGGTATTACAGATAGCTTTTGACTAAAAAGAGAAAAGCGCACTAAGCATCTTTAACAAGCTTTTCCAGCTTTCATAGCAGTCACTCATTTGTAAGACCTGGAAATTTGGGATCAATAGCACCACCATCTGCAGAGTTTCACTTTCAACTTAACTGATAAATTCCAGCTCAAACTGGATCAATAGTTACCAGATACTATAGTTAAAGAAATAGATGGCTGATGGCAGGTGGTTTTCTAGTACTTGTATGTCAAAATCACATAAAAACCCTGCTAACAGAATGACCCAGTACTTCTGCCAAGGCAGAAATCCAGGATTGAGCAATCTGTACCAAAAATACTTCCAGTTGTGACTCTGGGAAACAAAATGAGTAAAATTCCACTACTGCTGTCATGCCATATTACTTAAGCATATTACTCAGACATTTATATTACTGTAGGATTCAGAGGCTTCACATAAAGCTCTCTTGTGTTAGGTGATCAACTACAAACAGAGCAAGCTTAATTCGTTTTTGCAGCATTTGCCCAGTTCTTGTACAGCTGAATCCTGGTAAGGAGACTGAAGGAGGACTTGTGTCCTCCCTGAATCATGGATGCTGATGAGATCAGCATACAAAGACTGCTCAGAACTAGAATTTCTTCTGGCATTTACTAAATCCCTGTACAGCTCATGTGATTCCCCACACATTATGAAGTTCCTTAGCTTCCTTAGCCCTATTCCAGAAGGACTTCCAGTCCTTCACAGTGTTTTGGTGCAGAATGGCATCATCTTGCTGTCTCAGAGATATACTATATATGCACAAACCTTTGTAATACAAATACTTGCACATGCTCTCCATATACTAATACAGTGCAACAGCTGCAAAGCTCAATTGTCTGCTACTTACATCACTTTAAAATTTTCCACAACAAAAGTGATATGACATCTCATTACTTTTTTATAGCACTTCTGTTTTTCCATTAATATTTCACTTTCTACTCACTTGTGGTATCAAAAAGCTTACATTTTGCATAGCTTAACTGATTTCCTTCTTAGCCTCCCTCTTCCCTATTCCAAGGATGCCCATCTGCAAATAAGGAACACAGTTTATGTAGATATATGGGCTTTTACTGGTTTAAAATGTTATCAGGTTTAAAAAAACATTCCTTTTAGTCACACTTCCATTTGGAAGGCGTTTGACAAGAAATGTGTGCAGAAAATGCAGCTAACAACTCTGCAAACTTTTACTTGAACCAACAATAAAAACCAAAACAGACTAATATGGGAGGAAAGGAAAACAGTAACCAACAACACTTCCCTTCCTTGGCATCCTGTGAATGGCTATTAAAATTGAAACTATCACCTGTGACTGAAAAGTAATTATGCATTTTTGTAATGCTCTGAACAGGTTCCTCCTGCCACTGCCTGTCAGAACAACTTGCTCTCATACACCTGGCTACGTTATTTGACATAGCTGCGTCATTTTCTAGATAACACAGCACGTGAACGTCAGCATCCTCACTCACAATGAAAGAAATAAGAGATAAGTCCCCACTTTTTGACACCCCTTGCTGTTGATAATGTATTGAAAGACCTTCTTCTGCCTTTTGCTTATCTAGCAGATGCACAGAGAATCCACTTCCAGATGCAGCCTGAATCATGCCATATAGGAGAGGAAATACTTCTAGAAGAGTTCACACGTCCTCTACAGGTACATTTATTTGACTATGGAATTCATTTATTTGACTATGTAAACTCCCACCACCATATGTCAAAACCCTCAAATTTGCTACAATACTACTTATTTCAGCATGTACTCTAGTATTTAATTTTGAATCTGTAAGAAAGGTCTCCTTACAAGTGAAGATTTTAATTGACTGAGTAGTAAAAACTAACCTGTTGAAAAATAATTACCTGTAAATTTCTCATAGGCAAAAAGAAGTTTCCAGATCTATGTAGTAATCTATCTTATTTTGATTAAAAGACCAAATAGTGGCTTAACATCAATAAAAAATTGTCAAATGTTGTTACACTCATTCTGCAATACTGTCTCCTTTCCACAGACCCACACCATGTTTAGGATCTACCCAGAAATGATGAGCATATTTGTTAAAATTTGCCTCCAATTAACTTGAATATCTTACTAAAGTGGAATAAAACATTCTTACCTTATTAGAGCTTCATTTTCCGTTCTTTCACTGAAAAGAGTAAAGAAATCTGTATTAAAGATCTATTTGGTAAACAGTACTTTCTGAAGTTATTATTTTAGTTTCACTTCAATTAACACCAAAACTATGGGGTTCTTTTCACATAACTGAAATAAATTTCTATTCATTTGGAGAGATAATCCTTCTCAACACTCTCAGGTGAAGGCCTTTATTTATTTACTATCTTAACCAGCTCTTCTGAACAAACATTTCAAATGCTTTGGAAATATCAATACAAACAACTCATCTAGTCAATTCATCACATAAATAGTAGACCTCACAGGTTTATTTTCACTGCAAGCAGTATTTTGTGACTGGAATTGGTACTGCTATTGTTTTTTGTTGGACACTTGATGGTTGCTATTCTAAGATGGACTTGCCCTGCAATATGTTCATTCAAATTGCTTTTCAGCCTGAAAGTTTCTTTTAAAAGCAGCTCTTTCCTGCTCAATCCCAAAACAGGTAGGGTCAGCTTGTATAAGAATGAAAGCATCAAGCCATTTCATTAAACATCTGCTTCAACTAAGCCATTGTAAATGGCACATTTGCCAACAGTGTACCAACATCCATCACGAAACCCAAAAATGAAAAAAGCTATAAGACTATGCTGAAAAAGCTCCAGCATGACTCAGAGCAATCAATGATTTTTGAGGGCATAGCAATTATTAATTAACCTTTCATTTCTTTGTGACTTTTGTTCAGTCCTTTACAACCAGGACCTATTTGCAGGCATCAGCATTATAACTGGGAATTGGATTCTGGTAACTCTGAACTAAATGGGTAAATTTTGCCACTAATATATGCTAGAACAGAATCACACTTTATCTTATTTAATTTTCGAAATTAGCATAATACACAGCATGAAAAAGAAAACAAAATGCCAAGTCTAATAAAATCTGACAATTATTAGTGGGATTTGTCGAAAAGCAGAGAAATCATGCTGAGTCGCAGGCAAAACATCTCAGCCTCTAGCACTTTCTGTACACACTCCATTAACCATCAGTCAGTATGGTTAGAAATCTATAGATGAAGGGAAAACAAGGAGAGACCTTGTTCATCTAGGCCAAGGAAGAATTTAAGGCTTGGCCTCGAAGCATGTGATCAATGTAGTGGTTGAAGAAATTAATCCTCTGCTCTACAGCAAAAAGACTGTTTTGGGGGGCAGTGGGGTTAACAACAGACTCTTCTAGGAATGGCTGTGAATCTGTCAACCTGAGGGAAACAAAGCTCAAGTGAACAGTAGAAGTGACTCTGCCCTTAGAGTATGTTCACCTGTTTTTTTTATGAGACCTATAAAATGAGCCTATTTCAGAAATAAAATGTAAAGAAGATAAACATAAAAAGAAACATTTCTGCAGTGCAGAAATTCCTTAAACTAACCATCCATTCTGAGAAAAGGCATGAGATCTTATTTTTATGAAACAGTTCATCAGAGCTGACATTTGCAGTGTCCGATTTCCCACAGCTGAGGAGGTGCATATGCGTACCTTTAAAGGAAGAGGAACAACTGAAGTAGCTTCATTACTTAGTAAAATACATCTCCACCCTTCGTGCCCCACGCTGGGCACCAAAAAGGACTGTCATGGTTTAGACCCAGCTGGTAACTCAGCACCACGCAGCCATTCACTCACCTCCCACACTCCCCCCCTCCCCAGGCCATGATGTGGAAGAGAATAGAAAGAATGGAAACCCCGTGGGTTGAGATAGGAACAGTCCAGTAACTAAAGTATGATATAAAAGTACTACTAGTGATAATAATAGAAGTAACAAGGGGAGAGAATATAAAACTAAAATGGGAAAGGAAAAAACCCAATAAACACAAGTGATGCACAATGCAATTGCTCACCACCTACCGACCGATACCCAGCCTGACCTGAGCAGCGATCTCACCTTTCGGGTGACTCCCCCCAGTTTATATGCTAGGCATGACATGCTGTGGTATGGAATACCCCTTTGGCTAGTTTGGATCAGGTGTCCTGTCTCTGCTTCCTTCTGGCTTCTTGTGCCCCTCCTCACTGGCAGAACATGAGACTGAAAAGTCCATGATCATGGTAAGTGCTCCTGGGCAACAACTAAACCATTGGTGTGTTATCAGCATTGTTCTCAGACTGAAACCAAAACACAGCTCTGCACCAGCTACTCGGAAGGAGAAATAACTGTTACAGCTGAAACCAGGATTTACTCATGGATTTAATTTTCTACAACTCCTTCTGATAATCAGCTGCTAAAACATGCATCAGCACCAGATTACCTCACATCTGGCTTCAGGTGTGGGTCACCCACAAGAGGTAACTTAAGAAAGGTTTTGCATGCAGGAATCAAGGGACAGAACCAGTAGGTATTCTATCGCTGAAGCCTATGCATGGTTTCAACAGGATTGAGTGGGATTTACTACAGCACGAACCAAATCCTTACTTTTCTCATGTAAAACTCCCACTGAATCTAACCAGGGTGCAACTGAGAGAACACATTATATCGCTGATTCTTTATTACTCACCTGTCTCAATACTACAGCAGTCCACAGCATAAAGTTTATGGGACCAGAATGCTTCTTTGTGGGAAGGGAAAGGAATATCTTACAGGATAGCCTGTAACCACAAAGCAGATACAGAGGCAAGACTGAAGAAGACTAAAAGTCATTCTGGATTTGTGACAAGATCCACCGCTTTTGAAGCAAAGTATGTCTATGCTAGAAACACTCACAGCACAGGTTGCTTTGAAGCATATTTAACTCATCCTACATACCTTTAAAAGAATAATGAAAGCTGACTTTGGCAGGGTTTATGACTCCCAGAAAAAAAACAAACCCCAGCATGCTTAAAGAGTTTGCATAAGTTTGCCTTATCTGATCTAGCTGTTGATAACAGGACAAGCTACAATGAGGGCCGTGAGTATCTCCCATCATATGTTCTCATGGGCCCTGCTGCCTGCCCAGCTTGATGGTCTCAGTAGTCCATGTCTGGGGACCTAGAGAAAGATGGACCATTATTGTTCTCCATCAGGCAGCAGGAAGGGTCTATCTTCAGATGATCTGGCTTCTATCCAAGTGGAGATAATATCTCAAAACCACACTGGGTAAGTGAGGCTTTAAGCATTCAGTGGCAAAGAGTTTCACATGGGGTTTGTGCTTTCACATAAAAATATCTCCTGTTAACTGCCTGCACTGTTTTCATGCTTAATGACCTCCCTGCTCAGATGGAGAGAACAATCTCTACCAAAAATGCAATTGCATTTCATTGCAATATTCAGATGTGTCATTCTTCTAAGTATATGCCTCTTTACAGTAAAAACCATACTTGTTGCCAGTCACCAAATGTGCTAACTTTGTATGCACTCTGGAGGGGTTCTAGCAGACTGCCTCGAAAGCACATCAGTACAATTAAGTTAAACAAAGCAGGTCACTGTCCACACTCAGTGACAAAAGGCTCTGCAGTTTCAACAATCGGTTTACCATAATCCTTTTAATTCAGATACAAAAAAATATAAATATTTTTGCAAGCTCCACCTTTTTCAGAGTAACTCCTTATTAATCAGTTTTGGAAATACTAATACTAAAAAAACCCTACTGACAGAGATTGTTTTAACCATGTACTTTGCTACTGAAGCTGTTCATGAGTCTTCTTAGAGAAGACTCACCAATGACTCCAATTGAACCACAGAAAACTAATACTGCCAAATTGATTAGACAGCAGAATAGATGTAGATGAAAATCTCCTCCTGTACCAGACTCAGAAAACTCTTGACTGCATGGAGTTGTACACATAAAAGCATTCCTTTTTGTTTCAATCATTGTTATTTCATCTTTTCTGTTTATGCTGTTTAGTAAAAACTGCAAAGCTGAAGATACAGCAACATATCTTGCCATAACCAAAACATGGGTTTGATCCCTACAATAAATAAGTTATACAACCAATAAGTTAAAACAAATTATTTCCAAATGATTCAGCACTCACACAGTACACAGTAGGAGAAAAGGCATCCAGGTGCACTTCACAAAATTTAGATATAAATTACACATTCTATCCATGTCTTTGAACAGATATCCTTATCCAACAAAATCCCATTCATCCTATTGAAGATTACTTTTAGGCTCCTGAAACCCATCACAGACATCTTCATCTGGAAAGAAACAACTAGGGGGGAAATTCTTTAAAGTTACCAAAAAATGCAAATCTATTTGGGCTTCTAAACATTCATCAGCACCCCAGCATTTGTTTCAGTTTACTTTTGTAGTCCCCACAGGATGCCCTGATGTTCGGAGGTCCCACAAGGAGACTGACTGAGCAAAGCAACTACAATTTCCTTTTTCACAAAAGATCACAGAAAGCCAACCAGGCCTGGAAAAGGCACCGAGTTCTCATTCCATCAAAGCCAAGAAAGGAAAAAGAAAGGGGTGGGGAACCAAGAATTCTGAGCAGGAAACAAATTCACTCCTAAAGCCACTCCAAAAGTTTGGCTTTCAGTTCTACCATTCAGCAGCTCTCGGTAGGAATTAAAATGTGCAACAGTGAGGGGAGTGGGGGAATAGGAAAAAAACCCACACCAAAAAGCCACCAGCGGGGAAGATCTCACTGACCCCCCACAGCAAAGCTTTTCCTCAAGATGCAAGGAACTCTCCTGGCATGGAAACATAATTTAAATCTTCCTGTCCCCCCAGTCTTGACTCAAGGCCATTTGATTTCACAGTGCCAGCACTTGTAGTAGTTAGCAAATTGCGCTATGCACTTTGCAGAGTAAAAAGCCATGACTGCAGCGTGCCAAAGTCTAATCTGTGACAAGCATTTTCATTCCTGAAACTCTACACAGCATGCCTTGGATTGTTTGGCGTTCCTTAGGCAGACCCGGTCTGTGCGGGTGTGGCGAGGCAGCAGATAGGCCTGTGTGCACAGCCTAAACCCTGGGACCTACAGATGCATCCCAAGAATGTTTACTACGAGTACAGCACTAATCACAATTACCATGATGGCATACGTTCTCTGCAGGATAAAAAGGCTAGAAGAAAGCCCTTGTTTAGATTGGACAGCAAAGACAAGATCATAGCTGGAAGGTAGAAAACACATAAAATCGTTCCATTTAAAGCATATGTACAAATTGAAAGTGAACCATCATTGCCAAAAAAATGCACATAACCCCACCTACAGCTACAGAGATAACTGCCAACTGCAAGAGGAATACGTGGTCCATGTTCTGCTGCCCCAACAGCACAACCAGTCACAGAACCACTGTCTCACGTCTGCCCTCCCCAAGGAAGTGCTGAGGAACATCCCTCTTTGTTCACCCACTATTTATTATTTCTCTTAGTGACTGGATGACATAGAAATCATAAAGCTCAATGACTTTTTGGAACCTAGGCCTCCTCCTGCGTCTAAGAAGTCTTGTATTTCAGCCAGGTAGCTTGACCCAACTGTTCAGAGGTAGAATAACGAGGAAAAAAAGCTCACCACTACCATGTCGAGATCATCCTAAAGAGCTAAAAACTCACAGCTGCTTTACTGAAAATGCTACGAATACAATGCCCAGAAGCTATTACCTGCTCCAGTAAATGGCAAGTCCACAGACAGTAATGAGTATGGTCCTTTTTTTGCCTGCATTTGCATTATAATTCTCTGTATAATTGACAAATTAGCAAGATAAAAATATATTGTGGCTAGCAGACCTTCAAGATCTATTGGAGCATGTTTAATTTACATTATAAATGTTAATGACACTGTTTTCCTTGACTTAAAAAAGGGCAAAAATAAACTAATTTACTTTTAAAATAAAAACTGTACCAAAAATAATTGTTTCAAATCCTGTGGCATTAATCCCACATGTATTTAACTATATACTGCAGTTATTAGTGGTGCAAACAGCGCTGTGGAATTTTCTCCTCTCTTCCTCCAGCTTACTGAACAGGAACCTAGAGAGCAGACAAGCTGAGTCGGCCAAAACTTCATCCTTAGTTTCACACTGTTTTATAGCAGATGCTTGATTTCTATCCTTGTCCATATGTCTGAGTAAGCATAAACTACATCAGAGATAAGATCTGGACTTTCAAACCTCGTATCAGAAATCATAGATCTTGTATCACATATCTTTCTGCCTATAATCACACCACTGACATGAGAGTAATTGTCTTAATTGTTGACTGGTTGTCTTAATAGCCCCTAGTCTGTCTTCTATGGGATGGCAGAATTAAAAAGACTAGTATCTTCAAAAAAGAGCATGCAGTGAATGTTGCTGCACAATATCCCCAGCCAGGGAATGTCATCATCAAGCCCTGGAATAAAACATGGCAGACTCCTGTTATCTTTTCCAGAATGCCAGTCTCAACCCAACACATCCCAGACCTTAAAGCCTGTCTGACTCTAACTCATGAGACAGCCAGAATGCTTATTTTTTTCCCCCAGTACTTCTTCTAATAACTGAGTTGGTGGTGCCATGTTCTGCTTGGGATGGTGGATGGCAACCACCACACTTGCACACTGGAATGAAGCTGGTAAGTCCATCCAAAATTAAAGCAAGAAAGTTCTATGAAAGCAGAAGTTTAATGAATGCATCAAAGAAGGAAAAAATATAGTGAACTAGTCTGTATATTGGTTGCTTTATCTTTCATTTAAAGATTATTTTTTGCTATATTTCTTTCTTCTATCTTTTTCTACCTGTATGACACATGCCTTCATTTAAGTCCCATGTATAGCACATGTCCCAGTAAAATGTCCCAATTCAGTCCAGAACTGTGGCACTGCATAGTTTGTGCAAGGAGTATGTCCTTAAGCTCTGCATACATTTTGAAAGCTATGAAAAATAACATAAGAATAAATAAAATGGAAATTGCCAACTGAAAGTCAGTGAAAGCAAGCTTAGAGAGTACTTTCTTCTTATTTATGGTAAAGATTTTAAGAAGTATTGTACAACATTGTATAATCATCAGGCCAGCAATTCTGCTGCAAAGTGTTTTTCAAATGGCAGTTTTGGTTGCCAATGTAAGGAATAGACAATGAAACAGAAACACGTATTTCTAAGAGGGGCTTTGGAAAATGTCTCCCTATGCCCAGTGCATACAGCAAATATATATCTTCACTGAAACACAGTTTAAGTAATGTCTGCAGCTGCCTAACTTCTCTTCATCGTTTGTGGTGGGGTGGTGGTAAACATTGCTAGTGACAAATAACTGACCATGACTAAATTCTAAACAGTACTGAATCAAGATCTTCTGGCTAAGCTAACAGGATAAATGCCTTAAGGCACGATACTTGCTTTATTTTCTGGAGCTAAGGCCAAGCATGCTGAAATGCCAGGGTTTCTTGAGAGGTGGAATTGGGCTTAATTCCAATTAAGAGACAAACTGGAAGATTCAGACATTTGTTTAGTAACTATGCAATAATGTCTCAAAGTCAATGTGTTGCAATTGCCTTTTGTGTTTATTTCTACAAAAGGAGATCAGAAAAAAACCCATAAAATCTATCCAAGTAACCAAATTCAAAACTGCAGTCATGCATGTTGAAAACTTCCGAATGCACAATTAGCAGGAAAGGGTAAAGTGGTGTTTTCTCCATTTTGGATGTTCCATGAAAAAGGGCTTCATTTACTTTCCTGTATTTTCAGAAAGACCATGGTATTTGCTTGCTTTCTCCCCCCAGTATATCACAGATAATACTCAGCTGCCAGGTTTATGAGGTATTTGCAGTTGTAACTCAACAGACAAATCCTTTGTTACGAACAGAGAACAAATAATGGGGATTTACAAAGCCGTAATTACACTGAGAGGGTTTATGCATAAAGCTATATTAAAAGAAATGCTATAACAAAATATCTTTTTTTTTTTTTTTTTAAATTCCTCTGAGCATTATCACCACTTATGCTAAGGACCATTTTGTAATGTTACCATGAAAGGGATTTTAAATGCATGTCATCCCTAAAGGATGCCTGCAGTCCGTGCCAAGCTCTCCTACACAGGCTGATCTTGGTAGCGTATACCTGTTTTATGGTTAGCAAATGATGATGAATGAGCAGAGCAAACTTTTAGCCCACAGCAATAAACAACACTAAAGGTAGATGTACTCCAGCAACCAGGCAAAGCATGTCAGCTACTGCAAGTCTTGGCAGTGAAACAGGAGCAGAGACCAAGAGGTGGTATCTGCAGTCCCCATCAGCTGACACCAGGAAGCTGCATGGTTGCCTGACGAGCATGAGCAGAATAGCTGACCTATGAGCCCACTCTGGCTACACATCAGGCCGGCCCATGACTGACAATGCATCAGCTGAGTAACACACCACTAGGGACAAAGACCATGTTCTTGTCTTTGCACTGGTCCATTCAGAGGGACCTTGTGTGGTGGGGCTGACATGCTGGGGTGAAGAGATGCCATCTAGAGGGGCCCTGACATGCTTGAGAGGTGGCCAATGCCAACCTCATGAAGTTCAACAAGGCCAAGTGCAGGGTCCCACACCTTGGTCGGGGCAATCCCAAGCACAGCTACAGGTTGAGTAGAGAATGGACTGAGAGCAGCCCAGCCCTGAGGAGAAGGACTTTGGGGTGCTGGGTGACAAGCTCAACACGGGCCAGCAGTGTGTGCTTGCAGCCCATTCTGTGATTCTGAGAAAGGAACCTGGACACACAGGAATAGGATGCCATGGTCCATGGTTGATGCAGCCTCTATTTTGGACTTTCTGCTTCACCAGAAGTCTCCTGAGGACAGGCACTCCCTGCATACCAGAGACTTGTGGCTAGCTCTACGGCTTTCCCCAGTGGAACCATACCAGTTACAGTTGTGTCTGAGGATGCTGTGAAGCAAACTGCCAGCCAGCCTGTCCCCAGACTAGAGACTTCAAGCGATGACTTCAAGCACTCCACTGTCTACATGAAAGAGGATGATGGGTTTCACTTCAATATATTTCATGAACAGAACATATCTGAGAAGCTATTTTCAATATGGTGCACATTCTTCATTTAGTTATCGATGGCTACTACAATTTCTGCTCTTGTCCTGTCAGGCAGATTTAGGCATCTCCTCACAATAAAACACTGAGGTGGGAATCACAAAAACAAAAGTCAAGACATTTTGTATGAATTTATCCTGAGATTCTTTTGATTCTTCTGGCTTATTACACAAAAAATGGGAGAATCTGACTGTTATCCAAGAAACTATATTGGATAAAACTGACATTTCTTTCCCAAACCTCTTCTCTAAGCTCAGTGATTCATTATCGTAGTTTAAATTTTGTACATAATTAATTATCAGTGGGCAGCAGCATGCACAGTACAATTATGGATTTTTAAGGTTACCCTTGAACACACCAGAGCAGTTGCTAGCAGTATGTATGACAAAAAATCCACTAGTTTATTATTAATCGCTTTGATGGAGACAGGCAGTACAATTAATTAGATGGTCAAGAGAAATCTGGATCCAATGCCACAGATGTCAATACCATGAGTAATATGTCTCCCATGTAGAACCTTTTTCTAATGTATTAATTACAATGTTTTGAGTTCTGGCATGGATCTCTGAACCAGACAGGGCACAGGAATGCAGTGCGACGTCAATGCACAGGCAGAAATAAAGTGGTATGAGGCATGTGCAGCAAACCCATGGCACAAGGGGGCTGAGTGGTCCTGATTTGACAGGAGGGAGGAATGGGCAGCATCACTATCCCTCCATGTTTTGGCACCACAGAGCTGGAGCCAAAAAGGAGATGCTCAAAGCCTGCTGGTAGAGGAGAGGGGCAAAGAAAGTACCAGTAGAGAATATGGGAGAGAGACAGAGGTTCAGTCTTCCAGGCTGATCACTATGATGCATGATTCCATGTCCATGGGGGATATTAGACACAAAATACCATACTTTCTCTTTTCTCTGATTTGTTCAGAAAAGGTTTTCGAATTTGTTTTGCTTCATTATAAGGAAGGAATTCTCTTCTCCAAATGAATCAGGAGTAAAATATGACAAAGTAACTGAATATTGCAATCCCACTGTCCATGTGGCTGACAAAGGCAACGGAGTAAATCTGCATTTTTCATTTAAAAAAAACGAAGAATTTTTGTTTCGTACAACATTTCAACATTGTCTGGGCTGATCTGGGTATTTTTTTCAGGATCAGTCTATGATTTGGGATTGGTCATATGCACTATGGAATGGAAAAACTCTATAACCTACCTGAATCATTATTTTGTTCTCCCATGGTTCCAATTGTTCATTGTTAATCAGATCCAGCCATAACATCTTATTCTGCAAAAGGCATACTCTGCTTTAATCAAAATCTTGGACGGCATTTTGGACAGCACCTTTAACAACTTGGACAGAATATTCTGGGGTTTCCTCACCAACAAAGAATCAAAACAACCAGCTATGAACATGTCTTGCACAAACGCTGACAGTTAACAGGTTATTTTGATGAACATTTGCCTGTTTCATGGAACTGTTTTCAATTTCCTTGCATTTTTTTACCTGGTTTCTTCACTCAAAACAATAATGAACTGTCAACCTGTCAGGTAGGATCCATCAATGATGAGCTCTAAAGTAACTTCATAATTTCTCATTTTATGCTATGCTGAAAAGCCATGCTGTAAACACAAAAGATGACCGTGACAGTCTCATCTATTTGAAATCAGAACTTTTTATTTATGATGTTCGAGTGATTTTCCACATTGTTTTGGCAGTAAAGAGAAATGGCCAGTGTTTGGAAATGAAGCACACCAACAAGCTCATGCTTGTGTCTCCATATTCTGGTGAATGATTCAGATTATCCTAAGAAGCATTTACTGGTAAAAAAGTTCTGAAAAATGTCTCTTTGGCAGGTACAAACACAGCACTCTGTTTTTTCCTATCAATAAGCAAACTGTCCTTCAGTGGCACCTCTGATTTTGGTACTGCTTGCAGTTTTACATTTTGACCTGTTAGATTTAGCCAGTTCTTTCATGTCGGGCAGCTTACCAACTTCTTCCCTGCTGCCATCCCCCACTGCAGCCTCAAGAAATCACAGACTGACAAACTGATGTCTGCTGTTGCCTAATGACCTGTTTGTAGCAGCTCCATCACCAACTAAAAGCAAAAAGAGAGAAAGCAGCACTGTTCATTGTCTTTGTCAGCCACATGGACAGTGGGATTGATGCATCCTCAGCCAAGTCTGCTGATGACACCAAGCTGTGTGGTGCAGTTGACATGCTGGAGGGAAGCAATGCCATCCAGAGGGACCTGGACAGGCTTGAGAGGTGGCCAGTGCCAACCTCATGAAGTTCAACAAGGCCAAGTGCAAGGTCCTGCACCTGGGTTGTCTGAGAGAGATGGGCTTGCTTCTTCAGCTTGGAGAAGGCTTCAGGGAGACATTAGAGCAGCTTCCAGTACCTAAAGGGGGCCTAAAAAAAGCTGGAGAGGGACTTCTTACAAGGGCATGTAGTGACAGGACAAGACGGAATGGCCTTAAACTGAAAGAGAGTGAATCTAGATTAGACATTGGGAAGAAATTCTTTATTGTGAGAATGATGAAGCCCTGGCACAGGTTACCCAGAGGAGCTGTGAATGCCCCAACCCTGGCAGTGTTCAACACCATGTTGGATGGGGCTTTGAGCGACCTGGTCTAGTAGAAGTGTCCTGGGTTCAGCAGCAGCAGTCATTTTTCTCCTTCTTAGTAGCTAGTGCAGTGCTGTGTTTTGATTTTTTGGCCGGGGAACAGTGCTGATAACGCCGATGTTTTCAGTTGCTGCTCGAATGTTTGGTTTGGCCAAGGACTTTGTGAGCCTCATGCTCTGCCAGGGAGGAGGGGAGGCTGGGAGGAATCAGAGACAGGACACCTGACCCAGACTGACCAAAGAGGTATTCCATACCACAGCACGTCATGCCCGGGATGTAACCGGGAGTTACCCGGAAGGGCTGGAAGGACTGCAGGGTTGGACGACGTATCGGTCGGTGCTCGGTGGGGGGAGTGGAGCGAGTTATCAGTTGGCTGGTGTTGAGGTGTTGTATTCTTTCCTCTTGTTATTTCCTTTAGCACTATTATTATTGGTGGTAGCAGTAGTGATTTGTGTTATACCTTAGTTACTAAACTGTTCTTATCTCAACCCACGGGAGTTGCATTCTTTTCGATTCTCCTCTCCATCCCTCTGGGAGTAGAGGGAGGGAAAGAAGTGGGGGGTGTGAGCAGACGAGTTGTGTGGATGGGTTTAAACCACGACAAGAAGGCATCCTTGCCTGTGGCAGAGGGGTTGGAACTGGATGATCTTCAATGTCCCTTCCAACGCAAACCATTCTGTGATTCTATGAAATAGCCACTAAATGAGTTAGTGTTGTACAGACTGTAAAGAGAAAATTACAGAGGATCCTGTTATCCATCTAGCATTGTCTAGAGCTTAGGAAACCAAGATCATTACAGCTTATAGCTATGTACCTACACCATCTACCTCACTGCAGTACATAAACTAGCAAAATTTAACAGTGTCTAGCCATCCATTATTCCTGCTTGCCTTCCTGTTGCAAGAACACAGGCAATAATGCAATTGTTTTATAATAAATTACATTTTAAAAGAAATTATAATATCATCACATCACATCATTTAATTACAGATAGATGTATTTTTTGTTTGTTTTAATCTGTTTCAGGCAATGAAAAGCTTTCAGTAACAGACTGAAATCTCATAAGCTCCATTTGCACATAAGCACAGTGATTTTGGATGACTGGCCATTTCACTGACAAACTGAAATGTTTTTAATGGAACCTTGTTTCCAGTAAGAACGGAATACCGTATTTCAGATGTTTTAGGTTATGCACTCTAAAATGGCCTTATGCCAAATTCATGAATCACTTTTGGAAATTAAAGATCCTGTATCTAGTAACAAAAAGCAGCAAAAAAATAAATTCCTTAACTACTATCAGAGTAGCACCCTAATTTGGAGAAAATGAAAATCCCACTCTGGCTGGTTTTTATCCTAAAACAAAACACCACAGGAAAGAGTTTCAACTGACAGGAAAAATGAAAGTTGAAGGAAGAAAACAAACACAAAAAAATAATCCTCTTTCTTACATGGAGGGGTGGGAGGGGGAATTGTATTGTAGACTTCTCACAAATTAAGTAACTGTGGCCTCTGTTTTAGAAGAAAAATCAAAGTAGTGGTAACATAAGCTTGTCTACTTTTAGTGATATGGTGGTATGTACGGCACATCATCCCTTTTCAAGCACTGTGCCTCTAGGAGTTTACACCAAACGTACTTCTAACACTGAATATAAGGGCCAAAAAGGGTCAAAATCTCAAATTCACCCAGCAAAACTACCATAAGCAGCAGCTTTTCTTGCTAGAAGAACTGTCATTTCAAAACCCTAAGATTCTGCTTCGCCCTGAATTTACACACAATTGCTTGTGTTGCACAGCCCAAAATACTGCATTCATGTGAAAAGACACTGAAAAGCAGAGACCAGTGGGACAGCATCCTGCTTCCTTTATGCGCAACATTTATATTCATAATTCCTAGCAAGTTCTACAAAATAACTGACAGACATAGACTTTGGGGAAAAATACCCCTCAACATTGTGTTGGTTTAATGCTACAGCACCAAAGACAGCAGCTCTATACGCCAGCACAGCAGGAAAAGAACTCAATTGCTTTTAATAGACAAGCGTTTAGTGCAACTAGCATAATCTGCAGTGACATTTTCCAATGTCTATTATGTAAGTTGAAAGCTAAACTTTTGCTTTTATCTAGCATATTGCCTATCTCCAACACAGTGCCTTATCAACTTTCTCTCCATTTTTTAGATATTTTAGTAGCAAAAGAGGGGGGACTTAGCAGATTTTTGAGATTCCTTCCAGAACTCCTCTTTTCTTCTGTTCTGTGTTTATAGCCATGCAGACATCAATTCAGACAGGCTTCAATAAGAAATGTTATTTTATTAGTTATCATGGTGCACATTCCTTCCCTAACAACCTCCCTGAAAAGTTTAACTCTCCATGGAAAATAACTTAAAAAGGTAAAGAATAATCCAAGAAATTCCACAAAGAAAAACTGGGAATTAAAAAATCAAGGACAGTCAATCCATTTTACCAGTGTCATTCCCTAACACCTCTTTTTCTAAATTTCAAGGAAAAGGTCAAAAAGCAAGGAAATCGGGAGCTAGAGCCATCATCATTTTTATAACCCAGGCATCATACAGAACGTGGGAATATCTACCTTCAGAGCAGCAATTATCCTTGAAAAGATTTTCAAAGTAGCATACAACAGCAGACCGGGAACTGCCCACAAAAAGGGCAAAACAGATAATGACAGACCTGCTCTGGTAAACCATCAGCGTATAACTCCAAGATACTTATATTAATAGTTCCTTCCCAGTCTTTCTGTCCATCTATCTACTGTTATTTGCCTCACTTCCGCTGGTATCTTAATCCTAACCCTTTCAAGATGGGCAGCTCCAATAGACTGGCTTGTTTTTAATGTACTTTGATAGACAAATAAAGCTCTTTAAGTGCTAACAAGTCTGCATATTTAGGATTCAGTACTCAAGGAAGCGAGTGATTAAAATCTAGGGATTTCGCAAGACAAGTTCATAAGGGCTATAAATACAGCACATAGCATCAAAAGACCTCATCAGGCAGACATCTGAGTATCAGAAGGAGATGTAAGGCTTAAAAAAAAAATCAACGCTTCAAAAACAACATACCAAATTGATTAGGCAACACTGGAAGAATGAGTCCTACAGGAGACATTTTATTGTGTATATATGCCAAACATGTTTATGATTTCTTTTAAAAGACCTATCTTGCATTACCCTGATAGTACCAGATAGCTTGTGTCATGCCTGCCTTCCCACACTGTGTATCCCACAATAAACAACGCTGCATGCATTAGACAGATGTCCCTTCCAGGAACATACCACCTCCTGAAAGGGTACTAAAAATGTCCTTACTCTGCTGCTTTCAGAGCCAGATCATGAGCAAAGACCTCTGACCTTCTCAATCTGAGGCATGAGCATACAGAATATAAGCGCAGAGCTTGCTGCACCATGTTCAGGTGCAGGAGAAACCACTTGACCAGCTCTCTTGACCACGGTGCAGGCTGGAAACCTCCCTCTCTTGAAGAAGAACCGCACATTTGCTGAACCCTGCCGCGTGCATCTGATGGAAAGCTGCCTCTGCATGCAACCTTCTGGCAGGAGCACTGAGTTGGATGTAAGATGGCAGCAGCCGTGGTGCTAGCTTACTGAGCAGCCTGAGGTGGGCTACATAGGCAGTACTGATGCTCAGCACTCACCTGACAAAAAACCTTCCTGCAGACAGTGCACGAGCATGCCTGTGAGCTCCCCAGCGACAGGACTGGGAGAGTTTGGAAGAGCATTATGTGAGGAGGACAGAAATCCATGAAACTGCAAACAAACACCCCTCAGAAACCTCACGATGCTCACGCAAGGAGCAGTGACTGGAATTTCAGACATAAAATATACCATCTACCCTATACCAGGCAATGCTCTCTGTCTTTCACTGAGGTTTTGTACAGGGGCTGAGAAGAGCACCTATGCCCACCAGCTGAGCAGACTGCAAAACAGCAACGGACGATGCCCTGCCCTTTTTCAGAAAACAGATGCTGAATGGGACAAGCAACGGAGGAAAATCAGCCTTAAGCTGTCCCAGCACAAAGGGACATTTTTCCTCATTACAGCACAATAAACTTGGGGTGGAAGGGCACTGTATTTCCATTTAGGGTTTTTTGAGTTTGCTTTCTTCTTTTATTTCTCGAGCTAGCAGGGCTGAGAGCAACCTTGTATTTACCTGGCAGACCCCAGCTGTGGGTAGGGCCCTCACATCACGGCAGTGCTACTAACGTCTTTCCCGCTAATTAGTTTTGTCCGATTTCCTATTCTCTAGATCGAAAAGCAAGGAAGAGCTTCAAACACTTACTGAGGATGCCTCCTCCAATAGAGAATTACTCAGAAAAACTGCAATTCAGAATCAGTAAAGCCTCACGTCTTTTCTACAGAGGCCTTCTGAGTCTTACTTGCAGAGAAGAGTTTTTAATCAGGCAGCAGAAAGGGAAGGGCTTTCCATCTGGTGATTTTGAAATTCATGGTCAAAGGTTAACCTGTTTTTAACCTGAAAGTACAGAAAATCTCGAGGCTGAAAGAACACAGGTGTAAGGCCTGCCCTGAAAGTAAACCTTCGGAGGGATGTTACCAACCTGAACCCAGGCGATGAAGGCACATAGAGCCTGTACTACACCTTTCCTCACTCTCGGCTTCACAGACAGATCCTAAGAAGTGAAAAGGCAAAGTCCGTTTCAGAGAGTTCAAAATATAATCAGATTTCTCTGGCTGGCAGCACCGAAGGGGGAAAGGCAGTTTTACTAATTAAGATCTGAACTTCTGCTTCGACTTGAGTTTTTCATGAAGTTACTGGATATAACATGGTACTCATTCATTATAGGGTGCAGCACCCGCAGGGCAGTGAGTAATGGTTTTACTCCTACTTCAGTACTGGCAGCAGCATGTTGGACTGAAAAATGAACCTCTATTTCCTATCTATTTTTATAATCAGTTTATCTATCATCTGCTTAATTCTTACCCCCATATGCACGGCAGAAACAAAACATTTAAGTCTCAGTACTACCCTGAAATACATTCACAACACTGCCATTGACTCAGACTGCTAACCGGCGACACTGACTTGTAACCGAGGACAGCATTTGGCCCCAGACAGCACAGCTGTATTCTATATGAAAAATTCATGAGCTAAATCTTTTCACTTCTTTTATAAATAGGAGACAAAACAAGAGAGTCATCACTTAGTCAGCCAGGGAATGATTCAAAATCTAAACCTAGGATATCGTTTTTAGGAACATAACTGGCAATAAAGGCAAAGTACATTTTCTCCTCAGAAAAAAGATAGGCTTAAGTAACTTTATTTTATGCCACTTTTTTTTTTTTTCTTTCATTGACTGAAAAAGTATAAAATACCAACCAGACATAGCAGTAAGGTATCAGACACAAAATAGAGATCTGTAGTATTTCATGCCCAGGTATACTTTGCTGCAGCCCTGAAGTCAGACATGTTATTGAGCTCTGGTTTATTTGCGAGCTTTCCTGTTTCTCTAAACACAACCATTATATTTGGTATTTCATAACTAGCTCTCTATTATGAGGTGATACTAGCTGTGGAGGTGACAGCTGGCATGAACTTTTGAATCGAAGGGTCTCTTTCTCTCACAAGAGGCACTGTTTACTAAAAGATGATTACCCATGAGTAAATAATGAGTCACGATATCCTTAAAAAAGCAAATACACGGAGTTAAAGAATAATTTCTAACATGGGTAAACAGCACTGAAAATTGAATCACTTACGTGCACTTTTCCTAATATAGTGTAAAAAACTAGAAAGGCTATAGAAAGTAACCACAATTAGATAAAACTATGTTATAAGAGCTTGGAAAGTCTGTATCTCTTTTCATATGACTGTAAAGCACCATTTACAGACATACAAACAGGTAAATGCAGTCTTAAATACATACAGAAACAAATGGAACAGGGATTTTGGGTTGGCTTTCACAACACAAACACACCATGGTAGTTCTGTCATTCCTGATGTGTTACTACACTACCCTTATGAACAGTCCAGACCATTGAAATGCGATGTATTGGCAATCAGGCAGGAAAGCAGGACTGCACATCATCTAACACTGTAACTATAACACGCAGGTAAACTGCTCATTTTTACTGCATGTTATCGGACCACATCCCAGCACTCTGAGAATTTGCTGCTGGGGAATTCACCTTCAGACAATCACTGACAGTGGTAAAGTACTCTCCCCTCTGTTATTGCTACTTCCAGACTCATTTCTAATGCTACCATATATGTCTCTGAGTTCACCATTAGGCTCCAGAAGTTCCTCTGGGGAATATGACATCAGAACGAAGATTATGAAAAATATGCTTATACCACGTCCATTTGAAAGACCATTAATGTGTAAGGACTTTGCTTACATCACTTTGCCCCAGCCTCCCAGACACCAATAAAGCTCATCAGCAGTTTTAGAATCAAAATTAAATGGAGATTGGTGACCCTTGTGACATCTCAGCAGCTGACAGTGGTGGCTCTGGAGTGACAGCAAGAGTCAAAAACCATAAACACGCTCTGCTGTAACTGTGCCTTTTCACACAACCTTCTGAAGCGTTTACCTGTAAGGACTAAAGCAGAACAACCTGGACTGTAAAGAAAAAAAAATAAAGACAACCAGATTTAAGGACAATAAGGAATTACGTGAAGACAGGAAAAAACATGCACCTAACCCGTTTTCTTTGTGAACACTGCTGAGTTTGAAAAAGACCCAGACTGAAACTTGAAATGCATGTTGTACAAATTTTAGGATTAGTGCTCTTTACTTGACATGTTACAATCTGAAATCAAGGAAGAGAGGATATATTTGAAAAATTCATGAGGGTGAAATAGTCATGTTAGATTTCTTTGGGAAGCTGGGAAGTATTTCCCTGGTAATCTGTTCAGAGCTGGGTATGGCTACCACAGACTGGGGAGTGCGGCCCAGCTGGGGTACCAAGCAACTAGCGGAACATATACCATACCTGGTAGTTCTGACACGAAGACTAGAATCCTTTTTCCACTTTCTTCCCTGTGTAATTTTGCTAGCATATTGGCATTGGAATGTAATCCCTCCTGCTTTGTCCAGTCTACAACGTCTATATAGTTATTCACAGTTCAGTTTTTTGAAGAAATGTGATTTTAAATCACAGGTTTCTAAGAAGTTGTGATAACATTTTAAACAGCGTGTTTTAGAGAAGAACCGGACAGCTAGTGAGATGGCCAACCACCGAACAGAGCACGCAGCTTGCCCTAAAAGTTTCTTAAATTACAGACACTTACACTTCTGAATCAGGGTCACACATAACCTGCATAACCTACGAGGTACTCCTTATTTTTTGGCTGATTGATTATTGTTAAGATCACTGAAAAGGCATGGAGCAGCTTTAGCTACCAATGATCATAATAGAAAAGATGGCACTTCTCCACCAACAATCCATCAAACTTAAAACACTACTATAAAGGAAAGTAAAAAAAGACGGGTGCAATCAAGAGTACTTCAACTAGAATAAAGACCCCTTCAGGGCACTGTAACTGCCAGTCTGCAGCCTAAAGGGAAAACGAAGTAAAATCTAAAATGTCACATGGTGCTTACAAGATCAGATACACCTACATTAGGCAAATACAATAGAATCCTATTTTTCCTGTATTTTGATTTATATTATTAATGTGTAATTAAGAAAAAATATTACACTAAACCCAAGAAATTCTTCAAAGTATTTTTCCTTTTTTTCTTCTCATGATGTAAACGGTCCATATTCTTAACGTTGTTATACCAGAGTTAAATTATATCAGAGGCATTATTTAGTGTTCAAAATGAGAACATGTGAACTATAAAGAATGATCATACAAGAGGGGACTTCAATAGCTGCCTATCACTCATTCTATCAAAGTTGTATCATTCCATATTATATAGCTGCTGGTGCTTTATACAACTTAAGAATCCTATCCATCACTTCCAAGCTGATAACACAGGGACTGAAGTCTTCTAATAGATCCCTCTGCTAAAATGAAAGAAAACAACCCAAACAACCGACTTTCACTTTTTGCAGTTACCTTTTTCAACTGCTTTCAGCCATGTGTCACCAATATACACGTACAGACACTGTGCAGACTTTGCTAATGTCATTTTCCTTTCACTCTATTATTTTTCCAACTCCTCCCTGAACTCTCTGCTGTTTAATCTCTTCTGGCCAGAAAAAATAATAACTAACTTTGGTACACAAAAGGGAACACAATGTTCTAGGACTGGGCTTATGTGAGCTGTAGGAAAACGGTACAAATCTGAGAAGAGCTGGGATTGCCGTAGCGTGACGTCATGACCTCTGTTTACAGCCATAAATTATGCTGGCAAAGTGACAGCGTTCTGCATGACTCTGTGTTGTATTATTTGTTCTCTGTTTTTATTATTGCTGTGCCTGTCTTTGCGTTACTGACTCTGGTTACTTTGTCCAATTTGATAGCGGTCTAACCAAACGTGTATTTCTCCTACACGTCCAAGTAGAAGACCCAATTTTACTGTCAACACAGCCAGATCAAAGCAGCTAACCTGTTATCAAAACATCAAGGCCAACGCCTTAATAATGTCCTAATTTCTTATGTTAACCAAAGAGATAAAATTATTCTTAATTAACAACAGGTAATTCAGCAGAAACATAACTTGAAGGTAAGTGTTGACAGTATTGACTCAAAACCAGAATGCATTTACTACCAGAAATTCAGCCCTAAAACGCTCGAAATACATGTGCTATACTGTTATCCAGAGATAACAGAAGAGTACAGTATCTTAATTCAGTAGGATTTGTTATATTTGTTGAATTACATCATTTGATTAGAAGACATTAGCCTGGATTAAAAAGGGAAGGGCATTAATTACTTTAAATATTAATACCAGCGGCTAACTGACATATAAAGGTATAAGGACTCCTATACTGAGTTTTTACAAACTTCCACCAAGTTTTTCATAAAGACATCCGTAAACAAGAAACACAACAAAATTCACTGAGACTGTGCACTACATCACAAACAAAACCCCCAAACAGGCGATGCAGCAAAAGTCTTTAGACAGACAAACAAACAAGAGCATGGTATAAATTTAACCTCTAAATCAAGATATTAGGCTTGCCATATATACAGCTGCAGATGGCTGGGTATACTGACTTCAAACGTAGGACTGTAGATAAAATTACTTCCACCTTAAAAACACACTGTAAGCAGATCATTTTGCTCACAAAACCTGTTGAACTTTGGAAAACGGTGAGCTTGTATCACCTGCCTTCACTTTTGCCTTTCTCATTGCCCTGGCAGTAATAACCACTGAAGGCAGTCTCATATTAAGTTTTATTTTGGAGTCCTGACCCCTGATTTCAAACATTGAAGGAAGATGTGTATTTACGAAACTTACATAATGTTGACTGAATTTCAAAAATCACTGTTGGGATCGTAACATCTTTCTGGCTTTCTTCACTTCTGAGCATCACTTAAGGTCAAAATCTGCCATTGATATTCACCAAGACTTTTCCACATGGAAATGAGACAGCAATTCCACCGCTCTGATATTATTAAAAAGGTAGCTCATTCACTATTAGGAACATTACTGAAGAAAACACATCCAGGTAAATTAGCAGTAAAGTATCACAAAGACTGCTGGCATCTGCTGGCTATAGGCTAGCAGCTCAGATCTGCTATGCTGATACAGTATATAAAAGGAATAACACCAGACACCACGTTTTCTGACTCAAAATACATCCATCCAAAACCACAAAAAGCATGTAACGAACATGAATCCCCAGAGATTACCCTTAATACAGACAAGCTCAGCAAAACTAAGCATTTAAACTGTAACTTCTGATCTGCCCATCTGCTTTCCTCACTTAGCCCTGCTCTCCAGATGGGAAAACAGGTGAGGTCTTGAATTACTCATATGTCACTCTGTAGTTTTGCCCACACCCTTCTTCCTGTTACACCATCACCCAACTGTTGGGAAATTTGGATCTCCTAACAGAGATTGCAACTCTTAACCTTCACACAGCGACAGGTAAAGCTTAGCTCTATTCTATCCCATGCCTCGCTACATCTGCCAGGTTGAATCTCCCAAATTCTTCGTGCCTGCTGCTCTTTCTGGGTTTAAATACTTGTTCTCTTAAAGAAATAAAAAACGACATTGAGGTTTTCACAATCCTAATTCGCAAATTGTTTCAAGCTCTTTTAGATTAGATTACTTTCCAAAGCAAACACAGTAATACTATACTACTCTCATTTCCCAAACACAGCCAGGCTTATGACTCTGCAGCATACACAAAACATTTGCTTCTTTCCGCTGACGATGCTCACAAATGGCTTTCACTGACTTCAGGAGATCTTTGCAAAAGTGCAGGATGTTCCACTCATCCAAAGCTATTTAAAGGAGCAAGACCTAAAGAAATACTGACAAGATTAGGCATAATGTATCGGGAAACTCTCAGCTACAAAACATTAAAAGGAAAAAATCAGACTGTAGATTTGATCTTGTACATCTGGATTTATGAATGGTAAATATCTGCCTTTAAATATTTTTCCTGCACCACCAATTAATTCAGCTGCAGATTTACGATCATCAAAACGGTCTACAGCTATATCTACACAGACACGTTTTGAAGAGATTGAGCTCAAGTTATAACTTGGCTTTGAGTTGAACTTCACAAAGGGGAGTCCAAGCTTTTCATCTTATTGCATGCTATGCTTGCCCGGACAGCAAGCAATATCCCGTCAGCAAGCCACTTCCCCTTTGCCTTCTATCTCCAAGGTAAATTGCTGACAAACCTACCTGCTAGTCCTCATAAACTGAGGAAATAAAATATGTGAAAAATATTGAGAAACAGAAAGCTTTTAGAAAAAAAAAAAAGAAGCAGCAGCAGCAGTCTGCAAAACACGGGTTAAACTGATGCGAACTTGCATTATGGGCATGAATTTTCAGCTGCCATTTGTGGATGAACTCGCGCTATGAGCAAAGATAAGGGGATGTACACGCCTTGGCTGCCAGCCAGTGTCCACATTGGTCCCCACAGGGCTGCCTTGTGAGTAGGTGCATTAGTAAAGGGCAAGGGAAGACTGTCTGCTTGAGTTCTCAAGTTTTGTGGCTGAATTACACCACTTTCTTGCCTGCAGAACTTGGGTTTCTTGCTGGAGAGACACACAACCCAAAAAATGAGATCTCTGGAAAAGTTTCACGGAGCCAAATTAGGCGGTAAAGGTCAAGGGAGGGGGGACGGCAAGGGTTCATCAAGCAGTTTGCTTATGTAAATTTGGCTTTTTATGCTTACAATCCCATGAGCAAAGCATGATCAGAAAATGACTCCTAACACCAGCCAAGTCCTGGCTATTTTTATGCCCATATGACTCTTTCTATGGGATCAGCGGTAATGATCTTGAGCATTGGACCCTTACATGCAAACGTGAGAGCACGAATCCTGGTTCTAAGTTTTAAGTAATCTCACAACTTCAGTGCATGCATTAAAAATGCATTTAGGGCACTAATTAAAGTTACAGAGCAGCTTAAACTGTGCAGTCAGTTGCTTTCTTTTATTTTGGCATGAATTCATAATATTTTTATTGACTCCCCTGAATTTATTAAGGGCATTCCTGGCAGACCAGCTTATTTTTCTCTACGCTTCCCATTAAGTGAACCTGTCTTAAATTATTTTCCACTTCACTCATCTCTAGCCAAGTAAACTGCAACTCCCTGTATCCGACTGCCCATCTCAAGATGATGTTCTTCAGGAAGTTTCATTCAGAGAATGGCTGAGGCTGGAAGGTGCTTCTGGAGACTTTCTAGTTTTCCCCCTGCTCAAGCAGGGTCACCTGGAGCAGGCTGCTTAAGACCACGTACACTTTGGGTTTTAATATCTCCAAGGATGGAGAAGCCACAGCCTCTCTGGGTAACCTGTGCTGGTGTCCAACAAGTCAAAACGGTCTTGCTATTTCTGCAGAGGCAGCGAAAGGAAATGCTTGGGGGTTTCGCTATATGCAAAATTTCAGACTATTTTTCTTTCAGCTATTTGAGTTCTCTGTTCCTTGGCACAGAACCTGAAATTTGGTAAGCAAGGCCCTTATGACAGGAATTAATCCTGCTGTCCCTGTGAAAATCTAGTCAGAAAACGGGGGAGAGGGGCTTGCCTAAATTTATTTGTGCTCCACAAAAATTGTTAGTATTTGGAAAAAAAATCCATCTTGTTTCATTCAGATGCTTGAATTTACCAGCTATCAGGGATTCCAGAAGACCTGACATCTAAATACAGGAGGAACCACGTTATATATATACATACGTTTCCCCATATACATAGCTTCACACCAGGAACCAGGCACTGCAAAGAACCCAGTGCAGAGCTTTGAAGGACAGAGGTAGGGTCCTGACTGCAGAAAAAGTGCAGCCATGTCTGCTCTCTTCCCCAGAAGAGTTCAGGGAGCCTGCACAAGTTCAGCCCCTTGCCAGCCCACACTGCCTGCCTCTGGGACTGCAGTCAGGCAAACCAAGGAGGAGAGGCCAGGGGAGAGCAGCCGCCTGGCACACCAACCCTAGCCCTAGGGCAGCCTGGGGAAAGCCTGCTTGTCCCTCCTCTTACAGCCATCACACCAGAACCATGACCTGGATGAACTGGCAGGGCTCCATCCACTCCATGTCCTCTGGTTTGAGGGGCTATGCAAGCCCCTCACCAACAGATGCCAACAAGAGTACTCCCAAAGCCTGGCCGCTGGGCACTGATCCCTTCGATCTCTCACAAAGAATTTAAAAGAAGGGCTTGATAATGAACGATTAGGCAGGTGGGGGAAAATGCTGCAGCACTCCACAACTGACAGGTTCGGTCATAAGCGGGTTTGACCACAGACAGTGAACACAGCACGCAGAGCTGTGCTGCAAAAGGAGGGCTGAAGGCAAACACCTGTAGGCCTGGGGAAGGAATGGGCAATCTGCCCTAAAGTAGGGCAGAGGAGAGAAGGAGAGGGAAGCAACAGAGGAAGGGAAGCATCATGGCCTGGCTGTCCCTCCTCCCAAGTATCCTATGCCAAAGCAAGTCACCTTATCAACATCACTGCGAGTGGGATGGGGGTACCAGAAGGGCTAGCTCAGGGAACAGCTCTACAGAGAGGGTATGACCAGAGCCCTCCCTCACTCAGGAATTAGGGAATCCAGCACTTCCCTGCCCCAGGCCAAACCATTCCCACCCATGCCTAACCTCTGAGCAGAAAAAAGCATTCCTACCCTCACAAGATTGAAGAGTGCTTTGATAAGAGGCCTCTTGAAGAGACCACAGCAGAAGATCCTTCTGCCTCGCAAAACACTCCCACCATCCACCAACTGGAAAGGCATGGCCAGAATGGCTGCAAGCACATTACCTGCATCCCACCGGGAGAGTAACAGTGGGTGAGATTCACCTTCCCTGGGCAGAGGATGAAAGCAAAAGGGCTTCCCAGGAGGCCTGACTTCAGAATAGTCTCTGGGTTCTTCCAGAGTTCAATGGAAATGAAGACAGCTGCCATCACACAGTATCTTGGGCACCAGCCCACTTGATGAAAAAGGTGGGTTTGTACATTTCAGAGGTTATCACCATTTTTGACAACCTGTCACGCCAGTGGTCACATACAGGCACAGCAGAACTGCCGAGTGGGAGGGCAACAGAGGGAGATGCCAAAAAGGCAGTAGGACTTGAGATGTAATAAAACAAACCAGCACCACCAAGGAACCCAACCCTCAGCAACACAGAAAGATGAGAAGACAACAGCACAGAGTCTGATCAATACAATGGCAAGCAGGACTCTTGTCATTGACTCATCCCTTTTGGTGGCAAGAAGACCCCAAAGGCCCCATTGAGAGAACAGCAGATGATACCAAGGACACTGCAACCCACTCTGCCAACAGCAGGCATGTGGCAAACGCCTTCTATATCTGCCAGACTGAGCAACCAGACCAACTGATGGGACATCCTACAGGGAAATGAGGTTGAGGATGCCATCTCCATCCATAGGCCTCTTCAAGAAAAGAAAATGTCTCTAGTATCTCTGTCCTATTTCTGGCAAAGGAGAAAAGTGTGAAGTATCTGAGGCAGGGTACCTTGGGGTAAGGGGAAGAAAAACTTGAATGCTAAGTTGGATAATCAGGTTAGATACCTTCATGGTGCAGAACTAAGTGATTTTCAACACAAAATTCACAAATACCCAGTGACAAACTACTGTTACATGTGTACAATGATGTGTACATAAGGTCCCCATATTCAATATAACCAACTGCATTCCCTGTGGTCTGATGTTCAGAATCATAGAATGGTTTGAGTTGAAAGGGACCTTAAATACCATTTAGTTCAACCCCCCACACACACACTCCTTTCAATGCGGCCCAGCACACAGTTCTCTTTCTGGGCTGCGAGCGCACACTGAAGGTGGCTCATGTTGAGCTTCCCATCAACCAACACCCCCAAGTTCTTCTCCTCAGGTCTGCTCTCAATCCGTTCTCTGCTCAACCTGCAGCTGTGCCAGGGATTGCCCCAAACCAGGTGTAGGACCTTGCACTTGGCATAGTTGAACTTCATGAGGTTGGCACTGGCCACCTCTCCAGTCTGTCCAGGTCCCTGTGGATGGCATTCCTTCCCTCCACCGTGTCAACCAAACCACGCAGCTTGGTGTCATCGGCAAACTTGCCGAGGGCGCACGCAATCCCACTGTCCGTGCTGCCACAAAAATGTTAAACAGCGCCAGCCCTAAAACTAATCTCTGAGGAACACCACATGCCACTGGTCTCCACTTCGACACTTAGCTGTTGACCATTACTCTCGGAGTGGATCTTCCAGCCAATTCCTTATCCACTGAGAGGTCCATCCATCAAATCCATGTCTCTACAATTTACAGACAAGGATGTTGTGCGGGACAGCGTCAAATACTTTGCACAACTCCAGGTATATGAGATGAGTCACTCTTCCCTGATCCACCAATGCTGTCAACCAAATTTGAAGGCCACCAAATTTGTCAGGCATGATTTGCTCTTAGTGAAAGCATGTTGGCTGTCACCTATAACCCCCCTACCTTATCATAGTTTCCAGGAGGATCTTCTCCATGAAGTTTCACAGTTTCAAACAAAGATAAGAGGAAGCATTGTCTTCAAACACAACTATTACTACATATGGCTAAGAACACTTGAAAGTGAAACAGTACCATCTGTGGATTCTAAACCTTAGCTTTGTGCATATACTCAGATACCTGAATTAAAGTTGCATAATCAACATTAATTTTGGTGTCTCTTTTCCTTAGTGCTTGACCTTTGAAATCAGCAACTTACGCAGTGAAACAGTTTTTCCAAGTCTTCTGGCACAACTAAGCTATTTTATTCTGGTCACATAGAGCAATTGAATAAACCACATCTCTTCAGTAAGTCACATCAGTGAAACTGGCATAACATAAAACACATGCAATTCAACGCTGCACAGGAAGTACTCTGTGTTCAGGCTTAATTTTCTCTCTATTTGTAGAAATAAAATTATATTTTAATAATTAATAAAAGTAATTATTTTGTTTCAAAAATTAAATTTGCCACAAAGATTTTATAGGCTAATACTCTTTTAATGCTATGTGCGTATGCATGTATATCCTGGATTTACATGGATATAACTGCACAGAATCTTCCCTGTTTATCTAGCTGGATAACGTGTGACACCTTATCTTTTTTAGGAGAATAAATACAATATGGAAAGTAAGACACCTAACCTATAAAAGAAGGCTCAAGATAGCCATTTCCAGAAGCCATGAACAAAGTTATTCAAAGCCTTACACAGGCTTAGCCTAAGCTAAGCCTAAAATCAGGTTGGACGGGGCTCAGAACAACCTGATCTAGTGAAACACGCCTCTGCCCATGGCAGCAGGGTTGGACGAGATGAACTCTAAGGATCCTTCCCACCCAACCCATGCTATGATTCTATACACTTTGAAGCACCTTGCACACAAACACACCCTATTTTAAAAAAAATATTAAAAATAAATACAGAAAAATTACAAACAAACAAACAAACAAAAAATAATCCCAACCAACCAACCAAAAATGAGAGAGCCCAGGATAAGTCAATAAACCGTGGAAATAAAATTATTTTAATGTAAAGCTAGAAAGCAGATGGTCAGATGTCACATGAAGGCAATCCTACCTGTCAAGAGTGGCAATGAGGTAGGCAAATGGGCTACAAATTATAAGATTCTGCTAAAAGCCAGAGGAAAAAACAAAGGTAAAGAAGAAGTAACTTCAATTTATTAGTACTTGTTCATTCCATAAGTAGGAAACCAAAAAGCAGTAGCAGCAGCACTGCATACCTGCTTGGTACATCTTGGCAAGAGCACATGGTAAGTAGCTGGCATAGCTGAGTTAAGGGAAATAACAGTCATGGGTGGGAGGTGGAGAGTTAACAGTATGCTAAAGGAGGCCAAAGTGCAAGACTAAGTCAGTGGAAGTAAGACATAAAGGTCTGCAAACCCACGAAGCACGAGAAAAGAAAAGGCACAGCATTCAAGAATGTTGTACAAATGCAGATAATGAGAGCAAACATGACACATGTCGTAAGGAAGACATCTTGCAATGGTGATGAAACAGCTGTTCTTACCCACAGAAGTATATTTTTCTTGTGAGTATTTTAAAAAAGGTTCATCCATATGCGTGTCACTAAGATTTCAGTTACCGAGCAATTATCCAATGATCCTACTACTTATGCAGTTGACAAGCACTTCTAAGTTTCTTCAAAGAGCTCCTTTATTTTCCTACACCACAGCTGTTACAAAGCATATCCTACAGTCAAGCAACATTGCTGCTGTACCTGTGGCTTACAGTTCGTTTCCTCCAACTCCCATGAAGAAACGAAGAAGGCATTCAAGCATCACTGTTAGAACAGGCAAAAATATTTAGCAGGTGAGCAAAATTAATGATCTTCTATCTATTCTGTGTATGCATTGCAAATGCATACATATTAGCAATTTGTTTCTGTATCCACCAACTTCACTCCTTCCCCATCCAGCAAAGACATTTTGACTCTAAATTCACTTGAAGAGACACTAATCTTCTTGCCCCGTTTTCTACCTTACTGTTAGGCAGTTTGACAATCAGTCCTTTTATTTCTTCCAATGGAAAACAGAACCCGAATTTATTGGATTAGGTTCACCAGAGGACAGAGAACAGCTCTGTAAGCTAGAATGATCACACTGCTTTCACGCGTATAATCTAATTATAACATAAGAGTATTTGCTGGTTTAGTTCATCAGTAAAAATCATTATGATTCTGTATACTTAAGACACTTGAGGTTACACAGTGGTTTTTTTTAAACTGTAATTTATTAACTTATCCTTTGACTAATTTATTAAGTTGCACAAGACCATAATTTCTAACAAGCTACAATAGATCAGAGTAAAATATGATTTTTTATGACCAAAAGCATTCAGAATTTAACACACAGTTTAATTTTTGCATTTTAAAAAAAACCTCCAACATTATATTTGCTTATAATTTCATCCTATACATTTGCAGGCTGCACGCACTTCAGCAGCATGACCACAAACTGACAAAGCTAACAACAGAATCGAGTTTTCCAAACAACTTTTTTCCTTGCATTGTCCCTCTACCATAACCATGTTTAAAGTAAAATAGTGATGAGTAATGGAAACAATCTCGTTCACGTGTTGTGAATTAAATGAGAGAAACAACTTAGCAAGACTTAATTACTTTATTCAGAATGTCCTCTTGGACTACATACAACCAATGAAACAACAAAGAATTGAAGAGATACAATTCTTTAATCATGACACAGAAATTATATTTATTTATAGTCTGCCCTTGATTTTCCTCACAACAGTTCTCATAATACATGCATTGCTCAGTTAGTTATCCCTGTAAAACATGTAAAATCCTACCTCATCCCCGAGAAGACAGAGTGTGCTCCACTGCACAATGGCAAGTTTAAAAGGCAACAGAAGCAGTATTGCCACACTAATAGCCATGTGAATTATTCTACTTTTTATCCCATCAAAGACAGGGTAAATTAACGCAAGCAGACCCCTGGAATAACATACCTCTACTGCATTTTCCAGTACAGATCTCCTCGGCCACCTCAGAGGCCTTACTTTCAGTTAGGCAGATAGAGGGAGAGTACTTTCGTGACTTAGCAGAATTCTGCTGTCCTAAACCTGAAGAGCTACTGAAGAGCATGCATTTATTTATGTGAATGGGGCCATACAGGAGAGAACGTAGGACTGCAGATGTAGCTATTTCTGAAACCTGGAAAGGAGGGAACAAAGACAAACAGTGGAAATATTAAGAAAATCTTTTCTGATCAGTCCCGTCTGCTGGGAAATTCACAAATTCTGATCCTGACTATACTCTCTAGAAATCCACAGCATCAACGTGCTACCTCATTCCCTGCAAGTAGGTGGACAGTGCCCCAGCAGCATCTCCTCCTTTCCTATGGATGCCACATTCTTTTGTGCTTTGGAAATCCATCATGAGGAAGGATAAGACAGAGAAAATACACAGCTCTGCATTGCTACCCTGCATCCTGCAGTTCAGCTCTGCCTTCTGCCATGACAGCCGTCTCCTATTAAAGAGCAAATTAGTTTGGCTGGAAGAATTTGAACTTCCCAAGTCCTAGAAGGAAATTAAAGACATGAGGGCTCACATTCATATGCTACCTTCCTTCTCCTACCTTCCCTCATCTCAGGCTATTTATCTGACCTTCTTTCATATGCATGCCTCTTTTGCCTTCTTCAACTTTTACTAATAAGCAAACCTCAAATCAGTAAACCAGCATATGATGGAGGAGAGATAATAAGCTCCAGAATTTCCTTTTCCAAGGAGCCAAAATTCCTGGTCTCACCCTTCCGGTAGCAAATGAGATTCTTGCTGGAGGATGTCCTGCCTCAAATCAGGTGGGTTTTTTTGAGGTTTCATCTCTTGATTGCCTTCCAAACAGAATCAAATTTCAAGACATGCTACACTAGACGATAAACTCTGACAAACTTCCATGATTTCAGTTTAGTAACCCTTCTCCTCCCTATTTCTCTCTTGGCTGGGGTATTATATATAGCCAAGAGGAAAAATTCTGCTCATCATCAACAACAGGGAAGCCAGGAGAGGATATATGCCTACCACAGATAGGTGTTATTCTACAAGCTTTTTTATGCAACACCAGTATCTGTTATCACTAACAATTTATATGCTGTAGCATATAAAAAAGTGTACGAAAACACTGCTACCTCTTTCTACTCAGCAAAAGAACATTCCCACACAGGAGGAGACAGCACAGTAACCTTGACTTTACATAATGACTTTGATATGCAAAGAATTTCAAAAGCACTGAACAATTCGGAGTAGCCATGATGTGCTCAGCACTAGCTCGTACAAGACTTGATCCAAAACCACTAAAAATCAATGGGAGATTTTTCCATCGACTCTAACAGACTCCAGTTTGAGCCTTCTCAGCTCTGAACATCAGAGTCCGCAGAGTTAGAAGCTGATGCAAACCACAGCTAAATTCTTCCTTTTCCAACACAGATTCATGTGATGTTTAAATTTCCTCAGGATCATCAAGTAGCAGCGCTCTCGGTTTCACAACTGGTATGTTAGGACTAGATTATTCCATCATCAGCAAGTAACAATGGAACACACCAGCTCATCCAAAGGTCAACAATTCAAATGAACTGAAGGAAGGCTGAGACTAATTTAAAGGTCCTGGGACTAATATGAAGGCTGATTTTGAACCAGTTAGTAGAAAAGAAGAGAAAAGGTCTTGTGAGGAAGGAAGTAGGCATATCCAGTTTCACAAAACTTTTGTTGTCATTGTGCTTTAAACCACTGTTCTATGAGAAAATGAAGTGCTATACTTCCCAGTGGCTTCATCCAGCTTCTTCACTTTAAAAAAGGCTATAAATTTAAATAGTTACATCATTTGCAGCCCAAAGTAAGGGAGAGAACTCAAGCCTCTAACTGTAAGGCAATACTGCTAATGCAGTTGCACTGATTATGATAAAGTCCCCTGAAAATTACCTTGTTACTACATAGATTTCTTATAATGATCAAACCTTTTGCTCTGGTTTTGTTTTTTCTTGTTTGGTTGGGTTTTTTTTTCCTTTTTTCTCAACTGTTTATTTGGGAATTGGAGCTGAAAAAACAGAAACCAGAAAACCTAGTAAATTGTCCCAACACACAAGTAGCACTGAACTGCAAAAGGGAAACAAACCGCTTTATAAAGAGATCCACAGTCTACCGATTATGCAAATAGGTATTTACGACAGACTAAGTTTTGTAAATAAAAGCTAAATATATTACTATAACTAGCAGAAGGCTCCGTCCGAATGCATGAATTTTGTGTTAAGTTCAGATAATAAAAGGAACACTGTGTATACTGTAGAAAAAGAAGTCTCATTCGCCCTCCGGAGCTGGAGCCGGTATTCCTTACGGCATTTTCAACCTGGGCTTCTCCTCCCACCGCCTGCATGACACGAGTGCAAACAAGGTTTCTGGGGACCACGGAACTACCGGGCTCCCGGCGCTGAGCGGAGGAGGTGCGACCCTTCCTACCGGCAAACGGCTCCGCACGGAAGACGGTTTTCCCTTTCCCTTTACACTCATACACTGCCCAACCAACCCACCCACCGCAGCTTCCAAGCTGTTCTGCATTTAGTTAACAATTAACACATTTGACTTTTTAACTTCACGGATTTCTGCTGCTTTAGAAAGTCAAATACAACTTGCATGGATAAACTCTTAACGGGGAAACGCCACCTATGCCGCAAACATAAATAAGGGCACGCCGGCAGACACGCATACCGCCGGCTCTCCCCCTGTCTCCCCCGCACCGCTGTGACAAACACCGGCGGTGTCACCGCTCCCCTCCCCGCCGGGCCGGGCCGCTCGCCCCCCGCCGCTCCCAGGTGCTGCGACTCGCGACGGGCAGCGATCTCCGCCGCCGCTGCCGCCGCGCTCCCCGCCGGTGACACATAAATACAGCGGCGAAGAGCGCAGCTCGCCTCGCCCGCGCCCGAAGCTCCCTTCTTCCCACTCCGGGACGGGCACCGTCCACGAAGGGGGACAGCGCTCCGAGCCCCCGGGGCGCCCCGGCCACCAGACCCCCGGCCGGAGCGCCCGTCCACGCCTGCGCTGACCCCCTCCCCACCCCGCCGAGCGGGAGCCGGGGTGACTTACCGGCGGAGCGGCGCTGCGCTGCGCTGCGCGGCCCGGCCGGCGCCCCTCGCCGCCCGCCCGCCCGCCCGGGCGCGGTGCCTCTCGCCTCGTCCCTCCCGCTAGGCGCCGTCTGGCTGCGGACGTGACCTGGATTCCCCCCGCCTGCGCCGCCGCCTCCCGCAGGGCCGCGCACACGCCGCGCCGCGCCGCGCTGCGCCCCCCGCGGCCCTCCCGCCCCGTCGCCGCCGCTCACCTCCAGCCGCCGCGACCCGCCTCGCCTCCTCGCCGCCCCGAGCGAATCGCGGCGGAGCGCAGCGCAGCGCAGCGCAGCGTTACGCAACGCCGCCCGCGGCCCCTCCGCGCCGCGGAGAGAGGGGCGCCGGGAGGAGGGTGCGGGGCGGAGGGAAGCCGCGGCGGAACCGGAGCCGAAACCGCCCCCGGCGGCCACTTGTAGCGCCACCGGGGCGGGCGCCCGCAGGCAGCCGGGATCTCCCTGGCTGTACCGGGGCAGGGCGGGCCGCGGGGCGCCGCCGGTCCCCGCTGGTCCCCGAGGGCTCGGGCGCTGAGGTGTGGCGGCGCGGCTGCGGGGGGACCCGCGGCGCTTTGCTGCCACGGGAAGTTGAAACCCCACGGCGGCAGCGCCGCAGCGTGCGACCCTGGGTCGGCCCGGAGAAGGAGGACTCGGGCTCCGCCGTGTTCAGAGGCTAAAGGCAGCGGCCCCCGCTAACAACTTCGCCGCGGGCACGGAGGCTGTGCCGCCGCCTCGGGAAGCGAGCACTCAAGCCAGCCGAGGCTTTGCGCAAACACAGCGTCAAAGCGCTTTCCGACTGCACCTTCTGCATCCTGCCGGGCAGTGCCGGTTATTTCCCCCCGTGCCTTTCCCTGGCGGGCTTTGACAGGTACACCACACCAGGAAGCCTCCCTCGCAGGGGCACGGGCAGCCCCGGATGGGGGGTCCCTCTCTGTGGGGATGCCCAGTGGAGGCTGTCCCCGCGCCCCTGCATCTCTGGGTTCGGGGAACCCAGGTCTGGGTTGGGCAGGCCATTGGTCCTGCAGTCATACGACCCCTGCAGGAGGCCGCAGGGATGAGGCAGGCTGTACCTACCCCGACAATGGGAACAGGAAGGCTGATGGGCCCCTGGCCTCCAAATCCCTGGGAATCCGAGTCTCACAAACACAATCACTGCACCTCAGCCCAGCACAAATGCTGCTCCTTGCCATAGCAAGGCCGGCAGTTTTGGGAGGCCCTACATTGCCTGGACGTCGGTCAGGAAGGATGTGCGAGGGAAAAGATTACAGCACATCCCCACCTCCCATCTCTAATTCATGCGGCATGGAAAGTGAGGAAGGAGAAGCACCCAGAGTCTCATTAACAGCTATCAGCTCGCGCGAGTAAGATGGCGACTGAAGTAACAGGCGTGAAAGCAATAGGTACTTGAAAGAATAAGATCGGTTTGTTTTTCCTTAAGGAATTACAGGAATATTAAACCCTTCTTGCAGTTATAAATCATTTAATGCAAATCATTTAATCCAAACAGAATTTTTACAGGCTCATGAGGCTCACTCATTTTGCCAAGAGTGAGTCATGTACAAATAAAATGAAACCAACAAAGAAAAGAGCTCTCATACCATGTGTATGTGGGTGATCCTTTGAAAAGCTTGTAATTATTTTTTTAACTCTACCACAGCCAGGAAGACAGGTTTGTGAAGCAAGAGCAAACCTTGATAACCCAGCTGTAGCCCATCGACGGGTAGTTTTTCCTTCACCCAGAAAGCAGCACAACAGGCCCCTTGTCGGGCTGAGGACAGCAATGGCGTGACTAATACATCAGCAGCCCTTCAAAGGCTGTGACTGCAAACCAAGTTGTGTGCTGACATACTAAAGCAGCAAAAGACTTTTAAAAAAATGCAAATAATGTGAAGTGATTAATACTTAGTAAAAGAATGCAGTAGGCAGATAATCCCTCACTTACGGGTTAGTTAAGGACATGAGTTAAACTTCATTCTTCGCTCCTCATGTCATAAATATGTGCTGCTAAACACAGAGCACATCGTGAGCTGGTGGGGTGGTGATGCACTGCTCTGAAATGACTGAAATGCAGGGACACAAAGCCACGTGATGGTGAGAACTGGAGCCTCAAAATGTGTCATCATCCCCGTCACGTGAAACTGATCCGGAACGCCATTCACTGATGCAATGGCAAATATTTGGGGATACTGAAGAGAGATGGCTTCTTAGATGGTTTCTGACGCCAGTTCCCCACATCATTCAGATGAAGTATTTCAGAGCATCTGAAAGCGCTCCTCTAACCACCTATTTTGTGTTTTAACATGAGGACAGATGTTCCTGGGCCCTCACAAGACCACAGTCTCCCTTCCACCTGCTTGGACAAATGAAGCTACACACGGACAGAAATTCCCATCTATGCAGTAAGACAGAAGTGGGACGAGTCTGACAGTATTTAGGTAACAAGTCAAGGAGGGGCTGGACTTAGGGCAATACAGCTGCCCAGGGTCCAGTGTGTGTGCTGTGGGCACCAGTGGAACAGAGGGCCCCAGATTTAGGCAATCCAGGGCCCTAAGCCCTCTGTGACTTTCGCTAGCAGTGGCCCTCACCTGTGCTTGAGACACCACTCCTGCCTGGCAGAAAGAGAGGTCCTCTTGTTCCCTCCAGGATTGTGAGGAATCTCTGCTTGCCTTGTTGGTACTAGGGCTGTGCTGTGTCTAGCATGCATTCACATAAATGCTTTTCTTATGCAGAGACCACGAGACGGGGTTTGTACAACTGCAGGGCACACAGAAGAGCCTCTGAAACCATGCACGGTCTGTACTGCCTGCCCTGGAATGGGCACTGAAGAGGGAAGGAGGGACAAAGAGAGGGAGCGCATAGCTTATACAGCCAGGAATGACGACATTTTACTTTTCCCTGAGAACGGAAGCTCAGGTCATCTACAGCCATAAGCTCCCACTGCATCAGTTTCCCACAGACCTTGACTATTCACAAATACAGGAGTCAAAAAGTCCCTTCAATTAAAAAGCAACCTAACGCTGACCTCAACAAACAACCAAGAGCTGGACCAGAAGTGCACAGGATGTAGTCCAGCTCCAAGATGACCTGGAAAAGAATCTGTACATCTTTCAGGGCCTAAGGCTCTCTGCAACGAACAGCATTTTCTTTTTCGTAACTTGGTACCTTGGTGGATTTCAGCTTTTAAAGCCCTTATTACTCTCAGTTTAGTTCTCCCCCTAAGTATTTTTTGTCTAGCTTTCATCCCTTGGGGCTGCGCAGGAAAGGAGAACCTTAGTTCAGCTGGGCTTTCTAATGGTAATGGACATCTTGCATCTGCCGTCAAGTGGCAGCTTAGTTACTGGGTATTTTGGTTGGTTTTCCCAATGGATCTTTGATTTACAATGGTTGCTTGGCAAATCAGTTCAGATACAAACGACTTTGTGGTTTTCTCAGAAGTATTACATACCTCATCTGTTCCGCTCCTGTTTGAGGAGGAGGGCTACTAATTTGTTAACGCACAAGCAGGCAGATAGCATAAGCGATGGACCACATTATCTTATGACAGAGGAGCCCCTAATCACTTTCTGAAGGAGGGCCTTATGAGACATGCAGGTTTTCTTACTGTTTGTAATTTCTCAGGCCTCTTATTTCCTCAGCTGTCTGAAATAGCAGGTACTACAGTGTGTGGGAAAATGGTGACTGAAAACTAAACCAGTTACGGTAGAGCAGCACAAAGTGTCAGCAGTTTAAGATCACTCTGGAGTCTGTTGATGAAATGAGAACCTCACCTTTTGGCAGACAAAGGAAATCCAAGACATTTTGGTTTAGAAACCTTACAAGGAAAGGTGGAAATCAGGAAGCATACAGATCCCTTTTCATTCTTTAGACTACCAGTAGTGAGTAAGCACAGCGGGAAAGCATCCTGTGCGGGTCCCTCTTTAAACCAGGGATAACCAGTGCTTATACACACAACAAATCTACCAGGCAGTATGTGAACACAGTGACTTCAGGTTAATTTCTATTTATTACGAATGATAGCTCTCACCAATCTTCTCTAAATTCCATGAAACACTTCAATACATTTTGGTGTAAACTGAAGGTATTTAGTTAGCCAACATTCTCTAGTCTTTGTCTGGGGCAAACATCTACTTCCTGAAAAACACTTGAAACTAAACCACTAATACTATACACTATTTCTTTTCCTCTTTGATTTTCATTTTACGATACAGTGTAATATATATCTGTTTCAAGATTTCTGAGGAACCTGAAAATAACCTAATGTAATAATGCTTTGGTTTTGCACAGAGATCCAATTCCATCCTGCCATCACCAGAATTCGAGGGGAAGCACAGCAGATGTGTGAGAAGAGAAATGAATGAAAATCAGGACAAATGGGGAAGAAAAATAAACAACAAGAAGGAAAGCAAATGAGAGAGAAACAAACCTAGAGGCACAATCTAACCTCCAATGCACAGTTCATATCCAGTTTTGATCTTCCATGCAGAAACACAGCAGGGAATTTTTCTCAAGTTATGCAGGGATGCACATGGCACAGGACATTCGAGCTCAGCCCACAAAACCAAATGAACACAGGCAAAAATACCTCAACTGAAAGAAAACCAGCGAGATTAAGTTATCACCAAAAATTATCTTTAAAATCTGTGTTTCTAAGTTGTATTTAGAATTGTACAAAGTATTGGGGAAAACAGCCTTACCCCTGAAGCAGGCTTCCAGACTACACAGGAATTTGTGTATATTCCCCCCTTTATTGCAAAAGCTGTTTTACTAAAAAAAGACTATTCGGACTGTCACTAAAGGATGATGTGGAGGTTCAAGAAAGTTCAAAAGAGATCAGACAATTCATGGTCGATAAATCTATCGATGGCAAGTAAACATGATAATGCAATGCAGTGGAATTTCTGGCTCAGGAAATTCCCATAACCTCTGACTGCCAGAAGTTAGGAAACCCTACACATGTCCCATTTCATCCAGTCTTTCAGAAAGCATCCTCTACTCATCAGTCAAAGATGGCTTGGTGAGCTATTGGGGTAAACAAAACCAGTAGGTCATCAAGGCCATTCTTGTTATATTATGCTGCCACCTGATCCAAGTCACGGCTCCAAATATCATAGAAATGAGAGCGGAGCTAGTTTGATTTCCCAAAAATCACAGCAAAAGCAACTCCACGTTAATAAATTAACCATAAAAACAGATGACAAATTACAGGCTTCATTAGCTCAGATCTGTAGCTTTTCCTTCACACTGAATGTGATGGACAAAGGGTGAGATGGGCACACTAGTAAGGACAGCCTATCAAGCAAGAAGAAATAGCATTTAACTGACCTACAGAAAAGCCTCTAGTTTGTAGTGGGTGTGATAGCACCACTTTGCAGTTTCCTTTCAGTGGTGGATAGGCGACATCTCTTTTGAGAAGAATCAAAGCAAGAGTGAATGCAGCTCTGAGAGAAGGTAGAGTGGGAAGATGGCTAGAAGTCCTACTGGCACTAGACCCCTTGTCTCAAACCCCTGCAGTTTCAGTTAAAAGATTAGGGCTTAGAAAGGCTCCTACAGTTGCTAATAATTATAACTGAGGGAAAGTTAAAACCCAGTGGGGAGAGGCTTGATTTTGGAGGTCTGACAGAAGCAAGGGCTTTGCAAGGTCTCTCATTCCTAATCTAAAACCATACAGAGCAAAACTAACAGGTGAATGGGTGTATTAATTGAGGGAACAAGCAGCCTGTTGTATTCTAAATCCACTCGGTTTTCGTAAGTGAGCATCACTATGGAAAACACATCAAGAAATACAGAGATGCTGGGAAACAACCCCACCTCTGATTAAAAATAACAAAAAACCAAGAATTGAGTTCTCACCTTTCTACTAAGCAGAGAACATAGAAGCCTGGCATCCCTTCTCTGGAGAAGATGAAGGCATTTACACATTTCAGTAAGTGAAAATGTAAAATAATGCACTATCATCTTTCCATTCATTCTCCATCTCTTGCTTTAGCAGTATTTAATCAAGCTTTATTTTAGCAGGCCTAAACCACGGAGTGAATGAGATCACTTTACCACCTTCATCCTGAATCAAATCAGAGATGAATTTCTGGAGTAATTCAGAGATAAGCACTGAATTTTCATTGAAGTGTTTTGGTTCCCAAGTTCTTTTGAAAGGTATGGAAGAGAAATATTACCATGGCACCAGCAGAAACACTATAAGGGTTTAGCACTACGATTCTATTATTTAGAATGGCTGTTACAATTTTTTGCTCAAAGCATAGCACATACTGTGGTATGTATACCTGCTCAGTGTAATATGCCGCGCTGCAACACTTCCAACAGTCGTATTTCTCTATATGCCAATTTAAACATGATTTGCCTGACATACAAGAAGAAAGCATCTTCTGAGTGTGATTATGGGCTTCAGGTTACGATATTTATGCTAACAGTATCTGAAAAAAGAAGCAGTTCCTGACCATAGAAAACCTGATCTGCCAGGAATCCCAAAAGATGCTTTGGAGGCCAGCCTGAAAAATCTCTCTGTAGGACCAGCCAAGGAAAGTCCTATTTTAGTCAAAACTCTGGCTCTTCAAGTGACTTTACCCAGTATAAACATGCTACAGGACAGTGGCAGTGTTACCCAGTGTGCATAAATCTTTGACTTCTAAAGAAGTTTAGCAAGTTATAGCATAGCATTCAGCAGTGTTACACTTTTTTTATAGTTACCAAAACCCAATAACATAAAATTAAAAAGTAATTATGACCCAGGTGCAATGAGAAGCATCATGGGAACACCTACAGATCCTACCTGGTGCACTCAGACCCAGGGCTACGAACTCCTGGAACAGATTAGAACCTGGCACTACCGTAATAGCTGGGTATCTCATTTCCTTAGGATACCTCTGAAGGAGCAAAACGTGAAAAAACAAGCAATGGATGAGACAGATAAGTAGCTAATTCCAACAGGCGGGAGCCTCCTGGTTGTTAACTTACCTACCCTAGTCAGCCCTCTGACTATAGGAGAAAATACCTACCAAATCCATACTGGTGTAGCAGGGTAATAAGCAAAGTAGAAATGCACAGAAACAGACTGAACAACTTACACGTTGTTTTATCTTTATAAAAAGGAGAACCTGGGGAGGAGGTGGGGACGATTAGGAACTGATGATGGCATACACTGCCTGCTGTTTTGCCCTCCAAACATATCACTTTGTTTCTTGTAATTCACTAGGTCTTCAGATGCACCAAAAGCAGTAACTTGTTCTTTCTAAGGACTTTCAGAAAGCTGGCATTTACACTTTCAGCCCTGTGAGGAGGAAAGAAACCTTTGAGGAAATCTTACCTGTTTAAAGCACTTTTTAATGGTCTAATGATTTTTTTAAAACACCAACTTGAATTTTGCTCAAAATGTCATTACAAAACAGAATGAAAGTGTTTCTCCATGCTGACTATAGAATTCCTGAAACAATGTCATAATCATCTGAAGGGGGAGATTCTTATTTACTGCTCATGACAGTGTCGTGTTTCAGCATTCAACATTGAAAATGTCCATTGATAAAACAGCATTCATTGGTTTTATAACAATTCGAGTTCCAAATCTTCTTTTTGAGACTCTAATTGATCCTCCAAATGAGCTTTATTAATCATTGACGGGAACCTGGCAAAATCCTACCCCATACTTTGGCAACCTGTCAAATGTCCAATTAGGTCAAATCAAGAAAGCCCTAGAAACCAACTGTAGCAGCACTTTAAAGCAAAAAAAAAACAACAAAACCCCCATTGTATCTCTGAAATAACTGCAACATCACAGGATGAAAAAATCCAGACCAAACCCGCCAATCATAATTTGGTTGTACACCTGAAATACCACCTCCTTAGAAACATGCCAAATAGCCACTCCTTGAACCACATCGATTAATGGTATTTCCTCACAGATCTTGTTCATCAGTGCCATAAATGTCACCAAGAGGTTTAACGTAAGTAACAGCTACAGCCAGGTCCTTTATCTGCCAAGCAAACACTTGCTCTCCTTCAGCACTTTTCTATACATCCCATCTTCAGTGCTCTAATTTCACGCGCATACAAAGTCTGCAACTTGTCTTGTTATGAGTTTCGTGTGTTCTGTATCTCACCTGCATGTTTGTGCATTAGCAGATATGTAGACAATGTGATAAAAATAATTTTGGCAGCAAGAAGAATAGCGACCTTTATCTAACTTCTCAAGAATCTGATCTCTGCTCCGGCAGCACCACTGCACGTACAGCCATAGGTGCTGGTGGGCTGTTTGAGGTGTGTCTTGCTGCCAAGCCTAATCCCACCACCCACAGTTAAGAGTTAATTAGGACTTGAAGAAGACAGAGGGAGGCAAACCAAACAAAAATAGCATTTTAATTAACTGTAAACAATAATTAAAATCCTGCGTTATGTTTAGCATCTGCACATTGCTGGATTTACTGCAGTGACTCTGAATCTAATGAGATCATCCAAATGAATCCCGGAGGACTGGACAGATCTCAAATCCGAAGTACATCTATTACATCTCAAAAAATAACACTGTAAATGAACCATACTTCAAATACCCTGGCCAGGTAAAGGAGAATAAAATGTGCACACATCTAGTAAGTAGGTTTTGAGTTTTCAATTCCAGATGTAAACTTGTTCTGCAATTTCATAGTGCAATGGTCCCTATTTTACTTAGTTATTTGCTTGGTTATTATATTATTTATGTACTTATTTACAGTTCTCTTTTTTCTTAACTTTGTCTTATTAACCTGTTATTATACTAACAAAGTTAGGAAGATGATGTTATACAACATTCTTTTGCCAGTCACAGAAGTTATTTCCAATATTTTCCACTCCAATCCTCTCTTAATCACAATGTTGAGACACAGAAACCCTCCAAGTTTCTCCCTGTCTTAATTACTCAGTTTCCTCTGCCATTTGATCTTCAGCTGCCTAGTTTACAAATCAGCTCTCATCAGTTCATCTCCACACAAAGATTTACATTCCCTCAACTCATGCTTGAAACAGTCACCTGTCATTCAGAAGTCAAACCTTAACAAAAGTCTCCTTACCTTCACCAGCAGGAGAGGTAAACTTCCTGAAGTTTTACTTTACCATGAGCTTGATCAAGGGTACCCACCAGGACCTAGCCACACAGAAGAAAGTCAGGGGTTTCTCTTGTGCCCATCTCTAGAAACCTAAAGAAAAAACACCTGTCTGAAGTATCCATGTGGCTTTTGCTTTCTATCATTTTCCAAAAATGGCTAGACCAAACCTCTTCATTACAGGTGAAACTTTAATCTGCGTAAGAAAGATAACCTAACTCATAATACCATTTATATAATGCATTCAAATATTACAGACCCCAATATCTCATTTGAGATATGCAGACAAGTGTAATGCTTCAGCTAGTATGTTGAAAGCTTTGTGTGGATCCTTTTCTTCCTCCCTTTACTTGTTTACTGATCCATAAACATAAAAATCAGGAAATGTTTGGAAGATCCTGCATATCTCCAGCCCTCTTTTGGCTTGAGTTTCATAGGTTCCTGAGGTTTCATGTGCTCACAGGTTTCCTGTATTCTCCCTTACGTTTTGCTCAACTATAGGCACAGAAGATCTACAGGTTAGGCGCAATGCTACTAATGTTTTCACTTCCACAGAACATCTTCTAAATTGCAAATTTAAGAACTGTAGAGGAAGTATTAAGAACTTCATAAAGCAGTAAAAACAGACTGTTATGTATTCAGGAAGCTTAGGCCAGACCCAAGTGTAAGCTCTATGTCAGAATATATTCTAATCTAAGGATATCTTTTGTTAAAATGACTGCCATTATTTATGACTGACTCCAAATCGCTTTGTTGTCTTGGAACGGTCAGGAAGTTTACTCTGTTTTTCCCCTCTTTTTATGTATGTCATGCCTTTAACTGTGTGTACTCTCATAACTGTACGACTTCGCTACTTTTGTCTTTCTACAAAAGCTTTCTTTGCATTTTCCTTATTATTATTTTCTCTTTTCCTGTTATGGTGGCAAACACTCCATTTAAAGTGCTGCATTTCCTCTGGGTGGATGAAGAGGGTAGTACCTGCCCTCCTTTCTTTACAAGAAACGCTGCTTTGCTGAGGCCTATAAGGCCCCACTTCGTACAGGAGAGCTATATGCTGCTCCCTTGTCTGAGAGACATCCTGTAACAGACCATACCTCATAGTTGTGTACGTGCTCCTGCACAAGAGCTGCTGAAACTCGGCCCTTACCACAGTTACCCTTCTACTTGGTGATACTTTCCAGGAAACCACCTCGCAACTCTCTGCCTTTCTTCGCATGTATATATAATCTGTATTTCCCGTAAGTACCCTTGATTTGCAGTGCCCCATAAGGAAGTTTCCATTCTTCAACTTTCTTGACGTTCCCTCTGACATCCCCCACTTGCAGAAGATACATCGTTCTGTATCAGCTCTCTTCCCACTTAGTTATTTTCCCTTCCCTGGAAATGCAGCTCTTAACACACTGCAGAATTTCTCAGGTTCCTCCTTCATTTGCCCAGAAAATGAAACAGTAAGATCTCAAGTTCTAGTTTTACCTGTCACCCACATAGCAAAACTAGCCCACAGTTCCCTAGGACAGCAGTGTTGCATCCCTCACAGATTAAAGTCTCCAGGAATGTCTGTAGCAGTCCAGCTGCCTACGCATGCTGTTTCCAGCTCTCTTTTCCTAATCCTTTTCCACAACTTTTCTACAAGCTACCTCTCTTCTTGTGCCTCACTCAGGTTGATCTCCAGATTGAAACTGTGTGATGTCTATAAATGTAATTCATCTCCTTTGTTTCAGCTGCTTTCTGAGTAACACTAACCTGTGCTTTGTTTGACTGTCTTAAGCCAATCAACTAACTTCAAAATTACCTTCTCAAAGTGTTATGCTACCTGGAGCACTCCAACTTCTTTTTAGTAAGAAGTTTCTATCATTATCAGAGGCATTTAATTAGATTTCTCTTTTTTTCCTCAAAACTTTCCAATTTCAGCTTTTTCCAGGAAAACAAAGAACTGTTGTATCAGCAGGTTTCCTTTCCTTTCCTTTCTGCTTTCCTTTCCTTTCCTCTCCTTTCTCCTTTCCTTTCCTTTCCTTTCCTTTCCTTTCCTTTCCTTTCCTTTCCTCTCCTCTGCTCTCCTCCCCTTTCCCTTCCCTTCCTTTTTTCTTTCCTTTCCTCCTTTCCTTTCCTTTCCTTTCCTTTCCTTTCCTTTCCTTTCCTTTCCTTTCCTTTCCTTTCCTTTCCTTTCCTTTCCTTTCCTTTCCTCTCCTTTCCCTTCCCTTCCTTTTTTCTTTCCTTTCCTCCTTTCCTTTCCTTTCCTTTCCTTTCCTTTCCTTTCCTTTCCTTTCCTTTCCTTTCCTTTCCTTTCCTTTCCTTTCCTTTCCTTTCCTTTCCTTTCCTTTCCTTTCCTTTCCTTCCCTTCCCTTCCCTTCCCTTCCCTTCCCTTCCCTTTTTCCTTTCCTTTCCTTTCCTTTCCTTTCCTTTCCTTTCCTTTCCTTTCCTTTCCTTTCCTTTCCTTTCCTTTCTCCTTTCCTTTTTCCTTTCCCTTCCTTTCTCCTTCTCCTTCCTTTCCTTTCTCCTTCCTTCCCTCCCTTTCTCCTTCTCCTTCCTTTCCTTTCTCCTTCCTTCCCTCCCTCCCTCATTTTTAAGAGGTCTTTTTAAAATCTGAGACAATGTCTTTCTTCATTTCCCTAATAAATCCTAACAAGCATTTCCCAAGCTTTTTTTAACTAACAATACTGCCTTATCATTTATCCTGTTCAAGTTCTATCTGAACTGCTCAGTATTGGAAGCTAACCGTAATTAACTGTATTAGAAGCTGTATATTTGCATTTTAAGTTTATTGGTTCAATGACAAAGACCAAGACATTAAACTTCAGGTGCCCAGCATGCTGTTGTGCTTTGAACTCTTAACCATGTCTTACTCCTTTTGGAAATCTTGCTTGTATAGACAGAGTCTAACAGATTTTTAATGAGCAGAGTTATCTTTCTGCTTTTCTTTGCCCCTGGCTTAGCGCCTCAGCCCCCTGCAGTATTTTCTTTCAGGTACAGTTTTAAGGGGAAAAGGAATGTAATGTGAAAGCACTGCGATTTGACTACCCTATAGATACGCTCTGCTTTCATTTCATCGAGGCTCTTTCTGCTTTTGACTGCCTCCTGATCGCTCCAGGGCACAACCGAGCCACACTGCACGACCTCGTAGAGTGTCCTGCAGTGACTACAGTGGTCACCTCACAACGCATGGCAACAGACCCGGGAAAGCCCCAGTTTCCTCACCAGAACACTTTTTCTGGTCATGCGGTTTGAGCACAAATTACAGGGATATTTCTGCCCTCATCCCCTGGTGCTTTACTGGTCTAATAATAATAAATTAATCTCAGCTCTTTATAATTATATTGCCTTTGTAAGCAAGAGCGGATCCTGCCTTCCCTGCAGCTGATGGCTCATTTGGCGAGAGGAAGCTCTGCCCCTAATGGAGGAGCACTGTGCTATGACAGAGCCAGGACAGCGCTCACTTCTCCTCAGCTCTGCCACCTGTTGCCGCAGGACTTAGATCCTAAATTACTCCAGATTCCTGCGTCTTGCGTTTTCCACAAAACGTGTATTCTCTGTTTGCTCACATCTGCCCTGCAGAAGCATCCCACAGAACACGCTATGCAACTGTGTGTTTTTTCCATGAGGTATTAAGTTCACTCGCTAGCAGGCCAGTAGCACCTACCTATTTTAAAAATACTGGTTAATCATCCTTCATAACCACAAGTACGATGAACAAACAGCGATACTGCATTCGCAGAGAGATCCCTGCACCTTGTCCCAGCTTGCCCGCTGGCCACAGGACTGTCCGGAACGATAACCGCGCGCGGACCTCGCCATCTGGGACCAGAACTCCCCGCCGTTTCCCATGCTCCCACCTCAACTGCGCTCCTCAGAGCTCCCACACGCACCGCGCAGGGAAAGCGGCGCGCAGCGCCCCGGGGAGCAGCCCTGCCCGGGGGTGGGTGGAGAAGGAGGTGAAGGCTGCCGGAGCAGTAAACACGACGTAGCCCGCCCTGGAGGCTATTTTCTTCCCGGTAACAAGTACAGTCTATCTGGTAACCCGGAGGACAACCAAGAGTTGAGGCTGCCCTGGCAGCTCCAGCCCAGTCCCCGCACACTCAGCGCGGGGAGCCGCGGGCCGAGGGGCAGGTCCAGCGCGGCTGGGAAGCGGCCGGCGCCGCCGCAGCGCTCCGCGGGAGGCAGCGCACCGAGCCCTCCCCGGCTCAGCGGCAGCCGGGCCCCGGGCTGCGGTGCCGGGCCGGCGGCGCCGCGCCCTCCCGGGCGGCTCCATCCCCCGTCGCTGCGCAGCCGCCCCGCCGAGCGGCCCCGGCCCCGCGCCCGGCCCGCCTGCGGAACCCCCGCTCGGGCTTCCCGCCCCATCCGGCGGCCCGGGGGCTGCCCCCGCCCGCGCCCCGGGCGGGGTGCGGCGAGGGGCGCGGGGTCTCACCTGCCACCGGCGAGCGCCGAGCGGGACGCGCCAGCGGCGGCTGCGGCGCTTCCTGCGGCGGGAGGCGGGCGCTGTCCCCGGCTGACCCCGGGGGGGGCGGCGGCGGCGGCGGGACGCGGGGCCGGGCCGGGCGGGCGGCCGCCTCTCCGCCGGCAGGGAGGGAGGCAGGGAGGGAGGGAGGCGGACGGGAGCGGGGCGGGCGCGGAGGGCGGAGGGGCCGGGTGGCGCGGAGCGGTGAGCGCTCCGGCGCTGCGCGCTGTCATGGCAGCGCGGCCCGGCGCGGCCTCACACGGCTCCCGGCGGCGGAATGGCCCGGCCCAGCCCCAGGGAATCCCCGCTCGCCGCCGCTCGCCCCTTGGCGCGGGGACCCCTCCTCGGCGCAGCTGCCCTGCCGGGGCGCAGTGCGGGGACACGTGCCCGCCGAGGGGGGCACCCCGTCGGGTGATGCAGCCCCGCAACGAAGCGCAACGAAACAGAGGCCCGGACTGCCGCACTCGCCCCGAGCTCGCCGCCTCGGCGCTTCGGCCGGTGTGGCCGGGGACGGTAGCCACAGTGTCCCCGTCTCTCTGTGGGTAAGAAGATTTCACCGCCCAAACTGCTCGCCAACTAATTGTGTCAAATGAGAGCTGGAGCGGTGCAGGAAGTTCTGTGGTTATTGAAGAAATGCTAAAGCAGCACTCGAGGCTGCTGCTGCTCCAAGCCCCGCTCTGCGGCGTTGGCTGAGCAGGGCAGCGCGGTTGTGTAAGATGGGCTGGCTCCGCTCCGGCTCCGGCTCACTGGAGGTGGTTTTGCAAACAGCTAGTGGACACTGAACACCGTGTTTCTTCCAGATTGCCAAGAAGTTTGTAGTTTTGTTTGGGTTCTTTTAACTTCGCACCTCTGTTCATCAGTGGCCGGGTGTGGAGGCTGATCTATGGAGCAGCCAAAATATATCTCTGTTTGGCTTACGGGTTTGAGTTCTTCTATTTTCAGCTTCTTTACCATTATTTTTTTACATGTTATAAGAGGTAAAGGAAAGAAAAAGACACAAAGACAAAGCATAGTTTAGCCATCACAGTGCTGCCTGCATTAGAAATGTACAAATAAGCACCTACAAGACTCCTACTAGGGGATGCAATTAATTTGACTAGACAGCCTCATAATACTCATAATACCGCTGAAGCAGAAGTGCAGCATAAAGGCAGTAAAAGGATTAAAGCTCCATCCCGGTTAGCATTTAGATTTCTTGAACACTGTTTTTCTGTAACATGATTCTGCTCTGAAAATGTAATCTTGGTGCTTTCTGCATCATGGGCTCAGTTTACATGTAAAAGATACTGCCACTGAATTGCAGTCTTGAAAAGCCGACTGAGATCTTCAACTAATGAATAATTATTTACATACAGGGCACTGAAATTGATTAAAAGTCTAATTTCTCCCATGCACAGCATTATACCTTCAAATCTTCACTGAAATTACACAAGAAAGTGCAACACTTCATAATCCAGTTTAAACACGCTATGCATAATATATTTAAATTAGTTTAGTTACGTGGCTCAACAAATGAAGCAAAACTCAACAAACATGAATTGGCCTGAACAGAAAATAGTGCAGGCGGGCAAACAAGCTTTTTTATTGAGATCATGTAATACTTTGGCCCTGACTCCTGATAACACATTACAGAGGGTCTCCAGTAATCATGCTTGTGGATCCATCAAATTAGGAAGTCACTGTAGTAAGCAGTTGCCTAGAAAAGTTTCAGTGTGTTCTGGAAACACTAGGGAGGTCCATTCTTAATCTATACGAAAAGAGTATATGCTTTAAAATAGCTTGGGGTAATAAACTGGGTTACATTGACTCAATTTTACACAAACTTACAGTTTTTCAGCTAACACAAATCGTAGAATCACAGAATGGTTTGGGTTGGAAGGGACTTTAAAGCTCAGCCGGTTCCAAGCCCCCTGCCGCAGGCAAGGACGCCCTCCACTAGAGCAGGTTGCTCAAAGCCCCATCCAACCTGGCCTTGAACCCTGCCAGGGATGGGGCAGCCACAACTGGGAAACCCAGTTTCCCACAACTGGGAAACCTGTTCCAGTGCCTCACCACCCTCATAATAAAGAACTTCTTCCTTGTATCTAATCTTAATCTACCCTCATACATAAGATGGTATTGAACCCCCTTTGCCCCCTAAGTCCAGTTGCTCTGTATCAAAGTAGAAGGTCTGTAGACAAGAATTACAATAAGACAGCAGATGATCTGACGAGGCAGCACTATTACATGAAAGGTGAGGGGGGTGATGATGATACAATAAAAACCTCAGTGACAAAGGAGCTAGGTGAAGGCAAGCAAGGACATAGACTTCAGCTTAATGTAGCAGGGCAAGGAAAGTCATTTCAATGCTCAATAGGGGTAAAGTAACCAGGAGCACAAGGAAGTATGGTGACCATCAGGGAACAACAGTGTCAAGACCTTTCTTGAGGTATATTTTAAGGGTTTTGTTTTCCATGGAATCTTCACAGTTCCATCCAGCACCAAAATAACGTATCTAATCTTCACAGGATTTTGCTATTGACAGTTATATTTTTTGTGATAGGAAGACACAACTGGCTGGAAGTGGGAAGAGCTGAGAAGTATGTTGAAGTAGACAAGGCCCAGTGTGATGAAAAAGGTGAAATGTCTGGAGAAGGGTCTGAAGCTTTGCTTCCTTACAGTCACACTACTTTCTATAATGATGATTTCTTTGAAAGTGTGGAAAATAAATTACCAGAATAGCATTTCTGTATGCTCTTACAAAAAAAGACTTATCTTCTCCCACAGACTTTGCTCTTAAAATCTCAAGTGGAGTTAATCTGCTTGGAAACTCCCAGCCAGACAGTGCAACCACATGAAGCAGCTGCTTGATGCACACAGCCGTTATTTGAGTGAACGCGGTGTTTTTACTCTCCATACAAACAGCGTGCTGCAGCGCCTATTTTGCTGTGTTCTAGAAACTCAAAGGAACTCACTCGCAAATGCCCTCAATTTTTAGGACTTGCATGCAGTAAAAGTCCCTCTAAAAGATGGACACCCATTTTCTGAAATGTTAGCTGTTCCTCAGTTTGGAAGCAGCCATCCAGAGCTTCACCCTTCTCCTGCTCCTGCTTCCCTTCCTGCCGCTGTTGCTGCTGCTCCAGGGGCTGCGGGCGCGGCATCGTCGGGGCGGGAGCTGTCCGTGGTCGCGTCCCGTCGGCGGAAGCTCCCCGCCGCGGCCGCTGGCAGGGCTCGTCAGGCAGCGAGCGGGCTTTGCAGCCCTCACGGCCGGGAGTCCCTCAGGCATTGCCCTTCACTGTGATCAGCGGACGGTGGCCTTTTAGTTCCCCCGTTTTGCGTATAAATCTCCTTCTGAATATACTTCTACCCGTCAGATTCTTCATTTTGTTACTAACACATATCCCAGATGCAGATATCTTCTTTTTTTCCTTTTTTTTTTTTTATTTATATAAGATGCTGTTAAATTGTGGAAAATTTGTTAAAAATTAACTTATCTTACAAAATAGAGTTTTTCTAAGTTAAACTTTTTCCGAGTGTTTTATCAGCCTTCTTAGATGACTGCCTATACTTTTGGTAGATTTCCAGCTTTCCCATCCATCTGTTAGGTTGAAAATAACATGAATTGAATATTCAGTTTGTTCTTTATGTTGTAGATTTTCAAAGACTGAATCTTATTTAAGCAGATAAATGCAGTTGCTTTCGTGCTAATTTGTGACATTATTCCCTTCTAGATATCCCCCCTGGCTTGCGTATTACTGCCAAGGTATTGAGATTGACTCATCTCTTGCACTCATTTGCTTTCTAAAGCAATGCTTGAATTTTAAATTTCTTGCTGGAATTCTTTTTCACATATTATTGTTAACCCTGCATTTACCACCAGGGTCAGTAGTAGCTCAGTTCACCTTTTCAGTCTTACATTTCTGAGTGGACACTGAAGACCTAAGTCACTAGCAAAGCAAAATTTGTGCATATTGTTATTGATTCATTTAATGTCTTACACTGTGGCTGTCTAAACTTTTCTCATAATGAGTCAGCAGCAACTTCAAAACATTTAATCGTTTACACTGGCATTTGTTGCTGATGGGTCTTCATATTAAAAACTTCGGCATCTCCTTATTCAATGAATCCTTGTTCAATGTCAGTCATCAAGCAGAATATTTTACCTTATTTCATTCATGCTTTATCTGTGCATGCTGCACCTGGATATAAAGCTGTGTTAGTGTTAATTACTTTCCTTGCCATAACACATTGCTTCAAGGTACAACAAAATAAATCAGGGTAGAGACTGTCTAACACTTCCATGAAATGTGTGTGGTTTATACCAATATTTTTTGCCGTTCAGTCGTCCTCTGACAGTTGTTTTTAGATTATGCCAATTCAGGGAAGTTTGAGTAGCAACTGCTCAGTAGAAAAATTATGCAGAAAAAAATTGAAGAAAAAGAAAAGCTGTCAACTGTGCAGCAGTTTCCACCTAGTGAAGGAAATGACTGGACAGCTCCTGCTCCTCACGGGGCTCCCCACTCTCTGCTTGCACATGGCTCTTCTTTTCTGACAGCTGCAGAGCTCTGATGTGACCATTCCTGCTATTTCCAGTCTGCTAACATTCCCTCTCACCTTTCTACTTAACTGTCTCTCTTCGTGTGATCACTAGATCAAGAAGTGGTATTAAAAGAATAACGAAGCCCCTTAAGTCATCTTCTCTTTGTGCACCTATAGGAAAGCATGGCTGGTCTCATTTCAAAATACGGATTTCAGAGAGCAAACAAATGTGGACTTGTGATGTTTCTAGTAGGAACATACAAAGCAATTCCATTACTTCTTTCTGACCCAAAGTGCACTGAGATTGTCTTTTGTTACTATTCTGTTAAGGGGCCTCACTGGTATAAATCGATACTAGACATGCAGTGATTGAAATGGCAATGTTCTGAATGCCCATATGGCAGGCTTCCACATACTGTCTTATTTTAAGCAAAGTATATATATATAATATATATATATATTTCTTCTTATAACTGCCTGCAGGAACAGTAAGGAGGAAAGCCTTACAGCAGCAATTAATTCTAAGGTCCACAGTTTTGCTAGTGGGTAAGAAACCCACTTCACTTAAGGTATCGTTTTTTCATTCTCACAGGGACCTGTTAGAGAACAGAATCCTCTATAATGGAAGAGAGAGGGAAAGCAAGCACTCACAGCAGCTCCTTGCATTTGGTTCTATTTCTGCCCATGTTAAATTACCCATGTAATGAACAAAGAATTGTTTAGGTTGAGTAATACATAAGCACGTTAGGTCAATAACTACTGCTGGCTGACAGTCTGAACTGGCCATGAATAAAGTCAAAGCTGTCATCTCAAAACTTTTTTAAATCAACACAGATACAAAGATACTTCCTAGAACAGATAGATTCCTTTGTTACATGGTGATTAACACCAAGACCTTAAAGATACAGAGAGGTCTGATGTGGGTTTTTGAAGAGTACAAATGCCTCCTGGGTTGTCTAATGAAACACTAATGTGAATATAAGATTCTGGCAGTAGTACTTCGAGATTATTTAAAAACAAGACAAAACAACACCACAAACAAACAAAAGCCCTACCTACTACTGGGGTTTCTCAACATGTACTTTTAACTAACCTAGTTTTACATGAGTGTATTATTTTGTCTCACCTCTTCCACTTACTGCACTAATTTGCTGTAAGCTTTTTAATTACCTTGCAAATTCACAAGGTGAGAGCTACGAGTAGGTTTGCATCTCACCAGGCCTAAAAGGGATATACCTAGAACTGGAAAACAGCATTTTTACAGAGAGTAAAAAAGACATGGAAAAAGGCAAAGGGATAAATGTGAATACTGAAATCTTTAAAACTATGATAGAAAATGGATAGGTGTCTTGAGTTTTGATTGAAATCTCAGTTCACTAACCTCCGTGTTCTGAAGGATGGACTGTAAACAAGCATCAAGGGACATGGTGACACTGCTCCTATTTAATGGTAATGGGTCTTGTTAGCGAAGACACCAAGATGATCATAATGTGCAAGAGAGAATATGGAGAAGAAAAGGGTTTACTGTACCACACTCTCTCTGTTCAGAATCTTCTGGTTCAGGTCACCCCTCACAGAGTGTCAGTTCTTGCCAAATTTTACCTTTCTCTGTCACTATTTTAAATGCTACAAGGACAATTAGTAAATGTTTCCATGGCAATACATCAACAGTTTCTCACAGATGAAGATTTTAGCATCTGTAGACAAAGACCTCATTCTTCCTTTCTGTTTTAAAGTATTTTTAAGGCTAACCAAGGAGGATCCTGTAGGAGTGTGTTCTGTTACAGTAACAATGCCACTGTGGGGATATTTAGGGAGGTCCAAATTAAAAGTAGTCTATTAATATCTTAAACATCCATGTTAAAAACACATTCAGATGAGATCAGGGTGTATGCAAATCACTGGGTTTTCTGCTGTAGGGAGGGAAATGTCTTATTTTCTTTTTTCTTCAACCAAAGCTGCAATGAGAATAAAGCCAAGGAAGGGCTCCCCTGCCCTTGTAGAGCACCCAGTTCTCACTGTACCCCAATGCCTGCTGGAACCAAATAACACCTATGTCAAGGCAATTTAATAAGGGTCAAAACCACAGCAGCAAATTATCTTAGGGTCAGGGAGACTGTGAAACTCTAGATGTAATCAGCTCACTTGTTCCAGAAAGACATTAACTGTTTATGTTCTGGGAGAGGAAGGCTGACACCAGACTAGCAAGTAAAGCTAGTACCTCATGGGTTGTGGATTCCTTTCTGGTCCAAGATCAGAGGTCTACTGGGAAAAAGGTCTGGGATGTGGATAAAAAACCCCAAACAAACAAAACCCTCCACGAAAAAAAAAAAAACCACAAAAACCCAGACCTCCAAAGTTGGGTTAAAGTTTGGATCTTCAAAAAGGATTAATAATATGGTCCTTGGCACACTTATGAATGGACTGAACTAGTTTAAGAGCCATGGGTCAGTCATTTCATTTATTTAATTTCAGGCAGCCAGCATGCTGTGAGACACTGTGTAGATACACTTAGTTCTCACTTTTGAGGTGCACTTGGATGGTCCACAGGAGCTCTAGGAAATGAACACTGCAGAAACAAACAAGGGAAGAGAACACCAAGTTATTTAACAGAGCCCAGAAAGAAAAAGCCAGCTCATTCCTCTTCCACATGAAAGCCACTTGACAAGAACATCCCTTTGTGAAGCGGAGAAAAGGAGGAACTGCTGGCACTTACAGCAAAGGGAAATTCTGTCTGCCTAGCTTACAGCTATGCGCCCATTAGTGTTTTCCCCTGTGAGCAACTGAATGAAGAGAAGCAAAGGAAGAGTGGAGGGGGTGGAGGTGGACATGACACAGGCATAATAAGCCATCCCAAACTCAGCATTTAAACTGAAGTTTCAATCCTATTAATAATTTTTTTTACTATTGATGTCTAAAGGTATAAATCTAGTTTACCAGCTTACCTTTTGTCCTGGGTTCAGCAGCAGCAGTTATTTTTCTCCTTCTTAGTAGCTGGTGCAGCGCTGTGTTTTGACTTTTGGCCTGGGAACAGAGCTGATAACACAAATGTTTAGTCTGACCAAGGACTTTGTGAGCATCATGCTCTGCCAGGGAGGAGGGGAAGCTGGGAGGAAGCAGAAACAGGACACCCGATCCAAACTGACCAAAGAGGTATTCCATACCACAGCACGTCATGCCCAGGATGTGACGGAGAGTTACCCGGAAGGGCTGGGGACTGTAGGGTTGGACGAGGGATCGGTCAGTGCTCGGTGGGGTGGGGTGGGGTGGGGTGAGTTGTCGGTCGACTGGTGTTGAGGTGTTGTATTCTCTTCCCTGTTATTCCTTTGTTATTATTCCTCTTTCCTTGTTATTTTACCGTTATTATCATTGGTGGCAGCAGTGATTTGTGTTATATCTTAGTTACTGGGCTGTTCTTATCTCAACCCGTGGGAGTTGCATTCTTTTCGATTCTCCTCTCCATCCCTCTGGGAGTACGGGGAGGGCAAGAAGTGGGGGAGTGAGAGAGCAACTGCATGATTTATGGCTGACTGTGTTTAAACCACGGCACATTTCTAGCCATCTTATTAACTTAGCTTCCTTTTCTTATTTCTTATAAATAAGCTAGAACTTTTTGCAACTGCTGTCTATTATAAATAGCACTCTTAGACCATCCTGCCAGTATTCAGGATATAATCTGAAGGGAAATATAAATTCTGTCTGAACTCATCGTATGATGTGCTTTCCAGAATTGCTGCATTTTTTACAACTCATCAGGCTCTGCAATCAGAATTATTCTTTCCCCCATGTCATGGGTGTGTTGCACTTTCACATAAGACCAATTCATGCTGGCTCCATAGAGACCAGCGTTTTTTGCTCAGGGAAGCTGAAGCACAGCACTATAAAGTATATCACAAGTAGCTACATAGTAGAGACTGGTGTTCCTAAAAACACTTAATTTATATATTCTTAAAAGTAACTTAAACACAGATGAACCATGCCACACTTTTTTTTTTTTTTTTAATAGTATTTTTCCTTTCTCTGTGATAGACTTTTCATTAAGGTTGCAAAACCGGTGAAACCACTCCTTATAGAAACTGCTGCAGTGCCTAGACTTCTGTGTAATCATATGCACCAACCTGAAGTTTTACAACAAAAAAATGGAGTCTTAGATTTGGTTGCATGGGCTGTTTGGCTTCTCAGACCAGTTTATTTCCTTGCTCAGAGCTGAGTTTTTAGAATTAAGCCTTTATATGCATGCGTATATTTATATTCCTTAAAAATAGAAAAGGTGCATAAACACCCCTAAAATAAACTAAATCTATATACACATGCATATTTTTATTTTTCACAAAAAGCAACTGTGTTCAATCTGCTTCCCAAAGTAGCTTACATAGTTCACAGGTGCACCTCTATAATGAGAGGGAGTTAATACTTCAACCTTCTAGAAACAGAAATGAATGGATGTTGTATGACAATCACCTGGAGCAGAATATTAGGTCTCTGCAAGTGTGTTCCAGCAGAACTGTGTATGTACTGCCCAGCATCCTCCCCTGTGCGTACTGGAAAATTTCCCTTGAAACTAGGTCTGCAAAACTGTATCACCACTAGCTCAGCTCACAGGAGGAGATGCCAGTGGTTCTCTTGAGGTGATGGCAAATGGAAGCGTAGTCAAGGGCAGTGGCATGAGACTGATCACCAAGGGACTTACTTCAGCAGTATGACTAGGACTGCCACCATCCTTCCCTGTAGTCTTACACAGGCTTTTAATTCCCTTTACTTCTTGTTTTCCCTGGGAAAGGGAAGCCATTTAAAAGCAACATACAGACCCCAATGCATACTACCAATTTAATAAATCTAGGTGCAACTTCAGTGTGGTGCTAAAATCTAATAAGAAGATAAATCAGTGGATTTAAAGAGCAACTGAATGCATTGCATTGTCTGCACAACAAAGACCACTGAAACAATTTGAATTTTCTGAAGTTCAGACCTACTAAGTTAGTTCCGGTATCTAGTATCTTGCTGCACAGGAATTCAACAAAGCCTTGTAAACAGTCTTATAAACACTTTAAAACAAAAGACACATGAATAGTCAGAGAACATCTGAACAGGGTGGAAACAAAAGAAATTGCATAATAATTTTAGCATGCAATTCTCAAATTAGATCTGCATGACATGCTACTGTGGTTTTTGCAAAGTAATAAACAAAGGTTAGTACTGACAGCAGATGCTTCCCATAAATACTCAAAATAGTATTATAATACACTGCTGCTACATTTCCAAATGATTGAGGGTAATACTGAGAAGGCTGCTGGAGAGAAAAGAGAAGACGACTGAAGAAATAATATTCTTTCTGTGCTATATCACTTATTGTTGTGACCAAGGATACAATTAGGTAGTTTCCACCATACAATTCCTTCAACTGACATTTAGTCCAAATAAATAAATAATACTTCAGTATCTGTGTGTGTTTTCTTCTCAAGTGTGGGCTAAACAGAGGCGTAGTGAAAAAAATAGCTACCACATTGACTGCAACAGGCTTGAATTTTGCCCAAGTGGTCTTAACTGTGTGTATCTGTCTGCAAAGCACTGCTGAAATTCCAGTTCTTTCACTTAATATTACAAGCAGAGATGTCGATAGCGGGTTAAATTTCAATCCCACTGAAGTTAGCAGCAAGCCTCCTGCTAACTTCACTTACATGTATAAAACACAAACATATGGCTGAATCAGGAACAGAAGAGAATAAGGAGGAACAGAGGAAACACTCACTGGTGGAAAGCAGGGCAGGGTGGGCAATACCCAACCTTGTGCATACAGATTTCCACTGTAATTTCATGGCAGACTGGAAGAGCTGCTCCTTCTTCCACCAAAAGCAATGGTTCATATTTATCAGAGCTAGTAATTATTGGCTGCCAACACAGTAAGAGAGTAAGGAGCTGAAGGACACCCAGGCAGGTACTGAAGGCTGTGGCTGACCATGAGAAGGTGAGGTGGAGAAAAACAGGGGGATTCCTGCCTGGAACAGGACAAATTCAGAAGAACAAAGTTCAGCTGGTTTCCATGTTGCTATATGTGCCCACTGCAGCAATAGCATTATCCCTAAAACTGCCCATAGCATTGATACTTATGAGAAGAGCGTAAGTGTCTTTAGCAGGCTTGTAAGACATGTCTTGCACATAAATATACTAGAAGAAGTCCAGTTAGAGAACTGGGTAGATGTGTTTTATATATATTGTTATTTTTAGACTCTGTAAGAGAGAGAGCTCCTGGGGAATCTGTTATTTTAAGCAAGTGGTAGATTACTTCTTCCTTTTACATGCATAGAGCTGTGTCATGACTGAAAAATAAACACATGGTTGAGAGATTTCTTGGACTCCTGCACGACGGTTAATTTTTCAACAGTTCTTTTAATGGCTTTGAGAGCATAACACAGCAGAATCCACTAAGAGTCAACTCTCACTGTCAGTTCTTCGTCATGCTGTTGGAGAAAATCCCATCTGTCTTCCACCATTTTAATTTCTAGCTCTGTTCTTTCCCCGTCACTCTCTGGTCAGCTCTTGAATGAATTGTGGATTTTGAATCTGCCGTTTGACGCAGTCTACAAAAGCATTGCTTTTTTAGCCATGCTTGGATAACTCTCCATCTGACTAACCTGCTAAATTCCCTGTCCCAACAGGCATACAGAAATGACCCATTTTCAGTGCTGTGCTGACTGTACACTTACGGACTGCATAAGTTTGACAGGCCACAAACAATCCCCTGAACTGCTTCTTGATAACCCCTGATTTTTTTATTGTGCTGGAATGAAGCTTTATTTTTCCTCTCCCAGAGCAATGGAAAGAAAAGAAGGTAATTGAAATAAATTGGAAGGCTTGGTGTCTTCAGATTTAAAATCCAAAACCAGCTCAGTTACATGTGGTGAATCATTCTTGGTTTATAATGGGCTATGGAAGACAATAAAGTTCTCATACTGTTCCCAGTGGCCAGCTATTCATATCCCAGACCCACCAGTGTATCTGAATTACTAGCATGCTTTTTGGCAATTGGAGAAGAAAGACTTCAGGCTGAATGGGTGCCAAGATAGATGCATAAAGTGGGCCAATTCTCCACAAAAAGTCAGATCCAACCTTGCTGAGTGGACCAGACATTCAACAGCACACTTTGAGGAGCAGCAAGGGGGTAAGGGAGACACTGCCCATGCCTAAGGCATAGCCTAGCACTGCTTTCTGAGGCAGGGCAGCTTCCCATAGGAAGTTTGGCCATCCTTGCTGCAGGCTTGGTCCATGTGTGTTCATATTGATTTGTTTGCCTGGGGGGGGCTTGGGGTTTAGTTTTGACTCCTATTAGTTAGCTCAGCATAGCTAAGCAGACCAGACAAAGTGAAATGGGTTCTGTTATACTTTTGTACAATGTCAGAATCCATTGTATGTGTGCAGAGCTACTGAAGACAATCTGATTGCCAAGTGCTTGCAGTGGCAGAACAGGCCTACTGGTGACAATGTGCTGGAAAAACAAGAGAAAGAATCTAAAATGGCATTCAGCTTCTAAGCAAGTTGATAGAGCCAAGTGTTGGCAAGTTAATATATTAGGACTGAGAAGGGAGATAGCTTTCCTTTCCACTTGTAAATTTGATATGTTTTGTCTGGAACAAATCAGAGCAGTATGATATGACTCGGTATTGTCATTTTTCTAGCATCTTTTTTTTCTTGGAAAATAGATTTGCAATTTAAGGTGCTGTGTAGTGCCTGAGACAGGCTCCATCTGAAGCACTAGGAGCTTCTTCTGTAGGAGAAGCTATTGGGCCCACTGTAGGAGAGGATCTGGTTCGAGACCATCTTAAGAACCTGAACGCACACAAGTCCATGGGAGCTGATGAAATCCATCCGCGGGTCCTGAAGAAGCTGGCAAATGAAGCTGCTAAACCACTGGCCATCGTATTTGAAAAATCATGGCAGTCAGGTGAAGTTCCCGACGACTGGAAAAAGGGAAATATAACCCCCATTTTCAAGAAGGGGAAAATGGAAGACCCGGGCAATTACAGACCAGTCAGTCTCACCTCTGTGCCTGGTAAAATCTTGGAGCACATGAAAAACAGCAAGGTGCATGGTGACAGCCAGCATGGCTTCGCTAAGGGGAAATCCTGCCTGACCAATTTGGTGGCCTTCTATGATGGGGCTACAGAACTGATGGACAGGGGTAGAGCAGTTGATGTCATCTACCTGGAATTGTGCAAAGCGTTCGACACTGTCCCACACGACATCCTTGTCTCTAAATAGGAGAGACATCAATTTGATGGATGGACCACTCGGTGGATAAAGAACTGGCTGGACGGCCACACACAAAGAGTTGTGGTCAATGGCTCGATGTCTGGCTGGAGACCAGTAACGAGTGGTGTCCCTCAGGGATCAGTGTTGGGACCGGTCTTGTTTAACATCTTCATCGCTGACACGGACAGTGGGATTGAGTGCGCCCTCAGCAAGTTTGCTGATGACACCAAGCTGTGTGGTCCGGTTGATATGCTGGAGGGAAGGGATGCCATCCAGAGGGACCTTGACACGCTTGTGAGGTGGGCTTATGCCAGCCTTATGAAGTTCAACCATGACAAGTGCAAGGTCCTACACCTGGGTCGGAGCAATCCCAGGCACAGCTACAGGCTGGGCAGAGAAGAGATCCAGAGCAGCCCTGCGGAGAAGGACTTGGGGGTGCTGGTCGATGAGAAAATGAACATGAGCCGGCTTCAGTGTGCGCTCGCAGCCCAGAAAGCCAACCGTATCCTGGGCTGCATCAAAAGGAGCGTGACCAGCAGGTCGAAGGAGGTGATCCTGCCCCTCTGCTCTGCTCTTGTGAGACCTCACCTGGAGTATTGTGTGCAGTTCTGGTGTCCTCAACATAAAAAGGACATGGAACTGCTGGAACAAGTCCAGAGGAGGGCCACAAGGATGATCAGGGGACTGGAGCACCTCCCATATGAAGACAGGCTGAGGAAGTTGGGCTTGTTCAGCCTGGAGAAGAGAAGGCTGCGTGGAGAAGCAGCCTTCCAGTATCTGAAGGGGGCCTATAGGGATGCTGGGGAGGGACTCTTCGTCAGGGACTGTAGTGACAGGACAAGGGGTAACGGGTTAAAACTTAAACAGGGGAAGTTTAGATTGGATATAAGGAGGAAATTCTTTCCTGTTAGGGTGGTGAGGCACTGGAATGGGTTGCCCAGGGAGGTTGTGAGTGCTCCATCCCTGGCGGTGTTCAAGGCCAGGTTGGATGAAGCCTTGGGTGGGATGGTTTAGTGTGAGGTGTCCCTGCCTGTGGCAGGGGGTTTGGAACTAGATGATCTTGAGGTCCTTTCCAACCCTAACTATTCTATGATTCTATGATTCTATTATTTTTAAAGGAACTAGTTGAAGATACTGAATACACCTACTTCACCAACACCAAAAGCTTCGAAGTACAAAGTCTTATTGATCTGCTTAGCTTTTGAAGATTTATTTGTTAATCTCATTATGCAGACCTGTGAGAACATGGTGGGAGAAGAGTTAGATGGGGAGGAAGCTTTTAGCTGTGTGGTAAATATAAATAAGAATATAAGCATCTCAATGGGTCCTACTGAGTGGGAGGGACACTGCACCAGTCCTCACTAAATGAGCAGTCTGTGGTTGTTCTTGTGAATAGAAGCCTTGTGTTCAAAGAAAAACTGGCTTTGAAAACAACTAGTTAGACACAAACAAATTTGTTTTAGTAAACTGAGTTGTTTTGTGCTTTCTGTTCTGAGGAAAATGCATCCACAGTGACTATTTTTCATAAACCTGTTTCTCAGTTAAAATAGCGTGACCCCACAAACATTGTGATTTCATCATCTTCCCTGCTGCAGTACACTTCTGGATACTGGATCCTTCAGTCTGCCAGCAGCTCAGTGGGTTGGACATATGACCCAAAGGAGAAATTTAACCGAGTTAATAAAGACAGTGACTGGGAAGATCTGGCAATAATTTACCTGGCAAGAATGCATTAATGAAAACACAAGCTACATCATCAAGGTCTCCTGACACTGTTTTTCCAATAAGAAGATACCAGAAGGATATCAGCTGGAAGGCAAACAAAATGCAAGCTAAAACTTCAGAACTTTAAATTTCTTCCAAATGAGTTCTTCCGTCACTGACTATGTCACTTGGGTTTAATGAATTTAACAATGAAGAAGGAAGGTCATTCTTGTTAATGGATTTTAAAACACAACACACTCGGAAAAGGCAAGGGTAATTATTACAATAGCAAGCATCAGAGAATATTTTGCAGCAAATGAAATTTACTAGTCAGAGTTAAGCTGAATAGAAAAGCCATGAAACCAAAATCCAAGTCTCTTTCTGTTGTTAAATGGGATTATAATTAAAGAGATGAAATCCCAGCGATATGTTACATACCTTCTTGCAAAGATGTTGTTGTTCGAGAGTCTGGGAAATACTGAGAGTCTAGGAAAAATTATTTTATCATAGAATGATTTGGGTTGGAAAGGACTTTAAAGCTCATCCAGTTCCAACCCCCTGCCATGGGCAGGGATACCTTCTACTAGAGCAGGCTGCTCCAAGCAGTGTCTAACCTGTCCGTGAACACTGCCAGGGATGGGGCAGCCACGGCTTCTCTGGGCAACCTGTGCCAGTGCCTCACCAGCCCCACAGTGAAGAATTTTTTCCTAATATCTAATCTACATCTCCCCTCTGTCAGTTTAAAGCCATTCCCCCTTGTCCTGGCATTACATGCCATTGGAAGATGTCCCTCTCCAGACTTCTTGTAGCCTCTTTTATGCACTGAAAGCTGCTCTAAGGACTCCCCAGAGCCTTCTCTCCTCCAGGCTGAACAAGCCCAGCTCTCTCAGCCTGTCTTCATAGCAGAGGTGCTCCACCCCTCTGATCACCTTCATAGCTCTCCTTTGGACATGCTCAAGCAGGTTCACGTCCCTCTTGCGTTGCGGGCTCCAGAGCTGAACACAGTACTGCAGGTGGGGGTCTCACCAGAGCAGAACAGAAAGGGAGAATCACCTCCCTCGACCTGCTGGTCATGCTCTTTTTGATGCAGTTGCCTGTTAAATGTATTAGGGATGCTTTTTATTGTCTTACTTTTTCTTTTGTGGGGATTTTTGAGGTTTCTTTCTTCTGCTTTAAAAGATTTGTAAAGTTTGGGGTTTGGTTGGGACTTTTTCTATGGGAACAGAATGACAGATGTACATGATGGCCCTACCTGTACTGATTTAAGCAGCAGGCAGCTAAAGCTGGCTCACTTGCCAACCCTGCTGAACAGTGCAGCTTGCTGGTAGTCAGGGCTACTAAATTATGTTCCTGTTTGTAGCAGACAACATAGGAAAGAGATGAAACTTCACGTGATAGCTTCATGTCACCACTACAGCAGATAAACTGGTACAGTGTCATTGCATCAATATTGTGGGTAGTTACATGCTTATCCTTGGAACACAGAGCTGTCTGGTCTATAGAGTGTGGACATATAGCTTTCAGCAGAGAAATGCATAAGAAAGAGCCTCATTAGCTCCAAAGAGATATTTCTAAAAGAACGTGCCTCTCAAACTTAGCGAAAGTATCAGAATATGGATTTTTGCTGCTTCCCTCAATAATTCCAAGGTAGGTTTGGCCAGCCTATTCTAAACAATATATATATAATAAATAAGATCTCTCACATGCTTAAATTCCATGTGGCTGTTGAATTGGTCACTAATTACCACCAAGGGCTCCCCAATTATTTGCAGGAGCTGGAGTCAAAATTGGATTAGAGGTAGGCTGTGTTCCTCATTTCCACTTGAATATATAAAGGATGCATAAGCTGCATAAGGGATTCTTGCAATGGGCTTTGTCTCCTACAGAATAATACAAATAGGATTTGTTTCTGTCTTCTTCAGCTAGGACTGAATTTGCAAATGAGGAGAAACCCAATGGTAATTGCTTACAACGTTTTGAATTTGGTTACACTATTTTAGATATGGTCCAGCAATATATTTATTTATGCTTTACACATCAAGCAGATAAAAGGAAAACACATGAATGAATTCAGCAGTCAAAGGAACCGCAGGAAAATATTTCAATGCATGCTTTTATCCTTTGCAAATTTTACAAAATTAATCTGTCGTAAGCTTCAAGCTATCAAATGCTTAAAATGGTTTTTTACACTCTTTTATCCTTCCTGCTTCTGAAGCAAGGACACTGCAGTGAGTCTGTGCCTAGGGATACAAAGAATGACTTGGAAATCATCCAGAAAAGGACCTCCTTCCCCAAGAGATGGGTCAGTATTAATTATAAATTGCGATTGTCATATAATGGCTTGGCATGGGCTATGATAATTCCTGTGTGTGTCATGCTACATTTGTGTTATTCCTACGTCTTGTTAACAGCACAGATTGAAGAAATCATGTGCCCAAATTTATTAAACAGTAAACTTTTATTCTAATATATTATTTTTCTGCATTTACCACTATGCATGTTTAAACCCCAATATCTGATTCCCCAGAAGCATGATTCATTTGACAGATCTAATAACCACTAAGTGTAAAATTTCACCAGACCTTGTAATTTTGTTTGTGGGACTTGGCAGGGAAGTTTCATGCGTTGAATTTGGAATGTATCAGTTATTCCATTTTAATACTTCAGTCCTAATATGACAGAGGAGAAATAAAAAGTTGTCAGGAAAAAGTGCAAATCAATGCTTGCATTGGCCAAGCAAGACCATGGTGGGTTTGTCAGAGAGACTGAGGGGATTATAGCCTTCTTCATACTGCCCCACACAATAATCCATCTTCAATTGCTCACAGAGGCCCAGCCTCCACAGCCTCCCCATCTGCTGAACTGTGGCCAGCCTTAACGAAACTCTCACAGGCAGCAGCTAGAGACTCTTCGCACGCATCCTACTGCCCTAAGAGACAAGCCATGTGCACTAAGTATGCACATGAGGAGCTGAGGAATATCACTGTTGCTTTTCTTTAATAGAAAAGCAAAATTCTTCAGGGTTTTGTTTGTTTGGGTTTTTTCCATCCCTTTCTTAAAAGGATCTAGTAGATCCTATACTAATATTGTGGGAGCTGATGAATGAGCTAAATGTATAGTAGGTCGTATACTGTTATCATCCCTATTCGTGGGAGCTTTGCCTAAATAAAGTTTAAATATTGGTAAATCCTTCAGTCTTACAGAAGGATATTAAGCACATAGTTCGCTACAGAAATAGTAAACCAGACTTTTCTCAGTATGATGATGAGATCATCTCTGTCCAAGGGGAATTAAAGTTATTCTTTATTTAAACAGAAGCAGGATCAGGTCCTTTTACCAAGGACTGATTCACAGCCTAGAAAAAGTAGGGAATCTTATGAATATTTTAATATCTCAGCTGATCTCTGTACTTATGCATACAGGGAGATGTCTCAGTGTAGAAGGAACTGCATTACCTAAATTAAAAATAGACGGATCATTTATAAATGCAAAAGTAAATATTAAGCAATCAAATTACTACATAAGAAAATCCTGCAAGGAATATTTGAGCACCATGGAATATATTTCAAACAACTTGACTTGGCAACAGTATGAGAGCTGAAGAAAGGAGAGAGCGAAATCACACAGCATGTGCAGGAAAACAGGGGGATCAGGCCCAGTCAGCACAGGTTCATGAAGGGCAGGTCCTGCTTGACCAACCTGGTCTCCTTCCACAACAAGGTGACCCGCCTGGTTGATGAGTGAAAGGCTGTGGACATTTTATATTTGGACTTAACTAAAGCATTTGACACCGTCTCCCACAGCATTCTCCTGGAGAAACTGACTGCTTATGGCCTGGACGGGTGTATTATTTGCTGGGTGTCGTGGTTTAAACCCAACCACAAACCTCGTTCACTCACTCCCCCCCTTCTTGCCCTCCCCCTGCTCCTGGAGGGACGGAGAGGAGAATCGAAAAGAATGCAACTCCCACGGGTTGAGATAAGAACAGCCCAGTAACTAAGGTATAACACAAATCACTACTGCTACCACCAATAATAATAATGATAAAGGAAATAACAAGGGAAGAGAATACAACACCTCAACACCAGCCGACCAATAACTTGCCCCACTCCCCCCAGCCGAGCACCGACCGATACCTCGTCCAACCCTACCGTTCCCACCCTTCCGGGGTCCTCTCCGTTACATCCTGGGCAGGACGTGCTGTGGTATGGAATACCTCTTTGTCTAGCTTGGGTCAGGTGTCCTGTCTGTGCTTCCTCCCAGCCTCCCCTCCTTCCTGGCAGAGCAGGAGGCTCAGAAAGTCCTTGGCCAGACCAAACATTCGAGCAGCAACTGAAAACATCGGCGTTATCAGCACTGTTCCCAGGCCAAAAGATCAAAACACAGCACTGTACTAGCTCCTAAGAAGGACAAAAATGACTGCTGCTGCTCAACCCAGGACATTATCCACCCCTTATTCCATACCATTCACGTCATGCTCAGATCCCACATCTTCAATATGCCATCACTCTTACATATATATATACATCTACATATACACAGAGAAAAAGATCATTTCTTAGTGCATGGACCTATAAAGCTGCTGAGTCCATCTGGTCCATGATGTCAGGCTCCATCTCTTGTAACAGTCTCTCAGAGCAGGAGAGGCTGTGTGCAGTGTTCACACTAGTGAATAACCTGGGCAATAATGTCCATTGATAAGTCCACCCCTCGATCATGAGTCCATCTCTATGTTGCATCTCTGCCCTGATAGCCTGAAGTGCCATGGGCCCACCAGGCTCAAAATAATTCACTGTCCCCGTCAGCAGTTTCTGCAGCTTGTTGCTGGGGACTCCATAGAGCTGCCTTCCATCTCCGATGCTTCCAAAGCACTGGAGGGGTCCAGTGGACTTAGATACTGGCTCATACTGTCCCACACACACTGCTACTCATGACTGTCCAGCCTTGGGGAAGATCTCTTGTTCCTCCCATATTGTTGTCTAACCCCAAACAAGAAGCAAACCTGAGTCTGCTTGACTTCTGAGATCAGACAAAATGGCCGTGGGTAGAACACGCTCTGTGTGTGTGCCACCATGCTGATCCCCATCACAATCAGCAGGCAGGTCCCAAGGGTACCCAGAGGCCATTCGAACCCTTCAGAACTCTCCGATGACGCTGCTGTGCTTGTCACTGGGGCTGGTGCAGCTGCCGTGCCTGCCGGCTCTCCCACCACCTGCTTCTCTTTTCCCGGGCGCAGCTCTTCCTCCTCTGCCTTGCTGGGAAATGCTGCCTGGGCCCCTGCGTCCTCCTGGGGCTCGGCGGGCGGCTGCCGGGGGACGCTCTCGGCCGCCACGAGGCTCGGCTCCTCCGCGGGGCTCGGCTCCTCGGCCACCTCTCCCCGCTGCTCAGCAGCCGCCTTCCTCCCGGGCTCGGGCCCCGCTCCCGCCGCCGCCTGCTCCCCGGGGCCGCTCTCCCGGGCCGCTTCCGCCGCCGGCTCCCGGGGCCGCTCCCCCTCGGCTCCCCGCAGCCTCACGAAGACGGAGGCGAGGACAAGGGCCAGGGCGGTGAAGGGCAGCGGGACAGCCTGGTACAAGTCCACGGCCACGTCCATCTCTCCCTGCTGCTGGAGCCCACCCGTATTACAAGTCATTGCCATAAAGTACAGTGAAACAAGAAACTTAGCCCAAGCCCCACACTTGATAAACACTAACACAGCAAATACCGGCTCTATGTACTACATTCTGAAACTCTGAGAGCAAGAGAAACAACTTTGAGAGCCAATAAATCAGCACTGTGACGACTATTAATCCAATCATCTCTGCCGTTATCTCAACCCTTTGTGCCCCACGTTGGGCGCCAAAAAGAACTGTCGTGGTTTAAACCCAACCACAAACCTCGTTCACTCACTCCCCCCCTTCTTGCCCTCCCCCTGCTCCTGGAGGGATGGAGAGGAGAATCGAAAAGAATGCAACTCCCATGGGTTGAGATAAGAACAGCCCAGTAACTAAGGTATAACACAAATCACTGCTGCTACCACCAATAATAATAATAATGATAAAGGAAATAACAAGGGAAGAGAATACAACACCTCAACACCAGCCGACCGATAACTCGCCCCACTCCCCCCAGCCGAGCACCGACCGATACCTCGTCCAACCCTACCGTTCCCACCCTTCCGGGGTCCTCTCCATTACATCCTGGGCATGACGTGCTGTGGTATGGAATACCTCTTTGGCTAGCTTGGGTCAGGTGTCCTGTCTGTGCTTCCTCCCAGTCTCCCCTCCTCCCTGGCAGAGCAGGAGGCTCAGAAAGTCCTTGGCCAGACCAAACATTCGAGCAGCAACTGAAAACATCGGCATTATCAGCACTGTTCCCAGGCCAAAAGATCAAAACACAGCACTGTATTAGCTCCCAAGAAGGACAAAAATGACTGCTGCTGCTCAACCCAGGACACTGGGTTAGAAACTGGCTGAATGGCCGAGCCCAAGGAGTGGTGGTGAGTGGTCTCACACCTAGTTGGCGACCAATGGTGTGCCTCACGGCTTGATGTTAGGGCCAGTGCTGTTTAACATCTTCATTGATGATCTGGATGAGGGGATCAAGTGCACCATCGGTAAGTTTGAAGATGGCACCAAGTTGGGTGGGAGCTGATCTGCTGGAGGGTAGGAAGGTTCTGCAGAGGGATCTGAGCAGGCTGGATTGATGGGCTGTGGCCAAAGGGGAGAAGTTCAGCAAGGCTCAGTGCTGGGTCCTGCACTTGGGCCACAACAACCCCATGCAATGCTCCAGGCTTGGGGAAGAGTGGCTGGAAAGCTGCCAGGCAGAAAAAGACATGCGGGCGCTGATTGACAGCCATTGAGCATGAGCCAGCTTGTGCCCAGGCAGCCACTCCATTGGAGATGGTACAAGTTATTCCATAGGACTACCTTAAACAATGTGTTCAACAACATGTACAGCTGTGTGTTTAATGCTGAGGATAAACAGCAGCTGCTGAGAATTTTTGAGAGGTAGCAGTGGTTCAGTGCTCCACAAAGTCTGGCCTTTTGTGCTTAGCAAAGAAGGGAGTCCTCTCTGGATTATTTCTTCTTATGTGATGTGGTCTTTCTAAGTGTGCTTCAAACTCCTTCCAGCATAACGCTCTTTTGAGCATACGAAACAACCTAAGTGATTCTAAATGATCCTAAACGATTTTAAAGAATTCTATGAAACAAACCTCTTTTTATTCCTACTGGCCAAAGTATTCACTACAACCAACCACAATGATGAAATTCTGAATTATAATGACAAAACTAAAGAAAAGCTTAAGCTAGGTATAATGCCATTAGAAGGATCTTTTTAAGAATTGTCGCAAAGTGGATATATTTTACAGGCTGTAATGGGAACTGTTAGGATCCAGTAGGTTTAGCGTAGGAGGACAGTGTCACTATGCATTGTTTAAATCAACAACTTCAGAAGCTGTTATAGTCATTCTTAGTCATTCTGAAAAGGACGCTTATTTTTCACTGTTGAAGGCTCAATCCTATCAGGTGCCAAGAATTTCCTCTTTAATTACCCAGAGTATTGTTTCTGGCTCCCACCTTCACAAATTTTAATTAAAAATGGGAAAAGGAATAAATGTAGCTTGCAGTTATACACCCTTCAATCATGTGAAATTTCAGTAGAAGAGCAGTAAAGAAATCAGTATTTCTATATCCATCACAGTCCTTCAGGAATACCATGCATTTATTCAATTACGGGCTATCATGTAACACAATCTGGAGTTGTAACTACTGGGTGGCAAATGTTAATACATCTTTATCAGGCCATATTTCCAGATGGTAAATCGTAGAATCACAGAATAGTTAGGGTTGGAAAGGACCTTAAGATCATCTAGTTCCAGCCCCACTGCCATGGGCAGGGACACCTCACACTAAACCATGTCACCCAAGGCTCTGTCCAGCCTGGCCTGGGACACCGTTAGCAATGGAGCATTCACAACTTCCTTGGGCAACTGAATCCAGTGCCTCACCACCCTCACAGTAAAGAAATTCTTCCTTATATCCAATCTAAATTTCCCCTGTTTAAGTTTTAACCCATTACCCCTTGTCCTGTCACTACAGTCCCTAATGAACAGTCCATCCCCAGCATCCCTATAGGCCCCCTTCAGATACTGGAAGGCTGCTATGAGGTCTCCACGCAGCCTTCTCTTCTCCAGGCTGAACAAGCCCAACTCTCCCACCCTGTCTTCATACAGGAGGTGCTCCAGTCCCCTGATCATCCTTGTGGCCCTCCTCTGGACTTGTTCCAACAGTTCCATGTCCTTTTCATGTTGAGGACACCAGAACTGCACACAATACTCCAGGTGAGGTCTCACAAGAGCAGAGTAGAGGGGCAGGATCACCTCCTTCGACCTGTTGGTCACGCTCCTTTTGGTGCAGCCCAGGATACGGTTGGCTTTCTGGGCTGCGAGCGCACACTGAAGCCAACTCATGTTCATTTTCTCATCGACCAACATCCTCAAGTCCTTCTCCGCAGGGCTGCTCTGGATCTCTTCTCTGCCCAGCCTGTAGCTGTGCCTGGGATTCCTCTGATCCAGGTGTAGGACCTTGCACTTGGTATGGTTAAACTTCTTAAGGTTGGCATCAGCCTACCTCACAAGCGTGTCAAGGTCCCTCTGGATGGCATCCCTTCCCTCCAGCGTATCAACCGGACCACATAGCTTGGTGTCATCAGCAAACTTGCTGAGGGCGCACTCAATCCCACTGTCCATGTCAGCGATGAAGATGTTAAACAAGACCGGTCCCAACACCTATCCCTGAGGGACACCGCTCGTTACTGGTCTCCAGCCAGACATCGAGCCATTGACCACAACTCTTTGTGTGCTGCCATCCAGCCAGTTCTTTATCCACCGAGTGGTCCATCCATCAAATTGATGTCTCTCCTATTTAGAGACAAGGATGTCGTGTGGGACAGTGTCAAACGCTTTGCACAATTCCAGGTAGATGACGTCAACTGCTCTACCCCTGTCCATCAATTCTGTAGCCCCATCATAGAAGGCCACCAAATTGGTCAGGCAGGATTTCCCCTTAGAGAAGCCATGCTGGCTGTCACCAAACACCTTGTTGTTTTTCATGTGCCTTAGCATGACAGGTGAATCTGCTCCAAGATTTTGCCAGGCACGGAGGTGAGACTGACTTGTCTGTAGTTCCCTGGGTCATCCATTTTCCCCTTCTTGAAAATGGGGGTTATATTTCCCTTTTTCCAGTAGTTGGGAACCTCTCCTGACTCCCATGATTTTTCAAATATGATGGACAGTGGTTTAGCAACTTCCTTTGCCAGCTTCTTCAAGACCCGCAGATGGATTCCATCAGGTCCCATGGACTTGCGCACATTCAGGTTCTTAAGATGGTCTTGAACCAGATCCTCTCCTGCATTGGGGCCAAGGTCTTCATTTTCACAGTCGCTGTGTCTGCCTTCCAAGACTTGGGTGGTGTGGTCAGAGCATTTGCCAGTAAAGACTGAGGCAAAGAAGTCATTAAGAACCTCAGCCTTCTCCAAATCCAGGGTAGCCAGGTCTCCCAATAGCTTCCGGAGAGGGCCCACATTGCCCCTAGTCTGTCTTTTATTTGCTACATACCTATAGAATCCCTTCCTGTTAACATCCCTAGCTAAGTCTAATTCTAAATGGGACTTAGCTTTCCTAACCTGGTCCCTAGCTCATTAAAGTCCCAATTCAGCAGATCTTACTGATGTAAGTAATGCTTAATTTTGCATGCCTTCTCATTCATTTCATCCAAATACTTACTGAAATCCTTATTTATATAAATCTTTCCATTGCCCTCAGTAGCACTAACTGTGAGAGTAAGAGTTTCCAGCATCAGTCTTTAAATTATTTGTGGTTTGCATTTTTTTTTTCATGAACAGATGTCATAAATTGTACTGAGTAAATTAGCAGTTATAGATTTTTTAAAGGATATGCGTTAAATGATTGTTTGTTGGCACCAGGATTACTCCTTATTGTTCTTCTTGATTTTGGATTGGGGTTTTTTGGGGGTGGGTGGGAAATAGAGCCTATGGACTACTTTGTATTCGTACTCTAAAGAGCTTAAAATTTATGTGTAGGAGAAAAATCCCAAATGAAACAGAACATATGTGTAGAATAAACAAGATTATTTAGAGTTACCACAGACAGTTTAGAATAGACAAACAATAAGATTATCTATCTCAATCAAGATGGTAAATCCAATGCAAACACCAGTAGTGGGGCATATCTCACCTAACTTTAGCTGTATAAAAGTAAGATATTTGGTTTGAGACACCTAGGCTGTTGCCATAGTCCATGGAGAGAGACAGGTACATGAAACGTGCCATTCATCCAATATATTTTAGGACATGCTGAATCACTTTCTGCATGTAGTTATGTCCATTGACTGCACAAGGCACCTAGGTAGCTAGTCTACATTTAGTGCTTAAATGCTTTTTATATAGCTAAATTAGGTGAGAGAATCCAATCCAGCTTCCTTGCAGAGGTCAGGGTATACACAAGGGTGGAGGTAAGTTTTAAGAACCATTTAGTGACAATTAAATTCATTTAGATCATCAGAGCGAGAAACAAGTCACTAAATGTATTTGTTAATGTTTTGTCAGTAGATCAGAGTGCATTTTCACACACTATCTCTTTTTCCATCCATTCTTGCTCTTTAATACGTATATTTTGGCTTTTAAAACTGTTTTACTTCCCCTTTTTGATGCATACAAGGAAAGAGAAACTAGGCTGTATAATGAGACACTGAAATTGGTGTGAAGGTGCTTCCAAATGTACAGAGCAGAAAGCTGGAAAATGCTAATTTTGGCTTTAGGCACAGTTTTACAGAAGACAATGAAAAACAGTAGGAGAATAACTTTCCCAAATATTTCAAACTGAAGTGAAAATCAGATAGTAAGACAATATTCAAAGCTAGAACATACCAGAACTATACAAGACAGACATTATCTCTGTCAGGCAACTGTTTTCAGAAATGGCATTCTGATTGGTTTCACAGGTGTCCATGAGCTAACAAAATAATTATAGGATGTTTGTGAAATTTTTGATCAAAATTAATTCTTGTATGAGGTCTTTGAGTCCTTCTAGCCATAAGTTTTATGGAAGACAAGTCCAGATAAACACAGGAAAGATATGTGAAATCTGTATTACATTTAGAGGAAGAGAAAATAATAGCAAAAATTGCGTGATGTTTTGCCAGCAGAGATTTATATTTCCATTACTTTGTTTAGATTTTTGGAGTTTACTTGGTGCAGTTACAAAATCTCTAGAAAGGTAATTTAAAAATAAAAATTAAAGATTTTATGTAGTTGAAAGGAAATAGTAATTCATAACTGTTGCTATAATTTGTATTATATAAACAATGATTTAATAATAAAATCATAGTTTATGGGATATTATATACATAGTTCTCCCATTTACAGCACAGCCATAATGCTATGATAATCAGCAAGGAGCTAGTCTTGGAGACTATAGACTCAGCAAGACAGCAGATAAATCAAAGTAAAGAGGACTGCCAAACTTGTACGTGACATTGAAATGATCCTGGATACCCTTCAGGTCTTAAACTTATTTTTGTGTTTGCAGAAGCATCTCGGTATTAAAATGACTCCAATAAATCTCCCTCCTCATGTTGATTTGTTAATATTACTAGTCAATTATAAACTTTATGTCAATCAGTAAAATGCTACAGACACAAGCCTTGGGATTTTTTCCACTTGGACTTTTCCCCCTGTGCTTATAACAATATAAGACAAAAGTTGGTGAGGCAAAAAAATCTTTGGTAGTCTGATGCGTTCTTTATCTAGTGGCACATTGTCCTGGGTTTAGCTGTAGCAGTCATTTTTTTCCATCTTAGTAGGCGGTGCAGTGCTGTATTTTCGACTTCAGCCTGAGAACAATGCTGATAACGCACTGATGTTATCACACATTCAATTTGTTTCCTGGACATGACTTCAAATTAGACACAGCAACTGAATCTTATATTCAAAGCATCTGTTTATTCTGTGAAAATATATGGACTGTTATTACAGTTAAGTTTGCCTAAGTTTGTAGTGAAGTGCTTCATCATGAAGTCCTACTGCAGTTTCAGAACGGTGCTGGCAGAGCTGAGAAAAATTTACTATAATGACCCTTGAAAAACAGCCCATTTTCTTGCAGTTTAACTCCAGTCCATGTATTTGTGGCATGGGTGGGGAATCTGAAATCCTTCTCCTCCATATTAGCAGTGTTGTAAAAATAATGAAGAGCTCAGACTTCAGAGAAAAGACATTGGTCACTTGTGTGTATTATCACCTACAAAAGAAAACAGGAACAATGCAAAGTCTGTTCTTGAAAACATACTCTTTTTAGTTGTTCAGATAAAAAATACTTGGAAAGAACTAATTTGATAAGCAGCTTTCTGATTTTAGCTCTCTCTCTAGTAGCCTTGGACACATCTGCTTCAAGGGATGGGCTGGAAAATGCCTACATCCAAACACAGCCCTGCTAAACACATCTATCTTTGCAGATTGGTGGGTTCAGTTGAGATGCTCAAGGTAGCATTACATAAAACAGATCAGATATCAGATATAGTCTCTGATAATGCAGAGCTAGTCAGCTGTCCTGGTTTCAGCTGTAACAGTTATTTTTCTCCTTCCTGGTAGCTGGTGCAGAGCTGTATTTTCAACTTTAGTCTGAGAACAGTGCTGATAACGCACCAATGTTGTAGTTGTTGCTAAGTAATGCTTACTCTGATCAAGGACTTTTCAGTCTCTCACGCTCTGCCAGTGAGGAGGGGCACGAGAAGCCAGAAGGAAGCAGAGACAGGACACCTGACCCAAACTAGCCAAAGGGGTATTCCATACCACAGCACGTCATGCCCAGTATATAAACTGGGGGGACTTACCCAGAAGAGACCGACTGCTCAGATCAGGCTGGGTATTGGTCAGTGGGTGGCAGAGCAATTGCATTGTTTCACTTTGTTTAATTGTTTGTTTTTTTTCCTTTCACCTTTTAGTGTTATATTCTCTCCCCTTGTTATTTCTATTATTATTATTATTATTGTTACTATTATTATTGTTGTTGTTGTTGTTGTTGTTTTGTTGTTGCTGTTGTTGGTTTTGTTATATTAGACTTTAGTTATTAAACTGTTCTTATCTCAGCCCATGGGGTTTCTATTCTTTTGATTCTCCTCCCCATCCCGCCCAGAGGGGAGAAGGAGGGGTGAACAAGTGGCTGCATGGTGCTGAGTTACCAGCTGGGCTTAAACCACGACATCAGCAAAGGCTAATTTCACATAGGTTTTTTTAGAAGGTTCATGGCTTGTTAACTCATGCATAAGTAATTATAAAGCTGTACTTTACTGAGATTCATGAGAAGAAATGAAATACAAGTCTTAACATATGCCAAACATACTAGTTCCTGCCTATGTATGAATGAAACTGTAGTTAGCTTTATTCGATTCCTTTTCAGCTGACTCTTAGAGGCTCCTTTAAATCTTTCCTATACACTAAATCATATTTCTCCTGAATAGGAATGTAGGACTGAGTCAGCTAATTCAGTTCTCTTTTACCACAGGCAACTACATTTTGCAATCTCTCTTATGGCAAATCAATCTTCAAAATAGTTTGAAAGTTTTGCTCCTTGTCCTCCTAGAAAAAAAATTCACACATGATAGCTAAGTTTTGATTTCCCTGTGTAAGCAAAGTTCTACCTTTTTTTGTGGGGGCTTGTTGCCACAGTATCTGATTGCTCTGGAATGCTGTGGGTTAGGTACAAGTGTTCAGAGAAAACATATGTACTCATTAGTGACAAAGATAATCATGACAGATTGTTCCCCATATGTGGAATTACTGCATGGTAATCTTGCTATTTACATGACACATGAAAATACATAATTTTCTAATGACAAATTTCATTTTATGTAATATCTTATTAATCAGAAAGACATGTGAAAGGTTATTTCAGTACCTATTTCTTTAGGGATTACTTGCCATCAATTTAATGTGTTGTATTTATTGCTTTAGCATTAATATATTTATTTATATCATTGCAAAACACGGGCACTACAATACTGGTTGTAACCAAAATAAATTAAACAGGACAGAATACTTAGCCTATAACTGATTTCATGAAGCTCAGACAATTCTCTGTACTTCAGCACTTTACCTCCAGCAGTTTTTTGATCTGCTTTATGTGAGAAAAGGGAAGTATTTATTAGTAAGGCAAAGAAGTCAATTAAACCTTGCAATGCAAATATCAGAATTTACTTATACTTAATTAAAATTTACTGAATAACTTCAATTAAAGTAATTACTTGCAAAATATTAGTAATATTGAAATATTAGTCAAATATTTTCCTAATTTTTCTTCCTTGATGTTTGAATGGGCTTAGACATTAAATATTTATAAAGGAAAGTGTCATGTAGGAGAATAAAATAATAAGATAGAGCAGAAAACTATGCAACCTGGTAAGCAGATGACTCTGTCTTTATCTCAGCTTTTTTTTTAGTCTCAGTTGTCCAGCAAAAAATGTTAAATGGAAATCTCTTAAAATAGGCATTTTCTTAATTTCTCAAGATAGAATCATATGCCTGTAATATTTCCTTAGGCAGAACCCTAAACAGCTTGGAGACATATGCAATCTGTTCCAAAACTCATGCAATCAGTGGAAACATTTCCACTTCAGTGAATTTTGGGAAAGGTACTATCACAAAAAAAAGAGAGGCTGCTATGTCATGTTTTTAGACACTAAGTCCATGACTTCCCAGGAAGATGGTGGAATCACCATTCCTGAAAGTGTAGATGAGGCCTTCAGTGACATGGTTTAATGGTAGTCTTGGCAGTCCTGGCGTCATAGTTGGACTTGATGATCTTAAAGGTCTTTTCCAACTTAGGTAATTCTATAATTTTATGACAGTTTTGTAACTTTGTCTGAACTATTTTAATCTCAAGCACAGGCTATGGTACAGGATATTCAGTGACCTAAACTTCATTTTGGGGAGAAAACTATGCCTGAGATAGAGTTAGAAACCCTTCTTTTTTTTCTTTTTTTTTTCTTCAGATAGTTTGGATGAAAAAAGGAAAATAAACTGAATTTTCATTGCTTTGCGGAACTGCCATGTAAAACTGCTTATCTTGTGATAGTGATTTCCCTTCACAGGGGTTGAAACATACCATAGTGACATCGAGAAATACATCTGCTTCCACACTGAAACTGTTGATAATGATTAATTGTTAAATATTTGGGGAAAAAACCCACAGAATATAATTGGCATATTATGGTATTTTCCCATATTGATGAAAACAGAAATGTAACTGGTCTGTATATTTACCAATGAGTATCTTTTAAAGACTAAACCTAGCTTTCTCTATATAGACAAGAATTTGGAGAAATTTCATCTTTATTAACTTTCTTTTCTTTGTATTTATTGCATGCAGATAAATATATAAAAAAAGCAACTGTATCAAAAGGTGGTTTCTTCAATTTTTCGTTAAAGTTCTCAGATAAACACCTGAATAGTATCAAGGATAATTTTACCACATTACTTTACCTAACACAGTGTGTCTTCAGGACAAGAATTTATTGTTTTCTGGATTAATACACACATCTGCTGTAATAAATCATTTTCTGATATTACAGAATAAGATTTTATGGTGCCATTAATTATCTACTTCAGCCAGAGGCGTTTTTGCATGACTTGTAGAGAGATCTGTGACAACAGTGAAGAACTGTATTAATCATATGCAGATATTATTTGTAAGGACCCTGTTAGAAATTCCAAATTGTTTATGTTACACTCCACAAGGACCTGACATGCGTTTTTACTTTTAGCCTCCATTTTATGGCAAACTCCCTGCCAATAACAATTCACTGCATGAAACAAAGCCAAATGAACTGTCTCTTTGGGAATGGATATATCCCATTTGTTACTATTCTATGAAGACACCTTCACTGGTTTAGAAACAGGGCTGGATTTTAGGAAAGATATCTCTCTTGAGCACAGTGATGGCAAGAACTATAGCAGCAGAAAACAAAAGTCATAGTTTATTTGCAGAAGTCTCAAGATACTTCACCAAAACTTGTAAATTTGAAAATTCAGGTCTTGATTATTTTATTTTCTCCTCTCCTTCCCTCACCCCTCCCCCCCTATCCCCTCCCCCCCTAGCTGTTAACACTTTAAGGCTATGGAAAGCCCCTGTCTTTCACAGTTACATATCTGACTTTGCCAGGCAGCAGCATGGCCCAGTTTGGCTCTGTGGAGCTATTGATATCTTACCAGATGCTATTGACACCTGACTATTTATATTCAACAAATTACCAAGCAAACGTATTCAAAAGGCTCTTTGATTTTATTAGTTATGAAATAACCTTGAAGTTCTCTATGCAGCCTTACTACAATTTATTGGGAGTTTATTTGAATAAGGTCTGATCCTACACTGATTTCTCTGATGGAGTAATAAATAGGTTGGGTTGCCAGATGAAATTTCACCTGTATTGCCCTAAGAACTGCATTTATTTCAGGAGGACAACACTGGAATCATCCTCAGAACCGCTTTTTGGCAAAGAAAATAGAACAAACAATTAAAAAATAATGAAGCCAAAACAAAACAGAAAATCCCCAGGCCCAACCAAACCTCCACAGCCAAACCCCAATAAAAACCCCTCCACATATATAAAACAGCTGTTACAGAAGTTTAATTATTTTCCATATGTGCCAATGAAAGAAGAAGAAATAAAGGTCAGAGAGTCCATGAAGCCATTCAGAGTTTCCACTACTGCTGCTACTTTAAGGAGGAAATGGATGCTTGGACGAAAGGTGACCAAACAGTGGTTCTGCCTGGAAGGGTCAGCATTACTAATCCCTGCAACTCAGTTGCTTCACGATGCAGGCAGACTGAGCGATACTAGCCTGGGAAAGCAGGCAGGCAGGAAGGGTAGGAGTATTTCACACAAGTTGGATGCTTTTGCATGTCTTTTATCTTGTCCCGTGATTAGCTCTTAAGTGCCTGATACGTATGTGTGGTTTCTTAAACATCCTATTTTGTAGCTAGCCCTAATTCACTCTAGTAATGTTTTGTTTGGCTGTGATTCACTTTGAACAAAGCCTTTCAGGAAACCCCTCCAAGCAGCTGTTTTGTTATGAGACCTTTTGTTAACAGGCTCAGAATCCCGAAGTCCTTTTCTTTCATTATTGAAAAATAATTATGAAAATTCAGTATCTTACTAAGTTGGATATAAGGTGGTCTTGAGATGAGCACATTACTTGATGTGTCTGAAGATGTTTAATAGTTAAATTTTCACAGAGAAGTTAATTCCTTGGGTAATTCCAAAGCTATAAAATACAGATTCCTTTCTGTCTGTCAACTTTTTTACTTGATATCACTGAAGCCAAGGGTAAAATTTCTACTTGGCTCTACATGTTACAGCAAAGATCCATGCAATGTTTAAGAGTTTCTCAAGTATTTCTGTGCATTTGGATAATTCAGCACTCAAAGCTTCTATTCCAACTCTGAATTACTGGGTTTTGTCTCTTCAGTCCAAATCCCTGAGAATACTGGGATTTTCTGAAGGAACCCATTCTTTTAGAGTTGTTTGTTATCCACTACTAAATGTGTATATTAATCTAACCAAATGTACATACTGATGAATATGTGTCAGAACATAACACAGGAAGTACAGTGGGCGTCACTTAGTGATAAGAAGCAGTATAGGCAATATTTCTCACACAGACCACCAGAGGAGAGAGCCTGTGTAACTTTGTCAAGCGTGTATGAACTACAGGAAATACACGGGTTTAGATTTGCATTAAGAACATTCACAAAAGAACTATTTTAAAAGCTAGAAGGTGTGCATTTCAAAAAAGCAAGATGTTGGCATATTGGCATTAGAAATGTCCTTTGAACGCTAAGAAGGTCTTTTTCTAAGGAACAGCATCCTGCAGCTTGTAGTTTTTGGAAAACCAGCAGGATTTTTCCATTGCTTGCAGAAAAGGGGCAAACAAGAGATTGTATGTTGTTGTTAATATCAACTACTTTGTGGATTTGTAACAGCAAAGAATTTATATTCTTACAAAAACATGAGACATTAAACAAAATCTATGCATTGACAGTCAATCATATCAATTGCCTTCAATTACACTTATGATCTAGTTAATTTGCCATTTTAATGTAACCATTATGGAGAAGCACAATTCCTCCAGATTAGGTTGAAGGAACTTTTCATTATTGGATTGAATTTGAAATTCCCCTCATATCCCTCTCCCTTATATGTGAATTTTTGGCTGCCTTATTTTATTGAAGGAATAGGGCTAGTATTTGAGGGCAAAAGTAATAGCTGCCTGCCTGGAAAAACTCAGACAAGGACCAGATCTTCATCTGGTGTTAATGAATATAGAGGTTTCAGTTTCATAGAAAAAAGTTATATTAACCAGATGAGGATTTGGCTCACGGAATTTTGTACATTAAATTGTCGTCCATTTGTTGAAACTTTCCCAAATGTTTGTGTCATCCATGAGATCCCCACAATAGCTTCTTCTAGCATCTTTGAATTTGTTTACTCCTTTGGCTTTGGCTTAAGAGAAGGATCTGTAATATATGAGAGACATTAGCTATAGATCTAGTAGTATCATGAACTTAAGAATCACCAAAAGCATCATCTGACAACTTTGTCCGTGGGATGGTATCCTGCACTCTTACCAACTCGCACTTAACACTCACAATGAATGTGCAGCACCTCTGTTCCTTGTTTTTTAATTTTTTAACTGACTTCGCTGAAGGCTCCCTTATGAAAGCCAGAGCTGCTACAGACTTCCAATGTGGTTTACTGCAGCAGTTCCCAGCAGACCTCTCATGCAGCCAAAGCATATATACAGCACAGTAGTGCTCCAGCCTGATCCACTTGCCCTATATTCGTATGCCAGGAGGTAGAAGAGATGTTGCAACCCCATTAAGTTACTCTGGTTCCTCAATGAATCTCTCTGAAAACAGGTAAAGTCCCCAGTACCAATCTTACATGATTTATGCTTCTGAAGTAACCTTAAGACTATGGACCACAGAAGATTCAGTTCACAAAGACTACAGTGATGACGAATAGTAAATGTCAGCAAAGAATCATGGCTCTGACCACCAAACCACTAGGCAGTTATGAAACAACTTCTTCTTTGAAACTTTACTGGTAACTTACAAGCTCAAGATCAAAATTCTCAAGCTGGTACACTGGACTGGATGACAGAGACAAACTTAAGGAGTTTATCACCATGAGATTATGTGCAGTTATGCACAATTCTCATTTAGATTGTTTAAAAAAATAGATGGAGTCTTAAAATAATTGTAGAAATCAAAACCAGTAAGTGTATCTTCTTCCTACTCTCACATTCTAAAAAGCAGATATACTCAGTTTTCAAGGTCCTTACTGATTTCCTGTATTATATATTCTTGATACCTTTCTTAAATAACTTCAGACTCATATTTTATATGCTCCTGGAGGAAAATGTTGTGTCTGCATTGTTTCTATACATAGCACAGGATTAGGTAAACTTTTTGAGTACTGACATTAATAATGCTATGAACAATTTGCAACCCATGCCAAAGCATGTCACTTCAAGGAAGGTGGAGAATATTCTAGATTTCTACATGCTAAGATAGAGATAATGAATTTTAATCTCATACAAGCAATGGTTAGAGAAGAAAAGTATACTGGCATTTAAATTTTGGCAAGTAGCACTGAAGAATTAGGAGAAAGAAAACAAACCACAAATGTCTGGAGAATGGGTAAAAAACAGACTTCCATCTTCCTACTGAAAAACAGAATAGGCACAGGCAGGAGCTCTTTGAGAGGAAGCAGGCATTTTCCTTTAAATGGCAAAAGAAAATAAGCTTCTTGAATAAAACAGACTGGAAAGATGCTGCATTCATGCCTTCCACTGGAGGCTTGTGTTAAACACAACAAAGCTCTTTCCTAGGGACCATTTGTGTGAGTAAAACCAGACTTCCAAAGCACACATTGAAAAATCTGGTGCTCTAATGCTTTGTAACATCAGCAACAGCAGCAGAGCTGGCCCAGTAGCTCTTACATGAGGGTGGCAGCCGGCTCCTGGAGGGTTCCTCTATCATCTGCTGTCTGCGCAGGGGTCACGGCTCTGTGCTCCTCTCCATCAGCAGTGAGCCTACATACCTACTCATAGCCTGGACGGCTTAGTAAAATAAAGAAATCAAATAGTGCAGTAAAAAGGTTAGAAGCAAAACCAACATAAATGTCTTCTCATTCTCCTTAAAAATATTATTTTAACTGTGTTTTCTGGTATCTCTCACTTGTGGTCCTGTGTGTACAATTTAGAGGCCCAGATCTCGTGGTAAAATCATATGCTTCCCACCTGCCCTGAGCTGTGAGTTACTTCCCTTTTCAGTGACTCCCTTGGGCACAGTCTTTGAGATACCAAGGCAGATTATTCTCTCTGGAGAGCATCTTGAGCACGTTAGTGTTATTCCTCTTTACTGCACCAAAACCACCAGTGGGTATGCAAACCATCTGTGTGGTTATCTAATTGCTGTTACCTGCTTTTCCTAGGGCTGAGTCCTTGCCCTGTGTGAAGGCAACTTCCTTTCTTCCTCTTAGACCAACTGCTGGGTAGCTCACCCATGATTTTAACTACTGAGAATCAGTCAGGGCTGCTAGTATATTGAAAAGACTGCACAAAGCAACTGTTACATATATATTTTCTTGAGAGTGCTTTCTGGTGTATATTTCAGTGGAAAACGTGGCACTAAGATAAATGACAGACTTGGTCAGAAGGGCCAGTTCAAGCCCAAAGGCTCCAATCACTCTCCAGTTGCTCCTTATCCAGACACCAAAGGTACCTACAGCCCACACACCCACTGTAGGTGAGCACCCCACACACCCACTGTAGGTGAGCACCTGCAGTTAGACAGTATGACTCCAGGCCTTGTTGCTCAGCCTGCACACATCTACAACAGCAACTTCTTCCTCTCCAGCTTTTACCAGTGTTTCTGTTGGACCATAAGGATCTCAAAAAGTTCTTATGGCAGGAATACTATTTTAAAGAGAAAACTGAAGCAAAATATGGATTATGAAAGTATGCAAAGGGCCCCTCTTCCACTCTCATCTTCTATACCAGCATCCTGCCTTCTTTGTTTTACCCAAGAAGCAGATGGGGATCCAAAAGGAGGTGAGCAGAGTGGGGAACATGCATGTTACAGTCTGTGGGAGACTTTCCTCCTCCCCTGGGGGAAACACACCTCCTCGCTAACCTTTACTTTGTCTTGTGCACAGATGCAAAACAAAAGGCATCCCAGCCTATCTGCCTAAAACTGCTCTGTCTTCCAGGAGGGCACCTGCGCAGAGGGTGAGGGAAAAGCAAAGGTGGTTTGGCCCTGTTAGTTGAAATGCTGGCTCAGTTCTGGAGACAGCAAATGTTATAGTCTGTGTCTCATTCTGACCACTAAACAATATTGCTTTTGGACAAGTGCTTAAAGCAGCTAGAGTCTTTAACCAAATCTCTTATTTCTTCCCCAAGTTTCCATCAGACTGGTTTACAAGATCTTTTGTTCATTTTAAAGGTTGGGATAAAGCCCTCACTGAAGTCAGCAACCTCAGTGCAGACTGGTGCCATTTGCATGCCTTACTGCCAACAGCAAGCCCTGAGAATCATGAATGAGAGCTCAAACATCAGAGACTGCCTAAAAAAAAGTTAAAATACTAATAATAAATTTTAAAATAACATTTTAAAATAAGAAAAGGATGTTCTTTTCATTACATGGCAGATGCTGGAAATTTAGGTTCCATTTTTTTCCACTCCTTTTCCACTGTCTTGCAGCCTGGAAATATTTTGTAGACATGAAAGCTGAGATCGAAACACTTCTGAGTGCTGGTACATTACAGTTCGTCTATCAGATTTTATGATAAGGCCCTGGGAGTTGGTAATATAGTGCAAATGCTGCTTAAGCAGTTATTTTGAATCTGCAAATAAAGTTAAGGAAATTAACAAAGCTTTTCTTACTGCTTTAAAGTAATTAAAATATTTAACATACACAATGGACCACGTTTTAAGTGGTGCGAGGTCTGACATGATTGTTACCGAATCTGGAAGTGAAAACATGGTTCATTTGATCCTGAATCTCTTGCCATGTCTGTGTTTACGAGACCACTAGATATCCAAACCCTGTTTTATGTGCAACACAGAATTGTTTGCCCGTAAAAACGTAGTAGCAAAGAATGTGATAGTTTTACAAAAGGTGGTTGGTTTCCTTAGTGTTGTAAAGGCAGGAACTGGACCTTTTGCACTTCCTAACCAATGCATTCACATTAATACGTACAGAAAAGTTTTGTTTTCCTGTATAATTCTGTAACTGAAAACTGCTGTTTCTATTAGAAACAGTATGTCTAGTGCCTAAATTTGATTACATGTTTTTCTCTTTATTTCACACCTTCTAAAAATGCAGATTTCCCATCACTACTTAAAATTTGCAATAGCACTCCATTCTTTTCAACTCTATCCTGGAGACAGAGTTGAAACAATTGCTGGTGAGGGTTAGTCTGAATCAAACAAGCTTCCATTAAGTGGCACTAGCTTCTATTAAATTGCCCTAAGCAGTACTGAATCTTCACGCCTGTTCTAAGACTTGTTAGTTTTAAGAAATTCCTATGAATTTTAAGTTTCCAGTTCTAAATGGTTCCACTGTGGTTTCATTTAGATCTTTGTCACCCTCTAGTGTCATGACAATGGAAGCCAGAAGCAAAACAGGCGCAGCAGGAGTACCTGAAAGCTATCCACACAGAACCTAGGATTGTATCTACAGAAACAACGAGGATACAGACAACAGATACAGCAAGTGTAGTCATGCAATTGCATGATCCATAACAAAGAATGAAGAGTCAGCTGTTGGTGTGGATTAGGATGCTATAATCATCTGTCCCTACTGAGGCCATAGGGACGTAGCTGCAGTCTTTGTGCAGCTGTGTCACAACACGGGTTGCCAAGCAGGAGAGACCATGGCACTTCACAAAGTGCCTGCCAAATCTCTCTTTGCCAGGACTTACCAGTGACTCACAAAAATATTTTTGAAAAGCAAATGCTTTTGTGTTTGAAAGGCAGTGCATCACATCCAGTGAACTCCTGCTGGTGGTGTCCAACATGAGAGCTCTTGGCTGCCACATATTACAGCTTCTGTCTTTGGCTAAACACATTCCCCTTCCAGGACAGGATAATGCCATTCAGTCTATTTTAGGTGAAAGCAAATAAAACATGAGTCCTAACTTTTCCTCACAGTTTTCCATAATTACAAGAATTAAACATCCGTCTTGATGTGCCTCAACACATCTGTTTGATCTTCAACTTCTTCAAAATCACCTAAACTCTCAGTCTCTGATACCGGCATTACCTGCTGAAACTCCATCTTCGCATTCCCCATGATTGTTACATACATGTTCTATGTGGGCTGTTTTCCACACCGGTATTTTTTCACCATTTCTCTTGCCTCTTATGTTGCAGTGGGATTTCTTAGATGTCTTTCTTTTTTTCAAAATACAGCCTCCAATTCTGCTCTCAGAGAGGACTTCCAGGAAGCACATCTGGAGCCTGCACTTGTGAAATGCTATCAGAAGAGCTAAGCCTTGCTTGGTGGGCAAGTAAGGAGGGGATTGCACTGGTAGGCCTGGCAGCAAAGAGGATGCTCGACTGCAGTAGGTGTGGGACTAGCCACAGCTGGATGGGCAGAACAGGAGGAGTGACAGGCTGGGATGGGAGCTTTGGGAGGGAGAGATAGGAAGGGACAGGGTAACAACTATATGGAACAGGAGGTTCTTTCCTGGGCCCTGCAGCTGGAGGATGAGTTGAGATGCTGAAAGGAATGAGAGACTTGCCAGTGGAAAAGAGAGTTGGAGTTAAAAAGGTTTGGAAAAAGGGAGCAGAGGGTTTTGTAGCATTTGCAGGCTTTGGCCATGGGATCCGGAGGAACGGGAAGATCAGGAGTTTTGGTTAGGAAGCAAAGAAGTTAGCATTTGCATTGTCACCTGGGAACTCATCTACACAGGCTCTTAGGTCAGAAGCAGAGACATACACAAGGATGCCTTCAGCAAAACTTCATGTGTGATAGCCCTGCCATACTGCTGTGTCTGGAACGGTTCCACTGTCTTGTCCACACCACCACTCTTTCCTCCCTGAAAACCTTTCTCAAAGTGTATGACAGACTGCCCCAGAAAGAGAGGCAGACTCTGCCTTCATCATAGCTAGATCCATTTGATTTTGAGAGCTTGCATGGCAATGAGCATATTTCAATGTGTATTTTGTAAAGCTCTGTTAAACCAAGAATAATTATTAATTACAAAGAATAACACCAGTTTCTATGGGGTAATGGCTCATATTGCAAAACTACACAGAACAGAACTTATCTAGCAGCATTTGTCACAAAGAAAGTCAGGCCTGAGAGGCACTAGCAGAGCTCTGTAGGGATCTCAACACAGTATATGCCTGCTCAGGACTTCGCCTGCTCCCTGAATGCTACCCTGTCCTTTTTGTAAGCAAGCTGAATTCTTCAGTTAAAATATCAGAACAATACAAGGTGAGTCAAAGGCTCTCATACAGGGTGTTAATAATCCTAATTGTTTCAACGTGATCATGGGTTGGGTTGGGTTTTTTGGGTTGTATTTTAAATCTATCTTTAAACAGCACACAGATTTCCTGTTTGTCACTATTTGCACATTTCATCATAGAAGTGCTCTATGGCTCAATGCCATACAGCATTTGAGTTTGTCTAGAGTTTGTCTAGCACTTTGTGATCCTCCAGGTGAAACTAAAAATTGGAAAAACTTCTGCCATTTAAAATAAGCACCTGGGAAAATCTGAAAAGTACAGATTATCTCATACAGACTAATTTACCACATAAAACTATGTCCCCTAGTTTGGCAAATGGTTGATTAAATAGATCCCACGTTAAAATATGGTTTCCTATATTGAATGAGCACAAGGATATCTTTGGATCTTGATTTCTAGGAGCACAAGCACCGTTTAGTTAATCCACAGCTGGTACGCAGTTCATATGCTGCATGTTTTACTCGCAGTCGTGCCAAAGTTTTAAGCGATCAACAGAAACAGTGTCTGCAAACTGAATATACAAGAACTTAAATTATATTATACAAGAACAAAAGACTGGACTTTTAAGAGAGCAAAGGCAAAATACAAATAAAATTGACGTATTAAGACTCCAGGGGCTGAGTACCTGATTCACAAAGTTTTGACACATCTGGGGGCTGCTTTGTAGAAGGTAATAGATACTTCACAGGATCAGGCCCTCAAAGAAGGAGGTGTCAATGATTTTAAAGTCGTAGCTGAAGCATTTAGCAGTGTGGTGAAACCTTGGTCCATAAATGGGTTAGAATTTAGCACAGTTTTATATTAATTCTTCTGTTGTTTACATAGCACTAATTTTAAAATGGTAAACTGATATTTAAAACACAAGGATCAAGAGCAAGAATTTTTGGCTGTAAGCATTTAAGAAAAACATCACCCTATGATGTGTTTCAGGAACATAAAACCTAACTATGACAGAAAACGTATGAGTTTACTATGTGTGAATTGCAGTAAGAGGTGGTGCTGACAGCATCAGCTACAAGTACTTTCTATGATGATACCCTATATTTTGTTGCTGTAACTTAGCAGTACTTTAGCTATTTGCTATTTTACCACGTAAATTTCACACACTTGAATTTTATACAGTCACTTGTGTCTGCTGCAGACCACATCACCTTTCCTTCCATCCTTTTGGTTCCTCCCTCCCTCTTCTGAAGCCATGGCCAAATTACCTGGGTTTGTGTCTGTTCACAACCTTTTCTCTGAACAGCTGCAGCACTTCTCACCTTGGAGAAGTGATCTGAAACTTGTAAGGGGACAATTTCTGTGCAATGAATATGTCATTTCCCATGTTCACTGAAAAGCCTACCAAGCTTGACCAGGGTCCAAGTCTTTGATAAATCTCTTCGTCAGGACCCAGTACACTTTCCCCATGAAATTCAAAGGACTGCGATATTCTCGGCCAGGAATGACCGAACTTTTCCTACCTACAGTTGCAGCTTTGCGATTTTACAGATCAGGACAAGACCTTGTTTTTCCTAGGTCTTTATCCGCCATTTGCTTTTTCTTTTTATTACAGGTTGAGGACAAAACTGTCTGATACAGACATGGGGTATAAATGGGTGTGAAGCTGACGCATGAGGAAACTGCTGGAAAAGAAACTGGTAGAGAAAGGAAGTGGAAGCTTGTGGAAAGAAGAAAAACAGGGTCAAGAATTTATGACAGGAAGAAAGTGGGATTTAGGGATTAGGGAGGAGATATGAAAGAAGGAATGACTACAAAAAAGGACTTAGTAACAATATCAGTACTGAGGCTGGAGACCATGATGGGATGTGCCATGGAAATCATGAAACAAATTATAAATCTCTGGAAAACAATTATTTGCAAGTGCATAGCACTACCTGTTAATAATTTCCCAACTCTTCAGAATGTACAAGTACTCATCACATTCTTCCAAATTTCTCTGCTTCTCCTAAGTCACACATATGCTGGGTCACATATTCAGCCCTGGAATTTAAGTAACTATGGACATATTTACACTTTTTATTTCTGTTTTACACTTCGGTTTAGCTTTTGGCCAAAGGAAAATTACACTGGGCCGGGGTCCAGGAACTGTTAGTTCTAGTTTCATATGTGACTAATGTATGACTTTTTACACTTCATTGTCTTTGTTACTGTGTCCTTTCCTCAGCAACTCAGCCATGGTACAGCTAATGTTGATTTGTGCGTATACCATGTGCAAATAGAACCTGCAGATATGTATCATGGAATTTATGTTACTGCAGCATACAATTACCACTCAAAAAAAGCAATATGACAATGTATCTTGTTGGAACCAGGCTCTCAAAAAAATATTTTTAAACCTCTTTTTGTATATGTACATAATGCTTTTAAAGCAGAAACATCTCAACAAAACCTTTAGTTTGCAAGCCAATGACATTTTGAACTGTATTTGTAGTCCAAGTGTTCGGCTAAAGCAGGTGAAGGTGAAAAGTCCACACAGCAAGATCCTGAACAGCAAAGAACCTAAGTCAGAAGGCATTTAGTACCTGGCAAGACTAGGTCCTAGTGTGTAACTTGGACAACACTAGAAATCAAGGTATCCTGGTTCCCATCCCTCTGCTGTAATAACTAGTTACATCAGACTGCCCTCGCTGTTGTTTTACGATACATCCCCTTGCGACTGTTGCCTTAACTAAATTCTGAGTTATGCAAGCAGAGTTGCCAGCTTCAGCTGGCTTTCTACCACCTTTGCACCACAGCCAAATATCTCCCCCCCTTCACGGAGCATCACAGTACCAAGTGAGGCAGACATGATTGTGCTTCTTGGACTTCCAGCTCTCTCCCCACTAGGCATGGAATCAGTGTGTTTAAAACCTAACATGTTTAATACCCCACTACCATTGCCTGAATCATTTCTTTGAGTAGCAGGCTAAGTTTAGAAAAGGACAAGTAAATATACTGCTTAAATTAAAAAGAGTGGCAGTGCTGCGACAATAACAGCAGGGGAAATCCCAGTTGATCTTTTGGAACATTTCAGGCTTCCTGCTTCACTGCTTCGGCTGCACCATCCTCCCTTACATAACCCAGCAAGCAGCACTGACACACTCATCTGAGCAGGCACACTGTCAAAAGTATTTGGTCTACTGAACACCCATGATACACAGACTAAAGACTTTTGTGACCCTCCCCCACAGAAACTTCAGCTCTAAATGGCAAAGAAGTGTTTGCACTCTTCTCCCTTGAGAAACCCAGATTTACTTTCATGAGGCCATCAATATTAATGTCCATACAACATTCCAAAAAGCTACTTTTCAGTTCCAAACATGAACAATGAAGCAACTTTGTAATCAACATCTTACTGAAACTGTTTCTCACTTCCTCCTCCTTCCCCATTCTCTTTTCCTGTTTCTTTGAGGGGTATATATATATATATTTGGCTGCTAAACCCTATCTTTTCTTTCTAATGTTTCCCATGTTTCTGAGGCCTTTTTCACATTGGGCTTGCATCAAGTTCCTCTGTAGCATGCAATCACATCTTCGTAATGTCTTCATAACGCTGAAATTGTCACATACATTCCAGATGTCAAATCCAAAATGCTTTGGGTTTTGAAGAAAGGCAGGGGAGGAGCAGAACAGACTGAAACATGTGCACTCAGGAACTGGGGATTTAGGAAGGTGCGCATTCCCTGCAAAGCCATCCAGCACCACAGCAATTATTGAGAGCAACACAGCCACTCACCAGAGCAGAGTCCCTGCAGGCTCTCTGTTACAAACAGGAGGGTCCTTCCCTTCTGAACTACAGGTGGTCCACAGCCAAAAATGTGTTTTTCAGGAAAAGTTCCTAAACTTTATCCAAGCACGGTCTGCATTTCAGTGGAGGTTGATCGATCCATAGTGCTAATGACAGGAATTTCTTTTATCTGTCTTCAGTTTTAACTGCAATCATTATTCAGACAATCCTTATTTTAAGGAACTGAGTGAGCAGAGAAAGCTGTCGACTTTCACACAACACTTTTTAAGGAACCTACACAATTCAGAAACTATACTAGAATGTTCATCAAATGCTAATCTAATGACTTTCATGTAAATATAGATATCAAACTCAATTTGCTGCAGCTGCTTCACATCATCTGGGAAGCGCAGTTGACAGCCAACTTGTGTCAGCAAGCTGGAGAAGGGCTTTGGTCCAAGCTATACTATGAAGGCATGTCTATGTAGTCAGGTGGAGACAGTTGTGGAATGGCTTAGCTCATTTTCTAAGGCGCAAAATGGAAGATGCATTCAATCCAAAAGCTGTTTGGACATGCTAATGTGGAACTGTGCCCAAGCTAATAAGCTCTGCTCAGAGACAGGTTATTCTTTTACAGAAATTGGCTTGTCCCCTATTTGGTGAGGTATATATACTACAGCTTGAAATAACACAGTTCAGCCTTTAATATGAAGGTCAGTTGCTAGACAAAGGCTGCTCAGAAAGCCAGACTTTTTCTTTTTTCATGTTCATTTTTCTGAGGACCCCAGGAAAGTCATCAGCTAGCATGGGATATATTATGCTTGCATGACAGAAGCAAAACTGAAGTTAAGAGGCTAAATGTCTTAATGTTTTTTTTCTCTTCCATATTCACAATGCCTTTCACTCTGCAGGAGCAAATGAAAGGAGACAGAACTACTGCCATTGCATTAGTAAAAACATTCCCCTTGTAACTATCTAATGTATACATTAATTTTAATTTACACTGGTGATATATGCCACAATACATTTGGGGTTTATAATTTCTTAAGTATTACAGTTAAATATTTTTTCAATTGAAAGTCTCACTATAGTTATCAAATGTATAAGATCTTAACCTCATAGTAATATGTTTGCTGTCAGTATATCATGACCTTATAAATGACTTTTCAGGGAATTTGATGATAACACACTTCTATTTCCCATTCTACACAAACTCCAATCTAACAGATTTGCATATAACGAGGTTTATTGCTTCGCTATGGCATTAAGAAAACCAGAAGACCTCTCTGTGTCAGAATAAGCCATTTCATATGCCATCCTTCTCTTATTTCTGCTATTATAACTAAGCTCTTAATTAGCTAGGACTCTCAGCAATAACTTTCTAATCCTTTACCTGCAATTGTTAAAAATCTATAAAAATATAAGTAACCCCCAAGATGTAGCATGGCATAGTTCTGAAGTAATGCATCTAAAACAATTTCTGGGCTGTACAGAGCTTCACCATCTCCTGCACTGATTGTGCATACATGTATCTTAATTACTTTTGCAGGCTGCATCTCATAGTGCGTAGCACTTTGTTTTCCACAGAAGCTGTTTATCCCATTGAAGAGTAAATGCCATGCAGAGATACATGTTGGGAAAAGACTGATGCTTAGGTTGTAGAAGTTGTTTTCACTGCAGAGTTAAATTGCAACCTCTTCTGCACTAATTCCTAAAGCATCTGCATAAAAAATACACAGATTTCACTTTAACTCAAGTTAACTCTAGCAAAGACAACATGACTGTGGTGCTCAAAAGACCTAAATGCTCCCTGTGTCTGGTGGGACTCCCATGCAAAGAGACAGGTACCATCAGAAATTGGTAAGTCACACATCTGGCTTGCACTTCAGGATGGAAGAAATCCCATGGCAGGACCTATATCTGTCTGTTGTGTAGAGAAGGAATGTTGTTCTGTCTGTTGGGCATTGAAGCTACCTTAGACTAATCTTCCTACTTGCTAATCATAAAACCTAGCTGGGATGCATCCCATCTAGCAGTAATGGTTAACATTTAGTGAAACATTCCTTTATGTTTTTCTAAGATACAGGCAACATTTGACTGAGATTTGATTACTATTTAAAAAAAAAAAAAAAAAAAAGAATAGAATCACAGAAAGAGATAACTAAGAGATCAATCTGTAACTGTGAACTATATAGTGAGATAACCCACTACTTTTGGACCATAATTCACAGGGTTCAAAATGTGGGTCAAATTTATAACTCTGGATCTATAAATTACATCATGGTTATAATTACATCGTGGTTTCTGTTTTGCTTGTCCTTTTCTTCTCCTAATACTTTGGGGTTTTGTTTATTTGACATGGCTGAGTATAGATCTCACATTTGCATACAGTATCTCCCCAAAAACTCAGACACCTACTTCTGTAGTTGTTATAATTTACTTAGAGCTGAACTTGTATAATTACAATGAGGCTTTTTTTGTTTGCATTTAACATTTAATTTCTTCCACCATTTATTGATGAATTGCTCTGTATTGAGAGAACATTCTGCATCCCATCACAGCTGGCTCTTGGTTTGTATCATCTGCCGATCTTCACCATTAACTTTTTTTCCAAAACATTTAAAATATAAAGTAGCGCAGGAGTGAGGATAACAGCTTGAAGAACACCTATGAGTAGACCACTGCCACTGTGAAAATGGAATGCTACCCTTTCATTCCCTACCCTGATTTCTGAAGTTTTCCTTTCAATGACATATGAACACCTGAGAAAACATGCTTTAACTCATGCTTGCTTTCTTCAGCATGCTTTAGTGAAGGATCTCGCTGAAAGTTTTTGGAAATTCATCTATAATGTATCATCCAAATCATTCTCATTCATCTGCACGCTGATTCCTTCAGTGAACTCTGATCATTTACGCCTTTCCATTTTTATGTCATGGTTAGCTATAAGTCTGCCTATTTTTCATCACAGCTGGTATCAGCTTGCTGGGTGCAGGGGTAAAGCTTATTTATCTGTAACTCCTGAGGTGCTCCTGAATTTAAAAACAACAGGAACGTCACATTTGCCACATTCCGTTCCTTTGGAAGAGAGGCCAACCTACGTGTTGAGCTACATCACATTTAATAATTTGTCACATATATCAGACTTCCTTTAGAAGTGTTTTGAAAACCTGATCTAAACTAGGTGATTTGTTACTATTTGGTTCTATCTCAATCTGAAATTTCTTCTCTGACACCTCAATTTGAGATAATTTCTTTGACTTGGCCCCATAAAAAAGGCTCTGCTGTGAAAACCTGCCCAAGCTTGTCCATTGAGAACATTAATGTTAAAAATTCATTTAGCATTTCTGCTCTGGGCTTATCTTCTTTAAACGCTCCTTTTATATCCCAAACATTATAGAATGCCTATAAACTGTCTGGCACAATTCATGCTTCTGATGTGTTTAGAGAAGGTTTTCTTATTCATTCTTACGCTTATCACAAGTTATTCCTCAAAATATTTTTGGCCCACTTTATAAAGAGTTTATATTAAATGTGGAAGAGTTTATGTTCTTTTCTGTTTTCCTCATTTCAACATAATTTCCACTTCTTGAAGGCTGACTGTTATTTCTAACAGATGCTTTCGCATTTCTGTTTAATCATGCCAGCTCTCTGTGTGCACGTGGTCCTTTTAAAGTCTTTTGATAAGTAGTAAATGTTTGCTGTTAGTCTTTGGTACAGCATCTTTAAACAATCAGCATGCCACCTGCAAACTTTTTACTCCTTTGGCTGCTCCTTTTAATTCCTCCTTAACAGGCATGATTTGCGTATTTCAGTAATACATAATACCCTAATAATATAGAGGAGATACTTCTGCTTTGATACTGTCTTTTGGTTCCCAGGCAAATCCTGATAACGTAGGAACTTCTTTTTAATTATGATTTCCAACAACATCTGTGCATAGTTAGTTTCTCCCAGAATCCTGCTTTGTTACTTGGGGAATTTGACCAGCTTGTCAATGAAATAAGAATCAATCAGACCTCAGAAAAGATATCACAGATAGCTCAGAAAAGATAGAACAGATAGCAAAAATAAATCACCTAGTCTGAAGGGTTACTGAGTAGGTCAGCAGAGCAAGGACTGATGGGATCGTACTCCTACTGCTGGGTTTGCACTTAAGGTTTGCACAGTTAGATGCACCACTTTTTGTGAATACGAGGTTCAGTGGTGCAGACGGGTGTGATTTAGAGAAGTTCATTTTGAAAGTAGGACTGGTTACAGCAAATAAATTAAAAGAATGTGAAATCAGGCCTGACCACAGAGATTTAACTATCACAGAATTTCATAATGAAGTCTCATGGATTTGTAAGCAAAATGAATTCATTTCAGTACATCAGCTCTTACGCTTCTGTTGAAAGTGATTTACATCCAGATTTCAAGACAGTGTTTTGTCTTCCCAATAAATTTCAACTGCAGTAAAATTATATACAGATTATACATCTGATTATATAGATTATATAGAAAGAGAAATGTTTACTATGAGAAAACTCCATGTATACATGGAAAATAAAGACTACTTCAGCAATGCACAAGTGCCCAAACCACGAAAATGGATGTTTTTATCACGGTTGCCATGGACCACCAAAACATTTTCGTCTCTCTTTCCTACAGTGCCATCTGGTGGTTCGTTTTCCAAAAAGATGAGTCTAATGAAGCTGGCTTTAGCAGCACTCATGCTACGAAGGATTCTAACTTTCAGTTCTGTCTCGCACAAGCTGACCGTGACTACGTTTCCTGAGTAATTTGGTTGCTGTTGCTATAGACATAGATATTTTTAATTTTAGTGTACATTACATCTTACTTTTCCTATGTTCATTCTCTAAAGCCCCAGTTCCTGTGGCTTTGTCTTTTTAATTTACTGCATTAAATAATTAAATGACTACATTAAATAATTACTTCAATAAGTAAATACTATATAAATAATTCCATTCTCCTAATTATTTAGGAGAACATGTGAAACCTTTTTTTTTCCCTGGTAGCTCCTAAAAACATATTTTTTCAATCCCTAAAAATATTTTTTTTCCATCCTACTAAAAAAAAGTTGCATATTTTAATTTCTAGGAGGAAATCCTGGTCATGTTGAAACTTGCAGGAAAAATACAATTGGCTTTTGGGGAAAAAAGCGTGGTTCATAAAGTTTTTTTCGCCTTCTGGTGGAAGCGGGAAAGTAAGCGTTTGTCTTTCATGCTGGGGGGGGGAAATGTATTACATCTCCAAGAGCAACTTACACCTGCCATCTTGTGTCTGGCTGACTGTCATTCCAGATGTACAGCAGCAATCAAGAAGAGAGCTTGAAGAAGTCTCAAGAGACCTATAAAGTCAACAAAATGGCTTATGACCTCTTTTTTGTTCAATATTTCATGATGTATAAAAAAACCCAAAGCACTGAGGTTTTCCATTTGATTTTCCATTTAAAAGACAGATCTTTTAAGAGTGTAAGGTTTATCACATCAGAGAAATGGGAAAAGTGTAATTCAGTTGAGATGTTTTTTCAGCTCAGGCTGTTTTCAGCTGTTTAGTTTGTTACTTTATTTTTGTGCCCCTAATTCCCATACCTGGAAGGGGAAGTTCGATATCCTCATCTTTCTTGAAAAGAATAGTGAACACACTCACCTCAGATCTCCAAGTAATCCAGATGTGAAAATAAAACAAAAGAAGCCTTGAAATTTCTCGTATTCAATGTAAATTATCAGGTAGGTGAGAGCACACAAATAAAATGATACTGTTCAACTCAATGCCTTTGTTTTTTCAGTGCAAGTCTGAGTGGTCAGACTAATAACATGTCGCTTTACCATTCTCACATTTAGGGTTCCTGTTTTATTATTAGTCAAAATGCTGCAGGGTAATAAAGGGCTTGTATAGCCTCAGCCTAAATCAATTTTTGTTTTGGATTAGGAATTACCCAGGAGGCTAACCTGCCTCATTCTCTTTCTCGTTTAATACCTTTTGCTTCTATTCCATTCAATATATACTCTGAACAGGATGCTCTGCTTCTGCCTCTTATATTCCTAACACTTTTCTATTCCTGATCCTTTTGTGGGAACTGCTCTGTGTCTCTTCTGCCTAATTTAACCATAGTTTATATGGCTATAAGATAAAGATATTTTATACCTCACTAGCCAAGTGTAAACTATTGCAGTAAACCGTGTTATTTTCACAACTTTGGTAACAAGTGCTAGCTGGCATTATAAGTGTGAAAGTAACACTTTGATTTCCACATTCCTGCTTTCATCATTCACATTTATTTCTTCAGGGGAAGAATGATACTTGATGTCACGTTGAGAAGTGTCTCTCTACTATATTTAATTCCTGGGCTGGGAAAAAATATTGCCTAAATACCAAAGGTCACAATTAAACTCTGCTGTATAAATGTGCTACTCCCAATTTCTCTGTTTTATTAAACCTTAACAGCATCTGACTGTAACAGAACACTGTCCTGAGGCCACAGGAAACATTTTCTCAAGCACTGCTTGAATCTGTTTTTCTTTGTTTTTCCTCAGTTGTTTTTTGAGCTGCTGTAGCAACCAGGAGAGGAGCTGTTGTGCTTGTACTTAGCTCTCACTTGCATTAAGGCTATGTTCTAGTTCTGTAATGATTTAGGTGGAAGTTGTGTAATCGCTACCACACGTAGACCTAGCTGTTTCCAGGCCAGAGAGGTATCTTTGAGTAAACAAAAACCAAACTGCAGATTCTAATAATGAAAGGCAACAGATGAGACACTGTGAAACGAAAAGCAATTATTTTAACAGTTTTCTTCCACATTTGTGATACAGTTTCTCCAGCAAAGATCCGCTCCGTTTATTCTAGCACAAAAGGGACAAACCATGTTTGTTGTCTCTAGAACTGCTTCCCCCAACATCAATGAGCTTTTTATTTGTTATCCTAGGCCTTTTTTTTTTCTTTTTCTTTCCCTACCAGAAATCCAGGGCTGATCAAATATTCCCTCACTTTTGGAATGTTCCAGTATTGCTGAGCACAAAAGTTCTGCATTTATTTCTAGGAATATCTGAAAATGAATAAATGGTGCCAATGGGATTTGTTTCAGTGGAATATGGAGTAGAGAGGCTGTAGTCTGAGGATAAATAGAATGCAGAGTATCGCCTCAAAACTGTGGGTTTGTTCTTGAAATACTCTTTTAAGGTTCAAACTTTGCTATATACATATCACTAAGAAAAGTGTTTTCTTATGTAAATATTGGGAAAACTATTAATTTAATTAATACCCTTCCATTATTGTATTTCAAACAGCATGTTCCATCTTTCAAAGGCTCCACAGCTTTGTTGTTCTCCAAACACAACGAGAAAGCAGTGACTAAAAAGCTATCAGACTGAAGCACAGTGAATGCAGCGTATTTGTGGGGTGTCTGGAGACAAATGAGATTTTGGCGTAGTGGTGACTCACTTAATCGCGCAGCTATCTCAAGATAATGTGATAGTATTAACATAAGTAACTATGTGTTGCAATTATTCCTCTCAGAGTGTTATATACTCGCATTTATAACAGTATTCGCTGCTTCCAGCTCATAAAACAAATCCTGAAAGTATTCTCACAGAGATTAGTTTGTAAGTACTCTGAATAAGCTATTAGATTTTGTGTGTATATGGCACCATTAGCTGCGTCTACCTAGAGTAAAGTGGCACCAGATCTGGCAATTACCCACAGAGGCAGGAGTGGGCAGTTTGATGCTAAGAGCTATGGCAAGAAAACGGGTGAAAGAAATGACTGTCTGCAACAAGGTTTGTTAAATTCTAATTTTCTACTGATATTATTTCTTATCCTAAAATTGCCAAGGGCCCATGAAGATAAACACAGCAAAGAGCATCCCAAGTAAACAATTTCTAAGCCAAAGAGGTAGGCAAAGGACTCTGGAAGATGATTTATTAGAAAAGTGATCACAGTTGGGGTCAGCCTTATTTTGATAACATGTGCTTTCAAGTAAAGTTTTTTAAACTCTGTTCATTTACCTCCTGAGTTATGGTAGACCCTAAACCAGGTCTTCACCTTTCCAAAATGCCATATGAATGGTGATGTTACAAATTTAAACAAGCAGTCATATGTAAATCAGAGTTAATAGAGCATCCCCTTTGGTAGTCGGACATACATTATTCAGCTCTGGGTACCTTCTTTTTCCCCTGCAGGCTCCAGCCATGATTAAAATGTTACTTTAAAATAAATGTCTCCACAGAGACAAAGATGGATTTAATACATAATAGATTCTACCCCACCATGCTATTAAGGAAGAAATTTACCTCAGCATGAAGATTTCATTACATCTCACCAAAGACTTCAGATACTGCACTGTAATCTCAGAGATATCGTGAGGCCAAAATGGATTAAAGCACAGAATCTCTTTAAAGAATATTTTCCATTCTTTTTGAATACAAAGATGTAAGATTTCCTGTGAAGATAGCTGCCAGCGTACATGAATGCCAATTGTTAGTGTTTTTTAAACCACAGTCTATTATTTTTATTAACTGGCCTGGCATGGTGTAAAGCCTGCAAGGCCATTATATATAGTGCTGTTCAACATCAAGTTTTCAACTGATTTTATTAAGGAGGTTATTGCTGTTCACTAATCACAGAATCTCAAAATCATTAGGGTTGGAAAGGACCTCTGGAGATCATCCAGTCCAAGCTCCACTAAAAAGGCAGGGCCATGCAGAGCAGGTTACACAGGAATGTGTTCAAGTGGATGTTGAATGTCTCCAGAGAGGGAGACTCCCCAGCCCCACTGGGCAGCCTGTTCTAGTGCTCTGCCACCCTCAGTGTAGAGAACTTCTTCCTCATGTTGAGGTGAAACTTCTTCTGTTTTAGTTTATGGCCATTGCTCCTCGTCCTGTCACTGGACACACTTGAAGAGTCTGGCTCCATCCTCCTGGCATCCACCTTTGAGATTTTTGTGCTTTCATGAGATCCCCTCTTCTCCAGACAAGCCCAGCTGCAGCAGTCTCTCCTCACAGGAGAGATGCTTCAGACTCCTCTCTCCAGTAGCTCCTTGTCTTTCTTGTACTGAGGAGCTCAGAACACATACCTACCATGGATACTGTTGAGACTGAGGCAGCTTGGACCCTAGAAATCCACAAAGAATAGCTCCAGCTCAGTGTCCACCCTCCAACATCCAGATCAGTAACAGATACAATGCTTTGACAGCTTTGGATATCCAAAAGCAAGGCTCACAGGCATTAGTCAAAAAGGTTAAGCTAATGATGAAACACAGCTCAGTCACTTACCCAGAGTTATATTGCAAGTGATGTTGCAGAGGCCCATTAGCAGTGCCGAAGTAGCCCCCCACACACACATAAACGAGTGGGAAACCCAGACTAATGTAGCCACCATACAATTAACAGGCAGCATACATAACATGACTGAAAGATGAGCAGTGCATGAGATCAGAACAAATGGTCTGTAGGACAATATGGGGCAGCTGTGGGGAAGTAAACCAGGGGCTCCGGGCTGAAGCAGACTGTGAGATCTGACAGAGAAATACGGATGAAACAAAAAGGTAGATGCTATCCATAGGGTTTACAGAGCTCTCTGGGGAACTGTGGTGACTATACATAGACATTTAAATATTAATATATTCTTTATTCATTTTGTTCAGCTGTAAAACAAGAGTATGTCTAGAAATAAATGTGTATAGATATTATAAATTTTTCCGACTCACACATTCTCTACCATGGCTGGAGAGAAAACAGATCAATAACCTTAAGTACTAATTTCCGGACCTATAACTACATGGTCCTTTCAGGGCAGTAAAAAATACAACCAGGATTCTTGCACATTACCTAGAAATAGTTTGCACTAGTTTGATGCCTCCCATAAACCATAAGTTCTGTTTCTAACTACAAAAAAGGAACTCTGCATGTTGGAAGTAATGTGATTGGCCAGCAATACCCTAATTCTTATTACAATTTTTTGGGTTTTTTTTTTTTTTTTTTTTTTGCTGCAAATATTGCTAAAGAAAGAAGAAATCAAGTGGTCTTTATCTGAAAGTATATTAAATACAAAACCTTCCATGTGTCAAAATTGCTAACACCACCAGCAGCCCAGCTGGATTGCTTCTGCTCCCAGACGAAGTTCAGAATTAGGATGAATTAGATCCTTTCCACACCATTATACCACTTCTACTTGTTGGAGAATGTGGGAGGAAAACTGCTAACGCTGAGGCCAATTTGTTGTTAATGTCATCTATTTGCATGCTTAATTAATGTAAATGACTAGCAGCTACAGAAGTTTTAGACAATGACAACATTTATGCTCCAGTTTTTCTAAGCTAAAACCTCCAGAAGAAAAATAAAGCCAGTTTACATTTTCCGTATATCACTGATAGCAATTTCCAGCTTTTCTTAATTTATTCTACTTTGGGAATTAGGGGCCAGGCAATAATTACTGAAATATGGAAAAAGAGATTATAATGAGGCTTAGATCTGGGCAGATGAGAATTACAACAGGAAACAGTCCTTGTTCCCATAGAGGAAAGCAACGAGTGCCCAGGCTAGTTCTGGGCATGTCCTGGAAAACAATATTGTACTGTGCAAACAATATGATGTGAAAGAATTTCATAGTACTAAAACTCCCAGACACAGAGCTGATAATGGAAGTCGTGAGAGGGCTTTGCAAAACAAGCTCAGTGTGAGCACTGAGAGAATGAAGCCTGCAATGATTAGACTTCTGAATAATCAGGCAAACAGCCCGCATTGTAACAAGCACTGTTTATGGAGCTGAAGCAAACACAGACAAGTTTGATTCACATGCCTCAGTAAGCGCAAAAACACTTGTAACAAGGAGCCTTGCAAACTGAGCAATTAGGGCTATGGAAACAGCCTCTGCCCAACCAAGATCGCAAGCTCTGGGAGAGGTGGGAAGCACTCAGCCAAGCTGGGATGCCCCAGAGGGGCCAGCTCTCAGCTCCCAGATAGGCAACAATGGCAAAACCAGCTGCCAACTGGGGCTGTGTTCCATATACAGCTGCATCAGTATAACATTGCCAAAAAATGTCTGAGCAGAATTATATAAAAATCTAGCAGAAGAAAGCCCTACATAAAGCAGTTCTAGACATTTGAGAATGTCTAAAACTGTTGCAAAAGGTATAATTTTGGTAAATGGCACTTTATTGGCTTTATTACTTAAATGTAATATAAACAGTTCCAGCTGCAGCAGCTGAGGCACAGGTTTCTGCTTGCAGTAAACGTGAATGCATAGCATTACGTGGATCTAGAAGTATGTGTGTCATGTTGATCTCCTCACAGACATATTTACTTTACATAAAGACAGTTGTCTACTACAGTGTTTCACAGACTCTTTTGTGTTAAATTTTCTTAAGAACAAAATTCTCATCAGCACAGCCTCATAAAGGGTTTGTTTTATGGTCGGCCATCTATGTGAGGCCAACTGCCATTGACTAATAAAGCTGTTGTTAGTAGCTGTGAAGGTGTAATCAGGGTACAGCCGTTAAAGCTTCTCCCATCTCCCAGGGATACTCCCAATGGCTGGGTCTCTCTGAAGCCCCCCAGGATTTTCATGTCACAATTTGGGCCAGCTGCAGTTACTACCACTGTTCTCCAAAGGAGAAGCTCACCCTAGTCCTCCTACGGCTCACCAGGGCTTTGTATGTCCTGTAATGGAGCACATGTATGAGTAGGACTGCCCAGCTGTCAGAGCGGACAGCTTCTTATCCAGAAATGCATCCCACTCCAGGGTCCAGCTGAAGGTGACCCTTTAACCACTACTGCTTTAATATTTGACTGCAACTTCCATGGTTGACCACAGCAAAAAGTTCCTTTTCTAGGGTATGGACTTGGAGGGGGCTGCAAATGGTGTGGGATCCTCTTTCAGCATCAGTTTTTTTGGATCCCCTGCTCTTTTATCCTTTCACAGAAGAAACTATAGCAATACATTAAATACACCAGAGAAGCTTCAGCAAAATTAAGTTCATTGGCTTAAAATACATGTACCTTTTAGTCTGCACCTTGTCCATACTGTAGTAATGTTGATTTGGTGCACAGTGTCAGCTTCTTTTACTACCAATTCCTTCTTTTTCTGAAGCCCCAGTGGGCCTGACATCTTCAGACCACTTTGCAGCTTGTTTCTGACCTCCTTAATCTGTCTGGTTTGGCGTCTTGTTTGAATTTGGGTGTATTAGAAATCATACAACACAGGAGTATACGAACAGAGAGATACCGAGCAGAGAGATGCCTGCTCTTTGTTCCTTACTTTAACACCACTAAGTCTAAATGGACTTGGAAATACAAAATGAATACAAATTGCAGTTAGCCGGAAGAATCATAACCAGTGTTTTGCTTCATCTTTGTGAAAGCAGCAGTGCTACAGGTCTCATGAAGGTGCTTTGCTGAGCACCAAGTAATCTGTTGATCTAATAAAATGGATCATTGCATGTCAGAAGCTGCAGACCTCATTTCCATGAACTTGTTGTGTGGCCTACCCATACTTGTTTGCCACTTAGGAATGCTACTGAATTTCAATAATTGCCCGTGAAATGCAATTAAACATTCTAAATACATCCAAACCAAATAAAACTGGTTTACGATTTATACACTTCCATTCTTTGTCATTTTTCCATCTTTTTGTACTAGATTTCTTTGCTAGTCAAGACACGTGTTTCCTGAAAATCATTACACTTTATGACTCCTGCTTCTTCTGTGTATAATTACACAAGAATTTGAAGACAAGTTCTCAAACCTACAAACCTTCTTTTGAGTCCCAAAACTTTTTCTCTTCCTCGTGTTGTAAGAAAAGAATTAATCCCTATCTGCAAACTTTGTCATTTCAAGAATTCTAAGCCATTTTAACTATGTACTTATGTGCTAAACTTTCAACATACAGTTCTTTACTAGAAGACTTTTAGGAACTGTCAAGTGAAAATCAGAACAGTTAGCTAATGCCTCTGAACCGTTAATGCTATTAAACTTCAAGGGCATTTTTCTCCCACATTAAGCATCGTTCAAAAATATATAAAAAAATCAGATCCTCACTGTTTAATGCATGGAAAGTGTGTAAGATTAATGCTAATTTACAAAAATTACATTGCCAGAAGATGGCACCTGCTATACGTATTTGATCCTGCTGGAACTAAGATGTGCAGGCTGATCTAGAGCAGTGTGATTCTGATAAATTGATTTTGCCCACTCTATGTTCCAGGGTCTAGAGACTGGAGCATATATTTGTTACATAATGACACTCAATGACTTCATTAAAAGCAGAATTTAGACTCAATTTCAAGTACTAGCACAAGAAAATCACTGTTTGCTGCACCACGTGTATTACAGAACTATCATTTCGTCTAACCCATGTTTATTTAGAATTGCCATGGCCTCGCTTAAACTTTAATGTTTGCAGCCTCTTTCCCACAAATTGGAATGTGTGTTTGGTTTCAACACTGAAAAACTTCCACAGGAAAGTATTTTATTTAAAACTGAAACTTGGGATTCTTAAATATTAGGATTTTGCCTCTTTCTTTTTTGTTCTCTTTCTGCACATACTACAAGACAGAGCTCTCTAGTTTTTCCCTTCCCTATAGCATTTTGAAGCATTTTTTGGTCCACAGCAATCAGAGTGACAAAAAAACCTGGGCACTATCAGTTTTCTCTCAATCACACTAGAGGAAGAAGTGGGGAGTTCTTTAGAATGATCCTTCTGTTGGTACCTCGTTTCCATAGATCAGATTCAATTATCCCTGCAGGCTGGTAGTGATCATTGAAATTTGTAAAACACATTTCCATTTGGTACCCACTTTTTACAATGCTTAGGGCATCCTTAAACTTTGGGACTGAAGCTTTCATTGTAAAGTAGGTTGAACTGCCCGTGTCTGGAGAACTCTTGGTTAGAAGTGGGGCAGAGTTTCCAGGATGTCAGTGTCCGTGAAACTGGAAGTGAAGCTACAAGAATTAATGGTGTCCCTGTCTGCTCGCATGTGTCCTGCATACTGGTAAGAGCTTTCAGTGAAAGAGAGGGCCATGGGCAGGTCAGGAGGCTTTGGAAAACATGATTCTTGCTAAATGCTATAAGGGGGGAAAGAGCAGCTATAAGTAAGACCTTTGGGGATACCTTGAGATCTGTGAGGCTTTTCTTGCAGTGATCCAAATGCTTGAATGACTAAGTCTGTTGTTTACTTTCTGGGAATAGACACTGTGCACCCATAATGTTTTTTAATCTAATCTTTTCTAAATATAAGTGTTTCATACATTGTTATGCTTGGAGCAAAGATAACAAAGTCCTGGCAAGGAGCAGGAAAGGTTTTAGGGACCTGTTTGGATTTAAATCATGCCATAATGTGTAAGGTCTGGAAGGACCTGTTAAACCAAAGGCTCTGGAATACAGGCAAGGCAAACCATCTTTGCCAGCTGCAAATTCTTTAAAATGAGAGGAAGTGGCAGGAAATGCTTCCTCACTGTTTCCTTCTGTTGCTCTCCAAAACAGTAACTCCATCTCCCCACTTCCAAACTGTTGCTCTCCCAACTGGAGGCTAGATTTTGCCCTTTAAACTACTGCTCCCTCCAGGACTCTGAAATCTCTTTCTGTACTTTTGATTTCTGTCTACACTGTAAGAGTTGATGTGACCTCTTAGATTTGCTGCTTTTTTGCACTACTGTTTCAAAAGTTTTCGTAGGTTCAGAATGAGTATCTTGTGTTATTTTTATTCAAATAGTAATTCATTCATTTTAAGTTGCTACTTCTGGATGCTGGCTTTTTTTCATCATATTAGGACAATGACTTCAATGTAAAAAACCCTCAGGGTTTTTTTTAATGCAAGGAAAATCTATGAACTAACAATAAGAAGAGTTTTCATTAAAATCCATGTAGATTAAAAGGCTAAAACATTCAAATTAGTAGACAAGGCAATCTTCCTAGGGAGAAAACAATAAGGTAAACAGATGCTCTCAAGGTAAATTGATGTTCTCGGCAGCACACAAATAAGAGAAAATACTGCAGATTTAATTTTGACAATATACTGAAAATAAATTAGCTCAGAATGTCAAATGATGAACATACTTCTGACAACATTGAATCATTTTTAAGCACTTCACAAAAACATGTGATAGGTTTAGACACAGGATGAGAAGGGTATAGAACATTAATCAGTGCAGCTGAACAGTTAGGAAGGTCTCACATGTAATTCGTACCTGACACTGACCAAGATCACACAGCCAATTAGCAATAAGGCCAGAACAATAGTTCAGCTATTTTGATTTCCTGTCCTCCAAGTTATCTGTTAAATCACAGTTACGTCTCAGACTAATGGCATTTTGTTTGAATCTTCCATTTACATGGCTTCAAGCATCTTTTTACAGTATCTATAGATAGTACCTGTCAGTTATTTCCACTTTGCCCATGAGGAAATTGAAGAGATTTATCTCAAGCAATGTAACTGCTCATGAACAATTTTCAGTCACAAACACTGAATCCCAACTTACAGTCAACTACCTGGTGCAGATTAAATGATCATTGATGCAAGTAGGAATTTTTACAGAAACCTGCAATCTTTTATTATGGCAACAATTTTAATATTGGATCAAATTAATTTACCTTCTCTAGTTGGGGCTGTTCAGCCTGGAGAAGAGAAGGCTGCGTGGAGACCTCATAGCAGCCTTCCAGTACCTGAAGGGGGCCTATAGGGGTGCTGGGGAGGGACTCTTTGTCAGGGACTGTAGTGACAGGACAAGGGGTAATGGGTTAAAAGTTAAACAGGGGAAGTTTAGATTGGATATAAGGAGGAAATTCTTTCCTGTTAGGGTGGTAAGGCACTGGAATGGGTTGCCCAGGGAGGTTGTGAGTGCTCCATACCTGGCACTGTTCAAGGCCAGGCTGGACAGAGACTTGGATGAGGTGGTTTAGTGTGAGGTGTCCCTGCCCATGGCAGGGGGGTTGGAACTAGATGATTTTGAGGTCCTTTCCAACCCTAACTATTCTATGATTCTATGATTCTATGATTCAGGTACTCCTTTGGATTCAAGGCTCTATCTTCCTAAGAAAAGCAGTCTCTGATATAAAGAAATATTTAATTACTCACTTCGAGTGCTAATCAGGATATTTATGTGTTAATTGATTATTAAAACTATAACTACATCTTTATTTTCGTTGTAATTGAGGGTTTCATTCTACACCAAATAGACATTCAATCTGCATATTCATAAAACTCAGTGGGTGCTCTTTTAAAAGTCAACCAAATTTAACAAAATGTAATGAAAACTAGCTTATTAAATACAAATTAAAGCTGGAGACACATGAACGGAACTGTCACCCAGCTTTATGTTCTTGGATTACTGCATCAAGGATCATCTTTCAAAACAAGTCCACAAAATAGACTTTTAAACAACAATACCAGCATGTGATGTGGAAATGCGAACACCGGAGTGATAATCACTTTGTCACTTATTAGTAATGCTCTGTGGAGTAGCACGCTTGTATCTATAATGAGCCAAATTTGCTTCTTGGAGACACTGGTGCAACTAGCTCCATATTTCAGGAATTCCCTACAGATACGATAGATCTTTTAAAAAGTAAATATTTATATATTTTGGGTATGACAGTTTACTAATTGAGAAGAGGGATAGTCCTCTCATGGATTAAATATTAATATCTAACAAAAAACAGGAACAAATTGCAGAAGCCCAGTGGAAGAAGTGTACATGTGGGAGTTTCCTAAGGATCTATACTATTCATAAATCATTTGGAAAACAGTGTAAATCTGAAATGAATAAAGTTGCAGGTGATACTACATTATTTAAAGTAGTTAAACCTAAATCTGACTGGGAAAGTTATAGAAAAGGTTTTGCAGTCCTGAGTGACTGGACAACAAAAGTGCAGATGAATCACTTCTGTTTCTGACAAGATGAGAACTAGCAGGCATGGAATACAGTTGTCAGGTAATGAACAGAAAACAAGGTGAAGTACTTTCTCATAAAAGATGTAAGTAAAATATGGAATCCCATGTTACAGTAAAATGCAGAGAGCAAAAATACAAAAGGTATCGAAAAGGGATTTACTAAATACGCTTTGGTAGATATTAGATGTGTTGATCCAACACAATCCCAAAGTGTGTATGCCGGTAGGAAGGAGTAAGATTTTTGTGAAATACTAGATTATGAAATAGGCTGAACCAGCTTCAGATGGAGACTCAAGGCATCTATCTCCACGTTACTAGAGGTGAGAGTACCACCAGGCACCATTATCAGTTTAGACTGGAAAAAAAAGGTAAAAAGGTAAACACCCATGTTACCTCCTGCACCTCAAAAGTCCCTTATTCGTCTTATACCTTCCAGACCAAGTGAAGGTGGACACAGTAGAATACAACACTGCTGCAGCAACACATCCTCCTTAACATCTCTAGGTTAGGGATTAAGCTGCACAGGAGCTAAAGCTGATTAACTCACATCAGGCTCCTAAACCCTAGGAGCCTAAAAATAACATTCTGTGTGTTTTCTTTTTACAGTCACATAAAATATGCTTGGTCTTTCATGTATTCACTAGCACTTGTGTAGGATTTTATGCTAAAAGGTTTCCTACTTTCTGAAACAATCTGTCTGGTTTGAATCACAGCGGCCTTTTTCTTTCTCTCAGTTCATGTTTTTGGGCCTCCATTACCATTTTCTCTCTCAGATGTATTGCAGAAGCGTAGGTTGCGGCATACTGTTTGCTGTGGAGGGTGTTCTATGGAGCAATCTCTGAAGCAGAGGTGCCCCACCCATGAGCTCAGCCGCCAAGTGCTGCTTCTTGCCTGGCTTCAGACTATGAGCTTGAGCCTCTGCCTGTCACATAGCTGCTAGTATGCCATGCTGTCCCCCTAGCCATCACACCAGCAGCTTTTAAAGCAAGAGCATTGCACAAGCTTGAGCTGTGACACACTAAGAAAGCTATAATTTTCATATTGTATCTCCTTACCAATTGTAAATCAGTCATTTTAAGGATGTTTTCCATTCTTGCTTCCCTTCAGGCATCTCTTATTTCTCTCTGGAAAAAGAAGATGTAGTTTATAGCCAACTGCAGGACTGAAATGACATATATAATAGCAACAGCAGGCAACAAATGTGTCCCTAAAGTGGCAATATGGTGCCTTTTGTTTTGTTTTAAGACTTTGGAGTGATAGGCAATTTGTCATTTAGAGCTGCTATTTGAATAGTTACAGGGAATTTAGAAGACAATGTTATGCATGTTCAGTAATGAGAAGTGCATAGTCTGACCTAGGCCCTTTGAAAATTGAAAGACAGCCAGGACAAAATGTTACTATTATACATAGGGCTATTAGCATTAAAGGCTAATAATACCGTTTTTTTTTTTTTATTTTCTTGCAGTCTTCATTTACTTTCCATTAAAAAAGACAAAACAAGCCCATTCTGACCGCCAAATACTTTTACACAAAACTGAACTCTTTCACATTTTGTAGGAATAAACATAGCCTACATGGAACACTTTTGCTATTAGAAAAAGAAATGTTTTTTGTCCCTAAATATAATGGTTTACTTATATAATAATATCAAACTCCCCCATGTAGCTATTTAAAGAATAGATATTGCCACTCTATCCACATGAGTAATTCGTCTCTCTAAAGGGATGCCGAGGACAGAACAAGTACTTAACCATGTCGCAATGCCCAGATACAGTATAACCCCCCTGCCACACAGAGGGCAAACCCCATTCCAGGCTCAGGGATGCAGCAAGGCAGAAGATATGGAAGCCACAATGTGGTTAGAGCTCCACAGTTCTCTTTACCTCTTGGGTGAATTCTGAGAGCACCTCAGAGGGGCAAGTGCAGGGAAAAGGAAAGGGATAGGGATGAGGCAGCTGAGCACCTGCAGCACTCACTGACTTCAGCTGTAGTTCTATGAGCTCACATTTCTAAAACCACTGTGCCAGGAAAACTGATGCCACTGTGCAGATCTCAGTGGCAGCTGATCTGAAGATGGGATCACTGTCTGAATACCTTCTTGTTAAGAATTTAAGGGGGAGGAACATAAGGCACTAACACAGGGACGGGGTAGGAGGTGCTCTGAGCATCACTGATAGCTGCTAGCTGAGAATCACCCATCTATGTCTTTGTGGCTCTAGCTCATTAGTCACCTGACAGCCCCTCTACTTCTTACTTCAGTTCTCTTGATTACTTCAATTTCACTTTTCTCTGTCTCACTTACTTTTCTCTCTTATTTTTTTAACTTCTATAATGTCTGCTTCCACCTCCCTTTGCTTATTGTATGGAAAACCAGAGGTGAACATGTATTATTTGCTATTTTAAAACATGCACTAAAACTTCAGCAGTATCATGGGTGATGTTATATCAAAATTATTAGTTATCTGATTTGTTTCTATTTGTAAATGTGTTCTTAAGGGACAACACTCATTAACCAAAACACAAAAATTAAAATTAAAGCCCTATAAAAGAAATATGAAAACCTCATAAAAATTAACCCCCAAATTCAATATTTTTCAATATAAGATCATTTCAACATTTGTCATTATTCCAGGTTCTCCATGTTTTCCCAAAATAAAATACACTAAGATGGGGTTGAAGTTAAGAATATATCTCTGCATTTTAGGTTAAGACGGTATAGGTACATTGCATGTTATCATTGTATAGAGTGCCCTAAATGAGAGAAATCAAGGTTAGGGATTATAACCGTATATTTTAAGGGTGAAAATGCCTGAGCAGGATATTGAAACAGCCTTATTTCTGTCCTCCTTTGATGGCATAAAGCCATTCAATGTCTGCCATCAAAATACTTCTGTTCATGGTCCTAAATTAGACTAAACTGACTTTTATAAGCAGATTACACTCTACTTCTTTATGGTTATTATGGTAGTATTAATGCTGGGTTTATCTCCTGAATTTTCCTATTATCACATGCTAGTGGGGGCAGCTGAAAACCCATCATGGATCGGTTTCTCTTTCACTGATCTCCATGGGGTGGGGGTCTCACTGTCGCAGAGCCACGGGCAATAAGGCAGCAGGGGACTAAGTCTCTCCAGCAAACGGCAAAGAGGGGGAACTCTTCTTGTAGTTGCCATGGCAATCAGGCAGCCAGAGCCATCCCCATGCCCTGTAATGGACAGCATCTCACCATCCTCCCGAACCCACTGCCTTCCACTTGTCTCTCATTCAGTGATGCACCTCTTGTTTAAGATGTAACTGCCAGAAATCCGTCTCCCCTGCACTGAAAGTTTCTCACACAAATAATTTTATGGCCTCCTGTATTTTCAGGCTTTGTCACATGTAGAATCCCCCACCAGGATCCACACAGATGTACATCACTGCCTACATTCTCACTCCTGTCTCCAGCCTGCATGACCAGCAAATATATACCCTGCACCCCAACAAAATTCAAAATCTTAACCATAAAGTTATAACTACTATGGTTCTTATACCTTCATTCAAATTAAACAAACGGTGTATCATTATATGGAATATATTCAGTATTTACTTCTGGAATGAGGTTCAAGCATTTCTACTGTCTGCACACAATATCAATAGTGTTGCCACTGGTTTTACAAGTCTTGGATATGATTTTAATCTATCTTCATTACTTAAAAGTACTTCAGTAGATTCCATGACTATTCCTTCTTTTACACAGAGGGATGTCTCTCACAGGATCAGTGAGATGATAGCAGTATTCTGACATGAATGAATTGATAAAGTGCTAATCCTTTGTTGTTATTTCACTCAAGAGTGCAAACTGTTTTTATTGACCTTTGTGAGACAAATGGCTGCAAAATATGGTACAATTCTTGGAGTTATTCCAGTTTCTGTATAAATATACCAGTGGGTCACTTGCTTAGTCTGTGGAGTATGCATTGCCTCTTGCATAAGAAATCACAGAAATATTAATGTAAAACTACTACTGTGTCTCTTAGTGCATTATCATCACATTCTGAAGCTTTCAATAGATGATCTTTCTCATGTTCTTAGACAACCTTGACCTTCACTTTTTAGTGAGGTGAATAATATTACATCACATACAAAGAGAACAGTGTAATCATCTTTTCTATTTGCAGTACTAAGTCAACAGTATTTGATACAATCAGCATGCGTCTTGATACTGAAGGCACATGGTGACAAGTCTAACTGAATGTAGTTATTTGGCTGTCATGAAATGCACCTTATGGTGATAAACTTCTGCCATAAAATTGGAAGACTATCACATAAACATGTTTCATGAAGAAATACGCTAACAGAATTCACTGCTAGTTTATAGTTGGAAAACTGCATTCTATTTATTGTGCTGCAATTTTTACAGTAAGTCAGGTTCCAAAACTCATTATGTTTTACAATGAAGTAATTACTGGGTGTTGATTCTTTTACTTCAACCAACAGGTCTACCTAATTAGTGTACAATAAATTGAAATACCATGATTAAGGATGTATGAAAGGATCCAGGACTGGATGCAGCTTCAGTGTGCTTAGAAGCAGGGGGAACCGTGCAGTTGGTCTCCCAGGGTGCACCTGGGATAGGTACCTCACAGGGCAATCCTCATGGGAAACTTTCTCTGCCTTTGCACCCTCTTCTCTGTAAACATGTCCTAATGCAGATACTACAATAAGGGTATAAGGCAATTCACACTTGTGTGTATTAAATCTTAAGCTCGATACAAAACCAGCTTTTTCTTTTAATAGCTCATCAAACATTTTATCTTTTAGATAAATTTCTTTTCCCTGTAATCTTAAAGGATATGGTGTTCATAACACTTACGGAAGGTTAGGCTATAAAACTACCCAAAACAATAGCTTCTATAAACTCAGAGACATTCTCTTATCTGCAGCATAAGTCAGCCTCACTGCAGTGCAATGTTTCTAGCTTTGTATTTTATTGGTTATGGGAGATGTTCTGTGGCACAAGGAGTAGGAAGGTTTCTCAGTCCTACTGAACGTCAAAGAGAATTGGAGGCTTACCCTCCATTTGTGCTATTGAAGATCTCCATTGTGCGTCTGACCGGCTGCCTGCGAATGAGATTTGAAATACGGGGTCATTTTTCTACCAGATTAACCATCCTGCTGTTAGCAGTAACAGGATGTGGGTATGACTGCACTTGTAGAACATTCCCCCAAAGAAATGGGACTTTAAGAGAGGCTGTGTTCATTTGATGTTCTTAGGCTGCCCAGGTAAAAAAGCAGAACAAAAATGGTCTCCCAGGAATATTTTCAAAGTGAGGGATTGCGTGGTGCATATTTGCCTTCCTCCACCTTGGAATCTGTAAATTTTAGAGCATGAATGGGTACTGTGGAATAGCAGAAGGAGAAAAAGTTTGAAGCAAACTATGATATAACTACTCAAACAGCAAAGCAGCCCCCTTTAGAAAACTGCAACTCACCAAAATGTAAATAAATCTCAGCTGCAGTTCGCATATCTGCCAGTAGAAGAGGAAATAATTAAATAATCCAGATTGTTTTCTTCAGATCAGCAAAGTTATCTTTCTCTCAAAATTATTTAATCTTTTCAAACTTCTTGCAGCCATTCATGACATTAGACAGCTGTATCATGATAACAATAAAATTAATGCCTCACTTTTATCAGGCCAATATTAACCAGTACTAGGATAGTTCAACAGACAAAGAAAAATAACCACCAAGTCTCAAAGAAACAGGAAAAGTTTTTACAGGCCCATTATAGCTACACGTTTGCTAACCTTGCCAGAGCTACTGAAGCAGAGCTCAGCAGGAGTGATTAATACAACTAAAGCCTAAGCTTTGACTTGATCTTACTACTCTTTTTTAAAAAGCAGATTCTATTAGATGAAATAAAGTTCTCTTTCTGATCTCAGAGAGATCAAGAAGGGTTTTTGTGGTCAAGTTAAGAAAAATTGAATCTTCATGTTGGCAATAAATTGGAAAATCTAATTAATTCTGATGAAGAACTAATAATGGGTCATTCCAAGATCTATAGGAAAAACTATTTTTCTTCAGCCTTTTGTTGCTTTTATTGATTTATACCCTGATATTCATAGATAATAGAATAGTTTGTTTTGGAAGGGAACTTTTTAAGGTCCTCTAGTCCAACTCCCCTGTAATGAGCAGGGGCATCTTCAACTAGACCAGGTCTCTCAGAGCCCCATTCAGCCTGACCTTGAATGTTTCCAGGGATGGGCATCTACCACCTCACTGGGCAATTTGCTCCACTATTTCACTGTTTCCCAGGGGATCCTAATAACTAACACCTTGAAGAGCTAGAATTTGCTTTCCTAAAATTCAAGGTCCTGACTTTACTCTTTGCCTGATCCATATCCCAAAACTGTGGACTCTACCAGTGCATGATTAAGATCACTTTCCATGTTGTGAGAAGAATAGTGAGTTAATACATCCATGCTGAAACGCTGTTTTGACTTTCGTCTGCCCAAATTTGAAAAACTTGTATCAATCTCTATTAAAAAAAAAATAGAAAAATCAGATGTGCTGTTGTTCACAAAGTGGGCAAACCCTTCAGTTTCATTCATGTCCTATAATGTACCACACAAAAATTAGATGGGACTAGTGTATGAGAAATTGCAGTACAAGACAGCCTGACTATAGATAAGAGTTTTAGAAATATGAGATTGCCCTCATAGAATTGGGCATATTCACATGAAGAAAGTCATTAGAAAATGACAGATAAACATCAGGGCAGAGATCACTGGGGAATTATGATTAATGATCAGAGGAACAAGAAATTTATCAAGACATATAGGTGTTATTGATCTCCTGAGACAGGGGATTCCTGGGTTGCTGTCTCTGCTTCACAAAGTATTTATGTGTTTTCACATTATATGTCTTTGTGTTCTGCTCTAGGTCTGAAGCATTCCCTATAGTTAGTCAGAAAAAATGAAATGCCAAGAGATTAAAAATTCTGCAGATATTAGAACAGTGGCTGGACACGGACACATAAGATATCAGAAATTATCATTTGTACGTTTCCTCCCACGCCAGTGTAAAAGACTTGACTAGGTAATGACATGGAAGCTTGGTACTTTTCAGGTTTATTTGATTGGGTTGTTTTGGTTTGGTTTTGGTTTGGTTTTTTAAGTGGCCTTTAGAATTTTAGAAAGATATTTGTATTTTTGCTTTCAATTATTCCTTAGTCCTAGGGAATTAATTATAAATATGAAAGGAATGCACAGATCAGTCAGGACACAGTTTGACCATTTTAACTGAAAGATTTTAAGATTGCTGAAGTCTAGACCTGATTAGAAATTAAAAACAAGTAAGATTAAAGAACCAAATCCTATCATTGAGGCAGATTAACTGCCCCAGGTGCTCCTTGTGATGTACCATGATGTTTAATGAGTTCATTAATGACTTGAAAAGGTGAAAGGTTAGCATAGCAACAAAGTTAGTTGAGCAGACTAAGTTGTGTACACGTACAAGGACCTGAGATGACTGTAGAGAACATTAAAGAAACTTAAATAAAATAGCTGGAAAGTCATTGTGATAACAATGTGGTTCAAAATCAGGCTACGCAGAAAAATAATCTGTTTAGCCTGGAAAGAGCTAAGCTGATTATATCATCTAAAGGAGACCTGAGACATCACTGTACACAGATCAATGTTCAACTGCAGTCAAAAAAGCAAATCAGCTACAGGGCTGTGTGAAGGGTTCTAACAATCAAGAATGCAGAGACCAGTGTAATGGCAGCACAGAAACAGAGGCATAGCATGGTGAGGTATGTCTCAGCCCATCTCCAGATAGGTGCTAAAGAGGAAAGAAAATAATTTCTATGGAGATGATAGAAATCACTTGCCTTACAAATAAGAATCTATACCATAATGTACATTCTAGATCAGGCAGCCAGGGACTCACAGCTTGACTTCTTTGCATATATATTGAGCTAACCTTTAAAATTACTGACCTAACCTGTCAAATCCACTTCTGTGCTTGTGCCTATCTGAACATAGATAACCACAAGCAGAACACCACCTCTTCTCAGCAGACATCTCCCTCAATTCCAAGATCAGTCAGAGGGCAAGTCATCTTATGTTTCCTTTTTTGACTTTGTATTTTTTAAATTTACTCTTTTTTTTTGGCCAAGGATGATCCCTTTCCCCATATCAGTGCCAACATTCGAATAATAAAAAAAACAACCCAAAACAACCAACAACCAAAACCAGCAAAAAAACCCCCAACAAACCATCCTCAAAAAATGCTTTTGAATAGAACAAAAGACTACATGAACCTGTCCTGATTTGAGTAGATGTTCAAATGACTTCTTCCCAGCCACCTCAGTGGACACCCCCCAGATGCCATCCCCTGATGTGCCCATATCACCCATGGACTTCTCCTCAGGGCAGCAGTGCTTTGGCCAGGCAGGTGAGCCCCTACACACTAGGTGGGGCTCAGGAGGGTGCAGAGCAATGGGGACAATGGCCAGGCCCACATACAGCAGGCTGACAGGTTTCCTCACAAAACTTACAGCTAGAGAGAAGAGAAACACTGACAGAGAAGCTGTCATAATGTGGCATCTCCTATAACTGGGTCTCAAGGTGCTGAACATGAACCATTAAATGCTTTTATATGTGTGAAACCAGAGGGTTGTTGGCCCTGGGGGAGGCAAAAGAGTGGTGGCTCCTGGGAAGCGTAGGAGCACTGCATCATCTCTCCTCCCAGCCACAGCCTGCATTGCCACATTTCCAAATGTGGAAAAAAGTTTCCAGTACCACTTTGCTGAACATAGGTCCCATGAATGCGGAGGAGGGGAGAGACAGCAGTGTTGAGGGGAGCAGTGTGTCCTCAGTGTTGTACTTTGTTGGTTAACGTTGACATAGCTACTTCCTCGAGCTGCTCCAGCTTGTCAGAAGTGGGAAAGTGTCTTCTGTTCGCATTTCAGAAAAAGATACACGGCTGAATCAAGGAATGGCTGTGTAAGTAATTTTGGTTTTTATGATTTGAGCCCCAAAAGGTCTTAAACTGTCAGATTTATTGTCTATCCAATGTTATGACTTTTAGTTGTGTTTATTCTCTGATGTTTACCATCAAATGTCTCTACATGAGCTTGGATCTGCGGGCTTTCATATTGCTAAATCATTTTTTAAGCTTGAGATGTAGCTTCTGTTCAACATCAATCCCTTGAGACACACCATTAACATGAATCATTTCTGAAAGTATGCCGTGCAATATGAACTTCGTGTTGAGTCAATCACTCACTCTGAATGAAAGAAGTGATGACCTTCATAGAAGCAGCGCATCACAGCTAAATATCCCCGGACCCTCTTCTCCGCTGTCAGTTGTGGCTGCTTTTGGTGTGCATGCAGACTTAATCATAGCACAAAAATAGGCTGAAGATTATTTTCCGTCATGTGGTTAGGTCAGCAGAGCTTTAAATAAAGGACTGACAACAACCTGAGGCCTTTACTGAGTCACAAAGACCACTTTCTTACTGGTTTCACAGAGGACTAAAATAAAATGTAAGTTGTACTTTAATTAGTCTGTTCCAACTTCCTCAGTGCCCCTCAAGTAAAATCTTTTTTTTTAGAAGTGCGGGCTTCTCAGCAGATATTACAGCAACAGATGCTTTTCGGTCCCCTTAGGATAGAGGCTTAGATTTGCAGAAGTATTGGGGCATCTCCCTCTACTGATTCTGTGAATCCAGACCAGAGGCTTGGATCCTGCAGATCTGATCTTGCAACAGGGGATGAAAGCATGAAGCTGATCAGTCTATTAATTTGATGAGTGCTTAACTGACTTGTGCTTTAGCACAGCTCCCTTTGTAAGAGTAGACATTATATGTTTGCACATAGTCCTGTGCAACTACTGCACAAGTGGATTGGGTGGAAAAAAACAGTTTTGCTATTAAAAAATAAGGTTTTATAACTGGTTCTGTTTTGGGTGTCCTTTGGGATTTGGGATTTTTCACTCACCCTTTCAGTACATCAGCGCTTTCTTCTGTAAATTAGCCTAATTGTATGTTCCTGCTTTATAAAATCAGTGGGAGGCCTGGTTCAGCCTCCTTCATTCATGAATGATTTAAAGAGCGTGGAGATTACTAGATATAAAGGGCATAAAAGGGAAGTTAAATTCGAGAGAGATATTCTAAATAAAAATAAAAAAATACAATAGCGTCAGTTCGACACACTTTCACAAAGTTATTTTTCCCAACTCCTCATGTGCTACATTCTGCAATATAAAATATTATAGAGGTTTTCTTTTTTTTTTTTTTTTGGTAAGCAGATGGATTTTGGGGGCCCTCTTATTCATTTGTGAATATGTCGTTTCCTTCTGAAGATAATTTGATTTATAAAAGCAATTATCTTCTTCCTAAGCAGTATTTCTGTTGCTGAAATACCATATTTTAAATAATACAAATACTTTAGCAAGACTAAATATGCAGATTGCATTTCTCTATGTTCACATTTGCTCTTAATTTCAAAATTAATCAGTCACTGCAAATACTTCCTAAATTCCCATCTTTGAATGAAAATAAAAAAACAGTGTTTGCACCCAAGATTTGGCTAATATATACAGGATATTGTCAACAGAAGTAAGAATTATTGACCTCACATATCCCACCAGTTGTGTCTTTTGGTCAGTATGAAATACTAGCCAAGTCATTTGAAAAAATTCAGAGGAAGACATAAAAAACTCTAAAAAGACAATTACTGAGTACCTTCCCCATACAAAATGTTTCATCTTGGCTCCTTCTGTTGATTACTCTGACACAAGGTAGGATTTTTTCAGTTCCAAATTTGAGAAAATATATTATTTAGGTAACTGAAAAATCCTGTTAGTTGGATAAGAAGCTAATATTCAAGCAAAATCCTGCTGCTGACAATTAGACAAGCACTAATATCCAGAACTGCATTTAGGAGCATATTTTTATACAGTATGTCTGATGTACTAGTGAGAAAAAAATGAGATGGATGACAGAGAAAAATCATTGACGTAGTATTTAAAGAATAATGAATCGAGTGTTGTTTCCAGTAGGAAATGCCATGCCCAAAGGTAGTGATTTAAAATTCAGAACGTTATCCTCCTCATTCCTCACTTTGCAGAGTGAGCCAATGTATAGATATGCCCCACTGTCATACACACTGCAATTTGATTTTTTCCTAGTAGATACTGAAATGAAGGAATATTCTTTCTGCATAACTTAGGGCTGTGGCATTTAAAGGTCACCATAAGAAGCATCTTCCAGACACCTATTATCAACAGCAGCCTCTCAGAGTGTTGACTGATCATGATTATGTATTGTTAAAAGCATTTTCTGTCAAAGAGATATAAATGTTTTTCATATTGTTTCCTGCTTCTCAGAAAAATAGAAAAAGATAAGATTTTCAGTATTTATTCTACTGTCTGCTCATGGATGTGAACAGCCCCTTCAGAGTTCAATCTTTATAGCAATATTTTCTTTATAGATATCACAACCTTGAGTTGAGATTTTAACATCAAATACAGTAAATTTTAGTGTTCAGAACTGACAACAATGATAATAACAAAACATCCCTAAGGCTGTGTGGCAGCAAAGAATAGTTTTTAAATTAACAAAATACATAACAAATCATCACAGGCAATTGTCTCCTTCAATTTCTTGAGCCCCTGTCATATTTTCAGATAGCCCATTGAAACTAAGAGGAAAGACAGGGTAGCTAACAGCTAGTTTTAGGTGAAAACAAAACCTGCAACATAGCCCAATGTAGGGAGATACTGATTTACAGTTACGTTGGAGGTTGTCTGGTTCCCAGAGAACATCTTTGATCTTTGGCCATCACAAACCTTATGGAAGCTGTTGGTGTAACTGCTACTTTCAAGTCAGGTTAAACCAAGAAACAGTCACATTTCCTCTTTACTTTGGAATAGCATCAGACTGTTTCTCAGTCCCAAAACAGCACACAAGGCTGGGATAAGCACTGAGCGGAGGGTTGAGGAGGTGTTTTGGCATTGCTTTTTTTTGCAACAGGGATCCCTGCTTCCCTTTGCTCCTGTTTGTTTCTGCTCTACCTCATGTTTTGCCATCCCAATCCCAAGTTGTGCTGCAAGGCTGTATGCTAAGGCAAAGCCATGAAAAAATCCAGTTGTGGTGCTTTTCAATTTATTAATGTATTTATTTAATTAAAAAAGGATTGTCAGTGATCAAGGTTACACTGTGATATCACAAACATTTGTGCTGGTACTTCAGGGGGGACTAACTGCAGTGTAGAGAGGGCTAAAGCAGGGGAGAGAAACAAGTAAAAAGGGGCAGAGAGCAGAAGGATCTTTTAAACCGTGTTGCTGGAGAAAATATCGGTGGAGTGACACACTTAAGGGTTTTTCCTGGGATCTGAATGGAAATATAGAGACTGAGTGTTGTTCTGATATATTTGTGAATATTTGTGAGTCAGATGCCACCACAAAGGCATCAGGAAAGCCCAGAGGATAGCAAACAAATCACGGTAGAATGGCTGTGGGACAGTGTTTTGGGGCTAGACACTGAGTAGAAAAATTTGGAATTATGATTAGGGATTATGAGCAGTCTCCTGTTGCCTGATTCCTAATGTGTTCAGGCAAGCAAGAATCGATGCCTATTCTCTGAGGACAAACAGAAATATGAGGCAAATTTCTAATTATATTTTATTTCTTCTGCTGCTGGAAACAACCCACAAAACTCAAAGAATTTAATAGCTACTTAGCCTAAAAGATTAGCACTATCACACATAGCAGAACTGACAAAGAAAGCACGACTAGCCCAAGGAATTAGCTTCATTATTAATCACAATAATTATTTATGATGGGTTTGTTAAGCAGTGACAGTGCACTTAGGACTGTATACAGCTGAACCAAATGCCTGAAGGACCATATGATGACAAGCAGGTGCTGACCATCTGCATCTCATGTCTTATGTGTATACTGAAAGTGTTAACAAGGGGATCTAAGCTGAAAATTCGTACTCTTGTAGAGTATGCTTACTCTCTTGAAATACTTATTTTGTCATAATACCTAGCTGTTACAAAGTTTGAATGCTCTCTAGTAATTTCTTCTTACAAACAGGAAGCAAGAGAGTAATAGCTGTATGTAATAAAAGGGACACAGAGATCTTCAGGACTGAGGCAGTGATCATCCCCTGTACTGGGCACTGGTGAGGCTGCACCTTGAATCCTGTGTTCAGATCTGGGCCCCTCATTACGAGACAGACATTGAGGTGCTGGACCATGTCCAGAGAAGGGCAACAAAGCTGGTGAAGGGTTTAGAGAACAGTCTAGAGAATAAGTCTTGTGAGAGGTGGCTGAAGGAATTGGGGGTGTTTAGCCTGGAGAAAAGGAGGCTCAGGAGAGACCATATCACTCTCTACAGCTACCTGGAAAGAGGTGGTACTGAAGTGGAGGACAGTCTCTTCTCCCACGTAACAAGCAATAGGACAAGAGGAAACAGCTTCAAGTTGTACCAGGGGAGGTTTAGACTGGATATAAAATAACTTGGTTCACCAAAAGGGTTGTCAAGCGCTGGAACAACGCTGACCAGGGAAACGGTTGAGTCACCATCCCTGGAAGTATTTAAAAGGTATGTAAGTGAGCAACTTAAGGACACAGTTTAGTGGTGGGCTTCGCAGTTCTAGGTTAACAGTGGGACTCAAGTATCTTAAAGGTCTTTTATAACCTAAGTGATTTTATGATTCAAAGGAATAAGAAGCCTGATATTTGAATCCAACTTCCCACAGTTGTAATAGGTTAAGATTAGTTTCCCTTTTTTAGCTGAGATCGCTTCATTCTTGTTCCTTCTCTGCACTATACTGTCCCCTTTCCAATCCTCCTTTTCCACAGTCCCTTTGAATGAGCTGCCCATCTGCTTGCCCAGGATTGCTGTTGCTGTGCTGTAAGTCATATCTAGCACTGTTGCCTAGAAAACTGCTCTTCATCATTGGAAACCAGTGGTATATCTAAGAAATTTGCTGACTTACTCTTCGTATAGAGTTCTCCTCATGTACTAGGGTACATGGATTTTTCTAAACACCAGGGTCATGACAACATTTCTTAACAGATTAACACAGATAAGCTTTTTGGAAGACTTGATACTGACAGAGGGATTTGAATCATGCCTGGCAAATTTGGTGGTCTTCTACAGCACTGGTGGAGAAGGGAAGAGCTACTGCCATTATCTACCTGGGCTTTTGCAAGGCATTTGACACCATCCCACACAACAAAAGTTGTATTTAGACAGGATATCTGTGAAGTGTCAAGGTAGGAAGACCATATTCATTCTCTACTAGCAATGAATGAATAACACAATGGAACAAATAATATGTTAACATAATAAATAACTTTGTCACAGGCTCAGATGCACAACTAAATTATGTCAGCCTGGCTGAGATGATGTTATCCCAGTTGAGCCATGGTAACTGACTATCTGCATACTTCTCACTCATAGGAAGCATGAAGTAAAATGTGCTACCTTAAACCTGTCTTCAGGCTAAGAAGATGCATATGGTCACATACTTAGCAGTTAAATCATCATAACTCAGTCATTTGTCCATTTCCTAAGATACACAGGTATGGGCACATCTAATTCTGCTATTTGCTATCTTCAGAATATAGGGTTTTACAGATTCACTGTTCTGTATAAATGCTTAAAAAGAAACATTTTTGATCAACGATTTATTAAAGTAGTGTACTTCAGGCATCCTGAGACAAATATGTGCAGAGGAAGCAAATGTAATGGGTACTAAACAGAGAGCTCCCTGGTGTGTTAAGTCTGTAACTACCCTGGAGAGGCAAAATGCCTCGGAGCTCTTCTGTTCAGTTGTCTATAACGGTTTCACACCATCAGACTAATTCAGGGTGGAACAAGCCCCAACATTTTCATTGGCACTAGTATGTTCCACATGCTTATTTACTCTGACTGTCATCAAACTAAAGATAACTCCAGCATCAATGTTGCTTTTTTGAAAGGCCTACCAGACAAGATGAATTAAATACAAACTGCAGCATTTTTTTCTGAATTCACATAATGGGGGAACTTCAAAAACTGTAATGCTGCTTCTCTTACCAAGGATTTGTAACCCATAATTACATTGATACATGTGCCATGTCAGCAACAGCAGTGAAATTCACAGTATTTTTTATGTGAAATATACTGTTTTATTGCATTAATTCACATTTAATGTGTACACAGTAATAACCATAAAGCATGATAACCAAAGTTATATATTTTCTTCAGAAACTTCATTTAGAGAGCTTTCAAAAGAGTCCAAGGAAATTAAAATATCAGTCAGTTTACCTGCAGGATATAAAGCCAAAGCACTATGCACTATAATTTCTTTTACAAGCAGTCCCTTCCTCACATAATGTTCTACCTCTGATAAAATACAGTACTCATAATACTTGTACATATTGTTAAAACTGCTGTGCACAAGACCAAGATTTTAGAAACTAGAGAAAGAATGCATCACTAGAGAGAAACTGTGTTATTCATACTGGGCTGAGGAAGGAGAGCTGTAATAAAGAAACAAAAATCAAGAATTTATTTTCTGTAGCACCCATAAAGCAGGGATGTCACACTTGGTTAGGAAAAAGCTCTTCTTGATAGGGAGCATAAACAAATGAATAGGCATTAAATGGAGCCAAAGTCTTGAAGTCCCTTCTCTTGAAAACAGAAACAGCAATAATAGGGGGCATAGAAGATTAAAGGGGCATGGAAGATTAAAAAGAAGCGATATGACAATTTTGTCTTTATTTTGCCTAATTCTGTTAGCTGCCAGTGCTATATTACACTAGCCCTAAGCTAAACTAATGCAAACACTTCTTCATTATAAAAAGGAGACAAAAAAAAAAAAAAGGGGGGGGGACGACAGAATACAGTCCAAGAAATGCACCCTCAAACAAAGACGCAAAAATAGTCATAACTTGTCCTGACACTGGACAAAGCTTTTGGTAAGGATAACACAGTCATTAACTCTTCCTTACAGACATAAAATGAAATTTCAGGAAGTTTTTTGCTATTAGTCATTTAAGTTTAATTACACATGTAAAAAACGTGATCAGTTGAATAGTTGAGTAACAACTGCACATAAGATTTCTACTAGGTGTTATAGCAGGAAGCAGAGGTACAGAACAGTTATCACTGGAATCTAAAAGATAAAAGCAACCTCTGATAGATTATGATTCAAGAGTTGGATGGATTTACTTAGAATGACAGAAGTACACAACCACTTGATGTCAAGAAAGAGACATAATCAGAGCTTGCTTTTATCACCTTTAGCTTGCCAGAACTTTGTGCCACTAGCTGTCACAGATAAGGAATAAGAGTGTAGATTTCTCTCTATTTCAACAAAATATTCAGTAAGAAAAGCATCATCTTGCCTTCCAGCTCCTGAACATTTAAGACTGGTGTAAAGACAGAAGCTGTCTTAGCACAGAAACATAAGAGTTGTCTTCCTGACTCTGAACAAGACCAATTCTGTTACAAGAAGGTTCCACAGCAATTTCCTTTTAGGGTTTTAGATATAAGCTAACTAAATATACTTACCTCTATAAGAAAATCACTTTCACATTGCACAAGTGACCAAATGACAGAAACTACTGGAATTACATATGCTTTTATTATGGAGACAAGTTCCATAATCTGTTACTACCATTCTCATATTTTCACTCTATAGATTTTCTTAAAAACTTAGTGTAACCAGACCTTAAAACTTCTCTAACTTGAAATTTCTCTGATAACTCCACAAGGTTCAGAACTTTTTCTGTGCAGAAATCCATGGTACTGTGATGCTTCTGATATTGAATGGGATTCCTGGTAAAATATGGAGATTTGTGTCCACTGGTGCAAAACATCAGAAGAAAGCACTTAGTACAGGGCTGCAGGGCAATGACGCAGATAAACTCCTGAGCAAAACACTGAGATCTCTTCTACTTCCAGAGAAGACTCTTAATTCTCTTTGGAGTTTGTTAGTCACCCTTGTGTACAGCTGATTAAATTTGTTTGCAGATGTCCTGAAGATTATATTGACAGCTATTCCTGCTTACATCCTAAGTGGCAAGAAGTTGAAGAGTATGAGTTGACAGGATATGACAAATGGAAAAATGAAATTCACCATTGTGTATAGCACTTAGACTCATCTCCTTTTCACCCCTTGGCATTTTGACTGTGTTGAGACCGGAAGTCAAATGAACGGATGACATTTGGTTTTGCTAAGATAGCGGTGTTATTGGTGATTTATGGCTAAATTCCTCCATAACTACACAAATTAGCATGGAAGGTGAAAGTTAGCTACTCAGAAGATTTGTAGAGTTCTTAAGCATCAGTGGCAATTTCACTGAAAAATAAATCATGTAAGCCATAAATTTTAAAACAACTATGAAGAAGGAAAGCAGGTGAAATAAAAAGCTGGTTAAAAACGATCACACAGTGCACATGCCTGCAACTGCAACAAAATATGGTATCTCTTTTAGGCATATCTGCAGATTTAAGACCTGATTCCGATCTTACTTCTACTTCAGTATAAGCCAATAAAGCAAATCTATTGAACTTATCATAATTACACTGGGTTAAGAAAAAAAAAAAAAAAAGCAGAGTAAAATCAAGCTTAGAATTTGAATATTGGTACTTACATAGTAGATAATGCAGTTAATATCATATAAAATTACTGTAACTTTAGGTCAGAAGGTAGTTTGGGTTTAAAAATATATTCACTTTTTGAAAATATATTAATTTACCTAAAATGATTTTACTTCTGGGCACATTTTTTTCTGTCAGAACCTTTCTAATCATCAGAAATGTCTTTTTTGGAGTAGGTGCCCAGGGAACAGACACATACATACCCATGCAGAGTAACTTAAGTGGTCAAATGAAAATGGCCCCAAAATTAAATGAAAAAGGAAGGAAAAAGACCCCTAATTTGCCACAATACAAATTCTTTAAAAATAGTAACAATATGAAATAGTGAAAGAAAAAATTAAAAGGAGAGATCAGTGGGGTGAAATATTTACAGTTTCCACATTAGAGATACAGATACAGAGAAAATTCATGCTATCACTAAAAGTACAAATTAGGAGCAAAAAAGCACCTGACCTGTGTTAAATAGTAAATCAGTGAAAGCTATAAGAAGTGAAGTTTGGGAGCTACTTCCAAACAAACATAACAGAAAGGAGTATAAATGGTAGCAAGCTAAATGCAGAGATGCCATATGACAGGCCAGAAGGGATTTGAAGGAGTAACAGTAAGGACAGGTAACCTATTAACAAAACTTTTTTGAAACATACCATTACCAGAAAGCCTGACAGAGAGTTAGATGGGACCAATAGGTAATCAGGGTATGAAAGGAACATTCAAGGAAGATGAGGCTATGCAGGAAAGCTAAATTAATGTATTGCATCAGTGTTCATTACAGAAGAGAATGAGGTTCTGATATCAGTCATTCCTTATGGGAGACAAGGCTGAGGAACTGGCTCAAATTCAAGTGTCAATAGAAAAGGCTTTAGAACAAATTGACACACTGAACGGTAAGAAATCTCCAGGAACAGATGGTATTCACAGAAGATTTATAACAGAACCCAAATATAAAATGGCTAAAATACTAACAGTGGTGTCTAACCTATTGCCAGAGGAACAGAAGGTGGGAAATGTGACACCAACCTTTATGAAGAACTCCAGAGAGATCGTGGAGCTATAGACTGCAAGTCTGGTTTTTGTACAGACAAAATAGTAAAACTGTAGTAAAAGATGAGATTAATAGACACCTGGACAAACACAATACATTGCATAATACACAGTTTCTACTGAGGGAAGATCTTTAGAAATGCATTTGAGTTTTTAAAAACTGTCAACAAGCATTTAGATAAGTGATCTCTTTCGATATATGTATATGTAGTATATATATGCTATAGCATACTTGGATTTTAAAAGGCTTTCGATACATTCCCTCACTAAAGGCTTCTACAAATTAAATTACCACAGGATTAATGAGAAGAGGTTCCCACAGATCAGTAATGACTAAAAGGCAGATGACAAAGTATAGATGTAAGTGGTCAACTTTCTCAATCAACAGGTCCCTTCAGTACCAGTAGTGGGATCTGTACTCTTCATCATTCTCCTGTGCTACCTGGCAGAGGCGCTTCCTGGGATGTAAGACAGCAGGGACTTCCTGAGCCCACTGTAAAGGACAGTGGATATAAAATGGCAAATGAAGTTCAGTATCAGTATGTGCAGGGTAATGCATTTGGATTAATACATTCTTGATTATAAAAAGAATGGACTCTGAAGAAACTATCTCCATCCTGGACAGGAATTTGATGATTACCGAGGCTCATTCTACAAAATCATCCACCAGATGATGCCATCGCTGATGGCAACTAGAGTGTTAGGCTTTTTTAGGAAAGGAACTGAGAACAAAACAGAAGACATCTTAAGAAAACTCAGATGTGTAATAGCTTTAACTCTGCATGCATCTTTGGTTACCCTATTTCAAAAAGCTTTCAGTAGAACTAAACAGAGGCAAAGTTGGCAATAATTTTGGCAGAAAAGCTACTGAGCAGCTTAGGTTAAAAAAAATGGAGATTTACAAAACAAAAAGTTACGTCAAAAGTATATGGGTAGTGAATTGCTATTCACTGTTTTTCAAATACTAAGAACTGGAGAACATTCAGATTGCAGCAGTTTTAAAACAAATAAAAGAAAGTGCTTTTATATGCCATATAATTGTGGAATGCATTGCTTCAGGGTGGAGACCAAAATTAAAACGAATCAGTAAAAGAATCCAATGAGTCCCTGAAGGAGAGGTTCATTAATGAATTTTAAACACAATTCTACAGATGCTGCCTCTGTTTCAGGAAATTTAAACAACCAACAAAAGCTGGAATGATACAGAAGGCAAAAAGATACCTCTACATGCTTTGTTCAAGTATCTGTCACTGCCTTCTGTTGGAAACCTTCATATTACCTAGAAGGTAAGGACTTGCATAGATAAGAATTAATTTGCAGTAATATATCCTATAAAGCTTTTTTGTTGTAGGTTGTTAGCAGGGTGACATTCATAGTGAACTGAGCTGTACCATTAAGTCATCAATACTTGCCTTTTTCCTTGATGATTTCAAAACATATATTTATTATGTTCCTAAGTGAAGAAACATTTTAATTTTGTGGGTTCGCTTTTAATACTTGCTCTCACTTATGGAAAGTGTTGAGTGATAAGAACTCCTTTATTCTTAGATTGGATTTAGCAGATCCAGTCTTTATTTGTACAGGTCACAGAAACATTTAAAAGTAGTGAAAATGTTGAGCATGTCATACAGGTTTAAAAAGGCCTAAAACAGGCTACAGGAGTAGCAGTTCTGTACCTGTTTACAAACAGACTTGGACACAATGCACAGATAAAACCAGACAGACCAACACAAAAGACAAGGTACCAATGAATTTACTGAAATTTCTCAAAGCTGAAAGAAAACTGCTAAGAAAATATATCTTCTATGTTTCCTAATAATTAATACTAATGAGCGAGAAACAAAGCTACCAAATTTGTTTTCTTATGTGAGTCTTATTTCCAAATTCAGATTTAATATATGAGGAAAACTGCCAGCAATTTTCCCCTTGTCCAAAAGTTCCTTTCAATTTAGCTGCCAGGAGGCTTTCTCTACAGCACCTCCTTTTTTGAAAGCTCCTACTTAAATTCTGCCTCCATAAGAGAGTAAAAGCTCCAGATTTCCCTCTATCTAGGGTGGAAACAAGAGGATACAAAGAAAACCCTTTAACTTCTGTTGAAAGTCTAAGATGTTTTGGCGTAACACAGACACAAATGCAGAACTGCAGAGGCAGCAAATTCCAATAGGTGAATCTCATGGATGCAAACTAGTAGAAACCTTGTTCAAGTGCATCTTCCTCAGACAGCTTCAGATCTTGTAAGGTTGTCCTGAAAAAACTTTTCTACCATTCATGTAATGTTCATGAAAGCTGTTCTCCCACTTATGGATCAAGTTCTTCGTTTCAGGTGGACACAACAGACCAGGTAAAGCAGGCTGCTTTCCTGAACTCTATCTATTTTGCACAGCTGGGCTAAATTTTACCATGGGCACACAAAACTCATGTGCACTGAAGTTAAGGGCAGTTGAGGTGGGGGTTCTGGGGTTCTGCACAAAGGCTATGTATGAGGGGCACAGCTGGCTGCACTGATCATACTTCATGCTATCCTATAAAATGTATGTTTCCACTCTAAGGAAACCTTTTAGGATGCCTCTAGAGTTTACAGAGAGGGACAGAACCCTTCATGGGCAGGTCCATCCACTTTTACTATTTAGGATGGGATTAATTGGACTCTTAATTGACCTGTTTCTCTCCATTGGGCAGTAGAGGAAGCCTAGCTGAGGGGTTAACATTTGGTGTATTTTACATGATAACGTAAGGGGAATCCTGTCCACAATATAAGAAAAAAAAAACCAACCCAAACAGCATAACCCACGTCATGGAAATTACTGTGTGACTAGATCAGATACAGTTTGTACCTCAGACTCTGGCTTTCCCAGAAGACCCTAAATAAAGGATAAATCATGGTGCTTCTTGAACAACACTTGTAACAGTATAGTGTGAACATTAAACTGCACTGCCTCAATAAAATAGAGGTGAGGCTGCAATAATAAGCAATTCAATTCAGCAAAGAGCCCAAAGGTAGCAATCACAGTGTGCTTCAGTTCATCAGTCCGACTGCTGCATAACAGCCACAGTACTGGGTTGTCATCAGCATGTGAAAGATACCCTTCTCTTGTTTTCTCTTCCTCCCCAAAACTTGCTGTGACATATGAACTATGGTATCTGGCTCTAATGAAGTTGTACAGAAGCATCTGAAAGAAGAGATGAACACTTTTTTTCTATTCTGCCTCACAAGGACTTTTCTGAAAGCTGAACTATGTATAACAGATAGGAAATAAACTATGACATAATATCGGTAATTAAGTAGAACTCTAACAGCTGAAATATAGGAGTTGCAGCTTGTTGCAGCTTTTGGGATAGCAGACCTAATCCCTAATACCACATCTTCACTCATCTTTAGTTTTCAGTGCCAATAAACTGTGAAAAATAGTGTAATGAAGTCCAGTTTAAAAATAAACAGTATGCAAAATATACATAGTGGTGTCCCACAGATACAGCATCTACTATGAGATTTACACATTGGAACTGTGCACTTGACAAATGTTTTTCATTCTTGCTTGCAACTGAATACCCAAGTATGTTTTCTGAATGTATTTTGGTCTCAAGCATAGTGCCATGTTGTATTACATTCCACATGCAAGCAGTTAGAAGATTATATGCCAGCCACCAGCACTGTGAAAGTCAAAAGTGATTTACCATGTACACATGTGCCTCTTGATGAATATTTCTAAGATTATACAGCTGTTGTTTATCAAGTATCATTTATAAAGCATTACATGACAGTAAGCTATAACAAATGCCTGTGTAAGCTTGTAAAATGAAACATAATGCTTGGCAATTCAAAAAAGTATATTCATTGTAGATTTAATTGTTGAATAGTTATGTTGATTTATACCGCACAAATGGGGACTTTATGATTCACAATTACTTAGCAGACAGTGAACTTCATTGCATCACTAAAATTTGTTAATGGGATTGACTGGCAAAAAAATGTTAAGTGTGCTTGTAGGGATCAGTCCTGCATTCCCTGCACTGTTGAAACTTTGCACTACTCTTAACTCCACTTGTTCAAACAGAAACAGCACTGGATTTATTCCTACCAGCCTGAGTCTAAAAGTTTCTGAGATGTCTAGTTACAGATTCTTGTTAAATCAGTTAGCAACATGTCGTGGTTTAAACCAATCCACACAGGTCGTCCACTCACTCCCCCCCCTTCTTGCCCTCCCCCTGCTACTGGAGGGACGGAGAGGAGAATCAAAAAGAATGCAACTCCCATGGGTTGAGATAAGAACAGTTTAGTAACTAAGGTATAACACAAATCACTGCTGCTACCACCAATAATAATAGTGCTAAAGGAAATAACAAGAGGAAAGAATACAACACCTCAACACCAGCCGACCAATAACTCACCCCACTCCCCCCAGCCGAGCACCGACCGATACCTCGTCCAACCCTGTCGACCCAACCCTTCCGGGTCCCTCCAAGTTACATCCTGGGCATGACGTGCTGTGGTATGGAATACCTCTTTTGCTAGTTTGGGTCAGGTGTCCTGTCTCTGCTTCCTCCCGGCCTCCCCTCCTCCCTGGCAGAGCATGAGGCTCAGAAAATCCTTGGCCAGACCAAACATTCGAGCAGCAACTGAAAACATCGGCGTTATCACCACTGCTCCAAGGCCAAAAGATCAAAACACAGCACTGTACTAGCTCCTAAGAAGGAGAAAAATGACTGCTGCTGCTCAAAACCAGGACATTATCCACCCCTTATTCCATACCATTCACGTCATGCTCAGATCCCACATCTTCAATATGCCATCACTCTTACATATATATATACATCTACATATACACAGAGAAAAACATCATTTCTTAGTGCATGGACCTATAAAGCTGCTGAGTCCATCTGGTCCATGATGTCAGGCTCCATCTCTTGTTACAGTCTCTCAGAGCAGGAGAGGCTGTGTGCAGTGTTCACACTCATGAATAACCTGGGCAATAGTGTCCATTGCTAAGTCCACCCCTCGATCATGAGTCCATCTCTATGTTGCATCTCTGCCCTGATGGCCTGAAGTGTCATGGCCCACCAGGCTCGAAATAATTCACTGTCCCCTTCAGCAGTTTCTGCAGCTTGTTGCTGGGGACTCCATACAGCTGCCTTCCATCTCCAATGCTTCCAAAGCACTGGAGGGGCCCAGTGGACCAGGTACTCGCTCATACTGTCCCACACACCCTGCCACTCATGGCTGTTCAGCCTTGGGGAAGATCTCTTGGTCCTCCCATATTGTTGTCTAACCCCAGACAAGAAGCAAACCTGACTCTGCTTAACTTCTGAGATCAGACAAAATGGCCGTGGGTTGAACACGCTCTGTGTATGTGCCAGCATGCTGATCCCCATCACAATCAGCAGGCAGGTCCCAAGGGTACCCACAGGCCATTCAAACCCTTCAGAACTCTCCAGTGATGCTGCTGTACTTGTCCCTGGGGCTGGTGCAGCTGCTGTGCCTGCCGGCTCTCCCACCACCGGCTTCTCTTTCCCTGGGTACAGCTCTTCCTGCTCTGCCGTGCTGGGAAATGCTGCCTGGGCTCCTGCATCCTCCTGGGGCTCGGCGGGCGGCTGCCGGGGGACGCTCTCGGCCGCCACGAGGCTCGGCTCCTCCGCGGGGCTCGGCTCCTCCGCGGGGCTCGGCTCCTTCGCCGCCTCCTCCCGCTGCTCAGCAGCCGCCTTCCTCCCGGGCTCGGGCCCCGCTCCCGCCGCCGCCTGGTCCCCGGGGCCGCTCTCCCGGGCCGCTTCGGCCGCCGCCGGCTCCCGGGGCCGCTCCCCCTCGGCTCCCCGCAGCCTCACGAAGACGGAGGCGAGGACAAGGGCCAGGGCGGTGAAGAGCAGCGGGACGGCCCGGTACAAGTCCACGGCCACGTCCATCTCTCCCTGCTGCTGGAGCCCAACCGTATTACAAGCCATTGCCATAAAGTACAGTGAAACAAAAACCTTAGCCCAAGCCCCACACTTGATAAACACGAACACAGGGAATACCGGCTCTATGTAATGTACTACATTCTGAAGCGCTGAGAGCAAGAGAAACAACTTTGAGAGCCAATAAATCAGCACTGTGACGACTATTAATCTGATCATCTCCGTCGTTATCTCAACCCTTCGTGCCCCACGTTGGGCGCCAAAAAGAACTGTCGTGGTTTAAACCAATCCACACAGGTCGTCCACTCACTCCCCCCCCTTCTTGCCCTCCCCCTGCTACTGGAGGGACGGAGAGGAGAATCAAAAAGAATGCAACTCCCACGGGTTGAGATAAGAACAGTTTAGTAACTAAGGTATAACACAAATCACTGCTGCTACCACCAATAATAATAGTGCTAAAGGAAATAACAAGAGGAAAGAATACAACACCTCAACACCAGCCGACCAATAACTCACCCCACTCCCCCCAGCCGAGCACCGACCGATACCTCGTCCAACCCTGTCGACCCAACCCTTCCGGGTCCCTCCAAGTTACATCCTGGGCATGACGTGCTGTGGTATGGAATACCTCTTTTGCTAGTTTGGGTCAGGTGTCCTGTCTCTGCTTCCTCCCGGCCTCCCCTCCTCCCTGGCAGAGCATGAGGCTCAGAAAATCCTTGGCCAGACCAAACATTCGAGCAGCAACTGAAAACATCGGCGTTATCACCACTGCTCCAAGGCCAAAAGATCAAAACACAGCACTGTACTAGCTCCTAAGAAGGAGAAAAATGACTGCTGCTGCTCAAAACCAGGACACAACACCAGTTCAGTTTCTAATAGGTTGGTAATAAGACTTTCTTAAAAAAATTATTTTGTAGTTGAAAGCAAAATGGATTAAGAACTGAACTTTCTTCAGAAACTTGTACTTTTAGTAAAAACAAGAAATAACTTATAAGCAAAAAAAATCAATAGTTGGAGAGAAACAATGGAATAAAAAAAATTAAACGGTAAATTTTTAATTGTGATATGTTTGTGCCTTGCCTCCATTTCCCACTATGATCTGGGCTACCCAGAGGGACAGCAATTCCCATAAAGCCCATGCTAGAGTTCTGAGAGTTCTGGTGAAACTGCACATGCTGACCATCTCTGACACCTCTGTGGGCAGTCCTAGCTGAGAATCCTATGGTTATAAGGGAGTGGAAAATGCCTTTCCTATTCTGTGAAAAAACTTATTCAGTAGCTTGCCTGTTTCAATGCACAGACAGCTTCAATATCAAAAGTCTGTAGTCTTCATAAATGCTAACTAAGCTCAGTAAATAAAAAGCAAACGTTGTTTCTTTAAAACTTTAAAGAGTGGGTCTGACAAGTGTAGTGAGCCAAGAATAATCCAATAATGTTGGATCCCAGGTGAATGTATAATTGGATGCAGTTCATCATGGTGCCTGTCTACTTTTTTTCTCATAAGGAAGTGGTAAAGGAAAACCTGTTATTTTTCTGAATGAGTGAGCAGTAGCCTTGTAAAATGTGTATTAACTGCTTACATACACAGAAGACTAAATATACACAGCATTCATGCATATGCTTTTGTCATGTGCTTGCACACCTGCGACTGTAGAAAGAAAATAAAGCTGTGTTATTCCAGGCTCAAAATTAATGCACAGTATTTACTTACTGAATTCTTATAATAGATTCTAAATTTAACATACCACCACAAGAAGAGTGGGATACTTGCAGAACACAAGGGTAAGACTATTAGATCTTTCCAGCTTTGTCAGGTGGTAATCCATCTGCTTTTGTCTGTTTCTTTAAGTTATGAGGAATTTTCAGGATAGAATCTATGTATGTGTAGCTTTTATTTTGCTTTCTTTTGGCTGTTTATTTTGGAAGATTGGATGTGTATTTGTGCTCAGATGTTTGAAAAATGTCAGTGCCCTGCCTTAACCCACAAATCAAATACCAAATGCAACAGGAATTTCCTACAAATGTGTTAGATGATGAATACTTGGCCATGATCTCACAGGAACACTTCAAACAGAAAAATCAGAAGTACTGGAATTCAATTATTATGATAGTTCAATTAACCTCTATTGAACAGATGTAAAAATTATACCTAATTATACATGTAGCTGACTTCAGACATGGACCTCTGCCCACCAAGGACTAATCTAAGATCACCAGATTCATTTCATTTCAGACCTTTGCTCTCAGAAATGAGTACTACAGTCAGTGATTTCACCGTTAAATATCCCTCTAGCACCATAATCTCTGTAAAAGTCTGTTCAGTGCTCAATTTTATACTAAGGAACTTAATATGATATCCCCAAATGTTATCACAGAAATTCTAAAGGAAAGGTCACAGATTAAAAGGGTTTTTTAACATGAGCTTTGCTGAATAGTGCTGTAAGCCTGCCTCACTTAGGCTCCATAGACGTACACCAAAACGCATTAATTTGTACCTCCAATTTTAATACATCTGTATTGCGGTGACTAGAAAACATTATGAATTTATTCCTTTACACAAGACTCAGTGTAAGGCTGTATTCTGAGAACCCAAGTGGTGTATCTAGTATCAGATGTTCCTCTAGAAGATGTTATTTTCTGTCTAACCATAAAGTATATATGTTTATGATCCAGCAAGTTCCCTAACTTATAACAGCCTTTTCTTATCACTAAGAAAACAAAGTTGTATAATCAGTTATGCAGATCTGAACACAGATTCTGCACCAGTGTATTCTAGGAAAATATCACCTGCTCTGTGCAATGTCATTTTTGTTGCTCTCATATTAAGACTAAAGAATAAAACAATGAGCACAGGGCTTAAAGGCAGTGTTTCCTTCTCCCAAATGTTTCATTTTACCACTGGCTCAAATATATCATTTGTTCATTTCCTTTTCTCATGCTAGCACCATGGCACAGGGAAGAGAGACTTTTCCATTCCTCCATGACATTTATTTCTGTTTCTGTTGTTGAGACTGACTGCCCTGATCTTCCTGCTGTCTCCTTAGCTATTTTTATGAATACCCTCATTTTCTTACAACTAGTGGTTTCCAAAGGAAGTCTGTGGGCTGGCATCCAGTGAGAATATCCCTCAATATTCACCATTGTCTTCTGAGTAAGAAAGAGATTATCTGCTTCTTTGATCCCTGTTGATAGGATATATACAGTCATATATCTAGACTCCTTGCTAGGAGCTCATTCACTAATCTAAGTTTTCTTCCTATCATTCTGGTAAATCGCCCTTGGTAAACCACCAGCAGCGGCTGCAGCACATTCCCACAGAAATTACACTGGAGATGGAAATTCTTCATTATATTCTGAATTTGTGCATCTTGGATTTCCAGTGGTTTAAACATTCAGTTACTGTTGACCATAGCTTTCCTACTTTTGAGGTTACTTGCTTTTTTTTGTATTCCTTTGGCAAATATGATGTTACCTAGATAGGAAAGCCAACAGTCAAGTTGGGGTGGAGAGAGTGGGGAGTCAGATAGTCTTTCTTAGAGAGTCTCATAGTCTGAACATAGCATCTTCTTCCTTAAAGCTGCCAGTATTCTACCGGTAAAGAGATCTAGTCCTTTTGGCAAAATCAGTTACTTTTAATGAGACAAAGTGTTTATCCTGAGCTACAGAAAGGAAAATCCAGGTGCACTGCCTAAATTTATGACATTGGTATAGACTTATGAGTAAATTAATATCTTCAATAGTTATATAAAAGGGAAATGATTTTCAGTGTTTTCTGATGTGCGGTCATCATTTTAATGAGATAATGTTGACTAGGCCATTTTCTATTTGTGATTACACTGAACACCTCACCCAGGTTTACTGCAGGATAATAACCTAGTGGAAAGCAAAGCAATTCTAGTTTTTGAACAATGGGAAGTATTTAATGTAATTATAGCTTCTTTTAAAACAACTAACAGCTTGGAAATACGGGAAAACTGCAGAGTGCGTAACTTCTTAAATACCGCTGCTATGATTGTTTTTCCCATAATGTATCTCTTTTAAATAAAGAAACTTCATTATTGGCATGATAATCTAGTAAGAAGACATTAAACTTCAAGCCTGTTAACAGGGAGTATATTGTCTCATATATAAACTAGTTTATGCATTACATTGTGTAATTTACAATTATGGTCTTCTATTGTCTACAAGCAATTACATTTACAGTAAGCAGGTTGTAACAAGAGTAGTAAGGCAGCCTTGCTCCCTATAAACTTGTGTCCTACATCTTCTCCAAAATCACCCCTGCTAGCTGTGTTTCCTCTTACACAGATTCCTCTGCTGTTGTACCTGCAGTTGCCTTTCCCTGATCTTACTGCCTTCCACCATAACATTCTCTTATTCTTTTCAGATCATTAGTTCACCACCTGTGTAAGCTCTCTTGATGTATCCACCTGATCATCAACTCCCTCCTGTGCCCCCTATCTATATTCATGTTCCCAGGTGAAGAAAAGCTTGTGAAGACTGGCTGGCATCTGTTGGTTGGTTAGCCAGGTAGTGGGCACGTGTACTTCCAAACACCAGATTCCACACAGGCTGGCTTTCCTTCCCTTGGCATCAGCACCAGCAAGGTGTCCATCTTTTACCTAGACATGAAGTTCATAAAACCTGTAACAACTTACATCCTTGGGAATTCTGACAGATTTTATTGAAAACTGTTTACTGGTTTAAAAATTGATGTGGAAGGAGGACTGCCAAAAAAAGATGCGCAGCCATGTCAGCTTTGCATGTCGTGAAAACTGAGCTAAAAGTGACTTTCACAGTTGTAAATTAATAAGATTTGAAACTCGAAAAGCAGCAGTTCCTTTTAGTTTGCTTTTAGTTTTGTTTATGGTTTATTTCTTTTTTCTTTTAGATGCAATGAAACCTTAAATATCCAGTGTGGTCAAGATGTGTCCCCCGAAAGGATCACAACTGTTATGTTGCCTGCCTTCCTTTTAGGATAGAAACTTCTGAAATCTTACCAATTTTTTTTTATCAGCAAATTGCCCATAAGAAATTCAAAACATATTTTTTCTGCTACAGAGTAAATTCAAATGGAGACACAATACTACTAAATGGAAAAGAATTTCTCATTAATTTGTAGATGTAAAAATCCAAGACAGTGAGCTCCTAGAGACCTGAAGGGATTTGGTCAGCTTGATTGTTCAGAGAATTTTGCGTTGGCTTAGACTAAAACACTGTGGGAAAGCAGAAAAATCAGTGGTTGAACAGTCCAGAATTTTCAAACACAAAGGGACAAATATTCAAATAATTTGTCTGTCCCTGCTATTCCATTTGAATCCCCCTGAAATGCATACACTCTCTATCTCTCTCTGTCTCACACAAATATATTTTATGCAGACACACCAGTTATTATTGCAGCTGGACTTTTTGAGAACAAATGTGTGTCATAAAGCCATTTTTATATGTGGCAGTTTTACTAGCATAGTCTCACTAGAGGTCCAGGATTGAATAAGGATTGAATAAGCATGAAAATTGAAGTGCCTTCATATTCAAAATGGTGCTCACTCATCCTTGGTCAGAATTGAAGGAAGGCAAACTCAGAGGAGCATGCACTGCTGGTAGTGCTGTAACTGCCTATAGACAAATACAGGATTTTTGTTTCAGATGTTTGCTGCCCAGCAGAATCCAAACAAAAGGAAAATGTCATCATGGTGTGTCATTTGTGCTGCTGCTGCAAGACTTCAAAATGTTGCGCTATTTCCGTGTGTCTTAACTGTAACCCAACCATTATTCTATGTAATCTATATCAAGATTGTATTGCAGAAGATACCATACTGTAAACCTGACACACTCCGAGGGCAACTAAGACATATTAAAGTGGGATAAAAAATAACCTTTGATAAAACCTGAGAGCAATGGAAATCTTCCATAATACATTACACACAAGAATAATAAGTAACAAACTCCTTTAAAATATTCTAAGGCTGAAGACCAGTCAGGTCAGGACCCTCCTGTGCTATGGGCTGTAAAAGCATTTAGCAAATGACTGTTCTTAGCCCAAAGACTTAAGCAGATGAACCAGTCACTTGGGGGAAAAGAGAAGGATAATGCCACAGAAAGAGGCATATTAATGGGGGACAGTAACATAATCTCCAATATAAATAATCCTTATCAAAATTATTCTTTATTGTATTTGAAAATCTAGTGTTACAAGATCATTATTATACATGGGTTTTTTCAGAGAAGTTTCAGACTTACCTTGTGAGCATATTAAAATGAAAGAAGTAAATTAATTCTTTAACTGAAAAATAATTCCAAGAAGTATTTTCCATGTTTACAAAAAACTGATGGCATTTTAAACAAAACTTCACTGAGATTGCAAGTGCCAATTATACCACCTTGCAACTGGCCATAAAGAGAGAAGGCTGGTCTTAGTATGTTGTGTATTCCTGTTCGGTTTTCATTTAATTTAAATGGTGCCTTGATGACTGTATTATTTGCAGTCAGATTATTTAGATTTAAGTAGAAGAGGTATGGATTTTTGTGTTTGTCAATGGAAAGCCCAAGCAATGCCACAATAAAAAACAATAACAAGCAGTAAAAGAACACAACGGTATAATGTTCATTTAAAATGGAAATGGAGGTTAAGTGGGGCAATGACAAAATCTAGCAGGGAGCCATTTCTTCGGGTTAAACGAAGGATACTGCCGGTGATGAAAGCTATCTGCAACGGAAGAGGGAGCTCTCACTGCACAGGCCCCCGCCAGCAGGGAGCGGTGGTTGCCTCGTCTTGCTGAGCCTGTGGAGGTGGTGATGCCCATATCCTCCCCCTTATTCTCACTCCTGAGTATGATTCAGTGCAATTTTCATATTACCCCTTATAGAAAGCTATAGCAGAACGCTCCACAGCAAATTACAGTCAGATATGAGCAATGGTTGAAATTCGGTAACGCTTACCAAGTCTGGCTGTCAGAGGGATTATTTTCCTGAGTTAGGAAGGCACATTTCATCCCCATAGCAATAAGTCTGTTTCTTCCTGTATTTGCACAAAACCCAAACACACTCAGAAAAGTACTTCACCATAAATAATAACAAATACCAACTGTGTTTATGACAACCAAGAATGCAGACTGAAGGCTTGATGTAAAATTCACTGAATTTAATTAGAAGACTCTGACCTCATTGGGTTAAATGAAAGAGTGAGAGCATGATTTCACAAACCTCAGAATAGCTGTTACCCCTATACATCACCCTTTCTTTCTTAATAAGCTGTTCCATGTGACTAAGAAAGTAGACAAAGGTTAACACAGATAAATAGCTATGTTTTATCCTCCACACATAAACAGTTATGCCTAAGGTCTCAATTACAGACACCCAAGTGGTATTCTTGTCTGTGTGCTTACTTGTTTGTATTGTTTTGGAGATAATTATTTCCAGATAGGCATAAAAGGATGAAATACTCAAGATTCAGTGTGATTCTGTGAAAAAAGGGCCAGAAAGCACCTAGATGCTTGGTGTAAAATTGCCTCCAAGTTAGGGACATTAAAGGCTTGCTGTGACATAGGTGTTGCATGCCATTCTAAGATGCCCTAGGATATCTTTCCTAATCACCAGATAGGCTAGAAACCCATGCTTCAGCCCATGAATTGTGCCCTGTCATTCAGCAGCATTTGCAGGACTGCTTAAAAATCTGGAGGAGATCCTATGGTGAAACAATAACTTGCAGCAGCAGTGGATCTACAGTATGTTTCCCAGTTGAGCATCTCAACCTTTTCTTCAGCCAGTGCCACCCACTTACAGTATATCCAAGGGAGAATAGAATACAGGTTCAATTACCACTCTTGATTCTCTCTCACATTAAGTATTTGTTGCTAACCTGTAAGGTCTTAGGGAAGGTAGGTACACTATGCACATCAATGGAGCAATCAACTTGTAAAAGACCATAAATAGCAACTGTTAAAGTAAGACACCTAAAAATATCCTTCCATACTGTACTTTACACTAGTCACTTAAGGAGTAAGGTTATAGGAATGTCATTTCAAAAATAATTGCAGTACTGAACATCTGCCTTAGAGGCTCAATTCAGGAGGTAGAGCCAGGAAGAGGTATATTGAGACACTGCAAATGAGAAGTGCTACATGTGCTGGTAGGACTTAATTTTTCTGTATTATATTTTAAAAAAAGACACATTCACTAAGGCACATTTATAGACACATACATCCCTATAGCTGCTTGCACTGATGACCAAAGGCTTTTTCTATGTTTACGTTTACAGGAATCTAACCAGTAACAAGTTTCAGTATCGTAGAAACTCCCAGAAAACCAGGAATCCATCATCTACAAAGACTATGAATGCTGCAGTCATTCCTAGGGCTCTGCTTTTAGATGGGCTATAATTATGGGCCAGGCCCATTAGTTGGGCACACATACTATGCTGAAGTCTTCCACTATTTAGTGGCATAGTTGCACCTTTCTGGTGGTGTTTTGTTTGTTTGTTTCTTTTTTCTTAGATGTATGTATTATTATCTTTTTCTTTTGTTTTGGGTTTTTTTTTCTTGTTTTTGTTTTTTGTTATCTTGTGTTTGACATGCTTGCTGCTAACTTCTCTTGAAATATTGTCCCAAGTCACTGACATAAAAGTCTTTTGCATCTAGCACCTGTGCAGATGCGAAGATCCTTGATGAAGGTTTTGATAAATATGAAAGTTTCTCGGGAAGCATGAATCCAAAAATAATTTTATCAAAACAGTATTGCATTGTTGAGGGCTGAGTAGTATCACATAAAAAGATGACATAGGGACCTTTGTAACACAGATTTGTTGCTCTTCTCTGATCAGAACTCTAAGCATGGACTACCAATCTGATTTACACAGTATAGCCCTTCCATTACTCAAAGGACAGACTCTAGTTCATACTTGTCTGAAGATGTCTGAAGCTTTGACGTATAACAACCATTTGGATTCCTCTGCCAGAACACACAGCTTGCAGGGCCAAACTGCAATGCTATGTTTCATCAGCGTATGAGTAACTGTCCCCAGTCTTTCAATCCCTTTAGTGGCCAGGCTACCAAATCCTTTCACAAAGCACATTTTGATGTTGCATACTATCAGCAAAGCTTATTTCTTCTCATCATTTAATAGAAATATAGAACAGTTAGAGTTGGAAGGGATTTTAAAGATCATCTAGTTTAAAGGCCCCTGCCAGGGGCAGGGACACCTTCCACTAGACCAGGTTGCTCAAAGCTCCACCCAACCTGACCTTAAACACTGCCAGGGATGGGGCAGACACAGCTTCTCTGAGCAACCTGTGCCAGTATCTTACCACCCTCATAGTGAAAAATACATTTCTAATGTCTAATCTAAACCTCCCCTCTGTCAGCTTAAAGCCATTCCTGTCACTACATGCCCTTGTAAAAAGTCCCTCTCCAGATATCTTCTAGGTCCCCTTTAGGTATCGAAAGGCTGCTGTAAGGTCTCCCCAGACCCTTCTCTTCTCCAGGCTGAACAAGCCCAACTCTCCCACCCTGTCTCCATAGCAGAGGTGCTCCACCCCTCGTATAACCTTCACAGCCCTCCTCTGGACTTGTTCCAACAGCCCCATGTCCTTTTTATTAAATTTATTATTATCTGAGGACACCAGAACTGCACACAATACTCCAAGTGAGGTCTCACGAGAGCAGAGCAGAGGGGCAGGATCACCTCTTTTGACCTGCTGGTCATGCTTCTTTTGATGCAGCCCAGGATACAGCTGGCTTTCTGGGCTGTGAGCGCACACTGCCAGCTCATGTTGAGCTTCTTGTCAACCAACATGTAAAGTCCTTCTCAGGTCTGCTCTTAACCCATTTTCTGCCCAGCCTGTTGTTGTGCTTGGTAACATCTTTCCTACTAACATATTTTTGATGGCGCTTTGTAAAATAGTAGGCAGTGTAATCCATATAGTCTGTAAACGCCATACCTACTGTGATCAGCCTTAAGGACCAAAACAAGAATGAAATACTCCACTTTTATAGTCAAATACTTGTATTCCCCATTGCTTCATTTGTGACCCCCCCACCCAATAACACTGATCTGTGCCTACTAGATGGATCAGTTTCTTCAAGAAAAGATCCAGCAGAAACCTTGGAGGAATTGCATGTTATCAGAAGTGTATAGGACAAATACTGAAATACAGACACAGACTGATTTAGACACCTGTCTTTCTGTAACTTCCATTTTCGTTCTTTCTCCATCCAAATAAAGTTTTCCCTTATTAGATAGGTCCACAGTAATTTAGCCAGCTCTCTTCCTGTCCTGTACACTTTTTTCTGTAACTAAGGTTCCAGTTGTCACTGATTATATGCCAAATGATATGATTTCTTACAAATTGGCATTGCTTTCTGCAGTTTTACATCCTAGCTCCTTAGGCAGTTACAACCCTTTTCACTCCCATCAAATGGTCCTCCCATGTTCTTCATATTGTCTTATCAGTGCATTTGCTCCCTGATGCTCCCTGACAATCCATCCTGGAGACAACTTTGAGAAGCAGTTCTTCAAACACAATGCACCTAATTATGTCTCCCAATCTTCTCATTATTATCAAAGAAAAATCTCAGGTAACAAATGGGTTAGCTGTTCTAATGCCTTCTTTCTTTGTCTTTTATGCATGCCCTTGTTAAGTCATTATAAAGCTCAGTAGAGGAGGTTTTACAATATCAATTATACCGGTTGGATTTTTCCATGGCTTTATTTTTTACTTCCTTTATCAAGCATTCAGAAGTCATGGCGCCCATGTGCTGTTTAGTTCAATTCCCAAGGAGATAACAGAAGACCAGGTGATACATAGAAGCCTAAAGAAATCCCAGCTGAGTATTTGTAGCTGCAGATGCTCCTGTAATCTCAGCTGCCGCCATCAGTTATTATTGCATGATGGTCTGGTTTCACTACAGCTTTATTTTTGATCTCTAAAGGTAAAATATCATCTGTTACCTAGTAAGCATTGCAGAGACAAAAATCATGCTCTAAGCTCTGTCCACAGACCACATGTTCCTTCCTACCAGTATCTTGTAGGGAAAAAAAAATACTGCTACGGATTGAGTTGTCATTATTACTACCTTGGGATTTATATCATGTCCTTGGGTGAGTGCTGGCTGTTGCAACAAATGTTCATACAGTGCGCAGAAATCCCCCCAAGCTCAATGGGATTCTGCATTTCTCTCACCTGCTAGCTGATGTTGCAAATCCTGCAGGATGGGGTTTTTTCTTCCTTTCAGTACATGATGCTTTTCATTAAGGAAAGTAATTTTAGATTCTGAGTCTCAAGCATTTTGCAGTTTTATATGAGCTGATGTCTCCAGACTATACAGTAACAGATATCTGGGAGGCTGACATCAGTCAGTTTGTTTTAATAGCTGCTGATGCTGGCCTGAGAGGATCAGCACATCCTACTTTCCCTGGTAAAAGTTCCTTCTGCACAAGCAATTTTGTTTCAGATAGGTAACATTGCCTCCATATGTTATGCAGCTCAGGAATCAGTCTTGCACCTAACCTCTTAGGTCCATGGAAAGTAACTTGTAGCTGAAACTCCTCTAGTTTTTTGTTCACTTAATTAGCAGTCTCTTCAAGTGTGTGTCTGTCTGTACATGAGGCTGGCAATTAACAGCCGCTACTTTTAAGAAGACCCTAATTTCTGCTTTCACATTTGTAAATAAACTAATACATCTGTTGTAGTCTTATCCATCGTGTTATTGACCTTCACTAGCAGACTTTGAAATTCCCTGGATTAAACTGTTCTTCAACCTACTTTTTGTAAAGGATTTGCTCATTTCATGCATAGTTTCCTTTTTACTGCTGAATTCATATATGGTACAGAAGTTGTGAAGGAAGCAAAAAGCAGGGAAATTGACGATAGACTCTTTAATGTACACAAGTACAGATTCTTCTTCCTATAGGACAAAGTCTACTACTTTACTTTGTATAGCAAGAGACTACGCAGACGTTTTCAAAGCTGCATCTCATCAGTGTAGTCTTTGCTGCGGCCTCAGAGACATTGCTTTGGTCCCAAGCATTTTGAAATGTTTTGTTCTGTGGGGTTGTTTTTGTTTTGTTTTTATTCTCTTTTTTCATTTTTTTCTTTTTCTTTTTTAATCCCAGGTGACATTTTCTAAAAATAAAATCTGGGCCATATGCCTCGAAATTGGCTAATAGCAGAAAAAATTATAAATACAATTAGACCAGAAAATCCACTTTCAACATTCTCCCCTCGCTCTATTTTCTTTCTTCTTTACAGTAAAGGAAGAGTCTGACTAATCTTTCATGAACTGTAGGGAAAACAGGAGAATCTTGAATAGAATTTATATAAAGTATTCAATCCCCTTCTATGAGGACTTAAGAGGCATAGGCATTTCACTTGAAGATGGGAGACAGGTATGAAAGGATTATCCAGAGTTTTCCTCGATGATTTAAGAAAGGCTGCCCTACTTGACAGGATAGTTAGCCTTTCTGCCACTTGAACAGGAGGTTATAAAAGAAAAACTACCCAGTGAGCCTTAGGAAGCCAGGAATTATGAGAAGTTCCAGTGGGGAGCATCTAAGAAATCAGTAAAATGTTCCAGAAGTTCCTCCAAGGTATGAGAGGAAAGAAATTTCTGAGGGAGGGGAGGGAGGAAGGAGGAATGAATGTCAAACCTCTGACAGAAGCCCAAAAGGCACCAACATTTACTTCAAACTCTTCTGATCTCTACATCTAACTTCTTAATGGGGGAGAATTAATGGAACAGAAGACGAGAAGGACTGCTTTCTCTGTGAGTACTAAGAGTCACACTTGGAGGTACTGCATTAGGCACTGTAGCCACACATGCTCAATTCGTACTTACCATAGCAGTATCCATCGACACCTCCTTAGCATAGGAGAGACCGAAGTGTCGTACATGTACGACATGTACATGTACATGTAGTATGCTGTTCATGGGTGATGGTGGTCACCCACCCCCAGCAATCCTGACACCATCTCACTCACGTTTGCAGGACCCGTGCCTCCAGATCCCCGTCTCCTTCCTTAGCTCCAAGCAACCACTGAGAAGAAAGGTCTTCTAGGACTTCCCAGGACTGATGTGCAGGCTCCACGCTGAAGTCCAAGCTGCCCTGTGATTAACGGAAGGGCTGACCTCCTGACCTGTGGGAAGGCATTTAAGAGAGTGTGACCCACAAGAAGGCAGCATAGATAGCCTAGCTTTGTCATAGGCTCTGCACCCCGGCAGTGAAAGAAGCAATGTGGGAAAGGTGGCTTTAGGCGTTTTAAATAGGAGAGCTTTGAAAACTGATTAAGCAAGTAGAATGCAGAGCTGACTCACTCTGTATTTGTCTCTGTGTGCATGTGTACATATATAGACACATATTTTTGTAAGTGTGTGCATATTTGAGTGAGGATATGAAAAAAGAAGGCATACACTTCCAAAAGCCACTGCAATAACAAATTGTGAGCTGAAGCTGTCACATCATATGAAACAGACCCAGAGAACACGTGAAGACACAACATAGGTATTTTAAAATTACACTGTTTTGCTCACATTTGGTAGCATTTAGATCTGATATCCTTTATGGCTTTACTTTTTTTTTTTTTTCTCCTGAAACCAACATTACCCTTGTGAAGCAGTGTTTGACAAAAATGCAAAAATTCTTGGCTAGCAAAATATTTCATATTTTTATCTCCCAAACTCTTATCATTCAGCTTCAAGCAGTGAAAAAACCACTGATGTTCTTATGAATAAAAGAAGGATTGGGAAGATTAAAACGCACACCACTGGACCTGCTGAAGAAAGGTTCAAGTATGAGCCTTGAGGATCACGGTTGAAACTATGCTCCTCTTCACTGACAAGGTAGTTCAGAGAGATGCCAGGTCCAGATCCTCCCCATATTGAGTTTTTCATACAAGTTGCAGTAAAAAGAGCGTTGCAAACAGAACGCTGCTGAGTGAATGATCAGATTTTATGTTATTTATTTATTTTTGTTATTGCAGCCAGATGTTGCCTCAGGAAGTTGAAACAAGGAGTCAGGAACTGACAGCTTAATAATTAAATTGGGAAAGTTGGCAGGCCTCCTGCCACTTCCTCTCATACGCAGCATCTATGAGTGAAAGCGTGCAGTATCCCGGTGGCTCTCCTTCTGAACAGGCTCATCTATTACTGGGTAACGATTTTCCGTCGAGGAACAGCAAAGCACAGGGCCTATTACACCAGCTACACAGAGTTAAAAAGACATTATGAATAAAACGCTCACCGTGGCTTTTACCAACATTTCAACACAAGGCTGCCTAATGCTGACGTGTGTTTATTACACTTAATAATGTTTACATAATCCTTCCTTGAGCTCATTACGGCTGTCAGAAATCTGAATAGAGCATATTTTTGCCCGTGTGCATCTCTTGAAGACTTTAAGCTGAGATGAATGGCAGCTGAGACAGAGACTTTGCGGCTGGTTTCCCGTCCCGGTCAGAGCATCATCACACCTCTTCCCCCTCTTTGGGGATTTCTTCCCAGTGAGAAACCCAACATCTCACTCCTGGAGCTCCGTGCGGGCCCAAGCACCTGCAGAAAGCACAGCAATCACGCCAGCCCCAGCGCCAGGGCAGGAGGAGGCACACAAGCCCCGAAGGTGCTCTAAGCGGGTGCCAGGCTGCGAGTTTGCAGAGGGGAAAACTTTATCCACAGGCTGCGGGCAGCGCAGTTAAAACACAGAGAACTGCCGCGGCGGCACCTTCGGCTTGCAGGGCGAGGGGGCGAAGTCCGCTCAGTGCCCTTGCTCCCTGGTGGGCAGAACCGAGGACGGCGGGGGTTCGCAAGGCAGCGGAGAGCCTGCGGGGACCGTGCCCGGAGCCGCACAGCCCCCGCCGCGCCTCAGAGGGGGGGAAAATGGCGGGCAGAGCTCCCCTCATCGCGAGCGGGAAGGGGGCGCGCGAGCCCCCGGCGGCCCCGCCAGGGGGCGGGGCGGGGCGGGGCGGGGCGGGGCGGGGGTCCGGGGCTGCCGCCGCCGCTGCCGGCTGCACTGGCGGGGCGGTGGCGGGCGCGGGAGGCTGCGGAGGTAAAGCGGGGCCGGCGGTAAAGGGGGAGGCGGGGAGCGGAGCGTGGGGCCGGCTGCCCGCGCGTCAGCCCCTCCCGCGCGGGGCTGGCTCGTACCGTGTCGGCGGCGCGGGGGTTATCTCAGCGTTGAGCCCGTTAGCTGCTTCGCGGTAGTGCCTGCGCGCCTTACTCCTTCAGCTTCGCAGACAAAAGCGCACCCGAGACGTCGTGAGGGAGTGCTTCGGTACAGCGTGCTTGGGAAGCGCCGAGCTGTGCTCGGGACCCTGACAGCCCCGAGCCGGGGTAGAATAACTGCGGCGGCTGCCGCTGAGCTGCCGTTCGCTGTCCTGTTTGCCGTCCTTTGCATCAGCGAGTAGTTATCCTAGCGGGAAACAGGCAAAAATACCTGATGTTTACCTAGTTGCATTAAAGCAAGCTAATGGGTCTTGGCAGCGCTTGTTGCAAAAAGTGATTCAGAGGATGAAGGCAGGATCCCAGCCGGGGTGCGCTTTGGTGAAGGAGATTCCAGCGCAGAGACAGCCACGGTGTGCACTGGGTTTCTTTTAGCTGGCTACTTACTTCATCCCCGTACGTGTAGGAGAGTTACTTACTTGAGTAACTCGGTACATGGCCGGGAAGGCGTGCAGTGCAGGGCGGCCCTTCTGCCCCTTCGGGGGGCGGAATTCTCTTTGCCGGCCCCCGCACCTTCGTGTCTTGCTGTGGGACGGTGCTGGGAGCTCGGGGCTGGAGGGGGGTGGGCTGTGTGAGGGTCTGCGGGAGCCCTGCTGCTGCCCGCGAGTCAGGGATGCATCGTTAGCAAACGCGATGTGAGGGCTCAGCAATGTGCCTTGCGTGTTGCAGGCGCCGATACAAGGAGGTAGTGTGAATGCTGTTGATGCAATTTTGATGTTTTCTATCTGTACACTGTTGTCTGTATTGAGAATGGCAGTTTGGTCATTTGAATCTGTGGCAGAATTGTGCTGGGTTTGATAGCGTTGATATTTTGCCTTTGGGTGAGACGTGCTTAATAGCATTTTAGCAAGCTATGTGTAACACAATATGAAGGGCTTAATCTTTGGCGATAAATGCAGTCTAACTTAATGCTTTGAAGAGGGATAGGTAATAATAACACGGCTTCTGAAGGCAAAATATTTAATGTAGCAACACAAAATATTATTGCCCAAGGACTGTGCTGTATCCAGAGAATGCCAGTCAGGACAGCACAGCAGCAGCCCAAAGAGAGGAAATTGACTGAGACTGTTCTTCAGCTCCTACTCTTGGAAGAGTTCTCATGAGAAAGTTTAGCAAGCATAGGTTAATTATAGATGATGTTATGATTAACTGAAGGAATTGAACACCTAGTGCAAGAGCCTGTGCTGTGTGGGAGAAGCTGATTTAGGGTAAAGTGGTGACAATGTAAACTTAGACCAGTCGTGTGTGGTGAAAGTTGCTACGTGGACATCGCTAGTTTTCAGTTCTGGTTATGTCATTTGGGAAGAGTTGGAAGCAAAACTGAAAATAACATAGCTCTTGAAATAAGAGATTGAGAGCTGGTGTGTGCTTTGGTTTTTACCAAGAAAGGCAGTTTTTGATTCAAAATATTAACCAAGCCCTGGGCTTGATGTGTCAGGGTCTGTCTGAGCCTGATTTAATGATCAGAGAAGGTTGTTCCTCGGCTTTTTATATGGGTAAGCTTCCAGAGAAACACATTGTGCTAACTGAAGGGTTGCATTATTTATCCTTCTATAGTAGTGTGATAGTGTTAGTAAATGAGAGTGGTTACCAGTACAGGATCTCCCTCAGTGTGGGTTCTTGTTATTCTATGACTAAGTATGTGCAGGCTGTCTCCAAAGCAGATGGTCAGTTGCACTTTGCATCGTGTCTGATTCTCTGCTGCACTTTCTTGCAGAGCTGGGGGGTCTTTGCAGGCTAAGTCACCCCAGCAGCAATATGGTAAAGCATCTCTGTTATACTCGAAAATCAGGTTTTCTCCAGGTAGAAGGAGTGACACTGTGAAGGAGTGCTTCACCATGATGCCTTTTTGGTTTTCTGCCAAGGTAGTTTTGTCTGTATCTGTAGTAAAAGTGATTTATTGATAGTAGCTTGTTTCAGGGCTAATGGGTCTCTAGTGTGGGCAAGGTGTAGAAGGCTCAGTATTCTCACATATCCATCTTTCTCTAGAATGAAATGAGTTATTCTAGCAAATTCCTAGTTATGAGGTGCCCACAGGTGTGTATAGCAGGAGTGTGAGCCAGATGTGTCCGAAAGGGATCATCCACTTTCACAGTTCTGTCCATATGGATATGGTGGGAGAGGTATGTAGTGTGAATAAAGTCCCTGTGAATTCTGTAGATCTACATATGTAAAATCATAGTTGCAGTCAGGTTCAACCACATCTGTGCCAACTGCTGTATGAAACACCAGTATTTTAAAGACAGAGTTCTGATTTTCCACTGTTTTGCACCCTAGGGTGTAGTTCTCCAAGTATGTGTTACTAGCAATGACGTAAAAAAGTAGCCATTCCTTGGTGGGATGCTGTACAAAGCTGGTCTGGTGTCATCCAGCTGTTGTGAGCAGTTATGGTGTGCTTTGTGTCATAGTGGTATTTGCTTCTAACCCTTCTCAGCTAGCAGTTACTTTATGCATCAGGTTTTAATATATATTCTTGCCTGTTTAATAACTTGTAGTTTCCATAATATCTTGTAGCATTGAACTCTGTAAGTTATCGGCATTGAGTATGTTCTCTTTCGATATCATTGACTCTCTCCTTGTTTATATATTAAGGGGAGACAGTAGTTATTGAAATTCCTTAATTATTATAACAGAGTCTATTAAAATGCATATTTTAAGTGCAAACTACTGTTAAAGCTTAGGAAAGACTTTGGGGAAAAAATTGTGTCAAATCTTGCCTCTTTGTAGGTTGTGTTCTAATTAAATATTCAGTATTATAGGAGACAATCTTTGAGTCCCAAGATACTGATGAAATGTCAGTTAAATTGTATTTCCCTCCTTCAAAGTAATGTGCTGCAATACTGGGAAATCTTTAAGAGTTGAAAAGTCATTTAACTCTGAAATCTACAGTTTAGTTCATATTCAGGGTATATAGATTGGAAAATGCTGAACATGTAGGAAGTACAGACATAAAACCCTAGAATTAGGCCCACTGGGAAAAAGCCAAATGAAATACAGGGAAGTGTAGAGAATTTGTATTCCATATAGGTAAATTTCTATTCTACTTTTTTTTTTTTTTTTTTTTTTTTTTTTAGGAGCTACTCTTGTTATTGAAAGTAAAAACAACTTGATTTTATTAAATATTTATGTAGTTTGTTGAAGCAATACTTTGGAGATTTTGGATTTATTTTCTACACCAGCCTAAATTTTTTGTATTGTTCACCTTTCTTTTTTCCTGACAGAGTGAGCTTATTATTGTCAGCTTTGATTACAGCCATATGCATTTTTGTAGTGCTTTACAGCAAGTGTGTAGGGCAGTAGACCCTATCATATCACATGCCTAACTTTTATGACTTTGTTTTTCAGCAGTTATGGCAAGTCTGCTAGTCAGGTCAGAATTAAAATTATTTAGATACAATTGAAATATGCCAATAGTAATTCAATGGTGAAATGCACTTGAGCTCATTCAGTTTTCCTTTTCACTAGACTTTTTTTTTTTTTTTGCTATTTTTGTTTTTAATATAGAGTGCCATCTGTGCTAATTAGCATAGCACTCTGGAGGTCCTCTCTAAGCTAAACAGAAAGGATAGGACAAAGAGAGAAGCAAAACCCTAAACTTGAAGAAGTAAAAGTATCAGTCTTGGAGTTGTTAAAAAAACTTTGCACATAGAGTGGGTTTTGTCCTTATTAGACAAGCGATGGCAAAACCTTTCCCTGTTGTGTGTAGAACTTCAGACCTGAGTTGAATCCTGTGCTGATGTGTGTGTTTATGCTGTATACAGGCAGAGGGATCTCTCTTCAGAGGCACTGATTTCCCTTTAACTTCTGGAGTAGTGCTACGTCTTGTCTCCCACCTTTTAGTAGGCTGGCATGGGGAGTTTAGGTTGACAGCATTAAAACTACCACCATGCAACAGCTCTGGTGCGTTTGCCATGGCTTTTCTGTCATGGATACAGAATATTACAGATACCTGATGTCTGTCACTGTTATTAAATTGTGGAAGGATTATTTACTTTGGATATGTCTGTAATATGCAGAATTCTGCTTACAGTATACGAAAATAAGTATATGTGTGTGTATAAATATTTCCATGTCCATTTTTCAATGTTAAAGCATATTTTATGCTCTTGTGTGTAACTTCTGCAGCAGCTATGGGGGCAGGTTTTGAACTTGCATGACACAATCTTAAGGTCCAGGGCTGCTGGTTGTTGTTGGAGTGTTTGACAGTTGTGATTCTGGAGGTTTTAGCTCCTAGGTAAATGTGAAAAACCTGCTCCAGGCAGCAGCAATATGTAGCAAAGTAATAAAAGACAAGCTTTAAATAAATGATAAATAGAATCTTTATTAAACCCATTCTCGCATATGGTCAGCATCCTACAAAGGTGTGTAGAAAACTGCCTTCCTTGAGTCTCTGAATGAAACCTGATTCACCTCCTGTGAGGGCATGCTTTACACTGCCAGGCAAGCAAGATTGCTCTCCATAGATCAGTCCAAGTAACGCATCTTCCTTCTCACACATCTCCTTCCTCTTGTATCTGTTTTGATCTATGCCTAGATTCTCTGTGAATGCTTTGGAATTAGTGCTGGCAAGTGAGTAGCAAGTACTGCTCATTACATCAAAGTAATGCAGTACATGCTATCTCGAAATAATGATTAGAAATGGTTTTTCTTCAAGAGGGTATTTTAGCCCATGTTATTGGCACTTTGAAATATTTTAGTGTTAGATGCTATTCAGGAATTTAATTTAACAAAAATCTTAGAAGTAACTAAAAAGAAAATCCTGCTGTTTAAAGCTTTCAATCTCGAGTTCAAAGAACAGTCAAAGGAAGTTACAGATCATGTGTATTTTATTTTTCTTGGGATCAACTGCAGGAAGTTGTATAGCTGCATTCTAAACCACATTTAATTTTCTTTAAATGTAGATATTTCTTTGTTTGCTCGCCATAAAAAAAAAAAAAAAAAGCTGTTCCAGAGTGATCTGTGTTTAGGTGATCTGAGGTGTTACTCATGAAGGAGCGCATTTACTTGTCAAATCCTTTGTGCTGCTCTTCTGAGGCTGTCCTCGGAAGAACTTGCTTTGAGAGCAGAACGTAAGGTAGCTGATGGTGCCCGGTATGTCAGGGGACTGTAAAGCAATGCTGCATGATCAAGGTGAAAGATGTGAAAGACTTTATTGCATTTTCATAAGTATTTTAAAGAGCTTTAACGTGGAGCAGGCACTTTGTTTCAGTGATCGGTAGATGTTACCTAAAATATTTTCCTTTAAAAATTCAGCAGAAAAAGAGACAGAAACTTTTCAGGCTTACTGTACTGATTTGCAAGTTCACTGCTTCAGATGTGGGATATTGCTGTTACTTCTAATGTAAAATTTGGGTTGACCTTCATGGCTGTAAAATCATGCCCCACTTCTTCCTAAGTTTTCACTAACAGTATTAGCTACAATGTTAGTTTCTTGCTTATATTGTAGTATTGCCCAAGGGGTATTTGGTGACCATGCAAATCACTTGCTTTCTTCTATTTCTACCCTTATTCTTATGGTAGGGAAATTGTAGGAATAAAAGTATATAGTGATTAAAAAGCAACGTTGAATCAGAGTCAGCAGTGTTCTCTTGCAGTGATGGAGGCTAATGGTGTGCTGAGCTGTATTAGCAAGAGTGTGCCCACCTGGTTGAGGAATGGGACTATTGCTTTTGACGAGGCTGTTCTGGAGTAATGCTGTGTCCAGTCTTTGGTCCCCAGTGCAAGAAAGGTAGAGACAAACTCGAGGGAGCCCAGGGGAGGGATGCTTAGGTGACTGGGGGCTGGAGCATGTGGTATACTAGAGGACACTGAGTGATCTGGGTTTACCCAGACTGGAGATTAGAAAATGAAGGTGAATTACTGCTTTCCATTTCCTGATGGGGTGTTGTGGAACAGAGAGAGATACTCTTCTCTGGGGTGCACAGAGAAAGGTCGAGGTGCAGTTGTCACACATGGAAATTGGGAAATTCTAACTGGGCATAATGAAACAAATTAACAATGAAAATGGTTGAGCTCTGACCTGGGGTCATTGATATTGCAGGATTTGCCCTTGGAGGTTTAAAAAGTTGGCTGTACAAGACTCCGAAGAAGATCTAACTTTGAAATCATCGCTGTCTGGGAGTTGGAGAATATGGCCTCTAGAGGTCCTTTTCAGCCTAAATTAGTCTGATTCTGTAAGAAGGTTTCCCACAGAGGAAAATAAGTATCATAAGAGTAATGCTAAATAGTCGTTTTAATTATATTCTTAGAAGGAACAGCTATGCGTTGCGGGATCAGAGGAGCCCTTTGTATAGTACTCATAATCAAGATAATTTACAATGAAAATGATTTTGTAAAGAAGACGTGCAAAAGGAACAAGTTTAAACTTTCTGTGGGGCAAAGTACTTCTGCACTATGCTGCTGCCCTGACTAGTTGCAGTCTTGCTGTTGACAGTAGCTCTGACAAATAAATGTAAGGCATGTCAAGTGGTAGTCTTTGCTGGACTTGGCTGTGGTTAGCATAGGTGAGTTCCTCACAAGCCTGGGAAGGTATGTAACACACAGTAAATTTGAAATGGCTGTTACAGTTTGGTGTAATAAAACCCCCTTTTGATAGAGTGACTAGCGGAGCTCTGTAAGATTGATTGTTGACGTCCTTTGGGCCTGATGTGACAAGAGTACTCTTTGTTGATGGAGTGACTCACCGTTGTTAGTTGTGGCATCATGCTTGAGCATTTGTGTTTGTAATATACAGCTTGAATATAAGATGTACTGTTTTTCTCAGAGTTGTTTCATATTTCCCTGAGCTAACTTTGTGCCAAGGCAAAATATCAGTACTACTTGTCTTTGACATTTGTGTGAGGTCATAATGACATCACCAGAAGTCCCCTTGAGACTTTACTTTTTGAGCTGGTGATAATCAAATAATCTATGCTACACGAATTGTAATTCCACCAGCATTAGTCATTCAGGCCGTATCTCACTGAAGTAACATGGACTTTATGTATTGATGTCTGTATGTTCAATTTGGAAAATTCAGTAGTGAAGAATGAGTTTATTTGTTATCCAGCATGTCAGTGTGCAGACATGCTTACTTGTGGGAGAAGGAGGGAGAAATGTATCCACAGTAACCTCCCTGCTCCCCCCAAAAGTGTTAAATGCCTTTTAACACTACTTGAGTTAAATATGCTAGCTGTGATTCAGTTTTAAGAGTTAAGACTCTTGTTCAGCTTTTCGAGAAAGACTGAGACATATATATATATATATATATATATATATATATATAAAATCATCAGCGGTATACGTAGATACTATCAATCTAGGCTGCTGTATTTTCTCTGTGGACCAGATTGAGTGTGGCCTTTGTGCTGAAGTACAATGGGCCAGTATTAAAGCTTGAATGATTGCTGTTGGTGCACTGTAGGATGCATAGACTTCAGTGGCTTTTCTCTCTAGAGGCTAACTACCTGTACAGGCCACAGGATGGGAATTGAGGAGGCACATCAGGGAGAGCAGGCTGTTCATTGCTCAAAAGGGTATTGGGCAGGAGATACATTATCTCATACTCGCAACAGGGAAGGGAAGCTGTAGCTGTAGCATTTACCTTCCTAGAATCCTGCTTTTGTTTTTAATATCTTTAATATTTTATTTTATTTTATTTTATTTTAGTGTTGAGATTCAAGCTTTTCAAGTCTAAGTCAGGCTTCCAGAAGGACCTGAGAGTGACTTAATAGTCGGGAGGTATTAGCAATTTTGAATCCCTTTTAGCTGCTCTGTGTTTTTAAGTAATACTCAGGATGTGTTTTCAAGCATTGTGCACATTAAAGGGAAAGGCGATTTCTTTAATTTTTAAATGAAAGCTGAAATGCATGCGTTGTTGAGGAAGTGTAAGAAAAAGGCCAAGTTTCACTAGATTCAGATCAGAAATCTGGGAGCAGCTCTGCTGGTTCTACAAAGCTGTGGTAGAGCAGTAGCTTTGTTGATAGATCTGATTATTTTACACATAATCAGGCTTGTGTTTTTGGTTGGGTTTTGCAACTAATTTCACTAATGTTAAATGTGTATCTTTGATTTAGAGTATAGCCTGATATGGAAAGCCAGTAGCGAAGTTTGTTCAAAGTAGTAGTATGAGTACTAAGGGCCGGAGAGGCAAAGCACTTTGTTAGTTCAATACTCATTGTTTCATAGCACTGCTGATGTGAGAGAGAAAAACAAATTGTCTATTGTGGCTGCAGTTTCTGTACACTGGTAGAGTCTATTTGAGACCAGGCAATTATCTGCTGAAGATGAAAAAGGGCAGTACAGAGCAATTCCTTTTTTCTTTCTTTTTCTCTGACTGCTTTCTCTTTTGTCCTGCTTTTCTTGTTGGGCAGGAGTGGGTTGGCAGAAAAAGTGTCTAGTTGGATCAGAAGGATTGGTAGCAGTCACCTTACTGAAATCACTTTTCTCTTTTTTTAAAAAGGGGATAGAATTTTCTTGTATTGATGGTTCTGCTGCAGAGGTATTTCAGATTTTAACTTTTTCCAAACTTACCTTGAGCAAACTGGGGGAAGTTAATTGTGCATGCCTGGTGTTAGTGCAAAACCAGTTGACTGACCGTGGAATTCCCCTGCGTGCTCACAGGTGATTTTGGCAAGGACACCTACTTATTCCTTGAGCTGGAACTAAGGAGAGAGTCGGTGTTGCAATTGATAGGGGTGTTCAGTGGAAAGAGGAAGAAAGGAAGCATGTCATGAATCTGAGACACCTGTATTCAGAGACTTACAGTGAAGCAACACTGGTTTTGGTTTCTCATTTGTGGGTATTGGAGAGAGCATGAAGATCTTCCCTGATTTTGCCCTGACTATCATTGTTCTGATGATGAGAATGTTTGCCTTATTCCTTCAAACTTCACTTCGTAACTGCTTGTTTCCCTCATTCTTCCAGGATGTCAAACTGGTTTTGGTCCACGAAGACTACACTGGTGTCAATCTCCTTCTGATTTGCCTCCAGCTCTCAGGAGGAAAGGTACAGTTAGAGGGGTAAGTTAAAATCCACTCACAGAATCCTGTGAAGGAAATGAAGGCTTTAATTAGTGCCCTTTCTTTTGCATGGCAGTCTCTGGTACATTTCTTCCTTCAAAGCTGCTTGGTCCATGGCAGCAGGCTATCAGTGGTAGAGAAAGGGAAATCCAAAAGAGTGGAATCACTTTGAAAATGTAATGAAGAGTTAATGAATAGAGTGCTCGCAGGGAAAATACCAATGCAGGCTGTGTCAGGTAAGCACTTTAAAAGTGAAAAGTGCCCCCCTGTTGGTTTGTTCTCCTTTTAACTGATGTCTTTGAAAATCTAATTGGAATCACAGCTGAACTGCCATGACAAAATATGTTTTTGGTAGATAAAGTTGAAATAATATGCATTTAGCAATTGGGAGTGTTGCTGGAAATAGTAGGCACATGTAGAAATGAACACAAATTCGCGTTTCTTGTTTCATCCTAAGGGCAAAGTACCCTTGGTGCAAAGCCCAGGGGACCTATATAGTCATTAGCAGATGGAGGGGGACATTAATCTTCTACCCGCAAATCTGCCCCAGCACATAAAGCAAGGAGCGTCTGTTGTGAGGATTGCTAGAGGTTGTATTAAACGTGATGGTATAGTTCATAATCACAGTGCCAGCCACACTTGCTGTTCATCGCTCTGCTTTCTTGGTACTCTCTGTCTCTGGATTTCACTTTTTCTATCTGTGTATAATGGAGTAGTGAGCATGTTTCTGCCTTGTGAGATGTTGGCAGAAGCTTCTTCCAATGCTCTTAAAATCTCCCTCTTGCTGTAAGCACTAGAGTATGTTAGGATATATTTTAAGTACTTTTTTGTACATAAAGTGCATAAGGAGAAATGTATGATTTTTGTGTCATTCAGTCTTTCTTATTTGGAGTAAGCTAGGAGACATGCATGCTTAATGAGGTATCTCAGCAGCACATTTTTATGGGAGCGTAGTTTAAGGTTGGGAGTATGTCCAGTCTCCAAACTGCCTAGTATTTGGAAACAAGTGCCAGCTGGCAGTGGTTAAGGAGTGCATGCTTATTCTGCTCATGATAGCCAAAACATGCTCCCTGCTGTGTGCTTTTGGCAGCTTTGCACTGGCAATATGTCTCAAATGCCAGTTGCATGTCCTCTTTTCTACCTCATAAGCATGTCCCACAAGGCATGATTTAGCCTAAATAAAAATGTGCCTCTGTTAGACTTGGTAATATATGGAAAGAAAGAGACTGCTTGTTTTCAAAAAGCAGTCTTTCTGAAACATATGTAGTACGTTATTTCCATAGTGGAAATAATAAGATGATTATCACGCCTTGCTATACTCAGTGGCAAATTGGCCTTAAATTCCTGAAGATGTGATGATTTTTGAGACACCAATTCTTAGGCATGCAACACTGACAATTTTGTGTAATGTATTCTCAGTGAGAGCACTGGTTGGAATTTCAGTCCCAAAGTGGCTGCTTATTAAGAGTATTTGAAGCTCTAACTCTATCTGGTCAATGTATTAATTTCATTGGTGGTCAAATTAATTGCACATAATCATCACAACTTATTTTTCTTCCTATTTGTTGAATTGCTTCAAGCCAATAAACATCCAAAATAGATGTTGTATTTTGTTGAAAAAGATATCCTATGTGCGGGAGTATTGACTTTTGCAGTAAAGTGTTGCGAATGTGCTTAGCTGCATTATTTGAAGCAGTGCATGAGTTGTGGTAAATTGGGTACAAGTTCGTAGGAATCTGAAGGTAAGTAAATCCAGTCTATATTTGTTTGTCATTTTTATTCCCAGTAACAGTGTAACGGGTTAAAAAAAAGCACAGTTAAAGAAATAAAAATAACCCCAACCTAAACAAAAAAAAACAGCAAAAAAAGCCGAACTAAAACCCCAGCGAACAAAACATTGAATCTTTTCAACTCCATACTCAAATGACTGCATTTAAGGTCAAGTCAACTGCAGGGTAAGTAACTTGTGCTTAGAGCTTGGGTTTAAAAATGCTTACATATTTAAGCTCCGTATTGCTTGTTCTTTGAGACGGTCTCTCACCTTGTTTGCTTGCAGCAGATCTTGATATTTAGCAAGATGATTATTCTGAATAATTCAAATGCCTTTCCTTTTCTTAATCAATGAAATTGTATTGAGATCTCATCAGATATGGAAGTTTAAGAATTGAGTTATCTAACCTGTGTTCATCAGGCAAAAATTGTCATCTTGCCGAAATCATGCAGCTTCCCAAAGCTATGATCACACAACCACTAAAGAAGGGGAGAGACGGTACCCATTGGAAAATGCTAGGGTTTTTGTTATCATGCTTCCACACTGCCTGCGATAGCTGATTTAATGTTCCTGTTACCCACTCTGCTTCCACAGTAAGAACAATCTGCATTTCCCAGTCAGGAGGTAAAAGAGGGTTGTGCTTGACCCTTTCCTCAAACTCAAGCTTACCTCAGCTTTTTTCCTCTCTGGCAAGGACTCAATTCAGTTGCTTTCAACAGCTGTTCTAAAATGTTGCAGATTACCTTGTAAATTCTTTGTCACATCCATCATCCAGCTATATCATGGATATCCAAGGGCATGGACACCTACCTTCATGTACCTAAATGCTTTCATGGTTGACTGTTCTATAGTGAAGTTGAGAATCAAATGTTGTTGTGATTGGTGTTGAAGGAGCACTGCTGCATATTGGTTAACTTATTCATGCTCTAAAAAAAACTTGGATATGACATGCAAGAAAGGTATCTTAGAAAATAATAGGTTGCAAAATCAAACCCTCAGAAGTTGTGAAATGTCAGATTTATGTTATGCCAGATTTATTTTCTTCTGTGCCTGTAATGGATGCAGGAATATAGACTTGCAATTGTAATTTCATCGTATCTTAACCACTGGGCAGCTGAACTCTTACATTAAAAGACAGGAGTGTGACATGGTCATGGTATTTAGAAAATAGCATGGTAGTATTTGTGTATGAGGAAAAACAGATCATTCACAGAAGAATGATCATAGAATTCGAAGCTAACATATACAAGTAGAAGATAAACAGAATTTGACCAACAGCCTTTAAATTCTGTGTCAGCTAACTATATTTGCATTATGTAAACTTAATGTGGATTCTGACCTGCAATAAGTAAGCATGTGTAATGTGATAGATTTCGGTGAAGTTTCTCCCATTTATGCTGATGTTAAATTCTGCCTCTTGTCAAAAACTTTTCTAAAAGTTCTGCCAACACAGTTTTGTATTGGAACAGCTTTGAGGCTTGCAAGCAGTGTTTTTCTTTTGCGTTGTAGGAGCAGCTCCTTTTACATGCCAAAATATGGTCTTATTTTTAAACTGAAAAATAAATGAAACCTATGTGGAAATGGAAACTTTGTTGAATGCCAGATTCTGACCACGTTATTCCCATTGGAACCACTAGGACCACTTCTGCAGTCTGCTCTGTGTTTATAGCATTAAGAGGTATTTCACAATATGAGAAATACTGGAAAAAATGAGTGTAAGAAAGGCAGGCAGTCTGCCAACATCTATGTCTCTTTAAAAAAAGTTATTATAACCTACTTGCTGAGCTTAGTTTATGCAGATATCAAATTCAACCAGACTTCAGTTACAGCCAGCCATTCTCCATTTCAGAAGTGTTATTCTATAGGGAAGAGGCAGATGATTGAAAAATTTGGATTCCTAAAAATTTTCAACTTAATCATAATTTCATTATTTTGGCTTCTTTTCCTAAGACAGTAAGACTTGTGAGCTTGGAGGCTCTGTCTGTCAGAGCCTCTTTCTTTCCCATATTCCTTAATTTTTAAACCTTTTGTCCAATGTAACCAGAATTTTAAAGAGCTAGTTCCAGAATGATAGGGGTTAAAACAGATGGAGGGATTTGGGAAAGAGAAATACGGTACTCGAGTAGAAATTGGTTTGCTCTAAGAGTACCTTCCTCAGACAGTAGCCCTAGTAAAAAGGCCCAGATGTTTTGCCTCCAGCAGTGTTCAAGCAGTCAAATCTATTGAGGGCTTTAAGAAGAAGCTTTAGTGATTTTGGGCAGTTGTGGAATTAGAGCCCGTGTGAAAACGATAGGTATGTCATTTCATCATTCCACCATAAAAGGAAGGCGGAAATCTGTGTTACAAATTCAGGAGACTTTACAGAATCATAGAATCAACCAGGTTGGAAAGACCTTTAGGATCATCAAGTCCAACCGTTACCTCAGGACTGCCAAGTCACCACTAAATCTTGTGACTATGACTGCGTTGTACCTAGAGTCTCAACTTGGTCTTGAGCTGAAGTCTTCAGGGCAGTTACAGAGGTAGTATAATGAAGCGGGGCTCTGCCAGTGTCATGAATGCTAAAGGAGACAGCAGCTGCCATCACAGCATTTTTGAAAGCATATTCAGCCAAGCAGTGCAGACTAACAAGAAGTCTAGTAAGACCTGAAATGCTCACTAGTTTTGATAGCTGAACTAGTTTTGATAGTTCTCGATACATCACTAGACAGCTGTGGTCCTGCTAACCTGTGGCTTAAAGATGGCATACTGCTCAGCCCACCTGTTTGCGTGTTTGACAGTAACCTGTTTGTAGTTCAGTGCAGCTGGGTGGTATTACATTGTCGACACTCAAGATTTTTATCACCGCTTCTCAGTGCTGATTCATGGAAAACGTTATTAACAGTGTACCTGCTAGGGAGTGCGTAGTGTTTGGGGCTGAAGTTGATTATTCATAGGATTACAACACAGAGGCTGGTCTGATAAACTGCCCTTCCCAACATGTTCTTTCTTGGTACTGAAATTTTGATCAGGTTGTAATCTGCAGAACAAAAGCTCTTATATGAGGAGTTAAGTTCACCTTGAGCGATGCATAGTTCTTCATAGACTGGAAAATGGGCATGATGGATTTATGTTCTGAGCAGATAGCCCCTTAGCTCGGATGGCAGATCTTAAACATAAGCCTCCTGTTTTGTACATTTAGATTGCTTTTGGTGTGGATTTGTAGTACTACTTCTAATTTAAATTGTCTAATATTTGTTACTTTTTATCTCAATTCATAAGACGGATCTTCATTTTGTACCTAAGGGGAATTAATAATTGTCATATGTAGGCTTTTTGGCAGGGCATGGCTAGCGCCAAGGATCTTTAACTGTAGTAATCATACTGGCAAAAGGTGTAACTTGGTATAAATTGGGTTTCCTTTCTCTGGAGCCTGAAATTACCTGTATCTTTCTGAGTTTTAGGAGATGAAGGCTAAGGGTGTAAAAAGGCAGTTAGACACTAAGCTCTTACTAGCTGGATTTGGTGCATAAGTCTTTGCAAAAATTTTTAGTTGGTGTTTATGATGAGTGTTTAAGTAGGTGGCAAAGAAGCTACTTTCTACTACTTGGTTCTGTAACTTTAAGTACACTGACTTTGGTATGAGAATCATCAGACAATAAGTCTTGGTGATGGTTAAGTTATTCACTTTCAGAAGTTCAATAATTCATCTAAGAAGTGTCAGCAGCTGGGTCTTGTTAATGGTAAGCCTTTCATTTCTGTTAAATCAATTGTGAATAATAGGATCCTTCAGAGAAAAATGATGAAGTAAGCATTGATTTCCAAATTGGATGTCTGATATTGAAGCATTAATAAAAATCCAGAGCAAGCAGGCAACTAGGACCTCATATACTCTGATCATCTATGTAGTAATCAGAGCAAATCAATGATTTTTGTGTATGGTGCTAGATCTGTTAACGTTTCATCTGTCACCATTCATCATTTTGTCTATAATTTCATTTTTGTAATTGTTTAGATTTTGGGGGGCTTAATAGTATGCATTGAATCAAGCATTTACTGTCAAGCTTGTGTGAAACAGAAATGGCATTGCCATATTGTTTACTGTTTACTGGCTGTCTGTTTTACAATTGTAGGGCTTTCTGTAGCAATGGTCAAAGTAATGTTCACGTACTTTCAAATGAGGTTAAATCTTCTTAGAGGAGAATACTCCTGTTGTAGCTTCCTCTGCGACATCTTCCTTGGACTGTTCCCCAGCTGCACCTTCTGGCTCTGTGCGCTTTGTTCCAGGCTGTCTTGTGTTTCTGTGGAGGGCTGTGACTGTCTGGATGTTTGCAGAGATCAGTGATGACATGGTCAGATTCTGGCCTTGGGTGGCTTTAATAAAGAGGACGAAGATTTTGGTGACAGGAGCATCCATGAATGATCTGAGAGACAGTAGTTGTTGGTAGAACATCCCCCAAGACACAGAGGCCATAGGCTTTAGTGGATGGGATGCCTGTATTCCTTCTGCTTCCAGCCTCAGAATAAGTGAGGTTTTCGTAATGCAGTGCAAAGGTTACAGACTTGTGGGTGTAGGGTTTATTTTTCAGTTGTTATTTTCAGTCGTGTTCGAAGGCTGGGTTCAGTGCTTTTGCTTATTTCTGCTAGGCACTGGCTTTTTCTGTCCAGTATTGTGCTTACCAGCAATACCATTTGTTTAAAACTGTACTGAGTTTGTATGGAAACCTACATACAATCAAATCTGTTTCTTGTTGAAGTCAAAGGGTGTTTAGGCTAAAACTGGACCAGGATTTGGCCCATAAAGCATAGCAAGAAAATTGAACAGTTATAATAAAACTCTTAAGGCAAATAAAATGTTCTAGCAGGTGTTCATAAATGTGCTTTCTGCTCATAGACTCTGTTAAATGTTAATACTAAGGTCCTGCAGAAGCTGCACATAAGGACTGTGTGAAGGAAGCAAATGTCTGTTAAATGTGCTGTGCAATATTGTAGCGAAGGTGGGTGGCAGTGCAATGCCACACTACCTATTAGACTGAAACATGAAAGCTATTAGAGATTCTGCTGAATTTTCATTTTGTAAGGGAGTAGCTTTCAAGAGAGAACATATCATATAAAAAAGCCATGTGTTGTGCAAAACTAGAGGCATCTTTGTCAGTGTATGCAGTTTTCTTGGACATATGCAGAGCTTATTAGGTGCAGCTGCTAACGTACTGTACTAACAATAAATTTAAAATAAGAGAATACTTGTGAGGAAAATAATAGCTTAAAAGCAGTTTTATTTTTTGTATATTTCATTTTCCTTGGTTTGGTTTTTTTCATGCATTAGATGAGCCCACAAGCGGAAGTACTAATGTGACCCTAAATGTGTTTTGAGGATAACAGTTATTGATAGGCTTTTATATTTAGATCTCCATCTTATGCTAACTCAATATATTTTTAATCCATCACTTTTTCATCAAAGCAGTGAGGTCCATTTTAGGTTTCCAGTAGTTTTATGACCTTCCTCCTTTCTGGCTTCTAGGGGAACACTTACTGGCTTTTTCAGTACGTCTTGCAGCATGCCCTGAAAGCTGGTAGCTTGTACTGGGTTGGTTTCCTCTAGCAGTTAATTTCATTAAGATTCAGGTCAAACCCAAGGGACAAAAAAAAAAAATCTTTGTGTACTGGAGTCAGTTCCTAAAATGACACCATGAATGTGGCAGTCATTGTAAGAATGTATTTTGTTGGTGTTTGATTAATTGACTATCATCTCATCAATGCTCAGTCATTGTGCTGCAGGATAAAAGCAACCACTTATTACAAAGATACTCTCTTTCCCCGTTAACTTCTTCATTTTCTGTGCTGAAAGAGAATGCATTAGCTCGGAAAACACTAAGGTGGCTGAGCAAGGGGTGATCTTTCACATGATGTTTAGATCTGTCAAGTCACAGGCATTGCAGCTGCTCTTGTAGTACATGCCACTGTCAGAATGTCTATGTAACGTATGAAAGAGTTTTCTACTGTCATCTTGGTCTTGTCCTCAAGTGTTTGTTCCCTGCAGTGACAGTGCTAGCATTTTATTTATTTTTTTTTTTTAGCTGATGGGAGCATGGGTGTTTCAGAACTTGCTTCATTCCACCTTGTGAAAAGGACTGAAGCTGCATTTACACGGGGAATTCTCATCACTTGCTTCCCAAGGACAAGGAGGCCTAGTAGAGAAGCAGGGCAGGAAAAGACTAGGAACTGGTTTTAATCAAGTGGAAAATACATCAGTACTTCTCTTGTAAGTTGTGGCACTTCTAGAATAGTGATATTCATGCAGCACTTCTAATCCCTGCAGTATATTACAAATGCATTGTGTGAGAATTAAAAGTTAATTGAGGCCATTATTTTATGACTGGACTATTTATACAGTAAAGTTATTTGAAGTAATGGGCCATGAATGCATTTTGTTTATTAGCTTCCCTAGTGCTCATTTTTCTCTATCTTTTCTTATCACAGAGCAGTGGTTTTGAAATAAGGGGCTCTCCAGTGACACTAAATCCTGCTATATATAAGGCATGTTACTTACAAATAGTGTGTTTTGTTGATTTCAAGATACGCAACAGCATACAGTCAAAGCTTTTGGAAGATTGAGCTTTCAAGTGACTTTCTACCTGAGTTAAAAATAAAAATACAGAAGAAAGGGGTAATTTTCCCCCTTTGTTTGAAACTTTTTTGATTCAGGTACTTAAATGGTCATCTCTGCTCTGAAGATGAGAAGCTAGGGTTAAGGAAAATAATTTGACTTGTCTGGGTTATGAAGGGAAGTCTGGCAGACAAGGAAATTAAATTGAGACCCCCTAAATGACAGGTCAGCTCCACAGCTACTAGAGTATCTTTCTTTTCTTTTCTAAAATGTCTGTCAGAAATGTGAAGTTTAGATTTTCTAAGATTTCCGTAGGACAACTGCTCTGTTTCCCTGAGGATGCGAATACCCACTATTTGTAAAAAAAATATCATCCTCTGAGGTTGAGAATAGGGTATCTGTTATTAAATCTGCAAAAAAAAAATACAGTGGTAAGCCAACATACTTGTAATAATATTTTGGATTTCCTTTTCTAATTGTTTAATTGAATTAATATGAACATTTTAGCTATAAAGTTGGACAGCTGCAGCAGGATGTGATTTAACTGGCTTCTCTTTCAACACATTTTGGCAAACTTTACTGTATGCAATGTTAGAAAAATCCCATTTATCTGTCATGTAGCTTTCCTGCACTTCTTTAATATCCCTTTATTTATCCATTTTGCTGCTTAGTTCTTGGCTATGATAAAATGTAGTGCAAGGCAAAACCTTGCATGCCACCTTCTCTCTCATAAAAGGTGCTGTGACTTGTGTAGGAGCAGTGGTTACCTGACAAACTGCAGCACTAAGTGATGCAGTGTGTAACTATACAACCCATCTGTTCATCACATCTTGTCATGGTTTTCTCTATGTGCTGAGAGGCTGGATTTGCAGCTCAATCTTTTGCTTGTTGCATCCAAATTCAGTTTTAAGTACTCTTGTCCAAGTAAGGAAAACATGAGGAAGTTGCCTACAGATCCATACTAAACTCTTATTTTCTGGTAGAAACTTCTTTGTTGTTTTGTTGTTGGAGAGAGTATTGTATTGATATAATAGTTGTATGCTAACAATATATAGAGAGTATATGACAGCTTAATGAGTTTTAAGTACCTCTGGGTTGACCTGACAATCTACAATGCTTACCACAGCATGGCCTTTCCCTTGCACACATTGTTTTGTGCAATTCTGGAGGCAGCACCTAGGAGAGCCATCATCATAGCCAGGTCCTGGGGAAGTCGGTTGTGTCTTCCACCAGGACTGTGCTGACCATTACATTCTGTCTCTGCAACTGGGAGATGTTTGTGCACTCTAATAAATTACAAAATTGGGTATTGTCTATTTTCTTACAAGGTGCTGCTCTCCACCACTCTTAGTAATTGTGTGGTGTCCATTGCTGCTTAGCAGGGAAAGATTACTAGGCTGTTGTAAACCACCAGGTTCAGAATCTGGAGACAGCTGGCAACAGCAAGCAAAGAACTTGGAAAAAAAACCCTACATATGTAAGCGTCCTGAATGGAGTCAAGATTAAAGTAATTTATTCTGGATGATTTTAATAAAAATGCAGCTCTTATAGTTTTAAAAGAATACCTTATAAACTCATATTCTAAAGATAAAAGCTATCAAGCACAGATCCATGATATTACACCAGATACCAATTACTGCCGTTTCTTAATGTGCTTGTGTTTCTTTTGGTTTTGCATTTATTAAATATTTAGAAGTTCAACTGTAGATTTTTTTAATCAAAATCAGAATGTTCTCACAAAATGGGTGATTACATCATTTGCACATTTATATTGTAAGACATTTTAACGATATAAGCATTTTTTCATTTAGACAGCAACCATAATAAATCGAAATAAAATTCAGCCTTGATTGATGTTCTATATGTCATGTACAGGGCAAATCCCATCTATTAAATGTGGTTTGCCAAGGCAGCAATATTAGTAGCATTTGAATGTTTTTCTTATTAAGGAGAAAAATGGTCAGCAACATCAATGCTGTCTGCACCAAAGACCATGGTAAATGGAAACTGCCTGCAGCACATTTGAATTCTTCACTGTATTTGGGATGCAGGTATGATGCAGACAGTGAGGTTGGGTTGATTTTTTTTTTTTCTTATTTTTTTAAATTAGGATAGACTATTGCAGCTCTTCGGATGAAAGAGAGAGGCTGATTACAACATAATGGAGTGTACCGTATTCATCTCTTTGAAATATGACCTCACTCGGCCTTTTCCATTTTACAATCGATTCTCTCATTCCCTTAATGAACCTATGCATTCATGAGTCTTCCTTGGAAGTATGCACATGAAGTATTATAGTACCAGAGAATAATTGTCTGACAAGCCAAGTGCGAGTAAAGTGTCTCCCTTGTAGTCTTGTTCAATAATATTATGGACCATTAATGCATTGCATCAGGTTCCATATTGTTTTGTTAAAAATTATGCAACCATATTTTTCTTAGTTGTTCACAGTTTTTCTGAAGTGGTAGCTTCAGAAAACTGCTTCAACATCAACTCTGCAGAACAGTACATATGTGTCAGTGATGAGCTATTAGAAAGGCACTCTTGCAGTCAGTGTTCTGTTGTTAAATATTGAAACGGAATGAACTAATATTATGTTAAAGGAAGAGAGGAAGGGCTCTTTGAGAAGAAGAAAATGTATAAAGTTATATAAGGAATTACTAGCGGTACCATCATTTGGAAGATAAAATTTTTAAAAGATCAAATACCTAGTCTGACTTTTGTATCTAACTGCTGCTTCTGGCAATCGATGTGATTAGATGTAATAAGAGAATACTGTTAATTATTATGTTGCATGCTTTATATATGTGTGTATGTCTTTATGTGTGTTTTTTGATGAATTTTAATATAAATATAGATTGTTTCTATAACTACAAACTAATATGTTTTGTCTAAAACCATAATATTATCAACGCATAGCTGCAAACTGGTTGTTCACCTTTTCAACTTGCTGCAAAATACAAAACCACCCACTGGGTGATACAAACACAAAACAACCTGGATGGTGCCCAGAAACAAGCTACAAGCATAGAGCTCACTGTGTTCTCCACTGAGAAAGCAGGAGACCAGAGAATGGCTTGTACCCCAGTCTCACTTTGGGCGCAGAGCTGCCATAAAGGCTGAGCCTTACTGCAAACTACCCAGGAGAGTTGGCAAAACATTATGGAAAGACATTAAGACTAAACCACAGGCAGAGTAAATCAAACAGAAAATTTGCAGAAGTCTTAAAACCTTCTTAATGACAATTTCATTGAAATTCTAAGTATTTGATGTATAACCACCGGCACTGATTTGATAAAAATGACCATGAAATAAAGCTTGAGCTCGGAGAGAAGCAACAATCCTGTTTGTGATGTCAAAAAGATAATTCATCATATCAGAAAGCAGCATTTTCTTTCAGTTAGGCCAAAGTCAGTGTCCTAAAGTGTGAAAATTGCTTTGAACAGCAGACCTGTTCTGGTCCTGTTGCTCAGGACCAGAGATAAGAAGTAAGTAAAAGTAAGGTTTATTTTATAAAACATGAGAGAAAAAACCCTCAAGTTTTGGATTACATTAGGCCTATTAAAAGGCTTTCTTTAATTGCTTTGAAAGAAAAAAACATCTTTGCAAATGTAATGCACACTCTTCTTTTTAAATCATACTTTTCACTTTTGGTGAAACTTTTGTTCCCAATCAGTTCTCCTACTGGGTGTAGAAGAACCCATGCTAATGCATTGATGATATGGGATGTAAACTCTACTTGGGGTATTTCTGTAATGTTTTAGCATCTTTATTATCTCATAATTCGTGTGGCATACATACGCTTCTGTTTTCAGCAGGAGCTCTGCATCTCCCATGCAAGAAGTGCCTGAAGCCCCATTCGGAAAGCATGTATTCAGTAGGGGTACTTGCATGTGTGCTTGGTGATTAGACCAAAGCCTCAGCTGATGTCAGTGGGATTGAATGTGTGTTTAGTTGAGGCTTTCCATGAATAAGAGGGGTTTTGTGATGAAATACCTTTGAACAGACCATTTTATTCTTCATTACTCAATACCACATTGTACAGTCCTCGGAGGACTTGAGGATAGTTTTTTAACCTGTGATAGCAATGAACAAAAGTGAACTTTGGTTATCTCCATCTCATCAGATCCGTATTACAATAGGTCCTCACAAGATAATCTGTAAAGAGTCAGTGCCTCTGTCCAGAACAACTTCAGGCCTGTGAGAGGACAGCTTGCTGCGAGGTCAACCGGAACGCCTGATCTGCAACCTTGTGACTGATTTATTATCTAGTGTTAGTAAGCAGACTTGTGGAGACTTTTGGTTAAGGTCCATCTTTCAGAAGATTTGTGTGTGCTTAGATAATTCACATTTTGTATTTAGTATATAGCAAGAAAAAGAAACCATTATTTCTCTGCAGAAATAGTAACAATTGGGTTCAAGAGTCAAATGCACAAAGAATTTCTTCTTCTCAATTATCTATCAGTCATCTTTTTACTCTTCTGCCACCATAGAAAATACAGTTCTTTTGGTCTCAAAATTTTAAGTTTAAAAGAAATTAAAGGGCTGTATTTGTTTTATTATTTATTTTCTGATTTTTGAGTTCATAAGGATCATACGTTTTCAAGTTTTTTACTTTGCAGTCATGGGGCTGTGAAACTTGCTTAATTTTTAAGTGGAGGATGTGGTGGTTAATTTGTAGCAGTGCAACAAAAACTGTAGACTGAAATTGGCGAGAGTTAGCAATTCATTAAATGAAATCTGAAAGAACAATCTACACTTATGAGGTCCAATGAAGAAACAAAGCTACACGCCTGTGCTTCATCTCACTTTGACATCCAACATTTACATTATATTGATCCACTCTAGAAAAGAAATAATGTACTATTCTTTTTCTAAAATCTTTGATTTTGTATTGCTTCTCTTAAGCATTTTATGATCACTTGGTCTGTATCTTCAGTTACTGGACTGCTTTGCTTCCCAATTCTGTGGTTTGTTACCTACTCTTGTTCTGATACTTTAAAGCTTTTGCTGATAGTAAGAGCTAGGAAAGTGAAATGCATTGCCTCCTCGGATGTGTTCGTATGCTGTGTTTATAGCTGTGGAGATTGATGCTACTTTTGCTTTAGAAAGCTCTTTCTTAAGACAGAAATTGCTATATGATGCTGTGCTTTTAGAAAAAAAGATTCCTATAGGAGTATTTCTGAATCATTGATTCTAATGATTTTAGATGGAGACACAATAGTTGGAAAAAACAAGGACAAACTATTTTTAAAAACACAGAAGAAATTCCCCTCTCGAAGGAGACAAAAAAGCAGCGAGAATGGAGTTAAACATAGCACTTGCTGCTATAAAATTGTGTCGGACCCATTGGAGCAATTTCTTACTGTAGACTGACTGCAACCTAGGATACTGAAGAACTTTCTAGAATCCCAGAAATGGAAGTGCTTTCTTTATACATCTTAGGTACATTCGTGAGCTGACATTTAAATGGATACAGGTTTTGTGTGGGACGCATGTGAGCTCTTTAGAAACATTGCTGTTTGGAGGCTTTTGAGGTTAGAAGAGTGCCGTTTGGGACAAATGCTTTTTCAGCCATAAGAGTGGATGTCAGTAATATGTAGTATTTCAAGCTGGATTGTTGCCCCACTTTTGGATTGCTCGACAAGACTGAGAAGAAAAAAAATATGTCAGTTGATGGTGGTAGCAGCAGCCAGAAAGGTTTAGTGGAATACTGTGAGAATTTGATGATTCCCATCAAAGCATAACCTGTCCTTTGCTTGGTTATATTGCTGCTTATTGAAAGGGTTTGTTGGATCAGAGGTTGTCTGTGGCCCATTTTTTCATTCAGGGTAGAATTCTCCTAGGAAGAAGAGGCAAATAAGGGTTCACAAGATGATAGACTATAATAGATCATCTTTGAGTGGTTCTGCAGCTCTGTGCGATGAAGAAGGTATAGGTACAACTGAAGATGATACACAGGTACAACTAAAACTTAATCAGTCTATTTTGTGTTAGAAGATATTAGTACAATTTTTTTTCCTAGACTTTCAAAAAATTCTCATCTCAAACTGCTATACTATAGGAAACATTTAAGTATATTGAGTAGGAAGCATTAGCCACACTTACTGGAACCATTCCTTCTGCAAAAATTACAGCATAGTGTAACTCAAGGTTATTCTGTCTTCTGTGTGTTTCATGCTCAGAGCTACTTGGACACTTGCAGTTTGGACATCTGTCGTGGTTTAAACCCAGCCGGCAACTCAGCCACGCAGCCGCTTGTTCACTCTCCCCACCTTCCTCCCCCGACTCCCAGAGGGATGGGGAGGAGAATCGAAAGAATGTAACTCCCACGGGTTGAGATCAGAACAGCTCAGTAACTAAGGTGTAACACAAACCACTACTGCTACCACCAATAATAATAAAATGATAAGAGAAAATAACAAGGGAAGAGAATGCAACTGCTCACCACCTGCCGACCGATACCCAGCCCGACTTGAGCAGTGATCCAGCCCTTCTGGGTAACTGCCTCCAGTTTATATACTGGACATGATGTGCTGTGGTATGGAATACCTCTTTGGTTAGTTTGGGTCAGGTGTCCTGTCTCTGCTTCCTCCTGGCTTCCCCTCCTCCCTGACGGAGCATGAGACTCAGAAAGTCTTTGGTCAGAGTAAACATTACTGAGCAGCAACTAAAACCATCGGTGTTATCAGCGCTGTTCCCAGGCTGAAAGTCAAAACACAGCACTGCACCCGCTACTAAGAAGGAGAAAAATGACTGCTACTGCTGAACCCAGGACAACATCATAGAAGATTAGTGGGAAAATGTAGGAATATGAGTAGTAGGGTGTTATTAATGTTACTGTTGTATAGAGATCCCCCAAAATCAGTAAAGCAATGGTAGAATTTGTGCTTGATAGAAAATGAATTGGAGGAAGGCTGAGGGATGTTAGGATGTATCCAGTAAACCTCAGGGAATAGGCACTGTTATGGCAGATGAAATTTTGCAGCTGACAAATCCAAGTAAAATCTTCTGAGTACATAATTTGACCTAATTGTATGTTGCTGAATATTAAATTAACTACATTTGCTGCAGGAAAAAAACTAGCAAGTTAGGCTTTTGTCTGGCTCTTAAAAATGGGGGGGGGGGGGGGGAGAAAAGACAAAAATAACAAAAATAATTTTCTAAAACATAATAGCAGTAATCCTTTGTTACTGGTTGCTGCTGGTTTACATCATGATGCTTTATAATAGGAATTTTTCATTTTGTTCTGTATCACGCTTAAGAAAATATAGTAAAAACAGAGAAGGATGGTGGTATGGGCAGAAGTGATTTGTGGCATTGGAAGGAGTACACTGTGATGAGGTACTGAAAGAAATAAAACCAGCTTAGTTAGGTTAAAGGATGAGCATTCTGGGGGTGCATGTATAAATAAATCATGTGCTTTAACATACAGTAAGAACAAAGAACTGCATTGAAAGGCAATATATTGAGATAACCAATTGAAACAGTTTGTGTGTGGGTTTTTTATACAGTACATAATTAACTTTAGGATCTTGTGGCAAACCAGATACCTCAGTCTAAATGCATAAATTAAAAAAAATCCAAACCCTGACATTTACACGTCTGATTAAAACAGACACATTAACAGAAGTTAGGATAAACACCCACTCCCAACCCAATGTTTTAAGTCATAGTTACAGGAAAAAAACACCAAATTTACTATGGGCAGGTTATTCTGTACTTGTGCATTACAGTGTACCTTTCTTCTCTGTGGTACTAATCACTGTTAGGGGCAGAGGTAACATTAGACCGATCACAGATCTTCTTAGTCTGACTGACCATTTTGATGGTTGTTTTCTCAGAATTCTTATATATTTATGCATCTCCAGTGCAGCAGCAAGTACATAATTCTTCTGTGAATACTGAAGTCTCAGGCATCTAGTAATTAAAATACAAACGGTCAGAAAGAAAAATACTTTTTCTTTCTTTTTTTGAGTGCTTATTTACAGATGAGAATTTATTTCTGAATAAGGGAAGTCTCTGATAATTATCTAGTGATACGTTGCTTATATAATTGAGAATGTATTCATGGAAACACCCTCAAGAAAAGTGGATTTTGAGTCATACTGAACAGTATGTTCAATCAGAGATTCACTATGCTGTCAAAAGTATGTCTCAGGATGGAGTGTGTACTTGAATGTATTCACATATTAGCTGACTATGGATTATTTCTTTTCCTTCCGATGAAAGCTGACACTGGTTTGGATGAGCTTAAATCCTGGACTGAAGTATAGCCTGTGTGCTCTTCTGATACAAAGTATATATTTGGAAGTTATTCAGGTCTGCTAGCTGTTATTAATATCTATGCTTCTCCCAGGGCGATGAGCTCAAGCAGCTACTGCCCATTCATAAATATCTTATTTTTCCTATATGTAATGGGACTCCAAAGACATTCCTGCTCTCATGGCCAGGGCTGCATTTGCAGTGAAGCTGCATATATTGTGTAGCATATAGTTATAGTTTATGACATTTGCTTTTGTTAGGGTTTCTTCTGGGTAATCAGCATTTCAGCCACAACTCCCTTTATTTGGAAGGTCCAATCCTTGTACAGAATAATGTAATTTTTTATTATTTTTTTTTTCATGAGGAAAAAGCAGTGGAGTCACAAATGATTGCACTAAAACTGATTTGGAAATTTATGCAGGATGGAAGTGAAGGTGCATGTCCTACCTGAATGTAATGTTCCCCAATATTACTTACAGCTTTTTATCAGTGTAGGGGGGTGGTTGCTTTCTGTGTGTTGGGGGATCTCATATTTTTACAAGGTGAAACTCATTGCTGTACCGCCAGCTCCCATTAAACACATATACCACTTTCATCTTGAAAATCAGTACAAATTAGCTGACACCTAAATCTTCGGCTTATTCAGTGCAAGGGCTGGATTTTCAACTCACATATGAAATCCAAGTCTTACTCCAGTTTTAAACTTCTGTTTCCTGTCCATGTGTTCATGGATAAATACAGAATGTGACTTACTGCAGAGAGGGTTTGGTTAGACCCAGACCCTGGGGCTGATCAGCTTTAGCAGCGTGCTTTGCGAACTTCCATCCTTTAGATACACTGGCTGACTTTAACTTTTGAACACATTGGGTGTTTTTCCCTTCAGAATGTGACCATAGGGGAAGAGCTGTGGAAACTGAAGGATGCTCTCTCAAGAGCTTACGGTGAAAACTCTCCCATGTACATGCGTAACTTCTTTTAGCTGTAAGGGAAACTATGTGCTCACATTGAGGATAGAATAGAGTCTTTTGTTAATATCAAAGAGCCAATCAGGGAAGATTTTTTGATATAGAAAGCCTCCTGCTGCTTCCAAAGAAGTTCCCCTCTGCAAAGCACAATGATAAATAATCTTACTTCTTCAGTCATTGTATTACAAAGGGATATTGTTTTGTACTGTTGCATTCAGTGGGACTCATGAAATTCAGTTCTGTTTGATTAGATGGGCCAGAAATACTGCAAAAAGCGATGTGCTGGGCTGGTTCTTTACAGACTTGAGCCTCAGATGCTGTAGTTTTCCAGCATATATCACTCCAGCCTGCCCTCGCTGCAGTTACCTGTAGTATTTCTTTGTAACTTTTAATGGACCTTATTTTTGTAATTTTTAGAGGCTTTTTAGTTAAAATTGAAGATTTTCTGAGATTATTTCTGCTTCTCTAAATGGAAAGAATTTTTTTAATGATTTGTATGATCAGAGTGATCTTGTGCATTTCAAAATGAGTAGTAACACAACTAATTAAATAATATTCATCATGTAGGCTGGGCCATGCTGAAATGCCTAAAGATTTTAATGTGAAATATATGAATGCTCTTTATCTGGGAAATAATGATGAATACAAGAAACTGAAAGGCTGTTAAGATTCAAGCAGCAAGCAAACTCAACAGATTGCGCTCCTTCAGCTTCTAGTACTGTTTTTGAAAACAGTTGAATTTTATGTGTTTGATGGTAGTTCAGGTCATCTTCAGATTTCAAAGTGAAATCTGAGAAAATCATTGCCTCCCCTTCATGTTTTAGGAGAGGGACCAAGAGAGTAATTACCTGTACACATCCTGAATTCCCTGCTCCTAAATAAAATATCTATAACACATTGTATGATTCAGTAATAGGTAATATAATATTATATAGGTAACTATATACATTTATTATTTTCCGTAGATTTGAATCTTGCTAGGTCTGATTATCCCATTTATATTAAAGGTGTTTTGTTCTACTTTTGATGTCTTGACAGTGTAAAGGTCATAAGAATCACTTTCTTTTACTGCAGTGGTATAAAGTAACATTAATACAAGTAAAAATTTGCCTTAAGGTTTTAGGTCGCAATCTCCTTTGTATTTAAAAGTCTCTCCATCCTTTTTCATGCTTTATCTCTATTAAAGAACAGTTTAAGAGCGGGAAGGATGCACATCACTCATCTGCTCTGAGGCTAATACTGCTGTTCCCTGCAAAAATGTCATTTGTGTCACTGCATATTGTGCTCTTACATAATACTTAATTCTGTGACCTTGGTTCACCATCCCTTCCCAACTGTCCATTAAGTCTCATCTTCAAGCAGAGGCAATCTTTGCTGCATGGGTACCAGGAAGAATGCCTGATAGAATTAAAATAGCTTTCAAAAATAGGATTCCTTGTATGTTTGGCTCCTTTTGTACTGTTCCTCTTAATAATACTACCTATTGCCATACAGCCTAAGAGATGGAAGTGAAGAATTGAAACTGAGGGAAGTAAGGGACTGAGGAAGCAGAAAGAACTAGCCAAGGTTGAGAGTACTGTATCAGGTTGTATCACCTTATCATGTGATTGCTCTCATTTATTCAGTAATTAAGTGTGAATATAAATACCTTAGGCCTCTTTAATTTCTTGTCATGGCAAACCAACTTCCACCTTTGGTTGTTGTATAGCACTTAGATAAAATGGTTATAGTCATTTTGGAAAAAAAAAATTAGTTATCTGGACAAGTTAAGGCATCATTTTAACACATTTCTCTTCCACCTTTGAAACTTGTGAGAGACAGATCAGACAGAGCTTTCAACAGCTTCCAAGCTGCAAGGAGGATTTGAATAAAATTAGTAACTTGAATATGGTTAAAAGAATAAGGAAGCCCCATGCACTTTCCTCCCTCATCACTGGAAATGGCTGTTACAAAACTCTAATGATGAGTTGCAAACTTGTCTGTCCACAGCTTCCAGCTCAGTCCAAGTGGTTTTTTTTTTTGCATACATGGATTATAGTGGTCAAGTTTTTCTTCCATACTGTAAGCAGATCTTGCACATTTGGGGCTAACTCTGATTTAGAATACATTTTATGTTGACATACAGCTGTTCACACATTTAGAGCATGTTACAGGCTACAGTGGTGTGAGGGATGAATCCACCTAACAATAAAAGGTGCAGAACATTTGGAGGGACTGGTTTAGAGCTGATCTGAGCAGTGTCATTGACTGAAAGCGATTTTGCCCATTTATCCCAACTTAGAATTTGGTCCTTATCTCCAAATTTCTTCATGTCCTTATAGCTTTCACAGCACACTGCTGCTTTCTGACTGAGATCATTAGTAACTTGTCACAGCTCACTCAAAAGAGGTCAAATGCCAACTCTCCTTGTTTAGTTTGTCTTGCTTGGCAGATTCTTAATCAAGGGGTGTGAGATTTAATTCTGACAAATTAGTGGGCTTTTATATTGCTGAAGTTGCCTTTAAGAAACGGTTTCTACTGGACAGGTTTGACTCTGCTAACTGTTTTGAGAAATGTATAGCTGGTTCCATATTTCGGTGGTTATTGTGAAACCTCATAAATATTAAATCATTTTGGAGCATATTAGTTCCATAATGTGGGATCATCAATGGTTTCAAATTTTTCCTCACTAAGTAATGCTGTACTGAAGAGCAAAGTTGTTAGATGTACATATAACCTATTAACTTTACAAAGAATTTTTGCTGCTACACACATGCCAGTCTGTTTTAGTTACTTTGATCTGTGGGAAAGCCAGTCAGACTTCCCAGAGAAATCACAAACACTTGGCTACTGTGGAAGGTCTCCTGATGTTCAGTTTACTGTTACTGGACTATCTTCTGTACATTCCTGATAGTGTTTCATATAGGTCTGTACTACAGAATAATTAGCAATTCATTAATAGGTAAGAGGCACAACTGTTGTTCTGAAGGCTTATCTCAGGGTGTCAGGGAACCTGTTGCTAATACATGGATTCTGGCTCTGATTCTCTCCTTGTTTAATACTCCTGTCTTTAGGAATTTGTCATTCTGTGTGGTGGGAAGGGGGTGTTTACTGCTAGTGGACATGGTGGCTCCATGCTTAAATCAGATAGAGCTTTCCTAGTTGGAAAACAATGGAGAAGAATGAAAACCTAGCCCAGAAATTTTTAGGAATGCTGGGCTTTTATCTCTGAACGAAGAATTGGGATGAGCTTGTATAAAAGTGGTCTCTGCTAGCACAGTTATTATATGCTGGAGATGTTAAAAGACATCCCTGTCCAGAGGATAGCTGAAGTTCTGAGAGGAATATTAATTAATACAATCTGCCATGAATCCATATTCAGACCAGTGTGTTAGCTATTGTTGGCATTTTCACAGTGGGTCTTGTTTTTATCTATTGTATGGTTTTCCACAGCACGGCTAAAATCAAGCCCAAGTGGTGGCTGCAGGGCTTCTCTGCATTTCACTCTATATACTGATTTGTACTGGCACTGACAGGTACAGAGCAAAATAATCCTGCATTTGATACAGTGAGCAAGCTCACCTTTTGAGCTAATTTCAATTTCCTTACTACGCCTATTTTAACCAGGATTTGTGTATTTAATTCTTTTTGCTTACTGAAAAATATATCCCTGTGGGTTTGATAGCTTCCCAAAGAATATTTTAGATTTCCCACACTGATTGTGGGCCATATGTTAGTACTAATTATATAAACGAGACATCATACAATTGTGACATGCTTAAATGTTCAGTGCTTTAAAGAGTTATACAAGAGCCTGCTAGCTTGAGTAAGTGTTGAAAGAAAAGAGGAACTGCAGGTTTTGAGCAGATGTTAGTGGCTTGGGAGTGCTATCCATTGTCTTTATCTCTCTAAGAAGTTGCTGACACTTTGAAGAGTTTGTCAGACTATTTTAAGCTGCCATAGTGCAAGAAAAAAGAATTTCCTTTTTGCACCTACGGGTATGCCAGAGATTCAGTATGTATTAAATCACATGAAATGCTGGATGCTGATAGCCTCATCTTGCTGTTCAAAGTCAACATTAAATGTGTGTCTTTAGCAAGTGTTTTTGCTCTGTAGATGTTGCTCTGAGGTGGAGTAGCTCACAGATATTTTGTTATGAATTTATATCATTATGAATTACATTGTTAAGAATTAACTAAGATATAAAAAGGTAAAGAAAAAAAAAGGAAATAGTTGGAAGATCGGAGCTATAAACTGAAGACTTAAGGACCAAGGATGAGAATTTAAAAGATACTTCCCATTAATGTTAATGGGACATGCAGTATCTGTAAAGTCAATTATCTTGAACAAGTTTCTAGTAAAAAGAAAGTTTCTGCTAGTGCTGTCATATTATTCCTTATTGCTCCAAGTCTCAGTGATGTATACAATAGTAAAGAGAGTGTCACAGAAAGTATATTGCAGAAAAGTTTTGTCTTCATTGTTAAAAATGAAATATGCGTGTGGGCTATGCATGCAGTGCTGGTAAGCCAGAACTGTGTCTCTAAGCTATTTTTGTATGTTTAGCTTTAGTGCTGATGCATATTTAATTGCTTGGCCTGTTTTCCCTGCAGCAAGATGTGGCTGTCTTCCACTGAAGTCAGCGCCTGAAGTCTGCAGCAGCCCAATTTGATGTTTGTGCTTTGCCTGTAAACTGCAGCGTCCACATCTGCAAGTAGCAGGTTGATGTAGTCTGGGGGAAACCCAGAAAATCCGTTCTGCTTTTAGAGGGGTGTTCCTGTGGGGGATTCTCTGTGGGACTTTAAATGGGTGAATTTGCAGTTTCAGTGGCTGTGGCTGTAACTTCCGTGCTGGAAACACAGATATACTGTATTCTTCTGTCATGTGCAGACACCTTATTCAGAACACACTAATTTGTTTTATGTTGCTTGTCTACTTAAACAAGCACAGAAAGGTATTTGTAATCTAATGTGTTGAAGCGTTTCTTAATTAGAATTGTACTTTTGGCTTTCACTTCTAAGACCTGACCTTACACCACTTTGTGTATTTCTTTCTTGTCAGAACACGTTTGGAAAACGGAATCACAAGAAGCAATTAGTAATAATTGTGCTGAAAGATTACTTGGTGTAGGTAGATGCTTTGTCTGTGGAAGATGGGTATCATTTAATTTCAAATGGAAAAGTACCCATGGTTTCTATGTAGCGTTTGAGTAGTTGTTTCATAGGAAATCTTTTTTTGGTGATACATCAATTCAGTGTAACAGCTTAGATGGTTAGTACCAGTAAGGCAGGAGGGAGCAACAGGAGAAAAGCTTTGTAGCTGTGCATCAGCAGAACGGTTTGTGAGAGTAGAGGAGGAACCTAGCTTCATGATCTGGGCTGACCTGTTAGCTTGTATTTTCTCATTAACTAAAGCAGCTTTTTAAATCTGAAGATGATGAATAACTGTTTTCTTTTTTTTCTGTTGGACTTGTGTCCTATTGTGCTGTCTTCTGTAATTTGTGTAATACTTTTAAGTTCTCACTGTTTTATGAAAGGATAGAGGATTGTTCCATTTTAAATGAAGAAATCCCTTCAGATTGTACGTTTTCTGCTCAGCTGCAGATTAACAGTTTTATCCAGTCCCAATTGTAGAGTATATTGCCATAAGATAATTTGTTCCCTCTGTGTCTCAGTCATGCTTATTACCTTCATTTTATTATATACTTTGAGCCTGTGAAATGATTTCTTAACTGCACTTAAACATAGTTTGTGTAGACAGCAAAATTACTGTTCCCGCTCTCAGGATCAATTTGTAATGGGCTTTTATATAAATATTATGTGCTACACTTCAATATTGTTCATACTCCAGAAGATAACTGCTGCGATGAGTCTTACTTAAGCATGGTGCAAACGGAGTCCATATGGAATTTGAAGGAAAAGGTACTTAATTAGTGATGCTGTAATACCACCATCCTGTCTCCAGCAGGACGAGCGGTGACCCCCAAACTGCTTCTTCCACAAGGGAAATACTAGTTTTAATACAGGCATTTATTAACTGTGCTCTGCTTAGGGTTTGTTTTTTTTTGAGGGGTGGGAATAGAGAGCAGTAAGGAAATGAAGATGTGACTTAAAAAAAAAAGATAATACTGACTCAGAAAGATTCACAAGGGAGGGAAAAGGAGAGAAATCTTAAGTGGAGAAGTGAAAGAGATATTGATAGATAGTCAGGCAAAGAAATTGAGAAGGAAGTAGGGGAAAATAATTCACATAGTCTTAAAGAAGATTTAAGGAAAGAAGAAGGGAAAGAAGGAAGAATTGTCAGAATACAGAACAAAATTAGTTGCAAACTGTCAAATCAGGCACCCAAACATACTGCTCTGTTAACACTTGCCTGCTTGTCTTCACTTCTTTTCCCTCACTCTTTTCCTGTCACCTATTCTGAAAACAGGAGTTTGCTAGAATGAGACCACAAGAAGACTGAGCATTGCAGCTCAGAGATGTCTTAACATCTTTATGTTGACTGTTTTATGTACATTTATGTAGGTTACCAAGGAGATAATGCTCACACGCATTTAGTTACTTCATTACCATCTTTCAATTTTTTGCTGATTAAAAGCATCACTAGAGCCTCTGCGAAGCACTCCTCCTCTTTTTACCTGCATGAAATATCTGCATGGGAAAATAGGGTATGTCTAGAGAAACCTGATGCATGATAGCCCTGTAATTGGGTTGCCACACACCATTCATACTTCACTTTTTTTAAAACCTTTTCATCATTCCTGCTGAGTGAATGTCAGGTTTTGAAGCATTAGTACGCATAAGCATCAACCTTTGCTACCTGAGCTAAACTGAATTTTGCTGGGACAGGAGCCAGACTCCAGAGGGATAAATACAGTGCAGCATGTTGCTAAATTGTGGCTCAAAATAACATATAATAAAATATAAGCAGTATTCATATGTTTGTAGCTTTGCTACAAATAAAACCACAATTTCCCAGTGCTGCATTTGAGATGGGAGCAAACTCTCTGAGGTCTCATTTTTTAATTTTAAGATTGCACTTAGTTTCCTTTTTTTAATCCACGTGACTTTCCCTCCAATTACTTTGGCTGCGGTACTACGGATTTCAAGGTACTCTCACATTGCATAAAGCAATCAAAAAATCACACTCCTTAATGACTTTGGTGCATTGATAGGAAACCTGTGTTGCTCCAGCACAGTTAAGTCCAGCTAGTTTTATAAATATTTGTGACTTTGATTCCTACTTTTTATAAAGACTCTTTATACTTCTTGGCAATATAAATGAGCCTTTAAATAGGAGCAATTATAACCTGAACCATAGGTTTGTGTTTGAGAGGTGCTCGCGTGAATGGCATCGGTGCCAGTGTGCAGGATGAGGCCAGGCTGTGTTTTGCAGCAAGCAAGAGCAAGGCACCCTGTCTGACCTGTCTGCGCCAGCACTGGCAACGTGCTATGTTGCGCCTGTGCTTCCCTAATTATGGTTGAAGTAATTATTGCAATTGGAGATGTTGTCTTACGCTGTTGATTGCACTTATTTTTTTATGATGCTTGTTGTGACTCTTATTTTTAGCAAGATTCCCTTTCTGTTAATCAATATTTATATTTTGTTGTGTTATTCAGGCACCATGTGTTCTACATTATGAAGAGTAATTTGTTCAATTACATTGATTTGTTTCGGATTGGATCTGTGTATTATTCCTCCGTTTGTCTTTGGTCTTTTTGAAGGCAAAATTCCATGTGGTTCATTCTGTTGAATGAAATCCTTCATTTCTTTTTGTATCTGTTCATGTATGTGTGTCAGTTTTCCTTTGCCTTACCCAAATGCCTGTTGTGAAGCTCATTGAGGTTGATCCTCGTCCCTGCGGTTTAATGCTCTCACTGCAGCTCTACAGGGTCACCACAAATCACGCCTTCCTCTAGGTTCTCCAGTGCCTGAGGCTAATGCATGCTGTTTGACATCTACTGCTTAAACGTAGTTAAATGTTAATATAGTATAATACTGTTAATACGTCATGTGTTCTTTAACATCATGGGGCTTTGGGTAGTCTGTGCTTTGCAGGGTCAGATCACGCCACTCATACTGACTTCATGGAACATCTCACTGCTGTAAAGGTCTTCTTGAAGTTAATGCAACTGCATGAGGAGCAGGTTTTGCTGAAGAACCAGTCCTAGGGTTGTCTTAATACTGCAGGTTTGCCATGCTGCTCTCAGTTTCCCGGGAAGCTTGCTTTTGCTGGAGTATGAGTTAAATGCTATACACTTGCTTCATAGTACATTTAGGACTAAGACTTGTGCCAGTGTATTAAAAATAACTCCCACCTTTTGTAACTGTCCTGTCTAGCCAGGAGCTTGGCTTACCACTGTTCAGTCTTCTCCATGCTTCAAAACCTACATTTTTGTTCTCATAGTAGTGATTTTAATGTAGAAACATCAGTCATGTTAAATTTTCAGTATTAAGTATAAATTTTAGCTGTGGGCTTTCACAGAACTTTGAGATGGTGCTTTGCTTTTTTAAGTCAGTACAAGTACAGTAGAATCAAATCATAGAATAGTTAGGGTTGCAAAGGACCTTAAGATCATCTTGTTCCAACCCCCCTGCCATGGGCAGGGACACCTCACACTAAACCATGTCAACCCAGGGCTTTATCCAGCCTGGCCTTGAACACTGCCAGGGATGGAGCATTCACAACCTCCCTGGGCAACCCATTCCAGTGCCTCACCACTCTAACTGTACAAGACATTTGTAATACATCCAGTAAATACTTTGTCAGAGCTATCAAATGATGAGCTATATTAAAAGACTTTTAAGTATGAACATGTTGTAAGTGTGCACTCACAGTCCAGAAAGCCACTGTATGCTGGGCTGCAACAAAAGAAGCATGATCAAAGAAGCAGATCAGAAGAGGTTATCCTGCCCCTCTACTCTGCTCTTGTGAGACCCCACTTGGAGTACTGTGTGCAGTTCTGGTGTCTTCAACATAAGAAGGACATGGAACTGTTGGAACAAGTGCAGAGGAGGTCTGATTGTGGTCTGGAGGACAACATGTTGTTTGCTCCCTGCGATGATGTAACAGAAGGCTGCGTGCTGAGCCTGAAGAGTCATTCCTCCTGTTGACCCAAGTGGTTATCAGTGTGACACAATTTAATAGGAATTCTGTTATAATTTAAAAAAATATTACAAAATCACTCAGGGAATACATCCTCAGGAGGCCAGTGTCACCTCAGGTTGTAAAGTTAGATGTTAAGAAATAAGAAAATAGCAGATTTAAGTTGTCGTCAACTGTAATTCATTGCATGTGAATGAGGCTATTTGTTGCTGCTGTAATAATTTGTTAAAAAGACCGAGAGTCTCATTGTAGCTTATTCACATCTTCAGGCCCGATTACTGCATATCCTTTAGGTGAACCCCATTGTATTTACATTCATGTATTACTTCATGGAAAAGGCTTCAGCTGCTAGCTGAACTCAGATGTGTGGGCAAATTTTGATACCTGTAAGCCTGGAGTTTTGAGCTGGATGGATAAACATTCAGTCTTGCTTACTGGTAGTAGGCAAACGTGGTTTCTAGACTGACACACAAAATATACCCTGACAGTCAAGCAGTGACTTATCTGGTATTAACCAGCTGCACAGGGTTGTTACACAGGTACAGAAGTGGTGTGCTATGCCATGCCGGTCACCCCTTTCTTGACCAAAGATTAATGTGCAATTAGTTTATAATGGCATTGGATTAATTTTTAAGGATCCTGCCATACTGGATTTTAAAATAAATTTTAAGGAGATCTTAATAGCAGGATTTTTTTTGTAGACTTGATGTATTGCATTGGTTTACTGTTTGGTTGTTGGTATAGATTTAGAAATACACTGTTTCCACCGTACAGCAGAACTCACAAATGTAAGACTGTGCATTGGATGTCTTTTATTCATATATTTTCATTGATTTCTTTATTCTGGATGGATTTAAAGGTGCTGAGCAGAAACACGCTGAGCTGAGAAACTGTGGATTAAGAGGACTGGGCTAAGGTTTGTGAAGACTGTAATTATTTTTTTTTTTTCCCCAGAGGTTTGCTGCATCCTAGGTCCTGAAATTGCAGTGAAAATCAGCCTTCACTGTTGGTGCATGAGTGAAGAACTAGACTGTAAAGTGATTCTTGACTAAAGTCCCCTGGCATCTTGGTAGTAACAGTAAATAAATAATAAAAGCTGTAGTGTGGAGACAAGGAATCGTGTGTTTATATACTTGTGTGCATAAAATCTGTGTATCCAAAGACTGACTTTGTATATAGAGGCTCTTTTTCAGCTGGAAAAAGCCTTTGATTTCTTGCTGAAATCAAGAATTAATTCTTTCTGTTGAATATGAGGGATAGCTCTAAAAAGAAAGTTACTTATATATATGTCTTGCAAGAAAATAAATTCACGTATGAAAAGGTACCAAAAATACGATAAACTGATTTCAATGCCACAGCTATCAAGCCCGTAGCCAAAAATAGATTTGATTTTGTCAAAGCCAAATAGATTTGATTTTGCTTTAAAGACCAATATTCTAGTTTCATGGGAAGATGAAGTAATGCATTGTTTTAGGCTTAAACATAATTTTGGAAACCTAAATACAATCCAAATGTCTAACAACAATATTAAGTATTAAAAATTTTGAAAAATGTAATACATTTAAATATTAAAATGAATTATAGTGTTAAGTATTTGGTAACATGGCTTATTTGAGTGGTTCTTGTCATTCTTGTGTGAACAGTGAAGAGGTGTCGAGTATGCATGTGATGTCAGGGCTGTTTAAGTCATGGCCACTTGTTTAAAGTGGTTGGTTGTTTAGCCATGGGGTGGATGTCATATTTTGAAAAAACAAGCCAGAAGTTACCCACTTAATAAGAATGAAAAATACTATATTGCTGTAATCGGGTTAGCCAGTTCTTCCTCATAAGGAATGGGAAACGTGTTTGTGCATTTCTCATTCATGGCTCTACTTTGATGTCGGAAAAGCAGTGATAAATTAAAGCCTGTGTGCATTTAGTCGCTGTAAATCATCTTATAAAAAGTCCTGACCAGCAGAGGGCTTCTGTCCCTGGAAAATAATCCCTCACGCCGTTACTGACAGAGAAGAGGAGCTTTAACCGCACACCTTTCTGCAGTGGTTTTCCTTCTCATTTGGTCCTGCTGGCCAGTGCGCTCCGGGGAGCTGTGCAGAATCTCGTAGCCTCGTCTTCATGCCTTCAGGTTATACCCGGTGCAGTCTCATCTTCTCAGAGCACGGAATTGCAGTCTTGCAGTAGCACCATTTAAATTATGTTAAAATGCTTTTGTCGTTGACATGTAAATGTGAGGACAGGGAGGGATGTTTCAAAGATCTTTGGAGTTCAGATTATAGGATATAGTATTGATGGCCAACTTATAAAAAGTCTTATCTAATTTTATGCCAGAGCAAAGCTTTATTCTTTTCATCCTGCTATGGCACAGAATGGCATCTGATAAGTCTTTCTCTACTATAATTTATGTCTTTAGCAGTGTGAAAGTATATGCCGATGTGGGTGCACTCAAGCACGTCTATGGGATGGCAAGAGCCCTGATCTTGCACTCTGCTGGAAATACATTTTAAATCTGCCTTGATGCTTCATTACTGAATGTTCTTCTTGACACATAGTTTTGCATTTTACCTGCCAGGCATTAGTCTTTCTTTTGGCTAGGTTTTGCATTCCTTTTATCTGCTTTATCTAGAACTCACCTCTGTTGTTTATTCCATAGCCACAATGTGCTAAACAGCCTGAAGTCAAATATTGCTACATATAACTCTCTTCCTAAACTATCATTAACTTCGCCTGGTGCTGTGAGCCACCCAGTCAGAACCAAGCCTTTCAGCTGGGTGACTGGCAGCATATGGAGAGACAGCCTCTTCTGGACACATTTGGTTGAAAAGATAGTGTTTGTTCTGCCTTTCTGTGTTCAGCAGTGCCTTTTTTCCCTCAGCAGAATTGGAAGATAATAGGATTTTAAAGGGTGAGTAATTGACCAACGACCACTTCCAGCTGTAGCATTTTTCTTCATATTGTGTGGCCTCAGTGCTAAGGTGAAGCACAGCCTGATTTCTTATTTCCACAGCTCACTGCACTAAATCCCGCGGCAGCTTGAACATTCTGCTGGCAGCACGGGGGAAACAGAAAGATATCTCACTCGTGTGGGTTGGTTCTTTTTATTTTGGGTTTATTTTGTGTTGTGTATCTATGATTGTATGCACTAATAGATGCTAAAATTAAACCAAACGGATGCAAAATTGATTTTTCTTTCCAATACAAAATTAAATTTGTTGAAAATCCCATATATTTTAATATATCCTTTTTTGACACACCCTTTATAAATAAACTGCTTTGTTTTGTTTTGATTTTTTTGCTGCTAAGTTGTCTTTTTGGTGCAGATATTTGTGTTAGCTGTTGATTGCTGTGCTGTAGAAAGGTGAAGGCTGGAGGCTGTAGGTGCTCAGGGGCACAGCTGAGTAAAAAGAGCATTTGCAGCTCAAAGGGGTCTGGAAACTTGGGACGAAGATGGCAGTAACAGTTAAAAGCTTTGGTCATCATGGGGGAGGTTTATGAGAAAAGGAGTCAAGCGTTTTAATCTCCCGGGGGGAGTGCATTAATACTTTTCTCCTTTATTTTTATGAGAATTTATCTTTTGCTAGATGATACCGGCTGTTTTCATTTAATCTTTTCTCCTTTTCAGCTTTTTTCTGCAAGCTTTCCTCCCTCTCTCCCTCCTCTCTACTGCTTCTTGCTTGAGCATGAATGGCTCTAAGAGTAAATGACCATTTGGTGAGTCTTTGCTCACCATCCCCCCATATCTAATTTAACATGGAGTAGTTCTGAGGTGGGTGGTACCTGCTCTCCTCTTAGCAGGGTTTTAAATAGACTCATGGTGCCCATAGGTGAAGGGCATGTTTATCAAAAACATGGGGAAGCTGCACCAGCTTAGTTTAGGCTTAGCTTAAAAGCGGCTTAGACAAAGTAGTCATAAAGCCCTCTCTGGTGATTCTCCCGGCGGCTTGGGAGGCTTATTTAAATATACATTAGATTGATGGGTAATCAATATACAGCTGCATTTATTTATAGCCTTTAATTTATTTGTTTATGTATTAACGTGTTTATGTTATCCTAAATAGTGTAATGTGTGTCTAGGTGTTACTGTATCAGCTGCTATAGATAGCACGCAGGCATAGGGCTTCATTTTAAAATCAGAACCAAGGGTGTCAGGAGTTTTTGAAAACATCCTTTTTACATTTGCTGTGTCTGCATTAGAAAATGGTGCCAGAACTGAAGTAGTTTGTTGTTTTCTGATTATTTGGATCCTTATGGTCTTTCCTTTGGCATCAGTTTTGATGTCTTCTGTAAACAATCCTTAGTAATGTGAGGATGTGTAAGTGTGCAGCAGTTTGAGTACATCAAGGTTTTAGAAACTGTTCTCAGATTGCTCTGTTGGTAGAATTTTAAATTGGTGGTATATGCATTAGTGTTAGGTAAAACATATGCATATTAAATGCAGCGTGAATATATTTTGCCTTTCCTGAAGTAATTTAGAATAAATAAAGCACTCGTGACTGAGCACTTGAATGTTTTGTTGGAAAAGAACCAGGAAGCACATTATTGCAAAAAAGTGTAATGACTGAACCTTGTGCATCCCTTACCTTAGTGAGTTACTCAGTTTAAAAGGCCAAATAAATTAAAAGACAAATTAATGTCAACTTGTTGGTGGACTACTTACTGACTTTAATTGTAACTGTAAAAACAGATAACCTGAGGCAGATTTAAGCAGTAGCAGCTAACATTGTTATGATAGCCTCAGGAAGCAAGTGAAACAGACAGGATGTTTTGCAATAAAACTGTAAAACAATTAAAATAGCTGCACAAAACATGCTGCTCTTTAGCCTGTCCAGAGGAAGGGGTTGCGAAGGGAGTGTCAGCCAGTCATAGCATCACAGTTGTTATGAATTGCCATCTACTTTTGGAAGGGGCAAAAGATGAATAACAAAGTCGACAAGTAAATACATGCTACATAAATATGCATAAATCCATTACCATCTGCCACATTGTCCAATTTGACTGGGTTGTCTTTCTGTGTCTAACACATAAATCAGTTTAAAGCAGTTTCCCTCAAGCAATATTTTCTGTAATGAATGGGTGAAAGATCTACATTCTTGGGTTGTGACTGTAGTTCTGGTATATAATACAGAAAATACAGTATTTACTGTTTTCTCAAAAAAAAAAAAAAAAAAAGAAGCTGTAGTTAAAAGATTTATTTGACTGTGCAGCTTACTAAACTTTGCATTAGTCTTTGGAAGCCAAGCCAGGAAGTTAAATTATGAGGCTTTTTGCTTGGCTAGGAATTTTTAGTGGTTTATTTTCTACAATCACTACTGCAGACAGTAAGTAAAGATTAGAAATACCAGTCTGCAAATGTACGGGTTTTGTATCCCAGCATTATGATCATTTAAATAATTTTTCATAAAGTTTCATTCCTTGGTTGGTAAGCAAACATAGCTCATAGTGCTGCTGTTTATTCTTTGTGTCATCACTGTGATATGTCTCAGTTTAGGTCCAAGTAATTTTATTTTTCTGTCCTGTATATGTATAGCACACTTGCATTTAATCTTCTATCCAGATGTGGCCTCTGTCTCTTTAGATTCTGCTTGTATGATTTTCCAACATCCTGTTCTGGATTTCTCCTAATAACTATGACTATAGAATCACTGTGCTCTGCTGTACGTTCATCTGGGCTTCATTTCTTTTACACAGAGGCTGCTTTACACTGTTCTGGCAACGAAAAGGGGCCCCAGTGAGAACGGGACTCAAGACCCAGCTGGCTTGTCTTATTTCCTAGATCTTACCAAATAGATTGCACCAGGATAGATAAAATCTGTTTGTTTATCTTATAACGCAAAAAGAAAGTATTAAAATCTCCCTGTGTCCTTGTTTATTTACAGATCAAATCTATAAAATAAAACCTGTGATTTTTATTTTTTTTAAATGAACACTTATGTTCCTTCTTTTTTCCCCCACTCCCTTCCTAGGTAGAGATTAATAATCACTGCTGGAAGAATTTATAGTCCTCTGATTAAGAGTATATGTTAAGACTTTACATCAAGATATTTTTTCTGGTAGGGGGTTTTACTCTTAAAATGCTCATTTGTGTCAGAAAAAGACAAATCTGGGTTTTCATCAGCATTCGTACAAAGAAACTGGCCTGAGTTTATATATGAAACAATCTGATAACCCATCTTCTCTCTGTAAATATTTGCCTCCGGTAAGTCAAAGGTCAGAAATCTAAAATGTCTGTCAGGGTACCTCTGTGGAGCTTGGACATTTTTAAATCTGTATAGTTAGGTGTCTTTAAGTAGGTTAGAAATCCAGCTTTGGATTTCTGTTTTGTAAGATTCACAGGTTTGTAGTGTAAGAAAGTGACTTACAATTCAGCAATAAAATCATTGAAAAAGTAATTTATAGGTAGTATTGAAACAGTTTTTTGACGTGGAAAAGATTTTGTAGAGTTAGATAACTTCCAATAAAAATACAGCTTCATCCCTTCATGGAGCAGAAATTTAATGTTAATGCTGCAAATTAATCCACTTGGAAAAAAAGTAGAAGTGTGGGATTCATTTTCACTTCAAATTAGATGTCTAAAAATTAGGCATCAAATATAAGCTAATTGTCCAGTTTTCAGTGCAGTCATGGAAGCGAAGGGGCTCTAAAGAGAATGAATCGTCTCATCTAAATAAAAGTGTGCAGTAAAGGTGGGATACGTTTCCCCTGGAAGGGTAGGTTGGCTGTGGAGTTATTTTGAATAATCTGTAGTTAGCTAGTGCTGAATTAGTTGAAACCCATCCTAAATGATACGGGCTTCAGTGGTCTGTATTTCTGTGTGTGTACGGCAGTGCATAGATCTCAGTGTGATACGTGCTGTGCATGTGAAGAGGCAGTGTGCTTATAATAAAAAAACCCAAACAAACAAAACCTAGATTTTAAATATAAAGTATTAATCTACAATATGCTAATTGTCAAGTGGGCTTTGTAAAGCTGGGGTATGATTTACAGTAATGATGCTTTTAAAAACCAAACAGAACCTCCATCTAACTGCACATCTAAAGTCTCCATCTTCCTCATGAACTGACTGATACATGAAATAAAGTATAAAGGTTTGTTGGAGAAAGACCCTTTTCCTATCTAAGACTACTCTTTTGTCAGTTTTGTGTGTTGGCTGTTTTCCTTTGAACACATTTTGTATGTGTTAAGAAGAGAGAAGATAGTCTGGCAACTACATATCAAGGCAGGAAACCTATTTCCAGAGCTGCCCCAGGCTTCCTGTAAGGCTGAGAAGTTGATCCCACTAACTAGAGCTGGGAAAAAAAAAAAGGGAGGAAAAAAAAAAGGCAGCTTGGTTTTACGTGCAAGTTTTCAGTGTAGTATTTTTGCTACTGGTTTTCTTGTTCATAAGATCTAAGACCTACCTGCCTTTTAAGAAGGTGAATTTCCTGACCAGCCTCAATTGCTTTCCTGCAGGATGTGGTATGCATGTGGAAAATAACTTTTAACTGTTACTGCTCTATTAATCCCCAAACAAGATTCAAGGAAATTTGTGCAGGGGACCAACCTCTGAAACATTCTTGCTCCCTGCCCTTAATAATGAAGTAAAGAGATGAAACCCTCCTTAGAATGAGGTAATTTGTTATTATTTTCAAGCAGTGATGGCAGGAAATGGGAAGAAAACAATTGCTCTGAAAACAATTTGAATGTTGCTCCAGACAAATAAAAGACCGAGGCGGTGGCTGACCTCTCCTGACAAACAGCTGGAGCCAAAAACAGCCATGGAGTTGTCGATTAAGGACTTAATGGAGGAAATCTTTCAAATCAAAGAAACAGTAAACAAGGTAGATGGAGCTTTTACAGAGGTTAAAATTGAGATAGCTCAAATGAAAGCCAGGCAAAATGAAATTAAAGAAAAGGTGAATCAACAGCTCTGCGTGTATGAGGATGAATTGCTTACGTTAAAAGAGACTTGAAATGAGGTTTCTGGAATGATCTTTGAAGAAACGGGAGAATAAAAGGAGGAAAATCAAATTTGAGACTGGATACCTAGAAAAGGCTTGAAGGACATCACCCAGGGGAAGGTTTTGAAAATATTGCACTGGAGCTGATAAAAGTGAACGCCAAGAGAGACCTCTGAATTGGAAAGGTTGCACCTGAGCTTCCTCACATGTGCCCAGTAGACGTCAGCCCCTTGTATTGGGAATGTAGCGCTCACCTCACATATAGCAAATGACAGCAGTAAAGTTTCCTGCTGTTAGTTTTTCACATCACTCTCACTAGACCTTAGCTGGACGCAGACTATCTGCCATTGATGGTTTTATAGCTTCCCTGAATGTGAGGCCTTATATACGGCACCCTAGTGAAATGGGGGTAGGTTATTGCATGACAATACAGCAATAAGGGGATGAGCCAGTCTGGCCACCCTCAGGCTAAGGAAGATGTCTTTTCCTAACAAATGCAAAGGTATTATGTTTTGCAAAACTGCTCACTTCTAAAATGCAATGACCTACTTAAGAATTGTTGTGATAGGCTAGGTTATTTATATGCTATTTTAAGAAATTATGGCAAAGAGTATACAGGACGGTACTCCTTTGGTATTCCCCATTTTGGTACTGATTCTGACAGTGTGGTGAAATATGTGGTAGATAAGGAAGAATAAGGGTCTATAGTGCCTGGCTTTGCACTGATGGAACCTTGCATCAGTAAAAAAAATAAGGATACTCTTTCAGGTTTAGCTTGGATTTGGGTCAGGCAGTGAAGAGTAACATGAGTTTGCTCTGGAGTTGAGCCTCAGGTGTTAAGTTGGCAACTAAGTAGGATAAGTATTAAAAAAAAACAAGAAAGGAAATTAATACCTCCTTGCCATTCAGCAGAAGAGAAACCTGTTTGAAATATCTAGGCAAGAAAATGGTGGGATGAAAGCCTAAAATTAAGGTGAAATTAACTCTGCATCAGTGTTGTTGCTTGTCTTGAACTAACCACCAATTGCCACCCTGTTAAGGAGACCTTAAGGAGAAAGCTAGAGTAATGCAGTTCAACACTAGTGTTTTGTTTGTCCTTGGAGATTTCTGAATGTATACAAGAATGTTCATTATTCCTTTTCTGATTTATTTACTTTTTACTATTTTCTTCATTCAATTTTCCTGGCATTTACAGCAGTATTTTTTCCTTTTATTCTGCCAGTTTCAACTAAATAAATCAAGCATTCCAGTTTCTTGATGCTGACTAATTATTTGCAGCTAGGTTGGGTTCTTGGGTAAGGTAGTACTTTTGCCATTGAGAAAAGGAGGTCCTCAAGTGGTGAAGAATGCTACACAGTAGTCACCGGAGACAAAGGATCAAGCTCTGAGGAGCTGACATTTCCCCTATTTCTCCTACAAACTAGTAAGAATAATGGAATCAGTTAGTGCTATTGTTGAACATGATCCTAATGAGAAGAATTTTTCCCACTGGATCAAACCGAACGTGTAGTTCAGGCATTTAACAGTTGGGAGATCTGTTGTTAGCAGATGTGCCAATCTGAATAGCTGAGTGGGAGTTTACCCCTTATTTACAGAACCCAAGGCAGGCAGTTTGGTTAAAATAAAGGCTTTAAATGCCTTCTCTTGGAGATTCTGAACTGCATTATTTAGTGGACTGATGTATTGTGTAATAGTACTTCTACAGAAGTGGAGTTAGATATCAAAACTTTCCTTTCAGCATCATCTTATGAAAAGGTACCACTAAAGGTGAGTTGTAGTGAATTCAGACTGTGAGAATGAAGAAAATAGTCTTAAAGTATTTGTGTAGATAGGTTCGTTTCAGGGAAGAGCTACAAAGTGTATTGTGGATTTAGGAAAAGTGCTGAAATGCTGTCCTTACAAAACCAAAGACTTTACAGAAGTCACTCTTCTAAAAGGGTCGCAGGAAAGGTCAGTGCATTTCTAGGTCTGCACTTGTACGATGGTCCTCCAATAGAGAATTTTTCTGTTTGTACCTTTCCCTCTGCTCTTACTTGCAGGGGATGTAGTCTCTTGAGTGTCTTGAAAATCAGCTTCAATAGAAATGATTTTCTTTGCAGTTAATTGGCTTCCAGGTTCATGGTCTGTCTTACACCAGAAATAGACTTAGGTGCATCTCTCTTAATTTACAGGCTTCTGGATAGCTACCACAGGTGAAGTATTGCAAGAAACTTTAATTGTTTAGACAATGCTGAAAATAAAATACTAGCATAGGATTTCTTCACCTGGATCTTGACTGTGACAGATTATAAAAGATTGTGTGTTAGAAATTTGCCATTTTGGTTCCATTCTGAGTTTGTGGGCAAGTTACCTTATTATCTATATGTCTATCTGAAGATGTGTGTGACAGTGTATATGAGGCAAGACTAAATATATATTTATATTACATAGGTTTTAATGGCACACTTGTGCCCACAAGGTAGGCACATCATTAAACAGGGCTCTTCTCTGCATTTGTCACCAGTGGTATGAAGAAAATCCTGGGTCACATGCACTGAGTACCTTGACACCAATGCCCTCAGTCCAGGAACCACTGACGGACCCCTCAGCTCTCTGGAAAATATAGGAGTGCAACAGCCACCTAAGAGTGAGCAATTACTTACTTGACATAACTGTGTGAATTTCCATCTGCCATACAAGCAGAGGTTCTCCAGGTTGGCAAAGGCTGTTGTTGGAAGCTGCCATGTGCCATTTGTCCCACGGTCAGTAGGTCTTCTTGAATATGGATGTATTTCTAGTGAATGCTGTTCTTCCATAGCAGTTAACTAATTCGCCCATATTTACCAACTGCTGTGACCGTATACACAGCACATCTCAAAGAAACTGGGTATGGTACTGTGTTTTTTTGGTGTTCTTTTTACTGATGCAATTGCCTCATTTTGTGTGCAACTCATGATGGGCAGGGGATACTTTCTAATTTGTATTTAATAAAGTGTTCATGTGTGATGGGTGTGTAATCTTCAGTTTCACTTAATCCTTTATTTTAACTCCTTCCTTTCAGAGTGCTGCAAAATGACAGATTGATAAACAAACTAATTTGTTTGTTTCATTTTGGTATTATGAACAGTCAAGGAAAAGGCAATATCCACTTGCACTGGGGGATTTTCCTGCTTTATGTCTTATGCCAAGATACGCAGAAGCACTTTTAAGAATGGGCACTGTATAAACATAGGTAAAAGCACACTGTTACCAGGAAATGTTTGCTGTTGGATTTTTTTTAGTAGATGGTGTATTTTTGGTCACATGCAGATGAATTCTGATTTTATTCAAGATGAAGGAGGTGTATTTAAAATATGAAGCAGTACTTTTAAAAGTCTTCTATGATATTGTATGGTATCTAATGATAACTGGCACGTCAAAACAGACAGGAATGTGTTTATCTGTTTTTTTTAAGCATATTTCATTTTTGTTTAATTTTCAAAGTGGCACTGCAATTTTTTTGATTTTATGAGTCCCCCTTTCCAGTGTGGTGCCACTGTTAGGTACTTCACACTGTAGACACAACAGCTGGGTTAATTAAATAGATATGTCACAGTACTAAGCCAGTACCTGCTGCCGTTGTACACAGGCAGCCAAAAGCTACAGCAGATAGAGTCTCGCAGAAGCATTAGCAAGGTAATACCAATTGTAGTTAAAAACCCAAGCTATCTTATGAAAAATAGGACAAAAAGTGATGCTTTGTGTGCATTAATTACAAGTACATATAAAAGAGGTGAAATGTGCATTCATGATATCATAAACCAGTTATTATTGATTATGATAAATCAATACACTGCATTTCAGGTAACTGTTAGCAATCTCAGTATGGAATTTATGGAAGATTTTCTTTCTCTGTAGTCCTACGACATGCTCCCCTGCTTTGCTTTCTTTTATATTCCCCTCCCCTCTCCTTTAATATTGAGATGTTTTAACGTGCTCAAAAGATCTTTTACTGTTTTCATACAGAAGTTTGTTATTTCTTGTGTGTGGATCAAATTTGGAGACATCATCCTTGCAAGCTTGCTGCCTATTTACTCTCAGCTGTGAAAGTTATATGTCATGGCTTCTACTTCATCTCTGAAGCACTGATGGATGATGCTGTGTACTTAAGATCTGCTCTGTGCTTCTCAAAACCAGCTGTATTTCAGTGACTGGCAAAATACTCCCTTTATACCTGTTATTTGGTTTCTGAAGGTTCAGGTTAGTTATAACTGCGAAGGACAAAATGTTCTTCTATGACTTTGTCTCGTTGCCTCTTGACCTAGTGATGTAGATGTGCTGTAACTGAGGAGATAAGGTCATCTCAATGAGCATGATGGAGATTGTTAATAGATTGCAGATTTTTTTCCCCATAAAAGAATCAATGTTCTGCCTACTGGGAGGGCTACTGAGGACAGCAGCAAAAGCCGTACTTCCAGAAAGGACGGGTATGGAGTGAATGCCAGCACAAACTTCTCTCTGTGCTTTGGAAGCTGATTGGCAGGTTTCCAAGGAGCAGATGGTGCCAGCAACATTTTGTTGGTTGTTTGCACACTACTCGCAGCATTGTGGAGCAAAGGCAGCGTGGGGCTGCTCAAAATGGCAGTGCTGCTGTGGCAGAGAATGGGAAGAGTTGTAGCTGCTCAAGAGTGGCGGCTGCTAAATTGCACCTTGAAAGTAATTATTGGCACTTGCTGAATGAACTAGAATTGACCTGTTGGTCTCAGAAAGTAATGAAAGAGCCATGTAAACATCACTAATTCTGCAATAAATTGCTCAGAATTGTATAATAATAGGGAATGATATTATAGAATCATGATATGCGGATTCTCAAAGCGTGTAGAGCTGTCAAACATCAAACCTCCAGTTGCTTTTGGGGAATCTCTGTTTAAACATATGAAAAGCCAACTTAGAAATCTCATTGCTGAGACTTGTTAGCTATGGGGCTGCGTGGGCTTGCAAAAAACATTACCTTTTATTTCACAAAGTCCTCAAATTCCTGTTTAAAGTTTGTAATTTGAGAAGCAAACACTAAAATAGAGACCCAGGTCTCAGTTCTGCAAGCTCCCAGACATGTTAGTACCTACCTGCAAATAATTAAACATTGTGTTCGTACCTTTGGGAAGATACGGTTGCCCAGGCAAAAGGCAATAGGGTACCTGGAAGCAGGGAAGAAGAAGGCAGGCTGTGGCTTATGCAGCGCTCCTCTTCACATGCATCTGTGTCCACTGACCCATCACGCTGGGGACAGCCTGTCACCAGGGCTCTCTTTGCCTTCAGAAACCTGGGGGACAGTGGTTGGGATGTCCATGCTGTTTGCACTGCACTGCACTGCCTGCAGTGGGTATTCAAGACAAGGGTCCCTTCACATGCAGAAGTGTCCTCTACTTGCACCCTGTCCAGCTTCTGTTTGGAAATACATGCATTCAGAATCACTAAGGTTACATAAGGATTTTTGGTAGTTGTGTTTGAAAGGGTTCATCTAAGCATGTAACATGGGTGGACAGAAGATGGAATTTTGGGGGGTTTGGTGGTTTGTTTTTTTGGTAGAACACTGTATGTCCTGACAGAGTTTGGATGCGGAGACTAAGAGAATAGTTTTAATTTTGTCAGCCATGGCTGGCTAGTTCAAAATTAACCCTTTACAAAGTAAGTAAGTTTCACGAGTACTGAGTAGGATTTGGAGAGTACCTGGCATAACACAGCTGCCCTGCCTTAGGTAGTCATTTTGGCAAATCTGTGCCGTAATCTTACAAGCAAATGTCAGAGCCAGTTAAAATACTTCCCTAGTAGTTTTGGGGGAATCTTTGGAAAGTGGTGGAATATGACAGTAAAAGGGTTCTGGGTAGGACAACAGATCAACTGACCCACCAGCCTCAGGGGATGTGCAGGCGAAGCCCTGGGCTTGTTCTGCAGTGAATCTGGTCATCTCCTCGCAGCAGCTATGAAATGGTTGGTGGCAAGGAACTAATAGCTGAAAGTCATGACTTTTGGGGGTGTTTTCATGTTACATCCTTCCATAAAGGAGAGACTAACTATTCTATGATTCTATGATAAGTAAGCCTTCTTTCATCAGGCTTTTGAGTGCAATGTATTGTTTTTGTCCAAGGTCACTATATCCATAGTAATTACAATGATAGCTCTCTGCTGACTGTCTTGTTTTCATTTATGTATCATTCATTTGGTGTGTGTATGGAATCAATTAAATTAGTTTGTTTTAAGAAAAACAAACAAAACAGAAACCACCTTTAGTGAGCTACAGAAATGCATACACCCAGCTCCATCAATTTGGAGATGGTGTGTAATCCCGTTGCTGTGAGTTGTGCCTTTTACCCAGTGTTCTGTTGCCCCATCTTGTCTTCCTCCTGTTTTTGTTTTTGCCCATAGTTGTTAAAATAAAATTGTAGGCTCTGCAAAAGTGACCATTTTGCAAAGCAATCTTTATGAAATTATTCAAAATTATATTAGTAGCTATAAATAACAAGGAGTAAGAATAGTAAACAATCATTCATGAAGAGGGATGAATATTTGAAGACTGTGACATGGGATGTAGGCACATGGGTCATCTCTTTTCCCACCTGTTTTACATTTAATGCAAACTTCTGGGGATCTTAGGAAAAGCTGAGGCAGAGTGTGTCTTCTCTTCTGTGGGAAAAGCCAAGTTAGAGAAACCAACCCCAAGCTTCCAAGGAGTGGGGAAATGTCAAGACTCCCATCCCTGACTTTTGTGGCTGCTTCTTGTCACATCTTATAGACAAAAAAAAAATTGATAAGCTTTAATTCAATGCAGTGAATTTTTAATGTTTACCAATTATGATTGGTTATGATAGTGTTACCAGTTATGATTTTTTCCAAAAAAATTAAGGGGTCCTTGGCCTTCTCCTACCCTCACATTTGTTTTAATGAGAGATGCCCTTGAATTTGACATTAAACACAGCCTGTGATTATATGAAGTTAGATAGGGTGACAAGAGACTGAAAGGGGAGAGGCAGGTGTTTTATATCTTTGAGCAATTTCTATTTCTGGATTTGGACAGCATTTTAAATTGAAATATTCTAACATAGTTTTTACTACTGTCATAGGTGCTGTTTAACTCCCCTCCCACCTCAGTTCAGATCTGTAACAAATTTGAGTGCACTGTCCTGCACATTATACTGAGTTGTGTCTTTGGAGATGTGATATAGCCTGAGATTATGCAGTGTGACAACACTTAACCTAACATAATTCAGTTCAGTGCACTGAGAAGTAGAATGATAGAATATTTTTTTTTCCCTAGCATGGGTACCCATCCATTGTCACTCTAGTTACAGCATATTGTCTGATAGGAACATAAGAATATAGCTGTGTCATGTTTTCAGCTTACCAGATGGAACTTATCTGAATCCTGCTGCACTTTTGATGCCAGCGTGGTGTGGTAGCAGTGCATTCCACAAATTAATTATATGTTATAAATAGGAATGTCTAATGTATCTTGTCTTGTTTGTCAAACCTCCGACATGCTTTCTATTAGATATCTCACCTTTAAGCTAAATGCGTTCCCATCAGTGTTCTAGTCCCTATCCTGTAGGACTCTTCCAGTGCCTGTAATTATTTTAACAATTCTTCATATGTATACCTGGCACGTGTCACAAGAATAGATCACAGTATTTCATAGAAGAGTATACAGTCTCTTTATGTAGTAGCAACACTGTTTTTCTGTAACATTTCAATGTTGGCATGAAGAATTAGGGGGAAGAGAGAGATGCTTACAGTCAGAATTATCTTTTAAATGTGTTATTTCAGATGCATGAAAATGGTGCCAGTATCATTACAGCGCTGAGAGATTGGTCCTAAAATGTGTGTCAAGCACAGACAATGATAGTAAGAGCCTCTTTTACTTTAATGGTGTCTTTTGCCTTTTAAGCTAGTATTTCTGTAGTTTAATTTGTACACTCCTTAAGACTTTATTTCTTGTTCTTAATTAACCCAGTTAAGATCATATGCGATTTAAAATTATACTTACTGTAGACCTAACTTAATTTGGTTCTTCAGTTAGCTCAGCAGCCATAATTCAAAGGATGTTTTTTTAAAGAGATAAAAATCCTTACTTTCATATTTTGATCTTCCCTCTGAGTGTTTTCAAGGAATAAAGCTCTCTAGATTTTTCTTTTATTCCTCTTTCTTTCCTTTTCTCCTATTTCTTATGCCATGAGCTTACACTTTTTAAAAATTAATCAAGAACCGGTAGTCTTGAAAGGAGCCAGCACAGGTACTCATTTGCATGTATGCTGAAATGCATGCAGGAGCATCTGGAGATTGCAGCAATGTCCTCTGCCCTGGCTCCAGTCTGCAAATTGCTAGTAGTGCCCCTTGAAGGCAGCTGTACCTGTGTGGGAGCCCTTAAACTCCTTGCATGTATTCAGTGTTGGCTGTAGTGTAAGGACTAAAGTGATTAGATGAAGGGTAGCAACAGTGTGCTGACTTTTAATGTGAATGTTTTGCAGTGATTTTGGCTGTTAAGGATAAACCATTTCTTATGTAATATTTGACCTATAAATCTAATCAAAACTTTGCTAGGCTCTTTTTCTACAAAACTGTCAGCCTCCACTGTCCACTTTCGTAGGCTCTAAAATAAATAATGAAAACTACCATAAACACAGGGTTTGATATTGATTTTTCCGGAGTTTAAGATAATCTGGGGTCTTCAGAGATCAGTATCCTTTACTGTGTCATGCACTTACTTATGCTGCTGCTATAAAAAATAAATAACTGAAGCTCTTTAAGGTCTAGTTTGTGAAAAAGATGAAACATTTATTGGCCACTATATTTTGAACACTGTATTTCTGAAGCTGAATTTGATGCTTTGCGTCCCATAAAATAAAAATGATGAGATTGAAGGCAGTAATCAAAAGAAAAGGGCTCTATGTGTCACTCTGTTGCTAGAATACATGTGTCTGCTTGAACTGAGCTTTACTTCTAATATACTTCCATAAATTTTTAATGATAGCTAATGAATCAAGTGCTGAGAGGCCTTGGAGATGAGTTATTTGTCAGATTTTCTTTTCCCTTTCAGTGCTGTGTGGTGCATCTCCTGGATCCCTCTGGTTGCAGGCTGTTTCCAAGATATGGCTTTCAGTTCAGTCTGTTCCCTGTCCAGCATTTCTTTAGCAAATACCAGGGTAGGGTTCAGCAATACTAATTCCGAACTTTTAACACCAGCAGATGTTACGAAGACCTGCAGGAACAAAACAAGCACGGGCAGTGGTGCTCTCCAGGTCTGGCCCACCCCACCAGGTGCCGCTGTGATGCAGTGATGCCTGGAGCTGGCCAGGAAAGCCAGAGACACATACACAGTCCGTAAACTCCTGATTCATGCAAGCGAAAAGGCAAAGGAAATTGCAGCCTGCACCCTGTGACCTGACCAAGCCATTGTAAGTCATCAAGGAAGCCTTGATGAATCGGGAGCAGTCGCCTAAATATCAGAGGGCTATTTGGCTGTGTAGAATATTGTACCTACTGAGATACACATTTCTGCAGTGTGACCATATTACAGCATCAGTTTGAAAGGAGAGGGAAAGGAAACTTAGGAGTCAAGCCGCAGAAATAAACAAGATTCAGAGGGAAGTGGCTCAGCAGCTTGCAGTCAGCATTGTGTCTCCCTCCAAGTGTATGGTCTATGCCAACAGGCATGTCTGCACAGCACAGAGGAGTGCTCAGTTCTCTGCCTGCCCCAAGCATGGTGGTCTCTGTTGCTCAACATGCTTTGCTGGTGGCACCTCAGAAGTGGCATTTTGGCAGGAAAGAAATGTGTGAGGTGAGATCATGATGTAAATTGAAAGTGAGCTTTGTCAGCCACCCAAATGGAATTAATTGTGCTATGGATTAGGTAACCCAGATTACTCCTGCCTGTGGATCCTTCGAGTCTCCAAGAGGTGCAGGAGCAGGAGATTGTGCAATGCTGTTTGGGACAGTGTGCATGTACTAAGTGTGGGAGGGAAATCCCAAATGCTGGATTTAAATGGCTAAATACAGGAGAAAAGATGACGAGAGTAGGTGTCTTTTAAAAATTTGCTATTACATTGAGCTGATGAATTGCCGGGTTGTTAAACTACCTTTTCAATAAAATAGTGAGAAATAAGGCCATATAGCATTGGTCAGTTATTAGTGGATCCCATTTAAGTAGTAAGGTTTGATTTCTCATATTTGCTTACACTTACACATTTCAATTTCTTTCTGTTTCTGGAGAATCAGATTCCTGCTAGGTGACACAACATACTTTGGGCAAAGCCTCCCAGCCAGTATTTTGCTCTGTATCCCACCCAGGCAGGTGTAAGATGCAGTATACTTTTTTGCTTCCTCTTGTGCAAGTCTTATTTCCTGACCTTATCAAAAATAGTATGTCCAGCAGTTTGCTTCCCCACCTCTTTTCATCCAAGCTCATAATGATGTGAGGCCTCCCCAGCTCACTATGCACGTGGTTATTAGGAGAACTGAAACTTCACAGTGAGAGAGGTGATTATGAGAGAACTTGGTGTGATTCACCAGCTTGACACTAGGTTTACTGGGCTGTTATTGGGGTGTGCATGGATAATTCTTTCTGTACTTCTATTGCAAGATGCTGTTGCAGTTCTTGGAAGAATAGAACAGTATGATGCAAGATGAACTGAACCCAACTTTCAGAAATGGTGATAGCAAGGTTGAACTTGTTCTTTGATACATGTAGAAAGCACCTGAAATGTTGGCTTCTGTTGTGATGGAGTAATTTGAGGGAACAGCGCTTTCTAGCCCCTATTTTTCAGGCTGATGTTCTCTTCTCCAAACTCTCTAGAAATCTTGGAGCCACAGTAGGGATCTTGGAATCCTATTTCTGGGGATCTGTTAGAGTACATACATCTCAAGAGTATATAGAAGGCCTTGCAGGACATGCTCATTTACCTGATCTGAGAAGGAAAGAAAGTGGTTATCATCTTTCAAAATGACTTATAGAGACTAGCTAATGGTAGCATCTTCAGAAGTCACTTGTATGCTAAATGATACAAGGGAATTTATTCCATGTTAATTTATTCTGTATTGTTTCAAATTTTAGAGAGTCACTTGTATGATGGGATAATACTTGGTCCCAATATTATTTTTGTGAATCACTTTTAACTGGAATTGCACATGTTAATGTGTAGCCTGCACCATCGTATGTGCCAGACAATTGCACTTGAGGCAGCAAGCGTACATGTTTCATCTCTTCTGGCAATTGTATTTGAAACACTATATTTTGACAAAATTATTCACAATGTACAACCCTATCAATACAACCCTAGCTGCCTGAGTGTAAACAGTTTACATTCATGGAGCTGGAAAGTCTCACATAGTATGAGTAATTGGATTGTTGAATGGTTGAAATGGCACCGACTGGGATATTTCGGCCCGGTCTTCTTTTGACTGACATAATACAATATTCAGATTATTGCTTTTGAAGACTTCCATTTCAGTAGGCACACCATACATGAAAAAGTGTGCAGTATACTTTAATGACTTAACTCTTAATAGTAAACCTTATTGAACTTCATTATGGAAACTTGACAGTGGAAGCTGACTGAAGTTAAAAGTGAGCTTTGAAGCCCAAAGCAAAATTAATTTGAACCTGAATGTACGGGTTAAACCTCAACTGCTATTCAGAATATATGTAGTATATTTTCAGCTATTAATATTTAAATTCATTTTTTACTTAGCAACAAGTGCGCCAACTTTAGCTTCTACGGCTCTTCTAGCTGTGTTAAAGTATACTGAAATCAGGAATTCATGACTGCACACAGACATCTGGAGCCACAGACTCAGCAGACTTTTGAAGTCAATGGAGTTGCTCTGATTTACACCTTCTGAGGATGTGCCCTACAAAATCAGTGCCAGTCCAGACTTAGGTATTCTAGGTGAAATTTAGTGAACCTGGAAGAGTCATAGGATTTCAGAGTGGGTATTGTTTCTTTTGAAGGTTGATTGGGCCTTCCTCTATTTCTGTTGAGTGCTCCCCATGGTCTAATTAGTGGGGGTGTGCATTAACTATTTCTGGGATTAATTCAGTATCACTTTCATTCTTTTCCTTCTAAGAAATCAGATGGCTTTATGGCAATTCCCTGCTGGTCTCTAAATCCCTAAATCTCTTTCCTGTTTCTCACTTCTGTAAGGTATTAAGTGTTACTCAATAATGTAGAAGTTAGTGTGTTTGACTCCGTGTGTTTAATTGCACCATTTTAAGCATAAACAATTTTAAAGTCATGTTATTTCAAAGTGAATATGCGTTGCACCACACACTCTCAGGCTCAGTGGTAAGCTTGGCTGGTATTTGTTGGCTTCCAGCTACATTAAGTACTTTAACATATCATAACCCAAATGTAAAATTGCATCTTACTGCAATTCTAAAGAAGCTTGGCCATGGAAAATGTCGGGGCTAATGAACTTTCTGGCAGAGGGTATTTGCCTTTTCAGCTGCTGAATGTGAAAATTGGAAGTGTGAGCTCCTAGTATATTGGTCCCCAACCCATAGTAAACCACCCTATAATGCAGGCTGACAAGGGAGACCACAGTAATGTTGTCTGTTAACACACTGCTTGTACAATATGTGCACTGTGCTTTGTGGGACCATAGGCTTGTTAAGGAGATTCTCGTGGAGGTACCTTGCAGTGCAGGGGCTTCACATTTCTATATACCCTAGGACTGATGCTGCTTTGCTGTTACCAAGTACCAGGCAAAAGGCAGTTCATGTGTCTAGAATAGGGTCTTGCTTTATAACAGAGGGTCTGTATGTAGCAAACAGGGAATTTCTACATCATATACACTAAGCTTAGTAGCCACTCACTGGCTCACTTTTGGGAAAAGTTATGAGAGTTGTCACTGCATCCACTGGTCTCAGATGCACCGTGTGAGGTTATGGAAAGGATTACCTCCCCTGAACAGCATCTCTTTATTTTTCTGCCTGTTTACTTAGGCTGTGTGGAGAACTGAGTGAAACACCATCATCTAAAAAAACTCCAACAAACCAGCCCAAGGAGAGAAGGGCTGTGTTTCACAGAGCCATATTTTCTTGAGACCTTTTTGTACCAGAAGGGCTTTTGAGCACACACACACAAAAAGGTTTTTTAAATACTTATAATATCTGCATCTTCTGAGGTCTTCAATCTGAGCTGTTTGATGTGTTGTAGGCTATGTCATGAAGTTTAAACTAAGCAATCTAATAGGGTGGTTACTGGGAAATGTATATTAGTGGGAACATTAATGTGCCCTTTTTATATTGAAACCAGGTTTGACAATGTTTATGCAGCCCATGGGCTGAACGGTGATGTTAGTATGAAAGAGGCAGATTGTTTAGCCAAAATGAGAGGTAAAACTTGTCATGTCTTCATTACTGACATTAATGTTTTATGCACTCAGTGCTTCTAGGACTGTTTCTCTGTGTGGGATTATGGTAATTCCTGATCAATTGTGTCTTTGTAAGAAAATATAACCACGCGTAAAATAGCTAAAATGCAAGGTAGCTCTTCATTGCATAAAGACCAATTAGAGCATAGTTTATTACCCACCTGAGGTTTGAAAAGAAAAATGTTCCAATAAAAAGGCCCTTGATCAACAAAATGTGAAAGGACTTAGCAATTTTAGTTCACTAGGATTTGGCTAACTTGATTGTCCTCATTTCAGAGCAAGGCGTAAATCCTTTACATCAAGGTACAGACTTCAGCTTCTATTGCATGAAGACATCTGTCTTGGAAACACAATTACTTAGTTGTCTGTGAGGAGTGGAGGAGCAGAGGAGTGCAGGTGGGCTTGGTCCTTTCTGAGGTGTTAGCAAGGAAGGAAAAGCACTGGAGGAAGGGCAGTGTAGTGGCTGCTTTGCAGTTGCTTTGCCCCTTGATCATAAAACCTTACTCCCTTGATTGTAAAACTTCCGAAACAGAATGAAAAATAGAAGTAAGTGAAGATTTGGCCACCACAGTTAGCACTGGTTTGACTAACTGCCATGAAATGATTTGATTATCAGAATTTTGCAGTGTATTGTTTGTTTTTTTCTTCCCCCCCAAGGCAAGGATGCATCTTCTACTAAATTTATTTGCAATGTCTTGTTTTGAAATGGCAAAACTGATCTTACGATTTTTATCTTGGCCTCAGTCACATCAGAGCCCAACCCAGCTCTTTAAAACAAATTCAGCATTGCTTGTTTATATTGATTGCAAGAGTTCCATCCTGGTCTAGTTCAAGCATGTTTATTTTGCAGTATAAGGATGATACTTCAGAGAAGTAGATTTAGTTACTTCTGTTAGTTACTGTTATTTCCCTAACATTTTTCATGCTGAAAAGATTATATGCGGATAATATGCATAGGAGTATGAGGAATAGCGATAAAAAAATCAAGGAGCTCCTTTTGTTCCCCACCCGCTTCCCCAGTGCCAGAGTGACACAAATCCATTTATGCACACACACATTTATTACACAAATAAATGGATGAATAGATAGTGTAGATAGAACGAAAGAAACCTGCTATTTTAGATTGAAGTGCCTGCCACTGACATTAATTTAGATGTAGTATTAGGGAGCCTCTTAAAGGTCAGGTTTCCCCTGGAGCGTTAGTTTACCCTGGACATTTTTACAGATGATGTGCTAAAGATGTAATGCATCTAATAACTACATCTTGGCTTCATCTACTTGATTCATCAAATACCTTCTTGTTCAATACCAAGTTTTCAGTGACATGGTGTATGTGAAATATTAGAAGACAACATGTTAATACTGTGTTGATTACAATTGAATTTTTTCTATTTGGAGGTCGATAAAAAGGTGGGGGGAAAAACTAAAGCTCATTTATTGCCTAATGCTAGTGGCTTCTGAAAATAGGGACCTCTCATTGTTTGATTAAGGGAAGGTGGTTATGAATGACAATTGCACTTTCCTGGGAAGGTGGTAGTCAGATGCTTAGAGCATCTGGTCGAACAGCTTCATGACTACCCATGCAGATGGGTTTGTCATGTTGCATGTAAAACGTTACATATACAGCCAAATATAATTTCCAGGGTTCATACAAAGCCATAGGTAAAGTGCATTGTTATCACAAAGCAGAGCCTAATTCTTGCTGTTATCCTGTGACCTCTTGATAATACAGATGCTTAATCCATTTTAAGGGGTCTTTTAACTTGATTGTGAAGACCGGAGTTGACCAGAAACCAGAATAGGGCTGCCCTGAGGTTAATAAGATTGGTGCTTTATAGCAGTTTATCTTTCCTACTTGATATGAATATTTTTGCGGTGTGGCACTCGCATTGAGCTGTATGCTCTGCTCTTGTCAGTAAGAACTTCATACAAAGATCAAAAGCACAAAACATTTTTTTAGAAACCAATTGGCTTTGAAGTTAGTTGGCTTAGAGTGGCATGTGCCAAAGAGCTGGCAGTGGATCAGTTCAGAAGTTCACCTGGATTCACCTCTCCATCACTGAATTGCTGTGGTAAGTTGCCCAGCTGAAAAATGGTTTTTAGGTTTAAAACCAAGCAAATGTAACCACCCCCCCCGCCCCCAAGAACTGTAAGATCATCATATGAAAATGAAATACAGGTGTAAAGTTTTGCTATTTCACCAAGAGAAATATTTTTTTTCTGAGCTGCAGAGCTGGAGCTGCAATGCTGGCCAGGGCATGAGGCTTCTGAGGCACCAGGACAGGGATCGCTTCACTGGGTGGGGAAGGGGACGGAATTACATGGGGTGGGTGAAAGAGCTCTACGTTCTTCTGAATTGCAGATCTCTGTAATCATATTCCTAAAGGAAAGGTGTTTTTTGCATACAGATTCCACTGATAATCTGGTCTTCCCTTGCACCCAGGTGAGGACAAATGTGGTGGAATAAGGAGTTATATGGTCTTGCATCCTGAAAAGCACCCACACCAAATCAATTTACTTTAGCTTGGGTTGAAGACTAGGTTGTGTGTTCTTTGTCCAAATTTTGTTCTTAAACTCTGAAGCAAAACACAGCCTTGCCTTTGTGGGGTTTTTTTCTTTTTCCTAGAATTGCCTTTTGTGTGTATTGGCAAGAAAATAGCATTGCTCTTAAGGATCTCAAAGTCAGTTCTGCTTCTGCAGCCTTGGAGCTGCTGTTACATTAAAGAGAGGGAAAAAAAAATGCCTTTAAATATTGAATCAGTTTCTAAAGTAAAGAGGTTTGAATTTATGATTGATTTTGAAGTGATCTGTGTTTAAACTTTGAATAGGAATAAAATACTGTCTTGTTCAAATATTGAACTAGTTTTAAAGTTAAATGGCTTGAACATAGAACTCTCTCATGGGAAATTGTATTCTCATTTTAGCCTCTGACTTCTCTTGCATATTGTACTATACCTCATTGTACTCACATGCCAGTGTTTGCTTAGGCTGCACTGAGAAGCTTTCTGACACAATTTTATTAATTGATTTTAAAAAAACCCCACAAAACAACAACAAAACCGCTAAATACACTAAAAAAAAAATGATTAGCAGCGGGTATTTTTCCAGGGTAATGGAAATTCAGCAGAACAATGTAAGCAAAGGCTTAGGATGGCTTTTTATAGCAGAAGATCAGCGGAGATAAAAGAATTAAAAAACACTGGCATTGAGATGTGGTCACTGAAGTACAGCACGATGAGCGAGAACTAAGTAATGGGAATAGATTAGTCTCTGGAGCTTGGCTGATAATTAGATGAACAAACCATTACCTGTTACTGCTCACCAAGCCCTTCTTAATTTTTGGGGGTGGTGGTTATTCTTTATTGATGAGCATGCTGTAGAAGTTACTATTTTATTACTCTAGTAACAGGCCCATAGTTGTATTTAATAGCATGTGCTGTCAACTTCTTAGTGTGGCTGTGTGGCTGAATGGATTTAGTTCTCTGGCATGGCTTTCAAATTTGGCCTAATGAAAATCTTCCATCAGGAGCAGCAAGGGCTGCATTCCAGGAGTAGATAAAATGCAGCATGAGTAACGTGTGTGCTGTTGTCTTACTGGCCAAAACGTTAGGATGCCCTGTTTGTTTTATAACAAAAATGGCTTTTCAGTTTCTTAACACTTGAGGGTATAATTCAACTGACTGATTAAATCAATAGCCCCTTTTGCATATTCTCAGTGCACATTTTTCCTTGGTGTGAGTTCACGCAATGGATCGATGTGTCATTGATAGTACTGCTAGCTTGACCCTCTCTGTCAAACTCTATGGGGTTTGTTGAGAGTTGGAGGAGAACGTGGAGCTACAGATCAGCTGCTCTTGGTGCTGTACCCATCTGTGCTGCAGTTAGAAGCTGATTTGTGATAGCTGGAGACTTCCTGCAGCTAGAAAGTTTCAATGGCAAATCCAGTGTGTTATGAGTATGTATCTTTATGGCTGCAAGCAAGGTGGATGAGGGTAAATGGCATGTGCAGTGTTGGATAACAGTGTGAAAAATGATCTCTGCATTGATGAAAGTTGCATGAACCCATAGTGGAATGCGAGTTTTTTGTTTATTTAAATTTTTAATGCTGCCATGAACTTAAGTAACTGGAAGGGGAACCTCCATTTAAAAAGGAGGAAGACTTTGGGTTTGGATTGGATTGGGGATGGGAGCATTAGCTCAAGTTTTCAAAATCTGAAAGTCTGAAATATTTCTTTCAATAATGTCACTTTGTAAGTCAGTAAAAAAAAAAAAATCTGAAGAACTTCATGCGTATTTGAAGAACATGGGGGGGTCTTATTTAATATTACTGTGGTACAAAACCAGTAAAGAATCAGTGAAGGCTTTTCTGGAGCATAATAAATTTGTGCAGGCATAATTGAGAAATTATGGTAAATGTAGAAATCTGGATGACTGACATATTCTAAAAGATAAATAAATTACAGTCAGTGGAAGCTGTCTATTCAAACACTACTGTTAAGCCTTAGGAGTCACCTATTTCGTCATTTTAATAAAACAAGAGACATGGAAGGAAGCTCATAGTGGGAGCCATGTGCTGGATAGTCAGTGCAGTTGTCTGTACCAGGAAACATCCTCATCCTCCTTTGCATGCATAAAGAGCCTGTTAAACTGATCTGGCTGGGGTTTGGGGGGCCTGGTGGTGAAGGGAGAGTGTTCTTCCCCACAGAAAGGCTGGTAATGATTGCTATATGCTAAGAAATGTTATTCAGACTCCATTTTCCACATTAAATCTACATTTTCTCATGCTGTTGGCATTTAATGCCACTTATTTTTCTGAAGACAAAGCTTTTTATACAACCACTGAAAGAAAAAAAACCAACAACCAAACAACCTGAAACAAAGAGCAAGAAATGCTAGGTTGGTTAACTAAACCTGTTAAGGGATTGAAAACCTAGCACAAATGACAATGAAGTGTCGATCAGTTGTGAATTTTTATGTATTTTCCCCGCTATCTGATAAAGCTTTACTTCTGAATAAGTGGCCTTTTTATAAGAAGGTTTGGTAGGAGCCATGGGAACAGGAATATGACACTCTGTCTTTTTGCTTTGGGACTGATATAGTCATGAAGCAAGAGAGAGGGATGTGATGACTGATGGACGATGTCAGATGCAGAAATTTTGGATGTCTTGTTTAGTTTTGAGATCCTGAATTTCTTACCGCAGAGTGTATCTCCACTGGCCCTATGGTGGTGTCCTGGGTTCAGCAGTAGCAGTTATTTTTCTCCTTCTTAGTAGCTGGTGCAGCGCTGTGTTTTGACTTTTAGCCTGGGAACAGAGCTGATAACACCGATGTTTTTAGTTGTTGCTAAGTAATGTTTCCCCTGATTAAGGACTTTATGAGCCTCGTGCTCTGCCAGTGATGAGGGGAGGCCGGGAGGAAGCAGAGACAGGACACCTGATCCAAACTGACCAAAGAGGTATTCCATACCACAGCACGTCATGCCCAGGATATAACGGAGAGTTACCCGGAACAGCTAGGGCACGGCGGGGTTGGACGAGGTATCGGTGGGTGTTCGGTTGTGGGGGGGTGGGGTGAGTTATCGGTCGGCTGGTGTTGAGGTGTTGTATTCTTTCCTCTTGTTATTTCCTTTATCATTGTTACTATTGGTGGTAGCAGCAGTGATTTGTGTTATACCTTAGTTACTGGGCTGTTCTTATCTCAACCCGTGGGAGTTGCATTCTTTTCGATTCTCCTCTCCGTCCCTCCGGGAGTAGAGGGAGGGAAAGAAGGGGGGGAGTGAGTGGACGAGCTGTGTGGCTGGGTTTAAACCACGACAGGTGGTTGAGAGGATGCCCAGCCCTCATTTGGTATGTGATTCCTGCCTTTTGTCTGACCTCCATCAGCACGAATCATGGTGTGCTCTAGGTAGGGTAGCCAGTTACTGGTTCCTGAGCTTTGCACAGCTCAAACCTGAGGTTTATGGCTTCTCATCCTTTGACTAATTAGCAGGCTTTGCTGACACAGGTTCTCTTGGGCAACTATCTCCAACTAGCTGTGAGTTATGTGGGATGCCCTTGGTTGTAGGAAAATGTTGGTGTTTTACTCCTGAGCTTGGGAGGACTGACCACATCAAGAGAAGTGAGAGACCATCTGGTCTGCCAAGAGCTTGGCATCAACACCATAGTGTCATCATTTTTTCAGCAAGTTTGCATGACAATAGGACTTTTTCACTGAGTTGAAGAACAGTATTCACTGGAAAAAAAAAACCCACTCTTCCTGTTATTATTTCATATGCTTTCCCTTCTTCTAATTGTGAAGGATGTTGGAAATATTAACATATATTATGTTCTGTCAACTTTGAAATAGTCAGTAGGCCATTCAGACAGATTTATTATTCTCAGGTTTTCTTATCTTCATCTAGTTTCCATTAAATTCAGTGAAGTTACACTGATCTTTCTTTATTCTAATTTTGGCCCCAAACTGTGCATATGGTTCTGCATGTGTGGGTACATGCGTGTGAGCATGCACACACAGACTGTGCACACATTTATATATGTAAATAGAAATATATTGCAAAAGACTTGATGTCTGGAAGACTCATACCTACATGAGGTGTAATGTGAAACTCCCAGAACACTGTCATTAAGGGCATTCTACAGAAAAGTCAGTGCAGCAGTTTTGAAAGTGTATTAGCTATGCTGAGAGGCCTGGGAGTGCTCCTGAGACACACGTGGCTATGCCACATATATCATTGGGTGGGTTTTGGATCCCTTTCCTGGCCAAGATGCAAATTCAGAGAAACAATTCCATTTGAGATAAAGAAAATTGTTCTAATGAAGTCTCAAAAAGGAAAGTCGAGACTTAGAAATATGATGACAAAAATATTTATAGTTTATGCAACCTTAATTTCACCTTCGTGAAGCTTTGTTTTAATTGCTGTTTTTTCTTCTTTTTTTGTGGGGACAGGATATATAAAGTAAAGTATTGTATGGATGAGTGTAATCCATTGAATGGTTTATGGACACACTCCTCCAGGGAGTGTTATAAGTTCACCACTGAGTGCTAGATTTTGCATTCAGATCTCTGATTTAACTGCAAGAGGTGTAAAAACTGATGCATGGAGCCAACTCCCTACTGGTTACACATTTGAGACTCAAGTGCTTCATTTGTTACTTTTAAAGCTATAGTAAATAATTTTAAACACGAAGTGAGGGGTTTTTTGTTGGTTTTCTTGGAGGCTTATTGTTTCCAATAAATGATGACAAGTGTAAAGCAAATAAAACATTGCATGATCTTGGTAGAAATTATTATATTGGCTCCAAACCTGTTCGTTTGAAACAGTAGCTACAAGAGACTTGTATATTTTGGTAACTTTACTGACTTTTGTTCTCCTTCTGTCTCTTTTTGGGGGTCAGCCATCACAAATGCAGAAGCCATGCAGATCTGGAAATACAGTACTTTTTGTTGGATGGGAAGGATGGGTGAATTAATAATCTAATATGTAGGCTGCTGGCAGCACCCTTGGTGCTTCAGAAGAATCACAGCACAGCTGCAAAAGCAGAACAGATTCATAGAGTTCAAGACCAGCAATAGTGATTAGCATTAGTTATTATTATTGTCACAAATATTTGACATTTACCATGTCCCAGAGTGGAGCTGGTGCCTCGTTAGAAGTCTCTTAAGTCCTAGATTCAGAAAGTTGGGGATGTAAGTGGAAAGCCTGATGCATAGGTGAGGGGAGAATATTATGCCAGAGAAGAAGCTTTGATGGAGAGAAGGCAATAAGGATTATGGACACAGGGTAAATCAGTTACTTCACATTTGTCTTAGAAATGTGTGGGCAAGCTTGCAAGAGAGTGTACACATATTTGGAGTCAGTGTGGTGGGTCTTTACAGTGAGGCAGGATGTGAGGAGTACATTCCTTTTACATCCTGGTAGTCTGAGGATGTAAAATAGCATGGATTGTGGTGCAGTAAAATTGATGGAGGTAGAAGGCTTCTGAAGATTAGTGTCACCACTTGGGTGGAAGAAAAAGAAGAAATACTCTAATAGAGAGATATCATTGAACAATGGTATTTGTTGCCCTCTATTTATGGCTTTAGCAGCCCACTAAGCTTTTCCTGCAAGAGTTAGATACTGTTATCTGAAGAAGGAAAGCAATGAAAAAATCTCACTGTCTGATAGAAGCTAGGGATAAAGACACAGAAACTTAGGCTGATACAGGAGTGGAAGACAGCTTGTGCCTCACCAAGTTTTATCCCCTGCTGTTGCAGGATACTAAGTCATATAAATTGCTCCATCTCCCCTGTGGAAGGATTTTTCTCCATCCCATTCCCACAGGTTGGCGGTTGGAGCACCTCGCCCTCCTGATCGTTAGACATGTGCTTTTGAATTCCAGTCTTAATGTATTCGCAGCCAAGTCTTAATCATTTGTTCTTATGCCAGAATTGTCTTTTAAGTTGAATAGCTTCTCTGCCTCTCTGTTGCTTATCTCTTCTCCAACCCCCTGCAATTACACAGAAATTACATTCTTTCAAAACAGGTTATAAAACCTTGCATGACATTTGGGCCAGACTGATGGCTCAGTAGTTCACTAGATAGGTTCCTCCCCCATTCTTAAAAACAGATATTATGTTTGCTGCTTCTGTAGTCATTTGTATAACTTCTGACTGAAGAGATTTATTAAAGACTAAGTGTTCCAGTAAAGTTGAACTGAGAGCACAAACCTTGCTTGTAAAGTCTCTCATTATTTTCTGCTTGTATATAGAATTTAAACCTCCAGATACCATGTCTTGTACAGTTTGCTTACCTTTTTTGAAAGTACAGAAAGGATTTTAGACAAAGATTTAACCAGTGTGCATTTTCTGACTTTCTTTCCCCTCTCAATCTGTGTGGTGACAAATGACGGTGCTGTGGCTTAGTCTGAAAGGGAGAATGTTCTTCAGCTCTGTTGTAGGGATGGTCTTCTGGACTTGGGAAAAGGTAAGGAATCAAGGGAAAGCAGAGGAAATCTTTGGAGTAGAAGGCAAACAGCAAGGGAAATAAAAAAGCCATTACATGTTATGATTTTCTGAAACATTTTTAATTCCCCAAACCAAATGCAAGGATGAGAAAATTCCAGTTGTTTTTCACTCACAAAAAGCCAGTATTAAAACTCTGACCATTTGCACATAAATTGAACTGCAGGTGCACTTTTGGGGCATGGGGAGAGTTCTTAATAAAGTCAATAAAAATCAACCAGAAAATTCTATGGAGACTACACAAAATTAATACATTTTCCTGAAACAGTGTGGAATAACTCCATAGGTCCTCTTTTCATCTAAATGCTGGTTATTCAGTTTTCCCAGGTCAAGGCTACTTTGATTCCTATGGCCATGTGTCCCATGCAAAACAACTGATGGGGGTATGGTTTCCAAACTTCTCCTTTTTTTTCCACAGCAAGAATATTTCCCCCGCAGTACCCTGGAAGGTTATTGAATAGAGGCATTATTGCAGTCAATGTGTCATTTTACTATAGTTCAGTTCATTTAGTCCCAGGTGTACTACGTGTGTGTTCGTTCGAGGGGAGGGCATGGGAGACTTGCCAAGCCCTTCAGTTATTCTTGGCTCAGAGCCTAAGCACTACATTTTTCTAACTTATGAAATTATTTTCAACTTGTAACCTGTGGCACTTTCAAGGTCGTGATTGGAAGGTGTCAGGTGTGCTTTAAGAATAGCTCAGCATTAAAAATCCTAAAAGTTTCTTTGTATTTTTTTTCTTTTTCCTAATAATTGCTGGCTAACAAATACCCCAGAAAGCAAACTAGCATGAACTCTTCAACACCTCTCCAAATTCAACAAGACTGACATTTATAGCTTTATTGTAGCAGAGACATGGCATTTGGATTCAGATTGTTTGGACTGCAGAGTGTCAGTATAAATAGCTATGATTGACTTTTGTATGGAGCACATCTGGAAGCAATTTATGGCATTCCAGCTAGATTAAAGCATGTTTTAAAGGCATTTCACCAGTCTCTTTTTTTTTATTTCTCCTTCATTTTTTTCTAGCTATGGTGAATAAAGTTTCAAAGGCAGTTTAGCTGCTGTTTCTGTTAATGTGGACCATAGTGAAGTCAAATTAAGGGCAACTGGGGAAATTGGTGCATTTGTTTGTTTTTGTTTGTTTTGCTTTGTTTCCCAGAATAGAAAACCCCTGAATGAGTGTAACCGGAGCTGTATTCTGCTTTGGAAGGTAAAATATGGCATTTGACACCAGGACACTTACACAGTGAAAGCCAACGTACTAAACAAACTTGAGGTGCTGGAAATACTGACTCCTGAGTACAAACTTGGAGGACTTAAATATTTGCTAATGGGGACTGAAATGATGGGGCACACAAACCACCTCGCTGGTTTTGAAGTATATAAAAATGTATAGAAGCAGTAAAAGAAGGGAGAGAAATCACTTAGCATGACCTGTTGTGCTGTAATTGGGAAAATAGAAGGAAATTAAACGCATGAAATTTGAAGCTGGACAGAAAAGAGATTTACCTAAAAGGGCTGTTGTGCTGTGGCACAGGAATGAACTAGGGATAGTAAATTAGCTTGTGCTGCAGTGTACTGGTTTATTAGCAAGTTTCTAACTGTCTCTGCAGTAGACTTGTTGTCTTGCTAAAGCTTTCCTGTTTGTGGTTATGGTGAATTGGGTTAAAGGCTTGAGTTGCATGGTTTCTTTAGGTGCTGCTGCTGCAGGGTTGGCTGCTGTTAAGACATGTTGTTGGGAAAAGCCTACTGAGAAACAGTGAAAAGATAAAAATTCTACCACTGATTACTGTCACCATGTCGTATCAGGTTCCGCCGGTGACATTGGCTCCTCAAGTCTTTGTGCTTCAGAGGGTCTCCCCAGTGCTGTAGGGATGTGTGGGAGATGCTGATCAATTTAATTTTCATTAACAGGATGGACTAATTGTTTAGGGGGTTTTGTGGTGCTTTTCTTACAGCACAAAATTCATGTATCTGAAGGGGGCCTATAGGGATGCTGGGGAGGGACTCTTCATCAGGGACTGTAGTGACAGGACAAGGGGTAATGGGTTAAAAGTTAAACAGGGGAAGTTCAGATTGGATATAAGGAGGAAATTCTTTCCTGTTAGGGTGGTGAGGCACTGGAATGGGTTGCCCAGGGAGGTTGTGAGTGCTCCACCCCTGGCAGTGTTCAAGAGGCTGGACGAAGCCTTGGGTGAGATGGTTTAGTGTGAGGTGTCCCTGCCTATGGAAGGGGGGTTGGAACTGGATGATCTTGAGGTCCTTTCCAACCCTAACTATTCTATGAATCTATGATTCTATGTTAAATACATTGTCTACAGATATACCTGTACTGCCGTCAGAGGTGTGGCTTCAACACCAGTGGATGAATAAACTGTTGCCTGTCTGGTTTGCCTGAGCTACAAAGTCCAGTGGCATAGATGTGAGCCACAGATGTGGAGTAGATATGAGCACCTATCTCTAAGCCAGCCAAGTTGCTCCATTTTCATTGGTATCAGTACCTGAATAGGCTTAACTAAACATGTTTTGGGAGCATGTCTTTGCTCTTAGTTGCTTTATTCTGTGGGCAGTAGCTCTTTAGACCTTATTTCCTTGCTCTTGGATGTGGAGGGGAAAACTGTCTGGTTCAGTCACTCACATCCTTTATAGGTGGTATGAAAGCATAGGCTTCTTTGGTTCTGCCTTCAGAGAAGTATTTAGGATGATAACATAAAATGGAGAAGTAAGAAAATAAAGTCTGAAACCATTAAGTAGATTAATTGCAGTTCTAAATTAATATAGGGAAGAGTATGAGAGCACATGACTTCTTGGTAGGAGCTGTCTCTTGTGAGGATAAATCAAGAAAAGAAAAGAATTGTAAAAGTCATGAAGGTGGGATATTACTTTGGCAGCCAGCTCAGAGGCAAAAGTGCTTGGGAGATAATATTCTTTTAAATGCTGTAACTTAATTTTTTACTGCACTTCTGTCCTTCCTCGTGCCAGAGATGAGGTTACAGAGATTTTGACAAATTTTACTTTATCTGAATTTATTTTATTCCAGTCTTAATAAATCCCACTTTTAATTAGACCATATGAGGCTCAAACTGCCCTCTAGGAATTTTATGCAGACTGCAGGGGAAAGGTTAAACAATATTCAGCCTTCAAAAAGTGGCAATGATAATGAGCTCCTGGAGCTTACCCCACTTGGATCTTTTGCCAGCCAAGACAGAACATAGACAAAATTCATGAAAAGGATTCCGGTGCTCTTATAAGGGTCTGGAGTCTGGCAGGTGCATGATGCCTGTATAATTACATTTGCAGGACTAAGTTTAAGAGTTCATTGAAATATTGCATATATGTAAAGAGTGTGTTTGCATACATAAAATGGTCATTCTGTATCAACAGACGCAGTTGGTGCTGGAAAAGCTTTTGTTTGAAATACATCTTTTTGGGGTCCAGCTAGGTGCTTTTGAAGGCACTGTACAGGTGAACTTGCTTTCCTTGTGAAGCAAGAAGTTTCTGTTCCATTTTGTGCATGACCTTGGCTCACTTTGTAGGACCAGAAGTGTATATTGCTTCAGATTTTGCATCTGAGTACTTTGCTGTGAAGTTCTGTGCCATGACAGAATGTGCCTTGTGCTTCAGCATCTGAGCTTTGTTAAAAAAAAACAGGTCTTCCTGGTGCTCTCCCGTGTGAAGACGGGCACAATGCCTTAAACCAGAGGTGCGAAACCAGTGTGCTGCTCTTCCCCGAGTTTTCACACAGCCTGAGGCAAGAGGCGTCGAATTTGAATCATTCATTCACTGTTAGCGCAGGAGCCCTCGACTGGTAATACAGATGGTTCTGTTGGTCACTTCATGTGTTTAAAAGAAACACCATGAGTATTAAAGCTTTTCCTAGCAGTCAGAAAGAATAGGGGATTTGCGTTACAGCCAGGCACTGCCTAAACAACTGGGATGCCACCAAATACCCTCCCAGTTCACTCTGTTTAGCCATAGCCATCGGCACAATTTGCCTTGTGTATACCTAGATTTAACATTTAGATATTCATAACAACAACTTACTGTTGTAGGCAGCTTCCTTTGTCACTCCTGACAACTGGAAAGAAACTGGGCTATGCTTGCAAACCTGTTTAGGTGCTTGAAGTCTGTGAAATGTTTGTTGCCACGTTACGTACAGAAACCGCACTGACCACTCTCAAGCTCCCAGGTCCCTTAGGAGCCCTGCAGGCACCATGGTTTTGCCACCTCCTCACAGTCCCTGGAGCTCCTTCACTGATTAAGGGCACAAATTACCCTCCATGGTAATCTTCATAAAGCACAGGAGGGGTAGCAGTCCCCGGTGGGGCAGCCAGCAAGCTCAGGGTTACGTTAACTGCCTGATGGGAGGTGTATGAATGTAGAGAAAACTCCTTTGGGGATGGGTTTGATGAAAGAGACAACAATATATGCAGAGGAAGGCAGAAAGCCCATATCCTGCTTGACATTACATTTCACACTCTCTATAACTACCTGAAAGGAGGATGGAGAGAGGAGGTGGCTGGTTTCTTCTCCCAAGGAACAAGTGATAGGACAAGAGGGAATGGCCTCAAGCTGTGCCAGGGGAGGTTTAGATTGGATGTTAGGAAAAATTTTTTCACTGAGAGGGTGCTCAGGCATTGGAACAGGCTGCCCAGGGCAGTGGTGGAATCACCATCCCCGGAAGTATTCAAAAACCGTGCAGATGAGGCCCTTAGTGACATGGTTTAGTGACATGGCAGTGCTGGGGTAAACGTTGGACTTGATGATCTTAAAGCTCTTTTCCAAGCCAGATGATTCTGTGATTCTATGTTAGGTATCTTGTGCCATTTTCCAAAGTGCCTGAGAGGGTTCAGTTTTCTGTATAGATTTGTAAATACATTATTAAAAAAATGATTAAAAAATAGCGATGTTTTGGTGCTGGAGCTTCACTGGCTCAACAGTACTTGCAATGGCTTCAACTGAGCAGAGATGCTTTCACCGCTCCTTTCAGCAGCACCTGTGCACACCTGCAGCCGTTTTGAGCATGCTGCAGGAATAGGCATTGCAGCCAGTACTGCATTCATGCATGCGCCCTGAAAGAAAACACGCAGAAAATGACTGTAATTGGTTTATGCTGCCTGATTAATTTATTACTTATTTCCTGACAAGTTCATTGAAATGTAATTTTCTGAGTGGTGATAATATCCACAGAGTAAAAGATGGAGGATGGACAAGTTGAGAATACTAAATCATGAACAGCATTGTTGCAGGCAGACTTTGTTCGCCTTTTCATTAGAGATTGCATTCTGTTATTATATGGCCTCATTAGTTATGCTGATTGAGGCAGGGGAAACTTTAATGACTGCTGTGTTAGGCATTGGAAGCATATTTTAACTTACTGATGTAGAGTACGGGAAATAATTGCTAGAGCTGTATTAGCAGGATTGATAGGGGCACCTTAGACTCTCCATTACTTTCAGATACGGAGAGCTCAGTGATTGTTTTCGTTATGGATGATAGCTGACTTTCTCGTTATTTTTGTTGTTACAGCTTTAGAGCACACACTTTTTGTTTCCGATGGCTTTATTCTTTTAATTCACAAGCTGCCTTGCCAGTGTGCTGTGGCAAGGTAGCTGTCCTGTAAAATTCACAAGCTGGCTTCGCGCGATGCCATTATTCAGCAGTCTCATAAAATGTTTATCTGGTCATCTCTTATCAGGCTCATTTAAAAAAAGATATTTAAAACTGACATTCTTGCACCGTCTCTAATTTACAAATAGCAATAAATAGTTCAGGCAGCGTGCCAGAGACACCTTGGAGGTTTGTAACCTGATGCTGGCTGGAGCGCTGGATGAGGACTGTGACAATTCCATGCGTTTTTAATAATTAAAACATTGAACTGTTCTTGTACCTGATCCAAACCAGTGTTAGTAAGGTTGATCTTTAAATCAGATACCGTGTGGCTGCTGGGCCAACTTACACCTAGTGTAAACTCACCCGGAGTTCCCAAATAATTTTCTGTGTGGATTTTCTTAGTAGTGGTTTTCTTTGTGATTGAGATTAGTCTGCTGACTATATGTATTTTTTATATACATACATAAGCCAATGGAAAGTATAATTTAGTGTGTTTTACTGAAGCAATAACATTTATAAATGTAAATGTTGCCCGTTCACCAAAACAAAGTGTAATGCAAGTTAGAAGCACCATTTTATAAGGAAAGAGTTGACAGGGGGTATGAGAGTTTGCTTAGTGAGAGCTAGATTTTTTTTTTTAATATTTCAAAGAGGCTATTTATAATGTCAGCCAAAAAGCTTTATAAATAAATGAGGCATTAGACTTACAACAGAAAGCAGTATAAATTATAACAATGATGATGATTACCCATTTCACTGACAGGCATGTGTAATGTTTTATTTGTGTTTGAACTGAAGGAGTCTGATGGTGTATTTTAGAAATAGGTAATGAAGAATTAATTGTTTCTTTATTAATATTAGTGATGTTTAATGGTAATATATCCTCTTGCTCTGAGAATGGATGTGTGGGTGACATTGTTCAGAAGTGCTTTCCAATTATTTTAACAGAAACCATATGTACAGAGGGTAGGCGAAGTGCAGGATATCAAGTCTAGGTAATTGATGCTATGCAGACTTTATAGACTTTCTCATTTCGTTTTTAATTAAAGTTTCAGTGCAATAGAATCCTTTAAAGTAAATTAAAATTAATCATCAGTAGGTAAAGCTGCTCTGAGGAGAACATAAAGCCGCCAAAACTGTTTTTCATATTGTGCAAATATTGATGAATTAGTCAATATTAATTGATTTATATGTAAGTGTACCATGTGAACTATTTGGGAAACTTAAAAAATGTTGGCCTGTTAGGGCAACAGTTATTTTGTCATGGGTATCAATCAATAAATACTAAAGTAGATTACAGATCCAATATTATTGTACTATTTCAACTATGTGATTACATTTGAAAAACTCTGTGCGGTTATCTTTCAAAAGAAATTTTTATGTCATTTCCCTTTTTTGTTAATTTTTCATTATTCTTTTCTACAGTGATGATCATTGAGATCATCAGTCTTAAGTGGTACACGAAAATCAATTTTAGAAGTCACCTTTCATACACATGTATGTATTTTGATGAAACTTCTTGTAGGCTGCGTATTTCCTTTTTTGTTAGGAATCTGTTTTTTCCACTGAATGTGATTCCCTTTAAAAGTAGTACTGAAATAAATTAACTTTTCAAGTGATAAAATGTTGTGAATGGCTATAAAGGAAAAGTCCCAGATTTTATTTAGATAAAAATCCTCCTGATGTTAGAAGTTGAAATCCTGACACTGTTGAAACCATTGTAAAATATCCTGTTGAGTTCAATGGCGCTGGCAGTTTCACCTCTGGATTTTTTTGAAAGTAAGGGTAACATGTTAGGAATTAAGGCGAGCCGGGTATTAAACTTCCTCTGAATCTTCTGCAAATCCAAACCATATTTCTTTGCGCTTCAGCTGCCTGGATGTAAAAAAAGTGAGAATAGTTTCATCATAGAAATGCTGGAAAGAGAGAGAAACTAAAAGCTGACTTTTTTTTTTTTTCTCACGTTTTTGTGACTTTGTAGACATACAAGTAGGTAGATGGGCTCAACAAATGCCCACAATGTCTGGATGTTGTATAAATAGCAAGCTAGGAATTGTACATGCTGTCCAGATAACTAGATAATTCTTGGAAAACACGAAAATAACTTTGTACCTAGGAAGCTGTCACGATGCTCACGGAGTGGCATGATTTAACTGTGTTGTGAGATACAACAAATCCTTGCCAGGGGAAAGGACCTTTCCTGTGTTTGTCACGTTTGTTCTCTGTTGACAAGGAAAAAGATGAGTAGATGATGACCTAATTTGAGCATATGCTGAACCTTTAACATATAACTAAGCCCGCTTAAATACATGTTGTCCTGGTCTGAGGGCCTGCAGCTCCAGCTCAACAAGCAGCATCTAAAGAGATCCAAGCCATGCATGACAAGATATAAGGACTTAGCAGGCAGCCCTTTTTCATAGAAGTTGCAAATTTAAAGGTAAACCAAACTTCCACCATGTAAGCCTATGGTTTTTCTTTGTCATAGTTATAACATTCTTGCAGCGAGTGGTAAAATACCTCCTTTTTGTTCATGCACCTGTGAGAGGTTTAGTTCAGGTTAGAGAGCCTGAGCACTTGTTTGGGGGGGGGGGGGAGGGTGGTCAGGTTTGATGGTAATGAAAACCAGATAATCTGCACTGGTTTGTGAAAACATGAAGGGCATGTAGAGGGCATGTGAGTGAGTGAGTGAGTTGGGCTGACACTATTTCTAATGGTACGAAAAGAATAAAATAATCCTTTACTTTCTCTACTCAACCCTTTATTGGGCACTAAGAACAATTAAATATAGGAAATAAAATCGAATGGCCTTTTAAGCAATCAATGTAAACTTCTGTACTAAATTACTGCAGAATAAAAATACACTGTGTCATCAGTCTTTAAATACCTTGCTCATTAAAAGGTTGTGCACTGACCTCTGATCCCTAATCCTGTGGATTATTAGTATTAATTTCTTTTTCTTTTTTTGTCTTTCTCATTTTTTACAGGATAGTGGGAGTCAGTTTCCACATCTATCAAATTAAAGCATGGTTTTAAGAAAACAAGTTATTTAACTCGTAGTTTGAAAGGAGAAAGAGCCTGGTTCTCTCTCTGTTGTTTGTGCAGTGTGCATGTATGTTTAATGTTGTTTTTAAGGTTGTTTTTATTTGAAGAAGGAAGATTCTCCACCCTGACTTTTCCAGTGTGTCAGGTATCCATCCAGATGAGGTTATGAGCCCAGGTTTAAGCCTGTCCCTGCTCCCCAGGCTGCAGGAGCTCGGGGCAGGGGAGCTGGTGTGCTTCAGTGGTCACAGAGGGGACTCCGGGAGCCTGGGCAGCTCCAGCAGCCGGAGGGTTTCTCTCCCACGTGCATCTGCCCATCGCATGACCCAGCTGCTTGGCTCCTCAGTGAACTATGGGATGATGGGTCACAGCACCGCAAGGAACAAATCTTCAGCCTTAGTGAGATCTTGGTGACTTGCGAATAATGCAGCTGCTGGCGGGGGGAAAGCTTGTTTGTTTTTCAAGCCAATAGCTTGCAGTGTTGATTTTCATCTGCTTTCCACAGCCCTTTCTTTCTTTTTTTTTTTTTTTTCCTCTTTTCCCCTCTGTTAACTAGGTATACTTAGGCATTTTGTAGCTCTCTGCTTCTGCCCCATTGTATTACTGCACTATTGTCGGCAGAATGAGTTTATCAGTGCATGCCTTTCACGTATGCACTGAACTGCTTTATGGTGGAGTTTTAGAGGGATCGTAATTGCCTAAACCCCTTTCTTTGCAGAGTTGAAAGTAGTCATCAGCCTAAGTGGCAAGAGGGGTTTTTATAGGGGTGAACGAAACTCATTTTAAGCATATCAAAAAAGTGAAGAGGAGAGCAGGGTACCCCCTTGGGATGAGAGTAGCATAGGTAACGCTCTGTGGTTGAACTTCCAGAAAGGTGGCGGTGGTTTATGTTCTTTTTAATGACCTGTGTGCTACCCAGGGGTCAGTTGCTCTGGCTTTGAGGTGTGTGTAGGCTTGAACCGCAGCCATAAACTCTGTAGTAAATTGTTCTCAAATTAATTTTTCTGAGGAATCAGGATTCATGGCTGAGTCTGCTGTGACACAGGGGGGGCTGCGCCTTCATTACCAAAAGCTTTTTTGTGACCATCACTTTTTTCCCTTCCCATGTTTTAAATGATTGGTAAAGCATTCTTCTCTCCAGGCAGTATTGGCAATGCCTGTTTTCAGCTATAAACCCTGCACCTGCTGTGTGGGTATCCTTCTAGTGACTGCAGTGGGCTGCCTTGGAAGAGCTCTGCAATAATTGCCTCGTATTCATTGATTCATCTCATATTTATTGTGATGGCTTTAACAAAGCTGATCTCATTTCATATTCATCCCACCGTTCATACACAACTTTTCACTGTAATTGATCATCGCTTAACCGAACGTTGCCCTGAAACCCTTTGCTCAGAAGGGAATGTGGAATTGTGTCACCACTGTTTTACCCATAGCAGCTTTGTCGGTCAGGAAAAGTTTTCAGTGAAATGCTAACCTTGATGTGAGTAGCAGATTTCATCACTGGAAATCAGAATAGAAAGAAAAATAAGTTTGTTTCTGCATCTAGAAAGAGAAGCAGTAGGAGACAAAGACTTCTTACACACAGGCTAAAGAAATAGTTACAAATGTGTATGATTCACTTTTAAAAGGTATATCACTTATATTTCATCATCCAAGTTCTGAACTGTAGCTGAACACATTGTCTTTCTTTATTCTGATATTTCCATAGGTCAGTGACTCTATGGTAAGTAATATATCAGAAATTTAACAGGATAAGAAGCTAAGCAGACGCAATGCCTGTCACAACTGCCCTTTGTATCTTATTTTCCTTTTAATGGCAATAGATTTCGGTTTTGAGGGGTTTACAATAGATTTTCTAAGAATTCTCTAACAACGCATGAAATATTGGCATTTTATTTTCTAAACATGTTCTAAAACACAGAAGAAAAACTGGAAATTTGAAATGGAACCTTCTCCTGTTCTTCTTCCTACATTTGTATGGAAGCTTGTTATCCATGTGTTGCATTACCCAAGTATTTTTCATGTTTTGTGCTATATATTCGTGTCTTTTAGTTTTTCAATTACCTTTATTTTGGGGTCATTTTATCTGTGGACTGGATAAAGCTTGGTGTTGCTGGAAACAGGGAGAGCACTTCATCTGAAGTGGGAAAGCAACCTCTTTCCCTCATGCAATGGACTCTTACACAGGGCCTAACACAAAGTCTTTATCAGTCTGTTTGGAGACTGACATTGATGTGAGTATGCTTTTCATCAGACTAGTAAAGCATTGTTTGTTGTAGGCACTTTCTCCTCTTTCAAGCCAGTATCACCATAAATGGAGTTTTTCTATAAATAGTACTATTACCTGCCTGATACCCTTTTCCCTCCTAGTTTGACAGCATTTCTTTTCTTTGCCTTATTGTCCAATACAACACAGAGCTCAGCAGTTTCTTTCAAGTGATGTCTATTTTTCTTCATTTTCCACTGTCTGAAGTACTCCAGTGTCTCTTCCATTGTGCCGCTTGAGCTTTAATTCTTTTTGAACTTGTTATTATAGGAAGAGCAGGGCACTGAAGGTGTGCTGCAAAAGGAGAGGTCCTTCAGATTTGGGAACTGCTTTTCTAAAATCGTGAGTTGAAAACTTGCTTCGTATTATTTCTGCATCTTAAGTGTATTGTGGCTAGAGGAGGGCCAGCTACCTTAGTGACGAGTGTCATGGGTGTATGGGACTTTCATTGGTCTTACTTTGGTGGCAGCAAGGAGAGATGTTAGAATTGCAGCTGTGTTTCTAATTTGCAGGCTGTGTAATTTCCTGGCCAGAGAGGATGCTTGCCTCAATCATGTGGGTGAAGTTTTCTTTTATGCATTGTACCATCAGCTGCATAAATCATGCAGTCTTTCCTTGATAGGAAATTTCTGTCTTCAGCTTTGAGGTAGAGCACAGAGATACAGGTACATTTTGGACATACTTAAACATAGCTTAACCCCAGTTGGTGTAGCTAAGCTGTTGTGCCAACTGAAAGCATTATGTGCACTCTTCTGTGTAAGGACTTCCCAAGCCAGGCTTCTCATCCTGCTTACAGGGAGCTGAGTTGCCTTGTAGGTGTGAGGAGGGTCGGAGAACCTCCAGAGTTTATACCCAAAAAGGAGTTACAAAATGGTGATGGGCTATAATATACTGTGTGCACAGCACAGGGTTATATAGTACATATACCTGTGCCCATATATTGCACAGAGTAATGTACACAGGACACAGTACACATAATAATGTACACCTCATCTAGGTCAAGGTGGGCATTCAGGTGGCATCCAAGTATGAGAGTATTTGGCCAAGTAATGGCTAATACTGGTATTGTTACTGGTGTCCAGTATAAATACCTCAGTTTTGCCTATTTCAGTGAAACTATAGAGAATGGTTGTTACTTGAAAAGTAATACCTGAAAAATGTATTTTTTTTTCCTAAGCAAGCTGTGTACCCACTTAGAATGCATTGCTAAAATCCAGTTGTTATAGTGCTCTTGCGCTTCTAGTGACTATCAGTCATGTTAAATGTTAAAAGAAAATTATCTTAAAAAGCATTTGTAGAGCTGTTAAGTAATGTAGAATTTGTGTTTGTAGTGAAGATAAATAGCCTTTTGCTCACCAAAATGCTGGACATATGCTGAGGCAAGGCCTGAGACATCCCGACTCAGAACTCTCAATGGCATGATCCAGTAAGTAATATTCTCCCATGCATGCAGTGGTGTTGTGAAAGTGACTTTTCCCAAAAGCCTGGCACAGATTTGCAGCCACCAGTAGTGTTACTAGAGTGACACGAGGGAAAGCTTCTCAAATATTTCAGGTGCTAAGAAATTGGTGTCCCAGTTTCTTAGAGAGGCTGGTGAAGCTGACAAGTGATGCAGATGTGTTAAGACTTCATTCAAAGTCCAGTAAATACCTGATACAAGCTGTAAACTGGCTTTTGCATATTCAGTTGCAGGGGAGGGCTGTTCCCTGCATGAACAGTCCCGAACTCAACTCCCCTGTCTCCTTCAGGAGTAGTAAGTCATTGCTGTGATGATATGCCTCAGTGATTTTACTGTCTATGAAATAGAGACCATCTTCATATGAACCTCTGGGGATTCTCTGTAATAATATTGTATTTTTAAAAAATGGCTGTACCACTCTACATAATCTTCACTAATCGGTACATAAACCCTGTTTGGCAGTTTAAACTGTATGCACAAAATATGAGACTTGGCTCTGCCTGTTCCAGTAGTTAAAAGCTTTACTCTGGTATGAAACACTTATTTAATTGTTTTAAAGTACAGTACACAGGCTTGTCTTTCTGTATGCCAGATATATTTGTTGTTGTTGTTGTTGTTCTGTTCCATTGTAGCTCTGAGCAAACAAAATTTTTGCTAAATTAAGGGATTACTTTCTGAAAGAAAGCCTTGTTCTGTGGAGTTTCCATGTTGTTTGGAGTTAATTGAATAAAAATTCTGCCCATTATTCTGGTGTTTTCACCAAGTAATCTTGTGTCTGGAGCCAGTTTTCATCTATTATTAATGTATTCTTGATGGATGGGTTTATTTTCTACCTACATATGGCAAAAATGTATCATTTTAAGCAAGTTACCCCACTCCCTCTTTCCCCATAAACAGAAGCACTTTCATTAATCTGCTTTCAGAAGCCTGAAATGAGAAGTTTCTCCTCCTGTGCACTAGTAATTATAGGTGGGCCATGGATTAAATAATCTACTGGTGATGGGCTATTCAAGTCTCTGCACTATGGGAAAAAGGCACGAAAGCCATTGTGAGGTTGGAAAAGAAGTTGTTCTTCATTGCTTGGCCATTTTTGCCCTCCATGTTTTAGCTGACATTAGTAATGACAGGAGGAGTCATACGATGCTACCAGTATGTAAAATGGTTTCTTTGGGGGATTTCAGGTCCCTATTTTTAATAATTTCAAGTAAAATATGACATTAGAAACACCTGTTTCTTTGTCAAGTAGGTGAGAGAAACAATCTTCCAGGATTTCCACTGTTCCACATTTAGTAATCGTGAAAGATCATACTTGAGTTTTCTGGAAACTGATTTTACTTCCTTTCCACCAGCTCTTTTTCACCTGAATTTTTAGGACTGGAAGGTATATAGAAGGGTTGGGGGTTTGGTTTTGTCTTCAGGGTTTTTTCCTCCTCCACCCAGACACAGCTAAGAAAATGCAGATCACTCACACTTCATTCAGTCAGCACTGCCCTGTCATTTACCCAGTGTCTCTGTCCCTTACAAATAGGTATGTTTCTCAGTATGCTACCATCATGCTTTTATTGAAGACTTGCTCGGTCTCACGTGGGATGCCTGCTGTATCAAACCTGAAGTGGTTGAAGGTGGAGCCATGATCTTCCTTGCCTGAGGAGTAGCTATCACTATAGTCATGTGAATTGTCCGTGGCGCCCACCTCTTGGAATCCACTGTCAGGCCGTATTCCTGACTTTAGCAGTGGAGTGATGTAGGTGTTACAGTCAGTTCTTTATGTCAGAGAATGAAACTCCAGTGCACGGCTAGAGCATGGCACCCCATGTTTGGTTTTGAAGTTGGATCGGGATGTGTTAAACAGTGCTTTGATATCACTGAGAAAGTACCTGGTTTTCGCTCTTTGGGCTTCTCACGCAGATTGCTTGCTTACTGGCATAGCAAGTGTTTTGCTTCTTGGTTTATAGTTTGCTGTTAGCATCCACAGCTGCAACTTTTGTAGCTGATGCTTCCTGTATCAAATCTGGTAGTTTTCCAGAATTAAGATTCTATTTTTATTAAAGAAATGTTGCTTTAACATATGATCTGGCTGGCAAATAGCAAATCTTCAGAAAGAAGACTGAAGTATTTTGGTGTTCTTCCTTGTCCCACCCCCGTAAGCCAAATATTTTTGGATTAATTCCATAAATATGCTGGACATCTGTGAATTACCAGATTCTTAACAGTTCCCTGCCTGGTACTAGATCATGCCGATGCTTCAGATAAGAGTGTGTGTGTAAAACTAATTAATTGCTCTGTTGATTCCTTTTCTAAGTGATGACACTACAGCATAGGGCTCAGTAAAATTTGCTTTTTGTCCTACCTCATTAAGGAAGTTGATCAAATAAGCTGGTTTATATAAAGCTCAGACACAGCTGGTAAGGATTATGTACAGAACAAAACCCGATGTTTGTTTTGATGTGTTTAAATTTCTAAAAGCCATTAAAGAGAACTAAACTGTGTTCTGGATGCCCTTCCTGTAATTAGTACATGTAATATAAAGGAATGTAAAGGACTACTCATCTTGCCATGACAAATGTTCAGTGGCAATGCGATGAGCTTGGAACATGCCTGGTCTTCAGTGTGGAAAGTGAGACTGGCCATGTGGCATGCTTTGGGTACTGACAGATGGACTGTTTAGTAGACAAAGTGTCTAAGGAATCACAAAATTGAGGCTCTGGATGGGAAGACATCCATCCAGCAGCTCCATCTGAATCACAGCAATGGGTGTCCAGGTTGGGACTACTGGCTGACTGCAGGGGAGGGAGAGTGCTAAGAGGGTAGAGGAGAAGGGAAGGAAAAAGAGAAAAAGAATGCTGCAGACATTCAGCACCACATGAAGCAGACCAGTAGCGTGACATTTTGCTGGGGAATTTGCTGGCAGCAAGCACAGCTTGAGCATCCGTGCCACTGGCATTTCACATGAGCCACCTACTCCCTAAGCAGCAGCCATCTGCTTTTGGGGTCGCTGCCTCTACACAGGTGTGTTGCAGCAATCCAGCACCTTGCTGGTGAGAAGCAGATTAAGTGAAATAGGTGAGGGAAGGGGAGTATTATGAAGATGGGTATGTGGGAAAAGAATTGGTGTTGGTGCCTCTTGGACACTCTGGAGAAGCGACATCCCACGTGAATGTTGTAGCCATCTAGGAAATGGCTACAGAGTGGTGGTACTGGCGAGATTCTTCTCCCCAGCCAGAATCTGGCTCTGTTGTGTTTGATCAAAACTGTTGTCAGCCAGTCCTCAAGCACAAGTAGTGTGTGTCCGTTAGAAGTATTATCATGATATTTTTCCTAGCCGGCTAGCTATAGTACATGTGTTTTATAAAGATGTGGCAATACAACTCCTAATGCCCTTTAAGCCCAGGGTTCAGCTATAGAACAGAATTCTTTTCTAGTGGGTCTCAATGGTAAGCCTGAGAGGACGGACAGACGCCTACCTTCTGAGCATCTACTTCTCTTTACACTCTATTAAGCAAAGAGAAACAGACTAGTGCTTGTCGCAGGTTCATAAGAGAAAACAAAGGGCTGTAGGTGACAAGTAAGTGGGGATAAAACAATTTTTAATGCAAATATTTTTAACTGATAATTAAAGTTTGAGGGTCTCAATTTATGGCATTTGGCAACTAAGGCAAACGAATACACTTGTTTTTCTTCACTGAAGTATGAACTGCTCTCCTTGCTCGAGAAGCATCCTGTTTTCTTTAGGCTGAAGTATGTTTTGAACTTTTTTTCACCCTGAGGATTCACTTTGCCTTATTAAATTCTATTCCTCACCAACTGCAGATGTTGCTGCTGGTGTCATAGTGGCCAGGATGTTTTCTTTCCTTCGTCTGTCTGTCTCCCTTTGCCATTCAAGCTATTTTTTAATTTATTTTTAAACATTCGCTTTATCATACATTCTATGGGGGCCAAAGGACTGCCAGCCTCACAGGATTGTGCTTTCATACTCCCTTATGGATCTGTACTATTATTTTTATTGTCTTATTTACCTTGTGACTACTACACACCTTTCCTTATGTACGAGGACCAATTCCTCTCCCAGATGACTTCACTTCTTACGGAACAGGAGGCTGCCTTGCCATGTCATTTCATCTGGACAGAGAAGGTGAATATGAATGAGAGATTGCTGGAAAGCAATGTAGGAGAAATATTTTTGTCTAGCAGTTGTCAAGTGCCACAAGCTACTCTGCACAACAACTCGCATGAGTTACAATTAGGCTGCAGCTTTTAACAGTGTGTGTGGAGGGACAGAAGTGGTAAAGATCCGTTAAGGGTCTGCTCTGCACCTTGCTGGGCAGGTAGGGTGGGTCTGTGCAGGAGCATGTTTGTGCACTTGCATGTGTAAATTTGGGCACCTGTGTATGCATCCATCTGGAATGAATGGGGTTCACATTTTCATATGATCAGACAAATAAACCTGTGATTGGCAGTTAAACATCTTAGATGTCTGTTACCTAAGGCTGAAAGCACAAGCTGGCTTTCCACTTCACCTCTCTTGGAATGATGTTGGGAACGGTACAGGATGTCTGTATTCCACTAGTCTGTCAATACATTCCTTACGTCCAGCAGCCTGCTCAGTTATGACTGTTGTGCCTGCAAACAGTTACAGCAACTTCTTTCATTGTTTAGAAAGCATTTAAAAAAAAACCATCAGATAGGATGTAGGTTTCCTTTGGATGAGCTGCGTTAAAAATAGTACAGTGTCCTGACACTGGCTCTTCGGCATACAGAAATGATGCTATTACAGGAGGGCCTTTTTGTGCTAGGCAGTGTGTAAACACTTCATTGCAAATAGTCCTTGTTCTCAAGAGAGTCTGCAGTGTCAATAGACAAGGCATGCACTGAGAGAAGGAGCTCAGACCAAATAAACCTGATAGCAGCAAGTCCCTCGCTACGGTCAGGGTTATTTATCGCTTTGGGTCTTTTTTGTCTTGTTTTGTGTGGAAGTCAGTTGCATGACAAGAGGACTGAAGTGAGCTCAGGGAAGAGAAAAGAGTAAATGAAACTTGGAGAAGTGGATGCAAGGGTATGGCTTCTTGGCAGAAGTTGAAAATCCAGGGCAATGTGCTGAGAAGTTTGGAGAGGACAGAGGGCAGGAGCAGAGGGAGAAGAAGGTGTTGAGGAAGGCAGCAGGCATGGCAGGAGAGACAGTGGTGACCCTGCTGGGATGAAGAAAGGGAATGAGACCTGGGCTTGGGGTGAGCTGGACACACTGAGGTGGTCAGAACGTGGGGCCATGAGGGCCTGGGAGCCACTGGGGAAAGGAAAGAAGGGGGAAAGAGGAGGTGAGGTTCAGTCTTGAGTAGAAGCAGAGCAGGGATGGGTGGCTTGGCCTTGCACTGTGCTGGTTTCAGGTTCAGTGGAGTACTTTCCTGAAGGCAAGGTACAACTTTTAACATTTAAATAATGATTTACTGATCACTAAAGCTAGTGCTTAAACAAAACTCATCCCAGTAAGTGAAATCCATTATGAGAGTACATCTGCATTGATTGTCATGGTAGATCTTTATCTTCTTCCAACTGTAGGATGGCACATTATCTCAGTTTTCTTCAGACGGATGGTTAATCCATAGTCTTTTGCTGCCTCAGCACACCAATTGGTTATGAACTTGAGGCAGATGGAAAGTTGAAGTCAAGTTCTGTATGTAAAGAAGCGTACATTGGATAACTCTGTGGAGGCTTTTAATTTTCTTAAGTGAAAAAAGCTTGCCAAATGTTCAATAGAAATATTCCTGGCATCAATACTGCAAAAAGAAGTCCAAGCAGTGGAAACCAATGGTCTGTGTTAAGCAGTGAGACAGGTAGTGTTATCACAGCCATACCACCGGACTTTTAAACGTAGAAACTATATTTCATAATCCATCTTTTGCTGTAAATGGATCCAAAAAACCCCAAATGGTGACCACAGAGCCCGCAAGCAGACGCAGCTGAGCTAAGGACAGATGGCTTGCATGTCTGTCTTCAGACAGAGCTTTCTGTAATTCAGCTCATCAGGAGCTGTTTAAAAGTGTATAGGTGCACGTTCTTTTCACATCGTGGTAGTTCTGAACCCTGAATATGAGTTGTAGCACCTTGAGTGTGTTGGGGAAAACACTGATGAGTTATTCTCAAAACCTTATATGGCAAGCCAAGAATTATTCTCCCTGCATTTCCGTATTGTAAAATAGCCCAGTGAGTTTTCTTCCATTTACAACTGGTAACGCTAACGATGAAATAGAGAACATCTGGCCCAGGAGTTGTGCTGGTAGTCATGGTTATTTGGCATTGGGGTCCCTATGGTACTGCAGTGTGGGGCAGCTTCTTCTTTTAGCTTTGTCCAAAATCTGTCAGTTATACCGTCTATAAAAGAGGCTAATAGTAATCTGTGGAGGACTTTGTTCTGGTTATTTATCAGAAATTTAAGTAAATGAAGAGCTAAAATGACCCCAGATGGGATTTCAAGGGACTGTTACTGTAGCTAAGAGTAGAAGTTGCATGGGTACACTCAGGGATGAGTTTGTGGTCAGTATCATTACTATCCTATAGTGAACTGAGTAGCAGCACGGAGGCATAGAGGTGGTCTGTGAAATCTACTGAATATTAAATACATGGAAATGTAAAATTAATAGAGGTGTGCATGTACATAGCTGTAAAGCTGTTCCATAATTTATGTAGTTTTTCTCAAGATCTCATATAAAACTGTGAATATAAGGACTCAGAGTAGTGTTTTTTTTCCAAAGCTAATAACATTAAATTCTGTTGTGCTATTAAAGTAACCTCTCAGGAATGCTCTTGGTTTTCTGATTGGGTGGTGTACATTGTACCTTAACACCACTGTTTCTTTAAAATATTTAAAGTAAATACCACTGTGAAGAAAGTGTATAATATGAAGTTGGAAAAAATTATTATATTTCATATTTGATTTTTGCTTATTTTTCATCCTCAGAAAATGTCATGATGCTTCATTATAATTCAGTCAGATGATCTAGATATTAGGTGTAAATACTTGCAATATGTTTAAACAGCATTTTAACCTAGCAGGATGCAATATTTTAAGGAAAGACTGAACTGCTTTGTCTCTGCCATTATAAGTTGTACCTGTAAGTTTATTTAACACTCCTAAGATGTTACACTGTGCTCTTGGTCTTCTCATTAGCAGTTTTGTGTTACTGGTAAAATACAGATCAGCATTTATAGTGAAGAGAGTTACTCGGCGACAGTAGGACACGCACTAATATTTAGTGCTATCAAAATGACACTTTGCTTGTGTAAACACACATGCTTATTACTCATGTCTCCCAAGATAATTGTTCGCTAAACAAGGCAAATGTAAACAGGAGGCTATTTTTTTCAGAAAGTTGCTCCTTCAGCTTCCTGTCCATCCCAAAGGTCAAATCCTTTTCTGTGAGACCAAAAACAGCTGCTGACGCAGTGGTGACAGTGAAGAATGACAATATTATGATCTATGGTATGGGTGAGAACTTGGAGTTAAAGGTTGTAACAGAGAAACATCCTTTCAGCATGTTTCTGCAAACCTTAATAAGTGGCAAAAGAAAAAGGCTTTTGAAATGGGCTCTCATTTAGAATGCTTATTTCTTCGTGTTTTAGTCTTTAAACACTTTTTTCCTGTGGAGGTCTTTACCTGATAGCATTCATCTATATTGCTCGCATTTTACCAAAAAATGAATAAAGCTGCTCTGCCACTGAATCTGAACCACTCAGCAGTGCTATCTCTAGCTTTAGTCATAATATCACTGTACGAGGAAAAGCTTTATTAACATTTCAGCACACTGGGGCTTGTAAAACCTTGCATAAAGCGCTGACAATGGAATAAGAGATGCAGCCCAAGCCATAGGCTCAGATAATCCCTGCCCCACCTCATCCTTCACTTTTACTGCATAAAGGACTTTCCAGCTGTGAAAGGGTTTGGGATGGAGACCCAGGTCCCTGTGAGTGCCATGGCGAAGGTGAAACCCTAGTAGATAAGGGTTTCTTTCTGGTCTAGTAGGAATGGTCTCAGTGGCACCACTGTGAGGATGGCAGAAGAAGGGGAGAAAAATACACACATCAGGAGCTCTTCTGTGATGAGATATTGGGGTTTAAAGGATTAACTCTATCCCAGAAAATTAACTCTATGCCACCTGAAGCCAGTGCATGAGGTCTGGCCAGAAGCTTTGGAAGCTGTCTGCAGAGTAGATATTTGTGCTGCATGAGGTTCAGTGCCAGCACTGGGTTCATCCCCAGCATTCAAAGCCATTTGGGATTTGCAGAGGAGAGCTCTCTACCCATTTCCCTGCCAAGTAATCCTCTACAAGCCTAATGGAAGGGGTTGTGGTTATTCATAGCTGCTTGGTTTTTTGTTTACTGTGGAGCTGGGGGAGGTCGATTAAATACCAGGTTTATTTTCGGTTTTAGTTTAACGCAGGGTGTACCCCAGCTCAGGACACTCCACTGGGCGGTTTCTGTTGTGCTTTAAAAAAGCTGTAATTTCTTCTCTCCAGCTTCCCTTCTGTCAGTTGCTGTGAAATTTCAGCGATCTGACTGATTAGCCAGTAACTTATTTACTGGTTGTAATTAAAAAAGGCAAAAAGTTTCTTTAATGTGTTGATTTTTGTCTTAAAAAGTGACATTTCAAGGAGAATCAGTTTTTCTGGACAAGTTTGGAAGCGGGTGTCATCCCATAGTAAACTACTGTGTTCCTGTTTGTGGCTAGAAGTGGAAAACACTGAGTGCTTGCAGAAATTGGGATAAAGAGGAATGCTTGCTGTGAGGGACGGTAACTGTCCCTTTTGTGATGTTAATGTTCAAGGACAAGGGAGAGACCTGCTATGGGACTGGGTTTTTTTTTCCATCAGACTGGAAATATGCTAGTTTTATGTGGGAAATGTCTTAAGAGAAAATGCAGATAAAAGAAAATAGGAACTTAGGGGAAAATTACCTGAGAAAAAATATATTTTGGTGAGAGAAAGAAGTTGGAGAACTGTTTGCCTGTTGCAGGAAAAGAAGTTGCAATTTCCCTTAGTTTTCCAGCCTATTCAGTTATTTGTATGTGTATTCCTTGTGCCAAGCAGTTAGGTGAGTTCCATAGTACTAAACTGATATTTAAGAGTTAAATGCTGGCAATAAGCAGACCTTTTAAAGTAGCAGCCCAGCTAATGGTACAGCTGCCTCAATGAGATGCACTGCTAGGGCTGGGGGAGCTCAAAAAGAAGAAAAGTCAGCTAATTCTCAGTAGAGGGTAGCAATGGCAGGTAAAAACATTGTCAGTTAAAACATATTTTATCATGATTACCACAGAACTCATTATTATGATTAAAGATGTACTAGCCATGACATGCCAGCTACATGCTGCTAGCAGAAAATACCTGCTGTTTGTAGGTTATTATCAACCTCCTTTGAAGAAAATCAGTCTTTCTTTACATTTGCAATGCAATGAAACCCCAGGCATTTCTTTGCATCTTTAATTTAAGCATGCTTTTCAAGCGCAGATACCCAGCTGCAGTGAGCAACAAAATACCCATCACACTGGTTGATGGGTTTGTCATGTTTTGTGGCGTCCCACTACACAAAAAAGGAGTTTTTGCAAAGATCTGTGTCAGCATTTTGGATTTGTTGCATTATCTGTTGAAAATCTAATACATGTAGACCAAGAAAATGGAAGAAATAAACGATAATAGTGTTTAACGGGGTACTGCAACATATTTTGACTGATAATTGTAAATATCATTGCTAATGTTGCATGGTAGCATAAACAACATTAGGGGAGATTTCTACCATGAGAAAAGTCATGAACTGTATCAAAGTCATTGGTTTTAACCTGCAATTCACCTATTAGAGCATGATGGAAAAAACACGAAAATGCAAATAAAATGCAAGTTCACATATAACTAGGCCCATTCCATAAAGAATTTGTCCTAAATGTTTGAATTAGTTATTTTTATATGTTAAATACCAGCTTCAGTAAGCTCGGGTTACTCAGTCAGATAGATGCGGTGCAGTTAGCAAACTGACTGCTTTGTGGATATGTCATTCCTCCTATCTTTATTATTTTTTAAATAATTTAGCACATGTGCACTGTTAGCACTGTAATGTGAACACTCCCATGCTGAGGATTTCATTTTGCCTGAGAAGAAAATGAGTGTTGTGATTCAAAAGGTTGTTGATGCCTTGCTTTTATGACCAGATATTGTCTTGCTTTTCCAATGAACACAACTCAGTAACTAGGTGGTACTGAACCTAGATATTATAGGTAGAGAAAGCTATTCCGTTTGCAGTTGTATATCTGTAAACTTACTGGATTTGCTAACTACAGAAACTCCAAGACTGCCAATCATGTCTTAAGAGGTCAGTTTATGCATATTGCATAAAATTAAATCACAATTTAGATTTCTCTTTCCAGTGTGGCTTAATTTTGTTTAAGTTTTTATGATTTAGATCCTTTTTGTAGCCCCAATTTTTTCCTTACCAACTGATGTAAATGCAGCTTTCTATCTCCATTTTTTTCTCCTGTGCCTCTTGCTGTTGCAACTTACCTTGGATGGCAGGTTATTGGTTATTGCCTACAGGAGCCTTTTCCGTGAGCTAATTTAGCTGTCAGTCTGAAATTGGAAAAATGGATGAAAGATGGATCATAGGCCTGGGGCATGCCTAGACCGATATCTAGCATATCCCTATCTGGACGCACGCTTATTAAAACAGATTTGAAAAATATTTTTCCCAATCTTGCTCTGCCATCATTTCATCCAGCTAAGAAAAACGTTTTTATAGTGACACTACTGATTCTTTGGCAAATCTCTTTTTTCCTGAAAGGGCGAAAACAGTATTTAGATACAAGATCAATAGAAAACCAAATAGAGTATTATATTCCCTAGAGAAACCCCTCGAGAGAAGACAGATGCACAGAAATTTAATATTCTTGTAGGCAAAAATCATGAACATGGGGGTTCTGTTCAGCTGAAATGAACTGTGGTAAATGTGGATGAAATAAACATTCTAAAATGAGTAATATATATATATATATATAAAAAAGGCTTTTAGGCTGAGCTTTTTTATTTGCCCTCTTGATGAGGTGCTGTGTTTGAATTTCTGACCCCTTCAGAAAGTCATTTTGCAACTACAAATAGTGTTTATCTTAAAATTGTGGGGTTCAGGCATAACTTGATCTAGTGACTGAAAAGAAGGTTTCTCTCCATCTGTGCTTTTGTTTCTTTTCCACAATAATTTGTAAATAAGCCTAATCAAAATATGACTATCATTTTCAAAGACAAGTTGAGTGTCTCTGTCCACCTTCTGTTCTTAAAAGCCAGATCTTGCTGGTTTATCAATTCAGTGAAAAGGACTTAACGGCTTGAGCTATCTGTATGTGGTGTCTCAGGCTTCTTTCTGGAGCTCCTGCATTAGCACCTAACCAGGAGGATGAGGGGTACCCTCCTGCTGGAAGAGCTACAGGATGAGCCTTAAAGCAAAGAGGTAATTGTGTGCTGTCACACTTCAGTCGCTGCTGTGCTTTTTTTTTTTGCTGTTTCCTTGCACCTTGCTACAAGTCTGTCTGGAGGATAACACATTCAGCTCTTCAAGAAACCACAACCTTTTCCTCCACCCAGCCCTTTTTCCAAATCACATTTGCTTCAGGCTCACCATTTCTCTTCTTCCCAGAGAGCACCTTGACTGCATTCACCCAACACTGAACATTAGCTGTAATTGGGTAGACCTTGTGTTTAATTTTAAACACACAAATACCACTGAACTATGAAAGCGATGTTGGTTTCGATTCTTAATGTTTAAAACATACCAGAAACAGCTACAAGCTTCTGGCAGCTCCGACCTTGCATGGCTTTTTCTACAAGCAAAATGCTATGTTGTTATTGTCCCTAAGGAACATACTGTCCAAAGTACAAGGTGAAATAGGGGTGTGTGTCAAATGATACAGGGAAGGAGGGAGAAGTTTGGGAGAAAGTGAGAAATAAAGCAGTAGTACATGTAGTTCTTAAACTATTCTTAAGTGTGTTAAGTCATACCTGTTATTGATGTCTTCTTTAATGTTAACAACAATATTTTACCTCTACAACAACTGCATGAAATTTAGACATAAAGTTGATTTAAGGGGAGTTGGATGTGCATAGTATATCATTTTAGAAGTTGGCACATTAGCATTTCTTGGTCGTATTTTTCACTTTGTATCTCACAATCACTTGGAAGTTTGAAACTGAAATCTACTTATTCATGAAGGTTGTTGTTTTTTTTACCTAAATGGAGTATGTACATGTGCACCTCTTAAATTGTCATTGTAGAGGTTTTTTTTGTGAGTGGCTGTGATTCTTGATTATGGAATTCCCTAATGGGAAAATACTTTAAGGAAAACAGGACCCTGATTTTGCAAACTTTTAGGTATGCAAGTAGATTTATTGCTATGTAGTGTCTCTGGATTTAGAGTGGCAAGAAAATCAAATTAATCTCATCGGGCACTGTTTTTTGGAGTACATTCCTGAAGAGGGTAAGCATGAATCTGGTTACGACTTATTAACTTATGTGATAAAAGCTGGTCCACATGCTCACAAGAGAGCACTGAGAGACAGTGGTGAGAGTAGAGCTCAAATAATACCCTGCCCCAGCTGTTCCCAGGCCCATTCTAGCAGCCCTCAGCCCGTCAGAGGCCCATCTGCAGAAGCCTGGAACAGGTCAAGGGCACAAGGGCAGGTGGGAACCCAAATTACAGACTTGGAGGAAGGGGCACCCTGTGTGCGCACCTCCCTGGGTTTTCCCAGGAGAGCCCTCAGCCCTGTGGTCCAGCTGTGACATACGTCAAGATAAGTCAGTGCTAGAGCACCTGTGGCACTTGAGGGGAGCTCCTGCCTTCGATATGGGGTGCATAAAGGGGTTCACAGGAAGAGTATTTTGGGATTGTACAGGACTACTTATGGGAGGCTTTATGAAAGTGACAGGAAAAATTGATAATGTATTATAGGTGAAACATCAGACTCAACAGTTTCAGTGTAATCCAGTTAAGACTGGGAAAACAGTGGCATTTTTTTGTATGTCTTGAACACTTATTCCGGCCAAATAAGTGCTGCTTACTGTACAGGCCACAAGGAAGAGGAAATTGCAGAGCACTTATTTGGTGTGAGAGTATTATTAACTGTAAGCACTGAAATTATGCAGGAATAAATGTTTTCCTTAAACTCATATTACTGTTTGAGAAAAAACAGAATTTAACATCAGAAACTGAGAAAGAATAATACCCCTTTTCTGTGTGTTTTTACATATTTTGGGAGCTGTCTTTTTTATTAATGTAGAAATACATAGGAAGAAAGGTCCACTACACGAATATATGGATCATGAACCTGTGGATGCCAAATCTTGTTATTCTTGTTTGAAGATAATCCTGTCAAGAAAATCAGGTAGGTTCCCAGAAGCGTAATTTGTGTAATGCTAGGAGAGTACCTTTAAAAAAACCTCTTGTCTGAACATCTTTATTTCATCCTCTCTAGATTAAGAAATCTGTGAAAAAAGCTGATAAAAGGTGGTAATTTCTTTTTTTTTTTTCATGTTCACAAGCATTACTCAATGCATGCCTACAAGCCCCTGTGAATCTGATAGGAAAAGTTCGATCAGTTAAGGAAAGTGAGAAGATTTACCCAGAATGAACATGCGTAGAAGGCATAGAAGAAAATTCAAGTATGTACTGATTGGTCCCATTTTTTTAGAAACTGATCACCTCCAGTTTTATCTGGTTGCTGAAGAATGTAGACTTTCATTATTAGGTGTTCTGAATTAGGTAATATAGAGCTAGCAGCAGAGCTGGGATAAGAGCTCAAGCCATCATGTCACTTCTGTGCTCTTATTTGTCAGTCAGTTATCCCCATAAGGAACAAAAAAAGAAAAAGCCTGTTTTGTTAATAGCCACTACTGTTGGTGTTTATGTTACAAGCCTGCGAGACACCAAGCAGTTACCTGCTTCTGGATTTTTACTGGGAATTGCTCAGCAGCACTTGAGGTGGTAGTCCAGGTTTCTCACCACAACTTAATTTAGGCAGTATGTTTACATACTGTCTTATATTTGCCATTCTGTGCACCATGCCTTTGAGTTTCTTCTGAGAGAGGTACCAGTGTTATGAATTCTATGTGGCAGTGCTGCAAAGACAGGAATAATTTGATGACAGAAGAAAGCAATGACAGAGAAGTTAGAAAACCTTTCTGAAAGTACAAGTAATAAAGCTCTGGAGAAGACTGCTGTAGGAGATTGTTAATTTCCCATCACAGTTAGTATTTAATACATGTAATGTGATGTAGAAAATACATCACAGAAGTATTTAAGAACATGTCTATTAGGAATGATGCTGGTGTAGTTTATCCTGCCCTGGAATGAGATGGCCTCTTGCAGTCCAGTCTCGCCCTTCTGCAGTGTTGTGTGTTAAGCTCACTCACTGGTATGCTGTGTGTTGCATCAGTAGCATACAGGTGCCTCACCTTAGTCACCAGGCCTGGCCATCTCACAAGGTACACGTACAGTAAGGATCCCACCACAGCGTTCTGTTGCATTTTTCAGGAATTCTTCCTTGGAAAGTTCTTTTCTTATGAAGAAGGAAGGAGTGGTTTGGCAGACAGACTCTGGCACCACTTGCTGTCTGTCAGTCATGGGGCTTGGTGTCTTGGGAGTCCTTGTTTCTGCACAGCCCATAGGAATCTTTCAATCTATAATGGATGGTGCCTTTATACCGCTCTGAATGCATCGGGCCCCTTTCAGGAGAGCTTTACAGAGAAAACAGGAGCTTGTGTATGCATTAATGTCGGTCCAGACATATTTCATGTGTGACCATACTTGGTCAGAGGTGCAGTACCTGGCACAGAAACTCCCATCTTCCTCTGAATTCGGGGCACTGACACCTATTGGAAGCTGGAGGACTGTAGCACAAGGAAGGACTGGGGAAAGCATGATGTAGGACATGGTTTGTCTCATGGGAAGGTGGAGTTGTCCTGGAGACACTTGCCTTTTGCTGTACAGCATTGGTCAGAGTTGGCAAAAGTTAATTTTTCACAAACATCTGAGAAATTGAAAGTCTTGATGAAAATTACTGAGCCCTTTGCTTAAACATCTGTTTCTTCGGAGAGACCCAGTCTATGTGTAATATGTTCCGTGGTGAGGACTGGGTGTAGTAGCAAATATCAACTTTCCAAAAATTGCTCTGTATCAAAAAGTGGAATTTAAAATATCTGAAGGAAGAGGGACCCGACCCCTTGCAGATTATTCTCATTGTCCAGAAGGGAAGAGATGTGTGAGGAGCGATGCTAAGTCTTTTGTCTCCATGTCCCCTAGTGTTTTTTTCTACTATCTTGTTTGAAAGCAGATTGTGTGTGAAGGGTATTTAAAAATATCCAAACCGATCAAAATCATCTATGGCACAGAGGCAGAAATAGCCAGGAAAACAAACAGACTGGAGATGAAATATGGATGAGATAGACATTCCAGTGTTCCATGAAAGAGAGAGCTAAAACCCAAAAGCCAAGAAACACAAATATAGCGAGTTAAAGTACAGATACTTTATGGTTCACGTTACTGTCTTCAATTAACTGTGATATAGAATTGCGTGATTTTTTCCTTTCAAAAGAGAAATCCATCTTCTTGCTTATTTTTCTACTTACTGCTTTCTGTTTAAGTTAATTCAGCAGTAATTGGATACACTGTGTCTAATTCTTAATAAATCAACAGGACTTTATAGTGATATGGACAGTGGCTTTGCTTGCCCCATTGTTTCTATCAAGAGTTTTATTCTGCTTCAAAACAATTTGCTGTGAACGCCCTTGTTTGTTTGCCACACTAGGCTTTGTTCTGGCTGAAAACTTTGATTTATTACTGTATATAATTGATGGCTGTGGGGTAGGTGGACTATAGCTATTGCTCCTCCTCTTTTAATCTAGCTTTGCGTAGAAATCCATGTAGTGGAGCATTCTCAAGGGAACCAGGCTGGGAAATTTTCTGTATACCCAATGGGAGGCCATTAATCATAGTGAAGAGTCTCTTACTGGCTGCAAGCATGTTTGTGAAAGTCGGGAAAACAAAAGTGGACCACCTCAAAATGACTGATCAAGGGAATAGATGTTAAAGCAAATGTATTCATTGTGATACATCAAAAAAGAAAACAAGAAAGAAAAGTTTATGCATTACTAATTACATTGAAGCATATTTATTCAGATAGGTTTGGCACATTTGAAGATATTTTATATACTCATAAACGAGTTTATTTGTAGATGTTAGAGATCAGAATCCTAGGAGAGTTAAATAAAAAGACTTCATGATTTCTAATGTTGATTGAAAAGAGAAACTTTGGAAGCAGCAGATAAGAAATGCCCAAAATGTTTGCATCTCAGAGCTGAGCTGGTTTAAGAAATGTGCTAAAAAGTCTAAAATGTTCAGTGAGATTTTGATGAATATTTATCGCAAAGATGTTTCATGAAAAACAGGCAAAAAAAAATCTAAGAAAAAGTATTTTTTGGGGAAGTTAAGAAATCATTTTTCCTGCAGCTTGTGCGCTCTGGCTGTGGCACCGTGTAGGTGAGGCAGCACCTGAGAGCACCTGCAGGCTCTCAGAGGTGGCACTCACATGCTTACTGTGAACCCCTGCAAACATTTTCAGGACTGAGGTCTCAATGTTTCTGCAGGTCCTGCTGTCTCCTCATATCCTTCACAAAAAGCCTCTGATCAGTTGCAAACCTAATGGGTTCCAGTTGTGGCTGCTCAGAAGGCATTTATATAGCAGAGTGATTGTGCTAGGATTTGAGTATAAGTAAGTTGGATATGAGATGGGATTTTTGTGATTAAAAATTTCTGCCCAGCAGGGAGAAATAAAGGAAGAGGCTCAAATGCATTTTTAAGCACTGACAGTCTGTATCTTTTCCCATTTAAAAAAAACCAAATAGTATAGAAAGAGAGATATTGTAATATGGCATAACAACATAAACTTTATTTACTAGACAAACAGTTGGTTTCTTCTAGTAAATTTAGCCTTCAGAGGCTAAATTTAATGCAGTCCAAGGTAATGCTACAGTTTATTTTCTCATGAACCTGTGGTACACCAGCATGCTTAAATCAGTTATTTTACCTCACAGAAACTCTTCAAGTGAAGCTCCCTACCCAGCGATTTTAGCCTATGCGCTTTAAAATTCATAATTTCCATGAGTAATGCTTAAATATGAAAATGGAAATAATGCTTTCCATAAATTAAAATCTGCTGTTTTGATAATCTGATAAAGTAAGATGGAAACATTTTCTCCAGTAATCAGTACAGTAAAAACTACAACTCCTCCTGACAAGTTAGTTATAAAGTTACAAATGGCGTTGCGAGCAGTAAGTTAAATCTTAATGCAAAATGCAGAGGAATCAATGTTCATTCTGAAACATTAACTATATTTTTTAATTAATTTATACTAAATTTATGGCAGTGGGGAGTAGGAGTGACTTGCATTTGGTGGTTTTTTTTACGATCAAGGGAAAAAATAAACTTTCCTGTGATTCAAAGAAAAACCTCTGCTTAGTCTGTCTTTTTCATTATTTATGGAAAAGGACTAATTTCAGCTGCATGTTCTACAATTTCCAGTATTTTATCCCATTTTTATTCAATACTGTTCTGAATATTAGCATGACTTCATTTCTTTCTTTTTTTTTTTTTTCTGTCATGCTAAAATGAAATCAAAGTACAGTCTCTATGTCCCCAAAATGTATATTAATGCTTGACATAAAGCACATGTTAAGATCTGGCTATTTCAAGTTAAGCATATGCTTAAGCTGCTCTCAGTGGAGATGGCTTCCCTGAGCTCCAGCTTACACCCTTACATACTTTGTTAAATTACAGCCTTGTCAAACTGAGTGCTGTGTCCTGTTTTAATGGTGTTCCACAGATGGATGTAGTGCTGCCTCTAATCTGAAATCCGTTTTAATTACTGCCCCTTCACTCGTTTTCTTGTTTCTTGGCACTGTAGAATTCCAAGCGAAATGAAGTCCAGGCTTAAGTGTTCATCTCAACTATTCATCTTAGCTTTCCTTATTGTTATGTTTATATGGAGTTTTATTAGACTCATGGGATCAAAATGTATTCTCTTAGTTTTACAAAAACTGAATAGCTATTGTACGTCCTTCGCATTTAAAGTAAACACAGCGAGATTTAAAGTGTTTCGGGTTTTTTTTCAACAACTGAAATATGGTCATATATTCTAAGTATAAATCATAATTTCATTATCAACAGAGAGAGGTCCAAAGCAATGTATGTGTATAGTTGAATGATATAAGTGGCATTTGTGTGTAAAATGTATTCCCTTGCCCAAGCAAACACTTCATAACAACATGAGTGTAAAGGTATATTTAAAAAACGAAAGGCTTAAAGCATGTTACTTATAAGTTATATGGAATGCAGCTTTTGTAAAATATGAAGCTCACTGGATATGATCCAAACCAGCTGAACTATGTTAAAAGGCATAATAAACAGTGCTAGCTTTGCATGCAGTTATTTAATTGGCAAATAGATTTTTCTATCACTGTCACTGGCAATAGCAGCCATTTGATACCAGAGCTTGGATTAAATGTTTCATCAGTAGTGCCTATTAAAGGATCTTTATGGAACAACAAGTTAGTCCCCTGGGCAAGCCCATGTCAACTGCAATAAAGAGTTCCACACAAGTGAATGAGATGTATTTTACAGGATTTACAGGGAGACTAGGATTCACTTTTCTGTCTGGATGCTTTTGAAGGCTGCTTCCCATTTTGTTTAACAACAGTGTCTGCTGGTGGCAAATACTGGATACTGAGCATTGCACATTCAAAGGATTCTTGCAGTTTTCTTGTGAAAATGGATTTATAAGTGTTTGTCAGCTTTCCGAAAATAGGTGAGTCTCTGATAAAAGCATATGCATCAGGATTTAGGCGGGTTTAATTTTCTGGTAAATATTCTGCATCTACATTAAGCCTACTGATACTTCAAGAAGCTGCCTTGGTTTTTATCTCTCTCTTTCAGGAAAAAAAAATCCAACCCCCCCTGAATACCTCCTTCCCCCTTTTAATACAGGGAAAGTGTAGTTTCTGTGGATTTCAAGATTGCTTGACTTTATGTAGTCCACTATCCTGCTCCCAGGTGGCTCATAAGATCTGTGCATGTAGTTAGTCCTTGCTGCAATGTTTTATAATTGGTGCGTATAATATATGCATTTGTCATTTTATAGCATGTTGGTTGAATTTAGAAAGATTTTTAAAGTTCATTTTGAATATGTATCTGTTTGTCATGGAACCTGAGTCTGTTCTTCTTGGCAAAAAGATTAATTTTTCCCTGGTTGATTTTAATTTCAGGCTTTTTCTTTAATACGTCTTCCAGAAATTCTTTAAGAACAAGCAAAAATACATAACATAGCTGAAGCCAATTACACCTAGTGTTCGTTTTCATATCTGTGTAAGCATGCTGGGCATACATTCAAGTCTCAGCTGTTCACTGGCATCTTTTTGATCTGAACGGATGATACTAACCTCCTTAGCTAGGTTACTGCTTTCTGAGGCTGAAAAGTGGAGAGCAAATGCCTCTGAGCTTGAATTAAATGAATCGTAAATTGAGATGCAAACTCTGGTGAATAAGCATGTTTCAGGCTTACTTGGAAAAGTTGAAACTTTTGTTCTGAACTGACTGTTCTCCAGTGTGAAGCAGAACTTGCACTGCCATTACTTCAAGAATTGTTTTGGGATTCTGGTGAGAGTATAAGTAGTCCCAGTTCACACACTTGGTAGTTTGCATTCTCAAGAGGTAAAGTATACCAATTATGCTTTTTTATATCCATAAATTATATTATACAACTATACATACCAATTATATATGTATCCATATATATTTATATGATTTGTATTTATTATATAATTTGTATCTTTCAAAGTATATATATCTTTCAAAATATATATCTTTCAAAATATATATATTAAAAATAGTAGGTTTTTTTTTTTACTTAAACACACTCTCTTAAGTCTCTTCATTGTGTTTTTGGGGAAACAAAACCACAGCTAAGTAACTTCTAAAGCTAGAGATACAAGGGTAGATTCCTGCCTCTACAAAGGTTCTTTTACCGGAGCTGGTAGAGCAGAAATGCTTCTAAGTAGTAGTGTAGTATTTTACACCCACCAGATCTTCAGAGTCACATAAGGGTAAAGAGGCATACATATGACATGTACCTGAGAGTTTTCACTGTGTGAATTTCTCTATGCAAAATGGTAAAGGGAAGCAGGTGTATTGCTCAGCCAGCCCTTCTTCCCTCTTCCTCTCCCTCCTTCCTCTTCCCTCTTCCCTCTCCTCTCCTTAAATAAAGTCTGCTTTATTTGCACCATTATTAAGCAACAGCAGCCTGTATAACTCTGAAAAAACTAGTGCTCTGGCCTTGAAATCAAAACCTTAAGATTCTGTCCTCCCAAAAGACTCGGATGAAGTCGTCTAACTAATCAGCTGTTGACTGCACAGCAAGTGGAGATTGCTTAGTTATCTGATAAATCATCAAGCAAGTGGATGGAAGAAAGATGCTTGTGGCTAATGTGCTTCTCTCTGTGTAGTTAAAACTTTGAATCATCTTCTGCCATCTTAGTTTTGTGTGCTTGTTTCAAGGTGGCAGAGATTTCTGTGGCAACAACCGTTATTTCTAGAGACAGTTTCAGGATTTGACCATCTCTGAAGGCTTCGCATGCTGTTGCAGAAGAAATAGTATCATGTTATCATAGTAATAAATAAGTCTGTCCTATTCCATTGTTCCTCACTCAGAGTGCACATCTGTAGCTTTCTGCTCTCTTCCCTGTAGACTGCTTGTGCCTTCTTCCTCCATGACTCAAGGAGGCGTGATATGTGCATCAATTTGCATGGTAGTTCAGCCCTGTAACCTGGAGTGCCATGACTGCTAATGTGTTTGCTGGGTAGGTTTTTCTGCTTGTACAGATTAATGACCCGATTCAGAAGCCATTCTGCATGCTGGACTCCTGCTGATTTCTGTTTGTGCAGAACTGCAAGGGAAGCTAACTTTGAGTATATATCCTGGCATAATTTAACCAGGGTCCAGTCCCAGTGTGCAGCCAGGGTTCAAATAACAACAAACTGGCCTTTGCACAAAATCTTTCTTTTTTCATCTGAAGGCAGAATATTTTCCTTCTGCAGAAGGAGGTGCATTCTGAGTACCCTGGGCACAGGTAAAGGTCTCTCTGGGCCTCTGGCACTTCTTCAAGCTGCGACAGAGTGCATAGCTTGCAGACAAGAAGTATTTGCTTTTCTCTGAGTTGTCATGTCATGAAAGAGTGTAGTTGCAGTATTTTTGAGGGAAAAAAATACTATTTTATCCATAAATTTATTGCACCTTTAATTGGAAACCTTAAAACACGCCAGGTTTTTTTGAAATAAAACAACTGAAGGGTGTGTACCCTTACTGAAGTCTCAATTTTCCATGGAGCTGGCAGTTGGCAAAGTGCCTTATATGGACCCTTGGTTGTCAGGAGAGCAGTTGTGTGATGCATTAATCCAGCTTGAGGAATCGTTGGTCTTGCCTGTAGGTGAACCAAGAATAGCTGCGCTTATTATCTCTTTGTCAGCATCTATAGGGCTTCACCACCTGACCCCATCTTCAGTTGTGTATATGTATATGGATCTCCAAGTTGCTTATTGCTTAGTGACTTAACTATGAGTTTTGCTGATAGAAATCCTTGATTTCCATCTTCTAGAAAAAACAGTAATCCTCAAAATCCATAGAAATCTAGTTTTCTAAGAATGGAAAAATCTAACCAGGCTGACGAACAGTATACTTGAATTTACATCTTTCCTGGCTTCTCACCAATACACTTGTGCACAGAAACTCTTCCTTGCAGAAGGCAATTGTCTGAAGTGCCTCAGATATTTGTAATGCTAGAGGTAGCCAAGGTGAGGATGGATTACTAGGTAGAATGCAATTTACCACATGGATACCACCCGCAGGTTTGTGGGTGGCTGGATGGGTTGATGGATGCCTACCTAAAGCTTTAACTTAGTCAACACTTAATTCAGAGGGTTTTCAGTTTTCACGGCTTCTAACAACACTGTAGTTCACACAGATTAGCTGTTCTTGAACAGCTTTTCCATTGTGTTGAGTGTAGGCATGCTTCTCTGCAGAATCACTCAAGCATCGATGCCTTTTCTTTCTATCTAGTTATTGCAACAAACATACCTGTTGTTACCGCTGAGAGGTTATCACTGCCTGGTAAGCAGTATTGTGGCTTCTCAAAGGGGATTTCATCTTTTGGCTTCATGCATGCATTTATGGAGAAGAGTCATGTTGTGAAAATCTTTGTGTGTCTCCACCGTCTTTTTCCGGCAGCTTTGGACAATTAGATTCTGATTTTACACATATGTTAATGTGACACTGTTGAAATGTCAGTGGATTTACCTGTGATGGAATCCTTAAGACTGAGGTATCTGACTTTGTAATTTGCATTGGCTTTGTAATGTCTCCCAAGAATATCTATATGCATTTTCGCCAGAAACTACAGAGGCGATGTATTTTCAGATATGAGAACTAACAGCAATAGCTCATTAGCAAATCCTCCTACAAGCTTCTGTTTCCTTAAACTTCATGCTTAATAGCTGCTGGTAAATATTCTCTCTTTTCATCAAAATAACTTGTAAAGACAGTGATTTTAAAGACTTCATGCTAAAACTGCACAGATCTGCTCAGCTAGCTAAGTTATAGATACTGACAGCAATATGAGAATAAAGAAGGAAGTTATAAATCTGAAAATACTGCAAAAGTCGAGATGAAAGTGACTGTGATTTTGAAATGACACTGTGTCTTTTTTGGTCACGGATGAGTGAGATTGAATTCATTTAATGCCAATAGCAAAGAGTCATTCTCTTCAACTGGTCTGAGATTTTGCTGTAGCGGGTGTGGTTAGAGCGATCTGTCATTTTCACTTTGATACCTGAAACCACAGAAACCACCAAAAAAAGCCCCTAAATACGGGGTTTCTTGTTCTGTTACCATGTAGACGCTACCTCTAGTTTATTCCAAAGTTCATTTCATCCCTCACAGCTGAGCTGAAAAATCAAATACCAAATCTGATACTCTCATATTCCATGTGGAAAAGAAAGCCTGGATTTGGAGTCAGTCCTACCTCTGAATAAATAGAGCCAACATTTCAAACAAACCTATGCTGATTAATAATGCACTCCTATATTGTGCCAAAGTAAATTTTGCATAAGGGTATGCAAAACCACATTGAATTTAGTAATCTGCAGTGAGTTTTAATTTTAGTTAATGTGAACTTTAGGGAGTCAGGGCTATACTAAAATGGTAAAGAAGTTTAATCTGCTGCTGTCTATGGGAACTGCTGTATTTTGCACATTTGTCTGTTGATCCAAAGCTTCTATTCCTCTTTTTCTTTTCTTTCTGAGCAAAATGCCTTTAGTATAAAAAGATGAAAGCAGAGAAGCATAACAGTCTGTAAGCCATTAATGCGTGTTGTTTATGATACATAGTTAAAGTGCTTTTCTCCTGATACCAGCACTTTTAAAGCCAGATACAAAGCAAACAAGTGGACAAAAGTCAGGGCTTGAGCATTGTGGGGAGACTGCCTTTTAATGGTCTCTGTTGGGAATATACACTTCTGCTGAAATTCTGAGCTTTGAGCATGGTGTTATGGTTGGCTTTCTGCAATCAGGATTCCATTTCTTTGGACTGAGGCGCGCATCCATGGTGAGACTGCAGTGGAAAGAAATGTGATTTCAGATGAGTAAGATAACATTGTGGTAGTGCTAAGAAAAATGTCTACTTTGAAGCTGACATAAACAGTTAAAAATGAATACATTTGCAGTGTATGATTTTTCATGGTTGGCCTGTGTATAAGAATACTAACTGTGTTGTACAGTGATAGTTTAACACTGGCATAACCATCCTCAGTGGAAGCAAGGAAGCACTGTGCAGCTCTTCATATGTCAGCTTGTTAAGCCTGACCATGTTTTGTATTTATTCAGAAATTATTACAGTGTAGCAAAAGGTGAAATTTTTGCTATGATGTGTAATCAGTTCATCTGTTGGCTGGTGGATCAAGCTATGCAGTGAAGCAGTTAAGACATCACTCTCTTAGCTGTTTGCATTAGTTTTACATCCAGCTGCTTTGCTTCAGCTAGTGCCCAGTTGTGCTCGACTCAGTAAATCATGGCTAATAAACAGCAATTTTTTAATGTGATGACATGCAAAAATATAACTATATATAGGGCTATGTTTTTTACATGCTAATGAGCTCTTGCTTCATTCCTTATTGTATAATTCCTCCCCATTGCCTTTCAGTGATGGAAGTGCTCTGTTCACAGGTTCTGCCATGTGTAGTGTCCCCATGGAGACCGTGTGCAGTGTGCACCTCCTTTTCTTTTTACCTAATAAGATCCTAGATGCTTATGGAAGCTTCTCTGAGACATATTGCAAAAGATACCACTGAAATGAATACTTTGCTAGATTACCTAGTATAAAAAAAATAGCAAAAGATGATTCCTACTTTGTGGCGGAAGGGGGGAAGGTGAGAGGCCTGTTTATGACATTGTGAGCTTTAATAGCATATATTCAAAGAAAGACTTTTATTTTGCCTGATGAGGATGCTGCCTGTCCTATTTACATCCCTTTTCTTCCTGCCTAGAATTGCTTTCTTTTGTTAAAGGCTGCTGCTGTACCTGCATTATTGACTGGTGTGGTTTCCAAGTGCTAAGTTTGCAGTTTCTGTGAAAGCTGTTTGGTTCTCATTATACCCAGTTCAATCTGTTCTGTAACTTGGTCTCCTTTCCTATTTACTGTTGTATGCCTTTATTTATAAATATCTCTTTTCTTCTTTTTTTTTTTTTTTCTCTTTTTTGTATGTTTTGTATGCCTGGTTCATAAAATCACAGCCAGAAGTACAAGCTTTATGACTATAAAACAAGTCATGCCTACGTTGTAGACTGTATCATCTGCTGTGATGTTGTATTCTATGTATTATCAATTTTACTGTAAGAGGAAAATTAGAGCATGCATTTTCCACATGAAGAAATCAAATGTAATCTAAATGCAAACCACAGGTTTTATTGCACAGTAATATTTGATAGCACTGCTATTACTAATCCCAGCATGACAAGAAACACAGCATAGTTATGAAGTTCACAGCACTCATTTTTTAATGGTCTTTTTGGTAGGAAAGCCACAAAGCCCGGACAGATTTTGATATGCATCCTTCATCATTTCTGTGAAAACATTATTGAGTAGGAAAAATAAAATGAGATAATTAACCATATCCAGTAAATACCATATTACCAATGCCTTTGCTTCTGCAGGGTACTTTATGGGGAATTTTACCATTTTTGTGTGGTTTTAACATCTAGAATCAAGTATTAAAAGGCAAGTGATTGTGTTACAGTAAAGATCATACACCTCCCAGATGGGGAGCACACTGCCACTGGTCTCGTAGGTTATACAGAGCTATTAAGATGACAGTGAATGAGCTTCTTTCAGTGCCCCACTAAATGTGTTACATTCATGTAACAATACGTGGTTTTAGTCACCTTCAGTAAAGTGTGAGAACTGACTGTATAATACAATGGTAACTTGGGAGTATTAGGCAGGTGTACTGTTTGGGAGTATTGAATATTAACTGGCACAGATCAGGTGAGAATATATTCTCCCTTCTTGAAATGTGTGAGTTTTGACATGACAGCTACTGAACACTGAGTAACTGGGGGTGCCATCCCTTAAACTGTGACTAAATCAGTTGCAATTAAAAGTGCATTTAGTATGTTTGCCTACATGTTCCATTTTATGACCCAAGAAAACTTGCTATGTATAGTTGTTCTTATGGTGTTTTTCTTATCATGGTTGTATATGCTCTGCAAGTTGCAGTTATCAAAGTAGACCACGCCTGGGGTATAAAACCAGATTCAAGTAGGATAAGCGGTTGCAACTGCATGGAGAATTTGGAGCTGTTATTGCCAGAAGAGAAATTTAACTAAAATTTTGGGCATAATGCCCGTTTTCAGATGATTAGGATTGAGTATTAATCCTCAACAGTTGTTATAAACTCATGATATCCTGAAGTCAGAAACATCATCCTGTCTGATCCTCTCTGGATCAATACTTACTTAGAGTGAAGGATGCTGCCTACTGCATCATGGATATTGCTGTTTCCATTAGATAAACTTTTCCTACAGACATCTCTTTCTGAAGCAAGCATCTGAACCAGATGTATTGGACACAACAGGCTAAGAGAAAGGCAATGCTGCTACATAGGCAGGCACTTCTAGGGGTTGCTCCCTGGACTATGACCATCTGTTCTACAGTTATTCTTAAGTATGTACACTATAACCATAAATTGGAGAGGAAAAGGGAAGGAATTTCTTGGTAGAAGTGAGGAACTTGCCGTCATTTGAAATCTTTTATTTTATATATGTGGACAAATGCATTAATCCAGGTTTTAGGGAAAAAATACAGGCCCCATGTTTATGGTTGGCCAGGGCCTTCTATGATGGGGCTACAGAACTGATGGATAAGGGTAAAGCAGTTGATGTCATCTACCTGGACTTATGCAAAGCGTTTGACACTGTCCCACATGACATCCTTGTCTCTAAATTGGAGAGACATCAATTTGATGGATGGACCTCTCGGTGGATAAAGAACTGGCTGAATGGCCGCACACAAAGAGTTGTGGTCAATGGCTCGATGTCCGGCTGGAGACCAGTAACGAGTGGTGTCCCTCAGGGATCGGTGTTGGGACCGGTCTTTTCAACATCTTCGTCACTGACATGGACAGTGGGATTGAGTGCGCCCTCAGCAAGTTTGCCGATGACACCAAGCTGTGTGGTCCGGTTGATATGCTGGAGGGAAGGGATGCCATCCAGAGGGACCTTGACACGCTTGTGAGGTGGGCTGATGCCAACCTCATGAAGTTCAACCACGACAAGTGCAAGGTCCTATACCTGGGTCAGAGCAATCCCAGGCACAGCTACAGGTTGAGCAGAAAAGAGATTCAGAGCGGCCCTGCAGAGAAGGACTTGGGGGTGCTGGTCGATGAGAAAATGGACATGAGCCAGCTTCAGTGTGCACTCGCAGCCCAGAAAGCCAACCGTATCCTGGGCTGCATGAAAAGGAGCGTGACCAACAGGTCGAAGGAGGTGATCCTGCCCCTCTACTCTGCTCTTGTGAGACCTCACCTGGAGTATTGTGTGCAGTTCTGGTGTCCTCAACATAAAAAGGACATGGAACTGCTGGAACAAGTCCAGAGGAGGGCCACGAGGATGATCAGGGGACTGGAGCACCTCCCGTATGAAGACAGGCTGAGGAAGTTGGGGCTTTTCAGCCTGGAGAAGAGAAGGCTGCATGGAGACCTCATAGCAGCCTTCCAGTACCTGAAGGGGGCCTATAGGGATGCTGGGGAGGGACTCTTCATCAGGGACTGTAGTGACAGGACAAGGGGTAACGGGTTAAAACTTAAACAGGGGAAGTTTAGATTGGATATAAGGAGGAAATTCTTTCCTGTTAGGGTGGTGAGACACTGGAATGGGTTGCCCAGGGAGGTTGTGAGTGCTCCATCCCTGGCAGTGTTCAAGGCCAGGTTGGATGAAGCCTTGGGTGGGATGGTTTAGTGTGAGGTGTCCCTGCCCATGGCAGGGGGGTTGGAACTAGATGATCTTGAGGTCCTTTCCAACCCTAACCATTCTATGATTCTATGATTCTGTGATAGTGGCCTCTATATATAGGAAATTTGCTAGCTATCCTGAGTTTATAGTGCCTTTCTATCTAGTTAGGGTTTTCTTGCCTTTTCGTTTAATCTGTACTGTGGGCATTCAGTCCTGTTTCTATTAAGGGGATATTAGCAAGATACCTGGAAGGAACTGGCTTGCTTAAGTGATATAACTTAAGATAAAATAAACCAAATTCAGAAGTACTATCACTGATACTTATGTACATGCTACTTTGATCATATTTTATTCAGTGTTATTTACCATTGGTGATAATGCTTTGTCTGCTTTATCTCCTCTGCTCTGTTGGTAGTTTTGTCTCTGTCCATATTCAGCTGTCTCAATTAATAATGCTTTTAGTTCATTGATTTTACTTTCCAACTGGCTGAAATTGAGCTGCCCAACTTTTCCTTTGTGAAGTTTTCCTAGATCTTCCTTGCAAATACTCATCCTTTTCTTCTTCTGAGAGGAAGCCAAGAAATTTTAATATGACTCTGATGACAGTGTCCAGTTAAAGCGCAGAGAGATTTCTGAGAGAGTTAAGTTCTGTGTGTTCCACTAAAACTCTCTTTCCGAAGTTGATCTTTACTTTCAATTAGGCTGTGGTTGTGTGCACTTCTGGATGCAGTTATAGCCAGCCTTTTGGTTGTACTGTGAAAGCTAAAATGGTGGACCACACTGGGCTTTGTTTTTGTTAGCTTGTGCCGGGAGTAAGTTAACCCAAGGATTTTAAGTCTTCTCCAAATGGCATCATTTTGTTGCTAGAAACCCAGGACTCTGAAATACTGCATATGTATGTATATGTATACTGAAAATGTCACTGCGGACTTTATCAGGTACACCATCCCTGTCAGGTGACCCTTTCAGTCGCTTTTCAGTCACAGCATCCCCTTGGACCTGTCAATGTTCCCCTAAATGTGGGTTCTGTCCAGTTGACCTTGCATTTACACACTTATGTGCTCATTTTTATCAGCACTTCCTAAAATATATTCCCCTCATGTAGTCCTTCTGCTGTTAGATGGTTGTGGGAGCAAGTCCCTATTTCCCCAAAACGCAATGTACCATGTACAAATGTACCAGCTGTGCAGTTTTTTAATATGCTTTATCTTATCCAAAGTTACAATGAATGTTGTCCAAGTACCTCAAAACACACTTTCAGAGCCTACATATCTTTAACAGATGCCAGGAAGAACAGCATGTGCTTTGACTTCTTTCAGCTGTCTTCTCCGCTTTTGTCATCTCCAAAGACAGTTTTTATCTTTTCTTCTTTTTTTTAACCCTTATTTCTTATATTTTTCTATATTCTTCTTTTTTTTTCTTTCTATTTTTCTTCTTTTCTGTTTTAATTCTTTCCCTTTTTACAGTTCTTCATATTCTGTGTCTCCTGGATTACAAAGAGAAGAGTGAATGAATGGGGCAGTACGTAATATAATAATACCAATTTTTATTTCATTTTATCATTAACATTTTGAAGATAAGTTCAGCAGGCAGTGATTACAATCAACTGAGGATGTCCAGAATAGAAGAGAAAGCAATGCTTGATTATAGCAGTTTACAGTTTTACAGTTAAAGTTGTAAAAATCCCACAAATAGTCCCTTTGGGAAATGAAATATAATGGAAGTGTGGTTATTAAAAACTAGATATAATGTACACTAGTTATTACCTATTACTGTAAATCACCATGAGATGCAGGAAACATATCAGATAGACAAAAGGCCTTTTTGGAATATGTTGCCTTTTTTTCTGTGGATATTTTTTGCTTCTTAGGCACTGAATTGATTTGGGATGTGGAATTCATTTAGGAGCATGCATGTTGCCCCTTTCTGAATGGCTCTTGAAATGAAGTTGTTATCTGTTCTAAACTGTAAGTCATGTTTCCCTATGCCCCCAGGAAAAGAACTTAAAGGGGCAATCACATACACCAAGTACTAATAGATATTAGTTACTTTTAGTTAATGATGTTGCTAGCCTTGAGTAGTTCACTTATCTTAAAATGGAAGTGCATGTTGATCTCCATTTCACAAATGGAAAAATTAAGTCAGATGGAGGTTAAATGACTTTCCTGAAGTAACCAGCAAATCACTGTCAGATCTGAAGATACAGTCTAGCAACCTTGCTAGACTTGCAGTTCTGGTGATATCCTTTCTGTTGTCATGGGTGGAGTGTAGGTGATTATGTAGGTGGTCATTGTCTCCCCTTTTCCTAATGATTTCCTGAAATAATTCTTACAAATTACAACCTTACATTTATCCTGTGGATTACAGAGTGTGAGGTTAGCCTAAGGAGGACATGCAACGTCACCTGGTGATTTCACATAAATCTGTTGTGATTCCAAGCATGCAGTGATGCTAACCAAATCAACTGTTATGTCAAGACTTCTCTTTGATCTGCTAAATTAATATGGATTGATTAAATTAATTAAATGGAAAATGACTGGAGATAAAGAAGGAGTCGAGAAGAAAATTACTGGCAGTTGTAGCCTTGTGTTGAGTTGGCCATGGCTAACAGCCAAATGCCCACCCAGCTGCTCACTCACTCCACTCTCTCAGGAGATGAGGAGAAAATAGGAGGAAGGTGAGAAGATTCATGGATTGAGATAATGACATTTTAATCGGGAAAGGAAAAGCTGTTCATGGATTGAGATAATGACATTTTAATCGGGAAAGGAAAAGCTGTTCATGCAAGCAAAGCAGAGGAAATAATTCGCTGCTTCCCATCAGAAGGCAGGTATCCAGCTACTTCCTGGAAAGCAGGACCTCAGCATGCGTGGTGCTTGCTTGGGAAGGCAAACACCATAACCGTGAATATAATTCCTTCTTCCTCTGTTCCCTGAGCAATCGTTGCTGTCATATGGTCTGGAATATCCCTTTGGTCAGTGCAGGTGTCCCAGCTATGTGACCTCCCAGTCTTATGCCCACTCCCAGGGTATTCATTGGGCATGACGCAGGGCAGAGTGGGCTCAAGAGGTCTTGCTGCTGTGCAAGCCCTGCTCAGCAATAGTGGGAATGTCAGAGGGTTATCAATACTGTTTCAGCCACAGATACAAAGCACAGCACTGTATGGCTGCTATGGAGAAACTTAACTGCATCCCAGCCAGAGCCAGTACAGCAGCTAAACATGGGTCTACAGCTTTAGAGGGTTGAAAAAGTATTTTATTTTGTTTGAGTATTGACCAAAATTCTCCACCAAAACAACCCAACCAATCAAAAAATCAAATCCCAAAAAGCTCCTTTTCTAAGGAGCAAACAGCAGCAGGCTAACAATAGCCATTCATAACACTAAAATGATGGACAGAGCATTGGGTAAATTGGACATTAACAAATTGCCCACAATGAGTGGGATTCAGTCTGGACATCTCTGGGAGCCGGGTAAGAAAATGGCAACATCAGAGCCTCCCTGAAATGTCATACTCTATAATGGCAGAAGAACTACGGGTGAGAGAGATTTGGATTACAGGGTTTTTTTGTCAAATGAGGATGTATTCATTTCTAAAAAATAAAAGCAACAGTGAAATTGGTAGAGACATTTTAATTAGATTGTGCACCAGCAGGGGTTTTGTTTCTATTTGATTAATATCTTGATCCATGACATGGTTATAGAAAGGCCTGCGTTTGGGCACCTAGCAAGAGAAGGCAGTGGAAAAACCCTATTACTTATTTCCAGACACTTAATTAAAAACCAAAATGGGCACTGTGGTCACTAGATTTATTTTTCCCATGTAGTCTATAAACAATAAGCTGAAATTGCAAAACAAAAAAAGTACACTTGCACCTTCTTCTGTTGACCTTTGAGCTGCTGCTTCTCTGAGATGGATGTAACCTAGGCCCAACTTTGTGATGTTGAGAGCTTTGTGTCTGCCTAACCCCCAGCTGATAATACCTCCCTAAGGCAGACATTAAATCCTATTGGGAATAGTAAGCCTTGAAGTTTGTTAGCTTGCTGGTGTTTCTTTTCAAGTGCCATTGAGGTGAGATGCAGCCTTGGGGTTCCCCTCATGCGGTACTGTCATCTTCTTTCTCACTGACACCTGAAAACACAGTTAGAGTTGTTTGTTAGTCTTTCTGAAATGTTCTATGGAAAAGTCATGGTCTGTAACCTCCCACCCCATGAACTGTGGTCATCTCATTGTGCCCAGGTCTCCCACTATGGTCTGTGCCTTGCTGTTCAGTGAGGCTTAGTGCGAGCCTCCAGCTGCCAGCCCTGCGTGTGCCTCTGTTAGCCAGCATTTTTGGGCTGTGAGGATAAGAAAGGAGCTTCATGAAGAATTGCAGAGTTCGTAGTTGTGATTTCTCTCTGTTGAATCTTGAATGCAAGTAGAACACAGGTAGCCCTCTGATGAGAAATGGTCTGTAAGTGTGGAAAATTTATAGTTTTGAACTGTATATATTATATTTTTATTACAGTTTTTCTTAGGATTCCTTTCTTGAGCTTTTAGAAGCTGCACTTGTAGGGATTATTACACCTGGTGTTTACACCTTGGCTCATACCAAGCTTGGTACCACAAGGGATTTGCAGCAGCAGCAGTGCATGCTTGCCCCATGGGCCAGCCCTAGCCATCTCCTCCTTCCAGGGACTCCAGACCCTGGTGTTCCCAACAGGCTTATGTTTTAAAAGTATTGAGAACAGTAATAGTTGACATATGAATGTTTTACATGTTAACAGTGTAGTGAATGGATTCAAAGAAGGTTTTTCGGTTAGTAGGTTTAAAATAAATATTAAACCAACAGTTAGGTTTTAAAAGAAATACTTTGTTTTCCCCCCCCCATAACTGTGCTTGTCATAGTGAAATGTAGAAGTATTTCCATCCTGTAAACAAATCAGAAAACATGTAGGCTTTCCTCAATCTGTTGTGACCTGCATTTAAAACAGGAGAAAGATGGGCTTCTTTTAAAGTCCGACTGAAGGCTGTTCTGGGCTGAAGCTGTTGAAGTAGATTTGTATAAAATCCATTTCTCACATATACAATTAATTAAAATGCAATGCAACTACAGCCAGCCTGTAAAGAAATACATAGGACACATGAAGAAATAACTGTGGTTTACGATGAGTCTAAAATGATGGATTCTTTCTGTCTGAAGACATAAACTTGCTCTTGCAAATCAGCATGTCTTCTGAGGATGGAGAGGGACTTTTCATAAGAGGAAGTAGTGACAGGAAAAGAAGGAATGGCTTTAACCTGTAAGAGCAAATTTAGATCACATATTAGGAAGACATTCTTCCCTGTGAGGGTGCTGAGGCGCTGGCACAGGGTGCCCAGAGAAGCTGTGGCTGCCCCATCGCTGGCAGTGTTCAAGGCCAGCCTGGACAGAGCCTTGAGCATCCTGGTCTAATGAAAGGTGTCTCTACCCATGGTGGGGGAAGTGTAGAACTGGACAGCCTTTAAGAGCCCTTCCAGCCCATTCTGTGCTGTATCTGTATGCATTCAGATACACAATGGAAGTTTGGGTGGTGTTTGTTTGCTGTGAGCTGCAGTGGGTTTTATGCAGCCAGGTAGAGTGAGTTAGCAGGGCTGCTCAGGTGAGCCTGATGATGGTTTGCAGGACTCCCCTGCAGGAAGGGTGGGGTTTGGGGTACTAGGCCAGTAGTGAGCTCATTGCAGAGGGTGAGGTTTCTCACTCTGAGTCTGTGGTCCATAGAAGGTGCTTCCATGTGTCCGAAGGGACTTGATCCAGGTAACTGCGAGGTAATTTACAGTATTTCCCAAGCTTTATTCAGGACTATTTTGGGTTTGCCTTCCATGGGGTCTACAGCTTCAAGTGGGTTTTCAGAGGTCCGCCCCTCATGTCTGGGGCAGAGGGGCTCTCCATGGTCATCAGGCCCTTCCTCCAGGACCAGGGTGTGATGTAGTTTGCTGTAAGTAGATATCAGCAGTGAATGTGTGGTTCCTATTGTGCATCAAGGAGGTGGCAATGACTGCTCTGACTTTTGGCACAGTTCCTCTCACTGGAGCCCAAGTTAACTGGGTGCTTTAAGGAAGGGAGGGATCAATGTATCATGAGTGTCTACTGTTTGTAGGAAGCCTGCTGCTTGAAGTGGGTTACCATAGCTGGAAGTGGGAAGAATTGCCATCATTCCCAGGAGCAATCCTGGACACCCACCACCCACAGACCATGCTGGTTTGGACGGTCAGAAGGCCAGGTATGGATATGGGTGCCCTCCACTAGTGTTAGCTGCTGGTTTATGTAGGGGTCATGCTGTGGCTTATACCCCTGGGTCAGTCACAACCCATGCTTCCGGCATTACTTTTAGGCTTTCCTAACCTGTGTAGCAAATGCTGCCAGCAACAGTCTTGAAGCTGCTGAAATTACAAACGGAAGTGTGTGCTAAAGCAGTGTCTTTTATTCAGTTGCTGGTGTTGGTTGCTGCTGTGTTCCTGTGTTTGCCTGTTCATTTTAATAGCCGTACTATAATGGTTGCAACAACAGTGGCTATAAATAGAGGAGATTGTGTTAAACCGTCACAGAAGGGTGAATATCCTGAGAAGCTGTGTGCTGGAAGTAAGCGTGCCTCTTTCAGAAGTTACTTCTCCTGAGCTGGTGCCATGAGCAGAGGAACACGTCAGTCTCTCTCTGTACCATTTAAAGTGTATTTTTGTTTGCAAAGTGTGTTTTGGTTTCAATTAATGGGCTTTTGTGTTCTCCCTGCTAATTAAATGTATGTATGTCTTTATCCTTCTGATCCTAAAATGAAGCTTGTAATGGGGAATAGGCTGGGTTTAATGTTTGCTTCTGAAAAGACCAAAATACTGTTCAAAAAACGCCGCAGAGGGTTTGGGTTTTGGAGGTTTTTTGGCATCTCAGCTCTGTGCTGTATTTTGCTTCTTTGTTAGGAAGTTTATGTAGAAAGAAGTTTTGTTGTTTCTAAGAGGTATAAAGACCTGCGTCTGTTCATTTTGTAGCCTTTGACTTTTAGCACGGCTGCTGGAGAGATGAGGTGGTTAATGATTAATGAAGAGGTCTTTTATTTAAAATGCTAATTAGCTGTTGAAATAGGCTTTAACCAAAACAAAACTCTTTCCAAAAGTTTCAGATGAGCTTGCCATTCCCCCACACCTTCTCCTTCCTCCTGCTGGACTTTCCCTGTTGTCTCACACAGTCTCCTGGTCTGGTCCTCAGAAACCTCCATAAGCACATGCAATACCCTGCTGCTCAGCAGAAACCATGGGGCAAGCCCCGCATCCTCTTTCATTCACAGATAAATACAGGGACCCTGAGGTGTGTACTGAAATGGAGGCACGTTTCCCACTTCTCCACATACTGGTGTGCTTGTTTTCTTTTTTCTTCCCCCACAAAGAAAGGAGGTCTATAAGAAGACCTAACAATGCCCTTACTGTTCTGTCAGAAACTGCCTGGCTATGACTTGTTTTATTTGGCCCTCGCTAAATGGCAGTTTCATTTACGTTTCGGGTGTTTGGGAGATAGTTTATCTTTGTCAAACTTCACTTTTAACATTTGTTTGGATTACTTGTCACAACACCTTCCCCCCCCCCTCGCCCCCCTATCTCTTAAGGTTCCAGTCAGCTTGACTTCACTCAGAAGTGGGTTTTGGTATTTTTGAACTTGCTTCTTATGTATTGTCCCTTTTTGAGCCATCCCAGTTAAGCTTGTTAATTGATAGTTTCTTTTTTGCATTTTCCCTCTGCTGATAATGCAACACTGTCCCTTTGAGCCTCTGACTCCATTGATGGTGGGGTAAGCGTCTCCTAAATCCTGTGAATAGTCATAGAATCATAGAATCAACTAGGTTAGAAAGGACCTTTAAGGTCATCAAGTCCAACCTTTATTCCAGAAAGAAAAAGATTATAGTGACACTTGTAAAAACCTGGATGCATGCATTTTACTCCATCTCACCTAGTACATAAGACAAGATCATGCTGCCTATGTTGAATAGCTGTGCTGGGATCAGGAGCATCGTTCTCCACTGTCCTGTCTGATAGGTTATGGTATTTGCTTTTTGTACCTGTGAGGAGATCCTACAAGTGTTCAGCAGTGTTTATCAGAGCCATCTGTCCCTGACAGCACCAGGAGACATGGGCTAATCAAAGAATCATAGAATACCAGTTTGAAAGGGTATCATCTGGTCTAACCATTCTTGGCAGAGCATGGTCTAGACTAGATGTCCCAGCCCCCAGTCCAGCTGTAAAACTGTCCAGCGCTGGGGAGTCCGTCACTTCCTGGAGAGATTATTCCAATGGCTGATTGTTCTCATTGTGAAAATTTTTCTTCTATGTCCAACCAGAATCTCCCCAGGAGTACCTGTTGGCCATTGCCCCTTGTCTTTTCTATACAATTTGTAACAAAGGAGCCTCCATCTTCTTTGCAGCCACCTTAATTCTGGAACATGGTGATAAGGTCTCCTCTGAGCCTTCTTTTCTCTAGGCTGAACAAATCCAGCTCTCTCAGCCTTTCCTCACAAGGCAGGCTTCTTAGTCCTTTGATCATCTTTGTGGCCCTTCTTTGGACCCTCTCTAGCATGTCCACATCTTTTTTTGCATAGTGGGGACCAAAACTGAACACGGTATTCCAAGTGTGGCCTGACAAGTGCTGAGTAGAGTGGGATAATGACTTGTTTATCTCTGCTGGTGATGCCGTTGTTGATGTAGCCCAGCATCCTGTTGGCATTCTTTGCTGCAGCAGCCACCATTCACTCATCTTGAGCTTGTTGTCCTCAAGGACCACCAGGTCCCTTTCCACAGAGCTTGCTCCCCAAAGGCTAAGGATTCTTCGTGCTGGGTTTTGCCAGATGCTGTCAGCATTGTGGTATCTCTTTACATTTGTGAGGGGCGGATCACATAGGAATATTGGTCCTTGAATACAGATGTGGTTCCACTTCTTATCTGCCCATACAATGTAATCATTGCATTAAATTCATTTGGAAGGACTTGCAGTAAGAGACAAGGGCAATACCACTGCAGCTTCCCAGCTCTCCATGAGCAGCTGTTCTTGTAATCCCTCCTTTAGGCTGAATCTCAAGTAAGCAGACTCTTAGCATTTCTGTTGTGCTTTTGGCTACATATAGGAGAAGCTGAATGGAAGAATATGATTTGAAATGAGACTGGGGAAGCTTGGAGTATGATAGCCACACTGTGTTGTTTAAGAATGAAAATTTAAAGAAATGCCCCACGTAGCCATTCCTTGCTCAGGTGTTCTGTCACAACTGGTTTCAAAGGGATGATTTGCTTATGCTAATCTTACTTGCAGCAATTATGTTTGGAGAATTGCCATCAATAATGTTTGGAGGGTTGCCATCATCCAAACATGTTTGAACTGATATTCTTTTCTGAAAAGTTTTTTAAATGTAAAAGTTACATTTCTGAGCTGCAGATGCTTTCATTTGGCAAAAGGCAGTTTACCAAAAGTAATGTGATTGCTGAAATAATTTAGTCTAATGCTTGCCCGTGCTTTATTCATTTCCATGCTTGAGCTGACTTGCAAAGGATGACATACGGACATGGGCAGTGTAGATAAATAAAGGAATAATTGCAAACATTCAGCCTTTTCCCAAAATCCTGGAGAGAGCCTGCAGACTTCAGCCAGCATGGTTGACTTTCCAGTGACCCTAAAGTCAACCAGAGGTCAAATGATGGGGCAGACTGCCCAAGAGCTGCTGTCCCCGCTTGCCTGGAGCTTCCGTGTTAGCTGCTTGCTGCAGACCAGTTGGTAGGATGGGCAGAAGACTGGTAATGGCTTGGTATTTACAATGCCTAAGTGTTTGCTTGCAGATGCAAACACAGGTTTTGAGCAGCTTGGGTCCATCTTATTCCGCTTTTGCCTTCATTTGGAAACTGGCATAGTGTTTGTCTGGGGAGCAAATGGAGTCCTTTTGGTAGTGCTTATCTGTCAGCTGCTGTTATTAATTGATGTAATTGGGTCTTTACTAATATTTACCTAGGGTTTTAACATGGAAGTGACTACACAGATAATTCTAGTGCAATCTTAGAAGAAAGTCGATGCCTTAATTAGAGAGATGGCTTGCTACTCTTGACTTGTTATTCAAGCATTGATTCTTGTTTTCCTGCCCTGGAAAGTGTTTTCCTTGGAATTTGAAGAAGTTGTTAACTAGATGGGTAACATCTGAAGAAGCATATCCTAGCAATTAGGATGAACAAATAAATTTGACAAACTAATATTTGTCCTGAAGGAAACCTGAAACATTTGGGGAGGGGAAGGGAATTTGGAGGCATTTCTGCCTTCTCCATGTCTCTTTCTGAAAAGTCACTACAGGAGAGTGTGTTGAGGAAAAACAGAACAGCAGGGACTCTTGAAGAAGGTGAGTTCCATCTACTTAACTTTTACTATGCTACACTAAGTCCTGTAACTACACAGGATCATCCAGGGAAAATGAGAGTTATTTCAAAGCATAGCAGAATATTATTTTAAGCAACACACTGGTGATGCTGAAGCACGGTGCCTCTTAATTCTGCTAGGGCCAGCAATTTTAAGGATTAAAAACATATGGAATACAGATATAGAAGATATCCCCAATGCTTGGGGTATTATTTAGCATTATTTGTATTATTCAGGCTAGCAGAAACAGAGGTACCAAGAGAAAGTCTCCTGTTACATGGTATGAGCCATCCAGTAGATGATGGGAGTTGGAAAGAAATTTTATGGGGAAGTTTTTCTTTAATTGCTCTCCTAGAGATTTCTTCATCCTTCCCCTGAAGCATCTAATGCTGGATGCTGTCAGATGAGCGGCTACTGAACTAGATGGACTATTAATCTGACCCAATGCAGCAATTCCTGTGTTCCTGTGTTTGTAAGCAAGCTTTGTCTGCCGAAAGCTGTCTCTCTGGAATAAACCCTCCATTGGAGGCTAGGGAAGGGAAATTGTCCAGAAGCTTTTATACTGTTGCTATGTAATTTTTGATGTTATTTTTTTAAAAGTGTGTTATTTTTTTCTCTCTCCTTTTATGTGTATGCATGTTTTAAATTATAAAATTCAGCTTCCTGTTTGATGCATTTGCTATTCAGTAATAATAGGGTCCGTTGAGTAACATAATTATTCAGAATTATGTGCTTCTGAAAATTGAGGGACAAAGTAATCTTAGCTGGTTGGCTGGCATATGGCTGAATGATGTATTCTGTTCAGAAGGGTGTGAACTGAGTCCCTTCATCACCCATTGCCAAAACCTCTAATATATATGTTTCTTCTTTAAAAGTAAAGATTTTCTTAAAGGAGGATATATTATTATTGTTGTTGTGACTAATCAGGGTTGGCAATGTTATAGTGAACCCAACTTTCTACCTTCACTCATTTTTAATAGAGGGTGTTCTATTTTGCTTGACTCAAAGAGCTTCAGTGAGTAACCTACTTTTGCAGTGAGTTAAGTGAAGCAGAGTTGTAATGTCAAGGAACTGTGTGCCTTGGGTTTGTTTATTTAAAGATTAAATTGGGTTTCCTTATTTTTCAAAGGCTGAAGAGTGGATGTCCCAGTCAGGCTATTTAATTCAGATCTTTTTAGTAGTCAGACAATATTGCTATATGTAGATGACATTCAGTTCTCCTGACTGCTTTAAAAGGTGCCTTAGAGACGCGAGATACAAGCATGCTTTGTTTCACCCAGAGAAATGTGAATTTCATATAGGGAGAATGTGTTTCATTTCCTTACCATGTGTCAACAACTGGATCCTAAACCTGTGTTTATCAGATGCAGAACTGGTTTGGGAGGATTATCACTAAATCAAATGCTAGACTGGAATTTAAGTTCTCACTACAGCATTTCTCAAATTTTTGTAGTATTCTACTTTTAGGCCGTTTGGTCTTTGATGCTTAGATCAGATATACGGAAGGCTATGTTTTTGCGTTCTCTTTGTGCAGAAGAATAAATACTTCTTTCTGTTGCAAAACCCTTGTACTCTTGTAATAAAGACAATACACCTGATTCTTTTTCTATAGTAAGGCTCATAATTACTGCTCAAACCCATGCTGAAAAAAGTTGTCTTGACTCACACATGGTAAAAGAGATCCTAAGGTTTTCTTTAACACATAGACTCTCATTATAATTTTGAGAATATATCTCCTAATTTTTAATAAAAAGAAAATCCAAACACATGTTTTTGTCTCACAAAACCAGGATCAGAGTGATTGAATACGAGACCTAGTCTATGTTGTAAATACAGCTATTAATACAAACAAGCGGTCTAGAGGGTGCTTTGTCTTAATCTTCTTTGGAGTATCTTCTATCTTCTGCTGTACTAGAGCTCTGCATCGTTTTTCCTTGGAATATTCGTTCATGCTTTGGGTGTGTTGCTTTGTATGCTTGAATTTCTTAGTTTTCCACACAATTGAGTCACTTTTAATTGCAATTAAGTAGGCTGGGGTGTGTTTTTGTTGACCATTGTCATTGTGAATACCTTACAGCAACACACTAGCTTTGCATTCATGAAAGAGGGGTCTTCACAAATTAAGTCATCAAGTGACTTAATGGTGACTCTACCCAACATGTCTGTTTTTCCTCCCACTTCTGCTCCCTTTCCCTGTTCCTCATAAACTCAGATACACAGTGCAGAGTAACCACAGTTCTCTCCATCTCACAGTCTTTGCAGTGATGGACTCCATGCTGGGAAATGGAAATCTTTGTCTTAGGATCCAGTATGGGCAGGATATCTTCAAGAGCCATGTCTTGTATAAGGGAAGTGGCAGCCTTTAGAGAATTCATTTATTTTGATTATTTCCATTGGCTGGCATCTCTTTTGCATTCTCTTGCATCATTTTGAGGACACAAATTGATTTTTTTTCTGCTTGCTTCTGATTTGTTTTAGCATATGGTACTCTTTGACACCCTGTGAATATAATGGACAACTGTCTTCATCCCAGGTGGCACAGATAGCACTAGCTGGGAAGAGAATGGAGTGAGGCTAATACTGAGGGATGTGCTTGAACCATCATGTGCCTTTTGGCCATTTCTGACTGGACTATTCTCCTTAATGGTTTTTTGTGGCCTTATTACATTAAAAAAAGTCAAAAGTGGATTTTGAATGGCTCAGCCTTACTAGTTAAGGTCCTCTTTTGCTTTCAAAATTAATAATTTTAATACATTATCTTGCCAGTGAAGCTGAAGGATTTAGTGATCCCAATTCATTTAGAGGTGAAATGCTGCCCTGCTAAGTGTTTGATCTGGGTTCAGGTTAAACTGGTTATGGCTAAAATGCTTAAGCATGTAGGTTTGGGCAGGTCTAAATGCCACATGATGGCATATAACCTATCTCCGTCTTAAAGAGTATGCATGCAACTTCTTGCATAATAAATGTGAAGTAATTCAGGCTAGTTTCTCTGTCCACAGAAGTGGGAAAGTTGTCTTACATTTATGAGTGGAAAGATGCTTTCAGAAATGGGCCTGTTGGGAATGATTGCTGTGCAATTAATTCACACACTGGTTTGCACTGCAAGAATACCTCTGTGTTGCATCAGAAGTCCTGCTTTGCTGACTGGCATGTATGACATAAGTCTTGAATTTCGTCAGTGCTTAAGCTCCTCTTAAGTTGCTTTTGGAAGTGAAATGAGAGGTTGTAGTTCACTTTGGTCTTTCTGACAATGTAATCCATTTGTTCAGCACCTCTAACAGGATCATTCTGGGAATCAGATCTTCCAAATATGTTAAAATAGGGAAAAGATGTGTTGGTTTTGTGGCTACCATGATTGATTATTGCACCTCTTGTCCTTACAATCTGACTGGTAAGGTTTTGTGACATTTTCAGGTGATTGAGAGGAGGACTCTGAAGGTGCTTTACATGTGCAGTGTTATCTTAGCGTATTACTGGCATGTTGCAATTTCTTTGATGGCTCCCTGTTAAGCAAAATATTGACTATTGACATAAAAATGCTATTTTTGTTCTGTAATCCAGTCTATGGCTTTGACCCCTCCTAGTTAATGGCTGCACTTGTTCCTAATTTTGCTCCCCTATTGTTCCTGTGACAGGGAGCTACAAGGAACAGAGGTTTTAAAATAAATGTTCATAATCTCTACCAGCCCTCCGGCATATTCTGCTGACCCTTAGGGAGTCTTACTGGGAATATATTGGAACTTGTAATATTTAATAAGTGAAGGATCAGGAGCCTGAAGTAGACAGCAGAAATGTCATCTTCTGGGTAAAGGAGGACTGAAGACTCTAATAACTCAGAGGAATTACAGAATATTTCAGCAGACGTACTACTAGACTTGTCATATGTAACAAAACATTATAAATTACGTGTTATTTTGTGTTAGCACAGTGTCCACACCTCCATGATAGATGCACCTCTAGTCCAAACAGACAAGTATTCAGAAATAAAGTTTGCAACCAATGCTTAAACCCTATTTATCCCGTTCCACTTAGATTGCCCTCCTCTATTGGCAAAGGGGTGCAGCAAGGATACAAACTCCTGTAGCTCTGAGGAAGCAGAATTTCCAGTCTTGTAGTGCAAAAGATTGGACTGCTAACAGATTGAACCTACCTCCTGAACATAGTGTCTTTGCCTCCTAATTCTGTCCAGGAGATTGAGAAGCCATCATTTTGAGGTCATCATTTTGCAGTTCAGGCACATCCCTGACAAAATCCTCTTTCAGGTTTCTCAGACAGACTCTTGAATAAACATTATTCATCTTCTGGGTGAATCCACATGCTCATCCTAACAATGAGTTTAGATTACTGCAGACAGCAGATTTTTTCTTTGCAGTAAAGTAGATTCTTGTGGGATCATTCTATGTGGCATATGAAGTGTGCTGGATTGAGGCAGAGCCATCCACTGCAGTGCATGTTTTCCAAATTAAACAGACTTTTATTCTTTTCTTTATCTCAGTAACTGTTCATTTCTTTGCATCACGTGTGATGATCACTCACCCTTCTTCAGTGCATGTCCAGGCGGCGCATCTGTGCCATAGTGAGGTACAAAAAGATCTATTTACTAGTTGCCCAGGTATTGAAAGCTGAAATTGCCCAGAAATTGAAGCTCTAGAGCTTTTTCTTCCTTAAATTGGTGATGGAGGCAGGTCTAATGCCATAAGTTGAAGTTGTGGCTAAACATCCAGGTTTGCTAAATTTGACTAATAGGTTCTATCCTTTGTACCATGAAAGATATCCTTCATGGGTTCATGCAGAGGAAGACTACCAAACTAACCACAGAGAGAGAGAGAGGGATGGTGTGCTGCTTTGCTTTATTGTGATGGTTCTGCTAAGACCAAGACTTCTCAGGAAGATACCTTTAAGACTGAACAGACAGATGGGACTTGCTTCTGTACTGGAACAGTCATGTCTTGCCTTGCTAACAGCAGATGTTTCAAGTTTAAATTGCCTGATTCCTCCCTGCCTGCTACTGGTAGAGCATTTGATGAGCCTCTGTCCCGACTGCTGGCTTCTCTGGTTGGGGTTTTAAGACCCGCATCCACTCACTTATTGTCACAAGTAATAGTTACCATGGTTGTCGCATGTCTTTGCACTCCTTTAATGAAGTATCTTGTCATTCTGTTTCAGTGGTTCACCTGCAGTGCTCATTGTGACCATAGAGTGTTGGTCTCCCAAAGAGATGTACTTGCCTGTCAAGGAGCTGCCCTCCAAAACTGCTTCCCTCTTCAGCTTCTGAACAGATGAAGTACTCCATTCTTTTAATGATTCCCAGGCCACCATCATTTACTAGGGATCTTCCATCTGTCACCAAAACAATAACATCACTTGACCCCTCTTACTGATCTCAGAGGCCTCTTAAAGGTTATAAACAGTCAGTGTAAGGCCCTTTTAGTAGTTGCACTGGTGGTAAGTGCTGTATTTGCTATTGGTCACCATGACACGTTTCCCATCAGCTAGAAGGTTAAGGATGCGCACTCTGAGAGCATGCTTGGGAGTCTTCAGGTCCCTTACATCCTCCTAGCTCTAATGCCACTTGGGAAGAAATTGGCATACTTGTAAACATCTGCAGCACGGTGTGGTTTTCCTTTCTTACCCAGTCTCCCTTCCCCTGGCCTCCCGTCTCTTTCCAAGAACCCTTCTCAGAAAAACTTGCTTTGGCAATCAGTGTGATGCTATATTGAGGTGCCCTGTAGCTAAAGTCCAATTAATTGCTAGTCAGGGGAAAGACCTTTAATGGAAGATCTTTTTGCTGGACTGGGAACATGTCCCATTCTGAATTTGATTTAGAGAACAGAGATGCTACTTTTCCTTTATAGATAGTTGAGTATGCTATCAATTTAAGGTGCTAACTCTTGGCCTGTGTAAATCTTCCCAAATCTTAGAAGCTTGTTGATTCTGGTTGTAGCTCACCTTTGTTATCTGCGGTGCTTTTCTCTGCTGTGGCTGGATGATGAGAGGGGAGCCCAAGGGACAGGTTTCTTAGTCCCATCAGTGATATTTTTTCCTCTTCATTGGTTGCCATATTGCATAGAAGCACGTAGGATCAAACCGATCTTGTTGGACACAGAGGATTGTAAAGGACTGTCTGGTCACAAAGTCGAATCTAGTTTTTCTGAGCTATGAGGAGAAACTGTGCAGGAGCAAAGAAAACCCCCTGAAAAAGGCATAGAGAACAAAACTAAAGCAGTAGGCATAGCACCTTGAGTGGGAAAAGCTTTGTATTGGAATTTCTGATTATATGTGACTTGAGTGACCAGCCTGCTTTTAAGAGCTGGTTTGCTGGCTACATTGTGCTGCTTAGATTGTTGATCATCTGAATAGGGAGATGAATTGAGTGATGCATTTTCCCCTTTTAGTTTGGGGATGGGCAGAAACAGGGAAATGGGTTTGGTCTGAAAAAACAGACAAACAGCAAACAAAACCAAACTCACAAAAAAACCCGCCAAACCTGCAAATGTGGTTCGGAGGATCTCTGATCTCCTCAGCTTCTGTAGCTCTTGGGGTAGTCTCTCATTTGGGATATTCTGAATATGAAGTTAATGGTTTACGTCCTTAGAAACATTAATAAAGTACAGATGACAATGCAAGAACAGAAAATTTGATTCCACTGAGAGCAATTTTGAGTATTAAGATACAGCTTTTAAAGTCAAGGAGGGAAACCAGTTTAAAAGTTCGCTTAAACTCAAGGAGCAGAAAGCTCCATTACCCTCCTTTTGGTTTCCTTAAATGCAAGAGAACTTCTTGATAGTCCACTGGGACTTTTGAATGTGGCAGAATAATGAATGCATTTACTTACCAAGCAGAGTATCCTATATACCAGCACAAAATGTATTCAAAGCCCCTTGAATTCTCTGCAGAAAACTGCAAGAGTCCCTTACAGAGGTGATTGAAAGATGCTGCACAGGAAATCAACTTCTCATCCTGTACATAAACATGAGCCAATTCTACTATATCTGGCTCTTGGAGCAGTACACACAGTAAATTGTTAACCCCATCACCTGACCTAACCATTTATCTTTGCTTCTCAGTATAGTTTTGGCAACTGCTGAGTAATGAAAGAAACATGGAATGCAGATAGCTGTAAGAAAAAAAAAAAAAGAGGGGAAAAGAAAAAAACAACCCTTCCCCCTCCGAAAAGCCCACCCTCAGTTACAGACAGTCCTTTAAAACAGCAAATAACAGGAGAGAATGAAAAATTTCCTGATGCAGTGGGAGGATCTTAAATGTGGTTCATAAAGAACAGAATTAACATCTCCCTAGAATAACAGCCATGTGAAGCATGGATTTTCAGTCCTTCACATCTGTTCATTATGCTAGCATTGTGCTAGCACAAATATATTGATAACTCCCCCCAAACCTTTGTAGAACAAATAACTGTAGCACATTTCAGATTCTGAAATGTAAGCTCTATGTGTTTTTAATGTTATGTTATACTTGAAGGTTGGCTGAAATAGGTCCTTCTGCTTATTATTGTTCCCATATGAGGATTCAGGCTATGTACTCACAGCTGCTACTCTCCAACATGGACTCTCAGTTCCACTGAAATCAATAGCTGGCACAGCAGGGTACTGTTGTATGGTGTGTAAATAAATGGGTGTCATTGTGTCTCACTTTTTCCACACACACACCCCACACCACCACCACCCCGCTTTTTTCCTTTTCTCCTTTCAGATTTAGATTTCCTTTTTCCAGGCCTATATCAGTGTGTGCTTGCAGTGCAGGCAATACAAAGTATAGCTGCTTAGGGAAAAAGAAGCTTCCCCCCTCCCTGTTTTCATACTTCCCTACTTCCCAGTAGGATTTTCAAATAAACAGCAATTGCATTAATTACATTAATTGTCTTTTAACAATCTCGGGGAAAAACACCCAAATAAAACACAAACCCATTTTGCAAGTGTCAGCTTTATGACAAAAAGGAATTCACAGTCACCCAGTAGACAGCTATCTTGCATACCAAGATGCAGAAAAGTAGTGTGGTAAGAGTGTCTTAATTCTGTTACAACAATTTATCTTACTTTCTCCCATAAGTCTTGCACCTATAGTTGAAAATATATGACAGTTGTGCTTACGGGATGTAAAGGCTGCAGATCTGCTTTTCAATAAACTGACTTTGAAGTTCTCTTCCATGCATTTTCTTTTTTATTCATGCATCTGGTCATATGGAGTGGTTTACTTTTTTTGGCTGCAGACTTGGCAGATACAAAATGCAGATGTTGTTCTTCTGACTTAAGCTGCTATTTTAAGCTTTTTGGCCAACAGTTGAAAATTTCAGGCTTGGTTGTTTATTTGCTTATCATCAAAGTGGGTTTTGTCATATAATTCATATGCAAGTATTAGCTTTCTATGTTTACTTTCAGAGTTTGAGATTAGCAGTATGGTCTTGTTATATTTTTTTTTCTCTTGCTCTCTTTTTAAACCAGGATGCTCTTTTGATTAATAATACAGTAGAATATGTTATGCTTCAGAAAGCTTTTCTTTGCCAGCGCCAATCCCCCCCGCCCCCAGCCCAACCTTCATATTGTGCTATAGTGCTTTCCCTTTAAGAAAACCGTATCTTTCTCCAGATGCCTGCATCTCTTTGATACAGAAGGGTACACTAAGTTCCATCTATAAACAGAATCCACTAATTAAGAGTAATTGCTTCGGAGATTGGTACAGACTATTCAGCATCAGATGCATGTTCTTCTCGGATATCCATTAGCCTCTAATAAGATAATGCAGATGTGCCAGTCTGTTTCCTGTTTCCTTCTATTGTACCTTTATTGCCGTATATGGACCAATGGGATGGGCTGAACAATAAGTGGATGTCCTTTTGCTCCCGGAGCCCTTCTCAAAGGAACATTTGTTATTAGATTGCTTTTTCTGTTTAGTTTCACATCACTATGCTAATAAAGGAAACATAACACTCCAAAAGCTGGGGGGTTTATTATTACTATTTTTTTTCTTCTGCCACAGTAACCAGTTTATTGTTTAATTAAATTTAGTTGGATAGCCAAGAAAACAAAAATGCAACATCTCACAGTCAATGAGGACTGGAGGAAAATGGAGTACGCCCCTTTATGAAATAAAGTTTCCAAGTGTTTTTAAGAGTTTAAAGGCAGCGAGGTTATCATGTTACTGTATCTGATTTACACTTGAGTCGTGCTAAATCTGCTGAATTATTCAGTACTACTCAATGCAACACCATCAGCTAGCATAATAGAAAGCATGTGCATAATCAGGGATTTCAATACAAACTGTACATTAAATACAGTAAGGGTTCTTGAAACTATTAGGTCCTGACTTGTTTTGAAAACAGCAGTAGAATATGTCTCAAAGCTATCTATCTAATAAATAAGGACTCCATCGACACTCCTTTGGGAAAAGATATAATATATTGTTGAGAAGTTTTTGCATGTAAAATTCCTCTAGAGTTGTTTTTGTTGCTGGGAGAGGAGCAACTGGTCTCTCTCATCTTACTGCCCAGGCTGTGCTCGCAGTGCAGAGGTTCCTGGTTTAGGATTTAGCTGAAGATTTAATAGTGGGGGATTTTTAGCAGTGGTAAGAAAATGGGAAATGAACTTGGAAAAGTCTTCCTCCGTGAGCCTGGAAGCTGGGGATAACTGTGCTGCAGTCTGCTAGCGTCAAATTCCCCAGAGCCCAGCACTATGCAGAGCACAGTCTCATGTCAGCATGCATCTCCTGTGTTTGTGGTTTCACCCCCCAGTTGTAGAGGAAGGGCAGCAGTGGTTCACTATGGTAGAAGGGTGAAGGGATAGCGGTTTTGCCTTTAAAGTTTGCTGGGTGCCGCAGTTGTGGATATCTTAAAACTGCTGGATTTCAGACATTGCCACAGGTAGATCAGAGCTCCCTATGGTCCTTTTCAGAAGCAAGGGAAGAAAAAGAAGGCAAAAATCGTGCTTTACTTGTAACACTGACCGCTTAATTCCCTGCTATGGACAGTGAGATGGGAGGAAGAGGAATGTGCAGTTGAGGTGGTGTTGGCAGAAGGGAGGACAGAGCATAACCTTCCTGCTGGCACAGGACTATGGGACAAGCCTCCTGGCTTGGCTTCTTGCCTATCCAGCTGTTGATGTGCGTCAAAGTCACCTGTAGCAGCAAAAGGATTTTATGAATTCAAATAAAATCTTGCGCAGAATTCCAAAGGATGAATTACGTTCCAGTAATACCAAAAATTATTACCAAATGTATGCTAAATAACAGTGTAATGAATGAGAATTGACTTGTTTAATACACTCTAGGAGAACTGACAGATTGGTGGAAAGCAAAGCTGTTTTCTATAGTAAAGCCTGTGCAAAATGCATGGGAATTTGAGACAGTAAGAAAAGCTGGCTCACTGTTTATCCAGCAAAATTTGGAGCTTGTATATGAAAATTTGTGGGTTTAAGCTTCTGCTCAGCTATGCAACCAAGAAGAAACATGGAAAAGACAGGTACACCTGCTGCATTAGCTGCAGCTGATAAATATTCTGTCTGCTCTGTGCTAGAGCTACTGTAGTCTCTTTCCCCTGTGGCCATCTGCTTTATCACTGAAGTCAAGTCAATAAAAAGCCTGTAAAAAAACAAAAAGGAGGCATATGTTCTGTCAAAGAAGAGTCATTGGCTACTGTTCAATGCAGTGTAGTGCACAGTGTGATCATCTCTTGGTGAGTCTACAAAGAAACTTTTCTGTATGATCCTTTTCCATGCTGTTTATACGAAGGGCCTTGTACTCGTGAACAGTCTCTAAGGACAAGTGTAATGGATGAGGATTTTCATCTTATACTAAGTAGACAATCTGAAGTGCTTCAGTGACAGCAAATTTGTGAAAATTTTGTCTTGTATGTACAAGGCAGAAATCAGTGTTGCTGTCTCACGTGAATGGGCACTTAGCTACCTTCAGGGTGACTCTGGGGCTAGTTTGGCTTGCTCCTTTGGAGTTGTTCGTCAGCTGGCTCTTCCTGTCCTGTTTAGAATCACCTTGTTAGCTCCCTCCTCAAGGGAATACAGATGCCAGGTTGGATGTAGCCTTGGGTGGGATGGTTTAGTGTGAGGTGTCCCTGCCTATGGCAGGGGGTTGGAACTAGATGATCTTGAGGTCCTTTCCAACCCTAACTATTCTATGATTCTATGATTCTATGTAGGACAGAGGAGAGTATGTTCAAGGTCCACATGGCATGGAAAGGATGGGGCTTGCTTCTGGCAAGTCACAGTCCAGAGAGGATTGTAGGGCACTTGCCATACCAAGTGACAATAAAGGAAAGTCTCCTCATAGCTGGCACCCATACAGTGTCTTACAGTGCTTTGCAGTGTGGTACAGGTTTACTTGAGCAAAAAAGATGCAGATGGTTCCTAGGTGAAAACATCTGTGGCTGATGTCCAGTGCTGATGTTTATCAGTGAGTAGAGGGGCATGAACTCTGAGTTGCCTTTAGTGCCATGGAACTAGCATGAACGGGACAACTGATATTTGGGTTTCCCATGCTGCAGCAGTTTCTACTTTGTGATGGCCTCTGCTGTGCAGTGGTGCTTCTGTAATCTCTGTTAGCAGAGCTGGTGACTTGGAGTCCCTTGGTAACCACAGAACACACATAGCTTTTGCTTCTTTACAAGAAGCTGGAGTTGCTGGAATGCAGGTGTCTGCCTGTGGTTACCTTCTCAACTATGGTATTGATGTTCAGCCATGTGAACACTGATAACACCCTGCTGCTCCTGAAGGACTCGACTTGGAGTCGAGCAATACGCAGTTTAGGGTATCATACCTTTTACACTGTCTTCCCTCTCTGCCTTTATTTAGAGAGAAAAGTTCTGGAGAACTTTGGGGAGACCAAGTTCTGGTGGCTCGTCTCCAACACAGCTATCGGCAGGAAGTTTCCTGCCATGAAGGGTGAAAGGAGGGTGATTTTTGAGTAAGATGAGAAAACTTGCTTTCTGGTAGTAATTTCAGTATAATTACACCTCACAAAATTGTAAGCATGCAGAACTATGGGGTTATAATCTGATTTTGGCACTGTTAGGTATCTCATGGAGTTGCATGCTGAGGAGCTGTAATACTGATGCATTTTGTCATCACTGGGTACATCACAGAACATGTTCATCCAGTGGTGAGGAAAGGACCAAAGAGTTGCCTCAAGTACCCTTTCCTCCTCTCTTTCCTGGAAGAGTTGGTTCTTTTATGGATACTTAAATATATAAATATATCTGATGTTGTGGTTCTGCGAGTTTTTATGCTTTATGATGAGCTCTTCATTTCTCCTGGCTAACAGATGTGTAATTGAAGGCATTACTTTTAAATTAGAAACTTTATTTCCAAAGCTCAATATCATTTAAAAATAGGTAACCTTGTTCTGTGGTTAATTTTATGCATAGATATTTGGGACTGGTCTTCATCAACATCCCTCCCCTCTTTCCCTTTTTCCACCCCCTTCTCACCCTCCCCCTAACATTTTGAAGTGTGGTGGTTTTGCCAGGGTTTTTTATAATTGCTTTAGAAAACATTAGTTCTTTATGTATTCCTTTGATACTTGTCTCTTAAGCATCGTAAAGCTTTAGCTAGGTAAAACAGTCACCTGTGAAGGTTCATCTTATTCTGTGTTGTTAATGAGTCAATATATTTTGAACGTTGAGGCTTCCTCAGAAGATCTGCCTGGTTTCACTGGTCTCCAAGCACGTGGTCCTCATGCTCGGCATGCACAGCAGCTGTGTGTTAGCTCGCTATACCCTTGTTACAGTCTCATCTCTGCACATGTCTGTCTCCATTGCATTAAAGGTATTTTGTGCATAATTTATACAGTTATCAAATACTTACAAGCTACATTTCTGTTATCCCTGAGCAGGCTGCACTCAGCAGAAATTGCTGTCTGAAAACATGCACAGCTGGTAACCTTTGCTGGTATTCCGCACAGAGCAGAAACACTCCACTGCTCTCTGACAGGCAAACATATGCATTCAGCAGGGTTGGCTCTTTACTTTTTTTTCCTTGCTCATTTGAATTCGTACCGACAACTAGTAGACTGAGTCGCAGTAGTAATAGTCAACGCTGCGTTGTCACAGTTTCCCTCCTCTCGCATCAATTTTGCTTTGTGACCTTGACAAGTCCTTTCACCACTGCCTTTGTTTTCCTACCCAAAAATCTTGCCTTTGCTTTCAGGCTGTAATTTCAAAGAATTAGGAATAAAAATGCTGTGTAGGGGTGGATGTTGATAGTGATTGCTGACTGTAGCAGATGCAAGGATGTAGCACGTTGTATCATGAAACAAAGGCTTTAGGCTGCCCAGGAAGTGCCCTGTTCTCAGCCTGAGGCTTTTGGTATACAGACTGAGAAAATGGGGACCCCTTGGTAGGTGACAGCCATTTGGGTAAAACACTGTAGCTCTAGATGACTCTGAAGATGGTGGTCATGAGAGTGAGTGGGCTCCCTAGCAGAGCGCAGGAGCAGTGTATTTCCTGCCTATCATGCCACTAACCCAGCTCATGAAATAATGGGTGCTTGTTTGGTGATAGAGGCGGTTCACACACGCACACAGACGCACACAGGCACACACAGAAAAAAAGAGAGAATGGTCAGTAAGGTATCTTTTAAGTAATAATGCGATTAACTAACTGTCCTTTGTACGAACAATCACTGGTAAACCAATTAGTGTGTTAACAGCTGAGTACAAAGTCACCCTCAGACACTTGGTATTGAAGCAAGCAGGAAGCTGCCTCAGCATCATTCATCCTGTACCTTCTATGGGGAACCTGAAAGCTTTCACATACATAGAAGCCCTACCATATCAGTATTTCAGGTGGTTATTGATGTATCTGTTATAAAACTGTCTGTTTCCAAAACAAGATTGCGTTTGACCAGAGACTGCTTTTGGTGTAACATATCAGGCAGGGAAATCGAGTTAATGGGTGTTCTGCTGTCAGCTTCACATAGAGTGAGAATTTTACCCCCAGGTAGTGATCAAGCTGATCTTGTAGGACACTGATAAATAAGTGATCACTCAACAAAAGTAGCAAAGGGATAAAAGAATTTTCTATTTGTATATACTAAAAATATGTATATTATTATCAATATATTGTTTTCTTCTTTCCACAGGCTGTATCAGTATGCATCTGTAGAGAGCAGCTGCCCTGCCAGAGAAACATTTGTGTAAGCAACTGAACTCTGCCCTGATACCTAGTGTAAGAAGACTTTTTCTGTCCATAATTTGCAGAACAAGAATGTCCTGAAAAAAAGAAGAGTAGGAAACAGCGATCAAATATAGGACGGATCTGATCTAGTGCGCTACCTTTTCATCATCACACAATCTAGCTCAAGCCGTACCTGCAGGCTTGACAGCCCTTTTCATTCACAAGTTGAGATATCTGTTTGCTGGCCTGGAGTGATGCAACATAATACTTACACACTGTGAGGTGTTAACATGACAACCAGTAGCCGCACATGTCCAGTACCAGCAGTGAATGGACATATGACTCACTATCCAGCAGCGCCATATCCATTACTTTTTCCTCCTGTCATCGGTGGACTGTCACTCCCTTCCCTCCATGGACTCCAGACTCACCCGCCAACTAGCGGATGCAGCACCCCTTCACCTGCAAGTGAGTGCTCGGTATTAATAGTTTTTATTGACCGGTTTTCCGCTAACAAAGACTGATTTTCATTCCAAAATTATTATAAGAGTAATTGGAGTTGCTCATCTGTGGTGTTTTTTACTTGGGCAAAGAGCATGCATTTGTTTTGAAATACAGTTTTCACTTAATCTTGTTTTTACACAAATAAACATGTAACTCTATGACACACCAAAGCTGTGGAAACCAGGGATGATAAAACCTGCTATGGATTTTGGCATATCCTGTATTATCATGTTAGCTGCATAATCTGACGTTGTGTATTAGCTGTATTCATGAGCATGTGTATTTATGAACAGCAATGGTTCCTCAGTACAGAAATCTCTTAAGTTGTGCAGTAATTAATACTGCTTTCGTTCTCTGTAGGTAACTACTTTCTTTCTGGGCAGCTTGTGAAGGCCAACACAATGGACAGCTAGTAGCTGTGAGCTGCATATGGCTGTAGAATGAGCCTTTGAGTCTATGGTTGAGCTCCCAGCCAACTTCCCCCAGTTTATATAGTGGGCATGACGTGCTGTGGTATGGAATACCCCTTTGGCTAGTTTGGGTCAGGTGTCCTGTCTCTGCTTCCTCCTGGCTTTTTGTGCTCCTCTTCACTGGCAGAAAGCATGAGAGACATCAATGTGTTATCAAGGTTGTTCTCACACTAAATCCAAAACACAGCACTGTACCAGCTACTAGGAAGAAAATTAACTCTATCCCAGCCAGAACCAGGGCAGTTCCACAGGCAGCAGTCTCACATTTTCAGTGCTGCTGAGTTGCTGGGCAAGTTTTTTTTTTACTATTTTATGATGAACACACTTTTTTTTCTTTTCTGCTTTGTCTTAGTTTTATATGTGTTTAAGTGCTCTTAACAAAGCTGTGCGAGGTATAAACTCTTTAACTAACATCACATGGGCATCTCTGGAGGTCTTTGCAGTGAGTGACTTATGTATTTTTCACCCATGTTTGGAAAACCAAAATGTATACAGCTTTGCGGGTCAGTTTATTGTGAAGGCACTTGTCTAAATTCATTACTATGATTGTTCACTATTAGAAGGTCTTGAGTAAACAGCATGTTTGCCAGACTACGCTTTCTATTAAAGGAAAAGGCAGTGTCCCCAATACATCTTTCAACAGAAAGCATGCAAAGTTAGAGCTCCAAACATGAAGGGGAAACCACAGTGAAGGCAAAATGTAAGACAAGTCGTGAGATTTTTTTGATGCCCAGTACTAATTCTGGCTTTGTGTCTCACTGTCTCACATGTGTGTATTTGAAGACTGGGCAGTCTTGAAGTAAAGCCTCTTTTTCCAGTTATGTGGACAGTTTTCATCCAGTCACCTCTGGGAAGAGGTGTAATTAGGTCAGGCTTTTATTTGCACTGTTTTATTGCAGGGAGTTGTATCTTTATTGGAGGTGAAAAATGAGAGACACTCAGCCAGAAAGTCTACAATCCTGCCAGAAATTATTCTGGTTATTTATCAGAATACTGTATCGAATTTATCCCGCACTATTGGAGGAACAGTCACCTGTGGAAGAAAGTGTTGCTAGTTTTGTGAACCTTTTCTGAGGCGTACATTGATAAATACCAAATGAATATGATCACATGTGCAGAGTTTTTCTTTTCCATGATTTTTTCGTGTGAAATTGAGTGTGTTGCAGATGAGTTATTAGTGATTACTGAACCAATCAGTGTTCAGTCTTTCAAAAATTAGTCCTAAGTATGAATTTCTGTCAATATGAAAAATAAGCGGCTACTTCTGAATCTTTGACCTTGCATCTTTTTGCCCTGGTCCCAGCATTTTCATGGCAGTATTTTTGTTGAGATGCTTTGCAGCACTGGCTCACCTTGACTAAGCATGAAAGCCTGGTAGCTGTGTTGTATAGACCAAGGCAATAGTGTTTGAAAACACCAGCCAAAATTGGCAAGATAAGGAAGAGGGTGACTTGAGTTAAAATTTCTTCTCAGACACAATCCCCTGCAGGATGACTCCTGGTTTGTGCTGCTCTTTTCTCACCTTTGATGGCAACAGTCTCCCTTGCTTCGGAACCCGTAGACTTGTGATTCTGGAGAGCGAGGTTAATATCGCTGAAGTTGTAGAGACAAGTTCTTGGAAGCAAGTGGGCTGAGCTTTGGGTTCTTTTTCAGGATTTTGTTCTTCACTGGGGATTTTTTTTTCATTATTTTTTTAGTTTGTTTGCTTTACAATGAAGTGGTTGATGGCCTCTGTTAAGGTTAGAACTTCTACTGGGTGGTGGAAGAATATAGATCTTGCTTGCAAAGACCTGAAGTAATTAAGGTTTGGCCAAACCATTGCTCTCTACGTGCTTGAAGCTATTTTACTATTTATCTTCCAGGTTCTTTTCATTCATACAAAATCCAATAGAAATAATTTTGCTAAGCGGGAATGCTGTGAAGATGTCTGGTTTTTTGTTTTGTTTTGGTTTTTTTTTAAACAATGTAGTTCAGCAGCTTTTGGTCAAAGTTACAGTCACTCAAGCTTTCATATTATTGTACTGTTCTATTTTGTTCTGTATTGGTTTTATATTTTCCATCATGTTGGATAACTTAATGCAACTTGATATATAAGGTTTATCTTAATCTACAGCTGGGATACACGTCTCCAGTCCCATTAAAGAGACAACAGTATTTTAGATGTTTGAATTTTGTGAGCACAAGGAGTTTTCAGTAAGCGTTTCAGGATGGGGTGATTTAGTTTCATAGATGCTAATAATGGTGTTGCCTCCATGACCTGTGACTTGGCTTCTGTATTATACTGAGATACATAGTTCAAAATGCTGGTCACAGTGCTAAAGAGGTCAGAAGGAAAAATATCCCTTTTACACATACATGAACTATGCATTAACACCAAATGAGACAACGGTCAAGAAGATCATTACTTTTATAAAGTCCAATTGATTTACCTACCAACGTATTACCCCATGCAGGACAGAGCAGACACCTTCAGTCCTGGAACGATCTTCACTAATTTTCAGGAGGTTACTGTTTATCTCATTTAGAAATAATAAGGAAAAGTAAAATGAGAGGCATTCCTGTGCTTTCTGGGTGGTGTGCCATCATGTCCCAGACCAACAGGGTCTGGCTGTCTTTTGGACTAGGAGCAGCTATAGGGAAATGGATGCTTAACAAAAGTCCTGCAGAGCCTGACATGTTTCCAAGAGGAAAACCACAAAATTTTAGTAAAATATTTGAGGGAGGAATAAATAAATATGGATAGATACTGCTACATGACACTTTATTAAAGTAAAAGTATCTTGGGTTCAGGCAAGTAGCGCTCATGGATGCACACACAGAAAATTCCAGTAACACTGGTAATGCTGTTGCCAGAGACCAGTAAGGCAGCTTGCCACAGTGTGAGAATACTAGCTTAAGAAGAATTTATCTTCTTTATGAAGCATCTGTTGTGAATGTAACTGCAACTCTTAATTTCTAGAAAAAGACTAATTATAAAAATAAGTCTTAAGAAAAACAAACTACAGAAACCGTTAACAAAGTGAAGCACTACCTGAAGAAGGTGGCGCTTCTTTGCAGAAGAAGGTCTGTAAAAGCCATGCAGATCGCCATAGTATATCTAGAGTTAAAACCTGATGAGGAAATTACTGTCTTTATGTTATGGCTGATAGAACCAAAAGCCTCACAGTGATGTTGTAGTTTCATAAGCAAATCTCAGCATGGAGACGATGAAGCCATGCTGCTTATTAGTAGAGGCTAGTAGGGTCTGGACAATAACTACTGTGGGAGCCACTAAATAGTAAACCAGTTTGGTTGTCAATTGTTTGTTTTCTGCTTAGACGGAGTATTCTGCTTCAGGCATCCTGCTTGAGTGGGGTGATGTGTGTAGTCCATGCATTCAATGGAAGCAACCCCATATTGTAACTCTAGCCCCCTGCCACATTTTAGTCCTTAGGTCCTTGGCCAAGGAGCATTTGCACCATCAATATTCTGCCTTTATTTGTTGTGAGGAAGGAGGAGGAGTAGCTTGGTAAGGGGGCAGGGGAGAGCAGTGAGCCTGATGCAAGAATGTCCTGGAATTTATATAAACTTAGTGAGATGGCTTCATCTAGATAGTTTAAAAATAAAATAAAATAAAATAAATCTGAACATGTTATTAGGCTGTTGGGATGGCAAGGAGAAAAATCCGTGCTAAGGTAATTCATTGTATTTTAGCCAAGCTTTTTCATACTTTTTTTTCATACTTTTCTGTCTGGGGTATTTTAAAAGTGCATTGTAAAGAATAAAGGACTTTGTATTCTGTTTTATGTAAATCTTATGAGAAATGTGTGGAAAGTAATATCATATGAGGAACTGGAAGAGGTAGACAAGGAACTAACTGCGACATTACTTCTGGGTTGTGCTATGTAAATACTAATTATATTTAGTAGTCAGGGTTGCATCTCAGGCTTTTCAGACATGCTCAGGCCATGCAGATGGTTGTTTTAGGGGTTGATTTCTCCTGGAATTGTTTTTCCTTTCATTACTGCTGGTTATTTACCACTGCATCCCCAACTAAAGACTGCTTGCCTTTTTTCTTTTTTTATTCCCTGGAAAATGGATTTTCCACTGGTATCCTTAAAAGAGTACAGTTAAATCCAGTGTTACTGGTGTAGTACTGCAAGATATTTTTGCCAGCTCCACCCATTGCAGGAATTTATTTACTTTTCCAGTTCTGTTGTTAATCATTATATTGACACAGAAAGTCCTCCCAAAAGCACTCTTTGGCAGATTGCATTAAATATGAATAGCAGATATTCATTACGATGTGTTGCCCCCAAGAGAACTCTAAACTATATGCACTACTCATGAACAGGCAAATACACTAATTCTCCAGCTATTCAAATTATTTTCAAATAGTTTTGTGTGTCTCTAATAAAAACAAGAATGTCTCTGTTTCCCTTAATTACTTGGAAGGTCAAGGACTCCCACATCTCCTTTTTTTTACTTCACAAAATGGGGAATATTTCTGTTGGAGGTTGGAGTATGGCTAATACATGATGGATTTTCTTCCTTTGGCATAGTTACCGAGGCAAGTGCTGTCTATAATGGGCTAAAAGAAAAAACCTCTGCACTCCTTGGCACTTTGGAGTTGTCTAAAATAATATTATAATTGTTGTATTAGGGAAATAATGTATTAATCAGCATTGCTTGATTATGTTGTTGAGCTTTTTCATGCCTTCTAATTTTAGTGTGTCTGTCTCCCTCTTCTTTATTTTTCCCCTGTTCTTTGTCCCTAGGAAGGTTTGCTGCATAGTCATTTACATGCATCTGCAATTAACAGATGACTTCTAAGACTACCTGTGTACCTATTCAGTGCATGTCCCGCACATCTTTGTTAAAAAGACAGAACATGTGTTTGCATTCAGAAAGAGAGGGATAAACAGAATATCAGTATCACATTTCTTAGCTACAGCCAGTGTTGCCTTATGCTGGCAAGTCTGAGGAGCGATGTCCAGATGATACCCTGCAGATATCACTCGTGACCTTGGAAATCAGCATTTCTTTTCAGTTCTTCCATTTGTTTGCTTTGTGGGTTTTTTCCTTGTTGGACTATTTGTGCAGCTTGAAAGCATCCATGCTTGGGTTAAAAAAACTATGTTACATTGTCATTCTAGTTAATCTGAAACTAGTGAAAACTTAACTTCTTTTTTTCACCTCAAAGCTTCTTTTTTCAGTCGTGCCACTTTCCAAAGGAACAGGAGTGCCTCTTGACTCAACAGGGCTGGTGGCTCTTGCCATAGCTCTGCCATGTGGAGGTGAATCCTCGACGCTCTGTGGACACAGACACAGTTCACTTTGGATTTTAGCAGGCACTACACTGATCTGCAAGAAATCAGTTCTTGGTATGTATAGAGAGGAATGTGCTTCCTGGGAGGAAGCCAAATTTAGAAATGGTCTATTCTGGGCAGGGATAGTGGATGGCGTAGTTCTGGCACATGCTTCGTAATGGCTCTGTGCATCCCTCATAGACCTGCTGTAGTCTGAAGTAGCCTGGCGTTTTGAAGCCTTACAGGAGCTGCCAGAGAATTGCTTCCTCCCTCCTTATGGGCCCCGGAGCAAGGAAACTCCCCAACCAAATACTTTCTTACCTAGGGCTGGAAATATGTTTCTGCAGAGTATTGCAAATGAGGTTTTCCTTTGTTCTAGCCCAACAAAGATAACAGTAGGTCCAAGTGCTGGGGACATCAGGAGTGAAGAGCAAAAGGCTGGTTCCAGTTCCCCACTGCCAGGTGCTATTGGATGACCCCTCCGTCACCGCTCAGCCTAATGGTGTCGATTATCTGTTGCAAATGAAACACGCGGTACACCATTCAAAAGGAGTATAATGCCAGACTTTGCGGTTGGCAGAGTAGCAGCGCCCAAAATTTTCTCAATGTCTGATGTGTTTCCAATCACCAGTTGCACCAGTAGGTGCAATCTCCTGGAATTACTAGTTGTGTGCTAGTTCGTGGTATTAAAAGTGAACATAAGCTTTCATTTTGCCAGTTCTCCATCGGAAGGGCTGTGTGTAGGAGCTACAGTTTTAAGACAATTAATCATGTTATTTTAATTATGAGGAGAGTTTCCATTCAGTCACGGTGCCGTGGTGGTGTTAGCTTGGGCATGGGGTGTTTGTAAATACCTCTTTCATTTTTTTTCTTTTTTAGCTAAAATGTGCCTTTATTTTGCCTCAGACTTGAGGCCTTGCTAGGATTTTCCTCCTGCACTCTTCTTGTGTTGTTATTTTGTGGATACTATGCTTTTAGAAATACTCAGCATTTAATTGGGAAGCCCTACTTAAGATTTGGATAGGGCAAATTTTCTTCAGGAGAGATCAGTTTATGGTTTTCCTCATCTAGAATATCTTCCCCTTTTGCCTGTTTAGGGAATATGGGGAACAAATTGTGTTATGTGGACTTTTCAGCTGTATCAATGACAGCATATTTTCCAATTACAATTTTATAGACCCACCTTATCTGATGATCCCTGAGAGGGCAGGGAATCCCTTTTCACTTCCTTTGTCCTTGAGCACTCTGTTTCCTTTCTTACTGCCCAGAACAGGCATACCCAGTAATATTCATAAATGATTTACAAAAGTAATTCCTGTGTAATAGCTTGGGAACGTCGAGATTTTATGATGCTGCCAGATGTGCTATCAAACAAAATTATCTGGTTCAAAAAACTTGTGATAAATCTAGGTGGGGAAAAATCCCCGGGGCAAACTCACCCTCTACAAAAGTAACTATATCATAAAATCGTGAGATTCTCTTTAGCACATGTTTGAAATCAGACCTAAAGCAACAGTTTTATTCACAAACTTGGGTTTGGAATAAACTAACAAACAGGAAGGACTGGCTTTAAGCAACAGAAAACTCCTTTCCTTTCAAAACATCATGTGTACTCAGAGGAAATATCACAGTAAATGTCAGAAATATTCTGAAAACCAGAACCTGCATCCCTGAGATGTTTTGTTCAGATGATGCATTTTTAGAAAGTAGTCATAGCCTAAATATAGTGGGTCTCATCTGGGTTAAGCTGCTGAGCTCCCAGTGGCTGTATCTGAGAACCCTGAAGTTGTGTGCTGAGCAGCATGCCCAACATAGAATCATAGAATAGTTAGGGTTGGAAAGGACCTCAAGATCATCTAGTTCCAACCCCCCTGCCATGGGCAGGGACACCTCACACTAAACTATCTCACTGAAGGCTTTGTCCAACCTGGCCTTGAACACTGCCAGGGATGGAGCACTCACAACCTCCCTGGGCAACCCATTCCAGTGCCTCACCACCTTAACAGGAAAGAACTTCTTCCTTGTATCTAACCTGAACTTCCCCTGTTTAAGTTGGAACCCATTACCCCTTGCCCTGTCACTACAGTCCCTGGTGATGAGTCCATGTCTGGCATCCTTATAGGTCTCCTTCAGGTACTGGAAGGCTGCTATGAGGTCTCCATGCAGTCTTCTCCAGGGTGAGAAAATTGGGGCCGTTCAGCCTGGTTTCGTATGGGAGGTGCTCAACCCCCCTTATCCTTGTGGCCATGTGTGTGTGCTCATTCTTTCCAAGTCTCTGTAGGGGGAAGTGCATGGGCAGCAGTGTATATGTTTTGATTGATTGTAAGTTCAGGTTTTGAAGGAGAGGAAGTGATGGAGATGCACTGGAAGTCTCTATGAGCATATCTCTGCTGGAGAAGGCTGGACCAGGACAATATGCTTTTGGCTTAGACCTGCAGGTTTATGGCAGTCCTTGAGAAACAAGGACTGCCAAGTCCAGCTCCCTGCACAAATGAGCTTCACCAGTATGAGCAGTCATGCCAGAGGAGCAAAGATTTTGAGTATGACTTTCATCCCATAGTTCAAGGTGTTTGGGAGAGGGGCTGAAAGGCCCGGCTTTGGTGGGAGTTTTGGGGGAAGACATGCTGAGTTAAGGCACTAGAAGAGTTTGGTTCAGCATGTTTTGGGAGCCCAGAGCAGGGTGCAAGAAGTGTGTCTGGAGGGCCTGACGTGTGCCATTTCTCACGGGAATGTGCTTCTGCTTCTGGAGTAGTCTTGCGATTTTCATGGGCTCGGTGTGCTGCCTGCTGTTACACAACATGCTTACAGCTTAAATTTAGATGGATGTCAGCTAGTGTATGCAAGTAATAGGTGTGGACCCTCAGGTGGAGCTTGGTCTTGCTATTTTTTGGTGCTCAAAGTGGCTGAAATTTGATTTAACCTCACTATTAGCTTCCTGAGTGTCATATGTTTAAATCTGAGGCTTGCACTGAGGCTCATACTCACTTTTTACAAGAAACCTGAACTGCAAGGAGAAAAAAAAAAAAAAAAGGAGGGTGGGAGGAGGTAAATGCTATGGAAAAAAAAAATAAAGAAGTCCTTTCCTCATCCTTTTACCTCCCTAGTGATGGAATCACAGGCACACAGCTCTTGGGGCTGTGGAGACTTCTCTCTGCCTGTGGTCACAAATGGAGATCATCCTCTTCTGTATGTGTGGAAAAACTATCTAGTTCTTAGAATTTCAAGCCTTGATATTTCAGCTGGATTAGTAAGGGCATGTGAGAGTGATCAGTGTTCATTCTGTAAATTTAAGGCAGGCACTTTTCAAAACCGGGCTTTTACTAAGGATGTGTTTTCATATTTGCAGTAATGTGAAAATATAATGTCTGAGAGATCATAGGGGGAAAATACATGCTTAATGAATTTTTCACTGCTTGCTTCTCAAAGTTAAATGTTTTCAGGTATGTTTCAAGGATTTATAACATACCTGACTAGAATCTTTTATAACTTGTGATGGTTTTTTTCCACTCAATTTTTAAATACCTAAAAATTAGTTATTATGAAAAAAATGCCAAAAGTCCGTTAAATATAGCTGTAATAGCATCACTTTTCCCCTCTCTGTATTTAAAAACAAAACGAAAGACATTATTTAACAGTATTGAATACTCCAGAGGAGGAAGGTGGTATCCTGCTGCTGTTACCAGAGGCTTGCAAAAACCTCTGGGCTCTAACAACCTCTGCAATCGTATTTGAGGGAGAAAAAACTTGGCTCCCTTGTAAGACTGAAAGTGTCCAAGCCAAAAGCTGGAGCAGTGCCCTGTTACAGTAAGGTCACCGTCAGTGGAAAATGCAGCGCAATTTCCTGTGAATTGTGACTTTTATTTGGGTGCTATGCCAGTAGTAATGTTACATTGCTATGGAGCACAGCATCTGACAAGGACAAATACCTAGGGGCTACAGCAGAGCCAATGGAAATCCCCATTATTTCTATCCTTATTCCCTTCTTACCCTCATTCCTTCCAGCCTCTGAGTGATACTTGTTTGAGGGTAATGATCCTGTGGAGAGATGCACAGACGTTAAGTCTAGAGCCCTGAAACGAGGCCATGCTGTAAATCTGCAGTCTTTGGAAGAGTTCACCTGCATACCAGCATTACCTAATAGCTATCGCTGAAGGCATGTGATGGGAAATAGAACTGTATCATGTAAACAAATCTGTTTTATTATATATTGCCTTTTCATAGCAATTCCAGGATCAAGAGTTTTGTTACGTGAGAAATTAAATCCTGCGAGAATCATTGAAAGTGTAGAAATAGTGATGTCATTACAAAATTAACTAGCTATAAACCCACGGGGTGACATATCAATTCATAAAGGGAATAGCAAAACATAATGCAGGGCACATCTGCTGCTCTGATTCCTGCAGAACCATGAGCCTATTGGTATCTGCAGACCACTTGAAACTGAACATCTGTTAGAAGCACTCAAAAAAGCAGCAGGAGAAGCCATACACCTTGCAAAACACTTTGCTGTTGGTAACATCATCATTTCCATGGTTTATTCTTACAGAAATTGTTCTAAGTCCCCTTCTAGTCCTAGATCTTCCTGGCATTGTTTCTTAAACAGCAACAGCATGAGTAATTGTAAAAATAGCATGGACTTTCCTAAGGGCTTTCCTAACATTTTTATTGCTTTTTATTTATTATACTGCTGTGACATACAAACTACTGTAGAGTTTCCAAACAAAGAGGGAGATATGATCTCTTTTCCAAGTAGCTCTGAAGCAAGAAGAGGAAGGCCTATAATGGGTAAGAGAAAAGGACCTGGGCCAAGCAATGAAGGCAAAGAATTCTCCCATCCTTGAAATGCAAAGTTTGGGGCTTCTTAAAAAAAGAAAAAGCTGAATGTTTAGAAACAAGGCAGCCTGTGGAGACTGACCTGGTTCATGTGAAGACCAGCAGTAAAACCTCAGTCACAGTCAGTGATTGGTTAAATATCGTAATTGAACTGTGTCATCTTAACTTTGAGCTGAACTGGTCAGGTTGACCGTGTTTCCCCTGGCTGCTTGGTCCAGCAGTCCAACTAATTGGCAATTTCTTCTGTTTAACAAAAGGAGAAATATAGTTAAGTAAGTCAGGGAGAGAAAGATTTCACTATTGATTAGCAGTGGTTGGTTTTGCAAAGTGACCTGACAGGCGTTTGGAATGCATCAGTTGCCTCATGGTGCAGGCCAGACATCTTGGAGCATGGTTTGCTCTCCTCAGCTTTTATTACTTGCAAAAGAAGCAAACTCTGCCAGGATGTTATTGGAAGGGATGTTTGCCATTTTAATATGGACTTACTCACACAAACTTGATGAAAACATGTTGCAGTATCTTTGCTTTTTAAGAACAGGTAAGTGTATTTATGTGCAGTAAAAAATGCAAATCATTGCTGTAAATTGTTTGGGAAGGTGAATTAAAACATGCAGCGCAAGTCACAGAAAATGCTCATTCTTTGTTCGGTTCACCTACTGCCAAAGTATTATATTAGAATTACTTCCCATTTCACTTTTTTCAATAAGCAAAGAATTTTTACTTGCTCATCCAAGCTGGAGCATTCCATAACCAAGGTAAAGCCTAACTGAGGCAGCCCATCACTAGTGCAAGTATATGGAAAATCACTAATGCTGGTAGTTTAAATGAGGTTTCTGCCAAACCTGTTTCACCATTGTGAAGCACTCTGCATGTGTGCCAGCGGGTTTCTAACAGTGCTGAGAATACTGCACCCTGGACAACCTAGAATTTAAAACTGTAATGAAGTATGCAGAGGAAGAGCATTAGCACTAAACCTCAGAGTGAGATAGGTGCGTTTTTTCTCCCTAGATGTTGCGTGATAATCCTTTTTTTATCAGTTTTCGGCCCATGAAACTTCTTTGGCTGCCCAGAAGACTCTGCGGTTAGTCCCAGTAAGAAAGCAGTGAGAAGATGAGAGATGTGTGCCCCTTAAACTTTTGCCTTTTCAGGAGTGAAAAAAGGTCTAGACAAAGTTGTTAAAGCAGCTCTCCTGAAGTCCTACTGCTGCAAGTTCTCTCTGGAGCTGATGCCTTTCCTTTCTCATTGGATGCAGTAAGCACATTTTGGGGGTTACCTGGTTTCTTCCTTAAATAAAGAATGTAATTTGAGGGTAAGGTATGTTGTTTGAGCCTGACAAAGAGCCATTCAGTAATGTACAATCACAAAAGGAATCCAGCACTCAAAGTCCCTTTCCTTACCTGTAGCTTCAACTCTCAGTCCACCCAGGAGCTCTCCCTATAATCTTTTCCTTAACTTTCTTGTCCTTGCAAGTTGTCTGGCTGTGTCTAGTTTTCTTCAATTAATTTCTGTGCTTTTATCCCACATGTATAATTACAGAAAATGTTTTTGCTCCCTCCTGTCTGAGGGAATTGCTTTGTATTTATCCTCAAAGTGGAAGGGTGGCATCTTCAGTGAGATGTTGTCTTTGGGGCAAGAGGAACATAAAAGTGGTTTTTAAGGTTAGGCTGGGTCTTGGCAGTCAAGACAAGGGGAAAGTGCAGCCTGGAAGGGAGCTTATGCCTGGACGGTGACAAAGGAGGCAGCTGGCTCCTCGGATTTGGTCTGAAACAGCTTCTAACAATGGGGGAGCCAGTGGGCAGATTCAGATTCTAAGTTTCTCAGAGGTGACACCAGTGGAGAGGGGGGCTCTTTGCTTATGTCTGCTGAGCAGTAGTCATCCTGCAAGAGTAACGGAGAAGGCATTAGAGCCTTGCTACTGAGTCACATCGCCTTTGTCGAGTCTCAAGTCAGAAGGTTGATGGTAAGTGTGTGTGACGATTTGAGAAAAATGTTGATGGTTGTCAGTTATCTATCGGTCCGGAAAGTTGGGAACCATTGACCTAACGTATGTCTCTAAGGTCAGGGAGGCTGATTTCCAAGGATTTTGCCCAGGATCAGACATTGGCCTGCTAGGAGGAGCATGAAGAAAGGTTGCTGTCACAACAAAGTATCATTTTTTCTTAGGATGGACTACTTTTTCCATATCTCTTTCCCTGGAATGCTTATCTTGTCTGATCTGATTTCAGAATACTTTGCACTGTACAAGGCACAATGATACTTTGGATCAAAACTATGTACCAGGGTATGTATCATAGTGAGAAAGTGGCTCCCACAAGGGGCAGATTTCTTTGTGACCTTGTTAACTTGAAACAATCTTGCCTTTGAATTGTTGGGAAACACATGATCATCTCTGTAGCCATGTTTGGCTATGCAGAAAATGAATGAAATGCTGCTTCTGTGCTCAGTGGCTCTGTACATGGGCATCACTGACTATAGAACAGCCAGAACTGGGTCTGTCCATCTCAGTGTTCACCATAGGGCTCTGCAGAATGACCTGAGACTGGCCACCTGTTCTGATGTTTTTGTGTTCAAGAGGTGTGTTTGCTTTCTAAAATGTTAGGCTCAGCCAGCCCATGCAGTTTCTTTCCTAATAAGAGGTTATTTTCTGTACGCACGAGTGTTTGTGATGGAGCAGAAGGTCTGAGTGGGTTGCAGGATAAAGGGGTGAAGGAGTGCAGCCAGGGCTGCTAGAAGGATTGCTGGTATTTCCCCGGGACAGAGGGAATGGGCTTCATTTGTGGCTTACATTTGTTACAGGTTCTCTCTAAGATCAGGAAATGAGTACAGTCAGTGCTTTGTAATTAACTGTGAGTGGAAAATCTCTGGAGATGGCTAAAACAGATTTGTCCACTTAGAGAAGAAAAGCCATGACTTAACAGGTGTATGGTGCCTGTACTCTGCTACTTAGGAGTTCTTCAGGCTCGGCTGCAAACAAAATATTATCCGACTGTAATAACATTGTGAACCCAAGGACCTTAACTGGTTTCATTATCAAGTGAGCGCCTGAGGGGAAATACACAGATGGAAAGGCATTCCTTTCCCTTGGTATAATGCTCCCATGACAGAGAATTTATGGCCAGGACGCAGTTGGCCCTTGCATGGGCGCCTGCTGGAGGAAATGCATGAAGCCAGTCTGGTCTTTTTGGTTTTTTTTTCTTGCAATGTGTTTAAGGGGTGAGTTTTCATTGCCATCCCCAGGCTTGGGGACAGCATAGCTGTATGCTGCAAGCTAGAAGGTGGGGTTTGTGTTGGCCCCTTTTCTGTGCTGTGGTCCTTGTTCTCTCCCTGGGCAATGGGAAGGGAGCAGCACTGCTTGGGAAGCACCCACTATCCTGATGGGTGGACTCCGGCTATTGTCTAGGTCAGTTTGAAGCTCAACTGGCATAATCTTCTTAGAAATCAAGTTTTCCCAAGATGTGCTGTGGGGGTGATCAGAAGTAGTCTCCTAAAACTGTTTTGGTTTTGTTTTGTTTGTTTTGGTTTTGTTGTGTTTTTTTTTCCCTTTCTGGTGAAGAGGCAGATCTTGGAAAGATCTCTTTCCCAGCCTGTTTGCTATACTGGTGGAAGTAGTATCTACAAGGCAGAGCCCTATAGCTCAGTCAATCTGAAAGAATACACATGGGAGCAAGAGGAGATACCAACTCATCATTTAGCGAGCTGAGGTGACTGTCCTGTTGTCTGATTCATTAGATATCCTGTGGTTTCTCAATTACAGTTGTCAGGAGAAAGGTATGAAAGCCAAGGAGGTGTTCTCGGATGTGTGACCAGAAAAGCTGATGTTCCCTGGTTAGGAGTCTGGTCCATCCGTTGTTGATGGCTGTTATTCTGGAGGACCTGGAATATGAACATGCAGAGCCCACTGGGTAGTTGTCTAAAATGCTGTTATGTTTTCTACAACTGAATAAATCCAAAAAGTTGGCAATTGCATGCCGGATCCATGTTATGTTTTCGTGTGTGTGCGTGTGTGCGTTTATAGACTTAGTCAAGAACCCCAAAGGTATTGAATCGAAAACTAAATAAGTAGTGAAGCTGTGGTTCAATTATAAATGTTAATGTTTTTGTGAAAAACTGGAGGAGGAGTTCTTTTCTTACTCAAAAATGGCTTGTTCCTTCTTGTTTGCATATCAGTTTGCCCTCCTTTTGAGCACTGTGTATGGTTTCACAGTGAAGAGTTCACAAATCTGAAAATGTTGCCCGCTTGTCGGGGACACTGATCATAGTGCAAAGGTCCTTTGAAAATTTCATACAGATCAAATAGCTCTGTTAAAAAAAAGGTCAGAATAAAGGTCACTGGAATCTTTCATTGTTGGCAAAACAACCTCTTTTTTCTTAATCTGGGGCATAGAAAGAGCTGAACAGAACGGATTTCACTGAAGTTACTGATTAAAACAATCAGCCACCCCCTTTCCCCAGCCTTCCGCCTTCTTCTAACAGACATCTGGCATGGAAAATTTAAGCTAAGTGTTTTTACCAAGGCTATAAGCAACCAAGAGCCTGGTACGATGGGGCTGCTGTCATAAGAATAAGGAGCCTCAGCCTCCCTGCCTACAGCAGCTTCTTAGTTTGAAGATGTTTTGCACAGGTGTAAAATTGCGATGCCAAAGTGCGTCTTGATATTGGCTTACTGTGTGTTGTATCCTGTAATTAACTGCACCCACCTGTATGTTGGCATTTCTCTGACTCTTGCTATCCTTTAAACTGTGGGTATCCGAGGATCTAATCCATCTAAGCCCTGGACACCCTGAACTGCAAATGAAGTCAGAGAGCTGCAGGCGCACAGCTCCTGGCAGGATTATGCACCCAGTGAGCTATTGCTCTCATTATGTTGCACTGCAATATATCATCAGTGTGAAACATCATCCTAATGATGCATTAGTGTAATACATCATCAGGGGAGTCCCACCAGTAATGTATTACTCCAAGTATGGCGCTACTCAGTACGGAAATTATCTTGCAGGCCTTGTGTTGTTTCATAACAGCATCAGCAAAGGCAAAATATGTTGCTAAAGACTGATGCAGTTTCCCAATTTCATAACTATGTTAATGGTGGAGGTACCTTCTGACTTTGCGATTGTAATTTCAAAGAGGTCTATTTGGTCAGTCTTTGGCTGCATTTCTGTTTGGAAGGAGCAGGAATTGATTCTTTAGATTGATGGCTAGTGAGGGCTTGAATAGGAAGCCGTAAATCTCTGGCCTGCGTGCCTGTTATATCATTTTTGGGGATGTGGAAAGGCTCTATGAAAACCTGGTGCCAGAATTTGCAATTTTAAGGATTTTTCTGATGTTGTCCTGATATAGCTGCCTGTTTCAACCACACACACAAAGATAAGTATGTTTAAGAAGCACTGCCTCACAAAAATTAAACCCCTCTGTTTCCTATACCAATCCATTGATTTTTCTTTGGTCTGCAAGATCCTACAGCAAAACAGTCCTTCCCTTGGGAGTTGTCTTGAAGGCAAGATTTACTTCAGGGGCAAGGCAATTGGATGACTTTGCTTACACTTTTGAATGGCAGTGGTGATACTGTGAGGTGCTTGCCATGGGATTGCATCAGTTCCAGGGACTGCCAGATGGAGAAATGTTGTTGTCAGTGGTCCATGTAATAGAATAGGACTGCATTACTCCATAGGACACATCTAGAGTAGGAATGGAGGAAATACTAGCTACAAAATAGGCATTTCTGAAATGTGGTTTTATTCATTGCCAGTGTTTTCTAGAGGGATTTTTGGGCTTTACAGGTGCAAGACAAGAAAACCTAACAGGAGTCTGAACTTCGGGGTGCTTTTGGACCTGCACTGTGTATTTTCAGAGTTAAAATGCTGCACACAGGTTGTTTTCAAAAAAATCTTCCCAGTCACGGAAAAACCTCTGCAAAACCACGGGCTGGTTTGTGAGCAGGATGAGCAAAATTTGGTCTCCCTTTGCTTTGCTGCTGCTTCTTTTGTATTCCCATGTAACTGGACTAAGCAGTATGATTGTGTCCCTCTCAGGATTTGGCAGTCACCCTTTTATTTTGCTGTAAGGTCTTTACCAGCTACTCCTACCTGCATACCTTTGTCAGAAACAGAAAGTAGTTTCACAACATGACTGTATTTGCAGGAGCACCTACTGAGCCCTCTGTCACTGCAGCAAAATGGATATTTTTTTTTACTGCTATAGCTTGTTGCATTCATTTCCAATGGTTTTACTGTCCCTATCCAAAGCATGCACATATTAATACACCGTGAAGATCACTTTGGTGGTGTTATACTTCTTTTACTGCTTAAGTACTTTGTGGGCTTATTTAGACAGTAAAAGCAGTACCACAAGCCAAAAAACTTCAGTTGTAACTTTCTTGAAGCCTTATTTGGGCAAAAAATGAATGGCCTTAAAAGACAGTGTCTAATTTATTTCTTGAAGTGGTGCTGGGTTAAGATCATCATCACAAATCACAGTCTTCAACGTTAGGGTCTCCCTTACTGCTGTAAGGAATACAAATCTGCTCTTCTAAAGTTCCTCCTTGAGACTGGCTTAGGCTCCCAAAGGTCCCAGCTCTCTCTAGAGGAGGATGGTGAGGCTGCTGACACAGCACAGCTCCTTTGTGCTAATACAGAAGCAGCTGAAGGAGCAAGCCTTTGCCTGCACATCAAGCAGAAGAGTGAAGCCTGGTGACTCTCTTCGCAGTGACAGCACCATGGACGATTGGCACAAATGAAGATCAGTCTGCACAACACAAACAAAATCCAGCAGAACAAAAAGCTATCCATCGAAAAACCAGGAGTTTAAAGGCAGAGAACATTTAATGAGTTGATCGTTATAGCTCTTAAAGTTTTAAGCTTAAAACTGCCACTTCATTTCCCTGCTGTTGTTTGGCCCTAGTTTGAAATTGGGTTCTTTCCCAGCCTGCCTCAATTCGGTAAATATTTTTCATCACCGAAACCTAAACTGGTTATAACCTTTTCTGATTTTGCAACTGCTGCTTAGGGCTTGGTTTTGTTGTGGTTTTTTTACCTTATGACTGCTCAGCTCATGCCTTAGAGTCTCTTGTTAGAGAAACACTGCCCTGGTCTGTGTATACAGAGCATGTAATGAATCAAGCATTGCTGTAAATATTGTTTGCAAAGTGAAGTGTTTCTGGCAAATTCCCTCAGCTTATTGCATAGTCATATATGGCTGGTTATTGTGTTAATAGATTATTAAGCTCTGCATATGCACTTTAACCTTCTCTGAACTTTGTTCTTGTCTTTTAGAAGGAATTAACGAAATCCAAATTAGAGGCAGGCTGTCAATCAACATACATACAGGGTTTTTGGCCTTGCTGGTATGTCCTGTTGCATAGTATCATGCTTTGTTCTTCCATCAGGTTGCACCATGACTCAGGCACAAATATGACATGTCAGAAATGTAACATGATGTGACACAGCCAGCTAAAATATCAGTGAGAGTTGTGTGGATAGCTTCAAATCATTCAATTCATGGGTTATTCGCTGTCCATTCATGTGTTGATAAAGGGTCCGGTAGGTTTCAACTTGCTGGCTGTTAAATGAAAGGGAAAAACAAACACGCACACACACACACGCACACACAAAATCCAAACCAACACCAAAGTAAAGAAACAATAGGTAAGACCCTCATCCTTCAGCTGGGTTCCCCCCCATTCGGTGCCTGGGCTGTGCACTGCGATTCCAGCTGGTGGTATTTGGAACCTGTAAGTTAATTAGAAGGAGAAATTTCTGCAGCCAGCCATGTAGATATTTTGGGGGAAAAGCATTGCCCCAGGGGAGGAATGATATTTGAGCAGATTTATAGTGCTCTGAGTGTGCATATGAATGAGACGATGGCTGTCAACATGGCTTGCTGCTGTGGGGAACTGTCAGCTTTGCTTGGGTGGAGGGGAGCAGTGGAAATGAAGGAAAAATAATGATAAAAACTACATTGGTCTTAAAATGGGATTTAGAAAATCTTGGAGTATGTAAAAGCAGACTCTCTTTATCTCCGGAGGGGAAGGGAAGAAATATCCTAGATAGGCAAGAAACGCAGATTAAAGTCTACGAAATACTGGGGAGAGTAAGGAGAGGATGGTGTCATCATGCATAGAGGCTTCTCTGAATGCCAAAGTGCCACCTCTCACTTGCATTTTGGTTAAAATCACCCTGACAGAGTTCAAAACATCGTGGTTTATTCTGCTTTGGCAAAACATGTTTCTTAATTTTGGTGCACATGGAAAGGTCATTGTGATATGGGGTAGTGAGAGAGAGGGACTCGCTGAGGACCATGGCCAAGCCAAGGGATGTGCTTGTTCCACCCTGGCCTACATGTTTTAATAAGTTGCATCACCTCAGCTGAAGTGTCATCCCTTGCTGTGACGGTGCTGGACATGATTGTATGGGGCAGTCTGTAGCTTTGTCTAACGTCCGTACAGGGCTGCAGCACAGTCACACACCTCACTGTGTGGGCTGTAGCACACTGCTGGCCAAGAGGGTCGATGGATGGGTGCAGCAGGTTCATTAGTTACCTTTCTTTGACAGAAGGATTGCATTTTCTGCATAAACACTGAGACATATTGAGTGGGTTTTCCAGCAGTTTTAGGAATTGCTTTTGAATCCACTCCTTTCACTTTTGCCTTTCTTTTGCAGCTTGAGTAAATCTCTAGAGGTTACTAATTACAGCGTGCTTTCTGTAGTGCTGGCGTGGTGGGCAGCATGTTTTTAACCTTGCCTTGCACAGAGGGTTGGTGTCACTTGACGTGCATGTTGAGGAACACTTGTGTGTTGCTGAACTCTGTCGTTTGGAGGCCCCTCTGTTTTTAAATATTTGTCAGTGCAGCCTGCTGTCATTTCCAGTGAGCCTTTATTGAGATCATTAAACGGAAAGTTTAAGATTAATTCCCTTTCAGGGCAAGAGGAGAAGGATAAATAACCAGTCCTGCTCGGTGTTCATTCTTAATGACTCCAGCACAGTGTGAAAGAGTAAACAGTTTTGACAAAAGATGTAATTGATTATTTGGGTTTGACTGATCACTCAAAAATGTAGCGTATCCTCATTCAGAAGGTGCTCTGTAAGGTAATGAATGTGATACTGTTAGAAAACAGGGTCTCATGCTAAGCAAGGGCAAGGTTTCATGCTGTGGCTCTGCCTGTGGCCAGGCTGGCGGCTACTGGGAGCACTGGTGCTGCTCCATCCCCATGCACCTCGGTGGCTGTTGCCCCTCTCATCTGTGGGGAGCCAGCTCAGAGAACCAAACTAGTGAAAAGCTAGGCTGCCAGATATAAGGAAGATTTAAGGAGAACATTTTCTGCCAGCTTAGATCCCTGAATTGCCACACTGATGACCCAAGTCAGAAGAACACCAAGGCTGACACAAAGGGATGGGGTCTTGCAGCTGTGAGGATGGGGTCTTGCAGCTGTGAGCTCAGGAAGGAGAAAGGTGGGACATGTTTAGTGTCAAATGGCCAGTAGATCTGCCAGCTGAATTACAGACTATGATGGTGGGACACGCTAACAGAGAAGTTAATGTTGCTGTGGTTATCTGTAGGCTTTCTGTATTCTCCAGCTTCCACCTCTAGTTTTTTGGGAATAAAGATGAGAGATTTAAAAGAATGTCTATTGTTTGCATCCTCAGATGCTCTGTGGGCGTATTAATTCTGTTCACATCATGTCTAGATGTAACATTGTCTTTTTCTGACCCCTTTTCTTGTGTAAGTTTTTCTAAATGTATCTCTTCCACTCCTTAATATGCTAGTCTTCATGCTGATTTTCTGTGCCTCCATGATTTTGCTACCAGAAGCACGGGTGATATGCAGACCAGTATGTTAGAGATGAAGTAACTTGTTTCCCGTATCTGTGAAAGAATGCGAAGGGGATATGCAGCAATGAAAATGAGAAAATACAGGAGTAGTACATGAAAGGCCACTGAACGAAAAGGTTTGAGAATGCAAGTATTTGCTGTTAAATTCATGCCATAGGAAGGCATTCTAGGTGCATAAAACAAGTGGAAGACTCGTATAATGCTTATGTCTTTAGGATGTCTTTAGGGATGCAGGACTGTTTTAAAGCTGAGATCAGAGTCGGCCCATTCATGTTATGGTTTTGTAGTGACAGTTACAATTCTTGGGCTTAACTCATCCTTTTGTTACTCATCTTTCTAAACCAGATATGGAGCAGCTGCAAGGGACCACAGGGAAAGATTGAACTGTTAGTGGTACCGATTAAATATTTAAATGATAGGCTGAAAAGGAAATCTATCCTTTTGGATATCCTTTGGAGCTATCTACTTATTGAGGGACTAAATAATACTTTGCTATGTATTTTGTTTCACAAAATATTGTGAATTGAATGGAGAAGGGCTATTACCATGGAGGTTGAAGGTAGTAGGTGATCAGTGAAGGGTTTGAAGTAACATAGTGAAAGGTGGCCAACATTAAGATCCTTGTAGCTGAATCGGGTGTGAAGAGCCTGCTGGGTGACCTGGATGTATGGCTGTGGCTAAGTGATAGCTTCTCTGAATCTCTGGACCCTTCCTGCCTTTTGAGTGCTCAAGTCTCTAGAAGGCAAAAGAAATTACAGGGTTTTCATCAAAAGGATTGCTCAACAGTACACATAAATTCTCTGGAGAAGAAAGTTGAGGGTAGAAACTGCTGTGAGCTTCCTCACCACTCAGTACAAGCACATACATAGTTTTTGTCTTCATTATAGGTACAGATATTCTGTGACTGAAGAGTTATGTTGATGCCTTAGGCAGAGAATTGTCAAATAGCTAGGATATAAAGCTTTCCTGCTTGTTGGAGGGATACCATCAATGCTCTGCTGTTTGTAGCATCAGCACTTACGCCTGATTAGCTACATCATATTTTAGTGCGTGTTTCTTTGTACTTCCCAATGCCTCTTCCACCTCACTCCTGTTTTTCAGCGTTCTGGGCAATGGAGAGTGTTTGGATAAAAGGATGGATGTTAGAGGAGAATGGGCAAGAAATACAAATTATCTGTTTGTGTTTCCTTCAGTGGTGAGTTTACCCACTTACGCTGCGCATGTCTGGGATTCTTTCTCCAGATGATTCAAGGTGTTTCAGTTTCTCCTCTTCAACAAAGTGAGACCTAGACTCAGGTCTCAGCGGGGTTTTTTGTTTGCTTTGCCGGTTGCATTTGTTTCCTTTTTTTGGTTGTTTGGTTATTTGGTTGTTTTTAGTTTTCAGCATATAACAGAGTACCCAGGGCAGAGATCATTGTGATGCTCTTTTCCCAGTCATTTCCAGCTGGTCAGCCTCCTTTTGGAAAGTGGATATCAGAAGTATGTGTGTGCAATAGGTGCTTCACTAGCGTTATTTACAATCACAAGCATCAACTTGCTACTCCAGTTTCCATACATGAAAGATGGTTTCTCTGTGGCTGGGTTGTGTGGTAATTGTACGGCAGCCACAGCGATTGTCATTTTTTTCATTTGTACATGCGTGAAGGTGAAATGAGATGGTACTGAGGGGGTGGTTGTTTGAGGTGGAGCCTATTTAATCAATTATTGTGCTTTACTCTCTGGAACTGATCTGGTGTTAACCTAGTACTGTACTTTCAGAAACCTTTGTCAGTGATATTGATAGCATTGCTCACTTTATCCCCCAGTAACAGAATTTGAGCAACATTGGATTGAGACCAAATCCACATCAAATTGTCTTAGAAATGTCTGTAGTCGCTGATAGCTTCCCATCTACAATTACTTTTTGGGATAGATCAGCCAGCTTTTAATCTATTTTCTTCTCTGATAATGTCCACTGATAATTTTTAATTGGAATGTCATGCCTGACATTTGAATTAGTCTATATTATTCCCCCAATAGTGTTGCCAACCATACTTGTAATGATGCCAAGCTTATGTGATAAGACTTCTTTTCTATAACACTCTTGATTTCCTTTAGTTATGCTACCATCCCTTATTTCTTCACTGATTGCATTTGTAACAGCTTTTATATTATGTTGCCTGAAATCAATATCAGTTTAGCTGACCTATAAATACTTACATCATCCTGCTTGCCCTCTTAAAATATTGGCATAAAACAAGCTTTTTCAGCTGGCTGCAGCTTCTCCCCTAAAACTGGGAAACAGGATCGGGTTATGGACAAACTCCTTTCACGTCCTGCTGCAGCCTCCCTACAACACTGTTCCTGCAGAGGCAGTTTTAGCACATGTCCTGGTTCATGCACACCTTGCAGGCTGGCTATGAGAAGTATGTAAATTCACAGTACAGCTATGGAAATGAAAATGATCATACACAAAAATCATTTTACTCTGTTTCTAGTAGCAGTGTATCTGTGAAGTGATGGTGCCAATATACTTGGTGATAATGATCCATACCTTCATTAGTAGTGTGGTGCTCTCAATCTTATGAACCCAATGGTGTCTCAAAAAAATATATGCGATGTGATAAATAAAATAGGATTGGAGACAGTATAGAGAACAACAGGTAAAAGTCACATAGCATTGCCCACTGGTTTCTCAGTCGCTGGGGGGCTATCAGCCCCAAGGAGCAGATAGCAAAGTAGTATGTGTAAGGTGATACAGTAGTGAGCGCACTTGCACATGAATAAATGTAGAGTGATTTCTGTGATGGAAGACCAAAGATCTGGGAATAGAGACAAGAAAATCTGCAGGCTTTGATGCCAGTATGTTTCTGTATTTGGCTTGAGGAAAACTAATGCAGAATTTGACACATTCTTTTAAGCTGATTGGAAATTTGTCCCTCTCCTTATTTTTTGAGAGCAGTTCTGACCTAGCCCATAATTGTCAAAGTGAAAAAAGGAAATTGTGTCGTCTCTGCTATTGTGGCTTAAAGCACTTTTTCAATTAAATTATCATTAGGGTTACATCATGAAAGGTATCAACATAATCCGTTTAACTATATCTTATAAGGCTCTTTACTACCAAGAAAAATCTCCTGTCTTTCAGGTACCAACATTACAGGAATTAATCAATCATGAACTCCAGGTGAAAATTCAGCCTTGGTGTAACTCAGTAGAAGGCGTTCATCTGTATCACGCCTTGGCATGTATCTTTGTCTGTGCTAGGATTTTATATTTGGTATTATCACAGAACTTGTGTGCAGGTCTTGTATCAGACTATTACAGCTAGCACAATAAGTGCTCTATACACCAGCATTGCCCCTGCTATTTTGGTTTCTACTTGATGTCACATTCTTAATTTCCATGGCGGATATTTTTGCCTGCAGAAAACAATTGAGAAAAGAGGTGTATTTGAAAAGCCAGGCATCAAAGCAGTGATAAAAAGCGGTTCTGAGCTCCGTGAATAATCAGGAGTTAATTCACTGTGTCATAGGTGAGCAGTATTTATTGCCTGTTACTGAAAACTTATCTCTGAGATAATACTAATTTTCTTGAGGCCTTTGTAGGACCATCAGTCCTGGTGTGTTTTGTCTGGTAGCCTCAAATACATGTTTTTATTTTCAGAAGATTTTGGGGTGGTGAGGGCTGCAATCGTCTCCATGTTGCAGCTGGGGAACTGAGGCATGGAGAGGAATATATAAAATACATTGTCATTCACGTTATGTTTGGAAGGCATTCCTGCTTGTGCTAGGTTTCTCACTGGGAGAGGTACGAGTTTCATGAGGGTCTGCCAGCGATGCTGAGATTTACAGTCTTGTGAGGGAATAGACTGCATTTTTTTCCCTTTATTTTTCCTTTTTGCTTTCTTTTTATGTTCTTGCTTCACCCCCCATCAATAAGGTAGCACCACACCATGGGGAGGAAGCATTGCCAAGCACTGCCCAGTGACACAGCAGCTGACCCAGAATTTCCCAGTGGGGTCGGTGTGGGATTGGTTGCTGTTCTCATCCTGTGCTCTTCCAGACAGCATAAACATGTCTAAGTTACAGGGATTTGAATATTTGAATAGGAAGCAGTTTCAGAGTATTGCTATTTATGCATTTGTCTCTGCTGTGTAAGGGTATTCATCACAAGTGAAGAGATTTTTTTTGATAGACCTTATCTTCATGTACAGCATAAGTACGGTGCATTTTGGTTTTTCCTGTATTGTTTTTCAGAGAGGCAAACTGCAAATGAAAGCCAAAACAAATCAAAATCAAAACCTCTATGATTTCCTGATGCAAAATAATGTTTCCAGCTTTAGAGAACAAATGTTTAATCAGTGTGTATCGTGCAATTATAGAAGAGGAAAGCTAGCATTTTTAGCTTAGAAAATATTGCTGTTTGTGACCCAGAGGTAGAACAGTGCTGCTAGTCCTACAGGAAAAAAACCCCAGACCAACAAATTTACTGTTGCTGAAGCACACCACCTCTGCATTGTGGGAGAGCAGGTTTTGCCTTGAAACAAAAAGCCCTACTTTGGGGAATGCTCAAAACCATTAATTTATAACTTTGAGGATTTTAAGTTTTAAGTCTGCCAAACAGTGGCATGTAGTCTGTCTTTTAGAAGTAGATATTCTTATCAAGAATCTGCATTCCCCATGAGGTGTTAGTTGCTGTTAGGGCATGGTTGATGTTCAGAAGAAACTTCAGCTCCCTATTTCAGCATCCATGCGATCTCTTGGTGTCTCTTCCTTTGCTACCCCAAACTTTTCTTTGTGGTATTGCTTTCTGTCCAGGCATCCAGGTCTTTCTCAGCAATGTCTTTTAAATTCATATTTTCCTCGTTCTTTATATAAACAATGTCAAACCCACTTGGTCTGCATATTTACCTGGAGAAGTGATAAACAAGGGTGTTTGTGTAAGCAGGCGTCAGTTGATGCTGGTGAGCACCCTCGCTACTGCATGCATGGAGCTCTGCTGTTGCTCTCATCAAAGCTGCTGATGTGCTGTCAGCGTTCAGCGTGCTCCTTGCTCAAAATTCAGTTGTGTATTTAGCTCTTGGAAACAAACTGATCTTTTGTGAAATCATGCAAGCTTAATTTTGAGCCTATTGCTGAGCGTTTCCCGTTTGGTGTGAGCTAGTCTCTTGAGATGGCTGGCATCCTGGAGTGAAGAGATGGAAATGAGAGATCTGCTAAATCTGCTGTTGCTTAGAGTCTCTGCCTTTGATACTGTCTCCAGAGACTGCACTGATCTATTCCGTCAACAGTCTACATCCCCGCTGGGGTTTTTATGGGAGATTCCTTTAAGGCATTTTGTACTGACAAGGCTATTTTTTCTGTGCACATTCAGTAGAATTTTGCAGAAACCTTCAAAGAAAGGGGTTTGGGTTTTTTCCACATTAGAACCAAATTCACCATTTCTTAGGTTCTTTGTAAAATTACCGAGAAATAAATTACATGAGTGGCCTAATTAACAGGACTTCGGATGAAAGATGCTTTTCTCTTGCATTAGTTTTTTTATATATACCTATGTATGCTGAAAAGTGACAGCTAGTAGAGCTGTCTAGTTTTTGCTGAACACAGCCCTTGGTGAGCACTGGCGTTAGGCATTTGATTTGGATATTAAAGGAAGAACCAGTGTGTTGCTGTCTTAGCAGACTTCTGCTTTCACTTATGGATGAGGTCATAGGTGTTGAAACCTCCTGTAAACCCCCCCCCCCCCCCCCCCATTTTGAAATTCTCCTTTGTTGCAAACCTGAGGAGATGCTGTTGTTGGTTGGGGTTTATTTTCCTTCTTTTTGCCACAGAGGTTTTCTTTCCCAAAAAGCACAAGACAAATCAAAGATGTGAGAAATGTTTATCGACTGTTTTTCAGCTAGTATTCCAGTAAGAAGGGCTTTCAGCATCTTGTCACGTGGAGGTAACTTTGCTTGTCTTTTAAGGAAAATCTCAGTGTTTTTACCTGAAGGAAAACTGGTTTTCGCTGAAGTTTTTATTTCTGGGATTTGGTTTGAGACCCAGTGGATGTGGCTGCTCTGAAGAGCAACTTTGTTGATTTTTCTCCTGCAAAATATTCCATTAGAGACTTTTAATATTTTTTTATATATATATACTGAAGTTACTAACCTTTTTTGTGCTGAATTTCCTTTATTTGATATTTTTTTCTCTATGCTGTACATATATGTACCATGTGGCCAGGCAGGGCTGCTGGTTCAGCTGCAGACACAAAGGGGAAATGCATAACCCAGCATTATGTTTGCTCCGTGCTAATGAATTGCATTTTAAAGTCTGCAGCTATGGATAACTCTGACAGAGCCAGGTATATCCACAACTAAGCCAGATCTCCTTACATTCCCACAGGGAAGGTGCTGAGAATTTTGGGTGGGAAGAGGAATTAGGAACAGGCTGCAGAGATACAGCTGCTCCATCCTTATTACATGAATTATCTCTGAAATATGGAGCACTGATTTCCAGTTGCTGTAGTTCTTAAATATTCAAAATGGGGGATTAGGGATATCATGGAAGTGCAGACAGATCTCTCTAATGATAGATAGTATGTCTGTCAAGAGCATGCCAATACAATCCGGAGAGAAACTGTGGTCTAGGCTGTTTAGATCTGTGATATTTGGGTGCCATTATAAAGACTTCTGTTAGTTGAGAAAATCTCTTTTGGAGTTGTTTTATTTTTCCTGTTATGTGTAAGACCCAATAATGAGTGATTCTGATGAGCTCATTAAATTTATTTATTGATCTACCTTTTATTTAGCAAAGACTACCCAAACAAGAAACCGCAGCATGGATTGTAGAGACAAGTGGCAAAGCATGCTTGTGGTTTGGTACATCAGTGTTAGTGGAGAAGGTACTCTGCCTGGGGTTTCGTTTCAGAATAGCTCAGAGTAGTAATGTAGATGAGTACATTAATCTCCTTAACTATTCAGAAATGAAAGATCAGGTACAATAACTTGTTATTTATTACTCTTCCAACATGTCTGTTCCATAAGATTTGCCATTAAAATTAAAATATAGGCGCCGTAACAGCTATTTTAAGAGAGTCTGTGGCTTTTCTGTTCAGTGCTGGACTATTTTTCACTGTCATTTCCAGCAGGTTTCTTGTCACACCGGTGTCCCCAGTGATGGGGCAGTGGAGAGCTTACATTGAAACAATGCCTACAGTTATTTAGAAGGACCCAAGGGGTAGGGTTTGACAACATGCAGCCAGGTAAGGTGCATTGTGGTGTTGGTCAGCCTCTGACAGCTAGAAAAGCAGCAGGAGCAATTCAGTCTCGCTGTACAGTAGCTCCTCTGAAAAAAATGGGAAATGGGATCATTTGTTGCGATGCATAAATAAATTCCCTCGTTCCGTGTTTCCTTTTTTCTCCAGCTAACAACTGACATTTATTCTTGCAGTCTTGCAGAGAAATTCTCAAACACACTACTTGGTGCAGCAGTGAAACTAGAATTACGTGTGTAAGCATTTTAATAGCGAGCCGTGCCTCCAAAAGGCTTTTGTGTGTAATAAACTTTTACAAGGAGGGGGTAATAATGACAATTCATTGTGTGGCAAAACTTCATTTTCATGTTTATTACAGATTAAGCCCTAATCTTGCATTACATACCTGAGGAAAATTATCCTTAAGGTTCTTGGAAACAAATCAAGAAAATAAAGGTAGACGCTGTAGTAGCCATCTCTGCCCATGCTGTTCTGTAATGTAACTCTTCTGACTATTGATTGATTTATTTCACTGCACATGAATGTGCCAAATCCTATCAAGCCACACTGCTTGAAATACCATGTGAACACATAGCCCCTGCTTTTAGAGTTCAACATTTAATCGGAGGAGACGGACAAACAGGAAGAGCGGAGGTAATGGAGAAGGGAAGCATGGGGATTACGTTTCCCTGCCCAGGGTAATGTGTGGAATTTGTGGCAGAGCTGGAAACTAAACCCAGGTGTTCCAAGCTCTGCTGTGTGGCTGGCAAACCCATACAGGGTATGGTATCACCCGGTATCTTGGATGGGACCCCAGGAGCGGTCCAGTTGGGTGCCCTGCTGGAAGCAGGGCCAGCTTTGTGATCAGCCCAGGTGGCTCCCAGCTTTTTCCAGTCCCGCTCTGAGCAGGCGGGAGGTTTGGGTGGCCTTGTCAGACGACCTGCTCAGCTGCCTGCCTGGCCTCCTGGAAACATCTTTCCCTGTGTTCAGCTAGAGCATCTCTTGACACCTCTCCCTCCTCTAATCCTTCGAAGGAAATTCCTATCAGTTATTTCATAGGCTGTTAACAGTGGGTGGCCAAAATGAGACCTGTGGTCTGGTGGCAAAAAATACCTTTGCCATGTGTTTGGAAAACAAAACTATTTCAAAGAGCTCGCGTGTTTTCCAGGGAAGGCTCTTCTCAATTTCCTTTTGGAGGCAACAGTTGGAGGATCTCCCTGCCAGGCCATTTATATCACTTTTATCTCTGAAAATACCATTTCTGAACCAAATTTACAAAAACTTGGTCCATATTGAGTAACTTGCTGGTCACCTGTTGGTGGTTATGTTAGGCTGGCGTTATGAAGACTAGGTATTCATATTGCTGACCTTTATATATACCCCTGGTTTTGTATAGAGATCTCTCCATTGTTCTGTATCAAGCTGCCCTTTTACTCCAAATGGCTTTGAAATTCAATTTATCTTTGAATATAACAGATGTATAAATCCAGGATTAAGGGTAAAAAGTTCCATTGTTCTCTTGGCTTTTTTTTATCTTTAAATGGGTAGTCGTCACCATTCAGGATTTTGTCTGATATTTCCCTTCTTTTGGTATATAATAACTTGTCTATCAGAAAAAGAGCTTTACAGTTAGGTGGGGGGGTTTTAGCTGTCTGTTGAAGGTATGTGTCCAGAGGGGTCGGGTTATGCAGAGGTTGCGTGTCTTCCCTGCTCTCCATGGCGTAAAGTATTTCTTAGCATTTAACCCTCAGACCGTGAATCCCCATGGCATTTGGGCAAGTTGGCATCTGACATGAGTGACATGAGTGGTGCCTTCCCAATAGTTGCACACTGCCAGGGCTGCACATTTATTGTCAGTCAGCACAGCGGAATTAAGGAAAGAATTGACTTAGTGTAGCAAAGGTAAGAAGGTGGCATGCAGCCTGGCCTCGTGTGTGTTACACCTGTGAAACTGTTAGCCATTTAAATTTAGCTGTGAATAACCTGGCAAGGCTGTTGGAAAATGCAGAGAGCAGCTGACAACCTCTCCATTACCTGAAATCAGATATTTCACCTCTCTGTCACACTCTCGCTCCGGGAACAGGAGGTGACAATCCCAAAACCTCTCTGAGAGCTGAGCTAGTGGGAGCACTGTGGGGGCTGACTCAGCCAGTGGGATCGATGGGAGGCTTTCCAGACCTGACTGGGGTTTGAGCTAGGTCAGTGCCGCTGCATTTGGGTTGGGTGTACTGCAAGGTCCTGTGTGTGAAATGGGCTTGACCCATGGTCTTGTTTCCATGTGAATGTGTTTCTCGGCCTGTAGCCTGAGAAAAGGCAAGACTAGTGCTGGCTGAGGGTGTCTCAGCCATACAGAAATGGGATCAGAGCTTGGGTCTTGGCTTCCCTCACCTCTTTGCCCCAGACCTAAGCACATAGACTCTCCCACACCCTATTTGCTTTCCTCACATGTCACTGCTGGTTTCCCATTGAGAAACATTGTCCCCTCCCTCCAGCCTTGCTCTAATGCAGCAAAGATCTCCCCAGTCCCTCTCCAGCTCATTGCATGGTTGAGGAGGGCAGAGAGGTATGCTGCATGCTCCTTGGGTCTCCAGTGTGCTTGCTCCTTGCCTCCTCCTTCAGCATCATGTGCAGGAGCCAGAAAGCCATGCAAGGTTGGATCTCGCTCAGCTGTTCATCTGTATGTGCTGCTTGGACACAGCATCTCACCAGTGCACCCAGGGTGTTTCACTGCCTCGGAGGCTGGGGTAAGGTCTGTGGGTGACAGTTGCACCCACACTTTTGCAGTGTTTTGCTTCATTTTTCCTTGCCCCCCCTGTGAACTCCACTGAAAAGTTTGTAATGAGATAGCTTTTGTTAAGCACCTGCTTCCTTTGCAAACTGGCAAACACAGTCCAAGAATGGGCACAGATGGAGTTGGCCAACAAGAAAGTTGCTGCCACAGCTAAGGCAGTGTGAGCCAGGTCTTTCTCAAATGGATAAATGGGAGTTTCCTCCAAATCTGGGTCCAGCAAACACGTGCCAGTGTTTGTTTCCTTTCCGATTACGAGCTTGTTGGATAAATCAGATAGCACTGTGTTTAATGTTTTTGATGCCAGCCTGCTATTTATTGATACAGCATGATGATCAGGTCAAATCTGTTGCTGGCCTCCCCTAAGTCTGCAGCTGCTATAAATAAACATTTTGTGCAGGTGGAGGCTTTGGCTTGCGGTTTGGCTTAACTTGCAAGGTTTGGGAACTTCTGAAGAATGTAAATCACATTAGAAATATTTGGCAAGGCAAGTCAGTGCCTGAACATAAAGGAATTCCACTTGAGGAGCTGGAGCAGCTCTGATGGGTCTTTTGGCACATCAGCCACCTGAACTCAACAGTGTCTTCCATGTTGCTGTGTTTTCCAAGGTTTTAGTCATCCTTATGAAGCATTGGCTTCTTCTAAGCAACGTTTGTCAGGGTTGTACTTGGTTGGTCTTACTGACGATCGGTCCATCAGGATATTTAAGTACTCATGGCCCTGGTGGTGGGGTACCTGGGGATTGCAATACCAATGCCGGAAAAGCCACTCAACGCAGAAGATGTTTCAGTGAACCAGGAAAACTTAGCAGCTGGGATGGAAGTTGGAGGTTGAGAGACCATCTAGGCCATCTTTTACCTATGTTTTAGATACCAGCGGTGCAGCCCATGTAAAATAAGCACTCAAGTCCCCTGTGCTGGAAAGGAAAAAAGGTGCTTTTGAAAGTTTGCAAGTGGAATTGCCATTTGGCGGCTAACATTTAAGCAAGAGTTAAAGGATAATGCTTGTGTGTTACATTCCCATAGAGGAGAGACTGTCTAAATTAGGTGGATTGGATCTTGCTGTTATCTGATGGGGAGGTGATCCGTGAGCTTGTGGACACCAGAAACAGAAAGATGAAAAATAGTTTGCCTTGTTCCCACTGCTCTCCACGACTGAGACAACAACTCCTCATCCAGAGACACCTTTGCATATTGCAGTCCCGTGTCCCTCGGGACTTGGTCAGGGCCTCTGTGATTAACCTGCACTTTAAGATATTTCTGAGAGTGTCAGAGCAGGTTCGCACCATTTCAATAAAAGTGTGCTAGGTCCAACATATGCTTCTTGCTTATAGTGATGGCAGCCAGTGTAGATAAGGGGTGACTGAAAAAGTTCCTGAGATTTCAGATACTTTAAAATAATAAATAGAGGCATACAGAAACTTCAGCATCTTTCTAGCAATGGGAATCAAGCATACTAAGTTACAGCTTAAAAGAAAAGAAATCCTGTTTTATCTTATCACTGTAAATTGAAATTAAGAAGCCATTCACCTTTAAAAAGCAGGCTTAAAGAAACTAGCTTCTAGGTACATGGATTTGATCAATTCGTATTTGTGACATGGGACATCCAGTGTGAGATTTAATAGCCGGTTAAGAAGAAGAAAAAAATTAGTCATAAATACTTACAGTTTTATTTCCTTCTGTTATGGCTTTGTTCAGGGAGCTTTCTCTCCTCACTACTGACCAAATTTCACTGTTCAGTAATCCAGTCCAGCTGTTAAATATTCAGGAAAATTCTGGGTGTTTTTCTTACCAATTAATTTGTATTTAGTTACCTTCGTCCAGTGCAGATTAGCTACCGAGTAACTGGGAGTTGGAATAAGAACTTGTAATTTTAGATTCTTCCATATGTACTTGGCTTAACACATTATTTTTCCTCAAAAGACTGTGCTCATAGGTATTTTATGTGAATATTTTTCTAAAGTCTTAACTTCTAGATACTTCTTTGGTTTGAATACTCATCTGTACTTTCAGTGAGTATATAATTGACATCACTCTCTGCTTTCCTACTGTTTGAACAGACTTTGCTAGAATAGTATAGCTTATTAATTTAGGGAACTGTTGAAATACCGGTGGATTTAGATTTTGTATAGGAAATCATGTGAATAGTGTGTTTAAAGCCTGAGGATTGATATTGTTTAACTTTTTATTTGTAGCTATGTTACATGCTCTTCTGAAGCTGATTTAGTGTTTTTCTCCCTCAAAACAAAATGTTTTATTGAGCACTTCTGATTTTTCTTTAAGTTTCAAAGGCAGGGACTTTTCTGCAGTGGGCTGTGTCGTTGCATGGTGTCTTCTTTCCATGGCTATTTTGGTGTCTTTGAGTGATAGTATTTCCTTGGCTCGGCACTAGGAGCTGCTTCAAGCCAAACCAGGCAGTTTAGAGAGCTGGACAGGACTGTGTGGCATGAATGCTTTTCTGTAAATCTGTAAAACCTTTTAACCACACTATGTGTTAGTGTATTGTCCAGTGTATATTTCTATAACAGGCTCTTCAGGCAGCATAGTGGTGTTAAGATGGCTGCAAATCACAAAAGGTTGATTTGCTGAAAAAAATCAGTTTTGGTCGAAGCAAAATTACTTGATAATTTGGGTCATATTTACAGAATACTTTGACTTGGAGAAAGGAAAAAAGCCTGCTTCTTCTGAGCTAGGAAGATCCTTTTCCTCTGCAGATTAAAGTTGAATGTTAGAAGGGAGGGTTACATCCCTCGAAGGGAGTATTTTTCACAGATTTATTGGAGGGTTAGTAGGAAAGGCACCAAAGCTGGCCATTTTTTCCTTCATTCGCCATTAGTTGCAGTGGTAACCTGGGATGTCATAGGTCTAAGTTTAAATCAGGGATCTTTTGCAGATGTTTTCTGACTGAGTGCTCTAGACATAAGGTATTTTCATTTGTGTTTAACTCCTACTGAAGTGGTAATAAACTTTTACATATTCATTGGCTAAAAAGCATAGAAATTGGTAGAGAGCCTAAGGAGGTTGTGCTTATTGACAGAGATGGGATATTTGACTTACCCACAGAAATTAAAAGACAATTTCTTTCCTTTTATATTTTCTTTTTATTTTCTTTTTTGTTTTTAATTATTATTATTGGGCTTGGGTTTTAGCTTTAGGGTGTTTTTTTTGGGGGGGGGGGGGCAGAGGTTGGTATGGTGGGGTTTTTTTCTACTTTCTACCTTTTTTTGCTTTCTTCTATTGTTTTAGACCTGGCTGCTAAAAGCAGTCCCTGCAGAGGGCTTTCCCTGCAATGATCTTTGTGTATGTTCATCTTTGCACATGAACTACACAGTTTGAGATGAAACTTTAATATCTGGATGTAACTATGCCTTTTGATGTTCTCTGTAATGCAGTGCACTCAGAGATCTATATCTGTAGTGACTGCAGAAGACATGCCCTACTGAGAAAAGGCAACAGGGCTGTAGTCCTTTGGAATATTCATTTTAATAGGTATGTGGCAGCAAAGTCCTACAGCAATACGATGGAAATGCTTATCAGCTCCAGTGATGTGGTGCTTGAAGAGAGCTTTGACGCCAGCCTTGTGAGAGGTTGGGTTCCCCATTCTCCTTATGATCCCTGAGAGTAGATCAGAGTTTGCACTGCTGCTCTCCATCTCTTTCTCTATCCTCATATTGCCAGCACCAGCTATTTTTACACTGCAAATGCATTACTAGAGGGAATCCTGCACCTTTTGCGCAGCACACCTTATGGCTGGTGGTATGGAATGGGAGGGCAGCTCTTGAGCATATCTGCTTGTGCTGCTGGGTACAGAAACTGATAAAAAAAATCTAGCTTGGGACTTTGCTTAACAGCTCTGTTTTAATTTGCTCAGCAGAAGAATTGCTTCTTATTTGCTCCTGCAGTCATTGGGGTTTAGGGAACAAAGGGTTTAAAGGGAATTGTCTTTTTTTTAAGGCTGCTTGGAATCAGAGATCATGCAAAGTATCCATCTGTGAGATTTAAATTACTTGTATAGCAAGGCTATAGAATTATCGTCAGTCTTGAGCCTTGTCTCGCATCAATAGAGAGAGGAGGAAAACATTTACTTGGTACAGTTCCTAGCGTAATTACCTGAATAATAGACTTTGCGCAGCCAGAAGAAAGAAAGAGGAAGCACTTTCTGTACTGCCTGTGACAGGGTAGTTTGGGAAACATATTGCGATATGAGAGTGTAAGGAATGCTGTGCTGGTCAGACCGAGGGTCCATCTGGCCCAGTGGTTTGTCTTCTACCCTGATTGCAAGCAGACACCTAAGGAAGAAGAGGGGAAAGAGGAACAGGTTTGTCTGTGATTTGAATTTAAGTCCTGGAAAATTACCACTGACATCAAACATCGGGAAGGATTTCAGATGCTCAAAGTTGTCCCTCTTGGGACTGGCAGGGATGAGGTGCAGGGCAGGTGTCTTCCCTGTGTTCACTCTCCTCAGGATCTTTCCACAGTGGTTTGCTCAAATAGTTGCAATAGGAATTTATTTTTTTTTTAACCAGAAATCCCCACTGATGCTTAGAAAAAATGTTTTTGCAGCACTGTTGACAGTCATGCTGGAAACACTAATGTAAACTGCTCCCTGCTTTCAGAAGCCATTTTGTTCACCGCACTGATTTAATTTGCTTGGAGCAGGTTTAATTAAGGTGGTGTTGAAAACCGGCACTCAAGCCAGGGACTCGTGTGTGCTGGAGTGCCTCCATGCTAATAGCAATAGTTCAGCTGGATTAAAAGGGGGAGGGCTTTGCCTGGTTTCTGATTTGGGTTACTTGTTAAGGGGACATTACTAAGGCCTCAATATTTATGGTCCAATTTGTATTATTGGTGCCAACCCTGGCAGATTTCAAAGCATTTTGATTTACTTTGTAACAGGCATGGCTTACTCATTTAAGGTAGGAATATAAATGGAGGGGAAGGCCGGTGGATAAATAGAACAACAATGAATAAAATAAAAATGATTGGTTGGTAGCTTTTGTATCATAGTAGAAGAGAAAATATTCTAAAAGTTTCCAGTGCAAATGAGCTGTTTCCAGATGTGAATAAATATTTCTGCATTCCAGCGGAGTAGAGCTGTGGGCTTACCCCTGGCTCTGTAAGGGGCTGAATCAGCACCACAAATCCCCAGAGCTTGTACTTTCTGAATAAGGTCCAACCCGACGATACTACTGGGTAAGCTTCCACCTTCCCTTTTGCCCAGTTTAATCTTTATGAATTACCTGAAAAATAGGATAATTTAAAATACAAAAATACTGGGGGGAGGGGAAGGAGGGAAAGTCTGGAAGGCCATTTCTATATGTGCTGTTAAATCCATTAAGGCTGTTAGAGCTGCGGCAGCTGGAAAGCAGAATGTAGCTTTATGCATGCTCTCAAATGGCAAAGGCGTTTGGAAATATATACGTTTGATTTCCTTCGTGCTGGAAGGTGTCAGCCAGTCATGTATTTTTAAGTCAGATGTGCATACACAAGCACAATGGATCTCTGTGGGCAGAAAGTGCCTCTCCATAAGGGGGCTTCTTGGAGGTTCAAATGGGAACGGACTGCAGGTCATGGTCCAGATCATTTTGTTGCGTTTGCGTGCTGTACGTAAAAGAGGAGGGTGGTGACAGGATGGCTGAGGGAACCCCTACCCCCAGCCTGGTTCCCAGTCCTTGCTGGACGCAGCTGCTCATGCCTCAGAGCCCCTTCTGTGAGTCAGTCCAAGTCCATTGCCCCATGAAAAGCAGCCTGTTTCACCGTCTGGATGAGTGGAGTCAGCTCATGGAGATAATCCAGATGTGTCAGGCGAGGATGTAGTAAGCAGGACCTGTGAAGGTGAAGGTCTGGGTGGAAAATGAGCATCTCACTCTGTTCCCCAAACTGCACCCATGAAGTCCTTCTTTTACAAAATGCATGTGTTCAGAGTAAGTAATTTCCTTGTGAGTGAGCAATTTTCCTAGTTTGATAGGAAGATTGCGTGTACCCCTGAGTGACAATGAGAGTCAAACCTGTGCTCAGTTGTGATTTTTCCCGTGGAACCATACATGTCCAACAAGTGGTGGTTGGACAGGCTTTGCTGAAGGTTATAGTGTGTATACACAGTTGCTGACACAACGCACAAAGTATGTACTCAGCTCTAAGCAGTTACTGCTGAACCAGTGTCAAAATGCAGAGCGGCAGAAGAATGCCAAGTTACTGGCCAGTTACCATGCAAACAAAAACATGTTATGAAATATAAAGCTGACATCTTGTTGGAACAGAGGCAGGGTGTGTTAGCAGCATTACTGGAAATTTTGAGGTGTATATATCATTTCTTTGTTCATGGGTGTGCATGGAAACGTCCTGAAACTACATGCATCACAAAAGTGACTGTGAAAAGCTGACAATCTCAGGACAAGAGCTTTGGTGCCCACACGAGTGAGGATACAAAAAGCTAAGTCAGAAATCCAAATTGTAGTTCTTGACCTTACAAGGCAACTTTAGCTAATGTTAGAAGTAAGTGCTCTCTTGTGGGCTGGATGTTAGGTCTGGAAAGTAAGTCCTGATCCATTTTTAATGGGCTTTTTGCACGATCCGAAGTCATCCAGGCTTGGAATATAGATTATTCTTTCTCCGTATACCTTGTTTTCCCTTAAGTTAAAATGGAAATTTCATTTCTTAGATGTTTTACTTGAGGATAACCTAATCATTCTGTTTGAAATAAGCAAACCAAAGGCAAAATGGAAGTGCAAAATGATACTGTATTCTGTGCTACCAGCCCGTCGTCTGATGCAAGCTGAATTTTGCCACTAGTAAAAAAATTATTCTGAAAAGGCATAGAAATCCAATCACTCCTAAGAGGTTCTGCCTCTCCAACAAGCTGGGTTTCCTTCTGCGTGAAATTCTGTTGGTGTCCCCTACCATTTTCTTTCTAATACCCCACTGTTTGGCATTTGTGAGGAAATGCACCTCTGTCTCATGAAGCTCACATCTTGAATTCACTGCCTGACTGATTAGCCAAGGACACACACAGCCAAAGTACTGGTCATGAAGCTCTATTGCCAGACAGCTTGCTGAAAAACACTTCAGAAAGAGGAGAGAGGGAAGAAACCCACTTGCCAGTTTAAGGACAATGCCTGTTTACTATTAAAACTTCTGCAGTCAGCGAAAGCAGTACTGACAGCAAAGCTGAATTTGCACTTATAATACAAATATGAAAAATGAACTCTACCATGAGCATGTCCTTAAAGAGGTTATAAATCCACTCTTGACTGGTATGCAGTGCAGCGTTCTGATTGTTACATCTAGATATGTTGCACTTGAAAGTATGGCGTATGGCATACTGGGAAAGACACCAATATAAAGATTTTGCAGCCAAAGAAATTTTACAGTGGAAAACTAAATGAGAGCAAGCCTGCCAGTACCCGAATGCTGTGTTGTTTTATTGGGTATCTTCGAAGTTTGGCATGTGGTGGGTTAATAATTAGATACTCTTTGTGTATAGTTCAAGTGAAGGCCACCAGCTATGACTTCACTTTGGCTGGGGTTTCCCTGTAATCCATTTAGCAAATTAAAGTGATTACTTTGATTGGTGCCATTATCTCCTATTCTCTTGCGGTTGAACCACTTAACCTGTGCTTAATTGAAAGAGATAGAGAGGGTACAGTAACAAATACAATCAAATGAAAGGGGCAATAGGATCTGTAGGCCAAACAAATGATCAGCACTAGGCTAACAATAGCAGATTAGAGGTGAGATCAATTAATTAGAAGCTATTGTAGGCGTTGGGTGACTGCCAAGCTTTCTAATAGCCTAAGCCATCATGCCGTTCTGTTTAGGAGGATTTTAATGACTGGGAGTTGATGTGGTTATTTCAATAATTACCTATTTTAATAATTACTTCATTAGAATATAAAATATATTATTCTGCAGGCTCTGTGGGAAAGCCAGTTTTATTAACAGTTCACCTGGATCCAGGGGCGTGCATGTACTGGCATGGGTCATGCCCTGCCACCTCCCGGGCTGGAGCTGCTGGCATAAAGGTCACCAACTGCCTTGGGATCTCCAGCCTTGTACCAGGAGACAGGAGCCACCTGGCTGGCCATATTTTCACAAGTGCTGCCTGCAGGCCTTTGGCTGATGGGGGCTTTGAGTAACAGGTTGAGAAGTTTTGTTGCCTGCAGTGCCGCTGCTGTGCGCAGGTGTGTTCCTGTCCCTGCTCAGCACTTGATGCTTCAGGTCACGGTGCTATTCTACGTTAGCTAGAGTAGATCTAGTGGTTGCAGGCAGAAAATGTGTTCTGTGTGTTGGGAGATGAGGAGATGTTTCCTCAGCCAGGTCAGGAACATTAAGTGCTTCCAGTTGGGAAGCCTGGGGCACTCTGGTCTAACCTTCATCCTGCCTGCTGGGACAGCCTAGTGTCATGCATGCTATAAGTGCAAGTGGGCAAAGTTGTCAAAGAGCTAGCATTGATATCCTTGAATATTCTGATCTATTAGTACTTGCCATGCATACAAGCATAGGGCAGTTGGTATGTGTAGCATGCTTTTCATTTGTGGTAGCAAACAATTTTTAAGTTAACTTTCTAGGAGTCATTGAATTGGATTTCAAAGGCACTTAAGGGTGTAAGTTTAAAAAGTTTTCAAGGGGCAAGAAAAGTACTGTAAAAGCCTCAAGAAAGGCTTGATCTCTAAATACTTTTAAATATGTATATGTGATAAATATTGTGGCAGCTAGATTTGCATGTAGCCACGTATGGTACAAATATTTCCTTTGTCACATGCTGCAGAATGCAAGCATTGCCTCTGGAGGTGTGGAATATCCCAAGCCGTTAATATTTGGATGTATGAGCAGAATTTGCTTGAAATGTTTGAAAGGCATCAGCTTTAGACCAAACCTCTTTTGTTCTATTTTGGGGGTGAGGGGAGGAACTGAAAAGAAGGAACATTTCCCAAGGCATTGTAATGGCTCAAGAGCAAAGTTTTAGCACATTTTTTTTTGTGGACTTTTTCAGGTTGGCGTAAATAGTGATTTTTTAAATTATTATTATTCTTATTTTGTTTTAATGGAAATTGTGCCAAGAAACTTAAATAAATGTGAAATTTTATTGTAGCTTTAATTCTTTTTACTGATGTTTCTACCAAACAGTAAACTGGGTTCTTGTTTTGTGTGTGTGCATAAACTGGGTTTGCTGAGAACTGGGATGAAAACCTGTAATAGAATGATAGCAAGTGCTATCATTGGACAACGCTGAGTGACAGATACATGCAGAGATAAAGAAGAGAGCAGTCTCCAAGAAATGTGAATTCTGGTCATTATTACCCTGTGATAATGAAGAACAATACAGAGTGTGGTATTTTGGTGGTGCTTGGTGGGGCTGCATGTTTGGGTTTGTGAGTAAGCGCTCAAGTGTTTGGGTGTTTTCCAAACTGTACAACCCTTTTGGAAGGCTGCATTAATCTCCAGATGTGTGAGAGGATATAATGGAAATAGCCATCCGGTGCCATTTTCCATCTCTGATCTTGATCAGTAACATGTAAAATGCACATGCTTATGCTAAAGCAAAAAAGTTTTTTAGTGTAGCTGAATTTATTATGATCTCAGGATAGATCAGGTTTACCCAAAGAGTGGGTGAAATCACTGTTTAATCTGAACTGCTGGCTCCATCCTTTTAAGGGGGAGCCTAGTCAGTCAAGAACTTGGTATCACTGGGAAGCTCTGGTTCAACAGAGATGCAAGAGTGGCTGACTTGATGCACAAAACAGACATACTGAAGTTAAACTATAGCACGTAATAAGCAACCAAGCCCATTCTTAAATCTTTGTAGTACCAAAATTTTCTTCAATGTTTGGCACCACTCATACTCCTTTTTTGCAAGAGCACTCGGGTTTGAATACAGATATTTTTTCATAACTAACATCTATGTTTCTAAGCGAATATATCTGAAAAAAAACCCACACTGTATGAATTAATTTTGGAGAATAGGATCTAAACCCCATATCTTGAATGAGGCAATTTCTTCTAAATGAGCAGTAGGTTGAACTGGTATCAGAGCTAAATATCCCCTTACTCCAAGGGATACTAACCCCTCAGGGCAGGATTCAGGTCATTAGCAGGTTAGTTTGAAAAAGCATATGCTATTGCTGCCTCCATCCGTTCTGGCCTGAAGATAAACATTAGATTCCAGTTTCCATTGTTACCAGACCAGGAACCTTCACAGCCCATAACAGCAGCTTAACAATTGTAAAAAAATAGGCTTGTGAGTTTAAAAGCCTGGAGGTTTTATCAGAGATGGAAAATCTAATGCTTTTGGGGGCGTTACAAAGGAATGCATTAATGGAATCCTTTGTGTGCCATCAGAATTTTATATGCAAATATCTACTTACACTTTAAGAGAAGTGTATGTATGAAGAACAAATAATGCACTGTGGACTGGTGTGTTTAAAATTTATCAGTGTGCATTTAAGGTGGCTACAGTGTAAGGTTACTCACTAAAAGGACAAATAACCTGGCCATACCAACTGTTTGCCGATAAACTCATTACGTGCCACTATCCACATTCATTTATATGCCATGTGGGTTATTGGAAAGCCTTTTAAGAATATTTCGAAGGGGTTTAAGTTTCATTGTGACTTTTTTTCCCTAAGATCCCACGCCCGCAAAGTGAGGAGGTATGCTTATTAAACAGCAAAACACCTTTAGAAATGACCTAAGAACTTTTTTCATGCAAGAGTTGATGTTAAAATTTGAATGCTTTAACTGGTGGGCACACTGAGCCCTTGGTGCTTGCTGGCGGAGCTGAAGTCAGTTGTTAACCTTTCATGGATATGAAGAATCTAGATGGCAAAGTTGTCCCTTTCTGCATAGAGCAGGGAGATGTCCTCTTTCCCCACCCTTGTTGCTTTTTATGGAATACAGTACACACCCATTGAAAGGATCTTAGCTGCTTTGAAACTGAAAAGGACACAAAGTTGCAAGGCAAAAGGGAGAGGCTGTGTACAGTAAACTCATTTACTATATGATAGAGCAGCTTTCCACATGGATATTGCCACCCTATTGTGTTTGCATGCATGCATACGGTGTGTATACATATTGAAGACCAAAATCTAGGATGCACTATCCTATAGAATGACAGAGAGTAGATGCCATATATTTTTATATATTTGAGGGACCTGCATTCAGTGTTATTTGTCTGCACCATTTTGGACCTTTCTGTTACTGGACATATCCTCAGGGATCTAGAGACTGCAGGTCTAACCTCTTAGTTGAGGTGTCAGACCTCACGTGATGCTACATGCTCTTAGCAGCTGTTCCAAAAGATGTGGGTGTGCATGCACATGCACAGGGATGTTGTCTAGAACATGGTATTTATAGTAGCATTTCTTACTGGGTTTTTGTCCTCCTTACTGACCTCTCCAGTCAAAAGGTACACAGTGGAGAGACAGAAACTGAAGATATTTGTGAAAAAAATCTGTTAGTAATTTGGATTGAAATCCTACCCTGTGGACATCAGTGACAAGAAATCCTATTACTTCAGCGGCGACAGGATTTCAGTCTTTGTGCTTTTTATCTTTATAAGATTCGTGGAAAAGCCAAGTTCAACACTAAAAACACATGCAAGGTATAAAACCAAAATGCCGACCTGCAGACTTTCAATAAAACAGGGTTTAATAAGTTACTGTCCAATCTGGATGATAGATATTGTGTAATAGTGTTTTAACAGTCAAATCTGCCTTCATTATGATTTGGACTTAAACGAGGAGATGGTGAAAATATTGCCAGTGACTTTAATGTAAAAAACAAATAACTGTAAGTAAAGGAAATGTGTCAAGAGGAGGCCTGAAACAGGGTTCAACAGCAAAGCGCATTGGATTTAATCACTTCTGCTTTCCTTAGAAGTCACCGCAAGTGAAGTATTTGGACATAATCTGAGCAGAAGGACCACAGCCAAAACCCTGTATTTCTTCTTCCAAGTTTCTGATGGAGAGTGTTCTTAGCTCCTTCACTGTCCCTTGAATTAAAATCCTGGCTCTGTTAGTCCAAATAAAATATAAAACCAGGGTATATTTCAGTCCCATCTGTATGTGCTGGGTGATGTACAACAGGTGGAATCCATTTGCCAGATAATTACTAGGATGCAAACAATGGAGAGCTTTTCAAGGAAGTCATCTCTCTTCATCGCAGCTCTGGTGTTAAGGCTGTATTTGTTCCCAATAATCACCAAAATTCCAAAAGACCAGTAATGAAATAACTCAGACCCATCTCCCCAAAAGCCATATGTTTCATATGAACAATGAAAGACTTGCTGTCCTTTCAGCAGAAATTAAAACAAATCCTTTGACGATTACTGCTATTATCTTCCTCCTTCCCCTTTTAAATGTAAGCAAGCTTTTGCAGGGGGCAGAAAGGGAAGATCATTCCTGGAGAGGGTGAATTCTGCCTGACTTCAGACCTCCCCCTACCCATGCTTCTGTCCTGTCCTCTCAAACTCGGTGGCAATGCTCCTTTTCATTAATTTCAGCTGTACAGGATCAGACCAGTCTTGACCCCCAAGCCATCATCCTTCAGAGACATGTATTTTCCTTAGCAAGAGATAACCTTCTATTATCCTACACCCTTTTATGCAGTATATGACTCTCACCTCTTTGTGTTGATAAACACTGGATTAAGCTGCCTTTGCACGTGAAAGTTCCTTCACCTACAGCCATCTCGTAACATGCTGCTGCCTTCCCAGTGGCGGCTCCAGATGTTTGTCTCTCCCAGCATCCTCTTTGTTCTACAGACACTAAATACATCTTGGGAATTGAAAACAAGCCTTGATAGCAACTTTGTGCAACAACTCAAAAAAAAATGGAGTTCTTCTTCAGTGGTATTGAGTGCAGTTTGATTTTTGGCTAGGTGAGCATGGCAAACATGATGGGGTTGTGTAGGGCAGAGGAGCAAAGCTGGTAGCTTCTCCTGGCAAGAGGTGGGAGTTGCTTTTGAAGGAGTACAGGCTGTGCAGTGAGCTCCCAGTAAAATGGGTGCATGGGGTCTACCCCTCTGGGGGGCTGTGAGACCAGCCCTTCCCAGGGACCCCCACCCCCTCTTACTGCTTCTGTACAATGGGGAAAGAGAAGGAGCTGTAATGCTTTAATTTGTCTATCTTACCCCTCCTGTTCTCTATTTATGTAAAACTTCTAATTGTATGGTAATACAGAAGATATGGGTAAGTAAGGTTGCTGTAAGGTACTACCTTCTGTCAGAATTTGTTACTTTAATCAAATGACTTCATTGTTTTTTAGAATACAGATTGCTTTCTGGTAAGGTAGGCCAATGGAAATTTCTTGTTGAATCAAGAAGTCACATAGGAATAACTGATATTTCTTTTTCTCCTCATGCAGTAAGAATCATATCTCTGACTTTGAATTTCTTTTTTAAAATCTCTTTCTATTCTGTTTTTGATATTTTATCTGCCAATGCCAGGAGCCAGCTAAGGAAAGGCTGGCATCCTCAATACTAGCTTGGTTTTGATTTGAAGTATACACGGTCATGCAGATTTTCCATTTCTCCCTTCAGATTGCTGTTTGGAGCATCACATAGGTAGATAATTGCATTGCCCATTCCTCTTCCAGGACTCTAGTTTTCACATAGCTATTTTCATCAGAGAAGACCTGGTGTTATGAAATAGCATTTCTCAGTCTAGGTCTTGAATTGCCTGTGACCTACTGCCACGCAGAAATTTTCCTTCTGACTCCAACATGACGCATTGTTTCTCAATTGTATGTTCTCTGGGGCTTTTGGGGGTTTATGGCAAGGGGCTTATTGTCTTTTTAATTGACACTGCCCTGCACACATTAGCGTCAGTGTTGCTGTTGCAGAGCAGAGGTTCTTCCTCATGAATACATTGTGCGCTTTGCAAGAAAAAACAAAAACAAAACCAAAACCAAATAGACAATGACCCTTCAGTGCTGTGATGTGCTCACCTATAATTACCTGCTGACTAAGAAGCGGATCAGTGACAGAACCTAATGGAGCTGAAGCAGCTCACTGTGATAAGATTTTTCAGGGTGTAAAGTTTTTGTGGCCAGAGATTGCGTAATAACTCTACTGTATTCCCGATAAATTCTTGGAAAGCCTTAAATCTGATCTTGGGAGTTTGACAGATGCGATATTGTTTGTGCGTTGGATTTTACCTACTGTAACTCCGTGTCCTCCGAGTACAGCAAGAAAAACCTGTGAGATTGTTAAATGGGAGCTTCACCTGCCAGTCTGTACTGCAAGATCTCTATAGCAACCAAACATAAATCAAGAAAATGGCCCCTTTTGTAAGTTGGTTAATAGGCACAACATGCTTCTTTAGAAAATCCAACTATTCTTTCAATAGACTTTGATTGAAAGTCAGCCTTTTCTACAGACACATTCACATTCACATCTAGTAGCAGCTTGTATGGCTGTCCAAGGTCTAATTTATTACCCTTTAAAGATTGGGCAAAGAAAAAATGGTTCTCAGAACAATGTTTACATTCAGAAGCATAAGCACAGTGCTACAAAAGACCATCCTTTTGTTCTGAACTTAGAATATTAATATTTAACCTACTACGTATTTCAACTCCCCCTGCTTTTATTTGGTTATCCACATTCTTCCCTTGTAATTGAAATCTTAACTATTTAATACCTTATTTATTAGTGGTGGTGGGAGAACAGATCTCTGTGCTGTTGTTTCCTAAATCTCTATGTGTATCAATACACTTCTCAGGCTCTTCCACTCTTTCTGTGGGCTGACTCTTCTCCTGAAGAGGTTTCTGATGGCAAAGGCAGGCATTTTGGCTGCTAGCATTTCTGATGTAAAATTTAGGTGTGTTAACCAGGGCGTTCCAGTAATCTTCCTCCTAATTCATTTAAAGCAATTGTGTGCTGGGAATATTTGTATCAGACACATCATGGTCAGATCCCTATAAATGCCAAAGGAAAATATGCAAGTTCTATACAGCAGAGAAGGAATTAGACGCCAAGGTGTTTTTATGTGAGGTCTGGGGGTTGACTCAGTTACCAAAAGGTAGATTTTCATTCAGAGGAGAAGGAAAACTTTGCAATTTCCCCTTTCTTTCTGGCTGGGGTGGTAGAGGGAAAGTACATCTGTTTCAGATATATTGCAATGGGAATTAACCCATTTACCTTCAACTAAGACAGCAAGCATGGGAGAAGCAGTTTTTTGGGGAGTGGATAAATTAAATGCATTCAGCTTGGAGTGGACAATTGCAGCACAAGTACTGCAGCTGACCTACGTCCCAGCAGAGTGGTGCATGTCCCTGAGCATGGGAGGCATCTTCACCTTGAACAGAGGCAGGGAGCAGAGAAGAGCAGTTCAGGCTCCTCAGCTCTGGCCATAGTGAGAGGGTTTGAGTGACACCACCTTCTTTTGAAAGCAAACTGGTGAGAGTTGTAGGGGGAAAGTCTACAAGAGCTAACTGGGAACTTTCTTCAGCAAAAGACCTGAAAGCATCCCTTAGGATTCTCCTGAGAAAAAGGACTTTAAAATGTTCTTTGCCTCAAACGCGCACCAGTGATTCGCAGATGGATGCCGGGATTTGTGTATGTACATATATATACAGCTGCATTTGCACAGCGCACACACATACCTATGTGTTCGCGTGCCCAAAACAAGCTCACTGCTGCCTGCTTTAGTTGGAGGCCAAACACAGAATTTGAATCCTTGTTTTACTTTTCTTCTAAAAAGTTTGCCAAAGGGTGCAGAGTTCTGTGTGAAGCTGTTAGCTTGTTCGAGCCTTGTTCAGTGCCACTTTCCCTCTGGGAGTTAGCATGGGATGTTATTTGTTAACTGGGAGTTAGCATGGGATGTTTCTGTGGCAAACGCTGCCAGCGGGCACATCCTCATAGCTGTGCCAAGTGTCAGAATAGTTTTCTTCTCTCTTGTTAATGTGCAAAGAGATGGTATGCATTTACTTCATTGCATTAAAAGAATGGCATGCAGTATATGCCCCGGATGTCGTTATATTAATAACTGTGTCAGTGATATCAAGCAGACACTGCCACACACCTCTCAGACTACAGCTGGTGAAATGCTGCAACCTGTAGTCCCTTTTCCTCCCCAAAGCCTGTAGAATAACAGGAGGAAAAAAAAATAGAATAACGCTGTTCACGTTTTATCATGTTCAAACTAGGAACATATGTAGTCTGCTTCAGAATAGTAGGTATATGGGTGACATTCCTTGGCATGTTGAGGAAGCTTTCACTGGGAGCCTACCCGGTGCATGATGTGTTTAAGGAAGTGTCTGCTGTGCATTTAAAAAACAAAACCAAAACCCCACCAAAATTTCAGAAGTGGGCGCAGTTTTGATGAGGACATAGTCAAATGTGTCTGTCTGCATACTCAAGATCAGAAATCCTTTTCAAAAATAGCTGGGTTTATATCATTCCACTATACCTACACAGCCTCCTGTGAGGACAGATATCACAGACCCGCTCGCATTAGGGCAACAAGCTTCTAGCAAGAAACTCCATTAAATCAGCAGTTGACACATTCTGCATTTGTTTCCGCATTTTGTTTTGCCCTGTGGAGAGTGTGTTACAGCAGTGTAATTCCAAGTTGACAAAAATACGGACAAACTGTGACAAGGTTTGCGTGGAAGGGAATAGGTCATGCCCTTTTCACCGGTCTTGAGCAGAGGGAAGCGCTCTTGGGCATGACTGCTCCGTGAGTGCCCGGGAATAGTCTGCAACATAATACACAGGTTTTTAATCTATTGGGAACTGACATCTTGTTTTATTGGTGGTAACGACATAATTTTCCCCAGCTTTTCCAACCGCTTTCTTCTGTGCTGCTAACATTATCTTAGTCTTATCTAGGTACAAGGGCAGAGTCCCAGGTTAAGAAGATGATGTGAAAAAGGGGGGTTGAAAGCAAAGCACACCCATGAAGCATTTCTGTTTCTTTTGTACTTCCAAAGCTTCGCAGTGAAAGTAATATTTTGTGCCTAATTTTTTTTCTTAATGTTCTAGTCTAGTCCCACATGTGGGATTAATTAGACAAGACAAATGGCTATGAGGAAACTTATCTCTTTCTGGGAGGTTGTTTTCTGATGTTGTCATGCCATTATTTCCACTTTTCAGTTGCTTGTTTGAATGACTTATGGACTCGATTGGTTCTTATGTTTGATAGGCAAATACAGCACTCCACTTTGCTAGTGTGTGTGTATGCGTGCACCTATGATAAACATTCATTTTTAATTTACTCCATTTACCTTGAGAGACTGCCAAGAAGTGATTCAGATATTCCAGTGCAAAGGGTTTTTCTATTATGATACAGGACAAAAGAATGCTGAGCATATGCTCTTTCTTCAAAGAAAGAAAGAATATTATTTATTTGTGCAGCTACAAGAGGGCTAGTTTTCCTATGTAAACACTCGCCTCATTTTGTTTGTCACACAGTCTACTAAATCTTTTATTCCCGTGTTTAAGAAAAGTTTTGCTTTGCGATGACAAAGGATTTCAGCATGTGGTGCCAGTGCTGCTGCCCTCCTCATGCTGTTGCACAGTGAATATTACAGGGTTTATCCATCTCAGTTTGCTTTGGGGTGAACACTCTCCTAAGGGACTAATTCAGGAAGCAAAAAAAAGCCTTTTGCAGCCCTGTTTGGTCCTGCGGACAGCTGCATGTTGTACGCAATGCTGTTGGATCAAAAGGCAATGCTGAACTTGATGGCTGCCTTTTGTATTTGGGGAAAAAGGTATCCGTCTATCTAGTACTGTGGGTCAGCGTTACTGAACCTGCACTTGAGAAAGAGGTGCAGATTTAGAAATATTTGCATAGTAAAATTGGACTGAATCCAGCTGAATGGATGTGGAGAAAGCTTAGAGCCATAACCTGCCCTGCTGTTAACAGTAGTCCTTCACTAATTTAACATGGAGTCTCTTTGGCTCAGACCCCTTTCTTGTCTGCGGCTGATTTTGAACATTTTCCTTTGAAACTTGTTTTGGACTGGATTTCTCTAGACAGTATGGCTGTTTTGGGTTTGTGTTTTAGTTATTTGAGTGACAGGGATTCAAGGGACATGAGTTTGTGTGCCAGAAGTGCTTTTGCAGGGTGGTATGTTAAGCCCCTGGATGCAGAAAGCCATTGTGCTATCCCCTTTTTTGCAGGGGAGGCTTCCAAATGTTTTGACCATGATATAGTTTAGTCATCTTTTATTGCTGATGGAGGGAAGTAATCTTCATTTTTGAGAGCACAGTAATGGGCATTGCCGATGTCTGATGTCAATATTTATTGAAAAGACAGCAGGTTATCTGGATGACGTTACATCTATCGCTTGCAGGGCAGAGAGTGACATTGCATTGACTGAAGGGCCACTCAAAATCTAACGAAGCAACAGTACTTCTTAATAAAACCTTCTGAGTAAAGATGTTCCTGATGTAAAGACTTATTGTCAGTGGCAATAAAAATCACAAATTGGAAAACAAATTCAGCACTTCAGTCTGGCCATTGAGGTTCCTGGGACTGCAGTGTTCATGGACTTAATGCAGAAGTTTGAATATGGGCTGATGATGGTTTATGCTTATGTGGTACAGGTCTGGCTTCATGCTCCAGTTTGCTTTTTCTCCTTTCTCCGTGGTTTATCATCCCAGGAGGTGATACAACAGATTAGTGATGTTTAGTCAGACTGCAGAAAGGATATCTCAGTGTATAGGATCATAGCTTTTTGAAAAAAGGTTAATTTCATCTTTATCTGGTTAAATTCTATAAAACCTTTATTTGAATGGCACATAGAGTTTTTATGAACTATCCCTGAGCGTCTATTAAAAAATGTCATTACAATTTGTTCAGCACAATTAATGAAGAAGCTTTCTCAGAAAATTAGAAAAGAAAGTACCGTAAGGCCACAGCAGTTACAGTTTAACATGCAACAAACAACATGATGGATGGAGGGGGGTGACGACATGTCTTTTCATTTAGATTGATTGAAGAAAAATGCTATATGAAGTCTCCGTTCTGGTAGGCATTGGGACAGGGGCTGCTGTAGAGCTGAAGACATGATAGTTATATACCAGCCTGAGAGAATGAGACTGAACTGCAAAAATCCAGCAGTTTTTGTCATTTTTTTTTTCATATACTGTGATGTAAAGCTGCAATTTGCAACTGTGATTTTGTTCAGAAACAGCCTGCAATTCAATCATGTTTAGTAAATATTCATTGGAGCATTTGCTTGGTAACAGTCCGGTGAAGCTGGGAGGACTATACCAGGCAAATATGATGACATGCAATTTTGATTTCTTCATATAAACTAGGAGTAACTAAAATAAAAATCTATAACTATATTAACAATGAAGCAAAGACTTATGTACTTACTGCATTTTGGTCCTAAGGTTCCTATAGGCTATTCATGCAGCTAAATATCTGCAAATCCAGAACACTGATTTCAAGTCTGTTCTGTACTCAACCGGCTACTGTAGTCAGTCCATTTCCATTGCTAGAATGGTTTCCAGTAGTTCATTTAATTCCCCCCCCCCTTTTTAATATAACAAAGTACTGCAGATACAGTAATTTTGTAAATGCCCTATCTTGGGATATAGTTTTGGAAATGATTTTTTGAAGGTTGTATATGCATCTTGTTCATCTTTCTATTTTGACGTGCTTATAATATCAAGAATTACTTCTATAATCTGTGACAATGTAATGCTGGCTTTAAAAATACATAGGTATTTCTTGGACTTGCATTGTTAGAATCATGGTCATCTAAGGAAAAAGCAAGGTCATATTTGTACAGTTTTCTAATGCTCATATGTGACACTGCTTGATGGTGGATGCATAGAAGTTTAAAGCTTGCTACCAGAAGTGTGTGAGAAGATCCACAAAGTAGTGTGTTTTCTGCTGAAATGCATCAAGCACGCTTCCTTGGGCAAGTCTAATTCCTCTGCTTGGAAGGAAAATGCTTGAGCTTTTTTGTTTGTTTGTACTTGTATAGGAAATCACTTTTTGTTCCTGTTCTAGGAGATACCACGTAAAAAGCCCTTCATTGGCTGTGTTGAAAAGTAAACTGACACAACCACAGACAGCTCAAAATATTTGCCATTTAAAAGGCTTGTGACAATAAATAGACCATAGTGATGAGCCGAACATAACAGCCATGTGTGGGGAAGGAAAAACAAGGCAAAACAATAAAGCTGAGAACTAGGCAGTGGATATTTGCAGCACAAAAGCTCACGGTGTATCTGCGTGTGTATTTGCGGACTTGAGCGTGCATTTCTCTCTGCACGCCTGTGGTGCAAATTGGTTGTGTTAAATGCTTCAGAGACCTGGCATCTGGACACCGATTCTGAAGTGTGGCTTCATGGGCCCCACTCCCATGTGTGCCTTTGTCCAAGGGAAGAAAATACTAAGGCCCTGAATATAATATGTGTACTTGGCTTATGTGGCAGCGGCTTCTCAGAGGTCTCTGCCAGGAGCTGGCCTGTCCAAGCCTCACACCTTTAGCAAGGATTTGCTCCCCTGACCCCATCCTGCAGCTCTGTTTCCTCACCGACTGCTGTGGTGTCTGCAGGGCTTGTAGAAGCCATCTCTTCAATCTTGTCCCTCTAAAGTCCCTGTTGAGAGAAGGGACAGGCTTGGTGCATTGGGCAGGTGTGAGAGGAGCACGCGTGATGCTTCCTTTGATCCCACAGGGCTTGGTCAGAAACTGAACCTGTGCCAGGATGCAGCACCATGCAGGAAAATCGCTGTGGTCCTGCTGAGAGCCAGGGCTGGGTGAGAGTTTTGTATGTAGTGCTACAAGTCTTGCCGCATGTGCAGCAGACACAGGTAAAAGCTGAATTCAGGTTGACTTTAAAATAATAAAGATAATAAGAAAAATATGCAGATAACTTGTGTCATTAGAAGTTAATTGGAGAAATGTGGGTAATATTCCACCCACAGCCCTGGGTGCTAAGTGATACTAAAGCAGCTGTTTCACTCGGGGGACACATAGAAGAGGACTAAGAACTGATAAGTTAAAAAGAAATAACAGTAAGTTTAGTATAAATTGCTACCAAAAATAAATGTGTAGCAAATGTTTATTTTGCCTGATTGCCTTTGATACATGCACAGTTGTTAGGGAAGGGAGAAGGAGTTGTCTGCAAGGAATTAGGCAAGTGACATGGCAAGTGAATTAGCCTCTGTTAGATCCCAGCCCTCTTGGCTCCAGCTCCCTTTTGGTAGAAGCCCTCTCCCCACATCTGGCTCCCAACTCCATCTCCTGCTTTTCATTAGTGCTCCAGCCTAAGTTGCTAGAAAGAGTGAGTGCATAATGCATCCTCTGCTCTTCCTTGGGCTGGAGCAGGGTTTAATGCAAATGGAAAAACACTGCTTATGGCTGCCTGTAACTGCTTTCCCCCCCCCCCCGCCCTTGCTTTCTTCCTTAGAGTAATCTGTCATTCAAGAGGTGTGCCATGCAAAGGGAAAGCTGAAAGGTGGGCGGCTAACAAGCGCGCAGGGAAGGTCAGAGCAAGTAGAGACGCGACATACAAGGCGCTGCGTTCATTTTCCCCGGCTTTATCAGTGCCTGGCTGGGCCTGCCCTGGGTGAGAGACAGATTTGTTGACTCTGCAGCATGGGAAAGAGCCGACAACAGATTTACTACGGAGATGACTTAGCAGCCCCCTCTGAGTGTTATGAAAAGAGTTTAAAATGTTTATATTGGCTCCTCCAATGTACAATAAATTGTTATCCGAAACAATTGAGAATAAAGAAGGGAAAAGTCATAATTGCCTCTCAGGAAATGCAGAGGCTGTTTCAGCGCGCAGGAGCAGGAGGGCGTTGGGTTTCATTGACTTGGTCTGGCTGGAAAGCAGCCTGCCCCACAGGAAGGCCGCGCATTCCTGTCCTCTCGGTGAACCTGCCTGAAAGGAATACAGGAGTTATTGGGTAATCAAGGCTTGTCAGCACCTTGGTTATGCAGCGTGGTTCAATCCGATAATGTGAATGGAACCTGTAATAGTGCTGATGAAAAGCACGCCAGTTTGAAAGGGGCCTTGAATGATTTTTTTGTTCATTTTCTGTTTACATGTAACGTGTTATTGATGCTGTTGCCTTCTAATGTGCCTGCTTGTTTCATAGAAAAACTGGGAATTATTCATTATTTTTAAAGAAGAGAGAGAGAGAAAGAGAGAGGGAGAGGAAGGAGGAGTGAAAGAAAGAACCCTGTTACGTGAAGAAAATTGCATTCGAATGCTGCGACTGAAACATATTGATTTTCTGGCACAGACTTTTTAGATTAAAAATGCCAATACTAAATCCTTTCATGACCTATAGTTCATATGAAGTTCATGTGTCGCTTGCTGTTATTCTGGAAAAAGCAGAATCTTTAATGAAAACATAGTTTGAAGGAATGTCCTGCCATCCCTGCATTTGCATGCGATTGTAATAAGACTTGATTAAGAGCTAAACATGCTACCGAGATGGAGGTTTAGGGTGGGTTTTGTGAATTGAAGTCCATCCATATCTTTTTTAATTGCTTGCTTGACTTTACTCTTTGTATTTCCTTTCTTTTCCTTTGTTTTTCTTTATTTTACTTATTCTTTATAATTCAATAGGAGGCCAAAGAAACTCATTTTTTCCCACCACTAAGCACAAGGATCTTGCTTCATATTTTATGGCATTCAGGGGATCAATGAGTCAAAATGCTATTTTGATCTGCAGTACAGCAAAAATTTCTCATATAAATTCCCAGAGATGCCCCAGACATCTCCAACTGTTTTTACCCCTTCTTAATAGAGACTTTAAAGGTACTGATGCTGTGTTAGCATCAAGTTGAAGAATTTAAGGCCAAAGTCCTGGCTCAGGTGATTTCAAACTGCTGGCTATTTCCTGCTGCTAAATTTCACTTCAGTTTCTTTCAAGAGGACCTTTGTATTTGTGAGACGTGGCAATAGGAAGCAGCCACGTATCTGCTGGCTTCAGCAAGACTGCACGAGGGACGTGTTCGTCTTGCTGTGCTGCCCCAGCGTTTTGACTCGCACAGGCTGGTCTGCATTATACCTAATATTTGCTTCTGGGTGGGAATGGCCCTTCACAGAGGGGCCCTTTCTTTTGCATTTTATCCTGAAACCATGCAACCCTGTGTTGCCTGTTGCAATCATCACTGAAGGAGCATGGGAGTACGTATTCATCCTCATGGCTTCAGTGCGATATAGGTCTGACTTGGGAAAGCAATTGAGCCCTTCCGTATTTAAAAAGGGGCAGAGGAAATCTGTGTGATAAATGTATGTACTTTTCCACAGGTTTGTTTGCCAGCTGGGCTCCAAGAAGTAAGTGGCTGTTGGAATTCAGTTGGCTGGCTGCTTCACTGGGGAGCCAGCGGGAGGGCTGCAGCATCCTCTGGAAGAACTACCCTCCTCACTTGCCACCTCACCTTACCCTCCCTCCTTCATGGGCTGGTGTGACTGTGAGAGTCCCTGCGGGGCCTGATGGGGAAAGGAAGGCTGGCCTGCTCACTATGGATAATTCACTGTAGCAGGGGAGACTTCTCCCTGTGCGGGAAGGGGCAGCACCTGGCTGTCCTGGGGTTAGACAGGACTCTTCAGGCTTTGCAACCTCCTGGGCCTGACTCTTGGGAGAACTTAATACTGGAAGAGCTTCTGCCTCTGTTTAAAAACACACAACATCTTATGCATAAACAGGATCAGTACTTAGTGAGCAGCGCTCTGTCTCGCTAAACAGTTTGATAGGTTTTTATGTGGTAGAAACAGGGAGCTCTTTCCTTGTGATCAGGTACTGGAACAGGTTGCCCAGGGCAGCCACCCCTGGAAGTGTTCAAAAACCATGTAGATAAGGCTCTCAGTGATACGGTTTGGTGGCTGTCTTGGCAGTGCTGCAGTGAAGGCTGGATTTGATCTTGCAGGTCTTTTCCCACTTGGTTTATTCTATGATGCTGTACTATTGCCCTATACTGTCTTAGGGTTGTCATGGCTGCTTTTGCACACCCTGCTGTTGGCAGGGTCTTCTCCTTTGCAGTCAACATTATGCTGGAGATCTGTGGCAGCAGCAAGATAGTGCCTGCATGGCACAAGGTACAGATAGATGGTTGGGTGTGAGGCTGGCCCCTACCGGGTGGCATGCTTTTATCTAGCATGCCATGGTGGCCACCTGGTAGCTGAGCCATCCCAGCCCCAGTCAGCCTGGGAGGACTTTGCCCCTGATTACAACACGTGCTTTTTGTCTGCCTTTGGTCAAAGCATGCCATGTGACCTGGGTTTCTTGCTGTTGTTTTCATTCCTGTCTTCTATTTATTCTCTTGGGGAGGACTGAGATGAGTTCGTGGTCTGTAACCGTACCCAGTAACAGAGCAAGGTTTTTCTTGGCATGACTGTTCAGTGGCTGCCGTAACTCCTGAGCTGTCAGGGGTCCTCACTGTGCCCTGCTCTCCAGTTTGATACCATACTTGGGAAAAAAGATTCCCCTTTGTGGACATCGGATACAGATGGCTCACTGGCTGTAGTGCTGGTGGAGGGGCAGAGTGTGGCCCAGGTTATGGAGTAGGAATTGAGGTTCACCTGCAGCTTGCTTATGAGGTTCTGTCCTGCTTTAGATAAAAATTTACTGTGACTGGGTTAGATACACAACTCTCACTTCTCCCTTCTGTTCCTGTATCGCACGTGTGGGTGAATGTGAGAGAATCACAGGGAGCAATGCAAGGCCAAAGCAGGCTGGGAGAGCATCTGTCTTTGTCAGCTCCTTCTCAGAGCTCTGCCAGGCAGCCATGGTGTAAGGTTATTGCAGGGTTTGAATTCTTCTCATAATATATACAGATTTGCAGTGCTTGTTTATCAACAGGAAAGTTATTTGTTCAGCAGTGGATCTTGGGCAAAATATTTACTTGCTCTTTCAAAACACCCAATTCTTTTCCAGAACTGGGTGCGTTGCTCCCTTCTTGGTGGCACCACGTAGCTCTCCTTGGTGAGAGACATGTGGAGCATCTCTCATCTGACAGGAGTTAGGAAGAACATTTAAACCAGTGCTGAGGTTTCTTGCTTTCAGAACACCCTTCACTGCTATGGCTGTTGTGCCATAAAGAAAATATGGACATGTCATTGGAAAAGCAAGCTTCTGCCTTGCCTTGGTTCAGATGCTCTTACTTGCCTGAATGTATGTAATGATTTTGAGCCAAAGCAAAATTTATTTTGAATTTGTAATGAATAGTCTGGACATTTTGTCTTGATTATAGGTGCTAGGACAGCAGCTAGGTAATTTATGGGTGTTTTATGGGTGTCTTGTTTATAGGTGCTGTAGGTGCAAGGGCAGGCAGTAGCAGTATACCTTGGGCAGCATTGGTTTGCCTCTTGGGCTCTGGCAGGACCAACATGAGTACTTTTAGAAACTGCCCAAGGAGCTACACTCAGAGCCCAGCCTTAATATGTGGCCTCCCTGGAGAAAAAGAAAAGGCAGAAAGGAAGTAGGAAAAAAGTGGTGTAAATAGACCTCTAGATAAAGCTCTTGAAAAAGGGAGCACCCAGCATACATATCTGCAAAGCCAGCTAGTACACCCCTTAGGAAATTAAGAAATTTAAGTTAATAGTAATTTTAGAAACATCACAGAAAAATCAGGGGTAATAGAGAATTAATAGTAATGGAGCTGCTGGGCAAACTCAAGTGGAAAAGGAGAATCTATGGATTATGGAAGGAGGGGCTGGCCGCTTGGGAGGAATATAGGACAGTTGTTAGAGGATGTAGGGAGGCAATTAGGACAGCTAAGGCCTCCTTGGAACTCAATCTTGCTAGTCGGGTTAAAGACAATAGAAAGGGCTTCTTCAAATACATAGCAAATAAAACTAACACAAGAGGCAATATAGGCCCACTGCTGAACGAAGTGGGTACCCTGGAGACAGAGGATATAAAGAAGGCAGAGGTGCTGAATGCCTTCTTTGCCTCTGTCTTTACTCCTGCAGACTCTCCCCGAGGGCCCCGGATTTCTATAGCCCCAGAAGGAGTCAGGACAAAGGAGGAGTTTGCTTTGGTAGATGAGGATTGGGTTAGGGATCAGCTATGCAAACTGGACATCTGTAAATCGATGGGTCCGGATGGAATGCACCCACGGGTGCTGAGGGAGCTGGCGGAGGTCATTGCTAGGCCACTTTCCATCATCTTTGGTAAGTCGTGGGAAACGGGCGAGGTGCCTGAGGATTGGCGGATGGCAAAGGTCACACCAATCTATAAGAAGGGCAAGAAGGAGGACCCGGGTAATTATAGACCGGTCAGCCTTACCTCCATCCCTGGAAAGATGATGGAACAACTTATTCTTGACTCCATCACTAGGCATATCAAGGATGAGGGGGTCATTAAGAACAGCCAACATGGTTTTATGAGGGGGAAGTCATGTATGACCAACCTTATAGCCTTCTATGAGGAAGTGACTAGGTGGAGGGATGATGGTAGAGCGGTAGATGTAGTTTTTCTTGATTTCAGTAAGGCATTTGATACTGTCTCCCACAGCATCCTCATAGATAAGCTAAGGAAGTGTGGGCTTGACGATCAAGTAGTGAGGTGGATCGAGAACTGGTTGAAAGGAAGAAGGCAGAGAGTTGTGGTCAATGGCGCAGAATCTAGCTGGAGGTCTGTGACTAGTGGAGTTCCTCAGGGGTCGGTGCTGGGACCGGTGCTGTTTAATATTTTCATCAATGACCTGGATGAGGGAACTGAGTGCACCCTCAGCAAGTTTGCTGATGACACAAAACTGGGAGGAGTGGCTGACACACCAGAGGACTGTGCTGCCATTCAGCGAGACCTGGACAGGCTGGAGAGTTGGGCGGGGAGAAACTTGATGAAATTTAACAAGGGCAAGTGTAGAGTCTTGCATCTGGGGAAGAACAACCCCATGTACCAGTACAGGTTGGGGGTTGACCTGCTGGAAAGTAGTGAAGGGGAAAGGGACCTGGGGGTCCTGGTGGATAGGAGGATGACCATGAGCCAGCAATGTGCTCTTGTGGCCAAGAAGGCAAATGGCATCTTAGGGTGCATTAGAAAGGGAGTGGTTAGTAGGTCAAGAGAGGTTCTCCTCCCCCTCTACTCAGCCTTGGTGAGGCCGCATCTGGAATATTGTGTCCAGTTCTGGGCCCCTCAATTCAAGAAGGACAGGGAATTGCTTGAAGGAGTCCAGCGCAGAGCCACAAAGATGATTAAGGGAGTGGAACATCTCCCTTATGAGGAGAGGCTGAGGGAGCTGGGTCTCTTTAGCTTGGAGAAGAGGAGACTGAGGGGTGACCTCATCAATGTTTACAAATATGTAAAGGGTAGGTGTCAGGATGATGGAGCTAGGCTTTTTTCAGTGATATCCAGTGATAGGACAAGGGGCAATGGGTGTAAACTGGAGCATAGGAAGTTCCACGTTAACATCAGGAAGAACTTCTTTACTGTAAGAGTGACAGAGCACTGGAACAGGTTGCCCAGGGGGGTTGTGGAGTCTCCTACACTGGAGATATTCAAGGCCCGCCTGGACAAGTTCCTGTGTGATGTACTGTAGGTTACCCTGCTCTTGCAGGGGGGTTGGACTAGATGATCTTTTTAGGTCCCTTCCAACCCTTGGGATTCTGTGATTCTGTGATTCTGTAAGAGCAGCTACACAGATAGGAGTGAGCATTTAAGTTCTTAAGTGTAATTTCTATTCCTGGGAAGGAAAAAAAAGAAAAATAGGCAATAAACCCAGGCAAGTATCTTGGGGATAACAGAATTTATGCAAGAAGCAGCATGGTTTTCTACGTACAAACCAGCATGTGTGAAGTTTAGGTGTGACAGACATCAGTCCTTCAACACCTTTGGTGCCCTTTCTTCTCTGAACCAGGCTGGCGGCAGGCATCTTCAGGAATCCCAATGGTCTGAAGTGCTGGGTCCTCCCTGTTAAACAATAATCGCTTGCTTTAGCATGTGGTTGTTTTTAATACTTGGCAGAGCACTAATTCTGAAAAATGCTAAACTGTGTTCGCAAACGTTTGAGGTTGCTTCTTGGTCTGGGGCCAGAAAGTTACCAATGGCCTTTAAGACTGTGTGGAGACATTGCGTCTGGAAGGAGACAAACAGGTTATCCCCTTTGTCGTCGCTGAGCCTGAAGATGAAAGAGCACCAGAAAGGTCTGGACATGTTATAGAAAATTTACCAAAACTGTTAAAAATGGTTCGAGGGAGTCTGAAAAGCATCTAGTGGGTCCAAACAGTTTAACCAGAGAGCTAGCAAGGGAGAGCGTGGTTTAGCAACATACGTAGGCTGTAACACACCAGGAAAATCAAGGAAATTTTCATGTGCTGGGAAGATAGCATAACCAGTAATAATGGAATATCAGTGTTTTATTAGACACTGGTTTATAAGCATAGCATCCCCTCCCTTGCATATAGGGCATGTTAAACTGCCTAAAGTATAGAGAGGAGGTTCTGATTTTCCCGTGTTGCTTGTTTATTCCGGGACAGTTATCATCCTCCCTAAATTCTGTTTAAAGTTCACAGCAGTGTATGCAGCTAGTGCAGTTTTAGGTTAAGCATATTTTATCCATAATTGCTATATTTGGTTCTCAAGTTATTATTGCAGTTCCTTGGGGTACATTTAAATCCACCTTATTGTAATAGATTATGGAATATAGTGGCTAATGTGTCTAATGTAAAATAAATGACTATAATGATTTATGATCCAGCACTTCAGTTTTATTGAACATAAGGATCATTGTACTAAAATGGATGGTGTATTGCTGGTTTAGCATAAAATACTGAATAACGTATTCAAGGAAATGAATGGATTGGCCAGTTCATAATATTCTGCCCCTTCAGCTGAGAGGTCTTTAATAAGCAAGAGTGTCATTACACTTGAAAATGTATGTGTAGGTAATCCATTATCTAGAACAATGACAGTGATTGGATGAAGCTCTTATTAAAGAAGGGCCCTCCTTACAGGGAAATACAGAGTACTTCCCTGCCTGCAGGAGGCTGTGCGTGTGTCTGTGTTTCTGGTTTTGTTACAGCAGTTAAAGCAGTATTTAGGATGTCTTTGAATATAGAAATTTCCATATATTTGAAGATAATTCTGGGATAGGGAGTTATAGGGTGGTTTCAGAGGTGGAAAGCAATGTCACTAGGCTGTGGTTTTGCATAGACTCATACCAAAGTGCATCTTGGTGGTCTGTATTACTGCATGTACCTGTAAGATATATTTTTCAGCTCTTCATTTTTATCTCATTTGAAGGCCAATATAATTTACACTCTTGCATGCACTTCTGTTATATCCAAGTTTAGTAGTGTCATCTCGTACTAAATGTCAAGATTGGTGAATACCATAAGGGTTAATACCACTGGGAGTATTACTGTGCATGGGTGTTCACCTTGCCTCAGTGTCACCAGCAATGTTTGCTTTAGGACAGTTGCAGACAGAAGTGTCCTGACTTAAACCCTTGGCTTCCTGGGGTTTATCCTCAACTCTTTAACTTTAACCTCAAAAAGGAAGACAGTTTTATTAGTCAAGAGGAGGAATTAATAGGAGTTGAAATGTGGGCAGTATACTTCAAATTTTATCTGATAAAAGCTTGTATCTGTATATAAGGAAACAAAATTAAAAATATGAAAACAAATTTACAAAGAACAGAGATGGTGTTTTAAAATACATGTTCAAAGGAAACTGGTAAGGGAACAGTGATGATTGTATATCTAAGTATTTTCACGTTTTGCTACTTACAAAAGTAAGACAGCAAGTTATAAAAGATCAGCTTCCAGCAGTTTGCGTGTGATAATTTGTAATAAAGATCACATTTTGTTATGTACTGGAGGGGAAAAAAAGAATAGATCTGGGGGATGTTCTCTTGGAATAGCTCCATAACCATTTTCTTAATAGTGCTTGGATAAAGCTAAAAGACACAAACTGTTAAAAAGGTGTATTTGCATTCGTTATGTCCATAGTAAAAGTGAATGAAGAACTCCTCTTGATATATTTACAGCTTAAATTGTTAAAGTAAACATGATCAAACTACAATAGTTCTGTTACAGCACTTGCAGACAAATAATCTTCCCATTTAAACAAGCTCTCACCAGCATTTTGAGTGGGAAGGAGTTTCGTGCTATTTTGCCATCTATTACTATCTTATCTGTCAGTGAGCACATCCTTTGGCAGACTTGCAGGGACACCTTTAAAACAATTCAAAAGCATTTTGGCAAGAACTGAAACACCTTCAGTTGCAAAAACACGTATTCAAAATTTTTATGTATCCACAGCTGTTCAGGCTGGCTTTGACATGTAATTGGAGACTGGTTTATAGCACAGCCATTCTGAGTTTTTCATTTCTTGCATCTCAGTCGGGTTTATAAGTACAGAGTCATACAGGCACACTCAGAAAATCCTAAACTAGCTGCAGTCATTCTTCTACTGGAAGCACAAACTGTATTGGTAGCTATGGCAAGCTGTTCCTCTGCTTTGGTGCAGAAGTGCTTGAAGAACCTGGCTTTCTCTAGTGTTTGGGGCTTTTAATTATTCTTATGGGTTTGGTGGTAACAAAGTTAGAAATGATGCTACTTTTTACGGGAGCCTGCTGTCAAGATTTCCTTGCTGCCTTAAACTTGCAGATTGTTAAGTTGTATGTTTTGAATAAGAAAACTAGTTGGAGAGTGTGTTGACTTTTTGTTGACTCTGAGCTTAGGGTCTTCTCAGTATCACAGCAGTATGATAATGTGTGGGGATCTATTTTAGTGGCTTAGGTAGGCTTAAATAGACTTACCAGCTCTTAGGACTAAGCATATTGGAGCAGCATCCCACTGCCTACTCATGTATAGCTGTGTTGCAGTTCAATTCTCCATCGGGGTGATGAAGCATCCTGGTTGCTGGCTTCATGGTTTGTTACAGCTGCTGCTACTGCATGGTGACATCCACAGTGTGGTGGCTGAGGCGCATTAGGTGATGCAGGATGCTGCCTACTGCTGCTGCCATGCTGGCTGTGCTCCTATTCATTCTGGGGTGTGAGTCATGAGGATGAGTGAGGTGGCAGTGCTGGGACGTGGCTGACTGCAGGAAAAGTGGGGCCTAACCATGAGCCCCAGCTTATCCCCTTTTCCTCCCTCCCATGTCTAAGCACAGGCCTGTCCCATAGCGAAAGCACAGATGTGCTTTATTGTATAGCCCCATGTGTAACCCTACAGCGTCCTGCCCATTGCCAGAACCTATCACGGAAGGGAATGCCTTGGGCTCTGAAGCTGAATTATGACTCCCCCCATTCCTGAAAGGCCTTTGAGTCTTTCCTCTGCCTTGGACATCTGGTTTTCACATCACAGTTACTTTGGCCCATAAGCTTCCACAAGAATTTTAAATAAAATATCACTACTAACCAGATCCACAGGGGGAAGCAGTGGCTTTGCTCACAAATGGGCACATTGTTGAGGCTGGAGAAGAAGGGGGTTCTTTCATTTACACTGGGTTACATCACTGAGCGCCAGCCAAATGATGGAGAACAGCGAGAGCTGTTATAGGAATAAGTTTATGCGCTGCAAATGCAGGAAATGTCATTGGTAATGGTGCAGATCTGATGTATATTCAGGCCTTGCCTATAGACTCACAGGAGTAGGAGATGGGCCAAGTGATGCCCTGGGAGCTGTGGGCATCACACTGCAGGATGGTGGGGGTGCCACTCAGGCTTGGCATGCAGTCTTGGTGGCGTCAAAAAGAGCCTTTCCTGGCTCTTCCATATGCGGATGTCTGGATTTATCTCACTCAGGTTTTAGACGTCTCTAGAACTTATACACTAACTCATTATTGCAAGCCCCCTTGACAGGCAGTGAACAAGCACTTGCAGGGTGGTGTCTGTCTAGGAAGGATGATACTGAGGTACCCTTACAAATACCTACCTGATGTAAAAAAGCTTTGACTGGCTCAGAACTAGACATCTAACTTCAGGATACTGAGGTTAGGCAGATAACTTCTCTTCTGTTAGCTCTCTTTCTGCTTATTTGTGTGTAACTTACAAATCTTGAGAAATGTGTGCAGAATAAATTCAAAGGTCTGTAACTGCCTCTGCGTATATCTGTGATTTCAAAACCATAATGAGATCCTGCCATAGAAAAAATCTGTTAAATCCCTGGTTAGTGAAGAACGGTGACAGCCTAAGCGTACACATAGACATACCCTGTGCAACTATAACTGTTGTCAAGGTCTTCCTACTGAAGACATTATTGAAGATTATTTCTAAACCATGTGGGGTGCAGGGCCTTTTAGACACCTCGTGATTTGTCTTTTCTGGCCACGGTTGGTGCTGCAGGCCCATGGGCTGCTGCTGGAGCCTGCCCCAGCCTCCCATCTTAGCACTGCCAAGAAACACCTTCCCTTTCTGTGGAAAGGGATACTTCCTGCCCCACTACCTTGTCCTGGTAGTGCTCTCATCCCAGCACCCGCTGACCACGGAGGAACAGACTGGCAGGGAGCCGCTGCTGACCTGCATTGCTGACCCGAGCTCAGCTTGCACAGCCAGACCCCGTGCTGCTTTCTGCTATCAGGAGAGGCACTTGCTGATGCTGTAATTATTGAAGTGAGAACTTCACCATATCAACAGGATTTTGTAAAGTTACACACAGCAATTCCCCAAATCCCCCCCACTTGGCCGTCAGTACGCTTCCTCTGCATTTGCAGAAGTTTCCTCTCAGACCAATGCATTTCCCACCATGTTCAGATGAGGGATGTAAAGCCAGCATAACATAGTGTCTGTAGTTAAAAATGCCTCTCAGGTTCAGGGTGCAAATGGGAGCTTCATAAGTCCTTATTACTTCCCTTTTTCTGTGTGGCCTGATTTGAGGCTGGTGGGATGTTCACCTTGGTTTACAAATCTAAAACCCAGCCAGGTCCCTTCCAGGCTGTGGAGCCTGGTGTTTAGATGGAGTTAAACAGTTTCACATTCCTGAAGAGAACAGGAATGTTTTCACAGTGGAATCTGCTCTGTGTGGATCACAGGAGTTTATTTTTTTAGCATGAACTCCTTGGGCAGGGTTTTTTTTTGTTGTTGTTGTTGTTTGCTTTTTTTGTTAAAGAGGAGAGGATATGCAGTGAAAATACCTATTGTAGTAACTAACGATGCTGTTATTTAAGCTTGACTGGGGAAACTGGTGTTAAAAAGTCCATCAGCTATTGAGGAGAGACAGTAACAAACACCTTGTGGTGTTTTCCTCTTTCCTGTGTGTAGGGCTAGCTATGGAAAGCCCCCACAATTATGCCATGTGCCAGTTGCTGTCAGGTGCTTACCATAGTTATTTCCTGGTGAATGCGGACAGAAAGCAGTGATGCTGAATGGGGTGAACCACAGCAGCTACGCAGCAGTTCAGGCAGACCGGGTAGCGTATTGCTTTTCCTGGGTTGCACGGGCACATTTTACCTTGTGTGCTGCAGCTAGTTGTTGAGATAGATAGAATAATTATGAGCCTGGTTAATCATTTTTCCCTGTATTAGTGTTGGTTTTGGGTCCTCATGAAAGTGTACGTGCACCAGGGACAAAACCCATTGATACTGCCTGCACAAAGAGGAGCCCAGGGCATGTCTCTGACTGAGCACTGCTGTTACTGGGGCTCTGCTAGTCAAGAAGCTCTGTGTCACTGAGGTTCCTGAAATGCTTTTTCCAAACAAGGTTTATCTGGGATTTAAAAGTAGGACAAAAAGCACTACATAAAGCTAAATATTAAGTCTGTTGCTTCCCTGGCAACAAAGGCAAGGAAACAGACCAAGTTGTACTATTCCGTCATGCAACTTTAGCTACGTGTCACGTGGCTGTATGTGGAAGGGATTTTTATTATCTTTTCATTTGAGCTTTAAGGGTAGGATTGAGTTTTGCCCTCAGAGAAGTTCTCCAGACTCCCTGTGGGTCCCAGCGGGAGGTTTGTGTTCTCATTCACGGGCAGAAATCACTTACAGTTCGTGAGCTTCCATACATGGGCATGCTCCTATGAGGTCCCCCCAGTTGCTGTGCCTCACTCAAGCTGGCTTTGTCTTGCAGCAACTTTTGCAGTCATTACATCAGAGGGGTTATCAGCCTCATCTCTACTACCAGGTACGCACAGATACCAAAGAGCAGCTGAAAGGGGATAACCTTTTGTCCCAAGTAAATGGTTCATGTAGTTGTGTTGATGTACCGTTTGAGATGGTATTAATCTGATGCATGCCACTGATGACAAAGGGATGGAAAGACCTCAGGTCACTTGGCAAAAGAAGCTGGAAACATATTAGTGGCATCAACTCTGGTTCAGGTGGCTTGGATCACTCACAGGAGGACTTTCTCCTTTGGACGGGATTGCCAGTCAAACAGGAGACAGGAGGGTAGGACGGAACAAAGAAACAGCAACAGTACATGTGTAGTTCTCTGCCAGAGATGGCAAAGAGGACAACAGCTCTGGGCCACAGAGCCATTTTCTGAGCTCATACAGGCAGTTTGTAGATTGTTTCATCTCCTTTTCTGCTCAGGGAGAAGTACGGGAGAGTTGCCTTGAGCTTCTTCTGAAAGAAGCAAAATCTTTGAAGGAAATAAGCTCAAGTAAACTTAAAAAGGAATGCAGGAAGTCTTTCTTTAGGAATTTGTGTATCACATGTGGCATTATCCCGTGTATTTCATTGCTGTGCTGCAGCTAAGGACTTTCTATGCTGTCTCTTTAACCAGACTAATATTCTGCTTACACTAACCAAAGTGAGTTATGTTCTGTATGAACATCTCTTCCACATTAAACTTTATAAGCTTTTCAAGGCAGTGGCAGAAGTGGAGTTGTAAGGTACACCCTCTGACTTGTTTTAGTTTCGTACATCCTGGCAGTGACACGAACTACTCTAGGTACATGAAAATAAAATCAACGAATTGCACAGGATGTGCGAGACAAGCTTGACGTACAGAGGCAACACAATAAGATCATTTGACTTTGCTATATTATATAGTAAAACACACAGTCTTAGCCGGAAACCTTAATCAGAAATGGTGAATATAAGCTCCTATTCCAGAACAGTAAGTGCTTTATGTTTCACCATAGAAGCAAATGGCCCATAGAAGCAAAATTTTTTATATCCTGTATCTTCACCAGGTTAGCTTATTTCATATGTGTAACTTGGTAGCAGACTGTTTGTAAATGCACTGTGTAGAGGTAATGGGGGTTTTTCAAACAAAAATTGGAAGTTATGGATGCTCAGCACTTCCCACACATTAAAACTGGAGCAACTGAAATGGTGTGCAGTACAGGACTGGGAGCGTGTTGTGCAACAAGTGTCAGCTAGAAGCAGACATGGAGAAGGAAGACTGAAAGAGCCTGGCGTGTTTAGTCTGGCAAAGTGCAGGCTGAGCAATGATACAGTGTGTGCTAAGTACAACAGATGGGAAAGCTGCTAGAGGTGAAAGGAATTAAACCTGGTGGGCAGTGTTTGCATAAGAGCAACTGGGAATGCACAGGTCAGAAACTAATGCAGTTTGTAGAGGAAAGGGAGGCTTTCCTGGCCAGCGGAGGAAGGAGGTTCCAGAGCAGCCTCTCAAAATCAGCTGCAGGGACATAAAGTCCTTGTGTTTTGTGAATGGACTTTCATGACACAAGCTTCTTGCAAAGATGCTGATTGGAATCTGTAATGTGTCATGTCATCTATTGTCCTGCAAATTCATGAGTTCTTTGCAGATTCACTGGATTATGGCACACACGAAAGTGTAGGTTATCTTAAGATCTTAAGTTCAGGGAAAGGAGCCAAGTCATTGGCATGTGCTATTTTTGAGGAATACCCTAATCTTTCTCCACAAGTAGTTTTAGTCTCTGGGGAGGAGGGGTAGGAAGATGCCTTCTATTCACTGCCAATAACAAAGCAGTGTGAGAGTGATTTGCATATTGTATGCACCTTTGTGTGCCAGTGATGGACATTTCCTGTTGGTACCACATTTCTGCTGATTGTGCCCCTTCATTGGACCAGTTTGTTCTCCGATAGGTTACACATAGAGCAGAAGTACTCATAAAGCCAGTAAAAGTGAACAATGCTCCTAACCTTTGGTGTGGCACAAAGATGTGACTGGTCCATCGTAGCATATCCGTGATTACCAGTGACGGGGGGAGGCATCTGAGCATACTTGTTAGTATCCACCTGTACACGTCTCCATGTGATTTTTCTGAACAGACCTAAACTCAATGACCTGAATTATGGTACTCATTACCTAAAGGTTAACGTTAGTACTGTGATGATGTTTGGTTTTTTCCCCTCTGTACCACAGGCTGTTCAGGGAGAGAGAAAAAGACCACTCAGGCCTTATTAAATCAATCATGGACTTTGTGTTAACATATCTTGCCAAGAGCCCGCCCTGTGTATCGCAGCATTCCCGGGGCCGTAAGCAGGAGAAAGTACCATAAAGTACTGTCCAAATGGTCTGTCTCAAACTGCAAATGCAGGAACATGGAAAATTAAAGAACCTTTGTGACAGGTATTATAGCACCAGAGGCTCTCAGGATACAAAAATCTCACTTTAAAAAGGAAAAAGTATGCTTAATAATATTGGTTATGGAACCAGGTCACTCATGCAAATAGAAATACAGTCTTTGCTTTTACCTAAAGGAGCCATCAAGGATCCTTCTGTGTTGTGCTGTGGTGTAATGTTCAGACTATGGAGTAAATCCCACTTCTGGTGCATGTTTCTGTCAGCAGAAGTGCTTCAGGGCATATGGCTTCGTACTGTGGGCTAGGAATTGTCTCCATTCCCATGACCAGATGAATTACACTAAGTTTTTAGAGCGACCTGGAGCTATTTCTTTCAGATGCTGGGCATCTAGTAATGGGCTGCAGAGAGCAGAGGCAGAAAGAAAGGAGGCAGAAAGAAAGGAGGCAGAAAGAAAGGAGGTGTGAAAACCTGCAGAATGAAGAGGATGCAACATGCCAGGTACCACTGCACTTGCTGTCCTATGTTTTGTGATGGGAGCTGTGTTTACCATGTAAGCGATGAGAATAGGGTTATTACTGTGATGTATTAATTTCTATTGCATATGCCACAAATACTGGATAAAAAATTAGACCCTGGCATTTCTACCCGAGTGTTTCATATGTTCCAGGTATTCTTATAATTTCCTAAAAGGCAGGGGTAATAAATAGCTTCTTAAATGCACAATAACACTGAGGCAATCTGAATGACATAAAGCTAATAAGCAAAGACATGTAGGGGTAAAACACTAACCATATTTGTTCTCAGCCGTATCTGTGGAGAGCGTATGGTAGTTTTCAAGGCAGGCAGACAACTACCAACATTTTTCTTCAAAAGGGCAGAATCTGACTTTTACCCTTTATGAGGGCATTGAGTTGCCTGTCTGAGGAGTCTTCATTTTCCCTGCAATCAGAAGGGGCACTGTGCGGACTAATATTGATGTCATTTCTCAGCTGAAGCTTGTTCTGTCTAAAACATCAGGGCCCAGACATCTCTATAGCAGCAGAGCAAGTGAAAATACCTGGTTCCATTTATAACCTCTCAGCTGTATTCACACTTTGGATACCAGTTTTTACAAACAATTTCTAGGTACTACAAGAAAAACATACTCTGTAAAGGTCAAACACTGAATGAAGCTTGTTTGGCATCAAATGCTTGATTCCATACATTTACATGTAGAATGACCCAAATTTAACCTTGGCCAAAGATAGCAAAGCGCTGTCAGATTGCACAAGGATAGCCTTTGACATGGTATTTCCTAGACTGTTGCAACCTATGGGAGCTGCTAATTATCTGTGGATAGCCAGAAAGGTAATACCTGTAATTTCCTCATCACCCCAGGCCAGCTGCCGTTGCAGTGGGTTAGTGTGGTATGCCACTATTGTGCACCATGGGTAAACTCTACAGTGACAAATGACTTCGAGTCATTTTCAAGGTGACATTTTGATCAGGGAGCTTGTGCCAAGTGTTTTCTATTAAGCATTTAATTTTACTGCATGGTTAATCAGCAAAAAATTCTTCCAGAAATCCATTATGTCATATGTAATATGTCAGGAGTGTTTATCCTTGCTTAAAATTAAGAAGGGCCCATGAATGCTTGAAAAATAACAAATCGTATTTCTGCTTAAAAGTAAAAAATATTAGAATGAACAAATAGCTTTGTTTTTGACCTCGTTTTAAAACTAGATGAGAAACCAAAAATGTAAAGATTTACACAGCTTGACATGTTATTCATTATGCAGATATTTTCAAAAGCAATGCCAGCCTGAGTAGTATTATGATATTTGATAAAATCAGTATTAACTGTGTGTGTCTTTTGAGGCTGTAATAAGTCTGGATCATTTTATATGACTGCAAAGACCTTTATGGAATATAGATCAAATCCCCAGCATGTTTTCCTTTCTTAGCGAACCCTTTGTGCATCTAGAAAGCTCAAGTACTAAGACTATCTGCAAGCTTGTATCAGACTTGGTCTGTCTTTTCCCTTTCTGTAAATGAGAAATGAGTTTTATATATGCTTACCAGCAATACATTTCTCTTTCAAGTCAGTGTCAGTATAGGTTCAGTTTTAAATGTGCTTGATCCTTGTTCGTGACCAGTTAACTCTGACAGGGCTACACATGCGTCTTGTTTACTCAAGGCAGGAGGTAGGCTGAAACTTTGGTTTCCTCTTACTGACCATGGCAGTAAGATGTCTAAATGGTTTCCAACCTGCTAGCTTTTAGCTTGGGCTGAAGTGCTTTGAAATCTTCAAGAACTGTACAATCCATAGATCTGTTTACAATCCTCTGTTCTTCTGGTTTGAATGCCTTTAACTATTGAAGTAATAAACAGCTGGACAGACTGGCAAAGTGCCCTTGTGAAATGGGGACCCAAAATATTTTGTCTGTAAGCCTTACCTATTGTGCTGTGCAGTAATTGTCTTAGAGGGCAAAAGGATCATCTGTCTCTTCTGCCCCTGGAAATCCTGTATACCAAGTAGAATGCTCTTCAGTTGTCTGAGACTCTCCATTCATAATACCAAAAGGGAAATAACTTTGTAATTTCTTTTGGTGCCCAAAGGATAGCTTCCATGTATCAGTGAAAAAGACCTTCAATTTAGACTGTGACACACTCTGCTGGCTTAAACACCATCATTTCCAAAGACTAGTTGGCATTGGTTCTGCCCTCGAGGGAAGAGACCAGGACAGAGCCAGGTGTTTCCCAACAGTAGTCCAGCCTAACTGCTGGAAGGACAGTAGGCTTTAAATCTGCTGCTGGAAGTGGTGTGCTTTCATGACATAGTCTTCAAATCTCACTTTTTCCTCATTTTCTCATGGCAGTCATTGCCTCTGGGACCTGTGAATGTTGCAACAAAGAAACCTTTAAAATTCCACAGGGTGCTGTCTTGAGTGCCCAGATCAGTCAAGTCAACTGAGCCACACAGGAGCCACCCACATGGTGGATGTTGCTGTGGTCCTACTTTGAGAGATGGAGACCTACATTTGTATGCTGCAGGAAACTAGTGTCTACCAAAAGAAATTCCCTTATCCATCCAGTTCTTCACTTGGACAACTGAAAGTGGAAAATCAACACGTATGTGAATCCTTTGTACAGTAAATCCTTTGTACAAAGTATATGATCATAGAATCATAGAATCATAGAATAGTTAGGGTTGGAAAGGACCTCAAGATCATCTAGTTCCAACCCCCCTGCCATGGGCAGGGACACCTCACACTAAACCATCCCACACAAGGCTTCATCCAGCCTGGCCTTGAACAGTGCCAGGGATGGAGCACTCACAACCTCCCTGGGCAACTGATTCCAGTGTCTAAAGATTGTTTTGATTGAACTAAGAATGATTTTCTGCAGAAGAACCACCAGTGACTGATTTGAGTTTTACAGTCCCCTTCTGTGCTGTGTGAATTCTGTGACACTTTGATTCTGTAGGGAGGAACTATGGCAGAGTTCCTTACTTTCTCGTGGGGGATGAGCTTTTCTTTGACATCGAGGAAATGAATGCTATGGACAATCATCATGGTCACTCCATCCATTTACATTATATCCAGCCCTTTTCCTCAGCCCTTAGCAGTAATTTCTTTCAATGGGGACTGGCAGTCAGACCTCACTTTTATAGCTGCATCAGAAATACAAGGAAGCAACTGCTGCTTGTTGATGTTTCTTCATTCTAAAGAAACATCCTGGTTTGAGTAAGTTCAACTAGTGCATGGGCTCTCTCTTATATGGGGTGCAAATGCTTTCCTGAAGCATCCTACCTCACTCTGAAAGCACTTTCTGTAGCATTCCATGGAAGTAGTCTGTAATACAGTGCCTATGTCTTTGCTTTCTGGGGACATACACCATGTTGAACAGTATCCTCAGCTACAAATTATTTTTAAGATTTTGTTCCATTTGCTTTGCAGTTGGAGAGGACAGCATAGCTGTTTTAGGGATTCCAGTAACAGAGAATAAAGACCGGGGTAGAACTCTCAGGGGCTGGCTGGCCTGGGAGCTTTCAAAAAATAGAAATAGGTGAAAAACTTCAGAAGCCCATTGCCAGAATGTGTTAACTTACTCTATCAGTAGGAAAAGAAGGTTGACCAGGTGCATTTATGCAGTTTGTATTGTCCTTACTCTGACTTCGAGCCACAACGATCATGGGCAAACCTGGACTGTGGCAGAGAGAAATGTCTAGAGAAAAGACTGCTCTTACAGTGAAAATTCTTGTTGCAGTTGTGCTTATTTGAGAGGCTTTATAGGGAGTCTGGGTAGAGCTGGTTTGAAGGAATTTGGAGGACAAGCTGGGAGAACCCAATTTAAGGTTGCAGCTACTATGAGGGGCTATATACAAACCCTAGAGATTTATAGAAATACTGTCCAGAATTTCATTTTAGAAAAAAATAAAATAGCCAAGTTTATCAGGTAAATGTCAAATAAAAAAGGGAAGGAGGAATTGGCTGGAGGGGCTTTTTTTTTTCCCCCCTCTTGTAACTAATAATTTTTCACCTACCAACAAAAGGGCCTACAGCACCTATCCTCTTGTTTTGCCAGTGACCCTAGAGGATGTGTTCATATTCTAACAATTTGTTTTGTCATTCTGAATCAGGGCACATTTAAGTTTTCATGCTTTGATAAAACCACTGCTGTCAATTTTTTGCAAATGCTCTTGCTGAAGTACTTAACTGATGCACATGATAATACTGTCTGAGCCTGGCAGAGTGAGTCAGAAATCTTACTGCAGTCTGTAAAGCTAAGTAGCAATTCACCTTCCACCCTACTGGGCAGTAAGTAGGAAAACATACACTCACATCCACCAAAATGTTCTTTGCTTAATATCCTTGTCTCTGGTCTCAAGGATAAGATGTTTGTTTCCAAATCTGTTCCTGTGCTACTCATAAAAACACTGTCAGAACAGTATTGGTGTGATACATTTGACAGGAACTTGTATTGGGCATACTTGATCCATCAAATCTCTGCAAGAGACTGACTTTGGGAAGTGCTCTGCCCTCAAAAGCCCTGATCGCTTTAGGGGATGCCAGGAAAACACTGGCAGTATAGGCAGTTGTGTTTGAAGTGTAAGTTGCCGTTTCTGTAAGAGGAATGAGAGATGGGTTTCTCTAAGAAGGGAAAGTAAGTGGTTTCTGAGAAGGTAGAATAAAAGAAAGCAGGGAATTAAGGAGCTGCTCTGTGTATATGATGATGGATTGTTACTGCTTTTTCTGGCTATGAACAAGACTGCTTTCCTGAGTGTCGGGGAGAGTGGGGAGTGAGCAGTTTGACAGGGCAGTAAGATCACTCGATAGCAGAGAAGAGATTCTCAGCTATCTTTGTCAGACAAAGATGAAGTAGGTAGGATGACTAGGTACAAATCCCTTTTTATCAGATCCGATTTCAAGTAATATTTTTGTATTTGTAAGGACATAAAAGTGTAAGGATGTTTATTTGCACTGACAAGAGGTTCTCACAAAATAGTACTGGGGCAGCGTGTAAGAGTGTGCCACAAAGACAATACTCTAGGTGTGAAGAGCACAGAGGGATCTATCAGTGCTAATGTCCTTCCTTAGGGGGAAAAATAATGATGTGCTCAATAAGTTATTGCTAGCTATATTTCTTAATTACCATGTACTCATTATATGGACTATTACTGACCATTTATACAAGAATATCTCCGAAACAGTGTCAGTCTTTCAGACATGTAAATTTTAAATTCAGTAAACTAATTATGATTTCTTTTAATAATTCTTTTCAAATGGTACTCAGATTGTTGAAAATGTCATCTTTTATGATTTATGTGATTGAGGGGTTTTTTTTGTTCCATTATGGTTTTATCTTTATCTTGGAAAACTAATACTAGCATTACTGTTGTTAGCAATTGTTGGTTCTTTCCCATACGTCTGGAACTGATTTTGTTCTCCATGTTCTTAATGGAGCTGAAGTGAATGTGGCTCTTTGTTTAGCTTTCTTTCTGTGCTACAATATCATTAGGTGTCTGAAAAATGTAGAGTTGCTGAGGCAGTTCACAAACATAAATCACTGACTGAGCCCAGTTTTGCAGTAATTTTAGAGCTGGGTTTTGTCTTAAGCTGGCACTTAACTCAGGCTTGGCCCAGCTGTGTCTTGGGACCTCCTGTTGTCATAGAACCATGTGGCCCTGCTGCATGTGCCTGCATAACCAGCAACCTCACTAACATCATCACCCACAAATTTGGTGTTGGCTCTTTATCTGCTGTTTTACCTAGTGCTGCTTTCCCAATAGCTTTGCCTCAGTGAGCAACACTCAGAGGGCCTCTATTCCCACTCTGCTTCTCCACCCTTCCACCCATAATGTACCCCTTAGACAACAGTTTCTAAAAAACACGTTATTAGCACAGAGCTATTTTTAAATGTGTTTTGTTGGGGGAAACACATTCAAACCATATGGAATTTGAAGCTTCGGTGCTTGCCAAACAACTGTTCTGCACTCATCTCCTTGGCACCAAAATGCTAAGATGAAGGCTGCTCTCTGCAGGTTGCTAGATGGGAGAGAGATGGCTGGGTACTGGTTGGGTAGTTTTTGCTGTGGCAGTCATTGAGATCCTGACCTGTTGCTGCCACATGTCATCCATGTCACATCTAGGGACCAGGTTAGGAAAGCTAAGGCCCAGTTAGAATTAAACTTAGCTAGGGATGTTAAGGATAACAGGAAGGGATTCTATAGGTACGTAGCAAATAAAAGACAGACTAGGGACAATGTGGGCCCTCTCCAGAAGCTATTGGGAGACCTGGCTACCCTGGATTTGGAGAAGGCTGAGGTTCTGAATGACTTCTTTGCCTCAGTCTTTACTGGCAAATGCTCTGACCGCATCACCCAAGTCTTGGAAGGCAGACACAGGGACTGTGAGAATGAACACCTTGGGCCCACTGTAGGAGAGGACCTGGTCTGAGACCATCTTAAGAACATGAATATGCACAAGTCCGTGGGACCTGATGAAATCCATCTGCGGGTCCTGAAGGAGCAAATGAAGCAAATGAAGTTGCTAAGCCACTGGCCATCGTATTTGAAAAATCATGGGAGTCAGGTGAAGTTCCCGACGACTGGAAAAAGGGAAATATAACCCCCATTTTCAAGAAGGGGAAAATGGAAGACCCGGGGAATTACAGACCAGTCAGTCTCACCTCTGTGCCTGGCAAAATCTTGGAGCACATTCTCCTGGACAACATGCTAAGGCACATGAAAAACAACAAGGTGCTTGGTGACAGCCAGCATGGCTTCACTAAGGGGAAATCCTGCCTGACCAATTTGGTGGCCTTCTATGATGGGGCTATGGAACTGATGGACAGGGGTAGAGCAACTGATGTCATCTACCTGGACATGTGCAAAGCGTTTGACACTGTCCCACACGACATCCTTGTCTCTAAATAGGAGAGATATCAATTTGATGGATGGACCACTCGGTGGATAAAGAACTGGCTGGATGGCCGCACACAAAGAGTTGTGGTCAATGGCTCGATGTCAGGCTGGAGACCGGTAACGAGTGGTGTCCCTCAGGGATCAGTGTTGGGACCGGTCTTGTTCAACATCTCTGTCAGTGACATGGACAGTGGGATTGAGTGCACCCTCAGCAAGTTTGCCGATGACACCAAGCTGTGTGGTTCGGTCAATACAGTGGAGGGAAGGGATGTCATCCAGAGGGACCTTGACACGCTTGTGAGGTGGGCTGATGCCAACCTTATGAAGTTCAATCATGCCAAGTGCAAGGTCCTATACCTGGGTCAGAGCAATCCCAGGCATAGCTACAGGCTGGGCAGAGAAGAGATCCAGAGCAGCCCTGCTAAGAAGGACTTGGGGTGTTGGTTGATGAGAAAATGAACATGAGCCGGCTTCAGTGTGCGCTCGCAGCCCAGAAAGCCAACCGTATCCTGGGCTGCATGAAAAGGAGCGTGACCAGCAGGTCGAAGGAGGTGATCCTGCCCCTCTACTCTGCTCTTGTGAGACCTCACCTGGAGTATTGTGTGCAGTTCTGGTGTCCTCAACATAAAAAGGACATGGAACTGTTGGAACAAGTCCAGAGGAGGGCCACGAGGATGATCAGGGGACTGGAGCACCTCCCGTGTGAAGACAGGCTGAGGAAGTTGGGGCTGTTCAGCCTGGAGAAGAGAAGGCTGCATGGAGACCTCATAGCAGCCTTCCAATACCTGAAGGGGGCCTATAGGGATGCTGGGGAGGGACTCTTCATTAGGGACTGTAGTGACAGGACAAGGGGTAACGGGTTGAAACTTAAACAGGGGAGGTTTAGATTGGATATAAGGAGGAAATTCTTTCCTGTTAGGATGGTGAGGCACTGGAATGGGTTGCCCAGGGAAGCTGTGAATGCTCCATCCCTGGCAGTGTTCAAGGCCAAGTTGGACAGACCCTTGGGTGAGATGGTTTAGTGTGAGGTGTCCCTGCCCATGGCAGGGGGGTTGGGAATAGATGATCTTAAGGTCCTTTCCAACCCTAACTATTCTATAAGTCTATGATTCTATCCTTCTCTTCCATCTTGTCTTGTACTGTGTTTTTCACTGCCCTCCACTTCCCTGTGCTTCTCCACTCCATGGAGCCATTAGAGTCTTCCTGTTGCTTGATCCTTCCTACAGCATTGCATTCAATAATCTTACTGTCTTTTCCAGGACCTCTATCTTGCAGTGACAGCTCCACTGGCACTGGTGTCTGTGTCTGTCTGCCTTATTTCGGAATAGCCACACAACTGCCTCTGCAGTAGCTCTTGGCTGCATTTGGCAGGTGCCAGAAAAAAAACCTTCAATGTCTGTATTAACAGCTAAAATTGCAGATGACAATTAGTGTCTTGTAATGTTCTAGTTTTAATTGGTCCTATTGGGGCTGCAGCTGTATGAGAGCTTCTCATCTGAATGGTTGTCCCCCTGAAATAAACCCCCTTTTAAAACCTTACTGCTGGTTATCCCACAGCCTGTGATCATACAAGTCCTATCTACGGGATGGCTGTTAGGGTGCTTTGCTATCCTTCTAGCCTCAGTCGCTCTCAGCAATTCCTCTGGGCTTTTGAGAAGGGTGTGGTGTTGATTTGTCTCTTCCATTGGCTGGCGATACCTGTGCTTCTTTGTGTTTCTTCTGTCACCTTCTTTTTCTGTTGTCATCCTTTTCTGCACACCCCCTCTAAGCATTTATCAACCACAGAAAAAAATCATCAAATTTTCTTGATCGGTTCATTTGCCTGTGGGTGATTGAGTGACAGATGGTCTGCATTCTTGCTGGCTGTGGCGTTAATAGTTTGTTGCTCATTCTTAATACGCTGGGGGTGGTAGGGTGGTTATGGCTTTTTTTTTTTCTGGCTTTTTCAAGTGAATTTTAATTTGAATTAGGTATTATGGTTGAAAGCTGAATTTTTACTTCAGATCTGCTGTTTTGACCAAGTGTCTCTTCTGCCTGTTTCTTTCTTCTCGAATCTTTTACCTCTGTGAATCTTCACATGTTAGCATATTTTTGAAGGCTGTTCTCAGTCATTGCCTGTCAAGGCTCTGCTGGCCTTTCTCCATGTTGCCAGCTATAGAAGGGTTCCTGGGAAGATGCTACATTGCTCTGACTCCAACCACTCCAGCCTGGCTGTATCCTGGAGGTGCTCATGCCAAAGACATGACGATGCCCCTGGGAATGGTCAGTGGTATCCATAGGGCCATGAGGAATGTTTTCTTTCTCTCCACAATCAAAACCTGCCACTCTGAAGCATGAGTCTCCAGCACAGCCACAGCACCCTTGCTGTGTTTGCCCAAGATCAAGGTTTGCACTCCACTGTGCTTCTTTCCTTCACTTTCTTCCATGTATGTATATTCTAAAGCTTTCTTAATGGACATTTTCCCCACAAACACTTGAGAAGACTGGCAGCTGAAGGGCTGTTTGGACTTTTTGAGTAATGTTGTTATGAGCTTGGCCATAATCTCCCGTAGTAAAAACTGCTGTCCACTGTGTTTAAAGGCTTGGGACTGCTGGGGAACATCTGATTTATTAATGGCCTCTTTTCAGCTTCCTCCTCATCTTAAGAAGATATAAGCAGGTAATTAGCTAGTTGCCAAGAAGATGGAGGAAATAAACTTTAAAATTCCTCCTTGTAAAATGACTTAACAGTTTTATTCTGACATGTGTGTTTTATGCTTTAATCATCTGTCTGTGGCTGTGAAGCAGGCCAAGTCTCTTAGTATTCTCTTAGATTTTAGAAGACTGATCCTGCATGGGGCTTTTTTCTCTTTTGTTGCTGCATGTGAGTGTTTTTGTTGGTTTTCTGGTAGATACTTAATTGGAATGTAACTGATTTTACAGTAAAGACTGATGTCCAGTTTTCGGTCCTATCTGCATTGCTCTGGTTTCTGCAAGGAATCAATATTCAGAGATGGATTGAACTCTTTTGCTGTGGCTTTCCATCAGAGACATTACTTACGTTTGATCATCTGTGCCAGTTACGCAGGGTGATGGAGGTGTACAGGTGCCTTGAGCAATGGCTCTGTTCCTGTTACAGTTATTTTTTGGAACTGGAGTTCTGGTATCTGCAGGTATCTCCACCTGAATTCCGATAAAAAAGGCAAGACAAGTAGCTGTTGTCAGGACTCTTCCAAACTCCTTCCATTCTCTTTCATCCTTCCTCACCATTTCATTTGGTGGCAATTATATTTTTCACAGAATCATAGAATTACTAGGGTTGGAAGGGCCACCCAGAGCAGGTTACACAGAAATGTGTCCAGGTGAGTGTTGAATGTCTCCAGAGAGGGAGACTCCACAGTCCCCCTGGGCAGCCTGTTCCAGTGCTCTGCCACCCTCAGCATAAAAATGCTCTTCCTCATGTAGAGGGGAGGATCACCTTCCATGACCTGCTGGCCACGCTCCTCCCAGTCACCCCATGACACTATTGTCCCTCCCGCTCCTAAGGGCACACTGTTGGCTCATAGTCAACTTGTCATCCACCAACACTCCCAGGTCCTTATCAGCTCAACTCCTCTCTAGTAGGTCAGCCCCTAACCTGTGCTGGTACTTGAGGTTCTGTCTCCCCAGGTGCGGTACCCTACACTTGCTGTTGTTGAACTTCATTAGGTTTCTCCCTTCCCTCTTTGAGTCTGAGCCTTCTTCAGGAGCTCATGTTAATCACATTATTTGTGAAACAGCCTTTTTATCACCCCAATAATCTTTAAAGGTATTGAATGACCCGTACCCTTTGTCAGGAACTTATGCTAGGTACACAAGTCTCTTTTAATCGTCATCCATTATCTGCAGGCTCCCTTACTTCTGCTTCATTCAAGCATTTTCTATTTGTATAGAGCTCATTTGTCTTTCAGATCATCAGAGTCTTTAAACATCTCTCTCCTCTGCTGAAACAGATGCAATCATGTTTGAAGAAAAAGATTCATGTCTATAACTTGTTACTTGCTACTTTTATTCACTGCTACAGAAGACCATGAATTCACCTAGAAGAAAATCTTCCTTGAAACTGTAGCCTGGAAAGGCCCTTGTTTGGGGTGCCAAAGACTCAAATTTACAATTGCATTCCCCAGGGAAAGCCAGAGGGATTTACAGTAAATATCACTGTTTGCATCCAGAACTGCTGACAAACTGGTCTCCATTTGATAGATGGATTCATTATCACTTCCTAATTACAAGCATGTTTCCAGGTGTGTTCACCGTGTTATAAATGAAACCTGTCCATTGTTATACAGTGATGGTCTCTGGGTCAGCCATTAAGGGATCTATAGCTCCTCTTCTGTCGTTGGACCAAATTAATCAGATGTATTTTTAACAGATAACCAAAGTGACTGATTAATCACTTGGTAATGCAGACTGCTATCAAGTTCATCATCTCCAAATAAAGGCAGGAACTCAGCAAGACTACAATGTGTCAAATGCATCAGTCTCAGTGTGTTAAAATACTTTCAGGGCCAGATGCTACTCTTCGGGAAGGAAGAATCTGCTACATCAAACATAGATGTTTTTCTGCATCTGTGGGTCAGATTTTGTGTTCATATGAAAGCTTTCTGGTTACGCAGGCTTGCTGTCAAATGGAGCCCCATGTGTATAGATGTAAGGAGAGAATTTGATCACTTATAAAGTAATACAATTTCTACCAGATTTTAATTCGATTTTTCTTTAGAACAGTGATTTTTTTTAAAAGGGTATTGAAAGCTGTATGCATCAGTAAAACACAGCCAGTCTTTGTCTAATCCTGTATCCAAGGATAGATTTAAGTGTGATTTTTCTATGTTCTACTCACCTCTTTTGAAGATATAACAGTCTGTCTTTTAATTTTGTATTGAAGAATATGCTTGCCATACTTCAAACTGAGATTAGGTTAGTGAAGGCATACCCTCTCTTATGCTGGAAAAATGAAACAAGTTCCTAATTGTCAAAAGATTAATCCTTGGCAGTCATCCAGGGCAATATTTGCTGTAGCAACTTGGTATCCATCACAGTTACAGACCAAAGGTCTTGTCATATATGTATTCCTCACAGCAGTGCTGTGGCAGGGCAGGGTAGCCTTGCTACACTGGGCTGTTAGTCTCTGGGAAACTCTATCCATTCCTCACTTAGTGCCCTCACAGGGGTCACAGTCTTTGATGACTGAGCTATTTCTGAAGACTGAAGTATAAAGCTGGGTAATAGAAAAAAATCAGTTTGGGGTTACTTTTTTTTGTGTGTATTGTGGTGTTTCTTGTTACAGATTTTAGCATTTGCTAGAAGCTTCGTCCATCAGTACTGATAACAATAATATTAGTGAAATGCGAGGCTGTTTTTTACTGTGAAAATCGCTATTACCTGTAGCCTGATAATGCTTAAATTGGATAATTTTTCATTTATTTAATTCATTTGGCATTGAAGTGCAAAGCTGCTATAGCACCATCTTCATCTGCCTGCATGATGACAGGACACCAGTCCCGTCCCTGTGTTTGAATACTGTCTTTTTCCCCTCATAAATTTACAGGGACGAGACTTCATTGTCCTGCAAATCTAACAGAAGAGTAGGTCAGTATTAGAAATGCCTCATAAATTGCTAAAGCCAGCAATCCTATGGCTTGTTCTCTTAGTGTAGCTAAAACCCACACAAAACTGCAGAATGCTGCCCCAGTATCCCTCCTGCCATGTCAGCCGCCTCTGTTGTGGTTTGGGTTATTACTCTCAGTGTTGCTTTAGAAACTTCTTCAAAGAGTGTTCTGTGTCCCTTATTCATCGCAGAAATGACGGTACAGAGAACGGTCTCGTTCAGTTCAATATTCATTGTCACTCATGCTGCTTACCCTTTGACTCCCCACACTGCTAGCTGGCAGGGAACTGCCTGCACTTCTCAATTTGCATGGCAGGGAAATAAACGGAGAAAAATTCACTCTGCTGCAGGCTGATAATGGGGACTGCAGAGAGGGGTCATAGATCTAAAAATGTGGGTGCAGCTTTGTTTCCTTAGACTCCCATTCTGCACTGCTGAGCTTGACAGGATTATGGGGTGTGGGTAGGATCAGGACTTGATCCCTCATTCCCTTGCTGATGAGCCTCTGCCTGTTTAGTGCTTTATAGGCCCAAGGGAAAAGGGCAAATTGACAGAGTGTTCTGCCATGCTGCAGTCTATATTTGGATCCCTGATTTAAAGCTGACAGATGTGTAAAATCATATGTAGCCAGAAAACTCCCTAGCGAGGACACAGCTGCATATATCAATGAGTCAAAGTTATTCCAGTTAAGGCTGGCATTAATTTATATGTGGCAAATTCCCTCCAGATCTCTGTTCCTGCTAGTGTAATATCACTGAGTGTAGTTTTGGGCTTGTTCCACCCGCTCTGGATCAAACCATGTGCTTTTTGGATATGAATGGAGACGACTTGTAAATCTGAAGCGCTGCTCTTCTCAGATGCTGGGTGAATGCCATCATACCCTCATTTAGATGTGGCAGCTGTTGTCAGTTACTTAATCTCATAAATAAAATAAAGCCAAATTTCCACAAACTGAATCCATCTCTACCACACGGCCTCCTGCAATGCCTTAAATGAACTGCATATTTTTGTTTCTCAGGAATCTTCCCTTTATAACGCATTCTGCTGCTTGATTATTTCCTCTGTATTGTACAGGAAACAGTGAGTAAGTGATTAATAACCTGCCTCAGTTATACTTTCCCCTCTTGCTGCAGCCTTGTCATGAAATAATGTGACCCACAGATGTCTGAGCAAATCAGTCCATTGTATTAGTGACAGATGCTGTTGGGGCTTGTTCAGTGAAAGTGAGCTATCGCAGGAAGAGAAGCTCAGGTATTCCTGCTACTTTGATCATCTTTTTTTCTTTCACTTAAATTCTGATCATGCTGAAAAATCCCAACAAAGCACGACATAGCCCACTCTGGAAAAGAGCCTGGGGTGAGTACCCAGTCCTGGAGGCTCAGGAGGGAGGTAGGAAGCAGGTTTGCTGGAGAAAGGCACTGAAAATTAGCATTCACTGGCATTGTCTGAAGGTATGTGAGGTGCAGCATATATGTCAATGCTTGCTTGCTTCTCTACTAAAAAGGATGTAATGGAAAATAAGTCCTTTGCACCTAAACAAATGAAAACTCTCAGTCATAGTCAATTCTATCATACACGTCACCCTTCATGATATTTAACGTTGTCTGGAGTGAGCGAGTGATGAAAATTAAAATCTCAGAGCTAGTTTTACTAGGGTTTACTTAGGAAGTTGGTGTATGGGGATAGCTGGCAGGAGAAATTTCCCACCCACAGTGGGGAAGATTCAGACTGACAAGTCATTTTCATAAAGCATGAACCAGGGCACACTGAACCAAATTACAAGCTGATTGAATCTTTTAAGAATTGCTGATAGTTGCTACAATTAGTCTATAATATGCTCTTTGGCCATCAGCTAATGCACTGGAGTCAGTTGGTCTCATAGCTGGAGAGAGTAGGCAGCCCTGGTGTGTGGCACGGAGCACTGGAATGTGTCATGCTGGCTAACTGAGGCTGTCACCCAAGCACTCTGCCAGATCTTTGTTTTCCTGAGTGGTTTTTTACTAAAGGCATGTTTGAGTAGTAGGGAAGGGCAAAGTTACATTATATTTGGTAGCAGCAGGAGCACACAATTGTATTACGTAAAAAAATATGAGTAGGTGGTGATACTGGCCACTCTTTTATGGTAAGTCGGCAAAGGAAACAAGAACACACATGCATGCAGATTACTCATAGTAGCTGGTTTGACCCAAGATAAGAAATTCTGCATTCAAATTCACTGGATGGGGGGAGAGGTCATTATTGAAAATTTAGATGCCAACTGGAGGAGCCTAGAAAATGGGCTAAAGGCTTAGTAATGTATCTGTTTAGCAAAAGGTTAACTAGGGACTCAACTGCTGTAGAATCTGCAGAGATTTCTGCTGCTGGGGGGATGTACCTTTTCCATCATTACTGTTTCTGAAATTTGCCATTGCCAATCAGAATATCAGTGCATATCAGCATGTAGTTCCTAAGCATTTTATTTCACATCAGCTTTTAAAAATAACAACAGAAAAAAAAATAGTCATGATGAGGAAGGGAGAAATTGAGATGTAATTTTACAGTGGATAGAAAGAATTACAGTGCTTTGAAGCCTTACAGTTGTCTGATGGTTCCATCCGATCAAATGCTTAATATGTAGTAGCCAAAGTCTTGCTCTCTTTTTGTTTCCATAAGGATGAGGGTCTTTTTTAAAGTCCTTAGTTCAATGGGATGGAAGATGTCCCACTTATGTCTTTCCTCCTCTCACCCTACTTTAAGGTACTTATCTTGCAATAATGAAACCTGAAAACAGTCATCAAGAGTTAACATCAAGGACTTCAGCAAAACCACAGACAAAATACCCCACAATCCTGCTCTAAAGAGCTTTCTATAGAACATCTGAGTTAAGCATGGCAATTACAAAGAAGCTCAAGTGGTCTTTGCTTGAAATTGCAAATGTACCACATTGCATTATCACAAGAATTCTCATGCAAGAACAGTTTGCAGATGGTTTGCATTGGCATACTTTATGTAAACGCTCTAGGGAACAGATGGCATCATGGGTTCTTGTGGCAAATGTGAATTTATAGCACTCACAACATGCTAAAGTCTTTTGCCTGTAGCTGAAAAGCAACAAAAATGAAGTGGAAACTCAGCCCTGTAAATCAGTTTGCCAGTGCCTTTGCCATTGTAGCTATGGATAACATTTAGTTTAGTCTTTATTGTGAAATTTGGGTTCTTTTATTTGCCATCTACTTGAAATTGGGAGTGAGTGCATGTGGCGTATGTGTGTTTATTTCAGTACCCATATGCAGCTTTTAAATTAATAGGCTTGACATTGTGTAAAGACCAGGTAGTTGAGATCTCAATCATTTAATACAAAGCTTTTGAATTTTTGATCCTGAACTGAATTCAGATAATTCCTGTTTTCCATGCATACATTGATAGCTCTGGGTAAACAGACTGATATTAAACAAATATTGTTAAATATTCTTAGAAGGGAAAAAATAACAACAAAGGTTAAATAAGAAACAAAACAGGTTACAAGTGTGAATTACAGACCTCTGCGTCATTTTCTATATACATATGCAGTGGGATGAGTGTCAGGGCACATTAATATAAAAAGTAACAGTTCCTTCTCATTTTTACAGAAGTTTGAATTTGAACATATTCTGTAAAGGTGTTATTTAAGAAGCCAGACCGGGGGGGGGGGGGTGGGGGGGGGGGTGGGGAAGGAGTGGGAAGAGAAAATTGTATAAACAAGCAAGAGATCAGTTGAATTCTTTAAAGCTATTATATTGAACTTAGAATGTAATTATTATTGTGGTGTGTCCCCTAATTATTTAGATGCTTGTAAAAAGTGATTTTATGTAAACACAGCTTGTTCTAAAACAGCCAGGTCTTTGCAGTGAACATAAGTTGTTTAAAATTTATTGACCTGTCGTTCACATGTGTTACTTTACTAGCACTTAATGGTCTGTTTAGATAGTCTTGGTGTGTATGAACTCCCAGTGCGCTACTCCAAGCACCACACGTTGACAGGTAGCTGCCATGTAGATAAAATAAGGGGCCCACTCCAAAGCATACGGGGACACACAATCATTACTTATTTTCTAATCTAAAGCAGGGATTTCCTCAGCAGCTAGAGGAAAAGAAGCGTGATGGTTTTGCGTTATCTTTGCAGCTGAGTTCAGCCCTAAGTCCTGGACCAATATGCAGCGAGCCCAAAAGCAAATAAGCAGGAAATCCAGCCTTGCACCAAATATAATTGATTTAAGGAGCTTGAGCTTTGAGGTTTTCTGTTTGAATGCATCGTGTGGACAGTGGCTGAGATTAGAAACTTAGTTGGTCCTTCAGACTGTCCCGAAAGATTAAAGACTGATAATGGAAAGGTAAATTACTTTTGTAGTAGATAGAGATCACCTTAAAAAACATCTGTGGTAAAATTTGCTGTGGTGTTTTTTCATCCTGTGTATAAATAAAGCTGTCCAAAAGGAAAAACTGAAACAACAAAAAAGCATTACTTCTTACAGTACTTATTCTCCTCTGGCTCCAATGTGATTGCTGCGCTTCTTTTGGGGAATTTCTAGGGCTTCCATGTATTTTATCAGTTGAGATAACTTTTTGTTGTCTAGGTCTTATGAAAAATATTGTGCTAATGATGTTATCAATATAACCCAAGTTGCTAACCAAACTTTGCTGCTCTGTTTCCACTATTATGAGGCTGAGTATTTCCAGAGACCCTCAGCTTTTCTGGTTGTTTGTTGTGATTGTGGATCAGCAGCATAGTTGTCTTCATTTGACACAGGCAGGGGTTGCATCCCTAAAATCCACTGCTGGAATGTCATCTGTTCTGCCCTATTTAGTGGCAATCAATGTCTGTGAACCATGAATACTTGGCACCTAAGAAGGTGTTTATCTTAGCTTTAAGTGCTTGGTTTGAAAATGCTGGCCTGAATTCATCATAATACTACATCATACCATCTGAAAACCTACTTTTGGAATGCCTGTGGCCCTGGGAATTCAGCAGTAAATTTGTCATAGAAAAACTATTTTATGTAAGTGTTTAAATATTGCAAAGGGTTCTGAAGTAAAGAATATATTATGTTATTATTTTCTTTCACATATGCAGTTGCATACTTGTTTTTCTGCCTTCATGTCAGGCCAAATTCTGTTGTATTTGACCAGAATAACTCAGAGTAACTATTCTTTCCAGTGAATTTTACATTTATGTAATCTGACATGACATCTATAGTATGGATAAGAAAAATCAGCATCAGGTTTTGTTTGCTGTGGCAATAAAGATATTTATCCATTCACTTTTCAAACTACACTGGCTTCCCTATAGACCGAGCAATTCCAGTATTTCTAACTCTTAAAAACAACAGAAACCCCACAACTCTTAAATCCTTCAGTCCTGTGACATGCATTTGGCTTGGAAAGCATATGAATCTAAACCATAAAAAGCTATGGGAAATGCTTTTTAAAAATTAAGACATTTTGCTCATATAATGCTTTCTGAGCTATTTTCCACCAACACAGGATTGCAAATTTTCTTACTAGGCATCCATTAAAATTGAAAATTCATACTTTAAACAAACAGGCCATCCTCTGCTTGAACATAATGTATCAGCAATGGAAATTTCATGTGGACCTGACAGATTATATATTTGGAGATCAGAATCAAGTTCGCAAGAATGGTTGAAAATCATTATTTGGGGAAAGGTTTGCTCAATATCTCCATTTTATTCCTCTACAAATATGACATTTTTGTGCTGAAGTTTCATATTTCTTTCATAGTTTCACCCTAGGAGCAGCATGGTTAGCTCAGGACGGTGTTTAAGCCTAGATTGTCAACCTCCAGAGCTGTCTTATTTTGACTGGTTGTATTTAATGATATTTACCATCAGCCCTGTTCACTAACAGGTGGTCTTATTGTAATGTGCTGAACATGAGCAAATCCTGGTGAAGATAAGGAAGCTAAAATAGCGTGGTGCCTCTGACAGGTTTAGATCTAGAGATTTTACTGTCAGAAGTCCCCTTTATTGAAAGCTACATGGTTGTGCCTCATCATGCCAGCTTTTTCCTCTGAGTATCAGATATGTGCTGAAGTTGACTTTCCAGCAGTTCCTACGTTTGTGTGAGACCGTTGAAAGGATTTCTTTCCCTTTGCTGTAGTGCTCAGCTCTATACCAGTCCCTCAGGCTGTTGTGCTGTGCTGTACCCCTCATTGTTCCAGGGCATAAAGGGCAAGTGCTAGGACTGTTTTTTTCTCCTGGGCACTCTCTGCCAGCGCTGGAAGGTAGGTCTTCATGGCACCTGCTAAAGAATGTATCTCTTCCCTTCCGGCATCTTTATCCTGGAAGAAGTCCTGCCTCCATCTTGACAGAGGACACCAAGGAGAGGGTAAGGAGTGCATACTACATGTGTTAAAAAGGTTGCCTTTTTGGCTACAGTTCTTCATTTAGCTAGATAAAGGCAAGGTTAATGATGACTATGAAGACTAACTAATGATTAGACAGTGTAATGAACAGTCCTCAGGGTCAGCAAAATCCGTAGGAAGCTCTTTGATGTGCATGGTTCGTACTCATGTTGCTGGCTAGGACTTGGATTCTGCAGGGTTTCAAAGGCTATCAGAAAAACAAGCAGGGTCAGGGAATGAGCCAAGGTGGTGTCCTATGAGTTGTCCAGACTGACAGCATACAAGCTTCCTCTCCCCAGCAATGCCGTGCATGGTTCAGGGGTCAGTTGAGTGAGGAGCTATCCCCATAGGTATCCCTGAGGAAGTGCTGTAGTGTAGTGGGAGTTGCTTTGAAAGCAGGCTGCTCCTCAGGGCTGCAACTGAGCTCTGGCACATTGTATTTATGAATACAGGAGGAATTGCTGTGCCTGCACATAGACCCTCTGGAATTCAGGGGCAGAAAGTTTGTGCTGAATATTGTTTGGATCCAGATTCCCAAAGTGGTCAGAGGGGCAGTTGTGGTATAGTGTGGTGGCTGCACCTTTGCTACGGACAAGGCTGAAAGAGAAGGCTAAAACTTTGCTAAAACACAGGTGTAAATATCCATGTATATTCTATGGGCTGTGACAGCACAGAGTGATTAGCAGAACAAAACCAATCTTAATTTTTTTCCTGTGCTGAGCTGCCCATATGGTCACTAATAGTTGAGAGCTAGGTCTGGTATTTCACAATAGCTTTGCATATGCTGTTGTGATCATGACTACAGATCTTGAGGTGGGGGGCAGGCAGGATGGACGTGCCACCTTTAATAATATTCATGTTTTCCTATGTGTTTAGAGCTACTTATGTCTGTTGTTAGATTCAGATCCCACATCTATAAGCTTTTTATTAAAAATTTTCTGGAAAATTTTATCTTCCCACACTGAAGGCCTTTTCATATGAAGATATGCTTCCGGTCCCATTGGCAGGACCGTATTAGCAGCATCCAGAAAGCCTCCCGGCAGGAAAGCCGTGAGCCCTGAAGCTGTAGCTTTTACATATATAGCCATTGCCTGCTCTCCCTCTGTCTTTAGAGGCCTGTAAGATCTTCCTGTGTATTGTTTTTAGGATTATGTTTGCTAGGGGTAGTAAACAGAGGGATAAATCAAAGGCATTTTGTGATCATCAAGATTTATAATCATCACTTTATTACATATTTGAGTAGGGTTAAAATAACAACTCAATTTTAAAAGGGAGATGGGGGAGTATATAAAGAATACTATTTTTTGTGTAATTATCTAGTAAACAACGATGTGCAAGATTGCACAGCTTGAACAATTAGTATGGAATACAAAGCTTGTCTCAGTGTTTTCAGTACCTTCTTGTTGCCTCTTTTGCAGGTCCTGAATTAATTTCAGTATTTCTGAGTTACTCAGTGTTACCAGCCCCAAATGTAAAATAAATTATAATACTGACATACAAATTTAAAGGCATAGCAATAGTAATTTAGAGTATCTCTTCCTCATCCTTCAGTTTCCTATATTTTCTGGCATGCCAGACTGGTCATATTTGTAAGCCATTCTTCTGAGTCTCTAAAACTGAAGACTTCTCCTTAAATGAAAAGCGAATTGCTCAATTAACTGCTGAAACTTAGATGAAGAGAAGAAAAAGGGTTTTTTTCAATCTCATTATGAAGTTGAAAGGTCTGGCAAAATTATTTAAGATTCTTTCCATACTTTAATACCTTTCTATAATGGTGATGTGGGGTCTTAATAAAAACTTATTTATTTAAAATCATTGCAGCATCCACTGTGGCTCAGCTTTGCAACAGCCATCTAAGATCCTCTATACAGCTCTGCAAATCATAGAATCATAGAATAGTTAGGGTTGGAAAGGACCTTAAGATCATCAAGTTCCAACCCCCTGCCTTGGTCAGGGACACCTCACACTAAACCATCCCACCCAAGGCTTCATCCAGCCTGGCCTTGAACAGTGCCAGGGATGGAGCACTCACAACCTCCCTGGGCAACCCATTCCAGTGCCTCACCACCCTAACAGGAAAGAACTGCTTCCTTATATCAAATCTAAACTTCCCCTGTTTAAGTTTTAACCTGTTACCTCTTGTCCTGTCACTACTGTCCCTAATGAATAGTCTCTCTCCAGCATCCTTATAGGCCCCCTTCAGATACTGGAAGGCTGCTATGAGGTCTCCACGCAGCCTTCTCTTCTCCAGGCTGAACAGCCCCGACTTTCTCAGCCTATCTTCATGCGGGAGGTGTTCCAGTCCCCTGCCTGAGTAGCAACCCAAGCAGCAGGCATGCATAAGTCATGTTGGGATGAGGCAGGTGTTTGCACTTTCAAGGGGAATTTAAAACCAAAAATCATTAAATAAGCCTCCTTTGGATTCTAAAATGTGATTTTAACTCAGAAGTGTAACTGTTAAACTAGTGGCCAGTGAGAGGCTTTGTGAGGGTTGTTTTGATCATGTGTAATGGAACTGATATGCTTTTGGAGAAAAGGAAAATCAAAGAGCACAGCAATGCAGTTCTGTTAAAAGACTGGGTATATACTGTAAAGTTACTAAAAATATTCCCACTGTGGGCTTTACCTCTTCCTGATGAGTGACACAACCAAGCCCCAAGACTTCATAATGTCTGACCATAAGGCATTTGGATCCAGGTTTTGAGAGACTAGCAGAAATCTTACATGCAGGTGCAGGTCCCAGTTCTGAGCTTATATTTCATGCTTTGTTGAGCCCAGATCTAGAGTTTTGGAGAAAGTGAGGCAGGCTCTGAGCATCTTAAAGTAGTTTAAAATCACGGTCTGGCTCTGCATTTCTGTAACAGACATCACAAAGTATTTTTGTTCTGGACCCTATATGATCTTCTACTAAAGCCTCTTGCTTCCAGTCTCTAGTATTCTAAAGAGGCCTCTTAATTTTGTAAAAGGCTCTGCTTTATCAGTTGACTTTCTATGGTTCTAGTTGTCACTCCGCTGTCTGTTTTCCTACATGTCATCTTTTCTCCCTCCTTTAGTTGGGTATGTGTTTGAAGTTAGTTTTAAAGGAATAAAATTACACCCATTTATTTACATAGCAGCTGTCAAAGCATGATACATCCAAAAGTAAGCACACAGAAAAGAGTTCATCCCCTGCTTTACTATCTTGAAATTGCAGGGACTAGGGTTTTCTAAACCCTTCTCCTTTTTATGAGTAATGATTAAAAGGACAAAAAAAGAAAGCCCTGCCAGGAGCACAAAACCTTTAAGTTACTGTCACACTGGTGTCACTTGCTAAAGCCATGTAATAGGTTTGTGGGAAAGACCTTCAGAAGAAAGAACCATCTCTATGTTTTTCAGTGGGAACTCAGCATAGTAAAGCTGTAGCTTAATTTCTTATGGTGTTTTCTTGGCATCAGCTTTATCTCCTCAGCTCTTAACTGAGGTCAAAAGAAAGGGCTATTTTGTTTTGTGGTGTTTTTGTAAGACTGTAAAATAAAATCTTAACAGCGTTTTTTCTTTTTAATATTGGGAGTATAATAAGGTCGCTTAAGAAAAAGAAAGCCAACCAGTAAGCCTGGGACGTCTCTCATTTCTTTAACAGCTACATAGTGTGTGCAGCTGAGAGCTGCCAGTTGGATCCTAGCAGGGGAGAAAACACTTTAGTTTGTTTGGTTTGTATATGGAATAACATTTTTCTTGCCTTGCAATACTTGTTTGTCATCACTCCCCCTTTGTGTTTATGTTCTGCTTGGAAATAGTCTCTGTGCTGTATATGCATTTGCCAGGATGTGCACATAAACAATGTTCCATTATGGCCCGCTCTGCATACTCCTTATTTACACCATATACATTCAGCAGTAAACACATTGGGGAATGACAGCGAGCAAACTCTTCTAGGCCCCTTTTTTCAGTTAGTCCAGACTTTCTGCCATATGCTTGCTGAGGTCCCACTTCTATTCATGTTTTTATTAGGTAGAAAAAAGTGTCCAGACTTCCAACAAAGCAGCTTTTGTGTTCTCTGTCAAAAAAAATCTTCTCCTATGAAATGTTGATAGAAGTACCCAGAGCCCTTGTGGGGGTGCAGAGTCTGAATAGGCCCATGGTGAAGGCATGGAGGGGAGCGCAGGGAAGCTGGGGTAAAACTCTAGCTTCTTACACGCCGTGAATGATTTTCACTTAACTTCTTTTTCTCTAGTTTTCCATTTAGCAACCAGGGTTGTACCTCTCATCCTGATACTGATACTTGTTACAAAGGCAATGTTTTTAGAGTGTTAAAGGCTTTCACAATTTTAGCTGGAAGAGATGAGAGATGCAAAATACTGTTTAGTGTAGCATAAAATGGAAGTTTGACTTGGAATACATGCTGGTTAGTAAAACTATAGAACCATGGTAAAAAAAGTTTTACAGTGGCATAAATCATTTGTAGTCACTCTGCACTTGAAAATGGTCAGATTAGATCTTTTTCTCATTGATTTTGTATTTGGTTAATGATTCCAGTCCCGAGATCATAAAGCTATGTAAGATGTAAATGATACGAGAGAATATCTTTAACCTCTACATTTAAACTATGTATTTCTTTTGACATTGAAATACTGCAATGACCTAGTAATGTTTTTCAATGTATTAATTTTTGCTGATGTACAAAAATATCACAGAAGAGCTGATTCGTAATTATTACACATGGTATTGCATAAATTTCTTCCTAATTAAAAAGCTTCTAAATTCTGAATAATCAATTTATGAAGGCATATGGTTTTGACAAATTATACATTTAATTTCTAAAGATTTATTCAAAATCTGACCTGCAGCTAGTTAATTATGGCTATAGTACTGATACAGTAGTACTGGAGATTGAGATAATCATATGGTTGCAAATTTATTTGGATATTGCCACCCTTAGTAGCAGGACATGAGAATACACCTATATTTTTTACCATCTTGTTTATTTTGCAGGAAGGAATTAATTTAATGAAGAACAGAAATATTTCATAGGTGCGTATGAAAAGGTACTTTCAATAGAGCATAAGCATAGTGAGCCTAGTCCTTCAAGTTTTACCCTTTTAGAGGCTACATTTCCAACGGCATCAGTGGTAGTTTTACATGAATAATATGAACTGAAGAAAAAAAATCCATAATGAGAAATGAAATTGATTTTTGCTCATTAATTTTCAAACTATTTCTGAAGTACCTCTTTTTGGTCTAATCACCCATCCACTATCTTGATACTCTTAGTTTTATAAAGTCAGCAGCTAAGTTATTCAATAAGAGCTTTTAAGATATCCTGCAACCCAAATTAAACAATATGATTTAAATTTATATCTTTCTATTCCATCTAGATTTACAGATGGTCTATGAGAACCACACAAAGAAAATACAGGTGAACTTTCAGAGTCTGAAATGTTCAGAAAAGCAAGGGTAACTTGACCATGTAGGTAGTCTGTCTAATAATATGCAACGGTTGCAATTGAGAAAAAAACCAAATAAACAACAAACTTAACAAGGTTCTCTGTGTTATTACAGCACATCAATTTCTGGTTCTTCTGATTAATCGTAGCCTTAATCAGCAGTCAGGAGCTACTACTGAGTAGTGAGTATCCTTCGTGAAGAGATGCTGGGAGGTATGCATTATACCTGTGTGTCCTTATGTGAGAATGGTGGGTGAGGGAAGAGGAGCAGACTTGGATCAAGGCTTTTCTCCTCTTAACCTTCTACTGAGAGGGTCCCTGGGTCTTAGAGAGGAAAGGAAGGGTATTGTCTTACCCTGCTTGTTTGAAATGGGCAGTGGCAGTGGTGCCTGAACTTTCTGGCCTTGGTTAGTGTCTTCAGTACTGTGAATCCAGTTTTGGGTGCGTAAAGAAGAAATGAGACAGACAGTTCTCACTTGCTATGACCAGAAGATGGTCAGAAATAAGTGTATCTCACATCAGCCTCATCTCTTACTTTCTCCACTGGAAACCTAGTAGCTCCACAGTGCACTACAATGCACAGTTGAGGCTCACCGCACCAAAGCGTGGCTGTACAAGGTGCACCCTGAGTGAGGATGTGTGCCCTTTCTCCTCCATCTCAGGCTCTCAGAAAGGTGTAAACTAATAGGCCTGAATTATAACATTTTTAAAACAGAGAGCTTTAGGAGTCTTTGACCTAAATTTTTATATTTGTAGATACAAACTTTGTTATTTCTGATAAGTAGGAGAACAGGAACAGTATTAATGCTAAATGTATATAATATTTGTACTTACGTTTAATGTACATACACACAAATTAAAGCAGTTCTAAAAACAAAATAGGGAAATTGCTGTAATGAAGTAAATTGAGATTCTCATGTAATTACTTGATGACAGTAATTAGGACTATTAGGGAAAAAAAACAGTATGATAAGATTTGCTAGAGGGTATAAGTTTACAGTAGTCAGCCTGTACAGTTTTGGATGAAAGCAACACATTCTCTGATGGTGAGAATTTCTCTTCTAGATCGGTTACTACCCCTACCAGCTTCAGTAATTGTCTAGACATGGGTGAATTTGGGTGAAAGAGACCATTGGTACTTGATAAATGCAGTCCATATAGGATCCCTGCAGACTAAGCATAAACCATTTTATGAAAATTACATTGTTTTTTACGTCACAACATCTGATGATACAAAATATGATTTAGACTGACCTGACCTCCATGCATGCTGTTCCTTGTACCATCAGGATCCCATTGTGAGTCAGATAGCTTTTCTTTTACCCTAGTAGCACTTGACTCATTTTTTTCCTGACTGATTTTTGCAAACCTATGGGATAATTCTGAAGCAGGAGGAAGAAAAGGTCTCTTAAATCATGCCAGATGTGTTAACTGGGAAAGGGTTAATCTGCCCTCAGGAGTTGCTATGTAACTGAGCCCTGCTGGGAGAGTCGGGGTTTCCAGCCAATGAGACTTAGCCCGACAATACAATGCATCTATCTTGTGTTTCTAACATGTTGTCAGTTACTGAAGTTTTTCTGAACTGGAATTACACTCCTGCTCCTTTCATACTCTCCCACCAAGTCTTAAATTATTGTATTCCACACCAAAGTTAGAAAATAACAGTACAATGACATGCATTTATCCCTGGAAATGTTACTTTGGACAGATTTGAGTAGCGTGTAGAAAGACCTCTTGTGCACCAAAACTAGGAAACTTGTAAAAGATGAGATTTCCCAAACAGCTTGAGGATAGCATGCCTTGGTTTGCTCTCAATCCTCCAGAAAGCCTTCTCCTGTCTATCTCTTCTCACCTGTGCATTCATCCTTCAGCACATTTACTTACGCAGAAAGAATGGCTAAATATCTCAATCTTAAGCTGTTCCTTCCCGCCTAATGTATTTCAAGAAGCTAGTATTGATTTTTCCTTGCTTCCTGATTAGGCTCTCTCTTTAGCAGTTCCTCTGCTCTAAGGCCACTCAAGACCTGAGGGCTGAAGCATGAATTCTTTAATTTCTCCTAGAAGAGCCAGGTCTGTTTTCTCAAAGTTTCACAGCTCAAGCAAAGCCTCTGTGGTTGTGCCAATGTATTTGTATGGAAGAGGTGGCACTCCTGAGGGTTTTGTTTTTCTTTTTTCCTGGAGGAGATCCACCCACAGTCCCTTTGAAGGCTACTGAGAAGATGGGGGAGAGACTAAGCTTGGCTTGTAAAAACACTACTTAGGAATCTCTGCTTTGGCTGTTGGGTTCTCTTAGGAAGCAAGAGGATAAAGTGGTATTTGTCAGAGTGTCGTTCAATTCTCAGTAAGAATTACTTCAGTTCGATACATGTGCCTCATTTTTTCCAGTGAGATTCTGCCTGACAATTTGCATTGGCAAAGCTCTCAGCCTTTCATACATGCCTGTGCAGTCCTGCCTCTGAGTGACATAATGATCCTGTGTTGTTCAGATAGCAGAATAGGCTTGAGTATCAGTGGTGTGCGCTTGTACTCTTAGTAAGTCTGTTTAAAAAACAACTAACCGAACAGGTTTTAGATGAATTTAGGAATCCAGCAGGTGCACCTTAAACTTTTTTAACTTGTTAAATAACATGTATTCAGTAACTTGTCATTTAGTCTAGCCACTTAGGATCTGGTTGTAAATAACACAATGCTGTGCTTTTTTAAGGATAATTCCAACACATTTCCCAGAATTGGGAGTGTGCACATGCCTTATCCTTGTTACTAAACCTCCTGTGAGTTTAGGCTTACTTTCCCCATCCATCAATCTCAATAATTCCTTGAAGAAGTTGGGCCATAACCCTGTCTTCTGGCATATCCTTTGTGATACTTCATGCCAAAGACAATGGATGAATACAGCAAGGGCAAGATCTCAGAACCACTTTTGCGAAGGAAAGAGTTTACATGCACACATTCTTATTTACACGACCCTGTATAAAAATGGGTGAAATCTGTTCTTCTGGTAGCCTGATGAGAATATGTGGAAAATCAGTGTCGATGAATGGGAAGCCTGTTCTTAAGATATTTGCCCCAAACTGTGGATGGATTAAAAGTAATGGGTTTTTTCAGTGTGATGGCAAGGTCTGTGCAGAATTGTTCAGTCAGAAGCAGGCTCAAGATATCAAAATGAAGAGTTTTGGTCTGGTTTATGCGAAGTAGAATTGATAGTTTTATAGACTGTGAAGCCTGATATGCATTACGTGCTCAGAGACCACATTGCGCATCCTCCACTATACATAGCACAAAAGGTCCCATGAGGGCAAAAAATTCATGATACTTCACAGTTGCTGGGCAATATGCTGCTGACCACCACAGTCTGTAACTGCATTCCAGCTCTGTAAGTCCTCTTTGATTAAAGCATGTGTGTCAGTTGTGATTCCATAAGTATAGCCATATGTCTGGACAATATCTTTTCTGTGGCCCAATATGGGAATTTTGCAGACCAAGAATATGGGAATTTGCAGATCAATTTACTCATATAGGACTAGCTTAATGAAGCAGGTTGAGATCACACGGATTTTTCTTTGTGGGCTTAAATTGCAGAAGTCAAGTAGAATTCAAGGAATGCACCAAAGAACAATCTGTTAGGTGTATTCTAGTAGAGTTTGGAAACCAGCAAACATTTTGCATGCTGCCATTGCTTGTTCTGAATGCAAGTGGAGTGTGGGCCGGCCTGATTTTTGCGGAGATCTTGTCTACCTTTGACTGTTACATTGGTGTAACAATGTTGGGTGAGAAGGCAATCTGAGAGAGTTGTACCTGCAACAGCTCAGCCATGGGGAGTTATTGTTGCATGAAGGGGATGTACAGACACCCCTACCTGCTCAGCAGTAGTTACATTATGTTAACCTGTAGGCTTGTAAAACTGCCCCTGTTAGCAAAGTTTACTTTTCAGGCTAGTCAGTATAGCTACAGTGATAATAATGACCCTGAGATGAGAGGACATGTGCCCTTAGTTAATTCACACAGCATCGATGGCACATATGCTACAAAAGAAAAGGGATGCTGATTTGCTAAATACATGCATAAGTTTCTAGGTAATCTTGCCTCATTTACAGTAAAAATTAGTGCATGCTGTACCCCAAACTGAAAATACATCTGCATATTAAAACAAAAGTGTGATTGAACAGTGTGTTAGTGCAACAGGCAGAGCAGAGGTGTTGTCATAATGACCATCATTATCAATGGATTTCAGGTGGTGTCACCACATTGTTATTATTATACCTGCTAGCCAGGGAGCTATGCCAGCACATTTTCCAGTCATTCCATCATTCTGCTTTTTAAGATGCCCACAGACAGGATATTGGACTGCTTTTTCAGTGTTTGATGCAGGTTTGGGAGCTAGTTAAGCGGGAATTGAATTTGCATGAATACGTGTGTCAGGCTGCCAAGCTGTAGATCTACTGCAGTTTCCACTAATGGCATAATCCAATCCAATCTTTATCAGACTTTATGTGACCAGAAGTCTGCACAAGTGTGTTTCTGGCTGTTGCTGGTCTCTGGGATCCCTCTATCTAGGCTGCCCCTGCAGCAGTGCAGGAGCACAAGTCCTAAATGCTGCTTAAGTTTGTCTTAAGTTAAACAGGGCTTAAGTGAGGTTTAGTCTTTGTTGGGATGTATGTCTGCGCTGAGTTGTAGTTCCAATTACTTCTTGGTAACTTTGGTCTTTTGTTGGAAAAAAACTAGGGCTAATTTTCCATTAAGAATTTAAACTGCCATTAGTGAACCTCTAGAAATACTGTTGTCTCAATTTCTATTCTGATTCTGGATACAACTACGGGTTGTAAGTTCTCTCCATTTGGAACTCAATTTATTCTGCATTTTATTTACTTACACACTGTGAGGCACCTTTCAGGATTTCAGAACATCAGGAAATGCTATCCTTTTATTAGGTAACTCTTTCCTTCTCGCGCCCCCTCCTTAAAAAAATACAGAAATAAAACAGTTACTCGAATAGCCTTTTGGAATCTTTATTTTCTTTTTAATGGAGCTCTGGGCTCTTTCACCTTCAGCCAATATACTACACCTGTATGCATATTCAGCATATAGGAAACTTTATTGTTAGAAGTAGTATTCTCTACAGTTTAATATTCAATATTTCTACTTACTCTTCTGCTCTTTCCTACATCTTGCTTCTACTTACACTTTATAGATCTCACATCCCTCATTTTCCCTGGATTATATAATGTAATGTGTCAGTGCCATGCATGGCACTCCAGTTACCTCAGGATTTTCATTATAACTCAATGTTTTGAGGGATTTATAGGCTAGCAGTGAAAATCTCTTTTCTTGGCTAAACCTTGAAACAAGAGCTTCTGGTCATTTAAAAAGAAAACAAAATGAAGCAAACTTTTTTCCTCTCCTTTCCTCCCTTTCCATTTAGCAGTGGTGTTTGCACTGCAGGATCTTCCTAAACAGCAAGTATACAGTCAGTATGTAGGCAATTTTTAATGTAATAATGCTTTTTCTTTGTATGTGTTTCAAAAATGCATGTCATCTGCTCTTCAGGCACATGATGCCAACCTTTCTGGAGGCTACAGCAGTCCACGTTTTGTGCCTCAGGTGCAGTTTGGTCTGTGTTTTCCTCTATTTGCAACATGGATGAGTTCTGCAGTGTTTTAAAAAATACACTTATCCTTCATCTCACAGCCCATTAACTTGCTATCTCCTTCTGTGACATTTGAACTGATCACAATCCAAAAAGACATGGGCTATATGTGCATATCTAGAACATCAGGACTATTTCCAAAAAATTTGGAAAGGATATTAAATCTCATGCTTTAATGCTTAAGTGATCTGTTGTTACAGAACAGGCTATTAGAGGACCTATGGGTGAGTTGTACTCTGCCACTCACTAGGGATTCCTGTGTTTTCCCTAGATCTAGTAGCAATCACTCTTAGAAATGGATTGCTGAACCAGATACACTTCCAGTTTTATCATTTAGGGCAGTTCTCTTCCCCTGGCTCTGGGCCAAAGGAGTGTACAATGCAGTCTGGATTCTAAGAAATGTGGTCATGTGCTCAAGTTTGTGGAGATGAATTATTTTTATAGCCTTTAAGTTAAGCAATCAGCTTTAAAGGCATCTTTATGAATGCATACCCACTGATTAAAACAGACAAAAAGCCTTTATCGCTAAGTGGCTCGCACACTGGTTGCATGCCCGAGTTCTGGGTTTGGAGCTGACTAACTCTGTTTTTCCCATCTAAAATAAAATACTGCTCTGCAATGAGTAGTCTTTTGCCAGTTGCTGTTATACTTCAGGCCTGAAGTAACTCTTCCTGTTACGTGCAAATTCCTGTTTCAGTCATTGCGAGCTGTGCGTAAGTAGCATACAGCAGTCAGAACCCCCCCCACTTTTTGATTTAATGTCACTGTAATTCCTACTTTTCTGTGTTTTTTCTGTCATTTGTGCCATTTCGTGCCAGTAACTTTACTGTTTTCTTCAGGGCAGTTCTTCCTCAGGATTGATACCCATTTCCCCAGGACTACCTTGGAGTTTTACATATTCAGCGATTCTGTTGCGACTCAGTGATTTTTTTTTCCCATAATCTTTTGACATCATTCATGTGCTTGAGATGCAAGGAAGACATCCGTCTACACTAAAAAAAATACATGTGTTGGGGGGAAACAGATCTTCAGATTTTGAGACCCTGGACCACTACTTGGAGGGGGGTGAGAAACATGCCAAGGCAGACAAGTACTGTTTCATATTAACATCTATTCTCAATGAAGAGGTAAAAATCAAAGCCTCTGTGTGTGAGGCAGGGTTAGTGAACTGCCAGTGATTCTCCCAGCAACTGACACAAAGGAATCTGTGAGTATCAAAGCTGAGGCAGCAAGCTTAGTGTCAGCTCTTGCCTAGGGAGTAGAAGAAAACATCACTTTGTCTCTGCTTTCATTGCTTAAACACAAACATCATTCACTAGTAACCATTTACTCTGCTGTCAAAACTGTTTCAAGAGAGTGCTACATTTGATTAATAGTAAAATGCATGCAAAAAAAAAAAAAAAGTCTGCTGCCCCTGAGGTACTTCATTTGGGAGAATTTTTGCATGTAATACTTAATTTTTCCATCCTATAAATATGCCTGTAATATTCCAGGAATACTCTGTTCCTTCTAGTAAAGTAATTTTTGTTAGAGAGCCCAGTGCACTTATCCTAATTCCAGTTAATGCTCTCCTTCTCTTGGTGAAGCATATTACGGCACGCTCACTCTCTCGTATTAACGAAAAAGTGACCAGCACAAACATGTGTGCAGTACATGATTCATAGTGCTGCTTTCTGAATTGTCCAGTGGGTAATTGCAGTACAAAAACCAGAGAAACAGATGTAGACCCTAAACCTTGGCTGTAAATTTTTGTTTTATGATTATGGGTTTCAAATGTGTTATGTCACACTGACAGATATACAGTAACACCAGAGGAAATAGATTTCTGACTTGAACTTTTGCTTTTTATTTCACTTGTGGCTAAGAATATGTTTATTGTAAAGTTTCTGCCATCATAGTCTGAGAGAAAACAGATCAAAGCGGTGATGTGAAATCACAATTTCTTTACACAGATAAAGTGGAAGATATTGGAGAGCTGTTGCCTACTCACACCTCTAAGGGAGCTGGGTAGGCATTTAAAGTATGTGGCAACACTTAATGTTTCATTGCATTTGAATTAGAGGGCTACTAGTTATCACAATAATCATGGTTAATCCTGGTCTAAATTAGAAAATACCCCATTTTATGAATGTAGCTTTTCCTGATAATCTGTTTAAGAAAAACAAGTGCCACGCTTGAAATATGAGATACATAAATTACTGTATTGTAGAAATAGTATGTGAGCAAACCATGAGGCTATTTGAAGGATTTCTTAATTGCATGTGCTTTTAGTAATAAGTATAAGCATTAGCACAACTATTATTTGTAATAAAACATGAGAGCTACCTGGCTCATTTAGAGACAGTGAGAAAAAGCCATCTTTTTGAATTCACACACAGTAAGGTGTGACTTCCTGACATTCACTTTCAGAAGTTGCCAGTCTACATTTTGAGGTAAAATGGGCAGGTTTTATTTTTAAATACAATATGCTAATGGAATAAACATAACTGTATTTCTGTTTGTCTGATTTTGTTTATTTTGACTCACATGGGAAATATGTTTTTCTTGGCGTAAGCTTAAATTGTTCCAAGAGTCTTGGTCCTTACAAGATGCTGTTTTCTCCCTAAACTGGAGGCTGACAAAACATACTGTGTTGTGTGTCATCCTTTCCAGTTATTTTTGTGGCAGCGTGTTACACAGATTCCAAACTTCTCGTGCATCCTGCGTTATCTAGTTAGAAAATAGTGCCTTTTAATTTAGCTTTGCTACTCAAACCAAAATTGTAGCAACATGGCCAGCTGAGTTTTGAACAAAAATTTACCTGCTTTTCTGCTCGCCTTTTTGACACAGCGAATGCTGCTTGCTGGGCTGAAATGGTTTAAACAACCCTTCCCTGATGGATGGCTTTTTCAGTAAGTGTGTGCTGTGCATAACTTTTGGCTTGCAGAGTGCAGGGGCTTCTTAAGCAGGGCGAGGACACCTCAATGGACCGAGACAGTCCTTAAAAAGATGCTATTGAACTCCAGCATTTATAACTGTTCTGCCTGGAGGGAAGACGGGAAGAGGGAGAGGCTGCCTGCTGCAGGGACAGCCAGAGCTCTCCCCTTGGAGGGGAAGGAGGCTAAGTAAGAAAAGCTTTTGGTTTTATCTCTTCACGTGCATTTCCTCCCAGATTGCAGCAGGTCTTTTTGCTGGCCGCTGGTTTTCAGTGTGGGTGTATCAGTTTCAGGGAACAAGTATGCGCTGTATGGAGGGCTTTGTTGTGTTTTGGTTTCTTATTGAATTCCCAAACATGTGTAAAAGTTTTGTTAATACAATCAGCATGCACTGTCAGAGAGCTTTCGGTTCATCAAAGGACTTTTTGTGGAGAGGGGACACTGCATTCATTAAAGTGGCTGTGCAGGTCCCACAATGAGACTCTCCCTGGTGTGTCTTTACAGTCACCAGTTGTGTGCCATGTCTGCACATAGCATCCCCTGCTCCGCCTGACTCCCGTCTTGGGCTTACAGGCAGTAATCAAAGGGTTTGTTTCCCAGTTTCTGAACCCCAGCTAGCTTTGGGGTGGGAAGTGAGGCTTCTCCATGCCTCGGGAAACCTGGCTCTGGACTGGTGCTCAGTACAAAGGGGCTGAGGAAACTTGACTCATTTGCTTAAAATGAAAGCGTGCACGTGGCTGTTGAGCTCATGTGCTTTCCGGTGGGCTGAGGGAGTGTTTCTAGGCTGTTGGTTTTTATTAGTAAGTGTCCATAGGAGTAAGGATTGGCGGAGGTCTCGATGGAGTCTTTGTGAGCAGGACATTGCAGAAAGTGCTTATCTACCTGAAAAGCACAGGGCTACCTGCTGGCTGGCTGCGGACGGTGCGCCAGCACAACCCTTGGGAAGGCCTTGACGGGTAGTCCGGCCGTGAGGGAGGGCTGCCAGCAGCGTGGTTTTGCAGAGACCTCAGTGGGTGTTTTGGTGGGACTTGGCCCCATGCCTTCAAACTGGCTGTGAGGGGCAGCCATGATCTGCCCTCCCACCACCCTGGTGTGGGTCCTGTTCCCCAGGCACCTGCTCGTGGCCTTTCTGCCCTCCTGGGGAGCTGGGGCTCATTAGCCCTCTGAAAGCTGATACAACCCCTCCAGGGCCACACGACCGACACCAGCCCCTCTCTGCTAATCAGAGACAGGCAGGACTCACCGGCAGCTGGGCGGGGGAGAAGAGGGGATGTGTGGCTGCCTCGGAGCTGAATGGTGAGGGCAGGCTCTCCTGGGCAATGGCGCCTGCCAAATCTGGCCCACTGGGGAGACCTGGAAGCGCTTGCGGGGTTTAGGAGCCAGGGTTAAGGGATGAAAGATGGACCTGACCCCCACACACACCCGAGGAGGGAATGGCCTGTGAGGTCTCTGCAGGAGTAGGACTGGCACCAGCCGTGTCTCAGCTGATGGCACTGAGCAGGGGTCCGCGCTGGTGTGCACAGGGGCTGCGTTAGGGTGTGAGGCTGCTCCGAGTCCAGTCCTGCCACTGCGTTAGTTGAAGCGCAGACCAAAGCCTTGGTACAGCAGCAGACGTCTGCGCCTCACTCATGGCCTCTCTGCTAAAGGAAGGAATGGGGCGGGGGGAGGGGGGCAGGCACAGAAGTTTTAGCAGATTGAGCTTCATTCTCTACAACGTCCAAAAACACCGCTGCCCCAGCTCCCCTCCTCCTCTGGCTTTTGGTTGCTCTGGGCTTTGGGGACTTTATTATTGCGGGTCTGTTTGCAAGTTGGCTCCCGGTCCGCGCCCGCCGCGGCTGTGCCCGCTCCGCACCAGCGCTGGGGCTAGCCTTTGCCTGCCCGCCCGCCCGCTTTCGCCTGCCTGCTTGTTTGCAGGGCTGCTGGGAGTTGTGAAGGCGTGTGAGAATCCTGGGAGCTGGTGATGTCAGACCGCTTGGGTCATTTGAAGGTTAGCAGCCTGGGAAGGGTTCACGGAAAGTTCACTCGCATATATTAGGCAATTCAATCTTTCATTCCCTGTGACACAAGTAGTAGGAAGTGAGCTGTTCAGAGGCAGAAGCATCTATTCACAGCCGAGGGGGATCCCGAGTCCCTGCCGGAGCTGTTTTATCCTGGGGAGGCGGGTGATCGGCACAACGCGGGACACGGCACGCACCCGGCGAGCGCCCGAGGAGTGGGACTGAGTCTAAAGAGATTTTGGGGGGAAATTCGTAATAACTAAAACTTGGAATGCCGCTTGCTTCCCCCCATCTTGCTGGATTGGCTGGGCAGTCTGGAAAATGGTAAATGATCATTTGGATCAATTACAGGCTTTTAGCTGTGTTGTCTGTCATAATTCATGATTCTGGTCTGGGAAAAAGACCAACAGCCTACGTGCCAAAAAAGGGGCAGAGTTTGATGGAGTTGGGTGTACTTTTATGTGCCATTTCCCTCTACACCTAGAGGAAAGCACTTTTGCAGGCATTCTGTGCAGGGGGAATCATGTTTGACTGTATGGATGTTCTAGCAGTGAGCCCTGCTCAGATGCTGGATTTCTACACTGCGAGTCCGTCTTCCTGCATGCTCCAGGAGAAGGCTCTCAAAGCATGCTTCAGTGGATTGGCACAAACAGAGTGGCAACACCGACACAGTGCTCAATGTAGGTCCCAACTGTTATTTTTCCAATTTAAAGCTGCTGTTATTATTGTTGTTGTTGTTGTTATTGTGTATTTGAAACATCAATATTTTTAATTAAGCATAGGGATAATGGGGGGAGGGAGGTTTTGTGTAAAGTGTGGTTTGCAAGCTTTTTTTCTCCTTTTGTCAAGAAAGAAAAAAGCAAAGAAGCACCAGACTGCTTTTTGTTTATCCCTTCTCATGTAGCATATTGATCCTAACAACAGTTGTGGAGCCAAGCAGGAGCACATAAAATTATAATGTAGTACGGCAAATAACTTGCAAAACTCCAATCAGTGAAGGACAAATTTACATAACATCTCTATGGTAGTTTTTTTTCTGTGTCTCCTTAATCTAATTTTATCGCACTTCTGATAATCTAGATGCGTGTTGTCTCAAAGTGCATTTTAGCAGAGCAGCCAAGCAATTAAAATACTGCTCTGAACAGTTCTTGAAAAGGCATGGAATTGGGTAGATGCCATTCCAAAAATCAGACAGTAGTTTTAAGTTTCCTAAGAAAAGGCAATATTTCTTTGTACTGACCTTGCTGCCACCTTTCCTCTTCACTTTGTTGCTCTAAGAAGTTGCTGTTTTGCTAGAAAACTACTTACTGTGAACACCCTTTGAGTTTAACCATCAATTATTTCTATACCTTGAGATTCAGGCAGCGTCGCACTGGTAACGGAGGAGGGAGAGTTAGTGGCAGGACACTTCTGAAAATGCATTATTAGATTATAGGGTCTTGTTTTGTTGCTGAAGTACATAGATGGTTAACACTGGCAGTATTTTATCACCTCCGTTTAAAGTTTGAGAAATGACAAAAAGTGCCAGAAAGCATCACCTTATACAGCTTATAAAAGCTTGCAGGATGCTTCACTGCTCTGACGGTGATGTAGATAAATGACTTGGCTATCTATCAAAACGTTTTTAGCACACTCTCAGGCACTTCAGTACACCATTAACTGTATAATTCTTTTTTTAAACTGTTCTGCAGGACGTTAAAAAGTTACCTAGGAATTAAATAGTTTTTCCTTCAATAAGGTTTATTTCAAAAGGCTGGAGGGCGGAACATAAAAAATGTTTTGTGAAAGTGTTTTTCACTGTGCTTAAAAGTTTTCAGTCACCATATGACGTTTGTGTGGGTTGAGTAATGAAAAGAGAATTGTAAAACTCAGTGACTACCAGCCTACCACACTGCAAATGTTTTGATGTCTTTACAACTAAAATGAGCTGTGAAGTTCAGCATGGGATGTTTATTTTCTCCGTGCTGTTTTCAAAATGCTTCAAACAAGATACAAAACAAAGCTTTTTCTAGCTATGGAGAGCTTCAGTTAGGGGAAACAAAAAATAAAAGCCCAAACAGATGTTTTACTAAAAAGGTATTTTCATCCTTCCATAGTTTAAATTTTAGTATAACTTCAGTGGTGATATTACGGAACCTGGAATTAAATAAACTTTCCTGGAGTAGGAGGCATATGCTGTTGTTAAAAAGCTTACGTTCGCAAAATGTTCTTTAAATAACTTCTGGCTTCAAAATGCCCTGCTCATTCTGTTGTATGTTGTTAATACCTAGAAGCAGGATTCTTAAAAACAAAATATATGGTACTTGTTCTTGGGCAAGTTAAACACAGGATTACCCTTATCAGAATGGAATGAGTGGTAAATATGTCATTTGCCTAGGGCCTGTGATAAGAGGCAAGTGTTGATAACAGCAAAGTTTAGTTAATCAAAGAACTCGTATTAACAAGAGTAAATAAAAAATACAGGAAAATGCATTCAGGAATCCAGTCTTGTAACTTTGTAAGCAATAGGATTAATCTTCACTGCATGGGAATTTAAAATCAGGCTGAAACCTGAATCATAATACATTGGCTGTAATCTGAACTGTGAAAGTTAATGGTATAGAAATGTGGAAAAGCAGTTTAGTTAAGGTCCAAATGAATAATTCTCTTTGATTTGTAGAAAAAGCTTTGGTTTTAATTTTGATGAAAGTGTAAGCACTTTATGTGTATGGGTAAATACATGTAAGGGGATTATAAAACACTAAAATTCTCTCAACGTGTAAGATTTTATCTTGCATCTCATAAAAATAATGACAAAACCAGAATTTCTGTGGTGCAGAAAACTTTTAATGGTTTAAACGTTGCTCCAGTGCTTGTAAATACAAAGATAGCAATGTTTAACATTAACTTGACTGTTTCCTGATTCTCTGTTTTTATGAAGACCTCTGTAATTTAATTCAGTGTAATTGTAGCCAAATTTTGAAAGTGCTAGGCATGTGATAGTTTTTTTGGTCTAGTTTGTTGTTTTATTTTTGGCTCTGCCATAAAAGCAGGACACCTGCAGCTATTGCTTTAGGCCTTAGAAATATTGCTTTGATAAAGATGTGATTGTAGAGTAAAAGGTAAATGGTTGTTGAGGGAATAATACATGGATAGTGCAGATTCTGAACAGGCCAGTAACAATCCCAGACAGCATCAGGGTTTCAGCTCAGATGCTGGCAGAACTGGCAATTGCAGGGGTTAGAGTTAAATGCTTTGGGTCTCCAACTTCAGTACATCTTCAGTATGTTAATCCCATTACGATTCACTAATCAAGCACACTCCTGCAGCATCACAAATTTGCTAGTCCACAAGGGTCTGCAAAGTAAAAATAGAGGGTAAGGCACAACACACACGACCTTAACTTGTGTGGCATTTTTTTCCTACTGCCTGTGGGAGGAAAAACCTGCTACGTGTTTTGCAAACATTAGCCACTGTATGTTGCAAGATGTGTTAAGAGCACACACAAAATAACCCAGTTTTGTGCTCTGTATGTTTTATGTGATTTTAGATATTGTGAATTTAAAAGGAAATTATTTATTTGCAAAGAAATATTAAATGCAAAGAAATACTCAGAAATGAGAGTAGAATCGGCTGCACTTATAATCTTGAGTCATTCTCACACCTTTTCGCATAAGATAAAAGTCAGGTCAGTAATCAAATCAGACCAGAATAGTTCTTATGACAACAAAATAGTAAATAGTGCAAGAATGAGCAATTCAGACTTTTTTTCAAGTAATGTAGAATTTTCTACTCCCTCATAGTGCAGCAGCAACGCATATTGAGAGAAAACTAGTAACTTTTGGTGAAACGTGAGCTAACTAAATACTGCTGAAGTGGGAACAGGACAGGCCATGGGAGATGATCTGCAAGGACTGGTGATTTGGCCTTAGAAAAGCCTATTAAAAAACATCTTCATTAGTCTCCATTAATTAAACAGGCAAAAAAAACAAATCAGCAGGCCCCAAACAAGAGTAAGTTTGTTTGGCAGCATGTAGTGTTTCAGCTAATTATATCAAGTAGAAAACTACTGCCCTCCCGTGTGTTGTTAGACTTAGAAGAATAAGAAATTTGATGAATGCAAAAGTTATAGATATGGCAGCAGAACATAATAGGATGTCGAGGCTTGCAGAGTATACAGTTCTTATTTCAGTTTGGTGGGAAGTGTTTTCCTGGAGAGGATCTAGCAGGTATTAACTCTCAGAAAGTTTGTGAAGATTGACTCTAGAAGGCGGGCGTGCATTTTCCTTCTGAATTCTGGATTATTGCAACTTTTGGGTCAGGTTCTTGTTCCCTGCAAGCACTGGAAACATCTGTGCTCAACAGAAAAAAAAATGCTCAGTACTTAATTTTCTTTCATCTTTCTGAATTTAAAAACAAACAATTTCAAGTGAAGAACTTGTAATCTGCATTCCCAAGTATCAAATTGCTGCAGGTGTGTTTGCTAGTGCCCAGAAGGCAAGATCTGCTTGAACCAGGCTATTTTCTTTAAAGTTCATCTATAAACTTACAGCTAAATCTCTAGGACTGATTTGCTCAGGGATACAGTCTTTGTTTTATATTTTTATACTCTTAGCTTAATACCCTGAAATATGTGATGAGGAGAGTTTATTTCTGATCCCCTTCATTAAAAAAAAGTGCATATTTTTCTTCCAGATTAATTGAAATGAGAACAACTGTTCTCTAGGTGGACCCTGATACAGTCAGCCTGTATCAGGAAAATGCTGCTGGCACAGGAAAACTGTAATGGACATACACCACTGTCAAAAACTCCAGCAGGCAAAAATGATGAGAGGTGTTTGCTGGTGAAGTCCGAGTGGGTAAGCGTGGAGGAAAAGCAATATATCTTTGGGTGATTCCCTGCTTGCCTAATGAGTCTGTGCAGCCAAGGTGCAACTTGTCAAAACAAAGCCAGGCTATCATGGTGCTGCTTTGCCTCGAAGAGGGTTATGGTGAAGTTAAGGAGTTGAAAGAGAAGAGATAATGTTTCAGACAGCAAAGTTAGTCATCCTCATGTCCAGTTAAATCCCTGCTTACTGCTGAGCTGTCTTCCTTAACCATGTGTGTGTCATGCCTGCACCAGGCTCTATGGAGAGAGGTGCCCCGGTTGGTGGTTATGCTTCCACCTCTCCTAAACATCCCAAGTGACTGTTTTTGCTCAGGTCTAATTTATATACTGCCCTTTACACAGGCGATGGAGTGTGGCTGTGTTACACAGCCAGCATTTCGATTTGGGAGCGGGGTTGTGAAAAAGACATTGTACTCGGGACTGCTGTCTGCCGTGGTTGGCTGCGCCGTGCCCCATCCTATTGAGACCTCAAAAGCAGAGCACAACTACCATGAATTGTGAGATCTGTTTGGCCATGAGGACCAGTGCTGGTATGCGTGCGAGTAGGGGGGAGCATCCCTCTCCCCCTCACAGTTTCTGCCTTAGGGGGCTGGCAGCAGCCTCCGAGCAGCAAATCTACAAGGGTGGGCGGCTGGGGCCAAATTAGCTGTGGTTTCAGAAGGCTTTCCAGAGCTTTGCTAGGCTGTAGCGTGCAGCCCCATGAGGAAGGATATCAGTTGATGCATAAAATGGCCAAGGAGCTTCGGTAAATAGACTTTACCCTTCAAATCCAGAGGTCCTGGCAGCGGCTGTGTGGGAGGGTGGGGTTGTACTTTTCCCCTTCCTGTACTTGGACACTTTTGATTATCCAGACTTTCTGGGACTGAGCAGGGCTGCCTAATAACAAAGCCTGCATAATATAATTGCCTAAATAGGCCTATTGTCCTTTTCAAGTCACTGTGCTGTGAAATCTTTCAACTTTTTGCTGCAAATGTTGCATCTAACGTTTAGATGACGTAGTGGCTACGGCAAGGAGATCTGTTTCCCTCATTTCTCACTGCTGCGTGGTTGAGAAGCTGACTATATTCCTGCCCCCTATTGATATTTAGTCCTTTTGGGAAGCAAATATTTTAGCCCCTTCTGGCAGGGAAAACTGCCAAAAGTAATAGGCCTGGAAATACAAAGCTATGATTGATTCTGACCTTTGCTCACGTGCATGAAGTCTGTCCCCATGCACTGTGACCCATGCCACTTCTTGCTGAAATCCAAGCCCTTTCAAACCAAATGGAACCATGAAAATACAACCCACAAAATGCTCAAAACTATTCTAAAGTAACAGAATAATCATTTTCTCTGTACTGCAAGAAACGGTATAGGCAGGAGGGCAGCAAAGCTGGATTTTCTAGCAGGCAAACCAAGAGTAATGTCTTTCATCTGCTGCTGCCTTTTTATGAGAACCATATTCTTGGTACAAAATAAACAATCTGGTATCATGTGGAAATGATTCTTCTGTGCAGTTTTTCAGTCACAGTAATCTTAGCTATTCCTCTTAATTGTAATCAGCAAAAAGCTTTCAACCAAAAACGTGGGGTTTAAATTGTCTCTTTAAAAATAATCTAAGGTTTGGGATTTTATTACCTGTCTTTGCATGAGCAAATAACGTTTCAAAAGTTAAGAATGTCAGAAACAGTAGCCTAAAGTTAGCATCCTAAATCCACATTTCATGGCTTCATTTCCAAATATGCTGGGCATCTAGGAGCTCCCTCAGCACTTTAAAAAACAGGCAATATACTGAAATGACCAAATGCTACTTAGAACCTTCATTTAATGTTAAAAATTCTTAAAGGACTTCCCCACTGTCCCCAAGCTGTGTGAAAAAGTAATTACATGACAGAGTTCAGAACATTGACAGTGGAAATAGAGACACTATAATAAACAAAGTAGGACTTTGCTTATAAAAACATTACTCTTTCTATAAATTTACAAGTCAGCCGAGGTTTTGTCCCTGTATTTTGTCTGCCTTGGATTTCCCTGATTCTCAGTTTGCTTCCTTGCATTAAAGTCCACTCATCACTTACTTATCTGAGTGGTTTCAAACTTGTGGTAGTATAGATTTTAATAGCAAAATTATCTCTTCATATAGTCTCTCATCATTAGCAGCTGCTCAGGATTGATTCCCAGTGGCAGCAGATTAATATGATTGTGGTCACTGTGCATTGTGCTTATTCTGAGGAAGAGAAAAGAGGGGAAAATCTAGCTTCCTTCAGCTCATTTTAGTAATCTGAATAGGAGCGGAACTTGCATCATATGACGGGGCAGCTCGCAGCAGCTCACCAGCATGGGGTCCCTGTGTGAGAACCTCCCTTGTACATGACAATCTGATAAGGATATCATGTGGTTTGGAAACACATTCCCACAATGTTCACTTCTTTGTCCTTTTATTTAGGAGTGGGTAGGAAAAAAGCTTTTTAGCAAACTAGTGCCAGCCCTTATATAACTGACCCCACTTTCTTTTAGCGTCCTATTTGAGCCTTACAGTTTCTTCAAGTACTGTTGTTAAGAGAGATGGAAATATAATCCAGCAAGTCTGTGTAAAGAATCTTGGACCCAGAGTGTATAATACACCTTTGTTCCCCTCGGACAAGGTGATTTTTCTTTCCCATGCTTATACCATATATAAACTGAATATTGCAAAACTATGTAAGTTAAATATACACATGCAAGTGACACTTGTATAGCTTTAACAGGTTAAAGCTTGAATGAGTATTTATAAATACTCAGAGTGTTCTGGATCTTCACCACTAAGGGCATGGTGTTAAAGTCCATCCACAGTTTGGAGGGATTTCCGTTTTATGCACTTCCAGTGACTTACATTTTACCCTCTAAGCGCACCGCCTAAGAAAAAGAGCAGAGAAATGTCTGGCAACAAAGAGATTTTTTTAGCAGAGCTTAGTTTCTTTTAGTGGTTTGAAGGATCTCTTTCCATTGAACCATAATATTTTTCTCTAGGCTCATGTTGTATTTTTAGCAAGGCTCTTTGAACAATAAAATGACAAATTAAGTCTATTTTTGTCTTTTAGACAAAAGCACTTAAATGCACTCAACCGTCCACCCTGGATTTTAAGAAGAGTTTTGGACACAGAGTGGTTGTATGAATGAGCCTTTGGTGTTATATATTTACCACTACTTTTATGAAATACCAGTAAAAGCTCATGCCATTGCGCTGGATATTCAGCACAATGAGCATGCAGCATTTCTTCTTAGAATCAAAGAAGGATCATTCTCCTTTTAAAGATACATAGCAGAGGTGTGGAGCAATTAAACAAGGTACCAGTGTTGCACCAACCAGAGAAAACTACCACAGGTTGATTTAACTCAGAATTCCTTCAGAGGTTGCTTCAGTCCTAGGAAGCCATTTGTGCCTGTAAGATACAAACAGTGGAAGGAATGGGTCCATTAAAATAAAATTTAAAAAAAATTAAATAACAACAAACTCCAAAACACACAAAAAGCAACACGAAAACACACACACAAATCCAAACAACAGTCAAGTAACAAAAATTCTCTCAAATCCTATGATTTTTAAATCTGAATGCAGCTTGAGGTTGAGTGGTCATTGGCCATTGCACCGTTCAAGTGGTCCTTTCTGCCAAGCTGGCTGCACAGCAGCACGTAGCATAGAAGTGTGTATCTCCTCTTTGCCCACGAGACTTCACTGTCATCTTTCTGGTCTTGTACCAGAATCACTCCTCTGCCAGCTGATGACCAACACCATGAGGATTCCCAGGTCTCTGCATGATACATGGAGGTAGCAGCATCTGAGTTGCTTTAAATATTTTGCTTCTTTGCAAATCCTGATCTGGGATAGAGCTGTTGAGGCACAGTGCAGCTGTACTCTGGCTTTCAGGGGTCTTGGAGCTTCATGCCCCCAGTGCTGTTGCTCAGAGACTGTCTTCTGGCAGAGTCCAGGACAGGGAGCGGGCTCCTCTGCAGCTCACCTCTCTGGGTCTGCCGAGTGCCTTTTTAGTTCCACACCTTGTACCCAAAATCCCACCATGCTGACCAGCGTTGCCTGTCTTTCCACGACTGAGCGTTTACACGCCAAGGAACAGGAGCTAGGAAACTGTGTCACAGTGCCATCTGGCGATACCTGCCCGAACCTTCCTTTGGCAAGGGCTGCACCCGCCGGGGCAGTTGATCCGCAGATAGATGCTTTCCCCAGGACCCTGGTTCAGGTGCAGGGAAATGCCTGTGCACCCCAGACGTCTGGGGCTTTTTTGCGCGGCTCTCTAGATTGCTCTAATCCTTTACAAACCTTCTCTTCCTAGCAAAGAGTACTGATCCACCAATATGCTTTTTTGGCTTGGGGCACAAGTCAGAGGGCTGGCTAAAAAAGTCAGGCATGTGTGACCTTTCTCATTGTTAAGATAAGGTCCTGAGGGGAAGGTTGGTTGAGTTTTTTTAAGCAGTTGTTCATACTTCTGTCTTTCAGCTTTTTGTCTGAGGAGATTTCTCTTCCCACCCCCATCTTTCAAAGTATTCCTTTGCATTGCTTTGCTGTTTGGGTTTCCTCCTTTCATTCGAGGAAGAAATTTTAGTAGTTACTGGATCAGGTTATATGTCAAATCCTCCTTAGTGGCTGGCTGAAAGTCTTGGAAACCAGTCTTTCTCAAAGATCCGTCTGTTTTACCCCAGACTTTGAACATTAAGATGTAGAATGCAGAACAAATGGCAAATCTCCTGTGTCTTTCAGATACTTCTTCAAAGTGTCTTTGATGAAGGAGCTAACAGAAGAACATACTTCTCCCTAGTCCTCATCCCCAGTGAAGCTCAGCCTTTCTCTCTCCTTTTAGAGAGCATATTCTGGCTGTGTTTTTGTAGTTGCACATGTCATCGCATGCTATGCAGGTTAGGTATGTGTGTATCGATCGCCACATTCACTTCTCTGAGACCACGCCAAGAAGGATCCATGATCCCTCCGAAGTTTCAGAAGGAAGCCTTTGGCTGCCTGCAAGAAGCTAGAGCTGACTCATATCCTTCTGTGCTTTTTTGTGTGTGTGTGTGTGTGTGGAGGGGTTGGTTGTTTTTTTTTTTTTCTTTTTGCCCCGCTTATCCAAATCCTTTCCTTTCTCTGTGTTTTGAGAAATCCTGCAAGACTTCATGGTTGAAGCACAAGCTATGTGTTAGGAAGTGCTGCATGTCTGAAGGCAGTTTGGGAAAATAGCTGTGCCTCTCTCCCTGAAATGGAGTCTCGTATGAATGCTGCAATTGTTCACAGGGCCTGTTTTCACCTTTACCAGAATGTGAGAGCAGAGCTTGGTTACACTGATACTGCCCAGTGACACCGTGTTTTGCTTCTGCTAACCTTAATTTCTGTGCAAGAACAAGAATCTACTCTGACGAAAAGAGGTGAGGAAGAATGACGCAATTAAATGAGATTAAATCAGAGTATCGGTTTCCCTGGAACACATATTTGGCTCTTTGCCGACAATCTTTTCCCCATTTTTCATATAAACACATATTCTCACATGATAACTCTTTTTGAAATATTAATGCTTCCAGGGCTGCATTACCTTTGTTTCTTCATCAAAGTCCATTACTATGAAAAGGCTGCTGTTCCTTAGGCTGTTTCAGCTTCAAAAGAATTTTAGGGCCTGGTCTATTGGAAAGCTCAGGGGTATAATTAGTGAAAATGGAAATAGATGCAAGAGAAATTTAGTTCCTGATGTTTTAATTTAGTGTAGTACTGCCATGTGTTGTTGAAGAGGATTCTTAAAGGCAAACATAATTATTTCATTATGGTCTTCAGAATGCTTTCATTGGTCTTAATGACAAGAAGCTGCATGAGGAGTCATACATTTTAATTAGGACTTCTTATATTTACATCAGATAAATAACAAATAATTGATGAAAAACAAAGTCTTCTGAATGGATGATTTCACACAGAGCTCTGGTTACAGTTTAATGATAAAACATTTCTCTTATTGCTTTGCATTTTAATTATCTAGAATTATTACTCTAACAAAGATCTCAAAATACTGTTATTTCCATGCATTTCGTTAGATTCACAACTAGTTTATATGACTTTGAAGCTGAGAAAGGTGTTTTTCAACATACGTCTTTTACAATCAGTTTCCAGCTCTATTAATTTCACTTTGCTTTTATTTCTTGCATTTAAATGCCTTTTTTTCTTTTTTTTTTTTTTTTTTTTTTTTTTTCTGGCAATAGACTCTCCAATAAAAGCTAATGGGAAGAGCAGTCAGACCTTTTCCTGTGTCCAGTTCCCTACATAGGGGTAAATCCTGCAGTTGTTACCATCCCAAAACTGCCGTAGAGGTTGAGCAAGTATGAAATTGCAGGTCGTGTAGTGGAATTTTCTAAGGAAAACTTTGGTGCCTTTTTGTCACCAGCTTAGTTGAAAGTTGTACTCTGAAATCTTTTGGATTTATTATGGAAATCTTATCAATACCCTTTTACAATTGTGTGTGTGCTTTCAGGTGCATTTAAAATACCTGTATTTTTTTTTTTTCCTTTTCTTTACCACCATTATCGGATGCTTTATAATACCAGGATAAATTATTTTAGAGTTTCCTACTTGCAAAAGCCTTTTATGTTTGCAAGCTCTCCAGCCTTTCATTTTTGTAACAATGTATTTCACATGATTCATTCCTTCGAGTATACAGAACGCTAATTGTTGTTATTGATTTTAAATTTCACAACCATTACAAGTAACGCAGATTAGTGGCAGATAAAGAGTAATAATCCATGGAGTTCTGGAAGTGTTTCATGTTTGTCTGTAGTACTTTATGTGATCAATAGTAACTGCCCCATTGAAACTAACTGCTGTATCAAATAACAGTAAATCAAATGAATGTGCTTACAGATTATTTATTGAAAGCTTTAATTGTTCACTGGGGCCCTGCTTATCTCAGGAAACAATAGAAGGCAGTGATCAGGCAAACTGCTTTGCAAATGCCAGGGGTGCCAGCAAACAATGGGGTGTCCTTCCTGCCTCCCTGGTGTGAGAGCTTTCCAAAATGTACCGTGTCCGGCTGCACTGGAATTGCCTGCTGCGACTGGTCCTAGCGTAAATTGGTCAGAGATGAGTATTCTTAGAGAGCATTTCTTGAGATCTTAGGTTACTCTTTTTAATTATTATAGGTTGTCATCTTTGGATGACAGACTTGTTATATCTGGTGGGTTAAAGTGTGCAAAAAGATTTCCCAAAATTTCCACGAGGTCCATTTAATGACAGGATAAGACCTTAGAAAAGGAAGTAAAGGAAGGCATACCAAACATACTCTGTGGGAAGCTTACCTAGGTATATTACAGTTTTGGGCAATTTCGTGCTGCTGTACAGCTGACAGACTTGTGCAAATACTAAGAAACCAATTATTTCTAACTAACAGCACCATAACATTCTATTTAACTAATTGCATAAAATGGACACTGTTTTGTGAAACATATTTATATGCCTATGTGTGATATTGGAGAATCATGATACAGACATTTTAAAATTACTAAAGCAAGGTAGCTTTAGTCATAGATCATGTGGAATTGAATCTCACATGAAAACAGTTGCTTCCTTTTTTCAAGCATAAGCTTTGCCTTAAGTTTCTTGGGACATCAGGTGTCAGGACTGAAGGTTGCTTGTCCAGTTCTTGGGAAACAAAGTAGTTCCTTTTTGCCATATTCTGCATAAAATACGGTTGATATTTTCCCTGTTTGTAAGACTGGAATATTGCAGTCAGTTGTGATCAGCTTAGCTGGGCAAAAAAAGCGCAAGTCACCAATAAGCTAAAGATTGAATAAGACCAGGTGAATAGGAAGTACTGCTAGCATGTATGCATTTGCTTACAGCGTACCGACAGATGGTATACAGGTAAAATTATGAGCATTCCTCACTCCAAGGGTTTAATAAGAAAATTCACTGCAGGTAGAGAATAGGAGAACAGAATATCAGAAAATGTGCTCTGCAGTCATGGTACTCATCCTCTCTCCAGTCTCTTGTGAATGTCATATTTTATTGGTCTTTACGCTTCTAGGCAGGGAGTGGAGGTGTGCTCTGAGCCACAGTTGCAGTGTTGCTACTGCTTGGCTTTAGGACACTGAACTCCTTTCTAGCATCCAGATACTGCTGCACCTGTTGTGCAAGGGGCAGAGGGATGTTTGCCAGTTTGACTGCACCGGTGGAAACTGAAATGCACCTATTAAAAAAAAATATATATATATAAAGAACATTTATGTAAACTCAGTGGCAAGGACTCTGAATTACAAGGAGAGGAAATCCAGAGGTGTGTCAGTTTTTCATAGTACCTTCCCCACCGTGTTATCATCTTTTGTCTGGCAGGTATTCAATTCAGAGATACAGAAATTCTGCTCAGGCAAGCATTACGCTCGCTAAACTGTATATTTTATTTGTCACCTCAGAAGATACCGGTGATGCTCAGTTCTTAAATATTCCATAAGCTTGAATTTCCTACACTAGCATCAGAAATGTTGAGATGAGCTGCTCTTAGTAATGCACTGTCCTGGTCTGGCATGCTGAGAGGTTTGAGGAGAGCGTTTGTCCCTGTTTTGGTCTCAGATGTTGCTCGTGTATGTGTGCTGGAGCATATCAGAAAGGTTAAGTTTTGGTTTGACTGCCCATCTAGTTGCAGATAAGCTGAAGTGATGAAAGCCATTTTTTCCTGTTATGTCATGTCTAAATGTAAATAATGTATTGTTTTAGTTATACCTCCACAGTTGCAGCAGTACAGCAATGTGGGTGCAGTTAGGCTAGAGTAACGATTAGTTTTGATGCTTACTCAAGTAGTAAGCTCCATGGATGTGAAAACATCTATATACAAGCAGAAATACCCCAGAAGTCCAATGCAATAGCGTTAAGGGCATGGGAGATGTGTACTGAAATACCTGCTTGGTTTAAGGATCTACCTTTGCTTCTGTTAGTCTACATGTTGCCCTGTCCTCTGCAGGAGGCTGCTGCTTCACGGCAGGAATAACTCATTGCTCCATTTCACAGCCCCGAGCCTTGCCAGCTTCAGCAAATGGCCCTGTTTTGCAGCAGCATAGATGGGAAGCTGGACGCATGCTTTTCTGCCCATTCCTTTGCAGCATTGGTAACCTCTGGGAAAGGTCAAGGGGTGGCTGCCTGGGATTTGCTGGTTCAGCAGGTTTCATCCCAGCTCCATTGTGGCATGGAATTGTACCTCTGGGTGGTTTAACTCCAAAAACAAGGTCTACGTTGAGGGCCTGAGAGTGATATCCTGAGCGATGAGATACAAAGCCTCACAGTTGCCTGTTGCCTTGTAAAAAAGGTGAGTGACAGTGTGACAAGGGGCTGTCGAAGAAAATAAGGAGATAGATCTCCTTTTCTAAGGAAATCAAGGTTTAGAATTAGCAGAGCAATAAAAGCCTTCTAAGGCAAAAGCTGGAAACAATACATTTTTAATAAAATGGGCAGTTACTCTAATTGCTGATCCCCCACTGTTCAATTTCTTTTAGTACCCTTATTCATTAAATTCAGCATACTTATTATTTACAGATGTATGCGTTTTAACTTGTTTATAGAAACCATGCCTTGCAGAAAGCTGTGGATGGTATAATACTAATTTGTGTTTATTGCTGCATATAATATGCAATTTTAAAAACAATTAAAAAGAGCGGTGGAGCTCATCATTGGAGTCAGCCCCAAACTGCCCATGAAAAGTGAAATATTAGTACCATGTACCACCTTAAAGGTTATAGGCCATTTGTAGTGGATTGATAGCATGCCGATTAATGATTTCACCTGTTCTTAAAGATTTTAAGCTCAGCAGTCTAGTTTCTAGATATTATTCTAATGTAACCCATTTAAACATATGTGATGGAGTTCATAATTGTCCTTGTAAATGGGTATAGAAAGGAGGGTATATAAATCAATTAGTAATATCCAGCAGTATGGCTGTAATACAAATTAATTGGGATGATAAGCATTTTAACTGCTACTATACTCACTTGAAGTAGTTTTGATCATTGAATTGGCTCTTGTTGAGTCAATCTATTAATTTTAAGATTTAAAAGCACCTAAAGATCAAAATGTTCTGAATCAATGGTCCTAAAGTTTGAGAATAAACTATTTTAAATATTACACAGCAGATCAGTTTTACTGCATTTCCAAGTAGAGCACAACAGTTCTATTTTGTCCATGTGGTACTGAACCACTGTGTAATAGTATTACATGATTAAAGATATTAAAACACTCATTTTCTTGCTGGATTTAAGCCACAGCAAAAAGTCATGATGGATGCTGTCATAAGAACATGTTGAATATACAGGAAATAAAAAATTTATTTGCAGACATAGTAACACTGAAAACTAATGCTAACTTGGATAGGAGGTGAGGTTTGAAGAATAAAATCATCGTTTTGTATAATACTCTAAATTATTCTATTTTGCATTTGATGCTTGAAAAGATTTGATGATAAAAGTCCTCAAACGCTATAAAACATTTAATAACTATACATGGAGACTTTATGACTTAGTAAAATATTTGGATGTATGTGAAGATTATACTCAGTACTTCATTTCCCTTGCATTCGTTATTTATTATTAAAGATACTTGAGCTGCGTTTTCTCCCATTTATGTTTGGAAGCCAGGAGTCTTTCTTGGAATTGGTGGTGTGACAGAACTGCAATATCTGAGAAAAGAATCAAGCCCCTTTTATTTTAAGTGGTTTGTCCCTCACAGTGTTCCTTATTTTTGATCGTGTGAGGAAAACATGCTGAATTTGTATCAATATGCCACAGATATAGGCTCAGTTTTCATAAACAGACCAGCGTTCTCATCCTCTCTACATAGGCATTGCTGCTTTGCCTATGCCACTTCACTCCAGATGAGGGTCTGACCTGGGAATTCACTGGTAAACAAACAGGGGCCAAATTGTAAGACAAGTCTGTTTTCAAAGGAAAATTTACCTCCTTGCAGATGATCATACAATTTATATATATATGTGTATATATACGTATATATATATATATAAAAGTTCCTATTTTCCAGTTTTGCAATACTATGTAATTTTCACTGCTGCAGTTTTCCAGTGGCCAGGCAGAAAATCACCGACCTGAAAAAACTATAGAGCTAGCATCTTTCGGATGTTTTTCTTCAGTTTTCCGTACGATTTATTTTTTTCATTTAACATGTTTTCTTTTTCATTTTGAACGTAGGCTCCTAATCCAAAGTGATGAGCTGCTGCCCTCTAAACTCCGCCGTGCTTGCCAAACCCTGAGGCCATCTTGTCTGTACACTTACTTTCACCCTGTCTCCCTCACGGTGTCTGCTTGGCCATTTATTTAGTGCAAGGCACTCCTGTTCTCAGTTACTAGCGCATCATTAAGTCTCGCTGTCCTGAGAGTAACACAGGTATAACCAGATGCAGTTCCTGTCCCTGATATAATTAATCCTGACAAGCTTTCTGCCTTCTACGTTTGCTCAGGTGTAAATGCATCTCAGGCTACATGGATATATAAGCTCAAATGTAGGACTGCTTTGCTGATAGAGCTATAAGAAAAACCCCAAACCTCAACCTGAAAAACAGTATTGTTTTCTTTGAAAAGATAATGTGAACACAAATCTCCATGGATAGTGGAGTTGGAACTTGAGAACCAGGCATTGCAAACCTACAGAGTGGCAGCAGCCTCTTCGTTATCCTTTACTGCTAGCAGTAGTAAATACATGTGTAGCGTATGTAGTTGCCAGAAGTCCTGGCTTTACTAGGAGAAACACCAAAGGCTGCAGTGATGGCTTCCCACTGGAATACATGTGGGACACAACAAAACGATGCAGCAGCTGCAGAAAAAAAGGGCTTAGGGTGTTTTCAGTCAGAAAGACATGGTTGGGGCATACTGGTGACTTCCAGATCATATGTACTCAATATATAAGACTAGCCTGGTATATTCAGGCTAAATCATAGAGTGGGTTGGAAGAGACCTTAAAGATATCTAGTTCCAACCATGGCAGGGACACCTTCCACTAGAGCGGGCTGCCCCAGGCCCCATCCAACGTGGCCTTGAACACTGCCAGGGATGGAGCAGTCACAGCTTCTCTGGGCACCCTGTGCCAGCACCTCACCACCCTCACAGTAAATATGAGTAAATATTAATATAAGGCTGATGTTGGCTTGGGCAATATAGTCAAGAGCAGAGGTATTTGTGGCAGCCTCTGGTGTTTCTTGTGCCTTTGTGGAACACAGCACCCATGTGTGTGGCTGCTGCTTAGTTGCCTTCAGGAGAGGATGTGGGACTTCTCTTCAGGGCAGGTCTGTTTCTGCCAGGACATTCCTATGTAATTGTATATATGGTGGGGTACAGAAAGATTCTTAGCTGGACATGCAGATCAGAAAATGAAGACAAGCCTTCCGTCATCTCTCCCAAGTTCCCTGCCAGCAGCAGGGGTGGCTCTCCAGGGGAGAAGGCACCCTTGGCCAGCCTTGCAGTCAGCAGGTGAGCAGGATGCACACACAGACTTAGGGATGCTTTGGAGCCTCTGCATTAGAGGGACTGAGCACAGACTTACCTGAATTCCCTGGTCTGTCATGTATCCCATGTGTAACTTGGGGCAAGGCACACAAGGCCATGTTTGGAAAATGCTGCTAGAACTACAGGTTGGTTTTTGGTTGCTGTTGAAAATCCCAGTTGGGTTCTGCTTGCAGTTTTCTAGGAATTTAAGACCAAGCAAATCAAGCTCTTAGGCTGTCAGTGCTTCTGTTTCCCATCTGTAAAGTTAAAAGAATAGCTTTTCCCTTATCTAACTTAAGTGTTACAAGGTAAAAATATGAGTGATCGTGGGTTATTCGCATGCTGGAATAATAGGAGCCATGCTTGTAGATCAGATAGGTGGAATAGAGCAGGATCTTTCATGCTGTTAAATATGGCAGGACCAGAAGCACTGCCAGCAGTGCTGTGTAGTGGGCCCTGGGAGAGTCACTCAGGGTGTTTGTGGTCTGCACAGGAATATCCCTAGGGAAGATATGCTGGCAGGTGGGGACCCTTGGGTGCCTTAATAAATGGCACTGTGAAGTCAGGAAACTGAATCTGCATGCTTTAAGAAATGGATTCATAAAGAGGCCAGATTGTGGCATAATGAAAAAATATCTTATAGAAGGATGCCCACCCTTCACTGGGCAATCAATAAAGGATATTTGTGGGAATAATAAAGAATGAAGAAGTAATTCTGTTAAGGAAAAGAAATTGTGTTGTGAGATTAGAATAGAAGTATAACCAAAAGGTAGATGCTGTTGTCTTCTGATTTACTGCACAGAAATCTGGATAGCTGTTTTGTATTGATAGTAGGATGCTGAACTTTATTTTTTGGCCTTAATCACCTGTTATAAAGGTTTCAAAGGGCTATACTCCTATTGTATAGCCAAGATCAGTATCCACTGACTCTGCTGACTTATGTTACATGACTGCTGGATAACGTTAAAGATTTGCAATTGAAACTTGGCAATTTTGTTGATGAAAGGCACGAAGGAGTATGATGCAGCTCTCTCTCTCCCAGTTATAAACTGAAGGAGATTCAGTAGTCAAGTGTAAACACTTTTGCCATTCTAGTTGGCAAATACAACTTGGTATATACACAGCAAACACATTTGCTGAATATGAAGAAGTTCCCTTTTTTAAGACACATCCTTCGAAGTTAGTCTGTGTTTTTAACACTGAAATACTGAAATAGTTAAAATAAAAGCCCTCTGAGGGCTTGCTTTGCAAGCAATAGCTCCCTTCAAGGTTATGGAGGCCTTTCAAGGTTCATTCTTTAAAATACATTTTGACTTGGCAGGATCACGATCATTACCGTTATTTTTGTTGGAGAAGTACTTGAAGGTCCTGCAGTGTTGGTTACTGTACAGCATATTCTGATACCCTGCCCAAAATACTGTACTGTATAAATACATGAGATGTGAAAGGGTGAGGGAAGAAAACAGTATCCTGATGGTATGTCTGCCTGCAGTGAAGCAATGGCCAAATTTGTACTTGGAACTTCATTAGGGTAAGGATATCAGAGCAGAGAGTGTGCGTAAGTGCTGCTTGTACTCACAAGGCAGAGGGCAGAGTTCAGCAGGACCCCCTTCTCCCAGATGTGACGGGACAGAAGCCAGCTGTCCGTATCATTCTAACTGACAAGAGTTGTAACAGTGAAAGCACTTTGGCTTTAGAGGCTTCTGCCAACTCAGCTACGCCTACTGGGGCTTGCACCTTGTCCAAGATAGCTATTGGCAGCAGCAGCCTGTGCCCTAGTCGTGGCACTTAAAACGACCTGGTCTGAGACACCTTTTGGGTGACCCTGTGTGCAGTTTCCCATTAGTAAGATGTTGCAGACTGGGCTTCGAGCTCCATAAACTCTACTTCTCGCTACTTCTGTTGTGATTTCAATCATACTCTAGAAATCCTGAGCAGCACATAGCAAAAACCTGTGGGATACTCTTTGAGCTTTTAAAATAACAGGTTTTTGAATTGGGCACCCTGAAGCAGAAACCAGGTCATGAAGTTTCATCTTCTGATGTTCATGTTGAAAGTAGAATGCCCTTTTTCAGACTAAAAGCAAACCTAAAGACCTGAGAGGTTTTTTTGGCTTTCAGCCCAAATACCACTTTTTTTAAGGCTGAGACTGTCTTGTAGAGATGAACTATGACTTGATTATTACTGGCAAAATTGTAACAAAGAATTAAAATAGAATAACTTACATTTAATGTCATGCATTAAGGCAGCTGTATGCAGCAAGCAAGACACAAATAATAAAAAAGAAACCCTCAAATGTGGAAAACATACTTCATTAAGTATTTCTGAAAATCTTGATAATAGTATCTCAATTGGAGTTATTGTGGCAGCCTGTGTTTTAATCCAGGTATGTTGTGTTCTCTCGAAATAAGAAGCGTTCCCTCCTGAACCTCGATGTATACCCAGCTCTATGAGGAAAGACTTTTGATGGTGGCGACTTTTCATTCTGCATTGATTAACATTTGCACATGGTTTTCCATGAGCCTTTTGCTATGTCTTCCTGCCCTCAGCCCGCTCTACCTCCATGCCACCAACCCCTGGGTAGAACAGTGAGCCAGCACAGCAAGTGCCGATACGTGAAATAGTAGCACGACTTCTTTACTTTGTATTGTTTTCTTTGCAAGGAAGAAAATTAGAGTCTTTGCAAAAGAGAAGACTTAATTTTCCTCTTTATGTTGTCTGTGATCCCCACCTGTTATATATAGGGTAAAAATATCTGGGACTTATAACCCAGCAACAGTATGCAGCCAGCGTCATATGTGACCGGGTCAAACACACACTCACTGAAGGGTCATGGCCAGGTTACTAAGTCAAGGCTGGCAAGTCTCCACCATAATGTTTTCTTTCTCTCTCACTCTTTTTTTTTTTCTTCTCTCCTTGTCTGTCTTCCAAACTACAATTTTAAACCAAAACCCAAACTCTGAGAACAATGCAAACTATTTAAGCATGACAAATTCAAAGAAGTTTTTTATTAAAAAAGAAAAAAAAAAAAAAGAAGTGGATGGGAGAGCTGAGTCAATGATATTTTGGATTTAATTTTATAGTATAGTTTTATGTGGCACATGAAAGAGAGAAATTTGTATTGAAACAATTGAAACCCACTTTTCCAGTTCCTGGCTCTTTCCTGGAAGATGATTAAAAGCAGACTTTTTTTCCAGACGAGACATAAAAATTAAATGATCTACAGTATATAGTTATTTTTTCAAATGTTTGGAGGCTTATAAATAACTTCTACAATCAAATGCACACATATAAGCAGCAGAGAATCTGGTTCTAATTACTTGTACTTTAGTTGAACTTTGGCGTTTCCTTTGACTTTCTGCCTAATGTATGTGAGCTGCGTGCCTTGCACTCCTGCAGTGAATTCACACACACACACACACACACACACACACATACACACAAAAAGCAAAAAATCCAGACTCTGGTTGGTGCCAACAAAAATGAGGGTTAACAGAATGTTTTGACCAAATGCAACACTTTGCTATTCACCCTAATTAGCTGAAATTGCTGCTTCCCACCAGGGACCCTGAGCTCAGTATTTGAAATTCCCTTGAGGCTATCCAGGAAATGCCATTTGCTTTACAACTTCTTATTCTTTTAAGACTCAACTGCCCAAAGTATGCATTAACATGCAAGCTTAATCTAAGTTTCTAGCAAAACTCAAGGCATTTCCTAGTGCCTGCCTGCTTCTAGATGGTCACAAAGTAAAATACCTCCTCCGTCTGTCAACACGGTTTAGCTGGCAGTAAATTAGCTCTCACAAAGCATGCTGTGCTTTTAAAGATCTTATCTGCTGCTTTATCTAACCTCTAGAAATATTTCAGACATCTTAGGAATTGTGAAGTGACCGATTGTTTAAGTCCCTGTGTGCTTAAGCTGCATTCAGTTGTTGGGTGACAACACTGAGGCTGTTTTCTCAGGTGAGTAGGGACCCTGAAGTGTCACATCCTGCAGGACAAGACAGCAGGGCATGGAAAGAAGTTGCTGTTTTCTCCCCCTCTGCTTTTAAAATTCTTCCTAAAATCCTAAGACTCCTTTAAAAATACCTCTTCTGGAAATGTCAACTACCTGCCCCCATCCTTTCTTTTTTTCCCATGTTGCATGTGCAGGCATGCATAGAAGAAAGCGTGTTCTGCTGTCGTGTGACCCCTAGCCACCGTCATGATACAGAAATAATGCTTTATACCTGCTGAGCATGAATTGCTGCAGATGCCTGCACTGGGTTTCTGCACTTCCATGAAGGCAGTATATCTCTTTTCAAATAAAGAGTCAAAAAGTCTAAATCCAAGGAAGAATAGTAAGTCAGAAGCTGGATAAAGTGTTGAGCATGTGTAACCTGAGTACAAGACTTCTCCAGAAAACTGCACGTTTTGCCTGTTATCAGAAATTAATGTTCCCAAATCGGGTTTTCTTACAAAAATAAAAAAAAATCAAAAAAAATCTAAGTCTCATGATAGTTGTTCGGTTGATGCAAGTATTATATTGAATAGATTAAAGGCCTTTCAGTGGCACACATATATATGTGTGTTTTAAAGAGTGACCTCTGGTTTACAATGGCTCTTTCCTTTTCAAATCATCTAAAAAAGAATTGTCTAGCAGCAGCTTTAGCTCTTCAATTGTTGACTATGTTGTGTGTTTATTAACTGAACTGGTAGCTTAATCTCTATGGTTATCACAAGTTGCTGGAGCTTGGCCAGTGCCTGACGGACCCCTCTGCTACGTATGGACCATGGCTCAAACACTGCTACAAGCTGGTCCTTGTTTAGCATGAAATCAGGAAAAAAGCAGAAGTGTATCAGTATTACCTCTCGAAGATTGCTTTCCCCAAACTGAACTCACAAAAGGATTGCAGGAGTGCAGTTGTTTTATTGAATAACAACCTTGTTTTGCCTGGGGAGCCTAAAACCTGCCTTTCAGATGGACTGGCAGAGTTGAATGCACTAATACAAAACACATTGTCTTCTGGTATTAGAGTTTTAAAGCTAAAATTTTACCATTCCATAGGCTGATTGGAAGCTACTGTAATTCATGTACAAGCATGAAATAAGGCAAGGAATGTTTGAGGCCTCTCGATGAATTTAACTTTATTTTAAAAGTACTAATAGGTTATTGATTCAAGCAGGATGGCTGTGCAGAGATCAATAACAGAACTCTCTAGCTCTCTTTAATACCAAAAATTACTGTTGAAAAGAAATGATCGTTCTCATCTGTGTTTTCATTAAGAAAAAATTTCTTCAAAGTTTTTGTGCAATAGGAACCTGCAGGTTTGCCAAGGGTCAGTGTATTTAATGCTGAAAAACCTAAGTACAGGTCTAGAATTGTCTTAATGTGTCAGTTTATGGAGCTACGTTATTTTACTTTTCAGAGTTTTTTTCTTTTTTTTTTCAGAGCCTCCTTATTGTTAGATGTATAAATTGTTCCTGTTTGAACAATATTTTTTAGTTTGCTTAAAATACAGCCTCTAACATGTCACTTGAGCATTTCTTTTCTTCTCAAGGAATATCCATCTTTGAAGTTGCTGCTAGCTTAACCATAGTAAAAATGGCAGAAAGGGGCCCTTCTCTCACAAGTAATCAGAGGTTGCATCATGCTCCATGATGCCCTCTGTGAATTCTGCAGCACATGAGTTGACAATGAATCATGAGTTTAATACAAATGTATCATCTTTGTAATCTGAAAAAATTGTGGTCAGTAAATCTTGTCTAAGGTTTTTCCGTTGAGCAATGTTCTTTAGCACCTGCAGTAGTAGTCTTGAGATTTAGCTCTGCTGGTAGTGCCTAATATCTCTGGATAGATCTGAGTTCACAGATCCTGTCATTTCTGTATATCTGTTGAAAAGTTAGAGGGATTTATCTGAGAAGCAGCAGACGGCTAGGTGAAACATGAAAATGTATTGTACATCTACAGTAAATGTGAGGACTGATGACAGGGTATCACAGAAAACTAATGCAGATGTTTGGAAAGATGTAGTTCGCATGTCTTATCTTGCATTGTAAAGCTTTCATGTCCTTTCCTTGAAAGGGAAAAGTGGCTTTTCATCAGGTTCAAAACAAATTACCATCTAGAAATATTAAGGCAGTAAAGGAATGTGGGGTTGTAGTGTATAAGTAGCTCTTTCTCAGAGAGGTTTCCTGATGTTACAGGATGTTTTGCGGGGTTGTGCCAGATTAAAGAAAAAAAAAAAGACAAATCAGGCAATTTTCACTTCAGGTATTACACTTTGTCTCTTTACATATGTCCTGATGCATGCTGCTATCCTGCTGTGGCAGAATTGAACATTGGAAGTGTTACCTTTTGTAGAAGAAGGCGAGTGATAATATAAGACCTCTCCCAAGATTCGATACTGATTGGAAGGGTACATGTGACAGTTTCCTGATATCCAGCATGCACACATGGATCCCACACAATTCAGTAGACTAAAACTAGAAAATTTGTAATTCTGGAGTCTGGTACGAGGTGCAAGCTCTGTATCTGAAGAGAGCTGAAGCCTTTGTAGTGGTGAGTTGCTGGATCGTGAAAAATGGTTGGATACTTTAAGATATACTTTTGAGGCTATAGTATGTAGTCCTGTCATTACTTGCCTTACTTTAGTTCCCCTTAAATTTTGCTGGGAAAGACACATGAATGTTTATTATAGTTTGATAGTTGTAATACAGTAAATAATCAGTTATTTAAAATTCATTCATGAAACATTCAGTTATTTCTTTTTTCTTTTGTAGCAGTTGAAACCCAGAGCACCAGTTCTGAGGAACTTGTTCCGAGCCCTCCTTCACCACTTCCACCCCCTCGTGTTTACAAGCCCTGTTTTGTCTGTCAAGACAAGTCATCTGGATACCACTATGGTGTCAGTGCTTGTGAGGGATGTAAGGTGAGTACCATCATCTCCCTTTCCTTTTATAGGACAGCGCTTCATTTTAAAGAGAGGCAGTGCAATGCAGTTTGGTGTAACTTGATTGTCTCCAAAGACCCCTGTACCTTTCTTTCGTGAATTAATTCTGATCAATGAGTAAAGCCAAGTAAATTACCATCGTGCCTGGAATTACTTCTTCCAAAATACGTCCTTCAGGGACTTCCGTAAGTATTGACTAACATAAGAATGCGATCACAGATGCAGACATAATCAAAGAGTAAAGTGAAAACACTTTGAGACTCTTCACTGTCCATCATGTCAGAACTCACACAGCTGTTGGCTGTTCTCAGCCTTTTTCTGTGTGCTGCTCTGTGTATCTAGGGGGTAGAATTTGGGAACAGGATCTGATCATCTGGAAGTTTTTGGCATAGACTCTAACTATCTGACTAATCCCAAATCAAACTGGGAATTTGAGCATTAGCAGGTTGGTATTTACAAAATTTAATCTGGCAGACTACAGGGCTGGTACATCTGCTAGCTGCTTTCCAATGCTCCGATTGTCAGAAGATGACTTGACTGTCCATAGGATTTGATAATACAATACACTGTTCTAAAGTAAAGAATATCTAAAAAGATACACAGCAGAGAAGGAATGTCAGCTAAGCCATGTGTGTAAGGCAATAATTAGAGATGTGCATACAGTGAACAGTAAGCATGCAAGAAATAAGGTAGTGTTAAAGATGTTGAAGAAATATATTATAGGACAGATGCTCTCATATTTAACTTCATTAGTTATGGCACCGTATTGCAATGTTCTTTAACAGTTAAAATAAGACCTATGATTTCCATCCTTCAAATTAAAATAGTTGTGTCGTGTTTAGTACAGTAAAGATACTAATGTATGCCAAAATGTGACAGGTGCTATATCCATATAAATAATTAGGATAAATTAATAAAAGGTGTTTTTCTGGTTTATTTTTGTGAGATGTGATAATATTTTCAGATACTGAGCAGTTAGCCATTTTTACTTTATCATTTGAACCTGCAACTTCTTCCATGCTAATGGCCTTTTGTAGTGACATATCATAGTCCTGGGTTTGTGTCAGGCAAAAAATATGGGACTGGAGCCTGGTTTTCCCTGTTTCATAGCTGTAGATACTGAAGTAATGAAAGTAACTATTCAAGTTCACCTTGGTTTTAAAATGTCTTTCTGATATCGAGGTTTTCCTTGGGTATCATGTCTGGAATTTTTTTCTTTTAGATGCCACAAAACCATCAAAATGTGTCTTTTAGGAAGAGCTATGGTAAGAATGTGCTGTAGCTAATTTCATTAAATAGGATCTCTCATCATACTCAGATGCTAACACACAGATGGTGGTGTCATTTGCTCACCCACAAATTCCCTCTAAGCGCAGACATAATTGCAGACTGTGGCAGAAAGGTCACATGTCCCTAAGACTTCGTTATATTTGAAAAATATGCAAAAATAAGCTGTAGGTCTTTTATTGGCATACTGCAAAGCATTTTCATGTGTGATGAAAGCAAGACTGCACTTGTCAAAATACATGAAGAAACCCATCTTGTAATGTGCTAGCCATCATTCAACAGCAACAACAACAACGAAATCGTCTTCACTTGCTAATTTGCAAGATGGGGTAATTCAGTACTTAGCAATAACTGCTGTTAAAAGAAAAAGAAATTAAAAATTAGCTACATAGAAAACCTGTCAGCCTAGGGGAAATAACGAGATTTCAAAGCTGTAACTTGGCTGCTTGAGACTGGTAAGATTTGGGTTAGTTGATGCTAGCTCTTCAACAGGTAGAACTAGTATTTTATGAATCTTTTCTACTGATTGAATCAACTTCCTTTATGAGTGCTAGAAGCTGGCAAAGAATATGATGAGACTACTGAGTCAACCAGTGGCACCTTTGATGGACAGTCATGTACCACATCAGCATTAAAAGTTGTCTGAGCTTTCAGGTCAAGAGATGGATGATGGATGGATGACAGCAGACAGCAGTACATGGCCACATCACCAGAGACTGCCTCAGAAGCCCCTACTCTTGCAGTTCCTACTCCTTCTCTGAAGAATGTTACCCTTTTCACTTAAGCCCTTTTGGACTGTTGGTTTTATTTTTGTTTTCCTTTGTCTTTGCTCTGTCTTTGTTTTCAGACAAGCATTACTTGGTACTGTATGATAACAAAGCTGCCACCTTGTACTTATTTCTAGCCATCCAGGCTTCAGCCTGTGCTCAAGCTTACCTTCACCCTTGGTTCCCAATATCAGTTCATGATGCTTCTTTTTTTCTCCAGCCTTCTTAATGCAAAAATCTATTCAGTTGCTTTTCATCTTTCAATAAGTACTGTATATTGAGCACTGCTACTGGGGAAGCCTTTTCTCTTTCGGATCTCTGCCTTTCAGTTGGTTAACATAGGTTTATTAGAGAGCCTATATTTCACTAAAAGCTTCTGCTTGGTAGGGAGCTGGAGTTACATGCTGATTCTCTGGTGAATAAGCAAGCAATAATAAAGAAGAATTCATGTTACAGATTTTAATCTAGTTAGGGAACACAAATGGATTTCTCCTTTACCTCAACACCCATCTCCATGCAATTTCATAGGATTTTATTTTCCTCAAGATTTGGAGTTTTACTGAAGCTGACCGTCAGGTTCAAAAGCTGTTGGGATGGGGAGAGGCAACCTCGCTTACAGACTCCTGGGATGCACAAAGCTCATTTTATAAGAAGCTAGACTAAAATGTCAACCAAATCTGTTAATTCTTTTTATTTTCTTTTTAATTTATTGCCTCTGACCTTGTTGCCATTTTCTTTTTCCTCACTTCTGTTTCCAGTGTTACTCTCTTCACATGATTTTACATCTCTATTCTGTGACATTTAGCCTTAAACTCACTTCTTTTTCCTTCTGCATTGCATCTCTGCTATGAGGTCCTTTCCTCAAGTCTTTTCCTTTTTCCTTTCTGACTCATTACCTTTCCCTTCAAACTCATGACAGTCTTGTTTCTCAAGGGAAACACAAATGAAAAACTCTGCTCGTATCATAGTTATCTAATTAGGGTCCCATTCCTCTTGTATTTTTGTGCTGGTTTTCCCTTGGTTTTCTTCTCATTCTTTCTCTCTGTTTTCTTCTCCTTTGCCTTTCTTCTTTGAGCTCCAGTGGAGCTGCTGTCACAGTCATTAGCAGTCTCCATCTAGTGCAAAGGTACAGCTTACTGTCCTCCAGGTTTTGGGTTGATCATAGTTTGGGTTGGAAGGGACCTTCAAATGTCATCTAGTTCAACCCCCCTGCAATGAGCAGGGACATCTTCAACTAGATCAGATTGCCCAGAACCACATGCAGCCTGGCCTTGAATGTCTCCAGGCATGGTGCATCCACCACCTCCCTGGGCAACCTGTGCCAGTATTTTACCACCCTCATTGTAAAGAATTTTTTCCTCATATCCATCCTGAATCTCCTGTAATTTAGTCTAATACCACCACCCCTTGTCCTGTCACAGCAGGCGCTGATAAAAGTCTTTCCCCATCTTTCTTATAGGCCCCTTTTTAAGAACTGAAAGGCTGCAGTAAGGTCTTCCCAGAGTCTTAGCTTCTCCAAGCTGAACAGTCTCAGCTCTCCCAGCCATTTATCGTAGGAGGGGTGCTCTAGCAGACTTGCTTTTTCCTGGCTCTCAGGGCTTTTTAGATTCTCCTCCTGCTTTGCTTAGATTTACTCAATGTCTCCTTAAATGGCTCTTTATCCACTTGCTTATGCTGTTCCCTGAGGTTCAGTTTGTTTCTTTGCTTTTTTGTCTCAAAAGCATCAGCTACTGACCTGTTTTATGGTAGACTGATGGGGAAGGTTATAGCAATATTCTGCTTATTATTAATGGATACCCTCCCAGCCAGGAGACCCTGGAGAGCTGTGGATGGTGATTATGTCCTTCTGATGTTCAGCTTGGGAACCACTGCACTGGAAATTTTATCTTCCCCCAGTTGCCACCAACCCAGGGATGACTTCCAAAGTTACCCCATCTCTGACTTCTCACCTGCCATCTTTCCCTGGTGTGCCCTCACTGTTACCTTGGGCACAGAGTTCGTGAAGACAGAACTTTCCATTCTCTCTTAGTGACATCGTCAACTGTAAACTCACGGCATGCAGTTTTTTCAGACTTTGTGCCACAATGACATAATTTCATAGAATCATAGAATGGTTTGGGTTAGAAAGGACCTTAAGATCATCCAGTTCCAACCCCTCTGCCATGGGCAGGAACACCTCACGCTAAACCATGCCACCCAAGGCTCTGTCCAACCTGGCCTTGAACCCTGCCAGGGATAGAGCAGTTACCACTTCTGGTCTGCAGCGTTGCAATTCACACAATTCGTTGTCCTTTTTCCTCCAGAATCTGCCTTTGTCTGCTTTCATTGACAAGTCATTGCTGTGTTTGCCTTGCATGGTGATTACATTGGTCCTTACTTCATCTTTTTCCACTCACTGTCATCCTTGGACCTTATTCTTTCTGGTACCTGGGAACAACCTCCTAGCCTCCTTTGCCAAACACTTTTTCTGTATTCTAAGTGCCCTTTTTTTAAGTGATCCTTCTCTCTTATTCATTACCAGTCTTCAGTACTGTGCCTACTAGAAAGTCTCTTTGTGGCTTGTTTTGATATACTAGTCTTAAAGTTTTTAGGGACAGGAGTATTTCATCATGTACACTTACAAACCACAATGGAAGTTTGGGAGCTGTATAAATAGTTTCAAGCTATCTTGTTTGCTAATTCTAGTATGCTCATGCTGAAAATTTTGTGATTATAGATTAAAGTACCTGACTTCTTGCCTTCCAAATTTGAAATATAGGAGCTTTCAGAAGGCTGAGAAAAGGCTGAGCTTTTTCTCAATTTTTTCTCATTTTTTTCTAAATTTTTTCTCATTTTTTTTCTCAATTTTTTCTCGATTTTGTCAGCCAGATTCAGCAGACAGGTTGTGGGTTGTTTTTTTTTTTTTGGGGGGGGGTGTTTTAAACTGGTTTTAAAAAGGAAAATCATGGCTTTGCGTTTATTTCTGAGTGTATGCTGCAAAAGACTCATGTGCCTCATAGCCAGTCAGTGGCTTTGTGTGTGTGTTAGAATCTCAAAACCAAGCTGATCCTCACAGTGCACTTGTATTTTGTAAGAGTAATTCCAAAGCCAGTCCATCTTTTCATATGTAAAATACCATACATTGACTGTATTCAACTTATTTGCAACTTTCCATTTTGTAGACTGTGACATTTCAGAGGCATGTTTTGGAATGTACTTGTGTGTTTCATGACCTCAGTTTAAGATCTTTTTTGGGGGGCTCTGTGGGTGTTGCTGGATAGCACTCAAATTCCATACAAAATGAGCAACTTGGGTTTATACAGCTGGTACAAGTGGCTCTGAGATTGGCTGTCACTGAAAGCTCAGCTCTTTGGTCCTGACTCGACTCTTCATTGTAGCCAGGTTTGCAGAAAGGAGACTGAGGGTTGTGGGCTGGATTCCCCACACAGCGCCATCATTGTGTATCCGAGGAGGAGAAGCTGGTGTTCTGACAGCTTCAGCTGTCTCTGAAAGCCTTGTCTCTTGTTCTAGATGTTTAAAAGATGGCATTCCTCTGCTGGCAATCCTGCCCGGATTCCTGACTTGAATTCAGTGGGCTCAAAGATGCCTAAGTGATTTCAGAAGAGAAAAGCACACAACACATAAGAGGATAAGATAGGTTTATGGTTCAGCAGTTTTGTCTGAATGATCAAGGTGCCTCTCTGCCTGTTATTGATGCTAACAGGCAAAAATGTAGGTAAATCTACTTCAGTGCTAAGTGATCCCAGGTTGGCTTTTATCATAAAATAAGAGTAGCTTTCCTTCCATCAGAGTTTTCATATAAAATCACATCAAATATGGGGTCATTATATTAGAGGGGTAGCCATATTTAATGTATTTTCATAGGTCTTCAGCTGTGAAAATACGTCTATTTGTTTGACACCTTCCTGTCTCAAATATTTTTTCTTTCTTTTTTGTTATTGTAAAGACTTTAAGCAGTATGGAAAATCGGCATTGATATAAACCCTGAAATTCAGATCTGTAATTCTGTTGGACTGACTCACATAAAAGAAAAAAAAGATAAGATACACATGGGAGAAGAAGAAAAAGATAAATAAAGGAGAAAAAGAGAAAAAATTAAATGGGTTTGTCCAAATTTGCTGATCCATATGGATATTCAGCTTGGGAGAAAAGTTGCCATGAGGTTGGTGATGTCACAAAGAGAAAAAATGGGAAGTTCTGTCTTCATGAACTCTGTGCCCAAGGTAACTGTGAGGCAAGCAGGAGGACACACCAGGGAAAGACAGCAGGGGAGAAGTCAAAGATGGGGCAGCTTTAGAAGTCATCCATGGGTTGGTGGCAATTGAGGGAAGATAAATCTGTTTTTACAGCTTTATCTTACTTGCTTACAGATGCAGTGGATGGCAGTCCCACCACTCAACTTTGGGCCCAAAATTAGTTGCCTAAGTTTGAAGACTGGGCTCTACACAGTCAGTGGAGAGGAAGGAGCTCTTCTGATGGCTGATTCAGAACATGTAAATTTAGGTCCACACTGGGTCACCCTTCAGAGGAACGTGTCCATATGAGCCATTGGGTTAGGTGCCTAAAGCACAACTGTGTTAATATTCACCATCATATCTCACATGGTTATGCCCATCAAGACAGAGCGTGTTGGGGTTCCCCTGTTGCAGGCCATGAATTCATGATCAGCATTGGATTTACAAAACGTTACTGACAGAGAGTGGTACTGGGTATTATTTAGTTGAAGTTTGCTGGCAAGGATATTATGCTTTGGTCTGCAAGAAATGTTGATGAGCGGTCTAAACTATTTTAGGGATTCTCATAGCGAAGTTCCCTTTATGGATCAGTGTTCTTCAGGACAGATGCCTTTTTGGTTTAATAATGCCTCTTACATCATATGATGACAGATTTGCATTTTCTGAGGCATTTCTGGGATTGTAGAAAGATCTTAAGCAGCAGCTCTTTTTGATAACACCACTCCTGCACATTAGCTTCTAGCTATAATGTAATTATATTTCAGCCTGCATTTATGCCCCTTTAATGGGAATTAAGGATCCAGACATAAAATTTTCTCAGTTACTTAACTAAATAAAGTTAAGTTACTAAATAAATAAAGCAAATTTCGTAAACCCGACTAATTCCATATATTTGTTTGGCTTTGTTTTCCTGGTATGTTTTGATCACCTGCAACTGAAACAAAAGAAATGTGAAGTCAAAAATATGTGCACAGCATAAGTTATATCAGGGAAAGAAATAATACTGTTTGCAGCAATGCAATTGTAAAAGCTTCTATTGGTTCAAAGAAAAATACAGATCAGCTTGAATGATCAAACTGTATTTGTCTCAATTTAAGCTGTATTAGTAAGTGACAGTGCCAGCAGTAGAGATGCATGCTGTCGTTCTTGCACAGCTATGAAAAATTCCTCAAATCATGGAAAATTGCTCCTAGTTTCAGCTAAATCAACAGTCGTTTCTTAGAAAGTGAAAAATGAATTTTTAGATACATTTGTGCATCCTATTAATATCATCTAATCTTAAACTGTAGGTGCTTTGCAGTGTAAGAATGTTCAGCACCATTCATTTGCAGGAAGCAAAACCTGGAATTTTTATGTATTTTGTACTGTCAGAGGAGACCTGATTGTTTTAATGCTGGTTTTGATATTTTAGTTTGTGAAATAACAAAGCTGGGAGGAGCAGGTGTCCTGTGAAAAGCTGGTATCTGTTTCAGTAAGTTCTTAATTAACTTTTCTCTTTCTTTGGAAGATAAAACTGTTTCCAGACACTGAATTTATTTTGAGTTTTTGAAGGATGGGGACGCATATATTTATTGGAAGCCCACCGAGAACAAGTAAACTTGCTGAAATAGATGGGATCAGGAACAAAAATGTTGTCTTGCCATATATTTTAAAATCTCTCTCTGGGTTGTGCGAATAACATGAGTGAAGAAAAGGATTAATCACTACCCATGACAGGTAACAAAAATAAAACTTGTGTTATGTGCTTGAATGCCGTATTTGATATCCAGTGCTTTGGGCCCAAGTTGTAGATTATACCTCTGCTGCTCCCCTCTGCTGAGCTTTGAGGGCAGAGATGGACAAAGAGCAGCAGCGTCTATAGGGGGGTATAGCAAAAACATCCACAGCTAATATTCCTCTTATCCTGCCTGTTGCCCTCTGTCATAAACCAGGGGTTCCTCTTAAGCTGTAAAAACGTTTTTTTTTTTACTAAATACTTTATTTTTTTCCTGGCAGTGATGCCAGTGCTACAGAAACACAGAGACTATCCCAGATTACTTTCTAACTGTGCTAACCACAGCACTTCAGTTATTTGTGAGCACAAGGGCTAATGTCCTGTGGAAACAGGACCTGGAAATGACTGTTATTTCGCATGAACTGTCAAATAACAGCATATAATTGATTGGCTAAAATCTTGCACTCCCTTCCTGTGCAGTATTCCCAATACAGCCAGTGAAGGCCTTCACGAAAAAGAACCATCAGACTCTGAAACTATGGTGCATCAGTGACCAGCCACATTCCGGGGCACTGCTTTGCTTTGCTGTGTACCTGAAAGGTTTCTGCTATACCAGCTAGTGCTGGTTAACTCCTGTGGATAGGTTGGATGCAGCCATCCTGTTTCAGAGGCTGAAAGAGTTAACTAAGGTAGATGTGGTACATCAGCCAGCCACAGTGCTCATGACTATTCCCAAGAGCATTTCGTAATATAGATGTAACTTCATGCCTGCTGACCTTTTATATGTTTTCAGGGTCTTTGGCAAACAACCGGACTGTAACAGCTAGCTTTTTCAGTATTATTATTATTAAACTAAAATTGCTGAGTCTTATTACTCTTCTGGTAGTATCCGACTCTCTCTGTACCTGAGAATACACACTGTAAAAAACCCCTTCAAATTTACATGTTTATATACCTGTTGTTATTGGAGATGAATCATGGTTTCTCACACCAACGTATGTGTGAGAAAGGTCCTTGCAGATGCGTTTGTCACGTTTCTATCCAACTTTCACCTGCTTATAGCTGTTGTAGCTTATTAGCAGAAGGCTGTGAGAGCTGAGGTTCACACCAGATCAGTAACATGTGCAAGGTTTGCAACAGCTTCAACAGAATTAAGTAAATTATATGTACATGTCAAAGTGCTGTCTGCAAATCACATCGTGACATGCCGACCAGAGATGCCAGAAGCAGGTGGACTGCGATTGAGTCTGGTACACTTGCCCACTGAGAAGTCCCCTGGTATGCATGCAGTGGATGTGGAGGGCGGTTTTGTTTTCCTCTAAGTAGGTTCTAATGGATTTTACATTTTCAATTTTCTTCACAAGAGAGGGGGGAAAGCCTTTTATTTTGTTCTCACTTTGTCAATCTATTTCATAGCTCTCTATTAGTTTAAGGACCACATGTGGCCTATAATTATAGATGTGGATTACAGGCTGTTGTATGCACACCCAGAAAGTTGTTACAGTGTAGGAAAAAATTCAGCTTTCCACCATCTTTAATACAGTATTGGAAGACCTTTAGAAGTATTTTTTGCAGGGACAATTCAGCAAATAAGGAAATATGGATATCTGAGCAAACATCTGAGATTTTATAGTAGCAGTAATAGCCTATCTTTTTTTTATATTATGCCATATTTATGCTTACTGAACAGCGTATAAAATTAGAGTGAACTAGCTTTCTAATTTCATTTTCTAATTCTGGAACTTCTTAAAAAGAAGCTGGTTAATGAGACATTGATGAAGAAGGCTATACAAGCAATTGAGCTGTTGAATTCAGATTTAGGATAGCTTGCTGGAGCCCTCAAGAAAGTGAAGTGTTTTCCGTGGAAGAGAGGGAGAGTACAATAGTTTGCTGAGTGTGGTTCTGGCCGAGTGTGTTGACTTTGCTGCTGGCAAGATGGTTGGGTTCACTGTTCTGCTTGCTTTAGGCATCTTTTTAAATTGTAGCCTGTGTTCTATATAGCAAGTACTTAAAGATTTTCTGATTGGCACATCTTAGAGAAGTAAATGCAAAATGAAGGTATTTCATAAGTGTACAAGATGGAATTGCTTACATGTTAAGTGGATATTCAGCTCTCTGTTTGCTACTTATTTTGGATTAGATTTTGAAAGCTAGATCTATCTATATTTTCTGGTTATTGTAAACTATCACCTAGGTCATAAGCAGTCAGCTTCCCAATTTGCAGAAGATACTTTGCTTGGCCTTGGAAAGTGTCCTTCCATTGCTCTCTGCACTTACTGTCTGACCTGCTAATGGAAACAGAGGTTCTTTATAATCCCAAATGAAGTGTTCCTTTGAGCAGATTTCCTAAAGGAATATTTTCTAGCATCTTCTGGGAATGGAGTGCAATTGAATTTGCAGCATGGATCCCAGAGCTGTTCAGCTTTGCAGAGCTGCTCTTTGTGAAACTTCAATCCTGTGCTATAGCAGGAAAGACAATTAGATGTAATTTTCCAAGATTTGGTATTTCCAATAGTCAGTATACATTCATCTTTTTCTTCCCCCCTCTAAAACAAAACAAAAACTTTACTAAAAGGCTCTTCCATATTTGACTAGCCATTCCAAAAATAAGAAACTGTCACAATTGAGGTTATACCCATGTGCTTATCTTTCCCTCTTTGTATCTGGATTTTACTATAGTCTTTAAGTATGGATACGTTGTTTCTTAAGTTATGTAGAAAAGACATGCATGCTGTGTCCTTCTTTATATTATTCTGATTATTTCAGAGGAATTCCCATATACAAAAGACGCCTCTAGGTGTGACATCTGTGCAGCTCAGTACTCTGCTTACAAAAGTTTATAATGTTGAAGAAGCCATGCATCCAATTCTGTAATTGCTAGTTTTGATATATTGGCATAGTAGTTATTTAAATTGTATACTGCTATAGCTGGTCTGCCAAATATTCATGGTCACTATTGTGAGTTGTTCTTCCCTTTGACAATATGCAGGAGTCCCCACAATTTCCACAGCTCAATTCAGAAGACAGCTAAGAAGTAGAAACACATTTTTATGTATAAAGTCTCTTACAGTTTCATGTTGCTATGCTTAAAATTTCTCATTTAATACATTTTAATGGAGAAGTTATTATGCAATAAAAAAAATGTATCATAATACCTAGGTTTAAAGGGGAAAATTTATTCTGGATCCCCTGTCTAGAATAATGGACACATAAATTGAAAGGTGAGACAGCAGTTGCAAGTAGTGCTAAAAAAATGTAGATTTGGATTTTTGTAAATGCAGTCGGCATCGTCACTACAGCTATAGTGAACCTCAGCGACTGTTGGGGACCCTTCCAGCGCTGGAAGGGAGAGCCAGCAGCCCCCAACCACAGCACATGAGCAGGGGCAGCCGTTGCCTGGCGGCAGGAAAACTGATCAAATCCTTGCAGAGCAAGTTTGTTCTTGTTTCAAAGTCTCTTTAAAAGTGACAATTTAATGGGACCCATTACTGTCAGCTGTGGCCGGTTCCCTCTCCCTCCTTACAGGCACTTACCAGGGAAAGCAGAGATTTATAGTATGCTGCAGCCACTCCAATGGGCTACTGTTCACTCCTCCTCCGAGTGTCTTGGCTGGCTGCTCTCCAGATGAATCTTCCCAACAGGGAAGACGGCTTCCCTGTCTCTGGAGTGTTTGACTTGCTTTGGAGCCCTGTGCACCCATAAGAAATATATATTAGGTTGTCACTTCAGAGTGTGCTGTGATCCTTGTGCGCTTTCTGCTGGTCCAGAACAGTGGTAGTGCCACAGATTTAGAAAATTTAAGCAGCACATTTCAGAGATAACTGTGCAGCCCATAATTTTTTAAATGAATGAGCATTACCACTTTTTTACTCTTTTAATTCTTTTTTTGGATCAGGGGATAAAGGCATTGTTCAGATGCTGCTACAAATGGTCTTAACTGATAACACATTTGTCCATAGTGGTGCACAGCAACTGCTACATCTATAGAAACAAGAGTGAAAACTATGTATTTTTTGGAAAGGAAAGAAGAAAGGGGAGTGCTGTGTGAACAAGAGAGATGCATGTGCAGCGCCCAGGAGCCAAATGGATGAGCTAACTAAAAAGACCTTTTATCTTATCCCAAGTCCATGTGATTTTTGTAAACTGAAAGAATGATTGTCCTGTGATTATATGAGCTCTGTGCTTGAATCTGGCCATTGATTAAAGTCTGGCAGGGGAGGGAGAAAACATCTTGCTAAGTTTTTCCTGTGTTAGATTAATAGTCCCAGTTCATTCACTCATCTCTGAAAGGTCATGTTTTCTCATTGTCAAAGTTGCCCAGTCACAGACTCTCCCTTGCTTCCCTACGGCTTGGTTGAATGAATAGTGGTGCCCAGCAGCAGTCAGGGTGGAGGCAGCACTGCATTTGTTCTGTAAGCTGTGATGCTTTTTCAGCATCTCAGTGTGATTTGTGTTGGTGTTTGCAATGAGATACATACCTCCAATTAATGTTACCTAAAGAGCCCTTATTGCTTGGAGGAACTAGTCAGTTGATTCCTCTGGCTCTGTCTGTGCAGTTGCTAATCCCTTTCACTGGCACAGGCTGGATTTCATCCACCTTCCTCAGCCTGCTTTTCCATGTTGTTGAGACCATTTTGACCGTGTGTACTGTGACTGTGTACAGGAACCAGGCAGAGGGGGATAGCCACCATCTCACGCTAAAAAATGGTGGGTTTGCCAAGCTGGTCCAGCTCCAACTCATCCCTCTGCTGTCGCCTTTGGTAATGAGTTTCAGATGTAGTGTGGAAAGGTAATTTTCTTTGACTACTGCCAGTACTAGAGAGCCAGACTTGCATGTTTCTGGGTGTTTACTTAAACTCTGATTTCTACTCTCCAGGCATCCAAGGTTTTAATGGGTAATTCTGTGTAAACAGAGCTTGTCACTGAATGTGAGGGAATGAGGGCGTAGCATAAAGTACTAAGTACAAGACATTACTTGCCAGATTTCAAGATATTTGATACAACATACTTGTTTAGACATCAACTGTCAAAACTAAGAGAAAAGAAAAAATAGTGTGAGGACATAATTAACGTGTGTTGATGAGTCATTCACATAGATGCCTGAAAAATGTACCAGGCAGCGTAATGCTCAAGACATCTGTTTTATTTTTGGCATGTTTATGTCAGTGATATTTCTTCTGAATATTTTTGGGCTGCTTTCTGCATTCTTTTCAGATGTCACTTCATCCCTTCTCAGAAACTTCTCTGCTGCAGATTTGGGCACATTTCAAAACTCTCCTAGCTTGGACAAAAAGCATAGAAACATGCTGGGTCTTGAAGACAAGCGGGAGCCATACTGCAGCATGCACAGAGACAGCTCTTCACCAGCAATCACGGGCACCCACTGGGCTGGCCAGGCTCAGGCTGGGGTGCCGCCTTAGCTCTGGGTGGGTTGGGGAGAGAGCAAGAGAACATCTGGCTCTGCACGCAAACTGTGCAAATCTCTCTGCTAGAGCAAGGGGAATTACGCTTGGGGGATATATAAATATTTGTGGCATAGTTTGCATTGTTTTGGCTGAGCTGTTAGCATTTGATTGGGTGGGTTAGGAGCTAGCTCCGCTGTAAATTCAGACGATGCTGAAATGCAGGGATTTTTTTTGTATTGGCTGACAATTAGTTAAAGCTCCTGTGCCTCTTCTGAGAAATGACTGTGGTACCAAATATGTGCAGGAGCTCTTCAAGCCTTTGTGGTGAAGGCTGGGAGGGGAGGAGGAAGAGGAGCATGCAAAGCCTGCCAGTGCAGGGAATTTCCTTGGAGCATGCACATACTTTCTATCTTGTAGGTTTGTGTCTGAGCTTGTCCTTTTCTCTTCACATGTTTCCATCTCTGCCAGCAGCTAAATGGAGAGCCTAATTTGGGAGACTACTACAAGTAATTGCAGCATAGTAATTGCATAGCTAACATGAGTCTTCCTTGTCCTGCCTGCTGCAGGAATCTGCATGTCACTGCATGTGGGTGTAGCTTGGTGGGGATTTTCTGTTTGTTTTTACTAGGAGGTCTACTTCTTTCTATGTCTAGTAAAATTGTGACATTGTTCTTGGAAGCTGGTCCACTTGAAAGCCCAATGGATAAAACCAGAGACTGAAATGATGAGCATAAACCAAAATCAGTCATACATTTGGGGGATAACAATTTGGAAAGGCTTTCTTGATACTGTGCTGCCATGCAAGAGAACAGCTACATAAATGGTTTGGAAAAGTGTCATTCTTTACGAAGAAATACTGCGCTTAATTAATTCTTGCTCCTGGGAGGTCAACCTGGGGCACTCATTATTGTCTTAATTGGTGGTATAAATCCTGAGGCACTGGAGGGGAAGAGAGAAAAAAACGATGAGCAGTTAACAACATACAGCCCTTTGGATAAGTGCTAGCCAGTTGTACGGCCATCCTAGTGACAGTTTATGGTTTTATTGGGTTATAGGTCTGGTCCTCTACAAATTAGGTTAAAGGGAATTGATTTGCATAAACAAAAGTATAAGAAAATAGCAAAATTCAATAATTCATTCCTGAGTTCTCCATTAAACTGTGTGAAATAACTCAATGCGCTGCAGCTCAGAAAAGCGTTTCTCTGATCTCCTGTTATTCGTATTAAATTATATTCATTACTCTTCCCATCTGGAGTTTGCTAGCAGGCCAAAAATCATCCTACAGACGTTACTGACAGGAAGTTAACTGTAACTTTTTAATTATATACACTTCATCTCCTTTTTTTTTTTAATTTGAAGAAAGCAGATGGAAGTGCACACCAGTGCCTTCCTTTCTGTTTAAATTACTGAAGTGGAGAAGCAGAAAATCTCAGCCGTTCCTTCCCCTCACATATTGTTTCAGGGTGATGACTGTTCTGTCTGGCGACTTTGACGTATTTGCTAAAAAGGTCAGAAGTTCAGTGAAAATTGAAATTGTGGAGAAATCCACACATGGTCTGAGGGATGCCGCGGTACCTTTGCTGGAGAAATCCAGTTGCTGCAGATTTGTACCTGATTGAACACATCTCCCCTTTTTTCGTCAGTAGCTGCCTCTCTGCCACCTGACAGTTTTGATTGTTTGGAGCATATTTTTAACATTAAGCCAAGGTTTGTGTAATCAGAGTATATGTTGGTGTGGGGCACCATGGAAAATGAGGTTTGTTTCCAGCCTTACCAGTGGCTAATGGCTAATTGGCATTAGTAACACCATGAATAATTTCCTTCAAAACTGGCTGGGGTTTTTCCTGCCCTCTGAGGCTCGCAATACTTTTTACCTTAGAAACTATTAGGATTTATCAGGTAGGGCCTCCTCTGTCTTTGCTGGGGAATTTTTTGCAGTAGTGGATGAGGATGAGTGTCCCTCATGAAAAAGATCCTGAAACCTTTCAGACTTGTCCATTTGTGTAAAAATAATGAAAAGGAAATAAGCCTTTTTTCCCTCCTAGTGGGTTGCTTTTAGGTCCACAGTTCTGGATTCCCGTATGCAAAACATGAGATAACACGTGCTTATTTTTATGAAGTGTTTCAAGTTCTGTCAATTTAAAAAAAAACCTAATAATTTAAAAATAGTTTCAATGGAAGGTTATGGCTGCTCTTCATCTGCAGAATAGATAGCTAGATGGAATAAAATGTGGATGGTGAGCAGTTTCTGCTGGAAATAACAGCAACAGACAAACCTCAAGCACTTTTCAGAGTGGGCTGGTGCCCCTCTTCTGCCAGGCATCTCTAGGTGCTCTCTACAAGCTATTGACATTTAACAACATTTATTAATTTGTTTTTGCAAAGATCTGCCTGTCCTGCCCTGACATACATCATCAGCACAATTTCCTTGCTTCCTGGCAGTGAGCCTTTCTCTACTTATTGTTGTAGCTGCTTCCATTTTGCGCCAGCGGTGGTTTCCAGCCGCAATGTCAGACAATTAATTTGTTTATTCTGCAAGAAGTAACTTCCAAAGCATGATAGACAGTGCGGACATCCCGGAAAAGTCCTGTGCATCTGGGAATGCGCTCGTTTTGGCTTCCTTTTAGATAGCTGCTTTGGCAGCTTGCATTACTTGTGGCGTCTCATGTTCTCGCTGCAGCCATTTTACAGTGTCTTTTGGACTATACAGAGTCAGCTAACAGTGTATGTTAGGGGGTTTAGGTCTTTTGCGAGCCTTTCTATGCAACTCTAGTTGTGGGATTGCGTGTTATCAAGGTATTTCAGAGCAACTATTCCTGGTTAACAACTAAAAATTGTGTGTCTCTGCCCTAACCTGACCACTGATCCTACCAGGATTTTGTGAGGGAGGGTTTTTTTTTGTTCATTGGCTGCTGTTACCTCTAATAAACATACTGCAAACTGCATTCACTTTGTGAACATACCTGGGCAATTCCTTGGACACAGAGCAAAGTAGTTTTGTGCAGATCTCGTTGCTGAGAGAGACCTTAAATGTCTCTGTTGATGCTCCAGAGAGAGCAGGAGTGGGGGACTTGACTTTGCCTAAGTGCATTTTACAGGGTTAGCAAGGATAAAGGGTAGCTTGAATGATTAAAATAAATGGATTGAAAAGAGGCTATGCATCACAAACAGGTTTATTTTGTAAAAAAGGTACATATTCACACAGCCACTATTTCAGAATAAAGCCAGTGGAAGAGATTTCAGGTAGGTTATGGGCTGGATGTTCTTTTCAGTTGTTGTTGTTTTTTATCTTTCCCTTCAGAGCTCTGCCAGTCAGAGTTTATAAGTGACTGATAAACTGTATGATAGAAAAGTCCTTCCTACTCATTTGTTTCTTTTACGATAAAGCAGCAACACACTCAGAAGCTTAGTTTGCAAATTTACCAACAAATGGCCTCTAAATCTGCAGGAGTTGTAGCTGGCTGCCTGTATTTGCGGGCAATCAAAGCTGAACCAGATGAAATAAGCAGGTTGTTGAAACAGATTGAGCTCACTCACAATAGCCCTTCTCTGCTGATTACGGTGTCCCTGGCTTGCAGCGCAAGTTTGCAGCTCGTAAGCTCACCACATCTGCAAGTAAGATCTGGCATGCCCAATGCTGGCAAAATGTTTTTAAGACGTTGCTGAGATCAAATGATCCATCTCTTCATGCGATGTGCATAACCTGAACTCTGAATCGTCTGACTTGCCAAAATCAACTGGACAGTGAAGGAGAGGTGGTTGTATCCCTTTCGGATGCATAATGGTAGCAGTTCATGCTAACAATTCGTAAGACTTCATAGGCTTAAACACTTCACATTATCTTGAGGGCTCATCCTTAATGACCTCCTTCGTATTCAGATAGCCAGTGGCATATTGGCATACAAAATATCACTGAAATAGTATTCTCTGTGGGCACCACTGCTGCGTGCAGAGCTCTCTAATTTTGGCAGGCAAATACAAAGAAAGTGAGAGGTGAGTGGGTTGAGGTGGGTTTTTTTATGGCATTGTTTGAAGTTAGATTGACTAGATAGGTTATTTAGGTCTAAGCAACAGACCTAGTAGACTGGGTTTATTTGCTGCTTGATGCATATGGTTTCACATATCACTCTGCTTTCAGCATGGCAGATAAGATAGCAACACAATTAAAAGTGAAAAATAATCTGCCTGCTCTGCCAGTGGTGGATGCTCAGAGAACACACGCTGATACAATAGATTCCTGAATAATTTATACTCAGCATTTTTTCCTTGCACTCCGTAAATGAGGACGCCTAATGTGGCATGGTCAGAGTGATACTCTATCTGTCATCCATTAAGATAACAAGATTGGTGGGCCTGGGAGGAGCGCTGTGTGGTGCACAGAAAAGATGAGATTAAAAATTGAAATATTTGTCCAAAATGCTGTGTACAAAGGGTGTCAATAGAAGCAGCTACGAAGAACAGAATTAATGCGAAAGTGTGATTTCTGCAAAGCTTTGTTTGTCTTTGCTAAAATAAAAACACAAGATCCATATGCCTTTCAAAAGTTGTGGATAAAAGGAATATTAGAACACATCACTGCTCCTGACAGACCTTCGGTTGCTTCCTCTACTTTAAATTCAAGTACTTTGTAAGTGCTATTGAAAACAATTATGTATGGCAGTGATGCTTTATGTCTCACAGATTTTTTTTTTTTAATATATATATATTCATAAGGCATTTTAGATTACAGAGAACTATTTGTGCTTGGTTTTGGCACAGCAGTGTCTCATCTCCCATCACAAGGTGTTAATTTGGGCAGGATGCTAAAAATATTTGCATTGAAAATTATTCATGTAAATATTCAGCCAAATTCCTTTCCAGGTGAATGTATTACAGTAGTAAGTAGGAGCTTGTTTTCCAAGAGCCAGTAGGTGCTAGAAGTTGATCAGTTTATAAGCAATGGTGGTTTGCTGTCTCTGAATTTTCTGACTACTTCTTAAGGTTAGGTCGCATTCAGATTTTCTTGGGCTTTGAAGAAGCTGGTGGCGTTGTGAGATCAGATGGAAATCATCTGACAAAAAAGCAGCTGGAGGAAAACTTAGGCTTGCTTCTAACTTTGCTATATTTAGTGAACAGGCCTGTGCATTATACCTGTGCTACCTGTATCCCAGCCTTGAAATGGTTTAAATGTGCTGTTCTGTCTAACTGGCAGCAAGCTCCCACTCTGCTCACCCCGTGTCCTGCAGTGTTTTCTCTTGCTGCAGAGCTGCAGGTAACCAAAGCAGGTGATATCCAAACTGCTCCCGCCCGCCCCGCCAGGGGGATAGACAGGACACTGTCTGGTTTTTAGCCCAGTGTCAGATTCACAAGATGTTTCTGAGCATGACCCTGCTTGCAAAACTTAGGGCTGAACAGGACAGGTTATGGAGGCGGGTGGGGAAATCAAGCCCTCACACTCCTTGCCTGCCAGTGCTTGAAATCATATCACTCCCCTTACAATGGCTTTGGTTTGGAGCTTGTATGCAAAGAAACAAAATCACATGTATAATCTAGGCATTCTTTTCAGCGCCTGCCTGAAGGAAAATTTAAAGATAAATCTTTTTGGTGATGTCTTGCTGAGATTTTAAAATCAGCTTGCAACAAATCTCAGTAGAAATCGTATTCCAGTGTTGTCTTAGAGAAGAGTACACAGGGAGTCGGCATTAACATAACTGTTGAGAAACATGTCACTAGTTTTGGGCAAGACCACATTAAACCTTTTTCTTTTTTGCCTGAACATTTTATGTGAACAAGTTCATTTTTCTTTCTGTTTTGTGGGTAGCGACGAGAAGAAAATAAAATACAGGTGTTAAAAAGTAATTTGCAAAATGGCAAAGCTTCCACGATTAATGCTCTCATTCATCTGTATCTTTCACTCTGTAGGACATTGATCGTGGAGGTTAAGCTGTTGAAGAAACTGCCTTCATTTCCACCGGGAGATCTCTTTCTGAGTTTGTTCTTCTTTAGCCTTTTATACTAGTAATGAGTTCATGAATGCTTTATAATTGCTGTCTGTGGAAGTTGGATCACCTTTTTCTTTTGGACTGTGTGGTCAATGTTGTATGGTAGCGACTGAGATAGCCTCCTCTGCTTTCCTTCCTGGTGGGCTGTAATTAAACCCTAGGTTAAAAGGATGCAGAACCTTGATCTAAATTACGGAACAACTGATCAGTCAGTGGGTATCATTAGCTGCTGGTTATATTTTGGTGAAGTAGATGTTTATTTAGAGGAGGCTGTTTTCTCTTTTCTCTGTATTGGGTGACACTTTTGAAGCTCATCTTTCATTTTGAGTAGTGCCTGTGTCAGTAAACCAGAAGCCTCTTGAGCATGGATGCACGGCAGCTTGTGCCCCAAAACATGTGCAGGCAAACAGGAGGCTTTGGGGGTTGGGTTTTTTTGTAATTATGCCACTTGTTCAGCATGATGAGTCAACTGACATGGTCATTTTTGTTTGTTTGAGCCATATTGTTTTCTCCTTGTCAGGCTGGTGGTAGAAGAGTTATTCCATCCTTGACTGTGGGTGTTAATTTACGTGCAGCACTGGATCAAGCTGGGTGGCTTCAGGGGAAGATGCTATTCTTGCCTTTCCCTGCCTTTTTCCAACTAAAAAGTGGTGACTGAATAAGCAATGCAGAGACCTTTGAACCAACACAGCTCACGCTTTCTGTCTGTTGAATTAAACCAAAATAGATGCCCTAGACACCTCACTGTTCTAGTTAGCATCATCAGCAGTTGCCACAGAGCTGGGCATCTCAATTAGGGGAATATCAAAGGAAGAAAGTAGTAAGTGAATATCACCATAAATTTTCTTCTTGGCAAGTAAGAAAATGTATGCACGTTTGCCATGCTTTCCATTGCAAAGATTCAAGCAGTGTTAACGAATAAACGGCTGGAATATAAAATAGCAGTGTTATTGATGACTTAAAGAATTTTAATTGTCTAAACAAATAGCTTTAAATTCTTCTCTGTTTAGAGCTTAAGGAAAAGAAAGAAGTGAAGAGTTTTTATTTACCTCTTTGATGGTAGTATCAAGTATGTTCTAAGTCAGAGGAGCTAACCTCAGGATGAGGCTTGCCTGTGCAAGACCTGCAGAAAGGGGTTACGTGATTAAAATGACATTTTTCAGTTCTGAGTGAATCTGAGGTATTTTCATAACATTAGCATCTATATCATGTTGGGTGTGCGAGGAATTTACGGCCAGCCCTTACTGACTGTGCCTGCCCTACCACTCCCTGATCATATGGCCAGAAACTCTCTTAGTTAACTCTGAACAATAGGGGTTTTGGACTTTTTACTACCTGCATATCTCGGTGAGTGTTTCTAGGAGAGCCAGTTTTGTAGCTTACCATGATTGCATCTTTAGACAAATGCATTGTGGGCGTGGAGCTATCGTCTGCTGCATGAAGTTTACTGTTTCCCTGTAGGGTCTAAACATGTGGCTCGTTGCAGAGTTTTAACCTCTCAGGCCCTTCAGCAAATATTAAATTGCAAACCGTTCTTCCATAATACTATGATGTTGACTGAAATTTGACCCTGGTGCTTGTTGAAATGATATTCAAAATCTGAGTGAGAAGGTTAAATAGTGCTGTCAAATTTCCGAATCTCTGTTGCAGAAATGCTTTCACTGAATATCTGTGGGTTCAGATCTAAACTGTAATCACCTTTTTGTTGGTTTTTTTCCTCTTCATTATTACGTGGTATTATCTGAAGTTTGGTTTTTCATGCAGATAGAGAAATAACTTGGGTTTTGCCTTTTTTTTTTTCATGCCTCCTAACCTTTATAGCTGGTTTTCTCCCTTTTATTTGTCAGAGGAACCCAGTCAAATGGTGTTACTTAAGTATAAATGAGACCTCTAGTTTTCTTTAATTTCTGCTCAAGATCAGTGTAATTACTTGATTATTTTCACAGCTGTATCTGAATAAGAAAAAAATGCTGTAATTGGCACCTTTTACAAGTTCACAACTCAATAACCTGATGCTAGAACTCTTCCACCTGCAGAAGCCTCATTAATTGCTGTTGGAGTTCCAGCAGCTGAGAGACCTGGGTTTCTCGTTTTACGTGCAGCATTCAAATCAGGGAATCTCTGCAGCAACAAAAATAGATGGGACCTTCAGGCTGAAAGAGGCTGTTGGTTGTTGGATGAGTGTTTGCCTTCCAAGTGGATCTGTTAGGAAGGCTGTTGTTTACTGAACTCATTACTACAGCCATAAGCCAAAACTATTTTTGTTTGAGCTTTTTTGTAAAATCTGGGCCTTAATTTCCTGAATGCTGTTGCTAGTTCTAGTTCTGTTTATTTTGGCCGTACGTTGCATTATTTAATTAGTTTTTATTTAAGACAAGAGTCTTCTGTTTGAAGAAACAGTACTAAATTATAAGAAGACTGAGTCTTTAAAGATGCCATACTTCAGCCATAACTTTGAATTTATTTTGTTATTTTAAAGCAATGTTAGTGCCTGTCTCTAAGGGTTATGGGAAGCTCAGAAGTTTGATTTCTTTTTTTTCTTGATTCTAGGGCTTTTTCCGCAGGAGCATCCAGAAGAACATGGTTTACACATGTCACAGAGATAAAAACTGTGTTATCAATAAAGTTACCAGAAATCGCTGCCAGTACTGCAGACTACAGAAGTGCTTTGAAGTGGGAATGTCCAAAGAATGTAAGTTTTCTCCAGAAACAATTCATTGTTTGTCATATCCTATATATACATATATATATACAGCAGTCCCAAGGGAGAAAAATGTTTTGCCATTATGTTCTTGAAGCTGTTATCTGCATTCATATGCAGAGAAAGGAGTATGAATTTTGTACACAACTTCAGACCTGTACTTAATGAACTTTGCAGCCTAAATGCCGTCAGTAAAGAACTTTTACTGCAACACACTGCCTGTGTGGGTGTAAGAACGCCTAAGTGGATAATTTTGCCAGGTTTTCTAAAGGAACTAATGCAGAGATTCTTGCTTTAGACTGGATTATCTCCCATGTGCTCTAGAAATAGCTTCTTGGGGCAAGGGTGTAAGCACAACAGCACTGGCTTCTTAAACTTCATCAGAGTTTTCCGTCCTCCTTCTGCCTTGCAGACCCACTCATGGTCTTGCTGGGCCTGAGGTCAACGCAGGCTATTATTTCATAAGGGCTTCCCCTTGGCAGGAAGCAGACTTCTTCAGCCTTGCACCTTCTCCCCTGTGCCAGTGCTGATGCTTATGGCAGGGGTTTTTCTCTTAGCAGTAGCACCAGTTTGTGCCCTTTCACAAAACTGAAGGTGAAATGGCCTTGAGTGTTCTGTTCTTTCTAGTTGGAACTGGCAGTGCTCTTCTAAACATGCAAAGCCAGTAAACCTGATTATATAAAGGTACTGCCAAAGGATTTTCCTCTCCTTTTCTAGAAATCTTTGGTTTGCCCTTTAAATTAATGTTTTAAAGTATTTAGGTAGAAATCTGTGATTTTTCTTTTTCTAGTTTATCGGTATCCCTGTCAAGCATGAAATGTAGCTAAAAATGCGTTCTCAGATCCCTATCTATGGGGTAATGATTCTGAAACCTTCTCAGTTTTGACTGGAATGATTGCAGTAGCAAAAAATCTTTTGTGTAGTGATTTGCTTGATTGTTGAGGGATTTTACCTCTATCAGGGTGTCGTGGTTTAAATAGGGATGTTCCTGATTTTAGTCAGTCAATTCCAATATAAACGCTTCCACATTCTCCTTCCTCTCCTCTCAGGGGAAGTGTTGAGGAGCAGAGAAAGAACCGGGTGCGTCTTTAGGACTTCTTTGCAGCATTTCCAGCTCCTTTTCATGGAAATCTGAAATTGCTGTTATTGAGAAAAGGGCCACGATCAAGTTTCAGCTGGAAGAGAAGCTCTTAGAATTTCCATGATTTCACTGTCTTTGCTGGGTTTTCTAGTTTTCTCATGTGCCTGAAGTGCATTTATCTATACTTATGTGTAGTTTTACTGGAGTGCCGACCATCGTGGGAGTAAAGTAGAAGGTAGACTAGATACAAAGATGCACAAAGATATGAGACTGAAAGAGGTGGATTTTATTGTTAGGTGTTTGACCACATAGATATCTGTGCACGTGAAGCTTTTTTTTTCCTTGATAAAAGCAGTATAATGCAGTTTGGAAGAGAAGAAAGAAGACTTTTTTCGCATGAGGGCTTGTTGAGCTTGAATTCTTAAGGATTTTATTCACGATATGAAATAGTAATCTTACTAAATGCTGTAACTTCTCACCAGAGTAAGTTTTAGAAATACCAGCAGTATTTCCAACATATTAACCAAAGTTACTTTGGGTGAAGTATAAAGACTTACTGCCTTTAGGATGATGGATTGTTTTCTCCCATAGGGTAGCTGGAGCTTTGCCAGCAGAAGTTAAGGTTTCGGTCTGCCTTTTTCTTTGGGTGAACTGAGTGAAATTGCCCTTTGGCAGTTGCCTTTATCTCAAACCACTACAGACACTGAAAGGAGGATAGCAGGTTGGAGGGGGAACAGAGGATACTGGGGAGAAGTGAGGGATGTCCTCCGGCTGCATTTCTGTAGAAGGCATTTGCAAAGGAATAGAGAAATTATTTAAAATGTCATCAGTTTGAATGCAGCGTGTGTTGTCTTCTGGGTTTAAGAACTAAGTCTGAAGTTATTCCATGTTATCCCTTCATAAACAGGAGCTTTTAATCTCTTAAGAGATTTGAAAAACTGTTTTCTTATTTCACCTTCTTTCATACATGTCTCGAGGTTTCTACTCCGCTTCTTTAGAAGTTTATGTAAACAAAAGCACATTTATCAGTGGGCTTTTTCTTACCAAATAGAGTTTTTTCTTTTACCCTGGTACCCTATTCACATTTTGGTTTTCTGTCTTCTGTTCCCTTGTAACATGAAAGCCATGAACAAAGGACAGAAAAAGGTATCAGGGAAGTCTCATAGGAAACAAGCCTGCAATGCTCAGAGCAGTCCCAAATGGAGAAATAATCGTGGTGGGCAGCTGCAAATAGGAACCACAAGGTCTGTTCCCAGGAGCAAAGGAGGAGTAAATGCAGAGTTTCAGTATACAGAATAATCTGCTTAACGCTACAGTTCTGTGTTTATTTGTTCTGTCTTTAAAGGGCATGCAAAAGTACTTGCATATGTGACACTTTTTAAGCTTAATGAGGGTTACACACAATCATCAGAGATAAGATGAGAACTGGCTGCCTAGCCAATGTGATAGGTAAACTTTTAAGAATGGAGGTGCAGTGTTTTGGAAGAGAAGAGGTAGAGTCTTCCTTGTATGCTTTTATCTTCTTTTAGAGAATGAAGTGAGATAGAAGGAATGCACCACATTTGCATTTCTTTATAGGTTGTTTTGTTCATGCAGGGGAAAAAAAGTTATCTTTGACCTTATGTTACTCCCCAGATCTGATCAAGGCAGGTCAATAACAAGACTGCCTCCAGGGCAGGAGTGGAGTTATTTGCCTTGCGATGGTATCTGCAAGACCCACTGACACTGGATCCTGCCAATGTAGGGACTGTCTTTCACTGTGTAGTCACTGTTGCAAAAGGTTTGTGCTCCAGGTAGACAAAACAAAGAGTGTGAGGGGAAACAGCATAGTGATGACTCTTTTATCATCCTGCAGTGGGGCAAAACACAGCTTGAAACAAAGCCCTGCTGTCTTTCACAGAATCACAGAATCCCAAGGGTTGGAAGGGACCTCAAAAGATCATCTAGTCCAACCCCCCCCGCAAGAGCAGGGTAACCTATTTCATCATATGCCTGCCTTTCTGAACCCCCTGAGCTTGTGTCCCTGCAGCCTGACCTGTCCCTAAATGCTTGGAGCCAGCCCCTCCACCAGCATTGCCCTGGGTTTTGGTTTTGTTGTGTGGTTGTCCCACATCAGTTCATGCATCCACATGCACCGTGCGAGTGCTCCGCAGTGTGTAGGTGCAGCTGAGGCTCTGATCCCCACTCCAAACTATTTCTGTCCTTCTTACCCTTCCAGCCTGTTAATTTTTTTAATTAATATGTAGACACAAATGGTGATCACACAGGATTTTATTGCTGCTGCTGAAATAGGAAGGCTCCTGAGGCTGACAGTGGCTCATTATGTGATGGCGAGCCTTAGGAAACTAACCTTTGCCCTTTTATTACGTGATCTCTGAGCCGATGTTGAAGCACCATCCTTGCCCTGACCCCAGGTGTCAGCAAGCAGCACACTGTTGCCTGGATGTACGGACCTTGGTCCTCGGGAGCTGGAGTGGGGTCACGAGTACAGCGCTGCCTCGTGCAATTAAGGGAGAACGCAGGAAGCTGGGCACAGCTCTTGAACAATAATGGGCTCTTTCAAGCAGGATGCTGGAACATATGCTTACTAAGGTGAAGCCTGCCCTGAAAACCTAAACTGGGTTTACTGCAGGGTACAAGCGGGAAGAAAATGGAACTTCCTTCTGCCACAGCTGCTCAGCCTAGCCCAGCAACTCTTCCACTTCAACCCTCTCTTGTGAAATCTGCAGGCAGCAAGGACTGTGACTGTGCTTGCTGATCTTTGGAGTCCCCCTCAGACGTACACCCAGCCCGCATACCAGGGTCTGATGCAGAGAAGTCTCATGTAGTGAACTCTAATAGGGCAAAATTATAAAGGCACAGAATTATTGTTCCAGATTGCTTCAGTGCACTGAAGTGTAAATCTGCTTACAATTAGCCTCTCTGGAGGGAGGGAAGGAGGAAAGGAGGGAATGCAGGGAAATTACCATGAAGCGGAGAGAATCCAGTTTTTGTGCTCAGTATTTATTTTAGTTTGGTTCGGTTGGGTTTTTCTTAAACTTGTGCAGAAATGTCTGATACTCTTTATCACGGACTTGAAAGTCTTAGAATACTTGAATGTTCATGCTTCTCGGAACATACGATTGCATTCTGCTCCTGAGTAATAGAATGAATTGATATACTTATTTTAATTCTGGTTTTAAATTGACAACCAGGAAACAGCAACTTAAAGAACTGTCATATTTGTATTTTTCATCTTATAATCCTGTTTCATTTTCTTTTAGACTCCTTAGTGAAATGTGTTCCCATCTCCAGTGAGTGTCTAGTCTGCATAGCTGTGTTTGAGAAGTTCATGCAGATTCCACTGATGTAATTTTAAAGTGTGTTAATTAGAACACATTAACTCTCTGTTCAGAATATTATACTGAGAACTGAACTGCTTTTTATATTTATAGCCAAGAGAAAACACTGGATTTAAGAAATATTTCTGCTTTGCTATGGGCTAGATTTTTAACTAGATGCCTAAATACCACACAGTGACTGGGGGCTCTTTCAGGAGTTCCAGCATAATTGCCTGGCCTGCTTACTTGACATGCTTTCTCAAGAGGCACCAGCTAAATATCAGAGTGGAAATCACAACCTCCTGAGTTCTGTGCTGGGACTAACTCCTTTCTCTAAATATTACAAGCTGATAAGACTAGCTTTCCTATCTTGAGGCGTGAAAATGATAAGTTCTTTTACATGGGCTGGGGGACCTAATATTGTAAGTGCTCTGAAGGTGAAAGATTGTGAAAATACCAATTCTGAAGAGATTGAGTAAATAAATAGTGGAGAAACCGTGCCCCAGCCACATAGATCACAGGTTTTTCTTTCTGTTAATTAAGGCTGGGTATTTATTTTTTCATTCAGTTGCCTATCACATAGGAATGTTTGTATTTATTTTCAGGCTAAGAAGGTGGGAGCTTTTAAAAGTTAATGCCAAATTCTCAGTATCACTGATGGGGAGATGTTTTAAGATGGGAGCAAAGCCAACATGAAGGGTTTCATGCTAGAAAACCCACAGTGCACTAGTATCAGTCTGTCCTCTGGCAGAGATAATGCACACTTTGCTATGCAGGGTGGCTGAAAATGATTTCTATACAATTAAAATTCTCTTGTAGAGAACTGGTTTCTATTCTTCTTATTGCACGTTGTTTTCCATGGTTAAACAAACATCGCTTGCTTTTCACATTGGTTTGGTGTCTTCAAAAGAGCCGGTCTGGTTTTCTTTTCTCCTTTTGGGGTCTGCCTCTTTTGTGTGTCCGCCTTTCCCCTGATTTTGCATGGCTTTCACTTGCCAGCTTTAATGTTTAAAGGAGCAACTTAGATTGAATGTTATTATCCATAATTTACTCTATGTTCTGTGAAGATGGTTATGTAATAGCAATAATTGCATCAACTCACCTAATGAGCTTTCCCTCCAGTGCCATGTACAGCAGATTAATAGCCCATGAATTCATTTGCAGCTCGTTGTGCTTCAGAAAAGTATTTCAGGCAGCAATTAATAAACTGCTAAAGAAAATAACATAAAAAATGATTTTTTTTTATTATGTTCACTCTCCAGCTGAACAATTTATTGGCACCTTTCATGATGCGGCTAAGTAAATTCTCTCCTAATTTTTCAAGCAGAGCATGATTAGTGAACCCTGCTTAACTCAAGACTGTTTGGTAATTAGTCTGATTTTTATATCCTGAAATGTTAGGGAAAAGTATGAATAGTGTCTTAAGGTTCTCTTTTTCTTCTGTTCGCTGCCTTTTAGGCATTACGCAAATAGCTGTAACTTTAAACCATAACACACTACTGCTGCAAGTTTATTTTTTCCCCCTTTCTTGTGTAGAAAACCCATAATAAGAACTGAAGACCTTGGCAAATAAACAACCCCTGGCACTGTTTCTGCACTGCCTGTTGTCAGCTCCAGAGTCCCATACCTCCCAAGTGGTAGGATGGAGTCCAGAGCAGGGACCCGGTCAGGGTCATGGGTGCTGCTGCCCCATGGGAAGATAAACTAGGGGTTGAATGCCACTGGGAAGGCAGATGGTGGGAGAAAGGCATGGAGAGAGAAGAGAGATCAGGGAAAGTCCAGTGTTATGCAGCATAAAAGGGAATTGAACCCAATAGGAAAAGAGCAGCAGTGAGATGCCAGGGCCTTGGCCATCTCTGTAAGGGAGGTGTCAGGGGGAAGGGAGCAACGCAGTTGTATCTGGCCAATATAGCCAGGCTGCCCTAGAATTACTTTTTCCTTGCCTTTTTTTGTTGTTGTTGGTTTTGATTGAGCACCTTTATCAAGTTTTTCATATTTTAAGTGGTTTCCTTTTCAAAAGAAACAGGTATCTTTCCCCCCCCCCCATCCAAAAGAAACAGTAGGCCTTGGCTTGCCTTTAGAAGTAGTAAAATATATCTATATTTTAAAACCTTTTCCCTCGTTTTAGGCTCTTGAGGACTGAGTAAGCATAAAGGGAATTCCTTCAATAACTTCATACAGAGATTGATTACATGTCCTCAGCTGGAAGGTACATTAAGGCTTATTCACTAAGGTATAGCTACCGTGGTGAACTTTCATCGCTCTCTGCTGTCTCTATGACAACTTGGATCCTGGCAGAAGTTACCAGGGCTTGTGTGCTCTCTGCAGCCCTTGTCTGCATCCATCAGTCCTAGTCCTCGGCAACTGTAAATGTGTGCCTCTCAAGTTTTTGCTTAACAAGGTGTTTTATTAAAGTTGTGACACTTCTGAAGTTACTCTGCTAATCATTTGTACTGCAGTAGCTGACCATGCTTTTAAAGAGATGTGCATTAAGAAAGGCAAAAGTGTCAATAGATATTAGTGGACTTTCTGAACACCACTTGATCTTGTTCCATGGAAGAAATTCAGCTGAATGGCAGAGAATCACTGTACAAGTAACTTTTCTTTCATTATAGATGAAGCCTGGAGGTAACTAGAGCCAGAGAAAAGTCTAATGTGTACAGTCTAACTTCTCCTTACACCTGCAGCATGCTCCGAAGAAATACATGTTAATGGTCAGTGGCTCTAGCAAAGTCCTCAGACTTGATTGAACCCTTTCTTTCTTTAAAAGGAGCACATTTTAATCAGAACCTGTGGAGTGACTAACACCTGTCAGTTGATGCTAGCAGCTCAGGTTTCTGATGGTTTTGCCATGTGCCACCTTCTCCAGAGGTCCAGCTCTTCCATGAGAGCATTAGTGGCACTGACACAAGTGGAACTCCCCATTTTTTTTATTTCAGACCTTTGGGATTTTTTAGGAATTGTCAATGTACTTTCCTCAGACAGCTTCCCAGTAAAAGGCATTTGGGCAGATATCTCTTACAAAGCTGCTTCTTAACATGGATCTAGTTGTTTCTGTAGCCTTTTTCTGTTAATTCTTGTCGTCCCCCCGCTTTGGGTTTGGGGTGTCCATTGACAAGTAGTCTCAGTAGTCTGGATTGTACATATAAAGACACTGGCTCTATGCATTCGTGTTGCCATTGCAGGTAGCCTTTGCCTCTTCTTGAGTGTAGCATTCCAGCCGCTTTCATGGCAGGCAAACCCCTGGATTACCCTTTCTGCCTTGTGCTGTGCTGGGCAATGCTGCTGTAGGAGCAGATGGGAAATCTGGAGGTAGCCTGGCCCTGCTCAGTCCATGCACTCCGAAGCACGGGGCTGAGGCCACACTTGCTTGGTCATGCAGATATAACTGCTGAGACCCCAATCCCATGACCTCAAAAGCTTTGTTTCAGAGCTTCCATTCTTTATGTACTCAGTTCACTGCTTTGTATTCTTCATTCAGATAATTTTCCTGTTCAGAGGCACAGGCATCTTTGATGCATCTCTTTCTCCTAATTGCCATTGCACCATGTGAGATGTACTTTCTATACTGGCACCTTGTGGCTTCTTGTGTATTTTGTTTTTTCTCTGTTTGATGCTGGTTTTTATTTTGGGATGTTGATCTGAAGGATGGAGAAATGACGATGAGATAAATATCAGTCTGGGAACGAGCAAATGGCCAGTGTCCTGAAGCTAAACACGGATTATTTGGTTGTCAGGCCAACCTGAAAATGTTATCTACAGTAGCCAAGGTTCATGAGAAATGCAGTAAATTGTTCCCAAGAGTTCTGGGAAATCTGAACTGCAGCAACCCAAATGTGCCTGAAGGACTTGGTATCAGATGAGGCACATATTTGTTCCTTCCACTTAGGAGAAACATCTTCCTGATGACTTATATCTGCAAACTTACTTCTTTGTTTTCCTGGTGATCACTTACTGGAGATGGTCGTGCATAGAACAGGTGCCTCTGCAGAAGGGAAAGACACAAAACACATGCTGGCCTCTCAGTGGAAAGCAGCTCCTGCGCTGATGGTGTGGAAGATAGAAAGCAGGCGCTTGGAAACCAGTAAGCTCTCAAAGATGTTTTAGGAAGATCGCTACATAAGTAGATGAGTCCATGAATTTCCCTCTGCTGCTGTCAGGCTCTTATGGCTTGCTTTCATCCATTGTGTGAATTGTTAGAGCAGAGGGAGTTTTCCATTGCCGTGCCTGTGATAAGCCGGCTGACACATTGCAGCTCCTCCTGCTGGGATGCTGGCCCTAGGACAGTGCTCTAAAAATAGCCTTGATTTAGCTGGACATGGTATCACATGCTCAATTTAAATACATCAGAGCAGTTAATCTCCAGTTCTTCAACACTTGTGTGGGAAGCGTACAGGATTTTTTAAAGTTAGATGGCATACAAGCAGTGGAAACACCCTTCTATCCTAACTTAAAACACTTACCTATGAAATACTATGAAAGGAAAAAGATTGTAAGGTACTGGGATTTTTAATTTCCTTTGGTCCAGAGTGAACGGAATTGATTTTGCCCCATCTCATCTTACTGCAGTACTTGGTCGCATGCTTGCATGTTTCTGAAAGCTCTTGCATTTTTAAATCTAGGTCTTACGAAAAGTCTGCCACTCAAACAACAGCTCTGAAAACTGACTTTAACAAGTTGTAGCATAAAGCCCTACAGGCAGTGCCTGTGGCTGATAGGCACTTAATCAGCTGTGGGATTAGTTCTCAGTGCCGTGCATCCATAACCATTTGCTTATTGTTGATATAAACAGATTTGGTAAGTAAATGTTGAGGAAATTATCTGACTTTTGAAGACATTTACCTGAATTTCAGAGCTAAAGCTAAGTGGAATTCTTCCTTTCCCCTGGCAAAAAGTGCAACAGAAAGCAAACATGCTTTTAGTTGGATTACAGGCATGGTTAGTCATCTGACAGACAGTTTTAATGGACTCAGAAAGACATGCTGGGGAAACATGCTGACCTACTTTTCTTTCTTTTGCTCTCATTCTTTTCCTCTTTCTCTCTTTCTCTCAACTTTTAAGCAAGTCAGTTATTAATTTTAAAGCTTCCCGTAGCTTTTGCTGAAGGAGCTGATTTTGTAATTAATTTATTTACACTTCTGCATGGAGTACAATAGATGGTTTTGGTAACTGAGTTTCATCAGGTTGTTTTCATTTCTGTTCAGAAATGGGTTACATCTGAGAAACCCATGTTCTTCCCCTTTTCCAGGACAAAGCAATCAGCTCCAACTTAATGAATGATTTAAGTCCAATCCTCTGAGAGAGGGCTTTACAAACCATTTAAAATGACAGACTAACAAAGCATATTCTATTTGTATCATTTTCAATGCATTATATTTTTAAGCCTTTTTCATCTTTAAACTTGTGTCAAGAACTGGCAGATAGCGTCACGTGTTTGCATTTGGGATTGGTTTTTCCCATGTTAAGTAGGTTGGTGCTCCATCATCAGTGTTTTCTTGGAAGGAGAACTTGGTGTTTTTAAACCTGGGAAACTCTTGACCTTAAAACTTCAGAGCCTGAAAAGAAAGCATTGAATCAGAAAACTCAGCAATATGAGTAGATTAAAACATCACAAACAGAAATACCAAATAGAATGATAAGGCAAAGCTTTTTTCAAAAGCTGGAGGCATCACCTGCAGCTTGTCTTTAGCAACAGGCACACATGCAATTCATCAAATAGCTCAGGGGTGCCAGATTACTGCCTCTCTGGCAGAGAGATGTGCTTTACTCCCTTGCCAGCAACAGAGTTCTGGAGAAGATATAACCATGCAGTTGAAGGAGTGGGAGAGGTCATCATTTGTTGACTCACCCGATGATCCAGAGACACTGTTTTCACCTGCTCTGTTTGCTCCTATTTCCATCACTGGTAGGTTTCCCGGTGTCAGTCAACCCTGGTGCAATGGGTGGTGCTGCAAATCCTCTGATTCTTCCCATCTCTCTTAAAAAAAAAATCTGGCTTCCTTGTTTTTATTTTAACTCCCAACTAGCTGATTGCAGTTTGTGTTATGGAAATAGTAGTACAATGTAAGAGAGGTAGAAAGAATTGAAATTTTCGGGAATTGCAGGAGGCTATGGGGAATAGTAGTACGTTTCAACGAATCCACAAGTTATGTATGCACTTATGAAGTGTAGTACTTTTACTTGAGTTCATAGTTGTGTACTTTTAAGAGAATGTCTCAGTGGCAGAGTGAAGATTGAAATTTATTTTTTATCTTTTTAAAAATTAAGCATGTATTTTGGCTAACATATGAGAGCTGTTTTCTCTAACTCAGGAAGACTGAAATTGGCACAGCAGGGGTTTCAACCATTTTGTAACCTGGAGGCATCAGCCTAGATGTGCTTTTATGTGATGAGCTGCTGTACAGTGTGTGTTCAGCATCCCTGGCTGCATCATAGCTTTGTGAGCTCTTTCTTACATACAAGGAATGTCTTCCCCCATTTTTCTTGCCATAGTACTTCTAGGTGCCCTCTGACACAGTTTATTTTAGTTCTAGTGGAGAGACAATGGGGAAGAGGCACTAAAAAAGGTGTCACTACTGAAATTTCGTCAAGGTGGTTTTTTTTATTTGATACAGAAGAATCATTGAGACTGGAAGACAGAACATCTGATTTAGTGAAGCTTGAGTTGCTCTCTCACAATATTGGTCTGCTTCTGTTGGGCAGGGAGCAAGCCAGGGCTCTTGTGGTTCAAATTAGATGTCTTATAAAGATGGGTGTGGAAATCCAGAGCTCATTATGTGTTTGGTCTTGTAATCCATGCTGTACAATGCCACATCATCTGGTTATCCCCTTTAAGATCTCAGGGATCAAACCTATATGGTCCTGTAACAAGTGACATGGAGAACTGTTAGTTCATAAGAGCCTTTTGACAGCATTTTTCTTCAAGAAGGATGCTTGATTTTCCCCTTTCTGTAGTTTGGAAGAGAACCTCAATGCATACTTTTATTTTTCTCTTTGGAGGCCTTTTCAGGTGAGTGCTGCTACTAAATCAGAACAATTTTAAATAATTTTAAACTGTACAAATAATTAAAAAGAGAACAAATAAAAATATGAGGACAGTAGTTATTAAGAAAAAGAAACCCCATTTTGTTTAACTCCTTCCCATTGCAAAATGAAAAATACACAGGGAGAGAAGAAAATGAGCAGAAATACTTACTGACCAGCCTGATGCAGTGACCATACAAGGAGAAAAGAAATACTTTGTCCATTTAATGCTGCAGAAGGCTTAAATCCTGTTTGTCCTAAAGAGACTCAAAGCCTTTTCTTGGCAATTATTCCTATTGTTTTCTAAATGAGTTATGGCTATTTCACATGTTTATGAGGACTATTTTTCCTACTAGATTTCAAGCATGGCAAGGCATGAACATATATAAAACCATACAGGCACATCAGCTGCCTCCCACAGGGTATGCAGTATTAAGCCCCATGTGTTGTGGGGTCTTCTTTCTTGGCTGGAGGGATAAGGTGGGGAGATAACCTTATGGTAAATGAACGTTGCAGTAATGAAGGAGGAACATGTAAAAATGTTCCCTAGAAAACAGGGTGTGGGAAGAATGAGGCAATTAAGAAGAACTGTTAGATATTCTGTCTTAACAGTTCATTGTATATATTTTTAATGAGTATTTAATCTCTAATGCTATGTGATGGATTAGAAAAGAGGAAAAGTCAGGCCTCTTTCTGTGCATACTTTCATGTTTCCCCTTCAGTGAACATTTTCTCATGGCAAATTGTTTAACGTGAACTGGTTGGAGGTGTTCCAGCACAACAGAGCTTCACTGAGGAATAACACTGGGTGCAATTCCAAAATGCAGAGTTGTCAGGATCATGTTGTGCTCAGATTTGCAAAATCTCAGGATGAGTTATGAGGCAGGGTTGTTGGTTCTTGTCTTCCATGCTGTGTGTCCTAGCCCTGCATGGCCTGGGGATCTGGGGCAGTCCTACAGCTGCTTGGGAGGTAGATGTTCATCATCGCATTCAGGAATTGAATAAATCTCTGCTTTTGGAAATCCATGTTTTCAGCCAGTGCTTCCTGTGGGAGTTGTAGCCCAGGAGCAATATCCTGAGAGGACGTCATAAAAAGCCTTCTGTAAGTATGCCTTGCATCGGCACATGACACAGTATTGGAGAAGACCACCCTAGCTGAAAGGAGGTACCAAACTTGTGTATTATGAGTTAAGGGCCCAATCCCATATTGAAAGACATGAAAGGTTAGTCATTGATATCGATGAGATACGAAGGGGGTAGAAACCACTAGTAATGCCAGTTAATTGTATGCTGAGTAGTCATTTGTAATGTCAACTGGGGACCACCATCCTCAGTTAGTTAAGGAGCAGCTGTGTGTTGAATTCAGCCTCCTTGCCCAGCTCTTGGCTTCCCTTTCAGATGTCATCTCATGTCCAAGTTGCGTCCTTTGTTTTCATAGAGAAGTCTGGGAAAACTAGGTCAGTTTATCCAAGTAGAAATTATTATTTTATTGAGTTAACTCTGTGATGACCTGCTGCCTGTTTGCCTTCTCAAAATGAACTCCCTTGTGTGCAGTAAGTCTTGCACTGAAAGTTGCAGAGGCCTCAGTAATCACTTTGATTTCAAATCAACAATAAAAAGGCTGCTTTTTTTAACATCTTGATGTTTTCTGGAAAGAAGCATCTGGCTTTGCTCCTTGTATGGTCACTATATCAGGCTGGTCTGGTGTACTGTGAAAGTGTTTAATGTAAAAAGGTTATGTGCTGGCGTTACTGAGGATATTTAAAAGATCTTATGTAAGAATCAGGATCTGATGCTGCTTGACCCTGTCTGGTAGAATTAGGCTCTTTAAGCCAGTCCTGCAGTTACTAGCATACCTTATTTCTAAATAATCTGGTCCACTTACTCTTGCTATTTCAGAACTTAAGCTGCAGACAAGAAAGCCATTTTTTTCTTTTTTAAATGAAAGAGTAGTTGGAATATATTTTAAAGAAGTTCTTTGGCATTGTACATAAAAGATAAAATATATCAAAATAGTCTGATAATTAGGTGCAGGCTTGTGGAGTGATTCTTGTCATAACAGGAATGCTGAAACAGCTGAGGTTGCTGCAGGTGTGTTAGGGGAATTCGACCCTGTAATGCCATGATGCTACTGCTGCTACATAAAGGAGGAGCACAGATGTGTGGAGAGTCTGCATTAACAGATGAAAAGCGGTATTTCTGTGTGTGGATTATGGATGGCGTAACACACAAGCAACAACCTTTGTCTCCCAGGCACTTTTTGCTTTGAAGAGTCACGTTAAAGCCTGCTGCTATCCCAGGCGCAGAGATCCAAGGCATGAGCTGAGGCTTCAACTGCTGCAGGTTAAGCCCCGCAGGGCCTCAGCACCAAGTGAAGCCATGCACGGGCAGAAAGGGACATCCTGCCTGGCAAAAAACCTGGGTGGCAGAGGCATTTCAAGTGCCTCAGCTCGCAGGTGGAGTGTTTTGGTGTGGGCAGTGAGATGCTAAAGCTGCGTCAGGAGCCAGCTTCAGCAGGGCTTTTATGGGAATCCGGTGATGCTGCCAGCTTGGCACTCCCAGAGCATGCTGGCTGGCTCGTCTTGGCCTTCCCAAAATCCTGTGGATGGAAAGAAAAAGAAGTCCCTGACTTCACTCCTTTCTTTCTCCTTAAGTTGGGGGGGGGGGGGGGGGGGGGAGGACCATGTAATTAAGAAAAACAAAACCTGAAACAAAACGATGAGCAAATTTGCTGATTGTTTAACAGGAGGATAAAATGCAGCGAGATGCAGTGTTATTGCTTGTTGTTTTACCATTTGATGAAACCTTTCTTTTAGTATTATGGCAAATCAGCTTTAGTGACAGGCACTGTTAATTACAAAATCTGGCCCAGCTGCACTCCAAGTCCATGGCAGGTGCAGCTCATGCCCACCAGCTGTGCTGGACAGCACATCAATATGAGGCTTAAAGTCAATTTTTTGGTGCTTTTAGGTCCACCTAACGTAATACAGTTCTGGGCAGAGAGGTTGAGTATGGCTGTGGAGCCACATACACTGTATCCCCCATGCCCACCACTAGCCCTGGCACCTTGAGAGCTGGAAATAACCTACTGATCTTTATTTTATTTATTACTTTTAGTAGTAGGAGTATCAACAAGCCTTTGCTCTTAGGAAGGAATTTGTGCAAGTTCATAATGGCATGTTTTCCACTTTAGCTTCGGAGGAATAGGTAAATAGTAGCTGAGCTATTACTTTGCTTTTATTATCCCTGCCTTAGCGGGAGGCCAGGGCTGCAAGCTGCCAAGGCTGTAACACAGGCTAATGCTGAGATTCAAGACTATGGCTCCCTTTCTTAAGATACGCCGGGAACAATTGTTCCTCCACCTTCATGAGCTCACTTTACGGTTGCGGGAGGCAATGTGTTCTTTGTGCTTGATGAAGTGCACTGTACACGCAGGCCTCTTCATATGTATTGTCGGTTGGCAGCTCTCTCACTAGATGCACCTTTACACAATTGCACAAGGCACCAAGAGGTACAAATGTGAATAGCCTTGGGGGCAAAACAAAGAAATGAAACCTAGGTATGAATGCAGTGTTACCCATCTGCAGGTTACAGATATTAGAGCTGTTCTCCCACTATGCTGCTATAGTTTTACACTAATAGGATTCTGCTGCAAACAGTGGAGTAGCACCACTGCAAGAGAAAAATAGTGGTGATAAGTTGGGGCTGTTATTTTTAATTCTGGGAGATAATGTAGGGTCGAACCCTGTTTGGAAACTGCATTCACTGCAGGAAACCCTGAACTTCTGCTCTTCCTTCTGGGGAGCCACTGCCGTGGGGACTGAGCAGCCATGTGCAAGCAAAAGGAAGAGGTGTTCCAGCACACCTCCTTTGTAGCTTTTCTATTTGTTGTCCCATAAAGTCATATGCAGTCAGTTAGTCCCATAGGTGAGACTCATGTTTCATTGAACGAATGTGCTTATTATGGAAAGTTGTTGTTTTGAAGGAGTCTGTTAATGGCATTGCCAGGAAAGAGGTTGCAATTTGTCATGGTAGGTAGCTTTCCAGTTAAGTAAAAATCAAGTCATGTTCTTTTCCTCTGTGTGTGTTAGGATGAGAAACAGCTGCAACAGAATGAAGTATACAAAGTGCTGCCATCAGGCCAGGCAGCATGCAGGAACAGAGAGCAGTGTCTGGTCTTAGCTTACAGCCATGCACTTTCCCTGGCCATCAGCGGCCCTAGATAATGCCCAGCAAATTGAATTGATGACTTTGGATAACCTCAGCTTCTCCCAGTTGCGAGGCACTGTACTACCATGACTGTCTCCTAAGAGAAATTAATGTAGTATCTGTAGATGAGTAGACTGATTCACCTTTTGGTGACCCTGGAGAGAAAGGTCAGGTTCAGGATATTTTTGCCTAGAATCATTTATCCATAGAGAGTTAGTGTACCAGGCTTCAAGATTGTAGCTCAAAAGGGCAGTTGTTTTGAGAAGGTAGCTCGAAAGGGCACTTCAACAGCTGAAATCAAATGAGACATTTAATGGCCTCTTAGTGATTTCTGACTGAAAGTTCAGAGTTTGAAATTTAGGGATTATTTTCTTTGCCCAGCCTGTGGTAAAACAAATGCACTATCGCTTAATAGGAATTTAATTTCAGGTTGAGTGTTTTGAAGTGGTTTTCAACTGCAGCGTGTGCACTTGCTCGCTTCAGCTGTAAGGAAGAGAAAGAATAATCACATTGTGTTTGTGGTCTTGTGTATTTTTAGCTAATGTGTTAAGACACTGCAATTCCAGAAGAGCCATCCTCCTGTTCCCCAGAGTGTTTCAGTTTAACCAGCTGTATGCAGAATTTTATCTGAACTGCTACAGAAGTTACTAGTAAATCCACTGGGATTTTGACAGCCAAAGCAGTAGATGTTAAGTACCATACTTTGAGGGTTTTAGTTTCCTGGGAATTCTGCTGTAGGCTAGCAGTTCTCAGTGATACCTGCTGAAGCCCTGTGAGTTTGTGAATCTCCCAAGACGGAGGGATTGATTCCCAAAGCTCCTTCCCATTCCTGTACTGAGCAGAGGAAGGGGTGACTGGCAATATCCACTGATATAATATCCACTGTGATGCTATTACTCTGCAAACCTATTGTAGATGGCATGGTAGAGCTTAATAAAAAATGTGCATTTTACATTTAGAGTAAGAAGTGACTGATTTCATGCAAAATACTGAGAGCAGTGGGGCAGGACATGAACAAGGAGGGCATGACAGATGTGTAGATTAATGCAACAGCAGCACAAGGTGCACAGGGATATTGTGGGACCTGCTTGTGGACCTTCCATCTCATAGATGGGAATTTCTAGCTCTATTTAGTAACTTGAGGTGATGCCTATGTGAAATACAGATGGATACATATCAGTGAGTAAATTTTGGCATAGTCAGTGGTTATGGCTAGGCTATTTCCATTGTGGGTATGTTGGTGGGCCTTCATGGGAAATGTTAGTGATTTATTCTGCCTGCAATTGTTCATGCTAAACAACCTTCAGTAGCTCTTTAAGCCGATAAGAGTATGTGGATTATCCTATTTCATACTGGCAATTAGTTGATGATATTAAAGCACTTTGAAAATGGAAATTGCAGGGCAAATGCCTTTTAAACAGTTTATCATTAAATGCATAATGCAGTCTGCCTACTTTGATTGCAATATGTAGGGAGATAATAAAGAGTCTTTCAGGCCCTGGTATAGATACTGCACCCTTTACGTCCTCACTCTGACTTAACTGCTTCTCTTGTTGTGTCTTCTGCCTGACCATATCCACGTGCTCCAAAAGCACGTTTTCTTCTAGTTTTGTTTCACTTGTTTGCAGTCCTCCTGTTTCTGCAACTTCTTAATTTCTTATTTGTCCTTAGTACCTTAGGGTGTTTTCATTTGCATTTCTGGAGTTATGATTTTTATTCTTCGGGCAGTTGTTACTGTGTTTGTCATGTTCTGCAGAACTTGATCCAGTCCTGAAATACTATAGCCAACGTAAAGGTAGATATTAGCAGTATATTCATATACACTGAAACAGTTTATAGGCTTTTGGATTTGTTTCTTTGTTGAGTTTTTTGTGTTGTGTTTCTTTGTTTTTTCATGCTGAAGCACTGTATGGGAGCTTCTGCAACATTCAAGCCTAATACACCTTTAGGACTAATATTCTGCCTTCAGCAGCAGTTCCAGGTCTTGGATTGGCAGTTTCTAGATATCCAAATTATGATGGCTGCTGGTTGTGTTTCTGGATGTCTAAAAAAAATAAAAAAAAAAAAAAAAAGGAGGAAAAAACCTTTTTGTCTTAAATGGGGGAATGAAAGTGAAATACTAAAAATAATATCATTTTAAAAAAAATTATTATCATACCTTTCAGCTATCTTCAAGTGGTATTTTTCTCAGCCTGTTGTTTTGCATTTGCTTTCCAGTTTTGATCCCATATCTGAGTTCAGTTGGTATTGTTTTCCTTCAAGGTACTAGAAACTCCTATTTTGCTCATTCCATCTACTAATATTTCAGGGATGTGGCAACAGCAGGTGCCAAATTTCATGTCAAAAATAGAATTTTCGGAGTGGTGAAATCCTTGAAACCACAGATCAAGTTTCAGGCCAGTTAAATAAAGCTTTAGAGCATCCATTTGTATCATTCCTTCATATAATGAAACCTGTTCTTATAACTCAGTTCTTGATATATTAACCCCGCAGTTATCCTTATACATAAATGAGAGATATGTTGCTTTCATTGGTTATAATAGAATATAACTATATAAATCCCCTGTGCATAATGGAAAAATAGAGGCCCTTGGGCTATAGGTATCAAAGGTCTCCCGTATACTTACAATAGCCTAAGAAGGCTATTTTGGAGGCATAAGTAATTACTCACGGACTCTCTATAGCTAGTGATTCATTGTTCACTACTGAAACATTTCTAAATGAATTATGTTTTAAACAAGCAAATCCTTGGCCTTCTCTTTTTATTTTGTGGGGATGGGGGAAGAGAACTGAAGGGACGCAAACTTCCAACATTTTCTGCATTAAAATACACTGCCTGCTAGTTAAAAGGTCCCTGGTATTTGAACCAATTTAAATGTGCTATCATGCTTCTTGCTGCTTTGATTCTCTGAATGTGTATTTCTAAATTTCACATTTTGATGAAAACATTATTGTTGTCATTAATTTGATATTTAGAAAAGACTGTGGATATGAGAGCTCAGCGCAATGAATAAACCAGTTGGAGTTAACTGTCCCTGGGGATAGAATCAATCACTGTTGTAGAAGAGGGTGACATTTAAAAAAGAAACTCAGAAGAAAATGTCATGCTTAAAAAATTAGATTTAAACGCACTAGCTCCTGATTGATTTTTATTGCACTCGGATACACTGATTGATTATCAGCCTTACAAATGTTTCGTACCTTTCTCACTTCTCTAATAATCAGAATAATCTAATTTTCAATGTCATTTAAGTTACCTTATTCAAGGTTATAATAGATCATATTTCTAATAAAACATAGCAATTATGTAATGAATAATGCAAAGCTTCAAGGCAGAGTTCAGATTCACCTTTGTCAGAAAAAAAGCATAATAGATATACCACCAATGGGTGAAGAGCCAGCATATGTGAAGGCAGCCAACAGGACGATGTCTTCTGGCTTTGTGGTGTTTTCCCCCGTTGTTGAACTGAGGTACTTGAAGCTTTGGTCGGGGCACGTTTGCCATAGATGCACATTATTTCTCAATAGGAAAACAGGGGTGGGCCTGAATTCTGTAATGTGTGTGCGCGCTCTGTGCCTGGGGATAAACGATAGCGTGCCAGGTGCTTATGAAATTTCTTCCATGATTGTTTCTCTGTGCTCCCTGTTAATTTTGGTACGTGTCTGTAGAGAGATACTATCTCACTTAGCTCAAGATGTTTTCTTGTAGCAATTGTACCCGACAGCTGACATGCTTGATTTCTCTGAATCAGCTACAAAATATGCAGGTTTCAATGTGTTTTGGTTTTGTGCTTAACATCCCTTACATAACTGTGTACTTGTTTCTGGCTTTGTCCATTAGAAACGAGAGCTCTGTGTTTGAAACATGCTTTGCCTCCAATTGTTCTCCATGTGTTAAAGCTCAGCTTTGGCATGGGAATTTGTTTTAACATAGTTTCCTGTTCTTTTTAAAGACTGAGCAGTTTTGCCTAAAAGAAAACATTATTTCATCTGGAAATCATGACGTAGGAAAGCCAATCTATTTATAACTACCTGGAGTTCTGCATATTTTAATGCTATGTTTGGCTTCTGATTGCATTGCTGTTAAAACATGAATAGGAGTCTTGCCTTTCTGAACTGATGGTGGATTGATTTGTCAAGCATGGCTGTGTTGCTTTCAAGGTGGTCATTTGGTTTCTTATGTTGGAGCTGCAGAAATCAACCTCCTTGAGGTCCTTCATCTCTGTGCCTGCTTCCACCTGGTCCGAGGCAGGGGAGCTGTGAGGGATGTACAGCTGGGTGCTGGCTTTGTCCATAGGGTCGGGGAGCCTCATTCATCAGCAGTGGTGGGGGTGCTAAGTCTCCCTTGGTTTGAGGCTTTCCAAGGTGACTGTTGTGAAAGACATCCTTATAGACTGCCAGCCATTACCACGAGTACAGTTTATTGAAAGGTGGTGGGGAGAAGGGTGACGTGTGGTATGTGCACAGCGTTTATCTTGACAGATCAAACTTGGCAGTGGCAATATGTAAGTGTTTTGCTTATTTGACTGAAATTGTCCACAGCCACTAACTCCTATCAGAATTAGAAATTTTTAACAGCTGCCACTGGAACTGGAGAAACAAAGGAGCTGTGCAAGACTTGTGGGTTTCCACCCTAGCAAGCAGCTTGGTGCTCCTGGAAGCCCTGGGTGCAATGCAGCGCATCAGCCTCGCCACCCACGTGTGATACCGTTTGCCTGCAGCCTGAGGCAGCCCTGGCTGCCTGGTATTTGGCAAGGGATAGATGGCTTCCCGAGGTGCAGGAGAGCAGGTAGGAGAGCGAGCCTCAGCCCAGAGGGGAGAGGTGGCAGGTCTCTGCCAATCCCACCTCAGCTCACCTCCAGTTTCTCTTCTCACCAGTGTTTGCGAACAAAAGGAGTCTTTTTGAAAACCTACCTTGCACCCAGCACTGTGCAATTTCTGACTTGCTCTGTGTGCTTGATGGTGCTTTTGAGGCTTGTAGCTTAACAAGTACCTTCCAAAATATTTAGGGACAAGAGAAGTGTGGTTTTACAGGAATGCAAACTAACTGGAAACACTGGTAGTTGTTGCTACAGGAACAAAACCAGTTAACTAGTACACAGAGCTCTTCAAAGGTCACGGGGATCTCCAGGAGGCAAAACTGTAATGATAGCGTTTCAAGTCATGAATTTATAGGTGATTAATCATTATAATATATGAAAGGTGCTGTTTAACTCTTTTCTGGGCGTCTGGGGAAGCACAGATTGTGCAAGTAAATGGAAAAAGCAGCTTGCAAGCTGCAAATTCTTCTCCCCTGGACACGTTCATGCCACCTTTAACAATGGGAAGTGCAAACACTTGCTATTCCATAGTTTTACCTGATTATCTAGAAACTGCCTAAATCTCTCAGGCTGGATCCCAGACTCTCCTTAGGACAAGTGGTGACTAGGTTTGGTGGACCTGAAGGGTTTGCATTTAAGACTGGACAATTTCAGCATTACAACATGCTTGAAATGATCCCACTCAAGCAGGAGAATTACTGTGTGGTTGCTAAATGAGAGTGCTGGGGTCCTTGGAGCACTCGGAGCTTGTGTCTTTCCTATAGTTTCGTCTGCAGCAGGCCCTGCACTTGAAGAATGCATCCTTCCCTCCTGCAGCTTCTTTGCCCTTGCCCATTGCTTCAAGCAGAAGAAAGAAAATGTGACTGAGGCTAAGGAAAGCAGTGGCAAACCCGGGGTGAGGATAACTGATTGGATGGGGCAAGAGATGGTGTTTAGCCCATCTACCATCAGGTTAGGGGAATGAACGTAGAAGGGTACGGACTGGTCCTTAAAACTAAGGCAACAGAAAATGTCTTTATCAGCTTACTAAGCCAGCTGCCTGGGTGTAGAAGTGCAAGTCCTGGTGTGTGTGTGTGTGTTGAGGGGACAGGGCAGCTGTCATGGGAAGATGGATCGGAGCAGACGTGCTCAGACATGGGCGTGCAGTCATCGAAGCAGCACCAAGACGTGGCTTCCTCATGTATCAAGATACACCTTTCTTTCATTCGCTTTCCCCACCCCTTATTTGTTTTCTTAGGTTTTTTAACTTCAGTATTTCTCACAGGGCAAGAGAGCTTCCACACTGTCCCCTGTCGGGAACTCCTAAATAATGCAGCCATCGGGTCAGATTTTAGTGCACAAGTAATGAAATTTGTAACCTGGGTTTTCTACATCCACATTAACTGTGACACAGATTCATGACTGGCGTATCATCATTAAAAGGCAGTGAAATTGCATTGGGGATTGATGTGATCATATGCATGTAAAGATCAAGATACAAAAAGGTGTGATTTATGTAATATAACCATAAGCTGTAATCCAAAACCCTTCTCACATGTGGTGTGACAGTTCCTGTTCCCAGAGCTGTGATGGTTTTTAAATTTACTGGGTAAATGTGTGTGTTTATATGTTTCTATTTAACTTTTTTAAACATATCCTAATGCATAATGGTTCAGCGTTACTGAAATTCCTTATTTTTGGAGCCTGGGTATTATATATCAGCACTTTATTGTGTTATCCTTCAGGGAATATAGAAACACTGCCATGTCTGATACAGCTTTATCAAAGGCAAATGCAGGAAATAGAAGAAGTATACCTAAGGTAGAAAGATAAATGCTAATCAGGTTTTATCATTAAAAAGCCTGTTGGAATCATAGAAAGAAGGTATCGGTGAACAGAAACTGTCCTTAGTTTTCAGGATGTATTAATTCTCCCCTTCCTGCCCTTTATAGTGATTTGCACCCGAAAAGAAAGAGGACAGAGCTGGGCCAATTTGGTGATGTGGATTGACCAGCAGCTGTCCCTTTGGTGGCCTTTGGAGGCAAAGAGACTTCAGGTACAGCTGCAGTGGGAGCTGTGCCGGGGTAGCACAGGAGCACAGCGCAGTTCCTAATGGAGTCATCTCCTGGCCTCTGGGAGCTCTTGGCAGCTGCTCTGAAGCTGGCCTAAATTATGTCTTTGTCTTCCACAAAGAGTTCAAAGCTCTTGAGAAAAGTAGCTGCTGAGGCCTCCTGTTTGGCAAATTTGTCAATCAGCTCGTAGAGCTATAAGCAAATGGGGAGTTATTACAAAGGCTTATTGTGCTTTGCGGTTGTGTAGGAGTTAACAGAGTTTTCTAAGGAGCTCTTTTATCTCCCAAGTGCAGCAGCGATCAGGATTTACTTCTGAAGTGCACTGGCTGTTTGGAGTACTCAGAACTCACGTGTTGGTCCTGGATGTTTTTTCAGTGCGAGAGACTGTACTTGCGCTTTGCCGTGGGGTCCAGCAAATAAATCAGGGCATTGGCTTTAGGGTTTGTAAGAGAGGAATCCAGCCCAACCCCCTAAACCTCATGGCACTGGTAGCATTGAACCTTAACAAAAAGGTACCTTTTCAGGCTACATTTCCTGGCCGTCTTTGAGTCTGTGTTACTCCAGACACCAGAATTGATGGTGTTTGAGGTTAGGCTTTAGTCCATTGGGATTCCCAATGTCCCAGCCCTGATCCAGCAAAGCGCATAACTGCTTCAGTGCAAGTCTGTTCACACAGTTAAAGTCAAGTTCATCCTTAACATATCTGCTGGATGAAGGTCAGAGTTCTCTCAGTTGCAAAGTCAAACCTTCAGTGGGAAAATCAGAGCCGTTCATCCCATACAGTATGTGCCTAATGGTCTCATGAAGGAACAGCAATATTCACTGCACCTACCCCTTGGTTTCTGTTACACGTATTATGTTATTTCTGTAGTGCCCTGGCTTTGCTGATTTCCCACCCCACAGTTTTCCAATGCCTCTTCCTTTTCACTCAGAAAGGACACCCAGAGGAAAATGAATCCGTGTCGTTTGTTCTCAGACAGATAGTGTAGGTGAGACTGGATTGACACCTCTTCCTCCTGAAGCATTCACCATTTGTCTGCTCTTTTTGATCCTTTCTGGTTCATAGGTGTGTAGGAAGCAACCACAGAAGATGTAGAGGTGGGCCTGGAGAACCCACAGGGGAAAAGAGCTGGCATGGAGATGCCTCCGGGCATCTGCAGATTTTGCTGTGTACATAGAAATAAATGTTCCTCTTTCTGGAGCAGGACAGTACTAATGAGAATCAGCAAATCTTTGGCCATCCAAAATCCCCGGCTATCCTCACATGTGCCAAACCCACCAGCTTCACCCTCAGGGTCTAGGGCTTTGTTTTAAATATAAGGTTTTGAACATGAGCGAATGTTAGGATTGGTTTTATTTGTCCAATAACATTTAGTCTTTGGGGTGTTCAATATTGATACAGAGTCTTTGGGGGAGAGGGATTGATTTTACTTAGCTTTGTTGTAGGGCCTTATGCATCTGGTTACACTTAAGACATTAGATTTGGCTAACAAGAAGTCTCTTGATAAAATTCACAAGTACTGGCAGTACTGCAGACATAGACTTATCTCCTGGGCACGTTTTGTAAAATTAAGCTATTTTCGTTAAAAGAACAAAGAATAGCATGGTGACAGAGCAGCTGTCATATTTTATTACAAAACACAAATATGTGGGAAATCAGTTACAGCACAAGTGCTGCACAATGCATATTTCCAGTAATCCCTCACCACCAAGGGAAGGTAGAAGGCTGATCTGAGTGCAGCAGCAGATGGCAAGCAACTTTAGATAGCTTCACTGCCATTTTTACTCTTTCAAGTGTTTGTGCTTCTCCTTTGATCTTCAGATCTGGAGTTTAATGTGTTTCATCTTCTTTCATTTACTGTTTTCACATTTAACTTTCTCTTTAAATAACTTCTGCTTGGTGGAGTTTGTATTAGTTTTGTATGGGTTTTGTTATTGCCCATACTGAGAAATCTAAGAAGAAAGACAGTTGCTGTCTTTTTTTAGTGGTATTCATATCCCATAAAATAATGTTTGCATCACGGCAGAGGACTTTGCCATTTACCATGCACAGCTGTAATGATCCAATGAAAAGATACCACCTCACAAAGTTACTGAGACACTTCCAGTGCATACAAAGTGAAGTAGATTTTCTGGGAAAGTAGATACTAGGGGAGTGTGATGGCACATCCAGAACAAGCACCTATGGAAGTTTGGTTTCATCACTACCCATTCAATTCTTACAGTTAAGTAATTACTCTTGCGTTAGTATTCTCTGTGCATATAACTTCTTTTTTTTTTCTCCACTTAATTTATGTTTAAAATAAAAGCATTTTACAGTGTTTTGAACTAGAGCAGCAAAAGCAGATGGGGTGATATGAATAACAACGTGATCTGTGTCTCTGCTTTTTCTGTAGCTGTCAGAAATGATAGGAACAAAAAGAAGAAGGAACCTTCAAAGCAGGAGTCCACAGAAAACTATGAAATGACAGCAGAGTTGGATGATCTCACTGAGAAGATACGAAAAGCTCACCAGGAAACCTTCCCCTCACTCTGCCAGCTGGGAAAATACACTACAGTAAGTATGGCTTCTGTCACAAACATTCTGGATGATGTGGGTTTTGCATTAGAGGCTTCAGGTGTTTTAAATAGAAACAGATGCAGAAGTAGATGCAGTCCTTGGATGTCCTTAGCTGTGAGAAAGCACAGGTATGTATGCAAACGCTGAAGAAGAGAAATTGCACTTAACTAAGCATCACATAGTGGTATTGTAAGATCCTGTCTGAAGGATTGATCGAGCCAAGAGACAAGCTTGGAGTCCATGAGTCAGTTACATGCCATCATTCATTAGAAATTTGTTGGCTTCTAAAGGCATGACCTCTGCTTGTGCGTCAGCGGATTACAGCTTTGCAGGTGTAGGGAGTTCTTAAATGCTGCTGGATTAGTGGTGACAGTCCCAAAGCTACCAAGGTCAAGGAAAATACTAAATGTGTAAATAAACCAGTTTCCAAAATACCACAGAGCAGGAAAAACTTCTGCTGCTTTTAGAAATGAAAAATCAGTCCCCTCCCTCAAGAAGTTCAGTACGGTGGGAATTTGTCCAGAGGATGAGCCAGGGAAATAATTTTTTTCTATGCATATATATGTTGCTAAATACATGGAAGGTCAGTGATAGTAATTATTTCAGAGAGGAAATTCAGTGTCAAGTTTGCAAATGCCATTGTAAAAGAGATGCTAAAAAATAACTGTTAGGTAGTGCTCAGTCAGGAGAGGAATGACTTTGCTGGGTCTGGTCTTGCTGTCAGTTGTAGCAGCACTGTGTTTCAGAGGGATGTACAGAAGGTCCTGAAGTAATTGAGCCTGCACTCTGGCTGCCAAGATCAGGAGTACAGGAGTGTTATGGCTGCAGCAGGGAGACATCTGCCTCCAGTCCTAGCTGGAGATCTTGGACTAGCCCCAGAAAACAGGTGAAATACCTCTATCACTGGATTACTCTCTGTTTTGAGTAAGTGCTCTGCTACTGAAACAAGCATTAGATTTCTCAAAGAGTGACCTAGGCAGTTCCCTGTGCGGCACTGATACTCAGCACAATTAATTTCAAGACCTACATAAAATGGTTAGTAGTGGGGAAGGCATCTGTCCTCTGCGTGCTTCTTTGGTGCTAGCCCTGCTCCTGTGAGATGCAGTCAGAACATCAGTGCAGGTATGCTGGTAAATATTGCACAGGCAGGCCCTGAGGGACTAGCACAGCGTGCAAGGCTGAAAGCTTGAAAGCAGCCAAGTGGTGACATAACCGTAGGCAAAGCTGGATAGGACAGGATCCATAGTGTGTCTTTCAAAGGAAATTCCTGGGTTAATGCCCTCTACCCCTCCTCTCAGCACGTGCAGTTGCATCCTCATCTTGGAGTGAATAAAATCTTCCAAACAGGCTCTCACACTCCTGCAAATGCAAAACCATTTCTAGACAAGTACGAAAAACATATCCCCAGTTCAAAGACTGAGTTTATGCTTTGTAGAAGAGGTGGTCGTATGCCTGCAGCTGGGAGTCATAGCCAGGCTGGTATTCCTGCCAGAGTTTATGGCTCACAGGCTGCCTTGAAAATGGCTTGGCTATCCCAGAACAGTCTGTCAGTATACCTCCCAACATGGGCATGTTGGTGTGTACTTCTGTGTTACCTCCGAGTTAGAAGAGTGCATAGCAGCTGGTATGGTGGTACTTCATACTGGTAATTGCCAAAGATCTTAGAGGGTTGAAAGATAACCCTGGGCACCTATACACTTGCATTACGTATTGGATGCTTAAGCATCATTAATATTTTAGCTCTTGAAATGATACAAGTGGATGAAATTGGAGAGGGTCTTGTTGCGTATCACACCCAGCACTGATATCTTCCTCCTTGGGTTCCTGCTGACCCCCATGGTGAGTTTATGTCCCTGTTGGAATTTCAGAACCCTCACTGAGAGTACCTTGAGCTAAGTAATAAACAGATGAATCTGGTCTGTCAATGGGTCCTGAGTAACCATGACCTGACCACACTCTCTCTGGGGCTGGATACTGCTCATTTGTATCTCAGGCCAGATCAGAGAGCTTGGGGAAAAAGATTTCTTGGGTTTATTGCTGGTCTGTTGGAAGTCCATGGCAGTTAGCTGTGTGTGGCTGAAGTCCCTGCTGCTTTGTCATGGTTTGGTACTATACACCTTGCAATAACCAACATTGTACTGAAAGAGTATTTTTGGCTTATTTACCTTGAGTCTTTGGCAACAATACAGCTTCCTTCAAGAGCTGTGTCAAAACTAGTAACAGCAGTGCTAAATGCTGTCTTCCTACTGCATTCTCATGGTCTTTGTGTGAAACACAGAGTATTTAAGTCTCTCGTCAACTAAGGTCTGGCAACCAATCCAGCTTTTTAGCTAGGAATTCAGTGTTAAAAACTCATTTTTATGAACACTGTCTCTACCTAGCTGCAGAAGGGACAAAGTACTGCTTGGGCTGGAGTAAGGGTCATCTTCATCTCCTATCAGCCCAGGAGCAGGGGGGAAGGCTTTGTGCGGTGGCAGAGGATGCAGGAAGTAGAAGGTGTATGTGCTGGTCAGAGAAGCACAGCTTTGGTGCTTGCATACCACCACCAGCTGCTGGTCAGATGGCAGGACTCAGGCAATAACCTGTCCTTTTGAGATGCTTGAAATAGAGACCAGAAACCAGAAATAAGGAACACACATTCCTTTTTATAAATGCTGAATCCCAGGGGAGCAAGAGGCCTACACCATTTCTTGATCAGTCGCAAGCTAGTACGGGTCGAAGATTGCTACCAGTCCTGCTGTTATGCTCCATTCTGCAGGCTAGCAGTCATGAAGCGTGGCACGCTCACACTGCAGAGCATAGAGATTGCTTTTGTAACCTTAGAGTTTTTTATTCAATTCTTTAAGCAAGAGGTGACAAGTGAGTGTATTGTATTGATGTGGATTCACTTAAATTTCATGAGCTTTGCTCTTGCGTACAGATAGAGGTGATGGGCAGAAGAAACTGTTCTGCAAGCGCAGCCCCTGTGTTCCTTCAGTTACATGATCAGCCAGACTGATTTAAAACACAGTTTTGTTTGTTGCTAAAAAGAGAGAAGAATTTTAAGTATAAGAGAGTACGGTAAAGAAGATCTTGCAGAGATACAGTCCTAAAAAATGTGCTCAGACATTTGGCTTGTGTATCTGGCTCCTCTCACCCTCTAGTAGTGCAGACTGCATTTCCCAGAGGTAAATGTTGCATGGTGATTTTTCCTCCCCCATTGTACTTTTTTACCTTTTCAAAAACAGGTTTGGAGAAGCATTTTGAATTATGATTTTTTTTTTTATCCATCTGCTTTTTGTAAAGAAAGAGTGTCCCTATCTGACATATTGCCATACTTTGCATAGTTAATAAAAGTCTAGTTAAAATAATGGGAGAATGGCACTCGTATTAAATTTCCTGGATCATTTGATTTAACAGTTGCATTTGCTGGGTAGCGGCAAGTATAGTTCTGATGATGATGAGAATCAGCAAGCTGTTTAAATGTTACGGATTTCAGAAGTCCATCATAAATAGATCTCTTTTATTACTGTCATCCAGGTAGGAGAGAGTGCCTTAGTAATTTCTCTGGAGATGTCATACTTTATAGTATAATTGAGTGTAACTGCACTGCTTGTCCCTTGAGATTGGCATTATTTGTAGGTCTGCAGCTGTGTTACATCCGGCCTCATGAGAAAGGGAGGATAAAATAGAAGATAAGTTTGACTCTGTAGACCCTTTCTGTGGGTTCTCTTGGGTTGCTCTCGTCTGGCTGAAAGCAGAGATGTTTTGCATCTTAGCAGCATTTTGATAATGCTGGGCTTAGAAGTTACATGGCTATTGTTCTCTGCCTATATATTTTTTTTTCCTTTGTGTATATATATATATCAGGATATATACATACACACACACACATATATATCTCCTGATGCTGGGACTGAGCAGAGATGTGTGCTGTGGTCCTTGGTGGACTCACTGGAGCTGGAGTGCATTGCTTTTGCTAAAGAGGCATAGCAAGTGTTCCTGATCAGGGCAGAGTTCCCCTGTGAGCCTTGTTTCCTTTGTAAAGTGGATTTTAAAGACGATAGGGATTCTGCTACTATGTATGTTTCTGTGAGTACCACATCCCATATTGTTAATGTGGAGATAGAGCAGCCTGCAATGAAAAAAGCAAAAATGATGGAAAAATGGGATCAATTTATGTGGCAAAAATGGCTGTTTAATTGGATTTCATAGCAAGGTTGGGCTTTTCAACTAATAAAGATGCCACTGGGGTGTATTACAGTATTGTTCCACCATATGTGCACTGGTGCATAGGCCTGAAAAACATGCAAGACTGCTCCTGGTAAAGACAGTCAAAAAACTGCTTCAGTAAAATATTCAGGAAAAGTCATAGCATCTGCATCTTTTTCACAGCATGGTTAGAGGCGGTCCCCAGGCAAATTTCATCTGAGTTTCTGTTTCTAACGTGCATTTTATTAACCCCACGCTTTGCTGTTCAGCCTGTTTTATTTACTGCATTTATTTTGTTTTGGTTTTAGTGCATGCTGAATGTTTTACTGCATTTGCCGAGGTGAGTAGCTCTGGAGAGGATGCCTTCATCACCAGAGCATGGGGAAAGCACAGCATCCAGTCTCTTTCCTCAATGACCAGAGCCACAAAAGGAGCCCCAAGCCCTTGCCAGGTCTGGCCCAGGAGCTGGCAGTGCTGCTGACTGAGCTAGCTGACTCTTAGGGCACCAAGAGTGACAACTCCTGGTCGCTCCCGTGGGATAAAACCACTCCCATGGGAGCACAAGTGACCAGGAGCATGCACAGCAGTCATGGCGTGTTGTGGTAGTACACACAGGCAGGGCAAGCGGGAAGGGCCCAGAAGCCCAGCAGCTGAAGAGGTAGGCTCAGCCAGTGGTCATTGAGAAGGCGCTCAAGGATGTCATCTTCTCAGCAGAAGGCAAAGAAAACAAAGTCCTCTCTTGTGGCCAGGAAGGACATGGCGACCCAGACAGGGGTCCCTCAAAAACATGCATTCATCAAGGTGTATGGCTGTAATGAGTGCCAGAGCCTGTCGGTGATGTTGGATGGTAACTGTGCAAGATGTGACCAGGTTGATGATTTGTTCTATGTGGTGGCAGAGCTATGGGAAGAATTGGAAGGGCTAAGGAGCATGAGGGAATCTGAGGAGGAGATTGACTGGTGGAGCTGCACAGTACCATCCCAAAACAAGAGAAAGTAAGGATCCCCTATCCTCTTGTTACCAGGCAAGTGGAGGGGACCTAGGAGACAGGGGTGGTTGGAAACAGGTTAGTCCTCCGAGTAGACGGCATATTACAGCTTAGGTCACCTTCCCAAGGTGACAAAAGATTCAAGGCCCTGATACTTCAGAAAAATGAGGAGGATGATGAAGCGGGTAAGGGATCATCCAGGTCAGAAGAGTCACTGCGGGTGAGTCAGCACCTCATGTCAGGACCAACTCTACCAGGTAAAGTAGAAGAGTGGTTGTGATTGGTGACTCCACCTTAAGGGGAGCAGAGGACCCAGTATGTGGACCTGACCAGACTCACAAGGTGTGCTGCCTCCCTGGGGCCAGGGTAAGGGACTTCACCAGAAAACCATGCTCTCTAGAAATGAGCCAGGCTAGCATGACACTGTTGGAGGCCAGATCCACAGGGCAACTTAAATGTATCTGTGCCATTGCCCGCAGCATGGGCAACAAACAAGAGGAGCTGAAAGCCATTGTGCAGCAGAGAAATCATGACATAGTTGCCATCACAGAAACATAGTGGGACATGGAAACATAATTGGGGTGCTGCAATGGATGGCTACAGGCTCTTCAGAAGGATAGGTGAGGAAAGAGAGGTGGGGGTGTACTGTACGTCAGGGAACACACTGACTGCCTTGAACTCAATGTTGTGAGTGGGAAGGTTGCATGTTTGTAGGTGAAGATCAGGGGGAAGGCCAACCAAGCAGATTATCCCGGTAGGTGTCTGTTATAGACCACCCAACCAGGATGAAGCTATGGATGAAAGTGTTCTTCAAAAAGCTGGGAGAAGTTTAACGATCATGAGCCCTTGTTCTCATGGGGAACTTCTACCTACCAGATGTCTGCTGGAAGTACAATATAGCAGGGCCAGTGTTGTTTAATATATTTATTGAATGATGAGATCTTAGGCTGGATATTAGGAAAAATTTCTTCACCAAATGGGTGGTCAGGCATTGGAACAGGCTGCCCAGGGCAGTGGTGGAATCACCGTTGCTGGAAGTGTTCAAAAACCATGCAGACGAGGCCCTCAGTGACATGGTTTAGTGGTGGCCTTGGCAGTGTTGGGGGGAACTGTTGGACTGGATGATCTTCAAGGTCTTTTACAACCCAGCTGATTCTATGATTCTGTGCATTGATATTGAGTCGGGCTTGCTTTTACATATTCAGAAATGCTAATAAAAATATAGCTGTTTTCTGTGATGCTTGTGACTAGGTTCATTAACAGATAAAATGTGAAAACCCTCTCCATTTGTAGCATCTCCATGATAATGTGTAAACCACATTAGCTTCAGCGCTGAGGAATTTGGCACCTGGCATAATAAACCACCTGGTTATTTTGTATTTTATTAACTGCCCCTTCTCTTCAGTTTGCATAATACTGAGTGAGATTTACATTTGTTAAGACGGCCGCGCATTACTCTTAGTGGAAGACATGTCAAACTTCCCGTTGCCAGTACTGCAGCGTGATAAAGTAAGCTCATATGATACTGATGAAGATTTCGTTCACACTTACTGGTTTCATGTAACGTCTTTTTTTTTCCAGATGGATACCCTAGTGTAAAATGATTTCCTGCTTTAGGCTCTGCTTTGTGTAGCTCTCTGCTATGCCATCTTTCTATGAACTGGATAAACTGCCTATTAAATTTAATTACAGCCTAAATGACTGCACATCTTGATCTTATTTTTCCTCCAATGTATTGTATTTCACCAAGGTCCTTGAGGATGAAATAAAATAAATCTGAAGGATGCATACTCCGGTAGCCAAAAGAAATGTTTCAAAGGGCATTACAATGACTGTTAACCTGTTAGTTTGGAACTGTTTTGAAGGCAATTCTTTAGGTTCAGGATTATAAAGGCATTTTCTCCCATATTTTCTTATATCATTAAGAAAAAAAAAAAAGAAAAAAAAAGAAGTTTCCAGAATAAAAATTCAAATAGAAATGATGAATTTAATTTCTTAATCCCTTGTAAAGAGGGGTAGCAGGGAAGAGCATGTGTGCACCTTCAAACTGTGCAGCATGGTTTAGCATCTGTTTTTGCAATAAGAGCCTAATGTAACTATTACTGGCTCAAATTGCAGCCCTGCTGCAAGTGAGGGTGAATGTCAGGCTGGCAGTGCCCTTGGGACCTGTCAGGACTTTCCTCTTTATGACTGATGGTGGTGGTGGTGCCTGTGAAGGCAGCCCAGGGAGGGGGTGACAGCATCACAGTCAAGCTGAGCTCACCCTGTGGCCTTGCCATGAACCGAAGGAAGCTGATGGATTCAAAGGTATCTGCGGGAGGGGGACATCCTCACCATCAGTGGTGATGGCGGCATAGTCACTAGAGAAGTGTCCTCCAAGAAAGTGCTGTCTATGTAAATGGAATGGGTTTTGATGGCTGTTAGACTTTTAGGTTGATTCCTCTCATTTAACTTTTATTTTAAAGTTTATTTAACATTTTAACTTCAACCAACTAAGACTAGGCAGCTAATCACAGTTGCGGAGGAAGCCAGCATCTGACGGGATTTTCCCTTCCCTGACTTAAGTACCTATCTGGAGTACTTAAGTACTTAAGGTGAGCCTTTCTTTGGAGATGCCTGCCTCTTGGTGAGTCAACAAGCTGAGATGAGAAGTGGAAGAGAGAAGCTCTGCCTCTGCTTTTCTGTCATTGCAGCTCAGCACCTTTTGCAAATTCATTGCCGGCATATTTTGACAGGTAAAATTCCTCTTCCAATGAAGAGAAGATTGCCTGAATGCTGAAGGCAGCTAGAGCACACACTAAATTTGGCAGCTCATGAAATAGTGGGGGAGGCCATCACACTGGCTGCATCCTGAACAGCATTGGATCAAATGTTGGCAAAACAGGAACGTAGTGCAAGGTGTTTCAGAGCTGTCTTGTTATCTGTTTCTTGTCATCCCATTGGAATCATTGAAAATGACTCACCAGGTCTCCCCTTGACACCATCTTTTCTTGGCTGAGCGTGAAATAGAACACAGCAACTTTTGAGTAAGCCAGGTCTTGGCTGACATGTTCAACACTTTCAAGTGGTTATTCTGAATGTATGAAAACATGAGCTTAATTGCAGAATTAACACAAATTTGCTACACATCCTAGCAAATTACGGACTTTTTGATTAAGATACGTGACTGTACGGAAACAAAAGATGCAGCTGGGATGTCCTTGTAACACTTCAAACAGTAGAGTGTAAGTTGGATGCATCATCAAATGAGCATACAGCATTCATCAGTGCACGTGGTGTTTTTCTTAATGTTGTGTAAAGAAGTGCTCTTTAACTCATGGGGGACTGTAGCTTGAGAAAGCTGTAGAACTCTTGCAGAGCCACAGAGCAGATAAATTAAGTAGAACTAATTTGCTAGGACCTTAAGTATGTGAAACTGTGTTCCAAATATTGTGCTGCTTCTTCCAGATGAGGACCTGATATTCTTGTTCCACTGTGCATTCCTATTTTCTGGGGTACAACTCTAAATTGTCTGTCTCAATGAACTTATTATATAATGGCAGGGAAGAGTAATGATAGTGGCATTTGGAAATGTTTAAGTTCATTTGTATTCCTTGTACAGATGGCCTCTGCAATCATAAGTAACAGAGAAATATCCAAGGAATTTTCAGGCGATTAATTCAAGTTTAAGACCAGCATCATCCCAACAGCAAGCGACAGAAAATGCCTGGAATGTTAATAGAAAGTACTTCTGGAAGCAATACTCAGTTGTTATTTCTTTCCCTTGAAAACCCTTCACTGAAAGAGACGTTGTTGATTTATGGTGCCTTCTGTCTGTCTTTCCAGAACTCCAGCGCAGATCATCGGGTTCGACTGGACCTTGGGCTTTGGGACAAATTCAGTGAACTTGCAACAAAGTGCATTATTAAAATAGTGGAATTTGCAAAGCGATTGCCAGGCTTCACAAGTTTGACCATTGCAGACCAGATAACTCTACTTAAAGCCGCCTGCCTGGATATACTGGTATGTGTTTTTAACATCATTGTTACACTACTAATGTATTCTGTAGCCTTCTTTTTACTGTAATTGGTGAAGAGGTCAAATACTGCCCCAGCCTTAAGATTGCAAAATTGAGTTTATTGGATAGTCTGGTACGGCCACTTCTAGAGATGTGTGTTATATGGGATGAGCATAGCTTTCAAATTAAGTATGAACCAAAACAGTAAGTGTGAACTAAACATATGGCCTGTAGATTTCAATACAGTTGCAAGAAGAGCACATTTTGGTATTGTGGCACTAAAGTGAAATCTGTGCAACTTTGGAAAAACTCCCGTATTGTGTTAACAGTGTTAACTGAAGAGACATCTGATTCTTTTTCTTTCCTCCTTCTTCCTCCCTCCAAAACTTAATGCTCTATATAAAGGATACCTAGAAAGACAGTATGCCACAGAACATTTTAGGAATGTTATATGTGGTCATGAGTTAATTCAAGGAACAAGGCACAAATCTTGAGAGTGAGGTTTTGGGAGGTTGTAGAGGGGAAACTGGTGTGCTGGGGCCTGGCAGGCACAGATCCCCCTGCTTTCACCAGTGCTGCAGGCAGCTGTGGAGAGTGGATGCTGTAATGGACTCTGTGCAGATTTTGGCTAAATGTAGTTCAGTTTTAAATAGGCAAGCCTACAACCTGCAGCAGGGAACGATGCAGGTGGGCTTGGAGTTTTTCTCCGTTATGTCAAGGCAAGGTGTCTTCCCTCCCTTTGCCCGCAGTTGTTTCTGTCATGCTGACCTTCAGAGGAGCCCTCTGGGATCTCAGCTTTTCTATGGAGGTCTTCAGGCTTTTAGTGGCAAATATGTTTCGTGTTATTGGTCATAGCAACAACTTTCAGCAAAACAGTATTTTCAACATGTTTAAAACATATTTTAAATGCTTTCTTCTGAGCACAAGCATTCAAGTCTTCATTGAGACAAGCATGGCCAAGAAGCCCATTGTAGAATGGCTACTATAGATACATTTTTTGCATGACACAGGATTTTTAACTAGGGAATTTGAAGTTGAAGTAATTAATCTTTGAATTTCTAAAAGTGCATTAGTGCATTGCTTCAAACAGGATCATGTTGAGAAGGATGCTAACTGCTGTGACCTCTTCCTCTTGTTTTGGTCAAAAGCTGTTTTGAAGAATTACATCTAGAGGACACTGATGAAAGAGGAAGAGGGGTAGGAGAGGGGAAGGGATATCATTCTTTGGCCTACAAAAAAAGGGAAGATTGAGGTTTCCCTGCCGTGCTTAAGAGTCACCTCTGATTGTCCCCTTCGTCCAGGCTCCCATTCAGACTTGCCCATCTCATTGTTAACTGTGTGTGGTCCCTCCATGGGGCAAGGCCATCCATTACCAATTGCATGCCTGTCATCAGCAGCTCTGTCCTGATAAGACATAGTTATGTTCCCCTTACACTGAAAGGCATACAATAATCAGGAAGCTGTGGTGCTTCCTCAAGCATCTTCTGCCAGAAGTACAGGACAGGAATACTTTGTGCTTTGCTGTTGTAACCAGTAACAAATGGTTAATACAGAAACTACTCAGAAATGGTGGGGAGGAGTCAGGATACAGCAACAATCTGTACATCCAAACTGAAACTTTAGCCCTTAAGCCGCTGCCCCCTATTTATTGCTGCCGTGCACTGGCTCTGTAGCTGCTGGAAAATCCCATACCCTGATTCTGTAATTGCTCAGGATCCTGCAAGCTCCTGTCTCTTTATTGGGGTGGGTAGTGGGAGCTTACCCTCGGAGCACAGACAGCCGCTGTTGCGCAGGGTGCCCCCGGCAGCTGCACTTGCTTTTCTCATCACCAGCAACGGCTGGACTATATCAGGTATTTGGGGACACCCTTTCTGAAAACAGCTTTACCTGAAGCATCCAGATAAAGGCATTTCACAGCCTTTGGTCAAAGTGACGAAATAAAAGCATAGTTGCCAGATTAGAAAAAGAATAATAAAGCAGGTGGTAAACTGTGACTTTATTCCAATTAATGAATGGATAGAAAAGCTTGAGTCTTTAATACAATTAAATGCTTTTGCTTTGTGGCCATGTAGCAACCTTCAAGTTCTAGTTATAGACTTTATTGAGACGTCTCATTCCCAGTCACCTGCTCATTCTCTTTTTCATGTTTCATGAAGCCAGAGAACATGACACATCTGAGCAAGCAGGGCATAGCGAGTGCCATAGCTACCCATAGCAGGGATGAGCTGAGGCTCTTCCACAACCAGGAGCAGATAATACGTGGTTGCCGCAGAGAGCACTAGCTTTCCTGTGCAACATTTACACAAGCTTTATGTGACTATTTTATGTGCTGCTTAAAAAGAAAAAGGGATAATTACCATGGGCACAGTAACGCATGGTGCGCACACTGCCTCTGAAATGCCCATATCTGTTGAACCCACATCACCTGCACATCATCAGAATTGCAGTGCAGCTCCATATCTGTATTCAAGCTAAACTTCAGTACTTGGGGCAGTGTCTTAATAGTGCATATTTCCTCCCCAGCAAGCTATTTCTCCTAATTATGAGAGGTTTGGATGTTTTACCCTGTTGTGCACTGAGACACAGAGTGAGTACTGTTCCCCCTCATGCTGTGTGGGCGCCTGGTGCTTTTGCCTACCTGTGCTGTGCCGTGTGAGTGTTGTAGAGCATGGGTGTGAGCCTCACCGGTGTGTACTCATGATCCCACTGCTGTGCAATCCTCTGGATGTGTCCTCATAGCCACAGCACAGAGGAGTATCGACATGGGGCTCCCATCCCAGCCAGGAATAGTGTTGGGCTCCTCACACCAACAGGACCCCCAGCTTCGCTGCCTGCCCTCAGCACAGTCCATAGGGACTCTTAAGCATTTATAAACCCTGCCAACGGGTCTGCTTGTGTTAGTTCCTGTGGCTGTGGATGCTTATCCCCCTCCCTTAAACAGGCTGACAAAGGAAATGTGGTGCCAGGAGCTCAGTAAACTCTACTGGGTATGTGCCAAAGAATTGTTTCGTATATAAACAAGCAAAATCTCTGGAAGTGAAATAACATTAAGCCTCACAGGGCAGCTGAAGGCACCAACTGAGGATGGTGGAATTTATATCTGCCCTGGTGCCACCAGTTTCAGGGGTAAATATTACTAAATTCAGTGAGTAAGCCTTGCAAAGGTGAGTGCTGCTGACTGCTGTGCACTGGCCTGGCAGTAGCTGAGCATCCCCAGCCCCACCAAGCTCTAGCAAAATGAACGTGGAAAGGGTCCAGGGTCCAGCCTGTCCTAAATCCGATGGATAAAAGCCTGAGAAGTTCCTGGAAGCTAATCTTTAATAGCGTCATTTTTGCTTTCTGTTTTAAAACCCCGCGCATTAATGCTGCAAAGGCATTTGTGTGTGTGGAACAACTCATGCTGATGGGGTACGGCAGCACGTATGGGGAGGTTTGTTCATTGTTTCAGTCACCTGCTTGGGTTTCACCTCTGGGGGAAACTGTCCCGGGCAGCTAAAGCAGCTAATGTCTAACAGGGCTCTAAATAACAAAGCCCAGCTTGCCTTAACTAACCTGTTTAAAATGAGTAACAATACTATGGTAGCAACTTTGTGGATGCTTTTGGTTTTGCTCAACCTGTAGGGTTTTTGCGTTGCACTTTGTTAACTGGCTGTAGGAACCTCAGATGCTTCAAGATATAAATATTCCTTAAAACAAAGGGTCCTTTAGTCATGGGCAAGAGCCTTATTTACAGCTGTAAGTGGCATTTAAGAGCAGAGTGACAACTGAAATACTTGGCTTGGTTACAAAATCTAAACAACACTGAGGACATCAGGAGTTCAGTTTAAAATGCAGAAAGATACCGTGATTTCTCATTTTGAGGTGCTGACGTTTCCCACATGTTCCTCAGTGAATACGAGCCTGAAATCAGCTTCACTTTGACACTGGAAGCTTGCCCAAGAAGGGCTTAGTAGCAGCTCAGCAATATCCACGGTGTTACACAGATCTTGATGAAGGACAATTCCTAAAAAAAAACAAACCCAACTTTTCAGGTTGTCTGTCTCGGAGTTTAATAACAGCATGTTGTGGGATAATGTCGAAGGGAGTGCAGGAGGAACCTGAGACCCCATTGCTGCAGTTGGCCTAAGTGCGTTGCAGAAAGCACATAGTGGAACTTCAGCTGTGCCGGTGCCCAGCAGAACCACTGCAGGCTCCTCTGCTTGAAGGCTGGTGCAGCAGTTGGGTGTGGAAGCCTTTCTATGCATGCCCACAGAGTAACCAAACCCGTTCCCAGTGAGGATCCAGCCAAGAGCACTTGCTCTCTGTTAGCCGGGGGAGGGCGCGGTGATTTGGGAGGTCTGAGCACCCTAAGCATGAACACCCAGGGTGGGCCTTACAGCACAGGGCTGTGAGCATGGAAAGGGAGCAGGGGCCTGTTGTATGTCAGGAGAAGTGTGTTTGGCCGCCAGGCTGGTTAGGGTGACTGCCTCCCGGCACCCCAGTCCTCCTGGGCTGGCAGTCTCTGGTACCCAGAGGGAGGGTGTGGAGAACCATATCTGCCAAACACCGCGGCATAGCCCAATTTACCTCCAAGTTCTGCTTCTCTGATTTGTTGAGCTGCGGGTCCCTGAGGGTGGAACTCTCATTGCTAAGGCTTATCAATTAAAATAGCACCAGAGTAAAAGGGGCTGCCTTTCTCCCCAGCTGAGTGAAGGAGAAATCAGTACCACTTAAGGAGTACAGAGCCGTGTTCCTCCAAAAGTTGGATAACTGATGAGCACAGGCCTGTTGGAAGGCAGCTGCGTTATGTGCAGACTTCAGACGGGAAGAGCTGTGCTCCAGTTTCTCTTGCATGCCATTACAGAAGTAGACAAGCAGCCCTTGGGTTTCTCAGTAAACACGCAGTTTTAAAACCTTGCTTTTCTTGAAAACAACTAACTCTGCATTGTTTCTTCTCATTACTGTGCAATCCTTTTAGTGATTTAAAAGGATAACCAACAGCAAACTTTAGGGGAGAGAACGGCAGCTACGTTCTCTTACGGAGAGTAAGCCTGCTGTCTCTTATTGATGGGTTGCCATCCTTTATAACCTTAATTCCTGCTACTTGTCCTGAAATACTCTTACATAAAACCTTTGGAGATACCAGCAGCCTTTTAAAATCATTTATATTTGTGGGGAATTTGTGGTCAGTGAAGAATTGGAGTGCCCTGTGTTTGTATTTGTGCTTCTCTTGCTCATTAGCTCAAGTAATTTCAAGAGCTTATTCCAATTGAGGGGCAGGGGAAGGATATGAAACATGCCTGTCCAACCACGCAGATCCTAGGCGCTCCAGTGTATGCCCACAATGTGAGATAAGATTATTGCCGAGATAGAAAATAGTTGAAGAACCTTCTGCAGAAATGCACCCTATTAAGCCTCTTACCAAGGAATTTAAGAAGAGAAATAGCAGCTTCCCTCTAGGTCTCTTATGTGCCACGTCCTCCCCAGTCTCCTCTCTGCTTATTTGGAGCACTGTTGCCAGAGTGATGAAAGTGGGAGAACCAAGCCCAGACTGGTCAGCTGCCAAGCACTGGGGCCTCTGTCACGGAGTCTCAGCAGCCATAGGATTAATGAAGATGCTCTCTGTGCTCACTTACATTAGCGTAAATCTTTGTTGTCCAATCTTTAAAACCAAGTAGGATGGCTGCGTGGGAAATAAATACAGTCAAGCCTGAAAAAATAGAGCTGCAGCCAGCTCAGCTGGTCAGCAAGGCTTGTGAAAGGTTTGGTTTTGTTTTAAGGATAATCCCTCTCCCACCTCTGATTAGTGTACACATTAAGCATTGATATATACATATATAATAGAACTATGTCAACATGATGGACATCTCTTATGTGGTCATTGAGGCAGTGTTCATTAATGGCAGCTGTACAAATGAGCCCCCACCATAGAGAGTCTGTCGTGAGACACAGCCTAGGTTCTCTCTGAACTCAGCTGTGGCTGTCCACGCTGCCCCCTCCGCTGTGGCAGCGGTCTTGACTCAGTTATCCCAGAGGCATTTGCTAACGAGATGCAGAGCATCCTTGCTGTTTTATCCATGTGGTTTGCATTCCTCCATGTCCACTTAGAGGTGTGAATCCTCAGCCTCCCCTCAAATGCTCTTTGATCTGGGGTGGGTGCTGGGTGGCTGTCGGCATTCAAGCGCACTTGACAAAACCACCACTGCCTAGGCTTGCCCCGGAGTGAATGATGCTGTTGGCCGTGGGAAGGGATGCTTTGCACCAGGCAGACAGGGTGTGCGCCCTGCCCAGGGATGAGGGAAGCACCAGAGCCTTGCAGAAGGCTGGAGGCCGACGGGCTGGTGAGGAGGTTACAGTTACAGCACACGGAACTAACGACCACCAGAGCAGAAAAGCTGAGCCAGCTCCTCGGGCTGCTATGTGGAGGTTTAGGTGCAAGCTCCCAGACTGGCAAGAGGAGCATCGCTCATGGAGACCATAACTGCAGCTTCCAGGGAGCTGGGGGGCTTTGCCCTGCTCTCTATGGAGCACTCACTGCGGGGCTGTGTTCACAGGGGATGTTCTCCTGTTTGCTGTCCCACAAGAAAGCAAGCAAAAGTTAGGTGTTTCTCACCAGCTCGCAGCTGCCCACACTCACACACGGTACTGCAGAGACACTTCGTCCCTGCCAAAGGCACGACCCAGAGAAGCACTGCAATGCAGAACTGATCCCCAAATCAGTGACGTATGTGTGCGTTCAAAGGGGAGGCACTTTCATGATCCTGCTGGATCAGATCAGCAGTGCAATAGCACTGTATAGCTCAGTGTGTATGGCATACTAATTAAAGAGCCATTTATGTGACTGTTGTGGTAATGCTGGTGACCAAAGTGGTGAGAATTGCGTGGAAGTTTTGGATATTTCATAACTATGAGGAAAATCCCTGTTCTTAAACTTCAGTTATAAAAACCATCCGTAATCAATCGAGTGTGTTTATGTTTTACCGGAGAGCTTTTGTGCTACTGGAACTAAACAAGCTGGGGTTTGATTTTGGGTTGTTTTGATGCGATGTACTGCAGTTCTGTGGGTTGTTTGCGCATCGTGGAAATGCAACAAATCTCCTCGGATTAAATTCTTCAGATTTCTTCTTCTTTTCTTGTCCTTCCACAGATCCTTAGAATTTGCACAAGATACACACCAGAACAAGACACCATGACCTTTTCAGATGGCCTTACCCTAAACCGAACTCAGATGCACAATGCCGGATTTGGCCCACTGACTGATCTCGTATTCACGTTTGCCAACCAGCTCCTGCCTTTGGAAATGGATGATACAGAAACGGGTCTCCTTAGTGCCATCTGCTTAATCTGCGGAGGTACTGCATACATGAACAGGGATGCATTCCAAAAGGACAGACACAATAAGAACTTTGATGTTTTACTTGTTTTGCTTTCCTTTACTAAAATATATCTATATAACATATAGAGGTAGTAATATTACATGTATTTTATAAATCACTTAACACTAGAAGGTTCTTTTCACTGATGATAGTTATTCGGTTTATTATTGATATGTTTTTAAATGCATCAAATTATTCTGTCAAGCAGCTGATCCTATTATTTGCCTGATGAAGGACTACAGGCTATATCCTGCTGCTTTTTTCTTTAAGCAGTATGGGGGTACTGTATGAATGACCTTTGTTACAGCAAAGTGCTTGTTACACAGCTTTTACTTACAACTACAGTTGCATGTATGTGTGTATAGTTACACTGACACAGAAGCCATTGGGGATAAATTTCTTTAGACAAAAATAGATTATAGTTCAAAACTGTCATGCTGGCACTGATGACATGATTGGGGTGGGCTGATGGCAATGTGAAAGGGACATCTTCAAGTAAAATCAGGTAAAACCATGAGTTTAGAATACAAAAAGCAAAGCCTCAGCTCATTTACAAAACCTTCTGTGAATTTCTGTTATTTTAACCACCTTGTCTTGCTCCTCCTCCTTTGCAAACTGGCCTAGAACGCACCAGAGTTGTGTTTAGTTGGCCATTTTGGTGAAATACAAACTGGATGCTACTAGAGGATGTCTAAGAAAACCAGAGTCAGTCTTTGTTGACAGTGGCCCTTTAGTACAAAACCATTCGATTTTAGTGTCTCTAACCATAACCCTTCTCAAAAGCATTGATGGGTCCCGGTAATAGGTGACTGGTGTGTCTTGGTTTATAGGTGACGTTTGCTGTCACTCAAGCTAGCACTGCCATCTGCTGATACCTGACAGTAATTCACTTTGGTTTAATATTGAAACAAAACCTAAATTAGCTGCAATCTCTTTATGTACCTATGTAGGTTATCAGTGATGCATACAAAATTAATTCTGAAATATCATAGGATCATGGAATGGTTTGGGTTGGAAGGGGCCTAAAGGCAGTTCCAACCCCCTGCCATGGGCAGGGACACCTTCCAGTAGGCTAGGTTGCTCCAAGCCCCGTCCAACCTGGCCTTGAACACTGCCAGGGATGGGGCAGCCACAGCTTCTCCGGGCACCCTGTGCCAGGGCCTCAGCACCCTCACAGTGAAGAACTTTTTCTAATGTCTAATCTAAATCTCCCCCTGTCAGTTTAAAGCCATCCCCCCTTGTCTTGTCACTGCATGCCCCGGTAAAATGTCCCTCTTTCTTGTACAGAAATCGTTTGCAGCAAGGTGTTTTCCCCTTGTAGAGGGCAGTACAAGAGCAAAATGGTAATTCTGGACCACTCAAATGACAAACCTTTCCATGGAAAAATTAATCTAAGTTTTAGAAAGCCATGTTTATCCTCTTCCTCTGGAATACTCACTGCAGAGTGTGGGTCATAGGTGGAGCGAAAGATGAAATTCATGGAGTTCTACTCAAGCACATGGAGGAGCTTCTGTGATTTGGAGTTTGTAGAAAGATATTTAAAATAACACAAGTGCTGTGGTACTTCTCTACAGATCGCCAGGACCTTGAAGAACCAGTGAAAGTGGATAAGCTTCAGGAACCATTGCTTGAAGCACTGAAAATCTATATCCGAAAGAGACGACCCAACAAGCCTCATATGTTCCCAAAGATCTTAATGAAAATCACAGATCTTCGTAGCATCAGTGCAAAAGGTACAGTGTCTCCCAATAACTCAGCAGTAGTGTCAGTGTTACAGGTCAGGCGAAACAGGCCTAGAGACTTGGGTTATTAGTTTTTTAATACATCTAGGAAAGGTACTTGTGACCCTTATTTTCTTTACATAACTCCTGTGTTTACTTTGGTGATACTTCAGACACACACAGTGTTACATTCTTGGTGCAACTTAAGAGTGAAAATGATGTTTAGGTGTAAGCAGGTTAGCAAAGCATTAGCATGAACTCTTTGTTGGTCATTTTAAGACAAGATAAAGCCCTGAATGAAACCTTTCTTAATGTTGACAAGGGGGTGCGGGTCAGCGTGTACTTTGCTGTCTGTACTAGTGGCTTTCAAAAACCAAAGTCTGCAGCCAGCAGAGAGCACGTGTACATCCAGATTTCCCCTGACTGTAGTCTGACGTGCCGAAGGTTTAGAGCAGTCTTATTCAGGATTTTGGAGATTCAGCACCTCTGATCCTAACTAACCTTGCTTACACATGGCACACTTTTGGTTTAACATTTAGTGTAGTCTCACATGTGATTGCCTGATCCTGTGAAACACACACACAGTCTAAATGCTGTCACATAAATTCTCTAAAGCTTTCATTTAATCAGAGGCATTCCCTGTTTGGGCACATTGTCCCTCACCAGACGTACAGCCCCAGAGGGGAGGCCAAGCAGCTGCTCTGATGGTAGAAGTGGACTGTAGAGGAGCTGTATCAGAGATGTACCAGCCTGGTTACAGAGCATCTAAACTGCTACAATTCTTTTGTACAGTGGTTGCTGCAGTTCTTTCTTACTATGTTTACTCAACTACAGATTTGATACCCCCTGACTGATAAGCAAGCACATGAGCTTGTATGTACAGGCATCGATGTAGCTATAGATTGGATTTTAGAGAAGCTTTCAGCATAATTCTGCAATAATTTCTTAACAATTACAGAGTTTGTCCTTTTGTTTCTAACAGAAGTCTTACTTGAAAGACTTTTTTATTCAGCATTTGCTTGTCAAGTTAGTCGTTGCCTTTGTAGATGATTTTTGAAGCTCATGAATTAAGGCAGGAACATAAGCGCTCCCTTCCAGTCCAGGGTTACCACTATGGCTGCTCTCTCCGGCATATGCACTGCAGAATCTTATTGCAGAATATATCCAGACTGTTTTCTGTTTAATTTTGTTGTCTTTTCTTGCCTCCCTTCACATTTAAAAAGCACAGGTTCCTATTCCATCACCCAGATTTTAAGATAATCAGGAATCCTATGCAACTTGTTACGCTAGATATTTGAACACTGAGGTTTATAGCTATAAATTTCCTGATGTTGTCTTGATAAAAGAAGTCTTTTTGACACCAGCAGCAAAATATGTAAAGCACATTCATGCCTCAGTGTGGAGTAGAATCTTTACCATATGCCCTCACTTCACTTGAGATGCAGTTCCAAAATACTCCTGTCTCTTTATGTTTATTAACTGGCTTTCAGTCTTTCAGCTGTATCATTTGTTTGCAACAAAATGCTGTATGCACTGAAGTTGCATTAGCATTACTGCTGCCACATCAGGGCTTGCTGAGCGTGGGTTGCCTAATGCTGTAAGCAGTAGAGGCAGCAGTACAGAGCAGCCGCAGCAGCTGAACCCTCCCACTTTACAGATCAGGCATTTCCCAGTAACAGCCTTTCTTTTCACTTTCTTTTCTTCCATCCAGCATTTAAGGATTCCCATGGTTGTAGTAATTTACTAATTGCTCAGAGGTAACTGCTCTGTGTCAGGCAGGTTCCCGGACAGTTTTTAAACACAGGCCTGAACTCACAGCATACGGCTCTGCACGCTAACAAAGCACAAGGCTTCTTTGGAGCACTGGGTTGATGTCACGTACATGTCATGAGTGAACTGTGACTTGTCTGCCTGTCCATACAGTCATCCCTGTATGCCTGTCATGTTCAAGAAGCCTTACTGCACCTTAGCAGCATCAGGCACTACTGCGTGCTTTGTGTTGTTTGGGGGTTTTTCTCTTACCTGGCATTAGTTGTTGGCTCACAGTTTGTGTAGTCAGGATTGACGCAGTAATTTTGTTTATTCCTACACACATTAGCCTGCAACGCCATCTCCGTCTAAAAATAGCTGGTGTTTGTTAGAATTGACAAGGCCAAACAGTGAACAGTTACTTTCAGTTAAGTCAGACACAAACAGGATCAGCATTTCTGTGCACTTGTGTGGTTAACTGGCACAAGAGAGGATGTCTGAAAGCTACAGAAGACAGCTCCATAAGCCCAGTATCCTTTTGCCTGAATTTATTCCTTCTATGAAACAATGCTAAGTTCTAAATCTTACTTCAGTTTTCTATATGGGAAAGAAATGTTCTGCTTTACATCACTGCAGTTCTCTTACAGCTATTTGCCTCAGCTATTCAACACAAATCAGCCAGAATGTTTGGAATTTTTGTCATTTAGTCTTTCTAGATCCAGTATGGATTTAAAACCATGAAGTATTTTCCAATTGACAAGAAGACATCTACATAATCAGTTTAATTTTTCAGTGCAATTTAATATCATTTTGGTTCCTTCTATGAAAAGCATCAGTTCATCCAATTTACCTCTATTGGAATATCAGTTGCTATGTTGTAATTTTAAATGAATTTGTTAAGTACTCATCTAACTAACTCCTTCTTATTTGTAATGAAGAAAATAGTTCATTGACATCATTTTGTATGCAAGAAGTATAGAAGGAGATACCAAATCTGTTCAAGTAGCATGTTCTGAAATTGCTATTGATGGTATGAACCAAAAGGAAATTGTAGGAATCACACTATAATGGGAAGGACTTTTTGTTTTCTCTTTCAAGGTGCAGAACGTGTCATCACATTGAAAATGGAAATTCCTGGATCCATGCCACCTCTCATTCAGGAAATGTTGGAGAACTCTGAAGGACACGAACCACTGACACCAACCTCAAATGGAAATACTGCAGAACACAGTCCTAGTATCTCACCTAGTTCAGTGGATAACAGCAGTGTCAGTCAATCCCCTATGGTGGAATAAGACATTTTCCAGCTACTTCAGACATTCCTAATACCTTACGTACAGGGATGAAAAGCAAGAAAAACATTTTTACTGCTGCTTAAGTTTCTGGACTTAATATATATCTATATATGTATATATATAGATGAAAACTGAACAAGGACCAAGAAATTTTCATATGTATCGATATATACTCCTTGCTGTTTAAACTCCTAAAACTAGAAAATGCAAAACTTTTGAAACTCTAAATCAGCCATTTCATGCAAAAAAAAAAAAAAAAAAAAAAAAAAAGGAAAAAAGTTAAGCTTCTGTTTTCTCCTCTGAGCATTCAAGACTGCGTGGTGACAAGAGAGATCTCACATGTTAAATTCTGGTTGCGTTTCTGATGACTTTGTAGATACAAATGTATGGCTGTACTTTCCATACTGGATGTTTGGTGCTTTCCCTTTGTCTCCCATACCTAAAAATGATCAAGACACCAACCAGATGAAATGGACTACTGTACTCATCCAGGAAAGGAAGTTTAAAGGACCATCTGCTTTAGTTTAATATGAAAACTTGGCTTTGATGCCCTCAGTTTGCATCTCCTTCCTTGTAAAAAGTATACAAAAAGTCACTGCACTAAGCAGAAAAGACAGCAGTAGCAGCATTAACTGCCAGATCAGTTATTCAGATGTCATTTGTTCCACTGTTAATGTCACTTTAAAATTCAAAGAAGTGGTTTCTTACCTGGCTGGTGACCTAGCTACACCGTTAACTACTACATTTCTGCAGTTAATGATAGCCTCCAAGGCACAAACAGTCTTTAGTGTTACCATGTTTTTGTTTACTTGTCCACAAGCCATTAGGGAAGCTTCATGGGATGATAACCAGCACACTCATTTATTTACAGCTTCTGAATCAGTGAGTCTAAGGTATTTCCGTAAGATTTGACTGCTGGGAATTAGCTGGGTTATCCAGCCTTCCACATGCTAGGGAAGTACAGCTAGGACTTCTAGGAACATAAGGAGAGAATCTGCCGCCTTGGCCTTGTTAAATCACCATGAAGCAGAGTGAAAACTGTGGTAGAATGGTTAACAGATTTAAAGTGTCAGTTTCTTAGGTTTCATTTAAAGCACTAGTGGATTTTTTTTTTATATATATATATTCTAGCAAGTCTGTGATGTACTTTCACTGGCTCTGTTTGTACATTAAGATTGTTTAACAATGCTTTCTATGTTCATATACTGTTTACCTTTTTCCATGGAGTCTCCTGGCAAAGAATAAAATATATTTATTTTAAAAAAAGCCAGTTGTGGAGTAGTCGCTCTAGTGCAAATGTTACACACACACACACATACACACACACAGAGTAGTTTTCCATTTTTTAATGTTTAAACTTCATTTCAAAAAGCAGGTTTGCTGTTTGCAACCATGACAATTAAAATGTGCTTTAGCACAGCTGTCTAGAACATCTCTACAAGCCAGTCAGACAAATACATGACATTTCAATGAGTAAAAAAGAGCATAAAACTTGTAGGTGTAAGAACAAATGTTAAAATGCCTACACACAATAATAAAAACCATCAATTACATTATCACATAAAAGAAGTCAAATGTACAAAAGTTTGCGACAGAAGGGACAAAAGGACAACACAAGGTATTTGTTGGAAAACATTTGTGTGCTCTTTGGGCACTTAATTAAACATATCAAAATCATCATCTTCATCCGACTCTGCAAAATATTTCACTTCTTTTCTAGCCCGGCCTGTCCGTGGCTTTGGGGCAGTTTCAGAGGCAAAGCCTGACTGAAAGATTTCCACATCAGAATCCTGGTCAAAAGCGGCCTTCTTGGATTTCTTTGGAAAAGAAATGACAACCCAGTTATGATGCTGTGTACCTTTTCCCTTTTAATATTCACAGTTGAAGGAAACCTTATCTAACATGTAATTTCTAAACAAACCTAAACCCCTAATTTCATGTTAGCAATTTATACAGTAAGAATATGTACCTTTATATAAAGTAATCTATTAGGTTCCCTTTACAAGGAGAAAAGAGCATATCTGGAACTGACCTTGCTTGGTGCTGATTTAGGTGTTTTCTTCCCAGGGTTGTAGTCACCTTCATTTTCTGAACTAGATGCTTTCCTTTTCTTTGCCCCTCTACCTTTACCTGGGTGAGAGATTGCAATATAACTTGGTTTTCTTTTTCTTTCTTTTTTTTTTTTTTTTAAATAAAACTCCAGACTTAAGCAAACTGAAAAAAAGCCTAGTTAAACTACTTAAACATGGCTACATGTTAAGGTTCAAACGGTTCAAACATCCTTTACAACTCATGCTTTTTCACAGCAGCAGCAAAATACAGTATCTTATTTTCTCACTTTTGAATCTTTTGCACTTTGTCTGGAATCACCATTTCAGTTCAACTGTTGGGTCAAGACAGGGACAGACTTCATTACATCAATGACTTCCAGACTTCTCACGTACTACAAGTCCTCGTTCACCTGTACTGATTACACAGCATTAATTCACCTCTACTATTTAGGAGATTTACTGTTAAGATCAACTGTCAGCACTGGCATGTCCTTTACAGACTCCTTGGATTACACTGCTTGATGTGCTGTGCTCTGAAGACTGACAACTGAGAACACTGGGATACCAAAAGTTTGGTTTAAAAGCCAGAAATCACTCCTTACTAAAATTACTACCAGATTTTACTATCATGTGAAAAGATCAAAGAAAATAAGCAGTATCCAGTAGAACTGACGAACACAAAAAAGAGAGGGTGGGAGGTGGGGTATTAAGTACATTTCCAAAAGTGAAGGTCAGATTAGAAGTTCACACGTTGTTTTTCAGGAAAAGTCAGTGCACTGTATTTGTCACAGAGAAGGTGCACAGCTCAGTAATCTACTAGTGATAAATTGACTAATAAATCAATGTAATTCTAACTTCAGAGACACTAGTCCTGCTTCCTTATAAAAATTACTATGAACGTGTGCTACAGAGAGCATGGATGTGAGTGTTGAGCAGCACAGCACCAAAACTCTTACCTTTGGGTGCTGCAGTCTTCTTTGGAATGCCAAATTCTGAATCTGAGTCAGAGTTTACAGTTTCCACCTTCTTGGCCTTGGGAGCTCTTTTAGGTTTAGGCGGCACATCTGGTTTTGCTATTAGAATAGAGATACTAAATATGGTAAACTCACATACTGGTTAGAAGTATTAAATTCTATTAGATACTCCAATTATAGCATAAATGGCAGATCTGAAAACAAGATGAGCTGTTTCTGCATTGGGGAAAGCATAGTTCAGCTTTTATACTAAAACTACATGGAATAAACAGGTTTCCTCTGTCATACTTTAAGGTGTTTCAGTGCATTAAAGTTCCAGGGGCTTTGATTAAATACTTTAAATCCTTCTGAGCACAAAACAGGTTACCAGTAACTAAAGCAGCAACACAGTTTCTCCAGGTTGGATAGTTTAAACATGTTCGGATACATGACAGTGTTACAGAGAGGGCTTGCTGCTCGTGACATTTTTGCCTTCACAGTAGTTTAACTGCCAGACAACTTTCCCCATGATCACTGCAGGAGTTTGAGTCTGTGACATCGTTTTCTGTCAATCTATCTTGGTGAAAACGAACTTCAGAAAAAGCGGGGAGGGGACATACCTATGGATTTCTTAACTGCTACTAGGGGAAGAATACATAAAGTTAACCTGCAAAATGGCTGAAAGAAGTTTTAAAAAACAAAGACCACAGCACTACGTAAAAAAAGCTTTTGGAGGACAGAAGATTAAGCAGCAAGAAAAACCAAATTTATCTGAAAAACATAAAGGAAGAAAGGCAAAGATCTGAAAGTAATAAAATCCCCAGTTTATCACGTACCAAGAACTCTATTTTGTAACCTGTTTAAAACCACTATTGGATAATAAAAACCATTATTTTCACCAGTAACTATGGTGACTAGCATATTCTTTAGCACGTATTTAGAAACAAGCACAAGTCTTTCTCTTAAAAGGAGAACCAACAAGTGACAAACCAACATTCCCCTAAGTAGTCAGAGCAATCAAAAACCTGCTGGCTGGGGTTAAACCACAACACCTACTTAGGACATAAATATTTCTTGGAGATTTCTTCTTTGCACTTGCCCTCCTTCCTATGAAAGTACATTAGATCCCTTACAGAAGACTATCTTCAACCCCAAGGTCGTCTTGTTTCACTTATTCCCTGAGGGTAAAAACCTCCCTTTAGTTAAACTAATAAAAGGCTGGACTTAAACTCCATATGTGGAAAGTATTAACTTTTGCACTGTGGTAGCCAGTGGAAAGAAAGAAACAGATACCATTAAGGAGCTGGAAGAAGTTCACACCCTGCACTGAATTGCACCAAGTTTAAAATAAAGGAATGCAGTTCCCACTTTGAAAATGTGAAAAGACAACACAAAGGTGGGAGGAGATCAGTTTCAAATAAATGGATGGCTTACAGGACAATCCTATACGTACCCTTTTTAGCAGCTACTGTTTTACTTGTAATTTTCTCTGTTTGTTTGGGAGTAAAAGACGATGAGAAAACAGGAGCAGAATCCTCTTCATCACTGTCCAATTTTGTTGTATCTACAATCCAGAGTACATTTAGAGTAAGATTAATTCACTGCGTATTTTAAGTCATGAATACTAATTACAGTCAACCTCAAAAAAGTGCTGCTGATACTACAGCTAGGCTATGGATATACTGTGGCTTTCTCACCTGTGATACAAGCTTTATTACCCTAAGGATCAGACCCTCCTTCCCCTTCCCCCTTTGTAAATCTGGACATCCTTATTTTATAACAACTGTGTGAAGTTTGCGTATACCACATAAACTCCCTAATACATTGCCATAAGATCAGTGAAAACAAGCTCACCATCATCTCGTTTCTGCGAGTAAGATGGAAAAGAGAAGATGTTTCCAAAATCTTGATTTTTCTTATCTTGAGATGTTTTCCTACTTCCAAACAGGAAAAAATACATTACGTGAGTTGCATTAACTATATATTGAAGTATGTAGATAATATCCATATGAGATTAAATTGCTTTTAGCAATTTCATTTAGCACTATAAAGCATTTCTAGCATTTTTGTATATGCTTGCAGCAGTCAAACCCCTAAAAGCACCATTCAGTCATGAACTTCAGGCATTTAAAATTAACGGGTTTTTTTTTCAATAGCGCTATATACCAGACTGGTACAAGATGGAAAACAGACAACTGTAAAAAAATGTATTTATTAGATGATATTACTGACAGTGTACCATACTTTGGTAAGTCATATTTGCCTCTACATAGGTCAATTGCAAGGCTGAGATAACACGTGCTTTCACTCCTCCTCAGAAATGTATAAATATTATTTTATAGGGTACACATAGAGGAACAACAGCTTGATGTTCCTTGGTTTTGTTCAGAAACTTCTGCATTCAAAAAGATTATTAGTAATAATCAAGAAACACTGCTGAGTTACAGTACTTACTCTGGAGATGGCTTTGATTTGGCTGGGGAGAAGTCATATTCATCTTTTTCTAAACTGTCTGAGGGAACAAATTCCTCCTCTCTGTCATTTGTAACTGGAGAGGCTTTTACTTTAAGCTCATCCAAATCATTATTATTGTTGGCATCATCATCATCATCGGCATCGTCTTCTTCTTCTGAGAAGTCAAAAGTGTACTTGGGCCTCTCAGCTAGAGAAATAAAATCACATACATACACATTTCAAAATAGTTGTTCATGTTAATACATAAATTAAAGCAGAAGTCACTAAACAGTCCCTGCCTCAGAGTACACAAGACAAAAGACTGGTGGTAAAGAAATTTGTTTGAGCCTGGAAGAATAGAGGGACATAATTTAAGGTTAGCCAACAACTAATACCACTTGTGGCTTGCTCAAATACCTTCAGCTAATGGGTTTATGAAGACACCACTGTGTAAGTACTTTTAAAGAATAAGAAACCTTCACTTACAATTGAAGTTTTCTTCAATCCATCAGCTGTTTTAATACTTTCATCAACAACCTGGATGAGGGAACTGAGTGCACCCCCAGCAAGTTTGCTGATGATACTAAACTGGGAGGAGTGGCTGACACACCAGAGGACTGTGCTGCCATTCAGCGAGACCTGGACAGGCTGGAGAGTTGGACGGGGAGAAACTTGAAATTCAACAAGGGCAAGTGTAGAGTCTTGCATCTGGGAACAACCCCATGTACCAGTACAGGTTGGGGGGTGACCTGCTGGAAAGTAGTGAAGGGGAAAGGGACCTGGGGGTCCTGGTGGATAGGAGGATGACCATGAGCCAGCAATGTGCACTTGTGGCCAAGAAGGCAAATGGCATCCTAGGGTGCATTAGAAAGGGTGTGGTTATTAGGTCAAGAGAAGTTCTCCTCCCCCTCTATTCTGCCTTGGTGAGGTCACATCTGGAATATTGTGTCCAGTTCCGGGCCCCTCAGTTCAAGAAGGACAGGGAATTGCTTGAAAGAGTCCAGCGCAGAGCCACAAAGATGATTAAGGGAGTGGAACATCTCCCTTATGAGGAGAGGCTGAGGGAGCTGCATCTCTTTAGCTTGGAGGAGACTGAGGGGTGACCTCATCAATGTTTACAAACATGTAAAGGGTGGGTGTCAGGATGATGGAGCTAGGTTTTTTTCAGTTATGTCCAGTGATAGGACAAGGGGCAATGGGTGTAAACTGGAACATAGGAGGTTCCATGTGAACATCAGGAAAAACTTTTTCACTGTGAGAGTGACAGAGCACTGGAACAGGTTGCCCAGGGGGGTTGCGGAGTCTCCTACACCGGAGATATTCAAGGCCCGCCTGGACAAGTTCCTGTGTGATGTACTGTAGGTTACCCTGCTCTTGCAGGGGGGTTGGACTAGATGATCTTTTGAGGTCCCTTCCAACCCTTGCAATTCTGTGATTAGAACATTCTTCCTAATCAAATGCTTGTAAAATTCATTGGCAATTTTCCAGAAAAATCTGTGCATTTTGCTTAAACTATCAAATACTTGTGTATTTTTCCAAACTTTCAGTCTCTGGTATTTTTATTTTCATGGACTGTTTAGAACTTTTTTTGATAAATGTTTATAATCACTTGGGCTTTTGGACCTTACCTGACAGTATAATTGCATTGTTTTTTTTTTGTTTGTAAAGGTATTATCTTGTCTATTTCTTGTGTAATTCACTAGTTTTTTGAGTAATTTCTGTTCTGTTGTTTAGAATAAGGGAAAAGACTTCTGGACCAAGTTACAAAATCTTTCTTATTGACATTAAGAGGTTTTTCACTAACCACACAGTGAAGAAAATATAATGCAAGCTACCTGTAGGAGGAAAAGTCCTAAAGAAGGCCAGAGGAAAATGCATGTTTGCAATTTAAACTTTCAGTCACAATGCACAATTCACAAAAGCTTGGGTACCTGCAGCTCTCCTAAGCAGAGAGTCTCTTGGAATAATCACAGGCTCATTCTCTTCTAAATCACTTTCAGATTTGGATTCATCATCTGACCACGGGTTTCGTTTCTTCACTTTTTTTGCACTGGACTTTGTAGACGATGGTGTTCTTCTTACCCTAGTACCTACCACAAGTTAAAACATTTACTATAGTCAGGGTAAAAAAATACTATATTTTCTATTAATTTATGAAGAATAAATTTAGCCTAAATGTTTATCTTTCAAAGCTCTCTTTTAAATGCTGTAAATTTTCTTCTCCTTCCTAAAGAAGGATGTCATGGTAATTGTATTATGTCACACAGAACCTGACCTGCTGCTGCCAAACAAATTTATTTGATGACTGAAAAGCACGTACGTCTCTAATCTGAAGTTTTAACTCCTCTGCAGTCAACCTTCCTTTTTTTTTTTCTTTTTCTTTAAAAAAAAAAAGGTTGCTGGGGTTTTCCAGAGGGGAAAAAAAAAAAAAAAAAAGGCAGTTTTCCATTACTCAGGGAATATGAAAAATCCAATTAATGTGGGAAGCAGAAGATACTATTGGGTGGGTAACAATGCGCTCAGTCAATTGCAGGGCAAGTTAAGGTCAAACTGAGCTAACTGGCTCTAGCTCAGCACTGGCTAGGGTAGATCTGAACTGCAGGTAGACAACTCAGTCCTAACTCGGTTAATCCACTCAGCCTGGAAAATCCACTGAATATTTGCATAACCACTTTTTATTCCTTTTTTACTTAAGACTTCCCTTCTGTCTTTAATTTTCTTTTTTCTTGCTGCCCCCCCCATTACCATGCATATCTCAAACAGTAGTAATAAATTGTTACTAATAAAAAGAAAAGTTAACATAAACATTGTTTAGTCTGCCAAACCATAATATGTATAGCTTTTTAAACGTCAGAATTTTACAATCTCTACTATTACTCAGACTGAAGGCGAGTTCTGCATCTTCCAACATCAGAGAGCATGCAAACCAGAAATTTCCATTTGCGCAGAATTAGTCTAAATATGTCAAAACAATCTATTTTTCTACTCACAAATTCAAAGATTAAGACCCCCCCATAAAACTGAACGTAGGAAATGTAACATCCACCCACCCCAGAAAAGAGCTTAAATTTCACCAGATTTTCAAGTGTTTCCACACATCTTTTCAGGGAAGAAAATCAGATGAAATAATAACTACTGTGGTATATTTCCCTTCTCACTATGTGTTAAAAATACAGTTAATGCCCAGTTAGTATACACAACTACAGTTACAATGACTGTGTAAGAATCGTACCAGGCTCCTTCTTCTCTCTCTTAGGTTTAGGGGTTTTAGCTGCTGTGGCTGGTGTATTCAGTGACTCATCCCCACCACCCTCAGCTGGCACACCACCAAATTCTTCATCAAATTCCATTTTTATTGTCAAGGAATCAGTTTCACCCTGAAAATACAAAAAAGTTGCTCAAAATGAAATAAATTACACCTTTGTATTTCAAGATAGAGCTGGAATAGTTTTGTAAGAGATAATAAATGAAAGTAGACTAGTATATTGACATTTATTGAACTGTCTTGGAAAGAAGAAAACTCAGTAAAAACACCTGAACAATAAGGAGTCACAAGAGGCTTGCAAATGTAAAAGAAATCCAGTATTAACTTTTTCATGCATTAGGTCAGCAGAGCAGTATGAATACAGCAATAATGAGGTCTAGCAGTTTGCATTTATGCTACCAGCGTAGAAAAATATAGCAGTTACATAATAAATAATCTAACAATAGCACTAGTTGTGACTTACCTTTTTCTTTTTCAGCAATTTCCTACTGGCATCAGCTTTCATGGCAGATGTAATCTGTGGAACTATTCTTCTGCCAAATGGTGATGGCATGGTTTCTTCCAACTGAAGTTTCTTCATTTTGGGTTTACCAACTTTGCCTTTAATTGGTTTGCCAACCATGCCAGCCAAAACATCCTCTCTTTCCTGTGCTTCTACTTTCTAACAAAAAATGAGGGGCAGGGTAGGGGGAACAACATTTAATAACAACAAAGTAGAACATGGCCATTATTTAAGCTTCATCTCCTACTGACATGGAGCATAAGACCTCACTTAATTCTCATTTGAACTGTAACACTTTCCAGTAACAGAAAACCAACCACTTAATTTTGGTAAATTCTTCATTACCCTGTACAGTTAAAAATTATGCTTTTATTCAAGATTAATTAAATACCACCTTTTGGACACTGCTAGACTGAAAATCTTTTATCAAGTTTCTATTTCTCATGTATGTAACTGATGTAACTTTTCAGTATTTATTTCAGTGTTTAATTTAAGCAGCTAGCTTCTAGAGTAATTTTTAAGAAACATATCCCATTCTTTTAATCAGCTTTTTTTTCACAGTATGAACATATAGCTGAAATGCAGATGTCTGAACAGAACACCTCCAATTGCAGCTGTACCACAAACATACAGAGAAATAGGACAAACATCTTATTTGTGTTATCCTGTGTCACCTCAAAAGATTATGTCAGCCTTTTTCAGGTAACACTGAAAGCTGAGGCTCACAAGGTACCTACCAATAGGACTTCACCTCTTTCCAGATTTACTAACAAGTCAAAGTAAGAGCTCCTCATACAGTACTTAAGGTCTACACACTCCATTCATACATGTACAGCTTTCTATCTGAAAATAATTAGTCCCTCACAACCAATTATATCTTGTAGAACTACTATAATTATTACTATTAACAGTTACTACTCCCAGGTTTTTGTGTCATCTGAAAACATTTCCTCCTGGTAGTTTTTCTTTCATCATCACTGACTTGGAACAAACATAAAATTGTAGAGATGTAAGAGACAATCCCTGAGAAACACAGCAAGGAACACAAATGACCACTATTGGCTTCCTACTTACTACTATATTTGAAGGTCTATCTGCTTCTAATCCAAGATGTGGGTGGTTGTGGGAGTTTTTCTTAAATTTTAATACTTTAATTAAGTAATGCTTTTAACTAAGCTAATTGAAATTTATTATTTTAAGAAAAATATGTAAAAAAACCATACTTCAAGCTCTTCAACAAAGGCTGCTAAATCTTCTTTCCACAGATCTGAAGAAGATTTCCTTTTAAGGTCATTCAGGTCTCTCTCCTAAAACATGAATATATCATTAGAAAGTAAGTTACAACTAAAGTAAATGCTATAGAAACTGAACATTCGCAATTAGGCACATCAGTTATTACTACATCATTCCAGAACAAGCCGTCTATATTGTACCAACCTTTGAATCTCTCTGCTTAATTAACTCTTCTACTTTCTCTTTCGTGAGTGACCACAAAGACATGTTTAAGATATAGTTAAAGTCTGGGCCAGAAGTTGAGGCAGAAGCAGAAGAAGCATCATCATTTGGGTTCTGCGGGTCCTCTTCTTCTGCTGCCTAAAGTGAAGTATTCACAGTTATAAGTACCAATAATCTGAGCTCTATGCATAAACTGCAATGCTGCTCCAAACCTCCATCATATAGAAGTGTCCTTATAGATTTGATAACCTTAACCTTTCCAAAAGGCCACGTTTCTGTGACCTTCTGTAGTTGGATTATTTAATAATTTAAGAACACAAATCTAAACCTGATGCTAGCCATATGCCTTGCATGCTATTAGCTCCAAATATTGGTACAATCATAGCTATCCTCACAGGGCTGAGACCTTTGCCCTTGGGTTACTTTTTATCTGTTGTTTTGTATCTGTTTCTTCAGAAATGAGCAAGGCTTTTAGATAAAAACTGCTATCAAAGCCCTGAATGTACAAACTGTGGTTTGGAAATGGATCAAAATTTCTCATGATAGTTTTGTTATAAAATACAACACAGTTCATGAAATTAAAATAGAGTAGTAAAAAATAAAGGTAAAGCAAATCAAATGATAAATGAAAACAAATAGCAAAAGCAGTGGCAATGGCACAGGAAAAGGGTGTCTGACAAATCTGAAGATATGAAGTTGCTTTTCAAAGTAGTTTCATCTTCCCTTAGTAAAGCATGAAATTAAACATGTTACATATCTCTTTTGGAACAATAAAAAAACCCTCCTGTTTTATAAAAAAAAGAAGAAATAAATACAGGTCAAGGCCAAATTTATTAAAATAAGTTCCCAAGGCATACCTTTAAAATATTCATGTTTCATTACAGAAAACTGATAAGTTATATATAAAACAATTACCTTTTGCAATCATGTAATAATAAGGGGAAAATCAGTCATATGTGTGGGGTAACTGATGCAGCATTTTAATTATCAGCCAGTCAGAAATCAAGTTGCCAGTTTTGATTTGGGTACATTCATAAAGCAAATCCTCTGTATTCTCTTTTGCAGACTCTTATTATCTAGGGGTTTTTATAAGAATTATCCATATACAATACCAACATTATATTAACTATATGACAATAGTTTTGTACAAGTTTAATGTATTTTTTTTAAAAATGGAAGCCCATAAAGAGTAATGATTAATTTTTTCATGGTGTTGTGTGTGTTATAACTGAAGTTACACTAGTAAAAACAAACATCTGAATAAACTAATACCTTTTATAACATCAGCAGCACCAAATAGTTCAGAGATTTCAGATTATTACCTTTTCCTGTGCTTCTTTCCAGGCTTTTACTGGATCAGATTCATAACCTCTCTGGACCAACATCTGAATCAAATCTCTTTTTGATCTGTTCTCTACAATACACACACACACACACACAGAGACACACAGACACAGACACACACAAAACCAGGTCAGAAAGGAAAAGAACAAAGGATCAGTGTCATGAAAATAAATGTCTTACATGCAAGTACATTCTACTACATTTAAATCATTTCCAGATTTTCCCCCACCAAGATAAGTCTAACTTACATTTACTCACCTATTGTAATTTTTCCTTGTATCTTCTCTAGAACAAAACGAGCTTGATTGTTAAGCTTGGTAGATTCCGCACCCAACATTCCCACAAGCCATTCCTTGCGTAAACTATAATAATGTAATCTCAAATCAAAGAACTCCTTCAAGATGTCCTGCACAGTTTCATACTTCTTTAAGCATCCCATATGATCAAATAGCACCTATAAAATACATAGTATACTGCTTGAGACTGAAAAACTCAGACTTTGTAAACCTTTTTGTACAAGTTTATTTCTATCACACATATAAATGCACAATACAAAAAGCAGTGTTTTGAAGACTGTGAACTCAAAACTTACTATGGAACTATATAGCACATAAATGAATAGATTTTTATTCACAAATAGATTTAAGATGAGGATTATGGTAACGTGTTCAAACACGAAGATAGCTATGTAGAGAAATATACCTGAATTCAGCTGAATAATTAATTTTATCTAAATATTAAAGCATGAGTTCAGTAGCACCTAATGACTCACAACCATTTAACATAACAGTTGAAAAGCATCTTTATCATTCAGTTCAGCTGAAAACTTTGCCACTTTTCAGGTCTGAAAACTGCCATCCTTCAAGTTCAAGTTCAAAGTAAGACATTTTTATATTATAGGTGAAATCAATCCTGCCTGACTTCTGACATCTCCAGTTTAGACATTTATAGGTGAACTAGTCACCTTAGCCACCCTCTATAGTCAAATGGAAGAAATAAGCCCCTCCAGAGGGCAATTCATCTATCTAAAGTATCTGGGCATTGGGTGAACAATGACTAGCTCACATAACTTTTTAAGATGCTTACACTAGTGCAGATTATTTCGTAGACATACACAGAAAGCAGCCCTTACTATTTATTTCAGTAGGGAGAAAATGCAGGATTAAGTTGCAAAACATTTTAATGTGTTAAACATTAATTCGAAGACAGAGTCCTACAGTAGTTCATGTGGCTTTTTAAACCTGGGAGAAATACTATTACCTTGATTTGGTAGATACACTTTTCAAGCACGGTCTACACATTGTAGATTGAGCAAGGACCTCTTCCTCTTCCAATTCTATGGTATATGGTCTTTCACTTATTTTTAACCCATTTTCCCATAGCTTTTGATTTATACAACAGCAGCAACAGTAACTGTATTCATGCTTTGTGATAATACCTGAAAGTAGCCTTTTTTATTTTTCCCCAGTCTTTATTAAAACAGATTGTTTGGAAATATTCTGGCAGAAATTACCTTACTATTCAAATCCCTCTTATAAGAGACAGACGTGTATATTTACTCATATTCTTACTCCCACGGTACTATAAGCAGAATAAACCATATGAGTAACTAGCACCACTATTATGTCTTCAGTGATGTAACGGTAATGTTTTCTATACCTTACAATCTAAAACGGGATTTATATGTTGGTGAAACATTGGATCATTTAGCTCCTATTAGAGGTGTAATGGTCTTGCATGAAGTGTAATTTTGAAAATGTAATTTATCTCAAGTTCAAAACTCAAATCTAATTATAATATGGCAGAAAGTTATTTGTATGATCTACTTTAACCTTTTTTAGTCAGCTGCACAGGAAATTTTCAGTTACAGGAAACTACCCACCATAAGACACCCTAAGCCTGTCTAATTTGGTTTGAAGAATCCACCTCAGTTAAAAAGGATTTGCTGATCCGTATTGACTTAATATTTGTCATGCCTGTATGTCATCACAATTTTGTACTATTCAAACGATTTCAAATACACAATATAGTAATCAATACCAAGCACCAAAATACACTACAAAAACGTTCGAGTTCCCAGCAAGCAACAGTAAGGATTCTGATAGCCAAACATGTAAAAGTTACCATAGAATTACAAGTAAGACTTGTTTGAAGCTTAAAGACTTTGTGCAATCCAGCAGCTTCTGCCTGTGCAAGTTTTTCTTCCGTCATCTTCACAACAAATTTCACAGTTGTATCAGTGTGGTATTCCTTATAGTCAGAAATTAATGCTGGAGTTTTTTCAGTCCCATTCAACATAGGTTCTAGAACCTGCTCTTTGTACACCTATTAAAAACAGGGTAGCAAAAAAACAGAAGCACTTCTTAAAATCCCTAAATCCTTAAATCAACTGAACAATATAAGATCAAAGCTTTCTACATTACATCTGATACCAGTTGAAATTTACAGAACCAGAATAACATGCAAAATGCGGGCCAAGACTAGTGCAAACATAAGATGCATCTAACAAGGATAGAAAAGACTAGTCAAAAGAAAAGGCGGATTAAATATTAATTCAGCAGGAGAAGCAAGTATTCTTTGTAGTATGAACAGTAGGTGGCACAAGTAGAAAACCTGCTTCTACAAAGGCACACAAAAGAGTGAGATCATGATCCCTTCCATGTATGTATAATCATCAGAAATTATGTTAGAAGTTTATCTGGATATAGGATTAAATAATTTAATAAGCTTTTTGTTAGTTTTGGTCTTTAGGTAACTGTACTTCTGTGTTGCTTACCTGGGTCCACGTCCTTACAGGAAGCTCTGTAATTTCTACTGTGTTCCTGTCCACCACAAATATTTCACCACTGACTACATACTGGTTTTGACCAAGTTCCTGAATGGTTCCTTTGAAGTTTTTGTAGTTTGGAAGCTGAAATTGCAAAACGTAAGAAAGTTGTAATTATAATAAAACATGGGGAAAAATATTTGTTTACCATACACCTACCACTTCATATTGCACTAATCCATCAACCAGCCTCTCATGATGGGAAAATCTTAAGTCATAGGAAAAATACTACAGAAAAAACAGAATGCACACATGCAAGTGACAGGAAAAAGTACCTCAACACCTTAACGTCTACAGAGGAGACAGATAATTAAGAAGATGAAGCTGAACCCAGTGACACGGTGGGTTGTAGGTTTGGGGGGCTTTTTTTGATTTGTTTTTTTTTGGTTGTTTTTGTTTGACTCTGTTTTGGTTTGTTGGTTTTTTTTCCCCAAAGAAAACTGCAAGTGCAGGTAAGGCATGACAGAAAGCAGATTAACACCCCAGTCTCACAGTGACTTTACAGAAGTGGTGCTACCTCCCCTAACCATTTTTTCATTCTATGATTCTATGAGTCATCCTTGTGCTGTCTGACAAAGATAGTGGAACCCATCCAGTTTAAAAGTAACCAGCGGTGAAGAATGTTTTTTATCTGAATTGATTCCTTTATCCAGCTTACCATGCAACCACAAACACATACCAGCATACAGAAAGGAGCTAGACGGAGGCAGAATTGCCTCTTTCAACCAAGTGAAGCTTCAATTAACTGTGAGACTACAGAGAAGGCCTAGGAGTCCTAAAGGAAGGGCATGGATTGCATTAATTAAATTATAAGTCATCATTCCCAAGAATTTGCAAAAGGAAATTTACTATGTCAGGAAAATTGATACTGCACACTAAGTGACCTGTGATGTAAGTAGAGATGTTTCTGCTTCTATAACCTAGTAAACACAGCAAAGTAGCAACATCCGTCAACTGTGAAGTAAAGGTAACATTATCTGTATTTCATCTGTTGGTTACAGATATTCTGGGTTCACCCAGGTATTCTTCTTGGCCAAATTTTTTTCACACCACTTCTGAGACTTCTTATAAAATTTTAAATAAAGGAGTAGAAGCTAAATTCAGTTCAGAAGCTGCTGATTTTCTTGAAGTGTGACAATGTATCTTCTCCTGTGCTTACTGATATATAAAAGAGTACAATTCAGACAAGACAGAGGAAATGCTAAGCTCAGCTGAAATAGTAGTACCTTCAAAAAGGAAAGAGTGGTACAACTGTTACTCTATGTTATAACTACCCTGTAAGACTTGCAACTGTGAAAGCTTACAGTCAGCAGACTAGAGAAAAAAAATCCTTGCAAAAATACAAATTGCAATGTTTTTGCTTCAAGGTGAATTTCCCCAGCCTCATCCCAACAGTGAAGTAAAGCTCCTACGCAAAATGACTGAGACAATGCAACCCAGATGTTCCAATAAGCACGCATTTCTAGCGTGATATAAATTCATTTTGTAAGTACAAAATAAGATTAATTTAGCAAACACATAAAATACTAGCAAATGCTATTATTTTTACCATTGGGTGGGGATCTAAGCCATCCAGCATTCGTCTGACATTGTTTACAATCTCTCTGGTATCATAGTTTGGAAGTTTGCACGCCCATCCAGTACCAATTCCTTCAGCTCCGTTTACTAAAACCATTGGAATGATGGGAATATACCACTCAGGCTCTACGCGTTGGTTGTCATCATAAAGGAATTTAAGCAAGTTGTCATCCACTGATGGAAAAAGCAGCCTTGCTAAAGGGCTTTAAAAAAATAAAAGAAATAAAAAAAAAATAAATCTATTTATCTGGAGTCCAGTAAGTACATAAATAAATGCAAGTAAAGAACATAACAGTCCATGGGTCCAGATATTATCTACTTGTAGATTTTTATCATGTCTTCCTTTCTCTTTGACATTCTGAAACTGAAAATACAGTGAACATACCTCCTGAGAAAAGGAAGTTTTTCCCCAATGGAAGAGCATTTTCATAACCAATGATGTTTGTTTCCTTCACAGTAACACATGCACATGATACACTAGTACCTGATGACATTTAACATCTACAAAATAGCTTTCTTTGAGGCATTCAGAACACACGGTTCAGTGTGACATTAGGCCACCCAGTATTAAAGCAACACAACATCCAAGCAGTTGCATAAATTTGTTGCTTAATTGTAGGACTAGAAGTTTCTGAAAATACTACATCACTTTTACAGGTGACTCCTTTTGCTTATCTAGAACATTGTCCTGGGAGAATACAATTTCTAGCACTTCATACAAAAAGGAAAATGTACAAAACTAGGTTGCTGCAGAAAGCACATTTATGAGAAAGGGATTAAAACCTTAGGTATTGGTATAAAGCTTACAATTAGAGGAAAAGAAGAAACTACAAGGAATTTTAGACAAAATACCACACTGAAATTGGGAAGTAAAAGAAGCAACATAACGCAAGTTACAGCATATCATAAGTTAAGGAACACATTTTAACACTCTGCATGCTAAGGCACACTGAAAAACAACAGGGTTCTTGGTGACAGCCAGCATGGCTTCACTAAGGTAAAATCCTCCCTGACCGATTTGGTGGCCTTCTATGATGGGGCTACAGAACTGATGGACAGGGGTAGAGCAGTTGATGTCACCTATCTGGACTTGTGCAAAGCGTTTGACACTGTCCCACATGACATCCTTGTCTCTAAATTGGAGAGACATCAATTTGATAGGTGGACCACTTGGTGGATAAAGAACTGGCTGGATGGCAGCACACAAAGAATTGGCTCAATGTCCAGCTGGAGACCAGTAATGAGTGGTGTCCCCTCAGGGACCGGTGTTGGGACCGGTCTTGTTTAACATCTTCATTGCTGACATGGACAGTGGGATTGAGCGCGCCCTCAGCAAGTTTGCCAATGACACCAAGCTATGTGGTTCGGTTGATACACTGGAGGGAAGGAAAGCCATCCAGAGGGACCTTGACATGCTTGTGAGGTGGGCTGATGCCAACCTTATGAAGTTCAACCATGACAAGTGCAAGGTCCTACACCTGAAGCAATCCCAGGCACAGCTACAGGTTGCCCCACAGAGAAGGACTTGGGGGTGGTGGCTGATGAGAAACTGAACATGAGCCGGCAGTGTGTGCTTGCAGACCAGAAACAAACCATATTCTGGGCTGCATCAAAAGGAGCGTGACCAGCAGGTTGAAAGAGGTGATCCTGCCCCTCTACTCTGCTCCCCTGAGACCTCACCTGGAGTATTGTGTGCAGTTCTGGGGTCCTCAACATAAAAAGGACATGGAACTGTTGGAACAAGTCCAGAGGAGGGCCATGAGGATGATCAGGGGACTGGAGCACCTCCCGTATGAAGACAGGCTGAGGAAGTTGGGGCTGCTCAGCCTGGAGAAGAGAAGGCTGCGTGGGGTCCTAATAGCAGCCTTCCAGTATCTGAAGGGGGCCTATAGGGATGCTGGGGAGGGACTCTTTGTCAGGGACTGTAGTGGCAGGACAAGGGGTAACGGGTTAAAACTTAAACAGGGGAAGCTTAGATTGGGTATAAGGAAGTAATTCTTTACTGTAAGGGTCGTGAGGCACTGGAATGGGTTGTGCAGGAAGGCTGTGAATGCTCCATCCCTGGCAGTGTTCAAGGCCAGGTAGGACAGAGCCTTGGGTGACATGGTTTAGTGTGAGGTGTCCCTGCCCATGGCAGGGGGGTGGAACTAGATGATCTTAACGTCCTTTCCAACCCTAACTATTCTATGATTCTATGATTCTATGCATACCAAATGCATTTCAAGGTACTAGCTGTGAAAAAAATCATCATTATTAAATTATGTCTTCCTTATTAATTATGTATGTGTATTTCAACTGAATATAAAGAAATTCATCCTAAAGGAAAAGAATCCATCTCAACTTTCAACTCTATGCTGAGTTGCAGGACTTATCACCAGGTAGCAATACACTTTCTATTACGAAATTGATTTCACACCACCTAGAGAAACTGAAAGCTACTTCTGCAAGAAGTCAGAATTTCAGATCAGCAACTAATCTGAGTGATTCGCATTTTCAGACTTCAGCCTTGTGATATGAAGTTTAATTCCTTAAAAGATACAATTCCCACAGCACTTCTAATGCATGGGGGGAAAAAAATATTGATGTGCAAAACCACATTTATAGATTATGTAAAGCAGAATTTGAGCTTACATCAAATATTCCAATCCTCCCACATTCCTCTCAGACAAAAAAACCTGTAGTGTTGTGAAAGGATTAGTTCCATAACAAGGCTTTTTAAAAGCATGTGTTTAGCTTCATATTTGTTTTTACCTTAACATGGTGAAAATATAGCGAGGGCTAGCAGCATCCTTTCCACCATGAAGCCTGGTACCAAACTGACCAATAGGTTGTAGCAGATTAACATTGTTACTTCCAACAAAGTTCTGAGCCAAGTTGACAATAGTCATCATTAATGCTTGCTGCAAGAAAAAAAAACAAACCAAAAAACTATTCATAGTAAGAAATGTAAGAAGAAATAGTCTTTCTTCATCAGCCAACAAAATATATTTTTAATGCCACAAAATTGTGTGTCTAACCTGAATTCAATTTCAGAAAAGTAATTTCACTGAGAAAGGAATGTTGAATTCTAATTACAAGATCTGCTGGCAAAATATAATGCTTCCTCTTCTACAGCCACATTGCCTCCCTGATTTAAATGTCCTTACATCCTACGCTTATGAAAACCCCTGGGCTTCCCCATTTTTTCTAAAGCACTTCCCTGGAGGAGTGAAAGGGGCACAAACTGACTGCACTTATTACTGCACAAACCACTACTAATTGCTTTTAATGGGAGAGCAGAAGGGATAGAGAGAGACTTAATATGGCAACTCTTGCTAACATTTCAGATAAACAAAACCAGAGGTAGAAATAATCTTTGTTCCAGGCCTTCAAAGAACACAACCTCTTCTTCTTACCTTAAAAGGCTGTATTTCTCATTTAAGACAAACACTGTTCATGTGTATATATATATATATATGTGTGTGTTTATATATATATATATATATTTGATGAGATTCGATATATATATTCGATGAGAAAATGAACATGAGCCAGCTTCAGCGTGCGCTCGCAGCCCAGAAAGCCAACCCTATCCTGGGCTGCATCAAAAGGAGTGTGACCAGCAGGTCGAAGGAGGTGATCCTGCCCCTCTACTCTGCTCCCCGAGACCTCACCTGGAGTACTGTCTGCAGCTCTAGTGTCCACAACATAAAAAGGACATGGAACTGTTGGATCAAGTCCAGAGGAGGGCCACGAGGATGATCAGGGGACTGGAGCACCTCCCGTATGAAGATAGGCTGAGAAAGTTGGGGCTGTTCAGCCTGGAGAAGAGAAGGCTGCGTGGAGACCTCATAGCAGCCTTCCAGTATCTGAAGGGGGCCTATAGGGATGCTGCGGAGGGGATCTTCATCATACTTCGTACATCATATATACTTCCTACATCATATATACTTCCTACATCATATATACTTCCTACATCATACATACTTCCTATGATTTGAGAATCCAGAAGTTACCTAGGTAATTGGGTATCTGTTATTACACCACAACTCACAAAGACACAAAAGAATAATGAAAGCGTATTTTGGAACTGCACACTCTGTGGTTCATTTTAAATCTGTGATTAGTAGACTTGTTGTCAATATGTTTGCAACTGCAGTACAACAAACATTTACCTAATATTTGATATAGGCTGAAAATCCTCATAACTCTACCATCCTTCATACTCACCTCCCCATGGTGGTAAGCTGACATTTCAGCAACAGAACCAGCCAGCTGAGCAACCTTTACTTCACGTTTATCATTTCTCTTAAAGCAAGTGAACAAAACTTTGCGTTGCCCTGGTTTTAAACCTATTAAGAAAAATATCCCATTTCAACACATACACAAGCATTTGCATTTAAATAATGAGGGGTTTTTTTGCCTTATTTTAATTTCTAATATCTCAAAATAAGCCTAACCTTTAAATGGAAATAAATCAATACTATAGTATTAACAGAAGATAACAGATTCATATCTGTTCTTTTAAAATAATAAAAAAGATCTTACCAAATGGAAAAAGTTACCAGAAAAGTGGAAATGTTACCTTTTCAATCGTTACCATGCAGTATATAATACATCATTCTAACAACCAACAACTTTATTCTAAATGTACATCTTCCACAAGACTTGCTTCTTCCCAGTCTACTAAGCAAAATCTTTTTCCTAAGAATATTAACACAAATTCAGCTCACGTGTATTTCACTCTCTCAACTACTGTCTAAAATTCAACAAAAAGATGCATTATTTGTCTCCCTTTTAGATCTGTTAAGGTTTTAAGACAGAAACCAGTCTCTTTGATCTTCTGATTTGCTTTTATTGCTGAGGCACACTTGAAGTACAGCATCTGTGTTGAAGATATTGTGTCTTTTCTTCTGCATGCTATCTAAAACTCATAACCAGTTCTAGATCATGCTTATTTATCTGTTCAGTTTATTCTTAATTCTCATACATTCCTGAAATGCACTAAAATATTGTTACATTTTATCATTATTAACCTAGGTTAAATATAAGAGCAAAAGTTGGAAGTCATCAAACCTGGTAACTCCAATCTCCATTTTATTTAAGTATGTAACATCAAATTTTCTTTACAATGAGCCTGCATTATGTTTTCCTACCAAAAATATACTTAATTTTACAGACCTGGAGAATTTCCTTTAAACAGGAATACCTGCATACCTAACCCAGCTTCGTTCTGCAGCAGAGCTGGAGATCTATCGTGCCAGGAAGCTACTACCCCTACCTTGCACTTGTGAACTATTCCACTATCTAAACATAAAAAGCTCTTGCTGCAAAAAAAAAATTTGTTATAGGTCTGTAGCGTCAAGAAGGCTGACCACCTCCGCTATAAAAACGTACTGGAAAGTGGAGAAAATGCACTTAAATGTGCCTTTTCTTAATTCCCTATGAAACCTCAAGGCCTTTTTTCTGTATCTGGTAAGCATACGCATACTGATAATAACATAGGGAGGAACTGCTCATGCTGTCTGCAGAGTTTTACAAATGAAGCTGCTTCTTCTAATGATGATGTTACTGCAAGGGGAGACTTAGCAAACCTGACTGACAGAACCCTGGCGAGATTACAGGTCAGTAACCACTAAAACACTGCCTGTGGTATAGAACTGAAGGGAGAAAACATTTGCATCTTCATCTGCACTCAGCTGATGACTTGAATTTTAATTATTATAAGCAGTTAGACTTGCTTTCACTGATGGCTTGACTAGAAACAAAGCACTTGTAGTATGGTCTAGGGAATAGGTCTGATTAAGTAAAAAGGCTGCAAAGCAACAGCTTAAACTTCCTCACAGAAGAAATATGGATATTCTTTAGCATATAAATGATAACAAACAAAAATATATTTGCTACTGGAATGTATTGACTTCCAATACAAATAAAAGGTTTGAGAAAAATGAAGAGGAATATTCCAACACATAATAATGAATTATCAGCTTACCATCAACAAGGGAAGGGATAGATCTCTCGTTGTCAGAATTTGAGAAAAGGATCAACTCCTTGTTAATAAAATCATTGTAAGTCAAATGTTTTGTTGCTGTACCATATAAAAATTGCTGGAAAAAACAACATACATTAGTCAGTCAATAAAAAGCCTACATTACATTTAAATCTCACCTACCAGATTTATTACTATCATTTAGAACTCACCTCAGGAAGGCCATGTAGCCGACGCTGCCGCCTGTCCTCCATGAAGTTTGTTAACCACTCTTTTCGATCATCAATCTTCTTCTTACTGAAGGCCTGAAAAGATTGCAGGTACACTAAAGTATCATCACATACATGTTTGTGTAAATGGATGTTACTTTAGCCAGAATTTTAAGTGCACTGCACTAGGTGGTCAAGTATTCAATAATACTGATTTGGACAAGGCAATCCATATAACTGATGTTTATGTACGACCAGCAGTACAAGCACATGACCTTTCAGACATGGTTGCACAAGGCTTTTGAACCAACATATCTCTTACTGATCATAATTTATATTACTTTCCAGAAATCTGCACACATTTAGACAAATCTTATCATTCTTACTCCTCTCTTCGTTTCAGAGTTGTCCTTTGATACACAAGTTTAAAGGTGTTGGGATCTTTTCCCACATAATTTTAAGGTTGAACTATAACCTGCTGTCATCATGAAAATTAACTGAAGGTACTGGAAAAAATACCCCACTCCTCTTGTCCTCTTAATGCCCCATTTGCTCTGTCACAATAGAATACCAATAATTTGTAGCTGTTTGAGGGGCTGGCCCTCGTCCTCCTAAGAGAGTTGACAACTCAACAAAACTGATGCTGCATGAAAAGCCTAAACCAGAGTTTAAACCAGGTGACTGAGGGCCTTCATCTTCCTGATGATAAGGTGTCACTTTAAAGCAACAACTTACCACTACAAAAGGACACAGCAATGTGTCCCCTCCAGTGAGTGGGATTACACCTATCAGCAAAGAAAATGTGGATAGGAGTATACCTGAAGTTTCTGTTAACAGCTTCAGTACTAGTCAGTAGATGCTCCTAGCTTCATCCCAAATTGACAGACTATAATTTTGGACAACAGTGAGGATCAGCCATAACAGGTTATATGGCCTCATATATCAGCCTGTATATGGAGGTCTATCTGCAGAAATAGAGCCCAGAATTTTAATCGGGGAGTTTAGGGTCTCTCCATCAATTGGTTTAGTGTATATGCAAATATACAGACTCCTTTTCTATCTAGGTGAGCACGCTTCTCTGGGATATGAAACCACATACACAGATTATACTTGAGTGCATCTTGGACAGAAGTAAAATGAGTGGTATAGATAACTTCTGACATATCAGGCTGGTTTTCTTCAACAGAACAGATACCTACTATATCTTTCCATTAGTAAAGGCACACCATTGTAAAATGGACCCACAAAACAAGAAAAAGTTGTTATGTAAGGAAAAAATTGTTTTTACTAAGATGGGTATTTTCCTGTTTTTATTTTTATTCCCCTACCCATTTTTGTGCCTAATATCACCTACAATTAAAATTGCAAAATAAAGTAGGTAAAAGATGAAACATTTCTTGCAAAAAGTTTTGTTCCAGACATTCCAGTCTTTATCCTTCCAAAAGCTATCTTTGAAACATGAGTATGTGCCCGCATACAACTATCTAAAAGATTTCACATTCACATATGTAGAACACAAGCATGAATACACATAATACACACTATATCTTCAGTGAATGAATAATATTTGCCTGATCTTATTTGCTCAGAAACAAAGCACAGATCCCTAAGCAAATGCAAAACATCGTTTGTTTGGACTACTGCCTTACTCAGAATACTTCTTTGCATGTTCTGTCTTTAAAAGCAAGTCTGAATGTAATGTTTCTTGACATCCACACCACATAAAATTGATCAAAGCTGATAAGGAGAAGGTAGCGCTGATTTTGTAGCATGGATAAAGTTCTTATTCCAACATTTAAAATTGTTTCCAAAAGCTTAATTCTCTTCCAAAAGTATTTTTTTGAGTTACTCAAAATACCTAAACCCCCCTGTTAGGAATTCTTCACATGCCACTTTCAGAAACAATGGAAACTAAAGCATATCATATAGAAGCACTTTTATAAGATCATACCAGTGTAATGGCAGCATCATCTTCAGGACCAGCATATCGAAATAAGATCCGATGTCTTTCCATGTCAGCAAAATATTCTTTTGCTTCTTTAGCAGTGCTGGTACCCAAACCTGTACATTAAAATGAAATAGTTACTCCATATTAAAAATTCAAGTTTTATCATTTTATCCCTTTTAATTTACTGGGAATATTAGAAAATCATTACAGAAGATACTACCATGAAAACAGCTATAAATAAAACTCCATAGCACCATTTATTATGTACTTTTAGATCCATGAGGTTCACTTATTTGTTTTTAAACAAACCTTTGTAGTATTTTATCTTCCATGCTTTATGATTCTCCATATGCTTTTTCCACTCATCAAATTCAGGAATACTATAGAATGAAAGTTCCTGCTTATTTTTGCTTGCCTTTAAAAAACAAAAGCAAACAAAAAAACCAATAAATGTTTCTGTTGCACTGTAAGTAATACGTAAAATCTTATTAACAGAGCCCCTACCTTTACGATAGGAGTGATGAATTCCTCAAGAAAACCATGTTTCAACAGTGATGGCCAATTGTGATGAATAAAATTGATCAACAAGCCTTTTATGTGAGATCCATCCTGATCCTGAATCAGAACACAAAAATGTTAGGCAACCTTATGAAAAACCACCAAAAAATCGTTATTTACTGGCCTGGATACCTCAAAACAATGTCTGTTTACAAAAAAACCAAACATATAGGGGAACAGTTAGTTTTAATTTGGATTCTAAGCTGGACTTGGGTATGGAACAGCCACCTGTGAATGGCACTATCCCTGAGCTAGTAAGCTCTTCCAAACCAAGTGCACCACTGCATTTCAAAGGTGTTTTTCCTAAAACATGTTTTGTCTGAGAGATTAACAGCTCTCCTAGCCACCATGGAGCTAAACCTTTGCGGAAGAAAGCCAATCTCACTGGTGTTAAGATGCTTGATAGTTCAACCTGTCTGGGAAAAACAACAAAGCTTCTCAAATATCCAAAGCATAGGATTCCTACACTGCTAAAATCTGAACAGACGCACTCTTCATGAGATTGTCCAAAAGTAATTGCCTGCATTCTTGTCTTCTACCTGACTTTCTAGCATTATTACCTCATCTACTGTTCCCTTTTGTCCTTATTTTCAACACTTTTTTTTTAGTTATCAAAAGCATTCTTGTTTATGCATGTTATTATTACTTTGGTATCTACCATGCAGCTAAATTCAGTTGTTCATTTGGAGTAAATGAAACAATATTTAAATTATTCCCTTAAAGAAACCTCCTACATTAGGGATTTCCTCTGAATACATCTTTGTCATAACACAAGAAACAGGTTATAATGCACACAAATGTAACCTAACAAATTGCAGCCAAATGCATTTTAAGAAGCTCTGTATGCTAAAACCTGTGAATTTCAGACTAACCTGATCTGTCATGATCATAATTTTTCCATATCTCAAACTTTTCAGAGATTCTGGATCTTCATAGCTTTTCTTGTATTGTAGTCCAACTATTTTGATGATGTTGTTGATTTCTGCATTTTCCATAATCTGTGTAAAAAAGTTATCTTTGCACTCAGCATAAAACACAAATTCAGAAACATTCAAGTCCTTTTCAAGTGGGCTGTGCAGCTACTTTTTCAACACACCCCTACCTAAACCTCATAACCTTTTCAGCCCCAGCTCCCTTGCAGACTTCACATCTCCCCCTTCATGCAAGTTCTCAAGACTACACCACTCTCTTCCTCTTCAGCCAGAGTTCTTTGGGACAGAAAGGCAGTGAGAAGAGTGCATGTTACAGAAAGTCATCTCTCAAAGCTGCCTCCTCTTTCCACTCTTTCTATGGGCAGCTGCAGCACTACTAATGCACAAATTATGGATGGCAGCAGAACTAATGCAATGAGGTAGTGCTGCCTGCTACTGCCTTACATTGTGACCCAATGAAATCACATGGCAATGGAGAGAATGTAAAATTCTAGGGTTCTCTTAATATTCATGTAAAATGTTATTATGGGTCGTAACAGAATTTCCTTGCATTTGTGAAGTGAACTTTATCATCCTAGTGCTGCACTACTACACTTAGTATTTCCAGCCTTTAAAGTAGATGGTAACTTATAAAATCCCAGCCACAAAATTGTCATTAAAAATAAATGTTAAAATACAAAGACACAACCCTGGAAAACAAAAAATAAACAGGAGACGTCCATTTGTTAGCTGAAAGGAGATGACAAAACTACTTACCTGTTTGTGAGAAGCTTCTCGAACATTGAGAATTTTACCCCTGAGTGGGAATACTCCATATCTGTCTCTACCAATAACACCTAAGCCAGAGACAGCTAAAGATTTGGCAGAGTCTCCTTCTGTTAATATTAATGTGCAGTCCAAGGAATGTTTGCCACCTGCAGATCAGGAAGAAGGAGAAGCAAGGCAAAAAAAATCCAGAAGGCGTAACTTTTAAACTAAAATAATAGAAATACAATTGAATCAGTCGTGAATACTCTTCCTACTCTATGTCAGGTAACTCAAAGAGGCTGAATTTCTGTTTTTAGGGATGGCCCTCCATACCACTAAACTTACACAACAAGAATGAGTATACACTATGGATAGCTATGGACAAGGAACAAAACAGACAAAATGAGATGCAATGGTGACACATCCTATACGATGGTTCCCACACATCTGCACAGAAAAAGATCAATCCCATCGGTATATTACCATCTCATTTTTCTAACTGCAAATTTCTTACACACATACATTATGCATGTCTGAGTTATATAAACTGAATTATTTTCCACTCTGCATATCCCCTTTCCTCACAGTATATTTTCAGAAGTAACAAATTACATTTTTGCAGGTTTCCTTTTTTACTGTCCATTAGCTGAAGCCAGGCAACTGTAAGATAAACTTGACAGAAAAGCTCAAAAGATCAGAACTTTTGCACCTATTACACATTCTCAGAAATTTCTTGAACAGAAGAAACAAATCTTCACTAATAGTGTAATTTTGATTCTATAAGGCACACTGCATTTCAGTGCCTGTGTGTCCAGTATGCTCAAAACGTATGAAATACGCGCTCTGTTTATTGCAACTGCAATAGTTGAATTCAGGTTACAAATATTAAGCGGGTTCAAAAAAGCAACCCACCCTTTTTCAAAGGTGCAAATGCTCATTAAGCAGTTTTGCTATTTTATCAAGGCCAAGTGGTAGGAAAGACTGCAAAAACCTTGAGTCTCATCTCCTGTTTAAAAGACAGTTTTGAATATATTAGCATTTAAAATAGGTGCTTTGATTTGCCTTTACCTGGTAGGTGAAAACAACCCCAAACTTCCTACTACATAGAATTTACATTTAACATTTTGGTCATCTGAATCAGATGTACAGCTTAATATAATCTAAATTAGGCAGCTATTCACAATATATCAAAAAGTGTTAATAGCTACCATGCTATCAGCAAGGTGGAATCTAAATACCAAGAAAAATACTAGTCTGCTGTTTTGGAATATGAGAGCAATTTTTTTTCCCTAGATGAATGCCAGAAGACACATCTGAATATCATCCAGGTGCACTCTAATTGCTAATGACTGCATCCATTCCAGAAGAATTTCATGGAAACACACTGTGCCAGGTATTTTCCTGAATACAGTTCTAAAGAACTCAGAGAAAAACTAAATGAACTAGCAGGCTTCAAAGAATGCTTCACCAGATTTAGTAATCTAGCTGCTCCCTTACAATCCTATATTCCTATTTTTGGTTCTTGATTTTTCCTTTCATTTCTACATCTTCTACTCCAACAAGCCATAGAACTATGTATACTTCAGCAAGATCTCAAGAAAGCAAGAATGACCAGGTATAGGACTCATTCTTCTTAGTGGAGGAAGAAATCTACAGCAATTACCTCACTGCACAGATTCATCTCTCTCCTATTCCTAAGTATTAACCAATATAGATTCAAAAATCAGTGGTACCTGGCACCAAATAAACCTGTGGATCCTGCAGCTCAGGTACAAATTCACTCTTCAAGTAAAAATAAATCTAAAAAGCACAGGAAGAATTAAAGCCAGAGGGGTCTGTGGCCAGACACTGTTCTCTCCCAGCTGCACTGGAATGCTTCAAGTCCAACAAGTACTGCGCACCTGCTATATGAAACCAAAGCCAAACCTGTTCCCTCACCTGATTTGGAGCGCTTATGAAGGTGTAATTCCTGGGATCCTTACTAACAATTATTGATCCTGAAACACAACATCAGACTACTGTATTTTGCTGCTAGATTACAGATAACCTCTGTGCAACATGTATGAATGTCCTGAAACAATTTCCCTGAAAGGGTATCTTCATGCATCAGTTAAACCTTTTCTCCAGCTTATGGGGAGGTCTGAAATTCTTTTGAAAAGACTATTTATGACTGTGTAACTCTTCATGATATGCTTAGTCACATACACATCCATAGCAAACATTCATAAAGCGGAGCTGAATACTTTGGACCTAGGAGTTATCATCACCTCACACACAGAGAAGAGCACACACAGTCCTTACTTCACCTAACCCTCAAAATGTCCAATCCTCTTTATTAAGATCCCAAAGACAGAAAGATTGATAGTTCTAGTGTTTTGTCTGTGTCATCATTAAGGAATTTCCATGGCACCAGGATTTCCTTTTCCCCTTATATTAAGAAACATGGAGCTTTCAATCAGATAAAGTCACTAACTAGAGCTCATTGAGTCAAGTTCTCAAGAGCAGAACAACCAACATGCACTCAGCCACACTGAAGGAGTCACTCTTCTGTATCATCTTCTGCCTTCCCTTTTTCAATGAAAGCAGCTTTTTATTGACGCCAGACTTCCTGATTACATTATTAGCTTAGCTCTTGTGCAAAAAGAGCAAAAAATTCCTACTGATTTTCAAGAGCAAACAGATGGATCCATATGGTACCTTCAGTCTTTAAAAAGAAAGGACTAAAGAACTTTTTAGTAAATGTATTACTTGTGATCCTTCAATTTAAAGCATCTTTGCCAGTATATATTACATTCAGAAAGTCAGGCCAAGTGTGACTATGACAACACACGTTGTATTCAGAAACTGAATGCCTCTGCTCTCCAAATGTGCAATGCCTTCAGTGTGCGAAATATATTATGTTCCAGATCCTCAGTAAACCAGTATTTGGGTAAGCCTCCTTGGGAGAAGCAGAATTCCTGCTTCCCATGTAGCAACAACTAGGCAGCAAAGAAACACCAGCCGATGCCTATTCCTATGCATACTAGGAGGCAAACCAGTAGAGAATGCCAGTTTGCCCTCTATTCCCAGACAGGAACCTAATGGCAGTTAAAATCTTATGAAAGAAGTCTCTTGAACTATTCACTCAAGTCTGCACACTATATGATCTACTTCCTATAAAGATTCTGATCTTTTTATATTAGAAAGGTCAAGAAGACTAGTCACATCCAAAACAGGACATTGGTAACACTACTTAGCTGGAAACCACAATTAAAAAATACATGCTCTTTCAATATGGAATTATACTGGCACTTTTGTTTACCGTTATTAATGCATGGAGAAGATAGCATTCCTAATATCAGACTCTAACTCATGTTTTAATTCTAGCTCTAGAGAGTTTAGAAAACTAGAAAAATCCTTATTTAAAAATTTAGATAAGGATGAAAAATAAAATCGGGTTTAAAACTATGATGTCTGTAAAAAATCTATGAAACATTAAAGATATCAAAAAAAAAGTGCTCTTACCAGCATCATTAGCATCATCCAGTTTCGGAATGCCCTTGATTTTACTGTGTTTCACGGAGGAACATTTTTTGTTCAGCTGAGTTTGTGCCTTAAATTTGACCCAATTCAAAATGCTCTCTATGATACCACAGTTGGAGGCCTATAAGTAATAGATCAGAATTGTGCATGAGAAAAATAAACCTTCACACAGCAGATTCTTATATTTCAATGTTGTCACTGCTCTCAAACTACCCCTCAAAGCCCTCTAAATTTTAGAAACTGTGACATTCATAAAGTTCAGGAATTAGCACATCTTACTTTTTAGCATTTTATGCACACAAAACCAAAATACAACACTCACACAGCTTATTTTCCAACCCTTGTATAATTAGGAAGGAGTAAAAGATGACTGAGACCTAAGAAGAGGTTGTCTATGTTGCGTGATTGATGTACCAAGACATTTTAGGAACTAAGCATATGCTTCCTGGACTTTGACAGCAAAAATGGGGTATTTATGACCATTTAAAGTTTCTTTGGAAAGGACTGAAAATGGTTGAAAGACAATCAAAAGCATATAAGAGTAAGGCTCTACAACAACCACTTGAGAAATTGATAACACTGATAAAATTGATAATTTTAACAAACGCATCTGCAGCAAAAATATCATGTAAAATAAGAATATTATGTAAATAAGAAAATTCTAAACCAAAACTGCTTTAGGTCTGGTTTCACATCAAAAGAAAATACAGGTGGAGCAAAATACTGCAAGCTTTGGATTTTCATTATCCCCCATAATACAGCACCCATTGATTAGAGATTCTGCTGCACTCTTAACACCCACTGATAGAAAAAAAATACATAACAAATTCTGAAGAATTAATACAAGATTGTGTTGTTTTTTTTTTTTTTTCCTTCCAAGTTCTGTAAGAATGCCACCAAGAACATGTAATTAGAAGAATAAAACACTATATAGTAAATTGAGTTTTGATGCCAAGTGTAGCATTTGTGGTTCCGTTCTCCTTACTACTGGAGTTCCATTTATGCTACTGGCTAACAGAATTCTACTTTTCCTTTCTTGCATAAAAATGCAGTAGAGGAAAACCTCTACCATGTATTTCTGCTAATACATTAGAGTAGCAATTCTTAGCCCATCTACAGCCAAAATTTCTAAACTTGCTGCCTGACAATAACAATCACTTTGAACACTACAGCCACACTTTTGCATTTCCTTGAATACTGGAAGAATAAATATGACATGTTCCCTACCTTTCTTTTAACTTCAACTAAAGAGAGTAAGACTGATCTCAAAGAGTAAGGTGGAAGTATTCTGAACTTCAGAAAAATATTTTAACACAAAAAACTCATTAAGGCCTATGTTTAGGTCTTACAAGTCAAATGCATTTCACCAACATAAATATTAGAATCCCCCAACAAATAAGCTGATCAGGTGAAGCTCACTTTTAAATCCAGGCCAGCAGCCAAAGCACAGTCATTGCTTCCATTAATTAAGGTCAGAGAGTGAATAGCAGTTCCTCCATCCCATTTTCATAGTATGCTAATGTAACTAGAATGCCATAACGCACTAATTAATCTCCTGCCACATAAGGTACAAAAACCTGATCCAGTATGTCAATTCCTGCTTCACAGAAAAAAAGAAATATACTTACTGCTTTAAAAAATTTCTCAGATAGCTGGCACTTGGACCCAAAACTTTTAGGCTGCAACGTCATGTTTTCCTTTGTCTGGGAATCAAATGATGGGTTTTCAATCAAGCAATTAACAAAAACCCATATATGATTCTTCACCTGTTGAAAACATAGAAACCCATTTATTCAGTAAAATTACCACATTTATCTTTTAAAATATTTTTATATAAAAGTTACTTGCCTGAAATGGTTTCACGGAAACTCCAGCTTTATTCTTCTTTTTCACCACTTCTATCAGCTTGCCCACAACCTGATCCACCACGTAATCAACATGCCTACCACCCTTGATGAGGAAAGAGAAAAAAACACAAAACAAAAGGGGTTGGGGGAACAAAATTTAATTTCCTAATACCTTTTACCTGTATTAACAAGGAACCTGTAATCACAATTAAATTTGTTAAGTCATGCAAGTTCAGCTGCAGCATAAGAAAAAAAACCCTACCAACTTTAAAGTTTCACTTTCATGTCATTCAGTCTTCATACAAGTGAGGATGACAGATGTTACAAGGAACAGAATAAGCAGGAGACCTTTCATTCACTATACAGTGGTTGACTTGGTAGACTTCAAACACAGATGCTTACAGCTTGTAACAAGATAGAAAATCTTACAGAATGTGGCTGTTCTGAAAATTACTCTGTAGCACCGGGATGGTACCTGCAACACCACATGGCTGTTAAAAGCCATGTTCTTAACAGGTACATAAATACCCTTGGACTGAAAACATCACCCATTCTTTCATCAAATTAAACTCACCCATTTGGTCTAAAAAAAAAAAAAAAAAAAAAAAATTCAAGAATTCACCCTCAGATATATAGCACCCATGCCTATCCCTTTCCAAAAGCTATCTCACCTTTTCTTAGCTGTATTTACAGAACTCTCTAAATATATGCAATTACCACTCTCTGTTAGCTTACACAAGAGCAATTTGTGCCTTACATCTAACCCAAAACCAAACAGCCAACATCAAGATTCAGAAAACTCTGAAAGAACAGAGCAAGGTAACCTTGAGGAGGTGAGTAGTTCTCCTTAAAACTCACTTAAAACCTGCTTCGAATTCAGACCTGATGTGGCAGCAAGAGCTACATATAGAGCATGCAGTTAACCACAAGATGGCAAAACCCCTTAGAATACCACAGGGCAGTAACTTGTAGCTGCATAATCACCACTTTGCTTGTTGCAAACAAAAGCAGGCAGCTGGACTCCCTTACAGTTAATGCCCAAATGCAGAAGAAAGGACATAAAAAAAAAAAGGCTTAAAGCAATTTCTTGCTCCATCACAGTGCAAAATAAATCTAAAAAAAGAGAAAGGATTTTCTTCCTCCATTGCACTGTAACAGCCAAAAGTGAAACATTCACAGTGCCTGTCACATTTATTCTCTCTACCTTACAGTAAAGGATAACAAGTGGTTATCATTGCTTATGGCCTTTCCAACTAGGTATTTCAAGCAGAGCCATTATTGCAAGAAAACTTTTAGTGGAGGCAATGTATCCAGCACCTCCTGAGGAAGAAATACTTATTTATGTACTTAAACTTTGGAAGTAATAAGTTAGAAAAGTTACCTGTTTGAAGCAATATTTAACTCATGCTTTGAAGGGGAATGATTATTTTCCATGTTTAAATAGTGGTTTTACTATTGATGAAATTCAGCCTAAATAGGGAAGTACTAAGCATTTGAACACCTTCAGGAGGTGCCCCAAAGCTATGATCTTCTCTAGCTACAACTCTCCTTGGACTTAAACTTTAAACCAGCTTAAAGGAAAACAAACAAAAAGCAAACAAAACAAAACAAAACCCCAAAACCAACCAACCTGCTAGAAGACAAGTAAATTTGAGATTAAATTGCTTACAAAATAAAAGCATTTCACACAAGCTTTGTGTAAAAGAAAAAAAAAAAAGTCTACTATAGATCTAACTCCATCCTAACAATGACTACTGATTAACATGTGTCAAAGGAACCTACTAATTAAGGGGTATATTCTAAGTGCAGAAGTAATCTGAATCAGAACCAAACTAAACAGCACAGAACTAAAACAGCACAAACTTGCATGGTAGATGAAACAGTCCAGATTAGGAAGAACAACTAATATTTTAAGGTCTGTATCCTGTAGTCTTTAATTCCATAGACCAATGACTACTGAAATTGCCTAAACCAATGGTGATAAGTATGTTTAAATATTTACAAGTCCCAGATGACAAAACTTCCCTTACAGGTAAAATAGTTGACTTTCTTTGGAAAGATGTCAAAAATATGACTGGTTGTAAAAAGCCCTGGATATCTGAAAACTGTTTACATTTCTAATTATTCAAATGCCTTCCTTTATTTTTATAGACAAAAAGGTATCAATAACAATAAAATGTTTAATTCTAGTGGCTGCTATAGAAGGTTTGACTAAAATCTAATGACTAAGATCATTCTTGTAGCAAAGAATGGAGTGATGCAGGCACATCCTATAAAATTAAAACATACCTAATTCAACACTTATTTTACACAGAAGATCATCTTTGCTTATTATCAAGCAGTGCCTTACAAAAATATGGACTAAATAATGGCTCCTCTTCAGACCAATTTGCAATACGACAGGCAAAATAAAGAAAACACATCTACAGAGACATTCAACATTAGGGAACAAACAAACAAACAAAAAAAAATAATATCTCCTTTAAAGCTATTTTAAAAACAGAACTGAGAGGAAAAAAAAAAAGCTTTTGTTGGGTATAAGGAAGTATAGGATGGATAAGAAATAATAAAAGGAAAATAACAAAACCAAGAAACAACAGCAGCCAAAAAGACAGAGGAAAAGACAGAACAAACAACAAACATGTAAACCTCAAAAACTAGGATTCTATGTTTTAAGGGAAATTATGCATTTCAGTAGGCTGAAGATGTAAAGTGATTGAATTGACAGGAGATAGAAGCTGTATTCTCAACTTCATGTAGAAAGTAGACTTACAAAAAAAATAATAGAGGTGGTAAAAAACTGGCTTAAGATGGTAAATATTATTAGTCATAACCAAAGCACTTGCACTTCAAAGAAATCATCCGTGGTTTCTATTAGTCTCTAGAGTCACCTGCTAAACAGCAACACAAACTACTGGGTTTTTTTTTGAAACACCACACATAAGTATTTTTTCATGGTATTTCTTTGAAGGAAAAAAAAAACCACACACCCCCCCAAAATTAAAACACGGTTTTTATTCATGTGTCATATGGATGACAGAGTTTCAACACAGGGAGAGTTCAAGTGCAAGTTGAAACATTGACATCCTGCATCTTGCTACTTTAAAGAAAAATAAATCCAATTTGAAACTGCAAAGAAAAGCTACTACAGGAAAATATGAAATTACGTGTTTCAAAAACATTCCACGTTGAAATGGCAATTTTAAAATGCATTACTTTACTCATCACATTACTGAAAACTTATGGAAATATCTCAGTACATATTTGTATTTACAACTTTAGTGGCTTTTTTTTTTGGTACAATTTTAGCACTCCAAATATTTTGCTAAAACTAACATCTGACATAGCAAAAAATAGCTACTTACCAGTAATTCTTCTTCTTAGAAGATAATAGTTATTACAACAGTTCCCCATTCCTGTGTCCATTCTTAGTGTGTAGCAACGAGTGAGGGATGTTCAGAGCTCAAAGTTGGTAACTTTTCAACCATCTCACCAGTAGGTGGCACATTTACCCACTATAGAAGCATAACAGCCTATAACTGCCCCAACTGTCAGTACATTTTAGTTCGAGACTGAAAAAGGACCCTCTAAATCTAGAGAGCTGTCAGTGATTATTATGACTACTGCATTATGAAAAAGAACAATAAAACTGCATAACCTTCTTTTCCCAGAAAGTAACCATTATGACTGAATCCCAGTCTGACAAACTTCAGGATGCAGACATCTAATGGAACAGTAACAACTAAAATCTTTGAAATGAAGCTTAGACTGGCTCCTGTATCCATTCTATTCATATCATGAATAGCCAACAGCCTCAATTAATTGTGAAGTAAGCCATATTTCAATTCTATGGCCAGATAAACGGTTCATATGAGCAGACAAATTCAGAAGTCAATTATAAGCTTGAAGTTTTTATTTAATTATACAAATCAAATCCTATTTTCTTTTGCATTTTTTTATTATATTTTTTTCTTAGCATAAATCTGAAAATGTCAAGCTGTAGAATTTCTTGCTGAACTCCAACAAATTTTACCAGGTTGGTATGTTCCCTCCACCCAAGTCTACAATCTGACACTGCATCTGTATTAGTTAAGCATTTCTGTTAAATGATTGATAGTATTACAGTTAGCAGTGCAACCATATTAAAAAATATCATTAGATTACGTTAATAACTGAAGTTTCTACTATAATTTCTACTACAGCTACTATTTGAAAATCAGAACTTGAGAAGACCATGTGTAATCAGTTTATATACAAGTCTCTATAAAGGTTATCTACACAAATGTAATAGCTACAAACACTCATTCAAATGGCATCTCAGAGTCAGAAGTCAAAATCTGTGGTGGTCTAGTGTAGCAAAATTGTGAATAAACGGGGACTTGACCAAGGTAACAAATTTATAGGAACAAAAGAAGGAAGCTGTGCCTCAACATACTGCCTGATCTTCTACACACCTCTCAAAAAAAAAAAAAAAATTAAAAAAAAATAAATCCCACATTGACCTAAAAAAATTTGTCTGGAATTTTAAGCAAGTTAAAAAAAAAAAGGTGGAAGGGAAGTTACGACTGGGTGAAATTTATCCAGAAACAGAAATGAAAAGCTTTCAGCAAACAGTGATAAATAACCAAAAGACAGCTGAAATGAGCTCCTCACCTGTTAGCAGATAAGGGGACAGGCAGTTGACGCAGTTAGTTACTAGCCATTATGTCTCAGCAGTGGGTAGTTGCACATCAATTGCTGGTGAGGTGGTTCACCGGCCCGAACATTCCACATCGTCACACACATAAGGCATGGATCGGAAGAGTGGGAAAAACTAGAAATTACAACACTTACCTTTGAAGAATACACAGTACTTTTTCTATGAATTTTCTTAAAGAACATATAACAATGTATGTGTAACTGCATGATGGGTGAAAATTGATCCAAAAGAGTCAAATTCAAAACCTTTTGAGTAAATGTATGCAACATATTTAACTTAGGAGTCAGTTAGTATTCATTTTTTTTGAATACATTTTCTTAATCTCAAATCAAACATTATTAATTTTCTTTACCATGCCAGCTTCTTCATAAATGTACTGTATTCATCTTTAATGTCATGCTATTTTTCTCCATGTTGCATAAAGAGGCCTGAACTAAAACTGAGTTTTAACCTTTCAACTACCAGATATGTTTGTGAGCCCTAGTTTTGATCAGCATCAGATAGACATTTAATTAAAATGCACACTTAGAAAGTATATATTCTACAATGAAATAAACTATGACCCTTACCACTGAACACTGGAAAATTACACTGGAAGAAATTATGTAGTAAAAATTATATACCACCAAAACAGTCTCACCAATGACTAAAATTGCTCGACTGTTGTTAGATCACTCATGCGGTGCAATTTATGAAAAGCAGAAATTACAAAGACTTTCTTTCACCAATGCAAATGCCAGATCCCTAAACCTGGACCATACCAAATGGGCACAAATGAGTTACACTAGTTGATTTCAGGTGAATACCTTGCACCTGACCTTGCCATCAATTTGAGAAGCACTAAGATTGCTTTAGAATGCTGAGCATATTGCTGCTTTATCATAACTGAAGATTTGCTATGATATCATTTCACTACTACTATAGTTGTTAATAACTACAGAGAACACCTAGATACCTTTATATAGAAAAACAAATAAAAGACAACAAAACTCAACATTTCAGGCCAGTTTTATACATCATAAAGTGATCAGTAGGTAATCATTTTTCAAAAACACCAAAAGCCATTTTTGCTCCCACACACTTACTAGTACTAGCTTTAAAGGGGTTTCTACATTATTTTTACCTTGATTTCAGAATTATTTTACTACAATGAGTTAAAAATTAAGGAATCAAATAGTTATGTTCATTTTATATTTAATCAATACCATGTATGCTCATATACGACATCACTATTCCTAGTGTTTTAAAAACTAGTATATATTCAGAAACACTGCTATGAATGTATTTTGATTGCATCCAATGCTCTGCCAGATCCTCTCATTCAAAGGATTATGTCATGTATTTAGTTTTAGTAACCCTGATTTGGTTTTTTTTATCAAATGCCTGACCGGGCATAACATTAGCACACATTTTTATCATTTACATTTTTTATCATTCAATATAACTACTCACCTTTGTGGTAGCTATGCTATTTACAAAGCTGATTTGCTGAAAACCTTTTTCACTTAGAGTGAGGCACACATCCCATCGTTCATTCACAACTTCGTGAATAACTTTGAGCGCAACTCCGGTTTCATCAAGCTTGTCTTTTACGTAAAGATCTACGTAACTGCGAAACCCATTTACCTATCAGTAACACAGATAACAATTACTATTTTTTTCATCAAATACTCAGTACACTTTAAATATTTTAATTGAGGCTCTTACAGGTAATTTCTTCCCATTCAACATGACCTTGACTCCTTTGCATGACCCAGCTAAATCATATGCTCTTCTTGTCATGATGGCAACAATATCTTTATCAAGTTTTTCCATTTTAAATTTAGCTAGATCTGGCTGGAATGTAATGCATGTGTAGTCATCACCATCAAAATGCTTAATCTTGGGTTCAGAGGTCTTCATCATGTTGTTCATCCAAGTCTTTGGAAACAAAAACATTTCAGATGTTAGTTTACAAGACATGTTATCCACCTCCTGTTCCATTTTCCAATTATACTAGGATTGCAACAGCTGCACAACAGAAAGTTCACAGCTTTCTTTTAGAGGTTTCCTCTCGTTAAACGCTAGGCATAAAATTAATTGCTTTACTAAGACATGCGTATCAGTGACAGCACATTTGTGATTTCTGTAAATATGCAGGTATCATTAACATTGATGGACATGATTCTAGTGCAAATAAAGCTCACTGATTAAATTAGATACAGTCTTACTGCCCACCAGTTTAATGCTTTCAATCTACTACACACTTCTGTAAAGAGGTTTATTAGTCCCTGTGCAGATTCAGGAGTCTCCGAGATAGAATCTTTGTGACTGTACAACGTACCAAAGTATGCTTCTTGACAAACCAACTTGGCTCAGACTTGAGCCGAGATGCTTGGTGGTGTTCCTTGTTTAAGAACATGGGAACATTTTAAGACCAAGCAGAACACCTACTCACAGCATATACCAAAGTTCAGTTGTATTAAACTTTCAACATTTTTGAAAATGCTGGAAAATGTAGCACTCTAAGTCATAAAGCATGTCATTTTCAAAAAGTACCCTCAAATCAGTATTAATTTGCTTTTTGGCAGTTACCAGAAAATAATACATTTTTAGAGACAGGTAAACCCATTGAAGTGTATTGTTTATATAGTGACATGATAGGAACCAGAAATTAATTATTCGTCCAGAAGAAGTGAAGGAAGCCACCACCTGGGAAACACTCCAAAGCCAGAAGAACTTTCTACCAAAGTTCTTCAGACCTTCAGGAAGGTGACTCTCTCAAAGCTGTATGTAGTAGATCAGATTACATTCAATCCTTTTCAGTTCGGTCTGTAAACTAACAATTGTAACAATGAGAAATGAGTTCAAATGGGGAGGGAGCAGAGTGTGCACTTAAGTCCATCTAGGCTAATGAAACTCATGACAAACACTGGAAAATTTTTCTTAACACTATACAATATTATCTAGGTACTTGTTTCCATGTTTGTATAGATAAGTAGAATTTTAGACAAATTATATAACAGCAATTACTAAATGCTTCAATTATATTGCTTTTCACGTGCACATGAATATACTTTAAGTTTTAACAGAACTTCTCAGTTTTAGTCACCTAACACCCCCAAGAAAAACATTATTTAAAAAATAAATATCTAATACACACAAGTATTGATTTTAGTGACTGAACTAAACAAGCCTGGAAACTTCACACATCCATTCAAATGTTAAATGATTCATTTCATAAAATATTAATGAAATACAGAAAATGTGTTAAAATTTAAATTTATAATTGCAGCAAAGGAAAAATAAGTTGAGATAATTTCTATACCTGCTTAAAGCTGTGTTTGTATTCCTTGCAAGCAGTTTCAACTGTAAACTTTGTACTAAATATATTACAAAGTTTTGCACCATAGCCATTGCGCCCACCTGAAAAAGCAACACATAGTAAGTTTTTTACAGCAGAATCATATTTTGTGATAAACAAGAATATGCCAATAAAGTAAAATGCTCTTGGGCCATATGTCAATACAGCTATCAAAGGATGCCAGAAATGGAGTGTCACACTATTTCCAATCTGGTGCAACTGCTTCTGCCTCAAAATGAGCAGTTTGCTCCTCCCTCCAAGGCCAGGATGCTCCCACTGCTTCCCTTATGTTGATCTACCAGTTGCTTGGTGAAAGGCAAGTGACTTTAATAGCCTGATCCAGCTATAAACTAGGTCATGATCAGATCCAAATCACCCTGCAACCACACATCATAATGGGCAAAATATATAGAGTAGGACAGAATGGAACTAACTATCACATCCATGATCTAAATTAGGGTTAGTTTACGATTAGTAAATAATTAGTAAATCATACATTGTATCTTAATTTTATATTAATTTTCCCCTTCATTTCAAGAGCATAAGTGTTTAAATGCTTATATGTAAAGTTCTCTGTAAATACTGATATTAAAAACATCTTCAAGTCATTTCACTTTAACAAAGAAATATAGAAATGATGACTAAGTAATCACCTCTTACAGGAAGACAAAAACTAAGAAGTATACTGAAAAATAAGCACCTGAAAGCTTAATTGACTAAAACAAGGAATGTTAAATCATCTTACCTGTAACTTTTTTCTCATCATCATCATAGTTACTGGACGTTAACAGCTGCCCAAAGATTAAAGCAGGTACATACACTTTTTCTACTTTGTGTTCTACAACTGGTATACCCTTTCCATTATTCCATATGCTGATAATGTTTGATTCCCTATAAAACAGTGAAGGCATTAAGCCAATTAATGAAATCTTGAAAACAGACTCCTGCATGCATTTTACCTGTTTAAATAATTACATAAAATACTATAAAAGACCACATTGTTACCATGTTTATTCACAGCTCTATCAATTTTAAAACAAAGAAAAACCCCACACCACATTTATTTGTGCTTACTAGATGTCTTAGAAAAAGAAGCATAATCATTCAATAACATGACAGTATTTTATATAGTAGTAATAACCCCCCAAAACCTGTTTGAAGAGCTTTCACTACCAACATGATCTGCAACAGAATCCTGAAGTTTGGTGACAGGATTATACTTCAGTTAGAGAAGTGGCTTTTCATGTTTCATTGAAGTCCACCCAGACACAGACAAGTTATCATCTGTTCAAAATCATTAATTGCCAGTTATGATAAACATTGTAACTTATTTTATGCATTGGTGCCAAAATCCATCAACATCTGGCACCGTTAATACTTGGAGCTCTCACACAGAATTTTCAGTGTGGAGTATTGGAGAGCTAAACATCAGGACAGGTAAGGCAGATTTACATTACCATTTCCCTCCCACTCCATGATAAAAGCAATTTTGTCCACAGAAACTGATAATGCATTGAAAAACTGAAGAAACATTACTTACAGGCACATTTATCCTAAAGATTGGGCGTGAAAGTTAAGTGTCTAAAACATTTATTGTTCAGTTACATGTCACTGAAAAGGTTCTACGAAAGGAACTCAATCAACATCTATTTAACCTGGAACTTTTAATCAAGAAATACTTTACCACTGGTTTTCAAAATAGAATATTTAATGACATATATGCAATCAGCAGTTTCACTGTGATATAACTAATTCAAACATAACCTTATCCTAATGCTAAAGGAGTTAACATGGAAGTTCAAGAGGTGCAAAATTATGTTACAAAACCTCATGATTCTTGATTCTCGAGTAACCTGGCTGGTTATAATTACGTACTGCCAAGCTTTCATCTCATAATGAATTTTATGATCTTCTGGTTTTAAGTTTCATTCAATCAAACATTAATGAGTGGTTTAGGAAAGTAAATTAAAGTAAATTATTACAAATTCAGATTGGTAGCACTTACTATTAACCACTTTTCATTTACCTTTTCATCTTAAAAGAGGAAGGTAATGGAAATGATTCCAAATATATTATTTTGTTTTTAAGGAAAAAAAAAAAATCGCTAACAAATTTATTTAGTTAAATCATTTGTACACATGCAAACTACAATAGCACTGGCAGGGAAAGTAAGTGAAAATATGCTTTTACTTACGGATCAATGGATATTTTAATACAAGTCATATTCTTGTCCCTCTGCTTATTGTCTGCAGCATTTACTATGAAACAAAAGTAGCACAAATTAACACTTTGTAGGAGCAATAATTAATTACTTGACCTGTAAGACTGATTGTATATATATTCCATCACAAGTTATAATGGTCCATGTATTCCTTAATCTGCTGTATCTTTGTATATTCTGTATCTTACTACTGAATTCCATAAATATGACTCAATGTCTGGAAGAAGATTCTTTGCAACCTTCTTGTAATTACTATTTCTAGCAGTTAGACTGCTTTACAAATAAATATAGAAATGTATTTTGTGAGCCTATTCTCATAACTCTTCTTAAGATACTAAGCATTTAATTCTTTCTTGTACTTGTTTGGATATTCATTACACATATTACGCTGTGTATGTTAACAACACTCGAAAATTATATGCATCACCAGATCAGTTTACATATCCTTTTGTCACTGAAACACAATCCTGAAGAAGTTACATCCATTAAGGAGTGTCTTGACTGGAGCAAAATTTTTTCTCTGAAGAGCCTGTGAGACTTACAACTAATGCTTGTCAGTTCCTAAACAGCTTACACAGTTTAGGGTAAAAAAAAAAAAAAAGGATAACTGGAAATTAGTATTCGATCAGAATTAAACTGCAGTCCAATGTATATTAACTACAAACAACAGAAATCAGAAATGCGGTTATGGTCATTAAGCATGAAAACACACTACAATAATTTTCAGCATTTGGCTCAACAACCATGAAACAGATCAAAATCAAACCCAAAGCCAAAGGACAATATCTTCATAGATTATAAGGGTCTCAATATAAAATCAGATATTTCAAGGTGCTTTTGCTAAAATCATTAAGTGCAGTTTCATTCAAAAGCATGCGCAGCTACAATCTCCAATTTTCATCATGTTATTACACTGGCCCCTAATTCTCAAACCACACTCTATCCAGCACTTATCAGTGCTACATAAAGAAGCAATAAGCCATCCAGTGCTAAGATAATGATATGATAATGATCTGCCTTTTGAGTGGGACAAGATGGAAGTAGACTCCCTCCTATGAAAAGCCTGTGCCATCTATGAGGCAGCACTCAAAAAAGAAATTATGAAATATATTTATTCCCATATTTTTCAAATCAAGTAATGAGCAAATAATAAAAATAAGCATTCTTCTCCACCTGGGAAAGATAGAGACTTCATTGCCTCTACGACAGCATAGCTCTGGAGGTATGGAGAAGCTTTGAACCCAGTGAAGGCCACGACGAAATTTCTGTTGACCTCAACTATTACTTAGTTTACAATGTAATTCCTCCAATTCATAAAACATAACTTCATTAAAACTGATTAGCCAAAGATTTCATTGGTCAATTAACCCAAAATATCAGTTCAGCAGACAGCACACTATTCGGATGTTGCACATCTCTAGCACTGGTTAGTCTTCAGCGTGCCTGTCACTGAGAGAATATCATAAACTAGTAAGCCACAGTGACTCTTGGATTTAGGATAGAATTTTCTAAAAATCACTGGTTTGTGCCTGAGTCACCATGGCTTAAATGGCAGGACAATACTTATTCATTTTAAAACTGTGAGAAGTCCAGAAATCCACCTAAGAACCACCATCACCACCACTGCCATGCTGTACAGGAGGCAGTAGTTTTAATGAATCATGAAATGATCAAAGTTAGCAGACAACTTTAAGTTATCTTCTTTCAGAAGAATAATCTTCTTTCAAATGCTACTTAAAACTGTGGTCCCAATTAACTTCGCAGATTAAAATTCTTTTAACAGTAATGATCATAAAGAATGACACAGTTTGGACATTAACAACTACTTACACTTTCTTACAAGTTCAACTGAAAACTCTACCCTCTTTAAACTGTTCTATAGTACTGGAAAGCTCTAAAATTTTCATGCACTGCAGTTTAATGGGACTCTAAGTATGTGATTTAAACATAGATATGAATTAATGTGCTTTGAGAGAACTCAGAAAAGTATGTACTCTATAAAGCTAAAGCAATATTATTGTTAAAAATACTTACCAAGGATTTCATCAAAGATCTTGTACAAGCCTGGAACAAAGGTAACTTCTCTGCAATTCATTCCTACATCTTCATCATAAACCCACATTGACTACATGTAAAAAGAAATAAAATAAAAATATTTACTGTCTTGGTAAGCCAGTCTATGACTCTCTAAGATCCATTTACCTCAAGAACTTTACTCCCCCCATCTGACTGCTGCTGTCATATGAGACAAAAGCAGCAGCAGAAGTTTGGCAAAAATTACAACTGTACCCTCAAAGACTTCCATAACGAAAATCCATTATTTTCTGATTAGTGGGGAACTCCAAGTATAGACAGTGAAGTTCAAAGCAATTTGCAACTTCACAAAAACAGCTGAAAAAAGGTGCCAAGAAGAGGCTTAAATTCTCTGTACTCTACTTAAACAGACCAAAGCATTTTTGGATCTTGAGCAAATGTTACAAATATATGTGTGCATGTGTGTATAGGCATGTTTGTAAACACACATATACACACACGCACACACGTAACTGCATGTTTACACACAGAGGTATGTATTTATGTTTTCCCTGAACTTCAACATTTTTCTGAGCATGTTTTTTCAGGTGAACTAAGCTCTGCTTTAAAAAGTTTTCTCATGCCACCTTCCACCACATGCATCCATAAACATGACCAAACTTCCTAGCATGATAATTCAGAATACTCAAAAAAGTACAGTTGTGCCTATTTGTTAACCAGAGTAGTCATTTTCTCATTAAAACAACAATAACCATTAAGACTAAACTTAGTGACGCTTACCTGAGTTAATGGTTCAACTGACCCAATGTAAGTATCTGGACGCAGGAGGATGTGCTCAAGCTGAGTCTTTTTCTGATAAACTCTCTCAACAGACATCTTCTTTGAGGAATCATTTTTATTAATGCTTTCTGAGTCTTCCTTTTTTGAAGCACTGATCTGATTATCAAATAATGTCTAAAAAATAAAAAAAAAAAAAATAAAGACACCACAACCTCATTCATTCAATGTCACTCTCAAGATACAGAAACAAAACCTGACATATTTAAATTACAATCAAAACTTGACATGTAATTTAAATGTATTTAATCCTAATACATGTAAATTTATTAAGATCCAGATATCCTATCAACAGAAAAAAAATAATAGTTTATAGGATATTTTCTCAACAAACCGTACCATATTCAAACTTTAGTGACCTACTAAGCATGATAAACCAAAATAAGTAAACAACAGTATATTACAAAAGACACCCACTTCCTCAGGTTAAATATTTATAACATCCATTTTATGCTTAAGCATTTTAATCCAAATCACTAAATACTGTTCTGAATAATAACAGTAAAATTACTCTCTTACATTTTAGTTTGGAAAATTCATTCAGCACCCAGAATAAGAGTGGAGAAAGAATCCAGGGCACCTGACAATCCTGCACCAGGATTACACATAGTAGAGTTGGAACACCAGCACTAATTCTCATGACTTTTCCTCTGGAGCACATCACATCTCCCACCATACAAAGAAGTTGCAAAATCACATGCATGTGTGATTAAAGTGTTTTGGTATCTGAGTTAATTTAGCCTGTACATTATCATTTGGTCTTATACTGCAACAACCATTAACACCATCCTAAAAAGATTAGCTATGGATCTGCTAAGCAAAGCAGAGAAGGAACAAGAATTTGAAATCAGATACATTAAACTGATATAATGAAAATGAGGAAATAAAAATAATACAAAAGAAGCACTGCCAAGAGTTGCAACATATATTTTATTTCATTGAAGTAGTTGTGTGAATTATACCCAGCTTTCAAATGAGTTTCACTGTATGTGTATAAAAATATTTTATGTCTTTCTGACCTTACTTTCTGATCATCTTGGACATCATACCTCATGGAAGTCACCTTTAGTTCACTTATTGGTCCCACAGCACTGTCAGTACCGTTTTACCACATTCACACTTGTTCTAAAGGGACCAGTGATTACCAGAAAAAGAGAATACTTGTTGGATGAAGTGTTGAAAGATGTGAAGAGAGAAACTTAGAGCTCATAGAATCATAGAATGGTTAGGGTTGGAAAAGACCTTAAGATAATATAGTTCCAACCCCTCTGCCATAGGCAAGGATGCCTCATGCTTGACCATGTCTCCCAAGGCTTTGTCCAACCTGGCCTTGAACACTGCCAGGGATGGAGCATCCATAACTTCCTTGGGCAACCAGTGCCAGTGTCTCACCACTCTCACAGTAAAGAACTTCTTCCTTATAGCTAACCTGAACTTCCCCTAAATTGAAACTCGTTATCCCTTGGCCTATCGCTACAGTCCCTGATGAAGAGTCTCTCTCCAGCATCCTTGTAGCCCCCTTCAGATGCTGAAACTATGAGATCCCCATACAGCTCCTCTTCTCCAGGCTGAACAGCCTCAACTTTCTCAGCCTGTCCTCATATGGGAGGTACTTCAGCCCCCTTATCACCCTCATGGCCCTCCTCTGGACTTGCTCCAAAAGCTACATGTCCTTCTTATGTTCAAATTGAAAGCAAAAGAAGTACAGGTGTAAAAACCACTAGAATCTTGTTCTAACTGTTTGCTCTGAACTTTTGAACCTCAAGAGTTGGTTAGGTTCTTTGGATTCTTTTAGTACACAACATGGCAGTTTTTCCTTTTGTCATGTACATTAGTACTTAATTCTTATGATTACTCTGGGATTGCTCTCCAAAATGCTTCTACTTGTACAGTATCTGAAGACTAGGGGCTAATCATGCATCACAACACAGAAAAATGTTAACACAGATAAGAACTCCAATCTTAGCAAAATAAATATAGGTTACAATTTTCCTATCTCCAATGCTTTACCTGTCCTACAACATGTCTGCAAGAGTCAGCAGATCACGAAAAAGTCAGTTTTACTGTGTCTGAATGAGTACTTCTAGACTGCGGAATTATTGGGAAGAGATTCTTACAAGATGTTGTTTTCAGTACAACACTAGGAAATCCATTTCTGTTTTCCAGTGAAAGTCTTCCTGCCAACTTGGAGGAGCTTATACATTCCAGCTTAGTAGTAAGAAATGTGTAGAGTATCAAAACTGTTGAGATGCTACTGCCAGACTGTTATCATGTTGGCATTGACTAGAGGTCACACCTAGACAAACGTTGCTTCCTAAAAAAGAGCTAGTCCTGTACAAGTGCCACTTCTTGGGGAGCAGTGAGCTTGCTTTAACCCAGCAGTAGCAAGGTTCTTCTGTTACCACACCCCCTGTGACAACTATGTCTGTTATCTTCTGTAACACACTAACTGGAACATGATAATGTATGACTTAAAAAGGGAGGGAGCGGGGGGGCAGGAGGAAGAACTCCACAAAGGATCAGTGTAACATTTTTTTTCTTTCAGATCACTGATTACTACGAAGTAAAAAAACATAGAACTTTAATTCTATAGTTTTTACTAAGGCATCACAAACACCTTTTCAGTATGCTCTATTTAAACACTTAAGTTTCATTGTCACAGAGCAGGACAGATCTTATTTGTACAATCCTCCAACTATAGGATATCTTCTGAATACAAAAAAAAACACTTGTTATAAATGTTCAGAAATTATTTAACTCACTATTGAAGCATAAGCCTAAAAACAACAGCTAGAAACTATTCAACTAAAACTAATGTTACTATGCAGGCATGCAAGCATCAGGAGTCCACAGAACTGCAGTTTCCCAGACCAAGCTGTAACTGGCTTTTTGGGTTTTTTTGGTCAATTTTGGGCTGTGCTGTAACTCTTAAACAAAAGGCCGGCTCTGAATCCCTGTATCTGTCTTGAATGGACTTTTTTTAGACTTCAAGTGATGTCTAGAGCTCATCCCAAAAAAGACAATCATCACCACCAAATCCATGACATAGATCTATGGATGCAAATATCCTCCACAGTCTTCCCATTACATAATTTCAAAAGCAAAATAAAATCAAAAGTGCTTTAATCTGCACTCCCTCTCCTCCCCTGCTTTTTCTTAACTGAGCAAGTAACAACTGCAGTGTTGTTAAACTGACCATCTCTTCCCTGTATGTTGAAATTGTCTCCAGAATGTGTTTTGTATTCTGTCTTGTATGAAAGATCTTCACATTGTTAGAGGTCAAATAACACTTCTCAAAACAGCACCAGCTATTGTTTCATAAGAAAACCACTTAAGGAGAATTAACCAAGTGTCACAAAGGACTTTCAAGTCTTCTGCTTTGCAGTAAGTATGGTTTTTGTTTGTTAACAGGTTTCAGGGTCTGCACTGCAATCTTAATGTTGTCTTTTTATTTTTTTTAGACAGTGTTTGACTTTTCCCAGTGTTCTTATGACATTCACCACTTTACAGATTCTCGATACTCTTTCAGACTTTCTAACCCTCCACACTGATGACTAATACACACAGTCACACACATGTAAGTCAGCAAGATGACCATCTGTAAGTAGTTTGAAATGCTGTTGCATAGTGCATCCTTCTTTATAGCCATGCAGTTACACTTCATGCTGTGAACTTTGATGTAGCTAGCATCTTAGACACTCATAACAAATGCCGTGTAATGATAACTGTATGGAAAAACATACTGATTCTCACTTGACTCCAGCTGCTGTTCAGTTTGTATCAAGATTACTGTGCATGCTACAATGACCATGTTTTATTACTTTTAAGTGCTTTCTCCATATGATTACAGGGTTTCTCTTTTGAAGTTGTTTTTGTTATGAATTTATCCAGTAGTGTGTGAAAGCTACAGTCATTATTTCCTTTTGTGACCTCAACAGTTAGAACCCAAGCAGCCTTTAATAGATGACAGCTCGGCAACTAGAATTTTACTGTCTACCTTCTTTCCTGACATTTTGCCTTTTCTTTTTTAATTCTTCCAATCTCATCCCTTCAAATTTCTGCATATTAACAAAGTAGGCATGACAGCTATATTAAATCAGAGATTTTTATTGCACTTTTTAAACACACACCCCCCTTCCCCACCCCCACCCCCCCCCACCAACAACAAAACTGGTCATGTCATCTTTGCATTTCACAAGTATGTTATGACACCATGCTGAGTTTCGTCACTTACGCTGCAAACAGATCTACCTAATACAGCTAAACCTTAACACACGTTTGACCTGGATAGATTGGGAGCCCCAGAGAAAAGCTCCTCCTATTTAAATAGACAATACAATATAAAGCTACAACATAGGTTTCACCATCAGTTTCAGTGTTGCCATAACCGAAACATACATTATTTGTTTGACTCCTTACTTCAAGTGGAAGCTTTACTTTAAGTAGTGCAATTTCACAGTGCCACAAGAAGCTCAAAATCCTAAAAAATGTTAATGTCTCTCCCCACTTACACAGACTTAATCCTGTATCAGCCACCATCATCTCCACACTGTAAACTACCTGTAGAGGACAAAAAAAAACCAAACCCGACAAAACAAAATAATATGGTTTTCTTTAATCTGCCCATTTCTTTTTCCCCATATTAGATGGCAAATAAGGCTTCACTGTCTAGGTTGTCAGACAAGCATAAATGGCAGAGAAGAGACATTGGTATTGGAACAAGAACTTAGCCTCACTTTGGCTTTCTCTTTTCAGCCTTAACCTCCTAAAACTACTACAAGCAATGATTGTTTCTCCTGAAAGGCAAATGCAGCCCTGAGATACAAAATTTAGAAAAGCACATACCATGTGTCCTACATTCCTTCAAATAAAGTGTAGAATAAGCACATTTAGTAGGACAAGGCAGTAAATTGAATGTAATTAAGCTGTAAAACGCAGGGAGGTTAATTAAGCAACAAAATCCAGGGATGTGGTAGATTTTGTACCACTTACAGTTCAAAACAAAACTACCTCTTCTGAGAAAGATAGGGGCAATATAGTATTACAAGGTAATTCTATGAATAGCACGTATTTGACAGTAGTGTGGTGTTATATTGGATCATAAGGGCCTCTTGCCATAGAAAAAATATATGCTGAATAAATACATTGTTATCTAAACATTTTGCAATTTTTCTAAAGAAAACTCTGGCTGAGAATACCTCCCTCCATGAAAACAGAATTGAAGGGAGCTTCAAAATAAACCACTCTCCTGCTGCGTTTAACAAAAGCTTTGGCTGTCCTGCCAAGATGCAAATACACAAAAGTAACAGCTCCCTGTTACCACAGCAAATTTCCATAGATCACTGCATACATTAGTGTATGAACCAAATATCTCTATCAGATCCTCCCCAAAGCAGATCATAGAAAGGAGTTCCTAGTAAACTAACCCAGAGCTAGTCTCACTCCAGTGAGACTTTTTCATCTCCTGGTTTGGAAAATTTTCCCTGGACTCTGAAAGCATCACATTACATAGATTTTTGTTACAATGATTCAGTTACAGAATAGCTTGAGGATGGTCAGATTTCCCCATTGCAGAAAACCACAACAGTTAATGGCTGCCAAAAGGGAAAAAAAATCTTTCTTTCTTCACTCCCCCACTGCTTCTCTGTTCCATAGAATCATAGAGTGTTTAGGATTGGAAAGGACCTTAAGATCATCTAGTTCCAATCCCCCTGCTATGGGCAGGTACATTTTCCACTAGATAAGGCTGTTCAAGGCCACCTTGCAACCTAGCCTTGAACACTGCCAGAGATGGAGCATTCACAACTTTCTTGGGCAGCCTGTTCCAGTGCCTCACCACCCTCACTGTAAACATTATTTTTCCTTATATCCAACCTGTCTCCCATGTTTAAGTTTCAACCCATTACCATTTGTAGTATCACTACAGATACATAGCAGTTTCCTAGGTACTGGAAGGCCGCTATGAGGTCTCCAAGCAGCCTTCTCTTTCCAGACTGAAAAGCCCCAAATTTCTGAGCCTGTCTTCATCCAGGAGGTGCTCCAGCCCTCTGATCTTCCTCATGACCCTCCTCTGGACTTGTTCCGACAGTTCCGTGTCCTTCTTACGTTGAGGACACCAGAACTGCACAGAGTACTGCAAGCAGGGTTTCACCAGTGCAGAGTAGAGGGGCAGGATCACCTCCTTCGACCTGATGGTCATGCTCCTTTTGATGCAGCCCAGAATATAGTTTGTTTCTGGTCTGCGAGCTCATGTTCAGTTTCTCATCAGCCAAGACCCCCAAGTCCTTCTCCACAGGGCTGCTCTGAATCACCTCTCTGCCCAAATTGTAGCTGTGCCTGGGATCGCCCCAACCCAGGTGTAGGACCTTGCACTTGGCATTGTTGAATTTCATGAGGTTGGCATTGGCCACCTCTCAAGTGTGACAAGGCCCCTCCATCAAGGGAAGGGTGGCTTCCCTTCCCTCCAGCATGTCAACTGTATCACACAGCTTGGTGTCTGTCATCAGCAAACTTGCTGAGGGAGCATCAATTCCACTGCCCATGTCAATGACAAAGATGTTGAACAGGGTTGGTCTCAACACCAGCCCCTGTGGGATACTACTCCTTACCAGTTTCCACATGGACACTGAGCTGTTGACCACAACTCTCTGCATGCAGCCATCCAGACAGTTCTTTATGCAGCTGATCTTGACTATTTTCTTTAAAAGCAACTAATAATTGCTCATGCATGAGTACAATTTAACTGAATTTTACTGATAAAAATTTTAAGTGTCTAAAATTTTTTAGGTGTCTATTCACTGACAAATTCTATTTTATTACTAAATTTTGATACTGTTTACCCATTAACAAAAAGAACATCTATGGATGCTTTGGTAACAAATTAATCTTTTAAGAATATGGTTTTCCAGATAAAATTCAGAGACAAGGACAGAGAAAAAATAAATTACTCTCATAGAAAAGGAATTTATTCATGTTAAAATTTAACACAAGACAGTTTTCTTACAGATCTTAGAACAGTAATCCTTGAAACCAGTGAATGAAGCCATCTGGTCACTGAATGACCAAATCTGTCCACTGTTTATCAGAGAACTCATACAACAGCCCTCCACTAGCCAAGAAATCAGAAAGTTAGAGGTACTGACATCAAAGCTTTATGTTATCAGCATTTGGCAGCACCTTTTTATAACTCAGTGTTTTCTCATATCCTTGCCCTTTGTAACAGTTTGCGGCATCACCAGTTTGAGTGCTGTGGAAGTATTCTAGACTCTCAGCACATTCACTTGTCCCAGTTGCCAAAATTACTCTGAAAGGGAGCAACACAACCTGATAGATCCTTCTGACACAATCTTTAAAACCCATTCAGGCTCTATGTCAAATATCCCATACCTGGAACAGCACTGTGATCTGTCTTTCAACACCCTATGGATTCTATGGCCAGCTGAATCCCTGCTGTATCACAAGGTATTTTTACTTTGCTAATCTTCAGGTTAATAAGCAGACTGTAGAAAAAGCTTCAGGAGTGAGCAGGACAACATTTAAGACATTCATGCTGCAAGAGAATACACAGCAAATCAATCAGATCAGCTTTTTAGCCCATGTTACCTGGCATAACACCATGAACAGGAGTCAAGTTGTGATGCAATAAAGTATACATGTAAACCCATACATGAAGATTTTATTCTACACAACACTCAAAGCCCACTCTTTTCTAGTGAGCTTGAGAATTACGAGTCATGTTATGTTAGTAATAGACGAAGGCACAAGCACCATTTAGAGGCTACTTATCCAACTACGCTCTTCAATAGGAAGCAATTATTCACTATACAACAGAATCAAATTTTTGAACTCTCATGAGTATAAGAGTTATACATGTATTAGGATTTATATACCTTCATGTTATTTGCGTGTCTACCTTGCACTGATCATGAATACCTATGCTAAGCCAGCCACATTTTCTGGTATTCTGCATTTTCAAGATCTATTATTTTTCTTGCACATTAAAGTAAATATTAATCCAGTGCTCTTAAAAAAAAAAAAAAAGCCACAAACCCAAAAATTGAGCTTAACAGCTCAATTCGTACTATTCAACATGCATTGCTCCTCTGGAGATTTTACAAACCTTGAAATCCTTTTCAAGTCTCATAAATATACTACATATTCTAGTCTCTATCCCGTAGTAACTATATGAGAAAGGAACACAGTTTTTGTGTTCCAGACATATACACAAACTCAGAAGGATGAAAATGGGCAGCAATGAGGCAAAAAAGCCTGAGCACCGCTCCCTGTGCGCTCCTTCCTCAGCCACTCATCCCCCTACATAACTTATTACGAACAGTCTTTCAGGATTGCTCACTAAAAGCAAAGCACTGAAAGTCTTGAAGATCATCAAAATTCTACCTTCTAATTTTTTAAGAACTGCATCTTGGCAGGCAGAAGAATTCAGTCCTCCATAAAAAGTACCATATAGTAGACTCAAAGTAATTTCAAATACCTTGACATTAATTTTTAAATTGTTCAGCATTTTCATCATCTTTCTATTACCTAACATGCATGTTCATCACTCATCTGGAAAAGGAGAAAGTCCACATGGCATAATCTTAAAGATTTAACTAGTATCAGAAAGGGCAGGTAAACATGGTACAACTTTGGATTTGCTTTATCTCAAATATCTAGATCACTTCCCTCCTCAGCAAACCAGATAAGGAACTATTCCCCACACACACACCCCAGCTACCTCCTCATGTGCTTTTATAGTCTCTTAATTGTGAGTTTAAGAAAAATCCTCTGAATAACAAAATGGAATAACATTCACACATCTTGAAACTGCTTGTAACTTGGTTACATTTTACTCCAAGACTGTGATGTAATACTTGAAAGTTTTCATGACAACAGTGTAATACAACAGTGGTGGAAAAGACTAAGTTAGGATCACTAAATATTGTCCGACAGGAAACACTACCCCAGCCAACACAGAGCTCTGTGTTGATGCATGGAAGCAACAGCCTGTATGACTGCGTGCACTAGAACTCTCTAGCAGTCTAAAACAGTGCTATTTTTCCCCCAACACCTTGCCACTTTTGTATCTTTATATCATGGTACACAACTATTACAGAAATAAACACAAGACTGAAACATTCATACACTACTACACTCTCTTCCTTAAAAAGTCAAAATACCCCAGAGCTACCACCTACAGCTGCTTTCTAATATCTCAACTGAATCTCATGCTACCAATTCCTTGTAGATAAAGATACTCTTCTGCGGGCGTAACTGCAGAATTCTTACAGAAACATTGCATATCAAGTTATTTGGTTGCAAGAGCTTGTGGTTTTGGTTTGATTTGGCTTTTTCCCCCCCCTACTTTATAGCAGCTAATTTTGATTTATAAGAAAAGAACTATTCAATGTCACAGGTCCTGCAGTTTTTCCAAGACAAGAAAATACTGTTCCTTGCTCTCCCCTTGAAGATTCCTTCACAGATTGAGAAAGCAGGTGTGAGAGATTTTGGCACCTCACCAAGTTATACATTTGTCCAGTTTCTCATGAACCTGTCCTCGCAACTGCTCAACATCTTAAAGAAGGAATAGGAAGCCTCAAGATAACCAGGCCCACTCATCCACTAATAAAAAAGTAAAAGAAACCAGTACCTTTTAAAGACACACAGCTTACAAGAAAGGAGGACTGCTTAATATATCAATTTCAATTCTACCTCACAAATCAGCAAAAACATGCATAGTAGAATCATAGAACAGTTAGAGTTGAAAAGAAGCTTAAGATCATCTAGTTCCAACACCCCTTCCATGGGCAGGGACACCTCACACTATTAGATTAAGTGATTTAATCTTCCTCTGTGCCTTTTGTTTTTTAATAGGTTTTTTAATTATGTCCCAAGGAAAACATATCTGAAACTTTGATCTGAACCTCTTAAACATGTTCTAACTCAAACAGTCTTTACACTAACTTTGCTAACACCCTTTTTTATTACTTGTTAAAAAAACCCAAACCAATTGCTTAAATGTTAGTGTAACAAATATGCAGATTTATCATTTTAGGAAAACATTAAAAGCAGTATTTTACTTTCAGTGGCAAACTGCAATTATACATAAAGTGGAATTGCAGTAAGACTCAGCATTTTTATAAAGCTTTGTTAAATGAAACTAGATGAGCAGATATCATTGAAAAAGTTTAACAACACTGACTTCAAAACATAACAGAAGGACTCAATTGATAAGAGTAACAGCATTTATAATCACAGTGAAGTTTTAAAGCCAGCAGATCTGATTCTTACTTATCAGGAGAGATCTTTCCCTGCATTTCACATCAACCTTTTGAGTCCTTATTACTGAACTATCTGGAAAAAAAAAAAAAAAAAGCAAACAAAAAACCAAAACCAACCAACCAACCAAAAGAAAAACAAAACAAAACAGCAAGGAAACCGTTTTTGAACAAAATTTACCAAGACATGGTCTATGACTTGGCTTCTGAGAAGCACTTTTCTTCTGTGTTCATAAAACCAGCAAACATTCAGTGTGTTTAATCTTGACACCTTAGTTGGTTACTATAACTTAAATTATACTTCAAATTTCAGTATTTATTTTCAAAGTTCTGTAAAAACATTTTTCATGAGTTGACTTAATACCAGCTTTAAATTTTGGATATAAGTATTAAAATCATTCTTCCAAAACACGTAGGTTTCACTACATGCACTTGAGAAGATACCAGTAGGTCTCCATGCATACAATTGTCAAGAAATGCTTCTTCATAGTTATCTACATTTAGAACAACATATTTTTGCTTAATCTGCTTTTAAGCCCTTCCAAACTGCCTGTATAGTGCAGAATAATATTTTCTTTGTGGGTGACTTGCAAAAGAAATTGTTACTTTTAGATGAGGAAAATTAAGTTTTCTGTACCAGTTTTCATTTCAAAGCTCTCTCCATATAGTCTATAATACACATAAAACTAACTCCTCATGAGTGGAATCACTCATCTCAGTCAGCTAAGATTCACATGTGCTGCTTTTAATTAATTGAAACAAAGGCATTTGAAGACTGCTTTTGCACATAGACATAGACAGTTTATATGCAAGGTAAAAATCTAATTCTGGAAAATAAAGTCTATGAAAATAAAATACCAGATTTAACTTATAATTTTTTTCAACCCTAAACTGCCTACCTTAGATTACTTACATGCTCTTTTATTTGGAGAGGTTACTTTATCTGTCCAAATAAAGTAATTCCTTACTTACTATTTCATACAGCATGGATATTATAAATCAACATACACACACACAAATCTAGACAGAACATCAACAGAGTACACATACTTGAATGTATACCTTCCTCACCAAACACCTAAAGTAATCACCCATGTTGTTGCTTTTTTTTTTTTTTAATGAATTCCCCCACCCACAAGATACACATTTCTTCCTAGGGCTTATCACAATCTAGTTCCTCACTTCTACACATTCAGCATTCTTTCATCTACACCGGAACAAGTTTTCCTCCCAGCTCAAAATTCACAGAGTGAAGATGTGTATTAAGTTGTAAGACTGGCACAGTTGCAGTCAAAGTGGTAGCACTGACCTTGTTCCGTTGCCAAGCCTCTACCTGATATCACCTCTGTCACTTTGATCCTGCATTATTCAGGTCTCTAACATTGAGAAGATTGGACCAGAAAGAGGACCACAAAAGTATTTCACTGGACAGTGGTGTGAAGGATAGAAGGTAAGATATAACAACTGTCTTTTGGCAGGCAACCCATAACAGTGAACAAATACCTCTTTAGAACTATTGTGTCTGACTTACCAAACAGAGCCACAAACACTTACCTCTAGCACTAGAATTATTCAGGAGTCATCACATCTCTGCAACACTGCTTCCTTAAGGGCATCAGAATCAGAAATTCAAAAAGAGCAAGACAGAATGCTGCTTTGCCTTGACTGTTGATACACTACACAACTCAAAGCCTAGAAAATGCATTATGTTTAATAAATGTAAATAGTAACATATCGGGGCACCTATTTCAGGCCTGACCTTCCTTCTACTGTATAACAAAAAAGAGGGCAGGGACACAATGACACACAGGGCACACAAAAACCCCAAAGAGCTCTCTGATCAATAATAGCAAAAGAAAAGGTAGGCGATCATAAAGAGCAGGAAAGAAGCACTGAAACAAGACTTTGCAATAAAATAAGGTGTTTTTTTTTCTCCCTTTGCAGACACCACAGAGGAAAGATAAGACAGTAAAATTAACAGTATTAACAACTGTTACACATGACAAGCATGTTCTAGGCCTAGCTTCAGACATCAAAGAAACAGTTCAGACAAACTGAAAGAAAACTTAATTCCAAGCTTTAACCTGGGTCTACAGACCGACCAGTAACATACTACAGTTCTTGGGCACCCTGTCAAGCATTATATTGTCAGAAGAAGGGAACTCCTGTCTTGCTCCTACCCAAAAGCCCCTGCTCCCAAATTGAAGCAACAGTTGAAGTTCAGCATACACCAATGATGGGCAGATCCGTGGTGCAGGAGAGAGACCTAGTTCATATTTCAGGTGTAAAAAATTTACCTATAAATTTAGAAACCACCTAGTGCAGAATCATAAGTGAATTATGACGGAAAATATCAGGCATGACTCAAAAGAAAGGTTTTAATCCTCCCAAAACAAATTATTAAAAGCCAAGTCAAACTGAAAGCTATCCCTACATTACAGTTAAGAGCATCTGTTTTCAAATGAAATTATAAAAGAAAGACAATGACAGTTTAACAGAATGATTGGAGGGGAGAGGAGATGTTTTAACTGGGGGGGGGGTATTCTGTTTTCTTTTGACTCTGCTGTGCTATATTCTCTATTACATACACATCCTTTATATTAATAAAAAAAAAAAATTTAAAAACCCACCAAAACCACGCCATACAACAACAACAACAAAAAAAAAAACAACCACAAAAAAAAAAACCCACAAAAAAAAAAAAAACAACAAAAAAAAACAACACAAAATTAAGTTACAAGTTATTTTTTAGGTAAACTTTGAAACTGCTGAGAAGTGCCAATAGCTGAATTTAGATTATCTGAAAGGTTGCTATCTTTTCACTTACCAACATACACCTACAGCCATTTATTCAAGCCAAAGATGAACCAGTATAAAACAAACATATACATATTTTCCATTCTGCTCCATTCAAGGAGCACACATCTGAGTTGTTTTTTTTTTTTGTTGTTGTTGTTGTTATTGCTTTTGTTGTTTGGTGGTGGTGGTGGTGGTGGTTTATTTTTTAATTAAGAAAGGTCATATTAACACTCAGTACATATTCAGTTTAAGTTAGCATTTTCTAGAAATGAAATCAATTTCACAAAGGGCAGGAAAATGGAAGTGGTGTCCGAAGCTTTCAATATTTATCAGGAGACTTAGCTTTCATTTATCAGGCTTGTGTAGCTCTTAGGGTCAAGGATAAAGCCTTGAAAACATTGACAGAAGTAACTCACGAAGTACTGATTATTGGAAACACTTTAGCTTTGTGGGCATTACTATTGTATCAGCGTTATTTGCAGTGACTTCACTTTAACTATAAAGAGGCATATTTATTAAAAAAAATAAAAAGTACTATTACTGTACTAGTACAAAAGCTCATTTTCTGTAGTCTGTAAACACACAAAGGCTGAAGAATTACTTTTTTTGTTCAGGGTTTTTCTAGCATTAGAAAATGCCATTATGTTTCACCAATGAAAACTTCTCTAGTTACAAATCCATGCTTTTGTAACTAACTCTTAATACAACTTAACACTTTTGTGGGTGACCCTTGGAAATCATCCACCAAAAGTAATTAATATCAATCTCTTGGTCAAAACTCCACCTTACACCAACTGTTAGAGTGCGGAGCTGCAAGTTGATCCAATGAAATCAACCAGATGGAAAAAAAAAAATAAATGTTCCTCAAAAAGTAACCAGTACATTTGATAAATCAGAGGTTATTTTGGTTTATTTTCAGTTCTATAATGATAATCCTCCCAGTAAGCATGTTGGAATTATAGAATGGGTTGGAAGCGACCTTGAGATCACCTAGTTTTAATCCCCCCGCCATGGGCAGGGACACCTTCCAATAGACAGGACTGCTCCAAACCCAGTCCAACCTGACCTTGAACACCGCCAGGGATGGGGCAGCCACAGCTTCTCTGGGCAATCTGTGCCACTGCCTCACCACCTTCACAGGGAAAAGTTTATTCCTAATGTCTAATCTAAATACCCCCTCTTTCAATTTAAAGTTGTTCCTCCTTGTCCTATGCCTACATGCGCTTTTAAGAAGTCCCTCTCCAGCTTTTCCAGAGGCCCCTTTAGGTACCGGTCAACTGTCACAAGGTTTCCCCAGAGCTCTCTTTTCTCCAGGCTGAACAAACTCAGTTCTCTCAGCCTGTATACCCTTCATAGCAGAGGTGCTCCATGGACTTCTTGAGCACACCCACAACCCTCTTGTATTGGGGGGCCCAGAGCTGAATGCAGTACTGCAAGTGAGTCTCACTAGAGTGGAGTAGAGGGAGAGATTCACCATCCTCAACCTCCTGGTCACACTCCTTTTGATGCAGCCCTGCATAAAGTTGGCTTTCTGGGCTGAAAGTACACACTGATGGACTGTGTTTGGCTCCTTATCAACCAACACTCCCAAGTCCTTCTCCACAGGGCTACTCCGAATCCATTCTCCACTCAGCCTTCAGTTGTGCTTGGGATTTCCCTGACCCACGTAGAGGACATTGCATTTAGCCTTGTTGAACTTCCAAGAGGTTTTCACTGGCCCACCTCTCCAGCGTCAGGTCCCTCTGGATGACATCTCTTCCCTCCAGCATGTTGACAGCACCACATAGCTTGGTGCTGCCAGCAAATTTCCTGAAGATGCATCAAGCCCATTGTCCATGTCACCAACAAAGATGTTGAACAGCACTCATACCAGTACCAGCCCCCGAGGAATGCAATGTGTCATTGATCTCCACTTGGATATTGAGCTGTTAGTCACAGTTCTTTGACTGCAACCATCTAGCCAACTCCTTATCCACCAAGTGGTCCACCCATCTCTCTGATGATGCTCCATGCCTTTCCAGTTTAGAGACAAGGATGCTGTGTGGGACAGCACCAAATGCCTTGCACAGGTCCAGGTAAATGATGTTGATCACTCTTCCCTTATCCACCAATGCCATGACCCCACTATAGAAGGCCAATATTTAATTTATATACTCTCATGTGTCCCCATCACTGGCAACCGTGCTTACTTATCAGCTAGCCATTGCTAGTTACATTTCTTCAGGTTCTGTTTCAGGTAGCTGAAAACACAGATCACTTGCTCTTTGTTTCCATGAACATTTAATTCATCTTGCTTTTAAAAGTAGCTGTCACCTGATGCTCATATGATGCATATGAAATTCTGCTGTAAGGTAAATTCTCTACCCTTCCTTTTCCACAACTGCATTTAATTATTTCTTAGTTAGCTGAACCAATGAACAGCCATGTTGTTTAAATCAGAACCAAAGCTAAGCTATACGTACAACTCTTTATCAAGATGTGAGCACAACGTTATATATATAGGATTTACTACCTTGAAACACAAATTAACATCCCACTAAGTTTTGAATGTTTTCTCATCTTTAGAACTAGACTTACTTTTGTTACCTTTCAACTGTTTAACTCAGTTTTATTAAGAAACCACTAACAATACAAAATACTTTACTCAGAAAGTAAGCATCTTAGTGGTTTCAACACACTAGTAAGAGAGCTAAAAAAAAAAAAAAAAAAAAATAGATCGGGATACTTTCAAAACAACTTACAACCAAATAGCAAGTAGTTGGATATCCAGCAGATATATGGCAAGCAGACTGAAAACAGATGGCTGAAACCACTACTGTCCCTAGGTCTGTACCTCTCATTCTCAAGGCCAACATATGACATCTACTCATGAACCATTGCATGAACCAACATTTTTTTTAAGCCTGGCACACTAAACCAATCAATACCCACTGCCCCATCCATTTTAGTGCCACGACATTGGGTTTTTGTATGCCAGTGTTCTACACCTGACATTGAACAGGCCTGGCTTCAGGAACCAGCTCAAAAGTCCATCTTCAGCACTTAAAATGCATGTGAGACAAAGAAACAGCATTTTACTGTTTTCTGAAAAAAAGTGAACAGTTTTAACTAAAAATCCCATTATTACGCTACAAATACTCTAAGTGGACAAAAATATTTTTTACTGCTTTTAGAGCAGGAAAAGTTTGATTACTTCCAGTTGTAGGACACTGCCGACTCACCATAATTTAATCCCCATTACATTTAAGAACATTTCATTAAAAATGCCTACTCACTGATTTTCACACCCATTCTGCAGTTTTCTATATAAGCTGTAAGACTTCCAATTGCATGGTCCAACCTATCTGGTAAAAACCTTAATTCTGAAGACCTATCCAAAGGTCACAGTTGCTAAAGATCACACAGTATTGCAGGAAGGAGAATAATTTTAGTTTCTCTACTTTGGCCGTTCCCATAGCTAAACAGTCTAATTTTAAGTGGCCCACCCAGAAACCTGTTCATTTTTTAATACACCTTTCCACAGTTCCAGCTTCCTAAAATGAAAGAGAATTACCAACATAAAACACAGCAATTAGAGCCACAGTTGTAATCCATCATCACAACATACAGGATTTGTTCGCCCCAGTAATACTCTTCACATTCTTTTCCAACAGATCAAAGACTTAGACACAACTGAAGAACAAGTTTGATATAATTCTCTTAAAGACTTTTTAGAAGTTCCCAACTCTGTAAAGCATATGCATCTGATTAAAGACGCAACTACCTCACCATCTATCTACCTAGATACACCATCTTCTGCTTAACCATCTTACCCTCTTTTGAACCCTATGCTGAGCATAAGAACAGCACGGAAGTTATTGGTTAGCTGAATCAGACCCCTTCAGGTCATCTTTGCTCCTCTTTCTTCAGGTCTTACCAAAACTAGAGAGCATCCACTCTTGCTACAGACAAGGAGAACATTCCTCTGCACTGTGAGTCGCGGCTAATGCTCTCAAAGGCCTGTAATTGGTTCAAAGGAATTCACCAGTTCTACATTCAGTTATCACCCCCTCAAATCTTACTACTACTGAGCAGCCCATGAAATGCAGTAAAGAAAAAATATCCAACACATACAAAAAAAACCCAAAACCCACCATCAACCGAAATAAAAACAGAACTTAAAAAAAGCCAAACAACCCCCCAAAAAAAAAAAACAAAAAAAACAAACACACCCTCTTGCCCCTGCTTATGACTTCTGGGAGATAACAAAGTTATATTTCAAGAGACAATAACAAGCACACAGCTCCAGCCCCCTGAATATCTTTACAAACCTCCTCCTTACCCATCTCTGAAACTTATGAACTTCAGGTTTTCAGACAGCTGGGGGAAAAAGCCAGAATCAGGACATATCCCTTTTGGTAGTCCACAAAGACTTTGCTCTAGCATCAGGAGGCAGTAACTGCGACTTTTACGGGACGACAGACAGCCCACACCTCACTCTAGAGAACATAACTTCAAACCAGCCCTACCGACCCACCCGCTGCCCCCAGGGCAGTAGGTGCCTTCCTTTGCTCACGGACTAACATCTTCCCTACAGTCCCGAGCGCCCAGAAGGCCCCCCCCAAAAGGCTGCAAGCTCCGCTCCTGCCAGGCCCACCACAATCGCAAGCCCAGGCTGACTTCGCCCTCTACCTCCGCTCCCTATACCCCGGACCCCTCCACCAAGCGACTCTACAGCTGTTCCCCTTTTAAACCAGCTGACAGTGTCTTCCTCGTTTAAAAGCCAACCCGCGCTCTTTACACACACACTCAAGGGGCGCAAAAAGAAATAATTATGATTTAAAACAGCAAACCCCACTACCACCAAAACACAACCCCACAACTTACCACCCAAGTCAGTCCCCCGCTGCCGCCGCCGCCGCCTCCTCCAGACGTTGCCATTTTCTACCCGTTTCTCCTCAGCCGAAGCGAGGGCGCAAGGAGGCAACCGAAGAGAGCGGCACCGAGCCTCGCAGCGCAGCACAGCGCAGCAACCAGCGGCGCGGCCGCCCTTCGCGCTTCGCCCCGGCTCCTCAGGCACTGCGCGGGCCCTCACACACGCACACCCCACACAGGCACCCCGACAGCTCCACACCCCCTTCGGCCCGGCTCCTAGTTCATGTCGGCGAGCGCAGCTGAAGCAAAGGAAAATAGTCCGCTGAGATAGGCTCCCAGAGGCAGGAAAGCGCAGAGCCGAGAGAGGAAGGGCAAGCGAGGGGCCGCGCCGCCCGCACAAAAGCGCCCTTCCGCCGCCCGCACTCGAACTCGAGGCCGAGAGGCAGCGGGCGGGCCCGGCCGGGCCTGCGGCTCTCGCTAGTTTAAAGGGACTGCCGGTTCTTCTACCTCACGGCGGCAACAACAGCCGCCGCTACCACCGCCGCCGCAGCGCTGCTCTCCTCCTCCTTTTCCTCAGCCCCGGGCCCTCCCCTCACGCAGCCACAAAGGCCCGGAAAACAGATTAAGAATAAAACCTCCCCTTCGCCCGCGCACCCGCACGCTCGTACCCGCGCAGCCCCCACCCCCCTCACACATACACGCCGACACCAGAAGCTGGCCCGGCCCTCCTTCCGCTCCCCGTCCCGTCCCGGTGCCACTCCTCCCCGCTACCGCCAGCGCCCCGCGCTCAGACAATAAGTGCGCAGCCCCCGTCCGGCACCAGCGCCGCTACCGCCTACCGAGTCCAACCGGCCCGGGCCGCCTTCCCCCCCTGCCCCGCGCCCCGAGCCGAGCCGAGCCGCCAATCATGCGCCGGAGGCGGGCTGCCTGGGAGGGCTGCTGACCAATCGAAGAGGCGGAAGGAGCGGCGGCTGTGAGACGTCACTACGGGTGGCAACAGGCAGGGAGCCGTGCCACCGCGCGGGGGCGCTGGGAGGGACGGAGGGAGGGAGCAGCCGGGAGGAGCAGGCGGGACAGCGCCCGCCTTGCCGCGGAGACGCGCTTCGTGCGGGGTGCGCGGGGCACGGCCGTCCCGTGCCCCGAGTCTGCAAGGGGATGCTGACACCGCGGGTGGGGGAGAGGCGGTGCTGTCGGTAGGAGAGGCGTCCGGGGCACGGTGGAACCATTAAAGGGTAGAGCTCTACCCGCTTTCAGTCGGCTCCAACACCGATCCGTCCCCGCCGCCGCGGCTGTGCCCTGAGGGTGCTCCAGCGGGATTGAAGCCCTGATGCTCCGGGCAGGAGTTTGTTGATAAACCACTGCCCTCTTCTGGGCTGTGGTAATCAGCACGGGGAGCTCTTCACCTCAGAGGCCCCAAAGAACTTTATTCTGCTACTACCATGAATGCTTTCAAGCATCACCACTATGTTGAGCCTTCTTTCTACCAGCGACACGTTGCCTTACTCTAGGGTCGCATACTATTGTGTAGGTTGTACAAGACTACATGCTCAAAGGTACTGCCAAAGCATGGTGCCCCTCCAAGTCGCCCTCTGGCATTGCCTGCCTTTTTCCACCAACTCGGGAGGGAGCCTGGACTACTCACTTTGACTTCAGATGTAACTTCTAGGCATGTAACCTTAGGTGGGATCATCTCCGTGTAATAGCATCATATCAGTGAATGAAAACCAAATAAGACTCTACCCTTGCTGTTTTTAACACTGTTAGTAAGCAGAAATTCTACTGTGTTCAGTACAAGCCCTGTTCTGAAATATTTGCTGTTTTGAAAAGAAATATCCTGTGGTGTAACTTAGCATCTATTTCCTAGGCCTAAATGTGTATGTAGCCCCAAACTCACGTTATTTTAGGCACGAGCATGAAAAATATTTACAATTTAAGATACCACCAAAAGTAAAATGCATAAGATGATAAATATTATGGTCATAGATTTCTGACAAGCCTAAAAAGATGTTTCCCAACATGCAGCTTCTCAATTAGTAACTTTCATTTTGCTGTGTGAAAGGCAAAGGCTTGCCTTGTCCAGCCTGCTCCACTTCTTGAATTATTGCCCATGTAAAACCACAAGAGAAGGGATTAGCAGGAGCCCCGCATCTGAGTTAGTATACAAATTGGAATCTGAAGAGAATCATTTTGACTGAGTAGTAATAAAGATTTTCCCTTTTGCAAAATGCTTTTCCTGAGAAATGAAGGGATTGGAAATGGAGCAGCTGCCTTTGAGGAGTCAGTTGTAACGTTCAACTATGCCTCCAGGGAAGGATCAGAAGAATTTCTAGTAAATATTGCTTATTTAGCATAATTTTACTCTGCCAGTTTCTAAGGAACCTATTAAACTAATATCTAAGTGCTGCACAGAGATTACAGAAAATAATGGCAGCTGCCTGGAAGGGAAAGTAAGTTATCTGTTCTACCCCCGTTTTATTGCAGACACATGAACGTCTGAGCCGTAGGCTGTGTTTTCTTCCACTTTGGGCAAAATAAGAAAAAGAGTGTTTCTTGCAGAACAAGAATGAGGTAACACTTGCAGGGGTTTGCCTAGTGCTTGAGAGTTTGGGGCTTGCTGATTAGAATGGTGTCTGTTTTTTCCAATTCTCAAATGTATATGTAGGACCTGTCAAAATAATTCATATATAGTGAAACAGGACTGCTGCAATGAGTATCAGAAAGACCAGAGAAAACAGAATGAGTGCTTCAAAGGTTTTTGCATGGGTAGAGAACCATTAATGTATACAGCAGAAATAGAACAAATCACAAATATTAGTGTACTATGTTCTCAGTAGCTCCAGCAGTTTAGTAAATAGGTCATTCTTAATGTTGGAATGCCTTTTCCAATCATGTATCCTGAGCCAAGTAGTAGATAGCGATCTACCTTGAAGACAGCCAATTCTATATACATTAGAGAAGGACAGAGGGAGTTTCTTTCTTTCTGGCAGCTGCTGATCTGTGAATGTGCATGGTTAGACTTGTTCAGCCTATGTATGATGCTGGAGTAAATGTAGGTGGCTATGCTGATGTTCCTCCAAGCATTTTTAGTCTTCTTTTAAATTTCTTACACTACAGTGCACATTCCACGTTTTATAAAGTATAAACATATGTATATAGTATAATGTATAAACAAATATTGTATATTTTAACAGGAAATTTTTATTTTTTTAAAAAAGTTCATATTCTACTGCATTTTAAAATAATGTCATCATAATCCAGTACTGTAATTATGAAAGAGCTGTTCAGATTATTGAGTGCCCTTGATTGTGAATTAATTTCAGGCCATGGTTCCAAGGCATTTAAGAAGTCTACCCATTGCTGGATCATGTAAAGGTATACATTTAGCCAGGTCATGTGTATTTATACAACTGTATCTCAAACACTTTGCTGAACTAGCAAAAGCACATGTTAGCAGCTTTCTGTGGGTGTACACTGTCAATGCCTGATACTGTCATCTGAACTGTGTTCAGGGTTTACCCACCTGCCTGATGTATTCTGAACGTGCACAAGTCCGTGAGACCTGATGGAATCCATCCGCGGGCCCTGAAGGAGCTGGTGAATGAAGTTGCTGAGCCACTGGCCATCGTATTTGAAAAATCATGGCAGTCAGGTGAAGTTCCCGATGACTGGAAAAAGGGAAATATAACCCCCATTTTCAAGAAGGGGAAAATGGAAGACCCGGGGAATTACAGACCAGTCAGTCTCACCTCTGTGCCTGGCAAAATCTTGGAGCAGATTCTCCTGGATGGCATGCTAAGGCACATGAAAAACAACAAGGTGCTTGGTGACAGCCAGCATGGCTTCACTAAGGGGAAATCCTGCCTGACCAATTTGGTGGCCTTCTATGATGGGGCTACAGAATTGATGGATAAGGGTAAAGCAATTGATGTCATCTACCTGGACTTGTGCAAAGCATCTGATACTGTCCCACACGACATCCTTCTCTCTAAATTGGAGAGATATCAATTTGATGGATGGACTACTCGGTGGATAAAGAACTGGCTGGATGGCCGCACACAAAGAGTTGTGGTCAATGGCTCTATGTCCGGCTGGAGACCGGTAACAAGTGGTGTCCCTCAGGGATACGGTGTTGGGACCGGTCTTGTTTAACATCTTCATTGCTGACATGGACAGTGGGATTGAGTGCGCCCTCAGCAAGTTTGCCGATGACACCAAGCTGTGTGGTTCGGTTGATATGCTGGAGGGAAGGGATGCCATCCAGAGGGACCTTGACACGCTTGTGAGGTGGGCTGATGCCAACCTTACGAAGTTCAACCATGCCAAGTGCAAGGTCCTACACCTGGGTTGGAGCAATCCCAGGCACAGCTACAGGTTGGGCAGAGAAAAGATTCAGAGCAGCCCTGCAGAGAAGGACTTGGGGTGTTGGTTGATGAGAAAATGCACATGAGCCGGCTTCAGAAAGCCAACTGTATCCTGGGCTGCATCAAAAGGAACATGACCATCAGGTCGAAGGAGGTGACCCTGCCCCTCTACTCTGCTCCCCTGAGACCTCACCTGGAGTACTGTGTGCAGTTCTGGTGTCCTCAACATGAAAAGGACATGGAACTGTTGGAACAAGTCTAGAGGAGGGCCACGAGGATGATCAGGGGACTGGAGCACCTCCCGTATGAAGACAGGCTGAGAAAGTTGGGGCTGTTCAGCCTGGAGAAGAGAAGGCTGCGTGGAGACCTCATAGCGGCCTTCCAGTACCTGAAAGGGGCCTGTAGGGATGCTGGGGAGAGACTCTTTGTCACGGACTGTAGTGACAGGACAAGGGGTAACGGGTTAAAACTTAAACAGGGGAAGTTCAGATTGGATATAAGGAGGAAATTCTTTCCAGTTAGGGTGGTGAGGCACTGGAATGGGTTGCCCAGGGAGGCTGTGAGTGCTCCATCCCTGGCGGTGTTCAAGGCAAGGTAGGACAGAGCCTTTGGTGACATGGTTTAGTGTGAGGTGTCCCTGCCCATGGCAGGGGGGTGGAACTAGATGATCTTAACGTCCTTTCCAACCCTAACTATTCTATGATTCTATGATTCTTGGCATGCTTGTCAGTAGCTGTTACTAGGGTCAGATGGGCAAGACTGTTCTCAAAAAACACCGGGACATTTTCCATTTTAATCCTCCAAGAACAATATGATGGTTTGGCATACGGCTTGGACCTTGCTTACCCTCTAGTTATTCCCTTGTAACTAACCTGTTAATTGCTGTGCCACTGCTGAGGCATGGAGAACTTTCTAGTTGTGAGTGGTGCTGAGAGAGTGCTGCTGGGGAGAAGGTACAGCAGAAGCCCAGGGTTAGCTGTGGGAAGCCCAGGGTTAGCTGTGGGGACCCCAGGGCCCTGTGCCTGGACTGCCCACTGCATGGCTGGGACTGCTGTACTGATTCATCTAACTTTCTTCTAGACCACACCACCTCCTTTACTGCAGAAGAAGCAGGTTTTCTAGAGACTGTCACACTGGACATCACACTGCACTCTCTTCCTGAACAACAGGGAGGTCATGTCACTTTCCACATTAAATATCTGTGACTCCAGGAGCTTTAGTATCCAAATCCACCTAGTCTCCTCACTGTCAATTCAGTCTTAAACTGTGACACACTTTCACTGAGCAGCATAAACAGGGTTGTCAAGGCAGGAGCTGGTTATAGAAATTACACACATTTGTACTGAAATTCGCTGTCTAGGAAAAAGCTTCCTTGTGCTGTGACCACACAGGAGAAGAGAAGTGCATGCAGAGAGAAAGCAAAGGAGGCTGAGCTGGCCCTGCTCAGGATAAATTCTCATTATGAATAAAATTAACATCCATGCTAGTAACAACTGAGATTTTTAAACGATTGGTGGCAGTGGAAAGAGCTACAAATGCTGAGCAGGCAAAGACAATGGCAAGAAACACAATAGAGAAGGCAATGTTTTTGAAGATCTGTGCTGAACACACATGGCACAGAAACAGCCATCAGCCAAGTTATACTGAGCTGAGAGGAAGGTTGCTGCAATCATGTGGAGGCTGGGAATCACAAACTTTGTTGTGGTGGTGTTAATTAGCACTGAAAATGCAAACAGCCACCGGGTTTTGGACATGCTGTGCCATGCCATTCAGAAAATCCCTGCCTCCCTTGAGCTCAGGGTGATGAAAACAATGAAGCATGCTAGGCTTTTCTCACTTGGGTAGCTTTTGTGTGAGTTAACCACATATCCCCTTCCTTCCTGTCCCTCTGTTCCAGCTCCCCTGAAATGGAGCTCTCTTTTTCCAAAGGGGAATATCTTTTTGGCTAACAGATGCAGGTTTTTTTCCTAGCAGTTCACCCAAGGCTCTTTGGGCAAGAAAATGTGAGTGATGATTCATTTTTACCCAGCAAGACTCCTCTTGCACATTGAAGGTCTGCATTACTAGTATATTTCTCCAGCTTTCCAGACTGAAATCTATGATGGATCCAGAGTGTGTATCAAGACTGCTTTCTAATAGCAGAAAGCCATGCCTACTCATTCCTGGGATGATAGAAGGGTGAAGGAGTTGTTACTGTACAAGGCATGCGTGGACATGTTGAATCTGTGGGGAAGAATGATGACTGATACAGCCAACAGAGAAGCCCACTATTCTGGAAAGTATCTAAACAGATCATATCTGGTTCTCTTAAGCTAAAATTCAGTCACCTCTGATACATTAACTCTGGTTTGATATATGATTAGTAATTACATGGGGGGCAAGAGATAGAATCATAGAACCATAGAATACTTAGGGTTGTAAGGACCACCTCATTGTAAGATCATCTCATTCCAACCCCCTGCCACAGGTAGGGATGCCTCACACTAGACCATGTCACCCAAGGCTCTGTTCAACCTGGCAAGCTCTCCTGCATAGCTTCATTTTACCACCAGTTTTGACTGGAATCAATGACAACTGGGTCAGGATGTGCATTCGCATTTCCTTTCTCAAAACTGAGCCGTGTGGTTCTTGTGGTAATGCAGGAAGAGGAAAGTCTCAGGAAAGAGCCAAGACAGGCAGATGGTTACAGCCTCCACTTATAGCTGCTGAGGTAGAGCATGTCATTATGATGTGTCCAGTGCACCCACATGGCTTATACTGAGGTCAAAGGGAAAAAGAGGAGGAAACCACAAGTTTTGGAATATTTGGACAACTGGAGATCTGAGGCAAAGATCAACAAAAAGAGTTGAATAAAATATCTTGTGAAAGTCCAACTGAAAGAGGACTGGGGGTAGGCACACATGAGGACAGCTCACATCTGAGCACAGAAAGTGGGGAAGACAAAAAGAAGGAACTACCAAAAAGAAAAGTCTGGGCTACCTATGAACGGTTCAGTCAGACACAGAATAACAGAGCCACGGTCAGACAGTTTGAAGTTACCTATCACACAAATTAACAACACCCCTTTCCAGCAAGTTTGCATTGGCAACTTGAGTGTATGCTGGCTCAATGCTTTGAATCACTAGGCTGTGATGATTTTGAATTGGTACTAGATGCCCTAAAATTTGAATTACTGTTTTATAGCCCAAAGCACAGGAAATGTGCTTACTGTGTGCTTCTGGCAATTACAAAGCAGTTTAGAAGAGGAAGTTGATGCAATAATGTTCTATTTGTGAATATTCTTTTCTAGCTGACTTAAGCTGCTTATCTTCCCAGTAACCTGTTTACTAAAAATTCAATTTGCTGAAATGCAGTGTTTCAGACTACCTGTCACTAGACAATCCTTGGGCTTTTGGGAATAGATTTTTTTCAAAAGTCTTTGAGAAAGTAATTACAAAAATCAGATGCATGCTTGAACTAAAAAAATTAATAAAGTAAAGACGGTTGTATAGCTGAACTGGTGAAATGTATACAAGACTCAGTCACCTACTTAGTCTTAAATGTAAGCATTATCTGAACTTACAGCTCCCTAGCAATAACTTTTTTCAGATCAGCTACCCAGCAATTTCTCAGGTGGCCTAATTTGTAACAGAGCTCAGAAGCCGCAGCTCCTATTTATCTCAATAGTTGTGTAATTTGACAGCTTGGATGATTAGACAAGCGGTGTTTAAAAATGGTCACTGCTACTTGCCTCATGCACTTTAACATATTGGTATTTCTGGGTCTTGAATGTTTCTTTCCCAGATGGCACACAGCTGTCCTCTATTATTCGTTTCAATAGTGATGTTTCTGCCTTGCATTTTATTCTTGCTATATTCATCAGGAGAATGGGTAAATAAAGTAGCAAATGCAACAAATTAAATATGGTATTATATTCAGGTTATGGTCTCCTGTCCTATTTTTATCCACATAACAATGCTTACCCTCACTTTCTACTGCCTTCTTTACATTGCTCCCATTTAACTCTGTGGAGTCTTCACTCTACTTAGCCCTCTCCTGGTTTTGATAAAGAAAAGTAAGAACACATTACCTCAGTCTTTAGGTGAAGTAAAAACATCCAGATCAATCGTTCTTATATGTACCTTGCTTGCAATAACTGTAGCCACCACTGGTAAAGGCAGCAGAAGTTGCAGTTAGCAACAGCCTTCAGTAGCAGCCAGGACACTGTGTTTGACTACTCAGGAATTATTCAGGCAGTGCTTTGCTATGGCACACGTGTATTAGAATTTGTGAATCTCAGACTAGGTTATCTTCAGTCCGGCAAGGCTTCCAAGAACATCTTTTCTGAGTTGGATCACATCATTTCCTTCTTAGATTCAGGATTCCTGCCTGTCACCTGTGAGGAAGAAAAACAGTCTTCTGAGTGACTCTGAACATATGTGCTTTAATACTCAGTGAATGAATTCTGATGTTCTAGAAGAAAGCTTTTCATCTACATGATGTGTTAAAAGTAAGCTGGTTTCAGACATTTATACCTGTGGGGGGTTTAACCCAAATCATATGGAAATAGTGTCCCCATTATCCTGCACATTTCTTTTTGAAATCTACTCTGCATTTAACTTGTAGTACAGTGAAGTGTTCTTCATTGATGCCTTTCTTTCAGAATATTCCTCCATTTCTTGCAGACTATAAAGCAAAGAACCTTAAGAAAAGGTCCTGTAAGTTTTACCTTACTGCCAGACCTAAGCATGAAAAAAGCCAGCATATCTATTTTTTCAAGAGATCCATTAACTATTATACAACAATCATACCCCACGTTCTTTCAAAGCTAATTTTGCAAATAACTTACTGATACACTGTGCTCATATATAACAGCTGGAGAGAATATGTTTTCTTATACTGTGTCTCATAGTAAACTCACACCAAAGTTGTTACCATTCTGCTATAGAATTGTTATAATAACAACTCACCTTTCTTAGTTAGTTGGGTTTTATTCCACCCATGCTCTTCTACTGGAAGAAAAGTAAGGAAGCCCTTGAAGAGCAGCTCTTTCAATTTATCTGGAAGCAGCTTGGTTTCTTCCACCTTGGCTGTTACCGCTGCTCACATTCTTTCATTTCCAGGTAGTAAGTGCAATGGATTTGTCAAGTTCCCATGAAAAGGCAACACACCTTATCCAGAACTTTGCAACACAGTATCAGTTTCTGTCCCCATTCAACACTTTCTGTCCTTTTTGGTCTCTTCAAAAGTTAGAAAATGCAATTTATGTATCAATAGTTCTTTTTTTTTTTTTTTTAACTTTTTCACACTAGGTATCAGAATCTCATTTATCTCGTAATGAGTCCCAAAGGGAGCTCTTCACTCAAACACCGAGAGATTCTTCCTGGTTCTTCCATGTTTCCTGAGCCTTTGGAAACAGAGTGGACGCTCTACTAAAACATGACATTTTCCTGCTAAGCTCATTTCTCTCATGACTTGCGATAGGGAAGCATGGAAGCTCCTTTTTCACTTTACATCTTGCCTTTAGTTTATTGCAAAGGCACCTCTTAGCTCCAAAAACATGCAAATGAATTCCTCAGGTTTCCTAACCTGCGGCGGGGGATTTTTTTTTAGTGTTTTTTTTTGTTTGTTTTCTTTTGGTTTTGTTTGTTTCAGTTGCTTATTATTTTCTGTCATTTCTCTCAAAATACTCTGGATGCAGTTCTCCAGGACACGAGCAATGATGATGAAAGAGCGCACTAGCATGACAACTGAAAACAATGACATTACTTGAAGTCACTAAAGTTTCAGAGATCGACTACAGACGTATTGTTCTTTGTGACATTTAATTCACAAAATAAACTGTAAAGTTTTCCTCAACTTTCTAATCAGAACATCCATTCTCCCAAACAATGGAAGCTACTAATTTTGACTTGCTGTGCAGAATTGAAGAGAACTCAGAGCAAACAAACCTTTTTTTTTCTGATAGTTTTTGTTAAAGTACAGCAAAGCAGGAACCGTACCAACTCTCACATTACCGTAAAGACAGAGCACAGTTACAGTACTCAAACGTAACTCAAGGCACATGTTCCAGCTGCAAGCTGCTTCACCAAACCAGCATGACTGCTTTTAGCCACAAACACCTCCATAGCATGGTGCAGCACACAGCATCCCCCAGACATTCAGTACAATACACGTAGTCCCACAGAGCACACACACGGAACATAAGCACTCCCACACTGCCTCCTCCAGCTTCTGTTTAATGTTTAGATCTCTCCTGCTCATTTATGATCACTTATCAAATACTGCATTTCAGAATGAGGATTGCAGTGCCTGTCATCCCGCCTTTGATCTGTGCTACTCCCATGCTGTTCATGACAGGATATCCCATAATCCATAACGATGGTGCTCCCTCCAGGGTGTTAACTGTGCCAGGGGCATGGCTTGCTTAACAGGTTCTGTAACACAGCAGCATGAAGATGCAAATAGGTGAAACTACTTTTTAGATTCCCTCTAAATGAATTAGCATGTTAATGGGTTGGATGTTGTGCTTTACATTTTTACTCCTACAGGCCTTTGCAGGTTATTAAGAAACATAGTTGATACTCCAAAAAGACATGAAATGAAAATATTATTCTCAATTTAGTATTTTTTTGGGGTCATCCTCTGGAGTTATATTGACAGTCTAACAGCATTTGCATCCTTTCAACAGGCATCTGTGGCACAACATGCAAACTTGATGTATAATCCCTCACTCAATTCTTTGTGCTTCCGGTGCCATTTCTTCAGTTCTTCTGTAATGCTTCCACAAGGTGTGAGGAACAATTTTCCCAAGAAGCAAAATCTGCTGATATAATTTGTTCGGAAGCCCCATTGCCCTTTTGAACTGTATGCATAAACATGCAAAAATATTAGATTCTAATACTGGTCCTAATACCCTTTCCTTAGAGCAACTGCTGCTTCACTTTCCCCTGCTCTGTGGGCCCCTTACACCACCTCCTGCTGGGAACAGAGGAGAATACCAGTGAGGGACGATTACTGAGGGACACGATACTAGAGTGACAACAGGCTGAGGATTCAGCTGTCCTGTGAATATACTGTGAGTGGGACAAAAACCAGTTAGGAAATAAGATCATACAAGGTGGTGAATAAAATCTGTCAACAATAAAGGCTGTGGCAGTTTTAGGGGACTGTACTATGGAATCATAGAATGGTTTGGGTTGGAAGGGACCTTCAAAGGTCATCTAGTCCGCCCCTCCTGCAATGACTGGGGACATCTTCAACTACATCAGGTTGCCCAGAACAACATCCAGCCTGGCCTTTAATGTATTCAAGGAATTCACTCAGCAGACCTTGCTACTGTCATCTTCACACCTTGCTTTCTCCCACTGCCAAGAAAGAACGGCAGCCATTATGAGCTGGGGAATGCAGGGAGGCTATATGGGGCTGGGGTATCAGCCTGTGATATGCAGAGAGAGTAAGAAAAAGACAGAATCTGAGGAGGGTGTGAAACTCTCCAGATCTTACCTGTGACTTGCTTGAAAGTTGCATTGATCTCCAAAGCCGAGACTGCTTCAAAGGATGGAAACCACTAGTTTAGAAGAAGGAAAATCTGGAAGGGCTTTTCACAATCAAGACAAGAGGGAGGGTTCCCCCAGAAGGTAATGGATATCACACGATAATTAAGGGAATCTTCCAAAAGATGGCCAAAGCATCTGATTAGGCTGCACTGTCAAATACATTCATCTTACTGATAATATAACTAATCCAGTGTTACAGTGCTGGCTTTCTCAGTCTAGTATGTATTAAATACAAAATCCACTGATCAATACTGCTTAGTGGTGACTCCTGCTTGACTAACAGGTAACACTATATGACCAGAATGCCTCTTCCATACAACTTCTTCAATAAAATATTCCCCAGTTATAGATTTAATATTCAATTCTTGGAGTATAATAGGTTCTAGTTGGCTTCCACTGAATTTGTTATCCCATGCCAGGAAACCTCCAGTTCTTTAAAAATTAATTATATTATTTCCTTTTCTCTTTTTCCAGTCTTTCAGCCACTCTTTCACTAGCATACGTGCTGCCTCCATGCACTGTTCACAGATGTATTTATCACTGAATATTTGCAAAGGGCTGAATTTCCTCCCATGACCAGTAATCACTCCTGTATGCGAAGTAAACGCAATAAAAAGTTTAAAAAAGTACTTTCCAGTGTTCTGGCAAGTGCTTGTTTCTCTTTAATGTCTGTTTCCTATCATGGATTTCATTTCTGTGGGCTGGAAATGCGTGTAAATCTTCCTGTTTCTTCAGGAGGTTATTTATATATTGGGACTGGATGAATGCCCATTTCTTCATATCTTTCTGTCACACATTAATTTTTTGTCAGCAATAAACTAGTGCACAAGTATCGATTACAGGTGAGCCTTAAAAATCTGAAACAAAACTATAAAACAAAGTTGCAGAATATAGTTAGCTACAATGCTAGTCAAGAAAAATTGCAGTGTCCATCACACTGAGTGTGAACCCTGGGTTTTCATCCTGGTTAAAAAAACCCAAATGGATTTATATTGAAAAAAACCTCATCAAAACCTGACTTTGAAGTAGGGAAATAACTGCTACCACTAACGATAGTGTCAGGGGCTGAGATGACTGATGGCTGAGATAAAGGCAGTTCATACATAGTTGTGAAACTTGAGCAAGAACTTGCTGAAGGCACTGTTTGCCTTTGTAAGTCTCCATGATAATAATACTTCCTTTAAAAAAATTTTTATTTACAAAACCCAAACCAATTAGCCTAACTCGCTAAATAAACCCCCAAATGATACAAATTTCATATTCATTTACCAGCATTAACCTGACATCACTTTATTTATCCTCAACTGTTGAAATTAAAATGCAGTGTCTAACACATCCTGTCTGTTCTGCTGCCTTCAATGTGGAGTTTTGGGGGTTTGTTTGTTTGGGGGGGTTGTTGTTTATTTTTTAATTCCAATCTGTTATTTCAAATGTTGGGGTTTTGTCCTATTTTCTTTGAAGCCATCATTGCTAGCATCATGGAAATCAGCAAGTATCCTTAGGCAGAAACCCAACAAAGGGAAACACCCAAACCAATCATCAGGGGCAAGCTTCTTACTAAACCAAACCAGACCAGCTCCAAAATTATTAATGCAGTCCACAAACAGGCACTTCCCTTTTGGCCAATAAAGTTTTACATCTTTTTGCTAGCAGTGAACTCTGTATATTGTTATTTGAAGTGCTTATCTAAAATAAATCCAGCATTGCCTCCTGATTGTGACAGAAGCAAGGTGCTAGCTGATGGCAGTTTTGGAGGGGATATGGGACACACACGTTATATTACCAAAGTTCCAATGATATGAAATAACACATACCATTACATAATGAAAAGATCAAATCAACAGGACATATATGGATATGTTACAATCAAAATGCATAGTGAAATAACCTTTTCCCCCATTTATAAGGTCCCTAACAGAAAGCTATAGCTAGCCAGTATGTAAAACTCAGTCCTTCAAGTCTCTATAGGTACTCAATGCCACAATGACATCTCATAAGCATTATAGATATTGTGCTCTTAAAACTCTTGCTCACAGTATGTCACTAAACACACTTTTTCCAAAATCAAAGACTCAGGTTATTCACCGCAAGAAAGAAAGGAATGAATTTGTGTCAAGCAGTAGGAGCTGTTCTTAATTTTCAAAGTATTTCTATAGCTTAGACTAGTAAAAATAAAGGATGTTTAAAAAAGGGTATTCCTGAGATCTTAGACGGCTTTGCAAAAAAAGCTGCTCACTATTCTGAGCATTTCTACTGAAAATTTTCAATGATTTAAATATAAATGAGCACATCGAAAAACATCTCAAAAATGGGGTCAATCATGGAAGTTACTTTTGCTAGCACTAGCTTATGTAGACCATTACATTTTCTTTACCCATTACATTTTATTAAATACTGGTGGGGTTTGTTGGTTTCTGGGTGCCATCTGTTTTAATTACTATTGCCTTTTCTTTGTTGCTGAGCTTGAGTATTTTTAATCTATCCCTTTAGTCTCCTTACTAAATAAAAGAAACTAACTTAATTTTTGTCATAGGATAATTAGAATATAGTTGCAATCCTCTGTATAAACTAAAAGCAATTTGAAATGTATTTTAAATTAGATGGAAATGTGCAGAAAAAGATGGAGCTGCAGAAACTGAAGCAGGCTAATCATAAATAAAGCTAATAGCCTAATTACAAAGCTTACCATAAAAGGAAAAGCCCAATAACAAACAAAGTCTAAATAAAGGAAAAAACCCTCTTCTCTTAGTCAGAGAGGCAGTCACATTTAGACCCTTACACATTTCACAGTATCTGTACACCTAAAATACAGATACTTGAGGCTGTTTGACCTTGGCTTCTTACTTGGCCAGTCCTAAGTGCTGCATTGTAGGATGGAAGGTCTCAAAATTCTGCTCCTGAAACTAATTAATAACTTCAAGGAGGAAGAAACTGTATCAACCTACTAAAGACTATCACAGATGTTAGTGCTATGACTCTTTCATTCTACCCATGTTGACAACACTACGTGACCAACAATCAGTATAGTATCACCAATTACTGCTTAGAGAGGACATAAGCTAAAGGGCATAAAGCACTGCTAGCAACGATAGTACCCTATATAAGAACCTTAAAAGCTAGCACACAGTAAAGCTGAACTACTGCCAGTGATGCTGAGTAACTTTCAAAACATATTCAAAGTCTAGATAGGACCTAGGTCTATTCCACTGTGTTGGAGGAAGTCATGGGTCTGTGTTTGCTTCTCCTCCCTACATATGATATGAAGCAATGATACAGAAGTCTTTTCAACATAGACACATTTTTTAAGTTGCTGAATCGCTTACAGAACACTGGCAAAATCTTAAATTTAGTCCAGAACCAGAGGTTTGAACATATAGTGGAAATTAGAAATGCATTTTATATAATGTCTGTGCTTAACAAATGCTAAGTTTTGACAAATACTAAGAGTACACCAAATTCTTAACTGGTGGCATGCTTTCCTTTCTAGCTTAAGCAACCAAAGGTGAAGAAACAGTGACTGTGGGCATGGAGGACAGATATCCTGCTATCTGCCTAAAACAATCTCTGTCCCCCTTGGAGTTCCTTTGTTTTGGCTTTTGTTTTGAGCTGCAAGAACTATGCGAATGGGTGTTCCCAGCTTCTGGCAGCCATCTGTGCTGCCTGCCATATGTTTTCATTCCACTGTGCTATGGAGACAAACATACTTCATTTTTAGTGTTCTACGTTTCCCGATGTTGCACATAATAGGGATTATATCTCAAGTCTAAGCCGCTACATGTGGAAAAATCTTCTGTGGGTAGCTGATGAGTTGAGATACACAGGATGAGATAATTTGCATTACCTACTTCTCAGTGAAAGTACTGAATTTATACAAAAGTTTGCTTGATTCCTGAATACTTGTGCTTTCTCTCTACACTGCTAACATGCGGCTTCCTCCATATGTTTTAAAGATACATTTTCCCAGCAACTTCCTGGGTTGTAGGAAATTACTACTACAACTTCATGGGTTGCCCTTTGTGGTTGCAATTCTGTGTGCAGCGGAGACAAAACAGGATATGAAGAAATGAACAGCTGTAGAGTCAACAGTGCAGCACAACAAATACTGGTTTGAAAGGGGGAATTCTCTGCACAGGCTCCCACATAGTTCTGCTGGAAACCATGCACTCCAAAACTAGCTTGCCAGCATTACAGAATCACAGAATCCCAAGGGTTGGAAGGGACCTCAAAAGATCACCTAGTCCAACCCCCCTGCAAGAGCAGGGTAACCTACAGTACATCACACAGGAACTTGCCCAGGCGGGCCTTGAATATCTCCAGTGTAGGAGACTCCACAACCCCCCTGGGCAACCTGTTCCAGTGCTCTGTCACTCTCACAGTAAAGAAGTTCTTCCTGATGTTAACGTGGAACTTCCTATGCTCCAGTTTACACCCATTGCCCCTTGTCCTATCACTGGATATCACTGAAAAAAGCCTAGCTCCATCATCCTGACACCTACCCTTTACATATTTGTAAACATTGATGAGGTCACCCCTCAGTCTCCTCTTCTCCAAGCTAAAGAGACCCAGCTCCCTCAGCCTCTCCTCATAAGGGAGATGTTCCACTCCCTTAATCATCTTTGTGGCTCTGCGCTGGACTCCTTCAAGCAATTCCCTGTCCTTCTTGAACAGAGGGGCCCAGAACTGGACGCAATATTCCAGATGCGGCCTCACCAAGGCTGAGTAGAGGGGGAGGAGAACCTCTCTTGACCTACTAACCACGCCCTTTCTAATGCACCCTAAGATGCCATTTGCCTTCTTGGCCACAAGAGCACATTGCTGGCTCATGGTCATCCTCCTATCCACCAGGACCCCCAGGTCCCTTTCCCCTTCACTACTTTCCAGCAGGTCACCCCCCAACCTGTACTGGTACATGGGGTTGTTCTTCCCCAGATGCAAGACTCTACACTTGCCCTTGTTAAATTTCATCAAGTTTCTCCCCGCCCAACTCTCCAGCCTGTCCAGGTCTCGCTGAATGGCAGCACAGTCCTCTGGTGTGTCAGCCACTCCTCCCAGTTTTGTGTCATCAGCAAACTTGCTGAGGGTGCACTCAGTTCCCTCATCCAGGTCATTGATGAAAATATTAAACAGCACCGGTCCCAGCACCGACCCCTGAGGGACTCCACTAGTCACAGACCTCCAGCTAGATTCTGCGCCATTGACCACAACTCTCTGCCTTCTTCCTTTCAACCAGTTCTCGATCCACCTCACTACCTGATCATCAAGCCCACACTTCCTTAGCTTATCTATGAGGATGCTGTGGGAGACAGTATCAAATGCCTTACTGAAATCAAGAAAAACCACATCTACCGCTCTACCATCATCCCTCCACCTAGTCACTTCCTCATAGAAGGCTATAAGGTTGGTCAAACATGACTTCCCCTTCATAAAACCATGTTGGCTGTTCTTAATGACCCCCTCATCCTTGATATGCCTAGTGATGGAGTCAAGAATAAGTTGTTCCATCACCTTTCCAGGGATGGAGGTAAGGCTGACCGGTCTATAATTACCCGGGTCCTCCTTCTTGCCCTTCTTATAGACTGGGGTGACATTTGCTATCCGCCAATCCTCAGGCACCTCTCCTATCTCCCACGACTTCCCAAAGATGATGGAGAGTGGCCTAGCAATGACCTCCGCCAGCTCCCTCAGCACCCGTGGGTGCATTCCATCCGAACCCATCGATTTACAGATGTCCAGATTGCATAGCTGATCCCTAACCCAATCCTCATCTACCAAAGCAAACTCCTCCTTTGTCCTGACTCCTTCTGGGGCTATAGGAATCCGGGCCCCCTGGGGAGAGTCTGCAGGAGTAAAGACAGAGGCAAAGAAGGCATTCAGCACCTCTGCCTTCTTTATATCCTCAGTCTCCAGGGCACCCACCTCGTTCAGCAGTGGGCCTATATTGCCTTTTGTGTTAGTTTTATTTGCTATGTATTAGAAGAAGCCCTTTCTATTGTCCTTAACCCGACTAGCAAGATTAAGTTCCAAGGAGGCCTTAGCTGTCCTAATTGCCTCCCTACATCCTCTAACAACTGCCCTATATTCCTCCCAAGCGGCCAGCCCCTCCTTCCATAATCCATAGATTCTCCTTTTCCACTTGAGTTTGCCCAGCAGCTCCTTGTTTAACCACGCCGGTCTCCTAGATCCCTTACTTGATTTCCTACTCATTGGGACGCTCCGATCCTGAGCTTGGAAGAAGTGGTCCTTGAATGCTGACCAACTATCCTGAGCCCCTTTACCGCCTAGTACCCTTTCCCATGAGACTTCCCTTAGCAGTTGACTGAAGAGGCCAAAGTTGGCCCTTCGGAAATCCAGAACTGTGGCCTTGCTAGGTATTCTATTCCTCCCACACAGGATCCTAAACTCCACCATCTCATGGTCACTGCAGCCAAGGCTGCCATTGACTGTCACCACTTCGACCAAACCCTCCTTGTTGGCGAGTACTAAATCTAGCAGCGCTGCTCTCCTAGTTGGTATGTCCACCATTTGCATTAAGAAGTTATCATCAATGCACTGAAGGAACCTCCTAGACTGTGAATGACTGGCTGTGTGAGTCTTCCAGCAAATATCGGGGTAGTTAAAGGCATGTAGTCGCGAGGCTACTTCCAGTTGCCTGTAGAAAGCCTCATCAACTCCTTCGTCCTGATCAGGAGGTCTATAATAGACCCCCACAACTGTATCACCCGTGCCAGTCTGCCCCTTAATTCGTACCCACAGACATTCCACTTGCTCCTCATCCGACCCCGGACAGAACTCAATACATTCTAGTTGCTCTCTCATGTAAAGAGCAACTCCACCACCTCGCTTCGCTGACCTATCTTTCCTAAAAAGGACATAGCCATCCATGACCACATTCCAGTCATGTGAACTGTCCCACCATGTCTCTGTAATTGCCACTAGATCATAACCTTTAGACCGCACACAGACTTCTAACTCCTCCTGTTTATTCCCCATGCTGCGTGCATTGGTGTACAGGCATTTCAGGGAGCCAGTCCTAGTACCCTTTTTCCCCTGCAGGACAGGATCTAAAAAACTATCCTTTCAAACAAATGAAACAAGAGGTTGATAGTCCCCCTTAGTCTGCCATCCTTCAATCCCTAGCATGTTTCTCTTGGGCTTGTCCCCAACAGGCCCAGTTAAATCCCCTCCCCCCTTCATATCTAGTTTAAAGCCCTGTCAATAAGCCCTGCTAACTCCTGCCCTAACACCCTTTTTCCTCTCTGGGACTGGTGTATCCCACCTGCCACCAGCAAACCAGGTGTCTCATACAGCAGCCCATGATTGAAAAACCCAAAACCCTGCCTTTAATTGGGCAGTATAGTATTTATGTAAAACTTGACTGAAAAGATTTCAGTGTTACACCTCAGTGCAACTCCGGAAAGCAACCATGGCCCATTGGACTGCCAGCAATTCTTGAAAGCGCTTTAAATTGAATTCTAGAAAACACTGCTGGTTTTCCAAATCCTGACATTAAGCCATACATTTCTAGGGAGCAGCAACCACTGACTTTTAGCTGCATGTGCCCTGATCAGTAACTCCTACAACTCTATCAGTATCAGACCATTGCCAGCATAACTTGATACCCATATTTTCAGAGTACGTTGCAGTGCAGATCTTTCCACCATATGATATTCCAAATTAAGGATATTCTAAGTTATTACTAAGCAACTGTTGATGAGGAATTACCTCTGGTTTTAGAAAATAATGAAAAAAATACAAAGCTGCACTGAAGTAGAGATCAACAGTGAAAATTAGTGTCTTTAAAACAGCCTATGCATGAAGAGATTCAAAACGTTCATTGTTTATGGAGTACTCCAAAAGACACCTGAAGGAGTTCCATTTAACTTTTTCAGATTAGCTCTATTCAATCTGAGGTTTTTAGTCATTAATTCTTTCCTATAATACATACTTCTGCTCACTGCATGTCATGTTACAAATACAAAAGTACTTCTTGATTAATTAGATTGGAATCTTTTTATTTCATTCAAACATTTTAATAATGGACTTCCACTACTCTACTGTTTGAGTGGGTGACTCTGTTAAGTTCTCTGCAGCTATTACTCTTCCCCCAGAGATTCTGACCAAAATTGTGAGAAAATTACTTTTATCTTACTACTATTCTGCCTTCTGCTTTCAAATTAACAAATGCAGTTAAACTGTTCAGCAATTCCTCAAGGTCCTCTAAATAATACAATGCAAGAAATTATTTCTGTTTTACAGCAGTATCTTTTTCAGATATCAAATTATGAAGCAGGAATATTTTTTGCTGATTAGTGTCACAAAGTCTTTTTTTTTTTTTTCCTTTTTAATTCCAACATAGCATACATATTAATCTAAAATACTTTTCTGTTGGGTTCCAACTCAGAATCTCAGAACTAGCACACAGGAGGGGTTTTGAATGGAGACCAGCAAATTCCCTTTTCATTAGTCAAGTGTTGATGAATGCTCTTCTGTAACAGCTCCCTGTCACTGTTCCACATTAAGGGAGTGAAACCATCTCTTTTTAATCCCCCTTCTAAACTGTCAGTTTACATTCTGAAGCAAACTATATAATCCATCATACATCATTCTGTCATTCCCGAACTACCATAAACTGCTGCTGGAGAGGGACTCTTCATCAGGGACTGCAGCGATAGGACAAGTGGTGATGGCTTTGAACGTTAACAGGAAAAGTTCCAGTTAGATATAAGGAAGAAGTTCTTTACTGTGAGGGTGGTGAGGCACTGGAACAGGTTGCCCAGAGAAGTGGTGAATACTCCATCCCTGGCAGTGTTCAAGGCCAGGCTGGATGGAGTCCTGGGCAACATGGTCTAGCACGATGCATCCCTGCCCATGGCAGGGGGGTTGAAACTGGGTGATCTTAAGGTCCCTTCTGACCCTAACCATTCTATGATTCTATGTCTGTGACACAATTTTGATGCCTGTGCTCACTGTGTGTAGGGAGTTTCCTAATAAAATCTGAATAGTTTAATATCTGCTTAGATTTTCTGAAAGGTCAGCAAACATTTTGATTATTTTTAATAATTATTTCAAGTCAATACAGAGGCTGGGAAGGGTCAGAAAGAGGAAAAAAAGCTATAAACACACTTCTTGAGAATGTAATCTAATTTTCAGTTATTTTAAAATAAAACTATAGCTTGAATTTTCCTCAAATTCTCTGATAAAGATTACCTAATCTGAACGTTCATTCTATACTTTATTCACAGCACTGCTACGTTTGACATCTGAGTGGCAGTTTTTATTAGACTCAATGAAAAGAAATTTAAACACTCCATTAACAAACAGAATAATTGCATAGAGTGTTACATCAAATTTGGGAAGAATATTCAAAGCAACTCAAGACAATAGCTTGAAAAGTAATTTCAAGCTACATGCTTAATAAAAAATTTTAAGAAGTAGGCAGATCTGAATTTCTATCATTAAAAAGTATTTATAATGAATAATCTATTTTTCATAGAAAGAAATTCTTATGGTTTTAGTCTCAATTTCATATCACAGACCATGACATTTTTAGGTACATAAACACTTCTTTCAAAATTAGTTTATTTTCCTAGCATATCACTATACTTCCAAATATTTCTGGGTATTAAATGCAACTTTAATACTTATATAAGTATTAAAGATTAAGGTATATAACACAATTACAAGATTTCTTCCAAATTTACCTTTATTTCAGCCCCTACGGTTATTACACAAATTAATATTTTTCTTTTAAAATGTCTAAGTCTTCTATTATTCTTTAAAATATTTTAAAATCATCACAAGCATCCGCTGTAATTGGAAAATTGAATTAAAATTGTTTTTCCAAGGAGGTTATATATTAAAAAGAAAAAACAACCCCCCTCAATCTAAAAAATACCCCAGGCAAGCCAATTCCAAATCTCCAAATTAAAATAAATTACAATTGCTCTGTGACCATGTTTTGCTTCCTAAAAACATGTTTCCTTTTCATTATAAAGTTTAAGGAAAGGTATTTAATGGTTCTATCCCTTCATTCTGGTGTTGTTTGGTTTTAAAGCAAAGAGGTTTTCATTGTGAAGTTTACCTATTCAAGTTGGTTAAATGGAAGTTTCAAGTGCAGTTTCAAGTTGGTTAAATGGGAGCAGTGAAACAGAAAATATCTGCCAGCAGGATGAACAAGAACTGACGACCAAATCTTCGTATGTTGTATCCATGGTATAAGGACTTCAAGGAATTCAAAGGATATTTCTTCATTTCAGGTTCTCAGAGGTCACTGAGTTTTATAATTATCTCTAAGCAATTTTCTCCACTTCCTGTTAAGCTCTCTCTAAATAGCTGTGTGTGTTGCCATGCAGCTTCACCATTCCCTCCATCTAGAACTGCTTCCAATATAACTTCCGTTGCACCAGAAAAATCTGCATAGGAGCAAAGATTTTTATCTATTGGAAGAAAAGATAAGTAATTCAGTCAGCCACTGCTCCAGACAGCATAAAATGCTAGAATACATGTTAAAAAGGGTAAGTTGTAATGAAAGATTAAGGATCTCCGTTGGAACCACTCAAATTCATCTGCCAATTGGTGGCAGGAAAAAACACAACTGCAAATTTTCAGTTATTATTTGTCCAGTGCTTATGCTCAGGGGACTTAGTCAAGACTCACATATATAAGCATCTATCCTTTCTAGTAAAACACACGGGTATCTTGTATCCGCTATGTTCTTTCTAACCATGCCCTTTTGCAGACAGGGCCGTGTGTATTGATAAACCCGGGGTTTGTACCAGGTTTCATTCAATACACTGTATTTTCTTGACCTTCCTAAGAAGTTGGGAAAATCAAAATGCATTTGCATTTCATTTTCACATTTGCACAGTGCTCTCTCCATTTAAACACCTTTGCTGAATGATCTAATTCACTATTTAAATTCCACACTTACCTCCTATCAATTCAATTTCCGCTGTTGGAGAGCAAAGCCTCCACTTTATTCTTCCACTCTGAAATGTCTGACTGCTTGTCCTCACTGAAATGTTATCTATTTTTAGATTGACTGACTTGCATTCAAACTTCCAGCTGATGGAAGCAGAGGATGACCTCTCTTTTCGGGCTAGATAAACCTAAACGGAAAGAAGACATAGTCAGCATGTCAAAAGTTAAGATAACCAACATACACCTAATTAATTGTTGCAATAAGGACATGAAATCTTAAGATAATACACTTTCGTTCTTTATCAAGACTCTGAACCTTTAAAATTGTACACAGCACAATTTTGTGCATAATCTCATTCTGAATCCTTAAATCTGCTCCACAGTTAGGTAATTGTACATGCTTACAGTCCTTCACTAGGAAACATTAACCTATTTCAACATGTTTGGTAAAGTTTAAGCCACAAAAATACCTGAGCTTATTATTAAAAAATAGCAACAAACAAAAGGCAACAAAATGACCAACAACAGACTTCTGTTTTTATATAAATGCACAAGCCCACACACCTCGGTTGCTCATTTCGGTTCATCAGTATTGCTGATGAAAAAAACCTGCAATCAATATTTCAGATTTTTCAGATGAGGCTGTTCACTGTACACTGCTTCTCCTAGGACTTGACAAGCTTTGCTTAAAGCCAATCATACATGCTAGCTATATATAAATCTTATATTAACATTACGTGAACTTTTAGTGATATGTATAACTTAAGGTAGTCCCAATGCTGTTCCAAGCTTCACCTAGCTGAACAGTCAAGTTCACATGCTAACGTTCATTAAATTCACAATGAAACCTTCACAAGAATTTTGTAATAAGCATCTGACAGTCCTTACAAGTCTAGCAACTATTACCAGTAAACCAAGACAACAGAAATCACAGATTTAAGAGTGGAAATTGACACGATCCTTTCAGAATCCTTAATTAAGAAAACTCAAAGTTCTGTCATGCCCAGGCTTCTGATTAATGTCATACTGAATGGACTTAGACAGGTCTTTAATCTTGGAAGAACATCCCTGAATAAAACGATAACAAAACACAGTAGTGTGTTTTACTAAATATCCCAGCCTTATATAGAAAGGCCACTGACATATTATAAAAATATTTAGTGTTACTATGCACCAGGCTTTAAAATAATAATTCTCACATTATAGAAAGCTGAAAAAACCCAGAAGTGTGAGGGTATTACACTGAACATCACCTTCAAAGAGGAAATACAATTTAACTTGCTTTCATGTGAATATAATGTTTATGCTCATGAAAGTGCTGATGTCCAAGCAAAATTTTTTAAGTACTTTACTAATTCTAGCAAGAGAGTCTCTTGATCAGCTTCTACTGAACTGCTGTATTTGAGTAGGGAAGCTAAAACACTCCATTAATTATTACTTGGTTGAGGTGCACTAAATATAGGCTTTTAGGGATAAAAACTGAAACACTAGCTTGTCTCATCTTCCATTATAGTATCCAACCATTTAATCAGAGAAACAGAAGTTGAAGTTTCCTATTGTGCCTTTTTGATGCCCTCTAACTTTCACACCTGCCTACTCTTTTTCCAGTATTATTTCAAAAAAATCTGAATTCAGGGGAAGAAAAATTCTCTTCTACTGGAACAGTTCTTATGGAAAACAAGCTTTTAGAAACCCATGCATTTCAGATCTACAGGTTCTTACAGTCTCATTATCATCTATTGTGGTTTGCATGTTTGAGCCCTGGACACCAAATTCTCTCTGGGTAATCTGATTAAATTTGTGGTTTATATCTGTTTCAGTTGTGTAATAAAGTCAAGTGACACTGAATCACAAGAAAATACACAAATACAATGGAGATGGCTACCATCAGATTGTCAAAGATGATCATCTATCTGAATCGTATTGATCAACAACATTGCAAAGACAGAATACATAACCGATTGGTTTTTTTGTGTTACTCCTGAGCTAATACCTATAGTCACGTTTACAGCGGCTTTTAGATTTAAGTTTCTTTCCATTCATCACATGCTGAATTATAAACAAACCACAATGATAATATTGGCTTGTTTCTTGAACAGCTGATAAATTCCAAATCAGTACCTTCCGCATTTCCTAGAGATGTTACAAAAGAACAGACAAACCCCAAACAACCTTTCCCTCTGCTGTCATTCATAATACAGACAAACCCCAACAAAAAGTCATTTTAGATTCATACACAGACATTACACAGGACACTCTTCCTGTTGAACTAATATGCCTTATCAAGGAGCCTGAGATATACCTGTATCTGTAGCTCCTAATTCCTCAAGGCCACCCTCTCATTCTTTATCTAGAATGATTGAGGTGCAAGGCAAATACAATACAAGGGCAAAGTTGGTTTGCCTGGACTTATGCATTGGACCCTCTCTGTTTTATCTGATTTGTAGAGCTGAGTGGAAGAACAGACCAACAGTAACTGGCTTACTGCAAACACTTCTTGTTGCAAAAATGAGCATAACTGAGCACTGTCTTGATGATATAATGTGCTAATAGATTTTCAGCAGATCCTAGGGAAACAGAGAACAGTTGTCCCTCATTCTGAGTTTTTCTTTCTTCTCTTTTTCTATTAACCTATTCTGTTGTAATATATTTTGTATTAGTCTCTACTCTTCTTCCTTATTCCTTCCCTTTAATATAAGATAACCTATTTAAGCTATTCCCCCATTGCATTTTGCAGGGTAGTTATACGTAGAACCCAGCATAGTAAACCTCAGAAGACACTTACATACTCAACTCCATCTTTTATCAATGGGAAGCAAACCACTGCCTAAACTAGAAGAATGCTTGGCCAGAGACCTTTCAGATTAGTAAAACAATAGGGGACCAAACCAATAACATGCTATAGTCCCTGACAGGAACACTCGGTTCCACAGCTGATAACTGTTGCAGGAAAAGTTGTTTGCTGAGTGAATGACCCTTCCCCATCTTAACAGGCATCAGTTCTCTTCTTGGATTTAGAGCATATGACTATCTGGCTGCTCAATGTCCTGTCAGATTGGAAGGAGTCTGGGCAGAGTATATGATAATCTGGGTAACAGACAGGATTTTGCCTTGTGGATGAAACTGTAATATTTAGGTATGACAATTTCTTCCTTCAGCTGTGTATCAAAGAGATATAATACCCTATAAATCTGTTCTCCAAAACAACAAAAGAAAAAAATTATTTTTAGAGGGAAGTACTGCTTTTCAAGAAAACAGTATTTGTGCATTTGCCGCCCTAAGGCATACATAAGAAGGAAGCCATTTCTTTAAATTTGGTGCTTTAGCAAGGATTTTACCTATCTGCAGGGAATTTGATTGTCCTTTCTGAAAGACTAGATTCATTTCAATTTTTTTATGTCAGGTAAGATCCAGAAATCTTACCTGAAGCTTAATCATTTACTAACATCAGCTGAATTCTATGAGCACCAAGAGAGGTTTTGATTCCAAACACAAACAAGGGGTTTCTATTTTATTGGAGTTATTATACTTTCATGGTAGATTTTACACTTTTAGTAACTGCTATCCTTACCATTTTCCAGTCTGTTTCAACCTTTCTCCAGATAGACTCTGCCTTCCAAACACCTGCTTCCCAGCCACTTATTTTTTCATTATTACTGGAAACCCGTGTATAACTATCTTCTACTATATTGTAGGTGAGATGGAAGAGTTTAGATGTCTTCTCTTTTTCAGAGGGAATAAAAATTACTTCTTTTCTTTTCTGAAAAATTAAAAAATACAAGCATCGTCATTCCCCGATACATTTCAGTAAGAATATGCTACTTTTAAACAGCATGCCTTGGCTTCCCAATTCAGTTTTACTGCCAACTGAAAAATGTCATTTTTAAGAGAGGTCATGGACAAAAGTCGTTCTGCAAATAGAAGTTTTAAACCAGTTTCCTACATTAGACCTGAATCTTTTTTCGGAAAGGAACAGAGATTTCGTTTTTAAAATTTTCATTCAATTACTTTTAGAAGTAAATTATTAACAAAATAACATAAAAATAGCAAATTTGAGAGATTAACATATTAGGAACAGAAAATTTGCGCCGAGTATACTTCTTGTACAATCATGAATAACAAAGGTGATTTGTGACTATCATATAGGATGCTTGTATATGACAGCTTACAAATTGACTTCAAAAAACTGAAGGTAGAAACTTGAGAATCAATGGACCACCATCAATCCTCAAAAATTACTTGTGGACCTCTACTGCATTCACATCAAGCTTGCACCTAATGTTTTTGCAAGTTTCACTGTCCGCACTAAATCTGTAGGCCGCCTACCATGTAGTGATATTCGTCTGCAGACCACAGTAGGCAGTTAGGTACCTCTGAGATAGTTACCAATGCAAAAGTTAAATACCTCTGGAGCAATTTCACCTCTGGCTACTCGCCAAGCCATTGAACCTGATGTCCTTCCACCATATTCTCCGGGTTTAGGCGTTTTAGGAGAAATGAATTCAACAAGCTCCACAATTGTTCTTTCCAAGAGCTCTCTTCTTCTATTTTCCGACAAAGACTGTTGTCTCTGAAAATACATGTAAGAAACAAAGTAAAAAATTCAGAAAAATGGTATTTGTAATTCTGCTCTAGAGTGACACCAACACGGAAAAGAATTGAAAAAACAGACTAACATTTAAAGTCAAGACTGACTGTTAGAAACACTAATCTTGGAAACAATCTTATACCACATGTGCTAATATAAATCAGTCATGACTGCATGTGAACTTGCATACACTAACAATATAGCTTTATTTTAAAATCAGGTTTGTGCTACATTTTTAATACATTTGCTTAGATGATAAAACACTTCCACAGCATATTTCATAGCTATCCATATGCATTCTGTATCATAGCTGCTCTTGATACTATTTGGGGGAAAGGGAAAGCAAGCATAATTTTGGACTCAAGTTTCACTAAGGTGGAATGATTTGATTTGCAACAGTCTTGGTTTCATGGTTAAGGCCAAATAAATGATTCTGTTGGTCTCTGAAGCAGTTATTTCACAGTGACTGATTTAATCATAACCTATTACATTAATACTTTTTGCAGGTATCAGAAACATGAGAAAAATCACCTACACTTCCAGGTATATTAGTAGAAAAGAAAAAGAATGACATAACACACTTTCTTTGCCCACATGAATTAAACTATGGGCATTTTTTGGTACACAACTTAAAAATTTGCTGAGAGGCTGGAGTTTTGTCTCCATTTTCACGTCAAATATACAGAGCTGATACGTGAAGCATTTTTCTTTAATTGTGGGTAGTTTTTTCCAACTCTGTGTGGGTTCAACACTGAGTACATAAACGATTACACATCATCTTTTTTTTTTTTTCCTGCTTTGGAGACCACCCAAGGAATGCACACTCAGCCTACTAGGACCTGAAACTTCAGGCCAGTAAGTATTCCAATTATCTCAAAAAGCAGTCCTGACTCCAGAAAGTTTTGCTATTAGAGATCAGAAAAGACACATTTGAAGGGTTTGCAAACAACAATATGGAACTGGATACAGGAAAGTAGATAACAGAGAAGTCATGAGAAACAGCTCCAGCTGAACAAATTCCAGCTGCCAAATACCAGTTATAACACAGCAATGGGGTAATGCACCTCTGTGTTGCTGGATGACAAGCTGTGACTCCAGCAGCTCCTCATGGAATACCAGGCCTTCCTGAACCTAACACTTGCATGGGCACTTTGGATGCCCACATGCAGTACCACAGATCTCACTCCAGCTCAGAGGAAGTCTGATACAGAAGTTTGATATTGCCCTTAAGGTAACAATACTAAATCTACAATTTTCTTTGAGCCGCTTTGACATAGGGAAACCCAGTGTCAAGGGTCATCACACCAAAATTAGTGAGCAATGGCAGTCTGACACTCGGTTGCCCTTGCTCTGGAAGCTGTTGTAACAGTATCTGAAGAAACCAGTTGTTAAAGAACAGGGCTTCGACACAAAAAGGGTGCCTCAGAAAACATACCTCTTTCATATGACAGAAAAAAAGTAATAAGCTCTCAACTGTAAAGTGTACAAGCATGCTAATTTTGTAATCTCCCCACACCCAGTAGACTCTTGCATATTAAATACTAGCAGCATGTAAGACATAACAGACTCCACAGAGATCAATACTGCCTGTGCTGGGAAAACCTGTAGCTACATTTCCTACAAATGACATTGTCATAAAGCATCCATGTACTGAAATGGATTCCAAGAATGCCATTATCAACTGCCATAGCTCAAACTTCCTGCTTTTGTTTTTTGTTAAGGTATTACCCTCTACATACATGCTCAGGCCCCACCTTTCTTTGGCAGACAAAGGAAATAGGAAGGAAGAGGAATTGTGAACTGCAGCTTTAAAATTAGTTCTGCATCACATGCATGTTACACTGTTGATGTTTTCTGAAGAATCCTGTACTTTCAAGGAGATTGATAACCCATGGTTTAACTGGACCCACTGCTGGGCAAGCAACAGATAATTTGAGGAAATTGAATTTTAAACCTTTATACAAGCAATACTGGCTCATCTCACATCAATCACCATGAAATGTCTGCAATGTAACCCAAATTGCTAGTTTTCCTTTTAAGAGCTGACCTGGCTGCAGCTATAACCATTCACAACCACTACCAAAAAAAATGGTGCCTGGAGCAAATAAAAGTTGTTTGTTTCCCTGCCCCACCACCCAATTTCCAATGAGAGCAGTGGAAAGTTCAGGGTCCTCTCCTCCCTTTCTATAGAGGTAATGTACAATGGACTGGAATAGGACAGTGCCCACACAAAGTTGAAGAATATTTGTATGGTACTATACAATAACATCAGATAGTTGGTAATGCAGAGGTTACACACCCATTTAAGAATGCCTGACCCAAATAAAACACATTCTATTTCTGAGAAGTAAAATAGTGTAATGAATAGATTAAATTATCCTTTGCCTCTTTTCAATATACTTTGAACTGTTGCTTGGTCTCTGCCTGTCAACTAAACAGACAGACTTGCAGAGAAATAATGGCCACAGCCATTGCTCTTTATGCAGGAAAGAAAAATAATAATCTCTCAGATTCCATTTTCACTAATATTGCACTATAAATTATAATGTATATTGCATACCGTGCTTCTTGTGCTTCTTTTATTTGAAACTTAGAATAATTGAGCTTAAAAGATGCAGTGTTGAAGCTCTGCATCAAAAAATATTTTTGATGCAGGAAAAATAGCTCCTAGTGTGAAGTCAGTCTCTATGAGACGATGGGAAAAGGGAAAGTTAGTGGAGGCCTTTGCCTATGTCAGTTATCTGCTGAATAGGTTGCAGTGAAGGAAAGAGCATACTAGCTGAAATACAGACTTGCAACTCAGCAGACTAATGAAAACCCACTATAAGACGTCCTGATAGTTCTAGTGGTGAGCTGCCTTACCCCCCCTACTGTCTGCAAAACCTGCTGAATATGACATGGAGATCCTCGGACAGCAACTTTTTAAAAGCCCCTTGATTCCCACTGCACTGTCACCTTAGTATGAAATCTTACAAAAGGCCCTTTGACTAGGACAAACAATGGAGGGGGGAAACTGTTCTTTTGATAACCGCACAGCAAACCGCCTCTAAGCCCCTGAAATCCAATTCCAACTATAATAGACAAAAGAAAAAAATGAGTAAGAGCAGCTACTTGCAAGGATTAAATTTATTGATTAAATTAAACATTCTGAACAGCTACTGTGCAAAAGGAAGTGTGTGAGAGAAGGGAATATGAGTATCATTCAGCTTGTAGAAAGGGAAAGTAAGCTGTTCCTCAGAATAAGATACCATTAAAAAGACAAAGGTTTTCCAATAAAACCATAAGACAGATTTAATAATATGGGAAAGCAATAGGGAAAGTGCGCAGCATAAAGAAAAGGCTGAGATTTCCCATGTGTAGAGAAAGGAAGACAGGAAAAATGTAACTGTGTCTTGGAAGCACATGTATAGCTTTGTTTTCTGTACTCAGTTTTTAATAAAGCTTTCATTTAAAACATGACCAGAATGCCTGTCCTCTGCTTGAAAAGTGCTCACATCAGCTCAGGAGCTAAAGCAGGCGGAAGGGAGTAAGAAACAGGCCAATAGACCAACATGCAGCACCATCTGTTGGAGATGGCAATGTACTTTTTACTGGAGTTCTCTGAACTCCTGTAAGTGAAGCAGATCATGATCCTACAGTGATATCATCGAGGTGAGATGGAGGTCAGGCAAGCCAGCCCATGACTCAGTTGCATATACTTTCCCGATTCCACCTGTATTGTCAAAGCTATTTTTCAATTTACTAGTGCCATATTTTGAGTGTTTTTTCCCTATGGACACGTGGTAGAGAAGTGTCTGGTTTCTATCACCAGCAGATCAGAAGAAAGGCCCTCGAGATCAGTTTTGTAGCCAGCAAGGGTACAATGCCTGAAGAGGATGGCATTAAATTTCTGTAACCCTGCACAAAGCGCATGCACTCTTTAACTTCACTTTCTGATCCTCTATCTCCTTTTGTTCTGCTACTCTGGTCAGTCTCCTCAGAGCTCCACTCTGCTGTGACTCTAATATTTCACTATTGATAAAATTTCAAGCTCTGGGCTCAAAGATGAGGCAGGCTCAGTTTTTTTTTTTTTTTACACCCTTACTGTAAGCCTGTAACCCTCAGGCCAGCAGGCCTCTAAAGAAGGCATAATCTGTTTATTAAGCCATCGCCTGTACGCTACCACGGGATTAAAGTTTGCACAGGAATTAGCCCTGAAAGGAAGTGGGACAAAAATGGAACTTCACAGGTGGCTCAAGGTTTAGTGGTTTTCTAGTATTTCAAGTCAAGAAAAGTTCATGCTTTCCCAAGTAGGGAGTGGAAAAGCTTATTAGTACAAAGGTGCTGTATGCACTTGAGTTCTGTGACTATGACATGCTGGTGCAAATGGCTCCATGTATTCATGCCTAATGTCCCCAAAACAGTATATGAGGCTCCAGGCCAAAGCTCTGCTGATAGAATTAATGCTTCTTGAAAGTCTTGGAAGCAGCCCGTAAATCATTCCTCCTGCTTCCTAGAGCTTCTAAGAAGTCACAGAAAACAAAGTAGGCCTATGTTTCTTGTAACTATGAATACTATCACTTTCAAGTTAAAGCATTACTGATGCAGAAAATGTTCAGCTGCCCTCAAGGAGTCCATATAGTTACAAAGCAGCTGTAATTTACCCACAACATGTGATGATGCACAAGTCTACTCTAAAGACATCAAGAAAAAATATATAAACTTGATATACATTTTACATATACACACACATTTGACTACGTAAAAGATATGATAATCCTCTTGCAATACTGTTCTTTACCTCAGCTCACAGACGTTCAGCAATGTGACTGATTCTTAGGTATTCAGTGTAAAATGAGGTCTGTATAGTTATCAGCATTTTATATTCCACAGTGCAGACATTCCTCTGAGGTTACCAAATTTATTTCTTTGTTCAAGGACTTTGCATTCTGAAGAGAGGATTAGGTTTCACTCAAAGAAACCCATTTAAGAAAAGCAACATACCGTTCTATTCAGTGCGTTAATTGTTTCACGTAGCGTAGCTTCACTGAGGGCTGTCCTTCTAGAGAGTACTTCTTCATGTTTACAGCTGTATCTCCAGGTGACATCAACAACCTCAAGCACAAGTTGAAGAGAAAATAAAGCAACCAAAAATTCTCATGTATCTTGTTTCATTTAAAGAGGCCAGCTAATCAAATATGGTTTTCTGTAATAATTCTGGAAATCACACTAAGATGGAATACATCACACCATTGCTTCAGGGCAAGCTTGTTTATTATTGATATCATTACTCCTACCTCATCTTTGGAGAATGCAAAGATGTAGGAAAGCTTCTTTCCCCACCCAGTTTCATAGAGAAGAGGCTTATCACAGACATTTTCACAGGGATCACAGTGAAGCCATCTTTTCTGAGCTGAAGAATATACTTCAGTCCACACATGATCTATATAACAAGGGCCAAGAATAAACAATGAATTATAAGGGCAGGTCCTCCCTTCTAATACTGTAGAATATTTTAACTTTTCCTGATTTATTAAATGAAGAATCAGGTGAAATAACACATCTTCTGTTCAGCTACATTCAGAATTAAAGTTACCAGAACTTTCTCTAAGGATCATAGTCTCTTAGATTTAACTAAAGATTGTATTATCTTGAAGTCAATCATCTAACCTTACTTGCAGAAGTGTATTTCAATCTCATCAGGCAAGACAGGAAATAGAATTTATATTGTCTTTGTTAGCTGAATGGCAGCTCATAACTCTATATGCTGCCTGATGGCTTAATATAATTTGAGAACCATAAAATACATAACCTCATTTTGCATAGGTTTTTACTAACAAGAAAATGTTCTAGAATACTGATACCTGTACAGTCCCAGACGTATCTAGCTTCAAACCCTGCAGCTCTGCAACACAGTGTAAAACAGTTAGCCCACTCGCCACAGCGTCCACATCTGGTTTCCAGAAGTTTTTCAGGGTGGTTGTACCTACAGGAGAAAACCAAGATAAAACCAGAATAACTGAAAATACATTTCAGCTTTCCAAATCTTTACATCATGACTGCCCTTATTTGTGATTATTTAAACAGATTTCAGTGCCATTCAGTCCACAAAAGAAAATAGAAATGATTGCTGCATTGCACAAAACAAGTGTGAGCAGAATGCTATTTCTAGTTTGACTTACGTGACTCCATCACATGTTTCTGGCAACACTAAAATGAATCTGGGTTTTCAGTTTTCAAAACTGACTTAGACTTACATGCTGGTCCTTCTGACAGCAAAAATATAAAAGAATGTGTATTTGCCCTTGTGCTACAGACTCAGCGTAAGATGTGCATTACCCTTTATTATTTCCACAGAAGTAAAAGTTCTCACTGAAATAACAAAACCCTACCTACATATTATGCCAATATTAATGCGTTTTATCTAGATGATGCACGTTATCGAATTAGCAAAAAAGAAGAAAATCAGAGAAGTATTCAGAACAAGGCCACGTAAAAGAAAGCAATGTATAGTTTTTAAAATCTCTAATCTTGCAGTGCAATTGCTGGTTCATCTACCATCCTATTATGTTACTTCAAATGGCTTCTCTGATCTTCAATCAGCAACTTACTACTTGTTTACAAAACACACAAATGGAAAGTTGTTTCTTGAAAGACAAGCAAAAAAAAAAAAAAAAGGACAAGACAAACCTTTGTGCACTCACCTTGGGAATCTATTACACAACTGACACTGGCTGCAGTAATGATTTTCCACTCTACTGGCATTCCACCTTAGTTCATCATCAATAGGCAGCAGGTAGTCACTTTTAGGCTCTGTCTGCCCACCACACCTGCTGCAGGGAAGATTATTTACCCAGCGAAAAAAGTTATTCTTAAACCAGTCCAAGAGCTCCAAGAGTAAGAAATCTTCTTCATTCACATGTGCACCTGTAAAGTTTACACAACACACAGTTAGTGGAAAATAATTTGGTTGAACTTTCCATTATCTACATAAATCACCACCTCTAGGTCTTTATTATATTTTAAAGTCTCATTATAAAAATAAAGCTTCACACGTTACTTAAGGACCGACACAAAAAAAATATAAATCTAAATTCTCAAAACTGAGTAACAACAAACTCTATAAGGAACAAAAAATTGCAATCCTACACACTAGAGCTAGAGTGAGAGTAAGAAATTGCTCAGAAAAATAAGTTAGATAGACATTGAAGCCTATTGAAGTTCCTCATGCCCCTAGTCTTCCGCAGCTTTCTTCTCCTAAACATTCTTTTCCTATTCTTGGATATTAAACTAGAAATAACAATCACTTTGATTTCATAATCCCCTGGAAGAACCAGACACTGGCAGCAGTCTAGACAGCTTGGTGTAATTATGAACAGACTTTCTACAAACACAGCTTAATTACTGTTCACATGGTATATTCTACAGGTTGTATTTGTTAATGAAGTTAGCAAATAAAGACCTTTGTTATCTTACCCCAGCTAGAACAGGATATGTTTAGTTTTCTACTCTAGCCAATTTCACCACACTAGACTCTTCTGACCCATTTTCCTGTGTTCACAACAGTGTTAGAATCTACTCACACACTGTCACTATTCCATCACCTAGAAATAACTCCACTTTACCTTATTAACAAATTTAATAACATATTAACATACTTAATTAAAATTTAACAATCCAGTCTCCCAAAAGAGATCCTTCTAATTCCTTAGTCTTTAAATATATAATCTGCTTCAATATCCAGATACTCTTCCTTCTTAGATTCATAAACATTCAAATAAGTCCTCCTATTAACTCCATTATTTAAGTCAGACTACAGTCATAGATATTTATACCTAGTTATTTTACATACTACAGTTTGCTTGTTAGTCACAGTGCAGACAGGTCTGACTAATAAATACGAAGATACAAAAAAGAATTTACAAAAATGCTGTTTAAAGGAAATTGAAACAACATGCAAAAAAATTCTGCACTAGCTCCTTTTTGAGGATGGCAAAGAGAGATGAGGTAAGATGCATGTTTTACTTATTTAAGTTCTTCCTCAGAAGCTGAAATAGTCTTTGGTACAAAAGACTGCAAGGGCCCGAACTCTATTAAACACATATTGCCAAGACCATGAAGTGCATGAGAAAAGATCATCTATTAATTGAAGCAAGAACACCTGAGATTTAATTGTAGTAAAAGTTCCATTTTTATTTATTACATGTGAAAAACATTTATACTGGAACACTCAGGTTGTTATTGCTTACAAAATTAATTATTTAAACTTCCTGCTAAAAATTGAGTAAGAAGATTTCAAGCACAGGCCATATAATATTCTTGGATAACATTCAAATCAGAACCTATCTATGAAAATGTGACTGCTATCATATGAATATTCTTTTCTTGGTTTGCAAAATAAATCCTTCATGAAAACACTGCACAGAAAGAATGTCAAATGTAATTTATTTGAACAGAAAATGCTGGCTGGGACACAGCACAATCCACCTTTCTAATGGAAAGTGGTAAAGGGAAACAGTTAAAACAAATTTGTGCTTCTGATCAGATGACAATCTTCCTGTCACAGTCTCTATGATCCAAACCCGCCTATTATGCATTGTAAGGGAAGTCCTAAAAGCAAGTGCCACCTAGCACTAAGCAGTTATTCCCACAGGTGACAGTCTTACTACAGCAGTCCAGGTAAGTCAAAGAAGCTGAAAGGGCCAATTACTGATATGTCTCATATACAGTCCATTCACAAAAGACTGTTTCTAGAACGCTCTTTAAACGTGGTTTCAGATTGTCACAATACAAAAGAGTGGAGTTCCATCCCTTCCCCTTTATCTGTATCTAAATTAAGGTCTGGAAGCTATTTTGAATAATCAGTTTGATGGCTTGCAAAGAAGCACCTGGAAACACCACCCTCCTCCTCCCTTCCCCTTTCTAAATAATGTGCACAACAGTATTTAAATGTGCACAATAGAGCATAGCTTATTTTTGGCTTGCAAATCAAAAGCCATCCCATCAAGTTAGCAGAATTACTTCAAACAGAACCTTCTATCAAAGATTCACCTTCAAAGGATTTTTTGGTGTAAATATGCTCCCGGAATAGTGTTGGGGATTTTCAAATATATATTTCATACAAGTAAAAATTCACTACATTACTAAAACGAATCAAACTGCTACTTGAAAATAGAAATGTCACTTTTAACTGATACTTTGTACATTCAAAACAAATTTGCACTTATGAAGAAAATGTAAGGTTTAGCCACTAGAGCCACAGATATTTGTGTCTATTTCACTTTTAGCTCCTATTCATTTAAGCATTAGCAAGACAGACAACTATTTGTATCAGGTTGTCTCATGCAAAATTTCACTGATAATATCATTTTTAAAAGTTAAGCGATATTTTGAAGTTTTAGTCTGAATTTGGAATTGTACATACAGCAAAATTGCACTGTGATAGTGCAACGACTGCTCAAATAAGAAGCTCCCCTTCTATTGTATGAACTATTTCACTCTAGATGCAAAGAACATAACAGTACATGCTCACCCCATTTGTTCCCCCAGCACTGTTTATTAATTCCAAAGTTAAGAGTTCAACATCTTTATGTACAAGCAATAAAGGATGGATGACAAAAATTAAAGAAAAAGTAATAAAAGAGTAGAAAATTTTAAAATTATAAAAGAAGGCAATTCTGGTTTAGTGACAGCATTTGGAACCTCCAGACATATGACCAAATCCGTACACCTAAACCATAGTAGATATACGCATCATCCAGATGTTTGAAAGAATATTTTAAATTTCATATACATTATAACTTTGTAGCGTTACCTTTGTCCAGTCTTGTAGCTTGCGCTAACTTTTTCTGAGCCTTTCTTTTCAGTTCCTGAAGGGGAATTGAAGCTAGTGCTTTCTGCTGAATAGAGGGATTCTCATACATCAATACAAGATGCTCGAATTTTGTTTGAAGTGTTTTCAAGATATTTGCAGCCTGCAAAAGGATTTTAAGTCACAAGATGATTTTTGAACTTCTACCTAAAGCCAGAAGAACCAAGCTCTCATCTCTTAGTTTGAGTCATAATGATATATTCAGTTACATTATATATTTCTTTACAGGCAAAATGTTTATTTGTAAAGATGTCAATACAAATTACAGACACCATCAACACAAACTGTAAAGCCAGCCTTGCCATCTATGACTATTTTAATTGTGTCCTAAGTGGAAAAAAAACAAACTAATGATTCAGGGAGAAAACTGGTTTACCTCTGATGGCAAAGGTTTGGGATTTTTTTAATTACTATTAATTTTATTAATTATTCACCCATTTATTTTGGACACCTTTTACCTGAAACCCACAAAAGAACCTGTAATTCATCACATTTACTGAACACTGCAGCACCAGTTCATAGAACTCTACTACTGGTTAATGCTGCTCATCTATTTCTACTTCCTTCTCTCACAGACCAACTCTGATACAGATTTGGATAGCCCTGTGACCACACACTGAACAGTGTATTTTACTATAAATCAAATATAAGAACTAGGCTTCTTCAGGCAGTAATCCCAAGTGTCACTTAGTGGCACCCGATAAGGTATCTACTGAAATAAATAGCTAAAGTTAATAATACTGGAGTTAGCACCCAAGCAGACTATTTACTCTCATTTAAAGGGGGAAAACACAAAGTGAAATGGGATTTTAAAATTAAGTCTGACGTATTTTGGGGGTAAACCTGTGGCACTGCTAAGTTGCCTTATCTCTACTGCTAGATTGTGTTTCAGTCTTCAGCCTTCTTAACTACTATCTTTTTTTCCATCAAAAGCCTACACTTTCCTGAAATGCTAGCAGGAAATACAACATAATATATGTATGAGAACTCTTCAAGAGTCTTCTTTCAAAGGAGCATCTAAATTAGGAGTGATTATTTCGAAGCTGAACAGTACTACAGGGCCAGTCCTTACTTTTTGCAACTGCTAACAGAAAAGAACTGGTTTTATTCTTCCTGGAGCTCATCAGCTGTAGGTAACTGGCTTAACATCATAAGCCAAATTGTGTTCAGGTTCACTTTAATGCAAGTTGGAAGAACAGAAACAAGGGAAGTTAGGGACTCTCAATGGCTTATAGATCTTCATGTTCTGTCAGCTTCCTGAAAGAACAGAGATATTGCTCAGCACATCAGAAATGACTATGCAGATTTTCCCACTGGCAAACACCATCCATGTTACAGTAGTGCTTAACGGGTTTAATGGAAGCCCCTGTATGCCAGTAAATGTTCATGCAAACATCTAGAAGTGTACTGAACCTCACCGCAAATCTAAGTTTGGATACCTTTTTCCTCCTCTAATCACTACTCCATTCAGGAAGGGATCAGAATCTAGCCATCAGTATAATGACCACTCAGAGCTTTCCTTCCTCCAAGCCCTTCCACCCCTGTCCAATCTCATGAAACATGGAAAAATAACAGTTGCAGAGTAAGGGATCCACAACTCCGATGGTTAGGGTGAGTCAAGTAGTTACAAGTAGCTACGAAGGATTAACCTCACAATACATTGTGTCAACTTGAAATCTGCAACATTTTCTCATTGCAAGATAAGTGCAACTTCTACAGCTTTAAAGCTTCCAGTATTGCAGCAAGTCACTCAACATTTCATTATCACTTTCAACCACTATCACGGATGTGGCTGAAAGAGTAAAAACAAAGATGCAGACAAAAAAAACACCAAGACTTCAAACAAATTCAAATAAACCCAGTCAGTATATTTTAGAGGCAACTACTAGCATGCAAACACAATTAAATGGTTCAATATTCAAGTGCCTCCAACAGTTCCTTTCCCAAAGGACATTATGGGTGATGATGATCACTGAGTGCTCTCTCCCCAAAAGCCATCACTTCAATCTATGCTTTTCAATTTCTCTTCCACTGATCTTGTGGTATGTATTGGGAAGAAACAGTACGTCATATTTCAGTATCCAAGAATATACTGATACTGTAATTTAAATGAGACAAACTGTTTAAGGACATATGAGAAACGACCTCTGGAAAAATTCAAGTGACACTAGTTTTGGGGGGGTGTGGGGAACTCTTTAGAAAGTTAAACCACAGCATCCTTCAAATCTTCTATCTAAAGGCATAACCATTTTAAAAATTGTATGGGGTGTTAAAGAGTTTTCTTCCTCCAGGCCACATAACATCAGATGAAATGACTCTACTTCTCTGTCTTGATAACAAACTTTATCTCAACCTCTTGGACAAGGGTAACACAGCCTAAATAACTGCAGATCTGTCCTTATCTGGCTAAATTCCCATCTCTCACAGCAATTGCATGTGCAAAAAAAGAAAAGCCTTCTCACAGGCTACACACAGAGGTCATAACGCATGAACTGAGATGCTAACAATCAAACATTATGGTTGTGCTCATATTCTTTTGCTGGCTCTCAAAAACCAAACACAGTATACAGCCCTTGTCTTACCTTCCCACCCCTCTCTTTGTTCCCCCCACCTTGCTGTTCCCTTCCAATACAATCAGCTGGTTTTCCTTGACACCCTGATGAATAAAAGGTATATGGACATCTTCAATAAAATCTTCGTTAATATTCTATTTATGGCAAGTTTCACATTGAAGCTGCATGGAAACCAAAGAAAACACTCAAAAACTTCAGAAAACACTGGAAAAAAATAAAATTCCTCTAGTCCAACCTCCTACTCAAAGCCAGGTTAGCTACAATGTCAGACCAAGTCATTCTGGGCTTTATTCAGTCAGGTCCTGAAAGCACCCACATTTGGAGACCACACAGCTTCTCCAAGTAAGCTGTTCTATTAACTCTCCAGCAATCTTTATACTCAGAATTAGTGTGCCCACAAAGTTTTCGGGTTATAGTTACCATTTCAAGAGACTGCACAAGTGATGTTTCTGGCTGCTGATGGGCAGGGGCAAGAACAGACTCAGCAGGTCTTGAATGCTGATGTGCAACTGTCCGAGTGCTGGCCACAGTTTCAGAGGATCCTGATCTATGGATTTGATTAGACTCATTCAGCCTGCTACTCCTCTCTCCAGCAATTAAGTCTCTGATTTTACGTAGCTGTTCAATTGAAGCTTCCTTAGGGAAAACCAGGTGAGTTTCTTCCTGAAATTTAGACAAATTAATTCAGCAGTTAATGCAGGTCTAAGCTTGTCAGTGATTTCTATCTATTGGTAACAACTGTATCACTTACTGGAAGTTAGCACACTAAGGCTTGGCAGGATTCAGCCTTGACATTAGGTCCCTTACAGCAGAAGCTATTAGATCAAGAACCTACAGTCAGTCTAGAGAAAAAAGGCTTGGAACAACACGCTTTTGTTAGTAACTTATTTTGTAGAGCCACACACGGGCAACCCAATTATGGCTTGGCAAAGAAAGCAGCAATAAAAATGAACAAATGCTCAGTTCTCACTGTGCAGCAGTGAAATGCAAGGCAACAAAGGAAGACAGCCAGTGTTGGAGGAAGAAGCTTCTAGAACAGCATCTGCTGGGATTTCTGTTCTATACTGAAGAGAATATATGTATTTCTATACATAATCTTCTATGTTTTACGAGTTTTCAGATAGGAAATGTTAGTGACATGTAAGCAGCTTGGGTTCCTATATTTGATTGTAACATGATTACTGGTATTGAAACAAAAGATTAATTGTGACACAGCAAATATCATGGAATGGTTTGGGCTGGAAGGGACCTTAGAGGTCATCTAGTTCCAATCCCCCTTACCATGGGCAGGGACACCTTCCACTAGACTACGTTGACCAAAGTGACCTTGAACTCTTCCAACTTAACATGAAGAAATAGGTTGCTAAAAACAGGAAAATCCTGAATCATTCACACTTTAAGAGTTTCAGTTTCTTGCACTGCAGCACTTCTATTTAGTACACTAATTTGTTAATCCACATTTACTTTAGGTCACCTATCACTGCAGATGCAGTGCTTCATTTTAATACTTTTAGAATCACCACAAACCTAAATTGATTTTATCAATCCAGCAGAATACTAATTTTTAATTACCAAGCAGACATAAAAGAAGAAACAACTTTAGTTATCACTGCTGAATATAAGTTTGTGAGCTCCAGCCTCAATTGACATGATAACCAGAAGCTTAAGCCAACATGGTCCTAAAGAGCTGAGAGAAGTGAGAATAGCACTTTATAATATGTTCAGAATGACTGTTACTACGGCTTGAGCACTTCACTAACTACACTGCTACACTGCCTATCTCTGGGCTAAAGCACATTGTTAAAAATAATCTCCTGAGCACCAGAATGAGAAAAAATCCACAGACCATTGACCTCTCTGCAGTCACCATTTCCTTTAGCATATATTTTTTTTTTTTTTAAATTAGGACAATTACACTGACTAACTTCACCCAAAGAGAAGGGGGAGGTCTCATGACAGCAGGACCTAAATAACATAATGTGTATACCAATAAAGAAGCATAGCATCAAATAGAAAAACTAAAGCAAAGCTCTTGCATAAGCTCTGCACTGTTAAACCAGAGTTTCACCCCAGCTCTCCTGTAATTACAAAGGCTGCTCCTAGCTTAACAAACTGGCAGGTTAAGCTCTATCAAGACAGGGACCATTTCAGGACACAAAGCAATCTTCAAAATACATCTTTTTGACTGCAACAGAATCAAGATTCACTCAAGACTATTTTAACATACAGTTTCATAAATGTTTTAAACGGCTACAAGTCCCACCCTCTCACAACTTCAACAGGCTACTGCCCTCCACTGCTGTCATGAGAACACTAGTAATTGTGCAGCTGCACTGTGAATTAGCTGAAAAAACATTTCTTCTCTTGTTTTGGGGGATTAATTTTTAATCAGATCAGTTTCCCTTATCTAACTCACTGTAGGGCTATACAAGCCCCACTAATGGTAAGAGCAAACAGCAAAAGAGCAGGACATCACCTCCCCCCTCTTCCAAATGACAGTTTCCACACACATGTTTACAATATGGGAACTGCTGTCTGATGGTGCAGTCTGATGCCTACCTAATAGTGGGCTGCTACCAAGAGAAGTGGTTTTCACCATTTCCCACCATTTCCTTGGTGCCAGCATGGATATGTATCTGACAGTTACGCAAACTAGTAGTGCACCTGAACTGTACTAGAAAACTAGATGATCTTAAGGTCCTTTCCAAGCCTAATTATTCTACAATCATCACAGATCAGGTTAGCTCTAGCTCCACCAGATTCCTGAAGTAGTTCCACCTAAATTTTCTGTTGGTTAACCGCAGATATTTGCAAACAAGGATTGAAAGAAAACAGCAATTTGTTTAAAATCTAGTGCCTTGCAATTGGGAAAGCAGAAAAAAAAAATCTAATTTTAAATTTTAGTGCGTAAACTGATGAAGACACCAGAAATCACCAAATTAGACTCACCTCTTGAAATCCCATCTCAAATAAACATTCAACTGCTCCTCTGACAGGCAATAGCCTCGTAGAAAATGCTGGATTTCCAATTCGAATTAACCTGTATTTTTCTTCATAAGGATTCCTGAAGAAATGGAAAGTTTTAATTACGTTTGCAAATTAAGTAAACACAAGCTGGGCAACTGCACTAAGCAGCATTAGTCAGTGACAACAGATTAAAGTTTAGTTTCATTCTCACCACATAGGCAGAATATGAAACCTACTTTGACTTAAATCATGTTCTCCATTCAACTCAGAGTTACAAACTGGTTCTAAATTTTAGTTTGCAAGTTAAGTTCATAAATACATGTTTTCTTGCCCTAGCCAGAAGGACTTAGTCTGAAGTGACACTTTGAGACAACTTTACATCCCACTCTACCTAGCAAAATTCTTACTGAACTCGTCAGCACAATGCTGGATCATTTCAGGTCCATGACAGGTGAAACCGTTGTAGCCTTTTTACTTCTTTTACTTATTTTACAAATATACAGTGAGGGGGTTGCTCATGCATCTTGAGCTGCTTGAACATCAATCATACATACTGGTATGCAAGTATACCCTACAGAGCCACCTCTCAAAAATTCAGCTATAATTAACTCTTGATACCAATCTTACAGAGTCAGATGAGAAAGGCAACAGAAAAATCAAGTTACTATTTTAGCATTACTTGTTATACATCCACTAGCTTTCGGGTGCTTAAATGTTTGCGGAACCAGGGCCAATGCAGGCTTTTATATTTAATGCAAAAAAAAAAAAAAAAGAAAAACCCAAAACCAAACCAGCCTTCATAACAAACCAGGCAGAAACAAATTAGGAAATACAAATCCAAACCACACACACTCACGTGAACAGTAAACTTATTTTTAAATAACGATGAAGAGATGCTAGATATTTTTTAACTTCAATATCCCATAATAAAACTGAATTGCATGGCTCATCTTTGAGACGGTCTGCCTACAAGCCCATAAATAACTTACTACCTAGGAGTATTTAACGTTAAGTTCCTTACGGAGCTGCAGTAGTAACCAGACAAGAACCACCCAGCCGACAAGGCGACTCTGGTTACCTAACACCGCCCAGCCAAAGCGCTCGGCCCACCGCGATGCCCGCAGAGCCCTCGGGCACCCCAGCACGGCCCCGACCGTCGCGGTCAGGAACCGGGGGCCTGCCCTCCGGCGAGCCCCGACCGCGCCGCCCAGTCACCCTGCGGCAACGGGCCCGCAGGCCGAACCGAGCCGGGGCTCCTGCCGCCGTGCTCCGCTCACCGGAGGATGTTGTCCGCGTAGGTGAGGAGCAGCCGCGAAGCCTCCAGGAAAATGTCGCGCCTGTTCTGGCAAAGCTCGCTCACGGCGGGAGAGGCCGGCACGGACGCAACACCCACAGCAGCCGCCATCGCACCCCGCCCCCGACGCCGCCGGGAGCGCGCGCAGCACGCATGCGCAGTAGGAGCGGTGAGGTCACGCCCTCAGACCCGCTCCGGTGGTGGCCGCGCCCCGCCTGGGGACAGCTGTGATGAGCTGAGGTATCCTGACCGGTTTAGTCATGGAATTAGCTCGGCGGGGAAAGACCTTTAACATCAGCAAGTCCAACCTTTACCCAGCCCTGCCTGACCACCGCCAAACCACGGCTCTGAGGGCCTCATCTACACGGCTTGTGAACGCTGCAGGAATCGGTGATTCCACCACTGCCTTGGGCAGCCTGTTCCAATGCCTGACCACCCTCTTGGTGAAGAGATTTTTCCTAATGTCTAATTTAACCCCCCCCCGGTGAGGCTTGAAGCCGTTACCTCTTGTTCTATCACTTGTTAACTGGGAGAAGAGGCTGACCCCCACCTCTTCCCATCCTTCTCTCAGGCAGTTGTAGAGAATGACAAGGTACCCCCTAACCATCCTCTTCTCCAGACTAAACATGCCCAGGTCCCTCAGCCGTTCCTCATCACACTTGGGCTCCAGACCCTTCACCAGCTTTGTTGCCCCTCTCTGGATGTGCTCCAGCACCTCAATATCCCTCTTGTAGTGAGAAGCCCAGAACTGAACACAGAATTTGAGGTGCAGCCTCACCAGTGCCCAGAACAGGGTGATGACGCCTGCCCTGGCCCTGCTGGCCACACTATTGCTGATACAAGCCAGGATGCTGTTGCCCTTCTTGGCTGCCTGGACACAAGCTGGCTCATATTCAGCACCGTCAATCAGCACCCCAAAGTCCTTTCTACCAGGAAGGGTGGCAAAGTTAGAAGCTGGTGAAGGATGGGGATCTAAGGAATGCCGGTAGCAGAATGGCGACCAGAAGAGCACTGGGACTAGAGCAAGGGAGCAAAGTGTCGGCAGGAAAACTGCTCTAAGGAATTAGTTAAGGTGAAATATAAAATGGGCCTGGTAAAAATTCCATAGCATGGTCCTGAGGAGCTCCTTACACATGTGTGTGATGGCCCTGAGTTACGTAGCTCTGTGCTGCGCACCGCGGCAGGTTTGACAGCAGAGCGCGGAAATGCATGCAGCACGCATGCGGTATTGAGGGAACCGATGGGAGACAAGGCGTCCCTCACGGCCTTAGCGTTACCTTCTTGCCTATTACTGCACTGGGACCGTGAGTTCGGGGAGTTGCCTAGTATTTTTGCTCTGCCTTTGTGTGTTCTCAAAGCGCCTTCTGGGGGAGGAAACCATTTCCCCACCTTTACCCGCCCCCCCGGACTACAGCCGCCCGCCTGCACCGGGGGCCATGCCGGGTCATCGCTCCGCTCCAAGCGCCGCCAGGCCGCGCAGTCCACCGATGAGCTATCGATCTGCTCGGGCGGCTCCTCACCAATAGTGACATCAGCGATCGGCTACAAAGCCGTGGCGTGTCGGTCTCTCCCACCGCCTCCCGGGTGATGCGTCCCGGCGTCCTCTGCACGGCTGGGGGGAGCCTTAACTAGCCCCGTAGAGCGAGGGAGGGAGACCGAAAGGGAGTGCGGCAGCCGGAGGTAGCGGGGAGGGCTCTGGCAGGCGTAGCGGGACGGGGAGGGAGCGCTCCCCCTGGTCTGCGGGGCTGCCGGAGAGGCTGCCCCTGTCGGAGCCGGGCGGGACGGCAATTGTGGTGCAGGGGAGTCCGGTGGCGTCAGGGTTTTAACTCCTGGCTTAAACGTTAGAAGTAGTTAATAGCTTTTAAACGCGCGGTGAGGTCCGGTAGCTCTTGGTACCGGGGAGAGATCACCACCGCTTGTTTACCTCTTCCACGGTACGTCATGTAGTATTGCTTGGGCCAGACGAGGGCTCCTGATCACCATACAGCAGTTGACAGCGTGTTGTAGAAAGCTGCGTGTTAGGCCAGCACCGGTTTAGAGACCTCTGCGATGATATTATGTATATTGCTGCTTCTTAAAATACCCAGGCTACTTGTCTGAAAAATGTACAATGACAAATTTGGGCCAGGATTTAAACCAGCCTTATGGTTTTTTAAAGAGAAGACCTCTTTAGTAAGCGCTGGTTTTAGCTTTTTACTCTTTAATGCTACTGTAGTGTACTTGTGCTCACATGGGAAAAAGCGTGTATGTGTATTTTGTCTCTTATGAGGAGAGACGGCAGGAGCTGGGCCTGTTTAGTCTGGAGAAGAGCAGACTGAGAGGGGATCTCATTAATGCATGTAAATATCTCAGAGGTGGGTGCCAGGAGGATGGTGCCAGACTCTTCACTGGTGCCCAGTGACAGGACAAGGGGCAATGGTCATAAAATAAAACACCAGAAGTTTCACCTCAACTTGAGGAAGAAATTCTCTACACTGAAGGTGGCAGAGCACTGGAACAGGCTGTGCAGGGAGCCTGGGGAGTCTCCCTCTCTGGAGATCAACACTTGCCTGGACACGTTCCTGTGTAACCTGCTCTGGGTGCCTCTGCCTTGGTAGAGGAGTTGGACTGGATGATCTCCACTGGGGTTGGAAGGAATCTCTGATTCTGTGATTCTATGATTTGATGGTCTTAGCAGGAGTGCATGAGCCCAACAGCCTTGTATGTTCCCTGTGCAGCTCCCTATGTATTTTACCAAAGACCTATCAATGCTCAGTTGCCCTTTTTATGAGGCAAAAAGCAGGTTGTTGCCTGTTTGAAAGAGAACTCTTGAAACACACTCCTAGTCTATTTAGAGAGGATATATCATTTGTTCTGCAGTGTGCTTGGTGGTGCATTTCTGGAAGTCGGGCACACTCCATGCCACACTGACTGCTTTGTTAATTTATACACAAAAGTTCAAGGTAGTGCACTAGCAGTTACAATGATTGGGCTGTAATCTACAGTCACCAGCTCTTACATTCTCTCATCTCTGTTTAAAGACACAGTATAGATTTATTTCACTCTGCCTGTCCTGTGAGTAAGGCTCTCTGTGGGCAAAGGTCTCTTACCTTAAGGGGGAGTGGTTTTTAGTATTATAATGAAGGCAGTCCACTTCAGGATACCTCCAAAATCAGTTTTATTGCCAACTTGACACTAAAGAGTTATATGTCCTTCATCTGAGGATGTTATTGTCCTCCTCTGGTGCCCTTTGGCCTTCCTTCAGTCAGTTGTTATCTACCTAAACCAAGACAGTTGTTCTTCTAAACCTCAATAGATATACTTACGTTGTTCTTCTGGGGTAAATTTTGACCTTCCTGCTGTAAATCCAGGATCAAGGTCACCTGCAGAAGCCTGTATCACAGGTGTTGGCAGAGCTGAGCTGCATCATCTGCCCTGCTCCTGTGTGCCATATGTGTGTGATCAGACCAGCTCCCAGCCTGGCAAATGCTAAGGCAAGGCAGAAGGACTGCGGTGCAGTGCTGCAGCATTACTGTTTGGCATGGCCCTTTTGTCTGCCCAAAGTACTTGTGCCCTCCTGCCATCACTTCACATGCCTCATGATACCTGAGGTCTGGTGGGGTTCTCTTCAAAGGATGGTGGGGTACATCTTGCTCAAACACAGCTGAGGTGCTGTCTCCTGATGATCTAAATAACCCAAAGCTCATGAAGGGTAGGTGGAGGTAGAAAGGTGAGGAGTCATGCCCAAAATACATAATTACCTTGGTGAGTGCCTTGGTGGCAGAGCCAGGAAGGTTATCTTGACTTTTGCTGAGAAAGATTGGACCAGATGACTCTTGAGGTCTCTTCCAACCTGGTGTTCTATGATTCTATGACAACTGTTCTGAGTTTTCTAGACCATTTTGCCTGACAAAAAGATTGAGATGGCAACATCCTTAACAGGATAACGATAGGAGATACAGTTACAGATGAACATACACTTCCTCCCTGAGATGACTGAAGCTGTTAATGGTCATTGTTGATACCTCCAGACAGCTGGTGGTTAAAGCTGTGGGGAGGACTTTTGCCGTAAAACCAGAGAGTGCCTTGTAGTTCACAGCAGTGCAAAATCATATTCATGAGCAGCTTAAGCTAGAATAGCCCACTAGAGGCAGTCATAAAGTGAGTATATCTCTATGCCCTCTCAGCCATAACACATACTCTTCATGATTACAGAGATGGAAGCTACATCCATCTTTCTTCAGGGTTGAAAGTAGGCTTTCACATAAAAAGCAGGTTTTAATTAATGTAGTGTAATTGTGACGTTTTCCACATTAGCTGCTTTATTGACATGTTTGTGTTTTTTTTTTTTTTATCCCAGTTACAGGAATTTGCTTGAAGTGATTGATTTCTACCATGTTCTCACAGTGTTCATGGCATTTGTTAAAGATTGCAAAGATTCAACTCCAAAGTCTGAATTTAAGTCTGCATTTACAAAACCACAGAAGAGCTTTCAGCAAGTCACTGCCTGAACGTCGAAGGAAAGTAGTAGTTACAGGTATTGGCTTAGTGTCCCCTCTTGGTGTGGGGACTGAGTTTGTGTGGAAGAACCTTCTCCAAGGAGACAGTGGGATTGTAGCACTCGAGGGGGAAGAATACGGAGGCATCCCATGTAAAGTGGCTGCTTGTGTGCCAAGGGGAAATGGGGAAGGTCAGTTCAGTGAAGAAATGTTTGTGTCAAAATCAGAGACCAAATCCATGAGTTCCGCCACTGTGATGGCCATTGGTGCAGCAGATCTGGCAATGAAGGACTCCAGCTGGTCTCCCCAGTCTGAAGAGGATCGCTTAAGTGCTGGTGTGGCAATTGGGATGGGAATGGTTCCACTGGAAGAGATTTCTGATACAGCTGCTTTATTTAAAACAAAGGGTTATAACAAGGTCAGCCCATTCTTTGTCCCAAAGATTTTAGTCAATATGGCAGCAGGCCATATCAGCATTAAATACCAACTGAAAGGGCCAAATCATGCTGTGTCAACTGCTTGTACCACAGGCGCACATGCTGTTGGAGACTCCTTTAGATTTATTGCTGCTGGTGATGCAGATATCATGTTGGCTGGAGGGACTGAGGCTTGCATTAGTCCTTTGTCCTTGGCTGGGTTTGCAAGAGCTCGGGCCCTCAGCACGAGTTTTAACTCAAGCCCTAAAATGGCCTGCCGACCATTTGATTTGCGGAGAGAAGGATTTGTGATGGGAGAGGGTGCTGCTGTGTTGGTCTTGGAAGAGTATGGACATGCCGTACAAAGAGGTGCTAGGATCTATGCAGAAGTTCTAGGTTATGGACTATCTGGTGATGCTTGCCACATAACAGCACCTAATCCAGAGGGAGATGGTGCATTCAGGTAAGAACTGTATGTTGATTATGATAGATGCTTCATATGCTAATTCTAGTGAATACATTTGTTTCCATTATTGCATGCTTTTCCTAGAGAAATGCTGTTCAATCTTGAATTAATATTCCAAAAGCCAGAAAACTTAACCTGAAAACTGAAAGAACGTCTGATAAGGTTTTACCCCAATTTTCTTCTTCTAGTAACAAAGTGAAGGCCAGTTCATGCTAGAATCAGCCTTTTTGCATACAGTTATGAAAACTTTCTGAATGTGAAAATATTTCGTGTTTGGTGCCTACAGCTGTTCACACAAAGTGTCAAAGGAAACATCTTTTTTAAGATTTTTGTGGTATGATAGAACCTTTTTCAGGTTCTCCTTTGCACTTTGTCCATAGAGAAGAGAGACCCCACTGTAAAAGCAGGTTGTGTCATTTGTTGTGTTCTGAAAGGAGAATAGCATTTCTGAAGAAATCCAAAGTGATGGAAACTATAGAGCACTTGTAGGATTTAGTTTGTTAGAATAATTACCATGCATGTAATTTTCATTAATTGTGGCTATTCTTGTTTAGAAAAGACTTGAGCTTTTCATAGGGAAAGCATTTAGTTCATATGCTGGTGCTGCAAGCATGTTTAAATACTTCATTCTTGATGCAGCTAAGAGTGTGGAGGGGGGTAACAAATAGACTTTAGCTTCATCATTGTTAATTTCATCAAAACCAGGTCACAAGTAGATGATATTAATTTAATTGTTAGCATTGACCTAATTAAATTGTCAGTTAAATTACATAGGTAAGTTTGGGAGCTTTGTGTAGGCTGAATACTGCTGCTGACACTGAAATCTTTAGTAAAGGTTTAGTTTGCATTATTCTGAATGTATGTGAGTAACAAAATTCAATACATCACTGCACAAATAGATCAAATTCCTGCATGGTATTGTAAAGCTGTGTTTGCATCTTTGTTGGGTTAACAGATTTTCCAAGAGGTGTAATATACCAGGTTTTCCCTTTATGCTGTTTGATTCATACTTCATTGTTCTGCAGACTTGGGTGTGAGCTGAGTAATCAGCAGTGTTGTCTTTCAGATATTCAGATTTGTTTACCCTTGAGATTATATGGCAGTATATTGTAACAGAATTTTTCATGTATTTTATGATTGCAGTAGCATATAAATTGAATTCACAGTGGGAAGTAGTTCAAAATTAATCTTGGTATCTAAAAATGTTGAGCCTTTCCACCCTTGAGATGAGATAATACATTTTAATACAGTTTTCAAACCATTATTTTATTACTGCCGTGGTGTATGGATTAAATCCATGTATATGCTTCTCTTACTTTTCTGGGGGAATTTTATTTGCTGCATCAAGAAGAACGAGGGGAATCTATTTTTGACATCTAGTAACTGACTTCAGTTGGAGACTAATATGTATGTTGGAAAAAACCTGCAGGAAAGGACAGGCAAAGCCAGACTCAGAAGTGTGGATATAAAGTGTGTTCTACACACTTGATCTGTAAATGTAAATGTGCCTTGCAGCTGACATTTAACTAAATTAACGTATCTGTTTCCCTCAGTAATCCTTTTTGCCTGAGTGTTGCCTCACTGTCTACTGACAGCATCAGTGACTTCCAACCTAAGCTAAGCTGAACGCTTCTTGGGGTAGAAGGCCATACTGGAGACATTTAAATATGACCAACAGGCTGTGCTGTCGTTTTTTTGGGCTTCCTTTTATTGTCAGTGGTCTTTTGCTCAGAGATACTTAGCTAAGCTCTGTGTGCAAGGAGTGATGTTGGATTAATCTCTTTCTTTCTGTAGGAAATCTGTGAGAAAATCACCGTATGGAGATGTATTGATCCTTCTGTGATTTTCATAGAAAACAGTATTTTATAGAGGCAGTCAAAGTCCACAGGTTATCAAGAGTTTGAGTGAAACTTACAATGTCGGAGTAGAAAAGTGTGACTTTTAGTAAATTTAATTTTTGGCATAGGAATTTGTGCTATCTCATTGACATTTCTAGCCTCGGGAAGCGTGCTCAAGAGGAGGATGACTGCAGAATTTTTCTTTCATTGCCCAATATTTTTTTTTTTTATTTTTTTTTCCAGTTCCCTAATACTGCTAATATGAGGGGAAATAAAAACTAGTAAAAACTAGGGAATCTTTTCACTTAGAATGGGAAGGGGATTTCTTAGTCCATTGTACTGAAAGTTACATTAATGCATTACTATACTAGAGAAACTTCAGTGGACAAAAGATAGATTTTTGCAATTATTTCAGGTCATTATTTCAATCTCAAGTGTTTGTTTGTTTTTAATTTTGCATTGAGAAGAATCTTTGAGATATTAATGTAGTCTGTATAGTTATATCTTCATTCTTTCTGTATTTTTCCCAACTGTGGAAGTTTTAGCAGCAGGTACCTGACTTTTTAGTGGGTCTCACCACTACTATCTTTCTTGAGTGGCTAAATGTAAATGCTGGTATGTTTAGTTAGGTGAATCCATCTCTTGTCATTTACATCTTGGTGAAGTATGTCATGCAGATTTTAATATATGATAAACATTCTAAAACATCCTATACTTTTGCTTTTGTTTTGTACATGTGTCAAAAAACCAATGGGAAATTAATTCTGTTTTCTTTTTTTCTTAGGTGCATGTCTGCTGCAATAAAAGATTCTGGGATCAAGCCTGAAGACATTACATACATCAATGCACATGCAACTTCTACACCTCTAGGAGATGCTGCTGAGAATCAAGCGATCAAGAGACTTTTTAAAGATCACTCACGTAATATTGCTGTTTCCTCAACAAAAGGAGCAACAGGACATCTCTTGGGGGCTGCAGGAGCTATTGAAGCAGCTTTTACTGTGCTGTCCTGTTACCACGGAGTTTTACCACCTACTCTAAACTTAGAGAAAACAGAGGCAGAGTTTGATCTCAATTATGTTCCATTAACAGCTCAGGAGTGGAAGACTGAAAAACGACGTATAGCACTCACAAATTCATTTGGTTTTGGTGGTACTAATGCAACTTTGTGCTTTTCAAGTGTTTAACTTATGGTGAGCATGTTTTGAAAAATGGCGCTGACATTGATTTTCTGTACTGCCACCCTTGATATGTACTGTGCTCTTTTCTCAGCTTTGAGAATTGCTCATTTGATACATAAGGACTTTCTTCACCTTAAACTGGTAATCGTAGAAGACAGAACTTATTTTACTGATTTTAATAAAAGTAAGTAAAAGACCTATTCTTCGTGTTGTAAAGAAGTTTTTCTTCTTGACTAGAGGAGGAGACATTGACCATTTTGTGGGTTTACTTCATTAGAACAGAGTTTTCATATGCATGTGATACAGAAATGGCTCTGAAACATTTATGCAAAAGGGAGGCTGGCTAACAAACTAGTTTCCATGTGTTGTGTTACTTCATTAGCTATGGTGTGAAGTGGTAACAGTGAAGGATGCATACAGCATGGCTGATACATCTTCCATGTGACACATGGAAAGAATTAGTAGGTAACCTGATTTGTTCTGAAATTTTGGACAAGAATAGCAAGGTAGATATGAAAGTATGGATTTACAAGATAGTTACACGGAAAGGAAAAAGACTAGAAACCCCCTGCTGCTCTGCCAAAATGGAGAAATAGAAATAGCCAAACTCGGAAAAGCGAAGAATCTTTTAGCAAATAAAAACCCCACCACATGCAAGAAATAAGTCTGGGTCTTGTGGTGAGGGTAAGAGGAAGAAAGAGAACAGGAAAATGAAATTATACCTACAGCTGACATATTGATGGTGGATTAAGTTGTCTCTTGGAAAGAACAAGTGAACAACTTCAGCTGTTCCTTCTGGCTCCTGTCAGCATCTTAGCCAAGTAGTGCATTGATAGCGCAGATGTGAGCGAAGTCAGACATCCCTATTGGTGAGTTATGTCATTAAAAGACTTTTCACCAGTTCTCTTTGTGACCAGTGTAAGTGGAGGCAAAATAACTCACTGGGTTTAAAATAAAGGACATATAAAGCAGCTATATTGTAAGTAAATTTAATTCTGGAAAGAGATTACTTATGGGCTATCATGAGGCTTAGCATTACCCTAGAACCTCATTATTTACACAAATGGTCTGAATGCTGATGTGGAAGAGCATAATTTTTGCATCTGCTGTCTTTACTGACATCTAAAGAGAATTATGAGAAAAACTGCAGAGAATAATTAAGACTCTTTCAGAAGCTGAGCTCGTACAGAACAATGCAGTCCAAAATAGATTAATGCATAATAAGCCTGAGAGCAAATAGAGAGAGTATGGGAATTTGCTGTTGGAAAAAACCCCCTACAAACCTCTTATATTGTAAATAATTAATATTAGCAGTACAATGAATGAGAATTTGGACTGCATGCAGTGTAAAAGGCAGACATAAAATTCAACATTACTATCTGCAAATTATATGCAAAAAGGAATTGACTGAAAATATTCTGCCTCCAGGAGAAAGCCAGCATCAGGGTTGTGAATTTGAATTATCCAGCAAGTTTCTGGAGATACTTTTTCAGGTAGCTGTAATCCAGGGTGGAATATAGGAAGACTAGGTACTGCTGCATTATTGAGGACCTGAATTACCATCTAACCAAACTTGCCCAGTTTGCTGCAGACCAGTAATTAGCACTGCAGCCCATAGCTGCAGACCAGTAATTAACACTGTGGCAGAGTGATATGTTTCTGTTTCCCTCTGATAGCAGAGATCGTGGCCCCAGGAGTGTTGGAGGCAGACTCTTGTGTACCAACCATGAAAAGACAGATTACACTGTCAGACAGTAAAATAAAACAGAAACTGAAATGATTAAAAGATCTTTCTCCTCACTTTAGCTCATTGCAATTTAATCATCGGCTGCAGGTAACCTTGAAACCATGAAATCTTGTGACAGCAGCCAGTTTAGGAGTTTTGATAATGGATAATTTTAACGGGCCTAGATGCAGTAATAGATAGTGTGTCCTGTAGCGAAGGAAGATTTTTTAAAATTAATAGAGCCAAAGATTAACTCCTTATATTTGCATTTGATTTGTACAGGCTTCATTTTATGTACTTGTTTGGAGTCATCTCTTTTTATCACATACCACACTAAGCTGATCTGGGACTACTTACTGCTAATTACTGCTTTATTATTGGTAGCTGCAAACATTAAAAGGAAAACAGATATCTTTCTGTTGCTAAACTATTAAGTGGGTAAATTGACCAACGTATTAGACCAGAATGCTTTCCCTCTAAAATGGTCCCTTTATCTTAATCAAGAGATGTAATGGTCCAGAGTTTGAATTAAAAACCCTTGATGTTCAGGCTCGTAAGCTCAGAGTTAGTTACAATCTGGTAAGCAAAGCCTGGAGATGCTGGTAGAGTGCTTATTTTGAAGCCTGCTTCTGAAGTGGTGCAACATACTTCTGGGAGCCAAATGCACCAGGCAGGATGACAGAGTGCCAGAGGCTGGAAGGCACCTCAGGAGCTAGCCTAGTCCAGCCCCCCTGCCCGAAGCAGGGACAGCTAGAGAAGGTTGCTCAGGGCCATGTCCAGCCTGGTTTTGAGGGTCTCCAAGAATGAAGACTCCACAAGTTCTCTGGGTAACCTGTGCCAGTGCTTGGTCAACCTCACCATAAGGTTTCTTACTTTTAAATGGAATTTCTTGTATTTAAGTTTGTGCCCATTGCCTCTTATTCTTTCAATGGAAACTAATGAGAAAAGTCTGGCTCCCTTTTCTTCATTCCCCCATCAGGTATTTCAATACATTGAAAAGGCTGAACAGTCACAGCTCTATTATCCTCTCCTCTTATGTGAGGTGCTCCAGTTCCTTCATTGTCATTGTAGCTCTTCATTGCACTTGCTCCAGTATGTCCATGGTTCTCACGCACTGGGGAGTCCAGGACTGAACCCAGCACTGTGCTGGTGCTGTGCAGCTGCAGAGAGGAAAGCTCATCTCCCATGACCTGCTGCTGACACTGTTGGGGACAAGCCCAAGAGGAACATGCTAGGGATTGAAGGATGGCGGGCTAAGGAGGACTATCAATCTCTTGTTTCACTTGTGGGAAAGGATAGCTTTTTAGACTCTGTCCCGCAGGGGAAAAAGGGTACTAGGACTGGCTCCCTGAAATGCCTGTACACCAATGCACGCAGCATGGGGAATAAACAGGAGGAGTTAGAAGTCTGTGTGCGGGCTAAAGGTTATGATCTAGTGGCGATTACAGAGACATGGTGGGACAGTTCACGTGACTGGAATGTGGTCATGGATGGCTATGTCCTTTTTAGGAAAGATAGGTCAGCGAAGCGAGGTGGTGGAGTTGCTCTTTACATGAGAGAGCAACTAGAATGTATTGAGTTCTGTCCGGGGTCGGATGAGGAGCAAGTGGAATGTCTGTGGGTACGAATCAAGGGGCAGACTGGCACGGGTGATACAGTTGTGGGGGTCTATTACAGACCTCCTGATCAGGACGAAGGAGTTGATGAGGCTTTCTACAGGCAACTGGAAGTAGCCTCGCGACTACATGCCTTAGTCGTCGTGGGGGACTTTAACTACCCCGATATTTGCTGGAAGACTCACACAGCCAATCATTCACAGTCTAGGAGGTTCCTCGAGTGCATTGATGATAATTTCTTAATGCAAATGGTGGACGTACCAACTAGGAGAGCAGCGCTGCTAGATTTAGTACTCGCCAACAAGGAGGGTTTGGTCGAAGTGGTGACGGTCAATGGCAGCCTTGGCTGCAGTGACCATGAGATGGTGGAGTTTAGGATCCTGTGTGGGAGGAATAGAATACCTAGCAAAGCCACAGTTCTGGATTTCCGAAGGGCCAACTTTGGCCTCTTCAGTCAACTGCTAAGGGAAGTCTCATGGGAAAGTGTACTAGGCGGTAAAGGGGCTCAGGATAGTTGGTTAGCATTCAAGGACCGCTTCTTCCAAGCTCAGGATCGGAGCGTCCCAATGAGTAGGAAATCAAGTAAGGGATCTAGGAGACCGGCGTGGTTAAACAAGGAGCTGCTGGGCAAACTCAAGTGGAAAAGGAGAATCTATGGATTATGTAAGGAGGGGCTGGCCGCTTGGGAGGAATATAGGACAGTTGTTAGAGGATGTAGGGAGGCAATTAGGACAGCTAAGGCCTCCTTGGAACTCAATCTTGCTAGTCGGGTTAAAGACAGTAGAAAGGGCTTCTTCAAATACATAGCAAATAAAACTAACACAAGAGGCAATATAGGCCCACTGCTGAACGAAGTGGGTACCCTGGAGACAGAGGATATAAAGAAGGCAGAGGTGCTGAATGCCTTCTTTGCCTCTGTCTTTATTTCTGCAGACTCTCCCCGAGGGCCCCGGATTTCTATAGCCCCAGAAGGAGTCAGGACAAAGGAGGAGTTTGCTTTGGTAGATGAGGATTGGGTTAGGGATCAGCTATGCAAACTGGACATCTGTAAATCGATGGGTCCGGATGGAATGCACCCACGGGTGCTGAGGGAGCTGGCGGAGGTCATTGCTAGGCCACTCTCCATCATCTTTGGTAAGTCGTGGGAAACGGGCGAGGTGCCTGAGGATTGGCGGATGGCAAAGGTCACACCAATCTATAAGAAGGGCAAGAAGGAGGACCCGGGTAATTATAGACCGGTCAGCCTTACCTCCATCCCTGGAAAGGTGATGGAACAACTTATTCTTGACTCCATCACTAGGCATATCAAGGATGAGGGGGTCATTAAGAACAGCCAACATGGTTTTATGAGGGGGAAGTCATGTTTGACCAACCTTATAGCCTTCTATGAGGAAGTGACTAGGTGGAGGGATGATGGTAGAGCGGTAGATGTAGTTTTTCTTGATTTCAGTAAGGCATTTGATACTGTCTCCCACAGCATCCTCATAGATAAGCTAAAGAAGTGTGGGCTTGACGATCAAGTAGTGAGGTGGATCGAGAACTGGTTGAGAGGAAGAAGGCAGAGAGTTGTGGTCAGTGGCGCAGAATCTAGCTGGAGGTCTGTGACTAGTGGAGTTCCTCAGGGGTCGGTGCTGGGACCGGTGCTGTTTAATATTTTCATCAATGACCTGGATGAGGGAACTGAGTGCACCCTCAGCAAGTTTGCTGATGACACAAAACTGGGAGGAGTGGCTGACACACCAGAGGACTGTGCTGCCATTCAGCGAGACCTGGACAGGTTGGAGAGTTGGGCGGGGAGAAACTTGATGAAATTTAACAAGGGCAAGTGTAGAGTCTTGCATCTGGGGAAGAACAACCCCATGTACCAGTACAGGTTGGGGGTTGACCTGCTGGAAAGTAGCGAAGGGGAAAGGGACCTGGGGGTCCTGGTGGATAGGAGGATGACCATGAGCCAGCAATGTGCTCTTGTGGCCAAGAAGGCAAATGGCATCTTAGGGTGCATTAGAAAGGGAGTGGTTAGTAGGTCAAGAGAGGTTCTCCTCCCCCTCTACTCAGCCTTGGTGAGGCCGCATCTGGAATATTGCGTCCAGTTCTGGGCCCCTCTGTTCAAGAAGGACAGGGAATTGCTTGAAGGAGTCCAGCGCAGAGCCACAAAGATGATTAAGGGAGTGGAACATCTCCCTTATGAGGAGAGGCTGAGGGAGCTGGGTCTCTTTATCTTGGAGAAGAGGAGACTGAGGGGTGACCTCATCAATGTTTACAAATATGTAAAGGGTAGGTGTCAGGATGATGGAGCTAGGCTTTTTTCAGTGATATCCAGTGATAGGACAAGGGGCAATGGGTGTAAACTGGAGCATAGGAGGTTCCACGTTAACATCAGGAAGAACTTCTTTACTGTAAGAGTGACAGAGCACTGGAACAGGTTGCCCAGGGGGGTTGTGGAGTCTCCTACACTGGAGATATTCAAGGCCCACCTGGACAAGTTCCTGTGTGATGTACTGTAGGTTACCCTGCTCTTGCAGGGGGGTTGGACTAGATGATCTTTTGAGGTCCCTTCCAACCCTTGGGATTCTGTGATTCTGTAATGCAGCCTATGATGCTTTTGGCCTTCTTTGATACAAGGGCAGCTGGTCCATGAGACCACCAGGTCTTTTTTGTGGCAAGCTGCTTTCCAGCTAGTTAGCCTGAGGGAATGCTGTATGGTGCAACATAGTGCTGTATGGTGTATGCCCTAGGTGCAAGACTTAGAATTCCCCTTTGTTGAAATCCATGAGGTTTCTGTCAGCCCATTTCTCCAGCCTGTGCAAGTCTCTCTGGATGGCAGCACACCCATCTGGTGTAGCAACTGCGCCTCCCAGTTTTGTATCATCAGCCAACTTGCTGAGTCCTCTATCCCATTGTCTAGGCCATTAATGAAGGTGTTAAAAGTACTGGTCCCAGAGTAGGTCTCTGGGATACTCCATTAGTGTCTGGCCTCCAGCCGGACTTCATGCCACTGATCGGAACATTATTCTCTTCACTGTATACAGATAAGATTTATATATCAATAAGATATTGAAAGATCTATCAGAGCTGGAAATATAATTCTGTAAGTGTTGCTTTCTATGTCATATACAGTCCATTAGATATCACTGTCTATCCCATTGACTTTTCCTAGCAGAAGCTCATTACCCATAAGTCAAAACTGGTTTACAAGGATAGGCTCTAAGTTTCTTAATACTGATGAAACTGAATCTGATCTACAACCCATAAGTCAAGCTTAGATTTTTTATTTTTTCTTTTAAGCACAACTTCAATTTAACCGCTAGGTGAGGGATATTATGCATTTTCACTCTTTGTATCAGAACATGAGAGAATTTCCTCTGTTCCCTTGTTTGGAAAAGCAGAAGATCTAAAATCTTTGTCACAGTGAAAATCAGTTATCAGTGCTTTTCCTATATTAGTGTAGGCAAATTACTCATAACACGTGCCCTTCTTAGCTTAGTACATAAGGTGGAGTTTATAACAATAAGTCTCCTTGAATTTCTTTCAATAACAGAGAGAGAGGAAATTACCTTTACTTGAAGGATTCAGATTAATTTGGAAGTAACAAAAAAAGATTTATAAGCCAGATGTGCTAAGAGAAGCAGATTCCTGAGACTGTTAGCAAATCATAATGGCAGTCTACCACTGCAGCAAAGTCAATGAAGAGTAGTTTTTCTATTCAAATCTGGTTTAGAGACATTCTCTTTGTAATTCAGCAATATAAGACATAATGAGAGTAGAGGACATGCTCTTTGTTCTGTGTTATGCAACTTAAATGTGTGTGGGAGAGAGCGTGCAGAATGACAATTACTGAAACCCTGGAAAATAACAGAACATGCCCCCCAGAGGCAACTGTAATATCCAACTAGATGAAGTTGCGTTTGGGATTCTCTGCAACGTCATGTTTCTAATGGGAGCCAATAATTTTGCCTTAATTCAATTAATTAGTCTTTGTTCCTCCTCTGACTGGCAATGAGTGTGCTGGTTCTGGTGGTTGTGTTTTGAATGTTAGTGCCTATACGTTGGGAAGAGAACTGACACAAAGGTCTCACTCCCATGGGCCATCTCACCTGAAATAAGCATGCTTATGGAAGTATTGTGTTTACTGTTAAGATCCATAAGTTTTACATGGCCCCTAGGAACAATTTATGCCTGGTGACCATGCCACTGGAACATTCTTAATATCTGTACTGAATGATTTGCTCCTGGTCTGTTGGCACTGTAGAAGAACATTGTCCTCTTCTGAAACACCAAAAAAAGAAAGCATTGTTGTTCACACTACATTTCTGACCCTGCGGTTTACTGGCCAGCAGCCAGGTTATTTTGCCAGCACACTACTCTATACTGGGATATTATGGATTACAGTCCTGTACTGGGTCCAATCAGTTTGTGCCTTGTGGGGGATGCTATAAGCTAGCTTTGAAAGAGGTGTGCTTAAAGATTTCTGGAAAGAAGCTTAATGTTTCTTCCACTGAAGTCCAGTGGGTCTCCAGAGCAAATCTTTAAAATCCCCCAGTTGAAGAGTGTTTGCTTTGTTTTCTGGCCATGTTCAGTATAACAAACTTTGGAGCCATTTCCACCGCTAGCACATGCTCCTCATGAGATGGATGTACCATGGTGTTGGTTTCTGTGACATCTAGTAACCTCTGCCAGAACAGTTTCAGACCACCTAAAGCCTGTTCCTTGTGCCATGTGGTGCCTGGAGAGCTTCTCATACTGAGACTATTTTGAAACACTTCCAGTTATTTCAGTTATAAATAGTATTAAATATTTAAAATCACCATCTACCGTGAATCCTATGGGAGGAAATTGAAGAGATCTGCTCGAAGCTGCTGCTTTGTGGAATAACTGTTTCTGCCCTGAGCACTCCTGTTTGTCCATCTCCAATGGGTGATACTGAGGGACTAGCACAGACCCATCAGACAGCACAGAAGAGCTTCTGAAACTGGGCAAAACCGGTGAGCCTCTGCCTACTGACAGTATCAACCCCTACTCTCCAAATGTGCATCAGACTCAGTTGGGGTTGACCAGTTAGCCTCAGGGTTAAAATGAAGTTTTGACCGCAGATACATCCATGTCAGCAGTCTTGCATGGAGACCTCTTTTCTCCGTTTTAGGAGAGGGACCGTTTCCCCTGGTACCCTGCGGTGGTTCCTCCCAAGCAATGAAAATCGTGAGCGAAATGAGAGTGATCACACGGTGGCAGCAAATTCTCAGTTATCTGAGGCGCTCGGGCACCCACAGTGTCCCCAGTGATGACCCTCAATCTTCATTTTGCTTTTCAAATCACCACCCAGCCATTGCTTACAGAGGAATAGAGCAGAAGAAGGAAGAAAGACTCCAAACAGACTTCATCCAGCCTCTGCTTTTTCCTTTGGTTCTACTGTGTGAATAAAAATAAAGTCTAGACTGACTTGCTGAAGTGCAGAGAGTTTGGAGAAGGCCAAAGCTATGATCTTAAACCATCAGGCAGAAGCACAGATGGAGGACCAAAGAAGGGAAATTATTCTGTACTTCCTAAGCAGCATATTGACACGCAATTCCCAAAAGGGACACAAATTGTTCTAAGATGCTTTAGAGTGCCCCATCCCTGACAGTGGTAAGGGCCAGGCTGGACAGAGCCTTGGGTGACATGGTCTAGTGTGAGGTGTCCCTGCCCATGGCAGGGGGGTTGGAACTAGATGAGCTTAAGCTGCTTTCCAACCCTAACCATTCTATAAGAAAAGCCAAAAGCAAAAAAAACCCCGACGCTGACTTACTGCCATAGGCACAATCCCACTGACTTTGCTGCATTTGTACCAGTTTGTGTTGTCTGGTGCTATCTCCTGGAATTGTAGGAATGAAGAGGATTAAATACTGCATTATTTTTAATCTTGTACTGGGGGGATGGAATAACTGAAAATTTTCAGTGCTGTTGATGGACGAGTGAAGTTAGTTCATTCCTAGATTCAAAACTAACCAAATATCGAGAATTGCTCAGTGTTGTAGTTTTCACTGCTTGTCCTCATAGATGTCATTGTGTCAGACAGCATGGCAGGATTTTTCAAAGCCAGGAATAAATCAGTTTTTACTTACACTCTGATAGAATGGTGTAAACAGGTATATGTGAATGCACAGAATGCACAAATTCATCAACCATCTGCTTCTTAAATAATAAGAATGCAAAATATAGTCTGAAGTTACAGAGCGGTTTTGCTGTTAGGTTTACAAGCACATTTGGGGAATGTTGTGTGACATGCCTAGTACAGCTGCAATAGTGAGCTTCCCCTCTGGCAAGGCCTAGACTAGTGATATTGCTGACTAGTGTACATGGGCTAGTGATATTGCTGACTAGCGTACATGGGCTCCTTTTGTTTGTACTGTGTGACTGCACACAGATTTTTACATAGATGATATTAGAACTGACAAACTGTCTGCTTTTCAAAAGTATCAGTGATGTCTCCCCTTTCCAAGGTTCCAGCTAAGTAAATCTGATTTTTGGAAATGATCTTGAGAACTACTGAGTGCATGGGCTCTTTCAAAACCAGAGTGCTCTGGCTATATCTGGTACTACAAAACAGGCCATATATTGATGTACAAAAGTTAAAGCAGTGTTATTATCAATACCTGCCTTCATCTGCAGTTGGGTTATTTCCTTTCACCTGCAATCTACATGTTTCCAGGGAGACAAAGAAAAAGGATAACACATGTTAAACTGGCTTAATTTATGCATGTGCCAGCTTACAGAGAGTCTGCACCAACCTCTTTGTCTCCTGGCTTTACTGATACTAAGCAGTAAGAGCATTGAATTAAAACCCTTAGATACTCAAGCCAGAAGTGTAAATCAGGAATAGCACAAATAAATAAATGGAAGGGAAAGTTTTGTGTTACCTGAAGATGAACATTATTTCAATACAGGGGAATTATTCCAGGATGCATTTGCTAGGTTAAAAAAACTGTATTTCATTCCATCTCTAAATATGAATGAAAATAAATAAGAATGAGGAGGTACAGGCATTTAATAGGCTGTTAGATTTGGGGATGTTTAAATAGTTCAGCTTCTTCAGCAGCTTGGAAACCATATGTAGCTTGTAATATTTGGTCAAATGAGCTGCCTCACACCACAGAAGAACACTTTGAACTCATATTTTTGGGGTGCCCATAATGATTTTAGTGTGTTAACACATTGTAGGATGAAACACATGACCTTGAAGAATTACTTTTATTTTTCACATGTAAAACAATGATGTAAATTCTATCATTCTTGAAAGCCAATTATAAGGTCTTTTGTTCTATACTGCTGCCAGAAGTTTCTGGAGCATAAAATTATGGAGGATAACATTGTCTGATAACAGAGCATACGAAGGGCAAAGGCATTTCTGAACCTTCTCAAAGAATGGAGGAAATCTTTGAGCACATACTTCCAGACTTTAATCACTTTCTAAAGTCCAAGTAATGTCTTGAATTTCATTGGTAGCTTGCCACGTGGAAAGTATACTGATAAACACTAGAAAGCAGCTGAATATACACAGAAGATTGTGTGCAATAAAAGATTTTTGAGCTGCGGAGATGTTATGAAATATAAGAAAGCAGTCACTTTAAGCAGAGACTTCAACATCTCCTGATGGATAAGCATCTAGTAGAAATCCTGTCCTGCCTTTCACATCTGCTGAGATTGATTTCAAGGCATTCTTACATGGCTTTGTCAGTGGGTTAGCACTGGCATCCCTACAATGATATGTGTGGGACTAAATTAGTTTTTCCTAACATGCTTCTGATTTTAAATGTCTATAAGGAAAATGAAAAGCCAAATGTACTCTGTCAGACTCCAGAGAACAAGGTTTAAATAAGTTGCATGAATATGAAGATTTCCCTCTCTCCATTTACCATATCAAATGTAATAAACATGTTTATTTTTAGAGGCCAGCTGTTTGACATTTATAGTCTTTGCATGAGAAAGAGAATTAAATGGCACCTTTTTATCATCCAAGTTACAAATTATTTATACCATAAGCAGTTTATAACCATTTTAATAGTTTATAGCAAGGCTGCTACTAATAAATATGTCTCCTGCACCTTTATATCAGAGAGCTTACACGGTAAAGATGATGATGAAAAATGAACATGAACAGATATAGTATCTCTGTGAAACATCCTGCTGTGATCCTTACTCTCTGTCAACATCTGGTGTTGAGTGATGAAATCAAAAAGTGACAGAGTCTACTGGTTCAGGCTTTCATAGAGTGTTACAACATAAAACCTTTCTTCTGCTTTCCAGCCCTTTTTAAAGAATACTTGATAAGTGATAAATAAAGCAGAATGTAATGAATTCTCTATATATGATTTTTTTTTCAGGCAGCAGTGTACTTCGCATTTCTAAAACTCTAAAAGCCGAAAATCATTATCTCCTGTATGTGCAAACAGAAGAGCTGGTGTTGGCCAATGTTATAGTTGCCTCATCAGCCCACAATATCTAATAAATATCAAGCAAGCAATAACCAATTAACATAGAAAACAGAATGTGGAGATGAAGAATGTCCAGATGAAGGAAGACTGCACTTACTGCGGTGGGACATGAACTTGTTTTGAAGCATCCTTATGTACTGCTCAGAAGTTCTTGTGCGGGTCTTGTTCTCCACGGGTAGAGGGAAGGCAAATGTTTGTGGTGCTGAGGGCCATAGCCATCGCAGCACCACCCAGTGTCTGACAGGACTCCCAAGTGTTCCTTTGAGAAACACCTTTCCAAACTCTGTAGCTTGCAGCTACACTTGCAGCTTTATGTGAAGCTAGTCCATTAATTTCAGTGGCTCTTTAGGCATTCTCTTTTTAAGCAATGACAGTGGCTTTTTGTTTGCGTTGGTGTGATCTAAAACTGGCATGTGCTGAATCTGGGATTAACAGCCTTTTTTGTGTCAGTTTTTAATATGAATTAAAAATATGTTGATTATATCTAGATTTTATTATAAAAATCTGTTATTTGTAATTTAGATTATGGTTTCATAGGTCAATAATGATAGAACATTTATAAGGTTTTCTATATTAATACTTCTGATAGTGGGTTATGATTTTTATTTTAAAATCTATCATCATGCAGTAAGGTTTTTCTGAGATTCATTATACATAAATATTATATGAGACACACATTTCTCAGAATACATCAAACATTTCTAGTCAAATGGCAGTTTATGCTTGCAATAATGAGCAAGTAAAGAAAATTTCTATGCTATAAACCACACTCTGAGAGACAATAAATAGATTTTCTTAAAGTATTGGAGATGGCTAATTTATGTTTTAACCGGAACATATTTGATAATTACTCTGTCCCACTTACAGACAATTCAAAATCCTTTTTAGGTATGGCAGAAAAGAGCATGCCTAATTGATAGGATGTCTTAGCTGCTGTGCTACATATATATAGGCAGTCATTCATAGTTCTTAACTAATATTCAACTCTTTTGCAGACTAATATAATATGTTTTATTCACTAACAACAAAAATTAATCAGAAAATGTCCAACATATAAATCAATTGTTTACAATTCAGGTAATTGTCTTATTCATTATTGTCGCTATAATGAAGTTTTTAAATCCCTATTATGACAAAGTTCCCTTTTGTGTCCCTAGCCAAGTATATACAAGTAAAGCTGTCATAACTCAGTACTGTGGAGTAGTAACTTAGTTCTGAGGAAATGTATGCTAAGTTGACATAGTTTAAGCCAAACAGTGTGTACAACTAAAAGTTTTATTTGCCAACTGCTGTTGGTAAAATGCTGCAATATGGAAGTGGAAATAGTTTAATTCCCAACTGGGTTTTTCCCAAAATGTTTCTGTGTTTTAGCTTCTCTGTATCTCTTCTTGGCCCTATAAAAAGATTTCAGAGCACATTTGGTATGAATTTCTCCAAGAGAAGTGTCAGAATCAGTTCAAGTATTGGTGAATGCTTGTAAATTACTACTTGGTTCCTGCTGGCAGGCTCCTTTTATTTAATTGCTTATTTTCTTTTAAAAATATTTGAGTTGGTGAAATTAGTCATGGTAAAAGGTGCAGGCACCTTACCATATGAGAGAGATAAATGGGATTCTCCCTATAAAAAATCTTTCTTAGGGTTGTTTTCTCTGAATCAATAGCAATCCCCTAGAACTTTCTCAGCTGCCTCTATGCTGATACCTGTCTGTCATGTGGCAGGTGGAAATGATCCATCCAGAAAGATAATGCCACTTCAGTGCAAAACGTAACAGGACAGAGTAGATGTGATAGCTGGTGACTTTATGATATGGGGGAGGCTGTCATCAAGTGTGGCTAGAGCTGGGCACAAAACCTCCTGGGAGATGTTGGCTCAGACCTGTTTGTGTTAGAAACAAGTCTCACAAAGACATTATTTGATTTGGATAAAATTCCAAGTGAAATTGGAAAGTTGGATGTAGCAAAATATAATTTTATGCCACCTTGATTGTAGCTGCTTTTGCTGTTGACTACCTCAGTCTTCCTAGATCCAAGGCTCTGGAAGAAACTCTATGACAATAGCCTCAGAGATAAAGAGGTGTAGAAAACTCACAATTTAGGACCATAGTGTGTCTAACCACCTGGCCCGCTTTAGGTCTGGGGACTTCTTGTAATCTGGAAATGCTTCCTCACTGTGCAACTATAAGTGCAATATAGAATGAAACCAAACACCAAAATACTTCATGAAACCCTTATTTCCTTGTACACAGCCCTATTTCTACAGTTGTCATTCCACACAGGCAACAGAGGCAAGCATTTGTCACTAACTTGAGATATCTCGAAGTTGTGGCTGCACCATCACCACTGGAAATGTTCAACATCAGGTTGTACAAGGCTTTAAGCAACCTGATGTACGGAAAAACTTGCTCATGCTTGTTCCTACCTGGTATATTTTTGCTGAGAAGAGACCATTTGGGAAATCATAGGGAAAAAAGTTGCACACATTTATTGTTTTATTTCCTTACAACTGGAGGGAAACTGGCCAGAATACTTGCTTCATGTAGTTCCATGCAGTTTAAGGTGGGAGGGCAGAATTTTATCATCTGTTTCAATCTTGGTAAAGCTGTCTTTCTGGTGCAGGGATGAAATGTAGGCTGTAAAGATGAAAGCTGTGTTCGCAGACTGACCACCAGTGAGGATGCAGCGTAGGTGGATGAAGATAATGAAAAAAGCCAATTATCTCAATGTCACTAAGCAATAAGTCCTTTAGTAACTGGAGAAACACTCATAAAGTGCATAAAACTCCAGAGGTTTATATGTCCCCTGGTCAGATAGTGCCTCACAAAAGAAAAGCTACTCTACTTGCATACGGTAAGGTGTTTACCTTCCTCTAGTGAGGTCTGAAAAAAGCCAATCTATAAAATATTTTATGAAATGGTGTTTTGAAAAGGGGAAGCCATCTGGAAAATCAATGTTTTGCAATTTATCTTGGGTTTTTTATATAATGTATTACTCCCTGATGCAGTTCTTATTTCAAGACCATTTCTTTTTAGTCTTTCTTTATAAATCCACTCCATCAACACACTTCTTTCTCCACAGCCCTGTTCCAAGAGATACCATCTGATACACAATGAAATATGCCTTCTAATCCCCTGCCAGTGCAGTGGGCATTGCTTCCCACAGCTGTGACAGGACAAAGTTTTACAGGGAAGATGCTCTATCTCCTGCCTGTCCTCTGTTGGATAGAAAGTTAGTAGCCTGCCCTCTTCTTAAAGAAGTGTAGGGATCAGGTCCCACAAGCCCTGTGTAGGCTCTGTAGCATTTTAAGTGTTTTACTACTGGCAGTGATGAGGCTCTTTCTTTGCTTTCCTTACCCAGCTCCCAGCTGTTAGTAGATGACCCTTGCTGAAGAAGCTATAAACTAAATCTTCTGTCTTCTGAGTCAACTGTGCACACATATTGTCATAATCAAAAATAACCAGAATGAATCAGTGATTTAGCTTACGGATAAGTCACGTCCACCTGTGGCCTTGAGGCTTTTTTCCATTAGCTTGGTTCCTCACAAATGAAAGCAGTGTTAAGTATGCCTGTTACCAACTGTAGCTGCTGCTCTCTCAGGATGAGTTCTGAATTTTTCATTGAAGCTTTTACATAGCACACAATTATTTTGGGAATGTGCTCAGCGATGTTCATCTCAGGTTAGCCAGAGGTTACCTAATTACTGGGTAACTGATACCAGAGCCCCATTCTCCTAACTCTGGTGGGGCTTTTATGATGGACTATTCCATGTGAGTGCTTGATTTTTTCAGATATGAGTCTGAGATGATCTCATGAGGTTTGATTATTTTTTCCTTCCCCTGAGTGTTGACTTGGTCGTTTTTTTCCCCCAGACCTGTGAGTAAAGATGATTTCTTTGTGTTTTGAAAAATCAGCCTTGATGTCCCAGTAAAATAATGAAGAGGTGTCACTATTTTTAGGTGGGTGCCTTTAGATTTATCTCTTAGACGTAACCACCTTCCAGTGGTGTGGAGCTGAGAGTGGTTTTGTTCCCCACAGCAGAGGGAATGAGGTCAAGGCCAAAGGTCTGGTCACATTGCACTGAGTGCCCAGGAGGTATCGGACCACCTGATGCAGCAAGGATTTTGTTCAAAGTCTTATCTAGTTTTCAGATGCATTAAACCCATGCTTGCACAACTCACCAGATCAATGTGATTTATTTGTATGCCAGAGTGACCACTAATCTCTGTAGCCTACAGCTAGCCTTATTTCTGAAGGGTGGTTTTAATGATGACATTCCATAACCATCCTGACTATCCCAGTCAGGGCCTTTTGTGTTTTCCTGCATGTTGGAATCATGAGATAATACCTTCTATCTCAAACCTTTGTTGCAGCCATGTAAGACCAGACTCCTTTGTCTTTTATCCTGCTGGTAAGAGCCCCCTAGGGAAGGGGTTAGAACATTAGAGTGGTTTTGGGGCAGTGATTCTTAACATGGGATAATGGCTTCACCGGCATGAGCTACTTGGATTGAAAGAAATCAAATTCAGAACTGCTCCAATGGATATTGTTATGTGCTGGAGGGGAGCCACAGGGACAGCCACCTAAAGGAAAGCAGGGTGTGTGAAATAACAAGTTTGATTTAGAGCTAAAGTGAGAAGCTGTAAAGTAAAGGTGGCTGCTGCAAATCTGTCCCTGCCTGAGCTGATCTCAGTGTGAAAAGGAAGAAGAGCCACAAGCTTGTTCCAGAGGAATGTGTGGAAAACTCACGGAGGAAAAAACTTACAAGCAATATTCAACAAACCAAGCTGGTTCTTGGCCAGGATCTCCAAGGCAGATGGTACTGTTGATTGCAACAGCTGTAACTGAAATCAGAAGACAAAGGGATAGCTGACAAGTACTTAAAGATTGTTACCATCTGTTGAGCCAAAATTTCTACTACTTTGCTTGGGAGAGAAAGCTTTGTAATAGGACTTCTTTACCTGCTCTTTATTATTGGATGGCAAAGATGATATTTAGATATTTCTGTAAAGATCAAGCTCCTGAATGCCAGCAATGTGCCATAAGATCCCTAAGCCTGATGGATTTGCAGCCCCCCATCTTTTTTACCTGAGCAGGTGGGCTGTTTGTTGGTCCTTCCTCCTTCCTGTGCCTCTGCAGCCTGATGATATCCTCATGTTTGTCATTCTTAAACATCAAAAAAATGGGTGAATAGGGAGAGGATATCCTCACTTCCTAATCTGTGCTGCTGTTTCATCTGAAATTTAGCAAAAAATACTTGGACTGAGCTAAGCGAACAAGTGTATTTGTATGAATCTACAGGTGACTGGTAGGTAGGAATGGAGAATGTAAAAACCACTTTTTTCTGAAAGGAAATGGAAGTTGTCATCAGAACTGATTACAACTCTGGTTACAGATTGCAGGTGACTGGGATCATTTAATTCATCTATCTGAATCCTAATAAGAAGATTAGACCATAAAGGGATGCCAGAGGACAGAGACAGTCATAGGCAGGAAAAAAGCAGATACTGGGTCTGACATGGTGAGTGACATTAGAATAAGATTATCTTTCCTGTCACGTACCTGCTAAGCTGAAGCACCTCCTTTGGCTGGTTCTCTTGGCTTTGGTGTCATTCCCACCATGAAGTGAAACTTTTGTATGAGCAAACAGGCAAGAAAATGATATATATATATATAAAAAAGCAAACTCATTGGTAATATCTCTGAAATACTGTGGAGTCTGGGCTTCCAAGTTTCTCCTTGAGAAGGGGACAAACATTCCTTCTGACTGAACAATCTACTCTCCCAACACGGGAGCAGTGGGAAGTTGAGCTGGCTGATCTGAGTGCTCTTTGGGAAGGCAGGTGCTCTGGGATCGTTTCTCTGGAACACACTTTGGTGTGTGTTACTGACACTGTGGCCTAGCAGGGACTTGGGAAGCTGTGTGCAGAAAGAAAGAACCAGTTCCACAGCTGAGAATGTAAGGGAATCTATCCCCAAATTAACAACAGTGCATATATCAGTTCAACAGGAGACTCCATTGTACATGCAGATGAAAATATATACTTGCTTGGCAATTGTATTGAGCTGTGAGCTCTGTTCATTTCAGAATGCATAATTATGCCTAAGTGTCTTTATTCTCTTTCTCATTGAAAAAGTATTCCTAAGAGGGTTTCCCTTAAGCAGGACCATACCGAGATTTGCTGCAATTATCTGGCTAAGGTGGTCACGGCTTTTGTGCTTAATTATACTGCAGGACACCAGAGTGCCTAAATGGATTTTTCCCAGATATGGGCATTTAGAGCTCTCTGGTGGATACCAGCTCATGCATTCAGTGATGTCATGCCTGCAGTCTCTGTATGGATTCAAATCTATGAGTGCTCTCATTTCTTGTTGAAATTTTCTTTTCTATATTCTTTCAGCTTCTCCTAGAAAGTGACTGGTTTGAGAAACGTCAGCTGGAATGTTTTTTTTTTGGTTTTATACAAGCAAAATTATGCAAAAATTATAGGTTTAGTGACATTTAGAAAGGAAACAGACATTTGCATTGAAGAGGTTGCATAGGTGCATGACACTTCTGGGGTTTAAAAATAGATTGTATTTTATCTTGAACTGACAATATTCAGGGAAGACCTGAGAATAAATTTTCTTTTTAAAGAAGAAGTACTTTGATCACCCCAAAGTATTTAGTATTCTTTCCCAATATGAATGAAATAAAAGCCAAGAGCTATGATGCCTTTACCTTTCTCTGACATTGTCTTGTCTTTGCCGTCATCATATTTCTGTGTCACTGGATTTTCTCATCTCTCCATGAACTTGCAGCAGCATTGTCTGGAAGGTATGGTGACAGGGCCAATTCTATTTCAACTGAAAGGCAAAATAATGCTAGACAATGGAGTTACGCCAGGGAGGAGCTTGGCCTGCTCTCCTGATAGTATTTAGAAACAACTGCTGCTGTAATCAGTCTCTAACTGCTGATGATTAATTTTATGTGACTGAAATTTTTACATTTCCTTCTAAATAATTTAGTTCAAACTTTGCATTCAGAATTACATTTTAGTTAACAAATATCCCTAAATATTTACCATCCTAGGAGCAATTATATTTTTTTAAGAGTTCAGCTTCCAAACCTTCAAGTGCTAAGAGTTTTTGACTCGACTGATTTCTCAGATGGGTTCCATTCACAAACATGCCAATGCCTGTACGTGTAGAGAGCAGATTTACTTTTTCTGAGTTCCGATGTCACTGCAGCTCTTCACTGCCATAGGTTCAACTGGTTTGTCCAGTCTTGGGTATGTAATGTCTCAGCTTTACATCTTGTAATCTTGAGTCTGATAAGGTTGGAAATCTTTATAAAATATGGATGGATGTATCTGAGAGTTTAAACTATTTTTAAATTTCTAGCATTCTGTAATCTCATCTCTTTCTGGGAGAAGTGACTTCTCTCTGCTAATTCAGGGGAGATCATTTAGCCCAACTTGCATTCTGCTCTGCAGAAGCTGCAGATCTTCCCTGGCAGAACTTAATTGGATTGTGGTCACTGTTTGTTGTGGTAAGAGGACTAATGCTAAGCCAAGTGACTACAGCGATTTACCTGTGATAAAATCATCCTTTACCCTTCTTTTCTTTCTTCTTTTATTATATTTTAACAATCAGTAGCTTTGAGGTGTTCCAAAGCCTTCATTAAGCTGCAGCCTTCAGTCCTAGGACCCATAGTCAATGACAATGTTTGCATTCATACTAATCACCTTATTATTGAAGGATCACCTTCATTTATTCTCTTCCCACATTTTATTTCCATTAATGCATTACATTACTGTGGTCAACAAAAAGTCTTTATGGACTGGGAAAATGGTTTCCTAGGTCAATCTTTGAAAATGCAGTCTTTAGGGTAAGGCTTTAGGCTTGGGTTTCTTCTTCTTTGTTTGTTTGTTTGTTTGTTGTTTGGTTGTTTTTGTTTTTGTTTTTTATGGCATATAATAATTGTAAAGCAGCGGAGCTTTATTTGATAGGTTTCAGAAGATGTTTTGACTCTGGTGCCCAAATCTGAGATACTGATAGAAGGATAGAATGAGAACAAAGAAATCAGCCAGTATATTTTTAATAGGAATAGTGTCAAGAAATAAGCGAGTTAGTAATGGTATTTTTGGTGATTATGGGGTTAAATCCTATTTTAATGTAAGGTGGAGAAGGCAAATTCAGTGTTTATTCTGAAATACGGTACTGTTCTCTATGTAGCTGGAAGAGACTGGAAGTTTTCCCTTTCTGAAGAATAGTTTTCTTATTACATATTATCAATATGAATTCGATTTGCAGAGTAGCTGTAGTTACAGAATAGTAGAGTCTCCAAAATAACAGCTTTCTGCTTTCCCCTTGATAATCTCAACTCCCACTCCTGCTGGTGCATCAGAATGTGTGGTGCAAAGCTACTGTCTCCTTGTACTGGCTAGGAGCACTTCGACTATAAATCACGAAGGAACAGTCTGTACTATCTAATCACTTCTTTGACCTGAGTATTGCTCTTACTGTGAGAGACTATGATTTATTGTCTGGCATTGAAGTGCAAAAGAGGTCCATGTGATACCTCCAAGTTTAACAAACCCAATTGTGTTTCAGTTGGTCTATCTCTAGAACTGGGTCTTTCCGTATCGCTTGCCACCTCCTACGGACAAGGGTGATTATGCGAGAGTCAAACACCAAGGCAACTCCTGAAACATCAGATCTTATGCCTTATGTTAGAGAAGGGCAGGGTTTCTGCCTCTTTAATTACTGTCACGAGAGTAGGGTGAGATATGTGATCAGCACCCTAGAAACCTCCATCACTTGCTGGGTATGTGTCCTGGGTTGACCAGTGGGCATTTTTCTCCTTCTTAGTAGCTGGTGCAGCGCTGTGCTTTGACTTTCAGTCTGGGAACAGAGCTGATAACACTGATCGTTTTTAATTGTTGCTAAGTAATGTTTATTCTGGCCAAGGACTCTGTGAGCCTCATGCTCTGCTGGGGACGAGGGGAGGCCGGGAGGAAGCAGAGACAGGACACCTGACCCAAACTAGCCAAAGAGGTATTCCATACCACAGCACATCATGCCCAGGGAGGTAACTGGGAGTTACCCGGAAGAGCACAGGCTCTCTTCGGGGGGGGGGGGGGGGGGGTGTGTGTGTGTGTGTGTCAAACTCATTCGGCTGTGGTATTGTATTCTCTTCCCTTGTTATTTTCTCTTATCATTTTATTATTATTGGTGGTAGCAGTAGTGGTTTGCGTTATACCTTAGTTACTGGGCTGTTCTTATCTCAACCCGTGGGAGTTACATTCTCTCAATTCTCCTCCCCATCCCTCCAGGAGTGAGGGGGGGGGTTGGGGAGGAATGAAAGAGGGGAGAAAATGGGTGGGGGGAGTAAGTAAATGAGCTGTGTGGATCAGTTTAAACCATGACAGTATGGTACAGCACTTTGAAATCCTGGGATGGGTTAGCGAAGGAGCATTACTTGACATGATGTTTTTACAACATGCTGTTTTTAATGTGCAGAGGAATCTGAATGCTACACAGGTGGGGCAAGGTGTCATTTCGTTTTCTTCATGGAAGGTTCACCCTTCCTTCTCCTTCTCCTGCAAGTTACATCAAAGTCTTGCTTAGCTTGTGACAGTAAAAGCTTTCCTAGCCAATTTGCTTTTTCTTCCAGCTCCTAGTCCTTCTCCATGTTTTCTGGCCTTTATTGACTTTGCCTTCTCTCTTCCTTTGCATTGCACCCTACACTTGTCTGTCATTTGTACCAGTCTTTCAGGCTTTTAATCCTTTCCTCCTAAATCTGCATCTTTAATACCTTCTTTATGAATTACTGTTTTTCACTCCTTTTCCATCCAACTGTTTTCTTACAGATACATTTTCTTCAGAAAGTCTTCCTCTGTGCAGTCTCTCAAACGCATCTTTGGCCTTACGCGTCTATTATTTCTGACATGCCAAATGTGCTTACTTTAATGTCCATATTCTGTTGTCAGTCACAGTAACAAAAACCTGTAAGGACTCCACTATTTCGTATCCATATATTTGCAGCTGAAAGATGGGTATCTTAAAGCAGAAAAGTTCCTTGTCATTCTGTGGTAAAATTAACAATGTTTGTGTTGCTCTGGACCTACCATAATTTTTGTTAGGTTTGTTAGGAAATGAACAATTTTCTTCTGCAATATATCAATCATTATTGTCAGATGTCACATAATGACCAAACAACTGTTTCCTCATGTCTGGTCAGGCTTGACCTGAACCTAGAGGTTTAAAAGTGATTGAGGTTAAAGCAAGAACCACTAAATAGTTTGCCAATAACTTGCCAAATCCAGCCTGGTGTTACTCCTGGTTTATGCCAAGACTGAATTGAGTCTACCATCAATACAATGCACCTTTACAGATGTCCTTTTAATGAAATAAAGTACAATTTTTTTTGTTGTTTTATTTCCTCAACCATATAAGAAAATGAGATATGTTTTGAAGCTAAATCACATTGTCAGGCTGAATACTAATTATACAGCTTAAGTAAGTGCAAAATAGAAACAGATTGTAAATTATAACAGCTTTTCCCTTTAAAAGTCCTTCTATAACTACACTGCTGAGTTTGATACCTTCTCTTAATTTGCAGCCTTATTCATGCTTGGGTTATATTCTTTTGTTTGGGCCAATGTAGCCTTGTAGGTTCATTAGATGCATAATTTCTGATGTTTATTCATCTCTTGTGTTCCTGTCCTGTTTTCCTTTTACTGGTATGTATGCCAAGTTTTTCCAGTCTCTTCTTCTAACGGTCCTATTAGATTTTTGCTACACCTCTTCCAATTCAAGTTTATTTTTGCTGTGGAGTTTTTTGTTGCTACAAGAGAGACAAAGGGAGAAGTAATACTACTGCCAATAGTAGCATTACTACTGCCAATAGTATAATACTGCCATAATGCCAATATGTATGTAGGTCTATGCAAGTTTTGTCTAGTACAACAGTCATTGTCCTTGCCTAACTTGCCAAGTTAGGAATATCATGAGACCAAGCTTTAGCAAGGTGAACTCTGTTTCTGCTTCTTAATTCTAGATGTTAGCTCTGCAGTTACTTAGATTCAAAGCAACTGTGTTGTATCTATAATCACGATGTCTGTAGCAGGGCCCAGCACTCATTCTTGCTCAGCTTATGTAGAGCATCTGATCATACTGATTTCCTAGGTGTTGCCAGTACTCTACTAGAGTCTGGCCAGCCTATGCTGGCTTACAAAGTGTTAGGGTTGAAAAACTACCTTGGTAGGACATAGTGACAGGTTCTTACAGATGCATCATATCTCTGAGGACTTGTACTAAACTATACTAAAGAGAGAAGATGGATCATGAAAAAAGCCACTGCAACAAATAATGCATACTCAAGTTTTAAAATGCAAAATAAATGAAATCCTTATGAATACAGGGAGCTTGTTACCAGCAGTAGAATCTAAGCTTGAATAGTACTACATATATGGACTCTTGAAGTTACACACCTGTGCTTCATTGGCAGAAATATTAGATGTACTTAAGTGTCTATTACAGACCTCCTGATCAGGACGAAGGAGTTGATGAGGCTTTCTACAGGCAACTGGAAGTAGCCTCGCGACTACATGCCTTAGTCGTCGTGGGGGACTTTAATTACCCCGATATTTGCTGGAAGACTCACACAGCCAGTCATTCACAGTCTAGGAGGTTCCTCGAGTGCATTGATGATAATTTCTTAATGCAAATGGTGGACGTACCAACTAGGGGAGCAGCGCTGCTAGATTTAGTACTCGCCAACAAGGAGGGTTTGGTCGAAGTGGTGACGGTCAATGGCAGCCTTGGCTGCAGTGACCATGAGATGGTGGAGTTTAGGATCCTGTGTGGGAGGAATAGAATACCTAGCAAAGCCACAGTTCTGGATTTCCGAAGGGCCAACTTTGGCCTCTTCAGTCAACTGCTAAGGGAAGTCTCATGGGAAAGTGTACTAGGCGGTAAAGGGGCTCAAGATAGTTGGTTAGCATTCAAGGACCGCTTCTTCCAAGCTCAGGATCGGAGCGTCCCAATGAGAAGGAAGTCAAGTAAGGGATCTAGGAGACCGGCGTGGTTAAACAAGGAGCTGCTGGGCAAACTCAAATGGAAAAGGAGAATCTATGGATTATGGAAGGAGGGGCTGGCCGCTTGGGAGGAATATAGGACGGTTGTTAGAGGATGTAGGGAGGCAATTAGGACAGCTAAGGCCTCCTTGGAACTCAATCTTGCTAGTCAGGTTAAAGACAATAGAAAGGGCTTCTTCAAATACATAGCAAATAAAACTAAAACAAGAGGCAATATAGGCCCACTGCTGAACGAAGTGGGTACCCTGGAGACAGAGGATATAAAGAAGGCAGAGGTGCTGAATGCCTTCTTTGCCTCTGTCTTTATTTCTGCAGACTCTCGCCGAGGGCCCCGGATTTCTATAGCCCCAGAAGGAGTCAGGACAAAGGAGGAGTTTGCTTTGGTAGATGAGGATTGGGTTAGGGATCAGCTATGCAAACTGGACATCTGAAAATCGATGGGTCCGGATGGAATGCACCCACGGGTGCTGAGGGAGCTGGCGGAGGTCATTGCTAGGCCACTTTCCATCATCTTTGGTAAGTCATGGGAAACGGGCGAGGTGCCTGAGGATTGGCGGATGGCAAAGGTCACACCAATCTATAAGAAGGGCAAGAAGGAGGACCCGGGTAATTATAGACCGGTCAGCCTTACCTCCATCCCTGGAAAGGTGATGGAACAACTTATTCTTGACTCCATCACTAGGCATATCAAGGATGAGGGGGTCATTAAGAACAGCCAACATGGTTTTATGAGGGGGAAGTCATGTATGACCAACCTTATAGCCTTCTATGAGGAAGTGACTAGGTGGAGGGATGATGGTAGAGCGGTAGATGTAGTTTTTCTTGATTTCAGTAAGGCATTTGATACTGTCTCCCACAGCATCCTCACAGATAAGCTAAAGAAGTGTGGGCTTGACGATCAAGTAGTGAGGTGGATCGAGAACTGGTTGAGAGGAAGAAGGCAGAGAGTTGTGGTCAATGGCGCAGATTCTAGCTGGAGGTCTGTGACTAGTGGAGTTCCCCAGGGGTCGGTGCTGGGACCGGTGCTGTTTAATATTTTCATCAATGACCTGGATGAGGGAACTGAGTGCACCCTCAGCAAGTTTGCTGATGACACAAAACTGGGAGGAGTGGCTGACACACCAGAGGACTGTGCTGCCATTCAGCGAGACCTGGACAGGCTGGAGAGTTGGGCGGGGAGAAACTTGATGAAATTTAACAAGGGCAAGTGTAGAGTCTTGTATCTGGGGAAGAACAACCCCATGTACCAGTACAGGTTGGGGGTTGACCTGCTGGAAAGTAGTGAACGGGAAAGGGACCTGGGGGTCCTGGTGGATAGGAGGATGACCATGAGCCAGCAATGTGCTCTTGTGGCCAAGAAGGCAAATGGCATCTTAGGGTGCATTAGAAAGGGAATGGTTAGTAGGTCAAGAGAGGTTCTCCTCCCCCTCTACTCATCCTTGGTGAGGCCGCATCTGGAATATTGCGTCCAGTTCTGGGCCCCTCTGTTCAAGAAGGACAGGGAATTGCTTGAAGGAGTCCAGCGCAGAGCCACAAAGATGATTAAGGGAGTGGAACATCTCCCTTATGAGGAGAGGCTGAGGGAGCTGGGTCTCTTTAGCTTGCAAAAGAGGAGACTGAGGGGTGACCTCATCAATGTTTACAAATATGTAAAGGGTAGGTGTCAGGATGATGGAGCTAGGCTTTTTTCAGTGATGTCCAGTGATAGGACAAGGGGCAATGGGTGTAAACTGGAACATAGGAAGTTCCACGTTAACATCAGGAAGAACTTCTTTACTGTAAGAGTGACAGAGCACTGGAACAGGTTGCCCAGGGGGGTTGTGGAGTCTCCTACACTGGAGATATTCAAGGCCCGCCTGGGCAAGTTCCTGTGTGATGTACTGTAGGTTACCCTGCTCTTGCAGGGGGGTTGGACTAGATGATCTTTTTAGGTCCCTTCCAACCCTTGGGATTCTGTGATTCTGTGATTCTGTGATTCTGTATATGTTTATATTAATTAGAAAAATGGTGATTTGTATATAGCAAAAGCAGTCCTCCCTTTTCTTGTGATCCAAGGCAACGTTCTTTGAACTTCAACAAAACAAGGACTGTCCATGTATTGTAACAGTAGCCATACCAACGTAACTAATACATAGAAGAATAAAAAGCCCAGGTAATTATTCGATTTTCTGTCACTCCATGCTTATTTCAGCAAAATAAATTTATTGTTTCCTGATTTAAGATGAAGTAGGGCATTGCTGACCAGAATGGGTCTGCACAACTCGTTATTATGTAGGAAATCCAGCCAACAACATCGGCAGATGTTTTTTCACCATTTTTTTTCCTTATGAAAAAATGCTTTTGGTGATTGAAATGCTTTTGGTGAATGAAAATGCTTTTCATTTTTTAATTTCTAATAATTTTCTTGCACATTCTTGTGCTGCTTTCCAATAGATGGTGGTTTCATCAAGTAGAAACATCTGAAAACTGAGAAATACTTCAGTCCTTCAATGCCTGTCTGTGGCAAAGATTTGGAAAGAGAGCTGAGGTCTTTTCTTTAGCAGTAGCTACACAGCACTCCGGCCCTTTCTTGGCACCCTTTGCCATCTGAAGGAAAGGCCTTATAGCACATTCTGCAGGAGCTGCCAAGAGCTGTGTGCATTACACTGAGCTAGTAACTTTATCTTCTGGAGAGATGGCTCATTAGCAAGTTGGATGTACATACAGAGGGTTAGGTCCCTTTCTGAGGCTGTTGTTTGGGCACATTTCACTGACACTAAATGTGACCTACCAGCTACCAGCTAATCTTTGATTTAAGTGGGTTAAATAGATGTCAGAAAGACAGTACCAAGCTGGAAATATAAAGAGACTGTGAGCTTGCTCAAATGCTGCTTTTCCTTCTGTTCATGATATTGAAGAGAAAGGATAGACACAGTATTTAGTAAATCTGGTTTAAAAGCTGGAAATCAAAATAAATACATTTATAGTACTTGTCTTTCACTCTGCTTTTTATTTCCTTGGTTTTCTCAATGTTAATTCAGCACCAGATTTTTTTTTTTTTTTACAATTTCTCTCTGGGTAACACCTTACATCTGCTATGAGGGAGCAAATGACCATAATCTTCACTGCATAGGCTGAAAGTCACTGAGAAAAACCCATTTTTTATGTCATGAGTGTGAGAAAAAGAGAATAGGGTCTCAATCATTCCAGAGGTGGTGTTTGCATCACAGAAGGGGAGCTAGTCCTGTTAGTTTCTAGATGTGCTTGGACACACTCACATCTTATAAGCATAATTGAATTGTTGCAACAATGCTCCCTGGACCTCTGCACTGCTTGGCCTGTCTGGTTAACACTGGAAAAGTAGGCATGGGAAGGAACAGGTGGCGCTGGAGGATGGAGGTTTTAAAGAGATGTAATGGTTAAGAAAGATGAGTGTGAAGCCACAGAGCTGTATAAATACAGTTAGAAGGAGGTCTGCCGTGGAGTTCAAGGCTTTAGTCTGCTGCTTTGTCATTGTGGCCAGTCCCTCTGCCTGGGGCACCTCACCTTCGCCATCAGCTAAGATGTGGTATGTAGGGAGGACCCAGAGGACAGCAAAACCTTAGATACCAGCTCTGTTTTGAAGATGATGTTTGAATTTTCACATTTAGTTCTGAGCGAGATTGGCTGAGAAAGGAAAGAAGCTGCTGAGCTTGTTAGAGACCTACATAGGAGAAAGTGGTCTATGAGTTGCTGTTTTGGCAACGGTTATTCGACATAGCCAATAATTACTTCTGTAGCTATAGAGGCCTGTAATTTGCTTTTCATTACTGTATTAGCAAATAGTACAGCAACCAAGAGAGAAAAAAAAGGTGAATTTCTTTCAGTCCTGTTCTTTGTGACTCCGGGAAGGCAAAAATATTTGGACAAAAACAAATTATGCGATAATGAGCCCCCAGAAGCCACATCATGAGACTGAGGAGAAAATAGCTATTCTAGATAGCAGAAAGCTGGCTTCTAGTGTAGTCCTGTAAGGAAATAATAGACTCTTTCCATTGTAACTTTAAAGTATTAATTCAGCGCTGTTCTTCTGATACATCGTGATAGATGCCAGGAGTGGAGATTGTTCCAAGTGTGAGTCAGATAATAAAGCAATTTCTGAGCTGTAGCAGCATTGCACCTTTCTTTTTGTTTCCTCTGAGAGATACTGTAATGCTGCATTATCAAGATTGACCCTTGCAGCCCAATATTTTATTTTTAAATCATCCTTTAACAGAATTTGTGAATCTAAAAGGGGACATCTCTCATCACGGGCAAGTCTCCTCAAGAATCTGAACAGGAAAATGCTGCATGCATTTTCTTACCTTGAATCTCAAACAATGGAAAGAAATCGGTGGATTTCTTGACCTCTTATTCTCACTGAGAAACTTCTCTAAACACTAATGAACATTTAATTGCTATTGCTGTCTTGGTGTGTAAAGCTTCAGACAGCAGTCCCTCCAGAATCAATAACAGCAGGCAATCTACTGCAGTTTATCTGGTGTTTATTTTTCCAAGATACTTCCAAAACTTGAAAAAATTAGATGTTCCATTTTAAAGGTGGAAGAGCTCTTCAAGATGCTTTTACAGCATGTAAAATGGACAAAATATTGGGATTTAATGTTCGCCTCCCTGCTGCTTAGTCAGCTGCCAAGCCATGGAGGGAGCATGGAGATGGCTTCCTTCCATTAGCAAAGCACAGGAGACTGTGCAAGTGCAGCCTCCCATAGGAGTCGCAGAAGGAGGAAACAGGTCAGCTAAAATGAGGGAAGGCAGTAAATGATGATAAAATCCCCGTATTTGTTTTAAAGTGAAAACCTTCTCTCAGGCTGCTGTACTGCAGTAGAAGTAACAGCTTGGTTGTGCATGCGTCTTTCTCTGTAACATAGGAGTAGAAGATTATGGCAGCTAAACAGGCTTTTCCAAGCAGAATTGCTGTGGGGCTAACTTAAGCTTGCACGCAGCTCCCGCTGTCTGGCATTTCCTGACTTCTGAATATTTGTTTTTACAGCCAGAGCAGTGGCTCCTCAACATCATTTTTTGTGAGGTGTTTATGTGTCACATTGTCTGTCAGTAGTAACTATGCTCGAGTAAGAGTCCCAGCTGAAGTCTCTTTTGTGTCCCTCAGGGAATTGTTGATATGTTTGGTTTTTTGGGGTTGGATTCTGAGATGGATTTCAGGGACAGATATGTAATTTTGCAGTGTTAAAACAAAAGTTATGATAAGAAACTACTTTTTTTTTACAACTGAAACAATCTCTGAGTTTTTTACCTCCTTACTGAAATTATGCAAGTAAATAGAAACAAGGTCTATGGAAAAACAAAGCTAAGGTGACCAAAAACCTGTGTGGCACTGGGGAGGCTCAGAAAGCACTGGCCTTCATCTTGACACTTTAACTCTCTTTCTTTAAGGCAGGTACTGTCAGTTTTGCTGAGAAAGGGGCCATGAAGATTCATGTATTCAAATTGTAGAGCACTAGGAACAAAGGTGTAATTTCGTATTCAGTACAGGGTTTGGATGTGCTGGTTAAATAAGGCCTGAAGGCCACACATTGAACATTGCATATAAAAGGAAGTGCCCACTAAACAAGGCAGACACCTTATGGAAGAAATAGTACATGAGCTTGTAATTAAAACCTACATCCTAATGTATATACAAAATGACCTGAATTAAGACTTGTGCATCCTGGCATGTTGTAACTTTACAGCACTTGACTTTACACCTAAGTGTTCTTTTAAAGTGAATTTTCTGTATGTAAACTAGAAGAAATACACATGCAGGCACACAAAAATGGAAGAAAAAGATAAATACTTTCGCTCCCATACCTCAGATATGAGTGCAGCACATATCTTCAGTTCTCCTTAAGCCCGCGAGCAACGTAAGAAGTAGGACAAAAAAGCCTTTGGGCAGAACAACCATTGCTTCACTTCTTGAAAATGTTCAGAGACTTTCCCTCAATTTCTTTCCCATCACTATGACATTTCATTTACTTTTGCTTCATCTCTCAGAGACCTTGATTTAATTATTTCAATAGACAGGCAGGGCTGAACACCTTCTTCCTTCCCTTGCAGAGATAAGGCTGTTGCAATCTCTGCTAAAAGAGAGCTGGAAAGGCAGCATCAGGGAATGAATACATTAGAAAAAATGAAAGACCAAAACTTCGGATGTAAGCAGAAAAGTGTAGGCACAAACTGCTTCAATTACAGGTTGTGCTTTGTCCAAGCTGACAGGATTTTGTTCTTGATGTCCCTTTCTTCCAGATATCCTTGCATAATACAAGACCTTGCAGCAGGGGCAAGCCAAGATCCTACAGACAGTGAGCATAGAGCTGGTCTAAACAGGGAAAAGGTTCTGCATCCAGGTTGAAATGGCCCACAGGTCTCCCCTGGTAGTGCCTCTGCAGGTCAGGTTATAAGCTGTGTTTGTGTCTATTTAGGTGGCTCAGACTGTTTGTGTAAATGTTTATCTCCAGTCCTTCCAAGGAAAACACAAAGGAGGCTGCCAGAATGGAAATGAGCTTTTGGAAGGCTGTGCCTGGGGCTAGATAGCAATGTGGGCAAAACTGGGGCAGGGCAGGGAAACTGAATTTTGCAGTGAAAGCGGTTTAATTTGAAGAGTGAGGGATCAGTGCAGAGTGTGTGCTTTTATTTGGCACACTGAAGTTTTCCTTAAAGCTATTAGAAATTTATCTATCAAGCTTGAAGTTTGGATTTAAAATCCATATTGGCTTTTAAATCCATATTTAGACACATCCTTAAATACTCTGACGTAAAAAAATACGCTCCCATTAAAGCTCCCGTATTTGTGAAAATTGTGTTTCTCTTGACCACCTGGACTATGCAGTTAGGAATTAGAACGCTACAAAGTTAGCATGGTAGCATTAGATACATTAAACACAGGATAACCAGTTTTGTAAGTAAGTAAGTGTAATTGTAAATGGGAGATCATCAAGGTTTCTTTCATGAGGCCCTGAAGAGATTAATTCCTTACCTTGGACACATTAATGTGTTTATCAACGGCCTACAAAAAAAACCAAAGAAAAATTAATACTGCAGATGACACCAAACATAGGTCTAGCTGACACTTTTGCATCCACCTTTAAGCTTAGTTGCACTTAGCTAAACAGTTTAAAAGTTATTGAGGAGGACTTGACAGACAGAAAGAAAGTCAGTGTTACTGTACAAGCTCCATTTCCCTAGGAAACAAAGCTAAAAATTTAAATAGGGATTCAAAGCTTGATAGTAGCCTTTCAATAAAAAGAATGGAGCAAGAAGGTACGCTTGCTTTCCTGCCAAAGGAAATTGCTAAAACAGGAATTTCTTTTAAAGATCAGAGTGTCTTCTGTTGCTCTTTGCCCAGGTGCTGTAAGAAAATGTCATTAACCTGCTGGTCCAATAGCAATAACTAATCAAAAATTTACCACTGACTATTTGCTAAAGTGATCCCATAGCATCAATCTTTTAGCCTTTAGGTTTAATTATGATTTATGAACTAACTACTCAGCAACCAGGAATCTGCAGTTTGTCTTATTAATCCATTTGTTCATCTCCTTTTTATCTTGACTTCTTTCTATTACAAAAGCCTAATGCCCTTACATTTTTATTCTAGTCACACAAGACTTTAAGCCATGGTAGTGAATCTTGTGGGGAGCAAGACAAGCAGAAGTCCAGTAGTTCTGTCTATTCTTGCAGCTGCGTGATGTTAACATTGAAAGAGATGTTGAATTTAATCACCATCAAGAACTTCGATGCATGAACTCACATGGAGAAAACGAAAGTGTGGAAGATCCAAGGATATATTGATCAAAGAGTTTCAAAGCACTAGAAAGACCACAGGAAGCATAATACAGCATAATAATACAGCAAATACGGCATCTAAGAATGCTGATCGGGGCACTATTTATACAGTCTTTGTCTCCTACATTCTGCACTATTCTCAGGCTTAGCTAAAAAGTGGCATTGTCAAGAAGAGTGACCCTAAACATACAACTTAGAAGCTTCTTCTTCCCAAACAGCTGTGAACCCTTTGCAGCTGTTGTTGCCTAATTCAAGGTTCAGTCAGTCTCAGTAGCAGAAACTCTGTCTTGCTCACTAAACTCTCACTCTGAGGTATCCGTTATACTGAAAACATGTAGTTGAAACTAGTGGAAAAGAAGTTTCATTCCTCACTGGTGTCTATGTGACCAGCTGCACCTCTCCACCACTGCAGCAGAGATCAGGGCTCTTTCAAGAGTGGGGCTGAACTGGGAGTGAAGGAAGAGCCCAACACGGTGGGGACCTCACCCAACAGAATGCCCTCCCACAAGATCTGAACAGTCGAGAACATGATGACTGCACAGACACATTTCCCACTGCAGAGGCTGTGTAAAGGAAACAAACTGATATTAAATAGCATATCCAGGTCATGAGATTCTAGAAGAAACATTTTGAGGTTCTTGACAATTTCTTATAATTTCAGATCCAATGTCTTTTAAAATCATGTTCTATGATTTATTGATCTTAATTCTTAGAAGAAAAAGGGCCAGATGATTAGCACCTCATATGTGCCATATTCTGGTGTAATTCCTAGAGATGTTAAGGAACGACCAAGAAGGATCCTTGGGTTTTCCAGGACTCTTGTCATATTCATGAACACCTCTTCTCATGCCCTTATTTAAGACAAAGATTGATTTAAAACATGTTTGCAGGTAGTAACCAATATCTCTGACTTTGATTCTTTGAGCAAGCAAGGGGAGCTTGTAGGTTTGGTCTAGATGTGTCTGACTGTGTTGTGGAGCAACAAAAGTTTTCTGACACTATAAAGTGAACACAGAAAAGTTTGGAAGAGGCCATTTTGCTTAATTTTAACAACAAAAACATGTTTTTGTTTAAAACATTTAACACAAAACAGTTCTTCAAAGCTTTTCATCTTCATTCAGTTCAACAAACATTATGTAATTAATCATAGAGATGGCCCTGCTTTGTTATTTGGGAGACAAGCCGACAGGCACTTTAATGAAAAATTATGATAATTCTGTGTCTACCACCATGATTGTTCAATGGATGCGGGCAAGAGCTGAGTTTGCAATTCAAATCCTACATTCCCTTTAAAATTGTTTATAAAAGAATGAAAGGCAACTATCACTACCTATTAATGCTTTTAATGAACTTAGGAATTTTAAAAGGCATTTCATGGCAGAAAAAAAAGCCCGCAACAACAATAATTTATGTGAGATTGAGGATGAGAAATAAATCAGAAAATCAGAAAATAAAAGCTAGTTTAAAAGCACAGCACTTTTTCTTCTGCTTTTATGTACTCATTGCTAAAATGGTTGGCTGTCTGTATAAACATTGATACAGCACATAATGAATTGATACTGCACCTAATGTAAATTGGATGTGAATAAAGTACAGAAAAAAGCATATAGAATTATCTGCAATTTACATGTTTACAAGATGATTTGCATTTCCTATTTATCTCCTATTTCATGGTTAAAGTGTCAAATAAAAACCTAAGAAAAAGAAACAAAATTTTGCCCTTTATAGAGGAAACATTTTTAATTATTCTAAAAATACATAGCAGCCACATAATGGCTTTCATTTAAGCAGTTGCCACAATGGGTCAGATATATAACAGAAGCAGTATTAGAAGCTAATGTAAGAAAACTGAGATAAAACACAGCATTCTTCTATCCTGTGCTTTGGGAACTGCTGTCTGTATTTTCAGGGTTTTTGAGACTGAGGACCACCACAGATGGGATTGCACTGCACTGTACAGTGCTTGTGCTCAGCAACATGCCCTGAGCACCTCTGCTTTAATGCATTCTGCTCTCTCCTCTGTTGCCGTTATATGGCTGGCCAAGCCACTGACCCTGGAGTTTGACATTCATACTTCCTGAGGCAGAAGAGGCATCCCTCATAGCTCAGGCAAATGAGTAAACCACTATTTGCTCTGCTAAAAACTAGCTGTCCTGCAGCCAAGGACATTGATGATTTTAATCCATTACAATTGCATTTCTTAGTGGCAAAATTACATGTAAAAAGAAAATTTGTCCTGCCCTGTTTTAAGAAGCTCAATTATAGAGACAGCACCATCTCCTGCATATGCTTTGATCTTTTCATACTCAAATGCCAAGCATCTGAAGTTGAACAATAGAAATTAAGGTGCCAATAAGTAGAAATCAATTTCAAAAAACCAGCCATATCTAAGCTCTCAGAGTGTAAGGAACAAAATTAGCATAAGATTTTCTAGCTAAAACCCAATGACGCTATAAATTGGCAATGAGGACAATACTTAAACATGTGTTATCCCTTTCCCAAGTGATTAGTGAAGAAACTACAGTAACCAGCAATTTTTTTAAGTACTCTTTTATTCTATTGCCCCTAATTACATAGTCATTGCAGGCCTGGACAGCATAGAGTTTTCCTATCAATTTATATCATGTAAATAAGACAGAAAGACTATAGCATTTTTAGTCTTAATATTGGAACTAATGATAAATATCTTTGTGCCTTCTGAGCATGACCTAAGTACATAGTCAGGGCCAGAGATATTCGATCCACTCAGAAATATATACTAACAAACCTTTCATATTCTTAAGCTGGGAAACTCACTATGACAACTGCAACAACAATCACGGATAGTGCTATCCAAAGTAAGAGTGGAAGACCTGAATATAAAGCAATGTTTTAACACCACTGCAGTGAGCAACTTACTTTTAAGTAATTTACTCAAAACAACAGGATGAATGAGTATCTCATTAAGGAGTTCTTTTCAGCAAATAAAGGAGACAAATAAAATGGATTTATAAAATTAATGATCAAATCATCCAACAGAACATGTAGGTCCATCAATGTGTATCACTTACTTTAAATCAAAGATTAATCTTTTAAATGACAAAATGTTTTTTATTATGCATAGATAATGTACTTATATGATGTGAGCAGGCATTCACAAGACTGGTTTTCGTTTATGTTCATTCACAGTTGACAATAAGCCTGAAAAACCGTGTGTTGCTCTCTGTGAAAATCCGAGAGGAATTATTCACTTCAGGAGATTGCCCTCAGGAAGACCATACATTCCTGCTGTTTGATGAAGTGCTATACTACAGGAAAACAACATTATTTGGATCCAAATTTTTAAGTAAAAAATGATGCAGAGCAGCATGTCTTTTACTTGAGATACCCTGAAACCCTTATTCAGTTGTGTAGTTCAGAAGATAAGGAATTACCATTACCACAGGGTAACATACACCAGCAGGCTTTTGAGAGAGCTGGGAGGCCTTTAACTGACCTTATTTGTGTTTAATGACCTTCCCTCTCCTTGAAACTGGCTGCAGAGGCAGATATGTCAAACATTTTCTCTTGCAGCTGTTGAATGCCACAACGGCTCTCAGTCATTAGAACACTGAGGTATGTTTCTCGGTACTCACTGGGCTGTCATTTGTTCTCTTATTATTTCTGTGAAATCCTGCTAAGTGGTGTAACTGTCCACAAGGCAGGAATTTTTTGGCTTAAGCTTGGGACCACGGATATCTGCAGAGCAAAAATCCTGCCGTTTATGAAAAATATACCATCATCAAAACAGCAATTTATTGATAATGGGTGACATTGAAATGGGCCATACCTCCCCAGCACCTGGCATTCTTCCAATGCCCCCTTCTCACAGCACCAGCTTGGGAAAATACTTTTCATTTCTTTGCCTGACATGTGCCTATGGACACCGGTGTCTGCTGCACTGGTATGCCCAGCTGCAAAGATGAAGCCCCAGAAGACGTTTATTCATTGAAAGCTTGTGGGCTTTGCGTGGAGTTTCAAACCAACACCACTCAGCTGGTGTGCTCAGGTACAGCCACAAGTCCACTATGCTTCTTGTTACAGATAGCCTAACTATGCCCTTGAATCAATCAACATGCAGCAGATTAGACAAGGAATCAAAAAGAATTCAGAGTCTAGCAATCTCCACACTTCCATTTAATCTCTGTTTAAACTGAGATAAAACTGGTCAAATATGTCAGTTTGCAATGAGCTTCTAGTATTCCCTTTAGGCCTTCCCTGGTGTATATATGGTACCTCCGTAAGCAAGAAACAGAGCAAGATATTTTGATGCATCCATAGTGCACTCACTGAGGTGGAGTCTCTTAAACCTTTAGCAGTGAAAACTGAATGAAATTTGTGTTTAGCAGTGTTTGACAAGTGTATAACATACTCGTACTAAAGCAGGTGGTTAAAACTGTACTCTGGAAACTGTGGGTTTCAGAACAGAATAGCTTTACAATATGTTCCTACATTCATAGTTATGGCCTCCTGTGCCAGCAGTTGTGTAATGGAAAAATAATTTAAACTAATGCTGCCACCGGGGCACTGTAAAGTCCTTTAAAGGAGGAGTTTAGATGTGGCTCGGAGACCAGAGTTGGAAGAGGCTTCATTTGCATTTGGCTGGCTAACAAATGAACAAATAAAAGCAATCGTGAACTTCCTGGTTCAATACAATATCATTGTATTATTTGAGCAATGTAATTAGGGGGTGGAAAGAAAAATCATGCATTCCAGTGTGACAGTTATTCTAGCCACTTAGGAGCTAATTCAGGTATCATACTTTTGCTCTGAGGCAGTTTCACAAAGTGATGCTTCCTCTCCATAACCTCTCAGTACTTCTTCCCCCATGTATGATTTAAACTTTTCCAATTGAATCTAAACATAATAATTTTTTAGACAATTTTTGCAAAAAAGAAAACAAAATACTGCCTGAAATATCTGGTACTCACTGCAGCAAGGGATGAAGACACACAATGATATTTAGCTAAAGGGTATCAAAGAACGCGGTCATCTTTTTTTAAAGTCTTTGAGAAACAATGAATAAATGAAGCATAGATTAAAACCTAAATGCAACAGCAAATTTCTTAAAGGGCAGCGAAAGATTGCAGATGTTAATAGCCAGCACTAAAAAGAATGTGACTTTTAATGCTGTTACTACTCATATATTCTTACTGTGACAGTGTTGTTGTCTTTCAGTGCATTTATCTGTGATTTCAAACTTAATAAGGATTTTCAGGGTCAATTAACTTCTTATTATATGTAGTCTGTTCAGGGCAATAGAGGCTAGCATACCTACTGAAAGAGTGTTGGTTGTATACTCCCTTTTTGTATTTGCAATATGTATAGCCAAAGTCATGTTAGCTGTGAAGATCTGCAAAATGTTTTAGTTCTAAATAACAAGGAGCAAGTGTTATTCTCCTTTTAATTTTAATGCCCTGATTGATAGTATTTTGTCAAGTGTGGTTAGAGCAAACATGCTGACTACACTGAAGATTCCCTAATATAAGAAGGGATTCATGTCCCAGCAAAACAGAATTTGAGAATACTCTGTAATTCTGTCATGGGAATAGCTGGAATTTTTTGATACACTGTACAAAAATCAGGGTACTGGTGGTACTTCATTCTCCTGCTTTTCCCTTGTAAAAATCTAAATCATCCTATACCTTTCCACACCAAAATTTAAGAAGTGTGTTCTTTCCCAGCTGTATGAGATCTAAAAATCCTTTCCCTGAGGAAAAACACTGGGGATTAGCCACACCTTTAAACCAGCAGAAGACTGGGAAGTGCATCAATGTATGCTGGTGAACATTGCACCATACAGGGGGCTGCTGTGATTATTTTCTATGTTCCCATTGAACATCCATGCCTCTTGATCAGTGATAGGGTGTCAGGAGGAAGAAAAACGTTTCCCTTCAGTTTGCTGCATCCAAATTCATTTTGGCTTCTGAAACAGTTAAGGATTTAAGTTGTCTTTTATTTCTGAAAGGGAAAAAAAGTGCTCTTTATTCCAAAGGTTTCAGCAGGGTTGCTTTAAAACTAAAAGCAAGCAGTTATGACAGCTAACCCCTTCATGCTGAGATATGCACATCCTGTCCTGTCTTTTCTTCCATGGCAGTTAAAAATCTTTCCATAAGAATCTGTTACATTGAACAAACTGCAGATGCAGAGAAGGGACCGAGCCAATATTTAGGTAATTGATTGCATTATGTGGGCTGCATTTTCAAAGGCTATTAAGTTTTCTTGCCAATTTAGTCCTGTTTTTACCTGTGTTTAAAATGTGAATCTCCTTCCCCTACCTGCACTACACACACATACATGAGCATAAACATGCATAGGTGCTTTTTAGCACACAGATATCCAACTAGCAAATTCATTCAAGTATATAGCTAATTGTATATTAACTTGACATACTGCTGGAGATTGTATGAGACCATGGATTGATTTTGGTGACATGCCCTTTATCACTTGCAAGAGAATTCTTCATGTGAGTTTTGGGATGCTTAGTTTAAAAGAAGTACAAACCTGATCTTTATTTAAACCAAACCAAAAAAAGATATTGTAGGAATTTTGTTTTGGATAGATTTCATAGGTTAGAGTGAATTGAACAGAACTCAGCCATTCTTTATTTATTTACACTGGGTATTATAGTCACAAATGACGGCCCCTTACTTTGCAAATTAGACCCATTGAGTTTATTGGGACTTGTCAGTTTTCCATGAGTAGCTCTTTTAAGTAGAAAGTTAGGCCTTTCAATATGGGGAAAATCATGATGGAGGGGTGTCTATTTGAAATTCAGTACCACAGTCAGCAGGAAATTACTTTCAGGAGAGTCGGGAGATTTGTACACATGCTGCTCTTTCGTCTCTACAAACAAGATTTGTTGCTGTTGAACTAGCGGCATCTACACTTAGTGCTTCTTAGTTGCTGTCTTAAGGTAATAGATGTGATTGGAATTTTCTTGTTATTTCATGTTGTGTGCGTTCATTATTCATTTTCTCAGGAGGGCTGGAATGGCAGTCGTAAGAGTTTGGGAGAACTGAACATTTATCTGCATGTGAACTCAGCTGCTTTTTGTTGGGGTACTCTCATACAAGCAAAGCCATTATCAGAAGATGGCAAATAGCACTCTGGGTATTTTTACTGCTCTGGTCCTTTGTTTCCCTGATTGTGTAAAGTTAAGACGCTTTTTTTGAAATCTGTTCTTTTGTATTGTAGCATATGTTGACTCGAGAGCTCTCCCAGAGCAATTGCAAAAATATTATGCAGAAGAATTCCTGTCTATAGTAATTTCTTTTACAGTTACTAGAGGACAATATTGACTATGGATAAAATAATGTGAAACAAAGAACTCTGTCTAGAGTAATAGTCATAACCAAAGTTCAGTGTTTCTCCAATACTTCTACATTTGGGCTACTTGATTTATTTTTTTTTTATATATAAGGATATTTTAGAGTTTGACATCAGCCAGTATCTTTTTGAAGGCAAGTCGTGTTGATGGTTTCATTGGTCTTGTAATGTAGGGAACTTTGTACCGTGGAATCATCTGACCAGAATGACCATGTAACATTTGTATTTATGCCAGCTTCTAGCCTTCAGATTCATCCTGAGGAATGAGTCTGTGCAATAAATCTTAATTATCTTAACAGTATCAGTGGTGATTGTGTCGGATATACAGTGGTGTTGAGTCAGTGGTGCCATCAATATGTGTGTTAAAGATGATGAATCCTGTAAACTTTTATCACCACGTCAGACAGCATCTCTTTAACTTTTGAAAATCCCTTGATGTCTGAAAGGGTGTACACTAGCTGAATAAGCAAGATTGTCTTTGTGCCCAAATAAGGCATTGATGAACTCCAAAGGCTGTTCGATGATGATGAGTTAGTTTTCCTTGGATTTGAGTTTATTGGGAAGTATACCAGTTCTGTCAGATGCAGGAATTACATTTTGCAAATACAGATTTAAAGCTGCTATTGCCACTGTTTTCCACTGTGAAATATGAGTTTCATCTGGAATATGTGGGAAAGCATCAACTAACAAAAGTGCTCTCTCTCAGGAAGGAGAATTTTTCTGGTCCTATCCTAGTGCTCCGTGAAGAAAGACCTCAGGCTATAACATCTAAAGACAACTTGATTGTGTTCTCGTTCTCAGACCAGCTAGCACAGCCTGTGTCTCTGCTATTAAAATGCTCTTATTCTCCCAGACAGTGTCTCCACACTGGAGATGTTCTTTGGAAAAAAGAGTGCTTTTCTGGGGCCAAAATCATGCCCCAAATCATTCTTCAAGTATGGACCATGGAATAATTCCTTGGAACTCTTCATTTTATGAGAATGATGTAAATTTGGATATACCACTCTGCTACTTCCAGCGCCAGGCCTGCTCTACTCTGAGAAACACAGAAGGTGGTAAAATGTTTCCTTTTTGTACAGGTATTAACAAACACTTTGCAGGTTTTCACCATTCGCTTTTCCTGTCTTAGATTGACTAATTGGCTGTACAAAGGGGAGTCTGGTTAGCTCATCATTAGACATGACTCGTAAGTCAGGCAGATTCAACCAAAGAGAACATAAATCATAAAGACCATAAAAATCTGTCAGCTGGTAGGAGAGAGCAGAGGGCACAGTAGGGTAATTTAACAGCAAATTCAGAAACTTCAAATCTGTAGCAGTCATTAATGGTTTTGTGTCATTGCTGTAAACAGTTTCTCTGGGATACAGTCTTGTCCCTGATCAAAACTTCACAACAAATTACAGTGCAGATGGAGTGTTTGGATCACAAACACTCACAGCAGTGGAAACTGACACTGACCATATTGTTCTTTCCTTTCAGTAACTGTTAAAGATGAAAGGTTTCCAGGTTTTGGTGCTCTGCAGTACCTACTATTAGAATGGTTTCCAAGAGTGGAATCTTGTAGAAGTGTAAACCGTCATGAAGTTTCTTAAATTGAGCCTTGCATCCTGCTACCGCAAACTGCCCTGTGGTTTGTGGCTTGCCCCTTGCCTGCTCCACACTAGTAGGGGCACAAATATCCTTTGGTAAAGCAAATAATCTTTCTCTTTTGGGAAAAGCTAGTACCTTATGTACTGTTTTGACAAAAAAAATGAGGCAGACAGAAAGAAAAATTGACACACATTGATTTTGTGATCATTTCCTGAACTATACTGCAAACACAAATTAATTTCTCTTGTAAGTAATGACTTATGAAAAAAATAGAAGGAATCAATCCTGCTAAGAATTTCTGGTGTGCTCACTTGTCTCCACTGTGAAACTAACTTTAAAAGTCTTGAATTCCCAGGATTCATGTACACTTATGAATTCCCAGCTTAAGAGCCATGAGGCCCTAAGCTTGAGCTGGCCAAGCTAACTAGAGCCAACAACAAATTTAACTGAGCTCACCTTTTCAGCTACTGCCGTTGCTGCTCTATAGGATGGAAGTAAGTGCCACTTAGGTCCCATAGTAGATACATCTCATCTAATGTTAGTCACCTGTCTGGCACAGGTGCCTACCCTAAGGTAACCTTTGAGGTTCTGTGTATAGTCAAATATATACGTTTATATATGGGGGATATGTGTTTTATAGGATAATTGTTTCTACCTTTGTTAGACTTAGACTTATCAGGAGATCAAATATCCTCTAGAAGTATCTAACATGCTATTAAGACAGACACTGGACAATTTGCTTAGTTGAGACGTCTAACTTTTAGCTGGCTAGATTTAAATGAGAGGACTCCATTACTGCTGTTTTCTTGTAAGTATTTTCTTTGCTAGCTCTCCAGAAAAAGATAGATGAAGTCTCCTGGGAAAGTATCTGTATTGTGAATACCCTCCATCAATTATGTCTTAGAGGTTGGTAGGTGAAATAATATATGAAGGTGAAATCCCTGTTCCTCACGTTGCATATCGTTGTCATATTTAATTCATAAGACTTTTGGATTAATCTACTCCTCCATATGAGAATTCTCACAAGTGTGATTAAAGTTCCCCCCCTTTTTTTAATGCCTATTATAATCCTATCTTATATCATTCACATCACTGTATTTCCAATACTGGGACTGTAATGCTATGCAGTATCTGTTCCCTAGGTTTCAAGTACTGTAGAAGATCTGCTTAGAAATATGAGGGGGATATAAATAAACTAGATCAGAGAAAAATGTGAAATGTTAGCTTCAAAGAAAGTTCAAAGAATGTAAAAGTCCCCAGGGAATAGTAGGAATGATTAAACCATTAGTGCCTGAGAAAATGATCCACATCCGGTGTTGGAGCTACGCATCAACATTAGCCTCCAGTGAGCTGTAATGATAATCTCAACTTTCAACATCATTAAAATATCGTGGAAGTAAAGAGTTAACTTAGCTGTTATTATATATGCAATTCCTAAGCAACACATTACTAAGGTTAAAATAAGCAAATGGAAAAAAATTAAAATTGAAATTCCCACACTGACAATCTAGACATTACCTCTGTGGCCTATCCTTACTCTCTTATTTGAATTTAGTTTCTTCTTCTTAAGAATTATTTAATGTGTTTCTGTGAGACCAATTGTCTGACCATAAACTATACAGGCTGATCAAATGAAGATTGTAATGACACTGTTTGCCATTTTATCACTTCCTTTTCCAGGCTTTTCCATCTAAGAAGTGGAAGCTTACCCCACAGAATTTTTTGCATTTTTATGAATTCAAGCAGAAGCAGCTGGCAGTCGATAAAGACGAAAAGAAAGATAAATGCAATATTTCATGCTCATTGTGTGGTTTAACAAATACAGCCACAACTTTTGAAATTCTATAGAATCCCTCTCTTTGTGGTACGGGCTTGTCTCTGCATCAAAAGAACCTATCTCTGATGTCCAGGTATTTGTAACTGCTATCTATCAAGAGTACGGTTTTCCTTTTACTGAAACAGAAATTGCTGCCTAGTCTGAAGTTAAATACTCTCTGCTCATTGCAATTCCTATGCCTCAAGTAGCCTTACAACCTCCAGTATATCACACAAGCCAGGGACATTGACAGGAGAAGCTGGATCCCACACAGATGTCATCCATAATCCCTTTGATATGAGAAGGTTTCTTGTTTAACAGAAGATCAGAGATAAAAAGCTGCTTAGATATTAGTTATTAAATACTGCTTTTTTTATGGGTTTTTTTTCAATGTTTGTACAAGGTATTATATGCAGTGTACAAGATAGAGCCTACAAGGTAGAAATATGAAGCTCTGCCAGTAAATAATTAATATGTGAAGTCATACTTTCATACGCATCAGGCATGGAAATGAAGGTAAGACAGTTGCAATAGATTTCTGGCATAGACATTACAGCTTCCTTTGTAGAGGATAGCTCCTGTATAGACTATTGTAATATCTATTGTACTTAACATATAAGTATGGTTGTTAGGACACAAACCCACTTAATATAAAAAAGAACAAGGGAAAATTTAAGGCAGGTAAAGAAAGAGCACCTTTTTTTCTCATGCTGTTGATTGTTTTCCTGCTTACAAGCAGTCATTTCCACGTGTGAATGTCTGACAAAAACAAGCTGTTGCAGCTGGGGTTTTTTGGACTCCACTTAATGGAGAAAAACATCCTTTGAATCCTGCAGAATACATCAGGTCTGACCCCTTTATTTCCTAGTAGAATGGTGGCCCAAGGCAAGTTGCCCCTTTGTAGCGCAGTCAATGTTGCAACAGAAAAGGCCAAGAAGAAGGCACAGATAAGCTCCCTCTGCAGCAAACCTGAGCTCTAAAAGTGAGTGAAAGAGCACAGAGAATGAGAGACAGACATATAATATTTGCTCCAGCAATCCCTGGTGCACTGTACATTTATAACTACTACCTGGTAGCCTGGAGCTTTGATGTGCCAGACAGCAAAATAGCCGTGCTCAGCTTGCAAGCCTCCAGACAGATAGAAAAATAATTCCTCTGCAGAGCCAAACAGAGGGGAAAGAATATCTGTCCCTGAAAAATAGAGTTGAGATGATGTCAAATGTCAGATTTCTTTATACCTGACCAAATTCTTTTGTCTTGTGTCATTCAATGAGCACTGGAAAGAAATAGTTACATAATTGGCCCATCAACAAGATGGAAATATTCCCCTTTGTTATATAAAGCAAATATTAGCAGGATTAATGGAATCAAAATCGCTTAAAGATTTTGTGGCTCATATGTGGTAGGTATTGCTGTACTCCTGACACGGTAATACTTTCGACTAAAATTGCCAAAGAACTGGGATAATTGTTATCTTACTGGTAAGAACATTGTCTGGGCATTCTGAATTGTGCTTTTATACACTGAGGTCTAATCATATATAGACACTAACCTCGACCCTTTTGTTTTTCTATCACCCTGCTGTGAGGACTTGGCCACCAACACCACCTCTTGCTGCAGCACTTTTCTTTTGAGGATCAGCTTTCCTTTCCACGTGGACCATAGTTGCTAATGAAATTAAAACATGCTCAAACCATCACTGTGATCTATGCAAGCTCCCTAATGCTTCCATGCATGTTTAATTAAACAGGTGAGTTAGTTACCCCCTTAAATCAAGGATCAAGTTAAGCAAGGCTGCAGTTATTTCAAGAAAAGTAGCCTAAGCCAACAGTACTAGGGAAGGAATGAATTGCTCCATACATCAGCAGGGAAGACACTGGTTCTGAAATACAATAATGTTAATTTCTGTGCCAAATAATTCCAGTGCTGATAGTTTAATAGCTTACATAATACACATAATTTCACAGCCCTAAATAGCTTCCTATGTCAATAAAAGTTGCAGTTCTCCTCAGTCTTATTCTCAGAATTACCTCTCTCTCTCCTAAACAAGTTAGGAGGTTAGTACCTTTACCAAAGGATATTTGTGCCCCTACTAGTGTGGAGCAGGCAAGGGGCGAGCCACAAACCACAGGGCAGTTTGCGGTAGCAGGATGCAAGGCTCAATTTAAGAAACATCATGACAGTTTACACTTCTACAAGATTCCACTCTTGGAAATTGTTCTAATAGTAGGTACTGCAGAGCACCAAAACCTGGAAACCTTTCATCTTTAACAGTTACTGAAAGGAAAGAACAATATGGTCAATGTCAGTTTCCACTGCTGTGAGTGTTTGTGATCTAAACACTCCATCTACACTGTAATTTGTTGTGAAGTTTTGATCAGGGACAAGACTGTATCCCAGAGAAACTGTTTACAGCAATGACACAAAACCATTAACGACTGCTACAGATTTGAAGTTTCTGAATTTGCTGTTTAATTACCTTATTATGCACTCTCCTCTCTCCTACCAATTTCCGATGGAAGCACGAGAGAGCAACTTTCACATTTATTTCTTGATGCTACTGTTGGATGCATTAAAGTTAGATGTACAGACAACTAGTAAGAATCCAACTCAGAGTTCAGACAATTCAGCCAACTGACTGCATACAGATTCTTGTTAGTTTGCCTTGAGCTGCCTGTAGAAAAGAAAATGCAAAGCTATCCAAACATGTCTTTCTCTTCACATGAAGTTTACAGAAATTGAAAATATAAAACCTCTGCATCTTGCTAGCTCTTGGCTGCTCTTAAAAATAATTCTAAAGTACTCTTAAAGTCCCATTTCAGTTCTAAAGATGGGAAATAGGGTAACTTTTGGTATGTACGTAAGTACTAATGCATGCATTCCATCTAACAGCACTGATTGCCCAATGAACTTACTCAACAATACTGTGTTTGTAAAACACTTCTATTTTATTTTCCTTTTTTCTTTTATCTCTTCCTTCACCCCCCAAGGAAGCAGATACTAGAGCCTGAATTTTTACATTCTGAATGAAGAACCCAATTTCCACACTGAAACGATTTCTCACAATGAAGTTCTGCATTCACTTCAGTAGCTGTGCTAAGTATAAAATAGAAGATCAAAGTGAAAGGGTCAGCAGAGCAAGCTACAGCAGTAAGCCCTGAGTTCATAGACTCTGACCAGCCCACCCAGAAAAGGAGAGCGGCAGCACACATTGAAAAACACGAACAATCAGACATTCCTACCTTGAATGGGCCTCATGGGGATTTGCTTTCCAAAAATATAAGAATATATTTCTTCAAAAAACAAGAGAAAAAAGGAAACAGACAATAGGGAGTCTACCAAGGAAATTCTGTGCTTTCTCTTCCCCAAGACAAGTTAAATTGCTTCTATGTTACCTTGATTGGAAGGATGGGGACAATGATGCTGGACAGCCTCTGTGAACTGGTCCATGAGAAGCTATGCCTGTACACAATTATTTTCTTACCTCAAAAGTAAAAAAAAAATTAAAAAATAAAATCAAAAAATCAAAAAATCATCTCATTTCTCATTGAATATATGCTTCAGCATAAAAAACTTAAGGCTCATTAATGCCTTTTTTCCTGATGAATAAAAAAGGAGTCTGTAGCTATCAGTTATTTTTACCTCAGATAACCCAATAAGTTGGAGCCTCTCTAATCTTCCAGGAGCACAAGCATTCCCATAGCTCTTTGTATCCTTCCTACTTTCCCAACATTCTTTTTGAAATGAGGCCACAGTTTTCCAACATCGTGCCCTGTACTCGCACAGCAAGGTCACCTGCCCACCTTCATCTGCTGTTGCTAGCATAGCTTAGGGTAGCAGAAAATGAACTAAGATAGCTTATAGCCACAGCTTTGCAATAGGAATAGATGTTTTACCATTATGTTTTCTTTGACACCCCCTCTAAATCAGACTCTTTCTATATGTGTTATGGCTCCGGCAGAATTAAGCAATGGACTTTATGCAGAAATTAACTGAGGGGTGCACTGCTTGGTGTTTGTCAGGTTAGCCTGATCTTTTGATGATGCTGAGGTTAGTCCCTGAGAAAGCAATGCACACTGGTCATCTGGTAGTGTGCTGCTGCAGCAGAATCTTCCTTTAGGAATCCATGACTCAGTCACTTAACCTCGCTTCCTCTCAAGTGAAGAGGAAACCTCTCATTTTCACCACTTGTAAAAGTTAAAGCTGATGTAGCAGCAGCACAGTTCCCCTAGATGTTGTGAGTGCTGCACAGAGTGACCGGTCACACAGAGGTGTATCAAACCGCTGTGAGTGCAGAGCACACCTGGGAACAGGTGGAAGAAAAGATGAGAGGCAAATGCTGTCCCCAGGGCACGGGTTTAGTGAAGCAGTGAATCTTCTGGTGCCCTGGCCCCAGCAATATTCTCTGTACAATTGGCATCGTTCACTTTCAAGTTTTGTGTCCGCCACCTTTGCACTTAGATGAAATGTCTCTTAGTCAGCCTCAGTGGTTCCTTGCGAGGCAGCACTGAAGAACTCCCAGGATCAAAGGGAGGAGAGGGGAAGCAGAAAATGACATCTGCCCTTCCTCTCTCTTTCCTTTCTGTTCAATTTCTTCAATTTCTTTATCCTCCTGTACCTTCTTGTGCTCACAGTGCCCTTCATTTCACTTGCCAGTTGGATATTTCCCTTCCCCACTGCCTGACATGAATTCAGTCTGTTGGCCTCCAGTGCAGAAACAAAATTAACTGCTCAAAAATCTAGGAATTATCTTGGAGCTCCTGGGACCATAGAAAATATCCTTTTCCAAAGCAGTGCTTTTGGTGAGACCCCCAGTCCTCCGCTAAGATTAGTAAAGGCTTTCAAGTCTGGATTCAGAGTTCACTGTCAGAGGTAATTAAATCTGACTCTCAGCTAAACTCTCCCCATGGATCTGGGGATGAAGAAATGTTAACACAAAAATTAAGTATTATGTTTTCTCACCCTTTGTGCCTTCTGTAAAGTGGTAGAAAGAGCCCAGCCTATTCTGTATGGTTTCATAAGACTCAAGCAAGAATACAGCATTGACTTTCTTATTTTGGGCACATATTTCAGGGGGCTTTCAGGTCTTTTTAATGTTGAAGTTACTGATAAGTACTACACCCATATGTAAAAGGCATACACAGGCCTCAGCATTAAGCCTAAAATTAATCTAGATTGTTGAGTGTCTCCTCTCTATTGTGCTGCTGTTGCTACATCAGACAAGGGCAGGGGACCAAGGAGAATCTTTTCCTGGCTTAAAAAACCCTGCAGAATGATCTATTTGCCAAGAACTATTTCTTCTGAGTGGTGCCAAGCATGCTGTGTGGTTGCCTTCCTTTGTAGCTGCACTGCTGATGCATGAGAAGGAGCAATGGAAATTTGAAGAAGTTGATTTTACCTTGACTTCCTTTCCTGCACTGCACAGTTTCAAAGTTAAGGTTTTGATTTCCTAAGGAAACTTGGAGACTGAAAATAACACCTAGCATATTTATAAAATGAAAGAAAAAAACAGTCTGTTTCCATCTTGCATTAAATAGGGCCAGAATATAAACACTTGAATATCTGACTGAAATTTCAGCATCTTCATTTTTTCGGTAGGTTTCTGTTCACATGTCTCTACCCAGCTACAACAGTGCTGACAGGGTTATTAGCCACAGAAGCACCATTTGGTGAATTTTACTTCCTTTTAGGAATGCAAAACCTGCAAGCAAATGGCATGCTTAAATTATTTTATTATTTAAAAAAACCCAAACACATTTTGGGGCTGAATGTCTTTTGGAATAAAATTAATCTCTAAGCAGATTCTCACAGAAACCATAGATAGAACTTTAATGGTGTTTCTATATTTGGTGCTGTAATATGTTCATGTGACAACCAGCTCTATCACTATTCACAGAGTCATATATGTAACTGTGAATCCAGTACACCACACATTAAAATTTTATAGTAAGTTATTAAACTCATCATTCTGCCTCTGTGTTTCACTGTAGCAGTCACCCAGGCCAGAAGCAGATGCAGCACGGTATGATCTGAGTAGTTCATCAGCCTTGCACAAACTACAAAACACTAACTACAGCAAGCAATGGAGTGTGGTGCTGAGATCCCAATGCAGGTGCCAGTGGGGCTCCTTCAAGCTGGGAGAAGATGGCTATGGAGTAGGTAATGCAAATACACAGCTTTGGGGACCTTGTTTCATTATGTTGTACTGAGCCATATTGACACAGCTGACTGCTTGAAGGGAATTTCTAACACAGTGCTTCACTGCATCGAGTCATGATTGTGCTGTGTACTGCTACTCAAAAAAGGCTGGGAGAGGATATGGCACTCAATAAATATGGATTTTTTCACAGATGTACTTAATCTATACTTTCAATTAAAATCAGATTAAGACTTTACCATTCAATATCACTTGTATTTCCCAGTACATAGATTAGAACATGTGGAATCACCTGTGTTTTCCATTCATGAAAATGGCTTTTATCCTGGAAGGGTAGAATTCATCCCTCCTAACCTCAGCACTTCCAGTTTAGGCATCTGGTCTAGCCTAATCTGATCAAGTTTCTTTGTTCCCCCTGTAGTCAAAGGCCAGTGATGAAGGCCCATCAGAAGGCAAACCATCTGAGATGCCTGCCTTGGGACAGGATGACTTGCCTTTGGGAGGATGCAGGATGACTGCATAAGACCAACTGCTTAAATTCAGAAATGCCATGGACCTATTTGTATGTTTTAACCTATTATTGATGTCAAGAGTCAACAATATCCAATACTCTGTGACCTCAAGATAAAAAAGAAGTGACAACAAGGCAAAACATGACCAACAGGTAAAAGTGAAGTCAGGTGTAAAAAATCGCAAATATTCCTGCATCTAAATTATTTTAAATGACAGCAACTTTCCAATGTGTAATGTGAAAGGGGGAAACATTAGATAAGCTAAACTGCAGATTTATGCTGTTCATAGTTCATCCTACTGGGCAACCAAAAAACAAATTGCTCAAGAAAAAAACAACAAAAAAACCAAATTACTCAAGAAAAAACAAAGATGCCCCAAAGTAGCATCTTTGCAACCACGATAGCAAGCAGTCATAAACTCCAGATTCCCTTTGCTACTTGCTCAAATGTGGAGCATTCTTATCATGCTGTCAGAGAAAAATCCACGAGTATGACAGGGTCCTTGACCACATCAGCAGGTTGAGCTGCAAATGCTGTTCATTTTTCTTTCAGTAAGATAGTTCCTCACAGCAGCAATCAAAACACTGTGTAAATGATGCTTTAAGGGAGAGATCTGAGGCATCCGGGAACTTACAGGGGGGAAGTCATTGGTTCTTAAATGGGAAGTGAGAAACCATCATCTGCTGATCCATAGAGCCACAATGCTTCTTTATATAGAGAAATTATATTCATATTGAGTCAGCCCTTGGACTTTACAGATACGGATAGCAAAAGACATGCTGTATTTGATCCTATCTTTCATAGCTCTTGTGTTTCACAAGGCAAGTGTTTGTGGGATAAGGTTTCTCACACTTAGTTTCAGCCTTCAGGCTGTTGTTGGGCTGCTGTTACTCAGTTTGAGCCAAACAGTGCAAAACATTCTGTTGCCTAGATATCTTTTTCCCCTCTGAACAGCAGCCAGATATAGCAGTAAGAACTCTGCACTGGGAGTCAATATGAATTCTCTTCAGCAATAAGTTCTGATGGCAATAGTTTGGGCTATTGCCCAAACTGACCCAGAATTTCTCTGTTTCCTCCCACAAGTTACAAGCAATTTAGAATCCAGCAATACGTGTAAGCAGTTCCAGTTATTTCTCCAGAAAAACTGCTTTTCAAGGCTTATTTTCACTTCTTATAACCTGTCTTTTCATACAGTTGCAGACATCTCATGGGCATAACAGGAAAAAGCTGAAGAAGTAAACAACAACAAAACCAACCAAAAAAGCAACCACCAAAAGACCAAGGAAAAGGGAATATCCTTGAGAGGGAAATTTATCTGTTTGCGCAGTTTTCAACAAAAGTTGCTCAAAATTTTAAATTCAGGCAAGCATCAGTCATTACCACATTCAGCCTCGTTATTTGTCTTCAGTTCTTCATGGCTAAGGCTTAGCTTATCTCTGAGCCTGATCTCACTTGTGGGACTGCTTTGCAAATCGTGAATAACTGTTTAGAAGTGGGTTTCATTCACATTTCCTCCCTTACTTTGCATGTTCAATTTAATCTAAAAATCTCCTTGGTTGAAAGTGCTCTATAAAGTTCTCAATCAGAGTGTGTTGTGGTTTAACCTCAGCCAGTACATAGGTATCACAAAGCTACTCGCTCCCCAGGACAGAGGGGAGAATCAGAAAAGTGAGAAAACATGAGCTGAGATAAAAACAGTTTAATGGGACAGAAAAGGAAGATACTAATAACGATAAAAATATTAGAATATACAAAACAAGTGATACACAGGGTGATTGTTCAACACTTGCCAACTGATGCCCAGCCAGTTCCTGAGCAGCAACCCCCTGCTAACTTTCCCCCCTTCCATTTATGTGCTCAGCATGACAGCATATGGTATGGTATGGAATAATCCTTTTGCCAGTTGGGGTTCGCTGTCATGGCTGTGTCCCCTCCAAACCCGTGCACCCCTAATCTTCTTGCCAGCAGGCTGAAAAAGAAATTGAAAAGTCTTTGACTTAGTGAAAGCACTGCTTAACAGCAACTAAAAACGTCAGTGCATCAACATTATTCCCGTAATAAATCCAAACCACAGCACCGTATGGGCTCCTTGGAAGAAAATTAACTCTATCCCAGCCAAAACCAGAACAAAGTGACTGGTATTATCTTTCTTAAGTGTAAGATTAAGTTTGAAACTTCCTCCCCTAAGCGTTATTGTTTCCGTTTTGAAAAAGAGCAGCAACTGGAAATCCACCTTGCAAGTTGTCATAACACTTAGAAGCCTAGGCTGATGCAGTCCTGGATAAGCAAACACAATGTAAAACTAGATTTCATTAGAACATCACCAGATCACATTGCCTCCAATTAGTATTTTAAGTGTGACAAATTGGAAATTCCTTTCTTAAAAAATTAAAAACTATATAAAATAATAATAATTAAAAATTTCTCCCTCTCTGCCACCCTTCAGCAGCTCAAGTGATTATTCTGTGGCTTTAGATATCAGCAACAAGGCTTCAGCCATATTGGAAACCAGCCATTTGTTGAAACAATTTTGCACATCAGATTTTTTCTAGTGCCTCATACAAATGAAGTTCTCACTCCATCACTGCTTTATTTCCTTAATAGACTCTCCTGATAGTTATGCCAATGAAATTAGTCAAGAACTTCGAAGCAGCTTTGGCTGTTTTTCTGAAAGACTCAAGAACATTTGGAGATCCTATGGTGTAGTAAAGGGTTCATGACTGAAACCAGCAATAAAAGAAATATAAACACACTTGATTTTCTGATAGCCTGATTTTTATTAAATGTTTCTAATCTAGATACCCAAATTATACCCTAGACCTTGAATATTCTCTATGTAAGCTAGGCAGCGGGCGTTACAGTGTGTTAATCTCTCTTCTATAGCAAGCACAGACCCCAAAGAGGCAGTTACCTAAACATAGAAAGATGAGTTTATGAAGAGCATAATACGCAACTGATGCCTTCTTTGCTCAGTGTGGGGACTCCAAGGACATGAGAGGAGGACCCAAGTCCCAGAGCATCAAATTAAGAGGATGTACTTATACTCTGTCTATTCTCTTATGCTATCCCTTTAATAAACTTAAAATTCATCCACATTGGAGTCACTAGTGCTTGATTCAGCTTCCACTGGAGCCAAGACAGACTGTTTGCATATTTGCTATAGCTATACTATTTTGGCTGTAGGAACAGCCTAGAAGGGATTTGCTATACAGGCTGACTGTGAATCTCTAGTGTGCAGCAGCAGTTTTGCTCCAACAAGCCAAAGAAAGGGATAATAGAGGGTTTGAGGCTCCTCAGGTTTTAGAGAAATAAATCTGCTTTGTACAGAAAATACCTTCTGCAGTCACCTGTGATGTGGGAGGAAACCTCCTGATTGTGTCAGAGTGCTCAGAGATATTGGTGAATTGTTTAATCAGAGATGTATCTCTTGACCTTTGAAATCGCGAACAACTGAATCTTACAATTGGGAAGGCAGTAAGTACCACCTCAGCTGCAGCTGAGTGTTGTGTATCACACACCAACTAAAAGTATTTTTAGATCAAATTGGAACTGCAGTGAAAACCTGAATCTGACCAGAATCATAATGCAATGGAAAACCTTATACAGACACCAGTTTCAAAGTGGTTCCTGGCTCAATTGTCAGATCAAAGAGTGTCAGCTACCAGTGATAAACTCAAATAAGCCTCTGGAATCCTGGATGCTTTGCAGATCCCAAACCTCTTAACATGAGAGTTTCACTTATCAACAGTTTCGTTTGGGAGTCCTGAAATTAACTGATGAAATTTCACAGTGTGTAAAAGAGGATGGCTTGGGAATTAGCACTGCATTCCTCTTCCCCAGGCCAGCGTGCTCCCCACCACAGGCTCATCTCCCACGTGCGTAGTGAAGTAAATTAAAGACAAAATTGTTCTTATTTCCCCAAGACCTGGTGAAAAAACAGCTAGAATGTACATGGACATGGGTAGCTAGAATGAGTATTATTTACCTGTGAAAGAATTTCTGTCTCCCTCTCTGTCACATACGTATACTCTATTTCCTTCCTGATAACAAGACTGACCAGGGTGCTGATCAGCCATGTCATCGATATGAACAATGATAAATCCCTTTCACAGCTCAGAAGAACCTGACATAAATTTTCCCTGGACACTAGCAGAGGTTCTCCTCTTTGCCCTGTCACTCATGGTGAAGGCTCAGAAGTTGAATTAAGCAGGGACATTTGACAATAAAAAAATAACTCTTAATATGGAAGTTGAGACTATGAAGTGTATATAATTCCTTCATTTTCCTCCTTCCATTCTGATTTTTGGGATTATTTTTGCTTTCTCACACTATGTATGATCTCATCTGCTTCACATGATTCTAAGGAATTTACTACTGAAAATAAAATTATTGGAAGGTAAACATATCCCAGAAGAAAATCCATGGCTCCCTTAAATCCTTCCCACTTCCGCCCCCCGCTCCCCACCCCCCCCACCCCCCCCCCGGAACATGTACATGTCAGAAATTTGTGCCAAAAACCCAATCCTAACATCCATATCCTTTTCCACAAGAATAGTTTTATTTGATTGTAAGAGAGTCCTGTTTCTGGTGCAAATGGCAGGTGAAAGCGACAGCAAGAAGCAGAAGCTGTCATCTTCTCAGGTGAAATCTTGTCTGGTCAGAGCCTGTCCGGGTTTACAGATTGCATTCAGCATTTCTCAGAATGAAGTGCATTGCCTTTCAGTAACATTTAATGGTTTACAAATGCTACAGAACAAATAAAAATACAATAAAAAAAATTAAAAAAGGGAAAAGAAAAAATAAGAGCTCACCGAGAAGGAGAACCATGTCTAACCTCAACCCAAAGATCAGTAGTCTTACTTGCATAGCAGTTCAGATGAGTCTTTTCTCCCTGCCTCTCAGGTCTTTTGTTTCTCTCCTAACACATTCTGCTTGGCCATTAGTGTTCTTCACAGTATGTGGCTCCAGGGTACCATTTAAGACTAAAAACTCTGGGCCACAACCTTGGAGCAGCAAGCAACAGTATTGAATTCTAGTGACAAACAGGACAAAGACTAGAGAGGCTGTGGCACCAGTAGCCACAAGCTTGGCTTCACACAGCAAAGTGCTAAGGCTGCAGTGAAACAGATGTGGAAGGAAAGGAATAAGGAAAACTTTGGAAAAAACAGTCTGTTTTTGCTTAAGAAGAATTTTATTATAAACCCGTTGGAGTACCACTTTATTTTAGGTAGTCTTCACACTGGGTGTAACTGTCATATGCTGACAGCACCTTGAATTGCCTCTAGGGGCAAGCTCTAGGATGTAAGTGATATTAAAAGCTCCTAAAGTTTCATATTAATCTGCCACAATTATACAAAAGGTCAGCAGTAGGAATTGCTGTACCCTGTAAGGAAGGTTGGGGCTGTGCCCCAGACCAGCCTTGTATGCTGCATAGCTGACTATGCAATGTCCCTTCCAAAACACAGGAGACCCCCTTTAACTTGGTCAGCTAAGACATGCCCATCCTATCCTGTCTGACAGGGATACATGTTCAGTGGGCAGGACTCAATGAAGTGGTTGAAGTCACATTGAGGGAAGTGCTGTTGGTGGATTTCAGTGGGATGAATGTCAGAGGCACTTGGAATAGTGATGAATGTAAAGCAGCAAAGGCAAGACAACTCTTTAGCTCTCTCAAAGGCAGAGAAGGCTCCAAAGATGTTTGATTAATCTTCCTGCTTGAAGGTATTCAAACAACAGGTTTATACAATCTGATAATATATTTTGATGCAAGATGTTAAACCAAATAGAGAAATGAGTCTACTCCAGTGTGACACGTTCCCTGTTTATCTGGATTTATCATTTTAATAAGCAAGATAAACTTTTCAAAGCACATTGTCTAGCATTTGTCATGATGTTTGATGATGCTTCTGTTGATTTTGTAACAAATTTTGCATTTAAAAAGCTTTTTATAATGTTTTGTGCCAACTCTGAGGCTATACATTTACCTATCCAGCTACAGCTAATCTTCAGGCAGTTACAGCCCTAATATCTAGCTTCTGAAGGGCACTCATCCAACTGAGTTATTTTGAACATATATCCCCTCATTTGTGGGTAAAATGGATATGCTAGGTGGATTGTCTCCATTCTTGTGAAGCTTAGGCTGCTCCAAGCCTTTCTGTGAGAAGCATCTTAGAACAAAAAAAGAAAGGGAGAGAAGAGTCAGTGTTTACCCTTCTAGGTAAAGAGCAGAAAGCTTTTTAATTGATAAAACTTCCATTACAAGAACACAGTACATATTAGCACTGTTGGATGTTACTTAGATGCAGTAAGATTTTGCTCCTTGACAAACAATCACACCGTCTACTTCATCACCCCGTAAGGTGAGACATTAAAACTGTTTGCAGCTGCAGAAATCCATTTTGAGAATATTGCACAAGACTCAAGAGGCAGAGACTGAGAAATGAAGAGGAGATTGTGAGACAGTGAAAGAAGGTATCTGAATTAGGAGATACTAGAATCTGCAAAACATTAGTAACAATTCCTATTTATGCAGCAGAGCTGGATTTCCTTGGACATTCTATTAATTGTAAATTAACCAGTTAAATGGTAATTCAGATGATGCACTGCTGATCTCATTTAGCCTGAAAAACCCCAATACCCCTAACCCTAACCCAATGCAACTGCATAAAAAGTTTTTGGTTGCTCACTAAAGCTGAAAGCTGAAGCACTGGAAAGCCTGAACAAGAAGCTTTTTGATCTCTCAACATGTGTTCACTACAGGTGTTTTTCTGTGATATGTTCCCAGAAAAAAAACCCTCATTGACCTAAATGGTAACAGGAGAGGTCTGTTTGGAAGCTTCTGGCACATTGGCTGTTTTCCTCAGTTGTGAACATGTGGCTGGTACTATTTTAAAATATCAAAGTGATTCTATCGTCAGCATGAAATGTCTGTTTTGATGTTGAACTCTGTTGTCCCCAGGTCCTCCTCCTAGCCAATGAGGGCACCACAAACAAGACATTTGCTGTGGAAATCAAGCACACACCTGGAGAAAAGCAACTTGCCAACAGGCTGCTGAATAGAGGGGCTGCTGAATGAATACTCTCAAGAAATATCTGCCATCAAGATATGGCTCCCCCGTGGCACATCCTTGCTACAGCTACTTACATCCTGTGTTTCTGCAAGGCCCGAAGTAGGAAAGTTAAATCAGTTTGACTTGAAGCTCTGCTTTAGTGTAATATGCCGATGACACCAAGCTGTGTGGTTCGGTTGATATGCTGGAGGGAAGGGATGCCATCCAGAGAGACCTTGACACGCTTGTGAGGTGGGCTGATGCCAACCTTATGAAGTTCAACCATGACAAGTGCAAGGTCCCACACCTGGGTCGGAGCAATCCCAGCTACAGCTACAGGTTGGGCAGAGAAGAGATTCAGAGCAGCCCTGCAGAGAAGGACTTGGGGGTGCTGGTCGATGAGAAAATGAACATGGGCCGGCTTCAGTGCACGCTCGCAGCCCAGAAAGCCAACTGTATCCTGGACTGCATCAAAAGGAGCGTGACCAGCAGGTCAAAGGAGGTGATCCTGCCCCTCTACTCTGCTCTCGTGAGACCTCACTTGGAGTATTGTGCGCAGTTCTGGTGTCCTCAACATAAAAAGGACATGGAACTGCTGGAACAAGTGCAGAGGAGGGCCACGAGGATGATCAGGGGACTGGAGCACCTCCCGTATGAAGATAGGCTGAGGAAGTTGGGGCTGTTCGGCCTGGAGAAGAGAAGGCTGCGTGGAGACCTCACAGCAGCCTTCCAGTATCTGAAGGGGGCCTATAAGGATGTTGGGGAGAGACTCTTCATTAGGGACTGTAGTGACAGGACAAGGGGTAACGGGTTAAAACTTAAACAGGGGAAGTTTAGATTGGATATGAGGAGGAAGTTCTCTACTGTAAGGGTGGTGAGGCACTGGAATGGGTTGCCCAAGGAAGCTGTGAATGCTCCATCCCTGGTGGTGTCCAACGACAGGTAGGACAGAGCCTTGGGTGACATGGTTTTGTGTGAGGTTTCCCTGCCCACAGCAGGGGGGTTGGAACTGGGTGATCTTAAGGTCCTTTCCAAACTTAACTATTCTATGATTCTATAACAAACCATAATTTAAAGAGGTCAAGACTGAAGTGTCCGATGGCTCCTGGGTTTTTAGTGTGTAATGAAAGACACAGCTCAACCTGCAGTTGTTTGGGCAGCTGGTACTGCATGGCACATCCAGGGAGGCACAGCCAGCCTTCCTAACCCCAGCGTATCAATCTAGTACTAACAGTCACACTGTCTCAAAAAATTAGGTGTTATTTTTATTTCTGAAGGCAGTCCTGACTTCTGCCTCACCAACAAATTATTCACTCCAGTTTCCATTGCAAATTCATGATAGTGTTGACTTTTTCCTCTTATCAATACAGAAAAATTAAGGTAAAGTACTGACTACCTGAAATCCTTACTACGTTATTAAAGTCAGCAGGCATACCATGCAAATTTTCAGATTACTTAGCCTATTTTGTGAAGCAAAAGCTAATATATGACCCAAACAATTACAGTCTGTGAACTTTCACAGACAGCCTGAGGGCTGCTGTAGAAGGTAGGACCGAGCAACAATTTGGAAAGAGCAGCAAGCAGTCAAGTGCTGTCTGTCAGGATAAAGCTTCCCTTAGCTCGTTAGCATCAAGAGGGAATCGGGTAACTGGAATGCACTTCCACATGTATTCAGCTTTTGAAAACACAGTTGAGCTATCTGAGTTTCCCCAAGGCATGGCATCACACTGATAACATAAATCTTTTCTTAATTCTTAGCAAGGGAAGAGAGAAAGAGAAGGAGGAAAGTTTTCCCTGTTAAACATCAGCCCACCTTCAACAAGAACAGTCCTAACGACCATGAATGAGGTTTTCATTTAACTGCTCAGTGTGTTCAAAATAACGGAAAAAAATGGAGGAAAAAATAAATCAAAAGCAGCAGTGACTAGGGAATGGCAAAGCAGGCAAACTGAGACCCGAACACAGAAGAGGGTGAGAAAAATCACATCAGACTTCAGTAAAGGTTTCTGATGCAGTATTACAGCTTATTTAAATCAAAGCCTTTGAAGGGCTTTCTGGCAAATGCACCATGACATTTCTGAAATAGTGAAAAAAAAAGTTACTTTAAAAATAACATAGCCGTTTTTGCAGTCACATGAAGCGAGACCTGAATAAACAATTTCAACAATAGAGTGATTCCTTCCAAAGGAAATTGGGTGCCTTTTTTATCCTCTGTGTGCCGTTTAACTGAGGGGTGCGAGAAACAGAGTTGAAAGCCAGCTGATCTTGTCTGGTTACAGCACAAATCTGCAGGACAAACGGGTTCCTGAACCTGTCCTGGAATGGCAGGGAGAGGGGAAAAACAATCTCAGCAGCAGCTCCTCCAGATAGCTAACAAGGATGAGATAGGTATTAACCCAGGCAAAACCAGTGTCATAAGAAAGCACTTGCTAAATCATTTTAGGAATCTGGTGCTGACAGTGCAGGTGTTGACATACACCAAACCAGGTGAGGGAAACAAAGGAAGAAAATGTGTGGAAAGGGAAAAAAAAACAGATTAATTCACAGCTTTTTCTTTTAAAATAATACATATAAAATCATACTTTAATAAATGCATTGATTTTTATATATTGTTTTTAAATAAAAGGGATAAAGCATTACTGCTTCCCCTTGGGGCTACATCTTTTGCACACTTAGCCCTATCAGAGATGAGATACAAGAACCTAAGCTGAAATTATCCCAATAAAAGCTCACTACAGATGTATCAGCATCTGGAGATGCAGTTAGTTATCCAGAATACCCACTGAATCAGTCTACAACTCCAGACCAAAAATCCTGTTTCTACTGAATTAAGCTAAGCTTCTGAAACGTAAAAGGGGATTTTATTTTTATAAATATATGTGTTTGTGCATGTGCACACACACACAGAGATACATACAAACAGCAGTTGGCTTCACCTCGCTGCCTCTTGTCTCTAATAGGATATTTTATGGTAACCAATGCGCACATCTTTCTGAGGAGACAATATTAGTGACATACTATGATTTATACAGTCATGACTGGACCACAGAATATTCACTAACATTTATTTTCTACTAATTTCCAACACAACTGGCACAATAGTTACAGACAATAACTAATTACCACACACTCCTTTGACATTAATACTAAATTACTGTTTTCTTACCTATATAGCCTCTAAAATGAGAACACCCAGATCCTTTAAAAAACTAAAAAGATTGTTTCTTCAGTAGCACTAACAAACCAAAACTATTATGAATTCCTCAAATTTATGCCATAAGAATTTTTACCATCCTGTGCCAGGTATTTCTGGTAAAAAAAAAGTGGCTTTTTTTCAGTCCAGAAAAGTTAAGGCAGTGGAGCATCATTGCATACAAATGCCTACTTATAGCACATAGATCTGTAAATTTACATTATAACTTTATAATATCATTACAAAAAGGGAGCCATGGGACTCATCCTGCTATCAGATACAGTGGCTTGTACCTGTAATGAACCAGAATGGAGTTTTTCCTGATTTACACAGGATTAACACAGTTTGAGTATGGTTCATTTTCTTGATCATCATTTCCACATGGTGACATTACTACAGAGGAAAAGTTTAAGCAAATGTCATGCATAATAAATTGCATTTTTATTTCTTCCACTAAAAGAGATGCTATAAGGAAGAGTACATTTTTATATACTGTGCTAGCCTGGGTGAAATTGATAATTTAACCGAATAGCAATTGTATAAAATAGCAACAAAATACAGGTGTATGCTCGGACAAGAATTTCAAAGGGATCATAGTCTGCAGAGACAGCTTGCTTTTACAGCCCATTTGTTCCACAGGACAGGCTGAGTTCCCAGCTCTGCTACCTGTAGCTGTGTGAACTTGACCAAGTCACCTCTGTTTCCGGTTCCCCTTCCATCTTGAAAATCAAGATGGTCAAAATGGGTCCTTGTCACTGTGAGTCCTGGTTGTATTGACACTCAGGGTCCTTCATCAGGTAGCTGAAGCTTACCCTGGGTGAGCAGAGTGCAAGAACAATAACAAATAGTGAATAGGGAACTGTGAGTATGCTCCTATTCACATCTGGGAAAACTAGATGTCCTTAAGGAGTCTGACCATATAGAAATCTATATTGTTTCTTTGTATTGTGTAGGTAGTAATAAGAGAGGTGCCAAATGAAAGTGTAGGATACTAGGCTCTAAGACTTTCTTTTTCAAATTCCTTTCTAAGGAATTTCCAAGTCTAAGACTTTCCAATTCAAATTTTGAATGCAGTAACCTAATATCCTTAATTTGCACACATGCAAGTAAATTATCTTTCACAACAGCCTCAGGTAGTACCTGTTTTCTGTCAAGGAAATGCTTAGATATAGCTGGCTTTTCAGGTTTTCTTTTTGTTGAGTATGGTCATAGACATCCCCAAACCAACCCCATTGATTTACCTCCCTTATTGATTGCCTTTCCTCCAAAAAGCAGCACATACAGATTTGCCTCAATGTCTTTGTATTATACATGGGTTAATGCACTATCTTTTTACTGCCTCAACTGGATTTAAGAAACTTAAGGACTTCTTAAGTTGGGTGTATTTGCTTGATTGTAAAAGGTTGCTTTGCAATATTGCCTACATTACATGCACTTGGAGAACATATTTGAGAGTAACACTGCAGTTGTGTATGTTGGCAACATACACTGTGTTTGATCTTACATTGTATCAACAGCAACCCTAAGCAATTCAATCCTAAATTCATTTCACAGTAGGCATTGACTGCTCTTGTTGGAAAATACCATCACTAGCCAACTTCTAGCATCTTACAAAAGCTTCTTCGGTTGCCACAGAGTGGGATATAACTATGGCAGATGACTGGAGTCTAGAACGATGAGTACTAAACAGAGGAGTGGTTTAGTTTTCAATCTTTGGATACTTTTGATGGAGTACTAATAAAAATGCTGTCACACAAGCTTCAGTTGCAATTCTGCTCTGAAAATTTGCCTACTGACAGTTTTAAGAATTTCTTTACAGCCTAGATCACCATCAAGATGAAGGGCTTAAAAAATATCTGCAATTACCTGGTTATAGAGCCAAACTGATGTAGATATTTAACAGCGGGGAGTAGCCAGCTCTGAATTCTTTTGCTCAATTTGAATAAAGAAATAAGTGTTAATTTTATTCTTTAAACTCCAGGCAGCAAAGCAGCACAGATTAAAAGCTGAGAAGGACTTTTGTAAGCAATTATTGTTTTGGTCAAGAAGGGTCTAGAACACACACTGTGGAAAAAAATCCCTTGGGAAGAGAAGAACTGAGCAATTTTCACATGGTTTAGTTTTTGTGGGTTTCTATACAATGAACAAGATAATTAAAGACAGAGATACAAAGTTATGTTTATTCCTGTACTTGGCTGTCCTGAAGTATCAAGACCACATTTCTCTTGTACTCCATTTGTTTCAACTACTTTTGTTCTTCAGTGAACGTCACAATTGTTCTCTTGTTTGACTTTCTTGTAATATTCCTTGTGAAATTTAAGACAAACATTTTTTCTTTCTTTAAGAAAATAGGAAATATTATGAATAAATCTTTGAAATATTCATATGCCATTCTTTGTAATTTCATGCATTGGTGTAAATAATGTATTATGTTATTATTTACCTAGTTTTAATTAAATATAATTTTTAGCTTTCTACTCTTCATGGAATTTGAGCAAAAAAAGACAGATGCAGACATTTCTAGTTCCAGGAAAAGAGAGTTGAAACATATACCTTAAATTTTGAGGACTGCAGATAACAAAGTTTCCGCATTGGCAGGTAGATTTAGCTGATGGTGCTATGACTCCATATTTATAAAACAGGATCAAAACTACTATACATTAGAACAGCTATGGCTTTCTTTTTGGCTACCGTGGGATGGCTTATTTTAGTCAATGTATGTAGTTATCACTCCCTCCTGAACCAAAATGCTCAGGAAGATGCAGTTTGCCCAAAGCTGAACAATGTTTGCACTTGTCCTGCTGTAGGGGGCATATCCTGCTCTGGGGACAGATCCTCACCAAGGACCCTGGATCTGGTGGAGAAATGACATCAGTATTTCCAAAACCATCCCAAATGTGTGGGAGTGGCACTGTGGGATGTGGTGAGGGATAGTCCTCCGCAAGGTACCTCACTCACATCCTTTTTAAGGTTGCTAAAACAGAGTGAAAATTCAGGGTAGGTGGACTTAATACCCAAGTTTTGGTTTGTTTTTTTTTTTTTGTTTGTTTGTTTTTGTTTGTTTTTTTGTTTGTTTGCTTTTGTGTTTTTTGTTGTGTTTTTTTTTTTTGGGGGGGGGTGGTGTTTGTTTTTTCTTTTTGGTTTTTTCTTTTTCCCAACAAGCAAAATGTAAAGAAGCATTTACAGTAGGGGTTTTTTGTTCATAGTTCAAGTGAGCCTGCTCAGATTCCCTTACATGCACTTTAAATCGGGCTTTCGAAATCAGTTACAAAAAATTCCTAAGCCACAGGTTCTCATAAAGCTGTTTACACACACAGCCTATTCTACTGCTCCTGGATCTCTAACTCATTCAGGTCATATTTCCCAAACCCTAGAAAAATTACTTGTTAGTCCTAAAATGTGTCAAATGTATATATGTCATTTAAACAGTGAAATACACTAATCCACTGTTGTGGCAATGTATAATTTATTTCTAATAGGCTTAAAGTGAATCTTAAAAACATTTAATTAGAGATATAAAAATTAAAAGGTCAACATTGTAGTAAGAGACTTAAAGTGACTGCGGTTCACGTAAACCCTGTGTCACAGAACCATGGATTGGATTCAGAAGAGGGAAAAGGCCTTGTAGTGTAACATCTTGAGATGTGCATAGTTTCTCACCTGTGTTAACCCACCTAGTGGGGAAAGGATCCCCTTTTCCCAACCTGAATACTGCTATTTGGTTTCTCTAAATGAGGTAGAAGAAAATAGCAGAGGCCTGGCAGGTCCTCATGGTCCCTTTTGGACCACACCACAATATGAAGCACGGGTGGCAAATCCCCACTCCACTGTTCATGGATCCTGTAGGCGCAGTGGATACAGTCTCTGATAGGCTTTGAGTTTCAGAGTGTTTAAGAGCTCCTGTAAGTTGTGGAGTCCAAACCCATTACCTTAATTTTCCAAAGCAAACTGTATAATGGGAGAACAGTTACCAAAAAATCTGGTCTGTTTTTCTCCAACAGCCTAACGTGCCTAGCAACTGTCGTGATTCTGTTTTATTGCTCAAGGTTTGCCCCGTCTCGATGCTTGATAGGGTATCATCAGGTTCTGCGACAGCTCCTGCTCCCCACCAAGTCCCTAAGAATTTAACTTCTTGTCTGGGACCTTAGCATTTGGAGGGTGGAACATTGAGCCCATTTTTATTCAATAGGTTCCAGACAGCTTCAGCCACTTGCCCCACCTGCTCTTTCCTGTCTCCACCAATTAATTAGGATATCATCTATACACTGATATATATGCACACCTGCTGGCACATCCACTGTACTGAGTAGCTTGGTTAAAGCAATATGGGCAATAGTGGGGGAGTGTTCATACCCTTGTGGGAGTCAGTGAAAGGTGTTCTGCATTCCCTCCCAAGTGAAAGCAAGTTGAAGTTTGTGCTCTTCCCTTAAGAAACCTAAAAAAAATGATATACATATCCTGAACATCTGGAGTGGGCACCCAGGGCAGGCAGCAGCTCATATCGCTGTCACTGCAGAGGTTATGCTTGCGACAGCAGCAGTCAGTGGCTGAGCATTACTATGCCTTTTCCTGTAATCAGCTGTTAAACACCACGGGCCATCAGCGTTATGGACTGGCCAGACTGGAGAGTTAAGGGGAGTGCATACAACTTATGTCTCTTCTCTAGACCTTTAACTGCTTCAGAGATACCCCGTTTGGCCGCGGATACTGAGAGAGGGGTTGCTCTAGATGGTGGGTACTGCAGGGCAGACGGCAAAAGCCTCACACGAGCGAATTCTGCCTCTCTGCATCCAAAGCCCCTCACCCTGCCATTGGGTAGGTACCGCTGCTTGCCCGCTGGGATGCCAGATCCCAATGTATGTGTGTTGTGAGCACTTAGAGCCACTCGCACAGCTGCCATCCTCCTCTCCCCAGGCAGGCAGCCCCAGGTGAGTACCCGCCCTCGGGGCATCCCTTGCGGCGATGCTTGTCCAGAAAGGCCTTTCCTTTCCGAGCCCCGGGTGCGCCCCGGTCCGCATCGGGACGGTTCCGGATCCCGGAGGGTGGTAGCAGCCGGGAAGGGGCCGGGACGGGGTTTATCACCCACCGGCCGGACCTACTGAGAACTGGTATGTGGGTATGGGTATGAGTTATGGGATTGGACTATGTTTTCAGTTACCCGTTATAGGTACCCCTTTGAATCCTGAGAACTATTGAGCTGTTGTCTCAAAACATCCCTAGCTGGGCAGAGTCTTTTGGGTCTTATTTTGGATTTGGGTCTTTGCCTGCTCTGGTGATGTGGGCATTCCTCTCTGCAGGTAAGAAGAAAGAGTATTGCTAGAGGGGGAGTTTTCCTGTGTATACCAAAAGGTATACACAGTTTACTCCTCAGGAGTTGTTATGTCCATGTGTGCTTCCAGAACAGATTGAGAGAGAGAAGGGGGGAAATGGCCCTTTTTTTCTAGTTAGGTTTTGGCCATTTGGTGTAATTTCTTTCCTGTTATAAGTTTTAGTTCTCTGGGAGAACTCTAATGTTTAGCTGATAGGCCTTTGCTGAGGATAGGAGGAGCTGGGCAAACTTCCTGGAAGAGTACGCTTTAGCAGAGCTAGGGAATGCCCATGCAATGCTTGACATGCTTTTTCAGTCCCGTCTTGTTTGCTGCCATAAAACTGTTTCACAAATAAGTAAGTGGGAACTGATATGATAGAGAGACATTGAATTGATGTTATAGACACCTGTGAAATATAACAATGGTATCTGCAGCATGAAGGCGTATGGGGAACTAAGTCCAGGGAGTGCTGCTGAAATTATTTTGAAGTGGTTTACTCCCCTTGCAGAGGGGGAGTGCTCTACAGTTTGTTTTTCCCTCTTGTTCATGAGAATTTTACGATAGATATCTTTAATATATCCCTCTTAAAATTCCCTCATCTGGAAAAAGAGGACATAGAAATGGGGTTGCGGGGGTCAGAGCTTTCCTAGTGAAAAGATGGGGATGGAGAGACTGATTTGTATGTTTTCCAAGCTCTCTTCTCTTTATCCTTTCGTGTAGTTTTACCAAATTCAGCCCCAAATAAATCAAAGCAAATCTCATACTTATGAGCTTTTATGTAAAGAGCTGGTAAATAGATAAGCCTATTTTTTTTCCACTGAGCTGGTAGGGTCTGAAGGTCATGTATTCTCTTCTTCATACTTGAAATTAAAAGATCACCAAGTAACTGAAGAAAGGATTCGTTTTGTGGTGGGTGCTTTCCTTCCTCATTTCAGAAAGAGGCAACAGCAGGAGGGGATGGAATTTCCTGACAGTGCAAGCAGGACAATTTTATGTATTTATTAGTAACACAGAGAGAAATGACTGCATTAATAATCCATCCAACCCAAACAATCACACCTGCGGGATGACATGGGAACATTTCCAGTTGCAGGAATCAGAATCCACTGGAGAAATTTTAACATACTCTTGCAACATAAACAATGAAAGCCAAGGGTTAGGATTGAGTAATGTGATAGTAGGGGTTAATTGTCTACTATTACATTATATTTGTTATGTGTTACCAAAAATTGTCAATGCTGTGCATGTACCTTTGGCTTCTGAGCCCTATCTGACAGGAAAAGCGATTTTGTAGCAAGAAAGCTGCCTGAAGGCCAGTGAAAGGCTAAGGTACAGAAGGATTTCATAACAGTATAAACTAGTGGCATATAGAAACAACATCCCTGTCACTTTAATGCAATAGACCTTCATTTTGAGACAAATTCAGGGCAACGGTGAAGGCCTAATTAGGACTCTCAGTTGATGTAATTCATCATATAAACTTGTCATGTACAGGTCAGTGGAGGTGGAGATACCTTCTTGGGACACAGCATTAAGGTCCACCTGTGTCAGTGCTTCTCCTCTCGAATTCTTGGGAAATCCACTCAAGAGTGAGAATGTTTGAGGTGGGAGAAGATGAATGGGTATGGTGCTGAACTCCATGGACACTCTGCACTTCCAGGGACATATGCTGACCCTGCCCGTTTCCCACTGGCTCCCAAATGGGGCTGAGAGGTGGCTGGCCTGTCTTCCAGAAACATGTGGCATCCTGCTCTGCAGCACCCGCCGGTAACTTGGGAAGCCTGGGAGCTGCTGTCTCATCCGGAGCACCTGCTGTATGGAAATGCTGGCTAGGCAGTGAGCAAGGAGTGTGTGCTCCTTGCTGCCCCTGGTTCAGAGCTGTTTGCCTCCTTCACCCCTGCACTGTACTGTTAAAGGGCATGGGGTTTACAATCCTGAATAGAGTGTAGTAAAATAAGATCGCTGCCACATAGCAGCTGTTTCCTGACTGACAACAAAGTCCTTCTGAGTTTGGGAGGAAGGTAAGTTATTCCAACCGATCTCTTCACCTAAATTTTCACTACAATAATTTTTCACACCCATTATTCCCACGTAGTATATTTGCTGCAAGAGTAATTTCAGGACATGGTTTCCACCGAATTGTGCTTATCTAAGCACAGAAGGAGGAAGTGAGTCTTGAGTCTTGTTTTAAAAATAATCTGGCACTTTTCCAAAGGTACCTGGATATTGCTTTTCATAGAGAAAGCTGAAAACTATCTGAGGTATTCTGGTTTGGCAAGCTGGTCTTAAACATCAGTTGCTCGGAATATTCAGTTTGCATTGAAGCAGTGGGGAGGAAAGAGCTTTCCCCAGACATGTGTCAACTGACAAGAAATAAGTCAATCTGTATGTGAGCTATCATGGTTTTCCCTTAAAAATATTTCCTTGTGCTGGAGACAGTAGTTTAACATGTTAAATTATGTGCTGCAATCTGGAAGGTAAACCCTTTCATAAAGCTGACAGTGTAGCACATAAGCCACCATAATAGCACTCTTTTCAGCTTCTGCAATATTCTTTTTTTACATTGTATATTGTGCACTGCCTGAAAGTGTTTATGTGAATTATGCTTCGATTGTGCATCTCCATATTACACCATTATTGAGAAGCTTCTAGTCATGGCATCTTTGGCACTGTGGAAGCTGGGGGCCACTAAAACCAGTGTAATGAGTTATAGGCAAATGAGCCTTTATGTGAAGATCTTGTATTTCCTCTCCTATTTGAGAGCACATCAATGGCATGCATCAAGGATAAAATGCTCATTTTCAAGATGTCACCAGAGAGAGATTTCTGAGGATAAACAGAGAATTCATTTTTTATGGGAAAAACACAGGACCAAATGAAAACAGTTGAATGATTAAATAAGCCCACTATTTCCCTAGGAAAATAATTTATTCTGCAAACCACCTAGATACACTCGAAATACAAGAATAAAACACTTGTGACACTGTCTTCCTTTTTTCTTTTTCTCCTATAAGGCTTCACCCCCTAAAATAACTATTGTAGATGTAAAAGATACTGAGTTCTTTTCCCCTTGAACTTTAAATCGTGAATAAGAGGTAAACTCAGATTTCTAACTTAATTCTTACTTAAATATCTTAACTGAAGATTCAAGGGAAGCCAGATATTACATCTAAGATGAAATACACTCCAAGAGGCCTTTTGGATTTGAAGTTTTTCTATATACGTAGTAATATGTGTACAGTTTCAGCATTTAAAGCCTGTTGACTGTGGAAGAGAGAGTAATCTTTCTATCAGTTTCAAAATTACAGGCTGCTGGTTTGACACTGCACACTTCAACCTATTGAATCACAAAATGATGGAGAAGATGAAATGTAGGCTTTATGGATGTTCTTATATCCAAAAATATTCCAGTTGATAAACACTATTCAGAAGTTGTGAGGAAAATAAAAAAAACACTGAATTGTATGGGTTATTTCTAGAGAAAAATCTATCATTTACAATAAAATCAGTGTCTGAAATGAGCATTCCAAAAGCAGAAGGCTATTATTTCAGATAAATGTGAAGCCTAAAATAATGTTTAGAAAGCTGGATTTTTTTCTGCCTACCCATAAAATTGAGTTCAGCTCAATGCCACTGAAGGACTAGCTGTGGCTTTCAGCTCAAGACAAGAATGAAGAAAGAGCTTATATATTGGGCTTAAAAGGCCAGTAATCACCTAGAGGTCTTTCCAGAGGTGCAAATCGGTGCATGTTTGTTCTGGTTCTATTGCAATGCATTTATTTGAATTTAAACACTGTATGATTCAGTTATATAAAGCACAATTTAGTCACTCAAGTAAATGTTACTACTCTTTTAAGGAAACTTTCTCATGTGATGTGATCACTAAACCACAATGGAAACAGAGATCTGAGAATGTGTGAAATAAAAGATACCAAAAATTATTAACAATTCCAAATTTAAAATTTAAGTATTCTTCCTCCTGCAACTGTAGCCAAAAGCCATTAACTGGAAGTCTTTGAAGGCTGAATGATCTCCTGGTCCTTAGTACTGACCCTGTCATGCCAGTCTGGACTGTAAGAAGAAATGTATGGTGCTAAAACTTGTTCTGTGGTTGCCTGTACTGCTAAGTCTTCTGTGAAAAAATCCCTGGAGATTTCAGTCCTTGTGTCTGGACCTTTCCTGAGCTTCCTGAATTTAAGGCTGAACTTTTAAAAGATGCCTTTCCTGGCATGTCCATTTAGGATGCCCTGGGGGAAGGTGTTCTATAGTTTAAAGTACCTGTATTTCTAAAAATGTTATTTTGAGGCATCAGAAGTTGAGGACTAAAAAATGGCTAGTCATTTTTGAAAATATAGACCTAATATTTTAAGTCAGATATTTATTTGTCGTAGGCAGTATATTTAGAGTGTAAACACAGTATATACACAGAGAAGAATCATGTTTCTGATATACTGTGGATGATACAAACAGCCCTCCATTTATTTTTCCAAAGTGTTTTAGAGAACTGTGTTTCTTTTAAAGTGGGTTTGTATTTGCTAAGAACAGCTTTGAGCTGCGCATCTGTTGACTAAAACTTAGATCTTAGTTTACTGTGAAAAATCTGCTGGTTTATGTTCGCTCGTGATTTGTTATTGGCAATAATAAGAAATTGCTGTTTTTTTCCAGGGACGTGTCTTCCTTCTTGGCTTAGTTGTATGTCCCCAGCTTCATGTCTACCACACATATTCCTTCTGCAGTTCCTATCAGCTTTTATATCAGCTCTTGAGCAGTTAATATATTTAATGTAGTCTTCCGTCAAAAATAATGCGTTTTACAGTTGTGTGTCTTTGAAGTACCATTAATTAAATTACTTTTGTGTTTGGTATATTTTAATGCATAATTTTTGAAACACCAGGAAAATTGTAACTGAAAAACTAAAATGATTTAAAGTTGCTTCAGAGCTCCCATTCTTGGTAGATTGTTGAGCAATATCCTAAATGCGCATTTTTCAGTGATTTCTTGTGGAAGAACCTGTGCCTTGGCTTGTGCGCTAATGGTGGATTTCTGGGTTATTTCAGTGATCCTCTATAGAAGTATTTACATTTTGCTGGTGATTTAATGTGGGTCTGCCAATGAATAACTATGAGGCAGAGAACTCTAACTGAGCCATTAAATGTTCCCACAATTTCCTTTAAGTACCAGAATGTCTTAGCCTAATTCTTTTAGGGAAGGACAGACAAGGGCAATGCACTCATGGGCTTGCTGATTTCCCTTTGTATTTGTCTATATCCCTTGTCCTGAGGCTATAGACAGCTGTAAGTGCCATTTTTAACAACTGAATATAGCAATTTGGAGAGATCTCCTTAAAAAGATCCAGTCATGAATTTTGTAACAGCAAATTGAAATTTTGCTACCTCAACGTAGAAAAAGTGACACACAGATTGTGTGATGACTTTGCAAACAGAAACACACTTTTTCTATCCCAGATGATCAGTTTATACTTATTAATTTACAAATGCATAGGTAACAATGAACGTAGACCTGTGATGGTTTAACCCTGGTGGCCTTGAGGATAGTGGAGCTATGTAGCATGTGGATGTGGAGAACTCTCGCTGCTTTTCAATTTTAGTGAAGGCATCTGTGCTTTTCAACAGCTTACATCACTGATGGAGGAGGAAATTATTATCTTATTGATGTTAGTAAGGGGTTATGCAATGGCATCAGTGGGTCATGATTCTCATGTTGTGTGAAAGAAGACATAATGCATTATTTGCTGGAATTCCGCAAAATTGAAAATGCATTTTGTTGAAATCAGACTAGAAGCTAAATACTGGATACAGGAATAATAATAATGAATGTGATTTCATGTAGATTTTGCTTTTGCACTGCATAATAACCAGTGTATAACTGTTTGGTGGCCATCTGTCACCGTCAGAGAAATAGGTATTTAACTGCCATACCCCATGTACAGCATGACACCAGAAGCAGCACAGTGGAGAACTTCTGAAGTTGTGGGATACAAGGAAAGCATGGCAGGCTGGCTCCCGGGGGTCTGGGAGGATATCTGCCTCACTCATTTGGGGTTTGTTTTCAGGTTTCCTTGAACCAACCCAAGTATGGGTTCACTTCTGTAACAAAAAAAGGCCTATAATCCCTTACTTGGAACTGGAGGTAAGAGTTTTGTGATAATTTCTGTCCTACTAAGAATTATTTCTGGCCTCTGGCATAAGACAGCACTTTTTGTCTCTTCCTGCTTTGAGTGCAGTGGTATGTCTTGTAGGAAATACAAATACAGCTGGACTAAGACATTTATTGTTATGGAGAAGCCACGGCAACCTTTGATAATGATGATAATGACCCACAGTATCTTTAAACAATGGCTTATTACTAGTGTGACCTTGCATGCTTCCATCCATTCAATCACTGTGTAATTTTCTTGGCTAACCTTGAGGACCTTGCATTCATCTGGCCTACATGCCAATGGGAAGTTATCTGAAAGTACCTGGTTTTGAAATCATTGCATTTCTTCAGGCAAAAGTGGACACTGGGTCAAACTTCCACTTGTTTGATCACAGGCTGGGGTAGGATACTTGAGCATCTTCACACAGAATGGCTTCTGATAGGAATGGAGCTGTAATTTCATGTTCAAGTCCACAATTACAATTGAAATGAACATGCCAAAAAGATACTTAAAAATTTAAATATATTCTCACAAGGCTGACCTTGAATAAAATCAGTAATTAAGGGGCTTCTGAAAAGTAGGTATGATTAAGAATTTATTATACATAGCCAGGTTGTCAAACTTGAATGCTCAGATGGGCATATGTGCATGTGCAGCCTGTGTGTGTAGTGATATATGGTCACTGTATATGGAGAGAAGGAAGGAGCAAGAGCTACTTACTGGGGTAAGTGGCAGGCAGGACTGGTGTCTAGTAGCAAGATACACACCTGCTGACTTCATAGGTCTCATGTTACAGTTCTGTGCATGTTATAGTGCACAGGAAGCAGCACTGGAGAAATTGCTCACATGAGCTCAGACCAGGGCTGAAATTTTCTGTGGAAATATTGTCCATCTTTCTACATAAGCCTGGGAAGATGAAGTAACATGCTGTTGTGAAATTATGTGGAATGGGTCATCAGGGCATGAAAATACACTTGTGATAATGATTCCCCAGACTCTAGTAAGATGTAAGGTGGGACCTGTGACTACCTATCTTCACAACAGCTTTTTAATGTTTGCATGTCAAGACAGGCTGTAAATGAACAACATAATAGAGAAAACATGATCACTCCATACACAACACTCCTGCTTCCCAAGAGATGCAATTCATATAGCTGCACTGCTGCATTTTCAGGTGGCCAGAAGTGAGAGAGGGCAGCTTGAACTCTACAGGAATAAAGGCATGGAAAAGAAAAGAGACATGGAGTGAGGAGAAAGAAGCATTTGGCAGACCTCTGGGGGTCCTGGCTTCTCAGTGCAAGATCACGGGGAAGGACAGGCAGGTAAGCAGAAATGGAAGAGAAGGGGAAGGGATCTTAAAAAGGAGAATTAACCTCACAGGCTAGCTGAGATGCAGAAGGAAAGGATGCATATAAGGAAATAGCACTTTCTTAAAAGTCTTTATAATGCATTTGTTACTCTGTCTTTTGATTATGTATTTCATCATAGCAAATCTAAGTATCAGTTTATCCTCATATTTCTTTTCCTAGTTGTGAAGTTGAGCCTTGGCAACCTGATGCACTAAAGCCTTCTCTGTCTATGGGAGCAGCAATCCTTAAATCAAGATGTTAAAATGCTTTGGCAATTTCTCCCAGATTCTGAAGAGTGAGAAGAGGGATTTCTGCTCAGTTACGCAAGCTGGCCTGACCACTGCTTATACAAAGGCTGGGGAGGGAAATACCACCCTTCGGAGGCCAAAGTTAGCAGGCATCTAAGTAGCATTAGGGAACACACATGATGTCCGAGGAAGTTCTTATCAGGATTGCCAGGAATACCTGCTGTTTCCAAGAGCTGGTACAGCCATAATAATTTACTCTTGGGACATTCTGTCCCAAAATTCTCTTTAAATTCTTTTGTTCTTGCTAACAAGTCTATCAGCCTTATTTAGTTTGAACACTTTGATTCACTGCTAGGTAACAAAGGGGATTTCTTTACCCTCATCTCTCACAGTACAATATCGTTAGTAGGCTCAAGATAAGTTGAGCTCTTGGGAAGGCAATAGTAGGTTTGAAATTAATCAACATCCAAAAGCAAATTAATTTTTTTCATGTGGGAGCATAAATTTAGAGTAGTCTGATATTTTTCCATAGCTTTTTTATGTTGTGAGCATTTTACAGTCTGTGGTTAGGCTGAGATCATCAGAGTGTTCATTTACAGGAAAGAATCAGTACATTCTTTGTTATGTGTGTGTCTCTGTGCATGCATGGGAAAATGTTTCTTACACATTGTCCTTGTTGGTGGAATTTTAAATTATATTCATATTTCACCTCTTGGCTTCCATTCCAGAAAATAACTAGGGAAATTAACAAGTAAAATATTGGAGGTTTTACGTAGGGATAAACCTTTGCCAGCTGCTGGTAACTAGGTTACCCAAAACAGCAAAATAAATGTGAATCTCCCCATCTTACCTCCCCCTAAATGGCTTAAGAATGACTTATTTTTCATCATTATTTCTGCTATGGAGCACAGCTTTCCTATTGGATGATTTACAGTACTCTGCCCTTTTCTTAGCTACAGAGGTGAGTAATGCTGAATGGTGCCAACAGCAGCAATTTTTTCTCCATCTAAAATTTTTGTGTTTTTCCTTTTTATTTTCTTTTTAGGTTACCATTAGTGAAATGGAAAAGTTCTGAACACAGCGACAGCAATGAAAAGGTTAATTGAGGCACTTCTGGCTTCAGTCAATTTGCCTTAAGCAGTAAAAAGGCTTGAGTTTCACAGCAGAAAGGGAATGCTTGGGCTGTGACCATAGCAAGTGACCTCTAGGTACTAATCTATGATTTCTGTTGGTAGGCACAAATTAGAGTTAAAACAGTTTAACAAAATCTGACTTCTTGAAATCACGCAATTTCAGTGCAGTTGTTGAGGAAGGCTTCTTTTCTGCAACTGCCCCTGCACAGATCTGATGAGAGGAAGCCTAAATTGAAGCACAAGGTACTGATTTTCAGGGCAAGGAGAATCTCACTGGCACGGCATTCCCAGCATTGTGAAGGTATTTCTGCTGAGAGCAGCCATCACAGGCTTGTAGCTTAGCTGTTGAGAAAGCCGGACGGTAATTAAGCTCCAGGCCTCTATTGTTTTGTGTTCACACTCATCAAAGTGAAAGACAGGATAAATCTTTTGAACTTCCGTAAAATAGGCTTTACCTGCCAGGCCAGAGTGGGAGCAGAGATGCCTGCTCCTGCTGTAGGAAGATGCATTTGATTGTTTCGCAGAACTAGATCTTGTCAATTAAATTCAGAGTGATAAAGTGATGGTTTGTCTGATTCTGAGTCAGTCCAATGCCCAAAATTGGAGGCAGTCTTGAACTGTATTCATAAGGAACATCGTGCATTATAAGCTGTAATACAGACTTTTCAGTGTCTTTTAGTGACATTTTAGAAGTTTATTCTACGCCATCCAGGTAAGCTGTTTTTCCAGCAAGTTATGACTGCAGGTGTCACCAGACGTGATGGTGGTGCTACACAAGGTAGCAGTTTTATACTGTTAATATAGGTTCCCTCTGCAAGACATTAACATTCCTTGTTAATCATAGCTGTGGATGTGTTCCAGGTTCTGAAGCTCTGGTTACATTTTTGAAATGGCATATTTTTGCATTTGTTTGCACTCGTTGCTTTTTCCTGTCCATGAATATGCAAAGAAATGAGTCCACTGGCAGGAACATTCATAAAACAGCAAATTGTAAACTAACAGAAGAGGATATTGCAATGTTCCAATAAAGTGACCATGGGAGTTACTTCCTCTTCCACTGGGGGTAGAAGAGGAACAATTCCTTGCCAAAATTATAAGAAAGAGACAAAAACTCTGTTTTGAAGTTTTTTACAAACCCCCTTTAGAAAAATAAAATTAAATACTGAATTGTAAAAAAAACCAACCAACCAACCAACCAACCAAACAAAACCCCAAACCCATGGCTGTCCTTCAGAAAATTCTCCCTTTCAACAAATCCATGTTATTATGAATCAAACACCTCAGACGTATTGTCGGTGTGACAAATTTTATGCAGATATAGCAATAATGTGAAAGCAAATGCAATGCAGCAATAATATTACACCTCCAAGACTGGTTTCCAAGGCTTCTCCTTTTGTGTATGGTTGAGAAAAGTAATAAAAGTCTTAGTGTGCTTTAGGCACAGCTAAGGAGCAAATTCCTTTGTGCTGTCATGACGTGGGTTCATCTTCAGAGGCAGTTTTGCTCCCACTGAGGCATATTCTGCAACCTCCTGATGATGTATGATGCAAGTGTTGTGGGGTTTTTGTTAGGATCTTCTCTATGCTGTCTTTTCCTTTACAGAGCCCATTTTCATCAGGTGTTTATACCAGACAGGATTAGTTTTGTTTGATTCTTTGACTCTTTTGTCCCTTTTCAATTTTCATCCGTCATGAAGCTGAATGTTATTGCTTAGCATCCGTTTCTTTATCATACTCATTTAATCTGTCCATCATCATTAAATACTGTCAGGTTTAAGCCTTTGAATGATCAAAGCCATTCAACATGTCGCTGCTGCATCTGTTTTCCTTTATTACCCATTTGTTCAGTGTTCACATGATTCATGCAAGATGCAGCTGCTTTTACAGCCATTTCCCTGTGCTTCATGCAACTCTGTTTAAAATTTTTTAGGCCACCTTTCCGTTCATTCCATGATTCCCACACTTCAGGTTTAGCTATTAAACTTGAGAGTGCCAGCTGGTAGAAAGGGAAATCTGATACCTGTTAAAAATGTCATCTCTTTAATCTTGAAGGTGATTGTGCTCATTATCTGTAACTTGGCTTTCTGAAGACAACCACAGCAAATAGAGGAAAAGACACTTGAAAATCTAAGTCTCAAAATTGTGAGTGTCCAATCCTTCTCCCATCTGAAGGAATGAGGCATATTTCTTCTTGCCAGTCTAGAAATGAGAGGCATCCTATTAACAGTCTCACCTCTTAAAGTTTTCCTGTCCTATACTATCAGCAGCTAAGCCACCTCTTTGTACCTTAAGCATCCTCTCTGTGGGACTCTGCAGAGGATTTACCTGGGGCTGGACAACCTCAGTGGTGGAGGGAATCAGTAGCTTTGTCCATTGGATACATTTCAAGTGGGGACCCAAAACAGTGCTTGAGTCCAGGTATGTCAGGGTACAAACTGGGTGTTGCCATGGTCTTCCTGAAAGCTTTAGAGCAATTCTGAAAAGAAAGCTGGAACAGTCACTCACTCTGCAGGAGTACAGCCCCCTTGCTAATGCTGCTGAGCAAGCTGAAGAGAGGCAAGCCTATTTTGCCCTTGTGTACCTGCTCCAGAGACTGGCTAATTTACATGGCTTAGCCTTTAAAGGTGCAAAACGTGACTTAGTTTTGCTATTTGCTTTTAATACATAACTGTCCTGCTCTGCTTTATTTTATGTTGCTGTCTACCCAGGCATGTATGAATAGGATTTAACTTCTAAACTGCCCTGATCTATCTAAGCTTTGATATGCCTCTTGGCTGAAACTGATGCGGTAAAACCCAGGGCTCATAACAACCTTCCTACGGTGAAACACGAAAGTTTACCATTTGTTTAATATATTTTCACCCGGACCCTCAAACTTGCATAAAATATTAGCTCATGTTGCCAATTTTACCTGTTCTTCTCACACAGAGAATCCTAGTTATTACTTTGTCTGACACTCTGTGCAGTAAATTTCGTTGTAATTTTCATTTTTACCTTAGCTTTCTTCCCTCATATACATTGACTGACACTTTCTGTAATTAACCAGAAGAGCTTAAATATTATCCACGGTTTCTGCCAGAGCTAAGCCTTACTCTTCTTTCTGCCTGGTTAAGACGGTCGATGTGTTCCACACCAGCATGGCCAGTATGACCTGAAAGGGACCTGCCTCTTGGCTGGCCAATGATTTCTGTCACCCATCACTAAAGGTGAATTAACTATCTTAGACTTATCTGGATGTTGTAAACTGCACTCCTATTTTTCAGATTAACCCAAACAAACAGCTGCATTCTTAATGGAAGATGGTGAGGGAGAAGAACCACTGATATATTGCATGTTTACTGAGTACTATAAAATCCTTGGACCAAGGATTTGAAGTCAATCCTTGGACCGTCAGAGGACGAAGTTAATCCAAATAATTTCAAGCTGTCTTACCAGGACTGCATAATAATGAGTCTTTGCCATCTTGAATAAGTCCATAGGGAAGGACAAGGTGATGAATTTTGTATTGTTTCAATTCAGGCATACTGTTTTTTCTGCCATTCCACATAAGGTAAAATGTGTTGTCTTAGTGCAGAGCAGCAAGGAGTCCCAGAAACTTGATCTTTAAAGGCTTTCTAACTTCTCACTACCTTTCAGTTGTGTTGACAGTAGTTCATATGAGGAATGTGCTCTGCTTTGTGGGGCTGAGAGGACTTTCTGTATAACTGCATATCTGTGCAGAAAGAGACTTGCTAAAGTGATCGAAAAAGTGTAAATTAAGGTATCACAAACTTCCTACTCAGCAAAAATGGGGCGAGGTCAGGAAACAATTCCTGTGGCAGTTGTTTGCAAGTTAAATATGAGCCCTGGAGCAATCCAACATCCTGGATGCAAAAATCCATAATTACATGAATAGTAATGTTCCTTCTTACCTTCCCTCTCCAAACCTAGGTACTCTGGAAATTACACTGGTCTGAAATATAGGATTAATTATATCTTTTGTATCTGATTTTTTTCAAGTTTAATATGTACTGTCTTCTGAAAGCTAGAAATACAATCTTTGTTATAGCAGAAAAAGATCTTCATCTGTGTGAGGTAGACACTTTAGGAAAGTCCATAGAGGTCACTAAATTAACTATAAAAGCTCGTACAAAACCCTGGTGCTATATCTAACAGTTCAGAAGAAGCATCCTTGCTCAGTATATTTCAGCCATAGTAAAAGCAAATGAATGAATGAATAGATGCAAGGAAGTTAAAATATTTGGATGATTAAGAGGAATAAGATGTGGAATAATCTCATATAAAAATATGAGAAAGCCATCATGTAAATTGGGTACCTCCACAGATGAAGAAAAAGAAGAGGAAAAGATTAAAAGCCACAAGAAATAGTATGTCTGAGGCACAAACAATAGACAATAGAGGACATATTTCCATTTCTGTTCACCCTTCAGAGAGCGCAGGAACAAGGAACTGTTACCAATGAAGAAACAAGCTCCAAATCCAAAGAATGTTTCCTTTTTGACCAATAATTTGCAGACCCTTTGCTACAAACATCTGGAGAGATTTTTATTACATTTACCTGAGTGTGAAGAATGAAACTAAAAAAGGTAAAATAGAAGAAAAAGAAATCCATACTATAGTCAGAGAGGAAAAATAATGTTTGGGTTTATTTTGAATAACATCCCTTTTCAGGACAGCATTTTGGCACATGCTTCACTCAATGTGATAATACACAGCTTCCAGCAGAGGTGAACTTGTATTCAAGTGTTTTCCTGATTCTTAGGTAGATGAGCCAGATGTTACTAGCTACCAGTTGCCTCAAGCTAGGTTTTACGTGCTTCACCACAGCACAGTATTTCTGGCTATAGATTGTAGATACTATGGATAGGTGGACAGGGCAGATGTGACTGTATTTTGGCCTTTTAAAGTTATTTGTGGCTTATAAGACTTGATAAAGCTTCCAGCTTAGCAGGGCCCTGTACTACGTGGTGCCAAAAGCTGGATGGTACATCTGGGACTATGCACCCTCTTCAGTGCCACAGAGAGGATGCCTTTGATTTTACCTATTGTGGCTGGTCTTATGTTCATCAGGACACAAGAATTTGCTTTCTATTTATTACAAGAAAGTAATGTGAATGCAACTTTAATAATTAATGCATAATGCTTAGATTTTGAAATAAATGAGGAGGCTTTGTTATTGAAAAACAGATCTTTTAATGCAGATTTTATCGAATTAATAATATCTTCATTTGTTAATATATTCACTGTAAATAGCTTAATAATTTTTCTGGTGCCAGAGTGCCTCTTATATGATGACTTCTAAGCACATTAAAAAAAGTAGGTGGCATATTTGATAAGGCTCTATGGCTTCCCTAAGGAAGGGTGAGAAGGGAGTGCTGAGGGAGTAGAAGTCTGTTTAGTGCATAATTACTTTCTAAAATAAAACCAAGGTAATTATAAAATGACATGTTCACATATCAATGCAATGATTTTACTGAGATTGCCATACAGCTGGAGACCATGAATACATGGAGCTACCGTAAATCTAACACTACAGTGAGTTTCAGAGGCTAAAACAATCTTGTAGAGAATTTGCATCCTGAGGTCTGAGCAGAGACTGAGCCTGCTGTCTAATGAATGGATGTGGGAAAGGATACGTTAAGCAGTAGCATAAGCATCACTGTTTAGAATGGGACTGTGTCGCAGTGCACTCGTATTAGGCCAAAGACATTTGCAAGGCAGGTGTGGGGTTTCTGCAGTTGTTTTGCTTGACACTTTCTAAATCTTTCTTCCTTTTGCTTCCTCTAGCCTCTCTGACTCTTCCCTACATTCTGATATGGTTTAAGGATGCACACACCAATGACATTGCTCCTTTGCACTGCCAATGACCTGTTAACAGAACCACCCATACAGACACCTAATTTAGAGATTGCAGCCTGAAAGTAATCTGGCCAAGGCTATTGCATTCTGCCTAAGTACTGCCCCTGGCCCCTGATCTGCGCAGGGACCCCAACTTACTTCAGGGAGCCACTGCCTCTTAGGGGCACTCAATGCACAAATAAACATAATGACAGACCCTTACTGACTTCAGGGGCAGATAAATATCCTCATGGGCAAAGACAGCATCAATGGTCGGCAGCTCTGTCCACACGAGTCCTGCCCTGGGAAAAAAGTGTTAATCTTTCTGTCCAAATGAATATCCTATCTCTCTCAACAAAACCGAAAGGATGTCTGCAGGGCCTTATTTTTATTTATTTACTTTTATTTTAGCAATATCTCATCGGCATTTCTAAAGTATAAGATCATGTTCAGCATAAAACCAGTAAAGCATAATCCTGCTTTTGTTATTTGTGTATTTATTAAAATCTCTTTAAATGGGGCTATATTTGATACAGCAGACTTTTCAGTTCTGTTGTAACATTATTTTTTTTTTGCACCACTGTATTGCTACAACCTTATTATGGCTCTATAACCTTAAAGTAGGACTGGGATCAACCAAGGTCTTCATCACAAAAAAAAACGGAATGTAAAATCTTGATTGGTGACAGCCAACATGGCTTCATTAACAGCAAATCATGCCTGGCAAATTTGGTGGCCTTCTATGATGGGGCCATGGTATTGGTGCTTTGGGCTGCGTTTCTCTTGCCCAACCCAAACAGGAAATGAAAGGTGTGGAAGACGTCCCTGCCCATGGCAGGGGGTTTGGGACTAGATGATCTTTAAGGTCCCTTCCAACCAAAACCATTCTATGATTCTATGATGAAAACTCCCTATCCCCACCCTGATGCACATATATATATAAACTAGTGCTTAAATGTATTACAGCATTCCCATGTATTTTTGTGCCTGCGCAGAAAAGGAAGCTGGAAGGAGAACTTGAGCATCAAATACTTGTACACAAACTCTTTTGCATCTCTTTACAGTATTAGCTGTATTTTTCTGGAAGGCCCCAGAAGTGTAGCATCACTTTTTCTCCCTGTGTGCACCTTCTCTAGAAGGATTTTCTGCTTTTACAGCTTCGCATATGAAAGAGACCATCTTCTCCACAGCTTATTTTGCAGATTTCTTACAGGAGGACATGTAAGCCAATGTGCCAGCACCCCCAAATATTTTAATGTCTGTTACTTGGGTCCATATTGGTCTGCTTGGAGCCTACACAGATTGGCCAGGGCAAGAGAAGTTTGCACACAGTAGAGAACAGATACGCAGAAGTAACTGAGCCCTAGTAGCTACAGAATGTTTTCTTATCAGTTTTAACTCTTTAACTTAATTCTTCTTGACTTTGTTCTACTCTTCTGTAAATGACAGACATCCGTTTTCTGTGAGGGCTGCTTTGTACCCATGCAAAGTTTTTTTTACTAATAGCCTTGCTAGCCCAAGCTAACTAAACCAGGGGTTAGCCCAGTCTCCTTAATTAGGCTTTGCATGCCTTCATTAGCTCAGCTGCTTGGAGAAAACCAGTCTTATGGAGCGAGCCATGCCCTGTCTGGGGTACTTCCCTGCTCTTTGGAAGCTGTTGCTGAGCCAGGTAAGCAAGCTACTTTGTTTTTTGTTGCCTTTTGGCAGTGCAGGCAGCCTGTATCTAGGCAGAAACTAATAGGGGCTCATCAAAGGCTGGTTTAGTTTCTTCCCAGTTTTCTCAGTTAAAAGGGAGGGGAGGAAGCAGGGTTTTATTTTAAAGTTTTTCCTGATGACTGATTGGCATTGTATACTCAAGGAGGGACAGAACAGCTCTGTTTCTTTATTTGTCTTGGTTCCAGATGGTGGTTAAGATTTATGAGCAGTCATCTTATTTCCTGCTTTGTTTTGGAGTGAACCCTTGGAATGCTTATTGTTTATTGCAGAAGTATGGCTTGAAAATGCCTTTTCTATTAACTTGTGAAGTTATACTTGCTATTAACTTGTAAAGTTGCTTGTAAATGTGAAGTATGCTTATTCTAGCAACAGACATGGCCGTGGTTGCACTACAGATACAGATAAAGCACCCATTTAACGGAATAGATTGGTTTTTACTTGCAGATGGCATCTGCAAAGGTGCAAGCCCTGCTGAGCTACCTTAGGTACCTAATAAACCTGTCTGGTTTGGAGGCAGCTCAGTTAAATTACTTAATTATCACTACAGCAGGCTCTTCCAGGTAGTGTCCTACTAGGTAGTTAAAGGCTGTGCTTTGCCTATGCTCAGCTTGATGAGGAGCAGAGCTTCTCTACCCTCCTATCTTAACTATAGATGTAGAAATGGGGACTCCCTCCTTCACACTAGTATGCAGAGGGAAGGAAGGGCAACTTCTGCACTGGATCCCTGACTCAGTTTCTGGACAGGAATATAAAAAGCAGAGGGTTCTTTTGCAGCCATGGTGTAGGCAGTCCCTTTCATGCTCTCAGGGGAATTATGCTGGTGGATGACTGAGAAGTAATCTTGCCTCTTAATAAGATATTGATACCTTTGCTCCCACAAGTATGTCTAGATTTACTTCTTGATGTGTTGTACATATCTATATGCTCAATGAGTTAAAAACTACAGTGGCAAAAGAAGCTGTATTTCTGAAGGAATTGGAACAATAATGCTGCACAGAGCTGTCTAATTAACAGGCTGTGAAGTAACTGCAGTAAATTAGCAGAGACAATTAATTTACCCTGCATCAAAATACAGATTGGAATGCTGCTGAGTGAATGCCTAATTTTCATTTCTGATTGCTCGAAAGAACTTATGGGACCTGCTATTCAGATTACTTTTCCCTGCTTCCTGAAAAGCATATGGAGGTCTCTTCTGTTTTCAAATTTTAGTGCATGATGACTGGAATTTTAAATATTTTTTCCAGTATTTTTGCTTTAAGAGTGTGGAGTGTAATCCTTGGGTAGCAGTGCATCAGCAATGTTAATTACTCTTCTCTGAGGCTATGACTTTTTAATCTTAAGTTCCTTGGGAAGGGGTAGTGGTGGCGATTCTTTATGACCTTCTCCTGGAATGTTATTTTTCTGATGCAAAATGTAGATAAGGCTTGAAAGTCAAATAAAGAGGTTTTCAGTCTAAGTCAGATTTGTACCTGCAGGCAAAAATGCTCAGAGCCAATGGTTAGTTTGAACCCTGTCTTGAACGTACCCTTGTAACAGCAGCTGAGGCAGTTTAGTGAAAAGCTTGCACTACATCAGTATACCATAATGCCCATGATTACTACATGCTAATAACACTGTAAATATCAAGTGTTGCACAGATATAAAACACCAGCTTTTTGCCTTCATAAACTACTTCTCTGCTACTAGAAGAGAGTAAATTGTGATAGCTCTGTAGAGTACACTGGCGGTATTTAGTTGGTTCAGAGTAGATTTAGTAATACATAAGCTTCTCCTGAAAGATTAACAGTGCAGCTTAGAAAGGCACTTGATTTGATTGAAGACAAACTTGTTCCCTCTTCTGAATCACCTTATTCTTCATTCACAATTTAATGATGGTGAAAGCTGCAGCAGCTTCTGTTCACACAACTCCCTGAGTTAAGAAGACATCTTAAAGGCCAAGTCCCACCATCAGAATGATCAAACTTAAACCTGAAGTAGGTGTATGAGCCATGTAAATACTCACCAAAAGTGAGTGTTGGTTGTCTCAGAGTCTTCATATTAATGGTTCTGGCACCTCTTTGTATTTGCATATGAGCAAGTAATTCAAAGTGCCTACAGCCATTACCAGTAATAATGGCTGGTGAGAGTAAAACAAAACCCGATGCTTCAGTGGATTAAACATCTGATGCTGCATTGAATGATGAATTAAGTGCATTTAGCTTAAAGACCTATGATACTGTCTCCTCTAAAGCAAGCATGCTTTTGAAACTGCTACTATATATGACATTAGGCAGACTTTGTATGTCTGTAGACCTGGATAATTTTTTGAGTGTGAATTTTGTATGTAGTAAAATGCTTTGTAACTGGGGATATTCTCTTTGGGCATGTCCTACTTACTATTTAAATTAGGTGCTTCTGAGAAAGAAAATAAAGAAATTCCTCATGAATAGCTCTGCTATTCAAAATTCGTATCAAATAAGGATCTGAATGCTGGGGTTACCACTTGCTCATTTATGAGGCTAGCACGTAAACTATACCAGCCTAATGTGAAGTCTCGCACACAACTGCATGTAGGCACGAGAGGCAAGAGAAACTGTTTACTTAGAATAAGCACTCATTCATTTCTGCTCTTTACTGTTTAAAAAAAATCCAACACAAAAAACCTTAGGCAGATATCCTTGGGTAAACCAACTTTATGTATAGTTTGAGAATATCAAAAAGATAGTTTTAGCTGTTTTCCTGTATTTCTAGCTGTTGAAATGTGGTTTATTTGCTCTAAGAAAAAACAAAAAAAGAGGAAAGACATACTGAGATACTTTCCTCCTCCTTATTTGACTTTCACATTGTAATGTCTAATAGTGGTTAAAGAAATCACCTCCAGATGAGATCATTGCTATTATTTACCAGCACTTTAGGAACTGTAAGTCTGTAATGCGATAATTTTTTATAAAGGCTTTGGATCCATCAATGAAAATTACTTTTGATTTTTTTTCTCTGTGATGAGGTTTTTTGCAGTAGGGACTAATTCAGTAAAAGTCGGGGGGGGGTGAAGGAAGTGGGGGAATTGGGATAATGTTTTTGGCTTTCAGTAATGATTAACTGGCTGAATATATTTTGAAGTTGACATCATGAAGCAAGCTTTTCTTTTTTTCACTGATAAGACTGTTACATAGAAAAATCAGTATATTGTAATCATCGTTTAGTTGAATTGATTCTCTGGTTCTTAAAGCATAAAAGATTTAATCGGGGTTGGCTTAAGAATAATTATTTAGTAAGCTTCAGTGCTGGAGGAACAAGTTTAAGTGGGAATGAGAAATTACTTCATTCAACTGCAAAACTGAACCCTTGAACTCGATGGGAGGTTTGACCTATTTTGTTTCTATCAGTGTCATTTTGCCCTCTGTAATTCAAGTGATTTGGCTAAGAGCAGAAGCCGAGGAAACATGGTACTCCATGAGAGGATACACCAGATAGGTATTTGTTGGTTTTGCAGGGGTGAAAATCGGGGCATTCTCGATGGGTGGATTCTCCGAAATCAAAAAAGCTCATTTTGATAAAATGAGCTGAAAAGTTCTAGAGCGAGTTGGCTGGTTATGACTAACATCTGCAGGTTTTGACTCACTGTGGGGTGAAGAGTGCTGTGGTTTGAAGTTGCCACCTCCTGACTGTTATTGTCCCTTCACTGGAGATTCTTGAGCTCATTATCGAACTCGCTAAAGGGAGTGTGTGATTTTAATTGCAATTTTTGCGAATATGCGAAAATGAACTGCAGGGGAGATGGGGCAGTGACCTAGTTGTAAGTACTAGAAAGTAAGGCAGTACTGTGACTCCACCAGATTGGTGCTCAGAGTTTATTGGAGTCCTTGGCTTAATTGCCTGGAGACACCAGGAATGAAATGAGTTTAAGCTTTTGTGAGTTTAAAAACAAGTTTTAAAACTTGTGTTGGTTCTTTGGTTTTGGTGGTTTTTTTCTTTCTAAAAAAGAAAAAATCAGTATTTTGACCCACAACCACCTTATTTCCCCTGGGCCGAGATGAGAACAAGTATCATACCAGAGTACCAGGAATTACATTCTTCTCCTGTGACATTTTCTTTGACTCTTTATTTGTGAAGTACCCCATCTCATATGGGACTTTGAGATCCACCAGGCAGTTATCAATATTCTGCCTGCCCATATTTGTCTTGAAAAACAGGTAGACTTGGGATAAAAGGGTGGAAAGAGAAGCTGTATCTGGGAAGCAAAGGGCATGCGGCAGCCTGGTCAGGGAAAGATTGCTTGTGAATGTTGAATGATTCTTGCAAAATGTGTTCAGCCTCTGCTAGGTCACTGTTGTAGGTGAAGAGAGAAATTGAGAGAAATAGAAATAAGTCTCTTATTGAATATTTCAGATGAAGCAGCTCATACACAAAGCTTCCCAAGTCTCTTTTCACATAAGCAGCTAAAGCCAAAAACAGATCTTGGCTTTAATAATCTAAAAGAGATAAAAATTGGACAGCTGCTTTTGGGTTTTGAAATTTTTGATGAATCCCCAGGAGGAAGAAGGTTAGTAACGCATCAGAGTTTGTCAAGTATTTGTCAAGATGTTTAATGCTTGAGAGGAAGAGAAAGGCAAGACAAAATCCCTCAGTGAGAGCTTCCATCATTTCCTTTGTTTGCATTCTGATGACCTCTGATTATTCAACTTATGAAGATTTTCAAGTGGTGCGCTGAAAGTACTTGACTAAGCCCTTGTGTGCCATAGCTGCATAAACAGTTCAGCAATAAATATGGAGCAGAGCTTTTAGGAGGTGTGAGATTCTGCTCCTGCATCTTTCCGTTGATATTTTCATGGCTAAGCTGAGATTTATCTTGTGAAGTGCACAAGCAGATTTTCCTTCCTTGTGCTGATGAACCTGGTAACTGAATGACAGGTGGTTTGAGGGATGGCTGTGGTGCTTTACTTTGGAGCATAACTGAGCTCCTTCAACAGGTCAGAAAATTCCAGAAAGCAATCTGGCCAGTTAATGCTAGTGGCAACTTAGCTGTCTCTTCCAGAAGCTCATTCTGTGTCTCTCATTGAAGCATTCATTCAGAGGCTCTGTCTAAACTGGGACACCTGCTGAGTTGCTAGTTCCGTTTTAAGTGTAATTTATCTGATACTGGTCTCTGCAGATGATGAGACGTCTGCTCCTTCTGTTAGCACTGACTCCATTTCTAACACTCCTAAGGATCTAAATTGGGAAACGTAATGTCTTTTTTAGGAGATGCTGAAGATTTAATAATCAATACTATTGGGAGCATTTCCTCTGTGGCCTCATAGTGTTTAGTCTTTCGTTTTCGCTAGCTCCATTGTTGTAGTGAGTGATCCTGAGTCACAAATTACTCTCAATGCATCTTTAATTTGCAGTGTGTCAGTGTATAGACAGGTACTTCCATTACAGGTCTTGAGTGTATCATCACCTGCTTTTTTTGATTGTTCCTGAGCAAATGTTACTGGCCTAAAGGGCTTAGCGCTAAAAAATTTCACATGGTGAACTACTGCAACTCAGCTGGCAATTTCTAGGAAGAAAATGAAAAAGAACAAAAGAAATGATACTGCTATCTTTGGCCAATAAAGTGGAGAATAATATTCACAGACTTGGGAGGGGAACAGTGAGGGGAGATGAAACTGAGACATTGCATCATGAACCAAACCGCCTCGAAATGAAATACAGCTATACTTTTGAAATGCTTCCAAATGTGTGTGCCAGCAGTTCGATACTGGGATGCAGGAGTTCTGGGGTAAAACTTAATGGAAAACATCTATCAGGAAGGTAATGAAAACTGCTGTTGACCTTGTATGAGGTTGTATTTTTTGCTATTGGGTGGTGCAGGGTGTGTGAGTTGCTTTGCTTTTTCAATCCACAAACAAAGAAAGAAATCCCACATAATTGTAATGGATGTCAATATAAGACTGTGGAGTTCCAAGTCTAAAACTGCTGCAGTGGTATGCTCCCAGCCCCTTTCCTGGAAGTCAACAGAGATGTAGTGCATCACTTGCAGATTCTGAGTGTTCCTTAGACCATCTAAAGACATGTCATGCATGAGAAAACTTCTGATGTACTTCACAGAAGTCCTTATTTTGTTGTTACCTTCAGTCGTTAGAATAGGCACAGCAAACAATAGCTACTTAACAGTTACAGTTCAATAGCTATTAGGACTCATCTCTTTCCCATGGCTTCAGTCATACAGTTAGGAATTAAGAAACTGGGTACTGCCTGTATTGTATGTCAAACCATAGTTAAAGCAGAGAAGTTTTGAACAACCAGTGGCCTGAATGACTGTTTGCATAACTCATTTGGGTAGTTGCAGTTAAAGAATAGATCAACAGAAATGAGAATCTGATTTCTTTGTTGCTGTTTTATTAGCCCTGCCCACAGAAGAAAAAGTAATGGGTGTAAGAAAACAGTAGCAGAAGCTGTATAAGAATTAGTCATATAAAGCAGAAGTTTAAATTTTTGAAAAGAATCACTAGTCACTCAGGTCTAATAAAAGGTGATCAATCCTGCAGAAATGAAGGGGAAAAGATGGGGAGAAAAAAATCACTGTTCTTTTTAGGCAGCAGTTTCTGAAAGGAATTCACTACAGCTGTAGTTCAGCAAAGCACTTGTTTGTATGTCCTTTTCATCTTGAGTAAGAAACCCACCCCTTATGTACACACCTATGGGCTCCTGCATGTTTAACAGCTCTGCTAAAACAAAGCCTGTATTATGAGGTCTTTCAAAGTGATGTTTAGAGACTGACAGGTTATGTTTTTCTGGATAGGAAAACATGAAGCAGTATTTATCAGCCTTTTGTGAAATGTAGAGATTTTCTAGAAGCAATCTTTGTTTTAAAGCATCTTTGTATATGCTAATCTGAAGGTTTATTCTCTTTAAAATGGTGAAATGCTTTTGTCTGCCAGACACCCTTCGCACCCCCCCCCCCCCTTCCCTTGCATCATTCATAGTGTTTGGAGTGTTTGGTCATCCCATCTCTTGACAAAGCTGTATTCTAACTATGGGAAGAATTACAGCCCAGGATTTGTGCTACTTCATAAAGAAACAGGAAAGACAGCTAAGTAAATGTGGTTCCGAGGCAACAATATTTGCATACGTTAGTTGTTTGTTTGGGGTGTTTTTTTTCCTGGATCAGGAGCTTGGAGATGAGCAAAGCTGATTTAAAATTCTCATCAACACCTCAAGTCCTTGCTGCTCTACTCAAAACATCCTGAGCAAACAGGTTATTGAGTGATGAGGCTGAATCTGAAGTGTGTGAGGGAAATGGCCCCTGCTACCTGCATACATCAGTCTGCTTGTGGACAGATATGTGGATCAATTCTGGTAAAATGCGACTATGCAGTGATACCAAACAGGGTTTTTTTTCCCCCTGAAGTGCTGCAGTAGCTTTCCCTCTCTGTATTTACAGATAAAACATTCAAGTTGAAACTAAACCATAAAGACTAATTTTAGAAAATCTTTAGGATCATCCTCTGCTTAAATATTATGTGTGGATTGGGATTCTTTTATATCTAACAGCTGTCCTGGATAACACTGGCCATAGTGTTGTTTATGCTTGTGCTCCTTGCCAGGAGCAGATGGAGTAGTCTTCTAGCAGCTTGCTGCTTCATTATGTGGGAGACCCAGAGTAGCTGTTGGTACCTACTCAGCTGCTAGGTGTCCTGTTCAGTCCTCCTAGCTCTTGTCCATGAGTACAGGTGAAAGGCAGGTTCTGTCGAAGTCTTGCCACCAACATTAGCTTAGTAAGGATCCTTTCTGTTATACAAGTTTCTTCAGCCCACTGTTGGGGGCACAGAGAGGGCTTGGAGATTACAGGGAGCTGGGTGGTGGGTTGGGTGAGGGCTAAGTGACCAAGGCTCAGTCCAAATATGTCTTGGAGTAAGGTGGTGCACAGCATCTTCTCTGAAACAAGGTTGGGTATTGCCACACTGGGTACCTATGCACAAAGCCAGAGGAAAGCTGCTGCACCATCCCACTCCCTGCTCTGGGTTACCGGCATAAGCACTTCCTCATTCTCCTGGGTAGGTAGGTTTCTGGATGGCAGGGAGCACGGGGCTGCCATGGCAACACTGCCAGGAGAAGCAGAGCTATCTATTTTAGTGATTTGGGGTGAATGAAACAAGCTGCGCACCTTCCTGGGAGATCACTGTAGTTGTCCCCTGGGGAAGACTTTGCTGTGGGATGGTATTTTCTCATTTAAAGGATGTTATACTCAACGCTTTACCTGGATGAACAGGTAGTTCCTCTCTTTCCCAGAGTGCTAACCAGCAAGGCAAGGCTAACTCATTCTTGGTATAGGTGTTTGTAGACACAGCTGGGTAGAGGACAAAATACATGTAGTAGACAAATACCATTATTTTACCAAAAACATGAGTACTTCCTTGAGCTGATAACCAGTTTGGAAGTAACTTCTGTGCGGGACACTTCAACTGACAGTGTAGTGAGAGAAAAAAGAACAACTACTTGTTGGAGTGAGTCCGGAGGAGGGCCATGAAGATGCTCTGAGGGCTGGAGAACTTCTGCTATGGAAACAAATTGAGAGAATTGGGCTTGTTCAGCCTGTAGAATAGAAGGCTCTGGGGAGACCTTACAACAGCTTGCAGTGCCTAAAGGGGCTGACAAGAAAGCTGAACAGGGATGTTTTAGAAGGACACGTAGTGGTAAAACAAAGAGTAATGGCCTTAGAGGGTAGATTTTTATTAGATACTAGGAAAAAATTATTTACTGTGAGGGTGGTGAGACATTGGCACAGGTTGCCCAAAGAAGCTATGGCTACCCTATCACTGGCAGTGTTCAAGGCCAGGTTGGAGAGGGCTTTGGAGGGTTGGAACTAGATGGTCTTTTAAGGTTCTTTTCAACCCAAACCATTCTATGATTCTATGGCTTTATTTTTCTTCCTCAACAGCTTAAAATAAATCTCTAAGACAGAAAGTTAAAATTTATCAGGAAGCATTATACATTCTGTGTTGGTTTCTCTAATCCTCTGAAAATCAAAGCCTCACCTCAAACCAGCAGGATAATGCATTCCCACTGCAAAGTTCTTGGAGTTGTTTTTATGATATTCAGCATCCCTGAAGGGAAGCTGCTCGCTGGAACCCAGCAGTGGCTAGTTAAGTGAGGAATCATGTCCTACTCTGTTCATGATTATTTATAAATTGAAATAAAATGTACTGAATTGCAAAATACATCTTGGTGGGCTTGAATGCCATATTATTCTTCTATAGCCTTAAAATATAGCAATAAATCTGAAACACGGTGCTCTGAGTATATCTGCCTACTTTCACCTTCCATTTATAAATATTAAAGCACTTGGTAATGGTAGACTATATTTATCATTATATTGCAATATCATCATAGATAAAAGTCAGCAGGACATTTAGACTGCATTTTAATTAAATTTGTTTCTTTATCCTAATTGGAAAACTTTAAGCAGCAGCTTGAAAACATACAGGGTAAACTATCTCTTCGTGTCTCAAAGCTTTTCCATATTGGAAAATAAATTGAAGTTTTCCCTTGGATGCCATCCAAGGGAACTCCTTGAGGTTGAGCCTTCCTGTTTTAGGTAAGTGCACATTTTGGATCACCGGCCATAAAGTTTATGAATCAGCAGTGTAATGACAAAGCCATAGGACATCACAAATCTGTAGTTAATGTTGGTGGAGCTTTAACTGAGTTTGAACCATAAAGTGCACTTAGCCTCCATGACATTTAAGTTGGCACAGTCAGCTGGATGTCCATAGAGGAATTGTTACGGAGGCAGGGATGAGTCCCTTCTCCCCCATGCGCACAGCGGGGAAAGGAGAAGTGGTTGGATGAGCAAGTGGTCTTGGAGACGGTGGAACAGTGCTGTGGATGTGAGGGAGGTGGTGAAGAGAGCTTGTGCTTGGAACAGGCACAGGATAACTTTGACGAGAGTAATTTGGGGAAGCAGTTGGACTGTTCAAGAGAAGAATTAACATGAGAGTGAACGTGTTTATTGGAAAAAGGTTTGGAATTATGCTGAAACAGGCAAAAACACTCCAACCCCAGTACTGCCCAGTTCGGGAATGGATGGCGGGTACAGACCCGGGGGATAAGGGGGATACCGGGGGAGATGCTGATGCGAGCGGTGCTGAAGAGGGGGAGGAGCTGGATCGGAGCTCCGGGAATTGCACGTGGAGCTTTCGCGTAAACCGGGAGACGCGGAAACGGAACATTTGTGGAGTCTCTGACGGGGGAGGTCGGGTGCTGCTCAGGGACGAAGAAGCGAGAGGGGTCCAGGAGTGGTTTCTGAGCAGCGGACCTGCCTCATCCAAGCAGTGTACGAGAGGGCATCTGAGCAGCATCCAAGCGGTGCAGGAGAGGGCAGCGCGGTGCCGACGGCTGCTCCGGCGGGTGCCAGGCACCTCGGACCCCTCCTCAGAAGCACTGGAAACGTTCGTTCAGTCTCTTGTGCAGTGAACACCGGCAGCCATGGAACACAAGCGGCCCCTCGGCACCGGTGGGTGCGTTCGGAACCGGGCAGAGACGTGACACAGCTCTGGTCACCCCGGGACGGAGATGGGCGGGGTCAGAGGTGGTGCGGAAGGGCGCAGGACGGTCCGGCCGGCGGGTGACAAACCCCGTCCCGGCCCCTTCCCGGCTGCTACCACCCTCCGGGATCCGGAACCGTCCCGATGCGGACCGGGGCGCACTCGGGGCTCGGAAAGGAAAGGCCTTTCTGGACAAGCATCGCTGCGAGGGGCGCCCCGAGGGCGGGTACTCACCTGGGGCTGCCTGCCTGGGGAGAGGAGGATGGCAGCTGTGCGAGTGGCTCTAAGTGCTCACAACACACATACATTGGGATCTGGCATCCCAGCAGGCAAGCAGCGGTACCTACCTAATGCCAGGATGCGGAGAGGCAGAATTCGCTCGTGTGAGGCTTTTGCCATCTGCCCCTGCAGTACCCACCATCTAGAGCACCCCCTCTCTCAGTATCCGCGGCCAAACGGGGTATCTCTGAAGCAGTTAAAGGTCTAGAGAAGAGACATAAGTTGTATGCACTCCCCTTAACTCTCCAGTCTGGCCAGTCCATAACGCTGATGGCCCGTGGTGTTTTAACAGCTGATTATAGGAAAAGGCATAGTAATGCTCAGCCACTGACTGCTGCTGTCACAAGCATAACCTCTGCAGTGACAGCGATATGAGCTGCTGCCTGCCCTGGGTGCCCACTCCAGATGTTCAGGATATGTATATCATTTTTTTTTTAGGTTTCTTAAGGGAAGAGCACAAACTTCAACTTGCTTTCACTTGGGAGGGAATGCAGAACACCTTTCACTGACTCCCACAAGGGTATGAACACTCCCCCACTATTGCCCATATTGCTTTAACCAAGCTCCTCAGTACAGTGGATGTGCCAGCAAGGTGTGCATATATATCAGTGTATAGATGATATCCTAATTAATTGGTGGAGACAGGAAAGAGCAGGTGGGGCAAGTGGCTGAAGCTGTCTGGAACCTATTGAATAAAAATGGGCTGAATGTTCCACCCTCCAAATGCTAAGGTCCCAGACAAGAAGTTAAATTCTTAGGGACTTGGTGGGGAGCAGGAGCTGTCGCAAAACCTGATGATACCCTATCAAGCATTGATATTGGGCAATAAAACAATAGTAACAGTTGTTAGGCACATTAAGTTACTGGAGAAAACACAGATCAGGGTTTTTGGTAATTACCCATTATACAGTTTACTTTGGAAAAATAAGGTATAGGACTGGATTCCACAACTTATGGACACTTAACACTCTGAAGATGAACTTGAAGCTTATCAGAGCCTGGGTCCACTGCTCCCACAGGATCTATTAAGAGTGGAGTGGGAATTTGCCACCCATGGTTCATATTGTGGTGTGTTCCAAAAGGGACCACTAAGACTGGCACCTGGCAAAACCCAGAGGCCTATATTCCTGGGAAGCACTAGACAGGAGCAGGAAGACCCACCATATTGGTGCCCAAGGTACCCTGGCTTAGAACTCGAAAGCCCAATGGTCTAAGCCCTAGTTTTGCTTCCTTACAGAGTCAAACGTGGAGATGTGGAACACCCTAATGCTTTTACTGGTGACAAGAGCAGTGGTCTGCATGAACCACGAAGTTGTCAGACATGTCTAATGCCGGTTTGGTGTGGAACACAAGATCTAATTTCACCTTTCTATACCCTTCCTGACAGAGACATGAGGTGGAGTTGGACATTTTCAAGGAGGGTCTATCCCCTATGTTCTGTGACAGACACTTTCATGTTATGTTTTTATCTCTGTCTGAAGATTGGTTAGCCATTTCTATAAAGCTGTGGTTTCTGCCCTTGATAAATGAGGTGCCTTAAAATTCTCAAACAGCTTAATAACTTCTGTGACAGAAACTCCTATTTATGGTTCTAATCAAAACCCTTCAGGATCCCTGCAGACTAAATACCTAAGCTACCATATCTATATCCTTCCTAGCAAGTCTCTTTATTCATAGCTGAGGTCTCCAGGGCATCTTGTAGACATATTCTTTATGGAGTTATTTTCACTTTGTTAAATTTTGTTAGAGCTTGTAAAAAAAGACCTACCAATAAAAAAAGCTGCTGTAGCTCACCTCTCACATAATCATACTGACACCTTAATTCCCACAGTGCCCTGCTAGACTTTTAAGTATTCCGTTATTTATTTACTACTGACTAGATGACATTTCTTAATTAAATGATCTCTTTTTACACTTTTAATTATACTGGTTTTCCTATTGACCATGATAGTACAAATGTGCATGAGAGGGGGCTGGAATAATGAGCCGGCTGAATAACAATAACTTCAGATTTCTCCTACATAATGTCACAGAAAAAGAAGATAAGGGATTAAAGATAAGGGATTGGATAGCCTTATTTTGTACTGCTTGAAATTAATTCATGTATTGACCTTGCACACAGATGCTGGATTTCTCTGGGACATGCAGACAGTTTTCAGTGATTATTTCAAAGGTACCTTTCCAATAGCAACAACAAAATATAACTGCTACCAGTGAAGTCCAAAAGTCCACACTGTGCAAGCTCTGGTGAAACTATGAAAGCCTTTTTGACTGCTGAATTGTTTGCTTAAGATGTGGCTAGCAAGTTATTTCTCTCCAAGCAGTCAGGAGGTGGTGTAATCAGAACTTACATGACACATATTTCTGTTTTTAATGTTTTATCACATCAGTCTGTTCTTTCATCTAGAAAACAGTACTTGTCCTTCTATGCAAATGTATCTATTCACTAGTCTGTCATAATGTCTATAAATATTAGATTGTCTTGAGGAGGCAGTACCTAATTTGTCGAATGAAAATATATTTTCTCTTGTTTTCTGACACATAAACTGTGGTGGATGCAATTGTGTTCTGAGATGCATTAATCCAGACAAGTTATGGCTATTTAGCTGGTGGATGCCTTGAAAGTGCGCCACACAAATTGCATAGCTAGAGACAGTTGAAACCACAGTCAAAATTGTGGTATCTTCAAAAATATATGGAGAGAAAAATAATTATTGACTTTATAAAGCAGTTGAGGCCCATCTTTTCAATGACTTCTTTCAGTCACCTGTGCATATGAACTCAGTTGACATATAAAAGTACCCTGACTCTATTTCAGTTCTTACATTTTGTGGAAGATCTACTTCCTTTCTTCCTCTCACTGAAACCTCTCAGACTACCTAGTTATAAAATGTGTCAAAATAGCCTCTGGCAGCCAAGTGAAAGTAGGAAGTGATTTTGTTTCTTTTGCTCTTTTTTGAAGTGGAACCGCTCTTTAATCCATCGTGTAATGTAATAGCAACACGTTGTACATGACCTGAAATAGAAAAGGTGTAAAATGATGCTGGCAACAAGTGTTAGTAAGAGTGCCTGTCCTTTGTCAGATAGCTTTGGAAGAAGAGAGAGGCTTTGCGAGGAACAATATTCGCACCCCACAGCTATGTGTCCATTTGTGCTCACACACTCACTTTTCAAAACACCATAGTGTGCACTGACAGCTTGCAAAGGATCAGCTTCAAAAATTTCCTTCGAGTCATTTCTTAGCCTCCAGCAGTGGCTGGAAGAGGTGTTTGTGATCAAACTGAAATGTAGAGCTGTGATGCTATAAATGGTAGAAAGTTGTACTTGCTGGAGAATATCCTTTTCCAATACCATCGAATTCTTCTTGAAGAGAGTAAAATCAGTGTACTGAACACACTTCTTTTGTATCTCTCTTGGTGTTAATGTTAATAATTGCTTACTGCAATCATTTCTGCCTCAGCTAAGTCCTGGCAATGTCCTGAAAGGAAAGGTGATTTTCGTATTACATCAGGGTTGTGGGTTTCTTTGGTTGGTTGGTTTGCTGGTTTGGGGTTTTTTGATATTAATTCTTTGGTCTCTAGTGAGTCATGTACATGGATGCAACCCTTGTTGACTTCACCAGAAACAGCACCTTGGGTAAAAGGTACCCAATGTATTCCACCCTTCAGAGAGAACATAACCAACCTGTCTTGTCTCTTTACATATCTCTTCTTGTTTGTAGGTTTCCAGTACCATACCTCAATCTGGGTATCAGTTTTTCAGTTCATCCTTGCCCCAGCCCTTCAAGTGCTACTGCTGCAACGTGAAAATAGGAATAAGCAACCTACTGATGATATCTGTGTAGCATTTGAGGCAATTCAATGCCTGGATACACTGGAATTTTTTGGACAATAGCCACCACCAGCTTGTCCTCTTGCAGAAGAGTTAAGGAGCAATCATAGCATCCTGTATCCCACTGGTATTTGAGGTTTTCATTCCTAAGCAGAGAATTCTGCTGCCTAGTCACAAGTGTCTGACACTTTTGGGCACCTACTTGTGAGTTGAGAGGCAGCATGAGGTGCCATGCTTCTGTGTGTCTAAGATGGTAACAAACAGCTGAGTCCTACCAATAATGTCTAGAGCTTTTTTGTCTCTGATATGACCTTTAGTCCCAGACCTGAGATTTTCAGGATCTGAATGAGAAATATGCATATTAGTGCTTTTTCAATTCATAGTTCAATTTTTCTTTTCTTACATAGGTTGGACAACTCATTACCTTCTAGAGTATCAAGGTTTTGCAGTAGCATATATCTGGTTATTCCACACTGCTTTCTTATCATAAGTCTCCAAAATGGGGAAATTAAGAATTCTGAAATTCATTGTTTTCTTCTAAGAAAATGCATTACATTATGATAGCAGTCTTCCAGTATCTGAAGTGGGCCTATAAGGATGCTGGGGAGGGACTCTCCTTTAGGGACTGGAGTTATAGGCCAAGGGGTTAAAACTTAGACAGGGAAAGTTTAGATATGAGGAGGAAGCTCTTTGCTGTAAGGGTGGTGAGGCACTGGAATGGGTTGCCCAAGGAAGCTGGGAATGCCCCATCCCTGGCAGTGTTCAAGGCCAGGTTGGACAGAGCCTTGGGTGAGATGGTTTAACGTGAGGTATCCCTGCCCATGGCAGGGGGGGTTGGAACTAGATGATCTTGAGGTCCTTTCCAACCCTAACTGTTCTATGATTCTATGATGACCTTATTATTGGAAAAATAGGCTTTTATAAAGCTACCTTAGAGTAGAGAATTGGATTATTCACAAAATACCTGCATATTTCTGTTATGAAGACTAGCCTTGGAAGGATGGACTCACATGCTTTCTTCCCTGCCAGAGGCTGTGCCAATGATTCTAGGCAACATGAAGCTGCATCTCTGTAGGAAACAATTTGAATTAATAATGATCATTCTTCACAGTTATTTCTAATTTTGTATTGTCAAAATTGCTTTTGTTCCTGTTTACATGTACTAGGCCATACGTGCACAGGCAAAATGAGACAATTGCATGTATGACCACCAGATAAATTACCATTTGCAAGTGCAAGAGTTGCATGCACTAACAAAGAGAATGGTTGGGGACCTCCTTGGTATTTGACCTGTAAGAGGCAGCTGGTGACAAGCTAATAACAAAGGAGAGTAACAGATTGGTTTTGTTGGGACAAAAGGCTAGATAGTTTTAGTGCTGCTATGTTTACCCTCAGAAGGGAACTGACTGATGTCAGATGCTAGAAATGTCTAATTCTGAGTTTTATTCACACCATTTTCTGTTACAGGAAATGCAATAAAACTGTGACTGTAGTAACAGTTGGAAACTCAAGTGTTTGGAACAGAAAAGGACTTGCCTGCTACTCCTATCAGTCTGGCCTTGTTGCAGTTCTTCCTAAATATGTGATCTCAAGTCTTCCCCTCCCTCCCCCAAGGAAGGAGTCAGTATTCCATGACCCAGAAGGAAACAAACATTTTAACAGAAAGATAGCAGTTAAATCTGTGAGTAATGATTAATTTGGCCAGTTGAGTAAAAGATGGGAAACAAGATGCTGGGTAGATGAGACTTTTTTGACAAAGTTAAGGAATCAAAGAAAATTTGAGTTGAAGAAATCCTAGGTAAATAACACAAAGATAAGTGTTATAAATTTAACAAAAATAGCAATATGATAGAGTAGGAGTTTGGTGTCTTAGTGGTTCCAATAAACAGTAACTCTGCAGTAAATAAAGACAAGCTGCAGCATTTTATTGGATTGGATACTTGATATTCCTGTGCTGGGAGTTCTATACAGTATTGAATATTCATTTTTCTTAATGATAAATGCATTTAAGTAAAATACATAGGCTTTTGTTATGTTGTTGCTATTCTAACAGATTGATCTCAATATGTGAGTGCCCATAGCTATTTGGAAGGGTGACTACTAACATGTTGAATATAAATCTAAATTACTAGAGATACATGATTCATGTGCATATGATATTTTAGTAAGTACTCAAGAGGCAGGCTGTATGTAAGAGAAACTTAATTCTTCTATTAAGTTTCATAAATACCCTGCTCATTCCTCTGGGAATTCGCACAGAGCATGGACATATATGACAGCATAGCAACAATGCATATAGTGGTGTGATTGTGGGAAATACAATTCTGTTTACTGTCTATAATATCTTTGATTGTTGATTATTCTTGTCTCTGTGCCAAAGAGTCAAACTGCCATGAGTTAGCTCAAGACAGCAGATCTTTAATGAGTATGGCTGTGATTCCTCTATAAAGAATATCTTTTTTTCGTTCTTTCCCTATGGTTTTCCTTTCTGTCAACAGCACTAAAAATAAATGTTAATTTGCTCTGTACGAAAGCTATCTACTGGCAGCAGAGCCCTTAATGAAATAAAGATGCAAAGAATGAGCTTGTCTTAAAGGCCCCAGATTCAATATATGCGGGCTCGGTCATGGATTTTTCTGTTTGGCGTTTGTCATGGTCCCTTAATTTCCCAGCTGAAATACCTCATCTGCTTAAACTCTTAATCTGTGAAACTGATTAATAATATTAATGTCTTTATCTTATCTATTTAGAAAATAAACTCTTCAGAATACGGGCTACCTCTCTATGGGAATTCACAGAACCTAAACCAGTGGTGGTTAGACCTTGGTATGAAGGAATAGCTTTATTGCAAGTAGCATGCAATAAGAAGGACCTAGTCCAAAATCCTTCTGTGCCTTAGATTTGTCAGTAAGCAAGAGGAATGAAGTCTCCTGAACTCAAACACATGCTAGAAAGCCTGCTGAGCTCGTTAACAGTGCCCCATTATTTGAAGTGCTCATTGGATTCATTAAGCACCAAAAACTCTGGGCGAAAAACAAGGGTTTGTTCTAATCTCCTCGTCCCTGCCGCCACTTTTCTCTTTTTATTCACATTGACATTACTGATTTAATTAAATGTTCAGTTCCTCCTTGTGATTTCTGTGCACAGTTTCAACACCATGAAGCAACGTTTCTTTGTGGCAGAAGATGTGTCTAGAATGTTAGTATATCCTCCAGTGTTCTAAAGACTGCTTCTTGGGCATATCCTCCTAAATATTCTGTTTTAAATTTAATTGCTTGACTTTCTTCTCTGAGTAAAAATGTGTTGTCTAGGACATGCTAGACAAGCCCATTGTGCAGATTTGTTGTTCACGTTTCACAGGGTACTGAGGACCACATACTTCTGCTGTGAGATTTTTGCCTTTTGTCAGCCTGAAAGCCCAAGCAGCAGCAGTTAGCTGATCTACATGAGAACGTTAACCATCAGCTAAAAAAGAAAACTAATGCTGAGTTCTAATGACGGCACAGAAAAAGTCTTATGAAGTACGTGCATGTCCTGGATTTAGCAGTAGCAGTCAGTTTTTCTCCTTCTTAGTAGCTGGTGCAGTGCTGTGTTTTGACTTTCAGCCTGGGAACAGAGCTGATAACACCGATGTTTTTAACTGTTGTTAAGTAACGTTTATTCTGGCCAAGGGCTTCGTGAGTCTCATGCTCTGCCAGGGACGAGGGGAGGCTGGGAGGAAGCAGAGACAGGACGACTGACCCAAGCTAGCCAAAGAGGTATTCCATACCACAGCACATCATGCCCAGGGAGGTAACTGGGAGTTACCCGGAAGGGCAAGGGCTCTCTTTGGGGGAGCTCTAACTCGAATGGAGGTGGTATTGTATTCTCTTCTCTTGTTATTTTCTCTTATCATTATTATCACTGGTGGTAGCAGCAGTGATTTGTGTTATACCTTAGTTACTGGACTGCTCTTATCTCAACCCGTGGGAGTTACATTCTCTCGATTCTCCTCCCCATCCCTCCAGGAGCTGGGGGGGGGGGGGGGGGGGAAGGAAAGAAAGAGGGAGAAAGTGGGGGGGGGGGAGTGAGTGAACGAGCTGTGTGGCTTGGTTTAAACCACAGCAATGCAAAACCTGAAGTAATCAAAAGGTAGCATGACTAAATGTTCAAAATATTATTTTTAGGCACTTTAACCAGTGCTGTATGCCTAGTGGCTGACAGTAGCACCTTTTATATAGCATGCTTAATTAAGAATCATAGAATCATAAAATGGTTAGGGCTGGAAAGGACCTTCAGATCATCTAGTTTCAACTAGTTGATGTAAAAAAACTACCTTACAGTGTGATTGATGTTCAGCAGTGGGAACATTATTTGAATACAAAGCTTCCGGAGATGGATGGGCCAAACTAGTTGTTAAATACACCTGACTTCAACACAACTCAGATTGCCCATTTATTCCTGTAGAGCATTCTGAGCAGAGCTGCACTTAGTAGTCTGACTATGTGAGAGAGACAGGTTACTCTAGAAGTTGGTGGGAGGTTTCAGCTCAAATGATTTTTATTCTTTTTTTTTTTTCCCCTTGATGTTTGACATAATTTCTTAGTGTTTGCCATTCTTCTATTCTGCTGTATATAATGACTTGGGGGCTGAAAAAAATTGCATGTGGTTTCATGACCATCATGCGCTGTGACAAAAAAAAAAGCTTGGAAATGAAGTGCATGCAGACTGGCAGATAAGATTTCCCAGAAATTATTTGCTGACATTTTTCATATGTATTATTAAAGTCAAGTTAGTGCTAAGTATGTGTTCTTATGGAAAACCAGAATTGTTTGTTTGGATTCTTGGTTGTTTGGTTTTGTTTTGTTTTCTGGAATAGTGTCAGAAAGGTGGGGAGACCTAATCACAGAGGCCTGTGAATTGGTGTCAATTCAAAAGGTGAGGTGAAAATTAATATTTTATTTCTCTTCATACATACTTCCATTCATCTTTATTTAGGATTCATAATTATTTCTTCTAGTGTTTTCTCTTTATTTTTTTCTGCAATTAATTTTAATCTCTGGATTGTTTCGTGTATTGCCTTGGAAGGTTTATTTTTTGACTTCTTGATGGAAGTCCTCCCTTCTCAGATTTTCAAAAGGCTTTTATTAAACACAAGGTAATATTTTTAATCCTACATTTTTTAATGTGAATTAAGACCCTGTTGTGCTTTGGTAACATTTAAGAAGTCTAACTGTTATTCTGTAGTACTGGGACAAAAATTCTCATGTATGTGGTATTAAGAAACCAAGTTTTTACCCAGAAAATTTACACAGCCAACAAATGATGTGTTAGATACCAGAAATGAGGGGGGGCGGGGGTGGGGAAAGCCCATAAGACATTTATTTCTGTATTCTACCTAGGACCATCTTATCTTTTTCAAGTTTCAAAGCTGTTGGCAGGAGTCACTGCGATTGCATGCATCTTTTGACTCATGGCTCTTCCTCTGAAAACTTCTGAAGGACTTGAATGTCAGGAGTTTGTCAGATCTGGTGGCAATACCTTGTTCCCCAGTAAGTGAAGAATGGTTTTGTTGTTGAAAGTAAGTGAAGAATTGAAGTACTGTTTTAAATTCCCTGAGATAAATCTCTGCTCCCGAGTACTGCACTGAACATGAGAAATGTTGAGGCTGTATCTCATTCTTAGACCATGGTTTTGCTCTTTTCTGCATTTGTTTTATGGTCCCGAGACCTTCAATTTTTCCACATCCCCTCAAATGCCTTTTGTCTTCAGAAAAAGCACTTAGGGCTGAGTTTTCCTCCTGTTCATGGCAGGAGTAGAGGACTACACATAGAGAACCTCTGTGCAAAATGATGTCAGGACTGCCAAGTCCACCACTGAACTATGTCACTAAGGGCTTCATCTACATGGCTCTTGAACACTTCCAGGGATGGTAATTCCACCACTGCCCTGGGCAGCCTGTTCCAATGCCTGATCACCCTCTCTGTGAAGAAATTGTTTCTAATATCCAATCTAAACCTCCCTTAGTGCAGCTTGAGGCCGTTTTCTCTTCTCCTATGTCTTCTTACTTGGGAGAAGAGACCAACATCCACCTCGCTACAACCTCCTGCCAGGTAGCTTAGAGAGTGATAAGGTCCCCCCTGAGCCTTCCCTTCTACAGAATAACTGCCCCCCCCCCCCGGTCCCTCAGCCGTTCCTCATCTCACTTGTGCTCCAGGCCATGTACCAGCTTGGTTGCCCTTCTCTGGACCCACTCCAGCACCTCAATGTTTCTCTTGTAGTGAGGGGCCCAGAACTGAACACAGGATTTGAGGTGTGGCCTCACCAGCGCCCAGTACAGGGGGATGACCCTGGCCCTGCTGCCACACTATTGCTGATACAGGCCTGGATGCTGTTGGCCTTCTTGGTTGCCTGGGCACAAGCTGCTCATGTTCAGTTCTATCAATCAGCCTTCCCAGGTCCTTTTCCACATAGCAGCTTTCCAGCCACTCTTCCCCAAGCCTGGAGCCTTGCATTGGGTTGTTGTGACCCAAGTGCAGGACCCAGCACTTTGCCTTGTTGAACCTCACACCATTGGCCACAGCCCATTGATGTGGCCTGCTCAGATCCCTCTGCAGAGCCTCTCTATACTTCAGCAGATCAGCACTCTCACCAATTGAAGACAACAGCTTGGTGTCATCTGCAGATTTACCAAGGGTGCCCTGAATCCCCTCATCCAGGTCTTCAATGAAGATAGTAAACAACACTGGCCCTAATACTGAACCCTGAGGGACGCAATTAATAACTGGTTGCCAACTAGATGTGACACCAAATATGCCGAGATACATGACTGATGGGGACCTGGGATGAGAATGATAAATCCCTCTCCCCTCATCCATTCCAGGTCACTGAGGGTGGCTTTAGAAAAAATAACTTTCTGATCCTCAAGGAACAGCTCTGATATGCAACAGTGTGCACCTCCACCCCCGTTGCAGCTACTGTGAAGTCAGTCAAGCTCCACCAAGGGCAGAAATCCTTGTTTCAATAGTTGTTTGTGGTTGGAGAACTGGCATTAATTGCATTGAAAAAACGTGGACAGAACAGATCGTTTGTTACCCTTTGGGTCTCTCTATAACCAACATTGATGCACAGAAGTGATTCCTGGATTTCTACCCTATGTATACAGCTGCTCCTCATGGTGTATTGTACGGAGAGAAATATGATACATTTTTTTCTTGTTTAGGTGCTTAGGAATGTTAAGGTTGTATTAGAAATACGAACATTACTCTGCAAGCTTGAGGAGGCATAGTTTTTCAGACTGACTAGTGATAAATGATCAATGTCTATTAAATGTCAGACCTCAATGCCTGGCAGATGTGCATGTCCACTCATGCTATGCAATGCTTGCCTTTAATTTACTAAAGAGAAAAGGCCAAATCATGCTTTCTTAGAATAGTTACAGGGTTCCCAGTGGAGTCATAGAAGAGGTTCGTGTAGCAAGAAGCGCTTCTTTCACTGTGTGGTGAAATCTTTTCCAGACCCATGCCCTTAGACCATTCCTCTCACCTAATTAGGGGCTCATTAGCTCTTTGTATGCGGCATATTAGAACTTTTCACATTACTCCTTGCTAAATGACAATTTTCAGAGTGGCTGTAAATGGGTCACTTCAATAGATGTTAAGAGCTTTAGAGGAAACTTGGGTTGCTGAAGTAAAAACTGAGATCGAAAAGGAAATTGAAAAGTCGGGGAAAAAAGGTGGATGCAAAGGAAAGGCTGTCTCTTCATCATGAGACTTCTTTTCAGCAGTTTTTCAACAAAATTCAGAGCAGCCTAGAAGCAATGCAGGGTCAAACCCTCAGTCAGTTTCTGTCAAATTAGTGAGTCAGACTTTCACACTGTCTGTGAAGTACTATTATGCAGCTAAACTGCAGTTAAACACTAAAGGAACCAAAACAAAACAAAAATTGTACAACCCAGACAAAAATCTTGCATCTGATTTCTCTCATTCCCGTTCCATCTCAGCTAATACTTTCTGATGGGCAATGACACAGTTTGGTGCTATGCACATGTAGCATCATCTTCTTTATAGGGAAAATCTGTCTCATGGCAAGTTTCTGCCGCTGGGGTAACCTAAGGACCCTCTTTAATTTCAAATCTTGATGAAAAGAAGCAGGTGTCTGAGTGAATAAGAAAGGTGACTTTGTGTAAGAGTTACAAGAGACTAGTTCAGCACTGGAAAACTTTCAAGTGTAGATAGGAAGGAAGTGTAGAAAGATTCAGGCTTCAAGACGCAACCAGGTCCAGCAACCACACTCCTGTCTACAGATGGACAAGAAGAGATGGTAATATTTTAAAAAGTAGATAAGGCAACTTCTTGGATGCTTAGCAGATACTCAGCTAGGATGAAGCCAGGATGGCAGCTTCTGTGGTTCCCTCACTGCTTTCTGCGTCCCACACCTTGAATGCCAAGCACAACCACCGCTGATCAACTCTGGTCTTTGAGAAGGGAACATCCTACTAAATGATTGTGTGAATCTTCTATCAAACTTCATTGATAATACAGCCTCTGCTATGTTGCTTGTATGTTTTATAAGGTATTTTCTGTGTATTTCAGAGTGTGATAGCAGAGATCCTTCTTTTTCATTGTTGCCAGTCTCTGGATACTCTTGAGTGTTCTTTGGAGCTGGGTCAGAATCCTGGTCCCCAAAGTAGAGACACCAGCTACGCCCAAGTCCCTTAGTGCACATAACTTCTTTCCCAAATCAGTAATTTCTCCGCCTTTCTGTTGAGAACTGCTTTCCTTGCCTGCCCCAGAGTTAAAAAGGAAAGCTTTATAACTGTGTTCCCCAGCTATCTTTTCAGTTGTGTTTCTTATTAAGAAGTTAGTCTCTTCAGATAATCAGCATCCCTACCACGTAGTACCTTGCTCAGTTACCGTTAGCCTTCATGTTCCAAAAGAGAACCTGATTTGCCATCAGGTAACTATTCTGTGTAACTAAGATATGATCACTGAAGTTGTACAGTTTAGCTAGTCTTGTGCTTTGCAGAAATATTTTTCTCATCCTCTCCCATGAAGCGCATATTATACAGAAGAGCAAAGCAAAGCAGAGATGACGCTCCGCATTCAAACTGAAGTTTTTATGCAAACACCATGAAGGACCATGCTGGGTCAAATTCATAAGCTCAAACAAATTCTCCAAGATGTTAGAGAATTTTTATTCTTAAAGGGAAGCCATTTTAGTATTCTGAACTTTCTTTTGTCTTTGACTGCATAATATGTTAAAAGTCATGATTAGGAAGCAATTTAAAAAAGGGAAGAATTGTGTAGTAATATGTACCCACTTTCTTATTTCTCTTACTGCTTGCTACTGGTTTTTTGCTCTAGAAATTTGAATTATTCCTTCTAGACTTTCTCTAACAATGGGGTAGTTGCAATGTATGCTATGTGTCCTTGTTTTAGACTTAGTTGTACTTTCAGCAAAATGCACAGTTCAAATTGCAGAGAAATGGCCTTACGTTAGAGGTTCATTATTGCTGATATTTTTCAGCTTTCTCAGATTGTGCTGTAGTGGCAAATGCTCCCTTTGTGCCTGTGACCTTTAATACATCCATTAAATTTAATGAGTTTAAAGTGTAAAAGAAAAAGCATTTTGCCAAACACGATAATAAAGACTTATGTAACAGCAAGAAAAGGAACAGATTCACAAACAGCAGCAGGTCTATACAAAACTACTTTGCAGTCTTTCTACCTGCTCTGATATTCTGTTGATACATATGCTCAGTCTGACAAAAGCATAAGGTCAAATAGCAACAGACACTTGAATACTCATGTGATGTAAGAGAATTTGCTATTTTTTGTAGTCTAGCAAGGCACTACTTTGGTCCAGTAGTGTTCACACAGTCTGTTAGAAGATGGAAAAAAGCAAGTAGTCAGAAGAGTCAAACGTGATGTTTGATTTGTTCACTCTTTATTCTGTAATAAGTATTTAGTTGCTGCTGCCTTAGTTGTCATTACCAGGTGTTCTTACAAAATGTGCAGGTGTAATATACTATGGAAAATTTGCTTGCTCTTCAGAAAATTCTTCCCATTGCATCATGCAAGCAGGGTGCAGCAGCCTTCCAGGGAGTGGGGCATGCTTCCTTATGGTGAGAGAAACTACTTCTATGGTGTTACTGCAGAGGAAACTTCCTCTCTGGGGACAGGCTCTGCAATCTGCCACCTCCCACTTTGACATTTTAAAGAGTGCAAAAGCCCTTCTACAGACATGCAGATGTTTCGCTGGTGTAGAGAAGAGTGGGCTCTTGAGTGGCAGTTTCAGCAGTTATTTACTTTTCTACTGGGTTTGTGAAGAGTTGGATAAATCCAGACTGCAGAGCCCATAGCTTCTGCTATTGTTTTAGCAAGTTGGGGTTTTTTCTTTACATGCAGAAACTGCAAGAAAAAGTTAATGAGATATGATACAATATTGGCAGTGACAAAGCCAACATTGGCTTTTTTTTTTTCCTGGACCATTCACCCTCAATGTTATACCCTTTGTGCCCATGGGCTCTTTTCCCCAGCTCCTCCCAAAACCATTGTGCTTGATCTTCTACCCTCTTCCTGAAAAAGCCATCCCTAATACAATCATATTAATATATACAAGCAAAAAGAGAAAAATAGCATTGAGTCAAATTATATTTGACACTACTGGATTATTCATTCTGCTTATAAGGAGTATTTTTCATCTCTTTGTCCTAACTGTTTAGAATGCAAACTCTTTCAGGGTTACTGTAACCGTTTAGAATGCAGACTCTTTTGGGACAGGGACTGGCTTGCCGAAAGAGGGATCACGCTTAGCTAATTGCAAGGGTGCTACAGCAGGTGAGATAGGAATGAATTATAATCAGCGGATCTGACTAAGAGGGAGTGACTCTACTGCTTATTTCCTCAAGATGCACATGTCATCTTGAGAACAACAGATAAGAGACTTAAGCACAGACAATGAATGATAATGAACTATCTTTTACTTATTAAAGAGGGAGGACCTCTTTAAGGTCCTTTCTATTCTTTAAGTATTTAATATTATTTAGTATTATTTAGTATTTAAGTGTATTTAATATCCTTTAATATGCTTTCAGTATTAATTTTTTGTAGGCTTTCAGATTACAAAAAGAGATACAGTCTTTTTGAGCAATGGATAAATTAGGTTTATACAGGTATTTGAAGAAAATACCTGTATAAACATTGGCATCCTTTTGAAGTTTCATAAGAAAGTGAAACAACACAGTGGGGACATCTCAGAGAATGCTTCCTGTGATTTATTTAGTATGGGGGGGAATTTGAAGCAGTGCAGAGAACTTGTGCAAAACCACTATATAGATACGTTCTTAATGAATCTGACTAGAGGATAAAGATAACTGCATTGACTGTATGAAGGTAAGTTCTAGACTCCTGCAGATGACACCTCTGGCCATTTGAAACTGTGAGAACTGTAGAATGTCTTAATAACTTTTGCTGTTGCAAAGTTGCATAAAAGAATGGAGACATTTTCTCATTTAACATCTTAGAAGTCCACTGTCTAGACAAGTCTGCACACCTGGTACATCAGCTCTATGGTCTCCCCAGAAAAAGAGTATTTGGTTTCTCTTCTATTATACCATTCCTCAATCTGACACTGTAGCATGAGCCAACACTTTAAAATTCAGGGTGACTTTGACTGGCTTTCATGCTCACGTCTATGTTTTCTCTCTCTCATTCTTGTATTCTAAACCTATAATTTCTTTTTCTCTTTTCAAACTCATATTTGGGGAAAAGTCACTCTGACTTAATCTTATTGGAGATTTATGAAAAAAGTTTTTATATGTATTCAACAAGGGTTTTGTGAATTGGCTCAATAAAGCTCAAATAGCTTTACAGTAGCTATTGTCTATTCCATAATGCTGCTCTGAACAGAAACTATCGCATTATGCTGGAATTAGCCAGCCTGCCAGATGACTTCAGTCTTGTTTTGAATATATTGATTGACACATGATTTTGCCTTTAAAATAATAATGGGATGCTGGAAAGAGACTTCAACTTTAAACATCAAAGAATTGCTCAATTCACCTCATTAGTCTTCAACCTTTCAAATGCAATTGCAGAATACATTAAAGATTATTTTGATACTGGATGATCATCTAGCTGAAAATATTATTTTCATGGCTATTGAGTGTATTAATCATCTACTTTTGCATTTACTTATGTTATTAGTAAATTCAGAGCTGAGCAAAACACTGTATTAGATGGTGAGTTGGCCAGAATAAGCAGATTTTAGATCAAGTTTAAACCACCCCTGGTGCAGCCTGAGGGGATTACCTCTTATCCTATCTTGTTACCTGGGAGAAGAGAATGACCGCACCCCACTATAACCTCATTTCATGTAGTTGTATAGAGTGAAGTTGGTAGCCAGAGTTACTGTGTCTTGGGCCTGGGATGAGGTGACCCTCTTAAAACAAAAAGAAACTCGTGGGAACAAGCAGATCTTAGTTATGTTTGAAGGATCAAAGGAAAACATCCACGACTGGTGGCACCAAAAGGGTGAGTTATTTGGCAGCTTGGTGAAGTGACCATTTGATTACCTAACTTTGCAAAAGAACTAACTTTTAAGGTGCCTTAAAGTGAATTGCCTTCTTTATAGTACTAAAAATCATGCCCACAGGTAAAAAAGACCCCAGCGCAGGTGAAGACCCTTCTCTTGAGCATGTGTAGTATCTAGAAAGAATGACATAGCAAATATTACATGCAGATTGCAACCAATCACTGTAACTGTGAGTGTACTGCCGTGTAACTTGCATGTATAAATGTAATGCAGAAAGCTGGCATTGGTGTGCTTGATTTGTGAAAGAGTCCACTGAACCTGAATAAACAATATCTCTCCTGAGTGTGTGGAGTTAGTTTCCTGCACGCTGGGCATGAACCTGCTTTTCAGGCAACATAAGCTCCCAGAACAAGAAAACCCCATCTTTAAGAGTTTTTAGACTCATTAACTGAAAGAGAAAAACCTAAGGCTCTACTCAAAAGCTATAATGGGAGTGCATAGAAGTGTGCTCTGCCACAGTGGACACTGCAGGTAAAACCAGTCTTCAAGCAAAAATTGAAGGTGGTAAGAGGGAGTCTATTTTGTGAATTCAGATATGGAAAAACTGCAGGAGATCAGTGTGGGATGAAGGAATAGAGATGGAAGAGAGAACGCAGCACTGATACTGATTTGGGTGTTGTTCTTTGGTCTTACCTCTGCTTTTCTCTTTTTCTTTTTTTTTCTTTTTAAGGATATAAATACTCTGCCATGAAATGTAAAATAAGTGATTTCAGCATAACAGTCCCCTAAAGCTCGCTCCAACACCCCTCCCCTTCTTAGTCATTAAAAGTGTATGAAAAATGCAAATCACTGAACTCAAAATCTTGAAGCCTCAGTAACTGAGGTAACGGGTTTTTGTTTATAAGAATAGCATAGCACTCTGCAGCATAAACCTTCAATTAATCCATTGGTGTAACCTGCGATGATAGACAGTTTAGCATTATCAGACTCTGCTTTAGCTATACCATAAACACAGAAAGTTAAAAGTGCTTCAGGCAGCTAAAATGACATGTCTGAAATTTTGCATTGTTTTTTTCTTATTTTTCAATCAATTGTGCTAATGAGGGAAAAAGGTGAGGGGGAGAGATGATCAGAGAAATCCCACACAGGTTTTAAAATAGATTTTGAAAGGCAACGTACTTAATTTATGTATTTTACTGTGTTTTTTCCACTGTGTATGCATCTAATCCTTTCAATCCCTGCCTCTTTATGTGGGTGTAGGTACAGATCCTTACCTAAGGCAGGCAAAATGGGTGTCAAAGGGAGTGGCGCAGTGCTACTCTAGATACAGATTAGACATAAAGGCACAGTTTTGTCTGAGTTTTTGTGTTTACCCTAGATTCAGGTTAGGTGCATAGGATGTGTTTGTGGGTCATGCAGAACCCAGGCTGCATCCCTGTTTGCTCAGGTAAGACCTGGGCATGTGCCACCCTCTCTTTTCCCTGTGTCCTGGTGTATTGATATATAGGTGAGAAACCAATTGTAATGTACAAAACGGCTCTTCTCATCTGGATAGTGAGGATGAGGAGGCATGCCGTGTACCGCCCGAAGTCTGTTTGCCTTCGAGATGCAGCTATAACTAGTTTAGGTTTCCTTGATAATCCCCCTAGGTGTCTGAAGAGTTTAACCACACTCTAGGCAAGCCAGTGTCTTTCCTTTGTCTATGAAGGAAGGTAGGAACAACATAGACTTTTCAAACGAATGCCTCGAGTTAGGTGGGGAAGGAACTACTGAAAAGCTGTCTTTTGAAAAATAAAATGTGTATGAAATTATGTAAACTGTGCCTTTCTTCATCCTTATATGGTGCAGCCTGAGATTGAATCCTGCTAACATTAGATGGGTATTTGGTTTAAGAATGCACTCGGTGCATCTCAAACACAATGCAGTTATTTCTTCATCCTATTTTTACAGGTTTGACAAGAAACGGAAGTGTATTTCTTCAGTTTATTTGTATATCCTGTGCCATCTAAGCCTGGATTTTTGTTCCCACTTTACTGAACAGCTTTTATTGCTCTGTATTATTTTCTGTCTGTGAGAGTCTTCTTACTCTTATTCACCAGATACACAGGCACATCTACGTTTTCTGAGTGCTGCAGTGTAAATTGCTGCTTTATCCTAACAGGAATATTTGCACAGAAGAGAACAAGAGTTCTTAAAACTTTTATTTTATTCTGAAAACACTGAAGGCACTAAAGACCAGGTGCTAGGTGTTTTTCATTCCCCTACTTTCAAATAGTATTGGTAGTGAAAGGCCCTGCAGGGATGTCTTTAGAGAGAAAAGTGTTGCAATATAATGATGGCCGTGCCTGTGGTGCTTTGAGCATGTTATATGCCATGAGCTATTCTGGAAGGTTCCAGATGATGGCAGGCATATCTGGTAAGCCCCCAGAACCAGCAAACTTTGTGCCCAACCAAGAACATCCTGCTCACCACCAACAGGCACTCAGCCTCCCTCAGTTCCTTCTATCTTTTGAGTTGTTTTGAGATGCACACAGAAAGGGTCTCTTGACCATCACACTTGGATACCTCTTACGTTGGTGGAACACCCATCAGGCTTCGAAGTGCTGACAGTGTTTTCATAAAGATTGTTTTCAGGCACCTGTGAAGATAAATTGATGTGAAGGCTGTTTTCTGAGGTATGTGCCCTCAGGTCAGGAGATGAAAAATTAGCCCTCTGGTTTGCTAGGTGTTTTCTGTGTAGCTAAAACAGACTTTAAAAACTGCTGCAGTGTCTTCCAATGAAAAACAAATCTGCATAGAAAAATCATTTCCAGAATAACTCCCAGATTCCATTTGTGTGGGCTTGTTCTTTCTTTCTTTTTTTTTTTTTTCTTCTGCCAAACCGATGCAGTGTGCTCCACGGCATTTCATTTTGCTTTCAGTATTTCTGCAGATGATAAACTCGAGTTTTGCATGTGTGATTTCAGGAAGGTTTTATTTTCTTCCAGTATTTTGTGTCTCTGTTAAGGTGGGCTAATCAAAGGTATGGATTCACTGCTCTCTCCCCAGGTAGCACCAGGCAGAATAGCATGCACACCTACTGCCTGCAGTCATGACTGCAGCTACACGTATGCCCCCTCCATTTTTTCTCTCATCTTTTGTTACCTCCTCAGATCATTAACACTGGGGGGCAACAATATTTCTTTGCTTTGTGTTTTTATTGCACCTATAATAATGGGATGCTGATCTGTCTTGGTTTCTGGGAAAAAAATGCAGTAAACTGTGTATTGCAAGGAAAGGGTATGATTCCAGCCAGCAGGAAAATTACCAGATAGACATTATTTTGTCCATTCAAGGAACAGAAAGAAAAGGACTTGCTGTTTGGAAAGCTTTGTCTTTCTTTTATATTACTTTTTTTGCTATTATGAGTTGTTGAAGTGCTGCCTAAAGGAGCTTCTAGATTTCAGATATAATAACCATGTTGTTAAAGGTCTTTTTCTAAGCCCCTGGCTATGTTTTCATTCTCTTATTCCCATTCATTTTTTTTCTCTTCTTTCTGTTCTGTTCCCCAGTGTGAGTGGCACTGACAGATCTACCAAGACACTCCTGCCCCTAATAAGCCAGCTAGTCCAATAACCATCAGGGAGCTCATTAGGCTCCTAGCTATCAAGTCCCCTTGTGCTGTCTGGTGCTGTGGCATATACAGTTGGTTTTATGTTTAAAAAAATCTTTGTTCAAATAACAGGCACAGTCTTTATGTGTTTTTCCTTCAAGGGTTTTATTCATAAATTCTACTGTTACCAAGCAGATAGGGCTGACAAGTGATGGCCCAGGGTAGCTCCTGCACCTGCAGTTGTTGGTAAGCTCCAAAGAGGCCACCCTTTTGCTGTTTGATCCTTTTTGTCCCCCTGAATATGAGAAAGAGAAAACTTTAACAGGAGCTTTTTTACCTCACTATCTAACTGGTTAAAGAGAGAAGGGGGAACCAGTGGTGGGGTGGGCTTTTCTTCCCTGCACACTCCTTGGTGCTGCCCTGGCTAAGTTGCAGGAGAACAGTAAGACAGGAGAGCCAAACTGGCTCACAGTCCTCTTCCTCATGTGTGCTCATACCTTTTTCCTGTGACAAGTGGCTGTCTGTATAGATAAATAACATTTGCCTTATTTATAAAGTATTCCCCACAGTGCTGCCATCAGTGGAAGACCTCTTCACTACTGAATGGGCATTATCAAGTCCATACCATGTGCAGTCTTTTAAGTTTCAGTAGAAAATGAGCTATTTTGGAAGAAAAAAATGGGTTCTTTGCCTGTTACTCAGGCAGGGGTAGATGAAATCACAGGAAGAGGATAAGTGAAATTGGCATCTAATGACATTAAGTTCCCTTGAAAAAAGCTGAGGTGTGCAGTCTCTCAGGTCTTTGAATTTTACAGAAAATCCTTACTGTGCTGTCAGGTGTTGGACACACACTTTAGAATCACAGAATAGTTAGGGCTGGAAAGGACCTTAAGATCATCTAGTTCCAACCCCCCTGCCATGGGCAGGGACACCTCACACTAAACCATCCCACACAAGGCTTCGTCTAACCTGGCCTTGAACACTGCCAGGGATGGAGCACTCACAACCCCCCTGGGCAACCGATTCCAGTGCCTCACCACCCTAACTGGAAAGAATTTCCTCCTTATACCCAATCTAAACTTCCCCTGTTTAAGTTTTAACCCGTTACCCCTTGTCCTGTCACTACAGTCCCTGATGAAGAGTCCCTCCCCAGCATCCCTATAGGCCCCGTTCAGGTACTGGAAGGCTGCTATGAGGTCCCCACGCAGCCTTCTCTTGTCCAGGCTGAACAGCCCCAACTTCCTCAGCCTATCTTCATACGGGAGGTGCTCCAGTCCCCTGATCATCCTCGTGGCCCTCCTCTGGACTTGTTCCAACAGTTCCATGTCCTTTTCATGTTGAGGACCCCAGAACTGCACACAATACTCCAGGATAGGTCTCACGAGAGCAGAGTAGAGGGGCAGGATCTCCTCCTTTGACCTGATGGTCACACTCCTTTTGATGCAGCCCAGGATACGGTTGGCTTTCTGGGCTGTGAGCACACACTGCTGGCTCATGTTCATTTTCTCATCGACCAGCACCCCCAAGTCCTTCTCCGCAGGGCCGCTCTGAATCTCTTCTTTGCCCAACCTGTAGCTGTGCCTGGGATTGCTTCGACCCAGGTGTAGGACCTTGCCCTTGTCATGGTTGAACTTCATAAGGTTGGCATCAGCCCCCCTCCCAGGCATGTCACGGTCCCTCTGGATGGCATCCCTTCCCTCCAGTGTATCAACCGAACCGCACAGCTTGGTGTCATCGGCAAAAATGTTGTTTGTTTATAATTTCTTCCACTTGCTCAATCTCTGTATGTAGCTTCATGTATTTTTTTATATGAATATTTGCATTTTTAACTTGGGATCACTGGAAAGGCAATGTAGTGAAGCAGCGATGGGTACTGCTGTGTACATTTTCTTCCTTTTCTGTGAGGGAAAGTAGTAAACATGATATTTAAAAATATCCAGAGGTCTTGAATGTCACTCTTGAAAGAATCATTGAGTGCAGTAGAAGAAGTCTTTGATCTCCGAGATGCTCCTTCAACTATGCTTTAATGAATATGTTACCTAACTGTCCTTCAAGGAAGGCCACACTTATTACTTACAAAACACACTTTGTCGTGTAATATTTCACAAACTAAAATTATGAGATTCTTCACCAGATTCTTCACCAGAAATGTTTGTTCTGTCAGGCTTCCGGCTCTGATCTGTGATGAAGTAACATCTCCTGTGTTGCAGGAATAGAAGTTAGTTTGTTAAATGTTATTTCAGGATGATCTCTGTGTACTCCCTCTAGGCGTGGTGGATCTGCCTGCAGATCAGAAAGCGTGGCTGCACACCAGCTGACCTGGCTGAATCGCAGAGTCTCTGGCCTGCAGGAAGTGCTGACATGCCAAAGTATGGTTTGGAAAGCAAAGGTTTGGAAATGGTCAAACATAAATTGTCCAATGGCCTGTTTTCCTCTGGTAGTTTCCAGGTGAAATGGGATGTGTATCAGCAGGAAACCTGTGGTGCTCACTCTTGGCAGAAGAACAGGAGACCTGTGAAGCTCTCCTAAAGCAAGCATTGCTTCCAGTCAAGTTTTCAGGGCTTCTAGATGACGCATCTCTGGAGCAATGCAAAGTTGCCACAGGAGAAACCTGTGAAATCCACAGTCTTCCATGGTTCCTGCTGCCTTGGACACCATCCAAGTGAACAAATAGGAAGTAAGAAAACTTGCTTACCAGTGTCAAAACTGACTGGTTCTCTAGAAACGTCCTGGGTTTGGGGAATAGCTTACAAATAAACAAACGAAGTTACGTTTTATAAGGCAATTTTTGGTCAGCTATACTCGTAACACAGGCATTAACTTTCCATAGCTTTTCTTCCTGGTCCATTAGCTTAATTTGTGGCTGATGCTCAGCATGCCTATGACAAAAAAAGATGTTTTCAAATGTTTTACACTAAACTTAGCAAGAGCCTTTAACTATATCTTTTATATTAAAAACAAAGTGGGGTTTGGTGTTCATTTTGTGTAAGTTCACTGATTTTTTTTTAATTTATTTTTTGGTATGTCATATTTAGTGCTTTACAGAATGCTTTAAAAATGTATTTTAAAGCATCTTCAACTTGAGGGTAAACCAGCGGGGCTACTTACGAGATTTACACTTCAGTTTGCCGCCAGCCAGATGGATTGGTGACTTGCAGGTGAGAGAGATTAGAAAAGAAGCAATGAATCACAGGGGCAGTCCTCTTTAGAAATGCTTCCAAAAGCTCAAGATGAATAGTTTTCTTAACAACCATCTATTCAGGGCCTCAGCCTGCAGCACCCACTCTGCACAGTTTACTTCATCTTACTTGCTTATGAGGAACAAAGCTCTTGGCTTAGCAGATTTGTCAGCAGTGCTGCACTGCTCACAACTAACTTCAGTTTTCTTCCAGATAGGAATAAATTCTAAAAGAGAGCAACAAAATGTTCTCACACATCATATGGCAAATGATGGCCCAAAGTCAGGGTGTGATATTTACTCACCAGAAAAGAAATGTGGATGTGTGCACAACCATGCACAGAGGAAAAAAAAATTGTATTATTCGTCTTAGTAATTGAAGATTAAAACTCTGATCTGATTTGGCACCTCCTGTGTCTGTGTAACCCATCCCTTGCAAAGATTTCAGCAGCCTCAGGAACATGCAGTGGTATCCTCATCTAATATTCAACCGAGGCTCTAATGCTGCAATCAATAGAAAAGCAAGATTTCACCCTAAAAACTGCATTTGGGTTATAATCCTGATTTTAAAAACAGCTGGCTCTGTCCTAGCCATGAGTTCCTGATGTGTGTTACCCATCGGGGAAGTCCTGAAGTCTGCCTTCTTACATCTTCGAGTGCCTATGTGGTGCCTTTACACGTTATTGGAGAGTCAGCATGGGACTGGCAGCCTGGCTTTGATGCCACTGCAGGAGAGGAGCAGAAGAGATTCTCTCCTCTGCCTCCCACCGTGGGGTCCTCATGCAGGAACACCTTGTGGTCAGATGGCTGAGTTTAAATGTCAAGGAAACATCAGCAAGGTAATTTCCTTTTCAGAAAAAGAAAACTCTTAACATGCTATTCTCCTGTAAGAAATGCCAGAGAGAATTACAGGAGTTGGAAAGAAAGAGGGGGTAAACAGAAGGAGAAAAAAAACAAATATCGAAAGTTTCCAGAGGCTTTCCCTCACTGTCTAGCCTCTAGAGGGTGAGAAGTTACGAGGTTTCAGGAATTGAACTGACCCATAGGCAGCAGCTACTTGGGGTTTACTCTGCCCAGGTCTGGATGTTGCTGTTAGGCACTGATTAAGTGGTAGTGTATACAAAGCCATTACACACATCACCCTGCTTTTGCTCTGCCCACTCATATCGTGGACCCTACCCTGTTCTGATGCCTATTTTGATGATTCTGGACCACATTCCCGTCCATTGTACCCTTTGAACTGATGTATATTTTACTTTTTCTGGTTCCTTATCTTGACCTGTCTTGATTGTGACTTTTGTCACTTGCTTCCACCTGATAGTCAGTGCCGCCTACAGAATAGATTTATTGCTCTGTCTCACTCAAAACTGAGAGAATCTTTCTCTGGTTGCTCAGTAATCAGGGTTTCTTGTGCCTTTCCCTGTCACAGCAACTACTAGTTACCTCTGATAAAGCAATGGAGCAGATAGAACATCGGTTCATCTCAGTTATAGAAATATCTTGTTTCTTGTATTGTGTAATACTGTAATAACTGCTGTAATACCAGAAGACAGATAGAAATAAAAGAAATCATAGCTAATAAACCCATAGTAGAGTTGTGTTATTTAACTAGAAATCCCTTCTACACTGGAAAAAATAAAGTTAGGCTATTGAAGATAAAACTTACAAGTTAGTTCCAGTAGTGAATCTAAATAGAACTCATAGAAAGTTGAGATTCCAACATATATCTGTTTATATTCATGACTTGATTTTGCATTTCACATACAAGATGATTCATAGCTTTGTACTCCATTGTGTAAAATGAATATTCGCTATGCTGGAAACACTCACTCTGACAAGTCTGTTTCTCTGCCATGTTGCTCTTCCTTTACAAAAGAGATTGTAACTCCTTGTACAAGAGTTTTCTGTGAGTTTTCTTGGCATACACTTTGTTTGTAATTCAGATTTTTACATTATTATCATGGGAACAATTCCTGCTGCCCTTATTCTGTCAAAACTGCTACAAATTTCAGCAGAAGCCTTGCCTAGCTAGGATGTGAAGACCTGGAAGAACGGTCTAGATCTGCCCTTACGATATTTAAGAAGTCAGAAACATCTGTGTGTGTTTATGTTCATAGTGTCTATGGAAAGGATTTAAAAAAACCCCACCGGTATTGGCATTGCCATGGGTACCTAAGAACAGAGCTGGAAATATGTGTTGCGGCAGGGGGTCCTGTTTCTTGTGCCACTAACAACCACGTGAGAGACACATTTGCTACAGTGACCCTGCAGGCAACAAAAGCCAGAAAACATTCCCAATATTGTCTCATGAACTTAAGACCTTTAATACAGAAATCAAACCCCACAAAGTTAATAACGGGCCATAGGAATAGCGTAGACAAGGTTCAGATTTATCATCAGTGCATTAAATGTTGGCAACAACAGCTGAAATTCTTCTCCAAGCTTGTCAGTGTTATTGTTGCTGCAGCAGGCATAGGTAGGACACTCAAAATGCTTCTGCAGCCCACACGCTGAATGGTTTTATGGTGCACATTTGCATACTAACTCACCTTGGTCATTCAACACAATTCTCAAAGGACAAAGCTCTGTCTTCATGCCCAGTCTGCAGAACTTCAACCACTTCAGAACTACTGTGGTTTTGCTAAGTTTCAAGGCACTATCTGTGTTACTGGCAAAACTAGAAGTGTCAATGATCTGTATATCTGTTGTTTTTCTGTACATGTTTAAGCATTTTATGGTTGCAGTTATTCAGTATAAGATGTTTACAAACACGCTTGGAATGGGAACTTTAGCATGCTGGAGGAGGACTGCTTAAGGTTAATTGTTTAAGTTTTATCAATTTCTTTCTTGCAGCAGGCCAAGGTTAGCCCACTTCACTTGCAGTATCAAAGATACTCATTCAATTGCTATAGGCAACTAGAATTCTAAAATATCAAAATACCTTTTTTTTTTTTTTTTTTAACAAACTTGTAACTGTATTAATTAGTTTTGCCATTTTCTCTTTTTCAGGGTAATTTTTTTTCAGCTTAGGTTTTTAACTTTAGAAGGAGTCAGAGTAAGCAAACTAGTTGGACAGCTGAAACTTTTCCGTTTAGCACCAACAGAAATGCTCTAGTCAAATTGCCTGGCCAATCCATATCTCTTGCTGCTTTACTGAGGAGCAACATAGCTCTTGGTGAAACACAAAAAATACCATCTAGTCTAGAAAACTAGACAAAAGCTGATCCTGCTCAAAAGAGAAGCAGCGACTCCAATAATTCACTGTTTTCAAGTGAAGAATGCAAGTGAGAAAACTCACTATTTCTGGCATTGCCAAAGAAAGATCTGGTTTTTAAAGCATATATGACAGTGATAATGCAGTATTGAAACTTCTTCAGCTTTGAAACCACTGCAGTTTCTCCATCTAATGTGTGCACAGATTGCTGATGAGGCACTCCTGTGCAATGCATTTCCTTGAACAGCAGGCTAGACTGCAGTACATTAAAGGGCATACACGAATGAAACCTTAATAAGCTGTACACTGAGACAATTCTCTGAATCAACACCCTATGCCTTCTTTTCAGCGATGGTGTTATATAGAGTTGATAGTGAAGATCATGTTGGAGCTTTCCAATGACTACAGTTATAGCGCATGTCCAGCTCTGCTGGGGTGGTTCAGTCCTAGGCTTTCCAGACACAGTGCTGTTCTGTTTGTATATGCTGTGTTTATTCAGAAGTCTTTTTACAGACTACTCATCTGGATTTTGCCAGTGGTGATACAACAGGGTCTTCTCATGGAACACTATGGTGTCTTATGAAGAATTATTTATTTTTGCAGGCTGCTGAGTCTTCCACTTTCAAAAATATGAATCTTAAGGGTACATCAATATATGAACAAGAAAAATGTAAGAGAGGAAGGATCTACTTTTTGCTGTTGCATAGTTAGAGTCTTCAATGATTTACATGAAGAAACTCGTATCTTCATTATCTTCCTTTAATGAAAAACTACAAGAAGAAAAATTAACATCAGGCAAAAGGTTATTGTCAAATTAGGCTGAAATCTAACTATGAATAGTGGACACAAGGTTCACACCAATTACTAATGGCTTCATTTCTTTTGTATCAGTAAAATGCTTCATAGCATTTCTGGCTTGCTTCTCTGAAATACTGTTGGAAAGAACAGCAAATGGGTTGTGATGTCCCATCCTAAAAGGGTTCAGGTATGTGATGACAGGTTGGACAGCCTAAGCAACTGTCTGACTCCACATGAAAACCTGTAGTGGGGTTATTCCATTACAAGCAAACTAGGAACAAGTAAACACAGTGTTTGATGTCCTGTGTTAAGCTTTTTTTTCTAGGACTGAAAATACAAGTCTTTATGCCTCTACTGCTTTTACACCTGGTACCTATCTATTAACTTGGCCTGGGTCCAGCTTGGTGTTTATTAAATCATAACCGCAACAATGATTGATTCCAGTAAGCGTGCAGGAAGTTAAAATAAGGATAGATTTTCTTTTCAGTAGCATAACACGCATAAATTGGAGGACTGATGCAGTACAGTGAAGGCACAGCGGTAAATTATTCCACTCTGATGCTGAGCTGTCCCAATAATCAGCGTCTTGTATAAGCAAAGTTGAAAGAAACTGTGGACACAGTCATCGTTCATCACTGCAGCTCAAGTGCTGAGCTGTCAGCTGTGGTGTGGGCATGGGAAAATGAGAACAAACTCTTCTTCTGACCACTGTAATAGCTATTCATATATTATCATTAAGTCACAGATGCAGTATTTGAAGGGGGCTGGTGTCTGCCTGTTCACTGGTATTTCAGCACGCTGACAGTTTTTGTGGAGGGAGAAGAGGGTAAGGAAGCAAAAGGCTGGACCTCCAAATATTCCATGGGTATTTCAGAATTCCCTAAGCACTGCGTGAACCTCCACATACTTGACCTAGGGCTTGTGTATTTGGCACCCTATCTGTGTTCATATAGCCGTGCTAGTAGCAGATATTATCTCTCTAGAAAACTTGCTTTGCTTATGTCCTTTGACCATCATGGCTGCAGCAACACTACTACTATTACTTTGATCCATAATAATAATCTCTCACCCACATGCAAGGATTATGTTCATTTTTACAGATCATATTTCTGCAGGTGTTTTCTGAGGATTATAACCATTGCCAGAGAAGTATTAGAAAACTATAATGAACAATAGTGATGAAATCCCTAAGCTAAATTTAAATAGAACTTGGTCACTGTTCAGTATTCATGTAAATGGACTTCTGTACTTTGGAAACACTGACGGGCACAACAGAAATCGGGTCCTTACTATACCAATCAGTAAAAAACAACTTGCAGAGCTGGATGGCTGTGTGGAGAAAAAGTGGGGGGAAAAAAATTCTCCTCTTAATTTCTGCTGAAGAGCAGAGACAGAGCTATTAATTGGCTTGCAAGTGTCATGCAGGCTTTGTGTGGCTGATCAAAGAACAGAAAACAGGTCTCCAGAGTACTGCTCCTCTGCCTCAGCCACAAGATAATCCTTCATTTTAAATGCCTGCCAATCAGCTCTCCTGGTTATAATGCTGGCTGAAGTGTTACCACTGCAGTATGAAAATGGAACTACTCTGAGTTAATAAAACTTAGATGAACAAATGAAAAGCCCCATTCCTTGGCCTCAGGACTTTAGGTACCGGCTCTCTTAATATTTATAACAAAATGAAATGGGACAAGTTCTCTGAAACTAGATAATCCAATAAACCCTTCTTGCAAAACTGGACAACTTGAATAAAACAGATTTGCCATGGCCAAGGAGGTAGCCAACATTGAAATTATTCATTCAAATGTAATTTCATTTTCAACAGAGACTGTAGATTTTTATTGAGTGGGGTTTTGGTAAACACAAAGTCACGTGGTCCAGGTTTGCTTCATCTGCTGCAGCGTAGTTGTTCACTCTGTCAGAAGGGCATGCGTTAAGGAAGGGCAATCTCTGCTGCCCTGTAGCATGTCCATTTCTTTGCTTCATCATACTCAGCGCTGTGGATTTACCATTAATAAGCATCATAGCCTGCAAAGCAGGGTGAAGGAGCAAAAACTGTCCATGAGAAGATACTGGCTGCTCTCCTGAGTGCTGCAGCTATGTCTTCTCGTGTGATTTTCTCCCTGTAGAGCCCTGATAACCCATTTGTGGAAGAAGCAGAGGAGTTTTTTTGTGTTAACATCGTGTCTGTGGAGCTGCATTGACATTACATTTATAGGGCTGAATTACAATTGACAGCAGAACTGCAACATGGCTTCCTGGGGCTGCGGCATGCTGCAGCGCCAAGCCTGCATCCTCATTGCCAGTGGCCTGGGTTCCTCTGCGAGGAGAGCAGAGGGCACTCCCCCTGCAGGGGAAACCTCAGATAACGATTTCCTGAAAGTAATGTGTCTAACTGTAACCTGAACATCAGTACTGTGCAACTCTGTAAGGAGACAGCAGTGATTCAGGAAGTGAAATGTAGAACTTCGAAAGCTGTTTCATTGGTAGGTGTTGGAGTTTTACATTTTACAATGTGACCTAACCCCTGAGGCTTCAGAAAACACAGCCTCAAACCACACATCCTCAAAGGTCTTTAGACAGCCAATTTCCAGTAGCATAAATTGCTGTTGAAAATGCATTTTACGTATCTAGGACACAAGTGTTTTCAAAAATGGCTCATAAAAGGCAGCCCTGCTGCTGTTGGTAATGGATGTTCAATGTGACTGAATTTCAATGAAAATGAATGGATGGGAAAAAAAAAGTGTTTTCTAAAAAAACCCAAGCCCACAATATTTTGCCTTATTTATTAGTTCATGACACTTACAGGAAAGTGACTGTCAGCCGAGTCCTACAGTATTTATCTGACTACACACATATTAGTTGGAGGGTGCTAGCACCAAATGATGGGCTTTGGTCTGCTCACTCAAAAGTAGTAATGATAAATGTGGCTAGCTTACCTGGAAATGTTTTGTTTTAATTCTGGACTCCTTTCAGGCAGCTGTTTGCTATTCCTCCTGAGGAATCCATCCACTAATGGGCAGCTTTGAACTGCAAATTAAAATTCTACTTCCTGTGACCAAAGTTAATATTGGAACTGTTTTCTTCTTTTTCACAAACCTCCTCCTCTGAGAGATAAATTGCATTTTATGTTAAGAAGAGGAAAGAAAAATTAATTTACAGCAGCTTGGTGACTGTGAAAGTGTGATGTTTTGTGAGAGCTGGTAGCACTAATGCTGCGTGGACTTCCCTTCCTAAAGCTGCTGCACAAAGTGAGTCACTGAAGAAACTGGAGTATCTGGTCCTCAGGGCTTCCAGTCAAAATGATGTTTAACCAGGGTGTGCTAGCAACACAGTGCTTCACTCTTGAGCAAATTATTGTTGAGCAAATACATTGTTTGGTGCCTATATGGTCTAACAAGATAAACTAGTGGGAAAAAATGAAAGGCCACATGAATGCAACTGATTTCCCTTGCTAAGGTATCTCAGAGGGCAGTGAACTGTACACTGATGGGTTTGCTTTTGTGGATAAAGCTATGATGTATTTTTTCTACTAGATCAGGCTGACTTGTATACCCTAGAAAATTCAGTGAGGCATTACGGACACTGCCTGTAGGACTGCTGTTGTTCTTAGAGTCACGATCTCTAAACCAGAAACTCAGTTTGGCATGCTGAAGTCTTGATCATAGCTGCTGTATCTAGCATGATTTAGTGGTGTCTCATTGATCTGGCCTTTGATGCTGTTAGGCACTGGAGCCAGTAAGAATCATTTCACTGTACTGATTTTTACCCTTTCTACCAATGTAGTACTAGAGTTCATGGAGGAAAATATATGTATTAATAGTAACATCTTGATTTTCTTTAGAACCAAATATTCAATGTTACGTTTGGTAGTCAAATATATGTGTTTTACTGCATTAAAAGGGTAATTTTTTCATCTCAGAGCTATCTTTCAAGGGGAGAGTTATAGTATTTTTAGCTCTAGGCAGTGTAATTTTTCATAGCCATATCATACTACCTCTTTATGCAGCTTAGCTGCAGACAGATGTGGAGGATTGTGATTGATAAGTGAGTTGGTTTAATATAACTTGATCTGTTGAATTGCTTTACCTGGACCAGCCCAATGTTATAAGAGACACAACACACACACAAGACAGTAAAATTTTTTTCACATAGTAGAGTCCTTATGTTATCATATGTGAAAAGATTATGTTGGTTTCTGTTGTGGTTTAAACACAGTCGGCCACACAGTCTCTCTCTCACCCACCCCACCCCATCCCATCCCCCTTCTTGCCCTCCCCCTGCTCCCAGAGGGACGGGGAGGAGAATCGAAAAGAATGCAACTCCCACAGGTTGAGATAAGAACAGTTTAGTAACTAAGGTGTAACACAAATCACTGCTGCTACCACCAATAATAATAATGATAAAGGCAATAACAAGGGAAGAGAATACAACACCTCACCAACTGCTGACTGTTAACTTGCCCCACTCTGCCCTACCGAGCACCGACCGATACCTAGTCCCACACCGCAGTGCCCAGCCCTTCCGGGTAACCCTCAGTTACATCTTGGGCATGACGTGCTGTGGTATGGAATACTTCTTTGATCAGTTTGGGTCCGGTGTCCTGTCTCTGCTTCCTCCCAGCTTCCCCTCCTCCCTGGCAGAACATGAGGCTCAGAAAGTCCTTGGTCAGACTAAAACATTTGAGCAACAACTAGAAACATCGGTTTTACCAGTGCTGTGCCCAGGCCAAAAGTCAAAACACAGCACTGCACCAGCTACCAAGAAGGAGAAAAATGACTGCTACTTCTGAACCCAGGATAGCTTCTCAGATAAAGTGAATGAAAGAACCTTACTTACCATCTTCTGCCTCTAGCTAGCTTAAACTCATACCAAAACTTCATGCTGCATGGTGCATTTTATTAATTGATGTTGCCATTTTCAGATTTCATTGATAATGAGCCTGTGCAGGTCATGCTGATATTTTACTCCTTGCTCTAATTGCACTGTTACACTGTTCCCCTAGAGAGTGGCAAGACTCAGCTAGCGGTAATTGCTCCTCTTTTGTCTTCATATAACAGCTATAGGCACTGACCTACACTTGAGCTGAAAACCTCCTGAGTCTCTGGTTTCTTAATTTTTCTATGTCATATTTCTGTATAAAACCAAAAAGAGTCTTTTAGAGAGAATTATTGCCCGATAAAATATACTGATGACTATTATCTAGGCTTAAAAACATATTGGACCTCTTTACATGTCTTCCCTTCCTGTCCCACCCTCCAAAAGACTCTAATTCCTAGTCAAAAGCTCCAGTAATAGAGACCCATCATATCTATTTCTGTGTCCTATTATCCTTAGTGACATAGAATAGTTCCTAATTTTGCCTCTGACTCTTTGTTGCAATTTATGCCCATTATGTATTATCACAACAGGCAATAACAAGTTGTTCTCTGCCCCTTTGCAAATAGTTTCATATATATTTTAAGGCTTCCTTTGGGATAAGCACAAATAAGCTTGAGCACTACCCACTGGTGATTCTTTTTAGACTTCTGATATTCCGGTATTCTTTTTCATACTATCCAGCTGCTTCAGATCATTCTTGAGGCGTTTTGCCTAAACTACTTCTACTCAAGCTGAGGTTTTACCAGTAGAGTGTCTTTCTGGTTTGACTTTTCCTTTTACAAGGGTGACATTTTCCCTTCCCAATACACACAATAGTGTTGACTCATGCAAACTTTATCATTCATTGTAATTATTCAATATTATTCTATAACTTGCTGTCCATCTTGGTGTATACTCATTTGCCTAGTTAACTGTGCCTGTCTGGGTGTAGTACAGTGCACTCAATCCTGCTGAGAACCATCTTGGTTTTTCTCCCAGGGAGCTTTTCCAATTTGTCAAGAACATTTTATATTCTAATCCCATTTAACCACCAAAACCCTGCCAATTATTTATTCACCTGACTCAAGCTCACCTTAACAACTTAAATACCTATTTAAAAAATATGTGTTAAAAATAGAAGTGGATCTACAAGCTAATCATCCTGATAAGCAGGATGCATGACGTAGCATAGTTATATATCCTGCTTCCTTCTGGCTTGAAGGTTTTTCTCAATTTCATTCTCAGAACCATCCCTTGGGAAGAGGACAGCTAGCATTTCCTAAACTCACCCCGCCTTGACCCCTAGACTTAGAGGCAGGTTTACACCAGCTTCTGCCACCAGAACTGCCCCAGTGCATAACTTGGTGAGTGTCTCCAGAGTGTTTGTGGGTCAGAGGGCACTAGGTAGTGGTGGAAGAGAGGTATGCAGAAGGTTTCCCTTCAGAGATGTTCTCAAGATGCTGTCACCCATGCTTCAAGGCCAGAACTATGTGGAGAGCTCAGGACTTTGTGCTGGAGGGCAGGGCACTGAAAGCTGTCATGAGGATCTGAGTTTGTGCTAGCTCTGTGCCATAGTGCAGCCTGCCATGTGAACATACCCCGAGTTTCTGGGCTTAAGAACCAAAACAGACCATTTTCCCACAGCTGGGAAATCCTCATCAGGCACTGTTTGCTTTACAGTATCCCTGGAGAAATTTCACTGACTCCCATGGTATTATTAATTTTTCCCAGAGGACTCCTCCATTCTTTATTCTTGAAGTCCTGGCAGAGTCATATTTAGCAGTGACATGGGTGCCAGGGGAGAGCCACTTGCTGTGCTGTCACTCAGCTCTATTACTGTTTCAGGACATGGATCATATGCTGCATCAGCTACGTTAACTGCAGCACTCTTTCTGTCTTTTCCTTGTCTTTTTGCCATCTTTCTCTCCCTTCACCATCATTTCCTACACCTTAATCTCCCATTTTTCTTCAGTAAATCCTTCCCCAGATAAAGCCCAGCAAGGAAAAAAAGGTTGAATGCTGAGAAGCCACAAGCATTTCTGCCTGAGCTCTCAGACACCCCTTCCTTCCACCTGTTCAGCAGGATGTTTAGATTACTGCTCTGTACATCAATTCTGTTGCTTACTATAGACTGTCCTGGGTTTACCAGAAGGCACCTGGAGCCATTTTGCTCCTTCTTAGTAGCTGGTGCAGCGCTGTGTTTTGACTTCCAGCCTGGGAACAGAGCTGATAACACCGATGTTTTTAACTGTTGCTAAGTAATGTTTATTCTGGCCAAGGACTCTGTGAGTCTCATGCTCTGCCGGGGCCGAGGGGAGGCTGGGAGGAAGCAGGGACAGGACACCTGACCCAAGCTAGCCAAAGAGGTATTCCATACCACAGCACGTCATGCCCAGGGAGGTAACTGGGAGTTACCCAGAAGGGCACGGTCTCTCTTCGGGGGGGTCGAACTAGCTCAGTAGTGGTATCGTATTCTCTCGTTATTTTCTCTTATCAATATTATCATTGGTGGTAGCAGCAGTGATTTGTGTTATACCTCAGTTACTGGGCTGTTCTTATCTCAACCCGTGGGAGTTACATTCTCTTGATTCTCCTCACCATCCCTCCGGGAGTGGGGAGGGTCGGGGGGGGGGGGGTGAGTGAACGAGCTTTTGCGGTTGGGTTTAAACCATGACATAGACTAATGAATTGGAGCCTGCTGAAAAGGTGCCATCAGCAAAGCACAGGTAGGGCTTTATGTATGATCTTGGGCAGAGAAGAGATTCAGAACAGCCCTGAGGAGAAGGACTTGGGGGTGCTGGTCGATGAGAAAATGAACATGAGCCGGCTTCAGGGTGCGCTTGCAGCCCAGAAAGCCAACCGTATCCTGGGCTGCATCAAAAGGAGCGTGACCAGCAGGTCGAAGGAGGTGATCCTGCCCCTCTACTCTGCTCTCGTGAGACCTATCCTGGAGTATTGTGTGCAGTTCTGGTGTCCTCAACATAAAAAGGACATGGAACTGCTGGAACAAGTCCAGAGGAGGGCCACGAGGATGATCAGGGGACTGGAGCACCTCCCGTATGAAGACAGGCTGAGGAAGTTGGGGCTGTTCAGCCTGGAGAAGAGAAGGCTGCATGGAGACCTCATAGCAGCCTTCCAGTATCTGAAGGGGACATATAAGGATGCTGGGGATGGACTATTCATTAGGGACTGTAGTGATAGGACAAGGATTAACAGGTTAAAACTTAAACAGGGGAAGTTTAGATTGGATATGAGGAGGAAGTTCTCTACTGTAAGGGTGGTGAGGCACTGGAATGGGTTGCCCAAGGAAGTTGTGAATGCTCCATCCCTGGCAGTGTCCAAAGCCAGGTACGACAGAGCCTTCTGTGGCACGTTTTAGTGTGAGGTGTCCCTGCCCATGGCAGCGGGGTTGGAACTTGATGATCTTAAGGTCCTTTCCAACCCTAACTATTCTATGATTCTATGTTCAGAAGCTTCTCTTACACATTTCACAGCTCCCTCTTCCCTGTCTTGGCCCATTGTGAAAGAGACCTGTGTTTATGAGCCATTTGCAAAATATTTTTCCTTTTGCATTCATGGCAGGAAAGAGTCTGGGAAGAGTGAATGCTCCCACAGCTACTGTGCAAATAAATAGCAGCTAGTATTCAAGTCTGCCAGAGATGGGGGTATATTGCAGCTTTGAAGTTGCTTGATGGTTTGGTTTGTACATTCACGCTTTTATATACATATTTACTGCCTAGAAGCCTGCATAGTTACTTTATTGAGGAATCTGGAAGAGAAATGTTAAAATGGCACAATGTCAGCATGTCCCCATGGCAACCAATACACGTGATGAGTTCAGAGTTAGTGGATTAGAGTTTCTCCAATGAAACACCAGATGTATCAAGTAGGACTTTGACCCAGCTGAGAGGCTCTCCTCTTTGGAGAGGAGATGCTGGTCTTATTCATGCCCTAGCTGACGCTAAGAATTTGTTTATATATAGAGGCCATTCAAGACTGGTTTGATTTCCAGAGTGAAGTTGTTCTAATTTTGCACACTGATCCACGCAGTTCCTCTGGAATTACAGAAGCGAAAGGCTGTCCTATCTCTGACAAGCCTCCTGGACTGGTTTAACTTCTGTGGAGTGTCTGTGGCTATAAGCACGATACGTGATTCCTTAATTACCTGCTTTCACTAGTATTTCTGAAGATCATTTTGCAGTGGCAGCTGTGACGGAGCAGAATTGCTCAGAAGCAGTAGGAAGTGCTGCTTCATAGACACTGACTGCACTTTTGCTAGTTGAATTTCACTATTAAAATCCTTTATTAATATAGAATCACTCCCTTCTGTCACCAAAATCTTCTGCCAGCAGCTGGATCAGATCTGGTAACCAGCAATGACTGTTGAATACAGAGATTTCTTGCCAGCATTGTACAAAGTGGATGTGTTGTGTTAAACGCTTTAGCTTTGAAAAGAATAGCAAAACAGCATAGGGTGCCAAAAGAAATTATATATTACAGCTGCACCCTCTACATACTCCTGCGGTCGTTGTCATTGCAACAGCTGTAGCCAGCTGTAGTACCTGTGGTGGAGCATTCTGAAACATGAATGCTTGGGAGTCTGGTACATCTTCGTGAGATGAGCACAGGGCAGAGTTCATGAGGGAAGCAGCACTGGACAGGGTTGAAATGCGGCACATGTACAAGGTTGATTTCAGAGTTGGGTTGTTTGATCTGATTGGAACTGGCATTTCTGTCAAAGTATCTTAAAAGACAGTAAAGAGTACCTGCAGTCCTCTTATCAGATACTGAAAAAAGCTACTGAAAAAGACCCCACATGAATAGCAGCAGGACCAAGGAACACTGTAACATACATAAGAAATCTGGTCCAGTGGAAATCTTTATATAAATCCAAATAGGATTCATAGGAAAATAGCACAATAGGATGTCAGAATCAAAGGACAATTGCAACTGCTGTGAGATAAAATAAAACAAGATGACAAAGCCACAGAGCACAACAGATGCCATCTGACTCTTGTTCTAGCTGTAAACTTGATACTTTGAAATTTGCAGCCTTTTTCTTCATTCCTGGAGTTATCCTTTTAAAAAAAAGAGAAAGCTGAAAAGCTTATTATGATTGCTGTGAACCAGGTCTTTGGCTGCACTTAGGTACCTGCTTATCGGGAACAACTGTACCATATCCTGGGGTTTTGAGCTGATCAGATGGAACAGTTTCGACTTTATGTCATGATAAGATGTCTCCAGAAATAACTGCTCACCAGGCATCCTGGCTGCAGATCTGAGGAGGGTTTCCTGAGGCAGGTGATGAAGGCATAGTTCTGGGAATTGCTCTCCAGAATGGTTGTGTGAGGAGAAAAACAGAGCAGATAAGGAAAACAAAATAGCAAGAGTCTCTGTCATAGAAAATGGAAGCTGTTGATAATGAACCCCTCTGAGAAGGCAGACATAGGGATCTTTTAACATAGTGATTGATTCTGTTTTGCTTCTGCTGCTTTCATGGAAATGGCACACCCTGTGCAGTCTTTGTAAATAAAGAGGAGGGCACCAAAGGAAGTTCTTGGCTAGCATCATCTGTATCTCTTTAAATCAAAACAAGAGAGCTAGATCCAGGATATTGCCTATGCCTTCAGGCAAAAGGATGACAAAAATACATGTGCAATTACAATCCTCACTTTGGGTTTTGCTATAATCAGAGGGCATACAACTGTCTTTCCCTTCCCCCAAGACCTCCCTGAGATAGAGATTATGTATCACCAGCACTCACAGTAAATAACCTTCTCACCAGACAGTTGGCATTTATGAAGGAAATGGAAAAGCTCAATAACAGCCACATTACTGAAGAATAAAAAGTCATTGTACAAGCATAAAAGGCTTATTGTTTTCATAGGAATGAATTTTAATGCAATTTTCCAATTTAGCTTTCTTTTTTTTTTTTAATATAACCCTTAACACTTCCTAGCTTTTGTAGGTAAGCACTGTACAAACATTATCTAATTCATAATTAAGTACGTAACTATTAATACTTTCATTTTGGAGACAGAAGGGAGACAGGAGCAACTCCTTAATGTCATGGATTTGGCCATTTGCTTAGCAATGCTCAGGCATGGCTGGCTAGAAAGATAGGGTAAAGTGCTGGCTTGTGCTATGGACTAAACAATCTGATCTTAGTCTTCATGATGCACAGGAACAGAGAGAACAGATCTTTGTCCTCAAGATGGGAAGAGCAGAAATTAATCAAACCTGGGCACCTTGCTCTCCAAAATACTTGTTACTGTCTGGACTACAGGGTTAATGCTGTAGTGATGATATAAGCCAGCTGACAAGTCTACTCCCAGGAGGGAGCAGAGGAGGAACTGCCTTATTCCTAGCCTACAGTGCCTTTCAGAGGTTTTTCTTGGTTGGTATCTTTTGAGTACACTGTCTTGGTCCTAAATCCTGCCTGACTCATAAGGCTATCCCTAAGCAAATTGACCTGTCATAAAGCAAGTTTGTACCAGCAGGGCTGTAATAGGGCAGATGTGTGGCATATATGAGTATATTCTCACAGAGGTATGTGCTGTCTTTCTGGTGAATGGTGTAACAAGACCAGGCACCTCCATGTGAAATATTCAATGCTCCCAGGGAGTAAGGAAGAAGCTTACGCAGCCGAAGACACACAGCAAGACAGGTTTATAAATCAGGACATCAGATTTAACACATCTCTTCTTAAATCCATCCTTTCAGTACTGAGTCTATATGAGAGAGCAGCTGTCTGATGGAAGGGGAAGGGACAGCTGACGGAAGGTGAAGAGACAGCAGTAGTCTGCAGGGCTCACCTGGGAAGTGTGGGTTCTCCTCAGGCTGGGGGCTTCCACACCACAGCTCCTTTTTTATGTTTTGGGGTTTTTTAAGCTGTGAATCTTTCCCACCAGGCTGAAGGGTGAGCTGGAAAGGAGTTTCTTGCCATTTCTGTGCAGATGAGCCGCTGTGCAAGGAGGCAGGATCAAGCAATGAGGAAGGTCCTTCAATGACAAAGGGCCTGGTAGGGGGCAGGCTAGAGAACACCAAGGGAAGTCTCATTATAATGGTAATTTTCTTGACCTACTTTATTCAGCCATGGCACTTTGCAAGGAGGGACCCTAGCAACAGCACTGTAGTCCTGAGGTATCATGATGGAGACTTGGTGTTTGGTTGTTTTCAGCTGCTGTTCCTCATACTAAGCAAGGCAATTTGCCAGCAGCTTAACAAAGACATTGCCAAAAAGCCTGTCTCTTTCATCCATGTTCTCTTATTCTTTCATTACTTTATAGTGTTACTATGACCATGTTTGGATGAAAAATCAAACAAAACTATATGTCACATGAAAAAATTACTGAGGAAATGAATGCTGTAGGCTACTTGTGCTGATGTGAGAGTTGCTTTGTTTCGGAGCTCATGATCCTGCAGTTAGATACATATAATGAGTTAGAGCTGAATGTTTCCCATAGACTTACATTTTCCATAGATCAGCAACACACTACTGGGATGGTTTTAACAAGGTAAACACACACAGGTATACACCAATGAATAGGAAGTCTTGGGGGAAGAAGGAGGGCCCCAAGAGCGTTATTTGTTTGAGTCTATTTTAGTAATGGCATTTGCCTAGTAAGAAACATCCATGAATGCCACTCAGATTTCTATCATTCAGATGTTTGCTTCTTAGTTTCATTTTATCATTCCAGGAATTCGGAGAGAAAATAAAGTCTCACTGAACTTTCTAACTTCAGCCTTCTGCTGGCCTTCATGTAACCAGATGCGATGTTCACATTATGTTCATCATATGAAATGAGTTAGTTGCTTCAGCCTAGCCTGTAAGAGACTGGAGTAATGGCACATTAGGGGACAGACACCTTTACCACCATCAGGGTTTGACAGTACCTCAAAACCCTGGTAATTCAACTGCAGAAAAAACTCCCTGTTTATGGCACCTTTGTGGCATCTTTTTCAGGATGCTGTGGGTATGCTTGTAGGAATCTCTCAAAAGACAGGCAGAAGATGCTCAGCTACCTAGAAGGGTGGTACCCTGCACCAGCCTGGTCTTACCATACAGCTACAAAGCCACTGACGCGACAGCATAGTCTTAGCCAGGGCCTGAAGTAATTCTTCCAAGTAGAACTCCCTGTTCAAGCACACTGGGAAGAATATGTATATTGACTTGGTCCCTCTGTATGCATACAGGTAACTCCTATTAGTTTCATAAAGGAGTAACGGGGATCTTGATGTTTAGTGAGACAGGTCTCAGCAACCACTTGGTAAAAAGAATCTGGTTGCTGTGTCCTGCTACCACTTCTCTCTGCACATAAGGGAAAGTTTGGATGCCCTTCCCAGATGGATTTTTTTTTTTTCTTTTTTCTTTTTTAAACCAAGAAGGTAGGAAATATAGCCTTTTCTTTTTTCTTTTTTAAACAGAGGACAGCTTCTTTGAATCTGTGGCTTACCTTCCAGAATTAATCTCTCACAACTGTGCCATTGAGAATTCTTTGTTATAACTCATGCAACAATGGTTATATTTTATCTACTCTGATACAGGTTGTGTTGCTTTATGCTAGTGCTGCTGCCACAGCATGAGCTGTGCTTTCCTTGTGTATTCAGAGCAGTTGGGTTTTTGCATGTCCTGAGATATCTTATCCTGCCCTTTTTACAAGTTCATGGCAGAACTGTGATTGATTCGAAGGTGCATAGGATTGCGGGAAAATGAAAAATTACCTGAAGTTTGTGCTGAGATTAAGGGGTCTATGAGCAAAAACGTACTCATCATTATGCAGAAACTGAGATACTGCATGCTATTTTTCAAGGTTTTAATTGCAATTGGCATTATAGACCTATTGCTGGTGGCACCCACCTTGCTGAAATGTGGTGTTCCTGGGGCTACTTGCATTACAAAAACCTCACAGGAATAATTGTCAACCAGTTTCCATCAGGCTAGAATAAAGCTGTCTGCAGGCAGAAGCAATTTTTCTTCTCTCGTTTCTAGATATGCAATTAAACTAAAGTGCTAAATTTGAGCCTAACTTCTGTTAGGACTAACTTCCGTGGTTCTGATCACTGCCACTGATGTGCTGAGAGCTGTGTGGTGTCTTGCCACGAGCTTGGCTCTGGGCGGGTCCATGTACAAAAACATGTGGAAGTCATACCCAATGTGATGAAGATCCTCATCTCATGTTCCTAGGCCTTGTGAAGAGATGTTTTCAGAACATGTTTCAGTTCAAACAATGTGGTTTTTTTCCTTGCTGTCTCCTTCCTTCTGTCCATCTCCTTGTGGACACTACTTGTTCAACAGTTTACCCAGGGTTGTTTGTTACTCTGAAAGTATATGCAAAACTAAAAGTTACTTAAGGTCATCTAGTTTGAATGTAGATCTCCCTGGTGATGCTTTGATAACCCTGAGAGGTAGCATAACCAAATGCAAAGTTAGGCATGATTTGCACTCCCTCCTCTCTTGGCAGAAATGCTGCATGAACGTGATGATTCAAATTGGCTGGATCAGGCGAATGTGAAAGGCAAATGCAGAATAGTAACTCCTCATACAAGGCCCCGTTGGCAGAGAGATGCAGTCCCTAGTGAATCTTTATTGAAGTGTGAGTATTTCTGATAAATAAATGGGACATAATCTTTGAGGGTAGGCAGAAGAGGTAGAAGAGTGCTATTAGCCATAGTCATGTTCAGTTAGTGGCTGTAAAAGTGACATTTGCTCTTCAGTCTTCTTATGATCAGCATTAAGAATGCAGCTCATCTGTTAACACATCTGACAAGCCATAGTGTTTAGCCTACTTTCTCAGCATCTTGCCAGGAGAACAGGTCAGTCTGCTTACTGCGATATTTTGCAGCGCATTTTTCTACCACTACTGAGAAAATGATCACATTTCAGACAGGGAGGCCCATTAGGTTTTTTCAGGAGGCAATTCCCTGTGAATATGCTGGGCACTGTCCAACACATCAGCCATGGATGGGCAGCTCACTCATTAGCCCGTGTGGATGGTGCCTGCTCATGTCATGGCTATGTAATAACTAACTCATGAAGGCTGAAAGGAGAGATTTTCCTCTTAATCAGAGGTTTACACATAAGAAAGATACATAACCAAATAAAAAGTCACTTCCATCCTTTAGATAGTTTATTGCCACATAACCAGTTAAGATGACCACCTTGAACAGGAGTTCTGAAGTTCTCCAGCTGATATTACACACAGGCTTTCCTAGAAAAGCCAAGTTATTATTGCAGAATTTTTGTGTTTAGCTGGATGGGAAATAAAAACATTGTCTGAGCTGTTTGGAAAGCTGTAGCTGGGATTTCCAGCAGATGGAAGGGGAAAAGAGCTAGACTGAATGGTGATGTGATATGAAGGCAACAGGAGAATGGAAAGTTGCTGTGTCATGACAACATTAGCAAAAGTATTTTAAGAGGGTGATCACTGCTAATTGCCTTGAGCCATTTGATTGTATCTGGTGTCCGCTACTACTGTTCCAACAAGATCTTTCCTATTTTGGATTGTGTTCTTTAGGGAGAGATTTGTATCTTCATGTTACTTGGAAAGCACCATGCCTGGGACTGGGCAGCCAATAATGAGTAAATAACTCACGTATTTTGGGAGCCGGTAACAGTAGCTGTATGGAAAATGGCAAGACTGCCTGGCTTGCACTGCTGTGTGCGTGCACTGAGAGAGCTTCTGTATGCAGCATGTGGTTCCCTGGTTAATGTGACCATTGATGACTGTGCATGTTATGCAGAGTGTACAATACCAGAAGTGGACTGCTGGGAAACAAGCAGATATGAGAGGACCTTGTTCCCCCTGCAGCTGTTGGAGACTTCCCTCTCACCCCCCAAAGGTAGTGTGCTGTGCTCCTTTACCCCATTTTCAGCACTTGCTTAAATAGCACAACCCCCTAATGCCAGGCTTTCAGGTATCCCTGCTCTTCCTTTCTGGGTCAGGATCAGCTGCTCTCCTCCATGAGAAGGGTTATAAACATGCTGTTTCTTCCTCCCTTTCATCATGTCTGGACTGTGTTCTCCCAGCCTCCTCTCAGGGGCTCCCTTTGTGCCCCAATTCCTCTTCCTCCATTTGAGAAACCCCAACCCAGCACCCACACAGCCAGCCCGAGGAAGACCATTAAAAAGAATGTAAGATCTCATCAGTTAAGCCAAAAATCTCCTGACATAGTTTGCCTAACAGAATGGGCTGTGGCTCCCACCTCCTGCTGCCAAGGATTTCTTTACTTTCAGCAACACAAGGATGCTAAAATTTAATGTATAAACTGTGTCACTTTGTTACTATTGCCTTGAAAAATTCAAAGGTGAGGGAAGGCAGTGCTTCCAATTCCAACTCAGTACCTGGGGCAGGAAGCAGATATCTTTGTTGTACTGGGCTGTAAGATGATTTTTCCTTTAGGTAGTATCTTGCCTTCAAACTGGAAAGGTTTTCCTTCTCCAATTTGAGAAACAAAATGGCACATTCCAAATCACATACTGCATTATTTTGGCATGTATAGCAAAAAGTTTTCTTCTATAAAGGGCTAGAAGGTTAGGAATGAGGCCCTGCAAGGAAAAGGCAAACTGTGTCATTGCTTTATGTGCTTAAAATAAGGCTGACTGCCCAGTAACTACTAGACAGTGGGAAGGATGGGTGAAGATCAGTCCCAGTCACCAGGGGGAAGCAGACTGTCTGATCTGTTGGCTCTTTTGCCTCTCCTGCTGCTTGAAGTCCATAAGGAAAATTTATGTATAACATATGCTTTTCTTGGAATATATTTTGCTTTAACACATTGCCTACCATTGTCCTAATCCTGAAGGTCTTAATCCTCATTTAATTACTTGGAGAAGGCTTCTGATTTCAGGTGGTGATGAGTCCCCTGGTACAAAAGGCACACAGCTGCTGACACATTCATAGTTATGATCTGGCCACACACGAGTTTACATTTTTTACCCTGGTCTGCTACACAAATGCTGTCTGCTGGCCATTTTCTGCTGGCATTTAGTATTAGCACTGCAGTTATAGTATACTTTCCTAGAGCCCAGCTTTGCTAGATGAATGGACTTGGCCACCTCTGGTTTGATTCAGTCAAATCAACTCGGGAAACCTCTGGTCTTTTAATCCTTGTACTTTTGCTGTTCTCATGTTCTCCGTGGATGTCCTTCCTTCATCTTCCCCAGAGATATGCAGATAAAAACATGGTCTTCAGCCACCTTGGATATGCAGTCGTATTTTGGTATATTAATGCCAGGGCTTAGAAGAGTTTTGCTGAAGTTTTAGAAAATCTTCCTTTTTAACTCCTTGATACTTTATCTGAACTGAAACAACTAAAGCAGAGTTTGACCTATGGCATGATCTTTAAAGAGAAACTTGCCTGTAGTACATTATTTTGGTTTATACAAATAAAAATATTTCTGGCAGTTCCCACACAGTGAAGAATTTGCAGGATGGGAACAAAATTAATTGCTGTAATTAATGCAGTACGCAGTGGTTTTACAAAAACAAGAAATTATCATCAGATTAAGACACTGAGCTCGTCTAGAGTTACTGAAGTCAGAGAATAACAATGACATTTCTTATGCAGCACAACCATATGCTTTCTGAAAACATGAATCACAACAAATGAACTGAGGAAGGCCTGGCACTGACACACATACAATTGCAGAATCAAAGAAATGTCTCTTGGTTTTATTTGATTAAAAAAACTGAAAGGCAAAGATTTGTTTATCCCATTGCACAGGTACACAGGTCTTTATGCTCTTTGTGCATAGCCCACTAACATTTTAGGGACTCTAGCATTTCTTGTTATTATCTTGTTACTTATTAGGGACCTGCTGTTATACTCAGGTAAGGCTGACACACAATGAACTCGACAGTGATTGACTTGAAAGATAAATACATTTTGGGACAACCTGAGAAAAGTGTTCATATCAGCAGCTGACTTAGAGGCTTGGAGGAGGATATTATAGCTTCTGGCAATGTCTTGCCATATAAGTTTTAAAGCTTTGCTTGGTTCAAGTGACAGTGCTTAGTAGTTCAAAACACGGCTCAAGGCAGCAATTTAATTTCTCTTGATTTCAGCAGGAGAAAAATGTAATAGTTCACATAGCTGTACTTGGCTTGCAATGAAAAAGGAGCTCATGTACTATAAATATATTTCAAATACCAAGACAAATCAGATGTGTTCTTAGGAGCACAGGAGAGGAGGTAGGTAATCTGCTCCCCATTATATATTACACACTCCTGGCCTTATAACTCATGAGATATGCTTCAGCAGTAGATTGAAATGTGAACATCAAGGATTAACGCAGCAGATATTTACAGGTTAGTACTTTTTTTTTTTTAGGGTTTTTTTTTTTTGTTTGTTTGTTTTAGATTTTCTTTTATTTTATCTGCTAATATAAATTGACAACTTGTTCTTTCTTGTCTCTTAATTTAAAAGCCAGATTTTAAAGTAATTCCAGATACTCTCAGCAACCTGCACTAGTGGAAGGTGTCCCTGCCCATGGAAGGGGGGTTGGAACTGAATGATCTTTATAGTTCCTTCCAACACAAACCATCCTATGATTCTATGATAAGATCATTAGGCACCTAACATTGCACAGAAGTGCCCAACGGTATTTCCAAAACAGTACTTCTTAAAGAGAATTAGCCCCAGATCCTCCATAGGGCTTTTTTTGCTAAACTTGTTTGATGTCTATTTGCATCTCTAAATATCTAAATGCCTTTCCAAATCTGGATTCAAACTCTTAAATAGTACCTCAGAACTCAGTAAAAATGTTAATGAGAGTTTTGCCTAAGAAAACATTTCAGTATTCAGCCTTGGAATTAATCAGGTACAAACCAGGAAAGGCTAGGTTCTAGATAATCGTTCCGAAAATTAGTATCTAAACATACTCTGCGAGTGTTTAGTCCCATTTAATCTAATACATCAAGGCAAGAACACACTATTCATCTTTCCAGCATCTCAATTGTTTTTTTCTTTAAATAAAGGGCAAAAGATCAATATCAAAGTCAACTGAGAATCTAATGTCAGAATTTGTTTAATTGGACCAAAGTTCCTGGTGAGATCTAAATATAAGAATAATTAAAAGATAAATCCTTTTATAGTATATTTTCTTTCTGATAATTGAGTTTGATGTAGAAATCTTGTACTGCTTTCCAATTTGTAATAAAGTGCTTTGGAAAAATAGTCTTTAGGTTTTCTAAATTTGCTCTATGAAGCACTTGAAAACCAACACATCTCAAATGCAAACCAATAGAAATGTAATCTCAGTTGTCTAAGTGAGGAAAAATACCAGAGTTCTTCCTGTTTATCTTGCTTCCCCCAAAGCATCTACTTTTCTAGTTGCTACCAGCAGGAACAGCAAAACAAAAACAAATTCTAGAAGTAAATGAAGAAAGTGAAAGGAATATTGCAATATGTTAAGATGATAACAACCACAAAACTTTTTGCCTTTCGCAGTGCTCTATTTTCAACATTAGATAGATTTCAACACAGATTAGAAAAAGAACATGCTGTGTGCACACACACATGCACATATACTTGTCTTTATGACCTCTTGCTGATTTCTACAGAAACAAATAAAGGTCAGAATTTTCATTTATTTGTAAGTTACGGAAGAAATGCCAGACAGCTGGCCTGTGTATAATATCTACGTGTTTAATGATAGAGCTATCTAAAATTTTGCTTTTCCTTTCAGAACCCCACATCTTTTCTTCCACTTCACATCCACTGTGATACTCCCCAAAACAGCCTGTGTAGTCTAGGCTCTTTGAAGGTTGCTAACAAATACCAGGGACCCATAAACAGAAAGAGAGAATAAATGAACAGGTCCAATCATGACTGTGGTGGTGATAACCTCTGAAGAAAACTGATTAATAACGCTACATTACCAATCCCAAAAGACCAGGGGCAAAAATGAGCATCATCCAGGAAGGCACGACCCTACCTATGCTTCGTTGAGTTTGCATGGTCATGGCAGTCAACAGGTAGTTACAATGCTGCATGAGTTATTTTTATATACCTTCTTGTTTTGTAGCAAACTAACTTGTGAAACAATGGATTTAACTTCTTACTATGAATCTAGCTAAGAAAAATTTTGAAAGCATACTTAGTGTTTTGAGCGTGTGCGACAAAATGTCATGTAAGTAGCTATCTACATTTATTAAGTCCACTTAAAATGAACCCTTCTTACAGCCATAAATCTATATGTTTTATATCACAAACAAATACCATTGACAAGCAACCAAGACCATCTAATCATACATGCCTACAGCCTGGCTCCTTGCATGAATGGCTCTCCCCTATGCACCAGCAAAATTAGATTATATTCTGGGAAGAACAGACCATTGACAAGAGAATGCAAAACATCACCAACTAAGTTGCAGTGGATATGCTGAACTCATGTAAAGGCAAAAGAGTACAGACTTCTGTTGAAAGGTGTGCTTTCAATATCTCATCAGCCACCGCAGGAAAATTCCCAATGTTTCAGCACCCCTTTGCATGCTACTTCTCTTGCAGAAACTGTATTCCTGTAGGGGTTCACCAAAGTAGAGCCACATAATGGCATTTGAGAGGAATTCAGAAATTCAGCAGGTTAAATACAAACTTTTCTGTTTACTGGATCAGTACATGGAAAAGCCAGAGGCATTTACAGTGTGTGGGATTAAATCAGAGCAGTCGGGAAGCTCATCTGTAAGAGATTTGAGGAAGAAACTAAAAATGCAAGTTGACCAGCAGCTGCTTGTCATAAGGGGAAGAGAATTTTGGCTATTGTAGCATCAATTCAATCAAAACTAGAGAAGTATTTATAGCAATGATAAAATGTGAAAGTGCTTATTGCTTAACTAGTTGTCTACTAGTATCATGAGGAATAGTTTTCCCTCCTGTTGTGGGTACACATCTTTTTTACTTTGTTTCATCTTTTCCCCTTCAAGCTCTCATAAGATCTACTATTCATTACTTAAATATAAAAATCTTGTTTCTTTCAGCCAGTGTTAATGATCTGATTTTTGATCTTGTTTGCTAATAGACTAAAACTTCCTGCATGTTTCATAACAGAGAGAACCTTTCTTTTTGTGAAATGAGCAATTTTCTGAATTAGCAGAGCTTTTCATGGGAGCATTATTTTTAAGTGCTGTTACCGGAATTACTCAGGAGAGCTTAGTTTAAATTAGCAATGTTTAAATTAATTAAAGAGAACAGCCTGTGAATTTTCCCATCTGAGTTAAGGTTCAAGATATTACTTGTAGGGGATTTTTTGTGTATATGTTTCCAGCAACAGCAAATTTGAAGAAAATCTGATTTAAATGTTGTGTGTTGCATAGGAGATTAGCATTTCAGTTACAAATTACATGCAGACAATTGCTCATTTATCTTGAGGTTCCATATATCTTAGTCTTGGGTAGCTCAGCACAGACCAACTGCAATCAGCGAGGCTGCTGTAAATGCCGTAGGCAAGATCTTAGCCCAGATACATGTGGTGGTGAGAAAAGGCCATAGGAATTTTGGACACTTGCCTTCTTTTCTGAGTACTGCCTTCCTTGCCCTGTGTTTCCATGGAATAGAGCAGTAGGAGATGCACTTCATGGAGCAAATGCATGAGTGATGAGTCATTTGAAAGTACATGAGATAATTCAGCTTCCACTGACTTCAGCTGGATGGACTAAATGCAGGAATGTGAAGTACTGCATCTATTTTGAATCATCAATTAATATATCTGTAGTTGTCTGGGTATAGAAAGTGTACAGAAGTACAGAGGGTACAGAGTGGTGTTGTTTCAGATTCTGGCACCTGAAGGACTTCTAGCTTGGTAATGGACAAAGACTTTAGATTCCCCACTGCAATGCTGTTGCTGGGTAACAAACACAGTACCAACTGCCTCTTGTCCTTTTTCTGTGTTAAGAAAAGATTCTGGTACCAGCAAGAATAGCTATATAGTACTCACAGAGACCAGTATTTGAAAGCAGGCATAATTTCATCAAGCCCTATTACCCCTGTTATTTCTTTCCTTGCTGCTGGTTGTAGCCCAGGCTTGGCTTGGAGCAGCCATGCTCTGCTTAACTCGGGATATTTGCTGGCAGACTGGGCTAGAGCATGCTCTTGTCAGCTTGGGCCAAGCTAGCCTGGCAGCAAGATACACATAGGATCTTCTCCAAAGAGAGGTGGAGTTCAGGCTGGGCATTGTCAGAGGGAGTTTCAGCTGTGGATGCTGCATAAGGGAAGTTTTCAGCTCAGACAAAGACTTCTCTGGACCAGAGCCAGGCTTGCCCAAAGCCCTGCCTGGAGACCATGGCAGACTGCTACTGAACTGTTGGAAAAACAAAATCTAGAGCTTAAAACACATCTCAAATAAACTGTCTTCCAAAAGCATTAACTTGCCAAGAGCTTATAGCAGGCCCCATGCTCTTTCATAGTAGTATTTATATTGCTGGACGGGCATGAGAGCAAATGCAATTTTGGTCAGGAGAGGATGTGACCTATGGGAGGAGATGAGCTAGGGATGGTGAGGGACAACATACAAAATTTTATGGAAATATTTCCAAACATTAGCTCATGCAATTAGGTTCAGAAAGTTGCAAAGTAGCCTTCTGAAAAGAATCATCCCTGTGGCATAGGTCATGTCAACTGGAGATGACATTTATTTAAATAGCATGAGTTGTTACCCCTTTTCTCTATCAATCTCTATTTTTTTTTAAAGTAACCAAATCCCTTTGAGAGCAACAGAGGGGTTAAGTACTTTACTTTAGGGAATGTGCTGGTTTTGACTGGGATAGAGTTGATTTTCTGCATAGCAGCTGGCATGTGGCTCTGTGTTTGATTTGTGCTGGAAACAGTGGTGATAGCACAGGGACGCTTGGTTACTGAGCAGAGCTAAGGCCTTTTCTCCTTCTCACACCACCCCTTCAGTGAGTGGGCTGGGGATGCACAAGAAGCTGGGAGGGGACACAGCTGGGACAGCTGACCCCAACTGACCCAAGGGATTCCATATCATATGATGATGCTCAGGATACAAACCTGGGGGAAGAAGAAGGAAGGAGGGAATGAAGGAAGAAGGAGCGATGGCATTTGTCTTCCCAAGTAACCATTCCACATGATGGAGCCCTGCTTTCATGGAGATGGCTGAATACCTACATGCCCATGGGAGGTGGTAAATGAATTCCTTGTTTTGCTTTGCTTGTGTGTGCAGCTTTTGCTTCACCCATTAAACTGTCCTTACCTCAGCCCACAAGTTTTCTCTTCTTTACTCTTCTGATACTCTTCTCCATCTTGACATGGGGGGAGGGAGTGAGCAGTTGTGGGAGGGTTAGTTGGTGGCTGGAGAAGCGGTTAGATTGACAGAGCCTGCCCACTAATTTAATAGAGATTCCAAAGGCTTTCCTGAATGAAACCAATTACAAGCTCTTCCTGAGGAAAGGCGTTGGACTTCAGGATGTATATATATGAATTATATATTATATATTGTATATTACATATTGTATAATATATTATATACAAGATATGTATATATGATGTATATGCATATTATATATAGTATATTATATTGTATCTGTACATTGTATATTATATTATATATTGTATATATGTATTATACATATTATATGTCTAATATATATATATTGTATATATATTAGACATTTTTCATTCATAAGAAATTGTTCCTCCTGAATATATTGGGTTTTGCTTGCAGACTATGACATGATCATCTTTACTACTGTAGGTGTTGCAAACACCTAGAAAAGAATATAAGAATGTTGAAGATGTTTGGATAGGATGACGAACCAGAAATTGAGTGATCCTGTTTTATGCAATCCCACTGCTGCTCTGCAAGGCAATTACATTTCTGATTGCAACCATTTTAATGGTAAGATTCTGCCAGTTTTCAAGTCAGTGTTTTTTGTGCCCTCTCTCTCTCTCAGATAAGAAAACCAGTGTGAAGAGGGCTTGCTTTATATAAAATCTCATCTGTAGAAGCACAAAAAAACCCCCCAACCATTACAGATGTGCTTATTCCTCTGAAATTTCTTTCAGGTGCTTGACAACCTCTGAGGAATAAGAAAGGCAATTTTAACATACATTTCCCCCTTTAAATTCCTCAGCGCATCCATTTTAGCAGCAATCATTACAATGGAGTTGACACATCTACGATCCTGAGAGGTGTTGTCAGAACCTGGAGGAATGAGCACACAAGATGAAGTCAGAGCATTTGTTCCTTGACAGCTCACAGTGGCAGCCCAGATAGGGCTGGAAAAAAAGAGAAGGTACTATAATTTGTCCTCACTGATCTGAAGCCTGCAAACAGATATAATTTCAGACATAAATACTCTGAGCAGCATGCTTTCCTGGGAGGTTGTTGCGAGAGTGAAGCACACTGGTACCTCCTCTGAACGTTTGTATGTCATGACCCCATTTTGGTGACTGTTTCTAACAGTCATTCTCTGCAAAGATTCTCACTCAGAGAATCTATTTATATTATGAATGAGAATTTTTTTTGGGGTTCACACTGAAATTTATCTCCTTATTCTTGCAGCTTGCAAAAAAATAAAGTTTAATACCTGAACTGCAACTGAATCATTACATTTTATGTATATTAAGCAAGATAAAACCTATTTGACATGCTTCCTTTTTTCAGGTTACTAATGTATTTTACTTCATCTCTGTGTGTTTTTTATAATATCTGAAAATATGCCCAATGTTTTACAAAACTAGTTCAGGCTTAGCATCAGCCCATGAAGTCTGACAGTTCTGAGAGGATGAGTATTAGGGGCTTTTCCCCATCAATTATTATTTTTGTAAGAGATGTATGGAAAAGGAAAAAGCACACTAAAATTAGGGCAGCCATGAAAAAATAAATCCTCAGTCATGCACAGTTAAGATGGAACATTAAATATTAAATCCAAGTTTTGAATATATATTGTGAAATATAGTCTATATTTACATTCTAAAATATTTTGTTTAAACAATTAGTTGTCCTTAACATGCCTCTTTTAAAGTTAAATGTTTTATGCAATAATGTACTGAACATACAGAATGGAGCTGGCAGCCACCAATATTAGCGATGAATATCTTTACAGCTTAACCTAGAATACTGTAAGGCAGTATTACCCTAAGGCAGGAAACCATAGAATGGTTTGGGTTGGAAAGTACCTTAAAATCATCCAGTTCCAAACACCCTGCCATGAGCAGGGATGCCTCACACTAGACCATGTCGCCCAAGGCTCTGTCCAATCTGGCCTTGAACACTGCCAGGAATGGAGCATTCAATCTTGAAAGCTCAGTATCTTCCAAAGCCCCACACTTTCTTGCCTCACCCCTCTTTTTATTTATTTTTTTCTAGAAATGCAAGGTCAATGAATTTATACTTTGTAAATATGCAACCTGTAACATGTTTATGCTTTTGTATGTAGTTATAACATTATGCACAGAGAAGCATCCATCCTCAACTGTTTCTCAGCAGCACCTCCAAGGAAGGCTTGTGCCATAGTATGCCATGACTAGTCTTTGGAAAAGAGAGATCCTAATATTAAGTGACAATAAAAAAAATTAAATTAAAAAGAAACAAAGGCTTCCTTTTCTGCTATAAACCTAAAGTGGTTGTTCAGGACTGCTCCTTATGTAGCTAGTATCCCAGTGTCTATTCTACTTATGATGCTACTTATAAGTGGTAATAGTGTCTTACAGAACCCTTCCCCCAACGAGTTATTGTGGAGAAAACAGTGAGGAAAGGTGCAAAGATGACCCTAGGCCACCTGTATCTGCCTAAGCCAGCCAGAACACATCTTTGCCTGTGAAGAGACATACTAAATAGCACAGAGATCAATTGTCTGGGTGCCAGGCACCTTGCCATACAGCTGCCTATGTGCCAGTACAGCTCTCCACAGCATAGGTCTCCTTCCAAGTGATTCAGTCTGAAGCACTGAGGAGTCTACCAAATAGCAGATGGGTTTTGGGGGGGGTTTGGTCATTGTTTTGGTTTTGTTTTCTTTTTTCCTTCTGCAGTCCTCATTCTTTCTGCTAATCACGCCTGGTTATCATTTAGATTCACAGTTTCAAAACTCATTTCTACATGCCCAGTTCTAAAAAGAGAATCATAGAATCATAGAATAGTTAGGGTTGGAAAGGACCTTAAGATCAAGTTCCAACCCCCTGCCATGGGCAGGGACACCTCACACTAGGCCATCTCACCCAAGGCTTCGTCCAACCTGGCCTCGAAGGTCAAAGCACCCACCCAATCATCAGTAATAAAAATTCACAGGGTAAGCATAGAAGCAAACTGCGCACCCTACCTTAACTGTGAGGTGCAAAGTAGGACGCCCCAAATGTTAACAAAGCTCATGGCTGAGAGCAAGATCTAAACCTACTAGGGAGGATTTCACCCAGCACCTCCCTTTACAGAGAGGGTGTATCGACTCTCTGCTGGTCTGGTCTCCCAAGGAACACTAGGACATGGAATTGAAGGGGCATTTCTCAAATCCCAAACCATTTAGAGCATACTATGTTAAAGCTGACCTCTTTAGTCTCGTGAGGAATCTTACCAGAAACCAAGACTGATCTTGGAGTATTGGTATAACACATTTTCAATTGCTCCTGTATGTAAGAAAGGGGCTAAACATTCAGCTACACTGGCAACCTCTTGTCTTTGGTGGTGATGGGTAGTACTAATGGCTATTCTCGTTGTTATAAGATTTAAAAAGGGTTTTTTTTAAGCAATTCTATACCCCAGTCTGCTTCCTAATACCTACTCTTATGATTAGAAGATGATTAGCTAGTATTCCCAGGCACTATATTTAACATTCATCTACTACCAGACTGGTATAATCATAATAAAAATAGATTTATTGGTTTGTTTCTCCTTCTAGTCAATTAGGTAAAGCTCACAATTTTATAGGATACTGAGGACGCTGAAGTAGACAGTAAATAATAACTGTCAATCTCTGTTCATTTTGATATATCCAAGAACAGCCCCAAATGATGGCCAAGCTCTGTTACCATCCTGAATAGAATTAGGGATTTCTTCCAAGTACTTCTGCCTTACAGACCCATTTTCATTTTCTAGTTAACCCTCTTCTCTCATACTATCCTATGAATTCCCGCACATGCAGAATAGCTATTCCTCACCTTATGCTTACTTAGAGAGGAAGACTGGAGTATTCTAACATGCATTTTAACAGGGCCAAAAAAGACTGAATTGCTGTAGGTAATTCCAAGTGTTCCTTCGCTTGTGCTGATTATACTGAAATGTAGGTTTTAAAAATATAGTATATAAAAACCCAGTATTAATGATCAGCCTTCAAGCACTTTTGGGCATATCTATGAAACCATGTTTATAATTAAGAAGTCCACAGAGAGCACAACATGCTGTGTGTTAAATATGGGGAGTCTCCATCCCTATAGAAGAAATAATCAAAATGAAATAATCCTTGTTAAACTGTGGTGCAGAAGCACACTCTTTCAGCAGCCTAATGTAGTGTAAGACATTACAGCACAAGGTATTACTTCTCAGGTCTTTGTCCCAGGCAAGTGTATCACAGAGCTAACATTTCTCAAATATTCCACTTTCTGTCCAACAGTGTGTTTTTCTCATACCACTATTTCCTGGTTTTCCATTCCCCAGAAACTGAAATAAATATAGTTTCACTAGAATCAGTGCCTGGAAAAATCTCCAGAATGATACCACCCATCTTACAAGCAGTAAAGTAATAAGATGACAACTCAGGTGTTATATTTTAAGTGATACATGGTTGTCCTGTTTTTTTTTAATACCTTTCTGCTTTTAGAAGTGTATTAGACAACTCCAGAAACAAGAGTGAGTGTAGTATGAGTGCAGGTGCACTCAATCCCCTCATCCAGATCATCGGTGAAGATATTAACGCTTGCCCTAACACTGAGCCCTGAGGGACACCACTAATGTCTGGTTGTCAACTAGATGTGATACCATTTACCACCACTCTTTGGGCTTGGCTATCCAGCCAGTTTCCAAACCCAGCAATGAATCCACCTATCCAGGCCATGGGCAGCCAGCTTCTCCAGGAGAACACTGTGGGACACAGTGCCAAATGCTTTACTAAAGCCCAAACAGAGAATGTCTACATCCTTTCCCTCATCTCCTTGCTGTAGAAGGAGATCAGGTTGTACAATGTAAATACAGTTTGTAGAATCTGAGGGCTCTGCATGCATTTTTTGCTTGTCTGAGCCTGGCAATAGTTGAGATACTGAATCTTATTAAATTGTCCAAATAAACCACTACTCTTGTACTGGTAGTGTTGTTTGCCAATTAGTAGTCCAAAGCAGAGCTGCTTGTCTCTGTTTAAACCATGGACTAATACGTTCATAATTAAAGCAACAACTTGAACTAAACTGTAAGAAGCATGGGAAGACCTATGCTCTCATAAAACCAAAGATGTTGTTTCATTACTGTTCTGCAGAAACAGGTGCCACATTTTGACTTGCCCTTGTAAGTGCATACAATATTTGCACGCACAACCTCTCCACAAGGAGATTTCTCAGCACATTTAGAAGTTCCACCCAAACTCTTGCATGTGAAAGTAAGGGAGAGGTAAAAAACAAATAGGATAAAAATCACTCCTTGACTTTAGGATGCAGAAAAGATCAAAATCTCACTTCAGTTCTGTTTTGAAGGCTTAAATGGCAGAAAATTGCACAGTCCTGTGCCAGCCCTCTGCATCAGTGTGGATGCTATTCCAAAATGCAGTGCAGCTTTGATTGCCCAACAGGGAACAGTGGTATGCTGCTTGAATAATCTGCTTCTTTGTAGGTCAGATACAGATACATGTCTTGACTCAGTGATGACTAATAAGAGCCTCAAATTCAGTCCTCTTTTTTTTTTTTTTGAGTGTTGTTTTAGATATATTAAAGAATTTATTCCCCCCTTTTTTACTGAATCATATTATTTCAAAGATCATGATCTTCTGAGCTCATATACACACACAAAGATCTTACTGTCCACATATTTCCAAACACTCATCTCCCTCAAATTCATTTTTACACTTATTTTCGTAATGTTTCTGTGTGATCTAGAGAATCATATTTGTCCTGAAGTGGAAAATTGAAGTAAAGCTGATTCTTCCCTTACCTGTTTCTCCTTCACTTTTGAAATTAATCTGTCCTTGAGCTTAGACAAATAATGCTATTTCAGAAACATCTCACACGTACAAACAATGTTGTATTTGATGTTTTGCTCCTGACACTGTAGCATTCATATATAAAGACCTGTTATTACTGTGCTCATGCTGCAATCCTGTAAGCACAAACAATGCATCATCACTGGACAATAATTTTGCCAGATCAAGGCTGTGGCTTTGCCCTCTGAGGGTTGTCTGTAAGCAGAATAGTTGAACTAGTCACAAGGATTTACAATGAACTTCTTGTTAATTATCATGCATAACTCTAGGGAGCTTTTCAAACTGGTCCCTCTTTGAGTAATTTTAATATGTTTCTACAAGATATAAAGTGATATAGGTCCAGAGGCAGAATAATATGTGCGTCTATTTTAAATTCTAGTGTAAATCCCCAGCTGCACAGCTTTGTCTGTATTCATATTTTATTAATCAGTCCACTTTAATGTCCTCACTTTTAATTCTCTCATTCTCTTCCTCTAAGTCCCTGCCCAGCTGCTTCCCAGAGACCATTTTAAAATTGCTTCTAATGATTTTAGGCACTTTTAATACGGCTATCAGTTCTCCTAGTGAACCAAGTTGTTAGCTGGCAGCAGTATTATTTGGGGACCTCATCTCATTGTTTCACCCACGCTGACAAGAGTCAGGCTAAATCCTTGGTCTAATCCTATTTACTTATTTACAATTTAAATTAATTTAAATGAATTTGCCATAGGAAAATTGGCTCCCTTGCAGTATAATAGCAAAATTAAGAGGGTCTAAGCTCCAGCTGTTCTTCAGAGAGGGAGATAACTTAGACAAACCCTGTGACCAGGCTCATTCCTTTCAACAAGACCCCCTGCACTCACAATGAATTTTCTGTGGCCTGTTGAGCATCAGGGGCAATTGCCTCTCTTCCAAGTAATGATCAGTTTTGACTAGCAGTTTCAGATACTCCACCAAGCCTGAAAGAGTTCTGTGGTAGACCACTGATTTTTAAGCTGTGCCTAATGTTTATTCAGGTTAAACACTGGATGACAGCCTTTAGTGCATTTCAGCACAATAGTTAACAAGAACTCTCACCAGAATTTGTGCACTGAACTAGTTAAACAAGAGCAAAAAAGTCAGATATTTTTTAAAGAAAAAAGGGAGGCAATTATGTTTCAAATGTTTCTGCTAACTTGATCTTCTTATTTTCCCTTGTTTTACAGTTGTTCTTGTAGATTACTATGTATTTATCAAGGGTCAGTAACTTCAGTTTTGGCAATTTGCCTGAGATGAGTAGTACCTTGTAACAAAAAAAAAAAAAATAAGCCTTTAGTGGGCTTCTTTGCAGAAAGTCATACTTCCTAAAAGCCAGAGAGACAGTGTCTGTGCTTCTCATTTTCCCAGGATCTGTATTTCTCTTATGGTGCTTCTCCATCCAGGTTGCAGTAGCAAAACTTAATCCAATGTGAGGGTCATGTTGGACTGTCTTCTGTGGAATTCTCCTGAAAAGGAGACTATTCAAGAGTAATGATGAGAATCACAGACTATGTTAAATCTCCATCAACTTCTCTTCAAGATTTAATTTATGAAGTGGTAAAAAGACACATAATCTTAGGGTTTCCTCCCTGATGTCCATCACCAAAGAACAGTAATAACAATGGACAATCTGATATATGTGAAGAGAAGGAAATCTTCACACAATAGTATATATATAGGTATGTATATATATATGTGTTACTACAGGTCATGTAATTTCCTCTGTAATACCTGTTATTACCCCATAACATATTTGTCCATAACACAAAACACTTATTATTGCACCATAACATAATTGTCTTTCAAGACTATTTTGTGGAAGATGAAAGTACTTTTTTTCAAAAAACTGGCTGAAGGATTAAAAAAAAAAAAAAAGTGATTTTACAGTAATAGCAGCTTTTATGCAGCTTTTTCTATATTGTGAGCAAGATTTACTTTGAATGTGAACTGCGTATACCTTTCCATTTTACCTAGGTAGAAACTGTCTAAGCATGAGGGATCTTTTAACCTATACATTTTCTTCTCCTGCTCTGTCTGTATGTATCATTAAAAGTGTCATTCAGTGCAGACTTAGGCACACAGTTAACTTTAAATCCTTTAAAAGGCTCAGCTGAAATCAATGGCAGTACTCTTGGTGCATAATATTTAGCAGATGTATAAATACTTGCAGGATCAGGATTGCAGGTTGTCAGCTTCTTTGGGACACATCATACTTCTCTATTTATGTAAAATACCATGTAAATATATGCAAAATATGCACCTTCAGTAAATATGCACAACATCCTAGTGAATTTGTCTAATAGATTTTATATAACGATAACAGACATAATTAAAAAATTCAACCTAAAACCTAATCAATCAAGTTGATTAATTTGAAAGACTCAAGATAGCAGATCTGGGGTAGTGCGTGAGTTCTTCCAGAGCAATCAAGTTTTCTTAAGTTCTAATGATATTGTACATAAAGCAAGAAATATCTTCCAAAGAGCGTCTCAGATGCTGGAATGAGTACCTATTCCGTTATTGTTAATTGTTGCTGGATTACTTTTAAAAATCTTTTTCTGTTTCAGGAAGATAATAAATCCACAAAGTTTCTTATTTTCTGCCCAGATGTCTCATCATAAACAATGATACTTTATGCAAACTTTTTTATTTTTATTTTCCATTTAACTATTAAAAAGGACAAGAAGAATTATGCGATAGAGGATTTGTTTGGAAAACCTCATTTGCAGTCTGTAGTCAGTAAGACAATCCCGTTTCTTATATAAAATTGTAGTTTAGGAGAAACCTGTGATAATTCTAAAATGAGGAGAATATCCTGATGAGCTGAAGCTATAATGTGTCCTTTCCTCCTACCCTGCAGCAACAAAATGTATCCACAGTTCTGTGGTGATAAACATTATATGAAGCTATACCTACATGAAGCTGCCAGGTGCAGACCTTTTGAGGATCTGTAATACTGTGGCTCGTTCATTCTGTTCATGATTAATTTGAAGTGTCACACTGTCCTGGGTTCAGCAGTAGCAGTCAGTTTTTCTCCTTCTTAGTAGCTGGTGCAGCGGTGTGTTTTGACTTTCAGCCTGGGAACAGAGCTGATAACACCTATGTTTTAATGTTTAAATGTTTAAACATTATGTTTAATGTTTAAATGTTTTTAGTTGTTGCTAAGTGATGTTTATGCTGGCTAAGGACTTTGTGAGTCTCATGCTCTGCCAGGGACGAGGGGAGGCTGGGAGGAAGCAGAGACAGGACACCTGACCCAAACTGACCAAAGAGGTATTCCATACCACAGCACGTCATGCCCAGGATGTAACTGAGGGTTACCCGGAAGGGCTAGGGACTGCAGGGTTGGACTAGGTATCGGTTGGTGCTCGGTGGGGTGGGCTTGGATGAGTTATCAGTTGGCTGGTGTTGAGGTGTTGTATTCTCTTCCCTTGTTATTTCCCTTATCATTATTATCATTGGTGGTAGCAGTAGTGATTTGTGTTATACCTTAGTTACTAAACTGTTCTTATCTCAACCTGTGGGAGTTGCATTCTTTTCGATTCTCCTCCCCATCCCTCCGGGAGTAGGGGGAGGGCAAGAAGGGGGGGGAGTGAGAGAGCGACTGTGTGATTTATGGCTGACTTTGTTTAAACCACGACACACACTATTCATTACACTTAGTAGTGATTAATAAACCGTTCATTAGTATATTATTCAGAGGCAATAAGTCATGGAGATGTGCATCTATACCGATCTGATACATGTACATGTTTTCTGTCTTGTTTTACCAGTCTGATTTGGTTGTTTCTTTCCATGACTCTCTTGGTAAGAGGTTAAAAGCAAGTTATCAGTAGTTATGTTAGTCTACAGAGAGGAACAGCTAATTAGCTTTAATCAGTAATTGTTTTCCAAATGGAGCCACTTGTACGTCACAACCACATCGAACACTACGGTGCCTTTATGAATGTTTTGCCAGAGAGGGTGTTAAATACCCAAGTTCTCATGCTGGGATGCTGAGCATGGGCACCTGTCACAAAGATGAAACACTTCATAGGTTAGGACTGGAGGTCTTCAGAAAGCTGGTTTGAACACAGCTTCTCCATGACCAAGCTGTCTGGCTGTCATGCAGTTCTGTCGTATTAGCATAAGCAGGAGGGGACTATGGATGGTGATAGCCATGAGGCCAGGGCTCTCCTACTAAAGCAGGTGCCTCTGAGAAGCGCTTCCCATGCATGCAGGGCAAAGACCTGCAAGCAAATCGCAATATTTTGTGTTGGTATCTTTTTTAATTTTGGTGAGAGTTGCTTTGGTTTTGAATTATCCATGAATTTGTCTCTCCCTGACCAGTGGTACTGCAGACTGTTCAGTGCTTTGTGGCTCATGGGACCACCTGCATTCCTGGGAGCTCTGGAAAAGTAGGGGCTGTTAATGACGTTATGTACAAGCTTTACATTTCCTCACAATTTAAGGCCAAGAGAGATCATCAGATTGTCTAGTCCAATGTCCTGTATATTGGTGGCTATTAAAAGCTATATACGTACCTCAAGGCTGAGACAATTACTTTCATTAGCCCATAGTGTTTTGGTCCTTGAGAAACCAAATTGTTATGTGTCTAAAGCAGTACCTGAGATTCATGCAATACTTGAGAACTGATTAGGCATAATCTGCCCAGAAAATCACAGAAAAGATTAATGCGAAAAACTCCACTATCCTTGCCCGTCTGAGCTAGAAAAATCTTTACTGCTCCCGGACTTGGCTTAATTCATATCCAAGCATCAGACGTCTAAGATAATTTTCTGCACTGGTTTACTTTCTTCCTGGCTATAGCAAAATAAATAATACATGCTTCAAGAGAAGGCAAAAACTTTTACTGCAGAATATACGAGGCCAAATATCCTCTGGGAGAAGTGGAGAAGAGATTCTTCCTCTTTGCTGTAGGCAGCCAACTGGAGCTCCCAGGTATTGGGTTTGATTATACTCATTACCTTAATGCCAACCTGCAAACATCTGAGTGGGCAGGGTGCAATTCAAGCCATCTTGCTTCAGCCATAATGGAAGAAGTTGCACAGATGCATCATTCTAATGGATGTAGGGCTAGAGGAAACACCAGGGAATCTCACCTGATGTGACCCTCTTTCCTTCCCTGTTTGAGGCTGCTCTGTCCATTAGATATTCTCCCAGAAGCTGAAGTAAAGCCTGTATTTAAGAAAGCCAGTTTTTAGGACAAAATCAAGCAATGGTTAGTACGCTACCTCCCTTTGTAAGCTCTTACACAGTTTAATTACCTTTACTGCTAGGAAATTGCATCTGATTTCAAGGTTGATTACATCTCACCTTAAACTTCCAGTCACTGGATTTAGTTATGCTTTTGTCAGTAAGGGTGAAAAAGCTCACTGCTGTCATCTTTTCCCTGTCTCCTCTCAACCTTGTCTGGAGTAAGTGGAATATGTCCAGCTCTTTAAACCTGCCATCTCAAGACTCGTGCTTGACCAGCAAAATATTTGGATTTTCTCCAATATTTTCTCATCTTCTTTAGTGTGCAGGCACCAGAACTGTGCTTGATAATTTGGAAGCATGCATGGACTGTGCTGAGTCCTTTCCACAGCACTGCACTGAGATCTTATGTTAGGGGTGATTATCTAGGGTAATTGCTTTTTATCATTCCCTGAGTCTCTGCTCTCTGAGACAGTGTCCATTCCTACCAGCTTTCGGTTCCCAGAGGTATAAATTTGCATTAGACTGTAGTAAAATGAATTTAGTGTGCTGCTTGCTGGACAAGGATCATCTAGCCAAATCGAGTCACTGCAGAAGTAATATATCTTCTTTATTTACTGTGCTAAAATACATTCTGTCGTATGCAAGCCTTTAAAGCAAAGATTTTATCTCACGGCCTGGACTGCTGAAAGCAATATAAAACAGTATTAGGCGAAGACTATGGTTTCTGATTCTGCTGGGAACCTTCCCACATCGAATGAAATCTCCCCATTAAAAAACTGCATTTTGAAATTTGTCAGAGAGACACTTCTTAATCCTCGTAACGGGTGACCTGTTAATTCCACGTAATGCGAGACCTGAAATCCAAATGTCACGTGGTATTAAGTCAACTGCTTTACAGAAATCCAAGTGCATCCTATCAATACAGCTGCTTTTCCTGTGCAGACCTGTAATCTTTTATATAAATCTTGTAAATAACCAAAAAGTCCACAAGTGTGTTTGACAAGACCTAACTTCCACTGATATGTTTTGACTAGCATTAAATGTATTTATTCTCCAGTACTTTTTCCAAGTATCCCAGAAATATACGCTTTTTTGTGCAAAGTCCAAAACACCAATTTCAAGTAATGGATGGCATATAGCAGAAAAATATACTTCCCTACTTATATTTTTCTCTAAAATATAGCTAGGTGGAGTATGAGCTGAACCAGTTGAGCTTATTTATAACTGCTGTTTCACTTTCAGAGCTAATGAATCATTGACAGTCCAGGGATTTTAAAGCAGAAACTCTCTTCTATAATACAGGGCAGCTCTTTGCTATGTAGAAAAAGGACTGCATGCAAAACTAGTGAGATCTTTCAAAATGACAGAACCTGCCAAATACAGGAAAACAGAAGCTACTGCTACTTCTTGGAAAGAGTGTTTAAAGACCAGTCTCCAAATCCTTGTAAGAGTAACAGTGCTTAGAAGTCAAGATGGTCTGCATTTTGTTAGCACAGGGCTTAAGCAAGATAAAGAGACACAAAGGATTTGTCCTGGCCCTCTGCAAAGTTGGGCTTTCTCCACTATTAATCTTCTTGGGGCAAAACCTCAACATGCAGCTGCAGGTACCCATGGGCTGAGAGAAGCATGAAGACTCTTGGCACCATCAAGCCTAGAGAGATAGCAAAAGCAGGTATCCAATTTAGATTATGGCTCTAGCACAAACACTGTAGTTTGTGTTACTCTTGGTATTCCCAAGATGCAAAATTTCATGGGTTTTTTTTGCTGCTTTTGTGGTTCAGTGCAGACTACTGCTCTGTGCTCTGTGTGCATCCTCCCTTTGGGCATAGAGTAATCCCAAGGAGAATGTGTTGCTGACACATCTTTGCACTGCGCTCTAAAACCAGGTCATACTCTGGCCCATGAACAGAACTCTAAGCTCCTAAGCGCATGTTACTAGAGGTAAGTCCATTGTGAGATTTAGTTCTTTAATGTACTTGCAACTAGAACATGAATTTCATACCACTGTTGGTTATGAAATTAATCAAGCTTCTAGTAAAAGGAATATTAGTTAATGAATAAAGAGAAGGTTGCTCAATTTATCTCAAAACAGGAAGAAGTGATGTTCTTTGATGATTTTTGTACGAAGTTATTAATATCTGAGAAGCTTAAAGGAATAGATGGTACCAGATGATTCTTTAACTTAGCCATTTAAATATTTTGTTCATGTTTATTAACTTTTAAGGATCCAGTCCTGTAAAGTCCTATTTGTATGAATAAACCTTACTCACAACCAGTCTTGCTTAATTATGTACGTTTTTTTTGCATTAGAAAAACTAATTTGTGTAAAGGCTATTAGTGGGCCCTCAAATATTTATGAACACTTACCAAAATTATTTCATGAGGTAAACTTCAGAACCATCTGTTATACTCTTATTATATGCTCCCTAATATTCATAACTATGCAGAAGTTAGCAAGTACTAGCAGTTCCTTTCTTATCTGAGGGCAGCCAAATGACCTTATCCTTTAAACTCACACCCCTTCCTAACAAGGAACTAATCCTTTCATTTCTACTTACCATGTAAAATGGACATGTGATTCCAATAAGCTAATGAGCAAATCTGCTAGCAGGTTTGTTCATGAAGCCAAAAAGTTTCTTCCACCTGTAATGATAATACATTCCTTCTGCTACACACACTGCCAGCTGAGGGGGGGCACGACATGAGCTGTATTTCAGTTCTTAAAAATCTGTGATATTTTTAACAGCAAGTAGCTGTGCAGTCCTTCACAGCAATTTTCCCCAGAAAAATGTTTTTTTCTCCTTTTCAAAGATATACTAAATGCCCATTAATTTCAACGGAGGTTACAGATGCTTAGCTGCTCTCAGGAGTGAGTCTTTGAATACAAACCTGCAAACCAGCTACTCATGTGCAGCTGGTCAAAAAACATTTTAGAAGCTGCAATTTCAACAATAAAAAAATCAGTATTTCTCTCTCTTTGGTGATGTTTTTTCCTGAACACAAGCAATCACACTTAAATCAATAGGATGAATAACACCATGGCTAATGTGATAAGTTATGTAAAGTAAAATCAGTCTTCCCTTCTATTTTTATGATTTTTAACTATACAAGTGGTTCATTTCACTGAGCACAACTAGAGGTTCAGTTTTAAAGGGAAATTACCTCATGGAAGACATCCATTTTTATCTAATAAAACAAATTTTTTGTTTCTTTATTTTTCTTTTTCTGTTAGCCAAAAGATTAATAGATCTGCTAATCTTCTTTTCCATTAAAAAAGAATTAACACTCCAAGGAGGTCTGCATTGCTTGTTATGTGGTGCATTGTGGGTATGTGGGTATGACCAACCAAGTGCATCCATCCTGTGTGTTATACTCTGTTGTCAGATGCCTGTATACTGAACAGTGAAAATAATAAACATGAACTGATTTGAAGAAATGGATCCTGCATATTAGATTTGGGTTCTCAGCCATGGCTAATATTTTTCTACTAGCTTAAAATGAATTTGAATCGGTTTCAGTTAAAAGAATAGAACTCACAAAGCCTAAAAATCATAATACAGAGCTGGCAGTGCAGTCATGGCTTCCTCTGGTCGCTGGCATTGTGACACGATATAATGCATTGTAAACAGGAATGCATGCTCATGTTTTAAGTTTTTCTTTTTTAACTGATCATGTCTTCAAAACAGGGCTGAGTCAGCGTGCTGGACTTGTAAGGAACTGACAAAAGCAATTTTTATCAAGTTTTTTTCCTTTTTGCTATTTCCTCTTATATTAATAAGAATGTAAAATTATAAGCATGCATAAAGTGCTCACAAGCCAATTCGTAAATATTCTTAAGAGCAAAAAAGCAGGTTTTGATTTAACACAAACGCATGGTCCCACATTATCTTGTTAAAGTGATGTAGCCACGTTACTCAGAGAAGTATTTACTCGGGTAGAGACTCCCAGGAATGACGTTTAATGATGGAGAATGGCATTTAGCCGTGTATTAGATGTAAGCTTTTCCTTCTCCCCTGCAGAAGACCACCTGTCTGTGGCCATAGCGGTGCTCCTTCTGAGCCGGCAGTTTCTTTTTCACAATTGCCTATACGGAGGTAAAACAGTTTAGTATAGCTAAAGGCAAAAAATCCACCATGGAAATCCAAGCCAATTAATTTTCTCTTCCACGTAGCCTCTTGGGTGGCTAAAAGCAAACCAGCTACCAAGCAAAGAGGAATCTTTCTAAAACCCTTCTACCCAGATGCTCTCAGCTGGAGACTGGCAACAGAATGCTTTGCTGCACGAGGTAAATAGAAAATTTAATTTGCTGATCTGGAGCAGAAAAGTGCATGTTTGAGTGACAGAGGCAACTAACTGGTGATGTTCCTTCAAGCCTGTATTTTGCCAGTCCATACAACTGCTACAACATGGCACATTTCACAAGAAGCATCTCTCGGAGAACAGTCACCCTGGCAAGAATAATGGTTAGCCCAAAGCACGGTCCGAATAACTGGTTCCACACAGGACCAGACTGGGTGCAGAGCAAGTTTACCTATTGTACCAAAAACGGTGCAGTGGCAAGTTTGCCACATCAAGCGTTACACACCGGCAACAGCAGCTTCTCACTCAGATTGGCAAAGCAACTTTATTCATCTGTTGCTGGGGAACCTGAAGGGCACTGGGGAGAGCAGAAACACCCCATTAACACACTCCGCGGGCCGGCGGGGATCCCGGCAGGAAGGGAGGACTCTCCCCGGCCTCCAGCGCGGGGTGCACTGAGAGCCGTTCCCCGCGCTCCAGCCGCTCCAGCTGAGCGGCTAGAGCCAAAAGCAGCGCACGGGAGGGACGGACAGCAGCAGCCCTCCCGGGGGTGGTAGAGGGGGCACCTCCCCGCTGTGCTGTGGGAGCGAGAGCTAAGTCTCCTCCTTCCCTCCCTGCCCGCCCCGCTCTCTCCTCCCTCCCTGCCAGTCTCGCTGCCTGCAGCCGCAGCAGTAGCAGCAGCGCAGGGGCAGGAGGGATCGCGGCGCGGCAGGCACAACCGCCCGGCGGAGGCAGCAGGGCTGGCGGGCGGTGGCTGCGCCCGGGCCCTGCTGCCCCGGCCCCGCCGTGGCAGGCTCCGCCCGTCGCTCCCATGGCGCGGTGAGGCTGCGCTGCCTGTTGCGCCGCTGGAGCGCGGACCGAGCCGCGCTGAGCCGAGCCGCGAAGTTTTGCGGGGAGGTGCCGCTCCGCCATGTGAGTTGTGGGGCCGCGCTGCGGGGCGGCAGCGCTGGGAGGAAACTCGACGGGCAGAGGGGGACGCGAGTAGAGCTGCTGCCGCCGAGGGGCTACCGCTGTGCCCCCAGCTCCGATAGGCGAGGGCCAGTGGAGATACCCCTGAGCTCCCGGCGCCTCGTGAGTGCTGGGGGGTGACGGGTCCGGGGCTCCGCCGAGGCAGCGGAGGGTGTGTGGGTTGGGAATCAAGGGGCGGAGGCTGCGAGGAGGTTGGCTGCCACCTCCTCTTTTAGGAGCAAACGAGGGATTTGAGACTCTGATCTCGTACTGGAGCAGCATCGGATAAAGAGGAGGCGGGGAAGAAAGCGCACCCCTGTATGTATGTGTTTTCGAGGCGCTCCCGGCCGTGTGCGGGGTGAGCAGCCTTAGGTCGCGCTGATCAGCATGCAGGCGGCGGCCGGTGCGCGGGGCGGGCGGGGAAGGGGGCGGCGGGGAGCGATGGGGAGACGCCGTGTGTGTGTTGCCGTGGGATTTTTCCACTTTGAGACCTACCGGGACCAGTTGCTACGGAGCAGACGGCGGTGGCTGTGCTGCGGAGGAAGGAGGGGGCAGCTCCTTCTGAATCGCGAGCAACAAATGGCAGCGACAGGCGGCCGGGCTACAGGGGCGGCTGTGGTGCCCGCCGTGCCCAGGTGAGCTGCACCGGCCGCCCAGCCCCGCTGCCTGGTGAAGCACCGGGTACGGTGTACGGCGGCGCTGGGTTCACCGGGGCTCAGGAGCAGCCGCCCAGGCGAACGGGGAGCTGCCGCGACCTTAGAGCCCACACTGAAATGCCGTGATTGAGCGCAGCAAGCGGGTACCGGCTACTCAGTGTGTGCGCGACTGGAAACTGCAGGCTCTTCTCTAGCCTTTCTGGCAATCTACAAACCCAGAATTTCCCTCTCCAGAAATCTGGAGATGTGCCAGCTGAAACTGTACTTTCCTTTTGGCTTTTACCTTCAAAAACTAGACGATTTTAGGGTGACGGTCAGAAAATCACAAAGTGATTCAGGGTGCAGCTTATCACCCAGTCTTTTGGAATGTCCCTCGACAGCAGAAATGGTGTGATTACAGAATAAACCCAGCCAAATAACTTGAAAAGCATGAATAAGCCAGCTACTTGGAGTCAGAATAAAACCAGGCCAACAGTGCTCAGTGCTCATTTTGAAGAAGTAAGCCCAGACATACATATATATGAAAATGACAAAATAAACTAATGCTTTTGAGATGATTGTAATTATTAAACGATATCCATGAGGATATTGCAGATTTGGCAAGGAAACGAAAAAGTACTTTTCAAGGGGAAAACTGACTAGGATGGCCTTTTCTGAATGCTGAAGTAACTGGCAACAATTTCTTGTGGTAATGTGTCTAATAATTTGTACATTTAAATTGCAAGGTGTGTGTCATGCCCTGCTGAAGGCAGTAGCTTGGAGGCTTTGATATAGAGCACAATTTAATTAAAAAGAACAGGCACACAATGGGCTTCTAGTTTGATTTAGAGGGAAAGAAAATGTTTAAGCTGTAGAATGAACTAATTTGCAAAACCTTTGATATGTTCAGAGACAAATTTTCTAGTTTAGCTGCTAACCAGTAAAAATGCTCAGAATTAATTATAACAGTGTGATTGCTTGGCTGATTCTGCATCCTGCCTTTGTGCAAGGTGCTGTGGGTTTCTGTGGGACTACTCCTACAGGTTGTATTCTGGCAGCCGAGGGTAGCAGGATTGGGCCCATTGTCAGATAGTTCCAGCGTACTGTGTGGGGATGCGCCCACTGGCATTTATGAGAGGTTTTTGATTTCAGAAGAACAACTCAGGGTTAAATCCAGATCTCTCAGCTGTTGCTGTTTGGGTCACTGAGCCCTGATCTTGCTTTCTCTGAAGTCTCCTGTAAAATTTGTTTCAGTCCAGCTAAATTATGCTCCTGTGGTTAACTGTAGGTTTCTGTTGCCTTAGGGCAAGTTGAAGCTGCTCAGTATCTTGGAGATCAAGGCCTGAGGGAACGAAATGCATGTTTGTGTCTGTGACTAGCAAGAAATCAATATGTTTTGCCTCAAATGAGAGATTAATCGAAAAAGTATCATTTAATAGGCATATAGGTTTGTGCTCTGGATCCAGTCCTGTGCTAATAAAGTTCATGAGAGCTTTGCCACAGATAGAAAGAATGCTTAATTTAAGTATACATCTGTGATTTGTCTCTTCTATGTGCTTTATGGGGCCTGTATTTCAGATCTTTTGGGAAGTAGGAAACTTCCTGCTCACACTGAAGCTGTGTTAGAGTAACTTCAGAGTGAATGTCAGCTCGAGAAATAATCTCCAAGCAGTAGAACCAGAATTTATAAAATACAGCCTTACTTGGAAGTGCCGATTTTGGCATCTAAACCCAGAGAAAATGTATTGCTTTATTACAGAAGCACCTTAAAATCTTGATTTTAAGGGTATTTCCTGTCGCTTCACTAGGAATATTTATGGGAGTAGCACATGGGATATGTGGCTCACTGGTAGGAAGATTTTAAACTTTTTAATGAAATGAATGATTTGAGAAAGCAGGAATATGTGTAGAAATATCTGTTGTTACCATTTCAGGTAATCAGTAGGTGCACTAAGGAAGATACTTTTTCTCAGAATATTGTATTTGCGATGACTTATGGGATTCACATGTGACTGTTGTCCTTGTTACCTGCATGCATGGTGTTTGGATCAGCCCTTGCCTGAGAATGCAGATTAAATTAGTGTTCCGTGACTAGTAAAATCATCTTTATAATTTTGCTTCATCCAGTAAAAGTTGTTCATAAGTTTAGAGAAAACTCTTATGGAACTATGAAATTTAGCAACTTATGATAATGCTAAAGAGGATCTAATTTTAAAATGATGGTCTTCTGAGCCAAGAATAAATTGAGTTAATGGAATGTGTAGCATTTACCTTGACTTGTTTGGCCAAGCCTTTTAAAATATTATTTTAGTTACTGAACGTAATCTCCAGGAAGTGCAGTTTTGATAGAGCACTTCAGTGCTGGGGTGAATTAAATGTCAAGATGGCTACAGAAACTACATGCAATAAGGATATAGGAATTTCTCAGCAGTAGGTATTTTTAAATGGATTACAGTCTGTAAATACATGCAACAAGGTGTGCCTTCTACTCTTAAATCCAATGTGCTATGGGTAAAGTAGCGTCAAACTTATAGTTGTTCTCTTCTGGTGAATTTAGATCTCTGCTTGTAGTTTTAATCCATCTCTTTTCATAAAGTAGTTTCTGTTTGCCTGTCACTCTGATGCAGTTTGTTAGCCTGGTTGTACAATGGACATATGGGTGCGTCCCAGAGAAAAAGCAGTATGAAGTTCTACTTGCTTTTTCATCTGAGCTCATTGTTTAGGTAAACAATTGCCAAACCCACTGTGGAGGAGGGTCTCATTGTTTCAGGATTAAAGATGTATGTTCCTGCCTCATCAAGATCTCTGTGGGTAATTGGTGTCTGTGTCCATACTTGCCATCGATGACTTGCATTACTTACCCCTGTAGACTAAGCAGAGTTTGTAGCCAGCGCTGGCTTGTTTTACATGGAAACACAATGCTTAACTGCTGCTGAAGAAGAAAGTAACTTCTGTTCCTCTCCTCCTGGATATCTAAATGCTCTATTGAGTACCTTCAGCAAGTAGATTTCTTTTTTTTTAAGTTAGGCTCTTTCTGCACTGACTCCAACACTGGACAGTGGAAAAACCTTTTACTGTAATGACTAGCACAGCTCCTGAGTACTCACATCAACAAGGAAAAGGCAATGTTAGCTGAATTAAAATGGGTTATCTCCCTCTGGAAGGTGTGAAGTTTTACAGGGATCAGAAAAAGAGAGAGAAATGGGAACAGTAAAACGGAAGTAAGGGAACAGTAAAATTCTAAGAAAATAGTAATAGGGGAAAAGTAAAAGACAGCAAGGAGAAAGGCAGTAGCTGAACTGGGCAGTTTGGCTTCCCAAAGGATGGAGCGCTCAGTGGGGTTGTACCATAGCCCTCTGATTCAGCTCCCTGCTTGTGCCATGGGACTTCAGAGAAGAGTTTTTGGTTGATTTCAGTGGGATTAGCAGCCTTGCTGAGAGATCGAACTTGGCTTTTTGTGTCTCCACTCCACAGATAGAAAGGAGATAAAAATGCTTCTTGAGTAAACGGGACTAGTAAATGGCCTTTTCAGAGATACGCTGAACTGGGTATTTGGAATTTTTACTTAAGCAGAGATGAAAATTAGCACTACAGAGCTTGATGTACTTGAATAAGGTTTACCTGTGCTTTTCAGGGTCAGTTCAGTTAGCTAGGGCATGGATTTAGAATTCCATTGGAAAAGAACTATCTGTATAAATCTGTATATTGCAGTGCTTACATAACAACCTGTATTTTACTTAAATCGCGAAAGCCTGACACAGAGTGTTCTCCTGGAGGGGTCACTTCATGTTCCTGCTTCTTCCCTTGAATGCACTACCTCAGTTAATGGAGCATGTCTTTTTAAAGGGGGCATGCCTTAGTGACAGCCTGTCTTAAGAGGTATACTTTGTGGATGCTGTTAGTTTTAATGGCATTATGGCATTACAGCATTACTGTTTTCTGTCAAAGTTGCAGTGAAACTTAATTCTTCCTCCAAAGAAAAATAGCATTGATTTTAAAGGGAGTAATTTTTTTGCAGCTTTCCAAAAGTGGGTTGCATGCTTTTGCAACTGCCCTAACTAAAGATACTTTGTGTGCAATGATTGTGAGTATTCAACATTTCATTAGAGTGCTTGAATGGCTATTTAATATGCTTATATTGGGAGTTAGTGGGACATGTGAAAAGCACGTGAGGGTTATTTTCCTCATCCAGATTACAAATGTGTATCCCTTTGGCAGAATTTGCTTCATGGAAAGTGTTTTTATCGTAATTACTAAGTATGCATTTTCATGTGCATTTGAATAATTTGCAGCCAAAGGTGGAAGCCTTTGGACATTCGAATGAATCTATGCGGTTGCCTATTTTAAAGGCTTTATAATGAAAAAGAAACAAAAGCACTGGGTGTACAGTGTTCATGCAAGTACTCCTCTGAGAACAGAGGCAAGTTCCCACTGCAGAGAACAGAAGCATGCCAATTCAAATAGAACCAGAATATCTCAGCTTCATCTCAAAAGCAGCACATGGAAGACAGCATGCAGTAAATGGGCAATCTTTTCCCTCTAAGACAGCTGCAAAGCTGAGCTGTCATGTCCCTACAGACCAGATTTCTGATCTCATTCTTGGTTTTAAGCAGACTGTTGTCATTGAAAGGTTAATAATTTCTGTTAAGAAAATGTGTTGGTAATTCTGTTTCCAGAATCTTTCACGGTTTTTTGCCTTTGACAGAAGACATTGTATATGTATTCTGCTCATCATTTTCATCAATTACATGGTACTCTTATTGGCAGCTCTCATGCATAAATACTTATTTTGCTAGAGTAGGAGATGACAGGACTGAGACATGTAAGAAACTGAAATCTTTGGCTCAGGAAAAAATCCTGATGGATACAAATGGTATTTCAATAACTTTCGATCCAAAAACTTTCCTTGCAAGGCGACATGACTGTTCTTGCCAGTCACGGCAGGTGCTCCATCTGTACAAATGCCGCCTAATTTGAACCAGTCAAGCTTAACTGTTTTTTCCCACTATCTGCCACATTTTCAACAAATTTTCTCAGTTCTTTAAACAAGTGTGAGGCAGCAGTGTGGAACAAAATGGACAGAGGCCAAGCAGTTCCTTAATTATAGCAGGTTTTTTTTTAACACATTGAACAACAGCAGTCAACTGTGCAGTGTCAGTAGCATTGCAGCTTCCCTTGGTTGTGAGAAAAAAGATACTTGCATGAATCTGTTAAAAATTGAATGCTTGCTGTTTTGTTGTCTAATAGCACCTCAGTCCTTCTCATTGTCATGCTGCATGAAGAACTGTGAATAGATCAGCTGTGTGCTGTTCTTTTGATCTGGCTTGTGCAGCAATAATTGATGTATGCTCTTGCATTCAGTCTGTTGTCTGAGAATAGCTCTTTCTCACAAGCTTGCCATATTACACCTTTGCCACTGGTTTCAAGCCAAAATGTATTTATTTCTCACATAAAAAAAGCTGTCATGCTGCAGATCTTTCTTGATATGAAATCAGCCTGCAGGTCAGATGCCATAAAATATATTTTGCATTAATTTATGATTAGTTTATATAAAAATACCATTCCAGTTTGGACTTTCTGTGTGGCTGTGTCACCACACCACAAGCATCCTTCTACAGGCTCTATCTCTTCTCTCTTCTTCAGAGAAGAACCTAGCCTGCCTTGAGAGGAACTTGTGTCACCTCCATGCGTCATCATCCTAGTATTTTTCTTAGCGTGGCATGCAATGATGATGATGATGCTTAGATGATGAGTAAATTGCATTGAAAAGTTTATGGATGTTTGAGTTATGTGGGAAATCGTTAGAAAAATATGAGGCAAATGAAGATGCTGCAGGTTGCATAGGTCCGTCATTTTCCCCTTGCTGTGGAGTTTCAGAGCAGGTAAGCTCTGTCTCTCTGTGGGCTCCCTAAAAAGAGTCTTGCTGACTGGAGTTACTGTGTCATACTTGTTTTAATAAAGCAATTTTAATCGTATGGGCTAACCTGCTAGTTTTAAATTCTGGTTCTAGAAGCTGAGGAGTGCAGTTTTGAATCCTGAGTAATCTGTTGGGCTTCTGCGAAGGGAGACTAAAATACCATCAGGCTTGCAGAGTAGTACTTTGGGAATGCAAAGCAGCGGGGAGCTATGGGCTGACTCTGTGACAATGTGTCCATAATTTCCTTAAAATTTTTTTTAAAGAATATTATTATTACCTTTTCTGTAAAAATATTAAAGGTAAGGGGTTAAAGAGACTTGAATTTAATAAATAGCTGTATTGTAGTAGAAGTGACATTTTTGTGACTTCAGATGTAAATGTGTGTGTGTACAAACTAATGGAGTGATCCGTCTCAGCCCTTCCCATGTTACTGTTTCTTCATTTTGGACAGGTCAGTTGCAGGTAAATGGCACTGACAGGGAAATACTTTTTAGCGATTTAAATACCACAGTTGATGGAGAAAGATTTATTTTCATTGGATCAGCTATCAGGAAAGTGTACTTCACCACTGCCGTTTAGAAAAAAACAGCATGCTTGTTTTTAATTACAGATGCTGAGCTTGTTATGATCGGTTGGCATGAGTAGAGGTAGGCTGGTTGTAGAGGTGGAAGGTTCATAGTATGAAAGTTGGAGACTAGGGAGAGGTGGACTTCTTGCTAACACTGACACTGTAGTCAGGTTCACTGTTTTCACCCGTATACTCCATGTTCTTGGAGTTACCTAGCAGCATCTTGGATTGATGTGTTGCTCCTGGAAGCAGTTCCCTTTTGGTCTGAGAAATTACTTATAAACTTTGTCCCTTCTCCAGTATAACTTAGACTAGATGATTTTATTTGACAACTTAATAATTGTACCTGAGCTGCCTCTGAAAACATTTTGCACTTGAATTTTATTAGTCTCAAATATATTACTTCTTCAAGAGAATCTTTATAGTTCTTGCTAAATGAAAAATGGAAAAGGGAAATGAAAAGTGAGTGCTCTGTTTTCACATCCTAACCAAATTCAAATTATAAGAAAGTGTAATTATATTTTCATCATTTTCACACCAGAATGAGGCGGGGGAAAAGCCCATCTATGTAAACTGTTTGAAACCTGCTTGCTGTGCCGTACCCTTTTTCAGATTGGAGAGGAACACTGTATTCCTCAGACACAATGATTAGAATAGTACTGTTCAACAACTGTGATGACAAGCAAAGAACACTGTCTGAAAGTCAGTGGTAGAACTGGTGTCTCAATGCCACTGTTGTAGCGACAAGTGGATGTTTGTATGCTCCCCGTGAGTCTCATCACCTCAAGGGCAGGGTGCACCTTCAACCACATCAGACCAGAGCTTTGGGGCACATCTGTTTGCTTCAGGGGTTCTGTGGGACATTATAAAGTTCATCTTCCATCCTAACGCTGTGCTGTAGTTCGCCTTGCTGATGAAAGCCTTTAATCTTTCATTAGGGCTTTGATCCTAGGTTGATTTGAAGGGGGAACTTCATTTCCTTGGCCACCCAGGAAAAAACACCACCACCACCAAACCCCAAAATGGACCAAACAAAAGCACCAGCTTCTGTCAGCAAAAATTCATCAGATGTGACAGGTCAGTGTTCCTCAGTTTGGGACTTGCATTTGTCAGGCTTGGTGGCAGCATGAGTGGGAAGTGCTATCTATAAAGAGCTGTCAGGGATGTACCAGATAAAACACCTGTGTAAGAAGGCTCATCTGAAGAGTTGAAGGGCAGAAAGATCAGGACATGCTGAAACATGTCAGTAAGATTTGTACCTCTGGTGAGCAGTAAAAGATAAAACATCCTGCTGATGCTAAAGTATATCCCTGCTAAGCCTGCAATTACTTTCTTGGCAGCCCTGATGCAGGTATTTTCCTGGGCCCTGAGAAAATGGGTGTTCTGGGTGCATAGAGGACATTGGGATTTGTCAGGGCTGAGACATGGACAAGGGGCAAGTCATGGAGCCCCTAATCCATCCAGGGAAGCATCTTGGGCAGGAGCTCTGTCTGTGGGCATCTGGGTGAAGTGTTCACAGCTATCAGCAGTAATGGGCTTCCCTCAGAAGTTGTCATTTTACAAGTCTGTCCAGGAGCTGCTGGGCTTTTCTGCGAAAAAGGAGTTTCTTTATAGGATGGGTGTCTTGTCCAGGGTGTAAGACCAATGATGACAAGTTTTCAGTCCCTGTTGCTGTGAAACTTAGGCTCACTGCACTCTAAAATGCTGCCTTTGGTGTTTTTAATATGAATATCATCAGTGTGAGTCGAGGATGTTTCTAATTGCCATCATTTGCATAAAACCTTCAGTGCTGTGATTCAGGGCTTCAGGAGGTCTTCTCCAAAACCTTACTGTGGGAAAGTGCTCAATTCTTTTCCCCCAGTGAGTGGCACGGTTTAGAGGAGAGTGTGTAGGTAAGACTTCAATGTTCTCAGCAATGGAGGAGTCCTGTGTGGCATTTTGCAATGTAGGCTTAAAACCTCTAACTTGCCAGCCATTTATTCTTTGGTTTTTTATGTTTCTGGGTTGTTTGGTTTGGTTTTGTTCTTTTCCCCTTCCCAAGAACTTTTAAAACCTTGTTCTAATTTTTCTGTGAACCAAAGTGGTGTTTAAAGAACGAAGTCCATTAGAGATGCTGGCACAACAAAGAAAAAGAGTTTTGGAAGATGTGAGTCAGATGAGGAGGTCTGAAATGGGAGGTGGACAGGTCTGTCCTTTCTCAGGGGAAAATGGACATTGTGAATAAGAAGCCACGGTGTTGTCACGTGACAGATTAGAAAAGCCTTGAAAAGGCTTACAGCACTTCTGCGTTTCCCAATCAAGGGTTCAGAAATGTTTCATTTTAGCATAGCAGTCAACTTAGTAAAAAGTAAACTTTGTGCAATTTTCCTTGCAACTGTTTGGATACTAACGAGAATGTTTAGAGTCCCTGAACTTTTTACTGTTTTTTTTTTATCTGCCTGTTGTTATTCCCTTTTCATTGCTGCTGCTTTTTGAAAGGTATGTTTTCCTCTCTCTTAGGGATGTGAGCTGCAGAGAACTCTTTACAATCCACCAACTTAAAGCCTTATTTTGGGCTGAGGGCAGCAGGGCAGAGTTTCAGTGCGGGTGCCTGGAGCTGGTCCTCCTGGGCCCCTGCCGAAGCTGGTGAGTGTGTCTGCTGGGGATGGAGCTGAATTCTTACGAGGAGAAGGCACAGCAGGAATGTGTGTTGGTTCAGACCTGAAACCAGGGTTGTGCAGAGGTGTTCCGATTGGTAATGATACTGCTATTTGTTTTGGAAATATCAGTATTATGGGATTTTTATTTTTTCCCCTTGAGAATCACTCGTCACTCACATTTAAGGATTTGAGGTAAACCTGCATAAATCTGAGCTCACTGAAGTTGCTTTAAGGTGGGTGCAAGCCGTAGTAGATTTATGTCCATAATGCACATGCTCCCTCAGTTTGTGATAGTGTTACGCAAAATGATAATGAAAACACCTTATGAATTGGTGGTATTCATACTGATTTGAACGCAGCATATATCCAAATGGGAAGTGAGGTATTGTTCCTAACTTGTGGTATAAAAATACTTGAAACTATTTCTGGGACTTATTTATTGAATTTGTATCTACCCTTGTCATCTGACAGGCTACTAAACCAGAAAGCTGCTCAAAATTATGGAAGTGACAGTCATACAATGCATTTCATTCCTGCTGAGCCAGGTTGTGTAGTTTGTTCAGGGAGATTGGGATCTTGCTTCAGTTGTTCAACCACAGTCCTTTGGAAAAGGATTTGCAGAATTTGTAATTGCACCCATAAATGCCCCACCCCTCCCTGCAATATGGTGAAGTTTCCATTGCAACCCTACTGTTGTGTGTTGGGGAACCAGCCTTTCTGTCTTATTTGTTTTGTTTGTTCCATCTTTTTCAACCCCCCGTGGTTGTGTTGTGCTTGCAGTGCCACAGACCATGCTTTTCTTCCTCTGCAGTGCTGTTGTGTAGAATTGCATCTGTGCTCTGTCAGCATTTGACCCCTTGCAGCTGGCAGCAAATAGAGGAAATCATATATACAGAGACTCAAACTCTGCCCTCAGCTACACTTTTGAAAACCTGTGGCATTTTACTATCGGCTTGGAAAGACTTAAATCCTATGAGATCCGCTCCACTGAAAGTCGCTCTGTAAATGTTAGGGCTGTTGTTTTTGCCCTAGTACATTTTATTTTAAAGCTGTATACCTGAACTGCAGTCGATGATACTGTTGCATAACATTGAAATAGAAGGACAGATTTAGAGTATGAGGTGTGTTGTGCTGTCAGTGGAGTTTGTTACTAAAACTGTCTTTGCTAGGTGCCATAGCAGTGTCTGTGCTGTGAGACAAATGTGCTCTATGGGCTTCTGGTTCCTGGCAAGGTTCAAATCACTGGTCACAGTGTGACGATCCTCCTCATGGCCTGATCTCTTCTGGGAAGGAGCCAGGCCCATCTGCTGGCAGGGCTGGACAGCAGAGATGTCAAGTCCTGAGCCCATCTTGGTGGACACTGCAGCACAGTGAGTCCCAGGCAGCAGAGAACATTGTCCTCCCTGGCCCAAGAAAACTGGGTTTAGGTCTGACATGTTTCTGACAGCATCCAGTATGGAGCAAGCAGAGGGCTCAGGAATGTAAAGGGCAGGAAGCTGCACCCCCTTAGTCTCCAGGCAGTGGACTGGAGCTCTGGGGTTTGGCCCGTGGTGATGTAGCTTGCTGCCCTACCATTGATGACTGCAAAACATTAGGGTACTTGGAGGTGTACGTTGCTGTATGGAAAGGCTTGTATGACTTTTTTTTTTTTGTTTCATGTTTAGTGCAGAGCCATAGGAAATACTGTTCAGCCTACAGACAGATATTGTACTGACTATAGCATTTTTGACTCATAGAAATCTCTCTAAGTGTGGAGGGTACTTCATACAGCTGGTTCACAAATAACCAGCGTTTGAATAGCTGTATAATTCTCTCTCATCACTGCAAGAAGTGTTGCAGTGATAGACCTGAGCGGACTGAAGTTACAGTCAAAAAGCCCTACCCTGAGGCATTTCTCTTCTTGGTTTCTGTGCATTGTGATCCTACTGAGACAAGAGGGCAAATTATGAGAAGAGGAAGTAAAACATGATGAGATGTATTATACATGCCTCTAGTTGTGAGACATTTTTATCTGCTCCTGTTATTTTTAAATTTTCAGTAAGAGCTTTTGGGTTTTGGTTTGGGTTTTGGTTGTTTTTTGGTCCTATTTTTTTCCAGACTGAATGGAAATTTTTCCTTTGTTTAATGTAGAAAGGGAGTTGGAAATATCAAAATTACATGTGAATTATTTATGTGTTCAATTTGCTGTTGTGAATGGAGGAGCAAAGATCTTAAAAGCTGTTAATTGCTACAGATTTCAATGTGCTGACTATGGTTGTAGCTGCAGGCCATGCAGGCTCCAGAGGGTAACTTAGTGCCATGCAGTGTAAGAGCATTTCTGGGAGGGAGGAGGGAATGTCCCAAAACACTGATGAGCAGTGAGGTTGCATCTAGATGTTTTGTCATGCTGCCGGAGGGGAGTGGTGTTTTTCCTTCAAGACCTGAAGATGAACAACTTTATTTATGTTTTTTTCTGATATGTCTAGAACAGAAGAAAGAATAGAACAAACGTTACGATCCTGTAATATAGCAGCTTTGTATTTTTTATTCTGTACTTCCTACATTCAAGGGATTTCCTAGCAAGAATAGAAACATCTGCGGTAACCATTCCTATTTATGTTAATCTTTTGCAATCAGCAGGCAGTCTGAAATAATTACAATGGATGCACCCTCTGCTCCAAAATCTCACAACTTGCATTTATTTCAGACTGCTTTGCCTCAGAAGCCTGAGAACATAATCCCTCATTCTGCTCTCTTTCATCTCCTTTACATAAATTTATCCTTTTGTGAGCTTCATTAACAATGGCCATGCCATAATAAATTATATAAATCAAGATGTTTTTAATTAAGTTAGGTAACAACAAAAAAAATGATAATAAATTTTACTAGGTAACATGTTCCTGCAATAAATTTCCACACGAGGTGTATAATGAAGTAGACCAGGGTAAAAGCTGAAAGCTGATTTTTTATTTTTTTTTTTAGCCTTCATAGCGGCAAAAAGATTTTTGCCTCTTTTGTTAAAAAAAACTTTTTAAAATTGTTTCAAATATATTTTGTGCAAAGGATTATGCAAACTTAGCAGAAGAAAACAGCAGTTAATGACAAAGACATGACCAAGAGTATGTTTGACCCCATGAAGAGACATCATCCAGTCTTTCTTCCTCTGTTTCTTTTAGTTTCTTGCTCAAGTCAGGGTAATTTTCTCCAGAGCAGTGACCCTTCAGCTCCATTAATTTTTATATCTGGTGGGTTTTTTTGTGCTGGGCAGAACTGGAGGTGTATTTTTTATCGAATTGGCCAATGAATGCAGTATAAAGAGCACATTCAGAGCTGAGTCTCCATGCTGGTGCTGTGTGCATTTTAGCTGGGCTCCTTGCCCAGGTATGTGGGAAGGAAAAGTAAGATCAGCCCTGGCCCACGTGTGCAATGCCATGGAGTGACTCCTCTGGTGTCCTCTGCAGCTACCAGCACCTGCTTTTGCTTTGATTTCCTAGGCTTGCATCCAGAAATACTAAGGTTGCTGTGCGATCCCCTGCCTCCTAACCTCTTACATGGCTCAGTCAGGCTGCTTTCACTTGGCAGTGTTCCCATCGAAGGGATTTGGTCCAACGAGGGGAGCTTTGGTTTTCCTGTATGTCCAGGATATATACAGCTTCATGACAGTGAATGGTGCTCTGATTTTCAATGATGAGACGATGAAGGCATTAACGAAAAATCGGGAAGAGGGCACAGAAAGGAACTCTTTAAAAATTCCCGATTATTGGTTTGTGGTTTTGCCTGTGGAGTCACAGAGAGCGATGTATGCTGGTACTTTACATTCACTGTTTTGCTTTGGTGATGTATGGATTTGGAATAATGTTTTGTAATTGTCTTTCACGAGTGATAAAGGCTGTGTATTGAAGGCTATGAAAAATAATAACCAGTATTTATTATGCCTGTAAAGCACCGTTTCATTTTGGTATTTTACGTTATGGCTGATTTAGAGAGGCAAGATTGATGTCAGCAAAATCAATTTACGGTTTTGTGGCATTGTGGGGGTTTTTGGGTCCTCTCCCATTATTCTACGTACCATCGAACTCTGAAACCAGGAAATATGACTTATGGACATTCTGTGAGAAAACATAGCACCAGGTAATTTGATTTGTGTGTACACAGAGTTAGGGCTGCAGGGTGAGAAAAAGATGTATGATGAGGGAGAGAAGGGAAAGACAGATGCTGGGTCAGATTGTGACAATACTGCCTGTGGTGGCATTGACAGTGCTGTGTCTCTGTCCTCTCCTAGTCAGCTGTCCCCTCATCTTGGGTCACTGCAGGGGTAGCTCAGTATTATGGGAAACAAAAAGGGGTCTCTTGCAGTTTTATGCTGGCTCTACCAGTAATTCTTCTTGTTTCTGCAATTTATATGTAATATTTAACCAGGCGAGGTCTGTTGTGAAGATGAAATGGAGCTATGTAACTCCTAAAATTCACCAGAAAGGTCACAAACCTGTGAGCAGGTGGGTTTCTTGCAGTTCCCTCACAGACTACAGTTAATTATCTACCAGAAGACATTATAAAGCATTGCAGTATATTCAGATATCATCTCTCTCTGTCCCTGCCTTTTATGCACTGAAACAGAAGCAACTGTAATTGTAGAGATGGTAAGAGGGCTGTAAAGGTTTATATAGGAGAATCACATCTATTTTACAGAAAATGCTCCACTTAAGTTTTAGGATTCTACTTGAACAATTGCCAGATAACACTCTTAGACTTTTAGAATATCACACAGGCATCATTGCTTTAGTCCTTTGCAAAATTTGAGAACTTGTAGTATGCACGGTAGCCTGGTGATAGAGGAGGGACACATAGGTCCAGAGAGCAAAACCAAGGTGGAAGGAAGGAGTTAATGGGAACACAAGAATGGTGAGTATGTGTGACGTTAATACACAGAAAAAGAGGGGGAAATCAGTCAAGCAAAGATAGGAATTAAAATATTAAGTGTTGTTTGAGAAAAGCAGCTGACTAATAGTCACTTGCTAGGGTGAGAACATGGAGGAGACTCAAGTGGACCTTCCCTCAGAGGTTTGGGAATCTCCAACATGAAGGACCTTAGGGTGGGTAGGAGGGAACTCTCCCTCTTAAGAGTGGTACAAATTAGATAGCTGAGGCAGAGAAAATTTTTAATGGTATCTGGAAAACAAGATATTAGAAATTAAGGTCTTGATGACAGGAGTGTGTCAAATTAATGCATTATGTATTTTTGGAATTATACAATGTGTCATAAACCAATTTTGTTGCATGGGAAATGTGACATCTTCTCCCTTGCCAGTGAGGTTTCCAAAGGACTGAAAAGCAAGGAAAATGTAAAGCAAAAAGAGAAGTTGTCAAATGGAGAAGAAAAACATTGACTGTGCTATTTAAACTGTATAAATCAGCAGTGGTGTATCGTACCTCTCAGCCCCTTGTGATAATTCTGTGCTAGAACTGATAGGCTGCTAGATCTGTTTTCCATTTTGGTCCTTTCAGGGCAATAGATTTTACCTTGACCTGTAAAGCCAGTCGTACCCTTTTACATAGCAGTGACTTCCCAGAGAGCAGAAACATAAATCTACACTTTTGCCATGAGGTACATGCTGTGCCTCACAGCAGATCTGTTTTTTAACTCACAAGAATGTGTGCAAGAGGATTTTGCTGGGCTGCTGAAAATACTCGAGCTGCAGTTTTACATACTGAATTCTTGTTTCTTCGGCTTGCAGAATCTGAACAGTTTAGAAAGCAAATGTAGAGTTAATGCCTGCAATCTGAAATGGTCTTCCTTTTTCAGAAAAAATACTGTTTCTGGCATTCTTGTTGGGAAGAGGAGCTATCCTTTCCAACATATTCAGTATAGGTATGAAAATGTTCAAAGAGCTGACAATTAAGAAGTATTATTCACTGATGCTGCTGCTTTGCTTCTAGTACAGTGAATATATTTTTGGAGTAGAAATAAGTCCAAGTCTCTCCAGGGGCTATTGGTATTTTGCTAATGCTAAATTAAAGTGTGCCATGTGCTGTGCACTGGGGGTGGTCAGTAGTGGCTTCACAGAATTTAATTGTGTGTGTGGCAGGGGTGCTCTGGGTCACTGCGTGGTAGGTGTGACACAGCCACAATCTGGCAGGAAAGCAGTCTTTCGCATCCCCTCGTGTTTTCATGAACAGGCAGGAGACATCTCCAAGCTGCTTCCCATCCTGCCTACAGGTGAAGTGGTCCAGCTCCTGTAGTGGGTATCCTGCGCAGCCGGTTTTTGTTCCTTCTGCTCATCACCTATCCCTTTGCTTTTTGTACTCCCAAACTTAAAATGAGAAATGTTAATTAGAAGCCATGAAACAGAGTTGGAAGCTGAGCTACCTTAAAAAAAATCAGTAAGTGAAGAAGCAGGTCTAAATTAGAGAAGAAGGGAAGTAAGCTTTATAGTCTTCAAATTTATCTTTCTATTAAGCTGTTGAATCATAGTTTTGGAGGTATCAATGCAAAAATTCCCTTTTTGGGACATCTGGTATATGTTGGAAGTCCTTAAAATGGCATGTTACCCTGTACATTTTGACAACTTGTCCTCTTAATATATATTTGGTATTATTTTTCTTGATAAGGTCCTTGCTTTTCTCAGCCGTAGACGTTGAGCTTGTTCACCCTGTCCAGACTGGTGCAGTCAGTGCACAGTGTGTTGCAGTATGTCTGAGCTAAAATAAAGTGTTAGTAGGAAGAGACCACTGAAATTGAACTTGTGAATCAAAGAATCATAGAATCAGCTGGGTTGGAAAAGACCTTTAAGATGATCGAGTCCAACTGTGACCCCAGGACAGCCAATTCCACCACAAATCCATGTCTCTGAGGGCTGCATCTACACAGTTTTCGAACACTTCCAGGGATGGTGATTCCACCACTGGCCTGGGCAGCCTGTTCCAATGCCTGAGCACCCTTTCAAATGAAGAAAGTTTCCCTAATATCCAATCTAAACCTCCCCTGGCACAGCTTGAGGCTGTTACCTCTTGTCCTATTGTTTGTTACTTGGGAGAAGAGACCAACACCCACCTCACTACAACCTCCTTTCAGGTACGTTAGAGAGGGAGAAGGTCCCCCTTGAGCCTTCACTTCTCCAGACTAAACTCCCCAGTTCCCTCAGCTGTTCCTCATCACCCTTGTGCTCCAGGCCCTTCACCAGCTCCATTGCCCTTCTCTGGACCTGCTGCAGCACTTCCATGTGTCTCTTGTAGTGAGGGGCCCAGAACTGAACACAGGATTTGAGGTGCAGACTCACCAGTGCTCAGTACGGGGAATGATCCTGCTGGCCACACTATTGCTGATGCAGACCAGGATGCTGTTGGCCTTCTTGGCTGCCTGGGCACAAGCTGGGTCATGTTCAGCTCCCGCAGTCAGCACCCCCAGGTCCTTTTCCACATAGCAGCTTTCCAGCCGCTCTTCCCCAAGCCTTGAGCACTGCATGGGATTGTTGTGGGCCAAGTGCAGGACCCGACACTTTGCCTTGTTGAACCTTACACCATTGGCCACAGCCCATCGATCCAGCCTGTCCAGATCCCTCTGCAGAGCCTTCCTACCTTCTGGCAGATCAACACTCCTGCCCAGCTTGGTGTCATCTGCAAATTTACCGAGGGTGCACTGAATCCCGTCATCCAGATCATCGATGAAGATGTTAAACACTGCCCCTAACAGCGAGCCCTGAGGAACACCATTAGTGACTGGTCATCAACTAGATGTGACAGCACTCACCACCACTCTTGAGGCTCACCCATCAAGCCAGTTTCCAGTCCTCCTGTCCAGGCCGTGGGCAGTCAGTTTCTCCAGGAGGACAACGTTGGAGATGGTGTCAAATGTTTTACTAAAGTCCAAATAGACAATGTCCACCACCTTTCCCCCACCAACCAGGCGGGTCACCTTGTCGTGGAAGGAGATCAGGTTGGTCAAGCAGGACCTGCGCTTCATGAACCTGTGCTGACTGGGCCTGATCCCTCTCTTTTCATGCATGTGCTTTATGATCTCGCTTAGGGTAATCTGCTCCATGACTATCCCTGGCACTGGGGTCAGGCTGAGAGGCCTGTAGTTTCCAGGGTCTTTCTTCCTGCCCTTTTTCTACAAAGGCTTCGTGCTGGTCAACCTCCAGTCCTCTGGGACCTGCCCACTAGACCAGGACTGCTGGTAAATGATGGAATGCCTTAGCGAGCTCCCCTGCCAGCTCCTTCAGCACTCTTGGGTGGAACCCATCTGGCCACATAGACTTGAGTGTGTGTAAGTCTTGCATCTGAGCCAGCAGATTTGTCTTTTGGGGAAGTTTCTTGAAGAGCCAAGTTGGAGGCCCTATTTCTTCTTCCTGCTCTCTTTTCTATCTTGCACTGAGGGCTAAGCAGCTCAGGCAACTGTGCAGTGGTGTGGACAGTATTCTGATGAGAGGTAACCATGACCTCTGTAGTGTGCAGTAACTACAGGGATAAATTTTTGGATGCAGCTCGGTGATATATAGTATAGGTGAAGGTCTGGGAGAAAAGTACCCCTGATGTGTACTGCACCACAGCAGTCCTCAGTGAAGGGTTGATGTCCTGGGGCAGGGAATTAGCAGGATCTGTGTTTGCAACTCAGTGCAGGTCCTGCATCTGGTTAGGTGGTGGCAGGGCAGAAGAGTTTGGGAGGAGAGCGAAACATCTGAAAATACATGGGGCTAGCATGGTGTTTGGGAGTCTGTGTGTGGAATGGTGGTGTTTTGCTAATTTGTTTAGTAATTTGTGATGGCAGGAGCTGAATATTTAACAGCTTAAATCTAAGCAACTGGCATTTCATGCTTTGGTGAAGAGAGAGTGGGTGAGTGAAATAGTAGGGGTAAATTGTGAATAGGAGTGAAACCAATATGTGCAGCTTTCTCTGAACCTGCCTACCTCTTTCTTTGTGTAGCACTGAGCAGCTGGGGCTGTGCTATCTCAGTTCATCATCACTAATCAGGCTGTAGAGCTCTGGGGATATGTTTTGCTTTCAGTTGCTTTGGTAGAAATCTAAACTTATTACCTAAATTATTTGCATTTAGACCAGCAAAACTGCAAACAGAATTTGAGCCTTTTTTGTCTGTGTGGTTGGTGGGAAGAGACTGCTAGCTTTGTTGAGTCAAAGAAGAAACTGCTTGAATACAAAATGAGAGAGCATTGGCACTATTGTGGAGTTTATTTCTTCTGTGAGGAAAATTACACTAATCTTAGTGGGAGTAAAACTAATCAAGTTCACTATAAATTAATTAAAATTACTTGTTTATTTAAAGACATTTTCCTAATCCACAGTATTTGTGCCAAACCTGTAAGAACATAGGACACAAGACTTGGCCAAGTTAGTTACAGAGGTGTATGAATTCCTTCAGCTGTTTCAAACATTTTTCAGGAAGGTTTTTTCCCCCCATTGAATTCAACAGAGTTTTTCTCTTAAGTGGCTCACTGCATTCCCTATATGCTTTCTAATGCCAGGCTAGGTAGATATATTTATGAGTTGCCATCCTAGACTGCTTTCTCCAGAGGTGTAATTTTGAGACTGGTGTTTCGTTTATTGCTGTGTTTACCTTGGTCTGAATCTATGATTCCATCTGTTGTTCAGATTGCAGACTGATGACTCATTCCTTTGCTTCACTGGATAGCTGCATGGGATCTATTCCCATACTCAGATGAGCTTTGGGAGCGAGCTAACGAGAAATGTTTACAGCATTCAGGGAAAATCACAATTCCACAGACACACTTGGTTTATGAAAAAAAAAGAAAAAGAAACCACAATCAAACAAAAAAGGGTTGCTGTAACTAAGCCAATTTTTAAAGAATAATTTATCAGTTTTATTTTGCCTTTGTTGGGCCTCACTGTGTATGCAAAGTATGTAAGAAGATGCTCTCTGCTCCTTTCTAGCACTCATGAATGAAGTCAGGGTGTTCAGAAGCAGAGCTGATGCTTCCACTCAGGAACAGGGTGTAGCAAAACCACCACCACCAGAGACATTCATCTCACATCCTGTAGAAATCCATATAAAGAAAGAACTCCTACTGGGCTGTCCACTACATTTAGAGGAGGTTTTTCTGTGCAAGAGCAGTTTTCTGCATACCATGTCCCTACATGACTTAGCAGCATCCAGTAGGTGTGAATGCTTGTCTCTACAGAGCAGGATATGCAGAAGATGAAAAGATGGGTGGTGGAGGGAGACATGGTGACTAACTCTCTATTCCTGGAAGTGTCCCCTCAGCATGGGGAACAGGATGAAGTATGCCCCAGATAGGCTCTTCACACTGTGTCATTGCTGGGGATTAAGCCATTTTCCTTGTGGATCCTGTGTTTGGCAGAAAGCTGTGCAGGAAGGATAGTGTGCCTCCAGATCTAAACATATGCAGAAATCAGTGCTTGCCTAATAACTTAATTCTTTATTATCCCCTGGTTTCTTCTGTTCTGTGACATGCGTTTCAGATACTGCACATGCTGATTTTTCTTCGCGTGCCATGTGGTTTTAACACATGGTGAAGGAAGGATATTCAGACTTGAACTATTTCATCTGTCAGGTTTCCAGTGTCACTTTCTTTTTCTTCTTGGTATTTCTTCTGGTATTTTTATTTAGTTTTTTTAAAAATAGGGCATTGAATTTAGATTGTTACCATAGAACTGGTTACTCGTGTTCATTACTAAAAGGTATATTAGTGAGCTGCAACTGAAAGAATTAACAGGGTATAATTTTGCCTTTTTTTTGCAGGGTAGGGAATTTGCTTATGTTAGTCTTTCTGCTTTGGTAGGTCTGTGAAGACCACAAAGTCTAATTTATCTAGGTAATTCTAACTTGTACAGTTTTCAAGTTTTTATCTGCTGGCTTTGAATGGTAAGGGGGAATTTGTAATAAAGACTTGTCATGGAATTTGAAGAACACCTTAATGCTCAGGGTAAATAATCTCTTTCCTTATTTAAGTAAAGTTCTCAGCCAGTACTCTTGCTGATGGCATCTTTTTGAGCTAACCTGGATAATTGTAATGTGAAGAATGCAACAGCCAAGTGATACCAGGTAGTATTTTTGTTATCTGCTTGTAAGTGATGCCCTCATGGTAGTTAAAACGACATAGAGTTTAGACTGGGCATGCTCAATCGGACTTCTGAATGCTGTGTTCATACCTCTTCTCTGTTAGCTACCTGGGACCCGTCTTCACCTAGTAAACATTTCTTGTGGCCATCTGGAGAATCTGCGTGACCATAGTCCACAAAACTGTTCTTCAGCCCCTCTGCCGAGCTGTGTTTGCACAAGTTAGAAGCTGGGTGGGGAGGGTGAGCACTGGGATTTCTCTAAGGCTGGTTTATTAGGTTCCTACAGAGCACAGGAAAAACAGCCTTCCATCCAACTGTGTATAGTCAAGTATCGCTTATAAATGTTTTCCTTCTTTTTTTTTTTTTTTTTTTAATAGTTTGGCTGTTGAGCTTTTGAAACCGTGAAGTCAGTTGTGTTCTTGTGTACCAGATTCTGCAGAAGGTTTTTGGCCAATGGTGGCTGATATGGAAGAGGAGTGTGGACTAATTCTGTTTAACAGCTTGTGCAAAATATATGTAGGAGTGTAAGGAAGAAACTGTCACTACTGAATCTCAGAAAAAGTAAATGTAAGAAAAATGTTTAGAATTTAGGCAGGAAGGAGAACATGGTGTGCACGGATTGAACGTGAGACATCAAGTCCACTTTCAAAAAGGGAAGCTATCTGAATGCTGTTTGGGAAGTTTGGGTAGTTTTCAGATAGCATATCCTGTTGTATCTTGCTTCTTATTAACAAGCCTTTACATTTTTGGTGCATATCATAGTTTTACCACATGCCATTACAGCTGCTGAATAAGGCTAGGGAAATTTGTTTCTACCGAGGATGAGTATCCTCATAGCACACTCACAAGGAGATTGGTTGATTGTATTCCTTACCTTTTGATGGAGCTAAAATGTTTTTTTACAAGCCACTTTGAAAAAGCAAAATGCATTTCATTGATAGTTATATGAGCACAAACTTTATGTGCCATTTTTTATGAAGCAGATCAAAATGGTAGTTTACAAACAACGACTAAAGCAAGGCTTTGAAGAAAAAAAAACAAGCCACAGACTTGGCTTCTATCAGTATAGCAAAATATTTACTTAACTGAGTGTGACTTCCATTTGGTGTTGTAAGGGAAAATATTTTTACACTTCATTTCTTCCCTTTACCATAGTGTTGAATCTTGCTTACTTTAGGTAGTCATGCGTGAATACACCCTATTAAGTAGTATTTTTATGAGTTATCTGAACATTTTAATTTTTTATGCATAGTTCTATGAATTAAAAAATGCTGCTTGAAAAAATGGTTTCAGATGGCACTGAAAGATCAAAGTAACTCATTATTGGCTTCTTTACATAGGTACTCTGGGTTCTTTTAGGCATTAATTTTTGTGTATATCTCTTATTTTTATTGTCATCCGTCAAATTAACCAAAATGAAGATACCACAAGTTAAATAAACAGAGAGACAGGTTAGCCTGTAGAAGCGTTGAAAACTTTTCTAGGAAATAGCTTTTTAAGTTGGTTTAATCCAAATGGTCGAACTAATAAGGCTAACCAGAAAAGAATGGATGTTTTTGTGGAGAAGGATGAAAGACATTAAGAGAAAGTTGTGAAACCCGAGGGGGAAGTATACAAACAGTGACTTTTGAAACAGTCTAGCCTTATGACCAGAAAGAACTAAAAAACCCATAAAGATTTAGTTGCTTCCTTACCATCAGACCTTTCCACCATGTGCAGTACTGTAAGCAGCAGTGAGTAAGCAGTGGTTGTCATCACTCAGAGGCAAGGACTGTGGGCAATTATGTGGTGGGCTGACTTTTTTTAGGGTTTAATGCCTAGGGGAGCTTCTCTTCAATATAAAACAGGAGTAGAAATTGGACTTGTTGCCTTGAAATATAAAACCAAATTGTTCAGGGCATTCGAAATGAATTTGTTTGCTACCAGTGCCATCAGTCCTTGAATTTTAAAGGAGTTCCTTTTGTTACTGTGAACTTGAAAATTGAGATGGTGCTTTTCTTTTGGGGCATGAACTACATGATCCAATGACATAGTGCCTTTGCTTGCATGTGGAGGTCATCTCTACAGCTGACTAACTCTGTGGCTTTGGAAGAAATCTGGTCAGCACTAGCACTCCCCTTTTCGCCTGCAGATTATCTGGACCTATACAGGTATGGAGCAGAGATAGTATGTCTTGCTTTTCCAGCAACTTGCAGCACTTGAACTTTGCTTCAGTCTGACCTCTTGGGAGCCACAGAGATTGCTAGGTTAAGCAAATAGCCTGATACAAAGTTTGACTAATACCAGGAGATGAAAACAATTGTGCTGGCTCTGCTGAAAAATAGCAGCAGAAAGCCACAGAGAATCCCCGAGTGAATGCAATCACAAGGTACCAAGCAGAGGTGGGTGTTCGTGGTTTGGCAAGCTGGGGACGAGCAGGATAAAAGCCTGTTTTCCTTTTAAGGCTTCAGTGGTAGGCTTCAAGAAAAACCTTTGTGGCTTGTGCCTGTAGAACTCTACATGTGAGTTGGCATCAGATTTTCTAAGCAGGATTGTAAATGAAGGATGGAAAAATATTTTTCCTATTACAGTCCATTTACTGACTTCTCAAATTAATAACACAAGTTGGAACTTTAGAAAGCTTGATCTGCCGTGGCTCAGTTCAGCTTTTCCTGAAATCATTGGGAAACTTTACAAGATACTTATGTAGGGACAAAGTCCAGTGAGTTTGTTTTGCTTTGTTTTTTTTTTTTTTTGTTTTGTTTTTAAGCCTTCTAGCTACATTTTATAGGATTTTGTTCTGTAATTTGAGTGCAGAAAATAGAATGAAAATTTACCCTTGTTTTCTGGCCAGTCTGTGTGGCATTTTAGTGCCCAAAAGCATTTAGAAAAACCCCCTTAAACTTCTTCTTTGTCTTTTTTTTTGTTTGTTTTGTTTTGTTTTTTTCTTTAAGGGCAATGTTCTTAAAACAGCTTGTGTGAAAGTAGGCACCCAAGTCAGTGTCTAATGCATTGAAATCAGTCAACTTAATTGGTTCATTAGGGATGTAGAATTTATTTACCAGAAGTTTGGCCATGTGTGGCTTGCTGTCATTTAAAAATCTTCTAATTTCAAGAGTTTCCAAATAAATTTATGTGTATTTATTGGAGATATTATCATGCTGTCAATTCAGTAATTCAAATTTTTTACTTCAGTACAGTTACATAAATGAAAAAATATTTGTAGTTTTGGTCCATTGCTTTTAGATGATGGTATGATTTAAAAAAGAGCAGCACTATTCCAAGTTAGAGTGTAATGCACAGAGCAGTGCAATAATTGGGTGTCTTCAATGTTTGTTTGCTAATATAGCTATTTCTCAGGAAGCACTGTTGTTGTGGAAACCAGCATAATTTTAATTAAAGTTTTACGCTATGTGCCTTACAATTAACATTTTAAAAATAGAACATCTGTAATTGGACTTGTTTACCCACCTAGTCATAAAGGAAACTGTACTCAGTGGTAAGATATTCCATAAACCCTATCTAAATGATAGAAAACATCTGCAGCCAAATTTTGGGTTTGGGGGTATGTGTTTATAACTCCCTGTTGCAAGTAAGCACCCCATGAAATGCATCTCTTCTTTACAGACAACAAGATTGTACAACCATGTGTAATATAAACAGGAAATTAAAATGTGCTTCAGTAGGACTTAAATGCTGTGATGCAAGGTCTGGCATTATCTCTGTCTTCATTTATACTGCTTTCAAGTATTTTTATTTTTTTTTTTTCTTGAATTGTAGCTCTTTCAGATGTTTTCTTTAATCTATTTGGAAGTAATTGCAGAATGTGAGGCTGGAAGGTAGCTCTTAGTCCAATCAAGTCTCTTAGGAGATCACTTAGTCCAATCCCTTGCTTAAAGCAGAGTCACATGGACCAGGTTTCTCAGGGCTCTGTCCAGCTGTCTGATGCTGTTCCTAATGCAGCCTGTGATGCTGTATCTGCCCTTGCTGCAAGGGAGCGTTTTTGGCTTATGTTCATATTGGTGGCTGCCAGGACCCTTAGGTCCTTCGCTACAAGGCTTCTTTCAAATTGGTCCACACATGTACTGGTACATAGAGTTATTCATCCCCGGTTGCAGGACTTGGAATTCCCCTCTGTTTAACTCCATGAGGTTTCTGTCAGCCCATTTCTCCAGTCTGTGCAGGTTCCTCTGGATGGCAGCATACCCATCTGGTGTTGCAACTGCACCTCCCAGTTTTGTATCATCAGCCAACTTGCTGAGTCCTCTATCCCATCGTGCAGGTCATTCATGAAAATGTTAAATTGCCCCCAGTATAGACCCCTGGGGATACTCCTCTAGTGACTGGCCTCCAGCTGGACTTCATGCTACAGTCCACAGCCTTTTGAGCTGAGCAGTTCAGCCAATTATCTGTCCACCTCACCATTTATTTAGTCTGTACTTCTTTGGTCTGTCAGTGAGGGTGTTATAGGAGACAGCCTCAAAAGCTTTGCTGAAGTCAAAATAAATAACATGCACTTTCATCTGAATGACATGAGCCAGGCATCTCATTGCAGAAAGCTATCAGGTTGGTCAGACGTGATTTCTGCCTTCATAAATCCATGCCGACTACTTCCAATCACCTTATTTTACTCCGTATGTTAGGGAAATTGTTCCCAGATTTATTTGCTCATCACCTCCCCAGGGCTGGAGGTGAGGCTGACCTGTGTGTAATTTACTGGATTCTCCTTCTTGAAAATAGGACTTTTGCTTTCTTGAAGTCCTCAAGAACAATCTGTGATCCCCATGACCTTTCTAAGACAGTTTAGAGTCTAGTAGCCTCCTGTTAACGTCGGCCAGTTCCCTCAGCACCTGTGGATGCATCCCCCTCAAGACTTACGGGCTTGTGTATGTCCAGTTTGTTTGAATGTCCCTTAACTGGATCCTCCTCTGCTGATGACAAGTTTTCATTGCTCCAAAATTTCTCACTGGTTGCAGGGGCCTGAGATTTCTGAGAATGGAATATTGGAGGAAGAAATACCTTCTAAACTGACTGCCTTTTTTCTGGTAGTAGTCTGTCCCTCTATCCCCTCAGAGACAGACTGAATGTGCTTTAAATGCAAACCATTTCTTTGCAGAATGTGTATATTAAATAGATGAGCTACATTTAAAGTCTGTTGATTGACCTGTATTTAAACTATTAATGTCTTTCCATTATTACATTGAAGAAAAATTCTAGTGCGTAGCAGAGTACTAATCTACCAAAAGTGGGAGGTTTTTCTCTGTGCTGCTCTGTTGTGTTGGCCTGGCTGAGCTCTGGATGTGCAAAGATGTGTAACAGGAGTGAGTACAGGCGGTGCAGGGATTTCTGAGACATTTTTCATGTGTCAGAACAACAAGGTGTATTAGTCTGCAGTCACATTCACACTGCCACTGAGAGCTGTTGTCTGTACCTGAGCAAGGTTGTTTTCAGCTTGTATAGATGTAACAGTCCACATCTACAAACGTTTCTATGCAGCCGTCAAATGGAGAAAAGGAGGTAAGAAAAAAAGATGAAGATGCTGTTTCCAGCTCAGCGGGAACCTGACAGCTCCTGAGCTGAAAGGATGCTGGAAGTTGTTGCTTTTCAGGGTACAGCCCTGGCTCCTGGGTTCTTCGAAGCCCCGAGCCCAGCAGCAGCTTGGGAATCCCAGTGCTCAGAGGGCTGCAAAGCACAGATTTTTCCTTTTCTGCTGAAGCATGTGCCACCAGTTAGTCAGTCCTGCCCTCCAAAGAGAAGCTGGGCATCCCCACTGGGTAATGTCCGAGCTGAGGAGCCCCCCATCTTTGGCAGCAGTCATCTACTCTTCCAGCATGGCTCTGCGTGCTTTATGTTAATAATAACTTTTTAAAAGCCTTTCAGTTTCTTAGGGTTCCTTAAACAGCCAGCAGCTCTTGGGGTTGCTCAGCAGCAAGGACACAGCTTAGCATCGCATGGGGATCTGCCAGGGTCACTCCTCTTCCTGCATGCAAGCAAGAATGGCTCCAGGTGGGAACTGTGGCACTGCCTCAAAACTAGAGGGAGACTGCAGACGTTGCAGTAATTATTCCCAGGGTAGCTGTGCCATCTTTTGGGCTGCTTTCTGCTGGCACTGGTGCACAAAAAAGGGTTTTTTTTCCTCAGCGTATCTTATGTTCCACATGCAGAGAGTTGTGGTCAATGGCTCAATGTCCACTTGGAGACCAGTAACGAGTGGCGTCCCCCAGGGGCTAGTGTTGGGACTGGTCTTGTTCAACATCTTTGTCGGTGACATGGACAGTGGGATTGAGGGCACCCTCAGCAAGTTTGCTGATGACACCAAGCTGTGTGGTTCGGTTGACACGCTGGAGGGAAGGAATGCCATCCAGAGGGACCTTGACACGCTTGTGAGGTGGGCTGATGCCAGCCTCATGAAGCTTAACCATGCCAAGTGCAAGGTCTTACAGCTGGGTAGGAGCAATCCCAGGCACAGGTACAGGCTGGGCAGAGAAGAGATTCAGAGCAGCCCTGCAGAGAAGGACTTGGGGGTGTTGGTCAATGAGAAAATGAACATGAGCTGGCTTCAGTGTGCGCTCGCAGCCCAGAAAGCCAACCGTATCCTGGGCTGCATCAAAAGGAGCGTGACCATCAGGTCAAAGGAGGTGATCCTGCCCCTCTACTCTGCTCTCGTGAGACCTCACCTGGAGTATTGTGTGCAGTTCTGGTGTCCTCAACATAAAAAGGACATGGAACTGTTGGAGCTTGGAACTGGATAACCTTAAGGTCCTTTCTAACCTAAACATTCTATGATTCTATGATCTTGTTGTTAATGCTTCTTGTTAAGTCTGGGTTGCAAAGTGTGTGTCTTGTCCATAGGTATGTTATAATAACATATCATAACTTACCTCATATTAGGTGTCTAGTCTTACAAACTCTTTGTATGATCTTATCGCAGCCATAGGATCATAGAATAGTTAGGGACCTTAACAGCATCTAGTTCCACCACCCCCCCCCCCCCCCGCCATCGTGGGCAGGGACACCTCACACTAAACCATGTCACCCAAGGCTCTGTCCAGCCATTTGATCTTCTGCTTCCCATCCTTACTAAGATCCTTAGTGCAAGCCCAGACAAGCAGCATCCTGTTCACCAGTTTGTAAGGGGCTGTATCCATTCGTACACTGAAGAACCTTCTCTTCATTTTGAGGAGAGCTGACTGAAAGCTCCACTGAAAGCTGAACTGATTGAAGAAAAAATACCATCTTTTCAGTAAGACTGAAAAATGCTAGTGCAATATAAATTTTGTATTTTAATTACAAATGTTCATACTATATGTTTTATACATTGGATAATGTTTTATACATTTTTTTTGTCTCGGGGTTTGAAAGTTTTTAATTTTTTAAAAGTCATATTTTATAAAATTATTTATAAAATTTTCATAAAATGCAGTAAGAAAACATGGTCCAATAATATTAAAAAATCCATTAAAGTGTCAACAACACCTTTGATACCAATGCTATGAAAACCACAGCAGAAATAAGAAATGACTTAACTGAAACAATGGCACTGTAAAGAGAAGGATGTAAAGTAGTTTTCTTTATTTATTTCTCTTCATCTGCCATCAAGATTTGAGCCATATCTTATTTTAATGAATAAAGGTAGGCTGTACAATTTTAAATGGGGAATACTTTAATGATTTTTAAATAATTATTAACAGGTTTTAAATAGAAAATATTTTCTCTCATCTTACTGCTAACATTGATTCTAAGAGAAGGTAGTATTTCTTTTGTTATAAATAAATGATTGCCATATTAAGGCAGCTGTTAAAATCAATTATTTTAATCAATTATTTTAATCAGTGATTAAATGAGATCACTAATTCTTAATGAAGTTGTTTATGCAGCCATGAAAGTAACTTCATAATAGGAAATGATGGTTTTGTGGGTTAATATTGTAGATGAAGTTGTAAGACAGCTCCAGGGCTGATGGTTGATTTGGCCACTTCTTCCTCTTTGCAGAGGTGTTTACATATGCCAAGGTGCATTTCAATGTTGCAACTCTGAAGAATTGACTTTCATAAATCTTGTTAGAAATGAGTGGTTAGTGAGCAGACAGGGATTGCAGGTGTCATGGCAGGGCTTGGCATACCAAAGAAAACCTGAGGCTACTTGGGCTCTCACACCAAGTGAAAAAATTCGCCTTTATGTCTCTCCTGGAGTCAGACTGAAACGAGACGGGTAGTAAACAACTTCTGTGCTATAATAGCACAGAAAACTTCTGTGCTGTAATAGCAGGGTGCCTTAGCATGCAGGTGGTTTGGAACAGAATCAGGTGCCTTTAAGCATTGTTTTCTGGTGCCTTTAAGCATTGTTTTATGGTGCCATGCGTTTCAGACTGAAAAATGGCCACAAGCTTTATTACTTTAATATTAATGCTTTTTCATTACTCTCCCCCTGCTCCCTTCCCCCACAGACTGCTGCATTCATCCATTATAAAGTGGCTCGCTCTTTTTCTCATTATCTGCCATTTTTCACAGCATGAGGAGGAAGAAGCAGGTGGGTGGCAGGAGGGACAACTGAGGACATAATAGCACTACATCTGTTGTCAAACAAAGCCAGATCCTGGGCTGCCACTAGATAACCTGTTGAGGTAACTTGCAAAGCCCTCAATGATAACAGCATCCCTCCTGCCATGGCTGCCGCTTTCTAGTGACTTGCAAGGAAGCTGCACTTGTTCCAAGAGCTACTCCCATTAGGGTTTTCCATCCTCCCTCCTGCTTCTTGATGGCAGGGGTTTTGCAATGCAGGTGTTGATATCCATCCCTTCCAGACACTTGCAGTCAGATATTTCCATCATGTGTCCACTGAGGGCTGTGTACCAGGATGTTCTAAAATTGGGAAACAAGTAGTAATGATTTGCAGGACCGAATTTGCCCTGCTCCCTCCTGCAATTTGGAAAAATGGTTTCATTTTTTATTTTTTTTTTTTTAATCCTATTCTTCTTCTCTTCCTCATTCCAAATATGTCAAGTTAAGTTTATCTCGGTGCCAGTACCGCCTGTAACTAGAGCTAAATTAGCCCTTCTGTTAGCTCTGCTTGGTTTTCACTTTTGAACAAGCCCTAGTAAAATAAATCATGTCCCACTTGTCTTTAAATTTCATTATCATGACCTAACTTAATTTGCTATAAATTATTTCTACCTGAGTTTCTTCGGTTGTGAACTTTCAGCCTCAAGTGTCTTGCTCATTGGATCATTGCCCAGCTAATCAAGATACTTTTATTTTTCTCCCTTCAGATCTCCTGCTTTTTCTATCAGCTATCTCCGCCAAAGTCAACTTGGCTGTATAACCTCCGTGGGGACACACAAAGAGCAAATGCATTCTTGTCTTTAAAATAAAGATTTTATTGAACTGAGTTTCAGCATCTTCCTGTCATGCTCTAGTGCTTCTAATAAAGACTTCTTTTCCCTTAGAATAAATGTGACCTCAACAGTTTGTTTTCATATTTGAGGCAGCCATTGCAACACTTTCTTTTGGCTCTTCCTTTCTTTTATTTTCTCTTTGGGAAGAATGACTGACTGACTTGAAAATCTCTGCTCACTCAGTGTGGAGCAGCTGTGCCTTGGTTTTGTTTTTTTAGCATGGCTAGGTTTCATGTCTGATAAAGACTACTGTTAATTTCCACTGAGAGCTGCCATCCTTCTCTACACACACACACACACACACCTCATTCCTTTTCTTTAGCAGTTGTTGATAAACAACTTTTATTTCAGCCCCCTGAACACTTAAGGCTCGCCTCTGTCCATGCTGCTGAGTTGCAACCAGGCTAAATATTTTTGCTGAGTAAGGCTCAAAGAGCCCTTAAAGGATTTCAGCCTCCTACATCACTTGAAATGATCGTATGTCCTCAGAAGAAAAACTTACACAGTGAACTTTTTATCACTTTGGAAAAATAGTGCATGGTTTAAAAAAATAAAAGTATTTTACATTTTACCTGACTTTTTGGGAAGCCTTGGGGATGCTCCAGAGCAGTCATTTCAAAATGAAAACATGCTGATTGTTGCCTAGGTGGAACACAAGTAATTTGCAAAGTCCTTTAGTGGCAGCTGAGGGACTCACCAGTACATTAAAACAGTAGCTGTTTTTTCTAACTCTCATTTGGAGATAAGTGCTAACACACAACTGCTTCTGATGAGCAGTCAAACGTTTTCTTTTACCATACTCTTTCTTTTGAAAGCAGACACCCTTGCTTGGTGTCTAGATCCTGATGGATCAGATAAATCTGCTAGAGTAGTTTAACTATTATGGTGGATGTTGACAAAATTGATCTTTCTTGGGGCATTCAGACTCTGCTGAAGTCTCCCATTACCTTCTGGTTCAGGATGGTGCAAGAACGGTGGGTACAAAAGGTACTGCCTTGGGTACCCAGTCTCCTTAGTTCTGACATGTTTTAGTCTGATCTAAATTACTGGGCTCAATATGAGGTTTACTGGTAAAATGACATGTCATGTGATAGGCTAGATCAGGTTAGATGATCTAATGGCTCCATCTGGCCTCAAACTCTTAATTAGGGAAGTGCAGCCAGCACAAGATGGCATTGAAGCTTTCCATTGTTAGATTTTGCTTGCCTGGGAGATCCTGAGCTGAAGCAGAATTGCAGAGGTTGTACTTGGGCTAGTGTTTTCCTCGCCCTATAATGCCAGTAGCAGCCAGCCGAGCTAAATGCTAGTCCTGATGGGAACCTGCTAATCTTGGTTTCGTGAAGGTACAAAAGCCCTGTGTCTAACTCTTTCAGACTGTCACACGTTCAGCTTTTATAGCTGTAATGGTATCTAAATACAGAAATAAATTCTAATATTAGCTCGGTACTATGGCATTCATTGACAGAAAAAGATAAGTTTCTCTGGCAAGCTGATGAAAAAGAAATTACAGCTATTTGAAGTTGCTCATGGATTAAATATTTAAAGTGGGGATGTGGTTGTACTTGTGGGTGGTTTGATGTGGTAGAGGTTTATGATACTTTTGCTTAACACCCTTGGTGCAAAAAATGGGAAGTACGTATGTGTGTGTTGTTGTAGATGTGCTCTTTGCTTGCTCAGGTATGCAAGTGGCAGTGTGCAGGTTTAATAACCACGGACATAGCAAAACCAGCATCAGTGATCAGCCACTTTGTTTGGCAAGCCCAAATGGCTTGTAGTTAACTCAGTGTGTCACTTGATTCCAGAAGGTTACTTGAATGTCTTCTTAAAGTTGTTTAATTGCTTATTGATCTCATAATTATTCCATACTTGCTGTCTCTTTTACCATTTTCTGAAATGTATTGGTAGGTCACAATTTTAATTTCTTCAATGGAAGATTGTGTGTTTGTGATGTCGAGCATTCATTTTTAAGTTTTGAAATTTTAATTGGGTATTTCAAACTCTATTGGCTTCCTTTATATACAAAAGTTACACATTTCACTTTTCTTGCATTTTTCTAAATCAGATACTCCTGCATACTTCTGAAATGTCCTATTGTTGTACAGGTAGGATATTTGAAAGCGCAAGGAGCTGAATTAATAACAGCTGAGGTACTCTATTCTGAAGTGCTGTCCCCTATTGCTAATTTAGCTTGTGGTTCCCCCCACTTCTTTTCAGATTTTTTCATACACAGTAATTGTTCTGGGAGTATGTTCTTTTTCTTTGTGGTCTCTTCTTGTAGGTGTTAATCAGATAGTTTTATTCCAGTAGTAGCTTCTACTGCCCTGGTTTCTTTCCTTGCAGATTCCTTGTGTCATACATTATTGCACTGTGTTTATGTCACTGGGCAGCTGTGCATGGAGAGGAACATCCCTGATTTCCTGTGGCTTAAGATAACAGGGTAATCTAGATCCCAAACTGGATGCTAAGCTGCCACTGTGGCACTGCCTCTTCTCACATCTGTGTTTCCTTTTGAGTCATATAACCCAAAGGATGGTCTCATCTGTGGTAGCACACTATATAGTTCCTGGGAACCTGCACTATGGCAGAGGGACAGCTGGAAGAAGCAACTTTCAGTCATGCTCTGCTTCATTCTCCTCCTCCCTTCCCCTGTCTTTCTTTGGAGTCTGTAACACATTTCCTAGGATGCGAAGGTATCTGCTGCCAGCAGCTGTCTTGCTGTCTTCTTTGTGCAGCTGTTGTCAACTTCACCAAGCTGCTAGCATGTTCCTTGCTGAATGGTCCCTTCAGGTTTGCATGTTTATTTCTGCCTTGCTGGTTTTATTATCAACACAGCTTCCCCAGCCTAATTACAACTTATCTCTTCCTACTGCCTACTAAGTTACAGGAACATTTGGATGAACCTCAAATGAGCCTGAAGATAGCAGTATGCAGAACCAAATAAGCACTCTTAAAAGTGCAAGAAGGGTATATAGGTGGTCTGGATCTTGCTTATCTTTGCAAGGTGGTACTTTAAAGGCCTGTTAGTTTCTGATAGCACAGGTTTTGTTACCAGCGGAGGGGTTAGATTTACAATTTGCAAAATAAAACCAGGATTTTCAGTTGGACACCATCTGCAGTCACCAGATGCAGTTATCAAGATTAAATTGAAAGACTTGTCACTGATTATGCTGGTAATCATTGAGGTGGTCAGTGTAATTACCTTGAGATTGAGAAAATGTTTTCTCTGATATGGTACTGCAGCAGAATTAAGTTGAAGGGGCATCCATCATTAGCTACTGCGTATGGCTCCAACTAAGCACGTTTTTCACTTTGATCACGTTATTTAATTATATGCAAGAAAAATAGATGAGCAAATATTGTGAAATTGACCTTTTATTTTGAAAACATTTTCCACTGAATTCCATCAGATTTATTGAAAACCAGACTTTAGAACAGACTTGAGTCAGGGTCTCTTTACCCAAGGAATGCAAAGTATTTCCACTTCAGATTATTTTAAGCCTTCAGAGTATATTATTTTCTAGTATAGATCATATGGAGGATTGACTCAGCTGCTGCTGGAAAGGGTTTTCTTGCCAAACAGAATGGTTGTTGATGTTTTCTCAGAAAATGTCACTGAGACTCAGTAGATATAATTCCAGACTCTAAAAATGTTTTTGACTGTAATGCAAACGAATAATTAATCCAGAGACAAATTACATGGCTTTTTAGAACTCTTTACAGTCGTTTGTCTGTGTTGGAGCATTTCCATTTAGCATCTGTAATGTGGTTCTTTATGTTCTTATACAGGGGTAAAAAAAAATTCCATTTTGCAGATATGTTTGCTGAGCAGTAACTGGCATACCTCGAGCATTTCTTCATGCTTGTATAGATTATCAAGCCAATTTCTTGCCAATATAGCGATAAATGATGTTCTAGAGATTATATTGATCTTATTTCTATCTTACGACTTTAATTCTTAACTTACTTCATGTTGCCATTATATATGCACTGTAAGCATATGTAATGCTTTCTTTCCTTTTTCAAATGGCATAGATATGCATATAAAATGTGGTTTATATTTCCCGGAAGGGTATATTGCTCAGGGAAGGGACAGGAGCCTTTTGTAGTCATATGAAGAGGATGCAAGAGATAAAACCGGGAAAAGAAGGCAGCACTGAATGTCTTCTAAAAAGCAAGTGATACAGTCTGTGTTAGGGCTTGAAAGGAGGAGGTCTAGGAGCATCACTGACAACTGTGTCTTTAATTTCATTCAAGTATATCAGATTTCATTCCAGGAAATATGCTTCCAGAGGAGACTTCCTAGAGCAAAGCATTATAGGAAAGATAGGAGATACTTGGTAATATTTTTCTGCCTTTGATCTGTTATTGTATCTGCTAAGCTTCACACAATTATTTATCAGCTGAGAGTTATAAAATAATTCCTGACTTGACATTAAAAGGGAGAAAAGTCAAATACGTTTTTTAACATAGACCCAACTCATCAGTCTTAAAGTGCTGATTCATTTGCCCACACAGTATAATTAAGCTGTTAATCTGTAATAAGGAGTGATACATTCAATGATCTCACAATCAGAAAGTGATTATAGCCTAAAATGTTCATTTGGCTCTCCTCTACCATTTATTACTCAGTGGCTGTTAAGAGAGGGTATTCGTAGCTTAGGATCTGTAACTTTTATCTACACGGTCTGCTTCTGCAACTGGGACTGTTTTGCTATGAGCAGCTGGCGGAAAGATGTCTATACTGGGAAATTTGGGGGAACAAAATGTTGACATTCTGAGTCCTGTCTTAGATGAGAATATTCTAGTTTGAGCACTTTTGGTGTTTCATCAGATAATGAATCCATTATGTACTTGGAGTTCAGGCTCACACTGATTAATCATGACATTTCAATTATTCATTGAATCAGTGATCATTTGCACCCCTTTCCCCCACCTCATTTGCTGTTGGCTTCTGTTCATTTCTGTTCTTACTGCTGTAGGATTTCATCTTGCTGTGTTCTGAAATCCTGAAAATCTTCCACTGCCAGAGACTTTCATCTGTGAATTTACATCACCTGGCGCCTTGCAAGCAGCTCTTGGCTCTCCCTGGTTTGGTGCTTGATAGCATTTTAACTGCCTACCTGCCTTCAACAGAACTGTGCTGTGAAGCAGCCAGGCAGCAGCAGTGAGTTTGAGTACCAGGGAGAGATGAGTGAAAGACAGAGGTTGTCCCGAGACTCGAGACCAGATTCTTGTTTCATCTGCTAAACTGCATCTCCTGTTGGTGTGCTGGAGCCACAATCAAGTTTCCCAGCTCAGTCTGCCTGTGCAGCTAGTGAGATTGCCACAGTGCCTTCCCCACTGACAGTACACAGGCAGTGTTTTAAAGGATTGGGTTGTTTGTCTGCAGGAATTCACTTGGTACCCATGAAATTTGTTGTACTGTAGCACATGAGCAGCACAGAGATGAGACGCAGCTGCTGTGTTCTCCTTTGGGTCCTGCAGCTCCCACTCATCGCCAGCTTGCAGGTATCCTCACTTTTAGGCTTGGTACTCACTTAGTAACGTTGCCATGGTGTAGCTTTATCACACGTCCACAGTGAACAAAAATACCTTTTTTCTTTTCTTTTCTTTTTTAATAATTACTGTTCTTTTGAATCTGTCACTTTTGAGCCATCATCTAAATACTGGAACAGATTTAGAGTAAGATGTAGAAGAAGGAGGCTCCGCATTTTTACATCTATCTTCTTGTGTTTTGAAACAGTTGTGATCAGATTCAGCCCACAGGTGTCGGAAGAGGCAGACAGGATTTCATGAAGGTTTTTCCCCCAGTGTGTACAGTCTGTTGGCCTCCAGAGACTCAGCTGCTTTCAAACACAGCATACATACATTGCACAGGGCAATCCAATGTGTAGCTTAGTGGAAGGTCTGTACTAACCAGTAGTATAAGATTGATAAAGGATAGGATGTATAGAAGTAGTTCTTCCCATGGATATCTTCTCTGTTTTGGTTCTTCATAAGTATGCTATCTGCAGTTATTTGGGAGTAGTGGTGGCAAGTCTGTTTCTCTGGTTCAGGTAAAATTGTCCTGTCCTCAGTCTTTTAGCAAACTGGACTTTCCAGCTGGGCTAATCACCCAAGTATTTAAGCCTTTAGTCTCCAGCTTATGGCTGTCTTGTCAGTATTACATAAAAGGTAATATTTTTAGAGATAAATTAGTATATGGCATTTTATGACAACAGGCAGGGGGAAAAGGGTACAAAGAGAAAATATGTAGGTCTCTAATATAGGTCTCTCTGAGTGTGGAGAGCAAGGCAGATCTATGTGTGCTGTAACAAACAGATCAGCATTACAAGAAGAGTTCAAGGAAAACAATCCATTAAAAAGACAAGTATTTTCTATTTCAGTGGGTAATTTGCTGAACCTGATTTAAAACAAAATTAGTCAGTATGGTAAAGATCTATTTTAATAGAGACTAGGAGATGAGATTTATCAATGAGCATCTTTGCTACATACCAACATAGTCAATGTCTTAAAGAGGAGAAAAAAAAAAAAAAGCAATAATGTCAGGTCTTCCAAAACTATAAAACATCTCAGTAATTTTCTGGAAGTCAGATAAAATAATGATCTTTTTACAATGTACTCTTTTAATGGATTTTTAGTTATAAAAGTTTAGTATTTATTCAAAGTGCAAGTTTGCTCTAAAACATGTCTGAAAAAAGAGCCCCAGAGAGTCTTTATTTCCTGGGCTTTTCTAATTCTGTATCAAACTTCCGATGCTGGCATGCAGGGTTGTTACTCTGAAGGGTAGCAGTTTACTTAAACTTGGCTTGAAAAGTCAAGTTGGTTTTCTAGGGATCTCTTGAAGGTTTTTTGGGAGCTGAGAGTTTCATTTGAAGGTGTAGAGCTGCACATATAAATATGAGCAGTTGGTAGATTTATATGTGAGTCTGTGGGCTGTATGTGAGGACAAGAGGCACCTCGACATGTGCAGTTCATCTCCAATATGGAGGGCCAGCAGTTACTCACAGGATGCCTTTGGTATTTCGTGAAAAAACGGTGTCATTTGAGGAGGACTGTGTGATCCCAAGGAGTGTGGAGCTCTGCGGTGCCATTTAGGATCTGTTTTCCAATGAGGGTTTCTCCAGGTACTGTGCCTAAAATTAGTTTTTCTGGTGGTTGAAAAGTGACAGACCAGACAGATTGAGCGTAATCACGATGCAACCAACAGGCCACCCCCTGTGGTTATCTGTTGGCTTCTTCCTTTTGCCTCTTCCCGTTCCTGCTTGCTCGTTTGAGCACATAAACTACAGGAACAAGAAATCCCTCTCTAATCATGTAACGCCAAATACAAGCTGTGTGTACAGGTGCTGAGCATCTCTAGTTAGCTGTCACCCCTTTGACATTGCTGGGGTAATGAGTGCAGTCTTTTTCCTCAGGAGATGCGGCTTTGAAGACAAGAACAGACTTTCTAGTATGTTATTAATACAGAAATGGAGTTGCTATCACTGAATTTCCTTCACAGTGCGATGTGTGTGCCATGCAGTCTTTGCACACAACAGAAGGATGATGTAGCTGCTCAAATGCCATGAATGCGCATCAGGAAAAGAGTGATATTATTGATCTCTCCTCACCAGAAGTGTTTGGGACTTCACTTGAAAATGTGTGAGGCCTTTTTTTCCAGGTGGGAAGTGGGAAGGACTAATGCTTCTTTACATCACTCATTTCTTGTGAGGAGGGGTTGCTAGTCAAATACACAATTTAGTGGTATCGCATCCAGATGCTAAGATACAGTCTCTGCACCTTGCTTGAAAGGCAGTCATCTGCAAGTACCTGACACCTGAAGCTCAGTAGAAATCTCACTGTGCATTAAAAGCAAATGTGCTTTCCTTGAGGATTTCAGGATTTGTAAGTTTTCCTATGCTGTTGTATATGAATGGTCTAGAAAAGCTTGAAAACCAGTTTAAATTGCAAAATTATGAAGAATTCTTTTGTGTGATCTTCCCTCTATGGTTTTATTGCCCTGCAATATTTGAATTCTATGTTAGGTTTTCTATGATTGTATGTGTGTTTTATAAATGTACACAAAAAGCCTTTTTATCCTATGCTGTTACCTGTGCTTGAAATATAGCTGTCATTTCTGTGTGCTTTCGTCTACTACTTATTTTTCTTTTTTGTTTCTTGATTTGCAGATTTCTAATTAATTCATGCATTTATTTTAATTCTGCATCTTCCATCCCTTTCTCTGTAGTCTTAATGTTTCTGTCTGGTATATGTCTCTTGTCTTTAGTCTGACTTTGTTACCTTCTTTATTTTTGTTACAAGCAAGAATTAGCTGCTCAAGAAGCCAAAAATCTTCCTTTTATCATTGCAAATGTGAGGATCCTAGTTCTCTTTTCTCTTGTTGCAGTCACTAGGATACCTGTGAGTCAAGAAAGTCCTTGCTGTAAGTTTGTTGATGAAACTTGAAGCTCATCTATCCCTTGGATAAGATATTCTGACCATGGAAGTGAACAAAGTTCTGTTTCCCCTGACTGATGCTCAGTCCCTTTGGGTTGTTTACGGTTAAATTACTGAGAATTTGCTGAGCTTTGTTCTTGCTGAGCTCAGTTTTGTTGACTGCATTTTTAATTATGGGTTTTAACTTGTATTTGCTCTTCCTAACAAAACACTGGGAGTTTTTCTCCTGCTTTTATCTATTTACTTAGCTATCTCTTTTGAAGAGGCATTGCTTCATTAAACACTTTCCTGCTTAGTCTGTAATGATCCTAATTCTTCCACTCTAAGCACATTAATACATTAAAGAAAAAAAGCTTCATTTGTCTTCGGTGGGATGAAGATATTCCATATTGTCTTTGGTGCTTGACACATGGTCTTTGGTGGTGTAGCAGCATTATGGAGGACTTGGCAGGATCCATGGTGTAATTCCAGGTTGGCAGGGTTTTTTCTGCCTGTACTTAAGGAAGTATGATATTTAATAGTCGCATGCTTCTACAAAGTTAAGCATCTGAGACTCCTTCAGGTCTTTGCTCTTTCACCTTGATCCATTCCTGCAGTAGGACTGCAGTATCATTAGCAGGAGAGCACCGTATACAAGTATTAGGTGATGAGATGATGCTCATTCTGTGGTGATGAGCTGACTGCTCGTATACTTTTGGTGCAGCACAGTGAGACACATAAACATGAAGGGAAAGGAAAATAAGTGTTTTTCGATGGGACAGGCATTCTACATGGGGCAGGCTGGGAAAAACCAGCTTCTGGAGCTTGTCTCCTTTTGTAGCAGATTTTTGTCTGATCTTAAGACCAGGCACTTCAGTGACCAAAGAGCCACAGGGAGAAATGGCTAGGGTGCACCCAGTGCAGCAGGCTTTCATATAAACAGAGGTCCTGCAGAACTCCATTGACTGTGGAGGTACTACCGCCCCTCTCTATCCTCAATGGGAGCTTTTCGTGCTCTGCTTACAGCCCTTCTTAATGGTTTCACATTTCCAGGTTTAACTTCACAATTTCTCATTGCTAACAATTTCTTTTTAATTGAAGAGTAGAAGTTTTATGGACTCTAAGTGTAAACTTTCTGTTTAGGTTCTTGGGCAATCTCTCTCTTGATCAATAAATAAGTTGAAGAGTAGTGGTGATACACTACTACTTGCAGTAGCTGCAGTAAGAGCATGCAAATAAGGCTGCAAATATCCAAGCTGCTACAAAGACAGAGGGCATGCACATGAAAGCAAATGTACTTGTTGTGGTTAAAAATTCATATTGTACCATAAGAGGGGAAAAATAAATGAGATTGTCTTTGAAACCTTATAGGTCAGCATTTCAGACTTCTGTATTTGTACTTCAATTAAAGGAGAAAATGGAAAAAGCTTCTGGATATTTGCTATTGTTAAGCCAACTTGAGAAGCTGAAGCAGAACCTATTTTTCATGTGTTCTTTTAGCAAATTGCGTGCCATGAATAAGATGGGTTTTGTTTGGCTTGTACATAGGTTTGTGTGAGTTCTATTTGGTTTGGAGGTGAGTGTGTGAGGTTTTAGCATTGTTACATTTCTTTCTTTTTCTCTGTGATAAATGAAAAATTTGTCAAGAAGACCGGAAGTAGACATTATTTCTGTGTGTTTCACAAAATGCTGGGAGTTACAGGAAATCTGGGGTTCAAAAGCAGAAGGGCACGATGGGGAGAAAAACAAGGCAATGATGGATGTTTGTGGTGTCTTGCAGCAGCATTTGATTTACTTGGGGTTTTTTTTGTTTCCTGGTATAGTAAAAATGTTTCCTTGCTGAAGTACTTTGATTTGGACTTAAAATAGCGTAAATTATTTTGAGATAAGTTCACATTAGCCACCACAAATTCCTTGCTTACTTGTCACTGTTGCTGGAGATCGAGCTCTAAGCTCCTGTTAATGCATCTTCTATTTCAGCAAGGGAAAATGTAATTTAGATTTCTAGCTGTTTTAGAAACATCTGTAACAAAAGCAAGCCAGTGCCTCTTTAATAAGTATTTAAGCCCAAACCTGTGCAATTTGTAATAAATATAGTCTATTCTCTTAAAAATGTCCTTGGGATTTGTGCACTAAATTCAGATTAATGCTAATCCGAGTTACCTACATAAATCCTGTGGTACACTGATAGGACGATAGATCATTTATTCAGTGTTGCATTTCGCTTTGCCTTCATTTTATTTCTATATTTTTAATGAATACAAAATTGAGATTGGAGTTTATAGTATAAGGAGGTTTTTTTTTCCTTCCTTTCTGTAGGTGTGCTTCTGAAATGAGTATTGACCATGAGGAAGCCCACGTGATGGTCCACTAATCACACTGAAGAAAATGAAGCCACGTTTCAGCTTCACCGATCCTTTTCCCACCACTGTCGGTTGAATGAGAAATGGTCGTGTGATTATGCTGACAGCCCAGCATGCATTTGGTAGACCTGTGGTTAACTCGTTCCCTCTCCATGTGTCTGCTCTTACAAAGTTTTGTCCTCATGATACTGTGCTTTCATTCTGCCAGTATGTGCCCGAAAGGCTGCCTCTGTTCTCACTCCGGAGGTCTGAACGTCAGCTGTAGCAATGCAAATCTCAAGGAAATACCCAGAGATCTTCCTCCAGAAACAGTCTTACTTTATTTGGACTCCAATCAGATAACATCTATCCCCAACGAAATTTTTAAGGACTTGCACCAACTGAGAGTCCTTAATTTGTCAAAAAACGGGATTGAGTTTATAGATGAACACGCCTTTAAAGGGGTGGCAGAAACCTTGCAGACTCTGGATTTGTCCGACAACCGGATTCAGAGCGTGCACAAAAACGCTTTCAACAACTTGAAGGCCAGAGCCAGAATTGCAAACAACCCCTGGCATTGTGACTGCACGCTGCAGCAGGTGTTGAGAAGCATGGCCTCCAACCACGAGACGGCCAACAACGTCATCTGCAAGACTTCTGTGCTGGATGAACACGCGGGGAGACCGTTCCTCAATGCTGCCAATGATGCTGACCTCTGCAACCTTCCTAAAAAGACTACTGATTATGCCATGCTGGTCACCATGTTTGGCTGGTTCACCATGGTGATCTCATACGTGGTTTATTACGTCCGGCAAAACCAGGAGGATGCAAGGAGGCACCTTGAGTACTTGAAATCCCTGCCAAGCAGGCAAAAGAAACCAGATGAAGCTGATGATATTAGCACTGTGGTATAGTATTCTGAATACAATGACTACCTTTGTGATGGAAACTAGATTTGGATGTCACTCAAACCAGAGGTTTACTTCTAACATTCATTGTAAACATTAAGACTTCCGGGTTTTTTTTTTCCTGTTTAACTGAGTTATGCCACTGTTGAGCTTTCTAACAGAAAGTTTTGTCTGGGTGGTATCCTTTAATTATTTCTCTGGTGGTACCATAAAGCAAGTGAATTAATGTGTAAACATTAGTTTAGACCCATTCCACTATTTAATAATGAAATTTATTTTTTTAATTTAAAAACCAAATAAAAGCTCAAATTTGAACCATGTAAAACAGAGTAATTTATTGATCAGAAGCTTGTCCTGTGCCCAAGCACACTTGGTTTGATCAGTGTTTGTAAGGTAGAAGAGAGGGGCGAAGACAAAGTGGATTGTGAGAAGTCCAGGATCAGAGGGTCTTGAAGGTGCAAGGAGGGTGCCAGGTGAATGGTAGCCCATTCTGGGGGTTGCTTGCCATGACAGGAAAATGACACAGTGTGGGGAGAGCAAAGTGTCCTGACTGCAGGTGTTATGGGACCGATGTTTGGGTAAGACCCCGGAGGGCGTTTCAACAGTGGAGGAGCCAGCATGAAGGAGCTGCATTACAGACTTCGAAGAGAGGTAAGTGGGGAAATAAAATGGGTTTTCATCTTACACCCACTTGCTGCCTCTCGTGAGCTTCAGGCAGAGTGTTCCCAGCATGGAGAGGACAAGAAGGCAAGAGCAAACTTAGTGTACTGTTCAAACTAGAGTGCGACTAGTGGGGATTAAAAACAAAGGGTTACTTAAATTAGTCTTTTTAATCTATATATTGGTTTGTAACTAAAAGTAGCTTTATATTATATATATTTATATGCTGTCTTTCATAAAAAGCTGAATGAAATGAGTGAGCATACAGACTGGGCGTATCCTATTGTGTGTTAGGAAATATTTTTGTACGATTTTACAGATAAATGCTTAGGAAAATGTAAAGCCCATGTAGTTAAACTCGGCCTTGGTTATGAAATTGATATTTTTAAAGCTCTGCTGTCTTCAAAACCATGATGGTTTTCTCCTTTCATAGGTGAAAGTTTCAAAGGGAACTAATTCACAACAATGTATTACTTTCATCCTTCATTACCATAATAAAATTATACTTGTCTCTGGGTCCGTCCATACAGATCTAGTGTAATTGACGCTGGAATATGGATTGCAGAAGGGTTGATTAAAAAATCTGTAAAATGCTGCTTTGCAAAAACAACTGTTAAAGGGCAGTCTCAAAAAAATCAGGGAACTTCAGTCATAGCTCCCATTAGATTATCCATTATTTCTGTCACAATTATGCTCTTTTATATTTTAGAGGCCACAAGTTTGTTCACCTTCTTTCAGAACATTGTTGAAAGAATACCCAAAATTTGTTTTAAAGCAGGTAAGCAAACAGCAAAATAAAAGATTTTTTTTTAAATACGCACAGAGTCAACTTTTTATGTCATCTTTGTAGGCTGAGTCTTGCCTGAGTAACAGTTCTTGTGACTGACTCAGTTGTTTGTTTTATCTTGATGAACACTTTTTGACATATTAGGAGCATATTAATATTTGTAAAGGGCACAGTCTGCCCAAAGAATACCTGCTCTCTGATATTTCTCCCTCCTCCCTTTCCCCACCATTAAACTGAGATTTTATTTTCTGAGGAGAGGAGGCTGTTGGTTACACATCCTGCTGAGTTTGCATTTTGTACTTTCCCAAGTTCTATCTTGCTGAACTTTCCATCATCACCAAAGTGCCATCCCCAGGCCCCTGAGCTCTGTGTGGCCTCCAGCAGGAACCAGAAGCAGTAGGGTTAAATACATATCTGAATCTGAAGAGAGCAGATAAAATGTTGTATTGTACTGACAATCCAACAAATCCTACTGAACAGGATGCGTAGTGCCTCTGTGTAGGCTGAGCCAAGTTCATTCCTGACACAGTTTTCCTCATTACTATAAAATCTCCTTAAGGGTAAAATCTGTCTTGTTTCTATTGCTGTGTTCCCCAAGTGACATTTTGAATCCCAACTAGTATGCTACTTTTGGAAAAAGCAGGGGGGACTACCTAAAAGAAGGGACTGAGCTGGAGGTACTAACTTAATAAAGAATTTGGTGCTGTTTATTCACAAATAAATGCAGGAACTTCTCCACAAAAATTGGACAAAATTATTAAAAGAGCAGCATTTACAAAAAGCTGGGCAGTCTTAAACAACTTAAAAACACTTGCAACAATATTTGTTTCAAGCAGTGTTTAAAAAACAAACAAACAAACCCACAAACAACCCAAGACAAACAAAACCTCTCCCCCAAACTGACAAAACTATAAATAATTTGTCTTTAGGTTTTCCAGTTTTCTACTTTATTGCTTGATCTGTAAGACTGCTTCTGGAGCTGGTACAGTTTTGTACCAGCTGAGCTTCTGATTCTACATGTTTAAATCCTGACCAAAACCAATTTAAACCAAGGAATATTCTGTAGAAAGGCTCTGGAGGGATGGTTTCATATCATTCCTGATTTTCTTCAATTGATTACATATCAAACACCCTTCCTCACAAAACTTTGCCTTTCCTCTTTCAAAGCCGATATTGAAATCTCTGCTTAAAACCTGGGAATCAAGGCACTTCTCTGACAACCAATAGACACAAACTTGTCGACCTCAATTCAGCTGATGAGCAAAATTAATTAAATCACTGCTCCTCACCTGTGTGGACTTGACAGTGTTAGTACTCCTGTCAACTCAGATATTCGAGCCATGTCTCTTTGTTTCATTGAAAAGAAACAGAAAAGATAGAAACCTGTAGTGTAAGAAGATGTTTTCGTATTTACTGCTCGCCTTTCTGTGCAAAACTACTGCCTGTAGAGAATTCTCTGTGCTGCCCTTTGAAGTCAATGGCACAAACTTTAAACTTTGATTGCATAACTCTTCAAGTAGTTATCTTATTTACAAACCCAGTTTTGCTCGAAAAAGAGTAAATCTGTATATTTTTAGCTGTGATACCATAGCATATATACAGTTGAGAGGAAGTGGGTGCTTCCACAGTCACAGGAGATAGCATATAACAGAAAATAAGGAAGGAAATGCATAACAGAGTGATTATTTTTTTTTATTAAGATGCTTCAGGAAAAGTAGAGCTGGGGCTCAATAACTTACATGATTTTTCTCTACCCTTTTTAAAAAGAAAGTTTTTCTAGTTTTTGTTTCTAAAGGCTAAAGGGTAACTCTCAACATTAATATTTTCTTAAAACCAATGCAGATTTTTTCTCTGCTGATTTTTTGGTGTTACTGTGCCGTGTGGGTGAGATCTCTGGTGGTGCATTTGGACTGTGTGTATTTAGGCTCATTCTTTATACTTTTTTTCTGTTCCCAGGTTTGTATAGAATTAGATACAGATATCTTCACCATTAATATACATTATGCTTTTAGGTCTTCGACAGCAAGATTTTGCACTGCAGTTGCTATAACTTTCAGGGGCTGAGTACGAACAGAAAGTGTGATGGTGCCAGTTCTGGTCTTCCCAGGGAGGAAAGCAAATGCTGGTTTACCAAAGAGGTATGATACAGAAAATCCACCACAGTGCTTTCCAGGAACAAAGGAGAGAACTGTAAGCATTAGGATGAGCAAGCAGAAAAAGGGAAGTGGGAGGCTAAAATGCATGAAGGTATCATAGAGGGTGTATTGTAAAGGGTATCGTAAAAAGGTAAGGTGATGAAGGTATCGTAGAGGGTGTAATCCGCCACATCAGTGACCAGCTGGAGTGTGCAGAGCTCCACCTGGGGATGGATCAGGAGCCAACTGAGAACTTATGGGTCAAGATTAAAGGGAGGGCAGGGGTACGGGACATTACAATGGGGTTCTGCAACAGGCCACCTGACCAGGAGGATTGAGTAGATGAGGCTCTCTGCAGACAGATAGGTGCAGCCTATTCACAAGCCCTGGTCCTCAGGGAGGAACTTCAATCGTCCCATTATCTGTTGGGGTGAAAAAGTAATACCCAGGGAACTACAGAGCAGTCAGTCTCACTTTGGTGCCTGGCAGGATCATAGAGGAGATCCTTCTGGATTATATACTAAGGCACATGAACAATAAGGGGGGTGACTGGTGACAACCAACATGGCTTCAGTAAGGGCATATTGTGCCTGACAAATTTTGTGGACTCCTATGATGGAGCCATGGCACTGGTGGATAAGGGAAGATTGGAATGACTGATAGCATGTATCTGGGCTTGTGCAAGGCATTTGACGTTGTCCCACATAGCATTCTTGTCTCTGAACTGGGGAGATGGGGATTTCAGAGATGGACCCCTCAGTGGATAAGGAATTGGCTGGATGGTCGCAGTCTTTAAGGTACCTTCCAACCCAAACCATTCTATAAATCTATGAATTCTAAGAGCAGGCTTGATGATAATGCGTTGTGGTCAATGGCTCAGTGTCCAAGTGGAGACTAGTACATTCCTCACGGTTGGTATTAGGACCAGTGTTAATATGCTAATATGAACATCTTTGTTGGTGACATGGACAGTGGGATTGATGCTCCCTCAGCAAGCCAATGGTACCAAGCTGTGTGGTGTGCAGTAAACATGCTAGAGGGAAGGGGTGCCGTCCAGAGGGACCCAGACGTGCCAACCTCACAAAGTCCAACAAGGCGAAGTGCAAGGTCGTGCAGCTGGGTCAGGGCAATCCCAAGCACAAATACAGGCTGGGCAGAGAATGAATTGAGAACAAGCCTGAGGAGAAGGACTTGGGGGAGCTGATCTGATGAGAAGCTCAACACCACCCAGCAGTGTGCACTTGCAGCCCAGAAAGCCAGCCATTTGCTGGCATGCACCTCGAAGGAGGTGATCTTGCCCCTCTACTCTGCTCTCGTGAGAATCCACCTGGAGTAATGGATAGATTTGGCAAATGTTCTGAAAGAATCCAGGCTAGATTCTGAGAAGAGGATAAATCATCCTACAAATTAGTTCCTGGTTTAAAGATAAGTAACAAAAGTGTGAAAAAATTGTTGTTTCTTGAAGGAGGATCCCGAAGATCTCAGAATGGGGCAAATGCTGTGCAGTGTATTACTGGGTGATGTGGAAAGGGAGTTAATAATAAGCTGATAACATTTGTAGATGTTAAACAGTTACTGAGGGCAGCCCAACCTACAGATAAATGTGAAGACATACAGAAGGTCCTTACATTTCTAAGTTAGCAGATGATGATAAAATGAAGGTTGAATTTGGTGTGATAATTGCAAAATACTGCAGATGACACACTCTTAGCTATGAATGCAAGGATATTCTCTAAACTGGCTATAATCAAATGTTGAAAAAACATCTTGGAGGCACAGTGGGAAGCTCCTTGATGGCAAGCACCAGAAATTATTAGGGTGAAAACAGACAAACAGCATGATGGAATGGCATTGATAAACCACTAAATAAAATCTCTGATGAACCCACATCTCTAACATTGCATTAAATTCAGGTATTCCTTGGCTTGAAAACAGATTTTCAGTAGTTCAGAGACTGCAGATCATGTAGATAAAGGCAATAAAATAATCAAAGATGTAAAGCTGTTTCCTAAGAAAAGACATTGAACATCTCCAAGCATGTGGATGAGATGCCAGAAGACATGGTAACAACTGGAGTAATGCACAAAAGATAACTTGTGAAGCACTGATCTCTGTTTCTCACAGCAGAAAATAGAGCAGTTCTGACAGCAGGCAGCAGCTGTTGTTTGGCGTTTCTTAATATTTGTTGTTAGTGTGCATTTAAATGATAAAATACATGATACTGTAGAGAATAAAACACATATCCAAATGGAGGACTCTACAAATGTCAGAAGTTGTTTAACACTAATATTGATGTAGATACAATTCTCAAGAAGTTATCTTATCCAAAGAAACAGGGACAGTTTCCCTAGGAGAGGCTCAGAAGTTTGTGCCTCTTATGTCTCTGAGGTGCTGCTGTGGGTGTTTGTTGACCATCTTCAACAAGGAGCTGGATTTTGTGGTACTGATGCTCTCATGCAGCCCTTGTGATACAAACTGTTCTGCATTACCCTCCCTGTGAGGCAGGAGGGGACACTTATTGTGTAGATAAGGAGGCTTCACATGCATGGAGCGGGAATAAAGCCTGGGGGAATCGAAATCACATTTAAACACTGGTGTCTCCTTGCTGTGAATTGCAGTGCTAACTGCCAGGCAGGGTTTGGGTGCTCTGCACTGAGCTGTACCATGACTCTGTTATCTAAAGGAGTGACAGCTTTTCCCTGGGGTCATGTGGGAAAGTTATTCAGAGATCTTCCCTGATATATCAAGGTGCTTTGATACTACTGTTACAGCTCACTTGGTGATCCATCTAAAAAGGTTGGTGATTTCCCAATAGGTTCTTGATCAAAGCAGGGCTTCAGCCTTGTTTTTCATAAAGAAATTTCTTCAATATTGTCTGTTTCTTGAGGTGGAAACTGGTGTGATGACTTAATGGAAGTATGAGTACTTCACAGTGCCACTTAGGGCAGAGAAATAACTCTGGCATATTTAATTCTGGTTTGTCTGAGTCAGTTGATCCGAGGAGTGAAACCAGCCTACAAGCATTAAACACAGAGTACACATGCAGTACCATGGCAATATGTGAAGTAGGTGCTTTTTGCATGCCAATGCATACATGAGTATGTATGTGTGCAGGTCATCCATACATTACTCAAATTCACTTCCCTGTGGTTAGTTGTGTGCATTAGTGTGTCAGATATGCATACACATATATGCAAGCAGAACAGGAACAGAAACAACTTTGGAAGCTTTCATTTTCCCCTATTTCATCATGAAACAGGTTGCTTTGTTGCTTTGCAGCCATGATTCATGCTGCTTCCGAGCCAAGTACACCTCCATCCTCAGCCTTTCACAATGCCCCCTGGTCCCAACACCAGCTGTGCATGACGTGGAAGAAAATGGGGTGGTGCTGGCACAGCTCATCCGCTTTCTGAGATTCAAATCCATTGGTTACCATATAAAGCAGTTACAGCTTGTTCACCTTTGTGAACAACCTTTTGTGTTCCTTCTGGCTCACTGAAAACAGTACAATTTTCTAGGAAGAAAAATGTTTAGGTGGATGATGCAATGCTCATAAGGAACACTCCTGTTTGTAAAAAATTGAGTGCATATGCGGCAAGTATCCCTGTGGCTAGTATCCCTGAATCTGTTCTCCTCTTCTGCACTTGTTAATGAGCAGGTTCTTGGCATTACAGCATATATGGCTATGTTTTTCTCCTAGGTGGTAGTTATGCCCTTTGGAGCAGTTTTCTTGAGATGCTTGCAAATCTGAATACAGCTGCTAAATCTAACAAAAGCTCCAGAATGAAAAATAACAATTCCCTGTTGCAGAAAACTTGAGAAGCAGTTAAGTATTTAGGAAATCAAACAAACATCTGTAGTATTCTTTATGCTGCTGTGAGGTTTCAAACGCACGTTGTGAGCATCCTGCTGCGTTGGTAGGCCTTCTGCACGCAGATTTCATAAAGACACAACAATCTGCAAAGACCACTAGTGGCAGATTATACTGGGCATTGAGGGGAGAAAAAAACCCCAAACAAACAACAAAAACTTCCATATGTTGAACAGTCTGGTTAGGTATTTCTGCGCTTCACAATCATTAGTCTCTGCCTCATAAGCAAAGATTTTGTGATTATTAAAGTTTTTCATAGCTGCATCTTAATTTGGAAAAATAGGTCTTTTTAAACGCATCTTCCTTAACACTGGTAGTATCTAACCTGACAGTACTAGTATTTAAAAGGCAATTGAAGTTTAACATTAGCTAGACCTTGTCTGCACTGAGGTCTATTTGTATGCCTGTCTGCATATCTGCAAAAAATATTTAGGTATATATTAAAAATCATGCATTCCCCTTACATAGGTGTGATTGTGAGACAATGCTCTTTCAGATATGCTCTGAAAGTTTTTAATGTAAAAAAACAAGGAAAAATCTGGAAAGGAAAAACAGGCTCCAGAATCTTCATCTCCTCTTCATAAATTGAAGCTGGACAAAAAGGATGAAAAATAAGCTCTATCACAAGTTATTCTTGTTTCTTCCTTTGAGGATTAGCTTTGTGCTCATGCTGCATTTCATGGTTTGCTAGTTTTTTATTTCTGTACCTAAACCAGTTAACATCCACTCTCAGCAAAGTCTCTTATCAGTGGAGTTCTCAGCTCAGAGAATACTGAGGTATTCTCTGGCTGAAAAAAACCCTGTAACTGCAAAAAATAAGCTCTCTGGATAATATTTCTATAGCCTTTTAATTAGATTCGGTGGCAAAGGAAAAGAATTGTTGAATTAAGGTAATGGACAGGCAATGGTAATGAGATTCCAGGTTTTCAGGTAGATACTGGCTTTTATATTCTTAATGTGGCTGTATATAGGGTAACCAACACACCTTTTTTTCTTCCCTATTTCAGAAGCTATGGGTATTATTGCAATTACAGAACACAAAACCTCTTATCTCTTTCTTCCTGTGGTCACTAAAGACAAAAGCTTTGGGAAACACTGCATATGGAAAGTGCCACCCTGAGAGAAGTTTGCTCAGAGTCCCACCACAGCACAGGCAGCCACATTGGTTTAGGCTATATGTAAAAGGAGGGAAACTGCTGTTTGGATGTCATCTGTGAACCCTCTTGTTGTGATTCAATTACCACTAGCAGCAGATAAATACATCATAGTTCAGGATCCCAGACAGCTTGTCCCTTAAAACAACAGGGCCCTTTTTCAGTTTTCTTTCCCCCTGACAGGGCATCCTGACATGCTGATGAAGCCAAATTACCTGGGTAAGGCAATTTCATGGCTACTTTTCTACAGAATGATACAAGTTATTTTTGGGACATCAAACTCTCCAGTATATAGACTGAAAAACACCAGCACAGCCAGTTTGATTGTTCAAGGGGATGTTTAACCACATCATAGTTACACTAAAAATGCTAGAATTCTTTCCCCCTCTTTAGTCTTTTGTGGTTCAATAACCTTCATAGCTCTTCATATTGAATCTTCAGCAAGCTTGTTTTCACTTATCAACAATTATTTCCTATTGCTATGAATAGCAGACTTTACTGGCAATCTGTGCATAGGTGGGCCAATAGACTTGGTCATTTCTCACTTCATTTCTCTTTTACAAGATTTGTGAACTGATGAATACCAATTTTTTTATAAAGAGAATGAAAAGAGATCTGATGTGTATGTACAAGCTTTTTTAAAAATAGTGGCTGATCAATAAGTGAACAAAGTGAAATTTACTGTGTTTTATTCTGAAGTAGAAAAAGACAATCTGTTTAGAAGAGCTGGGAAGTGTATAAGGGTATTCTTTCAAAAGACAAGCTCTGCTGTGCCTTGAAACATTTGTTTCGCTTCAAAAACTGCAAACCCTGAAATCATAATTTCATCATACTAGATGCAAATTGCGACAATGAAAATAATTTGGTTTAGATAATAGAAAAAAATGGATCTCTTACTCGGGTTCTCACACTGTGATGTACCAAAACTCCTGGCTGAACTTGAATTTGTGTTTTCATTATTAGCAGTCTTTCTTCCCAAACCCAGGAATTCACTTTGGGCTGGATATAAACCAGAAGAAGTTCCACCATTGCCTTCAGTGGGATCAGCATTTCTGCAGTAAGTTATTGGTACAGGGTGAACTGAGTGACTGTTCTGGCAATTGCTTTTGAACTGAAGGGGTTAATGTGGATTCAACCTCAAAATAATGGCATCACACAGCTCCAGAGTGGTGCACCCTCAGGCTTCTGGAGGGGCAATGAGGGGCTAGCCTTTCCTCATGCTGGTGGCAAAGAGCAATGACAATAGCCTTAACTTTTTATTGTTTATATGATAAAAGACAGATGCTGCCTTATTGTATTTGGCTGTACACAGACCCCTCTAGAATCTCGAAGTTTGTATGTATGAGGGCAGGCTTTTCCAGTGTAAAAAAAAAAAATGGTATTTAAGTGGGTTGACTGCATGTTATTAGATTCCAGTAATGGGTCACACAGTTCAGCCAGCATCACCCACTATGTTACTTTATAGCAGAATCACTGGAGTCAGCAGGCTTCTGGAAAATAACCACCATTATTGTTAAGTGCTTGTATTCCAGTATTTTTCCACAACTACTGCTGTTCTGCACCATTGTGAACGCATTCTCTGTATCTATGAACACCACTGTGCAGAGGAACAAAGTTGTCTTGGAGGGAACAAGCTCTCCTGAGGGTATGGAGGAAAGGTTTTTCTTGGAAACTACCTGAATTAAAAACAACAGTACGTAATTGTGGACCTGAGGAGACCTGACACACATTTCATGCCTGGCCCCTGACTGCCTGAGTAAGTAGATGCCATACTTAGCACAGGGGACAAATGGTTTGGGCTGAGAAGGGTGAGTCATTCAGAGCTGAGCTGCTTTTCCTGAAAACTTACAGAAATGCAATGATTAAATAAGCTTTACATTTGGAAAATCCTGCAGGCAAGTGTTGCAGTGCTTTTCCTTCTCATGCCACTGGATTTCTTTTGACACAGCATGGTATGACAGTCAGTTTTAGCTGGTAGAGGTGCATGGGTGATGACTGCTCACGCTAAGTGAGTGCAGTATTAGGTGTCTGATGAGCGTGCTCCTTCTGCTGCAGGTGTTGCATTGAGCACAAAGGAGAACCAACTTTTCTGAACAGACTGAGAAAATGCTGACAAAAGTAATTTCATGGTCTGGCTGAAGATTTGGAGAGTGAGTAGATGGCACCCCTCACTGCAGGCCTCATGAAGCTGTTTCACTAGGTTTGAGACACCCGTTCACATGCCTTATGGAAAACCACATTGGTTCATGACACACGGGCTTCAGTTGTTCCAGGCTTGTGCTTCCATGCGTGTGTGTGTACACTTGTATGGGTGTGGTAACATTTAACTCAGCTAGGTCTTGCTAGTGGGAATTTAAATGCCCCACATTATGGGTTAGTGTGTATACAGATGATGGGCTTGAATTGCAGCAATATCCTGAGAAGCTATCCGAAGGCTTGTTGGAGAGTAGGTGGGAGAGGGCCAGAGGTGCTCACCATGCTTATGTGCCATTCCAGTATTGATATAAAAGGTTCATGATTACTTTGTCTTCTGCTCTCTTACTGACCTAGTAATAGAACGTTTTCCATAAAAATGAAGGCAGAGTAATTAAATCATTACTTAGTGCTGTGTAATGCAGAATCACTTAATTACTGCATGTTATATGTCATGGCAAAGCTTGCCAGGTTGCTTTAGTCTGAGGCCACGTCCCCAGGGCAAGGAGTTAGCCAAGTTCTTGACATATCTCTGATCAAACCGCAGGGCACCTACCTCTGAGCAAAACACACCTTGTTCCCCTGACAGCTGCGCTCACGGGTGTTCACTGTGTACTTCAATGGCAAGCTATCTGCTGCCTCAGATACTGCGCATTTCCATACGTAAACTTCATTTCCTATCAGAGAGAAGAGGTCAGGCAGAGGGGCAGGGCAAGGGCTGATGGGAATTTGCCCCTTGTGCTCCCAGGGAGAAAGGAGTAGTTGGGGTAAATGAAGGAGGACCTGATTGGAAGTAGGGGGTTACAGAAATGACTGGGAAAGCCAGTGAACCCCAGAAAGTTGGTAGTCTGTATACGAGAGAAGCCCTGAGCTCTCTGCAGAGTGGGAAGAAAGGGGTGGGAGAGGCTGAGGTAAGATGACTACCTGGAGAGAATGCTCTGCATGGGGATATACATTCATTTGGGCTTGTTGAGCTTCTCATCAATACCTCCAAGTACTTCTCCTTACGGCTGCTCTCAATCCATTCTCTTCCAGTCTGTATTTGTGCTTGGGATTGCCCCAACCCAGGTGTAGGACCTTGCACTTGGCCTTGTTGAACTTCATGAGGTTTGCATTGGCCATTTCTGAAGTGTGTCATGGTCCCTCTGGATGGCGTTCCTTCCCTCCAGCATGTTGACTGCACACCACACAGCTTGGTGTTATTGGCCAGCTTGTTGAGGGAGCATCAGTCCTACTGTCCATGTCACCAACAAAGATGACAAACAGCGCCTCTCCCGGTACTGATCCTTGAAGAACACCACTCACCATGGACATAGAGCCATTGACCAAAACTCTCTGAGTGTGAGCATCCAGCCAATTGCTTATCCATCAAGTGGTCCATCCATCAAATCCATGTCTCTCCAGTTCAGAGACAAGGACGCCATGTGGGACAGCGTCAAATGCCTTGCACAAATCCAGGTATATGCTGTCAATAATTCTTCCCTTATCCACCATTACCATGGCCCCATCATAGAAGGTCACCAAATTTGTCACGTATGATTTGCTAGTTTATCTCCCAAATCACCCCCAGGAGTGAGGATGTTTGTGACAAATGTTTCTTCCCTTTTCAGTTTGATTTGTTTCTTCCTGTCAGCTGCTGAAGGCAAGATTCAGTCCTCAGGATTAATATAGAACAATGACAAGCTCCAGTATGGTCCAAGGGTGAGGGAGCACTCTGCTGATATATGCAAATCCAGGCTCTACAGAACAGTCTATTTTCCCCATTCATGCCAGTCTCATAATAAGAGGAAGTGTGTTCAGAAAAGGAGTTGCACATTTTGAGGATATTGTTTTCTAAATGCAATGTGTTAATTATACCTCTTTTGCATGTGGGTAGAGGTGCTCTGACACTGAGAGAACAAAACCCTAAGAACTCTGAAACACGTGCAGCTTGCTAATGTTCACTTCTGAAGAGAGGACATTGCTTTTATAACATGTTTTCTAGGGCTGTCTCCAGGGGAAAACTACGTTTGCTTCAGTGACTTGAATGAGGATTAAGGGCTGAGGGTATCTGAATGCTTGGCCCCTCATTACAACCAAAGTTCTGGTGTCAGTCATCATATCCTAATGTATTGACCAGCTGCCAGGAAAGTCTAGCTTTAGAAATGTGTGACGTACTGAAGTGCTTCCATTTTGTCATCAAATTCATCATGAAGATCAATCTGTGCATCTGCAACCTCTTCAAAAGTAGCTGATGACAGAATGGCTTGTTTGCTCAGAGACGAAATTCTGCGGCTTGTTACATGGTGTGGGAGTCTCTGAGCTCACCTTCCTCTCATTTTCACAGTTATCCTGGGAAAGAGGTTGCAGAAACATCAGAAAACCGTAAGAGAGGCTAGGCTAAAAAACACTCTGTGGTAGAATTTAAGGATTGAGTTAGACTGTGTTTTATGTGGTCCCCTGATGTACCCAGCTTTCTAAACTATTTTCTTATTCCCAAAATCTGTCAGTGTTGGGAATATCTGCTAAGATGTTCCACTGCTGGTTACGGGTATGCCATTGAGCAAAGCAAGTGGGAAACTTTAGATAAAGGGAACTCAGTATGCTCATCCTGATTTTATCTAGCTACCAGAAAGGAATGTTAAAGTTTGTGTAAAGATTTCTGGTTTGTTGGTTGCTTTTGGGTTGAATTATCAAAGTTCCTTCATTTCTCTTATTCTTCAAGCACAATTGCATTTTCTCTCCCCCTGTTAATGTACAGTGAAAAGGTACTGTCTTTTCTTAGACTTGTGGATATAGCTGAGAAAAAAAGAGGTAGAGGGAACCCAAAAGACAAGCTCTTGCAAACTGCAGAAACTGCAAAAAACACTTGCTTGTTTGTTTTTCTCCCAATTATATCAGTTGGCCTACAAAAACATGTCAACTTCTCCCACATACCTTGCTAGGGGCCTTATATTGTGACAGCTAAAACAATGCTGTTGCTGTTTAAATAAATGAAGTGTTTTCAACTTTTGAGTACAAATAATATTCATCATCCTCCTAATACTGGTCTTGCAGAGAGCACCATTTACTAATCACAGAATCACAGAATCACAGAATCCCAAGGGTTGGAAGGGACCTCAAAAGATCATCTAGTCCAACCCCCCTGCAAGAGCAGGGTAACCTACAGTACATCACACAGGAACTTGTCCAGGCGGGCCTTGAATATCTCCAGTGTAGGAGACTCCACAACCCCCCTGGGCAACCTGTTCCAGTGCTCTGTCACTCTTACAGTAAAGAAGTTCTTCCTGATGTTAACGTGGAACTTCCTATGCTCCAGTTTACACCCATTGCCCCTTGTCCTATCACTGGATATCACTGAAAAAAGCCTAGCAATCAATTGCTTGTTTTAAGAACCTGTCTCAAAACATTCCCAACTCCACCAGTGACTTCACTAAATAATCTTGTTCTAGTGCAATGTCAACACAGAGACTGGAAAATACTTCAGTGGGGTTTCAGACAATCCTATTATAATGTTTTTTATTAAATAGTCAGAAAGAGTTTGCCTATTACTAAGCAAAGAAGTTTACAAGGATTTGCTAACTCAGATCTCACATTGCCGCAGACTTGGCCTGCAATTTGTACTGCCGCAGAGCCTCAGACACCCCTGCCTCTCTTGGTAGAGTATAAACACACAGTGAGACTTCCTTATTGTTTCTGTGTCACTGCACAATCCTCAATGCATTTCTCGTGACCACTTGCAAGGTTAACATCAGTTTCCAGTAGGAAACAAAAAGACTCTTGTGCACAGAAGGCAGAGTATACTCATGTATGTGTGTTCAGGCTCAATCTAGCAAAGACTTGACCAAATTCTGCATTAATAGGATGCAATAAAAGTGGTGACAGTGTGTGACTAGTTGTGTGGTTTCAGGTATTTCTGAAATTATTAAACAACCAAACCATCAATACGTCTTTGCTGCTTGTCAAAGTGCTTTGCACCATCCTGTGAGCTTTGCAGTGACAGCTGATGACACATTTGTTGGAGGATAAGGTTCACAAATCAGATCAGCAACAGATCAGTATTTCAGGCAAAAAGGAAATAACGATCAAACCTATAGCATATTTCTGGGCAAAACAGACAAAAGAGAAAATATTAAGAGAACAAGAAGGATTGTTATTATATTATCCTGCTTCACTGTTCCGTGATGTTGCAGCAGAGTTGGTGCCAACTTCCTGCTTGGCTCTTAAAAGAGATTTCTAAGCATCTGAGGAGAGCTGGTTCAAAATGATGTGAAAAAAAAAAAGACCTTTTTTCTGTAAAAGTTGTTAATGTTTTGCAAACAGCTTTAAATAGTGTTGAAATTTTTCCTGCTTTTTTTTTTCCCTCTGAAAAAAGCCTGTGTATGTTACTTTTCTGCTCCACTGAAAAATTATCTTGTAACCTTGAGGCACATGTATCAGTTTTATTTCTGTTCAGCCTATTCAGCTACAAACCAAACACAGTGAATCAAAGGTGTTGGTTGAGCTGGTTTAAAATTTGTTGGCTTCCATTGAAAGCCAATAACCATAATACTTCCATAACACTTTCTGGCTGTGCTCGTTCTTCAAGAAGTAATACCCTCATACAGCTTTCATTGATCTTTGGAAAGGCTGGAACCCTATTTTGTGAATAAATGTATTTTCAAACTCATTAAAAGGTTCAATTAAAGTGTGATTTTTGGGCTATCAAATTACTCTTTAGCCTCACTGAAACAGAAAATAAAGCACTTTCTGCCATTTATCATTTCTGTGTTGTATTGAAGTGCACTGCTCTGAAATGGTTCCTACAAGGCTGCTCACCTATGAATGTGCAAAATGGATGCAGTGACCCAGCAATGTATCTGAGGAGCTGGCTCTGCTACAGGGCTTTGCATTTAGGCCCTGTGGGAGAAAACCACTTCTGGATGCAATTATCCTGGTGCTGCATGAAGTCTCAGCAGTCAAATGGTCCTGCTTAAGTGGGAGTCACAGTCTCAGTAGGCTTAAATCTGTGCAGTACTGTGAAAATTCACGGGGCTATGCTAATTTACAACAACAAGGGTATCACACACAGACTTTATGAGCATGGCAACGGTAATGCTGAGCTTGGTTTCCTGAAGCATTGCAGCGTTGTAAGGAAATGGTCCAGTTTCAGCTCTCCAGGAGTGAAGTTGCTCCTTCAGTGAATAGGAACAGTTAAGCTCAATTGCACAAAACATATGTTGATTGCATAAGATACATTTTGGGTGAGAACTCTGCTTTTAATTATAGATGGTTGCATAAAATGTCAATGATTAAAGCCCAGATTTAGCAGGTTTCTTGGTCTTCAAGATACGAGCCAGAAAGCATGTTTCTCCTCCTGTTTACTCCTCTTGGAGCAGAATTTCTCCAACTTTATGAAAGTTTTTTTATTCAAGTGAAAAAAAATCAACCAAGGAGAAAATTAGCATTTCCTCATGTACTCTGTCTCTCATCGTTTCTCAAGAGTGAAATTGCTCAGGACTGGATCCAGAACAAGCTGAGCATGTTTTGAAACAGGGGAAAATGGAGATCTGATAATATCTCACTTCAAAGCAGGACAGCTAGAATTCAGGTTTAGGTTGTCTGAGGCAATCGTAGCCTTTAGTCTCCCTTTGGCCATAGACTGATGGAGAATGCCCATCCTTTAAAATCACTTGTTGCCTCTGATAAGTAAAATTCCTTCAGTAATTCTTCAGAGCCCAAGATAATTATATCCAAGGCAAAACTGGCAAGGTTTGAAATCTGATCGGATATATATCCAGCTGAGCACGATCCACTTGAGTATTTGTTCTGATTTAGCCATTGTCATTCCAAAAATACTGCCATGGAGGAAAATATAAACATGATCCCTTCTTTTTTTAGGATTGTTACCATCTGTATCATAGTTACCAAATGTTTCTTGCTTAACATGTATTTAAAATTAACCTAGTCTATGCATTGCCTGCCTTTACTGTAAGTATGATATAGTCATCTCAGCTCTGATCACAGATTGTGGTCTACTTTGATAAGTATTTCTCTTTAGCTTTGAGTAATGTTTTCTTACAAGTGATATTTTTGCCAGTTCTATAAATATGTACGTTCTTATTATTCTGCTGTAGTGATTCACTTCCATACTCATTCTTGTGGAAGTATGTTGAGTTACACCAGCTGAGGTTATGGCCTCTGCTGTGCTTTTCAGCATGTTTTCTTCTAGTCTCCTCTATTTTTAGGTCAATTACTGAGTCCCCATCGCATTACATGACTGAAGATAGCACCTGTCCTTTTATTTATATCCTCATATTTTCTGAGTTCCTGTTGCTGCTTTTTTTGACCTCCCTTCCCCATGTAACTGCTTCTCATTATACTGTTTCCTGATTTAACCCAGATTACACAAGATCTGTGTAGATTCAACACCCCCTTTGAAATAACTAATTGAGCAGAAAATGCTAGTAGGAGACCTGTGAGTCTTGCCCAGCCAAGGCAAAATCCTCAAGCACGTAAGGAATATACTTTCTTTTCTAAATGAGGTGATTATAAGTAATATCCAGAACATCAGGGAAGTTACCTTTGATGAGAACAAAACTGTGTTTAAAAGAATGTTTTCTGGAATACCAGGTTCTGCCTGATTCCATGAGGGATCCTTAGTACCAGGAGGGCACGCAAGAGGCTGCCTTCCCTTCCCAGTCTCCAGCTTCTGCACTTCTTGAAAAGCTGGCAGAAGTCACTTGATTGGCAAGGTGGCTGCCAGCTAAGCATGACCAGAATGCACTAGAATGGGCTGTATTTTCCCATGTAACAAGTGATAGGATGAGGTGATGGCCTCAAGCTGCATCACAGGAGGCTTAGACTGGATATTAGGAAGAAATTCTTCTCTGAAATGGTGCTCAGGCATTGGAACAGGCAGCCCAGGGCAGTGGTGGAATCACCATTCCTGGAAGTGTTAAAAAACTGTGTAGATGAGACCCTTAGGGACATGGTTTAGTGACATGACAGTGCTGGGGCAAAGGTTGGACTTGATGATTGTGAAGGTCTTTCCAAACCTAATTGATTCTATGATTCTATGACGTGAACGTCTAATACCCTAATAAAGAACAGAGAGGGAAATAGGAATTAAATAGTAAGTAATTGGTATAAATTTTTGCCCTTGATAGCTGAAGCCTTCTTCCCAAATATGGCACTGATTTTGGCATATTTGGAACGTTTTATCTAATTACCTATTTCTCAACAGCAGTGTCATGCAATTACAAATTTGATTATGAAGGTGGGTGTCTAAGATTAAGACTTGCTCTTGTTTTCCAGCCAGTCTGAACAAAGACAGCACCTGAAGAACATCTATGTTTCTGGTGGTTTGATCTCCTTTCCCTGGTGTTGCTGTTACTGCTGTTACCCATTTGGGTTTCTTTTCACTTACTTAGTGCTAATTTTTGGCCCTGGCAGACTGACTCACTGTAAATTGACTGAGAAAAAAAGTCTTTGTCCTCAGCAAATCTGAATAATTCTTTCTTTATTTTTTTTTTTAAATCATTATACTTCTTAGCTGACATTCTCTTTGTGAAAGAAAGAAAGAAAGGGGCATGTTTAATTAAAACAAGAAAGTGCTGAAGTTAAACAATATTTCAGTCACACTGGTAGCTGAATAACATGCTATTTTTTCAGGGTAAAATGCTTGCCTTCTCAGCACTATTTGCTCTACTGATAATGCTTCCAAAGCCTGTTTTTGCAGTCACTATCTGCCAACAGCTAAATATTTGCAATTAGCAGGGAGGAAGATTTATGTTTGCACCTTACAAATATCTGTAATAATTCATTGAGGACTTAGGCCTGGGAAATGCCAGGCAACATCTGCTCCACTGAGCTGAAGTCAAAGCCTTGCATGAAAGCCAGAGGCCAAGGGGATGCCCCAAAAGCAGGCAGCAGAGCTGTGCCCTGGGCAGCCGCCTTCCCTGTGGTGTTCTTAGTGCAGGAGGACCTGAAATCTCACATTCAACAAAATGTCATTTTCTGAGCATACGTTATCAACACCTCATTCTCAGGGGACCTGCAGTAATTGTGTGGGTATTATTTGTGGGTATTATGACCCACAAACAGCAAAGTAGTTGCTTCAGGCTGAGCTTACAAGGTGTGTATGTGGGGAGATTCATTGTGATGATACGAATGTGTATCTTTCTTCCTACTTAGAATTTCTTTGGTTTCTAACAGTTTGGCCTTCATGGTAAGAACCAAAAAGTGGTAAGTTCCAGAAAATTATTGCCTTTATTGAAGACATAACGAGTACCAATTTAATCTGTACTGGCTCTTCATGCTTAGTCTCAGATTTATGTAAATCTCTTGAAAAAAACATAAGTAAAGATCTTAGCCAAGATGGCTATTTCAAAAGCAAAATCTGAAGTGAATAAAGAAAGCATTAAAGTTGTTAAGCAAAAAAAAAAAAAAAAAGGAAAAAAATCCACCTGACTTGTGCATAAAAGTGGTATTTAAAATGTCTGTCCTGCCATAGCATGTTCCCAGGCCTGGCTTCATGTAAACTAAACATTTTGGCTTTCCTTTGTACAAATTAAGATGACTATACATTTTGAAAAATCATCTAAACGCTCTTTTTCAGTGCTTAGTATATATGTATACAGCTCATCACTATCATCACAAAAACTACCAGACTGGAAGCTGATCACTTTGGGCAGGTCCCCCTGCTTATGCAGACCAATGTGCACAGCAGCATACTGATTTCAGGACAGCATCCTCCCAAGCAACAATGGTAGTTTAGTGTGCTTTCTCCAGTTGTGTGGGAAAAAAGTGATATGTACAAAATTCACATTTGTGCCAACGTTGGATCCTTCTCTGCTTATCAACTGGGTAGTTAGAATGGCTGCAAGATTCAACTGTGCTAGGGATAACCAGATTAGGATAGAAGGATAATTTAGGGACTTGCCTAGGGCAGAAGTGCAGGGTGCATAACGATCTGTGCTGCTGGCCAGACAAGCTGTATTTGGGTATGGACATTTAAAATGACTGATAGGTTGAAAGAATCTTGAAAACCTTCAGGACTCCAAATCAGGAAACCCAATTACTGCTTGATGTGGGTGAACTTAAAGAAAAAATAAGGATGGCAGTGAAACTGTAGCCATTTGTCATACTGCTCCAGCTGAACTGCAAAAATAGATCTTAAAATGACCAATGTAATAAACTCTAGTGCACATTTCATTAAGCAAAATGTACTGTCATAATGATTCCCTTTTAGAATGGCAGCAAAGGTGCTAAGAAGCACTGTATTTCCATGTCTTAGCACTCTTATTCCACAAATAAATAAGATAAGAAAAAAGAAGACCATTACCCTCTTGTCCAGATCCCTATTCTGACTGCAACCACTCTGAAACAACAAAGGAAAGACCTATCTCTATATGACTAGCTTAGATTTAACATCAAATCCAACTGAAAAAAAGCAGATGAAGACTTTGAAGGGATCCTTTGATGAAATGGTGTTATCTACAAAGCAGGAGGAAAAGAGATGCATTAGAGGACAATTTCTCCTTTTCTGAAAGTGATGCCTAAGTGACAAGATAGGCCATGCCTATTCTCATTCCGTTGACTGAAGGGAGACTAAAGTGAGTTACTTATTACAGATGTCTATGCTTTAAATGTCTAAAACTAAGTGAAACAAGCCTACTTGGAGAGTACCTAATAAATGTGATCAGAGAAGCTTCATCTCTAATACCAGGATGAAGAGCCCTCTACATATGACTTGGTATGTTTATGCATGAGCACATACATTGGATGGATACTTCTGTGCTCTCAAGTCCATGGAAAGAATTTTAATGGGTTCTTAAGAATTGGACCTGAATGCTTTTAAATTTGTCATGTACTTTAGTACTGTTCAGTTTCAATGCCTTAAATTTTTCAGTTATTTCAGATAAACAGCAATTTATACTCCTAAAAATCCAGTGATAAAATTATGCCATCATAAGTCTTACCTATAATCAGGGGAAATGGAAGCAAATGGATTTGTGTCTGTTTGACTGTCTACCACTTTCCTATGAAGATAAAGTCCACAATAAATTTTCTGATATCCTATACCTGATATCCATCAACATTTACTTTAAACTTAAATTTCAGTGAAAATGGGCTTTATCAGCCCCACTCATGCCTCTGACAATTTGTAATGATGTTCTCCAGGTTGCCATAATCTGAATAAATGAGTAGAATATCTTTACCTACCTCAAAAGCACATAATTATATCTTTTCATTGCACATTCAGTGCTCTAGAGCATTCCATCTACACCAAATTAAGGTCTTGGATTGTAAATCTGATTTTACCATCTGCTTTGTGCATGGAGTTCAAACAAAAGCCTTCAGGAGTGAAACCGTGTCCATTAAAAGGTAGAATGTGGCTTCTAATTTAGAAACTTGGCCTTCAGACTGGCATATCAGATAAAAGCACAGAAATCAAAGTTTGTTTGGGAACCAGACATATTAACTGGAGGTAATAGACAGAAGCGTACAAAAGTACATTCCTCTAAGGCTGACATGTGCTGGGATTTGTATCTTGTGCTTACCATTGACCCTAGTGAGACTTCACAAGCAAAGTATGTGGAAGTACAGAATCTGTTGCTTTGTATTCAAAGCTATACTTTCAATACATCTGGTTAGAAAGTGAGAAAACTATTAAGGAAGCAGTTGTTTGGGCTGGTGAAAAAGAATGAAGAAAATGATGGTGACAAACTAGATGCTCACATGTGAGCAAGGACAGATAGTCTCACCTGAATATTCTTAAAGAGTAGGCAGGGATAATTACAGAGGGATTATCAATCATTTTTGACACCCCATTAAGAACAGAGGAATATCCAGTGGACTGAAGGACAGGAGATACAAGGTCCTATCAATAGTTAAGTAGATAGTTTATAGGACAGAATGATGTGGATCTTTGAAGCAAGCTTCAATACCCAAATAAATAATAAAAAGGTTTGTTCCTAGACGTTACTGTTTTGGCTTCCAAATGTGCAGATCTAGGAGCCTGCTCTCAGGTCCAAGGAGAGGCAATCAGATGGGTAGGAACGTACCAAGCTAGTAGTTTCTGATGATTGAGAAGTATGACGACTGCTACTCTCCACCCCTGATTTCTCATCTGTTTACACCAAATACAGCATTTTATATTTATATTTGGAGAGAGTACCAAAAAACAAACAGTTATGATCAACAGAAGAACCCAAGTAAAGGATTAAACAGGTACTTGCTCTGTGGGGGTTAATATAATTTAAGCACATCCATGGTCCAGTCATACTGGGGAGTGATTTTTGAATATTATTACCTGATTTCATTTAGTATACAGACATGCATGCATAGAAGCTAGAGGTTCAAGAGTGGGCATGCATACCCTGGCAGTGATAACCATGTCCTGAATCTTCTCTTTTCTTGCAAACCAATGCCAGGCTGAGTTACCCAGGTTGTTTCTGGAATCCCTGAGTAACATTCTGCTGTTTTTTTCACTATGGGGTGAGTTGTTTTGGTCCATTGATTTAAGACAGCTCTTTCAGGCATTTCTTTGTTAAAATATATATGAATGTCCACTAAAAAAGAATAATAGAACCATTAATATACTGGGGCAGATGCTTAATTAATATAAATTCAATGATGCAATGCTAATACATGCAAGTTAAAGTTATGTCCTATTAAATATCCAGAGAAGATTCCTGCCAACCATATTATCTATGCTTCACTGCCTTGTTTTCTGTATGCCCAAGGAAAGACAATTAGTTTTTCCTCATAACACTCATAAGGAGGTAGCGATCTGTCATCGTCAGTCATGAAAACATTTGAAATATGGATGCAGTGTCTTCATCAGCATGGTCTTCCATGTCTAGCTTATTACCTTGCTTTAGAGGGCATAGAGCTTTTTTCCCGGAGCATGGATTTCTGACATTTATGTTAGCAGAGCTGGGTTGGGCAGTGAAGGGCAGTATGTGTTTTATTGAATCTCCTCTTTTATTTTTTTAATTTATTTAATTTATTTAATTTTATTTAATTTAACTTCATTTTTTTTAAGGTACTTGAATTTTCTTCAGGTATGTCTCACTATTATGCATGGACCATTAATCTATTCTCCTGAGTTCTCCAACTTTCAATGTTCAGTCATTCCTAACATTTTCATGTGCTGGTGAGATGGAAGAAGTGCAGACTGTACCTACAAGGGTACATAGGACAGTGGGGGTGGCCATATTACTCCTTAGACTCACGCTGCTCATTCTTCATTGTTTCCTCAAATCAGTTAGACATTTCTTACAGTTTTAATGAAGTCAGCTCAGTAGGGACTCGGTACCTGTAAGCAAGGAAGAAGCTGTTACAGAAAACAAAGGGGAAGGAATTTTGTTCGAATATTCTTGCCTTTTTGCATATAGGTTCAAAATGTTTTATTTTGGAGATCACCAGATGATAGTGAACTAAGTCTTTGTTGCCTGGCAAAAGACTAAGGAGGAAAAGTAAACTTCCTTCTAAAGGCTAGCTAGTGTCTCAGAGTGAACCACAAACCGTCCAACTTTCAGGCAGGTCACAAATACCAGACAATGCAATTGCTTCTAAGTCCACCTTCAGCTGTGCCCTCTGTGTTGTGTCAGATGTGGCACACTTACTGATACCAGAAATTCAGAAGCAATTTTCTAGGCCAAGATAAGAAAAGCTTGGCTCCTACTAAAGAAAAGGGGATTCATTTCTCCCCACTCCCCATGCACACACCTGGGGAAATGAGATGATTCCGATTTTAAGGAGTAACTCTCTCTTCTGCGTGTAAAAGAAGAAAAAAATACTAGAAATATTTCCTCTTTGTTAACAATATTTTTAAAGACAGAGCAGCTTGCTCATGTTCTAAGTAGCTACATGAGCAAACAGGCACATTTCTGGTAGATGAGGGTATTTTACTTCTCCTTAGGAGATGAAAAATGGTATCTGGTGTACAAAATACCTCTTGTAATTAATCAACTGGCTTGTTCATGTCTCCTAATCCCAAATTTGAAGGCTGTCTGGAAACTTGAAATACCTTGGGGATAAAATAATGAGCATTAGGCTTATTTTCCATCAAACCAAGCTCTGGGAGCTTGCCAGCATTAGTCAGGCTTATTGGACCATACCTAATCGAAGCAGTGAAAGACATGAACTGAAGTCTTTGGCTACCTGGAAGTTCAGAGTAGTAAGCAAGAATGACCTCTCCCAAGCTGTGAGATAAATAATAAATATCAAAAAAAGAGGTAGAGAGCTAAAAATAAAATCCAAACACACTGTGAACCCTAGAAGGAGCAGTGAGGATCACTTCACATGTCAGCATCTTCTCCACTTTGTGGCAGGGAAAGAAATTGCTCACAGGGCACCTAAGTAACCAGGATTTTTTTGCCCCTTGCTACTACTCCCTGCCATGGGTGATTCAGCATGGGAATGGATTTGGGAGGGGAATTTGCACACCTTGGCTGGGAGCCATATGATCCTGAGGAGCATGGTTGTCCTTCACATCCACACCAGGAAATGCCACTGACTCTGGAGCAATACTGCAAGCAATGGCTGCAGTATTAAGAAGAGAAGGGATATTTGTGGCATCTCCTTTGTAGAAGGAAAAAAACAGGTCTCACCAACGAGACATAGTCTGTAGAAGGTACTGAAAGGGTTTATTTAATTTGTGCTACCAAATCCTTTAATGGAACAAATCGGTTTTAAAGAGAGGAACTGGGGACACAGCTGACCTGAGAGGAGCCTCAGGCTAGGGGTGGGACTGCAGTAAAACCTGTGACTTTCTGAGTTAATGGAGGCAGGTTGGTTAATTCTTTGATTGCTGCCTCCAAGCTCTTACCTGTCTGGGTAAGACACACACACAGCACAGTCAGGCTAGAGGCATTTACTGGATTTGACTAGGAGAATATGAACATTAAGGTGATAGCAACATCAGTTCTCTCAAAGTCTTAGGATCTAAAGCTGGGCTGAGAAATGAGGACCTCACCTCGTGGGAAACAGGAGAGATGCCTGAGGATTGGAGGATGGCAAGTGTCATGCCAGTCTATAAGAAGGGCAAGAAAGAGGACCCAGGTAATTATAGACCGGTCAGCCTTACCTCCATCCCTGGAAAGGTGATGGAACAACTTATTCTTGACACCATCTCTAGACATATCAAGGATGAGGGGGTCATTAAGAGCAGCCAACATGGTTTTACCACAGGGAAGTCATGTTTGACCAACCTTATAGCCTTCTATGAGGAAGTGACTAGGTGGAGGGATGATGGTAGAGCAGTAGATGCGTTTTTTCTTGATTTCAGTAGGGCATTTGATACTGTCTCCCACAGCATCCTCATAGATAAGCTAAGGAAGTGTGGGCTTGATGATCAGGTAGTGAGGTGGATCAAGAGTTGGTTGAAGGGAAGAAGGCAGAGAGTTGTGGTCAATGGCGCAGAATCTAGCTGGAGGTCTGTGACTAGTGGAGTCCCTCAGGGGTCGGTGCTGGGACCAGTGCTGTTTAATACTTTCATCAACGACCTGGATGAGGGAACTGAGTGTACCCTCAGCAAGTTTGCTGATGATACTAAACTGGGAGGAGTGGCTGACACACCAGAAGGCTGTGCTGCCATTCAGCGAGACCTGGACAGGCTGGAGAGTTGGGCAGGGAGAAATTTGGTGAAATTCAACAAGGGCAAGTGTAGAGTCTTGCATCTGGGGAAGAACAACCCCATGTACCAGTACAGGTTGGGGGGTGACCTGCTGGAAAGTAGTGAAGGGGAAAGGGACCTGGGGGTCCTGGCGGATAGGAGGATGACCATGAGCCAGCAATGTGCCCTTGTGGCCAAAAAGGCCAATGGCATCCTAGGGTGTATTAGAAAGTGTGTGGTTAAGTAGGTCAAGAGAAGTTCTCCTCCCCCTCTATTCTGCCTTGGTGAGGTCACATCTGGAATATTGTGTCCAGTTCTGGGCCCCTCAGTTCAAGAAGGACAGGGAATTGCTTGAAGGAGTCCAGCGCAGAGCCACAAAGATGATTAAGGGTAGTGGAACATCTCCCTTATGAGGAGAGGCTGAGGGAGCTGGGTCTCTTTAGCTTGGAGAAGAGGAGACTGAGGGGTGACCTCATCAGTGTTTACAAATATGTAAAGGGTAGGTGTCAGGATGATGGAGCTAGGCTTTTTTCAGTGATGTCCAGTGATAGGACAAGGGGCAATGGGTGTAAACTGGAGCATAGGAGGTTCCATGTGAACATCAGGAAAAACTTTTTTACTGTGAGAGTGACAGAGCACTGGAACAGGTTGCCCAGGGGGGTTGTGGAGTCTCCTACACTGGAGATATTCAAGGCCCGCCTGGACAAGTTCCTGTGTGACGTATTCTAGGTTACCCTGCTCTTGGGGGGTTGGACTAGATGATCTTTTGAGGTCCCTTCCAACCCTTGGGATTCTGCGATTCTGTGAATTTGCAAAGGAAGGAGGGATTTGGAAGAAAACTTTGCACACAGAGCTATTACTTTTGAAAGAGTCTGTTAAGATGGAGCTGTCTCCCTTGCTATATGCTAAGCAACAACTTTGAAGGTACCTTCAGTCAAGAAACGGGAAAGACAACTGAGATTGAGCAACAAGGAGCTGTGGCAGGAACTGAAAAAAGGGAACAAGTCAGAGGCAACATGCGGAGATGACGGTCTCTTCACAAATCCTCCTTCATGTGATAATTTGCTGTGACTGGCAGTCCGGAAGATAAAACAGACAGGATAATGTTGGGTATGATCACACTGGGATCTCACAGCAACAATACTGCAAAACTTGGGGGAAGAGAGAAAAGTACACTGAGGGCAAACAGCAGAGGAGGAAATCACACAGAGCAGGGCTTTGGGAAAATGAACTAAAAGTAAACCAATTCTCAGGGAAAAAGGTTTTTCCCTGCGCTGCAGCCACGTAAGCAGTATCTTGGCTCCAGAAAATGCAGCTGGGAAAAAACTTAAATGGTAAAGGCCATGCACCTGAGTTGCGTTAGCAATTTCCACAGTTCACAGCAGTACAGTTTTGACTAATCAGTGAGGCTTGCGTGTAACAAGGCTCAGTCCAACATTCACTGGCACAGATCCTGCACATCACTGCTGATTTGTCCATGCATACCCTCCACTGCCTGCTGACTGCGTCTCATTTTACAGAGCGTGGGTCAAAGGGGCCTGTTTCACATTTCTGTTAGACATAGTATTTGCCATATAAAGTCATCCCCTTTTATTTGATACCATTGACAGGATGCTTCCCTCTAGTATGACTGCTGCAGGTTTTATTTCACTGCAGGAATAACGCATGCACTTGGGTTCTTTCCATCTTCCATGCCTAATCTCAGAAGGTGAAGACATTTGTAAGCATAGCGTTCACTTGGCATCTCCTTGCCTATGTGTTACGTGGCAACAGAAAGAGGATATTTAAAACTGACTCTTAGATTGGTCTTAGCCAAAAGGTGAAAGTAAGAATCACAGGGGAAGGCAGAAGATGGAGAGTGGAAAGGGAAAAATATTTTATACCATGTGTTATTTCTGCATTAGGAAGCTAAGGTCCTCTTCCATGTAAAGATGCATAGGTGTTCTGGTTTTGTTTGAAGTTTCTCAGAGTTTCAACTGGCTGATTCTGATGACACCTATGGTGACATTATTTATATGGCAACTCATTTGTCAGCCCATTTCCAGCACTGCTGTCATTTTAAGAGGCTTGCTGGGCAGTCCATTATTTATTTGCACTGTAAGCCCTAGGCTTTGCTTTGTTACCAGATTATGCTGTCTTAGTCAAGTGCAAATTCTCCTCCTCTTTTCCATCACATCTTAACTATGGTCTTCCATTTGCAAAGGAATAGTCTGATACAAATAAAATTTTATCCAACTCCTACAAATGCTAGGAATCTTGAACCGATCCTGGCTTCAGTTATACTGCTTCACATCATCCATCTCTGGTGGAGAGGAGATTTTTCCCAATGTATGAAATAATGAGATGCGTTCAAGACAGTTGACTAGTTTTATAGCTTTCGAAAATAGTGCTGCATCTCACAGAGCATGGATAGTCCCACAGCTCAGTGCAAACCTTCCAGTAATGCTGTCATCAACTCCTGGTATTGACCTATAACAGGACCAAGCCCATCACTCTTTCATCCATCTGATAATGACACTGGTGGCACTCAGGATCTGGTAATGTGGCAGCCTTACCTTAACTTTATGATTCAGTCTGTAATAAGAAAGCAAAGAAAAACTACCACCATGTTACACATGTGTCTCTGATGCAAAGTTCAAACTGTTTTCCCTCAGTTAATAAATGTAATGAGCCTGCTGTCTTTTGCTATCAATGCTGGATCAATCCTCATCTGTAACAAACATGAAAATAATCAGAAATTACTTTCACTCACTTATAAGTGGTGTCCAAAGATCAAAGCTGGATGACCAGAGCCTGGATTTCCTCCCTGCACTGCTTTGCAGTAAGTGCTTATCAGCCAGTGTGAACGTGTGTTTCATGCCTGTGGAATGAACAATGAAATCACATCTGCTCCTTTTCATGGTACACAACAAGTGTGATTCTGGCCCATGAGGGCCTTTTCTCAGCACTGACAGATGGCAGAAATTGAGTTGGTCATAAGACCCTAAAAGCTAATGAAGACAGACATCTGCAGCACGGTAGTCTGTGGCTGAACTACTTGGTGAACTCCCTACGCAGTCAACAGAGAAGGCACTTTAGAAAGCATACCTCTGCCTCATTTGAGACGCCTATTTTAAGGTGGGTTGAATCGTACTTTGGGCTCTATTCACTATTGGCCAGGAACTTCCCCTGGTCACCAGGCAGCCCAAATGACCTTCATTTAGGTAGATTACTCCTATCCCCATTTCATTCAGGCAGATGAAGTGCCACTCCAAAAGTGCACTTCAACTAGGCAGTGTCTGTAGTGGTACTAGCTCTGCCTGCCCTCTTGTAATCATGGTCACTTCAGAGGTTATTTTGGAGTACCTGGAAACAGCTCAGATTTCCTCTTTCCAATCCGAGGCAGCCTCTCCTGGCTGGCCCTGAGGTTCATCCGCTGCTGCTATTGGAAATGCAGTTTGCATCCCACTACATCAATAAAAGTGAGTCAAACACAGTAAAGGTAGCTCCAAAGGCTCATTTCGTTGATGTTTGCTGTTATTGAGTACATATATAACTTTACTGCCAGCTGGAGATGGCTGTAATAAGGCCAGTCTTAGTAATATGGAGAGGGATCCTTCCAGGGAGAAAACACAATGACTTATACCTCTTTCCCAAATTGTTTCTTCCAGCTTTTCTTTTTGATGGATTTTTTCCTGCTGGTTCTTCCCTGAGCAGAGGAAACCCTGGGGACAGAGACATGTGGCTCTTTTTATTTCAGAAAATGACTGTGGTAACTATACATCATGCAACGAAAAGGATGAGTATGAGCAGTGCTGCTAGAGCACAGCTGGGGGTAAACCCTACAGGCAGTTAAACAAAAAACAAATATGAGCATAAAATTACTCTCACAAGTCCATCCATTGGACATCTCTATGAGACCTAATGGTAATATGAGGGAAGATCTCAAAGTGGCTCTTGTCTGTTTAATCAGCTTAATGTTGCAGTTTTTGCTCTACCACACCAACTGACCTCCGGCTGCCTAAAACATATTTTTCAAAATATTTTCTTCTTGCCAGATGTGAAAATCCAGAAGCAGATTCAGCATCCCTTTCTCTGGGATTTCCTTTGATTTCTTACACCCCACTGTTAAAAAAAAACTTACAGCCTTTTCTGTCTTCCAACAGTTGAGTTTGCTATCCCCCTGTTCTTGTTTCTTGTTAAACTTTTCTCACTAGATTAAGGATGCATTGTGCCCTATCTTCCCTTTTTCCCTGCTTCAGCTGTTATCAGCTAGTTCACAATAAATAGATCAGGCCTTCTAAGGGTAAAATATTTTCCAAACTATTCAAGCCTTAAATAATCTCCGCATATTTTTTTTTCATTTCCAATGTATTTTTCAAGATGCCAGCAGCAGAACTTCATACATTATTTCAGTTCCAGTGAAATTACTTCACTGCTCCTACTTGTTTATCTTGTGTTTATGTAGCTAGGCATTACATTTGCTTGTATTGCCAGAACATCACAGTAGGACTCTGCACTGTGGTAACCCTGAGACTCTTCTTAGCTTTGCTGCTTCCCCACCTCTGCAGATACAGCCTACATTCCACGCTTGTGTAACTCAGCCATGATAAAAAGCTTTATTTTGTTAGACTCCATACACCCAATCACCATTTCATATAGTTGTCATGTCCTCATCATTATTTCTATTCCACCAGCACATGTGATAGTCACAGATTTGTTTTAAGTCAACAGGAATGTTGTGTTTATTTCCAGATCACTGATGAAATTGGTTGATCAACATTGTTTCTAGTATATACCACCATTGGACGCCACTAGAAACAGCCTCATTCAGAGGAAATTTCATGTTAGCAACAGCTTTGCAATCTGCCATTTAGCAAGTTCTAAAATCATCTTATCCAGGCTTTGTTGACACTAATTGCTCATTTTTGCAACCTTGCCATGCAGTTGCTAATTTTTTTAAAAAGCTCAGATTATCCTATGGCAGCAAACAGAACACATTAAACCATAGAAATCTTTCATGTCTACAAACCAATGTTTATCAGCCGCACATGTAATTTCCAATAATATTAGGCTGTTCTGACAAGATTTATGTTTTTAATAGCATCACATTGACTGTCATAAAATTATAGACGCACCTTTTATCTCTATTTACATCTTTATTAATTAAATCAGTTTTTCCATTATTTTCCAGGGGACATATGTCAGGCTAGCAAGGTGATTGCCTGTATTAACTCATTTTTCCTTTCTACTGTACCATCACCAGGGGATTGAAGTAATTGGCCGTATCTCTTGATGCAAGTTAGCCAGGTTTAATGCTTTATAAACATTCATCTTAAACAGATGGTAGCACCTTCCTTGCTATCCGGTGGAAAGGAAAATGATAAGGTGGCAAAGGCTTCCCACATGCTTTTCTCTGAGTATGGAACAGAAATATCTATTGACAACCTCTTTCTTTTCTCTATTATAGTTATGAATGGTCCTGTTTTCTCTTTGTAAAAGTGGTCTTTCATTATTTGCTTGTACTATGGCTCAAAAAGTCTTTTTTGTCCTACATTTGGCAGACTTTTTTTCTGTAATTTCTTTACCTTCCTTCATATGTTTTCTATAGTGCTTAAATTCTGTTAGCTGTTATTTCCTTCTCATTAACACTGTTACACAGCACTAACTGTTGCTTATGTTTACTTCTGTATTGCATTAGGAGGTTTAAAGCAGGTACCCATTTTATCTGTATAACAACAGCAAGCCAGAAGGGGTGAAAATAGTAACAGATCTTCCTCTGTCAAAGTCTGCGAGAATGGAGCATCTCACACCACTGCTGGCACCCCAATCTTTGGCTTTGCTGGCCCAGCCAAGCCATGCATACCATCCAGCGCCAGCCTATCCTTAAGCGGACCTATGCCTTCAGAGCAGGAGGTTTCAGGCTTAATATGCCACAAGTAGGGAAAACCTGTGGGTTCAAAGCATTGTTTCAGGCGCTCTACAGCTCTTAAATGCTGTGGCTGTACTGAAGACACTGAGGTCAACTTTTCAAGTTTTACCTATAAGAAAATTAAAGTACTGCAGGATCCTAGAGGCTGGTGGCTCGATCATTTTCTTGTTGAGGTTAGAAGTTAGAGGTTAAGAGACAGAAGTAGAGGCCTCCTCCGGAAGCTGTCGGGAGAACTAGAAACACGGGATTTGGAGAAGGCTGAGGTTCTGAATGACTTCTTTGCCTCGGTCTTCGCTGGCAAAGGCCCTGGCCATACCACCCAAGTCTTGGAAGGCAGACACAGGGACTGTGAGAATGAAGACCTTGGGCCCACTGTAGGTTTGAGACCATCTTAAAAACCTGAACGTACACAAGTCCTTGGGACTTGAAGTAATCCATCCGCAGGTCCCAAAGCAGCTGGCAAATGAAGTTGCTAAGCCACTGGCCATCATATTTGAAAAATCATGGCAGTCAGGTGAAGTTCCTGACGACTGGAAAAAGGGAAATATAACCCCCATTTTCAAGAAGGTGAAAATGGAAGACCCGGGGAATTACGAACAAGTCAATCTCACCTCGTGCCTGGCAAAATCTTGGAGCAGATTCACCTGGCATGCTAAGGCACATGAAAAACAACAAGGTGCTTGGTAACAGCCAGCATGGCTTCACTAAGGGGAAATCCTGCCTGACCAATTTGATGGCCTTCTATGATGGGGCTACGGAACTGATGGACAGGGATAGAGCAGCTGATGTCATCTACCTGGACTTGTGCAAAGCGTTTGACACTGTCCCACACAACATCCTTGTCTCTAAATTGGAGAGACATCAATTTGATGGATGGACCACTCAGTGGATAAAGAACTGGCTGGATGGCCGCACACAAAGAGTTGTGGTCAATGGCTCAATGTCCGGCTGGAGACCAGTAACGAGCGTTGTCCCTCAGGGATCGGTGTTGGGACCAGTCTTGTTCAACATCTTTGTCAGTGATATGGACAGTGGGATTAAGTGCACCCTCAGCAAGTTTGCTGATGACACCAAGCTGTGTGGTCCGTTTGATACGCTGGAGGGAAGGAATGCCACCCAGAGGGACCTTGACATGCTTGTGAGGTGGGCTGATGCCAACCTCATGAAGCTTAACCAAGACAAGTGCAAGGTCCTACACCTGGGTCGGAGCAATCCCAGGCATGGCTACAGGTTGGGCAAAGAAGAGATTCAGAGCGGCCCTGCACAGAAGGACTTGGGGGTGTTGGCTGATGAGAAAATGAACATGAGCCGGCTTCAGTGTGCGCTCGCAGCCCAGAAAGCCAACCGTATCCTGGGCTGCATCAAAAGGAGCGTGACCAGCAGGTAGAAGGAGGTGATCCTGCCCCTCTACTCTGCTCTTGTGAGACCTCACCTGGAGTATTGTGTGCAGTTCTGGTGTCCTCAGCATAAGAAGGACATGGAACTGTTGGAACAAATCCAGAGGAGGGCCACGAGGATGATCAGGGGACTGGAGCACCTCCCGTATGAAGACAGACTGAGAAAGTTGGGGCTGTTCAACCTGGAGAAGAGAAGGCTGCGTGGAGACCTCATAGCAGCCTTCCAGTATCTGAAGGGGGCCTGTAGGGATGCTGAGGATGGACTCTTTGTCAGGGACTGTAGTGACCGGACAAGGGGTAACGGGTTAAAACTTAAACAGGGGAAGTTTAAATTTGGTATAAGGAAGAAATTCTTTCCTGTTGAGGTGAGGCACTGGAATGGGTTGTCCAGGGAGGTTGTGAGTGCTCCATCCCTGGCGGTGTTCAAAGCCAGGTAGGACGAAGCCTTGGGTGAGATGGGTTAGTGTGAGGTGTCCCTGCCCATAGTAGGGGGGTTGGAACTAGATGATCTTAAGGTCATTTCCACCCTAACTATTCTATGATTCTATAAGTTGTGAGTTTTAGATGATGACTGAGGTGTAGTGAGCTGTGCAGAGCTGCCATTACCTCTAGCATGATGGAGCGGCTGGTAATCAGGATCACAATGTAGCTTGAGTGGGAATGGTCAGGAGACCTCTAGTCAAAGCACCAGCTCAAATCAAGATCAGCTTTGAACTCAGACTAGGTTGCTGGAGAATTTATCCAGTTGGGTCTTGAAAAACCTCTCAAGAAGGAGACTGCACAACCCCTCTGGGCAGGTTGCTCTGCTGCCTGACTGTCCTTGCAGTGAAATGACACCTTGCAGTGTTCTTATGTGTATAAGGAACTTTCCTACTTGGAAACCGACTGACTCTCTGTTGTCTACCTGCCATGCCCCACTCTAAATAGCCTGGCTCCATTGTTTCAATTATCTCCTTGTCGGCATTAGACAGCTGCTGTTAAGACCTTCCAAAGCCGCCACATCTCCTGTTGGAAGAAACCTCCCTCCCTTAGTCTCCCTTCACAGGGCAGGGCAAGTGCTCTCGTACTGATCATCTTGAAGGCCCTCTGCTGAACTCACTCTGGGTCATCAGTGCATTTTTTGTGTTGCAGAGGGGGCTGAAGCTGAACGCAATACTCCAGATAAGGTCTAGCAAGTGCTGAGTAAATGCTTTCTTTAATCTCAACTTTTTTTTTGCTACAGCTTCTCGAGGTCCCTTAAGTGGGTTCCTTGTACCCTGCCTCCATTTTCTGTGTCATTACCACTTGAGTACAATGATTTGTTGCCCTGCTTTTGAAAATCACACAGCTCTGCCTTGCAGTCTGCCTGTGTAATCAGCATTCAGAAATAATAGCCATATTCTGAACAGATGAAAATGGGTCTGGTTTCGCTAATGCCAACTGCTGTGGCAGACTACAGTGCAGAAATCAAAGAATATCAAAAAGCTCTTCCGTTCCTTCCCAGAACAGAGAGTAACAACAATGGATCAGTCCCTTACAGCAGTAGCCATAGGAGCCTTTTCTGTACTAAGAAAATAAGCCCTATCTTCCTAACCTACAGCAATTTGTATCAGGGAAAGCCTCTCACCACTGCCTTGTTATTTATTCTGCCTGCATGGCCCTTCAGTGCAGTGGCTGCTGCCAAAGGCAGACTCAGCACAAGGCACTGCCAGGGAATGTTAAAAGCAGAAAAATTCCCAGAAGCCACACAAATGCATGCAAAAATACAGGTTCTCTTCCCATAGAAGGCCCCATCAACTTCCTCCTCCTGATCAGTCAGCCTCTAGCAAACGCACCAGTGTGTCCCTGTAATAGCCTGCCCTTTAATTCTCATCCATAAACTCTCAACTTGTTCATCTGCCCCTGGGTAGAGCTCGGTGCATTGCAGTCGCTCTCTCTCACACAGAGCAACTCCACCACCTCAGCTCTCTGACCTGTCCTTTCTCAAAAGTGCATAGTTATCCATGACAACATTCCAGCCACGTGAGCTATCCCACCATGTGTCAGTAATTGCAATAACATTATGGCCCTGTGACCACACATAGATTTCCAGTTCATCCTTTTTTTTCCCAATGCTATGTGTGTTTGTTTACAGGCACTTCAGAGAGGTAGTTGCACAACCAGGTTCCCTAGGAGCGGTATAAAATTCACTATAAACACCCTCGATGTAAGTTAGCCCTATGATCCTCATTTCAAGAAGCTGTCAAGGAACATTTGTCACTGCACTGGTTGGCAAGATCTACTCCCAAGGAGGAAGCAACTATGTGAGCATTGACACTCTGGACTCCACACCCCAACTCCTTTAGTTTAAACCCTATCTCACCAAATTGTCCAGCCTGCTGCCAAAGGGTTTCTTGCTCCTTCCAGACAGATGGAGCCTACCCCTCACTAACAGTCTACAAACACTGAAGCACAACCCATGTCATAAAGCCAAAACCTTCTTGATGACGCCAGCCGCAAAGCCAGTCATTGATCTGCACTGTGCGTCTGCTTCTGGCTGTCCCCATTTCACTAAGTGGTAGGATAGACAAGGAGATGACTTGGGCATCAGTCTTTTCACCTGCCTCACCAGGGCTCTGTAGTCTTCCTTGATCCTACCTGTTTTTTTTGTCTTGATGCGTCATTTGTACCCACATGAAAAAGTAGCAGTGACTAGTAGTTCATGCCCTTGCAAGCCGCAGAACTGTCTCAGCAATATGACTGATCCTAGCCCCTGATAGGCAGCATTCTTCTTGTAATTGCCTGTCAGGTTGGCAGATGAGTGTCTAGGTGCCCTTCAACAGAGTCTCCCACTATAAGCACTTGACTTTTCTTTTCATGGTAACTACCATGCACTGCTGATGCAGGTTCTCCTTGTGGGCCTTGCCTGTGCATTTCTAAAGGGTTTGAAGTATCACTTCTGTTACTGATCTGGATGTTGGAGGGCAGACGCTGAGTTGGAGCTCTCCTTTGTTGGTCACTTAGGTTCCAAGGTGCCCCAGCTTTACCCAGTATAGGTACATGGTTGTGAAGCCATGTATCTATCTCAGTCTCAGCCACTCTAATACTGCACAGCCTCTTCACCATCTCTTGTAGTTCTGCTACCTGCCACAACAGATCCTTAGCCTGTGCACACATTTTGCAGGTGCCTCATAGAAAGGTTTGGGTTGGAAGGGACTCTTAAAAGTCACCTAGTCAAACTCCCTGTCCAATTACTCAGGACACCTTCACCTAGATCAGGTTACTCAACAGCCCTGTCTAACCTGACCTTGAATGTCTCCAGGGATGGGGCACCTACTACCTCTCTGGGCAACCTCTTCCAGTGTTTCACCACCCTCACCTATTTAAACCAGAATAAATAACTCACTTATTTTACAAAACCAACACCATGCCTTCTGTGATCTCTAATAGTGAAATTAAATATACAAAAAAAAAAAAAAAAAAGAGAAGCTAGTGACACTGTGACTGGGGTGTTCAGTTTTAAAATAACGCTCTTATGCACTTTTAATACCATGATGAAACACAAGAGCCCCTTTTTGCATATTGGTTTCTTGAGGTAAATCTGAATTTTCCTCCTCTGAAGGAAGAAAAACTGGGAAGAGTCAGTCACTGAAAAGAGTATGTAAATCTGGTCAACATACTGCCAGCCTAAGGGATGTATTTCCTTTCAATCACTGAAACACAAATATTGGCAGTTGTAGGAATAGACTGGAAGTTCATCAAGTCCTCTTCTAAACTGGCAGCATGAAGAGGAATTTAGATCTGAGTCTTACTGTCTTATACTAGTGATGTATTTCAAGGAAATAATTTGTCGTGGACACAGTAAGGTGAGAAAGTCTGCTGAAATGTAATGGATTTTTCATAAGAGCTCACAGGTCTATTCCATACAACCCAGTGCATGCAGAAGGTCATTATAGCCTAAGGAGATACTGCTCCCACCACACTATTGCTCCTCAGATGTTACCAATTTCTAGATTACAGCAGTGTGCAATGGTGGTGCCAATCGCTGTAAAAAAATGTCTGGCCAATCGTGCATGGTTTGGATGTGTGGGACAGAGGATAAACAGTGGGGAACTGGGACCCTCATGTTACAGTGGCTGTCCCAGAGATGCTGAGTGAATGCACTTGACAAAGGTGATGACGGGAAGCAGCAGCAGGACCAGGAGCTGACTTACTGAGTTAGTTTATTCTCCTTGAAACAGCCAGTCACTGAAACGACATCTTCCCCTCTGGTGTTTTTCTGAGCTTGCTTTGCTTTTTAAAAAGTGGTGAAACATAATCAAGGAACATGTTCATTACTGATGTCTGTCCAGCAAGTTTCTACTAACATCAGCCTCTTTTCATCTGTACAATGCCAGATTCAATGATTCATTCGCATTACATTGTGGATGTTCTATGCATGCATCATTTGCAATATGAACCATCTGTTTTACTGAAAAGAGAGAGATAACAGACAATGCAGTCTCAGCACTGAAGGGATTAATTTTTTCATCTTTGTGCACATTTGCTAAAAACATTTACCTTTGAATTTCAAGCTTGAAAAAACGATCAGACCAAACACTGGCTCGCAAAGATCACAGTGATTTAATTAAAAGTGTATAAAATGTCAAAGTTGGCTTAATGCTCATATGAGAAGGAAATATTGCCAAGTTTCTACCCCTGTCTTGAGAATGTGTTGGTTCATATGAATTGCACTGGAATGAAAACAATCTTTTCAATCAGAAGGAACTATAAATTAAAATTAATTAAAGTGTATTTAACTTTGATGGCAACACTGGCACATACAAAAACATCTACGTAAGAGTATTATGTTATCTTTAGTGTCATACTTACTGAAACTGTTTTATGGCCCATTCTCAAGTTTTCATGTCAGAGGACCAATAGCTTTCTTTTCAGCTTCAGTAGTGTATTTATATATTCACATCTACAACAGTTATTCCATCTCAGCAGAGAAGTAGCCAATTTTACCCTAATTAAAACCTCATTATGCTATTTTAATAGTAACACATAGCACTCTTCCACCTCAAAACACTTGCTAAGTTTTAACAGTGCCCAAGGCCACCCCGTAAATCAGCAGTAGCAGCACAATTAGTGCTGGCGATTTCTTGCCTTTTAGATTTACATTCAACTGCTAAACAGCTCTCAGTCTTTCTCTCTCACTCCACCCACACTTTCTGCTCTGTATCAGGCTTTGCAGGTCATAAATACATGTAATGTCAAATCAGGTACCCCTTATCACAGCCTGCCCACTCACTCAGCAAGAAAAATATGCAGAAAAGAATATGAATGAATGTTCCTTGTCAAGGAATAAACTGTTGTATATTCACCAAGAGGGATAATATGACTCACTTACCCTTTGAGAGTTCATGAGCTCTTTTCTTCCACTTTCTGCCAGTATGCTCCTTATGCTATTCTGTCAATATAAAACAGCCAAAAAGCAAAGAAATAGGTTTTTTTTATAAATGTACCATATTGCTATATAATATCTATGAAGCAGCAGCTTTATAGATAGGGTTGAAAAGTGAGCTGTATCCTTACACAAGTGGAGTGATTTCCCTAGTGATGTTGGGATTTTTTAATTTCTTTATCCTTTTTGGTGGCCCCAAGAAATCTCTAGTTTACAACTGTACCTTCTTTGTTGCTTTATTTCAGTTCAAAGAAAAGGATTTCCTAAAATATCACATAAAACCCCTATCACATATGGAAAGTAGTTGGATAGTTTTTCAGACAACTAATATGTGAAGGGTACAACTAATATGTGAAGGGTAGGTGTCAGGATGATGGAGCTAGGCTTTTTTCAGTGATATCCAGTGATAGGACAAGGGGCAATGGGTGTAAACTGGAGCATAGGAAGTTCCACGTTAACATCAGGAAGAACTTCTTTACTGTAAGAGTGACAGAGCACTGGAACAGGTTGCCCAGGGGGGTTGTGGAGTCTCCTACACTGGAGATATTCAAGGCCCGCCTGGACAAGTTCCTGTGTGATGTACTGTAGGTTACCCTGCTCTTGCAGGGGGGTTGGACTAGATGATCTTTTTAGGTCCCTTCCAACCCTTGGGATTCTGTGATTCTGTGATTCTGTAAGTGACTGGGAAGAGGTAGAAGGGAATGGGAAGAGTGCTCGTATTTATGTCACAGACCAGAATAAAGTTTGCTCTTTTGACTAAAGTTAAATCTGTTTTTTTTTTCTACAGGGCTGCCTTAAGCATAACCATCATAAAGAGCTTAAATCATATTGCAGCTTATGGGTATTTCTGTACTGTTGTCAGAGTAAAGGTAACACCGATGTCATGAAATGCCAGTAACATTATGCCCAACGTAACATAGATAAGCTAAAAGCAATGTAACCTTTGAAAAATTAAGGCTGCTGTTTAGCTACTGCACATATTAGCTACCCAGCACCCCAGGCTAGATAAGTGGATGGTGCAAGTGTCTAACCTTTAGTACAAGCATATTTGCATGTGAAGTATCCAAGCTCTAGAACCCATGCCTTCCTAACCAAACTCACTTTCCAGGGCAAAACAACATGAGATGAGATATTTTTGAAATCACAGAGAGGAAGAAAGAAAGGGTTCTAGTTAGACAATGTGAGACACAGAGGAACCATCTAGCAGGGGATAAGGAGAGTCATTCAGCCACTGCCAAATTTGAATGAGAGAATGCCAGGGGCTGGTTCAAATCATGACAGTAAGAAATATACGGGAAAAAATGCTACATTAATTTAGACCTAGTCAGGCACCATGGATCCAATGTTTTTAAACAGCTTGAGAGTCCACGTCCCACTTTCTAATGCCCAGTCAGCCGTAAGTATAAGATTGTAGGTTAAATAAATACAGTTGTAAATGACAGCATTTAGCTCTAATTACCTGCTGGTCCTGGTAATTTACTGGACATGCAAATCTGTCTCCAGGAAGATGGGAACAATTCAATTACTCCTCAAACAAAGGCAAACTTGGCAGGCACTGTTCGGCAGCTACAGGTGCTGAAAGTGTTCTCAAGCATATTACATGCGGTGTTTCATTCAGGTGATACCCTAACTGGGGGTCCTTGGTTGGATTCTCAGCTGGAATTACAATGTGCTGCTCTGTTCCGTATTCACACACAGAAAATATGCTTACTTCAGCTTTTAAAAACAACCTTCTAAGCACAGAAGCATGCAAGATATTGCATGCTTGTTTCACTTAAATATTCATGCACACTGTTTCTGGGTCTGAGCAGAAGTTAACAGCCTATAATTAGTATGGCCTGATGAGAGATCTACGAATTATGTCAGGTATTCTTTTTGTTTTCCAGGCGATTCTGTGACGTTGGGTTTTCTTTAGCAGCACAGCACATTATTCTAGTAAACAATATTAATGACAGATTTTGCCCTACTCTTCCCTAGCAAGAGATATTCCCCCTAAGATAAGGTAGGATAAATAGGAAAGGCCCAAATGAGGCTGTAGCAAGTTAGTCATCTTTGGGCTTTCGTGTGTTTCATTACAGGAATTAAAAGCTGAAAACATGAAAATAGAAAATCTCTGCAGCCCAGTGGTACATAGGTGATGGCTGTTGTGCAGCTCATTTAATGCCTGCAGCTGCTTTCCAAATCCTTTCTTGTCAGCACAGTGAGGAGTTTATAAGGGGAAGGAGGCTAATTCCCACAGTGGCGTGTAGAGGTGTGGAGCAGCATTCTGCATGCTGCATTAGCTGCATCATATAACTGTATCATATACTACTTTCCTGAGGTGATAATCTTCACACTATGCATGTACATAAATAGGTATTTGTTTTTAGCACAGCCTCCTTCTGAGGAAACTGTTTGGAACCTCCTTTCAAATAATTTTCTTACCAGTAATTTCTTCTCTTTGGATATAATGATGAATGTTCGTGCAACTACAATGCAAGCCAAAGAGGGAAATTTCTCCAGCATTAGATTTGCTGAGTTCCCAGTTTAGGAGACTAGCTACACTAATGCCAACATATCCCTAAGCAGAAGGGTAGCACCTGGCAATGCACATAACATACAATAACCCTGAACTGCAGATTACCACCTTCTATGCTCTCTTTATCAACTATGTAAACATTGGTGGCTGTCCCAAAAAAGCCTGAAGCAACCTGACACACAGATTAGGACTGTCTTCAATACAAACCTCTATTTCAGACGTGCTCAATCTTGCAAGGCTTATCCATCTGTTTACCACTGTAGTAAAGCACTTAACTGATTTAAAAATCACAGGAGTTTTCTAACAACTTCCATCCTAAGTGTTCACAGTACTTGGGACATTAGTTTAGAAAAACTTCATTCACATCAGTCTTACAGCAGTTCAGTTATTTCCAAGTTTTAACTAGTCCTTTCTCCTGTGCCTGTTATTAACTGTTTCTTTTATATCATCCAACTCACATAACTTCAGCTTTACTTACATGCGGATAAGCCAGAAGTCACATAAAACTGTGCATGAATAAAGACTGACCCCGAGGTGGAGGTGGCAGGGTCAGGTCACTGGCCCAGTTTTACTGGGACTCTTTAGCTGCATTCTAATATCATCACAATTTCCACAGCCTCCAGCTCCACAATCCCTTCTTTGATGTGACTTTATTATCTTTTCAGGTGGTTTATTCAAAAACCTGATCTGCTTTAGCGCTGAGAAAAGTTTATACCTGATTTGAAACTCTTCCTTTTTACAGAGAGCTGATGAACCTTCATTTTGTTCCTCACAGTTTTGGGTAAGCAAAACTGCTTTTCTCTCCCTTCTTTTCACATTTCAAATATTTATACAGCATTATTATCTTTCCCTAGATTTTGTTTTTTTATTGAAATGGTATGAGAAAGGGGAAGAGAGGGCATACCAAGACAGGGTTAGGTAAAAGATCTCCATAGCAAGGTGTGGGGAAACTGAGCATGTTGCACTATATATAGTATGTATATAGGTCTGTGTATGTGTATGTAAATATGTGTACAAGGATACTTATATTTATATTCACAAATATACAAGCATACATAAGCACAAATTAATTTCCATCATAAAAAAATGCTTCATTAGTTTCTCTTCTAATACTACACAATATTCTTACCCCTGAAAAAAAAAAACCCAAACATCTGAATAGTCTCTAGTTTCAGCCAAGCTTCAAGCAGAGCAGCGACTCTGTAAGGGAGGAGATAGAGGATTTTATTCCCTTACATCCCTCTTACTGAGCTCTGTGAGCCTCTTATTTGGAGCAGGTGGTCCTAGAGAAAATTACTGGTGCAGATACCTCAGCAGCCTGATCCTGTATGGCAGGCTTTATCTCTTCACTTTTAATCTAATTTATACACCCTCAAGAATATAAACTTTATCGGAATTCACAGTAAAGGAGTCACAAAGCACAGCACTATGGGCTAGTGCATGAACAGAAGCCACATCATCTCCATTGCCCATTTATCAAAATTTCTGTAGCTCATCTATGTGCTGTAATGCTGGGTCTTTCTGAAAAGGCACCCTTCCAGACATCACCTACCTAGTGCTTGTCACAAGCAAGGGATAAGTGATGATGTATGTGCTGCTCGTATCCTGATCACACAAAGGTAGGTGATGGCACAGTCCTGGGCTTTATTCATCCCGTCCCTGCATCTCTGCATAGCACAGAGGACTTGTACCCAGAAACTTCGTAACAGGTGAATAGAGCTCAGGCTCACACTTAAAATTTGGCTCAGGCATACATTGAGCACTCACTATGCTGCTGTGTTGGGCTTGGGAAGGCCACAGATTTTGTGTGCCCAGGCAGGAGTCCTGCAACACCCTTTGGGGCCAACTGCTGACTGATAGGACCTCTAGTCACCTTCTCTTCCCCTTGCAGAGCTTACCACAAGAGCCTCTCTCCAAGGCAATTAGTGTCTATGTTCTTACATGAGCTTCTCAGGTTTTGAACTGAAAAAAGGTCACTGTCGTGCCATTCTCTGTGTATGAAGAAAGGCTCAGTGGTTTTCTTTCTATGAAGCCTGAAAAGTGTTTCAGATCTTGAAAACCGCTGCAAAACCAGCAACCCTCCCCATGATTTAACTTTCGAAGGCACTGACTTAATTCCCAGAGTGCTGATGTTGGCTGTAATCAACAGGGCTGTGCCTAAGAATAATAAGAATTCCCCTTCAACTAATTTTTTCTGCCTGGGTACACAAGAGCAGGAAACCTTGTGGAGAGTGGACGGAAATGCCCCCTGGTATGACTGGGTCTGCCCCAGTAGGACAGGTCTTCAATTGCTTCCCATCAGCTTTACTTCAGTGAAAATGTACTGATGAAAAGAGCTGATCTCTTCAGTCTCAATAAGCTTAATCCACCTGTACCTCCAGCAGCTAGTTACTGGTTTAATGCTATGATGCTATCTAATGTTCCTTAACCCTAAATGGCAAAATTATCATGAAGGAAAACCTGAGGGAAAAGTAAGATTTCCAGCTATTTAGAGTCACCGTTCTGAAGAAGTCATTTGCCATGTTTGGAGCTGTGACTTGGAAAAACCATCGGCTTCTGAAAGGCAAACTGAGTGCAGCCTGTCTGTTAAAATCTGAACTATGCAGAGAAGAATGGAGGACCATATCATTTGCACAGCATCTGAAGTCTGCTAGGAAAATTTCACAAAAGGTGCTGGCAAAGAAACAGAGTTTTTATAGCAATAAATTTCATAGCAATCATCGCATGAGACCATTCCCTTAAAAACATGCCCTTCAGTAACCATGATGCTTCTCTGGCTGGTCAGAGCTTGCACATGCCATTCATGTTTGCACTTTGGCAACATACAGTTGCGGCCACAGAGCAGCGTGGTGTGCAGGGCAAAAAAAGGGTGGTGGTGTCCAACTACTCTCACGGCAAATGTCAAATAAGGGAGAACTGGGAAACAGAGCTGACTTACAACACCATTCCCATTTGCCTTCTGTGGAGACTGGTACCTCTGCTTCTCCTCTGCTAGTGGCTTGTCTGTAGTTGTTTACTCTTTCTAGCTTTTGTTCCTTCCTCACTGATAAGCATATCTGTATTAGTGCATTTTAAAACTGGTTCTCCATTGTATGTCTAAGGTAATCAGTATTTTCCTTTAAATTTGAAATTTATCTATATTAAATATTTCATTTTCCTAAGGTTGATAAACTCTTCTATGATTTTATCATCTTACCTGCAATTGTGTTGTTCGTTCGCTAACAGAAGTTGTCAAGACTGAAGGAAGAGTTTGGCCACTTAAGGAAAGGATTCAGTATTTCTAAGAGAGCTGCTGAGAAACAAGTTTTCTGTTTGATATGATTCTGCATTAACAGAGGTTGACCTTATCTGATGGCAGCCTTAAAAGGAAAGTCTGTTCAGTCTCCGGTTTGAGAGTAAACAGGAAGGTGGTCCTTATGTAAGTTGTAATAAGTGTTTACAAATTGCTCAGATATCTTCATTGTTCTTGGCTGTACTTTTGCAATACTTTTGTTTGTTTAACTTCCTTTCTCTACTGTAATTTTAATGTAGTCATAATGGATTTAATTATATGTTCTTGCTCTTCCTTGGCTTATTACAAACTGCTGGCAAACAATCCAGGGCTCAATTGTGCTCCTGCAACATCAGTAATGCCAAATAACAAGCACATTCTTGGTGAAGAATTTGTAAACCGAACAGAGGGAAACATCTCTGCAGTGTGCTAAATGAGCACACTGCCTGCAGTTAGCAGCACAGCCAACAGATGAAGAGCAAGTAGAGAAGACTGCTTCTGGAAGCAAGATACTTTTTTCTGCAAATCATACATCAGAAATGTAGCAGAAATGCTGTGGAGTAGTATATGGGATATATGAAAACTGATTTGAGAGCCAGATATCTGATTTCAACCCCCCTTATGAATAACATCCTTGTCCCAAGCTTGCAACACTACAAAGCCTCACAGCCTGTCTCTGCTCTTCTGCTTCTTGGAAGCAGTTTCAACAGAAGACTTTCAGTCAGGCCTCTGAATCCTTCTGTTGATTCCTACTTCAGTATCACATCAAACAAGCTGTTTATTTTCAACATGAAGGCCCTCAGAGCCTTGCTTTGGAGTAAGAATTCTCTCTGTATATGCATGTGTATGCATTTCTATTATTTTTGCTTCCATCTCAGAATCAGCCTATTTTAGGAGGCTCCATCACTCAGCTGTTAAGCGTGTCCTCATGGTTTTTCTGCTATCAGAAGCATCCACAAAATCTTGTGGCATCCTAACTGCAGATCTGGCCCGATAGGCTGCAATGCCAATAGTGGACGCATTGCCCAGGTTCTCGGGGTGATAAAACGCCTTCCCACCTCCCTGGTGAGTGGTTTCATCATGGAATTAGAGCAAGAATGTGGCTTGCAGAATTCCTCTGTTTAGATACTTTAGTTTTATAAAAAATAAGGAGGAAATAGCAAGCCACAAACATTCCGGTAGTCTTCTTGGCCAAAGGCCTCTGTAGAACCAAGGTCCCAGGGGCTCTTCAGCTGTCAATACTGAGTACAGCAGAGTAAAAGGAGAAGCTGAGAGCCCCCAAGTCTTACCAGGAACAAAACAAGAAGAATCATATTTGTGAGCAATGGGTAAGAGAGGTGTCAGCCCTGGCATCTGTAGCATCTTTGTGAAAAATCCAGCTCTTCCTTGCCTTTGCATCTTTTCCAGGCACCTATAACAAGCTCTTATTTGGGGCTAAATGCAGTACTGTGTTCAATCCTGAGATTTTTATTAATTTTTTATATAACAAAAGAAAAATAAAGAATTTATTCATCAGTTTCACTGCTGAAACAACTTTGACATCTCCATCACATTTATCTGCTATCTGTTGTCTTATGCTTGGCTTGTAAGCTCTTTGGACTACAGACAATTTCTCTCTGCAGTATTCCTGATTGCCACAGTAATAAGAAAAGAAAACAGTAATTATAACCTACTGGGGTTTGTTCAGAATAGTAAATAGACACCGAATGTTTCCTCAAATGAACAAGACCACCATGTCTCGCTTTTAAAATTCTTAGATTTGAATTAACCATTGATAAAGTAATTTTATGTGTATGTATGTGATTTAGACTTGCATCCCTCTGGAGGACATCTTCTAAGCACAGGCTGAAGTTTACTTTGTAAAACACAGATGTACATACTACTAGTGCTGAACTGGACCTTCAGGGAGCAACTGCTGGCCCAGTCACAGCTGGGTGACTGTACAGATTAGAAAGAGGGTTATTAATGCTAAAAATTTCCCTAATGTGCTCCCACTCGTACTGAGTCTAAGCAATGGTCTGAACTCGCTGAATCAGAGAGCTAAAGAAACTGACATTATAGGTCCAAAGAACAATTTCTTCAGCCCTACCAGCCAATGCAAAATTGTGCATCAGAATATGTCAGCACATCATTGATTTTACAGACACTGGTATGTTTTCCAAACAAACGAATGCAACCATTGAATGCAGTGTTCCCCAATGCTAGCCTTGATCTGGGTTGTGTTGCAGTGGCTGTGAGTAGCACAATGTGTAAATATTAAAAGGCACCTCACAGTGGGCAGAACTGTGTGAGACACAACTAGCCATTAGCATGAAAGACATGTAGAATGCCAGAAGACCCAGGTTTCTTACCACTTAAAATACTTTTGGAATAGGGGTCAGGCATAAAATCACTCTGAAAAGAAAATCATCCAGATCCTAGGGTCTGAGCAAACTAACCACTTCCATATGATGTTGGCATGTCCCTGTAAACCCTGTAAAATCTTCAACACATAGAATTGGCAGAGATGAAGTTCAGATTTCATTTGGACCTGCTATGGCAGATAGGACACCAGCAATTTTTTCAGCCAGAGGAGCTGAAAACGGTAGAGAATTTTGCTTACTTGTGCTCTTGCAAGAAAGAGCACTGAAAAGTGACCAGAAAGAACTTTTCCTTATTACAGAGATGCTGGAACCTCACTTGCAATAGAGGGCTTACCTTTGAAGGTGTGATCAGCGGTACAGTGAGCTTGGTCCTTTCTATGCACGCACGGTGTTGTTCTTCTCATGACCAAGGGGAGATAAAGGCCAGATGACCCACCTGACTGATCTTTGCCCAGGTGAAACCAGGCAGCTCATGGTCTTTCAGTCTATGTGGGGTAAAATTCTATTCATTGACATTCAATGGAAAAATTAAAGCTTGTTTCAATGAAATTGGTACTTCTTCACTGTGTTTTCCTAGAATCACAACTAGGAAATTATACATGGAGCTCTATGAATATACAGCAATGCCAACAAAAATGCAGCACTGCAAAATTGAAGAGCTTCTGTCTCAGGAAATTTTGTGCAAATCTTGCTTAATCTATTATTTTCAGCAACTGTCATCTGATGAAAACTACAGCTTTTTAGGCTAAAATGTATAGAATTGAAGGAAGCCAGCATATTCTATTTTAGTGAATGCATTACCAAAAATAGGCCTTCCATCTGTTCCAGACCTAATTATTACATCATCTTTATGTAGCTTGATTTACAATGAGTGAATTCGATGCTTGTGTGAGAGCTTCATACAGTGTGAAACACAGCTGTGTCATTTTAGAGACAGAACAGGGCAAAATGTTCTAGACACATTGAATTTCATTTTTCTACTGTGTTTACAAAAATAGTGCTTTGTAGCAAATATTTTTCCCGCTCCCTCAGTAATACACAATTGCATTTTGAAGAACCATACAGCATCCACTTGGATTGCAATAAAATGCTGAATATTTTAAACTGTCAAAGAAAATACTGTGAGTTTAGTAATCAAAACAGCAGTCTCTAATAAAGCATTCATCTGGTTCTTCCTAACCTAGCTGTTGCCAAACAAAGACAGATTAATTGCTGTAATTGAACAAAGGGACAGGCTACAGCATTACTAGTACCAACGTATCACGTTTGTTGTTCCCAGATACTTTACTCAACAGGAAAACAGAAAATCACATGAGATCTAGTCTCTGTTATGCACATTTTCTGTAAGGATTAACTCTTTGGCTGATACTCAGCTACAAGGCATATGCATGTATAGCTTGTCATAGCATATCTTTCTAAAAAACCCCTCTAGCTAGTAAAAGCAAGCCAGATTTAGAACATATTTCTTGATTAGATGATAACTCTCTAAATAGCTTAATGGGAGCAATTTCTTACACTACCAATTTTTGTCTTGGGTTTCAAAATTCATCTGACAGTTGTAGTGAAAGTCAAGGTAGAATATAGATTAAGGTTTAGCAAAAGCTCCTGTTTCAAACAGAATAAGAAATAATAATTTTCTTCTCACTTTTCCCTATGCAATTTTTTACTTGCTTTTGAGTTGGGATTGGGCTTTGGTTTTGCTTTTTGTCTGTGTGTTTACTTTAAAGACATGCACTCTGCCTGAAGCCAGTTTTGGTCACATTACAGGTTCAGGTTACAGTGCCACTAGGCTCACAGCAGGACACTGCAAATCAACTATATTGCATTAACAAGGCTTGGCTGTATATTCATACTGAAAGCCAAGATATTGGCTGTTGTTTCTTCAGAATGGAAAATAAAGGACTGTTGAATCTCCCAAGAGTTCGCCCTGCCAAGGTAGAAGGCTAGATTTAAAAATCATGCTCATGTTTAAGATAGTCCAAGGCACATAAATTGCCTTTGGCCAAGAATGTATGGACTCAGAATAAATTCTGTGCTCTTCCAAAGTGTCTGCTCTCTCAGGACACTCCTTCCCATCCCTCTTGTCTCCACACAGCCAGTTACAAGAGCAGTCTCTGCTTAGCAAAACATGGTTGGAGATTATTTCAATTAAAAGAAAAAGTAATTGCTTTTCTGTCCACTTCAGTGTGACACAGACACTGTTTTGCCAGCACTGGCACAGCTTAAGGCTTAGTCATTAGTCATTAGAAGAGAAATATACAGGTAAAGAAATCAATAGGCAGTTTTGCAGGCAGAAAGGTAGAAGAAAATAAACAGCTGTACTCTAGGAAGCAAACATGCATTTTCCTCATTTAAGGTTTGAACTGGACAGTGAACCTGATGCTGGCAGTAAAACATTAACCACAACTGGGGAGGGGGCATGTGTCCCTTGCGAATAATTCTCCATAAATAGCTGCCTGCTCTGACATCTTTTGATTGAGCTATTTCTAGAACTAACCCTCTGCTTGTAAATACTGATGCTAATCTTGTTTCAGAAATGTTTCATCTTGGCAAGGCATTAATAAACACAGTACCAGAAAATGCCTGCAGGCCAGCCATGAACAGGGCCTTGCTGTCATAGATCGATCAATCAATCAACCAACAGTGGAGGTAGGTGAAGCCAGGAGAAGGATGCTCAGATGCCTTGGTAGCTCTTCAGACATATTTTGATTCAGTCAAGCCCTGGTTTGGCGCTCCATAAACATTTGCACAAGAAAAATTCATCTTGTGTTAATGTTCAGAGAAAACAGATGCCTGCTCACAGGTTTGCTTGGTGAGAAAAGAAAATCTGATTTGATGGAGAGAACAGCCCCCTGTAATGGCAGCCATCCAGCAGGACAGCACAAATAAAGAAAGGGGATACCCAGTCACACTACTGGGCTACAAGTCACAGGAATATCCATTACAAACTATTCACTAATCATTTACAGAAAGGGAGTCCATTGCATAGACCAGAAGAAATTTGTGATTACAATCACTTAAATTTTTCTCTTAAATCACTTAAATTAAATCTCATTAAAAGATCTGATTTTCAGGAACTAAGACCTTCAAGACTGTCTCAAACTTCAGTTGCTTTTGAAAGCTATAACCTATATGTCACAGCCTGTAAAATAATGAGCAAATTACAGGAAACCATCACCTGTTGCAATGAATTGTTATCATTAGTTGTGTTGTTGTTGATAAATATTGGCAACCTCGGCTAAGTAACCAGAGACTGATCCCCTCATAGTAAATTTTGCATAAATGCAAAATACGTTGTACAAAGAAGACATATTCAGCTCTAAATAACTTCCAATCTCAATGCATTAGCAGGAGAGAGAGAGAAATGTTACTTTTCCTTATTCAGTGCATAGTCATTTATGAACTTTCACCACTTATCCGAGGCTAAAGGCTTTCTCGCCCTTTAAGTCAGATGAAGAGTATTAATAGCAACAATTGTCACTGGAGGGAAGCAGTGAGTGGGTCTTCAGTACAGCCTGTTGTTGATCAGAGTCTGATCCCCTATCCAGCTAAAGAGCAAGGCTACAGCTGCCAAACAAAGCACTTCTGTTTGATCTTGTTGCTGCAACCATGTAGGGAAAGGTGCCAACTATGATTTTGAAGTAGCCTTTTAATAGCAGATAGCTAAAATGGGAGGTTGTTCTGAATGGAAACACAACACACGCTGGGGGAGACAGTTTTGCCTGCTGTAGGAAGGCTTGCTGTTTATACAGAATAATGCACATGGCGTTACATAATTGAAGAAAACCTTGATTTTTTTTTTTTGGCTCAGGAGACATCTGAATTTTAGCTTGATAATTTTCAAGAGTCATCCAGCAGCCCCTGTTAACAAAACAAAGCAAAAAATGTTTTGAATTGTACAAAGATAATAAAAATTCTGGACAGAATCCATCAGGGACTATGTTAATCTTATTTTTTTCATAGCTTTTCCTTAGACTCCTACAACCAGCAGCATGTAGATGGCAGTATATTTAGAGTTATTAACAGTGCAGCAGTAATATCATCATTCTGCTTCATTGCAATAAAAAGAAATGTACTTAAAGATGAAAGTCAGCAACTCATTACACAAGTCACTGTTTAGTGGTATGTAACAACGTGTATCACTGCCCTTGAAGTTTAGAGGTTAAATAAACCTATGGGTTTAGGGATTTAACATAACATCTTTAGTGCCCCTTAGAATGAACTTGTAAATATTTATACATCGTACATATGTAAATACATATGTCACATATATGCACTTTATTTTGTATGCATGTATTAACATATTAGACATTTTAAGCAAATTCGGCATTGGCCTATGCAAAGTTTAGTTTAAATTTTACTTCATGTATTTAAAATGACGGAGCACAACAGTTTGTAGGCTGTTTTATAGCCTTTTTCTCCTCTTTACGCATTTATATCTTTTTATGTGCATCTATAGCTCTCTCTATATATATGTCTGTAACTGATGCTTAATGATGTACCATACAAGGCGTCTGCATTTCTAACCAACCAGTCCAATTGTAGAGAGAAACTTGTGGTTAACTAGAGCTACACTGTAACTGCTAGAACAAGTGACATTTCCCCCACTGCAGCTATCTGTTCAGAGGGAAAGCTATTAGGTCTGACAGAGAAGCTCATTCTTACTCATTATATTCCAGGCCCTCACAGGTGAAGCAATTTTTCACTCTTCTCAGTTGTGGTAAAAACTGAGGACAAATGCAGCATTATACTTGTCGTGGCTTAAACCCAGCCAGTAACTCAGGACCACACAGCCGTTCATTCACCCCTCCCCTTACTCCCCACTCCAGGTGGGATGGGGAGGAGAACTGAAAGAATGGAAATGTCATGGGTTGAGATAAGAACAGTCCAGTAACTAAAGTGTAATACAGAACTGCTACTGCTACTACTAATGATGATGATGATAAGAGAAGTATCAAGGGGAGAGAATATAAAACTAAAAGGGGAAGGCAGAAGAAAGAAACAACCCAAGGTTTACACAGTACAATCGTTCACCACCGTCTGACCGATACCCAGCTCAACTCAAGCAGTGATCAGTTCCTTACAGGTAACTCCTCCCAGTTTACATACTGGGCATGATATGCTGTGGTATGGAATACCCGTTTGGCTAGTTTGGGTCAAGTGTACTGTCTCTGCTTCCTCCTGGCTTCTTATGCCCCTCTTCACTGGTAGAGCATGAGACTGAGAAGTCCATGATCAGGGTATGTGCTACTGAGTAACAACTATAACATTGGTGTATTATCAGTGCTGTTGTCAGACTAAGGCCAAAATGCAGCACTGCACCAGCTACTAGGAAGGCAAAAAAAATAACTTACAGCTGAAACCAGGACTATGTGCTATTCAGCCTCTCTCTAAAAATGTTCTGAATTTATTCATCCCTGCAGGAAAGCTGTATGCAAGTCAGAATTACCAGACACACACCCTGAGTCTACCTTTCCTGTTTGCATTTATATTTAGCATTTGCACTTGGGGACAAATCTTTGAGACCTTATTTGACTTTCACCCAATCTTTCTTCCTGCATTAATCACCATATGAGTTTTGTCTGACAAAGAACTAAATTAAAACTTCACAAAGAGGATGTGTACTAGAACTTCCTGATGAAAAAAAAAAAAAAAAACCAACCCACATGGCAAATAGATACGATGTAAGATTACAAAGGCACACTAGTGGCAAGCCATGACACTTCTTCTCCTGGTCTTCCAAAACACTAGAGTATACTTGGGGTGGAGCTGAAGGTGAAGAAACAAGATAATCATGGTGAGAGGAAAGCTTGTCTGCAAATAAAGAACTATGATTAGCACTTGGCCACATACAGCATTTGTTGCTGGGACTCCCCTGGAAAGAGCAGTATCTGTTACAGAGGCTAATACAAGGTACTAACAAAGGCTGACTCACACTTTTCACCACAAGATTGCTAACAGCAAGAACCTGACCGCTGCACACTAATCTAGCTACCATCCAATTTTGGGAGCCATTTGTTATGGAGAACTGTAAAGTCAAGGTACTGGGGTGGAAGATCTTTTCATAGGTGAACACTGAAGTGATTGAGCCAGACTTCATTAAAGGCAAAAGCATAAAGGAATGTAATTAAACTACCTAATAAAATACCTGGCAAGCTTTGGGGATGAACCTTTGGGAAAACCAGTCTGCAAAGCAGAGACTTTTAAATGCTGTCACCAGCTTTCAGTTCCTGCCTCCTTGTACTGAACCTGGAAGAAGGGAGAGTTCTCCCTATGTGGACTGAGATAGGATTTGGTTTCCTTGATGACCAAGATACCACACGCCAGCTTGGGTAAAAGACCTGCCCATACTGTTTTACTGTTTTAAATGCAAATAAAATACTTTACCTTAAATTCCTCCATTAAGCAACTGCATTTTAGTTCACATTTATTTTAGGTTAAGAGCGCGCATACGGCTGTTTACTGCAGTTCAGCTCAAAATAGCTCACTCCTTAGGTCTGACTTGTCTGCTTGAATCTTTAAAATCTGCTTGTGTGGTTTTCCATAGAGTCTTGGAAGGGGAAGAAAGCTGCAAAAATAGTGTCTCAGACTCACTAATGTCCCTGCCTCAGATACCCTGACAGCCTTGATGCCAGTGGGAGGAATGCAGATTCATACTTCCCCAGATCAGGTACTACTCTTCAAAATTCAATTCAGTTCTCTCCTGAATGAATTTCCTGTATAATTTTCTTTTTTAAAGGTATGCAACCTTACAAGTGGCTAAAGGCACCTCTTACCTGACCTCTCCTTTCTACCTGTGCTCTTGAAAATCTGCTTTTTGCAGATGGGGTCTAAAAGGCAAGATAGAGCACTTAAAGCTGGTGCTCTATAGCACAAGCACAAAAGAAATAGAAACACTTCAGAAGAAAAAAGTGAAGCACTAATAAAGGCTCTAAAAGAACAAAGTGGATTGAGGAATTATTCAGGCACCACAGTGGTTTCTGGAAGAAAGTAGCAAGAATAAGCAGTCACATTTGCAGGTGGTGCAAATTAGCATTGCTGAGGCATTTTCTTGGGGCACATAGTGCTCAGCAGCGCTATGCTGATTTGCACCAACAGGGACTGAGGGCTGTTACTAGGGAGAGCTGTGTAAAGCTCTGTGATGCACACTTTCTGTGGAGAACATTGTTTCAGTCCCCCCTACGGCTTATGAGTGACTGCTCCCTGGTGAGAACATGAAGGAGTTGTCAGGTCTGTTAACCTTAACATATGTAAATATGAACCCAAAATGTGGAAAAATGCTCAGACCTGAGGTGAATTCCATTCTAATGGACTGCTGGGTTAAACACTTTCACAGCCAACATAGCAGCAGCAACCACTGGGAAAGAAAATTTTTCACCTCATTCTTTCTGGGTTGCTCTTCCTGCTGGTTTCTTGGTTCGGTGGCACCTCCTGTGAACAGCTGCATTGGAGATTGGAGTCACTTGTGTGATTTATCCCAGTTAATTTACATTGTGAATGCAGGCCTTTCTTCACCAGTCAAGACTGTTGTTCCCAGTGTTTCAATACACCTGCAAACAAATCTTACCCACTGACCCACTCACAAAGCTGCTGCTAAGAACAAGGCACGTGCTCAGCTCTTGTAGCACCTGACTGGAGCAAGGCACTGCATTCCCATATTTCTGCCCCCTGAAGGAGTGGCATGTCCCATGTCTCCTGTTCCACAGGGAAAGAGGAGTCCTTGAGCAACCTGGTCTAGTGGCAGGTGTCCCTGCCTGTGGCAGGGGGTTGGAACTGGATGAGCTTTAAGGTCCCTTCCAAACTAAACCATTCTGTGATTCCATCGGGAATTGCATGGTATTCGGTTAAGACCAATACTGAGAGACAGTTTGGAGAGTGACTTAGTCTGGGATGGAGTCCATAACATTTACATTCCCATGAACACTCTTGCAGTAAAAACAAATAATTAGAAAGATGCTTAGCCCACATTTCCATGTTTGGAGCCATGAAGGAGCTCCTGAGGGATCCTACTGCACTGGAATTGGGATGCTAGGTGCTGTATGAAGTAGCATATTTCTCCCTACAAGGACTATTATCATGGAAGGCCTGAGACTGGGCTAGAGGGAGGACTGGACCAGGCACTTCTTCACTTGGCAGGTACTTAGCGTATTCTTCCAATGTACACAAACATGCCTGCAAGAAACACTGGAGAAAGTCCCACTAAGATTCAGTCTGTGCTTTGGATTAGGCAGTACTTGAGAAACAGCCCTGCAGCCCTTCCGCATAAGCAGTAAAAGAGAAGCAAGTGTTTGGTTAATGCTTTCAGGTTCACTTCTGTGAGGTTCTGATTCATACAGACTGACAGCTGCACACTGCAATGTATAAGGAGTCAGAGGCTGGATTTTCTTGGTATTCCCAAGGCCAAGTTATGTGCCAATGGGAGAATTGTCAGGCTCAGGCCCATGGGCTGCAGAAACTGAAGGTGTTAGAGCCCAGGACTGTCCACCTTGCATCTCCACCTGCATCTCTGCTGCCCCCCTCCGTATCAGGAGCTTGGCACAAACTTCTGCATCTCAGCAGTTTCAATGCCAACAGGGTGTTGCAATAGTGACACAAATCTGCTCGATGGGAAAAAGATAAAAAAACAGGACTAGATTTGACAGAAGGGCTTGAAAGGATACATGGACATCAAGATCCTCTCGCTCCATGTGCATTTGGATCCAAAATGCTACAGTTTTTACTGTTCTTTTCTTCCACTAAAAAGAAGCCATTTAAACTTCAATGGAGATTTGCTTTAATTTTTGATTTTTCTTCTGCTTTTTTTGGTTTCCAAGTCAGAGGTAAAATGGATAGCCCTTCATTTTATTTATCATGAAATTAATTACAAGGAAGTGGGACCTTTAGGAATAAAAAGTCTTCAGTCTATGTTCATGCAAGTGTAAAATGTACTGCAAGGCAGACTGCTTCTCCAATTTTGCTACAGTTTTGTAATGATAGAAAGTGTACTCTTAGGAGAAGCGATCCATCAGCTGAGTGATTTGAACAGTTACATTAATACGCAATGAAAAGGTGCAAAGGGTCAAGACGGTTCTCTCAACAGAAAAAAATGCAGAAACCAGTAATGCATAAAAAGACAGTAAATGAAAGATTGGATGGCATGCTTGATAAATGCAAATCTAGGCTGATTTCCATTTGAAAACAAATAAAGGATCCCAGTCACAACTAGAGCAGGAGAAGGGAAGCAAGAACAAATGAGCAGGCAGAGAATGGAAGGAAGAATCATACACATTACAACATACAGTTATCAGTGCTTGGCTAAAATAGTGTTGGAAGGATTTGGAACTGATATGAGGATGATAACTTAAAATGCAGAGATACCCAGCTCATTCCATCAGTATTTAGTAGGAATGAAACTAATGCCTTTCATTCAGAAAGCACTGACAATCTGTTTGCAATACCCACATCTGTCATACCACACTCTGTTGTAATTACACTCTCCTTGATGGGAAAGGAGATTATGTACGTCCCCAGGGAAGGATGTACTCATATGAATCTGTAGGCAATGCTCAAAGTAAAAATTCACTTGGAACTTGCCTATCTATCTACCATGGAGCAAAAAATCACTTTTTAACACTTGAATACACTGAATCTTAAAGAGTCAAACATAGTTGTGAATATTTCCTGCTATCAACTCTACTTTGAGGCAAACTGCACTGAAAATGAGCTATAGTACTTTCAATTTAAACTCAGTGCTGAACGATTATATTCTTGACTGTCCATGTAGCTCAGCTTTGGAAAAAAAGATAACAGAGAATCAATAGGATTCTATGCTAATGATGAATCTGTAACAGCTCAGAGTAGCTTCTGCTCTTCCACTGATAGCATCAGTGTAATGGTAGTGCCAAGGAAATGACAAAGATTTGAACCTTTGCAAGATAATGATCACACTGAGTTCTGTTTAGCAAAAAAGGATTAAGGCTACATGATTTTAGCAGTACAAGCAAAATGGTATGTTACAAAAGCTCTATCCCCCTCCCCCCCCAAAAAAAAAGAGGGGATAAAATTGGAAGCAGATATTACTGCTGGTCTAAAACCTTTGCATAGACCTTGGGGGTTTGTGAATCGGTCATTTAAGTCTCACCCCACCCTCTCCTATATATCCTGTAGTGACATATCCAAAACCAGCTTATAGGTGCTGCTACACGGCTTTCACATTTTCCTGTTTCAAGGATTCAACCAGCCACCACCACTTCAGCTGCACCATCTTTGCTGCTTGTCTGTGGGGGCATAACAAACACTGCCTGCCAGGAACTGCCAACACAACTTCCCAAACCAGACAGGTTGCTGTGTGGGTGCAAGGGCAGGCTGGAAATCAACATTTTCCCCTAGATGAAGGTGGTGTTATCAGCTCTGCAGGATGTGGTTAATTCAGGAGTTGAGCCCCTGAGATTGAGGCACATTTTATTCCCTGTGGTATAGCACCAAGCTGTTTCCTATGTGCCAGGTGAGCATACAGCATGCTTGTCAGAGCCTTATACCTTGAAAACTTAGGGAATTGGCCAGGAAAGTGGTTATATGCAGGTAGGCACCTGCCACATGCCTTCTGTACTATAGCTGCACAAACGCCAGTACATTTTACAGCATTGTTTTTAATTCAATCTCTGAGCTCCAATATCCCATACAGAGAGGGTTGCTTGTAATTACAAGAGTACTCCAGCTGTTTTCATGCTGCAGCTTTGTGGATTTGCTCTGGTTTATGCATATTGCATCTGAATTAATGTATACTTAAGCTAACAGGGGCTCTCGTGTGTAAAGCATCATATGTCCTCCTTGCTCCCTAAGAGTATAGTCTATTTATTTCCATCTCACAGCCTATTTGTTTTAGACGTACCTGCGCAGCAGCCTTACTTCTCTCAGGCTTCTGTTCGCACCATGATCCTTTTTGTTCCTCTTCCTTCCTTTAGAGTGCAGAAGAAAAGCTCTGGAATCTTTTCTGTTTTGTGTCTTGCCTGTAAGATCTGTGGCAGTTCACCATGTTTAGAGAGTTTGAAGCCAGAGAGGATCTTCAGCAAGTCAGCAAGTCAACTGCCCTTCAAACTGTCCTTTGAGTAAATTGTAGTTGGCAAAAAGACACATCTTCAGGGAACATGCCTGATCCAGAAGACATTGAAAGATGGAGAATCTATCTCTTTGTCTGATAGTTTGTTTCAATCACTCCTACCAGAATAACGTGCATCTTGGGTTTAGCTTGAATTTGCTGTTCTTTAGCTTCACATTCATGGTTCTTTCTGTGCCCTTGCTTGCTAGATTACAAGCATGATTCACTCCCAGTATTTTCTCCCTGGTACATGACTACACTGTAACCAAGGAGTTTCTTTTCTTATGGATTCATTCTGTAGTGTCCAGCACCAAATGCTTGTTCAGCCTTTATCCAGTGCTATATGGGACCTGGTCCTTGATCACTTTTAACCTCTTTTGCTTATACAATTAAGCATGTTTATTACCCCCCAAAATTGGCAGATTGTTCCTTGGTCAGCTACCCTTCTTGACTGCTTTATAAAATTTAGATGACCTGTCACAGTGCGCTGCTACCTGGAACAATATGCCAGTACTGCATCTCTCTACAAGTATTAAATGAAAGAGACTAACATTGAATAATGGAAATGAATTCATAATTCCAGCTACTATCAAAGAGAAGTCTGGACTGCTGCTACCCACCGTGGAGCACAGACCTTTCAGAGAAGTTTAAACAGAAGGTTACATCCTGCCAGGCATTTTCAGTTCTTAAGCAGAAGTGCTATGCTCACTGAGATGGCTTAGTCTAAAACTTATGTGGTCTAAGACACGACTTTTCCCTCTGAACATGGAAGCATTTCAAGGCAAGCAGATAGGTGGAAACATGCTTTCCCTGGAACCGTCTACCTGAGCCTCTTAGATTTCCCTATAAAGGCCATGAAGCAGATACAGCTTCAGAGCAATTCTCATTTACTTGTCAAAGCTCAAAGGTATAGCATTCTGTGTGGCCAGGGCAAAGTTCAGGGTACTGGGAATGTGAATGCCAGCTGTTTCCTCCACCACCAAAGCTCCAGGGACACTGATCTATGCTGAAATTTCTCTCTCCCATCAGCCCCCTGCCTCGCCAGGTGCCTGCAGGCAGGTCCAGCTTTGGAGGGCAAGGCTGTGCCTTCTGCAGAGACCATGTTTGCAGGCTTTTTAACTGTCTTCATGTCACTGATCCTGCTTACAGGGCACGTCACCACCCACAGTTCCATTAGGAAAACGGAGAGAGCAGGGAACTGAAAGTGAGACACTGGGAGCTGTGTTAGATAACACAATAAAGCTGTGTTAGACAACATGCAGTTGTCTAAGTGCTCAGGTTTACCAGCTGTATCCTGGGTCACTTGTAACATGAGAAGAGCTTAAATGCAAAAAACACTACAAGTTTATTCGAGTGAGACAAAGTTTTCATTCCTGATTTTAATGTTGAAAGCAAGACTGTATAAACAGAGACAACACAAAGTTGTCCCAAGTAGCATTTAATATTTCCTATCTTTCTTTAGTGCTGCTTGGGCTCTCTGAAGGATATTACACTGACATCCTGAATTGCTAGTTATCAGATTTAAATGCAAGTTTATAGACACACAGAGTTAGTCCTCTTACCTGGGACAACCACATGAAGAATAAAGAACAATAAGGAACATCTATGAAAACACTGTTTTTCACAGCATGTCACATCTTTCAATGTGCATTTGATGCCCTCACTTAAACAATTCCATTGTCATAAAATTAAATTTGTTATTTAAAATGGCAGTTATAATCATTAATACCTTTCTGTTTGAATCAGCCATTAAAATATTTGTGTGCGACTGAAACTAGCTTTTATTTGAAGTGTTGCCTTAAGAGAATCAATATTCGGTGCCCTTTTTGTACAATCTCCAAGTTTGTTCACAGATGGAAAATATTCTTTTTAGTGTCACTTTTGAGGCTGGATTGCAAAAAAAAGAAACTTCACAGATAATTTCACAGATATGAAAGAACTATGATGGGAAGGCAGAATGTTACTCTATTCCAGAATACACAGGTTTCCATACAGGACATTGAAGTGATCACAGATTGTTCTGTAAGCAAAAAATTTGCATCCAGATTTTTGTTAATTTTTAACCCTTCAGAAACGATTAGGATTTCCTAAACATATTTTTTTTTTTTTTCTGGGGGGGGGGGGGGTGGGGGAGGAATCTGTATTTCATCAACTAAAGTATTAGGAGACTTTGTTATTCTACTTTTAAAACATTGTAAAAGTTATCATTGTGAAAAAAGAGAATGAAGTTTCAGTTATTCAGAATGTCTTTTCATCACCCCCATCTTGGCTAAATAACTGGAGCCTAAAATAAAAAAATAACTTCTAATATAAGATCAGTATTTTCATATTCCTTCCTTTGCAGGGTTTTGGAGAAAACCACCTTGCAGAGAAATTCCTCAACGTTTCCTTGCACTCAAGAATGATGAAATGAAAACTGCCTTGTAATTTAAGAAAGCATTGCCGAATTGAAAAAAAGAATTTCAGTTTTCACGGTACACATTCAAGGCCATATCAGGAGTCATACACAGCTTTCCTGTTTGTATTATGCAGTATGTGGACCAGAATTTTATTTGGAATTAGATTCATTTTCATGCTGCATTAATGTGGAGACAACTTTATCTCCCTAGATTAGTATTTGCATAGTCTGTTACAATTTTTTTTTTTTTTGTCAAAATTTGCACTAGTTTTAAACATTTTTTATCTCACCCAATATTCCTGACGCAATCTCATGTTGCTTTCTAACTAAGCAAGTAGACGAAACACTAATGGACTATCCACCTACCCATGCAGTCAGGACCAACTACTGGAACATTTTAATATCTCTGTGTATTGAGATACTGGTGTCATTTTTAATTAAAAAAAAAAAAAAAAAAAAGAATGAAATAAAAAATTCACACCTGCCAATAACAGCCAACAAGTGGACCTCAAAAAACATCATCCGCATTGCTATCTCGATGATGTGACCTGGCATTCTGCACTTCATTGCTTCTGAAGCAGTCACTTCATCACTTTCTGCACTATTACATTTTTAGCAACAAAAAAGTTGTTCTTTTAAATGATGATACACTTGTGTTTATTATGGATTCCACTTTCATGCTGTCTTCAGATAGTCTTATCATAAGCAGCTGAGGTTCTTCACATAAACTGCATGTGCCCTGGAACAATTATTGCTATCTTTACCGATCCTACAAAATTATTTTCCCATTTGTTCAGGAAATGGCACGGCTCTTTCTATTTAGGGAGTGTGTTGTGATTTACCAAAGAAATTACTATTGCCATCGCTGCCAAAATTACAATCCCTATGAGGATGTAGCTCAGCCAGTAAAAAAAAGCTATGGTAGTTAAACTCAGACTTAATCTGCCTGCTCTGTACTGAGCCAGACGTTAGATATTGTATTCTAAACAAACAATATTTAGTTATAATAAATATATGTGATAAAATGCTTTTTATTAACTGAGAGCTTGAATACATAGCAATAAATCCTCAAGATAGACTTCAACTATACCGAAAATATATCTCATACTTGTTTTGGAGGGGGTTAACACATATAAAATGTATAAAGAAACAGAAGATTCTGCAGCTCAAAAAGCTCTACACAAAGCTGTGAGTTTGATGGAAATCAGAGCTACCTGGGGATAAACGAATTTTCACCAAGACAAGTTTGACCCAGTAATTCACAAGTCCCCCCATGTCAGACGCCTCTGCCTGGCAGAAGGTTTGCAGTGAAGGTGGCAATGAGCCCTGCCATGGTACCTGTCTAGAACCTTCCAAGGTCTGTCTAAAGAATGTTTCACAGCCCTATTATGCACACAGTAGCAATAAGATACACTAATGTTTCTTTGTGTTAAGTATTGATTTTTACATAGCTAGTAATGGCACTTCCAAAAAGAGCCTTTTTTTTCTTCTTGAGAACTGATCCTCATCTGGATTCCAAGAAGAAACAGCAAAAGTTGTCACACTCTACTATAGCTGTGATTTTACTTCCTGGCAGTCTTGGGAGAAACAAACAAATGTGTTTGTGTTAGTGTCTGCTTTGTAAGTTTTGTGGGTAGTTTTGTTAAAAGACCAAATTTTTGCAGGCTGAATTCTACAAGGTTTTACTGATGAAGTTAATTCCTTAGTGTAGTTCTGCACAGATTTGATAGACTGGCTTCAAGGCTTATACCTGTAACAGAAGAATGAAATAAAAAATGGTCTTTTACTGTAAGGGAAGAGTTGGCAATGCCACCTGGCCCTACATTTCTTTCTTTTGTTCCAGAATTCCCTTTCCTCATCTTTTTTGGCTCCTTACTTCAGCAACAAGGGGGCTTTGATAATAGAGATCCCTTTATAAAATATGGCTCCAATTATTAACAGCCTATCCTTACTACCTCATTTTCTGGAATTGCACTCTGAAGTATCAATATCTTCTTCCCCTCTCTGGGAATGTCCTGAATTCATAGTCTAGACATGTTCTTGAATTAGCACCTTCTTTCTGCTTAAAATAGCCTTCCTGGCGGTCAGAACCATTCTAAGACAACTTCAAGACAGAACATTTCCACAGTGTTTTGTAAAGTGTGTATCATAAATTGCATTCACTGTATGCATTCCTTACCAAATGCATAATACTTTGTTCTCCCTGAGCACTCTCTGGTGCGTAATGAAGACGACAGAGCACTTTGTCAAAACTACCTTCCCTCTCTTTTTCATCTATTTCAGAAGTTCACAGCACCATGGTGACCAAAACAGACACTCTAAGGTTCAGATTCTTTTTCCCCCCACACAGTGGGTCTTGGCTAAATAAGTCTGTTATTCTGTTTTCATTGCTGTTTCCTTCTTTTGGGAGAGAAAATGTTTTTCTACCACATGTAAAGAATTGATATTGGATATGTTTTCTTCTTAAAGCTGAGATCTGTTCCCCTCTAGAGGATTTCCTCTGAGTAATTGCACAGCTACCGGTCACTGAGCTGTAATTACTCCAGATGAAACCAATTGTCATCATTTCTTGCAGTGCAAACTGCACACACACTCCAAAAAGCATTCCCATTATTCACATCCCCAGCACAATCTGCATGATTTTTCTGCTGAAAACAGATACTGATTTGACTCAGTGCTGAGATGTTATTATGTATAACTGATTGTATGATTCAGTACAGTATTGGATTAGACTAATGCAGCCAGGTTTTCAATCTAATTACCTCTGCTCAGCTGGTGGACTGAGTTGTACCCTGTGCAATTACCTTGGCAATTGCCAATACCACTTCATGATAATCTACTTAACTTGAAAGAATCCTAGGGAAACAGAAACAGGCTGAATTTCTTCCAGAACTTTTTTAATGTTGCTTGTACTTTTAAGTGAACATTAGGCTGTTCTGAATTGGTAAATGAGTATCTGAATCTTACAGATCCCACTCATGCAAAAATCACAGAAGAAAAATCAATCAGTATTTCCACAGTCTTTGAAAGAGTGTATCGCATTGGCTGTCTAACATTGTCCCATGAATGCACTCTGGCATACCTTGCTTTTGGCAATTTATGATGACAAATACTTGAATTGTGCAGCTGAGCCTGGATCTAGACCCCAGACTTTCTCCAGTGTAAGATTAGCTAATGCATCTCTCCTTTCTCTGGAATTGCTTCACAAGGAAATAATTTAATTACTAAAATTGGTGCATAATGTGCTTAAAACTGTCCTGCTCACCTGAGGACTTGAAGGTATATATATATTAGACACTAACTAAAAAAGTAGTTTCAGGGAGAACCATGGATATCCAGTATGGAATCCTGATGCCTTCCCTTGGCATCAATAGCATATTTATATTGCAAAGAATAGACACCTGAATAAGTCTGATCTATTAACGAAGAGACCACGTATTGCTTTTTTTTAAAGAGGATGGCTTTACCTTGCAGGCTCTATGGAGTTATTTGAAGAAGTTAACAGGGAGCTGAATAAGGGTGATCTGGCTGATGCAGTGTATCTGTACTTCCAAATGGCCTTCTGCAAATTTCCTCACATTTAATTTCCTTAGCACTTCTAAAACCATAAGAAACCAGAGAATAGGAGTGAGCAACCACAATTGCAGGCAGAAATCAGTGAAGGTGTATAGTACTGCGTACAGGACCCTGCTCTGGTTATCATATTCATAAATGAACTGACTGTGAAGGGCTGCAGAACTTACAAAACTGAGTGCCTGAGTAGATCACAGCAGCTGATAGCTTTCAGTACAGATAAATGTAAAGTGATGAGCACTGGACAAAAGTAGTTCTGATGTCTCATCTTAAAAGATGGGCTCTGAGCCCTGCAGTAATACTTAGAAGTGAGATTGTTTCATGAATATTATCAGTGTGTTGCTCAGTAGCGGAAAAAAAAAAAAAAAGTAAAAGAAAAAAAAAAGAAGCTAGGCATTAGTATGAAAGAGAGAGAGTGGAATAGACAATGTTATTGTACCACTCTATGAATCCATGGTTTGCCCGCAGCTTGGAAAATATGCTGGTTTATTCCCCCTGTGAAAGAAAACTTATATTAGAATTAGGAAAGATCCTCTAAAAAGCAAGAATGATAATCTGACACGGGAAGTATCTTCTATATAAGAAGCAATTGAGCAGGCTACGACTTTTCAGTTTGGAAAAATTATCATTTTGATGCGGAAATTATCTTCACAAATCATGATTGAAATGGGAATGGTAAATAGGATGCAACTGTGAACTATGTTTTCCACTAGGAGAACTGTGGGGCTTCAAGTTGAGCTGATGGAAGCCACATTCAGAATGAACAACAAAGAAAATGTTCCTTTCTGCAGCAGGTACCTGACAAGTTGAAATCTTTGCCAAGGGATGCCATGGGATTACAGAGCATTTGTATGATCTTTTATTTGGCAAGCACCTAGTCAGTGAGAATGTGATCTTGGGTCTGGACAACCGTACAAATCCACGTGTTCAGACTGTTTGATGATTATGGATTTGGTGGGTTGGTTAGGACCCAGAGAAAGGAAACCCAAAGCAAGAACAACATGACTGGCAAGAAAGAAATAAAGCCACAGATAAATCATGTACAGTACATTGTTTTTTTTCTTCTTTAATGCCATGAGTGTTTTTTGAAGAGGCAGGACACCTATTGTCACACTGACTCTCATAGGTGCTAAGACAATCAGCAACATAAATCTGTGTATCAGGGCAAGAACCTGCTGGCTGGAAGCAAGTGAATCACTAATGTCATCTTCCAGGTGCTTTTAAATGGTAGAATAAGGAGTTTGGGACCCTAGAGAATTGGTAGAACTGATGGCCCTGCTGTGCATTATAAATCAGGGAAAATAGCTTGCAGTTAACCAGGACCATTGCAGGGCTTTTTGATATACTCTATTTTACTGCTTTTCAGAAAGGTCCAAATCTCTGGTCCGGGGTCTTAGTGGATGTAAATCCTAGTAAATTTAAGTTAGAGTTTTAAAGTTTTATAACCAGGTAAAAAATTAAATCCTATTACAAAGGGAAAAACGATCACAAAATCTGGCCTAAAGAGACAATTCTCCCTTTATCTCTCTTGACCACCACGTATGACTGCTCCAGCTTCACAGCTAGAAAGCCCTCATTCACTGAAACACCCATTGACTAGGTAGTAATCTGTTCTACTGTCTTGCATCCATCATTGTCACAAAAAAAAAAAAAAACCAAAACATAAATCTTTTACATTTGTGTCATCACATCCAAGAATTGGGGTCTCCTCTAAAACTCCTTGAAGTCAGTGTGGACTGTCATTGACTTCAACTGACATTGGAACAGACTCAGAATGTAAATCTACAGCCTGCTAGCAAACTAAGTTACACATAGATAAGTTATACAGGTCCTCAGGCAGACTGGCCTTCATTCTGTTTGTTGCTGCTGACTTCAGTAGTTCGCTGCATGAGGTAACACATCAAAATGGCACTTACTAATGATTTTCAGCATCAGTGGAGGCATGAAGCAGAAGATTAAATATAAATAAAAGTTTCCAAGGGATAATATTTTACCAATGTGAAAGACTGCTTTGCACTGCTTATGCCATGTTCAGGGTTTCAAAAATCGAAGTCAATCAGTCTTTCAAGACAGCATGAAATCAAGCCATATCTAAAAAATGGTGCATTCATTAGGATTTCAAGAAACAGTGTTTTTGCTATTATCTCTATGATGAGATTCTGTGCAAGAATGACATAAGTTTATCCTTGCTTCCAGAGTTTCATTGGCATAATCTGTCCAGAACAACTATAGAATATGATACTGTGCTGCAGGAATGTGGAATCAGTCTTTTAGCAGGAAATATGTCATTGTCATATATGTGTCTGTGCGTATGAGAAAATAAATACTGCTTCTACTTTCTTGAGATACATCTTCTTGCACATAGAAATACTAATTTCAGTCTCCACCACAGCCTAGAGGCATAGCCCACTGTGGCATCTGGACTATGGAGAAGACAAGGAAACTCAAAACAAAGAAAAAATATAATGTATTTATGACTTGTATTGTTCCCAGCTTGATCCAGCAGAAGATGCTTTTGCAAGAATGTTTGCAATGGAAACCCCTATCCGTAAAGCAACCGACCACCCTGTTTGAGAGATTTGATTTCCCACATGAGTGAAAAAGTTTATGTGAAAGATACCAGTCTTACTAGGTTCTGCCCATAGCTGTCTGTGCAGTGCAGCCCTGAAAGCTTCCACTGTCTGGAAACAAATGGGCTATTGGAAATTTTCTGGACCACCAGTGGGATTCTCCTATTGTTAGAAAACCCTTTTCATGTTTTTCTGGTCACAGTTTATGAGAACCAAAGCTTGTACTGTTGCTGCGTCATGATGTTGCGGGTCAATAGGCGTGTGAACAGAGAGGTATAGTACTTGTGGAAGTCTGTGACTGTCCTTCAGGGCCTTTTGCTGTAGTGTTAATTTACCTCTGACAGAGGTGCTGTTGGTGCTGCTGGCCATGGACCCTGTGACAAGCCCTTGGTGCTACTGCACTTCCCTCCATTCAGCTCCACCAGCCCTCAGTGTCTGAGCCTCCATCAGCCCTCCCTTTCTCAGGCTCTAAAAAGTCCTGTGGGCTCCTGCCCCACTCTCCTCACCCTCACCTCATTCTGTCTTCTATTCTTACATTCTCTTCTATTCAGCTGCTCATTACTTCTCTGCTTATCTAATCAACCTCAGATGTGTGCCCCCCCTAAGTGAAGATTCTTTATCTGATAGCACTCATGTCAGCAATATCATCTCCTCTTGCAATTGGATCTGGGCAAGAGGAATATTTAGCCACAATGGGAGTGACGACTTGGTAAATTGTGTGAATTTGTGGCACTGGTTCTATAGCAGTGGAAAAGATTTATACAGTCTTTTCAGCCAGTCCTGGTTTCTTCTTTTCACAAGCTTGCCACAAGTGCTTCATTCTTGGGTTTAACCAGGCCTACCGCTCCATTGAATGTAATGCTAGCGCACACTTAGTTACGGGATAAATTTTTCCCACTTTCCATGCGTTCAACCATGTGATACTGCCACATTTATGAAGTATGATTCTATTTATATGTTCAAGTACCTGTCATAGCAGTATCAGCATAAAATAGCTGCTCTGCTAGTGTGAGCATATAGTTGCTAATGGGAAATGTTACAGAGCTCTTGTGAATGGAAATGGCTAACCTCATGATAAGCAAAATCAGCAACTACAGGTTTAGTAAAGGAGATGTATTCAGTTAGTCAAGGTTGTCAGAAAAACCCAGTCAGGTGGATTTGAGTCTTCAGATAGACATGAACCTACATCCTGAGCTTTGTCTGGAGTTCCTTGCCAAGAGTGAAGCACTAGTTGGATGTGCCATGGGAGCCTCAGCACTGAAGGTATGCGCAGCAGAAGTCTATATAACTAGGATTTACTTTCCAAAGGGTCAGTGCTCCAGGATGTCACACTGCCATTAGAGTAGTGATTAACTATAGATAGGTCATCATTCATCAGGAAAAGACGGAGACTTTGAGGCAAATGGAGATGTTATAAAACATTATTCATGGATGGTGCCACGTGAGATCTTACCTCTGACAAGAGGCATGGGATTGCCATGCTCACCAGTATTACTGCTATCTGTTCCAGGGTCCTTTTGGATCCTTGGTTCTTCTCAGGCTGATCTCATGCATGTTTTGGGACACCCTGTACCATCTCTGTGTATTGCTGGCTCACAGTCTATATTGTCTCACCAATTCAAAGTGTTGCCCTTTGATATCTTTCAAGAAAATCAAAGAAATAGTTGTATCTTCTAAAATGAGTCTAAGGATGGAGAGGTAATATCCTGTTGCAACTCATTGGGTAGCTCCCATCCATAACAGCTGTCACGACTATAGCAGATTTTAGCACCCTTGAGTGAGACAGCAGCATCTCATGGTGTCACAGATAAGATATAAACAGGGGCTGTAAGGAGAGATCACTCTGTGCCCATTAATGCTAAGAGATCATTTACCGGTGCTGCAACACAGCTTTACATCCTGGCTGGAGTCCACGCTTTGCTACAATTAGCATATTAGCTTCAATTATGGGAGCCTTCAGCTAGCCTTTAGCTAGTTTCTCTGTTATTTATCTCAGGAAGGAGTTTGATCTTGGCTCTGTTGTTCTGATGTAACTTGTTTCAGATTAAATTTTATGCAGAATATTCCTTCTCTGGCTGACACATTGCCTATTTCTAGCAGCTCTGGAGTCAAGATTCTCTTTCATGTCTCAGGAAATCTGTGATGGGTTCCCCCGTGTGCACAGCTTGAGTGCTAGTTGTTCAAAGATGTTCAAAATATCCTGACAATATATCTCACTCTAGGATGAATTTTACAAGGGACCCATCATAAAAGGGTGAAACCCCAGCCTTTCAGTGTGCATACCCTCCTTAGGAAAAAGCAGAGCCCCACCAGGAAAATACACGGAAAGCTACGAAAAAGGTCTTGTGTTAGAATACTGGCAGGTGACTGATTTGAGCCAACTTCTCTGTTTCATTGTAAACCTTTTGGGCATGATCTGGGCTATTAATATTTCTCCCTGTTTTTACAGGGGGTGCAGACTTAATAACAGTGACTTATGAAGCTGACTGTAGCTCAATAAGAATAAATCCACAGACTGTGAGGCATTTCGACACTGCAGTGAAAGAGGCCTTGGAAGTACCTGGCCAAAATGGAATTCTTTGCTTTATGTTAGCATTTTAACCTCCTCTCAGTAGCGTACAGGCCTAAAGGACACCCTTTATTCTCACATTCTTTCTCTCCCCTCAAAATAGCCTGGATGTAGCTGAAGCAACTGAGGAACAAAAGGCTAAAGTGCTGAAAAGCTGAGAGCTGCTTAAGCTAAAAAAGAAATGGTTATGAAGAACTAGAAGGAAACAGTAGCCCACCTGGGCAGAGCAAAACATCACAACCTCTTGTGGTGACCACGAAGGAGAGGTTAGAAGGAGAGCAACAACTCTTGGATTTTTGTTGCTACATCCAGCAAGATAAAGAACATTACATTAACTCCTGGCAATATGGGAAAATGGAAGAGCAAGTATTGATTGACTGCTTTTCTAAAGTGAGATATGAAATGAAACACATTTCCCCAGAACAATCTCTGACAAATGAGATCAGAGAAAAGAAGAGATGTCCCTGCTAAACAGTATTCATGGCAGTTTATCTGTGAATAATCCACATCACTCTTTTCACAGACCTATGACCTGATATTTAGTTTTTCCACACATTGTGGTTTTGGCAGGATTTTTTTATTATCTTGCATAAGAGCCAATTTGTCTTGTAGCTTTAGGATGACAGACTCAAACTCTTCTTCAGGGTAATACTAAAAAATGAAGAGATAGAAAGAGGCTTCAGTGATGCACAGCCCTTATGTGTTGTTTTGTTTTAAGACATGTATCATCATCGTCCCACACATTTTTTATGCAGTAGATCTACGGGATGCTCAGCTTGGTGCTTCATGGTATGTCACCACCATCAAACAAATGACAGGAAATTGGCAGCATGCTGTGGATTTGCTTTCTGCAACTGAATGAAAAACACTGTTGGGTACAGACCTCCTGCCCTTCCCTTTCCAATGACTCCTGCCACCCCTTCAGGTTTCCAAAGCAGCTCTCAAATTGAAGATAGCCCCAGTCCTTTATAGGTTCAGTATAGGATTTGCCAATGTACAACAAAAACTAGCCACTCCTAAGGTGTCACTTGGGAGCCATACAGCTCCTTCTCCTTTCCCCAGGATCTCTTCACAGCATATATATATATACATATCCATATATATATATATATATGTTTGGGTTTTTGGTTGTTTTATTTTTTTTTTTTTGTAAAGGGAAAAGCTGGAAGTGAAAATACTTCATTAGGACTTCCAAGAAGAATTAGAGTGCGTGGGATGTAATCACTCCATCTGTGTTTGTGTAACAATTTCATCTGGAAACCAAGCAGTCCATTGCACATGCCACTATAAATTACAGTCTGTGCCCCAGGCTGTTCACCCCATAGGTAATTGATAATTGCAGTTAATAGCGACTGTGCTCTCAAGTGGCCAGCTCTGTGCCACACCTAATACTTCTGATTTAATTCCATCCATACACCTTATACTCTTAAATATTTCACAGGCTACTAACGAATGTAGTTCTGGAAGGCCTTGAATTGTGCATTTCTTTCTTTAAATGGGGACTAATACAAGTGGAGAGCCTGCAGCCAGTGCTGTACCCTCCTATCCGTTCACCTCCAGTGTTAATCCTGCTTGTATGCAAGCTGAAGGCAGCTGGCTGACAAACTACCCAAGGCACAGGTTTCTGAAGGTTTCTTTTACTAACAAAGACTGAAGTGAAGAGAGCATTCCACACTTCATCCTGTTTCCTAATCCTTTGTCGCAAGGGCCCCTGTCTCATTCAGCAGCAGAGCATTTTTCTTAGTCTTCCTTTTGCCACTTATGTATTTATAGATGAACTTCTTTTTGCCTTTGACATCCTTCAACACATTCAACTCAGTACCTGGGATGTACTGGGGATTGAATACTCAGGATCCAAAACTGGAAAAAAGAGGCAGCACAGACTACACAAAGGCCTGTTCAGGGGTACAGCATTCTCAAGGGCTTTGCAGAATCTCCTTGAAATGTATTGCAGAAGCATAAATAAGCATATACTTCACACACATTTGGTTTCAACATGGAAAAAAAGCTCCCTAAACAAAATGAGGTGTTTTTTCAAATAAGGTTTTATAGAAGAAACGCTGCTTCAACCTCGAGCCCAATTCAGCAATGTCTTCCTAGGAGGTTATCCAATCTGGGACCAGATTTAGACCCAAGAACTTGTGTCTTGCGTATATGTATTGTTTTCCCTCACAAGAAGTTTTTGGCAGGCAGGCAAAGCTAACTGGGAAAGGAAGTAAAATTAAACCTGCAAAAGGCAGACAAAATCTAAGCCTTGTAAAAGAGCTGCTCAAAACAATCATCGTTATTGCAGTGGATAAAAACATGTGCAAGGAAAAGCCTAAGGAAGGACAAATGTGAGGCCTGGATCTTAAGACAAATGCAGAAGGCAAATTTTGTCCCTACCAGATGGCCCTGTGATTACACATTTCAGCAGAGTGCTGGAGTTTATTTTCCATCTATAGTCTTGCAAGAAGTTTTCAGATGAGTTTCAACAGAGTAAGTATGCACCATTGACTTTTATTCAGTTTTATTTAATAGACTCTTGCAGTACACTTTCCAAAATGTACTTCTGTTTTATGACTATTACTTTCTCATGATCTCCTCCTTAATTTCTTTCCTCCTAGATCTTTAATTGTACAGAAGAACCAGTGATGTATTTAACTTTCATAGAATTTCCCTGTTTGGCAATAATACCCCCAGTTAACTGCTGTTTTCATTAACCAATTTACTCATTTATAATCAAAGGCAATGGCTTTAACAGTTCTAATAATATGCCTTGTTAATAATGTCTTAATGAGGATTATCCTTGTACTGCTCTTAGAAGGTTCTCTTTTTCCCTAAAATGAGAAAAGACATATTAACAAAAAACAGCCTGCTCCCTCCTGACTAAGAGTTTTGTTGGAATGAAGAGAAAATAGGAAATGTACTGTCAATTTTTAACCTCTATAGATAACCATTGTTTCAAACTACCATTCATTCAGTGACGATGCACTAGCTCATATATAAGTAATGGCCCCAGCCCTCTTTCTTGCTATAATTAAGACACTAAGAGGCTCCTTTATAACCTCAGCTGCATTGGGTAGTAGGCATGCTTATCCGTTTCACTAGATGCAGCTAAGAGGATACTGTTGATTAACGTAGGAAAAGAAGTAAAATCAAAATGAAAACATGTAGTCAACCTTTTACCAAATTAAACTAAAAGACCAAATCAATCTCCTGCTGTAAAATTGTGTAAGGAAACACAATAAAACTGCAATAACTGAACATATGTTCTGCTAGCAGTATCATTGAAAATTTAATGTCTAGAATAGGCAGCTAAAGAGACAGGTTTGCTAAAAAGAATCTGATGTGATCATGTCAAAAATAGAAGCTCACACAAATACAGGTGAAATAGAGAAGCTGCAAAAGGAAGCTTGCATTTAAAATAAAATAGAACAGAACCATAATTCAGTGCATGGTCAGGCAACCTCTGAAAGTTTAAGTATTGGAGGAAGTGTTTAGTGAAAGATAGCTCTATAGTGCATCTGAACTGATAGAGACCTGAATACATCTGTCATTTTACAGTTTTGCCAGAACAGAGAGCACCCATAGACTAGTCTGACAGTCTCTGGAGAATAGAAATCTTTTCACTATCACTTGTGCAATGCACACTTGCTATGCTGCATTCAGTACGCACAAAGACCCACCGACATCTGATGATCACTATCTTTTAAAACAAAATTGCAAACCCTCTAAGCCCTCCATTTTCTAGCATGTTGTTCAGATGTCCCTGTATTCCCCATTTCAGTCCTGTTAAGGTTTGAATCTTGCCTTCAGTGATCAATTAGGATTTTAAGGCATATACTTCAATGAAGAAAATAGTTGAATCTCTTTAATCCTAAGAACTGGAGACATGGCATGTGTTATGGTAAGCACCTGTGCTGACATGCGAAGAAATTCATCTTCAGAAGTCAATATTATTTACCAGTATCTGGAAATGTTGATTTGCCATAATCAGGTCTTTTCTGTCCTGTGTTATGTTTCTAATGAGTGGAAATTAGGAAGATAAAAAGAGCAACATCCTAGCAATATTTCTGTTTCAGGTAAGCCATTGCATCCATTCAGTTTGGGATTTAGCATACTGTAAAAATGGTAAATATCACACTGGTTTTCAGCATTTTTTAGATGTCAGATCATGTCTGTTCATCCTGCACATCTGATCACACCCTTAACCTATGTTTTTGACCAAGCACAAAAGTTGGAAGCAGCCTCAGCCTTAATTTATAGAAGAGAATTCTCTAACACAGAAATAATATATCATTATTCTCTATTAATCCCCGGAAGGTTCCCCTGACATCAACAAATAGACATGGATTAAAACTTGGCTGCACTACACTGATCGGGCGTTTCCCTATTGATTGATTAGAGGCACTATTTAATCAGATGTCTTATAAGGAGTAGATTTTACTCTCCCTTGAGGAGTCACTGCCTTTATTGTGGGACAGACAGCACGATTTATATAGCAATTCTGAGGCAGCTCATACAAGCGATAAGAACTCATTGAATAAATTTTGATGGACTCTGAGGATATGAGAATCTATGGGAACTCATAGAATAGGGTTCCAGAAAAGGGGGTGCTTTTTCCTCTCTTCTTTAGGCTTCAAAACAATGTAAAACCTCTGATTTGATACTGATTTTAACAATGAGGGCCTTGCCCTTGACTGGGTACAAACTACTTCTAAACCACTGGTGTGCCAGTTCAATTCCATCACTTACTTACTTATTTTTTTTGGCTGAAAGAATTTAAAGCCAGACTTAATTAGGCCACTGATACTGTGAGAGGGCATAAAGAAAACTGTTTAAAGTATGAGTCTTGTGTGATATTAATCTTATTTTGAATTCCTAAGCTATCATTGCTTAAAAATATGTCTTAAAGACTGTATGGATATTCCTGTGGCTGGTGTTTTTCATATGTTGCACGAATCTATGCCTTCCTTTACACTGAAAGACATGCATTTTGCTATAGAATACTTTACATGCACTCAGCCAGCTCTAGGTTACAATTTGTTTCTCCCTGTGTGAAAGTACTTGGGGTATATAGCATTCAGAGACATACAACCTCACTTTTCATTTTGAAAAGCAAGCTGAAGCTACAGGGAAAGAATTGGGGATGGAGCTTAGCAGCACCTGGTCTGACATTTTTTAGTGCTTACCTCACTGTTAATGGTCACTGATATTTTTCTTCCTGTGTTTGCAGGACTGGGTTGACTATGACATAAATAGGGATGAGAGAGGCCACAGAGAAAGACAGATGGAAAGCAGCACAGTTGAAGGATGTGGATTGGTGTACCAAACTCATGACATGTTGATAACAATATGGACAAAACATGACAGTCATAAAACCGGGCTCTGGTCAAGAAGAAACCGTGACTTCCTCAGCCCAAAAATCTTCCTATAAATCAATACACAGCTTTCCAAAGACTTGGCCAGCTTTGGAAAATGGAACTAGTAGCACACTTCTTCATATCTTCTAGCCAAAGTCTTGGCCCTGTTAGACTTCAGTGCGTTACAAATCACTGTGATTTCAGTGCTAATGAACTCTTCCACTCGAATTATTTCACTTCTTTGAAAACTTATGATTCAGCCAAAATTGGAATTGTTTTTCTTATTGATAAAGTGATAACTCTTCATTCACTTACAGCTGCAGAGTATATTTGCCATTCAATTATCACCTGGACACTAAAACATATTGAACTAATAAATAACAATCAATACAACTGGCAGAGGAGGCCAAAAGTTTAAAAACTGATCAAACCAACACATTAAATCCTTAGCTGGAAAATTAAAAATAGCTATGTCCAAAGCATATGAACAGCATAAGAATGAGGAACATGTTTATTTACATGATCCTGTTTGATTCAAGAAGCAGCCAAACCAGCTGGCCCACTTGCAAGATGGATTACCTTCTCACACACCACAATTGAAGTCAAGACAGATCTCTTCCATTTCATGGTACATAGTATTTCAGACTTCAGTTTATCATCATTAGCTTTTTAGACACAGTTACTGTAACCCATTTACAATTAGCCTGGACAAGCTACCTGAATATCCTCATCTGCTTGTTCTGAAGGGCAGTGGCAGAAACAGGAACTCATTCCACCTTTCCATTGTTATTAAAGAAAACACTCGTTAGCCCAGCTCTGTGTTAAACATTGACACTCTAAGCCTCAAGATCCCTATTCATCTGTTCTGGTCTCCTGGGCCAGTTACTACTTCTTCCAACCTGTGATGGAAAACTGGTACACCATAGCAGAAGCTAAAAGGCCACTACTCAGAGCCCTGTAGAAAAAGGGGAAAAACCTAATGAACAGATCTGGGGAATGCTTCACGAACTATAGATTTAAAAAAAGGGCTGGCCTGGTGGCATGCAATGGGTGCTCAATATCTTTTGGGATCTGACTCTGTGCTTTTCCTTATGAAAGATAAAACCAGGACCTGCCCTCTTTGAGTCAACAATAATGTAAAATTAATTGAACATCCTGCAAGGAGAGGTCTGTGATGTTGCTGTATTTCACTGGTTCAGTTGCTGTATTTCACTGGTTCAATAACCTGATGTTATTAAAATTTCTTCCAAACTTCTTGTTATTAGGCAGTGCCTTATTTGATCAGTTATGAAAGATGGAGAAGGCTGTTAGCTTATAAATTTTCCTTCTGATACAGAATTACATAGTAGGCTGATTCAACCTGCATGTGAAAGCAAAAATAAGACTTTCTTTGGCTCCTTCCTCATATTTCTGTTTTGATTTCCTCATATTTTTTACATAACAATGTCATAGACTAGTAATATCCTATGGCTCCATTTCACGCTTAATTAGCAATGGTATTTATGACTTACCTCTGATAGCAATCTGCCTATAAGAATGTATGCAATATATTTTGGGGTCAGGCAAAGCCTCCTTCTCCTTTTACAGGGTATACTCATACAGTTTTAGCTAACTGTATTACCAATTTTTCCCACTTCTCTTATTCTTTAGGTTTTTCCACTTTCACTTCTAGAGATAGGAGACAAATATCAAGAGGAATATCTGTTTTTACAGTGCCTTCCCTGATAAAATAAAATATATGTGCTTTGACTTGCACACGTTTGCAGTTGCCTGGAGTATTCTCAAGACACATCGGTGTATTATCTTTCCTAAGTTCCTTTTACTCGTCCACAGCAGAAACCTCCATCTTTATGCAGCTTTTTAAAGAGCTGGTGCTGAATGTCTCCCTCATATCCCCAGATTTTAGGATGCTTGATGCACATTCCCCAGCAGAAACAAAATCATGGTCACAATCAGCCCTGGAATGTGTGAGTTTTAGACCAATATATGTATACATTTGAATGATAGGAATCTCATGTCTGTTTTCAATGATGGTTGTGATGTTTTTTCCCAGCTGATGGCATAGAAAAGGACTGGGCACTGTAACAAGAAATAGAAAGCTCACCACCCTGTTGGAATCTAGATTTACATAACACCAGACATTTAAATTCCTTTTTATATACATGCTGTTCTATACGCACAGGACTGAGTCTCTTTCTGTTCTCCATAAAATCCTGTGAGAACCCAGTGTGGGGCAGAGAATGGTCTCAGTGAACTAGGTTCCATAGCAAAGACTAGCAACTCATTTACAGAAAAAGAGGTTTCAGGAGCAATAGCTACGTGACAGAGATGACAGGCCTTATTTCTATTGACTTTATTACCCTTTGCTTTCTCAGGCAGAGTCTCTTTTTACATGTCTTTGCCGCTTTTGGTACAGAATTTGCAAACAAATGTATGGCAAACAAATCAGTTCTGATAACAACCAGAATAAACCAATTTAGAGGCTTATTTATGAGGAAGATTTCTCTCTCTCAGTAAAAACAATTAGACCTGTTGTAATAAATCCATTGCTGGCAGATACTACGGCTGTGATGATACCCATCAGACATTTCAGTCCCATCCATTTTTTGATGGACAAGGTTCTTAGCAGACCTCCTGTCACACATGAACAAACTCTTTTTCTGCAAACAGGATTGATTGGCAATGCAAGATGCTGGGCATCTGCATCCTGAGCCTGCCACTGGGTCTGCAAGTCCTCCTTCCTGGTGCTTGCCCAGTGCTTCCTCATGTTCTATTTCACATTTTTGGTGAGTAGCATTCTTCTCACCTACAGTAACTGTAATGGCCTAAAAATTAGGTCTAGGCTAAACTAATCAACTATGTTGACTTTGCAGGCCATGGAAAGAAATATGTCTCTACCAAACACTGCAGTTTATCAAAACACCTGTCTCTAATACCTGTTTCAGGATGGAAAGACTGGTTTCTTCATGGGCTTTTTTCTCTCTTCCGTTTAATGGAGAAGTGTCATGAACTCGCTGGGCAAGAACTTTAAAATACCAACGTAGGCTGTGGTAGGCAATATTATACCACCATATCTATGGCTTTTTAGTTTTCCATGCAAGCAAAAGGGAATTAGAAATCCTGCATGTGTAACAGTGATGTCCAGTATATATTACATTATAGTGACAAAGCTGTGATATATTATTACAGCTACTGTATGGGAAACTAGTATGTATGTCTGAGCTACCATTAAATATGCACCCATGTCCATCCATATGGCATGGCTATAGCTGATTTTGCATATGTTATGATCTAGCTGACTATCTAGAAAGAACTCTGCCAGATTTTACAGGACACTTACTTTCCCTTTTCCAAATACAGTTACTTAAACTGTGACTAGAAAACTGCCAAAGGTTCCCTATACCAGAGAATACACTGAAATTATAAGACAGGAACTACATTTTCCTGTTCTTTGTATTCTCTCAGTACTTCATCCATTTCCCAGTTCTCTTTCACACTAGTTTTCTCAGTCTTTATTTTCTTCCCTTTCCCATATTCCATTTAGATTACCTGCCAGTGTGACATTGTAACAGAACAATAACCATTTCTCACACTTTAATGACAGCTCATAATTGTTGACAAGAAAGCGAAGCAAACCATGTGAAAATGTGTATGCATAAAATTGTCATACTGTCATATACAGTGCTGAGATCAGTAATAAGGAGACTGGGCCTTAGCTAAGGTATCTAGACAGGAGATATATACCGGGAAGAAGAGGCAGAATAGAAAAATTAAATGAAATAGTGTCTGTGGAAAGTGAAATGAATATAATACAGAAAGCTATGCTGAAATCAAATGGAAAACAGCAGTGTCCTTTGGGTGGCATACATCAGTGGGCAAAACTGGCAATAAACAACATTTGCAGCATCTAATTGGTGCTATTCTACAATTATTCTGCAAGAAGAGGTGGGGACTCTCCACAGAGACACTGCCTTTTTTGCTGTAATCCCTGCCTCCTGAAAATGGCAAATATTTAGTTTGCTTCTATGAACACAACCACAAAATTTCTTCACAAACCAGGTTCCTAGGACTGTCGGTCACACAACCTCATGACCTTAATGGTTCATCAATGATAACTTCATCTGTATTTGCACTTCTGCTTCTCAGCCTATGTTTTTTAACTGAGGCAACAAGCCAAACATTTCAGAGCCTGCTCCTTACCTGGAGGAGAAAAAGGTGCCAGATTCTGCCAAGGATCCTGGTGAATGCCCACAAGAAGGGATGTCATGAGAGAGAGGTGTTTCATAGTTTGTTTATCTCTGGAGCAATGTCTACAGCTCCTGCTTCCATTGGTACCTTCTAGCAACACAGCAGTGTTCACTGTTTAGACAGAAACATCATGAAATCAGTGTAATACAGTTTATTACTAGGTTTATGGATGAATGGCGGAATTACAGTCCACATCAGCTATAAAATATGGCCAGCTTTACTAATGATTTAGCATTCAGTTTGTTAAGACTATACCTTTCGTTATCCACCACTCCCAATGAGGGGTTTTTAGACTAAAGAAGGCAAAAGCTGAAGCAGTGAAGTTTGGAAGAATTCACCTTTTTTATATCGCTGTGAGAAAAACTTGGCTGCATTAACATTGTATTTAAGTTTAAGCCATCACAGCTGAACTCAGAAAAGGCCCAGTGTGCAAAGCTGAGTATCCGATACTTACCTCAAATCATCTGCTGTTGAAAATCAGACTGCGTCTCCTGAGATTTGCAGCTAAGTAGTTCCAATAATTGGGGTTGCACTTGGCCAGCGTTCCCAATTACACAGACCTGCCTGTGTTCCACAAGGCAACTGCCTCATTAGGACATCCATGTTCATTTCTACAGTCTACGTCACACTTATCACATTCAAGGTTACCTAGCACATCTGCTCCTCAGAAACACCACGTGATTCCTGTGTCAGCATAGATATAAGGTAGAATGTATTAACTTTGATTAGGAAAACTTAGGGTGGAGAGGGGGGTAGGCAAAGGGGAATGACAAGAAACTGATAATCTGCTTGTGCTTTATTCTACAGAGGGTGAGGTTTTGAGGCTTTTTGTACTAGATTTCTACATGCAAATCTACTTCAGTGGTCTGTTTGAGGGCACGTGCAGGACAGACACCAGATTTCCACAATCCCTTCAGCCTACATTTTAAAACAGCTTGCAGACAGCAGCAAAGCTTCAGGCAAATGGCCTCCTTTTGTAGGCAGGTGTGTGTCTTGGCTAACTTGCTTTTATAGTAATACGGTAATGTAAAAACATAAAATACCAATTTCAGACACGGTTTACATTTCCTTTTTTTCTGACCTGATTCTAATCTCAGTAAATCAAGTTAGTGGCTGATTAGTCCTGGGCTTCACTTCTGTAACACGAGCCAGTTCTTATCATGCAGTGTTTCTCTTATTATTATTTGAGTTAGGAAAAAGCTGTTTTCTTTCTGGGATCTGAATGAGATGACCACAGCTTTAAGGCTGCATTACAGACGGGTTGATGGGACATCGAACATCTTTATTGAACGAGCTAAGGAATAAGTGTTCCTTATGCTGGAAATGGAAGCTAGTACTAAGTGTTCAGATTTGGTAAATGAGTTTTACAGTTCGTTCTGCAGAGCTGTGCATCTCACTGGCTTCCCATTACGGAATGCTCTTGCTGGTGCCTAAGGTACTTTTAGATGACTTTCAGATTTGCATTTCTTTCCTCCAGTGTTTTCCATACTTAATGCCTATTCTCAGAAATATCCCATTAACATTCTCTTTGCTATAAATGCCACTAATGACCAGACTTAATCTTAGCAGTGGAAAGGGTAGTGATGGCAGTCCTTCCCACACAAAAATATGAGTGGCATGCTGGTAAATCCAATGTTAGTGGCTTGAAAAGGCCAAAACCTTCCCTCTTTTTTTTCATTAAAATTAAAAGAGATAATTTCTGTATGAAAAAGGGCGTCTACATGCATTTGCTGTGTGAGCTCACTGGCATGTGTTGCTACCATCACTGCCAGCTTTATTAGCATCTTGGTCAAATACTCAAATCTGGCATATTTTACTGCTTCATGGCCTTTGTCTTCAAATACTGTTGCAATCTGGAGTGCACTGCAAGGCAAAAAAAACCTATTGTACATTGCAGAGCGCTGCCTTCGCTGTAGCCTTGACTGTGTTAAGCAGAATTTCACCTGGGGGAAAAATGAGAAAAAAAGTAACCTCTTGCAGTCCTGAGTTTCTTGCTTACTGGTGCTGGGTTGATCTGGTGACAAACTACGTATGGGCATCATCCCCACACAAAGCTGGATGTCTACAGTAAGTGCACACAGTGAAGCTCTGCGCTTGGGGAGGGCTATACCTACAATATTCTTCTCACACCAGAATCAGAGCAGCAGAGGGTAAATCATAAGTGGTCATCATGATGGTCTTGTGAGCCTTTAGCGTATACAACCTCTTTGCCATCCCCATGACAGGACAGGCAGGATGTTCCTTGCTGTAGGTGATACTGCACAGGGGAAAAAAGAAGAGAAAAGCCTTTTCTTCCCTTGTGTTACTTTGGGCTTGAGTATCTGTAGAAAAGGTGTAGTTTACTGAACCCTGGTATTGAAGTTTCTGCAGGTTGATGTCCCTGATACTGCTTTAGAGAACAGTACAAGTTTTGGCTGAAATTCCGTCTGGAGCTGGGACAGTGTAAGGGCAGGAGGCTCTGCTCTGTGGGGTTCCCACTGCGCCCACCATCAGGGCATTTGCCACAAGGTTCTTGGTCTTCCTCCCTTACTGTGTTCCAGACACTTGTCTCTCTCAGATATTTGGGTGATATCACATACCTGGTTCAAAAAAATCACTGTGGGGAGGGACAAAAAGGTGCATATGACCATAAGTAAAATTTTTATAGGACACTGTGTCCTGCATCAGCTGGATAAATATTCCAATACAAAATCTGTAAATTTCAAACACAGAAGTCTGAACAAAATAAAAACCCTCCTGCCTCAGGTGAGCTCTTTGTTGTTCGTCTCTCTAGCGAATCTGGCAGCAGGTGACCCTCGTATCTTTGCACATTGCACAGCCCAGTCCTCCTTGTCACTGAACCAGACAAGTATTCCCAGAGTTGGATGAACAATTTCATTCTTTTTAGCAGACTCCAAATGGTGAGCAGCACTCTTTTCTACTCTTACTAACATAAACCTTGTTCCAGCTCTCCAAGTGCCAGAAAGTAGAGGTCAGGCCTGAAAAGAAAAATCATCCAGACTCACCTTGTTGGTGTTCTTATTTTATGACCCTCTGAGTTCAAAGACCATTTGAGAGGATGCTGAAGTCATTAGGGGCATTTACAGCAAAGAGAATGTTAATGGAATATTTCTGAGAATAGACAGTAAATATGGAAAACTTTGGAGGAAAGAAATGCATATCAGAAAGTCATCTAAGTACTTTGGGCACCAGCAAGAGCATTCTGTAATGGGAATTTAAGGGTGTTTTACTTGATCTCATAACACAGAGAAATGTGCAAATCTGGGCATGTGGGGAGAAGATAGGCTAAACGTATTCTTGCAGAGTCTGTCACAGCTAATTTGCTAGCCCAGCTGCTCCTTCCCTGGTGCATTGGCTGAAAGAGGTTATCTAGTTAATGTTTCAGGGTTCAGTGAAAAACATTAATTTCAGTGAGCTTTGGTATTTCAGAGCTAGAAAAGGCTGACAGTAGGTTTTACACTGTTGAAGCAACAGTGGAGGAGTGAGACATCACTTTCATAAGGAGCTCAGAACATAGTAAGTGGCAATATGGAATATAAATTTTTCTAGGTCTCCTTTAAGATCACCCATAGCTGAGGAAAGCTCTCATTAAAGCAAGGCACAAAAGTGCAAACTCTGGCCAGAGTGATAGCTTTAAAAATGGATTTTGCAGGTTTTGATAAATTTCACTGCATTTTTAAGCTGTCTATACTGCTGATAACCAGCAGTATAGGACATGCTTTGCACTGGGGGCAGAGGATGGAGGAAGAGATAGCATACTTTTTTTTGTAGACTTCTCTACCTTTCAAACATTGGTCATTAAAATGAAAAAGGTTTATTTTCCTGAAGAATTTCCATCATAAAAGAAGTATAAGAGGTTTTTATCCTCCACCCTAATGTTTCTATTCTCTTTTTTGAGATACCAGCGGTTATTTCAGGCAACTGGACACTGCCTAGATTTGAGATTAATCAAGTCTTTATGCATTACAGCTATGTTCTCCAAGTACTGTGGCACAGACTGAAAGGATCAGCCTTTAGAGGAAAAACAGTCTTATAATCCTAGGCACTGGGTGCTGAAGTTGGGCTCTGATTGGCAGTTCCATTGTAAAATGATAAACCTCAAAGTATTCAGGAGATATAAACCCAGCTCTCTTAGAGCAATAAGGATCAGTGAAAGGATCAGTGATACAATGAAATACTTTAATATATTCATATGATGGCCTCCTTATTTGCCATTGTGCCTTTCAGGGCTCTGTTAAGTTGAGGTGCAGGCCTTGCCAAAATATCTGATGCATATTGAAATGAAGGCCAAAAAGATTTGGTGTGAGCCTTGGTCTCCATTGCGGGAGACTGGCTAAAGGGAAATTCACAGATTCCTTTCTTCAGGTTTTGCTGCATCTTAGGTGGGTATTGCAGTGTGTGTCTTACATCCTACTGATAATTCTGACTCCCTTCTCTCTCTTCTAGCTACATTAATTTTTCTTTCCTACAGCTTTATTACCTGTCCTTTGGGTGACAGCTCTCACTAGTGAGGACTGGTTAGTTGTGATGCATCATTTAACTTCCTTCATAAAATCACAGGGACTTCTTTAAAATCAATTTTCCCAGTTTCTGTTGACTAACTGATCTATCTAGCCTGCAGTAGGATTCCTAGAAAAATTCCTTCTGGTCACAGATTATCACCATCATAGTTGAAAACATCTCAGCCTTGAACTGAAGGGAAATTTTGGGGAACCACAATTGACCTTCCCCCTTTTAGTGTATATAGCCAAAGAGAGCTCTGACAGTTACTCTAAACCTCCCAAATATTACACTGGGTTTGCAAGCCATGAGCCAAAAATATGGAGATCAATTTTCCTTATGGTTTCTGAGTTTAGTATGATAGAGTTGCAAGTGACATAGTTTCCCTTTATTCTATATGTGATCCAGCCTGTAGAACAAACTTCCCTGTGGGCATTGAATAGAGGGGAGATTATTTGATAATTGAGATTTGGTATAAAATTACCAGAGCAGAATATCAGGTTTCTGAGTGATTGCCATTATGATGCACTATTGCCAACTGAAGTAGAATGGAGGGACATGCACAGACTCGAGAGCCTGGCAGGCTTTACTGCTAGATTTGATTCTGAAAATTTCTCAAAGTCTCTCCTTGTAAACAAGAGACATACTATATGATTCAAAATTCAACGTTTCAGTCAGCCAAGAAAGGCAGTCCAATGACAACCCACGTACTCTTCTCTCACCTGTTCACCCTAAAGGATTAGTAGCTTCTTATTGTGTTGCTAGGAAACATTTCACTGACACTACTGTTGTTCCTGGCACAACTACAGTGACATCTGTGACTTTGCAAAACCAAGCGATGGAACAACCAAACTTCATTCATGCCTCCATCAAGAGGCATGAATAGCTGAACTGAAGCTACTGAAGCTACTTCTCCTCATATGCTACATTTGAATGTTCTTTCAATACCACTGTAATGTGGAAACAATAGTTGAAAAAAATCTTCATTTTATAAATGATTTGACTACCCAATTGCACTGGTTTTCTCACATCTTTAACTGTGTATTTGAAAATGCATTTTGCATGTTGCTTTCTTTTTCTCAGATTTGCACAGGCAAGACAATTCATATCACAATCAGCTTTCAGTTGTTGCTGCCCAATGCTGAATTTAGGTTCCTTTTTATTATAACCCGTTGGAAGAAAAAGAGAAAGAAGCAAAAGAATAAATGCCATGGGCCAATTTTTCAAATGGAATTCCAAAAAGTCACAAATAGTATGTGCTAGCGTGTGCATTTACATGACATATATTTACATATACAAAATACATTGTTAGCCACACAGTCCTCTATGAACACGAAATATCCAATTGCCTGCGCAAGGACACACACTCACAGATACCCTGAACACATTTTTGTAGAATGACTGATAGTTGGCTTGAAAAAGCAAATGGAATTGGCAGGATTGCGCTAATATTTCTAACCAAAGCTTCCAAACACAGAGCAATCACCTGTGCTTTTCTGGTATGAAACCCAGCAAGTCTGAAGTTGCAACTGTTAGCCATTTCTTAACAATCAAAGAATCACATTTTGTAACAAAGTAATTTCTTTTCCTGTTCTTTTCTTTTTTTAATGTATTTCTTCTCATCACACCAAAGAGCACTGTAATGTTTTGAAAAACCAAATTACTTCTGGGAGAAGAATAAGCATAAGCAGTTTCAGTCCAAAGGGTAATTTTGCCAGAAAGTTTTATGCCACTGAATAGAAGGTTTTAGCATGAGAGTATTTTCTCAGTCATAACTATAATGCCATGTTATAATGAACGTTAGGAGACAATCCTTCATTACCTAGCACACAACAAAATTGAAATAGCTATCCAGTAGGTGATTTGGAATACAGACACAGTGACAATATATATATATATCAGTCTAATTTAGTTTTCTTTTACTATCAAGTCATTACCTTCTGAGAGCAAATCTGGAGAGTGTCTCCACAGCCACTCTCTGGGAATATCTGGAAGTGCATTAGCAGACATCTAGATGTTTCTATCTGTCACAGTAAGAAGCATTCATCACTAATCCTTAGATCAAAGTACCTGATGATGTTATACTGAGAGTCTTCTTCCTAGGAGACAAAAGGGGGAAAATGCCTGTTATGCTTTTAGGAATATGTAGAGAACCACAAAAGTCTATTTATAGTTCATAATTTTATAATGGAAGGCAGCAAGTGAGGAAAACCAAAGTATTTTATTTATAACATAGAAAGAGCATTACTTCCAGAAAACCATTTTAATTTTCTTCATTACCACAGAGAAGATTATGTTCCTCTGCTTTCTATTTCCTACAGGCTAGTCTGACCTCTTTAGTCCATTTTTGTGGACCACTTTATATACACAAAGGACACAACCAAATATTGATTTTCAGACTTGCTCTCATGAGGAAAAGTGTTGTGAGAAGGGGAATAAGGTAGCCATTAACTCCTCATTAACATTGTCCCACATACTGCCAGGGCAATGGCCAAGGCAGTGAGAAGCCCCCCATAGTCTTCATGGTTACGCTGAGGTCTGGGCTCCCACTGGCCTCCTGGGAATGGGAAGTAACCAGAAACTGTGGAAAACTACCCTGGCAGCTCTCATGGCCAAAGAGCATCCTGACAGAAGACTGCCTGTGTGCTTGCTAATTGCTACTCCCTTATATGCCTCAAGCTCTAAGCTTGGAAGAAATCACCAAATTTTAACACCATTGAGAAAGACTTGTGTTGCGGTACAGAGAATGAAAGTAGCGATGAAACTGTAAAATACAGGAAGAAAATACATTCTTAACAAACTGCCTAACTAATTTTGTAATATAGCCACACTTAAACCACAGCATGTTTATTGAGAAATTAATGCATGTACTCTTAAACTCTGCTTTTCATGACAAAGATGATCAGGGCAAACATCAGGAAATCTAATAGACTGCAACACCAGAACCTCAAAGATACTTCCTGTTTTTCAGCCAGAACTGCAAGCTTCTTTTGCTAAAATCTACAAACAACTGGATGTCTTTATGGAATGACTCAGTAAAAGAGATGAGCAAATCCAAAGACAAATAGGAATTTTTACACAATAGTATGTGTAACATTAGCTATGAAATCGTATGTGATTGTAGACATACATCTCTCTAGCTTGAATAGTTAAAACTAATCTCTGATCTGCTGAGTGACTTTTCAGTTACTAAAGAGCCCTTCCTTTCAGAACCATTTTCCACCTGCATCACTTTAGAAATTCAGATCAATGTTCTGTAGTAAAAAGTGGGCTCTGGGCTGAAACACTGCAATCCTTAAGAGGTCAGAAGTGCACTTGATAGTAATCCAAAACATGAACCAATACTAAAACTGCATTAAATAGACAGTGTTGAAATATGTCAGAGACACTTAAGACAAAACCAGGTTTGATAGAATTATTCAAGCTGTTTTCTTGCAACACACCTACGACTCAGGTATCATGTTTTATATAATGAAGAAAAGCGGGACTCTGAAATTAAAGCAAAAGAGACAGTTTTCAGTCACAAAAGCATGCAGTTCACACAGTAGAATTCAGGTCATTGCTGACTTTTGACCCCCCCCCAGCCACCCCAAGACAACAAACCTGGAATCAGGGAATAGAGCTTTGCAAAATCTTCGCAGAGGATAACTGACTACTTGCATTAAATGCAAGAGCAAAAATGTACCTTCAAGCCAGTGGCATCTCACACACATACTGCCACATATGGAATTGCATGGCTGCTTCACTGAAAACTGAACCCTAAAAGCCTTGCTCAAGACTAGCCTAGATCTGGAGTTCATCTCTGCTAACTTTAGCCACCCAAGCTAGTGGCCTAACCTTCCTCCACAGTCCACCTGGAACATAAACACCTCCAACAGCTCATTCTGTCTTGAGATGGGAGTTGAAGACACGTTTTGCCCACGGACCAGATTGCTGGAGCATTTGAGACTGTGCATCTCTCAGGTGGCTGAAAGCAGGGAGATAGGTCTGAGCCTTACACAAACTTACTGTCATTTCTCATTGTGATTTTCCCAGTTCTCCAAAATCTCTCTCTGCCTTTTAGCCTTTAAGCTTAGCACAAATCTTCCTGTAATTTCTTGCTATTTTTCACCACTCCTTCCACTATTAAATATTTACAGCAGGAGAGGGTTTTTTTTCTACAATAACTCTACATCCCAAACAGATCTTTATTTTAAATTATATGGAGTTGACACAGTGCAAACACACTTCAGTATGGTCCAGAGCACAGCCCACTATTAAGCAGCTCCCACTAAGACATTAAACTAGCTACAGGTCTGGGACCTGCAGACCATTATGAGATCAATTCAGTGCAATGTGCTATTAAGGAATAAAAACACCTGTTATTAAGCCTTGCCTTAACTGTTATGTTTTAGCTTGATGCTGAAAACTTGCTTAGGCAAGTCATGCACCAGTAGCCACTGTTCTCGCTTGAGTAAAAAAGCATTAGCTCACACTACTTTTCTCTTGGTTGGAGAGAGAAGATGCTCTCTCAGGGCTCAGCTTGATAAATTATGGAATTAGTCTCATGCAAATACCTCAGGAATGTCTGCATGTACATTCCAGGGATTTGTTCTGATCCTTTTAGTACATTCTGTCTATGCAACTTTCAAAGCTAGAAGCAGCACAGAGCTGAAAGCTGACAGGAAAATGTCTATAGACACTTATGGAGACACTACACACTGTCTCCATAGAGACAGTGAAATAAAGAAGCTTGAAGGAACAGTATGAACTGATCCAAGTGTTCTCATTTACTAGAAAGCAAAGAGGAGTAAAATTCTTTGTGAGGCCTGGAAGTCATGAAGATTTGCTCTGGTGACCCAGGGACAAATCAGTTGCCATGTGGAGGCCATGCTAACCGCCAGGGAAGTAGGCAACCCTCATTGCTCCTCAGTACCCCCACTGTGCAGCGTCTTCTGTTCCCCCTGGGTCAGAGGCAAAAGGAGCTATGGAAGCACCTGAACCAAACACAGAACCAAAGACACAGAACCAAACCAGTGCCAGTACAAAAATTTAACCCCTAGCATGGGCCAAATGCATCTCCCCCTGATTTTATGCAAAGACTCAGCCTAAATCGAGACAAGATATCTGAGTCTTAAAAAAAATGTTGGTTTCCAAGTACTTCTAGTTTAAGAAAAGCATTTGCATTTGCTTTTGTGGAGAGCCATATGTGACACCCTGACATTCCAGGCAGCTCTGCTCCTGCTCACCCTGCTTTTAGCTGTGAGCTATCTGGGGCTGCAGTTAAGTTGTAACAGGGAAAGATTATGCCCTTGGGCCCCACCATCACAACATATAGTCACTGCTTTGCCCACTAACATCTCTGTTTCAACGTAATAACCATGGTTTTGTAGCCAGACACCAGATGCTGATGGAGGTAACTGGGTGGGCTACCTCAGCGCTGGTAGTCCTGATCTCATGGCACTTTGTCCCCTGAACATTGCAACCAACATTTAAAGCACAGCCACCCCTGACAACTAATGATAACAAGTGACCTTCTCTGTACTAGGCTTACTTTCCTGTGCATAGTGCCTTTACCAGTGATAACACAGAAAAGGACTCTGAAAAGCTTAATCCTTTCTGCAAGGTTTTTGAAGCAGAATTCTCACCTTGGTACAGATCCAGATTCCAATACTCTTATTCATGTTCAATAACACACTGTCAGATGCTATTAAGAAGATATCTCCCGGAAATCACTGAGGCCACCTGAGCTGAGATGCCATTAGCATGGGTTGGAGATATGGCTCTCATCAAATTAACACAGGCCAGAAACAATGTCTGTGTTGAAGCCAGTCTCTAAGAGAGAGAAAACTCCTTATAAGCATTTCTTCTGAAATAAAATCGGGGTCTCAGGTAAACTCCTTGTTTAAATATGATGTCTCATTTCTTCAAAGAGCTTACAGTCTTCCTGTAAGAAATTCAGAATAAGGAAGATCTTTATTTTTTAAGAGTAATTTAAGGGCAATAGGGTGTGTGGGGTGTGTATGTGCATTAGGATGGCAGGTCAGAGAAAATGAATCTGATTAAACCTACAGGACTTCCATGACTTGAATGAGAAGTCAAATTTTGCTGAAGGAATGCTAGTGTTTATGCTATATCTGCAGCGGTGTGCTGAGGCTTCTGAGCACATATCTCTCAGCTATTAAACCTCGACCATTTTCTCTTACAGAGATCTGGAATGCTTTTCTTCAGGAAATGTTCTAATAGTGTTATGGAAATTCAGTGATGATGGGACTGGGATTCCTGGAAAATGCATTTCCTAGATTTCTGAGAGGTGTGCAGCCGTGTATTAAAATTTCCTATTTTCAGTTTTCTGCCTGCCCTTCACATAGAAATTGCTAACTTCATAATAGCAGCCTTGTCCATGGAACAACTCCTGAACCACTAGTTTCAGGTCACCTAACATAAAATTGGAGTATTTTTACCTACTATCTCCAGTCATTTTCCAGTCGTTCATGTTTTCTTTAACTATTATCTTCCTTTGCATTGAAAGAGCTCTCTGTTAACAACCTCTGGCAAATTTATTTCTGTTCTGTGTTGTAAATACTTTCTATCTGCAAGATTATACTGCCTTGATACCTACCAGAGGTATCCCTATACACAGAAATATTTATTATTGAGAGTTAGCTGTAGCTTTTGAAGGTGAGGTTAGGGGCATAAGGCCATAAAATGCCCAAGGAAACAATACTTCTCATAGATCTTTGAGTCTATCGTTACCTCATTTTGAGAGGCTTCTGTAACACTACTGCTGTTTGCCTTTAAAGTTTGCTTTTCTAAGTCCTCAGCTGGTGCTAATCTGCAATGAGACCTAAACAGAATGTGAGATAAAGCACAGGTTGCTGCTGAAACCGTGTGATCTGGTAAAACCCTGAAGGCAACAGTGTTGTATTCATTTATGTGCCTGAAAGGCCTGGTTGGTCTACCACTTCAAACATACATCAGGACGTACAACTGCCTAGAGTTACGATTGTCATTTCATACCATAACCATGCCTTGAAGCACCTTTGTGTAGACACATGTTTTTGGATGTGCTCTGTGAATCTGGGACACGCAAGAAAAGGAAGAAAGTACCTTAACAGCAACTTCATAAAGTACATTACGTCTTTGAATTCTAAGTTAATCTGATGTGGTATTTGCTATCAAGCTCTGAACTTCAGTGGTTAGTATCCTTTATACAAGAGTTGTTTCACTACGTCAGTCACTGGCATTTCTATTTTATATTAGCAGGTCCAGTAAAAGGGAAAAATGTGCCCAGCATTGCTAGTTTGCAGTTTCACCCTAAGTACCTTTCCTCTTTAGCACTGAATATAATTGAGGATGTAGTGGACAACTGAGGCATCCAGACTCTGCTTGGGCCTAAGCCGTCTGTGCAAGAACAATACTAATCTTTAATGATAAAGACGACCATGAGAAGAAAAGCCTGCCCATGTGCTGATTCATATGGATGTATCATATATGACAATCCCTGCCCCAGGTGCATCTGAGCTATTTGAGCAAATAAGCTCATTCTTCTTTCTTAATTACAACCATGTACTTTTTGGAAATAAATAACTTCAGAGGCCATTTTAGTAAAGACAGGCAAGACTGAGAAAGTCCATGCTGGTTACCCACCCACACAGTGTTTCTTCTAAGTCCCTGCTTTTGGAGATGTGGATATTTGAGGTATTGTTTGCAAAAAAGTATGCTATAGCAACACAGCTGGCATGTTTCGATAAAGCTCTGAAAGCATATACATTTGTGCTACCTGTGGAAGGCAGCGCTGCCAGGAAAGGATATATGCTGCACCAGCTTCTGAAAAGGGAGAAGGGCTGAGTCTCTTAGATAATCTATCACAGTTTTCTTAGTGAAAACACAGACAAAACGACGGCCAGCATGATTGAACGGACAGCCAGGAAGTTCAGTCCAATAACCCATCGAATAGATAGTCTTTAAAATCTGAATCATAGAATCATAGAATACCAGGTTGAAAGGGACCTAAAGGATCATCTGGTCTGGCCTCTCTTAGGAACGCATGACTAGATGTCCCAGTGCCCTGCCTAACAAATTTTGAGTATCCAATGTTGGGAATTCTACTGCTTCCCTGAGATTATTCCACCAACTGGTTACTTTCATTGTGAAATTTTTCCTCTAGTGTCCAGTCGGGGTCTCTCCACAAGTAACTTGTGCCCATTGTCTTTTCCATGTGATTCCTTGTAAAAGAGGAGTCTCCATCTTCTTTGTAGCCACCCTTTAAATACTAGAACAGAACTGGAAATCTGCCTGGAGATAGCTACCTCCTTCTGTTACAATCCCATTTCTTAACCTGTGCTTAGGCTGTGCTGAGGTGGGACAGCATGGGCTCTGCTTTCCCTTCATTCACTCAGTAAGAGTTTCTAAAGAAGTCACGCACAAGCCTGCCTTAGGGGAGAGGGGGAAATGCCAGTCATCAGCATGCAACCACAACAGACCTGATCTTGTCACATCTTAGCATGGAAATCATTCCCTAGCTTCAGACAGTGAAATACTGAAGGAAAATTGGAAGGAGAGGGATGCTTCCCATGAGAAAAAGCTCTGACATTCAAACAGAATTAATGCTAACACCTTTCTCTTCACAAAGAGTTTGCAGAAAATGTGAGTTACAATATTTTAGAGAGGGAGGACAGATCTCAAGGATTTGCTTTAGGGTTACCATACCCATGCTTACACGTATGCACCTGTGTGTGCATTATACAGCCAGTCACTAATGCTAATCTCTTTATAACCTTCTACACACAAAGCCTGTGGTATCTTTATCACCATACCCTTGCTTGAACTTCCTGTTTCACACATGCCATCACAAGAGAAAGTGAGGTGACCAAAGGGGGATTACACAGTTATAATGAAGCTTATCTCAGGACAAACGTGCATAGAATGTGTTTTCTCTCAAGTTTTGCATTGGATAGTCTTATGAATAACAACGGAGGAAAGCAGGACAAAGGGAAGAAACAAAAAGCATGGTAGCTCTTATTTGCCTGCTGGGTTTTGCTTGCAGTTGTATTTAAATTTGAAATCTAAGACTGACTGTTCCTGGGGTGTGTGCAGGGTTTAAAGAGAGAGCTACGTAGGCAGTATGCAGACCCTACAGAGAGTTTCTTTCCTGCAGACCTGCAAAAGTTGACATTGCCAGGAGGAAGGAGGTGGCAAAGCCTTGTCAGCACAGCTTGATGTACAAGGGCATCAGCAGGTATCAGCCTCTCAGAAGTTGCAGGAGAATCCACCCAGTGACCTCTCTCTCAATCCTGTCTGTGAGGACTGTGACAAAGAGAAGTATGAGTGCTTCATACCCCTGAACAGAGACAAACTGAAGACTATGGCCATGAATAGCTTCCAGGTGGTCATTTAGCTTCTTTATCATATATTATTGATAGTCTCTGTATTTTTCATTATCTATGTTCAGTTCTTTTTTCATTTCTTTCATATGGTCTTGTTCACATGCAGATTTAGTGCTTCCAAGGTTTCTGAGCAGTTGCCTGTGGTGGCACTTGCACAAAGGGAATGCATAGATAGATGATCTTCATCTCTACAACTGAGAAAACTGGGACAGAATTTCAGTCTAATCCTATCTCTGTTTGCCGCTTATAAAGGAATGGCTGAAATTTAAGACAACTTTGGCAGCCTGCCACCCCGTCAACAGTTTTTGGGTAAAACGGAGAGGAAGCATTGTTGAGACAGTGTTTAATCCCTTGAAGGGATCTCATCCTGCCTGAGCCTTAGGGGTGTCATTGTGTGAGGTATGGGCTTTCAGTAGAAAGCACAGGCAAAGTGTCCATTTCTTGCGCTCGTGCTGAGTAATTTACTTATAGAGAGTCTGTGTGCCTAGCCCAGCACAGAAGAGCATTAAATTTCAAGGTCAAGAGCTATGCCACAGAGATAAAGCTCTTTCTCTGAAATCTAGATAAAGATTTCTATCAATTTCTCCAGACTTAAAAACCTCCTTCACTTTTCCACAATACTTTGGCCGGATGGTACCAGGGTGACAAGCAGAACATTTGTTTAAGTCCCAGAGATCTTAATGATGCACTGTCTGACTAACATAATTAAAGACAGGAGGCATAGCTTACCACTGTCCCAGGATCATGAAAGAGTGTGTGTGTGCAGAAGCATCTTTATTTCCAAGGAGTTTTGGGTTTTTTCTATTGTAGTTTCATCCCAGAGATGTAGATGTTCAAGGCTACTAGGTATGCCAGAACCCACAGCCATCTCGCCATTATGTTGTGCTTCCTCCTTATCTGTTAGCAGCATCCTTCATCAATCCCTGGGCCTGCATGCAAACCACAGACTCTTTGGGGCAGGAACTGTCTCTCTTATGAAGCATTTCTTTTATGAAGCAAACAAAAAAGGGCTAGTTTTGGTCTAGATCTATGCAAAAGACTAAATTCTGAACACCTGTAAGATACAAATGAAGCCTTGCTTTATTATAGGAAAGAATTGAAACTTGTCATTTCAGCAAATTGAGGTCTGAAAGTGTGTCTTATAGAGAAACAAATGCAATTGTTGTACTGCATGCCCTGGAAGGATACTTTGAATGCCAGCTGCACTGTAGGCGTACATAAGTAGTTCCTGTAATTCCATGTTTACTTTTAAAGAGGCAGCTAGACATTCAGAGAGGCCTTGATACTGTAGCAGATTCAATAGTCATAGTAGACTCAATTTTCACAGTATATCAGATTGCTTTGGCCCACAAACGTCACTTTAATTGCAGGCATGGTTAAGGAAAAGAACAAAACACTTTTGTTATGAAGAATGAGAAGTTAACCCTGTAAAATTATATTTAAAGCAGCTGAAATACCTTTAGCTGTTGCAACAATACAAACAAAACATCATTCTGTCTTTCACTGTGAATAATGCTAAGTCATCAAATTCACCTGAACCTGTAAAGTGGAGGCAAGTGTGAATCAAAGTAACTGATCCTAGATTTAAAGAGTTAGAAATAACCAGACACCTGGACAGGTCCAATTTAAACAGAAGCCAATGGCCAGAAGCAAATTGGATCAGCAAATTCTAGCACATCTGGCAGCTTAGTTACACAGGTCTCTCCTGCGTTCGCTTGGCTGTGTTGATTTTTTGCCATTTCTTTTCTCACTAGGATTTTCAGAGCCTTTAGATTTTCACTTACTGCATATCACTGTTTTTTTCTTCCCCAAAGAATTCGTGCTCTTTTAAAATGCTCCATTTTAAATCAAGTCCCACCTACAGCACATTTTGATATTTCTGAGCTGTCACTTCTACCTATGATTCATTTTGCGTGTTTTGTCATTCCTAATTTTGCAGTTTCTAGAGTGGCTGAGGAAGATGGCAGGTGATAGAAACATTTACAGGAGAGAAGCAGGAAAACATCTTGTATTTCTTAGTGAGCTAAGATCGGTTCATGGAAACAGACTATCCAGAAACTTCTGCATGAATGTCTCCTTAGCTGCAACAGTTCACCAAGTAATTACCAGAAATAATTTGAGTTGAAACAGCTAAAAAATCTCCAAGATCCAGACAACTAGAACATGACGCTTAAGGCACTTTAAATCATATGGAAATCTTGCAATAAGTCTACCTTACTGGGATAACTCTGAAGAGATGTTGTATGCATTTGGGTCCATCTTTTTTCAAACTGAGGGGTCCCTCATCAGTGTCTCACCTGTTTGCATTGCCATACTGACACATAAGCTATTTCCCTTCTTTCATCTGCAGACTGAGAGGGCTCTGGAAGAATCCAATGAAGTTAGATATTAGTTCAAACTCATGAGTCTCAACTCATCAGCTAGTCTCACAGTAATCTCATTTTGCTCTTAAGAAGCAAGCTGTAATGATGACTGCTTAATTTTCACATTGTTTTCTTCTCTGTCAGTTACTATAGATGTTTTCTTTCTGACACATCTTGGAATTGTTTCAATATGAAGTGTAGGCAAGGTTGTTATTAGCAATTTGACATATGTACACATGCTGCTTCTACTGCATCCTGGTCTGTAACATCCTACATAATTAATCAAACCTGGCATGTCCCTGCAGTAAGGAACATATAGGGACTGCAAACATCTAGAAGGCACAAGTCAACATCTGCTTCTTTTCAGGACTAATTCCATTGAAGTTAATGGGAACAAGTTGTTAGCATTTCTGGAAGTCAGTCTGCTCATATCTTTCCTTCTTAACATGAAGCCTTAGAAGCAGAAGCAGTTGGGAGCTATGAACCCAGGAAACACCATGGCATACATATCTGCAAGTTCCCACTTAGCCCACACCTTTGAAGAAGCAACCCTGTCTCCAGTGTTGTGATGTGGGGCAGTTCCACCCATCTGAATAAAATGCTGCTTGGAGGTCCTTGAGAGATCCACCTCCAGGATTAGAAAAGGAAGCAGATCAAAGATGTGCTGCTCCTACACTTCTACAGAAACCTGCTCAGTGGTGTAGCCTATTAGCCCAAGTGCTGTGACATACTGATGTAACAATACTAAGTTTCCCACCCCTGACCTGGATTTTCTGCACAATGCTCTTCTGTGTCAATGTGGTATTTCTAGGGTCTTGCATGCACTTTCACATATGTTTGTGTGTTTGCTTTGTCAGACACTTAATCTGGAAACAAGTTCTTTAGAGAAACGGGAGATAATAGCGACACTGGTAATGCTGCCAAGCTATTAATGACTCAGAAAACCCAGCTTTGGTCAAATGCTAGTGTTTTTCATCCAGACAAGGCTGCCACTCAGAGCTGGAATGAATAAAGCAGAAATAAATAAATTAATGAAATGTCTGAAAATGAAGTCTTTGAAAACCAATCCGAGTGCTGGTTTTGAGGTGAATTATTCAACCTCCTGGAAGACCAAAGCAAGTGAGCTAGTTTTTCTGCACGTCAGCACACAGTAATAGAACAAACTTTTTATTTCCCAAGTATCATGGAACTGCTAAATTGAGGCTAAACAATTTATGGTTCAAACTCGATTAAAGCTCCACCAATATTAACTACAGATCTGGGATGTCACAAGGATTCATCACTACACTGCTGATTCAGAAACTTTGTGGTGAATGATCCAAAACATGCGCTCACTCACCTAAAACAGGAGGGCTCAACCTTGAGGAGTTCCCTTGGCCATGTCCTGACCTAAGAGGAGTGTTCCAACGCGGACTGACGCCAAATGGCTGCCCAAGGGGCTCCTTTCAGACCCTGGTTGAACCTGAGCTGTGGTCAACATAGTTGCATACCGCTTATGTGCTGAGGACCCAACTTCCTGCCCCTGCATCTGCCAGCCACCATCATGTGGTGTGGTGGTGTCCTGGGTTCAGCAGTAGCAGTCATTTTTTTCTCCTTGGTGGCTGGTGATGCGCTGGTTTTTGGTATTTTTGGCCTGGGAGCAGTGCTGATAACGCCGATGTTTTCAGTTGCTGCTCGAATGTTTGGTCTGGCCAAGGACTTTCTGAGCCTCATGCTCTGCCAGGGAGGAGGGGAGGCTGGGAGGAAGCAGAGACAGGACACCTGACCCAAGCTAGCCAAAGAGGTATTCCATACCACAGCACGTCCTGCCCAGGATGTAACAGGGAGTTACCCGGAAGGGCTGGGGACTGCAGGGTTGGACGAGGGATCGGTCAGTGCTCGGTTGGGTGGGGTGGGGCGAGTTATTGGTCGGCTGGTATTGAGGTGTTGTATTCTCTTCCCTTGTTATTTCCTTTATCATTATTGCTATTCGTGGTAGCAGTAGTGATTTGTGTTATACCTTAGGTACTAAACTGTCCTTATCTCAACCCATGGGAGCTGCATTCTTTTCGATTCTCCTCTCCATCCCTCCAGGAGTACGGGGAGGGAAAGAAGGGGGGGAGTGAGTGAACGAGCTGTGTGGCTGGGTTTAAATCACAACAGTTCTTTTTGGCGCCCAACGTGGGGCACGAGGGGTTGAGATAATGACAGATCTGACCAGATTAATAGTCACTCGTCACAATGTTGATTTACTGGCTCTCAAAGTTGTATCTCTTGCTCTCACAGTTTCAGAATGCTATACATTACTTAGAGCCGGTATTTGCTGTGTTAGTGTTTATCAAGTGTGGGGCTTGGGCTAAGGTTCTTGTTTCACTGTACTTTATGGCAAAGACTTGTAATATGGGTGGGCTCCGTCAGCAGCGCGGGATGGCCGTGGCCGTGGACTTGTACCTGGCTGTCCCGCTGCTCTTCACCGTCCTGGCCCTTGTCCTCTCCTCCATCTTGAGGCTGCGGGGAGCCGAGGTGGAGGGGCCGAGGGAAGCAGGGGTGGCCGAAGTGGCCCGGGAGAGCGCCCCAGAGACCAGGCGGCGGCGGGAGCGGGACCGGAGGATGGGAAGGAGGCGGCTGCTGAGCAGCAGGAGGAGGAGGCCGAGGAGCCGAGCCCCACGGCTGAGTCCAGCCCCGCGGTGGCCGAGAGCATCCCACTGCATCTAGTTCCAACCCCTGTGCTGTGGGTAAGGGACACCTTCCACTAGACCAGATTGCTTAAAGCCTCGTCCGACCTGGCCTTGGACACTGCCAGGGATGGGGCACTCATGAATTTTGGGAAAAGGTCAGACCATTTCCAACAAAGTAGCACAGCCATTAAAGGATCACAGCTTTCTTTATAGAAATATGGACCCTGAAACTTTCAGAAGGTTAAGTGAAAGTCCTTCTCTGCTTGTATACAAAGGCTACCTTCATACAGTAGTCCAAGGATGCTAATTTTAGCTGAAGGTTAAAGGCAAAAGACTTCTTTATTTTACTGAATACCACATTGCTACTTATTACATTAAGGATTGCTTCATTTTCAAGCTACAGCAACTTCATGATGGGATCTTTTAACCATAATGTTCTTCTTTTCTCCCCTGGAAATGCCACTCAGCAAGTAAAACTAGATCAACCATATCCACTTCTGTCCTTGTGATTGGTTTTCATGGCTGGACTTTCGTACTGTGCGTAATGCCTTTGCCAAGAGTAATCAAACCTGCCTAATCCATCAAACTTAGTGTTTATACTAAAAAGCCCAGTAATCTAACACATACAGACTGAACATGGATTATGGGTTCAGAACTAAATATGCATTGTCTTTGTTCAGAAACCTGTCCTTTACCAACAGAACTCTTGTGAGATTAATGACACAGTTCTAATGGAGAGGTAGCGTTAACAGAGGGGCAGTGCAGGGCAGAACATGCGCTCCTTCCCCCCCCATTTATATACTTCACATAAACTCCGTTCACTGTGTTGCAGAATGCCAGCTACTGGGGATAATTCTGTTTTCCAAGACAGCATGCAGATTACTTTCCAGGAAAACCTCATTCAGTGCTCTTGAGGGTCTACAGGAATTATTTCTGGGACAAAAAGTCTGGTTCACCTCATCTTGCTGAGACATGCACATAATTCAGAAACGCTGTTTGAAAAGAAACAAAGCAAGATCCAAGCTCATTTTTCCAAGGTTTTGATGTGTAGGAGCCTGATGACAGAATACTAGAGTCTCAAATACCTTTCTGCCTTTTGTATGTCAATGAAATGCTAACTTTGGGCATGAAACACCTGCCAGGAACCTCTGGTGAGTTACCTATGTAAAGATGATACTTGAAACATGTTTTTCTCTAGCATTCAGTCTATCTTTGTCAGTAACAGCCATTTTTCTCTTTACTTCCACTTTTTAATGCATCTGCCAGCCTCCCAGTTGCCTTTGTATTTCCACTCCTTTCTTCCCATCTGCCCTGCAATGGCAGCTCTTTAAATTACTATGACTACTATTTGGTGACTTTTAGCAGACAGAGCAGAGCATAACTGGCAATATATTTCCCAGTAAATTCATTAGGCAAGAGGAATAAATTTTTTCTATTACATCAGCTCTTACAGAGAGGCCATCATTTCATTTTCCATTTTAAATTTAAATCTACTTCAAAACTTTTCATATCATATTACATTAGACCCTGTCGATCTGTGCCACTTACAAATGGCAGGAGGAAATTGTGAATAGCAGGATAATGGCCTAATTTATAGATACAGCAGGGCAGCTGGAAACCAGGTTTCTGCCATGACTATCATCTGGGAGTATTTTCTATTATTAGCTCAAATCCTGAGGCAACCTTCTGGAACTTCAGCTACACAGGGACTCTTTCAGCCGCTGCAGCAGCACGCACTGCCAACTCCTCCAAAACCCACTTCCCGGGACACTGTGTTTAACACTTTGCAAAGTTCTCTCCTAGCACTCAGAAATGCTCTTTGTTTCTTCTCAGTGTCCTCTCATCAAAACCTCAGTCTTCTTGCTTGCCCAGTGGGGATGTTATTGGCAGAAGATGAATGCATTCTGTCCTACCTTCAAGACATTTGGGACAGCAAAACTGCAAACTGCAAATATGTGCCAGCAATAACAGCTTCCTCTTAAAATGGCCCAGTGTGCAAGAGTAAGAAATAACCTCTTCATACTTTATCAGATGCTGAAAACATCAAGTCAGCAAGGGAAGGCATTAGGGAAGGCAGAACTAAGCACTCTTGCCAGTCCTAGTAGGCTAAAACTGACTGCTCTGACTCATCTCGGCTGCTAGCTCTGCTCTGTTGTACAGCATTACCTCCACTTTCACCCACATTAACTAGAAAAAAGAAATCTGCTGGCACTGCTCTGCACTGGCATTCCAGTGCCAGAGCAGTGGGATTGGCGCCTGTGATGTGCTGATACAACACGGTTTCATGTTTCCCAAAGAAGGGATTCAGATGTGCTCTCTGCTAACTCACTGCACGCATGGAAGCCGCCTTAGTTATAAGCCCTCCCTTGATGACAGTTCTCCCAGCTCTGAAGTTTCCAGTGCCAGCCCTTCAACAGGCTCAGACAGTCCTGCGCTGACCTACTCTGATTGCTAGGAGATACCTGACCCCAGGGTGCTGTGTAAGGGAGCTGGGTGTTTCTTCAGACATCTCAGAGCTTTGTCCGTAAGATCCATTGCAACAATGGGTGAGAAATGTCTTATGCTAACCAATTACCTTACCTTCAGGTCAAAGCAGGTTAAAGCAAAATGCATGGAGAACTATTTACTTCCAATCTACAAAATAAACAACTCCGTTTCAAATGCTTATAAAAGACAAAGGTGAAGTAATTAAAGAAAAGCCTATTCAGATCATGTCTGAAAGGCTGACTATTTGCACTCCTGACTCATTTCAAATCATATTCCTCTTAAAGCATACCAATCTTAACAGTTTTTTTCAGGCAATCTCCTTTTTGAGATTCTCCAGATCTATCAGTATTCCACCCTCCTTATGGATACCCATCAAATTATTTATTTCTGTCTTACTCCACAGGTAACAAGAAAAGGATAAAAACTAAGGAAGGGAAGGAAATGTTACTTTAAGGTACCAGTCACTATTTGCTGTACTTGGCTGGCCTGTAAGCAACTTCTTGACTAAATAAGAAGCAACACTCCTCTCTGTCCCACAGTGTCATGTTGCTTTATGCACATATTTCAGTGTGACACATCTTTACTCATTTAATCCTGCCACAGTTTGGAAATTAATACAGCTGCTGCAAACATTCACATGCATGTAGCTTACTCTGGCCGGGCACTGAAGCAACCAGCTACTTAGGGGAAACAGTAAATGTGGGCTGACTGAACCCCATACCTGGTTTTGAAGGAACTACAAAATCCATTGACAGTATAGGTCTTCCCTGTTCCACACTTTCAAATTCTCTGTTTCTTACCAAGTGTATCAATATACTGCATGCACAGTTCAAACTGCCAGTGACACTTTTGTTTCTGCCCAAAGACCTTCCATCTCTCCTAGTGGTCTGTGTACAGACAACGCTCTCTTTTTTTCATGTTTAATATTACTATTATTATTCCTATTAATACTAATTTAATATTGCTATTGTTATTGCTATATATTAAGGGCTAGGCCAACCTATATCTCCAACAGCACTGTTGGCTGAACAGCCCTTCCCCACTGTGGCTGCCCTGTCACATCTCTATGCTGCTGACACCACTGTCAGCAAGGCCTGCCAGAGAACAAGGGTAGGGAAAAGATCCAGCCTAAAACTGTTTTTCAGCCAGCTATGCAATCAGTTTTGTGGACACAAGAGAGGGAGCAGCACAAGACTACAAGTGAATGTCGGGGAACAGGACTCTCTAAGCAGCCCAGATGTCAGATATGTATGTGGCAGTCAAGTTGTCATCGCATTAGCCAGTGAACTCTGTGCCATGTCAGGGAGAACCTCTCCACTACAAAGAACTTATGTCACCTATTCACCAACTGGAATGCAGAGGGAACTAGGTCAGGGAAGCTTTGAGTTTCTGCCATTCCAAAGGAATAACAAAGGGCAGTAATTGCGGAGCAAGAGGCATCCGGAGCTGGAGTAGAAACCAGTTTTGCAGTATATAGAATCACAGAATGGTTAGTTTTGGAAGGGACCTTAAAGCTCATATAGTTCCAGGCCCCCTGCCACAGGTACGGACACCTTCCCCTAGACCATGTTGCTCAAGGCCCAATCCACCCTGACCTCAAACACTGCCAGGGATGGGGCAGCCACAGCTTCTTTCGATAACCTGTGCCAGGGCCTCACCACCCTCATAGGGAATTTTTTCCTAAAGTCTAATCTAAATCTCCCCTTTGCCACCTTAAAGCCATTCCCCCTTGTCCTGTCACTACACCCTCCCTTAAAAAGTCCCTCTCCAGGTTTTTTGTGGGTCCCCTTTAGGTATGGGAAGACTGTTGTAAAGTCGCCCCAGAACCTTCTCCAGGCTGAACAAGCCCAACTGTCTAACCTTGTCTCCATAGCAGAGGTGCTCCAGCCCTCGGATGATCTTCAAGGACTCCTCTGGACTTGATCAAGCAGGTCCATGTCCCTCTTGTGTTGGGCTCCTGCACAAACTCTGCATTGAGACTGGCTGAGAGACAGCACAAAAGGAAGCTGTCTCTGGGACTGATCACAGACCAGTGCTCAAAAAGTACAGCACACTTTAGGAAAATAATGTTTTAAAACTTATTCTTCACACAAAAGGAATAGAACCACTTTGCTTAATTTTCAATAAGGAAAATACCTGCAACGGCTTGATGAAGTATAGCAAAGACTAAAGTTATTTGGAGATAAACCTGAGCCTGCCTCATCTTTGAAAACTCACCTTACCCAGAAATTCCTTTTCCCCTTTGTCTGCCGTAACCTGGGGGCTCTTTCCCAGTTTCAATGCAAGCCTTCTGTCCTCTCTGATCATTCAATAATCCTCCTGCTCCTTGCTTATTTACAGCAAATCAAGCATTCTGTACAGTACAACAAATTTTGTGTGCATCTTCCTATTTAGTCTCCTTCTTCTTCCTTCCTGATCTACAGCCCCTGTCTGCTTTGAGAAATTAAACCTAGCAGCACAGGTGATTTTTCTTCCTGCTTTTATCTGCTGCTGAATACATGTGCTGCAAGTTAAAGACCTATGAATGATGGAGTGTATGCAACTTTAACTTAATGACAACTGCATAGGGAGTGATGGGTTAGAAAAGAGAGCACAAAGGTCATTGGGTAGGATATGTAAATGAAGTTAGAGTTTGTATGTGAAGGACTGAATTAGGAGAGAAAGAACTTGAGGAACAGCGAAGGTTTTAAAGGGTGGGAGTAGGATCAAGAGACCTGTGGAGGTGTGCAGGGAGGCCAAATATTTCTCTGGTGAATCAAAGCAGATAGACTCTTAACCCCATTGATCTCCATACCCTAACGTTTAGCTGAGATCCCTAAAAAGCAGAATAACTATGAGCAAGCTCGTGCTTTTCTAACTGGCACGCTTAGATTATGGCTATATCATGCTCTGACGTGAGACAGTGCCTTAGAATACCTACAGAATACCTCTGACCAGATAACCGCCACTTTTTTGGATTCAGAATATTGCATGTGAATTCATGAAGTTGTCTGTTTAAGTGGAAATGATCACTAAGAATGCCAATACTAGTCATGACCCATAAACACCTTTGTTCACAAACTGGACAAATTACCTTCAGACAGATTGGCATCCCTCCAGTCACAATCTTTCTTCTTGATTTATTCATGGCTCCCAACTTAGAAACATTAATCAGAAAACAATGAAATGGATTCTAAAAGAGGCAGAAAAAAACCCACAACAAAACAAACAGATTTTGACTTTCTGACCATTCATGTTTTTATGTTGCAGGTCTATATTGTGGGCTTATATTGACCATTCATACAATATTTATATTGAAATGGAGACTGGCATATATCTAAGAGTTTTTCCACATTATTTCCCATATTTAGTGGATTTCAATGCCTAACCAAACAGCAACATCATCACCACAAGGAAAGATGAGAGACACTGTTCAAGATAAATAATGCTGCTGGGAAAAATACAAAAAGCATGCTTCATCATTTTTGTTATAATGAAGACTCCAAACTTTACCTTCACAGTTTCTTACAATAATTATAATGTAACACATCAGAATTTGGCATGTTACACTAAATAACTGAGATGCCAGTGCTTAGGGACACAAAGAATGACAGCAGGAAGGAAAGACATCACATGTTACCACTATCATAACCTATTCCTACTGCTGGCACTTTCTTTAGCTCCTGTGTCCTGGCAACGGATTTTACTGCCTTAATACAATTCTGATTGCATTAAAAGGTTTTAAAATATCCCCTCATGGACAAGTGCTGATCCATGTTGGATTCGATGGAAATTGTGCTCATACTGCCAAAATGCATAATTAAGAACAGGATTTGCTATCTTCTCGGAAATTCAGCTCATAAGAGGACAGGTTCTGAGGTCTGCTACACTATGCTTCTGGAGAACGCAAGCATAGTTTAACAAGGGTAAGCCAAACAACCATGCAGTCCAGTTTCTTCTCTCAAACAATAGACGGGACTGGACGCTTAGAGGTGAGCTTTCCATGGGGTGCTTCCTAAAATCTGTGCTGGAGAGTTTTCTCTGTCACTGGCATAATCCAGGTCATCAAGACTGAAAGCCAGCTCTTCCTCCAGCCCCATGCCTCAGCTCTTTTAGAGCCTGCTTTACATCTCACCACTGTTACATTCCTGTGGCAGTAACAGCCACAATTTCACTACAGGAATAAATTCCTAGCCCTGTTTCTCTTTCTTTCTTTTGGGGCAGGAAGGAAAGTGGGAAAGAGGGAATTCAGTGAATATCCCCCAGTGCTTCCTTTTATGAGCAGCCAGAAGTAACTGTTTCCAATCCACTGCCTCCAGCACAGAAATAATTTTATTACCCTTTACATTCCCCTTTCTATCACCACTTTTCCAGGCTAGCAATTCCTAGCCCATTCACTCCCAGTTTGTAGGAAAACTATTCAACAGTCAGACAGTTACTCTCAATTGATAATTTCACCTTTTGTGTCCAACAGTGGCTGGAACATGTGGGATGAGTACAGATGCTAATATATGTGTCTTCTCAGCTACAGGAGGAAGAGAAGGGGGAAACTGTTGCTGTGTTCAGCACCACTGTGCTTAGGAAGCTTTGCTTGGGTTCTTGATGATGACCCACAGCTAGAAATGCAGGAGTTGAAAAGAAATAGAGAAAGGAAGGTGTTAGCGTCCCTTTTCCTCCTGCTTCAAGTCCTCCAGACTCCAGTTCTTTTTGCTACACCCTTTCTGATATAGACTCATCAGACATGCATTTAGTATGACTGATACAGCCATCTAGGGGCAGTTCCAATTTCATTCTCTATGGTCTTCAGAGGAACCCAGGAGCATGGAGTAGAGGTTTTATGAGAACTGCCAACAGCTGATACCAAGATCCATTTCCAACAGCATAACAGCACATTTATAGCCACATCTTGCGTGAGTACTATGAGGGCTTTTTTTTTCTTTACGTACACTCACTGGGGTCTAAAGATCCTAGTTCAGGCATTTAGTGGGTCTCACAACTGAAAAGTTGTCACGTGTACAGGCATTTTCCACAGCTAAGAAGTCTCAGTTGGTAAGTTTGTATCTTTATTTGTCCTTGAAGATAAGAAACCATTTCTAAGTTGTCAAGCCTAATCATGAAAGAACATCTAAGTTTTTAGTGACAATTCCAAAGGTTAAAAATGTGTGAGTTAACCTCATACAAAAAATATCACTGACACTGAATAGCAAGATGCCATGCCATCCAGAGGGACCTTGACACGCTTGTGAGGTGGGCTGATGCCAACCTTATGAAGTTCAACCATGACAAGTGCAAGGTCCTACACCTGGGTCGGAGCAATCCCAGGCATGGCTACAGACTGGGCAAAGAAGAGATTCAGAGCGGCCCTGCAGAGAAGGACTTGCGGGTGCTGGTCGATGAGAAAATGAACATGAGCTGGCTTCAGTGTGCGCTCGCAGCCCAGAAAGCCAACCGCATCCTGGGCTGCATCAAAAGCAACGTGACCAGCAGGTAGAAGGAGGTGATCCTGCCCCTCTACTCTGCTCTTGTGAGACCTCACCTGGAGTATTGTGTGCAGTTCTGGTGTCCTCAACATAAAAAGGACATGGAACTGCTGGAACAAGTGCAGAGGAGGGCCACGAGGATGATCAGGGGACTGGAGCACCTCCCGTATGAAGACAGGCTGAGGAAGTTGGGGCTGTTCAGCCTGGAGAAAAGAAGGCTGCGTGGAGACCTCATAGCAGCCTTCCAGTACCTGAAGGGGGCCTATAGGGATGCTGGGGAGGGACTCTTCGTCAGGGACTGTAGTGACAGGACAAGGGGTAATGGGTTCAAACTTAAACAGGGGAAGTTTAAATTGGATATAAGGAGGAAGATCTTTACTGTAAGGGTGGTGAGACACTGGAATCGGTTGCCCAGGGAGGTTGTGAGTGCTCCATCCCTGGCAGTGTTCAAGGCCAGGTTGGATGAAGCCTTGTGTGGGATGTTTTAGTGTGAGGTGTCCCTGCCCATGGCAGGGGGGTTGGAACGAGATGATCTTGAGGTCCTTTCCAACCCTAACCATTCTATGATTCTATACTGTTCTATAGGATTTTCAAACTTTACTTTGACAACTGGCTTAGCTGAGTTCACATACTGATTGGCAGGATCACAGAATGGTTGAGGTTGGAAAGGACAACCTACAGACATTATCTAGGTCAACCCCATGCTCAAAGCACAGTCAACTAGAACAGGTTGCACAGGATATTCTCTAGCTGAGTTTTGACTTCCTCCAAGCATGGAGACTACATAACCTCTCTTGGCAACCTGTTCCAGTCTTCAGTTAACTGTAAAGATATTTTTTCCCCTGAGGTTTAAGTGGAATTTCCTACATTTTAATTTGTGCCCATTGTCTCTTGTGTCTTTTTCCTGTCACCGCTGAGAAAATCTGGCTCTTTCTTACTTCCCTGCTCTCCTCCCTCCTGCCCTCTGACCCAGTGTTCCTGCATACAGAGAAAAATCCCCTTGAGCCTTCTCTTCTTCAGTCTGAGCAGTCTCAGGTTTCTCAGCCTTTCCTTGTAGCACAGATGCTCCAGCCATTTAATCATATTTATGACCCTTTTCTAGACTTGGCTCAGTATGTCCATGTCTTTCTTTTACCGGGGAGCCCACAGCTGGACCCGTCACTGGAGCTGCATCTCACCAGTACTGTGTATAGGGAAACAATCACCTCCCTTCACCTGCTTTGCAAAACTCCTTCTTACGCAGGTCAGGATGCTGTTGGCTTCCTTTGATGCAAGGGCACACTGCTGGCTCATGTTCAACTTGGTATTCATCAGGAGCCCCAAGTCCTTTTCTGCAAAGTTGCTTTTCAAACAATTGATGCATGGGGTTATCCATATGCAGATGCAGGACTTTGCTTTTTCCTTTGTTGAACTTTGTGGGCTTCCTGTCAGTTCATTTCTGCAGCCTGTTGAAATTCTTCTGAACAGCAACACATCCATCTGGTCTATCCTCTGCACATTTGCTGAGATTGTACTTTGTCACATCCTTCAGGTACTTAATAAGTTTTAAACAGTACTGGACCTAGTATTGACTCCTAGAATACTCCACCAGTGACCAGCCTCCAGCTGGACTTTGTGCCACAGATGCACATTGGTTCAGCAAGTTTTCAATCCACCTCACTGTCCAGTTACCTAGCCCATACTTTATCATTTTGTCTTAAGGATATTAGGGGAGACAGTGTCAAAAGCCTTCTCTGCAGATATTCCCCCTTGTCCTGTCGCTACATGCTCTTCTAAAAAGTCCCTATTAAATTTTCCATTGCATTTGATCACTACCTTAAATCTCTTCACCATTGCCTCCAAAAAGGCAAGATACATATATATATCATATTAACACGTAATATATATGGGATATGTAACACATGGAGCTATCTATACATATATGTATATATAATGATATAAAAGAAAAACAAAAAAAATTGGTACATTTTTTACACAAACTGCATTTCCATTTTTTTTGAGAAATATATACTCATTTCTCGTGTTGAGAAGAGTATGAATGAAGGAAAAAGCTACTCCTGACTGAGACTGTTCACCACATTAACATATTGCTGGAAGTTCTTTAGATACTGCGGTGACAGCTGAAGTAACAATACCTGTAGAATTCAAAATACTAAAAAGAATACATTCTCTGACAAGAACCTTATTTTCCACTTCTTCACTACCTTTGTACATCCTGTTCTTGGTTATTTCTCAGACTGAATGAATGTCTACAGAAGCTGTTAAGCTGATACCCAAGGGAACCTCCTTTCACCCACAGAAGAACTGCAAAGATTTCTGAGAAGTTCCCATCTCCCCAGGGCTCTATAGACTCTAATCAGCAGTGAAGATGTCACACCTTTGCAAGCATTCTTAGCCCTCTTGAGCTAATTTGAAGGTGGCGGCTGTGTACAATCAAGAGCTAACCTCTGGACCCCTGCAAGTGCTTCTGACATTCAGCACTCCAGTTGCTCTGCTGCATGGCTGGGTGCATCATTTCACTTTACGTCCCGATTCTTTTCATGCCAGACTCTGGTTATGAATCATGGAGACTTTGTGGAGTGAACTGCAGAATGTATCCGCTCCAGATATTGCCAGAGACACTGCAATGATATTACCAGATTCAACTCACAGAAACAACCTCACTAATCTGTAAGCAACACTGACTTTCAGATGCGAGATTAAAGATCCTGTATCCAATTAACAATGCCTCACCACATCTTTTTGCTTATGAGACCTAATTAATATTGAGTTTTACCAAATTTGAAAGGGTATGCTATGATTAATTTCAGTATTAGTTCTTTGGATTTCTAGAATGAAAACAAGTTAGTTGTTATAAAATTTACTTATAAGTCTTGGCAACTTGGTGCCATGTGCACACATGGAACATTAATCAAACCACATTAATGATATTGCTTTATGTTCATAATAATATTGAAACAGCAGAGAAAGAAACACTACTCAAGTGTCTTGAGTCCCAAGGCAGTATAAAGACTGCTTTGCACTTTCAGACATTTGCTTTTGCAGGTGGAAAAATACTTGCATACTTCAGAGCTCCTTGACCCTGCCAGCCAGAGCATAGACCCACAGCCATTAACTACATGATTGTCACAGCTCATTTAAGCACTATGGTCACTCCTGGCCTGCTAGGCTTGATGGGATTCTGTGATTCTCCACTGCACAAGTGACACACATCTCTCTATATCACCAGTTTCACAAGCACAGATCTCTTGGCGGCAGCAGCAGCAGTTCAATAACCAGTTCACAACAAAATAATTAGAAACAAAGCGTCAGAGGCATTGACAAGTGGCAGTGATGCTCTGACAGCAGCTGACAGGGCCACATCTGCAAGTGAAGCTTTGCTGTGAGCAAAACGGAAAAAGCCTGTTATGGACAGGGCCTCTTAAAAGAAACACCAGGCAAATGAACCATTGACTCTTATTTGTCCTGAAGAAAAAATCCTTTATGGCTATTGTGGGGGTCAGTGCATACAAAATAAAGACAGGTTAAAGCTTCCAAACTGAGATGCAATCTTGATTACAACTTGGAATCATCCTTTTTTCCTGCTGGAAAAAATGCCTTTTCAGGCTTGCTCAGGAGTGTGAGACTGGGCTTATCTCTAATGCACAGGTCTCACAATGCAAGATAATGCTTGTCTGAAGCACACTGGAAAAAGCACAAACCATGTGTCAGAGAGATTTCCACTGTGCATACATTGATTGGCTCCTGGCAAACAAAACCTGCAGGTTCAGAGGTTATGTTTTCAGGGAAGCAGTTCTGAACTGATTATGAGTTTTTTTACTGTGAAGGGGCCTTCGAAGGCAGCACTGCAAGTAAAATTCAATACACGAAACACAGCACTGACATCCTGAATGCTCTTCCTGGGTGTGCAGGAGATGAGAGACTTTTCCTTTGTTTCTTGGACACACAAGTGAAAAACATGCACTCCTTGCTGAAGCACTGACTCAGTTGTTGCATAAGGATTATTCGTTCCAATTGCAGTTAAATCTCTTCAACACAGACTTTGAGCTATTGCCAAGGCTTTAATAGAAGCTTCACTAAAGCAGCCATAAAAATCAATTAATATGTGCTAAGATGCACCCTGAACCTGAGCTTGTCTGCCTAGCTTGACTCTGTACTGTCAGCTGACTCTTGGGTGTCAGACCTCAGTTGTTGCAACCTTCTACTGCTTTCCCAAAGATTTTCTGATCTTTCTGTCTATTCTCTTTCTATATGTTTCCATCTTCCTGGTAAACGGCATTCACCTAATTGGCAACTGACCTGGAAGACAACAAAGATGTAATCAAGGAATTATTATGGGAGCAATTGATACAGTCAAGTCAAAGGATGATATCTCCATTGTTGCCTCTCATCTCAAGTTGGGGCAGCCAGCAAAATATTCCTGCTATGTGAAACTCTTAGGTGGAAAACACACTACTATAAGCTTTTCTGCCCATATATACTATGCTAAGAGTATACAGGCACAGGCTAAAAGTATGCAAGCCAATGTGGGAAACTTGGAGGCAACAGGAACTCTGGTCAGGGAAGAGGACAGTAAAATTCTGACTCCTTGGGCTGTGGGAAAGAACAATAGTGGATTACGTAGTGCCAGGGAACATACCTAGGTATTCTATGATTCTATGATTATATACGATCAGCTACAACAGTTCACAATCCCATGCCATGCTTCATGTCGCCACTTTCTGCTACATTCACATTTACTGTTCCTTAGCTTATTGTCCTCTTTTTTCTGATGGATTTCTCCATTTCTCACCCATCATTTATCTCAAGCTCTTGTGCTGACAACCTGTTCTCTGGTCCGTGCTATTCTCTGTAATATCTAATGATTTTCCAATTCTTGTTGCTCAGCTAGTTTTCAGTATGTTTTCTCAACTAAATGCAAAGGGTTTCATATATTTTTAGTATGCCTTTGTTCAACTTCTTGTCTCATCAGTGTTTTAACCTGTAGAGCACTCCCTGTATTAACCGTAGCTCTAGTTTAACCTTGTGACAGCAAGATATTTTCTTATGACTACTTAAAACTGCTCATCTGATGAATTCTAGCTCTGATCTTATTATTTCATCAATAATAATTTGGCATAAGAGTTCTCAAACATTTAACATGGCACATCGCATTTCATCTTGCTTTTCATATGCCTTTGGTTTCCCAAGCTTTGATCTTCGTTCACATTCCTGGTTTGCAGAGAGCATCGGTCATTTGTTAAAGCTCCTTTTCTTTGAAATGACCATGACCTAATCAATTTAAAGATGATTTGTATCCAATAGTTCATCAGCTAAACAGGTCCTATAGCTGCAGGAGCTGCTTGAGAGCTATGTATCAATTTACTACAAAACAAAAACAGCATCAACACTTTTTTCTTTTTCTTTTTTTTGATACTAAGCCATTATCCTGTGTTAGAATTAATTTAAAAATTGTTAAAAAATTTTTACCTTAATGAAACATTTAACCTTGTTTATAAGATTCTAGAATTATCATTATAGTTTGAGAGCAATCCAGAACAGTTTCTGAGTGTGCCAGAACAAGTGCAATGCCAACTAAAAGATTGCTGTAACCATTGTATTATCTAAAGTCATGAACCAGCATTATCTAAAGTCATGAACCCATACTTATTGGCAAGTGTGTTGAAATGATGCTTGTGAAACTAAAAAACAACCATGTGTCAGACTTTGTAGAGATAATCTGCAAAGGACAAGAGACAATTCATCAGTTAGGTACAACACAGTGAGTTTGGTTGACTCATCATGACATTGCAGCACATTACCAGCCTGAAAACAAGATTTACCCTATATAGTGAGTGAAACAAAGATTACATCAGAAGTTGAAGATTATGGTCACTAACTTTCTTTTGATTTATAAGTACGTGTCAGATACTTAGGTCACTACCTCATACATGACAATCTCTGTATGGACATGTAAGAAGACAGGGATTTTTTTTGAAACAACTGTTTAATATTAAACTCAATTTCAAGGGCTCATTAATATCCAAAATGTAACAATTTGGCTGTGAGGTACTTTTTTCCAAAGAAACCGATGGCGAAACTCCAGTTAAAAGGAAGACTTTAAATGCATTAATACTGTCAGACAGTGTATTCTAGTAAAACTTGAATCAAACCTCTTAGCCTTAAGATGACTGGGAAGAACATAGAAATAGATTTCAAGACTATGAAAAGTTTTTGCAAAGAGAAAAATAACAGAATTTGTAGAGAAAGGAATGGTAAATAAGGAATTCAGATTGGACTTTAAAGTGAGAAAGCTCAGGTTAGACAACATGAAAAACTTCCTAATGTTAACAATTGTGAAATAGTGGGCTAGGGTACCTGGAGAGATTCTCAAGTCTTAATGTATGAGCATTTCTCAGTCACATTACCACCTCAGGGGTTTTGACAGAGTTCAGAATAATTGAGAACATACAGCAACAGTCAGCAGCAACTCAGTAACCCCAGATGGCAGCAGTCTGAATCTTCCTAACTTCTGAGTGAGAACAGAGCTTAACAACTGTCTGTTGAGTGAATTACCATTAGTCAGTGAATTATCAACACCAGTTCAGCTAGAACAAGAAAGTGAATACAAATTATTACAGGTAGCAGGTCTATCTGGTTATCATTTATCTGTGCCAGGACAATTGAGTTTTTGCTCATTCAGAGACTGATAAAAGGCTCACCTTCAAAACTTGACAAAAATCAAAACAGTAATTGCTTAACTTCTCACAGATGACTGTGTATAAACAGGTCTATTTGGTCCTACCTTGTGGCAAAATAATCAGTCCCCAAATCCTTCCCGGATTTATTTTCTAGTATTATAACAATCTTATTGTCCTAGAGAAAGTGAAAAGTGAAAATATGTCCTGACCACGCACTACAGGGTATAATTATATCTCGTTTTTACATACATGGTTATCATTAAAGTTATTCCTTTCCAGATACTTTAAACTGAAAGAGATATGGGGCTGCAATTTTGCATTAGCTAGTTTTACACATGTAAGTAATCCAGCAGTGTTCTTCCAAAATAGCTATATGCACACAGAAACCCTTATTTAAAACAAGCAGTACGAATTTCCAAGAATAACTTAAACACTGATTAAACATCCCATGAAATGGCTTAATAAATGGCTTCATGTGTTAAAGAACAGAAAACAGACTACAGATGCTTCTATTTCACCACTCCTGTTGAAGCTTTTCTTCCCTTAGTCTGCTTTTTTAAGTGACAAGCATTCACTAATCAAGCTACAATTCAGAGATCAAATTACTAAAGAAAAACAATCTAGAGGCATGTTAGGGAGTTAGTTCCTTCTCAATCCAACGCTTCTGTTATTAAGAAGATGCAATATTCTTCCTGTGGGAATAAACAGGAAGAAAAAGAGAAGGATCCAGAGAAGATCTTCACAGAGAGATGTGAAAACCTGCAATGGAACCTGTTAGATGGCAGTGAGAATAAAAAAGTTTGCGTAGTAAGTTAAAAAATAAAAGAACAGCAAACTGTTGTCATCAATAACAGTCGTCTTGAGGTGTCTTCTGTTCTTTGCACATACAAGCAAGATTATCAAAACTAGGGCAGCATCTGAACTAGCTAACATTTTATATCATTTTATATTAACCAAGAATATAACTTCTCTAAAATTTTGGGTGGACGTCAACTGCTGAGGTCAAGAACAGATCCTCCAGAACTTTATGATTAAACTCTTTCATTTCATTCCAGGTTTTCAAGAATTTGCTTTTTTGCTACCACTTTCAAAAACTTACCTGGATAATAGTTATGGCCTTTTGCCATCGTTGCTTTCAGGAAATTCTCTTAATTTTAGGCACCTTTTTATTGGACTCCAACACTTTCAGTATGAGTGCTTCAGTAATAGTCAGTTCTCCTGCATTCCCTGACCATATGCCTTCTTAATGTAAGACAGGTATTACTAATGTCTCCCGCATTTTGTGACCTATGTGCTTAGATAAAGATTATCGTGCAGTTCCTCCATGAGGATTTCCTTCTGAGTTTACCATCTCTCTGTAATGCTCCCTACACAATGTATACAGAGTTCAGAAGTACATGCTTGTCCACTCCAGGAATTGACTATGGACCTTAAGGATGGATTGAATTCCATTCATAAAGCAATGGGTAAGTTCCTTAAATCACTAATGTTACTGCATGACTGCCAAATCAGTGCCATTCCTGGAAGAGAAAGAAATGAAACACCAAATTAGTTTTCCAGCTAAGCTCAGCAGCAGTTTGAAGATGTTGAGCCATTTAAAACACTTCCTTTAAGAATGTTTCCTTAGCATCTAATAATTTTTTTTTTTCTCTCAGATCACTCTAATTTAATCAGTAGTCACCTAATGTACCACATGAGTTAGATTCACATACGAATATTAACACTGAAGAATCTGAAAAGGCTACAAAGCCTCAAAGTGATGGAAGGCACATTTTTTTCTGAAGAGGTACTGGTCCTTCCAGCATACGAGGAAGAAGTAGTGGGTGATAAGTGATGACCAGGAGCGAAGATTCACTGTGACTGGAGGCAGAAGAAGCCTCACAAAAGGGCATCGTTCACATCTGCTGTTCAGGCTTCTGATTTTCCTGGGTAGCTCCTGCTGTCGTAGGTAAAAACAAATATGATGCTCTTTGTCCACCACCCTTGAGGAGAGGAATTCTTTTTTTTTCATGCTGTCTTAACAACAGAAAATCCTTCTTTTGTCACTCCTAAATCAAACATTCGGCTTCAATGCACCACTGTCATTTCAGCTCCAGTCATAGTGTGTGTACAGCATAATGATCCTTTCTCTGTAAACCAGACAGAGCTGTAGAATAGCTGGAGTGACAGGTTCACACTCCGATAAGTTGCCATGATTTCTATATAAGCTTTAAAAATAGGCTTGATGAATAGGTTGAATAGCATGAAACTACTGGGAGCCTGAAACAAAGCCCAAAGGTAAAACATAGCAGAACATCTAGAAAAAACACTCTGACACTGAAATAACACTGTGACACTTCCTCTCCTGTTCCCTTCTACCAGTTTTTAAGACTACTGTGCTGCAAGGGGTAGTATAATTGGCAACTGGTGTCGTGGTTTAAACCGATCCACACACCTTGTCCACTCACCCCCCCTCCCCCCTTTTTCTCCCTCCTTCATTCCTTCCTCCCCCCTCCCCCCCCCCGGAAGGATGGGGAGGAGAATCGAGAGAATGTAACTCCCACAGGTTGAGATAAGAACAGCCCAGTAACTAAGGTATAACACAAATCACTGCTGCTGCCACCAATGATAATAATGAGAAGAGAAAATAACAAGCGAAGAGAATACGATACCACTGCCGAACGAGTTCGACACCCCCAAAGAGAGCCCGTGCCCTTCCGGGTAACTCCCACTTACTCCCCTGGACATGACGTGCTGTGGTATGGAATACCTCTTTGGCTAGCTTGGGTCAGATGTCCTGTCTCTGCTTCCTCCTGGCCTTCCCTCATCCCTGGCAGAGCATGAGGCTCACAAAGTCCTTGGCCAGAATAAACATTACTTAACAACAATTAAAAACATCGGTGTTATCAGCTCTGTTCCCAGGCTGGAAGTCAAAACACAGTGCTGCACCAGCTACTAAGAAGGAGAAAAGCTGCTACTGGTGAACCGAGGACAACTGGTCATCTAATTGCTCCCATATTGTCGATAAAGTACTATGTGAAGGTATGCACGCTTTGGGCCAAGAAGCCCTGGCTGGTTCTTTACTGTAGTGTAAATGTATAAAACTGGTTTTAAAAGTGTCATTGTCAAAAAAGGGGAAGGCTCCTTAGAAATGGTGAAGTCTATCAACATCACACAACTTGGAAAGAGACCAGCTCTTTAGTCCTCAAGGTTGGAAAGATCTGGTTCTTGAGAAAGCCTTACAAAGCACATGGCTTTCACTCTGTTGTGGAGCCTTTGTGAGAGACCTGAGCAGCCAGCCCACATTTGGTGAAAATGATCTACAAGCTCACTACAGCAGATACTGTTAGAGAACAATAGAAACAAAATACAGAATAGTTGGAGGTGCCTAAAAACTACTGAAGAAAGGAAGAAAAGATGTTACATTATCACAGGCAGGATTCAAATATATGAAAAGTAAATTATTAGTGTGTGAATAGAGAGCAAATTCCAGAATTTTAGCTGTATGCCAAGAGAACCAAAAGACATCTGTGACTTGCAGAGCTAGACATAAAACAGCTGTTGAGCTTGTGCCAATCATCTTGCCACATGAATAGCCCACAGACTTTTAACTGGACTTTCTATTCTTAGTCACTGTTTCAAGAATAGATTTTGTATGTAGTGTCTGTCATCTACCATCCATGATCTGTTAATGATCTGGTATGTCCAGCTTCCATGAAGTAATTTCTCTTGAGTTCAAAGAAATTGTTCCCCACTGATATATACCAAAATCTGTCTTCAGAACTGATGTAAAGCAGTGCCTTCTTGGTAGCTGCATCAGACAAACCAAGGACTGAAGGTGTATCAAATTATTCCTGTGCACAAGATTAAACGTCCACTGCATCTGCCTGCTCTCTATCACTTTTTGGGCATGCTATCCAACGCAGACAGATAACCTTGCATTTCAAGCTTCACCCCTTCTTACCAGAATTATTACCCAAAATTGTTTATCGACATGGAATGAAGTCCTGTGCTTGGAGTTTTTAAGTGTTCGGGAATGTTAATAGGGTTGGGAAGATGACAATATTTCATTCAGTGCTTGGAGAAAACTTGGGAAGTTTACATTCCTTCACGCAATGGAAATCTCAGACAAACTACCAGAAACCCTAGGTATAAAATGCAGCTGATTCTCCCTTCTGATTTTCAGCCACACACAAGCTCCAGCTAGGAAGATCTTTCTTCTTGAAGCAACACTGAGTTCAAATTTTCTTATCTAGGTGGTCCACTCAAGTCAATGTAGTTTCAGGCAGAGACTGAAAACAGATTAGCAAAGCATCTACCAGTTCTCTTGATCCCCTGTGAGGCCCACATTGGACAGGAATTCCTCCAATATCTCAACTACATAGAGTTCTACATCCAGTGCTGCCGGCAGACCACATTTTAAAAACATTACCTCTGCTTAAGTTGTATTTGTATCTGGTATTCCTGTAGTAATTATCCTTCTGGCTGTACTTCAAAATCCTTAATTAGACAGATGAAGACATCAGGCATTGTATAAATGCATGCTGCAAAAGAACTGTGCTAGAGGATCTTCAGATATGGTTTTGGCAGATGTCCTGATTGCAAACACAATCTCGTTAATGTTCAAATTATGTTCTCTTAATGGTGTTTGCCCTCAGTACATTGGCTGTAATTTACAAGCTGTAAAGCTACAAATCCAGTTTGTGCCTGCTGCTGTAGGTATTATTGCTCTATTAATACCTATTAAGTCTCTGAAATATATTAAAATTCATGTTCAAAATATTTCTCACGAAATGTTTCAGGCTAATGCATATTAAATAAGAGGTCTAAGAGTCAGGAAGAAAATGACACTGTCCAGAACCAAAAAGGAAAAACAAAACTCTAAATGCGTTTAAAAGACATTATTACATTTGCACCTGAGGGACAGGCTAAAAAGCCAACAGAAATATGTAGAAAAACAACACTTAAAAAGACACTGCTGTCAGTATAAGCAACTAGAATAAAATCCAAAACAATCAAAGGGTTAGTATTTGTATACCTAACTTACATTTCTAGAAGGCATAAATAAGATTTCATGTCTCACTGAGTGCTAAGAAAACTTATGTCCCTAATTCTCTGAATGAAAGCTCTGACATTTTAGTATAACTGCCAGCCAGTTTTTTGGTTCATCTGATGGCACTTTGGAGCGCCTGCAGCTTTCCGCCTATCAGAGAACAAAATATGCATTTTTGAATCAGCAATGTATACACTGTAGGTAAGAAGCGAACAAATAAATAACATCCCAAACAGGCAGAAAGAAGAATTACAGATTTTTACTACACATGTCTGAAATTAATGATGGTATAGTGACCTTGAGTGGACAAAGTACAGCCAAATGAGGAGGCAAAGGTGTGTCTGTGTGAGAAAGGCAGTATACTGCAGGACCTGTGAATTCCAAGATAAGAGACTGAAACTACGGAGATCAGATTTTACTTGCCTGTTTCATGCACCATGTAAAATGTAGGGTTTCAGTGAATGATAAGGATGAAAAAATACCTGATACTAATTTTCTAACTTGTGATCCCCAGTATACCTGGAGACTGACCAAATTATCAAGAGTCAGGGAGTGCTCTGCAGCAATGGGTGATATCTTCCAAGCAGCTCAGCTGGAAGCCAGGAAGCCTGCACTTTGTGAGCATTCCAGCAGTCACTGCGGCGAGCACATTTCTACAGGGTCACTAGAGCTGAATGTTTCCAATGCCCCTAATACCACCTCTGAGAGTCTAAGAAAGAAAGAAATAAGAAATAATAAGAAAGCAGTAATAATAAGTAATAAGAAAGAAAAACAATGCAGTCATGAAAGCAATACAGTATAAAGACAACAGCTATTATTAATACATTGAAAATATTGACTCCTATATAGAGATACATCTTACTTTGCCATACTTCCCATATCTGATAAAGAAAGTTGAGTAGAAGAAAAGCACTGATTTAGCAGGTTACGGGCAACCTTTCAGCCCTCTGAAATGCTACCAGTTCCATGCTCTTTTATTTGTGGGCTACTGTCAGTTTTGTAAGAATAAATTATCAGCAATAAAAGACTAAATTGTGCCAGAATTCTTAATTTTATTTTTGGTATATTTTTTTTCTCACAATATGAATAGCCTTTGCAGAAAGATTTTTAGGGTATAATAAGCTAAAGAAAACAAAAGCCAAATTTAATGACTACTGCAAGGCAGTCCTATTTAAATAGCACATTTCATGATTCATATAAATGTTATCTATTTGTTTCAGTGGTGCATTGTATCATTTCTCCTCTACCATTGAATAACTAAGAACGTAATTCCATGTTTAATCAGTACATCTAGGAAGACTATCACAGAGGAGCAGTTAACATTTTCACAATCAAAAAGTTGTCAAAATATTGGCCTGCAGGGTTGGCTCATATTCATTCATGACTATAGTATATAGAACAGTGATTATAAATGGAAATGCTGACATCCACAGCAGTTATTAAAAACTGAGTTTTGCAGACCAGTTCTAAATTTCTGGGTTTTGCAGAGCAGCTATAAGATCATAAAGGAAATTCATAGAAATACAAAACGGTTTATGTTGGATGGGACCTCTAGAGTGTGTCTTGTTCAACTGCTCTGCTCAAGCAGGGCCACCTAGAGCTGGTTGACCATGTCCAGACTGTTTCTGAGTAGCTCCAAGGATGAAGAGTCCACAGCTGCCCTGTGCAACCTGTGCCAGTGCTACGTCACCCTCACAGTAAAAAAAGTGATTCCTGATGTTCAGAGGGAAAATCCTGCATTTCAGTTTGTGCCTGTTACCTCTTATCCTGCCCCTGGGCACCACTGGAAAGAGACAGGCTCCATCTTCTTTGCACCCTTCCTTTGAGTATAAACTTTGATAAGGTTGTCCTCTCAGCCTTCTCTTCTCTAGGTTGAACAGTCCCACCTGTATCAGCCTTTCATCATCAGAGAGATGTTCCTGTCCTTTTATCATCTTCATGGCCCTTTGTTGGTCTCTATCCAGTATGTCCATGTCTCTCTTGCACTGGGGAGCCCACAGCTCCACACAATACTTCAGGTGTGGCCTCAACAGTGCAGAGCAGATGGGAAGGATCGCCTCCTCTGACCACCTGTCAAAACTCCTCACAATGTAGCTCAGAATGCTTTCTTTGTGGCAAGGGCACATTGCTGCCGCATGTTCAGTTTGGTGTCACCAGGACACCCAGCTCCTTTTCTGCAAAGCTGTGTCTGCACACCCTTATCCACAACTCTAGTTTTTGTCCTTTTATTTTCAGTTTGCTAGTGGCAGTACTAGGGTACCCATGCAAACAGCTGCATCAACTACAGCTGGGAATGATGGCAAAACACAGTTTTACATCACTTCATTTTCTGAGTAACCGTGGTGTGAGCAACAGGACTAGAAAGTGAGTCAAGCTCATAGAAACTAGATTTTTTGTCTTCTTCAGAAACACATAGGAAAGCTTTTTTCAAACAAGCAAATAAATATTCTTAGATGCAAGGTCACCATTTTGAGAGAAGAGGATGTAATTGCTGAAGTACAAGCCAAAGAACCAAGAGACCTTGATCTTACAGCTTGGAGTGAAATAGGTCCACACCAAATTCTCAAGAACCTGCTGTTTTCATCCACGATATGTTTCACTTCCACAAGAGGTCTTGTCCATGGGTAAATGAGCTAGGCTACTGCTAGCACCTTTGTCTCTTTGTACAGCTTTTGCATCTGTTAGATGAGGATGTTAATCTTTACCTTGTTTGGGTTCTAAGAGATTTAGTTCATTAGTGTTTATGAAGCACTTCAGAGGCTTAAATGGATAGGAATGCAAATTACTATTACATTCTCCCATATGTTACAAAAATACAGTTCTCTTGTCTCATCTAAACGGAACTCCCAAATGTAATCATAAAATTCCAAAACATTTATTGTGATTCCTAGTCTTCTTCCCTCTTCCTCCACCTGCTTCACCTCATTGACACATAGTGATAATCTTCACCCTGCCTAAAACTGAATAAAAAAAAAAAAAAGGCAAAAACTTCATCAAGCATGAAATAACAACAAATCTGAAGGCTTTTTGCAAACTTACAAATGATTCAAAGCTACAGGATGCTAGTCCTTAACATTAAGGATATTTAAGCCTTAATATTATTTTACTCAGTAATGAATCAAACATGTAGAATAACTACTGTCAAGCAATTAATACATTATAGTGAAGAGGAAATATGTCATTTGCTTTAGGGAAATAAAGCAGTATGTGCTACAGTAATGACTACAGAAATTCAGTCCAAAATTCACTGTGTTTCCTTTTACAGATTATGGTTAAACATTTTTGTATGCCTTTCAACATTTTTTGAAGTTTATTTAAATGAGATGCATTTGGCTTGTGCCTCAGAAGCAGCAAACAGTGAACATTCGCAATGTTCAGTCTTCATAAATAGGAATGAGGCCATAGAGGGGAAACAAGCACACATTCACAAAAGATGCATAACCCCTCTTCATTAAACAAAAGATACAGCTTGTTGCCAGGTATGTTTGGCTGAAGAACTAAGGGCATCCTTTAGATCTTTCTGAGCTGCACAAAAGAACAGTGCAGCTACAGAGAAACACACAAAACAAAAGTACAAATCTTGGAAAATAGCCTGAGGACATTATTCTCTACACATAAGTATGCGACCTTCTCTTCATAGGCTAAGGAAAACAAGTCAGGAATACATGAAGCACTTGAAACAGAAGGTGATAAAAGGTTAGGTTAAGAGTCAATTTAAAATTAGAAGTGAAACTTGTATACCAAAATGGTTGGGCACAGCTTAGGTGATTTACGGAACAGAACGTCGTAACTCACAAAGAGTTATAAAGCAGGTACATTTATTGCGGCGCCGGGTGCGAGGGGGATCGCTCCTCCTAACTCACACACCGAGAGCTCAACAAGCTGGCTATTTATTACACACAAACATACATATTTATCAGATTTCACAAACATAGGAGGAGATTATTACAATTAGTTCCAAGAACTCATTAATACCATTCCCCTCCCCTCTACACCTGCGCACTGCCATCTGGTGGTCTTGGGCTGGGGTCTTCTGGATGAAGTAAGAAGTCTTCCTCGCTGCGCACTTTTCACCTTTGGCACAGTTTCCCCAGCTGGCAACCTCAAGTCTTTCAGAGACTAGTTGAGACAGGTTCTTGTCATACATTCATCTTCTTGAGGGAAAAGGGTCCCTGATTTTAAACAATGTGTTTCGGTTACCTATTCTATTCTGGGTTATAGTTTAACCACAAGAGTAGCAAGAACAAGAACATATCTGTTCCCTATACTAAGTTAAGACAATCAATAAATAGTCTGAAGAAGTCAGTTACTATTCCTTGCATCATAGGTTCATATGGAGATTATTTTTTCCCACTACTAATAACTCTAAGAAAACTCCTTCTGACTGAAACCTATACATACTTTTTAAGCACCCTGGAAAAGAGCACTGTCAACTTCCAGAATGCCTTTATAGTGATAGTCTCAACAAAGTACATTTCCCCTGAGTACCCACCAGCAGAGTCTCAGTTTGCTGGGTGTTTTCTCACTGCTCTAACTCTATACTGCAGCCATATTACATGTTTTCCTATGTTAAACTGGTAAGAAAAAGCTGAAAGAATTCCTCCCTTGTAGAAATTCTTTGATCCTAGTTCTATATGCACCGAAGCAAAAGCCTCAGGGTTTAGAAAATTTATGAAAGAGACTAATGGAGTCTCATTCTTGGAAATACTTACAGGAAGATCTATTGTGTATGGGAAGTCTCATGTCCCAACAAATGAAACCATAGAGAGAAGCCTGATCAGATACTCAAAATGTCCCACAATGTATAGTGATTTCAGCAGAACAACACTTAATTACGACTGCTGTGCTTTGCATTTTCAGGCATTTTTAATAAGTTTCCCACAGTTCTGCTCTGTCAATTAGACTCAGTTTCACCTAGTTCAGTCTGAACAACAAGTGAGTTTTCTATTGGTGAAAAAAGTTTGTACTCACCCATTTCCACTAACATGTGTCAGCAGTCACTTCTTACTGAGAACACGGCTATGAGAAATAAGTTCATTGTTGATTAACACGAACACAGCATTTTTCATTGTCCATCACGCCATGTCAGGAACATCTATTTCCATCCATTCTATAATTATTTTTCAATTTTAAAAAATCACCGTTAGTGCATCATCATTTAATCTTTCTGAAAGACAGTGGGCAGGTCACTCAAGGCAAAGTTCTAATTGACTTGCAGGCTTTCTTACTCAGACAGGGTATTCAAACCATATGTAAAGGAGCATGGGAAATGTCTGTCTCAAAGAAAGGAAGATGATAAATAGGGCAACATTAATTTAAACTCACTGAATACATCTTTAAAAATAGCTGTCTGCAGTTACAGAGTGCTACACCTCCCTCATTTATTTGCCTTCTCTCTGCAATACAAACCTAATTGCAGATACGATCTATTCAGCACAACATAATTTAAAACTAACAGATTACGTTGTAGAGCTTTAAAAAAGTCTCTGGGGTTTACTGTGCCGCTGCTGGCTCCTACCAGTCTTCAGAAGAGGCTCATTCATTCTAACACTGCTAAGAGGTGAAAAATTGGTCAGTCCTGCTTCTGCTTGGCACACTGCTGTCTCCAGTTTATTTTCATTAGCTGCATTTGGACTACAAATGAATCACAACAGATATTAAATACTAAATCCTTCAGGCATATGCTGAGTCACTGGCTGCAGGCCAGAGCATCAGACCCACTACATCAAACTGACATGTTCTGCCGACATTTATCATCTTGTGTAATTCCATTGTATTATGACCTGTCTGAGAAAAGGTAAAGAGTTAATCATTATTATCAAGCTAAAGAAATATAAACCTTTGATTACAGATACTGCTAATTAAAACATAGTTTAAAAACTCTTCAAAGTGAAGTTAACAAACATTGTTTCAGTAATTGTATTGTTTCAATTGATTTCTGTATGCATTTGTAGAACGTATATATATTACACATAGGAAGAAACTCAGGAAGGTAGTTTGTGGGGGAACTCCATCCCTATGTTGTCTAAGGATTAGGTAGAAAAGATGAGAAAATAATAAGTAGGCTCACAGACCAAATTATCTCACCTACCATTCTCCAATAGTATACCCTCATAGTCAACATGATCTTTTCAGTACTTTCAATCAATATAATAGTCAAATTGCTCTTCATGGGGCCCTCTATCAAGGACCCAAGATACTTAAAGACTGATGGAACACCTCAGTTTATGAACATGTTCTGCTCCATTCACAAACCTGGTGCTCTCCTCCCATCCAGCAGCACTGCAGTAATGTGCACCGGATGCACAGGCAGCGAGTCCTTGGTATTCAGACCACATCTTTGGCAAAGAGACTCATTTTCTGTCTTTTGTGCTGGATCTCCAGTTTTCATCTTTTCCTTTTTATCCTGCTATGGCAGTGTTTGCTGCTCTGAAATTCAGCTATCTGACCACTTGTTCTGCCATGTTGTCAGGCACTCAGCAACGGCAATTAACCATTTTGGCAAGCTCTAAAACATTCCCTCTCTTCAAATGAATGCTGTTGATCATACATCAGCCAAACCATAGTGACCACACTTCAGTAACGAGGTCTTCCTTCTTTTCAGGCGCATGGGAATATTGTCACTGTGTTGATACTTGTACCTTCTGAGTGCATTAAGAGCAGCACACAGGCTATAAGAGCAAGAGTCTGCATTTTTAAAAGTTCTGAAAGCTGTAACCATGTAGCTCTGTGATACAGCAGTACCATAGCCAACAACAGGCCATAAGGTTTGCACTGAATTTGCAAGCCTTTAGGCCTGAGGCTTGTCAGCTGTGCTCTGTCTGAATATATCTTTATTTTACTTGGTGTAGCTGTGTTTGCAATTACTCTAACCGACCTGCTGTGTACCTCTAATTTACTTTGCTTTTGTTTATCTTTGTGCAACCATAGTTTTATGTAAATAGTAAAAAGCAGTTACTCTGTGTATGAGTACTTATGACTAACATAATGTAGGATGAAGAGGTACCAGCCTGGTCGTATAGTAGAGGCTTTAGGAAGTGGAGACACAGAATGTGGTATATAGGGGTACAGGTAAGGGAGGATAGAGATGAGACAGACTTAGCGCTGGTGACTAGAAACAACTCAGCCATGATCAACAACAAAATGCAGACAAAGCTGGGTTCAGAGGTAGCTAAGAAAACAAAGGAGCAGTAGCCAGTACAAGTAAAATGCACCATACATCATAAATCCAGGTATATCATGGAGCTGCAGACCAATGAAGTAATGGCAAAGGAGCAGTGTCCAGTACAAGTAAAATGCACCATACATCATAAATCCAGGTGTATCATGGAGCTGCAGACCAATGAAGTAATGGCAAAGGTGTAAAGTGTATCAGCAAACATACAAAAATGATACAAGAGAGAAGGAACCTTTTTTTCTGCAACAGATCTAGACTAGTAATGATTCTTGAATTAGACTGCTAAGATTTCGACTAGATTAATTTCAAAAATCATGGATATCTATTTTAGATATACACACACACACATATATATATAAAAATGTGTGCTTCCTCTTTGTCTGTAAACAAGATTTTGAATGTGGCAGACTAGTGATGCCATTGTTAATGGCTAACTGCCATTGTTATGGCTAAACACTATCCATGTTTGCTTACATTGCACAACGGAGATACGGGCAGATAAAAGACTGAAGCTCTGGTAAGTCTAAATTTTAAGCAAAACGGAAGAACTCCAGTTACAGCTTAATTCAGGGAGCATGTCCTGACTGGTGGAAATTATAAACCCAGGTAGGTCAAAATATGACAATGAACAATTAGCTCAAATATGGCAAGAAAGCCTAAATAGAAGTAAGTTTTTAGTTTGGTAGGAAATTTGAGGACTTAAATGTCAAATATTTTAAAATTGCTAGTTTTCTTATCACAGTTCTCACCATATCCTGTTGAGCAGAGCTGAACAGAGAGCTTTGACATGATTCAGCTTCCTGCAGGTCAAGAAACAAAATAAATTAGAGGACCTTTCTTTCAAATTGCTGTTGTCTAACAAGGCAAATTGAACAATTAAACTTTCTGTTGAGAAGTTTTTAAATTCAAATGCATGGTGAATTCATACAGTCAAACCCAAACATTTTCAAATGGTTTCCTGTTTTCACATCTGAAATACAATCAGAATTGCCAGTTCTCCCTAAAAGCAGGACAGAATTCATACATGCTAAAACTGTGTATATTATTCAGCTTGGGAACTTAATGCTTGATGCTTTTTTCATTCTTAGCAGGGAATGTTGTTGGCCTTTTTTAACTAATGTAATTATGTAAGCTCATGAACTAATTGTCAAATTTCTTGATATGAAATACCAATAATCAGCCAATAAGACTACTATAGCTATAATGACTGAAAGTAATTTTCATTAAATACATTATTATGTGGCTGTAAATAAGAATTCTCTTATGCAATAAAACTAATATTTGATCCAATGTCAACATTTGATTATTTAGGGATATGACAGGAGACTGGGAAATGATTCAGATGGAGCAAAACATATGTAAATCAGGCTACAGAATACACACACGGTGCATTCTCCTGAGAAAGTACTTCCAATTGCAAATAATCAAAAGTTAGCTGCAGTTCAGTACAGTGTTTCAGCATTGTTAGTACCACACTTTGCAGAGTCCTTTTTAATTGGCTATATAATAGGTACAGCTATGCCTGTTTCTCTGATTCTTGCACAGGTTACATTAAAGAGTACAAGCATACAAGAAAAAAAGATACGCATACAAGAAAAAAAGATACGCACCTTAAAGGATATGATTTATGCACTGGACTGGAATTCAGGAGATGTAGGTCTCATTCTCCAGTTTGATGATGATTTGCTGAATGATATTGGGCAACTCATTTTTTGTTTCTGTTTCCCTAAATATTCTCTAGAGTGCCTATACAGAATTTGGCCATACAGACATTATACATGACAGAACTAGCTCATGTTCCTTTTCATACTATGTGAAACACTATATATGCAGATCTTAGTGAAAAACATCATTGTACTAATGCTATAAATTGCTTAACTTAGATAATGAATTCTATGAGGCAGCTAATTGCCCTGCATTGAAAGTAAGTCATCTCTTTCCTACAACAGTCAACATGTCAGTTCAGTTGCAGCCAGAGAAAGGAAAAAAACTAAAAACATACTAGAGAACACCAGGAAAGAAACAGAAAAGTTCTCTAATTTTCTGCTTTGATTTGCCTTGGTGGTGTACATGCTACCCACCCACCCCTCAGCTTGTAGTTACTGGAGAAAAGTATGCCCTCCTGTGACAGTCACTGGCTAGTATTCCACTTTCCACAGTTGTTCAAGCACAAAAACTGCTTTAAAGTTAACAGCACTAAAAATACATCAAGAGAAACACAATAAGAATAATTAATCATGCTCTATTTCTCAACAAAAATAATGCTATCAAGTACAAATGAACATTAAACAGATACAGAAAAAATATAAAAAATGATACTTCAAAACACACTTGAAATAAGGCCCAAATTATTTCTAAGGCATCTAATACACTCTGACAATTTAGAATTATAAGACATTTCTGCAAAAAGATATTAAAATAGTTTACATGTTGTCCTGGGTTTAGCAGTAGCAGTCATTTTTCTCCTTCTTAGTAGCTGGTGCAGTGCTGTGTTTTGACTTTCAGCCTGGGAACAGCACTGATAACACCAGTGTTTCTAGTTACCACTCAAATGTTTGGTCTGACCAAGGACTTTCTGAGCCTCCTGCTCTGCCAGGGATCAGGGGAAGCCAGGAGGAAGCACAGACAGGACACCGGACCCAAGCTAGCCAAAGAGGTATTCCATACCACAGCACGTCATGCCCAGGGAGGTAACGGGGAGTTCCCTGGAAGGGCTGGGGACTGCAGGGTTGGATGAGGTATGGGTTGGCGCTCAGTGGGGTGGGGTGGGGGAGTTGGCTGGTGCTGAGGTGTTGTATTCTCTTCCCTTTTTATTTCCCTTATCATTATTATTATTGGTGGTAGCAGTAGTGATTTGTGTTATACCTTAGTTACTAAACTGTTCTTATCTAAACCCGTGGGAGTTGCATTATTTTCAACTCTCCTCTCCGTCCCTCCGGGAGTAGGGGGAGGGCAAGAAGGGGGGGAGTGAGAGAGCAACTGTGTGATTTATGGCTGACTTTTGTTTAAACCACGACACATGTAGGTTGTTTTTTCATTACTTTAATGGAAAATGATTATGAGAATTCATACGCAATTTGAGTAAAACAAACATGTCAGGGTTTAATTTAAATAAAGTTTTTTTGAATAAAATATCAGTGTAATCAGTTCCATTGGTAGCCATATACAGCATGGAATTACTTTATAATCAAACAGATTTAACCATACTGAATTCCCTTTCTCCATTCTAACAAAGCAAATGTCTCTGAACTAGTATAGGAATTGATTTTTAGTGGTAACACTGTAGGAAATTCATCATCTATGATGATTCATGGTGGAAACTGTAGCTACCTGCAGGTGGTACCTTAGAAATCATATTTCTTGACCCTTAACAGACCTTTGCTGTCACTACTCTACCATTGTATAGAAGCAGAGACAGCACCTGATGACTTTTTAAATTACACATATGTGAAAAGAAGATACATTTTTGAGTTTCAGTTTTTTACACTGCCCACTGGGTTCTTTTTCACTGCTTCACAATTCAGAATGTTGAAGTCACACCTGAAATCTTGAAATAATACACTTGAATTTTTAGGAAATGAATGCAGTTACTTATAGCTACTTATAGTGACAAACAAACCACTGGAAAAGCAAAACAAAACAAAACAAAACAAACCTTTGCCAGAGGTGTGCCAGAGCACACAACGTACATCTGTATCAACTTACTTATGAGTAATCATGGATGAACATACTGTTAATAATTTTCTACATAGGAGACCTATATCACCAAGTGCATTCTGGTTGTTTTCAACAGTTATGACTGCCAAAGTATCAACTGTCGAGAAAATCCTTTGCACTTAATAAGTATTCCTTACTAAACTGTAGGCAAAAAAATAGCTTCTCTGCTACTGCAGTGAGACATCTTTATCAACATTTGATAAATTATGAAATTCCAGAAGTACTTTTAAGTACTACAGCTTTGACTAGCAGCAAAGCATGTATTTTATTTATTTAGTCTGTTAAATACTAAATGAATGTGTATCTATAGATGTATATAAATGTACATGACACATTTTATATACAGCAATCTACACAATATATGCCTAAAGATAGACATATAATACAGACATTTTGAAATAGCAATAAAACTAGCTGGTTTTAAAATAACAAGAATTTTAGAAGCTATGCTGGATATAAATAATAAGTATTAACATGGGACACCAGCATTAGAATTTGTTACTATCCAAATAGAAAGAGAGAAATTCCTTCTAAATATTAAAATTGTGAAGATGTTTTTTAATCTAATTCTGGTACAGTGAACCTACATACATTTTCTGTCTGGCCATATTACAAAGCTCTTTTTCTTCCAACAGAAGACATACATGGATATAAATAAGGTTACAGGCTTTCAACTATCATTCCAGAAAACCTAACTATGCAACAATTCTTTTAAAATATTAACAAAAGTAGAAGATATGTACTGTTGGGAACTGAGTTTTTCTAATACAGTATAAACCTTCCCAATGTTCCCTGTAAAGTGCTTATATTGTAAACAGATAAAAAGTTAATAGCATCCTGAAATATCACTCAAGGTCCCTTGAAGCTGTCCGGCATTGGCATTCCATCTGGATGCTATTTTATGGGCCAGACTTGTCCCTTTGGTAATCAGATAGCCTCAGGTGAAGTACAGGCAGGTTGATTTTTTTAGGAACGGTTCTGAACCTTCTGTTCAGAATTACAAGTTTTCTTCTTTTGCTGGATAGTTCTTTGTTTCCCTTGAATAGTAGAGATACCTGCAAGGGGGAGGGTGTAGGGATGGAAGGGTGGAGATGGGGAGACAGGAAGAAATCCACAGTTAGTATGTGTCGGAAGTAAGAATTCCCTGCTATTCACAGTCACCAGGTATGGAATCGATCTTTGTGCTATCAGCAGAAATCTGTTGTACAAGGATGATGCAGAAGCCAAGGAAACTCAGAAGTCTATCAAAAGAAATGTTTTACATCAGGGTTTACAACAGAGTTTGATGCAGAAATCTCCAGGTGAAATTCTATCATTCATGATACACACAGGGAATTAATTTGTCTAATGACTCTCTGGCACAAGATTTATGGACTAGTCTGCATTGTGCACAAATAGAATTAGAGCAGCAAAGATCTCCCACAGCTGGTCAATGAGGCCTGAATGCAACATAATGTATTTGTGGCTCAGCTTTAACTTATGTAGCTGATGTATATCCAGAGACTATGAAGCACTACGAAGTTCTGTATTTAACATCAGTTCTTTCAAATTCCTTTCTAGCCTGCAAGAAAAGTAGCACAGAAAGTGATGGAGATGCTTCTGTCAGCTTGTAAACATTTTCTCATAATCAAGTCATACTTCATTGTTATGACTATTCTATGAAAATATGATGTAAAGACTTCTTTTCATAATCAGTGCTATGAGAAAGTAAAACAGGTGTTTACTTTTTGTCTCAAAACTCCACAGTCTCCACTCCAAGAGTCAGACCTCTTCCAGAATTTTCCCTGGCTACGTGTATACGATATGTGTAAACCAGATATCCAAAGCCCTTTCAAACTTTCCCTTATACACATAGTCCCTCAGCAAACACGGTGTTATTTTGATTACTGAAGTACTGACACACATTAAAATATTCCAGTAATAAGGAAAGGAAAAATAAGAAAAATAATTTATAGTTTTGCATGCACACTTCAACACATGAGGAATCAATCAACCAAAATAGGCTGAAGGCTGACAGCAAACTATCATTCAGCCCCATATATGTCGACAACATAATTTTTAATGGGGCACTGTACCTGTGCAAAAGATTGAATCATAGAATGGTTTAGGTTGAAAAGGAGCTTTAACCATCATCTAGTCCAATCCCCCTGCCACATGCAAGGACACTTTCCACTAGACCGGGTTGCTCAAAGCCCCATCCAACCTGGCCTTAAACACTGCCAGGAAAGGGCATCTACAACTTCTCAGGAAAACCTGTTCCAGTATTTTACCACTCTCATAGTAAAAAACTTGTTCCTTATGTCCAATCTAAATCTAACCACTTTAAGTCTGAAACCATTGCCCCTTGTGCTGTCACTTGTTCTGTACCCTGGCAAAAAATATCTCTCCCATCTTTCTTATAACCCCCCTTTAAGTACTAAAAGGCTGCAATAATATCTCCCTTGAGCCTTCTGTTCTCCAGGTTGAACAAGTCCAACTCTCTCAGCCTTTCTTCACAGCAGATACGATCCAGCCCTCTGATCATTTTCTGCTGCCTTCCTTTGGACCCATTCTAATTGGTTCACATCTTTCTTGCAGTTTCTGGGAATCCAGATGTGGATGCAGTACTCTAAGTGAGATCTCATGATGCAGTACTCTAGGTGAGATCGCATGAGAGCAAAGTGGGAGAATCACCTCCTTTGAACTGCTGGTCACACTTCTTTTGATGCAGCCCAGGCTACAAGTGCTGGCCTCTACATTGATAGCTCATGTCTGATTTTTCACTCACCAGTGTCACCTAGTCTTTTTTGGAAGTGCTGCTCTCAATCCCTTTATCCCTCAGTGTGTATGTGATATAGACTGACTGCAGGGGGGGGATTGCACTGATGCAGGTGCAGGACCTTACATTTGGCTTGTTGAACTTCATGATATTCAACAGAGTACACAACATACAGTCCTCAAGCCTGTCAATGTCTCTCTGCATGGAAACCTTTGTATGGCCCCAATTTCCGAACACTGAGGCCAATCTTGTCTTCAATTTCTTCAAAAACTATCAAATTGTCTTTCGCTTAGCCTAAGAGTTTCCAAAATTCCTTTTAACAGCATCTTGCTGTGACATAGAAAGCTATTACATTCTTCTCAGTCAAACTGCCTTAGCTGGACCAAACCATTGAAGATTCAAACGAAATACAGAAAAATTCCTCTTTACTTCAACTCAAAGTGTTTAGTTTACAGCAGCTGTATAAGATACTGGTCTGACAGCACAAGAGTGATCCCAGACTACAGTGAGCTTTCTGAACCACTGTGAGTAGGAAGGTTCCTTCTTATTTGGTATTATTTGACAGACTTCACCTATGTCCTATACAAAAACTCTGTCAAGCAGACATCTCAGACATGCAGAAGTCAGTCTCAAAGTAAACCTTTACCTCAAACTGGTAGGAAGAAATGCATCAGAACTGCAAGAGGAAACCCATCTTATCTCAGCCAAACAAGTCTGTGACGACAGATGCTTATACTCAAAGATGTGAAGCTCATATAAGAATGTCTGAGATCAGGGCATGCGATCTCTGCAAGGGATCAGAGCCATCTGCCTGGTGTTGAAAACAGTCATTCTCACAGTCCAAATGCTGACAGACAGCTTCATAAACATGCACTTTTTCTACAGACAGTGTGGACTTCACTACTTCCACTGTCAGCAGACCACTTAATTTTCTATATTCATCGCTGAACTGTGCCAGCGACTCGATACCTACCAGTAAGCCAACATTCAGGCCAGATGCTCCTTCATTTTTTCCAATAAGAGGTGAAATGCACCTTTCCACATACCTCATTGCTAAAGAGAATCTTCAGCTGAGTGAGGGGAGAGGATCTGCATCAATGACAGTCCTATCATGGATTATTTTGGTACTTGCACCAGATGGATCTCTGGATCACTCCTCTGTTCTGCACAAGGTAATGTCATGAAGTACAGCCAGGTTCTAAATCTAAGTCCTAATACCTAGCAGGCCTGATGCTAGCCAAATCTAGTCATCTTGATGCTGACTAACTGCTAGAGGGACAAACAGTTTTAGCTACAGTCCCTATCATTCTGATTCACAGGAAAAAATGCCTAAGAAGAAAAGAGAAAAGACTGACTTACTAACCAAAGTGGGAAAAGTTTTCTCATGGAATTGTAAGATCAGGAAAATGCACATCCTTTTTCTGTGTCATGAGATTACTGGCCATCCCTGAAGTGACCAGAACATTCCTGCAAGTCTCTTAAAATCAGTTAGCCGTAAGTTTTTCACACCTGGCCATCTGATTTTGACATGCACAGCGGCTAATACCTTAGTATCCAAGTCATACATTTTCCCCAGTTTTAAGTCATTATTTCCCTAGAACTCCACTATGCCATTAACAGGAAGTCTGTTCATGTTGCTTCTCCATTTTCTATTTTCTGTAAAAGACTTGGGAAAGGTAGGCCAATACAGCCTCTTTGTGGAAGGACAGCTAACACAAAAGATGTAATGACTGCTGATCTGTATGAATAGGGCAGCATTCTTACAGTTCTACATAGATCCTCAGCTGATAGCCATCAGAACTGCAGGTGAGGAGATTGAAGGCTTTTGCAGCCATGGATATTCAAATAAAATTAAGTACTTTGCAGACTTTTCTACCCCCCTGGGGAGAAGTACAAGTCAACAGAATGCTGGTATGACTAATGAATATTGCTGGCCAAAACAATTTCTTTCCTATGTGCGAGATAAAAGAAGTAGGAATCAACATAGACAACTATTTGGAAGAAGAAAACAACAGAAAATGCCAATTAACATTAGCAGGAAGTGGTGCCAGAATGGGATAAAAAGTAGAGGAGTGTATTAAATTACCTAGATATCACTAAATAAATAAAAAAAAAAAAAAAAAAAAACTACTTAAGATTCCGGGATCACTGGAGCTTTGTACTTTCATCTACTGTCTAGTTTGGTATGTTCTACAACAGTAAAAAACATTATAACTAAGCTAAATAGAAATTTGAATCCATTAATCATGTAACACAATTAGAAAGGTCAAATAATGGTGAAGAATACATGGATAACATAGACTGTGCAGATAGAAAATGCTCCATTAATGCATCTCTGTTTCCAAATGATGAACCCATTGACCATAGACCCAATACAAATGAGGGTTGCCCCAGAGAGTCTAAATTCAGGATTTACTATCATTCTTGAGCTATACCATCCTTCTGTAAATAATAGCTCAAGCTATTCTTTGAGTAGTTAAACATAGAATCATAGAATCTTAGAACGGTTTGGGTTGGAAAGGACCTTAAGATCATGTAGTTCCACCCCACCCCTGCCGTGGGCGAGGATGTCTCACACTGGATCATGTTGCCCAAGGCTCTGTCCAAAGTGGCCTTGAACACTGCCAGGTATGGAGCATTTACAACTTCCTTGGGCAACCTGTGCCAGTGCCTCACCACCCTCACAGTATAAACATGGAAACATTATAAACATATAGCTATCATTAGAGACAGACTTGACAGTTTTCCTCTTCATGAAATACCTCTACCTACATGAATGATTGCTCTTTAATTCTAAAACCACGATAACAGTGGAAAAGACTGCATTGAGCAAAGTTAAAAAAATGCGTCAAAATGTTAATATATGCATTTGATTATGAAGGCTGCTTCCTTCTATTCTTACTTGCATTGCAACAATTTTGTTTTTCTACAAAACTAAAGTTGAACCACCATTTCTTTCATTTTGGATAGTTAAAATTATTCATAGTAGTTTGTATAGTGCTATGTTTTGGATTAGTGATGAAAACAGTGTTGATAACACACCAGTGTTTTAGTTATTGCTTAGCAGTGCTTATACAGCATCAAAGCCTTTTTTGCATTTCACACTGCCCATCAGTGAGTAGGCTTGAGGTGTACAGGAAGCTGGGAGGGGACACAGCGGGGACAGCTGACTCCAACTGACTGAAGGCATATTCCATACTGTAGGACAGCAGTAAAAGCTGGTGGAAGAAGGAAGGGCGGCAAGGGGAATGTTCGGAATGATGGCATTTATCTTCCAAAGTAACAAGTGTGATGGACCCCTGCTTTCCTGGAACTGGCAAGGATTTACTTGCTGATGGGAAATAGCAGATGAATTCCTTGTTTTGCTCTGCTTTTGCTTTACTTATAAAACTGTCTTCATCTCAAGCCACTTTTTACCCTTCTGATTCTCTCCCCCATGCCACTGCAGGGGAGTGAGCAAGTGGCTGTGTTGTGCTGAGCTGCCTACTGGGGTTAAACCATGACAGAGCTACAGCACTCAGCTGAATATAACTCCTGTCTCTGACCATTGCTATTTTTGTTTATTTAGAACTAATGTTTTTTGATGTAACTGAGTTTCTACTTGGATAGAGTCTCTTAATACAATTTATTACAATTAGATTTCTGCATCAATTTTGATATTACATGTCTACTTCAATATAAAACCCTGATGAACGTTTGAAAACAGTATCCATTGTCCTTTTCCTAAATAGGCTCAAAATCAAGGATCTTGCCTTTTGTGCAGTGTAATATTAAACCAGAAGGAGAAAAAAAAAGAAAGAGTGGCACAATAGATGTGAACAGAATAATTTTGAAACATTACAGAGGTACTTTTATGCATGTTTACCAAATTTCTGAGTAAGTAAGTAATATAATTGGACTGCTGAATAATTTTAGGAGATTAGTGATAAATGGGCACAAGTTGCTTATTCAAGATAAAGCTGAGGGTCATTATCCTCAGCTGGTCATTCATGCCCATGAAATAACTGGAATTTAGGTATTAATTACTATTATAATGAAGATGGGGGAGAAAAAAAAAGCAGCATGACATTTTTCTTATGAAGCTGTCTTGGTTTCTAAAGAATTCATGTTACAGCACCCAAACAAGCTGCTTGAATCATTTTTAACCCTTTCTACAATTTATTCATCCTATGACAATTTTCATGTCATCACCTCACTCAAGGCTTGGTTTAACATCTTGTATTCCTTGCACAGCAAGGGCAACAGCAATGGGAAGGAAAGACAATGCACACAAATTCCCCAAAATAGAAAATGGAAAAAAAAGGTTTTCGGAATGTTTTCTCTATGAAGTGTGCTACACAAAGAGGTAGCAGATTGCATTATTATGCTATACATTATCTAGCTGTTTATGCTGCATTTAACAGTGCTTTTAGCAATAGCATACATCATTGCTTAGCAGCTATGGAATTCTTTCTGCAAAACAGATTCATCCTGTAGCCTTAGAACATATGGAACTGGTACTCTTATGTCAACTTCATCAGAAATTATGAACAATGTGGTACTAAAATGAAGAAACACCTTTAAAAACTTGCAACTTCACAAATTAAGTTTGTGTGTTCTCAGGACTTTTGAGCCTTTGAAGACTCAGGTTGCTTTTTTTTTTCATAGTTCTATTAGAACAGCTAGAAACTTACTATGCATAGACAGGAAGGCAACTTGTTTCCTGCCAGAAACACCATCATTCTGATTCCACTGTAAAAGACTCACGCATGCCTCATCATTACAATTTCCCATCTTTGAAACTGAAAAAAAACTCAATCTAAACTAAAAGCTTTTTAAAATAAGAAAGTTTAAAAATATGTTATTGCCCTCTATGTTGCTAAAGCAAACAACATACGACCATTCACTGCTCCTGATACTTTTTTCTAAAGCTTTTCTCTCAACACATTTATAACAGGATGCCAGGAAAACTACAGGATACAGAGTTTCTGCTGGAAAATTTGCAGTTGCTTCTGAAATGCTTCACTGTGTATAAAGGAGAGGAAGCAGAGCAAGGCTCAAAAGAGTTTTAGGCAAGAATGAATGATAGAATGTTGCTCTGAGGGCTGCAAACCAAATTCTGTTTGGTGGAATAAAATCAGAAAATGGTAGACACTGATAAGTGACTTGCAGTGCAGCTTGAGAGTTATTTGCCCTTCTAGTTTGCTTAAGCTGTTTGGATAGTTTGAAGCAAAACCTAATGAAGCATGTCTGCCAGCCAAATGAATCATTCAGTACTGGATAGCTGTCAAAACTGAACCGTTTAGCTATTTGGAGAGAGTGAGAAATGAAAAAAAAAAAAAAAAAGGAGTAAAATTACTTAAGTTCTGAAAGCTCTGAATGGCCTTAAGCAAAGGATATCATAGCAAAAATGGCAAGTCCTCTGGAAACAGACATGTTTTTGACAGCCAAGGCCAAAGCATGGTCTGGAAGAAAAGGGAAAATAGTAAGTTATTTGGGAGTCGGTCCTTGTCTAGAATAGAAGCAATGTAATAGTGACAGAGGAACCACAGATAGTTATGCAGGTAATAGGATTCGAAGTATAGTGAAAAATCAAGTTGCTGCTGACAGACCAACAACTGGGTTGCAGTATGGCTGCTTTGTATCTGCCACCCAAAGCCAGAACATGCTAGAGTAGTGACACGCGTGCAGTAGAGTGGGTGAAAGTCTACAGCAAGAGCTGTTATGTGCATACATTAACAATTCTGAGCAAGAAGAAAAAAAAAATCAAATCTAGTCAACATACTTTCAAACTTCTAAGGAGATTCATACCTATAAGGAGATTTCATTCCATTCCTTTCACCCACTCTAAAATCAGTTTTGTCTTTGTCGTGGTTTAAGCCCAGCCGGTAACTCAGAACCACGCAGCTGCTCACTCACTCCCCCCACCCACTTTTTCCTCCCCTAGCTCCTGGAGGGATGGGGAGGAGAATTGAAAGAATGTAACTCCCACAGGTTGAGATGAGAACAGTCCAGTAACTAAGGTATAACACAAATCACTACTGCTACCTCCAATAACAATAATGATAAGGGAAATAACAAGGGAAGAGAATACAGCTGCTCACCACCTGCTGACCGATACCCAGCCCAACCTGAGCAGTAATCTAGCCCTTCCGAATAACTGCCTGCAGTTTATATACTGTGCATGACGTGCTGTGGTATGGAATACCTCTTTGGCTAGTTTGGGTCAGGTGTCCTGTCTCTGCTTCCTTCTGGCTTCCCCTCCTCCCTGGCAGAGCATGAGACTCAGAAAGTCCTTGGCCAGCGTAAACATTACTTAGCAACAATTAAAAACATTGGTGTTATCAGCGCTGTTCCCAAGCTGAAAGTCAGAACCACAGCACTGGAACACAGGAGAAAAACGACTGCTACTGCTGAACCCAGGACACTTTGCTACAAGGCTCATGAATAAAGCACAAATCAGCACTGACTGGATAACAGCACTGCTGAAGAAGTTGCATGACTTGGGAAACACAATGTGAATTTCAATGTTCCTATGCTCCTGGGAAAATCAAATACGTAGCACATCCACCATTATGAAGAAGGATGCTAACTATCCACTGGCTTTCTCCAGACTTTATGTATGAGTGGAAATGTACTGCTTGCTGCTTTCTTCCATTCCCTTCTGCAGGACAAACACAGCATAGAGAAGAATACCTTATCACAGAAGAACACACTGTCATCCCTTATAGCTATTACAGAGCATTCTCTTACATCTCCTATAAAATAAATTTTAAAAAATGCAGGAAAATAACTTAAGGCTCTACAGAACAACTACTCTGCAGGGAATTTCAGCACAGCAGAAAAATAAGTAGTCCTGAATAAATCAGGAAAGCAGAATGTTAGTTATTTTACTGCTGTTGGTCTCGTGCATTTCTGTGGCATTCCTATGCTACATGTTAAAGTACTAGCATATTTGTCTGCAGCCTTTGAGCATTCTTTATATTTCAGCAATTACATTTACAGCAATAAGACAGGTGGAAATGGAATGAAGCTGAACTAGGGGAAGTTCAGATTGGACATTAGGAAAAAGTTCTGAAGACCACCTCCTGAGAGGGTGGTCAGTCACTGGAACAGGCTTTGCAGGGGAGTAATCATGCCACCAAGCTTGTCAGAGTTCAAGGAGCATCTAGATGACAGTCGTAGTCACATGGTTTAGTTTTAGGTACCTCTGCGAGGAGCAGGGAGTTAGACTTGATGGTCTTTATTGGGTCGCTTCAACTTGAGATACTCTGATTCTATGATTTTCATTAACAAAAATCTTATTTTCATAGTAGTTTGTATAAAATACTGAAGTCGATATTCAGCATACACCTGATTCATTACAGTTAATTGCAGGAAGATGCTTTTTGCCAGCCTGTGAGATAAATGCCTATACAACTACAATACATTTATACACTTATAATAAGACTTGCTAGATCTTGGTGTTAAAAGTGAGAGCTTTTTCTTCCTTTTTTTCTCATAAATAGTGTGATATTTCTTCTACAGCACCAAATCTTAGGAGCTTCTAATTAGGATGAAAATTTAAAATACTTGAAAACACATATAAACAAATGTGTTAGATCTCATGGCCGCAAAAGTGATTTGTAAACATGATTCAAGTATACCCTGAAGGTTTAAAGAGTGAATTATTATTTTATTGTGGGAGTGGTTAATAATGATTTTTCAGTACTTTCAGCTGGCAGCAAGACACTTGTAAGCTGGAATTCTAATTTTGAGAAGGAATAAAAATATTATGCATAATAAAAATATTCAGGCTAATAAAATAAATAAAAATATTCAGGCTAATATTTGAAACTAATAAAGCTACACTCAATCCATACCAAAAAGTTTGCAAAGAGAAAAAATAACCAAAAAATGCCACTAAGGCACCAGGAACTATAAATTCTTAAAACTTCTTAACATCTGTAGTGGGGGTATTGGAGGGTGGTGGATGTTTGTTTATTTCTTTTAGAAAACCTAATTGCACTCTCCCAGGCTTTAAAATGTTGATTACTGCAAAGACAAGGAACAGACTTACTTAATGGAAGTAGTGAACTCTTTTGCTCTAAAGAATATCTGAGACAATAAATACTATCAGGTAAAAAGAATGAGAAATCCTAAGCTACTGTTGTGGATGTACATTTTCTTGTGTTCCTCAAAGGTTTCCTGCAATAAAGATATACCATCTCCTAGATGGTTTATGGGAAAGGTGAAAAAATTGCTCCCAAACTTGTACCGCTATCATCTGAGAGAAGAAAACAGATGTGACAAAACCCCCATGCCTAGATTAGCTAATATATCCATACACCTATGTATTACAACAAACCGTGTATTGCACTAAGTTTAAGGTGAAATTCCAATCATGCAAACAGGTAGATGACACCTTTGGTTTTAGCACATCATAATTAACATTATATTTGTAAATTGAACAGACTCACCTGTTAGAGAAATTGTAATAACCACTTTCCTCAAGAACCTCTTCAATTAGAGTCTACAAGATAAAAGAAATTAATTTCAGTAAGTTATCTTTATTAAAAGTAATAAATTAATACACACAGCTATATCTACAGCTTACCTGCAACTGTTCGTATGTCATCCCTTCTGCTACATCAGAAACACCAATACCTAAAAATAAGAGCCAATTAATGCCATACTGCTGAACTGGGGGCTTATGCTCCTTTATCAGTTTCTTAGCAATTCCACTATAATGATCATGACAAGCGAGATGTTTGATCATCAGCAGCTTATTCCACTGACCACAATGACCCCTGCATCTTATGGCATGATGTGAACATTTGAGGCACACAATACTATCACATTCTGAAAGAGTTCTGACTGGTGGAAAATATTTTACATACTTAATGAAGCAGAACACAGCAATGCAAGTTTCTTATTCTTCTACACTTACCATTTATAATTGAAATGGCACAGAACCAGCAGCAATTTGTGAGGATAAAAGTATTCTTTGTAGGTTAAGAGATTCAAAAATTATAGACACTGAGCACCTGAACACATTGCATTGTTGTCTCTGGAAATAAAATGAAACTCGTATTTTAAGTGATTGTTAGGGACTCATTTCCTACTCAAGTATCACCCTAGACACCTAGTATTATTTCTGAGTTTTGTAATAAGCTGTGGAACTGATATGCTAGTTTCAACTCAAAGACCAGCAAAATGCAAGTTTCTCACCCTTCTTTTTGGCACCACTGTTTGTAATGTTACAAATGTCCTCTAGTCTGTAGATTGTGACCTAGCTTTTCCTGTGTTTATAAGAATGGAAATGGCACAAATACCAAAACACTGGCTGCACATTTCCCTTATGTCCATTGTACAAAGAAGTATATGATTAAACATAAATATAAATATAAAAACCTCTGAACTAGGAATTGTGATTCCCCATCATGGATGATGCCAGTGATGGTATGTTTAATTCAAGATGGAGTTCATGATTTGTCACACTAAGTATCATTAGTCCAAAGAATATTTGATACTATTTATTTTCTAAAGTATAAATATACACATTTTCCATTATATAGATGTGGTATAGCATGTATCATTTCCCTCCTCTAGACTTCAGGGCTTGATTGCAAACATGACAGAAGGACAACATAGGTTTTAAAAAGAGTTTGTTTAAAAATCATGTAAATTCTAAGTACAACATTTTCACTTAGAAACATTTCTACTGATTTTCATGGATGAACCATGTCTTATTTCATCTTCAATATGTCTTTGTAATTCCAAAGTATACTCTTTCATATTGGGAGAATGTTCCATCAGTTGTAAACTACATAACTTACCAGGAATTAAACAACACAAAAACCAACCGACCAAAAACCTCCAAGACTAAAAATCAGGATAGTTAACATAACTTTACTGTCTTCAAAGACAGAAAGACAGATCTTAGAGTAGCAATTCCTTCTGCTTTGATAGCATACACTTTATTAGACATATATATGCCACTATAGGGGTTTTGATGCTTTCTTTACCTTTTCTATCATCTGGAAGCAACGCATTTCCACCTGAAGAGGGAAGTACTAGCATGTGCCAATCTGCTGTGAAGAAGTTAGGCTCAATGAGTTCAGGAGAACCTTGTAGCAGCTGGGGAAAGGTTAAAAAAATAATAATTAATGATAATTATTAAAGAAAAAAATTAAAGGACACCTGAAACCTCCGCCCTTCCTGTTTGCCAAAAAAATCAGACTTTTATGAGGCAATTCACACTTTCCAATGCAATCGGAAGTCAAACGAGATTTCAATACTTTCTGATTAATGAAACAGTGGTGAACACAATTATGAATGTCCTATCTTCTCCCCAGAAACACTGGCTTAACATTGCAAACTGCCAATCTGCACCTAATGTAAAGCACTGACTTCTTTATCTGAATAAAATGTCATCAACTACGCATTTGCATGAAGATTAACAAGTAAGTGTATTCCACTGAACTTATGAGAGAAACAGCTGATGACTCCGGTTTTCAAAACTGGGGCTTCAAGTGAAATTGAACACAGTACATATTCACATGGTATCATGCCCACTTTTTATGTATCATCCCGCACTTTTGAAACCCAAAATTCAGTTCAGCTACTGGATTATGTAAACAAGACATCTGACATTAAACTTAAAAACATCTAGTTTTGAAAATATCCACTGGTAACAACTCTGACATGAAAATATCTTTGTGGGCAGGAGAGAAATTCTAGTTTTGCATTCCTGCAGCATGTTAACACTTTTACAGTTACAGAAACAGAAGAGTATCTGTTGTTGGAAGACCTTTACCCCACCACCAATCAGCGGAGGAATCTTTTTGTCTGTTATTCTAGTTAAGTTTTCTAATTCAGCAAAGTTAAAAACCCATCACTTTAAAATTTTATTTGCAGAAATTACACAACCTCACAACAACACCTCCCAGAATAGTTCTACCTAATTCATTTCTCTATTTAGATTCTTCCTATTACCTCCCAATGGTATCAGTGTTACCAAACGCATTTATGGTGATGATTTTGGTAAAATATATACCACTTATTCACTGATGCTTATCAATTCTCCATCTTTCTTACTGCACTTTTTGTTGCTGCTTTCTATTAATAGTTTCTATAACTATTTCCTTCAAGGCAAAAATGCCCAGAATTGCATTCAGCATTTCAAACACCTTCAGTTTACTACCATTTACTTTTTAAACAACCTATTTCTTCCCTTTCCTTCAGGTTTAACTTCAATGGTTTTGAAGGCAATGCAATTTTACAGTTAATAACATTTATAAATAAATAGGGCATATATAAATACATTTCTGGGTATTTGAAAAATACGTTAATTTTATAATAAACACTTCCTGTTTCTTACCAAATTTTTGGGCATCCTTTCCTGAAAACATCAATTTAACACACAATTACCAAAGATTTCCTGAGATTTAATGTTATGGCTGAAATACAGAAATTGTTTAATGCAAATCCCAGCTTAATTTACAGGACAGCAAACTGGCATGAAACCAGTGGCTCAGAGAGAGGCATCTTTAACAATCTTTCCACCAATGTACCACCAATGTAAACCAATGTAAACACTAAATAGCCACCTTCCATGAAGCTTAAGCACCTCAGATTAATTATAAAAGTACAGGGAGGATTTAGCATCTGGGGTCAGTCTGTTGTGTTGCAAACAATGACAATTCCACAATTCAGTGTAAGTAAGTGGGTGACAATCAGATTACACAGGGGCATTATGTCAGTGATAAGAAATCATCTTATCATCATCATATTTTAGGTACAGTAACATATCTAATAACTGTTTTGTCATCAATTCAAAACCGAAGTATCTTAGCTTCACAGGATACAGATGCCAAGGGTGTCATTTTCATATCCTCTGCTGACTACAGTCTTCTCAGGAGATTTTGAAGGAACATTTGGAAATTATAATATTTTTGCTAGCTCTTTCTCTGCTGAAAGCATCCAGCATTTCACTGGAAAACATTCAGGCATGGTTCTTCAGTCATGCCATTCTTGCAAATCTGCACTACTTTCAAACGGATGACACTAAACTGTTGCTGACACACTATGCAACAAGAGGACAAGGTATGCTATATTCAAGACACTCTGGGACACTGCTTTCTTAAAATTCATAGTTTGAGTAGGAATACATTCCAAAACAGAAACTAATAAGAAATTATGAAGAATTTACATAATCTCTTTTGGCCTTTGCCACAAAACCATTTTCTTTCCTCTTCTCTTTTTAAGCTCCCATGAGATGAAGTCTAGTTTTTGCATATTAGCACCTAGTAGGTCCTTTCCATTTACAAAAAATGTTCTAATGATAAGACACAAACTTTAAACCAATCTGTAGAAACTTTTTACTTAAGGTCCCATATTTTCCAAATAAAGGATAGATAGGGAATATTCCAAATATTTCCTTTTAAAAATGGAATCTCATGTTGTGACATTAATATCAATTGCTTAATTCAAACAGAAGAAGAGACAAAGTCGACCACAAGTAGTAATTGGTGTACTACACCTTTTTCATTTCTGATTTCAGATTACCAGGATTGCTCTGCTGACTGAAGAGGGACTTCTTGAATCTTTCAATGATTCTTCTTTTCAAGTTGTATTGCAAAGCTGGAGGAAGCTGTATGAAACAAAGAAACCCATGTTTTCACCGTTTAGTTATACCTGACATAAAGATGATATAATCAGCAAGACCATTACTGGAAAATAAGAGTAGCTACACCACAAAAAGAAACATTGATATTTAATAGCATGGTGATAAACAACAGTACAAGACTTGATTTACAGGTATATTATAATAACACTCCTTATTTTGTCCATTCTGTTAGGTTTGGCATACCCTGTAACTCAGTCCCCTCTAGCTTTGGAGGTAAAAAACATTATAACAAGCTGAAGAGAGGTACTACTACATTTGTCTCCCTGAGCAAAGTGCTAGTATCTGAGACATTTTCTTACAGATGAAGGTCATGAAACATTAGGTCAGATTTCATATTGACTATAATGAGTGACTCCAGCTGAAATTAATGGAACTCCAAGCAGCTCAGATCTTCATTCAACGTGTGCAGAACAGCTTTAACAAGCTCTTTTAAGGTCCTTATGTACATATTAACACAATTTAGAAGTCTCTTTTGCTAGAAGCTTCCCGTAGGAGGCAATTTACATTTCACTTGTTTATAAAGCAAAATTGATTTCGTATATTTTTTTCTCCTGTGGGTTTTTTGGGTGGGGTTTTTTTGGTTGAAAAAGTACACAACTTTCCATATTTTTTACAAAAGAAAAGCACAAATCAGGCTTCGTATTTTAGAGTCTTCAATAGAGAATTCAAAGGAGATCTCTTCCTTTCCTCTTTTAAAACCGTATTTATGCTCCAACAGTAAATGTAAAGCTTCAACTGCTGGTCACTACAGTGACATCAACTCAGTCTGATAACAACTCTATGGCATGTACTACCCTTTTGGAAGGCTCTGCTATGCTGTTTATGTATAGTTGTTTATAGCTGCAGACAGTGTTTGTAGATTTTTCGATCATTTAGTATACACTTTATAACCACATCAGTGATGCAAATTCAGAAAGTGCCACTCCACTGAATTCAGGAAGCTTTTCAATTACTAAGGAAAGGTTTGACCACTAAGGATTCACATTCAAACACTATCACAGAAGATATTATAAAGATTTTTTTCCCACTGGAACAAATTACTGCTGTTGGCCAGTTACAAATCTAGAACAGCTATATTGGCCCCACAGGAGTCTCGATTTGCTCTGACGAATCAGAGATTAAGGTTACATCCTAAGCATAAAAGACGTAATCAGACAGCTGGTTGCACACAAGGTTTTGTTACAGATATACACTCCTCTCTTTTCACACATATAAGGCCTTACGCATATGTATTAAATCAAATGATGAATGTTCCTTAGCCTATAAATGAGTGACAAAAATGATGCCTTAGAAAAGGCCTGTGAGATACTCTGTAGACTACAAGCCACTGCAATGGACTGTGTGCAATTGATGTACCATGGGCAAACTGAGGTATACTGAAGCAAAAGTGGTAAAGAACAAGTCCACTGCTTGAGAAACCCAAGAGTTGCCTCAGGCACTAGTGTTCAATTTCAGCTTTTGTTTTAATGAAATCAGATGCCAGATTAGTTAAAATAAAAATAAAAATAAAAAAATTTTTAAAAAGCCAAGGATTTACGTAATGCTTTTTTGCTTTTTTAAAAGCTTTCTCTTACATTGTTTTCCAGAGATCACTCTGACTCTTGTTCCCATGGAAACTGAATTGGGAAGGCTGCTGTCAGCCAAGAATTAGGCAAGAACAGGCAAGAACTCTCCTTTGTAAACTTCAGTTTAGAATTGTCAGCTGAATTATGTAACAGAGCTTTAGAAAACAGCTATGTATTATAAAAAATATTCTAGCTTAGAACATAAACAAGAGAAGCACATAGCACACAGTGAACAAGTACAGTATGGATTCTGGCTCCTCTGCCTTCCCATTCCAAAACCAACTGCATCTGACACCAAAAGCATCAAAGTTGTTGCTACTGCTTCAGTGGTCAATTCTGAGTGAGTCTTTGAGTTGCTGTTCATTCAGTTATTCTCATCCACATTACGATAATTTGCATTAACTAGCAGGCCACTTGAGAAAACCTTCCTCAACAGACAGGATAGGTTCACTAAATGAGCATTTTGAACACACCCCTAACATAGCATGTAAAGACAGAATTGTCTAAGTTCTGTTAGCAGGGGAAGGAGATAATTTCCAGTTATTTTAAATAGCGATTGTTTTCTCTATTCCCATATTATCTGTTTTGACAAGCTTGTCAGGTAAAAATAAAAGACATGTAAACCACTCCCAAGTTCTGTTTATGCTATTCTGTTCTGAGTTCTGTTTATGCTATCCTGTTCTAAACAAAACCAAATTTGGCTCAGCAGTTTGAACCCCCCTGAGGGTTTTTTCCCCTGTGTGAAACATCACTTTCTGAATAGAAACACTTAATTTTGAAAAACAGAAAGATGCTTATTTAATGATAGCAAATTTTGCAAGTAGTATATTCAGGATTTGAACTATTGCACTAGAAATCCCAAGAAATTACCACTATTCATTGATAATAAAAATATGACTTGGAAGCTATTTAGAAATTATTGCTATAGAGGAAAGCATTTTATGTATTCTCCATGTCAGTATACGGTGCTAAGTCACTTAAAATATTCATATTGTTGGCATGACAGAATGTTGTAAAAATAATTTACTGTACAATCCATTTTTCTGAGGTGAGCCAATGATTTTCATATGACTCGATTATTGCCATCCTCCACTTACTAATATTCAAGGTTAGCCTTTATTTAAATGATATATTTTTAAAGCATCCTGCCATCTGCAAAAATGTCAAGTTCTGTTGTTTTTACAGAACAGTGACTAAATTAGCAGCACTTTGCAGAACCATTATTTTGACAACAACAGATTAGTAAAAAGTATAGAATGTCAGAAACAATAGTAATGCATACTTGAGTGATGAAGATGATTTTGTGCAGCTGAATAAGAATCTGCTGAACAGGGTCACTGATCTGACGCACCTTCCTTTGTGATACAGCAATTCTTGCTGATGCTGTAGATGACAACAGTAAAAGCAGGAGGACAGCTCATTTAATTGCCTTAATATGTTAATAGAGTACACTGCTTAAAACCTGTAGATGTAAATAATAACTTTAAATGCATGACTGGTTTATCCGATAGTGTTGGGAACAAAGAAAAGGATTATCTAAAAACTTGAAAGATTGGATAATGTAATTGATAATGTGTTTCAAAAGAAAATCCCTTTCCCTGACTCATTTCTAAGTTACTCTAAGAGAAAAGAAGTACTAGTGTACATCACTAATCACAAAAGTTTTCACATATTTATAAAAAAAAAATAAACATATGATAAACAATTTTCTTATTTTAACTGGGGCTTCTTTTTACACAGACTAAACCACATCATATTTATTTTTTCTATATTTTGATATTATGAAATTTATTTTAATTTTACCCCAAGAATTACAAAAAAATGTCTAACGTGGACCATTTCGAGAAAAATTTAGAAAAAATGTATTTTCATGTTGCCATATAGTGATATGTGCTGCTTTATCAAACCTAGTTTTTGTTTCCAACATCTAGCCAGAGCATATTGTTGAAAGAAGCCTTAAGAAAATATGCAAGAACCTATGAATCTCTTGGGTCTTCTTTACACCAGAAAATCATTTGTTTCCGTGTTGCAGATTACTCCATGATCAAAATGACACCATCATAAAACTTTTAATGAAATTTTTCATGTTTAGAATAGACGAATATCTTTGCTAAGCAAAGAATAATAGTGTCAAAATTCCTCTTCCTATGAAGGAATAGAATAGACAGTTGCCCTCTATTACAGACTGCGTATCATTTTTCCTGTAAATTCCATAAAAATCATAGAATGATGGAATGGTTTGGGCTGGAAGGGACAGTAAAGATCATCCAGTTCCAACACTCTGCCATGGGCAGGGACACCTCCCACTAAACAAGGTTTCTCAAAGCCCATCCAACTTGGCCTCAAACACTGCCAGGTATGGGACAGCCACAGCTTCTCTGGACAACCTGTACCAGGGCCTTACCACCCTCAGAGGGAAAAATATTTTCTAATATCTAAACTAAATCTACCGTCTTTCAGTTCAAAGCTATTAACCCTTGTCCTAGCACTACTTGCTCTATAAATAGTACTGTTGACCTGTAAATACAAAAGAAAAGTAGCACTTTAAAACTTTTAAACGCAAAGCTAGTTAGGTATTGGTATAAAAATGCAGGATGTTAAGCACACCACAAAAGGGGGTTATGCAAATCAGAAAATATAAACAGAGATGAAATTCCCATGTACATAAGCATGTAATTATGAGCTATGCACATAAACACTGTACAGAATGAAAACCTTACCCCACTCCCCTCTCCCCCCTCCATCATATTATATGGGATATAAAGTTGGTCTGCCTCTGTCTGAAAAAAACAAAAAAAGACTAAACAAATTTAGAAATTAAATATTTTGTTATATCAAAAACCACTGTGCTTCTGAATATATCTCCACATTATTTCTATAAGCATTAACATTTTAAGGAGACTTGTACACTAGACAGACCAGAAGATGAACTATTCATTGACTAATCACTAAGAAATGATTATGGAGATCCACACTAAAAAAGAATTGATGGTTTGAGAAAATAATTCTGCTAGAAGTTGCTTCTAACATTTTCTTCTTAAACAGATTCTCAAAAAGCCTATTTTATCACATTGTATTTGAATAATTCCTTTAGCTATTACCTAACAACACACATAATAGATACATATACACAAATTCACAGTGCACACACAGGCTTTTATTTTAGTGCTTGACTATATAATTGGGTATCCAAATGTGATCTTTGCTAAAAAGCATCCATTATACCCAATGGCAAAGACAATACCTTTTGTAATACAAACTCTGAAGTAAAGAACAGAGTCAGTTTGGAATTAAAATGAGAAATATTACTTTAGAATTAAGAATATGGCAGTACTTCAGACATTTAGGCTTCCTCATGTAATTTTTATTAGATAATTGTTGATAATTTATTTAGATAAGTGTAAGCTAATTATCATGGCAAGGAGCAAGAATGCTGAACTAAAAATAGTGAGTAGGTGTAAACCTGCTCCTGTAAAGCTGCACTTCCTGTAAAGCTAGACTAACCTCTGTCGAGTAAATCCATGTACATAATTTATACTTTTCATGTACAAAAGCACTGCAAAGAAATTATGCATGAATAGAAACTATGCTTTTCCTCTAGCAAAATAAATTTAATATAAGAATTTTAACTTTTTCATTTACTTTTTTGTGTTAAAATCAGATTAAAAAATCTATCAATCAACTATGTAAAAATATTTGGCTCTTGGGATCAAGAATTGAAAAAAAAAAAAAAAAGCTGAAAGAGAAAGTTTATTGCCCAAACTGAACTATTGTCTGGGACTTATTACAAACTGACATTAAATCAGGTATGGTCTTGGTTGTCCAGATATTGAGACAGATATACTCTCCTGTTGTAGGTACATTTTTTCTTGTAGTACAAGTAGATTTGTGATTAACAGACTGTCTTCTTTCTCTGAAGTGGAACTGCCCTAATATACAAGCTAATAATATCAAATTCCATGTGATTTGTTTCCAGCCATATGCAATGAGACATTTGAAAAATACTAGCCAAAGGCAGCTTGATAAAAAGCAAAATCTAATTCACTTGACAACCTGAATGAGTGAGCATTGCTTAACACTTACAAAGCACAATAAACTCAGTACTAATTTGTGGATATTATACCCAAAAGGTTGACTATATTTTGTTAAATAAAGAACATTATGAACTAACTTATTGAACTAAAAAAAAAAAAAAAAAAAACCCAAAAAAAAACCCCACCAAAACAATTTGTGTTCCACGGAATAATTTTAATTCCAGACATGAGAACAAATAGACAAATACTGCTGGTAAGGCTTTAGGCAATTTAATAGAATTCAGATACAGAAGTTAATGTTACATATTTTACAAACTGTGTAGATTTGCAAAATATCATGCAGATTTTAAATATAACAATTAAAACAAGCAGACCAGATTGATTATTATTTACCTAGTGTTCCTCAATCGTGCTTTGCCTGCTGAGAAAGAGTGTAGAGCCAAAACTAACTCAGATTTTTGAATTTTTATGTGGTAAATCCATCGTTATTTATGATTTTTAATCTTGTGCATTTAAGTCATACACACTGTTAGACTCAGAGATTCAATAAAAGCTTAGCAGCAGACTGCCACTATAAAACACCCAGTTCATCAGTAAAGAACATAAGTAAATAAAATTGTTTTTCCAAGTTGAGTATTAGATCTGGCAACTATGCAAAGAACTTAGGTCCAAGTATTGGCATTTCAGCCAGCATACCTGTATCTGTCTTAAACAGAGTTACCTCTAAACTACACTTCAGAGGCTAATTTAGATCCGCATTCTAAAATTTTCTCACACAGAAATACCTTGAGGTATTATGAGTCTTATATATGTATTTACACACACATAAACTTTTTTTCCTGAATGAAAATTCTACTGCGAGAGAGGTGAAATCCAAATACCAAAATTAATTAGCCCACAACTGAACTATTATCATTTTTTTTTCCTGTTGAATTTCTGTGCTGGCTATTTTAACAAGAAGAGGGACAGTAACAAACTGAAGTGTCTAGGGACCAACCAGACCTAAGCTGCGCTCTCACAGAAAATAGATATAGAACATCCCATCCTTTATCTCACAGACGCAGATTTGTGGTTGAATCAGGAAGATGATAACATTATTGCTATTTCTGAGTTTCCTCTCAATAATCAGTAAAAGAAGTCTTGCATTTACTCTGAACCACTTAAGGAAGAATTTCCGTTGGTCTTTCTGCTCATGACAACAGTGGAAGCCATGCTGCGATAATCTCAGATATTATATGCCACAGGAAGAACTATTTTGATTTAGCTTTAGCCTAATTTTCACCTCTCCACCAACTGTTTCAACACTGCTATATTTAATCCCAAAATAAATACTATGGTGTTGCTGCTACAACCTAGGAACCTTCAGTTTTTGTTAGGACACTGATGAAAACTTTACTTCCTTGGCATATTACCTTTTTTACTGCTCCCTGTTCTATGGTATTTGACCTCTATTTTGCTGTCAATAGCTTGTATTACAAAATAAATGTGAATAAACGAGTGCCTTTTTCTTTCTTTTTTTCTGAATAAAAATATGCTTAGAATTATATCAGCAAACAAAAGGACAGACTAGAACATAATATGGATTTCACTGTTATTCACTGTATAAGCTTTCTCTCTTTTCTAATATGATAGCAACAATTGGACTTACCAGTCTGGGAGGTCCAGATGTAATGTCTACTTGTAGTGTCTATGTGCTTCAGACAGCTATTGACCGAATGTTCATCTAGGAACTTAGGAGTTCCCATAAAGATCATAATACTCCAGATCACTCAATAATTATATATTTTCTTAAATACAAAAGTATAGAATTATTTGGGGAATGAGGGCATGTGTGTGTGAATAGGCTGGTGAGGAGGCTGGGAGGTTGTGAGTGCTCCATCCCTGGCAGTGTTCAAGGCCAGGCTGGACAAAGCCTTGGGTGGGATGGTTTAGTGTAAGGTGTCCCTGCCCATGGCAGGGGGGTTGGAACTAGATGATCTTGAGGTCCTTTCCAACCCTAACTATTCTATGATTCTATGAAAACTTTTAACAGTTTTACCCATTACTGACAAAAGGTACCAGATTTGATCAGATTACCCACATGACTAAAAAAATTAACAAAGGCTAAGATGTTTGTCTGCAGATTATTACAGCTCTGATATTTTAAAGCTGGATAGTGGATTTAAACAGTGTATTACTATTATAATGGCACTCTTCATTAAATGGCACTAAAACCAGGTGAAAGTGGACAGCAAATATTGATTTGTAGTGCATAATTAAAATTCATATGATAATTTCTATATCAAAAGGATATAAAATGGAAGTTAGCATAGAAAAAAGTACTTTATGAAGATCAATACTTCAACTGCTTGAAATATTTTTTCTTTTACATATTATTTAATCCAGACAATATGCATTTTGAAATCACAGTTTAGCAGTTTACAGCATGTGAAACTTCACAAGAAAGAGAAGTATCTCAAATGGAAAATTTGTTTCATTAGTAATCATGTATAAATACATGGGGATTTCTCTGTATTATGAAATATTCCTTTCATAAGATAAATTCCCATTGCATTCCACAGAAGTTTAGCCAGGATACTGACCAATAAAATGTGGTCTTACTGATTTACTATCGGAGTTCACACTTTTCAAAAAATCCTTAAGGATATTTCAGATAACATATTTGTATACAAAATATAATTATATCCTTTTCCAGCATTTTCAAATATAATTTTTCATATTGTAAAGAACTACAACTGGAAGACCATGGGACTGCTACCCTGTCATGAACAAATCCTCTATTAGCGGGACTCCTGCACGTGAGCAAAGGCACACACAAGAGCAGATCAATAGACAGTATAGTTGAAGAAATAAAAGAGGAGACACTCTATAGACAACAGGAGATTAAGGTTGAAAACATGGAAACCGATAGGTTTAAGTTAAAGTTTGATTTTGTTGCAAGCACAAAATTACCTGGTCGCAGTCTTGATCCCAGACCTTCAGTATCATCTCTAGTATTATTTAAAAAATTTAAAAAATAATAAAAGAAAAGTAGTTTTAATTGTGTTTGGCATCAATGACTGCAGAGGAAATACCATTATTCCCTGACTCCTCCTCATGTTTCCTCTAAAGGAAATCTGTCCAAATTCATTAGTTTTTTACTGTGTGTTTTTAAGACTCATAAAGACTAGCCTACTCTATGTGTCCAAAATAGCATGACTTCTACTAAATAAAAGTTACCCCATTCCTTTTCCTGCTCAGTTTTTAGCTGCAAAGTACAAAAACAGTGGACAGGATTTTAATATTTACAACTCAATAATCCTGAAAATTAAAATTAAATTAATTTGCATTTGTACACATTTAAGGACATTTAAGTTAAACTATTTTATGGCTGGAAAACATAAAAAAAGGTAATTATTGTTTAGTAGATAAAAACAGGAGCAATAATACATGCAGTACTAATACAGTGCGGGGGGGTGGGGGGGGAATAATATTACATCATCAGGGCAGCAATACCTCAGTGTCTGAAATATAGGTCCAGATGTTTTAATATTAGCTTCTGCTCTATATTCTACACAAACATTGTTCCAGATTTCAACAGCTGGGATGTGGGTATAGACAGATAGAACTGAAAGAACCAGTATCGTGTCCTGATGGATGGTAGCCTCAATAGCCCCAGCATGTCAAGAATTTGTATGTATTTTTAGGCAGTACGGGAAACTAGTTTCAAGGAACAGTTATGAAGAAAGATAAGGAAATAGTTTTGCTGATGTTCACGTGAGGGGCAGAGATGGAATAAAAATAAAATGTGCTTGCTTCAACCCTGAAGCGTCAAGAGATCACCATTATTGACTGCAGCAGGACTAAAGCTGAAAAGCTAGTGAGTGATAAGCAACAAACTGGTTGGTGCTATGCTAAGAAAAACTCTGAAGGCAAAAATAAAGTATGGCACTTGAAGTAATAGGAAAAGCACAACCAGTAAAAGGACACACAGAGAAGATAGTAGGGCTGAAGGCAAGGCTGCAAAAATGTTCCTTGCATCAGTGTTCTAAATGGACATTTGAGTGACTAGAATGTGTGTATCAAAACCAGGAAAGATGTTTGAATTATGGCCTTATGAACCCAAGCAAGATTTTTAGCAGTGTATATTTGTAGGAAAGGTTGTATCGTGAATGTGCCAGGCAGAACAGTGAGATTTATTCTGAATGTGAGAACTTGAAGAGGCTAGATGTTGTTTTCAGGAATGATCAAAACCAGAGCTAATGGGTAAGAGTTCAGGTACAGGCAATTATGACATTCCTTTTAGTTATATAATCAACTGCATGGCCACAAGGCCATGAAGAGATCTTACAGAGATGAGCAAAAATTTTGTATAGACAGAAAGAAATACATCTGGTGTATACACCTAAGCTCATTATTTGAACATGGTTTTGCAGGTAGATGACTATGTAGACACATTTGTACACACAAAGACAACATGCACCAGAAAAGACAAAAGAATCAGTGATAGATCCACATGTAACATTCAGAGGAAATCAGATGAACAGATAAACTAGTGTCCTTCTGAATGGTCCTTAAAAATAGTTTCAAAAGACTGTGGGAGAAATGGAAAAGTTAGACTCAGAAAAGTCAGAAAAGCATGATTTTAAGAAGATAAAAATACCACCAGTGCTAAACAGCAGATCAAAAAAATAAAGGAACTATAACTTGGAAGAGGTCATTAAACAGCTTAGTACAGCTTAGTGAGAGTTGCTACAGTAATATTCCTTAAATGAAAGTTGGATTAGAAAGGGTTTGTGGAAAAACAGGGGAGAGGAATCAATGCTGTTATTATGAATACTTTAACCTAGTTAACTTAAAGGTAAAAGGAAAAAAACGTTCAGGAGGAAAGAGTGACTTTGGTTTGGTTTTTTTTTCATTTCAGAAAAGCAGAAATAAAGAAACAAAGAACAGAGTCTCTGAATAAGAGTGGTGCCAAAGAGATCAGAAAAAAATGATGGTTGGTCAAACATGCATTTGATTCATTTCTGAATAACAGATGAAAAAGGAAGGGCCTCCAGAAGGAGAATGGGGATGGCCATGCCATACTCTGCTTCAGTTTCTTTCCTTTTTGAAAGAAATTAGAACCCCAGAATTCAAACAATGGTTACCTACATTTACACAGAAGATCTAGAGGAGTTCAAAGTGACAAGATATTACTCTATGCTATCCAATGTACAAATACATTTTTCTATAAGAAAACCCAACTGCTTAAAAATGCAAACCCAGAATATAGCTAACCAACTAATATCAGTTTAAGCTGATGTAGCAAGGTCCATTTTAAAAACTATTTATCAGTTTAATGCCAGCCCTTAAATTACTCACATAAAGCTTCTGTGAGTAACTGTAACACTGTTCTGAAGTAGATTGAGTGTCATAGGCTGAGGTAAAATGAAATCGTAATGATAATAAGGAAATATTTCACAAATTCAATCACACAACTATTTCACTGTGAAATGACTGACTGGAACTGATCATAACAATGATAAACCATATAATCTATATTAAAATCATAAATTGTACCTACCTAATCTGAGGTTGTCTTTCCGAAACACTAAAACTTTGTTTCATTATACCTGAAATAAATGCGTAAATATTATCTCTGCCTTAAAAGAAATATATATATACATGTTAATATATTCTATTCCCCAGACATGGTGTCAAAATTACTTTAAAAATGCAGTGCTAAGCAAACTCCAAGCCCTCATTTGAGTATGGAATTGCTCTTTGATGTATCAAAGATTTGCTTGCATCATAACTAAAATCTCAGCCCCACATAGTATTTTAACAAATACTTTCAGAATTTCACAGAAACTAACACACTCTGGCTAGATATCCACAGAAGATGTATCTGGATTTGCATTAAACTGCTACAGATACTGCTACCACTGTACAGCCACAATATTGCCTGTAGTCTGGATAAAAAGCTAGAATATTTACTCATTTTCTCAGAAGACTTTGGTGGGATGTCTAAACCTTGTTGTACCAGAGTTTTATTGCCACCATTCTGTTAGTTAACTATTCAAACTACTAGAAATGAAATATCTTACTTCTTAAATAATCCTGCTGATTTCAAAACCTTGAAGACAAGGGTTTGATCAGTTATTGGTCAAATATCTAATCAGCAACAAAACTGAACCCAAACAACTTTGTCATTTATTGCATAGTGCCAAGAAATGTAAAGAGGGAGGGGTAACGTTTGATGATATTTGCTATTTATTCACCTCAAAAGCATTGTCTTAAAGCAACTATTTGTCTCAAGCATCTTAAAACATTCCTGTAAAACCATTCCTTTGATGAAAATTTTGACATGTAAAAACACTCTCTCCTACAAATGGTATCTCATTTTAACAGAAATATAAGTGTATGTTTAAATCAAAAGATATTTCAGGTAACTGTAGGTCTGTGTACTAAATTAGAAAATTCTACAACAGTTTTCCCATACAAATAATGCATTTTAATGTAATGCCTGCACCTTTGTCTACCTGAGATGGCTTTTTTCCACGCTACTAACATCACAAGCATTACTAAACAAGAACAGAGGCATCTAATCACTCAAACACTAGCTAAGAAAAAAAAAAGATTTTATGCTAAATTTAACTTACACTAGTTTTCCCATTGTTGGTCTTGTTACAGCACTTATATTAGTTCTAGACCAACAGCAGAGGACTTTCAGAGAGCAGACACATCTCTGAGAATCTTAAATCTCTTCTTTCTTGTGTATTCAAACATACTTTCTGCCACGTTCTGCAATATTGCCCCTCTATTTTTTTCTACCTCTTTCAGATCCTGAAAAATCCTGAAGGAGGCTTGCATCTGTCACACAAGATTCACTTTAAAACCAAAAGAAATGATGCATCTCTAGATCAAATCTGTCTCCCTGAAAAGAAGGCACACAGAGAGACAGAATGAAAGAAAAAGAAGCAGTATTTTATTCTGTGCTAATGCTTTGCTTAGCAAAAGAGATTTAAAAACTCTGTAGCAGTTAGCCCCAAAGAAGAAGTTTTGGTAAGAGTGGTTGATTTAGATAATAGCAAATAAACTAGGCCCCTGTAGAAGCAAGGACACTTCAAATAACTTTAATACTGGAAGGCGTTTGGAAATGAAAAAATATGATTGTGCCTGTTTAACGAACAGATATTTTATGTGCTTAGGATGCACAATAATACAAATGCAAAAGTAGAAGCTCTCACTGAACCTGAATAACATTGCTTGGGGTAAGGATTTTGAGTTCCAACCTCAGACATTCTGCTATAAAAAAGACTATCAAATATTGTGGGAATATATGCGAGAAAATCTGAAAGAGAAGACACTTGGCCAGAAAGTCAAGTCTGAATACCGCTGTTTGCTAGTATTTAAAAAACAACTTCCCTTTCCAAGTATTCTTATACAAACTTGGTTTTGAAATACTGTACCTTTGGCTGTTTCAAATACATGGTCTCTCTGTCAGTCAAGGGGCCGTATCTAAATTTTCTTGATGAGTTTGATGACTCACCACATTTGACTTGCTAATCTGCCATCTCATAGTGTATTTACAAGTGCATGATATTTCACACCAAAGAATCTATTTCATCATTCATATACATGGCAGAGATGCAGTATATTCTAATTCACATGCTTAAGTTCGGAAAATACAAAGATGATTAGGGGTCTGGAGCGTCTCTCTTATGAGGATTGTGGGAGCTGGGTCTGTTAAGTCTAGAAAAGAGAAGACTGAGGGGGGATCTCATTATTGCATATATCTCAAAGGTGAGTGCCATTAGCCTGAGGTCTCAAGAGAAATATCAATCTTAGACAAAATCAAATTGGGAAAAATAAGCCTACAAAGCACTGTAAGATCTTCAAAATTCTTCACAGACAGCCCACTGCACAAATTAGAGGTTTCTTGATGCAATGATTATTTTCAACAAATATCCTAAGCTTTCCCCTCATAACCTAAAGAACCATGTTGTCATGGTCTTGGCCAGGATTAAGTTAATTTTCTTCCTAATAGCTATTACAGTGCTATGTTTTGGACTTAGTATGGGAATAATGTTGATAATACACGGATGTTTTAGTTGTCACAAAATAGCAGTTAACCTGATCAAGGACTTTTCAGTCTCATGCTCTGGCAGTGAGGAGGAGCACAATAAGCAAGGAGGAAGCAGGGACAGGACACCTGACCCAAACAACCCAAACAGGTATTTCATAACATAGAAGATCACGCTTAATATAAAAACTGTGTGGATCTGGCCAGGAGGAATCAATCACTGCTCAGGTCAGGTGGGGTATCAGTCACTGAGTGATGAGCAACTATAGTGCCATCAGGTTTTTTTCTTGAGTTTTATTCCTCTCTCTCTGTTATTTTCTTTTTCATCACTATTACTACTATAACTATATTTTATTTAATTTCAATTGTTAAACTGTTCTTAACTATACCTGTTCTCTAACTTTACCTTTTTCCGGTTCTCCTCCTCTATCCACGGGGTAGGGGGAAGGTGCACTAAGCAAGTGGTTGTGCAGCACTTAGTTGCCAGTTGGAGTTAAACTATGACATATATATAGCAGATGTGAGACAATCTTACCTCTAAGACTTCCCTCTAACACCTCTAAGTTGAGGGTTGGAATTAGATAATATTGAAGTTCTTTCCAACCCTAACTATCCTATGATTCTATGTCTTACCAATCTATCTAAATGTCTAATGTAAAGAAGAAATATCTTCTCAAATCGTAAAATCTGTCAAAAAATACAACTCTTCTGAATTAAGGCTGTGTGGTCATAGAACTTGCGATACAAAGTAACTGCCTGCAATTAAGTCCAAGATTTGAATGAAATTACCAGCTCCAGTCAGCAAGTGACATTATTGAATGGGTATTTATTTCCTACCATAGTATCCTCAAATGTAGGAAATGTTGTTATCCTCAAAAATAGTTAAATTTGGAGCTAAGTGATGACCTGAACTCAGAGCCAAATTATTGAGAATATCCTCATTGCAGAAATCCCAGTTATTCAGCTGGATACTTTTGACTGCTTTGAGATTACACAAAATTCAAGTCCTGGCACTTATATAAACAAGTCATTTTTTTAAAAGCTTATAGAGATGTGGGAGACTCTTCTGGAGACACATCACTAGAATATTCTTCTGACAGGTCTCTTACATGTGCTCTCTTTCTTACATGGTAAAGTCTAAATACTACTGCATTGCAGAAATTTCTGCAAAGAATCGAGTCTTGAATCTCGACATCTTTGCTTACTGGTTAAAAGTTAGATAGAATCATAGAACAATTAGGGTTGGAAAGGAGCTCAAGATCATCTAGTTCCAGCCCCCCTGCCATGGGCAGTGACACCTTCCACTGAACCATGTCACCCAAGGCTCTGTCCAACCTGGCCTTGAACACCACCAGGGATGGAACATTCACAACTTCCCTGGGTAACCCATCCCAGCGCCTCACCACCCTTGCAGTAAAGAATTTCTTCCTCATATCGAATCTAAACTTCCCCTGAAGTTCTGAAATTCCTCCAAATACTGGAAATGTATATTAAATTATGAAGTAACAGAAAAAGTGAGATACAGCACAGCTATAGGACTGTGTATTGAGATTTCTTAGCCTCATAACAAGCTAGTAGCTGAGCAGTTCTGAATGGTCCTTATTATGAGGAAGGTGAGAGGGGCAGTATATAAAACCCTAGGGATAATAGCATTTTTTACACACAACTAGTCTTTTAATATATTTCCAGCATTGTCCTGAGTGCAGTGTAAATAATTCAAGGAAAGCAAAAATATTCTCCAAAAAGTGTTCCCAGACACAGAGCAAACTTTTAAATTCTCTCACATTCAATTGACATACTGGACTGTTATACATTTAAAAATACCACATATTTTCCTTCTATTTGGTTTTACCAGCAGAAATGCAGGTACAGTTGTAAATCAAAACCAAACAAAAATCTCTCAAATTTGACAAAGCTAAAGTAAAATTGGGAACCTTCTAAATTTCAAAATGAGGAAAAAACCCAAAATGCAACCAATAAACTGTTATAGTCCCATTACTGTTTGAGTCAATATGTCCCTATCCTCCATTGATCTTTATCGTTTCAAATTACAAGGACTTCAGGGGAAAAAAAAGCCCGCATCTCTCACTACTGCCTCTACATGTCTGAAACGTGCAGAATAAGTGCCATGAACAACTATCCCAGAACCTACATACTCTGCATTTAGCATTCTTTAGAATTGTTAAAGAAGCTGATCTTGCAGAACTACATTGTCTAGAATAAGAACAATAAACCTTTTCTTAAAACAAAATTGAAAAACACAGGGTATGTAAAATTACTAAAAATATTATGACAATTAGTGGAATATGAAAATAGCTAACCACTATTACAGTGTCACTGGCATGCATATCAGCTTCTGCACCACTGAAGAACTCAGCGTATCACACCTTTTTACAAAATATCACCCCACTTTTAATTAGAGTGACATTTTTCTACATTTGCAGATCATATTTTCTCTGTAAGTGATGTGGTGGTAGCATAATTAGACAAACACTTTGAAGACCCTGATCAATAAACCCAAAATTCAAACTCACATTTTCATGTCAGCAGTTTCCAAGTTAGCTAGATCAAAGTTAGTCTCATTTTCCCCTGTAATGCTGACATGCTTGATAAAACCATGGCTGGTAATTCAAACAGCCACTTTTTAGGAATGAATGGAGCATAGCCCAAGCAATACCCAAGTATCCTGAATATTTTTTTAAAGCTATTTTTTCTTTTTATCTGAAAAGAAGAAAAATCTGCCAGCATTAATCACAACTGATCTACAACACTTCAACATTAAGTAGAAAATACAGGTGATCTCAGAATGTATAACTAAAGAATTATTTTTCTGAAAAAGCATTCCTGAACTATCTATATAACAATTTATGCTGGAAGGAAGATAGAAAAGGATTTATAGAAATGCTGGTTAAAGTTACTGGGATTAATAGGAGTTGACAGGATCTTTCACTTAAAATATTTCATTAAATCAATGGAAACATGGTCCAAAAATATTTAAATATTAGAAAAAGTTGATGTTTTGTTAATGTCCAAATCTTAACCAAAAAAAAGTCACAACAAAGAAATCATTAACAATAACACTTTGGGTGCAGCAAGCTACAAACTACACAAAGATTTCAAATGTCTGTGTACAATGTTGAACTAGCCCACAAAAATTATGTTTCCAGGAGATGCACAATATGTTATTCTTCAGTATAAACACCAAAATAGAACATTGCCTCCACAGGCTGCTTTTCCTCAAGGGGTTCCTTCTATGCAGCCCCCTCCCGCAGTCAGACTAGGCTTCCCTGTACCATGTAACCATCTCTTGTTACTCTCTTAGCACAAGAAAGTAACAACGAAAAGGCACTTATTTTTTAAAGAAAACTTTGACAATAAACTCAGGGCTGGTTGCCACAGGTCCTCTGGTCTTTAGCTTGGCAGACAAATCATATTAAAGGATTTCGGTAGAATAATCATCATTTATTTTCCCTGCACTAATGTCTAGACATTTCAAATAAAACCAATTATATTTGGCCAGTACCTGTGCCAAATCTAAAGGAAATTCAGCTACCAAATAGATTACAAACAGATAAAGTAATGTTATCCTAATTTTTTTGTAGCCTAGGTCCTTGCAACGACATTTTTTAATCTTCAGACAACTGATTACATTTCCCCTTTTAAAAGTACAGTTTAAATCACTCACAGATTTTCTGCCAGCACTTCATGGGATGAATGGAAAGCTCAAATTTTGCTCAGCTCTTTTATCGATCTTTTTCAGATCTCCTTTTTAGGTATAAATATATGTCTATAATAAAATCAAAAATCCTTTTACTTAAAATAACTGGCTTTAATTGAAATCTATAGGCATTAGTGCAGAGCAAATAAATGATTTGATAATTACAGATGGTTTAGATCTCTTTTATATATATATATATGTATATTTATAATAAAATCCAAAATCTTTTTCACTTAATATAACACCAAAGACAGCTAGTGCTTCCTATCTGATTATCATAAACAACTACATGCAGAATTAACAATGTGTTTTGTCACATAATCCCCTCTTAATTTGAATCTAACCATTAAGCACTCCTTCAATTCCATTCAGTCAATTCATCTAGACAGCTAAAACTTGCCTCTTTCAATTTTCTTTTTTACAGCCTCTTATAGCACAATCCATTTATCCATATGCATAGCATTATTGTTAGAGACAAAAGTTTTCATACTCTTCTGTTTCTTATCAACACTAGTTATCTTACACTTCATATTTAAAAACACCTTCTTTGTCAAGCTGCCAGATGATATTCCAGTTTTCACAGCCATTACTGCAAAATATGGAGATAAGCTACGCAAAGACCATGTGATGCAAAACGTATTATAATCAAAATGGTTGCCACAGAGGCAACCACAGTTATTTTAATTTTCTTTCCTTAGGACTGACAAAAGATAGTGACCTTGTACTGAATAACGAAATATCCTAATATTTTGGAATAAACAACAGCTTTGTTGTTAGAAAGTAGTGAATGCTTCATTCTTAAGGAATCTTTCACATGACTTGAACTGGAGCTGCTTAAGTTGTTCAATATGTCCATCTCATCATCTAATTTAGTGAACATATCTGCACATAAAAATGAAAGCAAAGAATCTTTTGACCCAGCTCCAACCAGGATAATAGTACTTGTGATGTTCCTTTTGCTACTGACTACCTTTCTCTGAGTTCTCTGAAGTGCTATGATCCTCTACCAGGATTTCTTCATATGTTCTTTCCTCATCTTTTCCATGTGCAGACTGACATCTTTCAACTGGGAGATCAGTGTTTCCTGAAAATTCACTTTTGCTGCAGTGAGTGGCTCCATTTCTGCTGCTATGAAGACTCAACTTCTCATAATTTTTCTGACAAAGAAGAAGAAGGAAATAATGTTACGGACTGTCCTTATCCAGCACTTATTAGAAACCCTGCAAATGAAAGTTTCGTTTGTATAACTGCACTTTTTGTTCCCACTCAGCTGCTAGTCCAGGACTACATGTTATCTGATTCAGCCACCAATTCTAAATTTAAAGCAAAACTTTCAAAGTCTTAATCTAAACAAATTCATTCTAGCCTTTACATAAAAGGCATATTTGTTCTTGATGGCGGTTTTCTCATAACAATCACTGAAAGTAGAAAAAAATACGAAACAAATGCCAGACCAGAAAGAAATACTGAACAACACAAGAAAAATAAAAGTCTGGACAAAGATAGTAGGTTCCCAGATACAATCAATGGAGATTTACTCTCTTCTGGCTTAGATAATAAACAGTAGACCAGTTCTTGAAAGCGCAAAACCTGCACAAATATCAAGATGGTAATAAAATATGAAGTGGACTTGATATGACATGATGCCAAGAAGACCCCCCAACTCTGAACTGACCTAATGTGGACTGGCATTACCAAAGCAGAGCTAAGAAAATCAAAACATGGAATATAAATTGTCTGTAATATTTAAGTGCTGAATCTTATCTGTAGCACGGGTTCATTACCGAGTATAAAATTCTGCCTCTGCTGCTGTCAATATTTATAGCTTTTCTGGAAAAAATAGAAATTCTTCTTCCCTATTATTGCGTCAATTTTAATGCAACATATTTTGAAGGCAGACTGTCTTTATGGTCTCTTTACATATTGTTCTAAGTCTTCTTATATTATTTCTGTTGTGCATAAATAAATTCATGTTTCTTTTTAGTCTTGTCAGAGCAAAATGCAGTGAAGGAGAACAAGAGCTAAATTACATAAATAGATTAGACAAATTAGTATGCTTAATGCTGAAGTAATTTCAGGAAATAATACATTCCTAAATACTTCTATCCTTAACAAGTGTGTCAAAGGCAATTTGTCCTGTATCTAAGACAATGTACTTCCAAAGTTTTTCCTATGAAGTGTTTTGACTTTACTGGGACACATTAGAAATCCTTCCTCCTTCAGAAACCTAGTTGCACTCCTGAGCACTGACTGTATCAGTGTCTGCTTAATGGTCTGCTTAAATTGCTTCCCCATCTTTTGTTCTGTTCCCAGAACGATAACTTAACTTGTAAGAGGTGGCTTGTAAGCTTTTCTCTTTAAATTCAGGTGGGAAAGGATTATTTCATACTTAAGTACTGAACCAAGCTTATGTTCAAGATGTGACAATACCAGTGACTGCAGTATAGCACAGCATGGCAACCACTATGACTCTCAAGCTCACTTACAGAAAGCAGTTTAGTATGGCATGTGAGCACACTAGTTGTACCCTCAACAGTCGATGCACAATTAGTGAAGAGAACCAATTCACCTGCTCTATAGCAAAGAAAACAAAGTAAAGAGAGAGAAGGGTCAAACTGCATGGACATTTCAAACTGAAATCCCCTTTCAACATTGCCAATACTGAACCTTGCATGAAAAGATCAATTTTTGACAACTTGTAAATCAGGTGAAGCTAAGGAGTGGGGGGAAGATCAAAAAGACTGCTGTTACCAGTTGGTGTCAGCAGCAAGCTGCCACATGAAGAAAGAAAGCCAGTTTGAAATGCATGAACTAAATTCTGTAGACATCATGATAAAAATATTCATCAGACTTGTTATAGAAGCTGTTCAGAGATCAGTGCAACGTACCCTGCAGTCTTAAAGCAGTTATATAAACTGTAAAGCTATAACCTGTCTATACATAAAATTTAGTCCTTTTACATATTATCTGAACACAAAGAACTATAGTATTTCATTACTTATCTGAGAGTACTCTGATATATTTACTGTGATATATTTTGCCCTGCCTTGACAACAGCTAATAATTTGCAAAAGCGAGATTATATACTGTTGTTTCGCGGGACATTTGACTGATTTAGAAGAGCAAAAGTATCCTGTTTGGAGGAGACTGGGATGCAAGTTCAATGCCACTTCTGCTCAGCGTTGCAGTGGGACCATAACCTACATAGCCATTTAAAACCATAATTTTGTGAGAAAAGCATGGAGAAAGCATTCTCCAACATACTGAAACAACCATTTCCATATGTCTCAAAGTCTCAGAGAGACATCTTTCAGATAAGTAGAAAGACAGATACTTATGTTTTGAAGAAATCTGTGAAGCAGTGGAATGTTCAAAACATCACAAACATTGAAACATGACTTAGGTTGATACATATCCATTTGAACTGTGCTCATACCTACACCTGATTCTAGAGTCCAGTATTCTACAAATCTTCCTGGAGGCTTCATCAGTTGATCCAGTTTATGTTCACATTTTCACAATGATTAATGCCTCTGTTTCCCCATGTGTCAGGGTTTTTGCCAGCTTTGTGAAATAAACTCTGCCTTCTAGCATTAAAAAAACACAGTTCAAAAGGAAACCTGAGGGGAAAAGGGTTCCTGTGGAAAAGATGTTCAAACTATGAACCACGTAAATTTTTTTTCCAGAATTCATCTTTCCTTATGACTGAGTAGAAGTGTCTCTGGAAATAAAGATACTGGTCTCTTGTTTAGCTCAGGTAGTTGTAAGAGACCAATAAGGTCTCCCCTGAGCCTTCTTTTCTCCAGGCTAAACCTCAGATGTAGTCCTGTCTGAAAACATCTATACTGTTTCTTTCATTATTTCCAGCCAATAAATAGTTGAACTGCTTCTGTAAGAAAGAGCCAGGCAGGCTTGTTAGCATAGGCTGTAACCAAGCTGCCTGAAAGAAATTATCAGTCTATCTTCAAGCAGTAGCACCCTAGTCCACCAGAAACAAAATACCTTGCTGCCTGCAGATCTAGGTCTGGGAGGATGAGTGTTGGCCTGCGGCTTAAAGTCCTATCTAGGTGGAAGATCACTCACCTTGGGTCTATATGCCATGCTCTTCTGTGTGCTGGGTTAAGGGAAGACTTACCAGTTCAAGTGTGAAAACAGAAAAATTCGGAATCTTGCTAATAAGCATTCTTGTGCATCTGAAGATTAGGGCAAAGCACTCAGTTAATGGTGACCTAAACGGACAAGCTCAGACCAAACACTGTTAGTGACTTCTGACACCCTATTAGCCCTGACAAACACTGAACATGGAGCCATTCCATAAATCACATTACACTCGGAAACAAAAGTTATACCCGCTTTTCTGTTATCTAGGTGTCTCCTATTACTCTGCATAATTTTGAATTTCATTTGAATGTATGCATTTAAAAATAAAATGTGTATGCTAGTGACATTATTAATAAAAATTAAAATAAGCTTGGATTTCTAAAGAACACTACTGCAAAAACTGGTATAGAGAGAGAAAGTGATGAAACAGGTGCCATACGCACAGATCGAAACTTCAGAAATTGAGAAAGGGAATCTACTCTGATCGGCCAGGTAGTCTATCATGTCTGTCTAATTTTAATATATTCTCAGAGTAGAGGGAGGTACAAATGGCTCATATTTTATTATATATTTTAGCTGACAGATTCCAATTATGGAGCTTGCAGTTTTCTCTCCCATATTCAAAATATAAGACAGATCTCAATATTCCTCATACTATATTGTTTTAGGCATACTGATATTTTACATTAAAAAATCTGGCAATGAGAAAGAAATTATTCAATCTATATGTCAAACAGTGAGCACAATGGCTTATGAAGGGCTTCTAAGCATTATTCCTAAATTAAAACTACCTCAGGATATATGCAGTAAATGAAACAATAATGGACGATGCCTGTAATCAAACACATATTTCCAAAGTAATAAAAGTGACTGGCTTTCAGCTCTTTGCAAACAGCCAAAATAATGCCTAAATTTTTCAAACCTATATACTGCAAAAAAGCAATCAAATTATTTGGCTACCCTCTCATCTATTGAAAAGAAAAGATCAGAAAGATACTTTCATTATTAGTTACATCAACTGCTGTTTCGAGATCCAGATTTGGCTTGTAACACAAAAACTGAACTTTTTATGCTGTACTCGCCAGCCAAGGTAACTAACTTTCTCCAGCATTATCTACTGACCTGCCTTTCAACTGCCTACTTACCAGCTTCCATACTGGCCTTAGACTACTTATAAAACAGATTGAATTCTGGCTCCGAAAGATTGTTGTTGCTTAGATCCATAAACCAGGACAGAGAGTACACTTTTTATTTCAGGAACATTCACAATATGACACAACTGGGATGAAAAAGGAGGCCATAAGTACATTTTAGTAGAGAGAAAACAAAGTATATGGTAGCTGGCTTCAACAAAATACTGAACTATCTGACTGAAACACTGTATTCGACGACACCATGGAAAAATGACAAATTACTTGGCTGTGGAATAGCTGGGGCCTTGACTAAGATGAATTAGATTGTCCATACCTCACAAGGCTTTCATTTCAGGACCAACTGCTTGAAATTCTTCCTAGTACTTTTATTCAGAATACTTTCTTATTGTTTCTTTTATTTTCATCTTTATTATTTTGAAAGTCTAACTTTTCAGGAATATTACTCTCTGTGTAGAAGTCCTCCAACTTCATAAAATTTTCCTACAATATCAGGGACAGAAAAACAACAAGGCTCCTTCTGTTTCTAAGCCCTGTAGCACTCCTCTGAAATTCAAAAGATCCTAGACTGATTTATTCTGTTTTATTTACAGCAAGGACACATGATAAGTTTTGCCATTTCTCATTACCAAGCTATACTCCCCTCAGCTTCTACAGTGTTTTGAATCTTTGTCAGACGCAGAATCAGGTTCATTGAAGTGGAACTAGATTTACAGTATTCCTTCCTTGAGATTAGCCATTATCCCCCAAGATACACATGCAGTTCTTTCTCATTTTGTAGATGGGTGTATTTTCCAAGCATTCATACAGAACAGAAGAAGAACCATAGAATAGTTTGGGTTGGAAGGGACCTTCAAAGGTCATCTAGTCCATCCCCCCTGCAATAAGCAGGGACATCTTCAACTAAACATCTTCATCTAAGTGCCCAGAACTACACCAAGCCTGGCCTTGGATGTCTCCAAGGAATGGCACATCCACCACCTCTCTGGGTACCTATTCCAGTATATTACCACCCTCATTGTAAAGAATTTTTTCTTCACATTCAGCCTGAATCTCCCCTCTTTTAGTTTAAAACCATGACCCCTCATCCTATCGCAACAGACCCTGCTAAAAGGTCTCTCCCCATCTTTCTTATAGGCCCCTTTCAAGAACTGAAAGGCCACAATAAGGTCTCCCCAGAGTCTTCTCCAGGCTGAATGACCCCAACTCTCTCAGTCTTTCCTTGTAGGAAAGGTGTTCCATCCCTCTGATAATTTTTGTGGCCCTCCTCTGGACTCTCTGCAACAGGTCCTGTACTGAGGACTCCAGGCACAGTCTCACCACAGCAGTGTAGAGGGGGGCAAGGATCACTTCCCTTAACTTGCTGGCTGCGCTTCTCTGCATGCAGCCCAAGATAAACCTGACCTTCTGGGCTGCAAGCCCACGTTGCCAGCTCATGTCCAATCTTTCATCCACCAATATCCCCAAGTCTTTCTCTTCAGAGCTGCTCTCAATCCCTTCATCCCCCAGCCTGTATTGTTGAACCTTATGAGATTCACATGGGCTCACTCCTCGAGCCTGTCCAAGTGCCCCTGGATGGCCCTCGGGTGTGCCAATAGCACCACTCAGCTTCATGTCATCTGCAAACTTGCTGACAGCACACTCAGTCCCACACTAGCACTCTAACTTCAATGTAAAACTGTTAGCTCTGTTATACCTTACAAGTGCACGGATAGGGCACTCTTCCCTTAAAGACAGAATAACTGCATTGAAATCCCAAATCAAGCAGCTTTCCATCCGCAGTTGTTTTTTGGTTCTTTTTTTCAAATTTCATCACAGCAAGAGAATTACTATATCAATATGTGAAAAAATAATGTCATACAACAATCCTCCAAATGTGTAGGGTAAAAGAACTCAAAAACCCATGGAAAATAATTGCTTATACTCTTTTAAGTTATAAACTGTAGGATATGTCAAGTTGGAAGGGACTCATAAGGATCATCAAGTCCAGCTCTCCGCTCCTTGCCCCTTGCAGGACTATCTAAAACTGCTATTTTTATATTTATATATATATAGAAATATAGAAATTAGAATTAGAATATAGAAACTATTTTTATATTTAGATATAAAAATATCTAAAAGAGCATGCTCCAGATGCTCCTTGAACTGCGACAGGCTTGGTGACAAAACCACTTCCCTGGGGAGCCTGTTCCACTGACCCTCTCAGTGAAGAGCCTTTTCCTAATGTCCCATCTGAACTTTCCCTGGTTCAGCTCCATTTCATTCCTTCATGTCCTATTGCAAGTCACTGGAGAGAGGAGATCAGCACCTTCCCCTGTATAGGAAGGTGTAGACTCTGATAAGGTCACCCCTCAGCCTTGTCTTCTCCAACCTGAACAACCCAAGTGACCTCTGCCACTCCTCATAAGTCTTGCCCTCGAGACCCTGTTCTGCTTTTTTCTTTCATCTCAGTACCTCTTGCATTTCAAATGATAATGGCTTGTTAAGGTTTCCCTGGAAGATTTTAGCATAGCTTTAATTGGAAAAAATGGCATAATACAAATACTGATCTTGAGCTGAAAGGTCAAAAAACTACTGAAAAAAAAAACATTAACATTTTCTACAAGTCTTATTCTTGTCCAGGAACGTGAAGACAAAGAACACATTAAAAAAAAAACAAATCCACAAGTTTTGAATCAGGTGTTACTGAAAACCTTTTTCCTACACAAAGGTCCTTCAGCGCAAACTTCTGAGCCCTGATGAAAGGAATTCAAGAGAGATACAATAGCTGAACAGACAACAGCAGCTGTGCAAATCTGCTTCACAATTACCATAACAATAATTTCCACAGTGAGCTTTTACTACTCAAAAACATTGCTCATTTATTTTTTTAATTCATTATGTAAAATGCTGATGTCCTTCATGAAGAGTGCTTAAAACACAGCCTGAAGAAAACAGAAGAATTTTAAGTATCTATCTCTGCAGAACTGTATCAGACAGTAAGAAAGCATTGAGCAAAAAACTTACAGCATCACTGTTCTTTATTTAGCAGTCTGTAATTAAAAATTTTATTTGTGCAAGATCTATTTTCCTAGGGGTCATTGTTTGTGAATCATACACAAGATTATCCATTTGTTCCACCTCGGCCAAGTGCATCTTCTCCTATTCAGAATCCATTCACAAGTGTGCAGTAATAATTAAATGTTATGAGATACTATCAAAACTGCAAATACCCCCATAACAATGCCATTTTCCAACATGGAATTATATTGGTTTTCAAGATACAGTTATTTTTGCTTCATAAGCATGTCCACAAAAAATGAATGATGCCTTGTCAAAATAAATCAAAGAGCCTGCATGGAAAAATATTCTAAAAGGATGAGTCTTTTAATTTTGATCTATTTTCTGGTTTGTTGTACCTTATTTTCTCAGATATGGTAAACAATGATAAGAAAAAAATAAACCCTAGTATGTGTACTTACTTGTGCTAAAATGGAAAGCTGATGGTGAAAGGTTACTGCATTTCGATTAGCCTCCATGAAGTACCTCTGAGTTCGTCTCCTCTCCCGATCCAGTTTCTTCTCTAACATCAGGTGAGAGGTGGATAAAACATCCAGGTACTTCATCATCACATCGGACAGCAGTGAGCTAACTTCCACTATGTCTGGACGTGCCTCTGCATCCGGAGTCAAGCATCTATGGATGAAAGAACATTCTTTAAAGAAAGCTAATTACTTTTTCCTAAAAACCTGCTTACTACCACTGCATTCCTCCACTGGTATTTACCAAACCATACTGGCTAGCACTCTGCTCAAGCCAGCAAGGGACAGTTCAACACTGTGCAGCCTTGGTGTTGATACACCACGGAGTACAGCATCTGGCATCAGCTGGGACAATTATCACCAACCCAGACAGAACTGCTGAGGGGCTGCTGCTGTGCACTCACAGGCACACGAGGGTGTGGGTGGTGCCTCTTCCCAGGCTGGGGGGAAGAGGCCTCCTTTGTGGGGACTGTGCTCTGATCAAGGCACCGTACCACTGGACAAAGCAGCTGAGAAGGAGATGAGTGTGCTGTCAGGAAGATTTATGGGAGAATTCATTACTACAGAGTGCTGTGGTCAAGAATGAAGGGCAGAAGGACTGAGCTGGAGCTCTTCTTGATTCTTCCAGGCAGGGGCAAAGGCTCAAGTCAGGGTGGATGCAACTTGCAGCCAGAGACTGGCTGATTAGAGTCAAGATCTTCTGGGTAAGGACAAGAGGACCAGAGAAACATTGTGGTGACATTGTAGTAGATTGTTTGGATGATGTAGAATCATCCAAAGAAGACGAAGTCAATGAATCCTTTGCTGGACAGGCAGAGAAAACTTCATGCAGGCACTTATATTCATTGGGGCCTATTAACTACCCTGATATAAAATGGCTGAGTGCAGTAACCAGGACACTTCTGGAATCTGTCAATGACAATTTCTTGGTGCAGCAGATTCAGAAGCTAGCTAGCAAAGGCACTCTGGCAGACTTGGTGCTCACAAGCAAGGAAGAACCAGGCAGGACAGCCTCAGCTACAGCAGCCATCAAACTGGTTTGAACTGGAGTTCAAAATCCTGGGATAAGTGAGAAAAACAGATTGTATGGCTATGCTGCAGGACTTCAGGAGAGCAGAATTCAGCCTGTTCATGGATCTTCATTGTAGAACGTCACTGAAGACTGCTTTGGAAAGTAAAGTGAAAGCTTGGGAGAGCTAATCTTCCAGGATATCTCAAAGCACCAGAACAGCCCAATCCTGTGTGTAGGAAACAGGGACGATCTACACAGGAAAAATAAGCAGATATTACCTGAGACGTGGAGTTAAGAAAGCCAAAGCTCAGTTGCAATTGAAACTAGCAATGAATGTGGAAGGCAGAAGAAAAGCCTTCTGTAATTACACTGACAAGAAAAGAAAGGCTAAGGAAAATGGGGACCCACGATGCAAGCTAGTGAAAAAGGACATGAAAAAGACTGGGACACTCGATCCTTTATTTGCTTCCATTTCTAATAGAAAACTTTGGCCTTAAGTGTTCCCAGATCTCTGAGCCTACTTAATCACAGAGTCCATGAGCACAAAGCATTACCACGCAATGGAAAATATAGTGAGAAAGCATTTAAGCCAGTTGAACATACAGAAGCCCATGGGATCACATGAGATGAGCATGAGGGAACTGATGCAACTGGTCAATGCCACTACCTATCATGTCTGAAAGATTCAGAGGAAGGCTCCTGTAGACTGGAAAAAGTTTAATATCACATGCATATCCAAGAAGAGCAAGAAGGATTACCCAGGCAGATCCTAGCCAGTCAGCTTCACCTCAGTCCCTGGGAAATAATAGAGCAAATTCCCCTGGAAGTAATTTCCAAGCACCCAAAGAACAAGAAGGCGGCTCAGAAGAGTCGGGATGGATTTCCCAAACAGCAGTCCTGCCTGACTAGCCTGATAAATTCTAACTACAAGTATCTGTAAATATTTAAAATATTAAAATTCATTACAGGACCTCTTAAACACAAATGTTAGTTCTATTAGCACGTACCCTCTCTATTGTTGACCTTCATCCTCAAGACCTTTCAATAATAGAAGCCTTTTTGTACAATTAAACACAGTATAAAAACTTTACAGTCTTGTACAGTAAAGTACTTTTTAGAGATGGAATTCAATATCAGCATGAGAAAGAAAAAGCATTTTTGTGTTAAGTGGAGTTTTCCTAAAATGGAAAAATCAAGGGAGCTAAATTTCAGAAGTGCATCAATTCACTCTCTATACTTTGGCTTACACATCATATTATCACCAGGAAGATGCAATCATAGCTAAGAGAAATATGTGATGAGTAGAATAAATACAGGCTCATCTTTTCCTCCATTACTGCATTATCTTGTGCTTTCTTATCTCTGCTATCATGCTAGTAAGATTATAAAGTACTGGGAAACGTATTTCCACCAGTCAAATAAACACACAAAACTATCATTGTGGTCATACAATGATCTATAAATAATTTATTGCAACAGGCTCTTGTTGGACACAGGATTACTGCCTTGACTGTAAAGCGCACTTGAAAATGACTCAAAATACTGAGTTTTTCAGAGATTTATGTGTAGGGAATTAACTACAGCACTGGTATGGCGAAACTTCAGTACCAAGTATAAAATCTTTGCTGGCTGGATAAATATGTTGACTATACTGGCATGATTTTTCCAGCTGCATGTATGCAATAGTATCACATAGTGTATTAGCAGGGTAAAGAGATACTTCAATTTTTCTTTTAAATCAGAAGATATTTAATATTCAGAAACAAATACAGGCAGTTGCTGAAATCAGAAAACTGACACATTACCACCAGTGGAAACATACAGAACAAAACACCTTTTCGGCAGGATGTCGAATTAAAACTAGATGAGTAATTACCTCTTTATGATAAATGACACTTTTTCTGAGTACAGTCCTTCTGGTACAGGTTCATACACAGCTCCTACTATCTGCAAGATAAATAATCTACAGTTAGTTGAAGAAAAATATTCCACTGTTTATTTGAAGATCCCATAAGTATTGTTCCTTGAAACAACGCATTACATCATCAGCTCTAACTTGCAAAACGGCTTAGAACACATCTTCTAATGCAGAATGTGACTTCTAATCAGGTATCCACATTAACGTACACAATAACTGTAGAATAAAGGGCTAGAATATGTGAATAAGGGAAACATTAAAACAAACACTAATTTTATTTATGATCACATCCTAAGGTGTAATGGACAATGCCTTAGAAAATCCAATATTACAGCACATCGATAAATTTTATGTATCTAAAGCTCCTATCACCAAGTACAATGACAAAAGTATGATAGTCTAAGAGATAATAATATATTAATATTTCCAAGTAATTCTTGCAATTAGAATCGCAAAATAGCAATTCATACAATGATAAATGCTTGTGCTCATTCACACATCAGACCAGAGAGCAGTTTATGCATACGTAACTTCAAACATAAATTCTCACGGATCTAGTGAACACATGCAAAAATAACTGGTAGGATGATCTGCCAAATCTGAATACCTTAGTTGCCAAGGAGAGCATATTGGTGCTGTAAAATGGGGGGTTCAGAGTTGCCATCTGATAAAGGATGCATCCTGCAGCCCAGACATCAGCCTTCTCTCCATACAGCTCACTCTTTACAACTTCAGGGCTAAGTCAAAAGCAGTGCAGCACACAAATGTTTAATCGATTCACCTAGAAGTAGGCTTATTTAAAAACAAAAAACCAAAACCACCCTACCCAATATTTAGTCACTACAACATATTTTCAGAGCACACACAATTACATTCAAGAGGATACATTTTTTACTTTACCAAACAAATTCTTTAAGTAGAAGTAGCATTAATAGCTTTTCCACTTCTAACACAGTTGTTCCCACAAATACTAGTGGTTTATATTTTGTTTACTTGTCCTTTCATTTCATGTTCTAATGCCTTTGGACTTCATGGAATCAAATAAACTGCAGCATTCAGACCTTGCTTACAATGACGTAGTCCAATAAAATGGATTAGATCCTCATGCAATTCAGGTTTGAATAGATTCCTATAAATATAGGAATATTTATATATATATATAAATATATCAAAAAATTAGAATAAGATTCCTATAAATATCCTAGCAAAGCCACAGTTCTGGATTTCCGAAGGGCCAACTTTGGCCTCTTCAGTCAACTGCTAAGGGAAGTCTCATGGGAAAGTGTACTAGGCGGTAAAGGGGCTCAAGATAGTTGGTTAGCATTCAAGGACCGCTTCTTCCAAGCTCAGGATCGGAGCGTCCCAATGAGTAGGAAGTCAAGTAAAGGATCTAGGAGACCGGCGTGGTTAAACAAGGAGCTGCTGGGCAAACTCAAGTGGAAAAGGAGAATCTATGGATTATGGAAGGAGGGGCTGGCCGCTTGGGAGGAATATAGGACAGTTGTTAGAGGATGTAGGGAGGCAATTAGGACAGCTAAGGCCTCCTTGGAACTCAATCTTGCTAGTCGGGTTAAAGACAATAGAAAGGGCTTCTTCAAATACATAGCAAATAAAACTAAAACAAGAGGCAATATAGGCCCACTGCTGAACGAAGTGGGTACCCTGGAGACAGAGGATATAAAGAAGGCAGAGGTGCTGAATGCCTTCTTTGCCTCTGTCTTTACTCCTGCAGACTCTCCCCGAGGGCCCCGGATTTCTATAGCCCCAGAAGGAGTCAGGACAAAGGAGGAGTTTGCTTTGGTAGATGAGGATTGGGTTAGGGATCAGCTATGCAAACTGGACATCTGTAAATCGATGGGTCCGGATGGAATGCACCCACGGGTGCTGAGGGAGCTGGCGGAGGTCATTGCTAGGCCACTTTCCATCATCTTTGGTAAGTCGTGGGAAATGGGCGAGGTGCCTGAGGATTGGCGGATGGCAAAGGTCACACCAATCTATAAGAAGGGCAAGAAGGAGGACCCGGGTAATTATAGACCGGTCAGCCTTACCTCCATCCCTGGAAAGATGATGGAACAACTTATTCTTGACTCCATCACTAGGCATATCAAGGATGAGGGGGTCATTAAGAACAGCCAACATGGTTTTATGAGGGGGAAGTCATGTATGACCAACCTTATAGCCTTCTATGAGGAAGTGACTAGGTGGAGGGATGATGGTAGAGCGGTAGATGTGGTTTTTCTTGATTTCAGTAAGGCATTTGATACTGTCTCCCACAGCATCCTCATAGATAAGCTGAGGAAGTGTGGGCTTGACGATCAAGTAGTGAGGTGGATCGAGAACTGGTTGAAAGGAAGAAGGCAGAGAGTTGTGGTCAATGGCACAGAATCTAGCTGGAGGTCTGTGACTAGTGGAGTCCCTCAGGGGTCGGTGCTGGGACCGGTGCTGTTTAATATTTTCATCAATGACCTGGATGAGGGAACTGAGTGCACCCTCAGCAAGTTTGCTGATGACACAAAACTGGGAGGAGTGGCTGACACACCAGAGGACTGTGCTGCCATTCAGCGAGACCTGGACAGGCTGGAGAGTTGGGCGGGGAGAAACTGGATGAAATTTAACAAGGGCAAGTGTAGAGTCTTGCATCTGGGGAAGAACAACCCCATGTACCAGTACAGGTTGGGGGTTGACCTGCTGGAAAGTAGTGAAGGGGAAAGGGACCTGGGGGTCCTGGTGGATAGGAGGATGACCATGAGCCAGCAATGTGCTCTTGTGGCCAAGAAGGCAAATGGCATCTTAGGGTGCATTAGAAAGGGAGTGGTTAGTAGGTCAAGAGAGGTTCTCCTCCCCCTCTACTCAGCCTTGGTGAGGCCGCATCTGGAATATTGCGTCCAGTTCTGGGCCCCTCTGTTCAAGAAGGACAGGGAATTGCTTGAAGGAGTCCAGCGCAGAGCCACAAAGATGATTAAGGGAGTGGAACATCTCCCTTATGAGGAGAGGCTGAGGGAGCTGGGTCTCTTTAGCTTGCAAAAGAGGAGACTGAGGGGTGACCTCATCAATGTTTACAAATATGTGAAGGGTAGGTGTCAGGATGATGGAGCTAGGCTTTTTTCAGTGATATCCAGTGATAGGACAAGGGGCAATGGGTGTAAACTGGAGCATAGGAAGTTCCACGTTAACATCAGGAAGAACTTCTTTACTGTAAGAGTGACAGAGCACTGGAACAGGCTGCCCAGGGGGGTTGTGGAGTCTCCTACACTGGAGATATTCAAGGCCCGCCTGGACAAGTTCCTGTGTGATGTACTGTAGGTTACCCTGCTCTTGCAGGGGGGTTGGACTAGATGATCTTTTTAGGTCCCTTCCAACCCTTGGGATTCTGTGATTCTGTAATATAGAATGTTAATATAATTTTGCTAATAATATGAGTAAACAAATTTTACTCATATCATTTGCATCCTCTGAAAACTACTGCAATGCATTCCCTGTGAGGATGCCACATGGACACTCAACAGCCAGCTGAATGATGATAAAAAAATCCATTGGAAAGATCCATTTAAAATAAATGGAAGGTAGCACTAATTTCAGTTGTGACTCAGTACAAAGCAGACTCCACTGCACTGATGGTTGTAGTTTTAGTATGGTTTCACACAAAAGCATAATAGCTGCAAGTTAATTAAGTTGTTTGGACTGCTTATTCATGCTGAAAGACTTCTTGTTCTAAATGCCTATCTAATCCTTTAAAAAAAATCAAAAGGACTTGCAGTAGAGCACTACTTGATACTGTGTTTAGTCAGAAGTCTGACATTTAGAGCATTAGGATGACCCACAACTTAAATGAATACTGCCTCATGTTTAAGAAGTACTTTAAATTACTGAAGTAATATTTGTCTAAGGTGACCATGAAAGTTTTATAGAGATATGCTTTCATGGATAATTAATTCTGTAATTTAGATTTTTTAAATAGAATTAATAAATAGAATTTAAATAGAATTAAGCAGAATTTTCAAATATTATTTATTTACTTTCAAGAGATGTAGTGAAATCCCTCACCATGTTCTACAGGCTTGCCTCACCATATGCTAGATAGAAGTGTGGGAGGCGTACAGTACTTGTTGACTAGTAAAACGGTTCTGCAGTTGAGTTGCATCTTTTGGATCCACACTGTTGAGGAATGCCAAGCAGAGAAAGTACCCAGTTCTGTTCCTATTCACTGCCACCCACAAATAGGACGGTGGTGGGAGTACATACGGTTTACCTAATTCAGTTGACAACTGTGTATAAACTGTCACTGTTTGGTCAAGACCAGAAAGAATGAGTAGAACCAGTCTCCAAATTTTATTCCATAAAAACCCTATCAAATTGGTTTCAGCCACAATTAATTGAAAATTAATTCAAGGGTTAGCATTGGTATGACATTTTTTTGGTTTATTTGTAAAGTCAGGATTCTTCTTTTAATTCTTAGATGAAAAGATCTCAATTGTTTGAAATAGGACAGTGACACTAATTAAATTTTTAGCAAACAGATGTCCACATCATAAAATGCAGTGTGTCAAAATAAGATACATAAAGGGAGAAACACTCAGAGCTGATAAAGAATTTCATTTCCATTGTTCCAAGGGCTGATCGTACTGCCATGAAGCTGCAGTATATACTCTGGAGATACGTACTCTATTATATTCACAGTCTTGAATATTAAAAGAGGAAACAGATACTTATGTAATTAGTCAATTTTTGCAGCTAATATATTCAAGATAATCACTACAGTTTTCCTCTATGTTTACAAATCACTGCTCATTTCCAAATTAGATATTCAAGTGGAAAAAGCTTACTTCAGCAGCATTATGTTAACTGTAGGAGAGTCCCTTGCTAAAAACATGCCCATAGAAAAAGCAAGACTATATTTCTCTCATATAGAATCATAGAACCACAGAATAGTTAGGGTTGGAAAGGACCTTAAGATCATCTAGTTCTAACTCCCCTGCCATGGGCAGGGACACCTCACACTAAACCATCTTACCCAAGGCTTTGTCCAACCTGGCCTTGAACACCGCCAGGGATGCAGCATTCACAACCTCCCTGGGCAACCCATTCCAGTGTCTCACCACCCTTACAGTAAAGAATTTCTCCATTATATCCAATCTAAACTTCCCCCATTTAAGTTTGAACCCGTTACCCCTTGTCGTATCACTACAGTCCCTAATGAATAGTCCCTCCCCACCATCCTTATAGCCCCCCTTCAGATACTGGAAGGCTGCTATGAGGTCTCCATGCAGCTCTCTCTTCCCCAGGCTAAACAGTCCCAACTTTCTCAGCCTATCTTCATACAGGAGGTGCTCCAGTTCCCTGATCATCCTCGTGGCCCTCCTCTGGACTTGTTCCAGCAGTTCCATGTCCTTTTTATGTTGAGGACACCAGAACTGCACACAATACTCCAAGTGAGGTCTCACAAGAGCAGAGTAGATGGGCAGGATCACCTCCTTCAACCTGCTGGTCACGATGCAGCCCAGGATACGGTTGGCTTTCTGGGCTACGAGCTCACACTGCTGGCTCATGTTCATTTTCTCATCGGCCAAAATATATTTCTCTCAAATGTGTCATGGTTTAAGCACCAATTTCCTAGAGCTTCTAAAGCTTCTAAAAAAGTGTCAGTACTATCTGGCTGACTTTACATGGGACAAAATCAGTGAAGATTTCCCAAGCTGCACAGAACTTCAAGAAGCCATTCAGAGTTGTCTTGGTAGAGTGTTCACTGTTAAACCAAATGCTTCTGGAGGGTGAAAGAACAAGATAGTATATGTCAGTGTACCAGCTTCTCCTCATACCTGCAGTAATGAGGAGTATTTCCAAACAGGATATGATTTCAACTAGACTGTTATGGATTAATTATGAGTTTTTCTTCAAGACTAATTCCCAGAAGAGGCAATGGCTGTAATGAAAGAGTGAATAACTAAGCAGCATAAACCACTACAGAAGATTTCAACAATGACAGAGTTACTGCTTTTAGTCTTTATCATTCCTCCAATTAGTTATTTAAAGTTTGATGGAGATTCCTGCAGTTGGTGGTGGTTGTACAAACACTCATGCCTAGAAACCATGTGTAGATCAGGAAGCAACCCAAGCTGAAAATAGAGGCTAACAAAGTATCAAATATGCTTATCGCATTCTTCCTTCCCTGCCACTGTCGGAGACAAGACAGTAGGGAGAGATGGCAGACAAGTTTGCCAAATATTAATAAAATTTTTGTTTGGTTGGGTTTTTTGGTGGTTTTTTTTTTTTGGTCCCAAATACTATAAGAGTCCCTGCAGCTCTTCAGATTTGTCTACCAGCTCTTCTTTATCTTTGTTAAGATATCTATAAAATAATACTTGCTTCTAATAACCTTTTTAGTTGCTGGCAGAACTCATCAAAGCAATGTCAAGGAAGAGATTTACATAATCTTTGTACCTGCAACTGCCCCATTCACTATGAAAATGAGACTGCCATTCTCTGGGCCAGGATAACTAGAAATTTATACAGTAGTGTCTTGAAAACCTTCACAGACAAAGTCTACACAACCTCTCTAGGCAGCCTGTTCTAAATTTGACTGTTATAATGGTGAAAAAAAACCTGCCTTACATCAAGTTAGGATCTCTCCTGTCTCGATGAAAGTCTATTTTCTCAGAAAAGTGCCAAGACCACCAATTTCGGTTCAAAGAATGAAAAAATCAAGGGTATGCTTGCATTTGGGCACCATTTCTACGTTTCTGTGAACCAGGTGGCCCATTTTCATTTTAGAAAAACTATTGCAGGATAATTTGTGAGTGTTTGGATACCAGTATGATAATACACAGATCTACTCCATAGTCAGTTCTCTGAATCACAGAAGGAAGAGGGTGAAATAAGGGAGGGGGAAAGGGAGGATAAAATAACAGAAGATGCTCACCATTAGCATCATTCCAAAGGAGTAAAAACAGTGAAAAAGAAAAAAGAAACAGTTGCTGCTTGTCACAATTCTTCTCTTCTGGAGAGTTTGCTGTAAGCTACAGATACACATTCAATATTTCAGCTTCATAATTACTACAACAAGCAATGGAAGAAGAAACAGGAGGCACAAAACTGACAGTTTGATTAAAGAGCTTCTGTGAAAATTGCTGAAACTATTTGCATTTCTCACCTACAAGAAGAATTCAACACAAGCCTTTGGGGATATTCTGTCTGTCCTTTGAATGATGAATGTAGAACACGATTTTTCAATCAGTAGTTAAAAATTTTGCCTTCATGGTTTTCTATTTTGAAATGTATTGCCAAGTAATTCTATAATTAATTATTACATTGTCTTCTATGTTGCATAAATTTTTCTCATTACAAACTATGCTAAATATTTTTCTGAAATATTTTATATGTATATATATATATATAAATCATGTATATATGATTCCTTTTCTACAGAAAACACCTTTCAGGCATCCTAAACCTCTGCTGACACAGAGCAAAATTAATCATTCCCCATTTTTTAAAATACATGAGGGTAGGGAAGACATTTACTACATTCAGTTTACAATCTTTTGGTGCAATAAATCCTCTTGCCAGCGGATGGGAATGTAATTTTAAAATGGGTGAAGACAGCTAGAAGAGGTAAATTTCATGTGTATAATTGCTTTCTCATCAGTGAAATCTCAACATTTTCATTTTCTAGTCCAAGCATTGCCTGTCTTTGCCCAGGAAGTTCCTCTGTGTTCATATAGTTTAGTCTACAGAGAGGCAAAACCAATCTGAGGTCAGTGACAGGCTATTAATAACTGTAGGATGTGGCACACTGTATTACAATACTTTCCTTATGTTTTTATTAAAATCTTTATTAAAAGAACAAGCCTGGGTTGATGTGGAAGGACACTTCAATGCAAATAGTAGTAAAGCTGTGTAGTCTATCTCAATCTGAAATATCAATGAGCACTTAGAAACGTGTAAAAACAATATCCCAGTAATAAACCAGTGTAGCTCTCAGCTACACTGCTGTGGATCAACAGCTTAGAGAACTCCCTGACTTCCTGCTTGCTTTCAGCACATATTCAGCATCTCTCTGTCTAAAGTAGAAGCAGACATGTCACACTCCACATTCTGGAGTTTTGAAAATAAAGATACGGGCATCCAGTTAACATTCAACAACTAATTTGTATTTCAATTTACAAAGCTTTAAGCTTTTATGTGTGCTAACATTATATATTATTGCTTAGAGATGTCAAGTGTATTAACTTTGAAAACTAATTTGTGGCCTTTAGCAGTGTAACAAAAGAGTACCAGAACACCTCTCTTCATGAACACATGAAAAACTGACAGTAATTAATTTATAATTCACCCATGTCACATACTAATACAAAGCAAATGACATTTTTTAAAACGTTTACTCTGTTGGTTTTTTACTTGTATTGTTCTGTTAAATAAAAACAAGCAAAAACCTTCATCGCTAAATGATTAAATATCCAAAGCATAAGCATGTTCAGAGCACAAAGTCATCCTCTTAATCCCTAAGTGCAAAGAGTCACTCATACCTACTTCTTTTCCTCAGGACTCAGGACACACACAAAACTGTGAAGGCCAAAAAGTAGCTCGCATGTGGCAAGCAGTTCAGGCTGTATATTTGAAAACTATTGTAAGTCAAGATGTTGTTTTGGTCCTGTTTCTCCCAGTCATACATTACTGTATGCTCTGCTGTGCCAGCTCAAGTACTTCTACAGCTGCATTATGAGCCAGATCAAAGACCTGATGTATCTGAGAAACAGCCTGTTATTTTTCAGCCCAGTCAGATCTCTAATCTCGTTCATCATCATATGCTTATGAAAATGCTTCTGTTGTCTCAGGAGTGGTCTGGCTGTTTTGGGAGACTTTTCACTTTTAGGATTTTTTTCCCTTGAAAAATTTCATTGACAGGGTTTCTATCACAGCCCTAAAAACAGCTGGTACTGGCAAAAATCTGGGAGGCTTTTTCTAGGGAAGAGAGATACTAAGTACAACTGGCAAGAGGACAGCTTTATAAATATAAAACCAGCTTCCAAAGAAACACAACTTTCAGCTTTACTCTTAGTTCATAATGCTCAAGAAACCTTTTCCTTTACCTTTTCTAAGTGAGAAAAACTTAGTTGCATTTTTCAAAATCAAGCTGCGCTGAGAAAATAAATAAAAAGTTTCAGCATATATCTTTTTGGTTCTTTTTTCTAAGCATAAAAATTACATTAAAAACTGCTGAAAAAAGCAGGAGACTTTTACCGTAAGGAATTCTGTGTTCATATTCAGAAGATGACAACCAGTAAGGTACATTCAACTACTATGTGTTCTCTCGTCTTTGAACTGTCTACATTTTCTGCAAGGGTGTACAACTCTGGCAGTTAGAAAAGATTCATGTATTTATTCTATAATGCTTCTTTTGGTTTGTTGGGTTTTTTTTTTCATTGGTTGTTTTTTTTTCTTCATTGGTTGCTTGTTGAAGGGGTATTTTTATTTGGTTTATTTGTGTTTTTTTTTTATGACAGCCTTATATTTTCACAGCTTTTACACATGTGAACCTTCAGCACCAGTGAAAATAAGTTTTTTCTGAATCTCAGAAAGCAGTAGCAAAAAGGCACCTCTGCATAACTATGGCAGCTGTGTACTTTCTGGGACACAGCTGAGCAATTTCAAGTCTTCTACTCAACTATCACTGGCAGCAGGTAAAATAAAAAAGCTGCCAGAAGTTCTCATAACATAGAGGGCTGTATATACTTGAAAGAGTGGAAGATATCAATGTGACAATATGTTCAAATATAGTTATGCCACAAACAGTGTTGCTAGTTGGATAAATGAATCTATGCTTAATTTGACAATGTAGAAATATTAAACTAAAAAAAAAAAAGCTTGAAAATAACTATTTTATGGTATCTAAACTGAATTAATATCTCTACAAGTATGAACATTCTCACTGATTTTTACATATATGTGTGTGTGCATGTCTGTGTGTATCTATTTTTATGTATGTGTGTATAAACAATTCCACAGTACCATTCACACATTTTGTGTCTCTAGAAGTTTGCAGCCAGTAGGATATTCTGTGAATACATCACTCCAGAAATACAGCAATTCAGGAGCACTTACAGTGTACAGTACTCTTGACTTATATTGGCAACAAAAATTGGGAGAACTCTCAACATAATTCAAGGGCCAAGGTTATCAATATTGGAGTATTCTTTACAGGCAAACCGCAACTGTTGGAGGATAATGGGGTTTTATGTGCATTTACTCCCAACTGATGGGTTTCTATGAACTTTAAAGTTAAGCTTCTATTTGTAATGTTTTTTCTTCTCATCAAGGATACAGTGCGTAGGCGCATTGGGAAATGTCTCATAAATATACAATCCAGTTTGAATTTGGCCTTCTTGTCTATACACTATATCTGTTGATCTGGAAAAAAACTTGCTAGGAGTCAGTGTGTAAAACTACTACATGTTTCTAGGCCTTCACTTTTTAAAAAACTTGTTCCAAGGATAATGTTAAAAGCCTTGCGAGTTCTATTAAAAAAGGTGACATTTATAGCAAGCTGCTTCTTCCTTCAGTTGTCTTATTATTACTGAAGAATGTCATGAAGTGCCACCTTTCACACTGCAATGAAAATATAATTATCTAATTAAGCTCAAAATGTGCATAGTGTTTCAACTTTTTATGCTTCTGAATTTTCAAGATTATCATACACTTCTCTGAGTAAATGATAAGGACAAACCAAAGTAACATAAATATGCACTTTAGTGTTCCAATATTACATAAAGAGCTTCTGGGAAGCTTTAACAGAAGAAAACATTAAAGTTCTAATTTACACTTTTAATCCTTCAAGCACATCCTGGAATGAAGTGTAAAACAACCAGAGGAAGTATAAGCCAGATTCTGAAACTTAAAAAATGAAACTTCCCTTCAATGTGATTTTTGATTTATATGATTAAAAGGAAGCATCACATGGTCCGCACATCTGATGTTCTTATTCTTAAGAAAATATCTAGCAGATTGTCAGGTTGTGACTTTCTACAGAAACACTGTAGATAAATTCTATCTGCAAGTTGTGGCAAAGTGCTATCCATATACATAAAAACTGAAACACTAATACTCAAAAAGCTACTCATACCTCTGACAGATGCTTCTAAGTATTGATTCCTTCAAACCAGGGATAATTTCCAGTGAATTATAACTTCAATTTCCTAGAAGATACCTAAGTCTGTAGCTGTACAAACAACTCAAGAAAATAAAAAGGTTTTTCCTTCTTACCTATGGAACAAAAAATCTGAACATTTAGAATATGGTAAAGGATTTTGCTTACTGAGCTATATGCCTTTCAAAATGAACTTTGACCAGTGCCTTTATCCAAATAACTAGGCTTATCAAATCACATGAATATTTAAAACTGAAAGGGAGACATAGAAAAATGAGTATCTATCTGCAAAAAGATGACTGCAAGCAGTAACAAATCCCATTCTACAACTCTAAAATAAAACTAAATCGTTAATAACTGATTTCCTGTAAGGTGTTAATTTCACCCAACTTCAAACTCCTATAAGTTAGATTTATGCTAAGCTAGTGCTCTAGATCCCTCTGTAGCAAATGAAGAGAGACAGGCACATCAAGCTGTTGATTCATCTCATTCTAAAATAGCTGTTTAAGAAGATGAAATTCATCACTGAACTGCCTATTTTTTCCCTTGCTTTCAGTCATCATCTTGCTGCTTAACTTGAATTAGATTCCTAGTTTTTGTATGACTACATATAAGCAAAATGCATACCAGCCACCTAGAGACTTGTTTCTCACAATAAGGTATGAATTAGATGACTTTTTAAGCATTTGATTTTGCTGGAAAATTTTACCTGAATGAGATGGTGATTTCATTGTCCTCTTTTACATAGAATTCTAAATTCCCAAATCTAAATAAAGCCTGTAAAAGCCTTCATGAAAGTCAGCAGATGAAAAACGCACACAGGGTCATAACATAATAATCTAGGCATAACTTGCTATATATTTTAATATTAAACAAAGGATCGATTGCTTGATGGCTCACTTACACATATCAGCTGAAAAAGTAAGGCTAGATGGGAAACTGAGCAAACTAAAGAGAAGGAAGGAAGAGGTTTGAAGTACCGCCTCATTCTATTCAGCTCACTCCCTAGCCGCAGTAACAGGCTCCACCGAGAAACAGGCCAGAAGCAAAATAGGACAAGTGACCTAAACTGAATTATCACATGATACTGGGATGAGAAAAATATTTCATTCCATGGTATTCTTCTCTAAGCTCCCTCTAGAATTCCTTTCAGGAATAAATTTAGGCTTTTATTAACTCCCCTTGAGACAGGAAGTAGGAAGATAATACTGTACGTGTTGATTTGTAAATAGCAATCGACTAAACCTACCAACAAATTACATTTGCAGCACACTCCTGCATCTCCCAGTTTAGGGCACCTTTATTTTTGTAAAAATAGACAGACTACTCATCTCCAGTTGATATTATACAGCTAATTCACTGATGCATTCCAGTATAATACTGTACTACCTCTTGTCATAAAATCATTGACCCTTACTTGTTCAGCTGAAATTATGGAGAGCCCAGACATTGAGCAGTAGCTCAGAAAAAGAGCTTTCTTCAGCAGAATAGGTAGCTAAAGCAGATACACACATTTCTCTGAAATCATGGGGCATTTCAATTCAACTTCCTTATGAGATTCCTGTAAGCAATAACCAGCCATAAAAAAGAAGTTGGAGGACTCTAGGTGTGGAAAATGTCAGTTGCCAATGTGAGCAACATAATTAAAGGCAGGTTAACTCCAAATTATTAAACCCACAAAAGCTATTCAAGTATCAGCAAATTATTTATTTTTACCTCTCCTCTCTTTCATTCGTAACAGACTCTTCCATGATGTTTATTTTAGATAAGACCCTGATAAGGCTGGGGATGCATCTCAAGCAGGAAATATGGTTGCTTATGGTAAGAGAGGAAATGGAAGAAAAGACTACAGGCTGCTCTGCTTGCAGATGAACTTCTTGTTCATCTAGAAGACATCAATGCCCCTTCATAGCATTTAACCAGATGTCTATCCTATATTTTATTCTAATTAGTTTCTTGATTTCAATTATTCTAGAAGAATATTATGAACGTTTGGCCTCCTCCTTGTTAGTCAGTTCTTGACATGGGTGTTCTTTCAGTTAGGTGCCTAAACACAACTCATGCTGCCTCCAGTAATTCTTAAGCCACAACTGGCCTGCCATTCCTTAAAGCAGATAGTGAATCTACTACTTCACAAAATAGAAAAAGGTAAAAAGAGGAGAGCAGACCCTTAAAAATCAGTATTAATGTTTCTCTAATAAGACATGGCCACTTATTGCTCTGGTGCTTATTTTAATAATGTCTCCATATAGTCCAAGAACTGTATTGTGTTACAGTGGCACATGTTTTCTCTTATTCTATCATTAAGTTATTGTAACAACAAAAATCATTGTTCTGTGCAAAAACTGTGAAAAAAAACAATTTACTTAATACCACATCCATTATTACATGGTATTATACGTGGGAGTAAAACTGGAAATTATGTGAAACAGAAAGAAAGCAGGAAGAGATCTGTATTTATCTGTGTGAAAAAAAAAAAAAATTCAATAGCAATGATAGAAGTCCCCACATTTTCCACTCTAATGAGAATTTCCTCAAAACACCATGAAGAAAAAACACTTCAACTTCAGCACAAAAAGCCAAACGTTACACAAACTTCTTCCATGTATCAGTTTTCTGACATTTTAGAACAACTGTGTTTCAGAAAGATCAAGTTAGTTCACAAATGTGGAACATTCTCACCTACTTCTTAGTGATACCTGAGGCAGTTATTGTAACCATTACTCAGCTAACTTTCATTTATGTCATAGAATCATAGAATAGTTTGAGCTGGAAGGGACTTTAAAGGTCATCTCGTCCACCCCCTCAACTGCAATGAGGTGGGGGACATCTTCAATTAGATCAACTAGATCAGGTTGCCCAGAACCACATCCACCTTGGCCTTAAATGTCTCCAGGGATGGCGCATCCACCACCTCTCTGGGAAACCTGTGCCAGTATTTTACCACCCTCATTGTAAATAATGTTCTCCTCACATCCAGCCTGAATCTGCCCTCTTTTATATTAAAACCATCATCCCTCATCCTATTGTAACAGGCCCTGATAAAAAAATCTCTCCCTGACTTACTTATAAGCCCTTTTTAAGGACTGAAAGGCTGCAGTAAGGTCTCCCCAGAGCCTCTCTTCTCCAGGCTGAACAATCTCTTGATCTGTAGACAGAATGTCCCCTTCATAAGTTATAATCCCTTTTGTGAAACAAATAAATGGCAGATATATGTGAAAGGAAACATAATTCTCTATAACCATGTACAATTTGCAGTGTTTCTTCTGGGAAGGCCTTTGAGACAGCAGGATAATAAAGACTGTCACCAGTGACTTGGAGCAGATTGTTTCTGGTGACTTATTAGCTAGAAAAAGACTTCAGAATTCATTACCAATTCCCTAAAGCAGTCTTTTCTTCAATTTTTAATGTATTAAGTGTAAATGCATCCATTTAATACATTTGGTATTCTAAACATACACATTGCTGGTTTTTGTAATTTAATAACATAACCGATTGAAAAGAATTTAATTAGTATGATAGTAGGATGAAATCGAGTATGAAGTAGAATTAAAAACCATCACAATTACAAAGCATACTAATGTAAGCCCCTCTCTAAACACAAAACAGTGTCTGATAGTATTTTATGGTGACACAGTTTTAAAAAAATTGCATTAGCAAATTTATTCTGTCAACCCCAAATACAAACATGTTTGGTACATACAGTGATATGTATAGACTACATTGTCTGCTCCAGGAAGGGTGGGTTCCTTCTCAAACTACCCAGAACTATTGATCTGTCTATTCAGAAGAAAGCTATTTCTGCCACTCTAAAATGACACAGCTCTTTCTCTTCCCCCTTTTTTTTAATGCAGGAACTAATATTGCTGCTCTTGGTAGACATGCATTACCAATATTTTGATTATTTTACAGCCCTTCACTTAAATCATCCAGTCACTTAAATCAATCAGTACAAGCACTGATCAAGTCTATAGCCTCTGACTTGTCTATATCCTTCATGACTTTGTGTTAAAATTCCCAATCAGTTCACCTCACTCTGTGAGCAGGTTTCCATATCAAAAAGCCCACTGTCACACACAGTACTAGCCAAGTACCCTGAAGGATGGGATCCAGTGAATTCAGCAGCTTGCAAAGCCTTTTTAACATTCTTAAATTATTATGACATTGGAAACTTCAGTGCTTTAGCCTGTCATTTTAGATATTACTCAAGCATACATTTTAAATACAAAAACATCAGTGAAGCACTCTTGTTCTCTTTTCTGACTGCAGACAGGCAAGGATCACTGCTTCCATGATTTTGCTTGTGGAACAGAACTGACAAGTAGTGTCCCAAAAGGCCACTTACTGAGAGACTAAAACATGCAAGTGGTATTTTCTCCTCATGCTTGCGTTCAAATAATTGGACAAAGAGGTAGAAAAAGAAGTGCCAAGTCTCAGGTCTGATATGAACTTCAGTACACAAAGACAGGGTATAAATGATAATAAATGTGTTATGAACAAAGATAAAACCAAGGAAATAATAATTAAAAGAGTATTTCCATCTACAGAACATTACTATCTAATAATTTCCTATAAAATGTGAGAAGACCCAAAGACATCAGCGGCAGGTTTGGAAATTGACACTTCTAAAGACTAATCTAATTTGTAGACAGTTCACCCATAACTGTTGTTCAAAGGAGCACAATAACTTCCTGCCAACAGCTTCTCTGCCTAATTGTGACTACACAAAACAAATCAATTATTTCAGAGGAGCTGAAAACCATAGCACATAACTAGCTACACCAAAGTTTACTACACTTAACCACCCAAACTATCACTCTGCTGATAGCATAGTGATCAGCAGTGCAATCTGCTGATACGCACCATGATATGCTTCAAACATATCACTGTGCTGTGCTTCAGGAGTATTTTGACTGCATCCTCCCAATTGAGGCAGCCTCCCAAGCAACTTACTTTTTCTCACTAAGAAGCAGCATAAGCATTAGTCTTCAAGGTGTAATACACATTACAAGGACTCACTCTTGAAGCCATTTTAGGATTTCATGATTTCTAGGGATTGTCAGACATTATCATTCTGCCACTAGGAAATCACAAGTAGCAATCTCAAAAGTGGCAACATGAATTACATTCAACTGCCGAATACCTAAGTTCTTGACCCTCCCTCTTAATTCAGAGGAGCTACCAGTAGCTCCCCCAGTAGGCTGGAACTTTTAACTACTTTTTACAGCCACACAGGCCAAGCAATATTGAAGGTATGTGGCCATCACATGTGGTCACCACAGCAGAAAAGAAGATTGAAGAAGACTGACATCAAAAATGCCTGTAAGCTTCCGAGAAATATAGTTAGTGCCTCAGCCAGTACAGTGGTCTTATAAGAAATTTAGGATGAAAGCACTTCCAGTTTTTACTTAGGATATAACATTCTAACAGGTTTTTCTGCTTATTAGCTTGTATTCTGTAAATTAAAAATTCTGATGAAAACAGGAAACAATATTATAGACTCCATGATGTGCAACATTCTTGGTTTGTTTGTGTGTCATTCGTTGTAGTTTTCTTTTCCTATTCCCTATGCCAAATAAATTTCACTTTATTTACAGGAGCTAGAAGTGGCAATTTATAGTAGTGGGAACAAGAGAACCAGAAAGTCACTAAAAGAAGGAAACCAACTTCTAACCTTAAGCAAGCTCAACACTGAGTAGAAGCAACAGACTGACCCTGAAGAGAGGGAACAGCAGCTGTACATAAAAAGGCGTTAAAAGAATCTGGAGGAAACCCGTGCAGGAACAAGGAATATTTGGATCTGCAAAGCTTCAGCTGAACATATTGCAAACATATTTCCGTAATAAAGCACTAGTTAGGGTTGGCAAAGTTTAACCAATAATTTTGCAAATGGAGAGATCCAGATTAGCAACTCCTTAATTGATTTCTGATGTTAACATTTCAATTAACAGAAATTTTCAGCTCAAATGGCAGGGCCAGAACACATCAACCTCTATTACTTGAATACTGAGCTTGCGCTTGCCACAATTTGGATTTTTACCCAGATTACATTTGCTCCCTTTTGTTCACAATACCATAACCTCAATTAACAGACATGTTTGTTATTTATCCATCATGCAACACAAAAATCCATACTCTGACCTGACCACAATTACTTTTGAGAGAATCTGACATGCATATAATACTCTCAATTATATAAACTGTTTACATATTGAGGGGAACTTTGGATAGGAAATGCTTTCTATTCCATGCTCTTGAGAAAACAAAACACAAGCCAGTAGTAATCTAGGAACTTAGGTAGCTATATTGGTACAGCAATTTAACACAACATGGTTCCTCACTTTGGCTGGTTTGCAAATGGGATGCCAAAAGAAACTGCAGCTCATTCAGCAGACTGAATAATGTATTGTCTAAGGCAAAGGTTTAGAGCAGTCATTTATGTATTTACTAAACTCAAATTGCAAACTATGTGTGTCATGCTTTTCCACCATTGAAAATTTCAAACTGCAGAAAATATTTTTTCAGTTCAATTACTAAAACCAAATGCCTACTGATACAAAACAAATCCATTAACAAATAGTTCAGAATCTAAACTGTCTACGCATAAAATGTAGCTGAACACTGAAGCCACAATTACATTAAAAGCCTTTAAAATTAATTTTGATTGTTTACATATATCTTTTTAGAACTTGAAAACACACTTCTTTAAGTGTAAAGATAGATGAATAAGTTACTACACAACCACAGTTACTTTGCACCAAGTTAACCCACAGTAACCATGATAGGCAACAGAAAAATAGGTAGGCACCCAACTACTGCACAGTAGCTGTGGGTGTGCAACTTGCACCTTGTTACTTACTCAACTGAAATTTGTCTGCCTGCTCAAAAAAAAGTAACCATTAAGATGGATGTCACTGGACTGGATGTTGTTTGCAGGTGTACTTACCATGAGTACAGAATGGTTCCCACTACGGATGCAAGTTTGCCATTTTCTTGCTTTTGTTTTGCAAGACCAAAGTCAGCTACAATAAATAAAAAGATTCAGATGTCAATAACCACCCTCTCTGCATGACAATTGGTTCTCATCCACAACACCTGAAAAGTTGGGAAAGGGTGGAAGGGAGGTTTGGGTTTTTTTTATCTTTTACAATTTGCAGCACTGCACCATACTATTTTCCTATCTAAATATTAATCAACAACTTCTGTTTGAATCAGGTCTACAAGCTTTAAAGATATTATAAACACACCTCTGATCCATTGTAATTCAAACTACATGACCAGTTTCAGGTTTCCATTGATATATTCCAATAAACAGCACAAAAATTTTAAGTATCTGATAAGAAGTGATCTAAAGACCAAGTTAATGGAAAAAATTATCTAATTAAGTTAGTAACTATTTTGCTTTCTTTCAAATTACAATAGCTAGGAAGGACAGACTTCCAAAGGAGTATGGCAAAGGTCTAATACCTGAACAATTCATGCTCAAAGATTGCTTCTGGTAAGAAATAATGGTGAATCGTAGCCTTACTTTGTGACAAAAGCTGTAGATTTAGAAGATTATGTAATTACGTTAATATAAGGACCTTTTGTGTAATTAGCAGGTAGTCTTTCACAAAACTGCCACACACAGTCTTCAGAGATTATATTTTTAATCTAAATTCCATGCAAACAGTTAATTTTTTTCAATTCAGTACTCTACTGCTGCCTCAACACGACAATGCAGCTGAGATACATTGCCCTTTATTAAATCCAAGCACAGAGAGCAAGAGGAAATCATTGTTCTTGTTAAAGTCTGTTAATAAATCTTGCATTGTAATACTACTTCAGAAGTAGGAAGATTTGTGTGATAAATAATATTGTTTAAAATATTTTAAGGGTCCTGTTCTACTTGGACAGAGGCCATAGCCCATCCTCATTCCAATTGTTCTTGCAGTGAGACAGTTCACAAAACTTTAAGTTCAGAATGTTTCTACTCATCAAAAAAAGCTGCAGATCAGAGGAAACACAGGCAAGAAAAAAACAGTTTCTGTTGGCTTTTGCTCGGTGCAAGCCTCAGGGTCTGAAGAGGAGAAGATCTCTTTATTCAGAAAGGGACTTTGATAAGAAAGCCAAATGTAGGCACCCAGGCTGCAGGTCATTTTTTTTTTAACAAAATGTTCAAAGAAGAACTAGCTCTGCAGTGCCTGGAAAATGTAAGTAGAAAGAATGCTAAATTAACAGGATCACTGAGAAGCCTCCCTGTTGTCCTTGAGTTAAGCCCAAAAGGACCAGAGGTTTTTACAATGTTGATACTTCCTTGAGTTCATAGAGGTGAATCATTCTACATTCCCTTTTTTGTAATCCTTCACATAATAGCCTATGAAGAAAGGGTATTAAGACATTACATCAATCAATAAATTAAGTTCCTGGTACTTGAAAGATTTAGAAAACGAAAGAGGAAAGCTGGACATCTTGGTTCTGGAAGTAGTCTATTTTAATACAACATTAATGATTATCTGGAAAAAAAGAAAGCAAGGGCAAGATCAGCCAAACGGGCTAAATATATTTTCTGTCTTTTAGGCTCAGATTCTCAGAAATGGAGAGGAAAAAAACATTTCACAGGCAATAACTTTTTTTCCAAATTCTGCTAAGCCATCTTGACACCAGCAAGAAGCTCCTACATAAAACTGACACTGCCAGAGCTAACGAATATAAAGCATAGAACAATCAGCTTTACATCAAACTACTGATCCCAGTGTCTTGTTTTGGCTTCGTTCTCAGTTAAAATCCCTTCTACATGCTGTTGGGCCGGTTGTGTTCCACAGCATAGTCTTTAAACCCTGCATATTTATAAGTCAGAGTTTGTCCCATAATGAAAAGGTATGCAAGTTTAGACAAATTACACCTCTGAGATACATTTCTTTAGCAAAAAGGCCTTTGTTCAAGGCCAGATTGGACAGGACCTTGAGCAATATGGTCTAGCAGGAGATGTCCCTGCCTACAGCAGGAGGGTTGGAACTAGATGATCTTAAGGTCCTTTCCAACCATTAACATTCTATGATTCTATAAACATAAATGATTTTTCCTTAGCCTTTTCAAGCCCATAATACAGAAGTGAATGAAAAGGAAATATATCTTACTAGTGAAATTTCTTTTTTAAATTTATTTAGGCATCTGTCTGCATCTTATAAATTGGTCTACAACTTTTAATACTCCAGGAATCTTTATTTGGTATTTGATGCCAGAAAAGGCTACAATAGCTAACAAATAAAAGAAATAATTTCTAAGAACTGCAAGAGACCTGCATTCCATATTATTAAATGAAAATATAACCAAATATAAAGATGACCCCTATTAACTGGTATGCACTGTTTCAGTTGTGAACTGAAGCTTGATTAATGAGGACCCACTGTGACAATTCATATTAGGCAATTTCCTGAAATAGTTTCACACCATACCACTATGTTTTTCAGAAGCTGGAATTGAATTGTGAGAGAGAGAAAACTCGATACTTGCTCAGCTTTTTGTGAACTTTACCCAAGTGTCAGCTTTTAGCACAGAGACCTACATAAACCTTGGAGCTTATCTAGTGATTCTTACGTTATGACCTGATTGGTCACTTCTGAAATTCAAAATCCTACTTGTTAAAGAAAATATTCTTCCTGAACCATCTCAATTTACTAGTTAATTCATCCAGTGGTACATCTTGCATTAAGGCATAGCTCTTAAGTACAGGAGAGGGCCCTTCTTCAGAAACTAGACCTTCCCAATTTACACATCTGTGTGAATACAGATGCATCCGGACACGAATTTCATCAATTTCAGAATGAAATACAAAACTTACAGCTTCCAAATATTTTCCTGTTGCTTCCAGTTGCACAGACAAAAAAGCAATCTACCAAATAACAGAACTGTTGTGAGCACTTACTGGAAGGAACTATATCAATGCTGACAAATCATGATTAATATCAGTAGAATTAAGGTGGCCAGAGAAAAATGGAAAAGCCCTTAGAGAATCATACTCAGAAGGCCAGTAAAAGCTTTGTAAACCAGTAAATGAGATGAACCAAAAGAAAGGCTGGTAAGAGTAAAGCAAAGAGATAACACAAAACAGTAGGGAGAGCCACCCAGCTGCTGCCAACATCAGGATGTAGAAATACATGCTGAATCAGTTCATTCAAAGAGGAAATTATAAACACATTCTAGTGATCCAGAACAAGATCCTATGAGAAAGATGTGCTAGTAACCGTCTGCCGTAAAAAAGATGAGTCCTACCCCTCTCTTGCACTGTCTTTGGAAACCAGCTCATCTGGCACTTGTGTCTTGATGAGTTTAGCTCAGCCCTTTTTCTAGGCTAGCTTCACACTGCTTTTATCTAGTCCAAGACCAGATACTGCTGTACTAAAATCATTGAATTGTCTACCACTTGTCACCCTCTCTATTCTTTCAATGCAGGACAAAAACTGGCGTTAAGAAGGCAACTCCCTCATCCCCCCAAAATAAAAAACGCCCCCATTTTGACTGTTAGATTGTCCCACCTTCCTGAAAAGTAAAAATCACAAAAAACCAAACAACGCTTACTTTGTAGCACAGCTAAAATAAAACCAAAATGCTAATGGATGACACATTTCCATGAGGAAGCGGTCTTGACACTTAATGGCATCAATGGAAAGATGTTATCTACCATTTTTAAGTCTGCTCAAAGACAACAAAAACTAACAAACTTTCATCAATACAGGGATCTTTATAACCTATGACTAGACATGCAATTTTGACAGCAATTCATTACTAATAGTCATATTTCCTACAGCATTATTATATTTGACTAGATTTTGTACTGTGATTGTAAACATTAAGCCTTGAGGGTTTTTTCCTGTGTATATCAGGAACCTAGAAAACCAAACATTTGGGGGTTTGGATTGGGTTTTGTTGTTGTTTTTTTTTTTTTTTTGCTTGGTTGGGTTTTTTTTAATTCATCAAAAAATAGTCAAACAATCCTGCAAGATGATTCTCAAATAGGAATAACACTAAATGATGGAGTTATAATCCTCTAGATTCTGAAACATCCTTCTTCACTCATTTTCACACTTACATACAACTTGTTTAGGGTAAGTGATAATGAAGTACAATTATTTCAGAAAACATTACATGCCAGGGGAGAGAGCATGAAGGGAAGAAAGAAGTATGAAAAAAATGTAGGCTGAATTGATTAGTATCCTAACCTGCTACAGAACGATCTTTTCAACTTTCATCTCTGAATCACAAAAACCTTCTAAATCTTTGCAGTCTCTTAAAATGAATATTTTAGGTACCTGCAATGGTTTTTTTCTCTTTTTTGACACAATCTGTTTTTTCATTTGCCATTTTATTTCCCAAAGATTTCACCTAGTAGGTTGATCTTCCACAGTAAAAACAAGAGAAAGATTTTCCAGATACTACATCTTAACAGCACTGATCTCGTATTTGCACATTCATTCCCTCAATTTATATTTTAACCCTGTTTGAAAATGCCATTATTTATTCCTAACATCACATACGCACATGAACACCAAAATCAAAGCAATAAAGGAGGCTGAGTAGAATATCAGATTCACCACACACATGAACTTCAGACCTACTCAGATCAGATTTTTGGTGTCCCAACTGAACAGATTCTCCTTTCACCCTGAAAGGCTCAGTCTAAGACAAAATCATTTTGCTTCTCTTCCACAAGTTTGCAACCGTAATCAAGAGAGTTTATCAGCAACTTACTAAGTTACAGTGATCTGAAAGATTAAAATAGAACTTTAATCTTTTTTTCTATAAAAGCATATCGTAAGATCAAGATAATTTACAATTTAATCAACAGTAGGACATACTTATCCTATTCTTTTCCATTAATAGAATGGGAACAGAATTAATTTCTTATCATTCACAAATGCACCATCTAACTATTCTACCATTTTCCTTTCTGTGTGCTAGTAGCAGCGCTTTGTAAACTCAGTCTACTATCTGTCAGTTTTGTGAAGCTTGTAACTTCTGCACTAAGAGCTAGCAACTTCTGAACTAGATCCACATCTAGAACTGAGATTTGTAGAGATGCAATTGTGCTATTAACCCACCAATATGGTCCAGAATGTTTGATTGTGAATGTAAACAAATGGAAAATTCTACTGGGCCTATTATGGAAGCTTTGAAAATTAAGTACTACAAGCATTTCCTTGAATCTTAGCATAAAGGATAGCAATTCTCATAATGAAGAACAGTTAGATGAGCCATATAATCTGTAAAAAAAAAAAATAAATAACACTGATCCAAGTGACTCAGAAAATTAGTGACTAACACACAATCGACACTAGTTAAACTTTACCTCACGGTCACTGCTTCTTTGGGCATGGCACAGAATCAAGCGCCAGCAGGTCTTTTAAAAAGTGCACCCAGCAAACAAGTATTCTCAATTACAAAGTTAACAGGTAGCTTTTTTCAAGCACCCAGCAACTGTTTGAACTGTCCAAGTCTCATTCACTTCACCATTCTGACACTTCATGCCTGCCAGCTATGATTAGAAGAATATCAGAGAGCTGAGTTTTCTCAAAACTATTATTTCACTTCTACACAATCCCAGGTTCCAGTTCCATACGTATCCTCTTTGCTACTGTTGTAACATTACAATTATAAATATTAAACAGAGCAAGCCACCCAAAAGAGAATATGGAACTCTTCACAATTCTCCTTGATATCAGAGCTGAAAGTTGTCAGAGTGATTCCACACGGCCCCAAAGATCTAAACTTTGCTGCAGCTAGATGACACTGAGGAAAAGTGGTTATCTACACTCTTCTGTTCTGTCCAACAAAAAGATGCAGCTATGGAGCTCTAGACAGAAATATGCTGCACTAGAAACAAAATTCAGCTGCAGTAAAATATAGCTATGATGAAAGTACATGTGCATTTCCAGTTCAGAAAACTGTAACTTCTCAATGTCTACTATGAAAAGGCTGGTCAGATTAAACTGACAGCCACAGATAGTATGGATTCAATGAATCTCTGAAACCCTAAACAAAACAACTTTCTTCAGGCTAAAATACTATTTTATGTGTGTGTGTGTGTGTGTGTGTGTGTGTGTGTGTCAGAAATGATAAATCAGACATTCAGCCTGACCAGAGATGTACAGTTTTGTAACACGTTTCTACCAATTTAGAATGACAGATTTTACAAAATTGCAGGTTAGGTGATTTAATATTTATATTTTCCCAGCTTTTGTATCTCTATCAATTATGATTAAATGCTGTACCAACATAAGAGATGGTTGTTGTGATGAAACAGAACAGATGAGTAGGGTTCCAGAGAACACATAACAACAGCATGCTTAAAGTTCTCTGCAGTTAGAAAGAGATCTTGTATCACCACTGGCCTGGCTAGGATCAGACTGTAAATGTCTGTTTCCATTTGCAACAACACACAGCTTAAAAGAGCCTGAAAAAGACTGGGATAATTCAGATGTAATTGGCACGTTTAAAAGATGTCATGGGAAATGCAAAGGAAGTTACACAATCTTCACAGTAGAACGAAGTATCTACTGGGCTTAGGACTTTCACTTGTGTCTTGCCTACCTTTAAAAACAAAACCATAATCAAAAACCTGGATAAGGATAGTGTCTGATCACACACGATACATAAGAAAAAGAAAATAACAGTGTGACTATACAGATACAAAAATTCTTCCCACTATTACCTCATATATTCTTTCTTCAGTCAAACCTATAAAGATGATATCAGAGACCACCACTAGAAAAGGCTCCTCATAGCTTAATCTTACATTGTGCCAGGCCAGTTGCAGAGTTTTTTGCCTGTATGGATTCTAGTTTTCAGCTACCCTTCACCATAGATCCCTGCCTACCAAGTTCTGCTGGAATTGTTCTACAAAAGCCAGTGTAGAACATCTCTCCATGAATTCAGAACAAACAAGCGTAATCCTTCAGCAGGTTTATTTTTTTCTGTGCTGACAGCAAGGTGGGAATGTCTCCTACACTGTGCACTCCTTTCCTTTTCAACCAATATAAACTCAGAAAATGTACGAGGTCTTCATGGGATTTTGAATATGAGTGGCCCAGTTCTTACATACACAGTGAGAAATGCTTACCTGTGAGTCCCAGAAATTTCTTGAAGTAGCTGATTTTTGGGGCCGCTGCAAAGCCATACACAGAACGGAATGAGTCTTAACCTATGGAAGCACTTTGCTCCAGTCTATTGCTCACTTTATTTTTTTAATCACAATCTACAATGACAGTCTAAAACTAAGGCACCTCTCTAAATAAAACATCTGAAGAATGTTTGTTACAGAGCAATAAGGTGCCTTTGTTATATTGTTCAGCCTACAGATTTTCATAGCAAAAGATTAACAAGAGTTACCTTTTCCAGAAGCACTGCTTGAGGAAAGGACAAAGAGCAGTATTATAAGATATACAAGCTTCTGTTATAAAGCAAAATAATTCGGACTATCAGAGGCCATATTTTAATTACATAGTCGCACAACACTATTTCATAGATAGTCCTATTACTCTAATTAGATCAAGACAAGTTTTGGACAGTACTGAAATTGAAAGACCAGAAAATTGAAGTTGGTCTCTCTTTAGAATGACTATGCAGCTTGCAAACACAGACCTACAGTTCTGAGTATATTTTAGAGCAGACCTTCTCCTTTTATAAAAGCTGACAGGATAAACTCAATGCAGAGGCAGACTTAAGATTTCTCAATATTTGAGCATACATTTCCAGCTTTATCTGAGATTTTATATTAACTTTTATCTAGAACCATCTGAAATTCTCAAATACTGTGGAATATAATTATCAAGATTGCAAATATTCTAGACGCTGTCATACATGAGTTAGGCATACTATCACAGCATGCACCAATACCATATATATTTACTATCATTGGAAAGAAAGTAAACTATTCTTAATTTCATTAAAGTTGTAAAGCAACAAGGTTCTATAAAATTCGGAAGTAATAGATAAAAGGTCTTAACCTCCCACTGAAAATTCTATGTATGCTGGTACTAAAGTACTAAATAAAATGTTTGTTTAAATATTGCAAAAGTTTTAAATCTATCACTGTCAAAATTATCAAAATAAGCTTCAGTTCTTCCAGTTTTCCCAACTTCTGTAAATCTTTGACAGAAATATAAATGCTTTTCATTGGCTATTTTTTAGCTTACATTTGAAAGTACATTTACACATCTTTACACACAGACCGGACCAGAGCCAATGCTAAGGTGTTAAATAAGTACAAGAGTGCCCCTCAGTGGCAGTTTGTTCATACAAAATACAAAATATGATATTTTCCTTTAAAATAATAACCTGAATATTACTCAGGGACAAGTGCTCTATTAAACGACCTTCTTTCAAAACTGTGTCATTACTAAGAATCAGAGGGGTTTAGCACATAGGATTTAATAACGAATTTAAGTATATGTATCATCAGCTATAAATACAATAAAACAACAGATGTTAAATATATTTGCCTATTTTAACCAAGTGGCTTTTTGGTTGGGTGTGTGAGTATGACTATACTTCCCTGTTATTTTTAAAGAATAGAGACTGATTTCTGCGTAAAGACTTCTCACAACAATTCAGCAGTATTCAAATTGTTTATTTAGTTCTGTGTCATGAGCAGTAAGAAAGCATGCAGTAGTGCTTTGAGAACTTTAAAAAGTACAGTATATGAATTGCCCGTAAGGCTTGCTGTGTGTACCAGGTTGCATTATTTCACTCAAAGAGTAAAACTTTATCATATTTTGTACTGTTCACACATATACTGCTTTCAAATCCTATCCTGAGACCTGCCTAGGGTCCTTCCTCCACACTGTGGAGATTCTAGAAGCATACATCAAGAATATTTACTACCACAGGCTTAGACAAATAGCACCTCATTGCAGCTGATCACTGGGAACTGAGGGATATTAAACAATTTCACGGTACAACTGGAATAGAGCAGATGGTTGTTATATTTTAGTATGCTCACTAGCACTTGTTGTCTGAAGTTGATTATCTCAATATTCTTTCTGATTTAAATAAAAACAGGCCTTGAAGCATAACTATAGTCTATTTTTTTTAGGGCTAAATCATCTCTGTCATATTTGACACACAAGTCTGTAATAAATATAGTTGTGGCTGAAGACACCTGGTGACAAGGAACACAAAATTTTCATTAGCAATTATATAACAGTATAATAATGCAATAATTTACTGGCTTCCAAGTAAATTTCCAGTGCCTGGAAATCTGAAAATCTCTGAAAGTTTCAGTAAAGAAATTCTACTCACATCCATCACAGGAAATTCTCTTTAAGTAAATAGGTCTACTTACTAATTGTAACTTTGTCTTCATCCCCCAGCATGACATTGTTTGGAGTGAGATCTCGATGAACAATCCTTTTCTCTTTATGCAAATAACGAAGAGCTAGACAAAGCTTAAAAACAAACAGAAAGGGTCTCATTAATATTCTTAACTACAACCTAGATAAAGGCACATTAAATTAAATTAAAATCTGATATTAGTACCTGATATAATAAACACTATTTTGTCAGTTATTAGCCTAACAAATATAATGGTGCTACTAATTTCATGCAAGAAAGTCCTGATAACGAAAAGAATGGAGGCCCTTACTTGGATAAATATATGCCATATTCTTTCCTCTGTAAAGTGTTGTTGCTTTTCTTTCAAAGAGTGAAAATGCTCTCCCAATGGCACTCCCTCTATGAGCTCCATGACTATGTACAACCTGTCATCTACATAAAAGAAAATGAATTAATAGATTACATTTATAGAGAAGGCATTTGGCAATAGAATATTTGAGGTTTAAATATATTTTTAAAGCTGTTTTTACTTTGAAAAAAACACTTGTGCAAATATATTTAATCATAGTTCTATTCCTTGTTATTCTTTTTTTTTCCTCAGTTTATATCACAGCAACTATAAGGAATTCACTCCATGGAAATCACTCAGTGGGAACATGTATGTAGCTAACTCTTTATACAAAAGAAAATTTAAACAATATGGCTGAGCAATCTCTATCATTCAACTAGTCACTATAGCTTTTCTCCCTACACAGCATTCCAGTTGTAAATTTTGGATCTTTATTGGATGAGAATTATGCTTTCTACATGTCTATATTGCATCTAGTTTTACTGATAAACAAATGTAATCTCTCATAACTTTTTCAGTTTTAAAGGAATATAAGCCTGTCTGAACTGTAGCAGTTCTTGAAGAAAGTCTTAGCATTTATTGCTGAAATTTGACACATTCCTTTCAAGTTGTGTTTTCATTTTATATTTCTATTTCTTCATTATGTATACTGTGGTAATTCTCTGCATTTATACTTACTTTCCAAGAATGTTCTATAGTATCGTACAACATTCGGATGATAAAGCTACAATGAGGAAAGAAATGTAGATGTTTAGAATAGTTAAACTGATGGTACAGTATTCATAATGGTTAGCTGCATACTGGAAGAAGGATTCCAGAAACGTTTTTATGAACTGCAGTGCAGTAGACCTTCATTATTATTCCAAACAGAGAAGTGTTGCACATTACAAGAACAACCAGGAGGAAAATACAGCATGATTCCTATCCACTCTTCCCTTAATAATTGAAAGAGTAAATGAAGTTTGAGTTTGCAATTACACCTGCATCAAAGTATTGGTTTTCTTAGCCTAAGAACACTAATGATCACTCTGGGATTTTAAATTTCAATTACAAAAAATACCATCTTCTCCTTGTATTTTAAGACCCAGAATTCACTAAATGGAACAAAGACTCATCAGTTTTCTATCACAATCTTAATTTAAAGAATCCCTGAAAAGTTCAAATACCACCAACACAGGAAGTAAGAATCTTTACTAACATGCATCTGCTCTGCTGCTAATGTTACAGTAAGAAGGTTTTCAAATTGACAGCATTCAGGTAAAACAGGCCAATATTGTACTGGTCAGACAAAAATAGTAACAGCAGCTGGAAGCAATGCAATACAGAATCACAGAATCAACTAGGTTGGAAAAGAACCTTTTAAGATCATCAAGTCCAACCATTAACCTAGTACTGCCAAGTCCCACGAAAACATATCCCTGAGCATCACATCTACAGGTCTTTAAAATACCTCTAGGGATGTTGACTCAGCTTTCTTGGGCAGCCTGTTCAAGTGCTTGACAACCCTTTTGGTGAAGAAATATTTCCTAATACCCAACCTGAGCCCTTCCTGGCACAACTTGAGGCTGTTACCTCTTGTCCTTTCACTTCTTACTCGGGAGAAGAGCCCATGTCACTACAATCTCCTTTCAGGCAGTTGTAGGGAGTGAAACGATCTCCCCTGAACCTTCCTTTCTTCAGACTTGACACCCGTAGTTCCCTCAGCTGTTCCTCATCAAACTTATGCTCCAGACCCTTCACCAGCTTTATTACCCTTCTCCAGACCCACTCCAGCACCTCAATGTCTTTCTTGCAGTGAGAGGCCCAGAACTGAACACAGGATTCGAGGTGCGGCCTCACCAGTGACCAGTACAGGCGAATGATCACTGCCCTGGCCCTGCTGCCACACTATTGCTGATACAGACCAGGATGCTGTTGGCTGCCTTGGCTGCCTGGGCACAAGCTGGGTCAGCCAACGGTCAGACAACACCCCCAGGGCCTTTTCTGCCAGGCAGCTTTTCATATAAGAATTCACAGTTAATAATGCTAACAACAGAATGCTCACACATGAAACTAGAGTTCATGAGACATACCTGCTCTTTGATGATGGTTAATTCAGAGACAATGTTCTTTACACTGCTGTCTCTGGTTTTTTTGTCCTTTCCAAATGCTGGATTGTGTAAATTGACTTCTTTCATTGCCAGGAGATTTTGTCCATTATGCTTTCTAACCTGTGAAAAAATCAAAACCCTTGTAAAGTTAATAGAGGGCAGGGATAGAATGATATTATTATGGCTACCAGATCAATTATTAGAGTCCAAACCTGACTCACAAAAGTTACAATCCTAGCTTTTTCTGTACATGATGTGATTAGCCATATGAACTGAGTCCTACAGTACAGGTAAGCAGTACACTCTGTGTTTGAGGTAACATTATCTGTGGCCAGTATTGCCTTTCAGATAAAACATGCTTGAGTTTCTATAATTTTACACAGATTATTTAGCCTCTGCAATAGACAGAAATGCTGTTTGTAGAAAGGGATTAAAAGAAAGTGAAAGTAAGAAACCTAAGAGATACATTGGTCAATCTTACAAATACAAGAGGGATCAAACAAAAGTACAGCAAATACTAACAGCAGATCCCCAAAGGCATCTTCCCGTCTGCACTCCCCTACCAAAATTCAGAGGATGGCTTAAGCCCAGCCAGTAACAAAGCACCACGCAGCCATTTGCTCACCCCCCACTTCTCCCCTCCAGCCAGGATGGGGAGGAGAATCGAAAGAGTGTAAACCCCACGGGTTGAGATAAGAACAGTCCAGTAACTAATTACTATTACTAATAATAATGATAAGTGAAATAACAAGGAGAGAGAACATAAAACTAAGAGGGGAAGGGAGAAGAAAAAAGAAGTAAACAGCAGTGATGCACGAAACAACTGCTCACCACCTGCTGACCGATACCCAACCCGACCCGAGAAGTGGTTGGCTCCTTTCGGGTAACTCCCCCCAGTTTATATATTGTGCATGACGTGCTGTGGTATGGAATACCCCTTTGGCTAGTTTGGGTCAAGTGTACTGTCTCTACTTCCTCCTAGCTTCTTGTGCCCCTCCTCACTCTCAGAGCATGAGAGACTGAAGAGTCCTTGATTGGGGTAAGTGCAACAACTAAAACATCGGTGTGTTATCAGCATTGTTCCCAGACTAAAGCCAAAACACAACACTGCAGCAGCTTCTGGAAAGAAAATTAACTCTATCCCAGCTGAAACCAGGACAACAGTACTGCCTAAAAGAAGTATTAGACCCACTCCTCCCCCCAAACCTGTAAATTAATACCAAAAAATAAGTTTACCTTATATACGCTTCCAAAAGCTCCACGGCCAAGGTGCTCTAAAATTGCATAATTGCCTATATGTTTTGTAGGTGCCTTATTCTGATTCATGTTCTCAATACTTTCAGCAATTTGCTTGAATTCATCTTCCTGGTTATAAATTAAATTACAAGTAAATAAATAGAAGAATGTCATGCCTTTCTTGTGCTAAGAAAGTGCAAAGAGTATAGCTTTTTACAGCTATGAAGGTTTTTACTTACCTTTAATAAATTTAGCTTTGATACCAACTCTTCATAAGCACTGATATCACGCACATAATGTCCAATATCAATGAAGATTTCAAACAAGTCAGTAGGGAAAAGTCTACAAAAGTTTACATTTTAATTTACTTTGGAAACAGTGTATAGTGGCTATTAATATATAGCATAGACTTTTCAGTGTTTATTATTTCAACTTACTTTAGAACGTGCTAAATAATGCACTTAATTTTTACTGATCTATTCAGATATTAGTCCTCTAACATTACATAGGAATGATGGTATATTCTAAGGAAAAAAATATTTGAAGGCTATACTTACCTACGCAGAGCAACCAGGTCCAGTGGAAGGTGTCTCTGCCCTTCCAACCCAAAATATTTTGTGATTCTATGATTACGTACACAGAAGTTAAAGGACCTTTCAAAAGTCAGATGTCAGCCTCCATTATTTGGGTATTTATATGCTAGTTGTCCAAACAAATGGAAGCCTCTCTAAAGTCAATCCACCTCCCAGGTTTCCAGTAATTTTTGTTTGGGTTTGTTTTTTTTTTTCTTCTAGTATATTATATTATACTTGCTGTCAGTTTATCTTAGTTCCTTCTTGTAATGCACAGGAACCCCTAAAGAGCTAGGTTCTCGGGCATGTGTGCAATAGAAGCCCCCTCACTGAGCATCTGTATCTTGTAGCTCTCACTGATGCAAGGCAGGAATGGTGAATTGAAACTCTGGGCAGGACAGAATTTGCCCTATTTCTACTATTTCTTCTTGTTGAAAACAAATAACATTTAAAAAACTTGTCTTTCTGATTGGATTGACAACTTTTGAACAACTATCTTAAAAGGAGCTTCACAGAACATTTTGTTAACATACCTTTTAAAGATATGTCGATTTCTTTCCATACTGAAGAGAAATCTCAGGGCTCTGAAAGCGTAACACTACAGCATGAAAATACTTCAATTAATGAGAAATTTATACATAATTGGAAAAGCCACAGATAAACGTCAAGGATTCCCCTTGACTTCACATGGTGGTAAACTTTGTATTTAAAGGACTAGACAGATTATGATACCAACCTGATTATGAAGACAGTAAAAATGTATTAAGTTTTTCCTGTAATTTAAAAGCAGGCAGAGCCATTTAGCAGGAAAAAAAAAAGTGGGGGGGGGGGAAGGGGAGAAAAAAAGTGGGTGACTAAAGCTATAGAACATGCTGAGGAACATTTAAGCCTTAATCATCTCTTTTTATTTGTAAAGTAAGTATGCTTTTATGCAATTCATCTTTAACCACGTTTACCAAGAGTCAATAGTATGGCACATGTATGGCTGACCAAACAAAGATGATGGTATAAAGTGAGCCAAAGTGAAATAAGATATTGATACCTGAAACAATGCAAATAGTAAAAGGCTCTAGTATAATTTAGAATTACTTTATTGCATCAGTGACTAAAACACTGCTATAGTCCAGTGTGATAACCCCTATTCAGGCAATGGTAATTGTGCCTTAGTGCTAACTGCAGAATTAATCCCCATGTTAAAAAAAAATCTTTCAATATATAAAAAATGCATTAGATGAAGGAAATAAAGGCCAAATGCTACTGATGAAGGAAGCAGGATACCTAAATTTTTACAGAAAATGAATGTATGTTAATGCTGCTATGAAGCTGTCTCTTTTACAGGCAATGTTTCTTTTTAATCCAACGTATACTCCCCATCACAAGGGAAGACTGGGATGTTATGATGTCTAACATTCCACTGAGCATCACAGACACAACTTAGCTGTACAAAATAAACCAGACTATCTGGGCCATAGCTGCTACCCTGAAAGTCTTTCATTTTAGAGACTACACATAGATCTTATTGTAAAAAGTCCATCAGTGAAGGGAAATGATAACAAATTAATAATTAAATTGATATTTTAAACAGTGATTAATATTCATCTTTCTCACACTAGTACTGTGTGATTTATAATTAACATTCTGTATATGGTGTTAACATTCTAGTAGTGTGTGTGCACTAGATTTATAATTAATATTTGTTAATTTGCTTCAGTTAAGGCATAATGATTTTTATATATGGTATATATGCAGAATAAATGACTGATATCACAGTTACCCTTAAAGTAGTGAAGTAAGATCACTAAGAAATTATGGCAGAAAGAAGCTGAAAATTTAATCATTGAAAACACAAACAATGGAGCAGTAAAGAAACCACACTGGCACTGCAAGAATTCTAAGAAAAATACCTATGAAATTCAAAAAAAAGTATTCCAATAGCTGCAGCTGTACTGCACAGCAGTAATAATGATTAAGGCAATACAGAAAACAGGGTGAGAATCTGAACAAGCTTTTGTGAAAAAATACATTTCTTACTGTGTGCCTGAAACAGATTTTGTTTTCATATGTGATCGAGTAGACTATTAATTCACACAGCTTAATGTCTAACACAACTACAGTTGCTTATTATCTTTTGTGATTTAATTCCAACACATCCTGATGGAATCTAAACCATGGCAGGCACAATTAAGCTTCTTAGAGTTGTATGAGGCAACTGTAATGAGCATATGCTCCAGTTTATTAGACTCCATGTTAGTTTCACTTAGTCTCCAAGGAGATTTTTATTCATCTCATCCTTAAGCTGATTTAACTGAAACGCACTAACAAACCTCACTGCAGAAGAAAGGTACTGCACTGAATCTGCACTCCAACCCTAATCTAGAACTGGAAAGAGAAAGATGTCACTACAATGAGTTATTTTCCTGTTTGTGGAAATGCCTTTCCTTGCAATCCAGGTATGTCTACCTGATAAAATAGGTGAGTAGCTATTTAGCCCTGCTAGTGTAGGGCTACACCTGAACAAAGAGCAGGTGAGAAACAGGAACTTGACTACATTCACCTGTGCTAAGGACCTCAACACTTGCCCAGAGAAGGTCAACTGGAGAGCAGCAGTTGTGTTCATCCTTGAACCCTAGACCACTACTTTCCTATAGCTTAGAGACACCAACATAATTTCACAGGCGGTGGAAAAGAGCTATAAGATAATTAATTACCACTGATAACTTTTAGCCTAAGTTGACATAAACCAGTACATTTATGGAGGTATTGATATGCAAACCCAAAAACCATTCTCGTACTTATTAGCTCTGTATTTATCCTACGTTTGAATTTGCTCTACTTCATGTGATGTTTTCATATATTTTATTTAACAGCAACAGCAAGATTCTTCAGAAAGAAATAGATATTAGTATATTGTCAAATCTACAGTGATTTTCAATGAAGACCAAGACACTAAAAAGAAATTCTGGTGCTGGACAGCCTGAAAAAGGGGTGGGAATGTTATCATAAGAAAAATACTCATTTTCCTTTACACTTTATGAAGTCCCAGAAACAAAGTAGATCAGAATACAGCACCAGAAACTGAGTCACTGTTTAACCTGGGCCATTTGTTATTCCAGGTTTTGTTTTGCTGGGATTTTTTCCACCCTTTAAGTAAGATTTTTTTTTTACTGCATTTTAAAATAAATTTAGACTAATAAACAAAATCTCAGGGACTATTTGGGGCTTTCAATATGCAATGATAATTGGATACAGGGAGCTACCTGTAATAAATTGGCGGTTTCGGCATTTTTTACTTTCTTTGGTAAAATCAGCTTTGCTATTGTATATATCCCATTTGCCTGTAAACAGAAAAAGGTCAATATGTATACATAGCACACAAATAAAAAACTGAAGCACACAAATAACACTGAAGTGTTACTTCAGATAAATCAGAAGCTAATACCAACTGACAAGTTCTCAACATCCTATAGCACACCTAAATTATAAGCTCAAAGGATTTAAACATATATAAGAATTAAGTCATCATTACGTTCAAACTGATACTGGAAAGACAGCTTGCAAACAGATCATGAAGAAATAGTTGTGCCTCTAGAGGTGAAGGAATTGCAGCAATAGATAGATCTGCCATCACCATGTGGATATTTTGAATTGACAGAGACCAAAAATCCAGTCTCAATAAACAGAAACTGGAGAAACACCAGAATTGATAGCCTGAGGAGTATGTCTGTACCTTCAGTAGGATTTTGTGAAAACCACACTGTATTTCAGCTTCCATTTTCATGTAACCATGTGTCTTCCCCATCAATGCATCCACTGTATTGGCTTGATAGATGGGCAGTGGTAGACTTATAGTATCGCTCCCAGTTGCTTGACAAGCTCCCTGTTGAAGACTACTCTCCTCTCTAGCAGAGTTGAAGGGAACCAGCACAACGTGGCAGCTCTGCAGAGGCTCTGCTGCATGTCTCCTGACATGCTTTCTTAAACAACCCACGAAGACAGAGTTAAGCTAAGGTTTCAGGCTGTGCAGTACAGCCATTGAGTCATAAACACATTCTGCCCTGATACCAGAATTGCTGCAGACTACTACTGAAGTTGTAAGTTGAAAAAAGAACATAGGATGAACAGGTAGAGGGCAGACACAGCAGAAGCTAACTTTGCCACTGTATGAGATAAACCTTTAGAGGTCATACTGGTTTAATTTTTCAGCACATAACTGAAAGAGGTGCAAATCTTCTTCGTCTATCTGTTTTTAACCTGAGTTCCTTCATCTCAGTCATCACGTAACTCTCAAAGTTTCATTATCACAGAGAAACAAGTAGGATTAAAATTAAAGAGACTGTTGTAGGGTGGAACTCCAGTTGAAATTAAGATGCTTGAAGCTACATCCTGACCTGAAAGGAGCACACTAGCTGGTGTTTCAACAAATGGGGAAATCATTGTCTCTTAACAGGATAAGTGGAAGAAGTTGAGCTTCGAACACATTTTTCCAGCCTGCACATTGTTACATCAATTTGTAAGACATTTACTGACACCACCATTGTCATGCACTGCTACAGGAATGCAGAAAAACTGCATTAAAACCAGCCTTTTACTTCCCAAGTCCTCCAGGAGTTATATTGTTTTCAAAACTTACCCAGTTTAAATAAGTCTAAATGAGTATGGTTATTGGCAATTGTGGTGCTAAAGATATGCAGAAAATACTTCCTTTTTTTTTCCCTAGACTTACGTCCATTCCTTTCCTCTGAAACAACAGTTTTGATATATAGGAACTTCTTTCCTGGTCATATATAAGGCTTTTTGTTCTCTCAGTTCCCCTAGGAATACCTCTAATTGGGTTATAAGCTAACTTGAAGGCTTTGATCACCGACTTTACATTTAAAGTACGAGAGCTGGCTACAGCTATCAGCTGGTATTAATGTCCTGTATATTTGTGTCTTTGACTATGTCTGGAATACACACCAAAGATTTTCAGAACAGTTTGCAGAACCATAGGTTCTAGCTGATTTAAATATTACATTTTCAATGAGGTTTAGAAACACAGCCCTGGGGATAGAGTGCAGAAGTTATGCCAGAAATAAATACTCTGAGGAAAAGACAAATTGTGAAACAGCAATGTGCCAATATAAGCTCCACAGACTTTGTTTTAGTAAACTTCATGAAATTCAGAATGTTTATTTCTCAGTTAATTCCATTATTACTCTTATTTACTATCCTATTTTGAATATGGCAAGAGCATGGCAAGAGATGCCAAAATTAACTTTGCCTGAATAAGGCTGTTTATTCTTCCAGACAACTAGATACATATGTTGGTATCTTCTGCCTATGTCTCTGTGTGAAAATGTATAAAGAAACAGAGATACTAAAGTTATAGAAAGTCATATTTTCCAATACCTTTCAAATTCATTTTGTTAATTAAATTATGGTGACAAATTAAAACAATTAAGTCAAATTATAAGCTCTAATGCTTTACTTAATTGAATAAAGTCTTCTTACCTGTACAACCTGGTAAGAGTTAGTCTCATTGAGCACCAGTTCAGTAATTGCTGCACAACAGGCTAGAATAAAAATTCAGATGTAACATTTAGGGCCAGATTCAAACAGACATTCAGATAGTGTGGTGGGTTAACATTAGCTAAGGGCCAGATGCCCATCCAGCTGCACATTCACTCCCCCCCTCCTTAACACACCAATGTTTTAGTTGTTGCTCTGTAGCACTTACTCCAATCAAGGACTTTTCAGTCTCTCATGCTCTGCCAGTGATGAGGGGCACAAGAAGCCAGGAGGAAGCAAAGACAGGACAGCTGACCCAAACTAGCCAAAGGGGTATTCTATACCACAGCATGTCATGCCCAGTATATAAACTGGGCGGAGTCACCCAGAAGGGCAGATCATTACTCAGGTCGGGCTGGGTTTTATATTCTTTTGATTCTCTTTATCCCGCCCAGGGAGGTGGAAGGAGGGTCTGAGTTAGCAGCTTCATGGTGCTGAGTTCAAAACCAGCTGGTAACTCATATTTTTGCCTCTATTTAAATTTACTATGTTATGATGAAATAAAAATCATCTCAGGCTACACAATTGGAAATATATATATATGTTTGAGATATTTTTACAGGTGAAAGAAATCTTTATGTACTTAGTACTTTATCTTTTACTTCTTTCTAGAAAAAGTGTCCTTTTTGAAAACATGTTCTGGCATTGCGCATTTGGAAATAAACCCAGCTGACTTGGTGTTCCTGCTCCCTAAAGCAGGCATCAAATCTTACAATTTCAAATTTGAAATATTTATAATCCCTTTGTGCAAGTGTAAGTACACACATGAAAGAGGATTAGGCCACATAAACTCACCAGCTTGAAGGGAGAAAGTATTTTCTTGCATCTCATCAAGACTCAAATCATTTGACAAATGAAAATATTGGATCCTCCCTGCTGCATTCGCACTGGATAGACTTCCAACTGAAGAGCGATCAGAAACAAGATTTCTGTCCCTGAAAGAAAAAAAAAACAAAAATTGCAGTGTAAAAAAAAAAAAAGGCTTAACATATCTTTGTTAACTATTTCTGAAGTTTTAAAGATTTAGAGGTTTTCCACTAAAATAGCTAATACACTTTGAAAAAACAAATAAGCCTTTAAACATAAAATTCCTTTACCACATTCATCAATCATATTCGCTATTCTAGCTCATGAAATAGGTGTCTGATTAATAGGAAATCTAATTAGGTAGTAATGACATTTATCATTATTCATTGTTTACTTTATACAGTGAAAATATTAAAACCATTTTAGATAACAATGAAATATGCATAGCTGAAAAAAACCACTAATTATTCATTATGTTCTAAATAGCGTCATAATTTCTGCAGACATCACATACAGTTGAACACAAAGATGCTACTTGATAAAACAGCACTTGGTCAAATATATCCAAAAATATGAAACAGTCTCATATAATCGCCACAATGCTGAGGACTGAAAACCTACCCCTGTAAAATATGAAGGAGCTGTTTGATTCCACCCCAAATCCGGATTTCCACACTAGTCTCAGGATCCTCACAAACCTGTACCAGAATCCAAACTATACTCCATAGAAGTTTGATATGATCAGAATGGAGTAAGCTGAGCAAGACTGGAACACCTTCATACATTCTTATTTGCTCTTTGACCTGTGACTCTGCACAGAGGAGACGTAACAGCTCTGCTGTGAGCCTAAAAAAGAGAAATCATCAAGCACTTTTAACAATAACTCCATCATTACTTCATATTGTCAGTTAGCAAAGGGGAAAAAACCTGACAGCGAATGTTTAAGAAAGAACAGAGGCCTCCCATAATAATAAGAATAAAAAGCAAAGGAGTTAAGGAAAATCGCTAAAAGTCACTGTAAACTGTACAAACACTGTAAAAAAAAAAAAAAAAAAAAAAGAAGCTCAGCTTTCAGAAGGGATAAAATTATATTTACACTGAGATTGGCTATCAGCATAGGCAGCCAAGCATGCACAGTCAGGATGGGAGGTGGACAGGTGGACTGCAGTTTATATGAGGTACCACCTTCTTAATGGCATTAATGCTACCGGGAGCGCTGATGGCATTGACTTGTAAAGCCTATCTATGGAATTGGAATAATTTCACAAATAATTGTGATTCTTCTCTAGTATGTTTTGAATACTAGGTTTAGAAAGGGGATTGAATATATAATTTCAAAAGTTTGTACAAGATTTTCATTAACTTCACCCCAATTAAGGTGAACTTTGCATAGAAATAGGGTTAGAGAGTCCCACTTCCAGTTGAAGCAAATAAAGCTGCACGTATGCTTAGCGAAACATAACTCAGATTCACATATTAATTTTAAAATGATTCTTAAGTAGCATTGAACTTCATCCATTTCTTGTCTACATTCAAATTCCAATTTTATAACAAACTTTTATTTTACATATAATCTAAAGAATTTCAAACTCAGAAACTAAAATCTTTCACTATGTTCAATTCCTTTATCTTTAGTCATATGTAAAATAATTTACATGAGTGAAATAATTAAGCATGAAATTTAAAAAATAGTTTTAAATGTGATAAGTAAGTGACGTATTATCAATTTTGAGGGTCTTTTGGTTTCTTACTGAAATGCAGATACACTATGCTCAGCTTGCAGTCGTAGCTAAAGAACTGAAGGAACCTGTATGATTTTCTGACTAAAGGGATGTGCGGTCTGACCCAGCCTCTGCCATAAACTGCAACAGCTATTTGTCTTGCAATTTTTTTACTAGTTTATATTGGGCTTCCCAGGAGCTGTCAGAATTCAGTCTGCTTTCCACCTAATCACTCAGGTCTACCAGGAGCAAAAAGGAGATGCTACCACTCCAAAGCACCTGCAATCACTTTATGGTAACACAAGTTACTTGCACTGCACTGTAGAACATCAGTGAAGAGAGGGGACACAGCTTGTAAGAAAACTACTAAAAAAGATTTTGCTGTGTCAGCATCTGATTCAAAATACACGTCAGAACTTTGAGTATATTAAAGTGGCATATTAAATAATTCCTCTAAATAAACATGTCCCTAAATGAAAAACTCAAAATAAATTTAAAACAGTTAATCCACAAGTGAAGTCTCACCTTTTAGAAAGCAAATCGTATTCACGCAATATCACCAGCAAGTTCTCAACAATGCTGAGCTCACTTATCTTCTCCCTACATTCTGGACTACAAATTGGTTATTCCTGGCATTTATATGAAATTAAATTGTATTAAAAAAAACACATTGCTTTTTAGCATCACTCCTTATACATTCGATCAGTTATTTTTTTCTCAAGTCTTAAGTAATAGTATCATATTGTGCACACAAATATTTAAAGGCATAAACATATGCTGTGTCAAGAGTGACAATGAAACAATATCCAATTTTCCCAGTACAAAAAAGTGTGAATGCATAAAGCTAAAGACACAAATGTTCATTTCATTTGCTTCTTACTAGAAATTTTTTAAATCAACCAAATTTACATAAATATTTAGAATATTCCCTAAACACTTTCCTGCCCAGTTCAGATATAACGCATTTAATTCTGTGAAGAAAGTTAAATGAAAGTTAAAAATTAATATATAGCATCATTTAAATGAAACTCATATTTTAAAAAAAATGAACTCTAGTAGAATGAAAGAAATTTAGGAAATTAGGAAATCCAGTGAAATCTCATAAATAAATTCCTACTGATCTCAAGGGATTGTATGCACGCTCTTCAATTTTGTAATTTTTCATTTAAAAGATAAAATTGTAGAAATCTGTACGTCAGCAGCACAATAATGCAGAAGCAGTAACTTTTCTGCTATAAAAATGTTAAGGATGAAAGATGCTGTATTTTCCACCACACGAGTGGTGTCCCTCAGGGATCGGTGTTGGGACCAGTCTTGTTTAACATCTTCATCGCTGACATGGACAGTGAGATTGAGTGCGCCCTCAGCAAGTTTGCCGATGACACCAAGCTGTGTGGTTCGGTTGATATGCTGGAGGGAAGGGATGCCATCCAGAGGGACCTTGACACGCTTGTGAGGTGAGCTGATGCCAACCTCATGAAGTTCAACCATGACAAGTGCAAGGTCCTACACCTGGGTCGAAGCAATCCCAGGCACAGCTACAGATTGGGCAAAGAAGAGATTCAGAGCGGCCCTGCGGAGAAGGACTTGGGGTGCTGGCCGATCAGAAAATGAACATGAACCGGCAGTCTGGGCTCGCAGCCCAGAAAGCCAACTGCATCCTGGGCTGAATCAAAAGGAGCGTGACCAGCAGGTCGAAGGAGGTGATCCTGCCCCTCTGCTCTGCTCTCGTGAGACCTCACTTGGAGCATTGTGTGCATTTCTGGTGTCCTCAACATAAAAAGGACATGGAACTGCTGGAACAAGTCCAGAGGAGGGCCACGAGGATGATCAGGGGACTGGAGCACCTCCTGTATGAAGATAGGCTGAGGAAGTTGGGGCTGTTCAGCCTGGAGAAAAGAAGGCTGCATGGAGACCTCATAGCAGCCTTCCAGTACCTGAAGGGGGCCTATAGGGATGCTGGGGAGGGACTCTTCATCAGGGACTGTAGTGACAGGACAAGGGGTAACGGGTTAAAACTTAAACAGGGGAAGTTTAAATTGGATACATGGAGGAAATTCTTTCCTGTTAGGGTGGTGAGGCACTGGAATGGGTTGCCCAGGGAGGCTGTGAGTGCTCCATCCCTGGCGGTGTTCAAGGCCAGGTTGGATGAAGCCTTGGGTGGGATGGTTTAGTGTGAGGTGTCCCTGCCCATGGCAGGGGGGTTGGAACTATATGATCTGGAGGTCCTTTCCAACCCTAACTATTCTGTGATTCTATGATTCTATGATTTTCCTTTTACTTTTTTCCCCTCCAGACCAGGAAAAAAAAAAAAAGTCCTACTCTTTATTTAAAAACAACCATTAGTGAAGAGAGGATACATATACACAGATTTGAGTGTATGCATTCATTATTTACTATACTGAACAATATACTTGCTGGTTATTCTGAGGCACTGTTGTATTAAGGTCAGCATAAAAGATTTTTATATTCAGGAAGTCAGTAAGAATTCCAGAATCCTGCATAGGGATTGAAAACTGAGATTCTATGACTACAGCCTTTTAAAAGTCCTCCACATGAGCAAGAAATTTGCTGCAAGGAGTTCTCTTTAGTTTCTATTACATTAGTACAAAATTAAGCACTTGTCACAGATCTCCACAGAACAAGGCCACATTTTGGAAAAAAAAGAAAGAAATCTTCCTCAGAAACAGCAGTTTTAGTATTGTTCAAGAGATAACATCAAAATGCTTATTGTGAACTACAGCACATTAAGTTGAACCTACCTTTCTGCTAGACTAGTCAGAGCAAGGAGGGCACCTAAAAGCACATTGCTGTCTCTGGCAGATAACAAATTTACCAAGGTCTGGAAAATGAAACATGAAACAAGACAAATAAATATAAATTACATTCTTTTCTTTTACGACTCAAGCACACATAAAATTATTTATTGGAAAGTCAAATTAAGATACCAAACTGTTGCACAATATACTAAAAGTCTTAGGAACATATAAAGTACACTTTAATATACATTTAAACTCTTGGAATGTACCCAGTCTTAGGACAAGCAAGGATATTTCTTCTCAAATGCAATTAGTATCTCTCTTGACCGCTAAAGCATCTGTCCAACTTAATACACCATTGTAAAAATTTCTTCCTGTGTAAAACACTATGCAACTCTAAATTAAGGCCTCCTGAAACAAAAAGTTAATTTTTTAGCTTATATGTAAACAATATTGTATGTTATTTAAGGTTCTGCATTATATTCTGTCAATGGTTTATATCAAAGTAAACTTCATATTTGTTTAGATTCTCTAAAAATATGTTCTGTGATACTATCTGATCACAACTGCCAATGTTTTACTGCAGAATAATGGAATCACAAAGCACTAGTTAGCTGATCTTCATCTCTATTGTTTCTTAGTTTGGCCACAAATCAGCAATGGTTAAGTATAGATCCTTAGACTGACAGTAATGTGTAGGGGCGTCTAGGTTGTCACTATTCCATTTGGACATAGAACACTTCATAATTGAAAAATCATAGCAGAAATCTATGTAAAAATAAAAATAAAAATGTGTTTATATTTTTAAAACATATAAAACTATTTGTATCATAGTAACATGTAGCTCAGAACAGTGTAAATATGAGTACTAATTTTTATATGAAGTTTAGTCCAAACATTTATATTTAACTCAAACAACCAATTAGCTTACATACAAGAAACGATTACTACTCATATTTCTGTAAAACACAGAACTGAGATTATCTTACTTTGAAAGCTTAACAAGGTAAGAAACTTACTCTCACCTAGATCACGTCTGAAAAGCATTAGTCATTCAGTTACGTAGTTAATTTGTTATAATTAGAATTTTATAAAACACTTACTTTATGTGCTCTGCTTGCTATAACCCATTCTCTTTGACTGTTAACAGCAGCAAGCTTTTGGAAAATGTCTATGGAACAAAGAAAGTCAAATCAATTGAAATTTTACCACTTAATATTTTTCATTTTACTAATCAGATAATAAAGTAAAACACTGGATAAGTTCTTTGAACCATGACCAGCTCATTTTACTCTGTTATTTCAGTGCATAAAAAGGCAGTAATTTCTTAAAGAAATACTATTTATGTACCAAAAAAAAAAAAAATGCGCTTTTCCACAGCAATTTCATTTTTCACTCATTTGATGATGTCTACAGTAAATCTAATAACATCCTATGTAGTGACCATCTCAAGTATTTTAAACCTTTTAAGCCTCACACAAAAAGTTTCAAGTGTCCTTATAATTTAACACTTACATGTCATGTTGACCAGCTTGTCGACATTATGCTGCTCTTCTCCGTAATCAAGATAGCCATTTGCTACTGTTTCCATATACTACAAATGGGGGGGGAAAAGCAAAGTTTCAATTCATAAACCTAGAAAGTAATTCACGGAAATAGCCTGTAGGTGGTGCATCAGTCTCACAAAATGAAAGGTAAACCTGAAACATCCTGCATACTTCTGCTGTAAAATTTGTCAGGGAACAGTAGAGATCACGGAAGCATGAGAATTCAAACAGCAAGTGTAAAATTCCACAAGAGGGAGATCTACTGAAGACTATCGAATACAATGACCGTACTTCTAGGGCCATATTCCCTTCTTTGCAAGCTGCTAGAGGTTGGTAAGAGTTTTCTGGCAAATTATCACTTCCTGTTTCTGCTCTCAAACTTTTCCCTTAGCATCTACTGTTGGGCACTGTTTGGAACAGCTAACAGCTATTTCGAACATAGCTAACTGGTGGGAAATGGTGGTCAATCTTTTTTAATAACCCTAAGAACTTCCTGGTCAAACATATTTTCCAGGAAATGAGAATTACCACAAGCATGTAATGTTTGTTGGTGCACAAAATCATTATGTAATTCTCAGCATCACTTATATATTGGTCTTACATATGGTGGCATTTTGAAATTTCCAGAACACTGGGGAAACTACCACAGTTTCAAGTAAATGGTACAGAGAGGCAAGAGCTATAGCAGCAGCACATAATTTAGAAAGAAAACTCAGGAGCTGGATACTACTATGCAAAGTAATATTGGTAGTAATAACCAGTGTTTTCTACTAAAACATCCCTAAACAATTTAAAATGAAAGCAGCTTTTTTTATCTGAAACTGCCCAAAAAGGTAAAAAAAAAAAAAAAAAAAAAAAAAAGTTTTAATGCTGCATAGAACAGATTAAGTTCCCTGGAAGATCAGAAATCATAAAAATTGCACCTCATGACTTTTTAAATCCTCTATGCCAGCAACACATGCACAGTAAAAACGATTATAAATTACACAATTTGGGTTCCTGCTGCTGGGGATGACACTTGCAGATGTTGCCAATGTCTCAGCAGGCCGTTGCATTTTGCAGTCTGCAAGCTCCTCAAAAAGTATGGCTAACCATTAATGACATGCAACATTGGAAATGCCAAGCAGCTCCTGTGGGAACCCTATCCATTACAAACTGGTAACCTTTAACTCCCGCAACTTTAGGGATGTTTCAAACAGGTGACTATCTGATCAACGGGCTGAAAATGCACTATGGGTTCTCTGAAATACAGGTGGCTTCATAAATATTAATGAATAATGACTACATTCTAGAGTGACACATTTGTTATAAAGATTATAACAAATAGTTTTTTTTTCTAGAAAGAAAACTCCAAATAATTTCAAAGATATTCATGATATCTCACTGCTAACTTGGCACTGATAAGTATTAGAAACCAAGAAGTAAAGAAGTAAAGCAGTATTAACACAGAGCATTAACAATCATGATTCATAATGCAAAAGTGCTGTAGTCCCCAAATTTAAACCTGTTTCGACATTATATTACTACACTTTTACTTTTGAAAAGTCATTTGCTACAGTTCAAGGTGACTACTCATCTTTCTTTTCTTCCGATTGAAATAATTGTGCTGATTTTTCTAATTATCCTCCCACTTCAGGAGTGGCCTTCAGGATTTAAGCCTCCTAACTAAAAGACCTGGGTTAATACTGCTATATTATAAGGACAGTTTCTTTGTACGCTAGTGAAAAATAAGCCCCCACATCAACTGATTATGTGCAGAGGAATGGACTCACTTCTTTCCATAAACCAAGAATTTATGTACACTGTAATGATCTGACATGCAACATATTGGACAGAAGTTCTATGAGGAACTCTACCTGAGCTAGATTTTCAATAGCACCCAAGCTGTGGAGCATTTCCTAATAAAAAAGAAAGAAACATTTTGAAAAATTAAAAAAAAAAAAAAAAAAAAAACAGGGGCAAAAATAAAGAAAACACTAGAATGAGAGAACACTAGAACGTAAATGATATGTTTGTCATGAATGTTGAGAAACCTTAATTCCAGTGGTTGAAGTCAATGAATTCTGCAGATACGTAGCACCTTCAGAATTCAGAATATTTCAGAGTAAGCAGATAAATAAAAACACAGAAGTGAAGTTTTAAAGGTTTTCAAACTGGAAAAACAGTATAAGCTTTGGAACATATGGAAAAAAATACAAAAATATCTTAACAGATGTTTTAGGCTTAGTCCTATGAATAGTGACTATAATGGCTAGAATAAAATTGAATCCTATCTGGTTTTAGTTAAGAACATCGGGCAGCTAGGAGGAATAGGCAGCTTTCAGTTTTCTTAACCTTGTTATTAATGTTATGTTCAGTTTTCATAACATTTTGGGAATTTTACATATCTACATGGTGAAGTCAAGCATAGGGTTTAAGGCTCAGAGCAACGACCAAGCCATCTGTTATAGAGATTTACAGGTTCTTTGTTAAGGTTAGCAACAACAGATCCTACATAAGGAATATAAGAACTTGAGCAAGTTATTCAGTAACAGTGTAAATTCACTCTTGTAATCTGTTTGCAAACCACATCCTCACATATAGAAATATAGGTATGTACATATAAGAACATACATTTTTATACACATGCAACAACACAAGTCAGATGCATGATGCTTATGTGCATTCTTTTATCCAAGCAAGAAACAGTATTTTGGTATACTGACCTGATAGCATGGATCCCTTATTAATAATCTCAGACAGATTAATACTCTAAGAAAATGGATGGACGAAGCTTGATTAACCCATTCCCTGTAAACGAAATATTCCACGCATAAACCAAACACATTTTAAGTGTTAAAACATGTCAAAAAACCACTCTGATTTCAGGAATTGACTAGAAGATAAGTGAGCTACAACAGCTGTACTATAGTATAGTACAACATACTATACTATAGAACTTTTAATGCCACTTCTATTCAAACATAGTAACAGCTTTAAATAAACTTATGACCATTGCCAGGCCATCATTTATTATCATTGACCTGATGCAGGAAAATACATGCACAAACTGATCATGCTTCGATATAAACTTACTTTAAGTTTTTGGACGAAAAAGCAAAATCACCAAGAAACCACACATCAAACTTCAGTGCGCAAAATACACATACATAAAAATATGGGTGCTACAGAAATAAAAATAGCTAGATTTGAAATATTTTGTTTAATTATTGTAATCTATCCTGGGCAATTAAAAACTACTACTATTAGTCTTTGGAATAATTTATTTAGTTCAAATGCCCTTGGTATGGTATTATGCTTCCAAATAAAACTTCCTCCTTTATATTTCTCCATACAATTCCTCAGCACAAGCCTTGGCAGAAAACACAACTCAGATTTGCACAAAGCATCCAGGGGCAGTAAACCTGCATAAAATATCAGTAAAGAAATCACTATTTCCGTTGTCTCTTGAAGGTGTATAACCCCATTTTCCTATTTAAAATAAACATAAAATTGGACATCTTGGTGGTGCTATTTCTGTTGTTGTTTTAACTGAGAGGACAGAATCTGTAGTATCTGGGCAAGCTTCCAAGGATTGGAAGAAGTCTATGGGATGTGGCAGTTCTCTTCCATTTTTATCATTTGCAATTGGGAACAATGCCAATAGCTAAAAATATTTTGATAAAAATAAATGTTTTACAAATACATGCTAAAAAAATATCAGCCCTTCTATGCCAATATGCTGCCCAAAATAATACTATGTTTTTTCATTTTTGTATGGTTCCTTACTTGGCCACTTTAGAATGGCACAAAACTTGCACGGATATAAAACAGCAACCTGCATGGAAAATTTGCAGGTCAGATTTTAAAGTGGCCTGAAGATCATTACCACAGTGGTTCTACAGATTTATTCTTTCAAAAAGCTTTGACTCTTGACAGAAGTTAGTTTCTTTAACAGAGCAACGCATCTGTCACATTTCCAAGCAGGGACAGTAATTCTCTGAGCATGGTTATTTGCGAGTCTCTTCTGCTACAGATACATTTACAGTACACATTACTAGATACCCCAGTGTATGTAAAGCATATGCCAGCAGGATTTTTTCTGCCTGCTTAGTTATATTACTTATCCAGACTACTTAAACTAAGCTGATCACAGCTTTCTTACCTCCAATCAGGACTTCTGCTGACACAGCAATGCCAGTAAGTAGGTGTGATTTTCTTGCACCCCAACCAACATCAGTTATGCCAGCAGAAGTATGTCAGCAAATCAAGGTGACAGTTTCAAAGGCTCTGACACAATGCAATGGCAGTATCTCCAAAGAAAGGACATCATCGCAATAAAGTATTTAGAAAGGGCAAGTAAATCACCTTAGTAACTACACTTACGTTATGGGTTTTACGTGCCTACTAATATGTATTTGTTTCACTGATCTTACCCAAGTGCTTTGATTTGTAATACAAGAGGCTGGTTTTGCTGTACCACCATCATCAACAGCAAGTGCCAAAGAAAATAAAAACCAACATATGAGCTAGGTATGCCACCATGTATAAATAGAACTTGAGAGAACACAATGTGAATTCTTAGTCTTTTTGCAAATTAAGCTGAGCCACGGACATCCCATTAGTGGGTACTGAGATGATAAAGTTCAGTTGCAAAAAAAAAGATTTACAAGTCACTTAAACTCACTGTTATTTAGATAATCAAAGATGAGATCTGTAGTTCCCTAGTTAGTTCTGAAAAACGGTTCAAGCAAACTATGCAATTTTTTTTTTTTTTAAGTGGTTCTATAAATTCTGGCAGTTACACTTTAATACCTTTAAATGTTCCAGGATTGCTTCTTTAAGCTTCTGTACCACTTGGGATTTTTTTTAGGTGTGCTTGGGCTTAAAAAGGAAAAATACAACACACTGGTGTGTTGGAAAAGAAATTCTGGGTTTGTTGGTTTTGGGGATTTTTTCACAGAAAATACCTTTTTCTGTCCCCACTATTTTTTTAAGGTCTTCAGTTTTTTCTTGCTCAAATGAGAGTAGCTAAGAAAGGGTTTTCCCTTTCTAATCCTGTTATACACATAAACACAAAAATTAACAGTAGCATAAACTTATCTAAATTTTGAGAGCCACTGACCTTTCTATATAAAGACAGTCTATATAAAGCAGTCCCTAAAATACAAATAAAATCAGTAAAATAAAAATTAAATTAGAAAAGCAAGCCATAGACTACAGGTACCAGATATAGACGAATTATCAAGGAAACATAGCAGCTGTTAGAATTTCAGTCATCCAAGTTTCACCATATAGCCAGTCCTTCCTTCCTTCTTCTCTTCTTCCAAAGACTGAGCATTTGGTCTTCTAAGCCAATACAAAAGTGACTGTTTAAAACTGAGATTATGCAGAAATGTGAAGCTGGTAGTTTCCATACAGAGGTCTAGTGTTGAAACATATATGCCACATATATTGTTGAAACAATATGGAACATTATCTGTGCATCTCGGCAAGAAAGAGTGACTCTCCTTGCATAACAATGTTTTCAATATACTGACCTGCAGATAAGTCGGTTCTTAACCAAAGATGTAAAGATCTCTTGAAACAACTTATAGCTGGGATGTTTGCTAAAATTCCTCTCATTCTTGTAGGTCACACTAATGAGAATTTAAAAGAGGAAAAAATGCTGAATTGCTGATTATCTTGCCACAAGATGATTATAGATTGCCAAAACTTGACATTAGCAATGTTAGGAAAGTTATATCAGAAGTTCCTAAGGAATAAACCATTTCAGATTTCAAGACATTAACAGTATGGAAGAATAGTCTATCTCGTGCATAATTTGGGACTATTATAATGGTATAATACGAGCTTTCCAAATAAGGAAACTATTGCTTTTTTAAAATTTACTATATTAGCTCTCAACAGTACACTCTGCCGAGCAGGAGCATGTGTCCGAGGCTGACAAAGGCAGGAACAACCACAGTTAGCTTTAAGAAGTTAAAAATATGCAATTCATACCTCAGATAGTGGGTTAACATGAAAGTAGAAGTAACATACCTAAGTATAAAGGCCTTCAACACTGCAACAAGCTTTAGACACATGAAGATATTCAGAAATACAAGTGCCATCATATTAGCTTTTTATTTTTTTTACCTAAACTTTTCAAGCTCAACAGCTTCTGTTGATTCTTGCCATTGACCATGGGGGGTTTGTTCACTGATCTTGACATTTTGCCAAGCTCTTGTCACACTGGTTCGACTGTTTTCAAAATGTATAGCTGGAAGCTAAGGAGGAAAGGGATACTGCTCATAAGGCAAACACTGCTTTTCAAGTTTTATAAGAATGTTATCAAGCAAAAGTACCTTTTCTCAAGTTCTGACTTGAATTTTGGACCTATTACTTGACATTATAAAATACATCCCACCACCCTCTGCAAAATAAAATTCATGTGGTAGAAAACTGATGAGCAAGGCTTGAAAACAAGAACATGGAGATACATAACATATGAACAAGTGTCTTTTAAAATTATAATAGTAAAACTCAATAGAATCTGCAACACACACTCATTATCTGTGTTCCTTACCTATCCTACTTCTACAATTGCACAGCCTTCGTATTCTTTTTAGGCTGTAGAACTCAAGCATTTCAGCTTTCTGCTAAGAAGCAATTCTATGCCTCTATCCAAGAAGGGAGTGCTTAATTCCTGTCTCACATGGCTGAACTCCTAAGTCATCTTGTCATACCTTTTACAGATTAGAAAGGGAGAAAATGTTCTGGTATACCAAAGACTCTCACCCATCATCATGCATTGGTTTTCTCTACTTCAAATGGCAAATACAAGATTCACTACGTGAGCTGAGGTGAAGGAGACTTTACTGTGTCCTACAAGTTTCATGCATTGATATTTATGCCAAAGGTTTTTAGCTGGAGTGTTTTTCTCCAAAGACAAACTGTTTATTGTTAAAATGTTGATCTTATTTTACATTCTTTACCACTCTTCATTACGTTCTAACTAACACATCTCAGCCTACCTTCTCATGACATTGTGGAAGGGCATGGAAGAAAACTAATCTGTTAGGCTACTTGACTATATGTAACAACAGCTGGATAAAACCTGCTCAAGATTAAAAACAAAGCAATTTTTTTCTGTTAAAATAAAAATTATAGCAGAGTAGGATGGGCTGCAGGTCAGTTTCTTTCTTTCACACTTTTTAAATGGGATTTGTCCCACAGAGAAGCAATAACTTTGCAAAAAAAAAAAAAAAAGACATCCACTCGCAAGATTTTGTCAATATGTTTAATCTTAATAGAACACAATAATAGTATCTTATGGATCTGCCACAAATCATTACTTTTAGTTATATAATTCTACAGCATTTAATAATAGTTATTAGAAAATACCTGCTGGTTCCTTAACTGCACATTTAAGAGAGACTGAAGTCTTTTAAGATCAGAATAATCCCTAGAAATACAATAGCATAAATACATGTGTTAATAGTCACATAAAAGTACTTCTGTAAGAGTAAAGAAAGTTAATGAGCAGCAATGCTACTGACAGAAAAGAAAGTTTTCTGGTGTTGCCTAGTGGCCCCGTTTTGCATACAGAAGAATTTAGAGCTTCTCCAGAATGCGTTAAATCAACAAATGTGTAAATAAACTTTGTGACCAGAGTAACAGTTGTCATGTTTATACTGCATTTCAAATTAAGCATTCTGCTTTGGCAGCTAGTGCGAATTCCACTTGGGTCCTGCTGAAGTTCAAAGTAAGATGTCAGATACTATACCTCACAGAGATCCCATGAGGTTTTTTGTCTGCTGCTTTTTCTGTGGTCTTCAGCTTTTTGTCCTGATCAGGCATTGTGTATCACTATTACCATCACGTGGCTAAGAACTCATTTCCTGGAAAAAAAAAAAAAAAGGAGAGAGAATTGTACCATTGCAGCAAAAGCAACACGTTTTACTTACAGGACCGACTGATATAACTTTAAGAAAAAAACAGCTTTATAATTTTCTTAACATGAACCCTTGGGCATTATATGAGGATATCCTTTAGAATCCAGATATTTACAAGAAAGTAATTAAGCTATCAAACAGAAACCTTGGTTTCCCCAAAAATAAGTAGATAATACTGGCTTTCTTTTCACTGTATGTATTCTTTATAAGGATGCTTCCTCTTCTTCCATCTTATTATATTACATTATAAACATGGTGGGATGGCTCCTATGACTGGAGTGTTGGAATGGAAGGTTACAGGCTCTTTAGAAAAGACAGGCCTGGCAGGCGGGGAGGGGGAGTTGCCCTTTATGTTAGGGATAGGCTGGAGAGTATGGAACTCTGTCTGGGGACAGATAAGCAGTTTACAGAGAGTTTGTGGGTCAAAGTTAAAGGGAAAACAGCCATGGGAAACATTACTGTGGGGATCTGCCACAGGCCGCCTGATCAAGAGGAACCTGTGGATGAAGCACTCTACAGACAGATAGGAAAAGCCTCACGCTCGCAGGCCCTTGTTCTCATGGGAGACTTCAACCACCCTGACATCTGTTGGAATGATGGCACTGCACGGCACAAGCAATCCAGGAGGTTCCTTGATTGTGTGTAAGACAACTTCCTTCTGCAAGTAATAGAGGAGCCAACAAGGAGAGGTGCCATGTTTGACCTTGTGCTCACCAACAGGGAAGGGCTTGTTGAGAATGTGACGCTCCAGAGCAGCCTTGGGTGCAGCGATCACAAGATGGTCGAATTTGGCATCCTCAGGACAGTGAGAAGAGCGTGCAGCAAGCTCACTGCCCTGGGCTTCAAAAGAGCAGACTTTGGCCTCTTCAGGAGCCTGCTTAGTAAGGTTCCATGGGATATAGCCCTAGAGGGCAGGGGGGCCCAAGACTGTTGGTTGATATTCAAGGATCACCTGCTACAAGCTCAGGAGTGCTGCATCCCAACTAGAAGGAAATTCAGCAGGAGGGCCAGGAGACCTCCTTGGATGGATAAGGAGCTGCTGAGAAAAATTCAAAGGAAAAAAGAGGCTTATAAAAAGTGGAAGCAAGGACAGGCGGCCTGGGATGAAAACAAGGATGTTGTCCGGGAAGCTAGGGACCAGGTTAGGAAGGCTAATGCCCAGTCAGAATTAAACTTGGCTAGGGATGTTAAGGATAACAGGAAGGGATTCTATAGGTACGTAGCAAACAAAAAACAGACTAGGGACAACACAGGCCCCCTGAGGAAGCTCTCGGGAGAACTGGATACGCAGGATTTGGAGAAGGCTGAGGTTCTGAATGACTTCCTTGCCTCGGTCTTCACTGGCAAAGGCTCTGACTGCACCACCCAGGTCTTAGAAGGTAGATGCAGGGACTGTGAGAATGAAGACCTTGGGCCCACTGTGGGAGAGGATCTGGTTCGAGACCATCTTAAAAATCTGAACGCACACAAGTCCGTGAGACCTGATGAAATCCATCCGCGGGTCCTGAAAGAGCTGGCAAATGAAGTTGCTAAGCCACACATTTGAAAAATCATGGCAGTCAGGTGAAGTTCCCGAGGACTGGAAAAAAGGAAATATAACCCCCATTTTCAGGAAAGGGAAAATGGAAGACCCGGGGAATTACAGACCAGTCAGTCTCACCTCTGTGCCTGGCAAAATCTTGGAGCAAATTCTCCTGGAAGGCATGCTAAGGCACGCTAAGGCACATGAAAAACAACAAGGTGCTTGATGACAGCCAGCATGGCTTCACTAAGGGGAAATCCTGCCTGACCAATTTGGTGGCCTTCTATGATGGGGCTACAGAACTGATGGACAAGGGTAAAGCAGTTGATATCATCTACCTGGACTTGTGCCAAGCGTCCGACACTGTCCCAAACAACATCCTTCTCTCTAAGCTGGAGAGATATCAATTCGATGGATGGACCACTCGGTGGATAAAGAACTGGCTGGATGGCCGCACACAAAGAGTTGTGGTCAATGGCTCTATGTCCAGCTGGAGACCAGTAACGAGTGGTGTCCCTCAGGGATTGGTGTTGCGACCGGTCTTGTCGCTGACATGGACAGTGGGACTGAGTGCGCCCTCAGCAAGTTTGCCGATGACACCAGGCTGTGTGGTCCGGTTGATATGCTGGAGGGAAGGGATGCCATCCAGAGGGACCTTGACATGCTTGTGAGGTGAGCTGATGCCAACCTCATGAAGTTCAACCACGACAAGTGCAAGGTCCTACACCTGGGTCGGAGCAATCCCAGGCACAGCTACAGATTGGGCAAAGAAGAGATTCAGAGCGGCCCTGCAGAGAAGGACTTGGGGTGCTGGCCGATCAGAAAATGAACATGAGCCGGCTTCAGTGTGCGCTCGCAGCCCAGAAAGCCAACCGTATCCTGGGCTGCATCAAAAGGAGTGTGACCAGCAGGTCGAAGGAGGTGATCCTGCCCCTCTACTCTGCTCTTGTGAGACCTCACCTGGAGTATTGTGTGCAGTTCTGGTGTCCTCAACATAAAAAGGACATGGAACTGCTGGAACAAGTCCAGAGGAGGGCCACGAGGATGATCAGGGGACTGGAGCACCTCCCATATGAAGACAGGCTGAGAAAGTTGGGGCTGTTCAGCCTGGAGAAGAGAAGGCTGCATGGGGACCTAATAGCAGCCTTCCAGTACCCGAAGGGGGCCTATAGGGATGCTGGGGAGGGACTCTTCATCAGGGACTGTAGTGACAGGACAAGGGGTAACGGGTTAAAACTTAAACAGGGGAAGTTTAGATTGGATATAAGGAGGAAATTCTTTCCTGTTAGGGTGGTGAGACACTGGCATCGGTTGCCCAGGGAGGTTGTGCGTGCTCCATCCCTGGCGGTGTTCAAGGCCAGGTTGGATGAAGCCTTGGGTGGGATGGTTTAGTGTGAGGTGTCCCTGCCCATGGCAGGGGGGTTGGAACTATATGATCTGGAGGTCCTTTCCAACCCTAACTATTCTATGATTCTATATTATATTATTATATTATATTTCTCACTGTAGATTGGCTATTTATGATACAGCAGTGTTTACAGGCTGACATCAATGTTGTGTCATACATGCTGCTGTCCAGACAACAGAGAATAGTTTTATCATCTAAATAAATGAGACAGATGAAGGGTAAAACCAAAAGAGATTAATACATCATGAGGTCTATCAAAGAACCACATAAATTTTCAGTCATTTGGAATCTGGGTCTTCTGACTTTCAGGTGAATGCCTTATACCAACAGTGCACAGCTATTCCTGCAGTGGGACACGCGGCTTATTTCCACATATGAGCAGAGCTGTATGGCTCAGCCTCATAAGGATCATTATTGCATATCAGGTCTACTGCAAACATTTAATTGTAGGTCTGACTTCCCACCAAAGGCCACAGATGGTTGTTTGCATAGTATAAAACATTTGTTCACTGAAAATCTTATAAAGCCCTAGAAAGAAACAAAGACATAGAACGAGGATAGTCAAGAGAAATCTCTTGCTTCCACAAAAGCAAGTGTACTGATGTAGATCCTGCTCTGAGCAAAAAAAGGATGGTAAGGAGCAGTCCGAGGCTGAAGAATTCTCCCAGAGAACTGCATACAGCTGCAGCATACTGGTAGAGCACATCCAATTTAAAAAATTAGATGTAATTTGTGATTATTTTGTGATAAAATACCACTGGCAGATCCTTTCTAGCCATCTTACTATTGGATAAACATGGACCATATGAATGTTCCCTTTGGTGTGACTTTAATAGGATTTTCTATATGAAATACAATAGCTTCCTTTTCTCTCTGTGCCGTGTGGAATTCCTCTGCTAGTGATTTTTATCCCTTTTCTTCATAGAGGCTAAAAAGAACAAAATCTGTCAGAAAACAAAAGCATGGTAAAGTACCAGAAGCTGCTGCTTCCGAACTGAAAATCAAGAGTTATTTTCCCAATTATAGGCTCTTATCTCAGACACAGGACTACCCAGAATGAAACTGTTAACAGTATGAACTCATGCACAGCATTGACTCACTCTGGTTAAGTGGCCTGTAAGCCTTGTTTATCCATTTCTATTCTACTGAATTACCCTTTATTTTACCAGCAGTCCCTCCACAGAGAATGATTCCCAAGAAATTCCTCCTCTCTTCTCCATGCATCCACAATAACAGGGTGAAAACAACAAATCCTTTCCCCTTTCCTTTCCCTTACCATCCTCAGGCACTACCTGCTGCTTCTTCAGCTGATTTGACCCAAACCTGAGCCAACTTAGGCAGAAAACAACATGCCTCCCTTTGTAGAGTCAGTTTTCTACCAATTAGGATCACTTTAGTGTGGCCTGATGCATATCTCTGCTGACAAGGCAAGGAGCAGGAATGCACCGCTGTAAATAAGAGGAAGAAGGGCAGAAAACCCTTTCATCAGTAGCCAGTCATTAAATCAGGTACATGTATTAGCACCACACCCCAGTGAGGTGGCAGACAAAAGGAAACAACCTCTGTTTTCCCTGTATCAGCCATAAACCTGAGAGAAACCAGACATTAAATATTTCCTTACCTATCCCACAGTTATTTGACTTACTTGAAATCACTGAATAAGTTCCCAGCCCTGTGTTTCTTCTTTACTTGTGCCAGCAGAAATTTCCACGGAGCCAGGCTATTAAATATCCTCATAACTCTCCCCCAGCTATTAAGCCAGCCATGAGTAATGTATAAGAAACAAACCAAACAACACTCACATTTCACTTAGGTTGTGCCAGAAAAATATTGAGATTAGACAAATCTTTAAAAGAAAAGAAACACACTGAAAGGAAAATGTCTTTACATCATAAACTCTTATTCAATTCCATTTAAAACAATGAAATGAGAGTAATATTAACTAATTCATCTTAACTGGGGATAATTTCATCTAATTAGTTATGTTAATTCAATTACATTGGAAGAAAGATGCATTCTGATAGTGCTGGTATGCAGGACAGGACAAGAAATGCTCCAAGAACCCTGTCAGAAATGAAAGAATTCATATGATGAGAAACAGGAGACAAAGGAATTAGCACCACAGACTTGATCTGTGGCCCAGTCTAGTGTCTGTCTCAGATGACACAAGCACATAAAGCTTCAGAAGTGGAAAACAAAAACCACAAAATAAATGAAAGCAGAAAGATATGTTGGAGGGTAAATCTACCACCACAAACTCTAGTGTAATGGTCTGAAATTCACGTAAACAAAAAGATGTCTTAACAGCCTTTATAATCTTTATTAGCAGTAACTACTGGATATGGACATGTGTAAGCCAACTAGTTGCTTGTTTTACCCTTGAATTCCTTTCTTAATCCCTCCAGTGCCTGAGTTCCACTACATAATTATACATAGAAGGTTAACAGGCTTAAAGTGGATAAAGAAGCAGTAGATATGCTAGATCTTGGCTTTAATCAGACTTTTGATGCTGTTGCTAGAAAGGAATGTATCTAATACCATAAGCTGGGAGTGAAGTCAGATGAAAATTCACTCCATTATATTATCAGTATAATATCATCAAAATAGAAATGCATTTCAAATACTCTCAAAATGATGGCAAAAGAAGCATCAGAGATGATGAAAAGTTCCCAAAAGGTATTTTTCCTTCTCCAGCCTCATGAAAGCAAAGGGAACCCTGGACAACTTCCCCTCTTGCTCCCAGACAGCACATCAGCCATAGCTGGTGACAACCCATGTCTAGGAAATTCTACTGAAGGATCCATATGATGTTTGAAGAATATTTCTTACCCATTTTATTGAATCAATATGGAAATCTATGTGTTTTCTACAACTGAAATCTTCCACATGCACAAATTTATTGAAGAAAATTAGAGATAACTTCCTTGAATATTCTCTCAGGATTAACCAGCGTCCAACAGAAGATTCCTGTTTTCCTAACAAGTAACTGTTGGCTTGGGGCTTATTTTGTTTTGTTTTCCCTCTGCACCACCCCAGCTCCTGTGGAGCCACAAATGGCCAGGCCCACCCCAGGTTCCTCGAGCCATGCAATATGAGTCTCTAGGCTGTTTTCCAGACCATAACTTTTATCTGCCTAAACAACTTTTAATCTGCCCAAATTCACCCTGTTAACCTGCAGCTCACAGATGTGGGGAAGAGGAGGAAAAAAAAAAAAAAACGATTTCTAAGGTCTACTGAGCTGCTCTGTAGCAACTTAAGCCTTATACATAGCTCTGTGAAATCCATTTCGTCTGCCCCTGCCACCAGGCAGACCTTTCTAGGGAGTTGTACCACTATGGCTTAGAGCCTCTGGAAACCGAAAGGGGCTGTTTAAAACTGAAGGCTCAGAGCTGGTAAAGGCGCAGGGCTGGTAAGATGTCACTAGATGTGGGGGAGAGATGGGGAAAAAGCAACCCTTATTTTAGAGGCACTACTCCCAGTTTGCTGGGTGAGATTCGGGCAGAGATGCAGGCTGGGGTGGCAAGTGGCACACTGTACCAACAGGGCATCATTTAGAAGCACAGAGATCTCCTGGAGTTATCACGCCTTATCCATGACTAAGCAGGCCTGATTCAGCACTTGGGTTCCACGAAATGTTTTATACCAACGTGCGCGCTTACGTACCTTCCTAAACGCTAACGTTATGCTTTGACTTCTTTAACACCAACTCTGAAACCTTACCACGGCTGGAGTACGTGACTATCCGGTAACGCCGCGACTAAGCAGTGACACGATGAAAAGACAGCAGCCTGACCTTGCCACCTCCTAGGCCCTGCCTTCCCCTCCCGCGGTAGGTTTACCTGCCGAGGGGGCAGCGAGGCGCGGCGCGCCCCCCCAGAGCCCCCGACCCCTCGCCCGTCCCACTCACTCGGCTCGCTCTGCTCCGCGCCTGGCTGCAGCACAGCCCCGACAGCCGGAGCTAAACCGCGCCCCACGGGCCAATGGTAGCCCGTGTTCTTCAAAGAGACGGCCTCGTCGGCCAATCGCATGCCGCCGTGTTCTACAGCGACGCCGTATCCTAGCGATAGCGGCAGCCGTTGCCATAAGAACGAACTAGAGCAGCCGCAGCTCCACTCGCCGGGGCCGCCTCCCATACTGCTCCCCACAGCACCCACCTGGAATATAACCTGCCTGAAACAAAACCAGACACAGCCTTCATGTCGTTCAGTAGATTTTTATTGCTTTTACCGACTTTGCGAAACATTACAAAAGATAATTTTATTCTAGCAGTAATTAAAACAACAAAGGCTGGATCTTTCACATTGAAGACAAGTCTGAGAGTTGCATTTTTCCTATATAAACTGAATGTCGATTTTGCTTTTGGAGTGATGTTTTCGTCTGCTTTGGGTTTTGTTGTGAAGTAAGAAAACATCATCGTAATTAGAAAAGCAGTCATAAAAACTTCGAACCGTACAGTATGTAATCACATTTCAAATAATCAGTATTAAAATCAAAGATGTAGTTCAGCTACAGATGCCGAACCCTGGAAGACACCTTTGCTCAGGAGAATCAGCAACAGTAGAAAGAAAAATAGTATCAATGATGTGTCTTACCAATAAAATCATTTAGAAAAGTACTGATTTTTGAACTCATTATTCCAAATAAATGTCAACAGTTACTAAATTCAATATGAAAGTGTCTTTAGATTAACTTCAATGCAAACTACAAAGTCCAATGAGTTTTCACTAAATGATACAAAATAAAATCAACTCAAAATCATTAAACAATTTGCTTTATTTATAGCACTACTTTTATGCTGACTCAAAGCCTTGTGCCTCTAGTCTTAAAATTTGCTGTACAATAAATTACTGTTGATATAAACTAAGTTATTTCACACACCAGTACTGTACTTGATGATTATTTGACCTAGATGGGCAATTAAAGCATTACTAATCATACAAAGCGAAAGGAAAACTAAGGTCACGGTGGTGCTCATCTAACAGACTACATTGGTGAACTGAAAGTCATGAACCGCTCATCTCACACTGCAGAGAATGTATGTACAAGAGAACCCTTCAGAATGGTGCAGGGTCCGCGACACCACACCTATTTGTTACAGACCCAATTTACAGCCTTTCGAACCTGCCTTTGCAAAGGGCACAGATTAGGAAGTGACCATGTAAACAGGGAGAAGAAGCAACAACTTACAGGAAAACTTAACATTAAATGTAGCAAAAAATAGCCAAGACAAAGAAAAACCTTCAGTGGGGCACCAAACTCTACCCTAACAGGTTTTATGATGACAAACTTGGCAATTTGGAACACTTCACTGAACAATCATAGAAGATATTGTGTTGTAGCTGCGAAATTAATCTAGGAGAAAGTGTAATTAACTTGGGCATATGTAAACAGAATGAAAAGTGTGTCACTGTAACACATATGAAAATACTACAAATGAGTTCTGTAGAATATAATTTAAACACGAGACTGCATTTTAAGTGAAATATTTTAGATGATAATTTAAATGGAGTGGTCAAGGTTAAGACCTACACTTTATGTAAACATTCATATTTATAAATAAATTAGGAAAAGGAAAAGAAAAAAACAAAGGAGAGAGAAAAAGAGGGACTTCCTGAGGTGGCTGTGCAGCCAGACACACAGTAGCACTATGCTCCATTCCGAGAAATCAAGGCATCTAAAGAAAGTGCAGGGCTGTTTATTTTCCTCTAACAGTTGGAGTGGAAATATATTGGCATAGTTTATACAGGGCTTAACCCCTATGAAAAAACAATCAGTGCACAGCAATTATCACTGCTCTTTTGCATCCATTAAGGCAAAACGAACATCTACTTACTGTAAACTACATCCTTACCTGTTTAATACTATGTGTGATTTTAAAGCAGAGAAGGTATAAAATGAGCAGCGAGTCAATCATAAACTATCAGTGGGGTTTTATGCACTTCATACCAGATCTTCTCCTATTTATACAGGGGGAAAAGTGCAACTGTAACATGCTACTGACCAAGAACAGCAGAACTAAAGGTCACTGTAAACTGCTTTGTAAGTCATGGTATTTCTGGCACTGATAAAAAAAAATATCTACATAATTAAAATTAAATAAATACTGTGATTAGACTTGTAGGGCTTTGACTTGTTTTTTTTTGCGTTTTGTGGTTGTTTTTTTTTTTCTATTCAGCATCCATAGAAAAATATCTACTTTCTGTAATATTGACCAGCACTTAACCCTTCTGAAGCAGAAGCCAGATAAAATGTGTGCAGCACCAGGGAACCCTGATTCCAGACATTAAAGTTCAAAATCAAAGAGGCTTACAGTCATTTTTGGGGTATTTAGAAATTGTTACAGGACTGTGCACATGAAGTATAAAACAGTACTGGAAGGACTAGAACAAAAGTAATGTGCTGTGGACAGCACTACATAAACTGCCTGAAGCATCTTCCCTCTTTGATTCAGCAAAAGCTACTCAATAGTCAACAACTGACCTGCAGATGTGGTTTGTTTGTTTTGTTGCCTTTTTGTTTTGCTGGGTTTTGGGATATTTGTTTGTTTTGAGTTTTGTTTGTTTGGGTTTGGGTTTTGTTTTGGTTGGTTTTTGGTTTGTTTTTAAATAATATGCAGAAAGTTTTGGGAAACCATCTGCTAGTTTCACTGAATCTCAGTCTGAACAGAGGGAAAACACGGGTGTTTTCTGAAAGCACACATACTCAAGCTAAGGCAATTCAGAATGTAAAAGAAATAATTTCAAAAATTAAAGCAAAAACCCTAAAGTGTAAGGCAAAAAACTATTAATAATGAAAACTGCACAGTTAATTGATCAAGATTTTTGTTTATACATAAAATTCTCATTATTTCAAATATCATAATGCTGAACACTAGAAACTGAAAATGCAAGTACAACTGCATCTTTATCAGTAAGCCCTCAATCCCATTTATTTTAATAAATGAATATTTATTTTTCCATCTTACATGATAAAAGTTTATACTAATTAAAATAAATAAAATGTTTAAAAAATAAGTTGGTGTGCTATCATATATGCCCTTTACAATGGAGAAGATCAGAACTGTACACACAAATACCACAAGCAATTTCTAATCCATAAAATAATACTGATCATAAACTTATTACAGAATTAAACTACAGGTAATTTAGTAAAACACACAATAAAATTAAAAATTAAGAAATCTATTTGACGAGGACATGAAATACTCCAAGTTTCAGTCTTAGAGCTGAGTAAATCAAACTCTGATGGAAAAAATAAGTACCAACAGGAACAAAGGACTCGAAGAGAACTACCGTGGTAAGCCTGTGTAACTTCCTAGAAACCAAATTGCCGTCTGTATCATGTAAACATGGAGTGTCCAGAATGATAAATACTGACTTGGGACCGTAACTACAATTAGCGCACTCATTCCGCTACTGGATAATAATGAGAAATCAAGAGTGAATTTAAAAGGAAGAAAAAAAGTAGTGGAAGAATGTATTTATATATATATATATCTTAAGGCTTAACTAACCTGACTTAGGGCTCTAGGTCACTTCTGTAAAACAGGAGAGACAGAATCCAGAAAACACTAGCATGTAGTGGAGACATAAAACACAGTAGTTCTTGTCAACAGCACATTAATATTTGTTCTATGAAATCACAAAAAAAGTATACCCTGCAAAAAAAGAAGTAACTGCCTGCATGGAGAACAAACTTCTGTAGCACACATTATAAACAGAGGTATTGCAAAATTTTAAGCAATGTGGACCAGTAATCATCAGCAAAAGCTGATTTAACTTCTACGCACATATTGATTATTGAAAAAAATACGCATTCATTACAATCTTCCTATTTAAAAATGAAAATAAAATTTCCAATAAAATAAATAGCTGAAGTGTGATTACCACTCATTTGTAGGAAAAATCTTCTCATTATGCAAGCATATCTTACAGTGCCCTAAACAGTGGCAGAATTAAATATATGACGCTCCTTAAACTGGAAATCACACTTCCACGGTATAATATCCTACAGCTATATATATATACACACACAAATACAAGCAATTCCCCTTGGTTCACTTCTATAAAGATGTTTCGGCATCCACGTATTTCACAACAGGTGAATCTTCCACATTTATTTTCACACTTTCTGTTTTTTCAGGGCTGTTTGAAAGCGAAGAGGAAAAGGTAAGGTTTGGTTCACCAGTAAAGGTTAACTTTCAAATATTTTATACTTCACAATGAACATTGAAAAGTATTTATGTAAGGATATTTTGATGACAATGCATTTCTATTGCATTCTAGTAATTGTTAAATACTATTCACAGAACAGTACAAGCTTAAAGAGAGAAAACACCAATATGTCATCTACATATCCATTTCCAGTCCCACTGCTTTGACCAATTCTAGTGATTTGAAAGTGTTTTGCAAAACTTCTTAAAAATAAAACAAATCAAACAAAACCATCTAGTTAAAAATAATAAAAAATACATAACAGGCATTCTTATTAATATTGCTTAATTACTGGGCAGGGAAGCAACAGCAGACAGGTCAGAAGCCCAATTCGCTAGTGCTGCATATAATTCTGTACTTAACCTACTCAGGAACAAGAGTCAAGGGTTTCTTAAAAAAACAGGTATACTGACACACATCCTGTTATCTAATGCTTCTGCTACCTCTCTTCCTGACAGTCTATTTTCTGTAGTACTCTGGTTTTCAAAATGCTTAAGGCATGTATTTAAACATTTTAAATGTTTAAACCATACAAGCTGAAGAGTCACTGAAAATGGTGTCTGCACTGAGTCTCCTCAGCTTTTCCTATTACAATACCTTCAAGCTCTCTCCTTGTTTCCTTTTTTACCTTTGGTTGACCTGCTGTTGGGCAAAATTAAGTGTATTTCCATCCCTAGTTTGGAGCAATGCATGTGATGAATAAACAGATGGTATACAAGTGGCTAAGTGACCGGTCACTACTGCTGTTTCCATGACGCAAGCTCAATGGTACCCGATAGCTCAATTACGTATGAACACTCCCTTAAAATCAACTCTCCCACCGAGATGTATTTTTCCACAAAACTTGCCAATTTCATGTCTCTGAAACCTGTCTTCCTTTGACAGACTTCGCTAAAAGGGATCAACCAAGAAAAGATGCATGAAAGGATTGCATAAGCTTATTTTTCAGAGTCAAGTGGGCCCATTCTCCCCTTTTTCCTACATAAAAACTACTAAGCAATAGATGCACTGTGATGAAACAGTCCACAGACACTAGTCCCTATAAACTACAAGCCTTTGAGGAAGCTGCAGATATTCCACAAATATTCAGGATTTGCTCTATTCCCCTTGACAGATCAGCCAGACAGGGACTGCAGAAAAAAGAGCCAAACAACCAACCCACTCACAAAAAACAGGTAGCATAAAGCAACATTGGAAGTTCTGGACTTACCTTTTATTCCCACTGGTATTTTTATGTTCGGGATCAAACAATTCCCATGCTCAGGTACACTCTAGTAAAACTTTTAGAAACCCTATGCCCTTTAGAGTAGCATACAGTTGTATTAAGCACATAGAGTAACTTTAAAATTGTAATAATACATTTAATACTTGGAATTTGTTATAGAAATTGTTTCACTTCAGAGTAAAGAGCAAAAAACAAATTCAAGTTCCTCAAAAGTAACAAGTCAATGCAGATTTACAAACCACAAATGCTCATTTTTTTGGAGATACATTTCAAGAAATACAAGTACAGCTATTAGCTGCTAAACAGAAGACCACAGTTAGAAAATCCGTGAGTAATTATAGCTACCTCAGGTTAGCTCTGGTTACTTTGGCATTCTCAGTACTCATGGCAAGAGCCTTCCACTGTGCAGTTTTGGCCATTTCATCTGATATGTTTACAATTGAGGGATCAGTGCTAAAGAACAAACATACTTTCTGGTTAGTATTCCATACCTTGCAACAGCATTATACTTACTGGCACTCATCATTTACATCAATTGTGCCTTCTTTCAATATTTACACAGCCACAAGTTGAGTTCATGTCTTACAAATGCATTTGAAGAAAAATGTGAAAATTTAACTCACTAGCACTGCCTTAATCACAGAGTATCTTGAAACAGTTTTTCACATAGGTATCACTAAGATATTGAGAGTACTTGAGAGGCACAGATGATTTAGAAATGAAGTAACTTCAGAAAATTAGTTAACATGCTCAGAAAAAAAGAAATTAAGCACACTATTCTGCTTTTATAAATCAGAATCATTTTAAATTGCTCTCAGAAAATAACCAAGGGCAAAGCAGCAGACGTTAACAACATTTTGAAACTCGTGACTCAGTTGAGATTTAAAACTAATAAAAACTAACCCCAATTATCTAGACAGATTTCAAGTTGGTTTTCTTTTTTCCCTGCACTGCCTTACTATTTTTCATGGTTTTTTGCCACTAACCCCCAAGCCCTGCAGAAGTTGACCTTCACATATGGCAAGCTTTCAAAACCTCTTTCTCCCTTTTCCCTCCACACATTTATATGTACAGTAAATTTAGATGTTGTCTGTGGATATGTTTTCTCGTTTGTTCCATATCTAAACGTCAGAATGTATACAAGGGTATCTGTAAGAGTTCTTGAAACTGCGCAGAAATCTTTCAAAGCCATTTTTTCCTCAGGAATTCCCACAAGATGCAAGACAGTGGAATATATAGCAAATACACACACTACAGAGAGAGCAATTAGCAGCTCAAATGTCTCTTGAAAAAGCTTTATAATTTATCATTTTCACTTGAGTTGCTAAAGTCTGATCAAGCCTACTCCTAGAGCAGACAATAGCACTTGGCAGGAATGCATATGTAAATCAAAAAATCTGTTTGTTCCCAACTTGGATCAAGGTAGAACTGATCTACTCTAGATTTGTAGGAGAGTTGTTTTCAACCTAGGAACCCTTAGTATTAGGTAAAAAAAGCTGGCAAACTATCTGTCACATCTTCTGGGTGTGCTGAACTGCTGTAGAATATGTGACGACTAAGCTGATTCACATGAGTGGAGTGCTGCAATGGATGGCTACAGGCTCTTCAAAAGGGACAGGCAAGGAAAGAGAGGTTGTGGGGGTGCAATGTAAGTCAGGGAGTGCATCAACTACCTGAAACTCAATGTTGCTAAGTGAGAAGGTTGAATGTGGGTGAAGATCAGGGGGAAGGCCAACTAAGCAGATATCCTGGTAGGTGTCTGTTACAGACCACCCGACTAGGATAAAGCAGTAAGGTAGGTACATACATCTGAGTGCTGCAGGAACTTGCCATCAATGAAATTCCAGCACTTCTATTTCTGGAAGCAAACCAGTAACCCTCTCCTCACATTTACTTTCAGAAAATGACCTCTTTAACTAAAAACAGCTGCCTGTAAAGGTAGGGCTTTTTATATCACAGAAATTATAGACTTGAGCCCTCACTTAAATAAACCATCGAAGAACTGCACACTTCAGACTTTTTCTGAAAAATCCTAGTGGCTGGTAAACACATGGCTCAACTGATGCTATTAGTTGCTTAATACTCAGTATTTCATGCACAGCAACACACAAGTATTCCACAAAAACTGACCAAGGAAGCTTCTTCGACTTGAGTACAGCTGGTCGAAATTGAGTCATCTGATCTGTTCAAGATGGTCATGTAAATTTACAATTAAGATGCAGTTTGAAAGAACAATGCAATACAAAAATGCTACTACTGCACCATGAGATAAACCTTTATACTTCCTAATCATGGCTGAGTTAGAAGCTTGGGAAAAAAAAATATCCAACTCATACGCAATCAACTTACTATAAAGCGATTACAGCATGATACAAAACTCTTAAAAGACCAACATTTTTATTATACCTGTATTTTAGTTTTTTAACAGGAAAATCCAAATTCGCTTCTCCATATGCAAGGTGTACACTTTCATTGTCCCCTGTCTGAAGCATTCTCTCTGCTTCCTGTAAATTCCAAGTAAAAAAATTTATAAAATTGCTTAAGAAGCAGAAATCAAAGTAGTATCTCATACTGACAGCTCATTTCCATAGGGGTAAAAGCCATTTCCCCATAGGTCCTGAAGTTGAATGCAGAAGATATAGTTTAAGGCTTTTTTTCTTAGAAATGTTTTATCCAGGTAGTTTTATTCCAGATGGGAAGTGGGGAAGAAGGGTGTTACGAGTTTTGTGAGAAATTCAATTAGATGGTGTACAGTTAAGTGAGACTTCTATGGAAAAGTTATACAAGCTATATTACTATAGTATTCATAACTAGCAGTTGATTTTTACTACAGCTCTGCAAACGTACATGAGCAAGATATCCCTAATATGATGAAGAGTTCTGTGATTAATGTAAGCAAAGATCCGTAATCCACTGTTTTTCTTTCCCTCTCCCTTTTCTCTCCTTTTAACCTGATGAAAGACAAAGTAAACAACATTTTGTGCTAAAAACTGCTTCTTTTGCCTTCGCTTGCTAATTTAAATCACAAATAAGAGTCATAGTTCATAATAGCATCATTGAAACTGACTGTTCAACTTAATTGCCAGTAATAGTTCCTCAAGCATTAAATCTCATTAGTAAAAAGTTTCAAAGCATGTATTTGGTATATAAGGTCATATGCTCAGGCCACTTAAAGTTCTTAAGTCTCACTGAGTATTTCCTAGCAAATTATACATGCTTAGGTTTGATCATTTTCATACTTACTTCTTTCTCCTTTTTCTTTTTGTCATCTTCTTTCTTCTTTTTACTTTCTGGCATAAGATCATCAAGCCAGCTAAGCTCTCTTTTGGTGAAACATAAATCCATGAGCTTGCGAACGAACACTAAAGCTAGAACCTTAAGGGAACCATAATGGAATCATTTATATTATGCTATTTAAGTGAACAAAAATGCATACACACTTTCAGTACATTCAGAATTTTTAACTGAAGCCCTTTTTCATTGGGCTACTTTTATCTTACCACAAAGTTAAATAATTTCCACCTTCAATAGCTATTCACAACTGCATTGTTTATTATCAGGAAATGAAAAGTCCTTGTGTTTCAAAAGTGAACAAAACTTGTATTACAGGTTCTTTTGTTTCCTTCCCACTCCCTTCTTTCTCAAAGTAACAAATACATTTTGAAGAGATCCTGGATGATGCACACACTCTTGGAAAACAATTAACTTATAAAACAGAAAACTTACCATCATAGGGAAAACAACAGCAGCTGCAGAGGCTTTAATCACCCACAACAGAACTAGACAAGTGAGCTGAACAACTGTAAAGATATGGACTTTCCAGAGTGGCACATAACGCAGATAAATCAGGTCAGGCTGATGTTTGGCAGGCATTCCAAACAGTTTTATACGGTCAAAAAACTGCATTGAAGAATAAAAGCATTCTTCAGTTAATTATTTTCTTCCCCTCCAGAAGGAAATAAACATGTTTAGGGACCCTAGAAATGTAAATTAATCCCAGATAAAATACTCATTCAAATGGGTGGGTATCAGTGCCATTGTGTTTTGTTGGGTTACTTTCCCTGCCATTACCACTATAAAATTTCACGTTATTTCAGAAAATTTGTTGCTCAGGTACACTACTGAAAGAATAAACGCAAAAGAAGTGAGAAGTGAAGGAACAACATTGTAGGAACTAACAGCTGAACATGACAGTAAATTATCCTAAACGTTATTCAGACAATATGGGCTGACTTGATTGTTCACATAAAGCAATGTGTCATTTACTGCTAAATAAAAGCAAATCACTCATTAAAAAATCAGACTTTACCTGAATGCCTTTTAATGAAGATACTCCCATGTAAAGAAAGACACCATACAAAACTGGCATTGGAATAAACTGGGAAGGAAAAAAACACCCACAGTTACTTGTGGAATTAACATGGCATAACACAGCAGTCCATATTAGTGAAAGACATTGACCAAGTTACTTCTGACTTTGTATTTTAAGTAAGTGAATTCTGTAAAAGCTAAGACTTTCTTCATAGAAAAAAAAAACATATGCATCATTGAGCAGCTTATAACTGCTATGCCCTATTGTTTTCAGACCTTTAAAAAATACAAATGGTCGACTATTCAGAATTTATATGTAGCTCTAATTATTAAACTCTAGTTGTGTCTCCATCTTCCCATTACCTAAACTTAAACAGTCATTAGAAGCTACCTTTTTGTGAATGACTTGTGATCTGTCTTTGAACAGATTTTTACAAAATTCTTTAAAGGTATAAGCAGTTATGCAATAGCTACTATTTTGGCAACAAAAAGGTGTGGGCTTTTTCCATTTCTCCTTTTAACTACTGGCTTTGAAAGAGCTAAAGAGAAGTTGAATGGATTTTACTCAAATCTGACCAAAAGGCCAATTGAACTGACTGCTTTTGTTCCAATGAAGTCTTTGGAAGGGCACTGTAGATATAAATTAAAAGTGTAAACTGAGGTCACAATACAACCTGAAAAATCCATTACACCGTGACAATGAATAAGATAATCTCGACACTTCAAACATCAAAGGAAGTTTAATAACCTGAAGAATGAGAAGTGAACAGTGTAATTTCTGCTGATCACTTTTTAAACTAGACGGGTTTGTTTCTTATGCTATATATCACTTCTGCTCAAGTAACTTTGTATTCTTATTAGACTCCTCTCTCTCTCTCTCTCCATTTATGTACTTACATGAAAACTACAGAATAACTATTTTAAGAAAGGAGCTAAAGAAACTAAAGAATAGCTGGCAAGAAAATCAGGTAATATGGAAGAAGGTAGCTTTCTTCACTACTCACTACATTTCTAGCTTGCTCAGCTTTCATTTTCTTACATGATCGCCCACTGTTTTTATTCAATTAACATCTATTGTTAAAAAAGCGAATTGAGAATGAGTCCAGGTATGCTTTAATTAACATAATAAAACTTTGTAACATTATGAAATGCTAAATATCAAAATCAAAAGCACAAAGAAAATGTTTTGGGACAGCTGTCTTTTACCTTTAACACCGAGGTCATGAACACTGACAACCCCATCAGGACAAAGATCATCAATCCTGTCACTCGCTGCTCCCGGATTCCCAAAAACTTCGGTTGCTCTCCTGGTGCTGAGCATTCAGATTCAACTTTCAGGCTGTTAACATGACTTATAGACAGGACAGTTGCAGCAACAAACCACGGTAAGCCCATGATAGAACACACCCCCAACATAACACCGACCATGAGCAGATCAAGATGATAGCCACAGCCTTTCTGTGAAATTAAGCAAACAAATAATTTTATAAACTTTCTATTTATGATACAATATTTACAACTCAGCTGGTAAACAAATGATTACTAAAAAAGTTAAATACTTTGAGAGTGTCCACAAAATAGTATTTGTTCTTTGTTAGTCAATATATCCGTTTATGTAGTAGCTGTTGGCAACATTTCACAGATTTGCAGAGTGAATCTGATTTAAAATAAACTTGACTTACACAACACTCGAGCTTTGTGAAAATCACTTTTACCTTCAGCTTATGCTCTTTCCTGTTTATAATAACAGCTGTTATTTGCTGATCCATGAAAATGAGAATAGTACAGAGTAATGCAGGAACAGCAGCTATCAGAAGTGTCCACCAAGGATTGCTTCCAAGAGGATCCATGAACCATCCTCGGTCTTTTAGGGTGGGCTGAAAAAATAAAGATCCACAACAAGAAATTACTAAAATAAAATGCGTATTTTATTGCTGCAAACAGCTGCAAATCAACAAATGAACAAATCAACAGTCTTTTAAATATGAGTTTAGATTTTTTTTCCAATATCTTTGACCAAAAGACTGATTTAGCTGTTATGTGTGAATATTAAATCTATATGGAATGGAATCCCATTCCACTCCTTCATTTTTGCATGTTCACACAAAAGAATGCTTCCGTTTTAGTGATAATATAAAGCATAGTCCATTCTGTCAGATGAGACATGCATCCAAAACAGAAAAGAGAAGTTACTTCACGAACTAATTTGTAAGTAAAGAAGATAAATTTCTATTCCTACACAATTCTACTGTTCTCGAAACCTCAAGCATTTAAAAAGTTAAGTTTTTTAAAAGATTGTATTTCTTACTTCAAATTTCTCTGGAACGTGAAGCTTAGGAGAAGGTATTCCTACGAGATAGTCAATCAAAACCATTATTACGATGGTCAGAAATACTGCAAAGTCACTGATGGTAGAACGCACCTATAAAGAAACGACTTGTGTTAACTCTTGCTTTTTTATCATTGTAATTTGCATGTACAGAATGACAATTTTCTCTCCTGTGACAAGTGAAGTCTATTTATATTATACTACACCACTGAACATTAAATATACTTTCTCTTTTTATTTTAAAATTTAAGCTGCCTGCCAGAACAGCATGAAGCTGCAGAAGGCAAGTATTCTGTACAACTGTTCATCCCACTACCTCATTTAAAAGTGACCTACTGCAAGAAGTGAATTACTTAAAATAATTCCTTCCTCATCTTCCTGTCCCCTCAACCCTACTAGGATGCTGGGCCATCACAGCTAGTGTCTTGTAGCTTGATTCAGTCACAGCACTGAATTGTTCCAAATCAATATTCATACATTTGATGACAGGAGACGGATAATTTGCAACAGATTCAGGTTATCAGAGGTGACTTTACTAAACATTAGGAACACATTGTAGGAATGGGCTGAAGTTTACGAAGTATCTAACCACTTTATTCTGGCTAGCAGAAATAAGCTGTGTAAATCACTCCAGGGATAATCATTATCTTAGCCTCTATTAGAAACAGCAATCACCTGAGGAACTACTCAGAACCCTTCATACTTCAACAGTTTGGGGAAAGCAATAAGTTGTTCTGTACAGCTAGATAAGGAAAAGAGAAGCAGTATTATCTCTCCAAATAGCACCTGGGCAGTACCCAACAATACAGAGAAACAGACTGCTTTAGATCTTCTAATGTTTATAACTTTTCGAGAATAAACGCCAAATCACCTGTGGCCAATTTCTTTCCTCTAATGTCTTCATTTTTGGAACAATCAGTTAACTTTCTTGTTTACAAGTTTGGATTGTTTGTTTTGGGTTGGTTTGGGTTTTTTTCTAAAAGAAATCTTGCAATACAAATTTCTGAAGGAAAATAGAAAATTCAACTCCTCTAAGTTATACTAATTTTTTATCACAAGATAAAAATAGTCTAATCAGAATTACCTTAGTTGGGAAATAGCGTTTGGTCTTGAATTGCTTAAGGAAAGAGGAGAGGAAAAATGTTGTAAAGAATAATATGACAGACCAGAAGAGAACATCTGGAATATATGGTCCGTGACGCCCACAAGCTGATCCATGAAACACACCATGCAATTCTAAACATTCCTGCAAAGAGAAAAATTTCTTAAATTCCTGTATTTTATTCATTTAGTACATTCAAGCTAACTTGCAGTTTTTCATATAAAACACATTTGAGAATTTCTACAATCACAAACAGGGGAGTTCTTTCCTTCACCCGCCTGAAATGCCAAAAATGTGTGCTGTCTGTTGCAGAAGAGCCACACTGATTATCACTGATTATTTCAGGATGACAAAATATGCTGGAAGATACCAGAAAGGAAATGGCTTCTTTATATGCACCCTCATTTCTATTTCTCAAAGCATGACATAACTGGATGTATAAATAAAGACTGAGGACTAAGCCTGAGAAAAGCAGACTATTAACATCAACTTTCAAGGCAGTGAACATAAAAAAAAAGATCTCCTCAGTTTCTCCCATCTTTATTCTTGATTTTGTTCTGCCCCAATACAGTTAAGGAAAAAAACCACTCTTATAAGATGAGCTTTATCCAACTGTAAGAAGAAAAAGTAGAAAAGCATCATAAGTAATACAAATAAAAATGAAAGCAAAAGGCTATCGAAAAGGCTTACTGAAATGCAAAGTAAAGAATTAAAGTAGACACACAGACAATGAGGAAACAACAATAAATTCAGTAAGCAGCACTGCCACAACCTGGTCTATAGAACAGGTTAATTTATTGAAAATTTAACTGAAGACAAAAATTCATCCTTTTAACAATGTACTTCAATTATAAGCATGACCAAATCTTGGATGAGTTCTGTATCTCTGGGAAGATTAAAGATGTTTAAAAGAATGAAAAGGTATATAAAATAAGTAATAAATATAAGAAAAATATAAAAACTAAGTTCAAAACTGCCATCCTATGTGATTATGGTAAAGCAGGAGCCATTGGTTGTACATAGAAAACACTGCAGCTACGCCTCAAGTAATGCACTGACATTTTTCACAGTGTTTTTGCTGTGCAAAATGCCTACTTCCAGTGTGAATGTCTAGGCTCAGACACAAGGAGAGCACATACATGGCTATCTACTGCCATTTTAGATATCCTAAGATGGCCAAATTAGGCACCCAGAGTTATGAAACACAACACAAAATGCTTTCAAGTCTATGCCTTGAAACACTTCATCTGTTTTCTTTTAACTTCCCAATTCCCAGGTAATTATTTTCTTCCAATCATTATTTACGTAGTTTATTTGATTCTATTGTAGTTTCATACCAATGTTTAGCAAATGAAAAGTGCTTGCTACCACATTTTAACTGCAGATTCCATCTTCAGTTCTTCTTAAAAGTATTTGTTCACTCTTTCCAGGAAACTGAGGGAAGCAATTTCTTATTTATTCATCTCATCAACATTCACAAAGACTGTTCTGCCTCTTAGAATTCAAGTGGTTACCTCGATCAGACATTTTATGATATTACTCCGTATTATGCTATTTAGCATTTACTGCCATGCACTCACTGATCCAAGCAACTACGACGACTGCTTAAAAATGTTATGGGAGGAGCAAAAGATTTCAAAAACACAGGTTTAAAGACAACAGCCCAGGTGCAAATATTTCTTGATGAAAGATGGAAAAATAAAAAATAAAAAAATCAAGAGTGGTACTGTGTATTTAGTTTTATACATACATACACACACACACACATATACCTTTTAGATACTCACAGGAACTGTAAGATTACTCCACACTATACTTTCCACAGACTTATTCATATTCCTCCATACCCGCAAAGTTTCATTGCTGGGATTCTCAGGAGCAGCACACACACATCTGAAGGGAATTCAAAATTAATGTGTATGCTTTTAAGCTGTATGTGCCAAAGGGCAGTGATGCGCAGTAGTTTCAAATATCCTGAAAAGTTTAAACCACAGTTTACCCCAAGCTTTAAGAAAGCAGCAGAGTATAAGGCTCCTCCTTATGTGACATGAATTGGGATTATTGAGGGTGTGTGGGAAAAGAAGAATCAAAGAGGCAACTGCTCAGGAGGGTTTAACAGATTGGACAAAAACCTCAAACTATGTGTTTTAAAGATTTAGAAGCAGGCAAGACAGTGATGTAATTATTTGGCTGTTCTGCCAGTTTCTATATAGAATAACACCCGATAATAAAATTAAATAGATAATATATGCAGACTTCTACATATTGTGAATGCAAGTTAAAAATCCATTTCATTTTAGAAATTGGTGCAGATGACTCAGTTTCAGCAACCCCTTTTCAAACCAGACGTCATTAGGTACTAGAAGTTTCTGATTCTTTTCTAAAATGTCGGTAGTTAGCCGTTTATCTTGCATTTGGCATGCTTTCTGTTCTACACATGACAAAACTGGTCACCATGAAGTAAAACACCCTTCTTGAGTATGTAGTGGGCTAACTGAAGATAGAAATGCATAAACAGTTCAGATTTAAAGCAACTACATACATGCGTTTTTCAGTAAGTTTTTGTACAACTAAAAGTGCCCCTCCCAACTGCAGTGGTTTGCAAATTTGGACTGCAGGTCCTTTCTGTCAGACAGGTTGACAGACGTATGCATCACTTAAAAACCCAACCAAATAAACCAACCAAAACCATGTAACATACTGAAGATTATTTGAAAACATGTAATTAAGTCAAAGCTATTTAAATACACCAAACCGTAAGCTTAACACATAAACATTTATGTAGAAGAGAAACAGAGAGTAAGCAAGAAGTAAGTCTCCTCTTTCTATGAGATTTGTCAAGATACCGAAAAAACAAAGAACCATAGAAGGGCAAGCTTGCATCCTGATGGTGTGAAGATAAAGAAGGAAAAAGCACTAAATGTTCACAGGGAGGTTTGGAACTAAATTATCTTTAAGGCGCCTTCAAGCCCACACTCTATAATTCTACAAATACACTTTCCTTCCTAACTGAATCCTAAAGTAACAGCAAAAAGAAATAGGAGAAGATTGGAAAGCAGTAATTCCTATGAGGTAGCTGCAAACAGAGTAACTTATACAGCTTGTGTACAGAATGTGAAAGTCGCAGAAGCTCTCCATGCCTCAGCTATCTGGAATTAATCCTCACCCAGATCAGGTAAACTAACATGATCTCTAGAAGTGGAAAGGCAGAACTCCTGTTTTGATCTAATCTCCAGACTGACCTTCAATAAAGGTACAATTAAAGCAGGCAGTGTCACAGCCCCTTACTCCTTCCAACCATCCAGAGCTAACACAGAAAATTCAATCCGCAGCATCCTGAATAGAATTTTTCTGAGGTTTCTCATGCCCATACCACCCCCAGCATTCCTCCTACCCTTCCCAGGAGAGGCACACATTGCAGTTTAGTAAATGGTATGTCTCTGCGCTACAAACATTTTCATTATGTATTTTACTAACAGACAGAAACTTGGTACTTACGAATATAAAGTCAGTTTACTCAAGTCATTGTGCATATTGAAGGCATACAGTTCTCCCAAATGAAAAAGCTTTTCCAACGCCTCATAAATAAATATGATGCATATAAGTGCTGCAAAAGCCTCCTCAGTAAATCGAGTGATGTAACACACAAGGCTGCTGGCATCTGTGGCTACAAGCACTATGCATAAAAATGCAGTCCACAGACCAATGCTAGTTCGCAGGGAGAGGTAGGAAAGATCATAATCCCTGTGTGAAGACAGAAATAGAAGTATTAACTGAGCCAAAAATCACTCATATTCTATTTGAAAACAGATACTGAGGCCAAGCTCAAGAGGTAGTCACTACTTTCCTCACATCCTTAACATTAGATCTGAAGGAAGCAGAAACTTTTCTGTCTCCTCTTCCACCAAATCAAAGCAACATTGCAGCGTGTTTCTAGGATTGAGGGTGCAACTAGCTAGCTTGGGAAGCATCATGGGAATGATCTTTCTAGAATTACTTAGATGTTTTCTCCTAGAAGGCAGATCAACCCCTGTTTACCCCTGCAGAACCAAAGCCAGCATCTCAACACAATCAGAACATAACCTTTATTCAAGTCCTAGCCACTACTTATCACTGATTTTCTCATCAAGGCTCACCAGTGCCTCACAGCTTGGCCAAACCCCATCCATCTCTCAGTCTCTTGACACTGCATTCATGTCTTCATGGACGTACACTTTTAGCACACATCTGTTTTCAATTAAAGCTACTGCAACAGGCTAGCAAGTTAGAGAGTACATCAAGAAAATACAAATATCACTTACCTGCAAAATTTAAATAATATTTTTTCAAATACTAGAACTGGTCCGGTGCTCCCCAAAATAGTAAGAGGTTGCCCAGCAAAGAGAGAATAGGCAATCCCAGTTAATGAGGCTCCAAAGAGAGACTCTATTGCACTCTGTTTGGGGGAAAAGAAACTGCTGTAACTATGCTGCCTTTCAAGTTAGCATTTAGCATCACATCTGCATAAACACAGTTTTAAGATGCATTAACTTAGAAACAAGGTGTAAAAACATTGCAATTAATATTAATGTTTGAGACAAAAATAACAACACAGTTTTGCGGTTACAATACCATGGAAAACAGATTTTGCAAACTTCAGTCCCTGAGAAACATAAAGCCATCCAAAACCATGAGAACAAGTTACTAGTCCTGCCAGCTATGGAGGAAAAACATACCAACAATTACCACAAATTAAGAAAATAAAAGTTACTCAACATGTAGTTTACAGAAAGAATAATCTGTCTCTGAAAAGAAAACAGACAAATATATTGCAACATACCTTACTAAAAACTGTATCAGTCAACCAAGCACTATAAAAGAAAGAAACTTGACAGGTGGAGGTGCAGGGGAAGCTACATAACAATACTAGTTTACGCATACATGACACCGAAAATAGATGAGCAGTAAAACAATGTCCCTCCTGGTAATGCATTTCTTTTCACTGAAGTAAGATACCTACTTCAGCTCACGATTTAGCTGTTTTAACACTTTTCTGCTAAAAAGAAGTTACGCTGCACCTCAAAAGAGAGGGGCAGAACTCTTTAGATCTAAACTGATATGAAAATTGCTTGAAAATAGTTAAATACATTATTTATAATTATAAGAAGTCATGGATCAAAGAATAAAGGGCTCCTGGTGGAATTTAAGTGTTTGCTATTTTACAATTACACAAGCTTAAGAAAACAGTATTTATGCAAAGTTAAGCTCCGAATCAGGAAAGATCTAAAACTAGGCAAAATGGCTTGCTGTACTGGGGCTATTGAAAATATAAGTCCTTTGTTAATTACATTAGGAAAAAAAATATATATAATTACAGTCTCTTGTTTTACTACCTGTGAATTAGTGCTTTTGGTCAGTCAATGCATTAACCTCGGGGTTCTCAATCAGGGTGGCAGGGACAGGAGTACTGTGGAGGTGATGACCTCTGAGAATGTGAGGGAAGGTTTCAAAGACAAACTGTGTACCTTACAGTGTCAGCTACTGTGCTTGAACATGTGTGTGCAGTAACTAAATTTTATATTCAATGATGCACACCAAGTATCTGAAGGCAGCAACAAACCCGCAAACAACTCCAGATAGCTAAAAGAAAGAAGGTGTTTAAGAATCAAGCTTTAAAAGAAGCATATATTCATAATTATACATAACGCATACTTGAAAGTTACATCAACATTTTGATAACCATTCCTGCATTTACAGTGGCAAAAACAGCACACAGAACGATATAATTTATTTTGGCGTTTGCTATGAGCTTGAAGTGCTACATCGATAAAAAAAAAATCTAAGTCAACACCACTACTTGAAAGAGACATAACAGTTCACTAAATTTTAATATAACACAAGCTTAAAGAACTTGATCTAAGTATTAAAATGATTTTTATAGCACCATAAGCTTTACCAGAACCTTAAAATTTGTAAAGGACATGTCTAAATACATCTTTACTTCCCCCAAGAGGACAGAGCCTTGTTTCTTCATGACAGATTTACAAACAGAAAATACACTTCAGACTAGTTAACTCACAAGCCAATCAACAAAAATACGAAGTTATTAACACTGGTGATTTTAAGTATTCTTTCCACGCCCCCAAACCCAAAGTTATCTACTGCCCAACATTAACACTAACAAATTTTTGTACGTGTATGGTTTATGTTCAAGTCCTTTACAATGAAGAGTATTTTCTGCTCATAAACCTTAGCCACTTTATAGTTAACAACATACCATTAGTGAAAGCATATGCGTATCCTGTCCATTACTTAAATACACAATTGACTGCTACCCATACGCTGCAGGCATTATCATCCTCATAGGCCTACTACTCAAGGCCAGTACATGTTCTTGACTATCCACCTTGAGCTTCTGACTTTGCCTAAAGTAGGCCTAGTGGGATGGTGCACCTTTACTGCTATTCATTATTTTACGTAGCCAAAAAGAAGGCAATGCAAGCCTTTTCTCAATTCATGAAAGCCATTCATCCAATAAGGCAGGATAAACATTTTTTTACCTCCACTGTGCATCTTCTCCTGTTCACATGGGTTCCCCACATTTTCCACAGCAATTACCTTTTGGGGAAGATCTGCTTTGGGGCAGGCTAATCAAGTGCTGTGGGTAAATTCTTCAAATACAAGTATAAATAAATGAGACAAATGCACACAGTGACTTGCCTCTGAAGGTCTAAAAGCCTGGCCACTACCATTCTTTGTACTCACTATTCTGCTTTGTGTAGCTTCTCCCAGGAGCCCTCCAAAAGTGATTACAGGAGACATACAGGCACAGTATAGGAAAAGAATCGAGGCCAGGCACTGCAGGCTTAATGCATCCTTGAAGTCACTCAAGAAAAAAGGTGCTTTCCTTTGGATGTCAAGTATCAAACCACCAAAAAGCCTAAATAGGTGAGATGAAACTCGTCAAACTGTACACTAGAGGATTCTAGCTAGTTCAAAACTATGGGCTACACATGACTGCCAGTGCCTAGTGCCAGCACAAATTAGCTATTTCATAATCCAGATTAAATCATAACAGTTTAAAATGTAAATGAGAATCTTATCTATTCCATTTCAGTAGTATTCTAAATATAATCAAGCAGGTTATCCACATTTTTAAATGCTGGCTAGTTATTTTTGTATATGGGCTAGATACTGAAAAAAATATCTTTGCAAGTGCTTTTACCTAAATAATGCTTTAAGTCAAATCTGTCTTGCAACATTCAAAAGAAGGAACAGAAGAAATGTGCTAAGCCTCAACGAAGACCACTGCATTGACACATTTCAATATTACTGCTCCAGGAAGCTGAATCAAATTCTCTACATGCATATGGTTAGATCCATAAATAAATTTACGTCTACTATTCTTAACAGTGTTTTCACCTGGAGTACAGAGATATGCTAAAAGGGAAATACAAAAATCAAACATGTCAGTTCAAATGAGTAAATTACTCGCAAGAAATTAAAAAGCTTTTGTCAGTTTCCAAAAAATTTACAAGACTCCAAAATATTAGGTTTAATTTGCACCTACAAAAAAAAAGATTTTATTTTGAATTATGAAAAAAAAAAATTAATATCCCAATCCTAAGAAAAATAAGAGTATCATCTAACTATAATTGTGGGCAGAAATTAATCTCTCAGCTCCACATACTGTCTGCAAAACAGCAAAAGGTAAGTGTAACAAGGCCAAAATAGTAAAAATCAACACAAATGTTATAAAGTCCTTCTTGCAAAGGTATGAGAAAGATGCATTTTCATTTGGAAGTTCATTATTTTGGGGATAACATCATTGTACATATTTTTCAAAATTTCTCAGTTGATTTAATCCATACTCTCTCATACATGAGATATTAAGGTTTAATCTTAACCAGGTATTTCCAATGTTGGACTTTTTTGCAAGTATTTCAGAACTAACTGGGAATAACAGTGCAAGTCAACTGAAAGAAATTCCTTCAATTTTAGGTTAGATCTAAAAGAAACCTGACCAAATCCAAAACATAACCAATACCAAAGTATTTTTTTCCCCTTTATATCCCTGGATGTTCCATTTCATATATGTTTAAGGAAACAGATTTACATTGAAATTTTTAGTACCTAGCCCAATACTGAAAATTGTATATTGCTGCTACAATTATGATAATTGCATACTCTTGACAATTAAAACATAAAATCAAACTCTTAAAGTCAGTTAGTTAAACTAGGCAGCATCTTATATGAAATCCTTCGCAAATGTGTTGAGAAACATTGCCACAGGCTTGAAAATGCTTTAAGTGGATTGGCATTTATAGGCAAGAATTCAACACTTGAAAAAGGATGCGCTTTTATATGCACTTATACCATTATTTTTTTTATGTTCAAATGTCACCATTAAAAACTGTGAAGGTTTATTACTTTTTTATTTCTTTATGGTAGCTAGTATTTAGGAAAGTGAACACACCTTCCAGTTCTCTCAAGTTCGGGTCCAGCATGATGGCCTTCTTCTTTGAGAGTCTCTCCTGTAAGAGTAGATCCATTTGGAAATTTAGGTGCCTTCCTTTTCTCCTGGGGGTGGTAAAGGTGGGGGAAAAAGAAAAGAAAAATATCATACTTTCAGAGTGCCTTTACACTAAGAAGTATAATTCAATGACAGCAGGCAGAGACTCCACACATCCCAAACCTTTATCATGTTCCCAGCTCATCAGCAGTCCTCCATTTGACAAAGTCATCTTGAGTACAGACAACTAGAACTGTACAAAACTCCCCAAAAGCTCTTACGAGTAGTACCTTGCACAACCTTATCTTCCCTCTTTCTACAAGAAATATGTCCCTAAAACATGACGAAAAAAAGGCTACCTTTTCAAAACACAGCAGAGGCTCAACCATGACTGCCTAGATATTTTAGGTTTCTTTTCCCCCAACCTCAATGATTTCCAGAGCAGAGGCCTCTAGCTTCCAACAGAAACTGACCTCACTTTTTGACACACACAGTGTTCAGCTGAAGTGCAAGTAAGAAGTCATTCCAGTATAAATGAGAAGTCATTCCCCTATTGAGCAAGCTGCTCACAAGCTCCTCATAAATTTCTCAGCCCAGCTTGCCCTGCAAAAAGCTCTGAGCCCTGCTTATTTTGGAAACAAGTTAAGTGGTACCTTCAGGCTATTCATGAACAGACTGCTCTTGTCACCCATTCCGTTCCATTCCACCCACACCCCTAAACCACAACCGGATTCAACACCAATGTCAACCTTTTGAATCAAGAGCACTTTTGATCCTGGCAGCAGCAATTCCCCTCAGTTGTGAAGAAGAAGAAAGGGAAGGAATCAGAGTCCCCCTAAGGTCCAGCTTTGCCCTGGCTCTAATTCTATGCCTGTGCCACAACTGAGCGATATGATACAGTTTTTAATCTAATTCATAAACATTCTGTGAACATCATATGCTAGCCAATACACATTACAACATTTCAATAAATGCTGTATGCAAATAAAAGTTTTTAGAAGAATTACAATATTCTTGCTGATCATTCTTTGATTAATAAAATTTGTAGTATGCACTAAGGTACAATTTCTGACCAATTCTCCTAGATCTCACAGAAACTCATTTCAGTATTATGAAAGCAAATATATTAAATACAACTTACTTAAAAGTACAGAAGGAAATGGGTTAACACTTCTTTTGTTTCTCTGATTGTTTTGTTTTTTACTTAAATTGACATTCCACTTTTTCTTCCCAAATGTGGGGACTCTCCTGATGCTCTGCTGAAGTATACATTCAGTATACAATTTACGTGCAGGTTTTTGTAATATTACCTGGGAAGGAACACTTTTCGGTGGCTCAATTCGTATAGATGGATCCCATTCTCCTGGAGGCAGGACTGTCACTTGGTCTAAAAATTCATCAATTCCTGACAACAAATCATTTCGGTCTTTTGCTTTATAGGCAACATCATGGAAAACCTACAAGAAGAAATCACAAAACAGTGGTGGTGGTTTGATTTTTTGAAAGAGGATGTGATTACAAGGAACACTTTTTAAAAGGCATGGAATATTTTTTAAAGGTCCTCAAAAATTAGGTTTTTACTTTAGTTGCATACTTTTGAATTAAGAGCTACCTTAAAAATTAGAAGCAGCAACTAAAGCTTTTAATATTCAGTTCTCACACTGTACAAGTACCGTATTAAGAGACTAGAAGCCAATTATAAAATGACCAATTTCTGGTTTACATTTCCAACTTTAAAGTGTTCTAGAGTAAAGAAACCTTAGAATTTGTGCTTGATAGCCCTAATAATTATCAGCAACTCCATAGGTGGTGCTCAATGGGAAGTCAGAACTAAAACATTCTAATTTTGCTTAGTAAGATAACGTTAGTCATTGAAAGTCCAAACTGCCCCGGGGCTCTTCAAAACCATTCACCAGGGCTAAGCTAAGCATATAACTTCAGATACTCAGTAAAAGCCTAATTATTTGACATCACTTTGATTCAAATAAGATCTCTGATGAGTCAATCACATTTTCAAACTTACTGTCCAGAACACTTGAGCAGCTTGTTGTGTCCTTTTTGAAACACAAGAGATTCATATCAGGCTCAGTTCCATTTAATGGCTCAATTTCCTAATTTAAGATACACAGGAAATCTATACACCAAAGCTACGATTTTTTTTCAGAAATACATTTTGGATTTCTTCAATAAGAGAAAAAATTAATTTACCATTATCTACTTCACTAACACAAGAAATAAATGGAAAAATTTAAACTTATGTAACAAGTTTGTGGGAGTGGGGTGTTTTTAACGCTGCACTCCAGAATATTCTAATTAAAAACAGTTAGTAAGCACATTATTATAAACTTCTTTAACCACAAGTGTTTAAAATACATCACTCACATCATCTGTCATAAGTGTTGCTATTGATCTTCCAATTTCATGGTACTGTGGAGCTTTTCCTGCTGGTCCCAGCAACAAAAACAAAAACCTGTGGAGAGAGCAATCAAGAATACAGCTGACTCAATTGAATATACTTAGAGGGGTTTTTCAAACTAATGCTTGAAGAAAATTTAGCAGTGAAGTAAAAATCCTCTTCACCATTTCAGATCTTAAAGACTGCTGCAAGATTAAGAAAAGGTTGGCCTCAAAATCATTAATGGAAGGAACTTGAATCCTGAACCAAAATTACTCTAAAAGCTTCCTAATTAAGCCTAATTTTTCAAGTTCTTATAATTCCTGATATGTAGTAGAAATGCACAGGCTAGAGCTCAATGGATATTTCCTCCAAGTTATAAGGATTTCTGACAGTCCCACCAGCAAAGACTTTTTTTAGTGAGGGCTCAGGAGCTTTATGACCTGCTCTAGCCTCTCTGATGATTGTCTTTTTGTCAATTCTCCAGGATACAGGGGAGGACCTTAAAAAAGCTAGGAGGATTGGACAGGTTAATGAATGGTTAAAAGGGTGGTGTCATAGTCAGGGGTTTGGATGTCTTGAACACGGGATCCAAGTTTGTAGGCCAGGTCTACTGGGGGCTGGTGGAGCTGTAAGGGGAAGAGTGGTTTTGGTAGGAGGCTTGCCAGACTTGTCAAGAATGCTTTAAACTAGATGTGTTGGGGGAGGGAGGCATCATTCCATCCCAACACACCCACTCAGTTGCCAGCACCTATAATAAATGCTCGGAGCAATGTAGATATATTCCAGCTGCTCCAGCCAATGAGCCGGCTTCATTTGGAGCTCGGCTCATATGCCTCTATACAAACGCCCATAGCATGGGGAACAAACAAGAGGAATTGGAGATGTGTGCATGTCTACGGGGGTATGATATAATAGGCATCACAGAAGCATGGTGGGATGGCTCCTATGACTGGAGTGTTGGAATGGAAGGTTACAGGCTTTTTAGAAACGACAGACCTGGCAGGTGGAGAGGGGAGCTGCCCTTTATGTTAGCGATAGGCTGGAGAGTATGGAACTCTGTCTGGGGACAGATGAGCAGTTTACAGAGAGTTTGTGGGTCAAGGTTAAAGGGAAAACAGCCATGGGAGACATTACTGTGGGGATCTGCCACAGGCCGCCTGATCAAGAGGAACCTGCGGATGAAGCACTCTACAGACAGATAGGAAAAGTCACTGGCCCTTGTTCTCATGGGGGATTCAACCATCCCGATATCTGTTGGAGTGACGGCCCGGCCCGGCACAAGCAATCCAGGAGGTTCCTCGATTGTGTGGAAGACAACTTCCTTCTGCAAGTAATAGAGGAGCCAACAAGGAGAGGTGCCATGTTTGACCTCATGCTCACCAACAGGGAAGGGCTCGTTCGAAATGTGATGCTCCAGGGCAGCCTTGGATGCAGCGATCACAAGATGGTCGAATTTGAGATCCTCAGGACAGTGAGAAAAACATGCAGCAAACTCACTGCTCTGGACTTCAAGAAAGCAGACTTTGGCCTCTTCAGGAGCCTGCTTAGTAAGGTTCCATGTGATATAGCCCTAGAGGGCAGGGGGCCCAAGACTGTTGATTGATATTCAAGGATCACCTGCTACAAGCTCATGGCTGTTGCATCCCAACTAGAAGGAAGTGCAGCAGGAGGGCCAGGAGACCTCCTTGGATGGATAAGGAGCTGCTGAGGAAAATTCAAAGGAAAAAAGATGCTTACAAAAGGTGGAAGCAAGGACAGGCGGCCTGGGATGAAAACAAGGATGTTGTCCGGGAAGCTAGGGACCAGGTTAGGAAAGCTAAGGCCCAGTCAGAATTAAACTTGGCCAGGGATGTTAAGGATAACAGGAAGGGATTCTATAGGTACGTAGGGAATAAAAAACAGACTAGGGACAACATAGGCCCCCTCCAGAAGCGATTATCGGGAGAACTTGCTACACAGGATTTGGAGAAGGCTGAGGTTCTGAATGACTTCTTTGCCTCGGTCTTCACTGGCAAAGGCTCTGACTGCATCACCCAAGTCCTGGAAGGCAGATTGCAGGTACTGTGAGAATGAAGACCTTGGGCCCACTGTAAGAGAGGATCTGGTTCGAGACCATCTTAAAAACCTGAACGCACACAAGTCCAACCGCATCCTGGGCTGCATCAAAAGGAGCGTGACCAGCAGGTCGAAGGAGGTGATCCTGCCCCTCTACTCTGCTCTTGTGAGACCTCACCTGGAGTATTGTTTGCAGTTCTGGTGTCCTCAACATAAAAAGGACATGGAACTGCTGGAACAAGTCCAGAGGAGGGCCACGAGGATGCTCAGGGGACTGGAGCACCTCCCGTATGAAGACAGGCTGAGAAAGTTGGGGCTGTTCAGCCTGGAGAAGAGAAGGCTGCATGGAGACCTCATAGCAGCCTTCCAGTACCTGAAGGGGGCCTATAGGGATGCTGGGGAGGGACTCTTCATCAGGGACTGTAGTGACAGGACAAGGGGTAACGGGTTAAAACTTAAACAGGGGAAGTTTAGATTGGATATAAGGAGGAAATTCTTTCCTGTTAGGGTGGTGAGGCACTGGAATGGGTCGCCCAAGGAAGCTGTGAATGCTCCATCCCTGGCAGTGTTCAAGGCCAGGTTGGATGAAGCCTTGGGTGACATGCTTTAGTGTGAGGTGCCCCTGCCCATGGCAGGGGGGTTGGAACTAGATGATCTTAAGTTCCTTTCCAACCCTAACTATTCTATGATTCTATGATCGGTCATCTCTTTCATGGTGTTAAATCCCTCCTACTTGCTGTGACTGGGCTCTTCACACAACAGATACATTGATACATTTCAAGGAAGGCACTGGGCATACTCATATAGACATATCCTGGTCCTGTGTCAGTGGAAAAGAGTCTGTATTTTGAATTCCTAAGAAGGTATAAGTGACATTTTTGGGAAGGGAATTCAGTCTGGGTGTGGGTCACACCATATGTTAACAGTCTCCATTTCCAATCATAGTAACAGTTATTACACCACCAAACAGGATTAGTATCTTATAAATTCAAACAGATACAAAGCACCAAACTTCCATAATTGTTTTCATGACCACCTTCTTATACTCCATGAAAATAAAATTTCTAAGTACACATACTTTAAGAAAGTAGTGCCTTCTTTCCCCATACAGTACAAAAAGCTCAATGTTATCTTTCCTTTGCAAGGTGACTGTCCTAATGAAACTGAAACTGCATCTTTAGAAGCAAGTATGCTATTCCAAATCTGCAATTCTAAACCATTCTGAAAAATTTAGGACAGGATAATTTTAGCTACATTAATACGATAATCCGTATGCAGAAATTCTGGAACTCCCCAAGAAACATTATGAGCAACTAGTCCCTGAATATTCCCCTATTTATAGAACATTGCTAAGATTATTTTTGCCTTTCAGTAGGAGTGTATAAATTGAAAATTACCAAGCAAGCACTTTGATAATTTTAAAATACTAAAAAGAAAATCACCAAAACACATAAATGGACAAATTTATGCCAAACACCACAGAACAGACCAATACATCAATGTGCACAGAAAACAAAGTGCCCTCTATGATGACTGACAAAACAACCTGCCATCTTTATCATGGGACCTGCATTTTGATGTTTGATGATCTGTGGTAAATTACACACAGCATACTGCGAGACCCATGATATCAGGGGGATGAGGGTGGGTGCACCGGGAGGATAGCATATTGCAGACTGAAAACCAATTCAATGTATTAGCTGAAGATTGGTTACTCCAGTGTCAGCCACATATAGCACATGTAACTAAAAAAACTAAGCTTTTCCACCACTGAGGTTATTCATACACAGAATATTTCTATACAATGAGCATAGTTTCAAATTAGACAGACTTTCAGACTTTGTGGACTCTTTCCCACTGCCACTTTGTGCCATGCTGAAGTGATGTATAGCAATCTTCATGCTGACACTTAAAATGGCAACACAAGCTTGGAAAATTCACTGCTTTTACTCCAGGTCAACTATCAGTTTCAGCTTCTGCACTTGTTTAAGACAGCATCATTATATACATTTAAAGCACTCAGAGACTTTATAGTGGATCTTATTCCTTTAAATTTGGCACCAAATGACTGACATCGTGTTAAACAAAAGTTTACATTTCTTGAGCTTAATACAGTATGTATAAATATTATCATCCTGTGTAAGTAAAGCCAGACTTTCTAAGCAGTTATTTACCGTGTAGGAACCGGAACTTCTGTGAGACCTGAGAGAAGCACAGCTGGGGAGAGCCTCACAAAAGCAATAATAGGTCTTTCTAAAAAGTCTACTTCTCCCACTAATACATTTGACGCTTCTGCTCCTGCAGGTATTTTCCTCATGAAGTTCATATCAACCTATTCATACAAAGATGAAACAAGTGTTTATTCCCTTACGTAAGTTTATCAGTATTTACTAGACATCTATGCTACAAAGGCAAATTATATATCCCACAGTACAGAAAAGACAAACATATACAGAAAACAGTCAGCCAACTAATAAACTATTTTCTAGAAGTTAGAACTACTACTACCTACCATATTCTAGAAGACTCCAAACTGCAAAACCATCTTTCTAATATTGCTTATCATAACAAACATTCTGTGATAGGACATAATAAAATCTACGCACGAAAGGAAACAATGAGAGTTCATGTAATTACACATAGTTTCTAGAATGCAAGTAGTTGTTTCACAGCTATATATTTCAAATAGTTCATAATTTTGAAATATAATTTGTATGTTTGCCTTAATCCATGAAAAATATGATGGCTAAAAATACTGACATTCGTTTCTGTAATTATAGAAAAGCATTATAAAATGGTACAGCACATGAACTCTGTTCACATAAACACAAGCACCAATTACATGGCTATCTAGAGAACTTACGGGTGGCCTCTTGAGTCCCACACCAAGTGTGCCACAACTACAGTGCCAGGAGGCTGACTCCTGCCCAACAGGAGACAAGGCAGGTGTACAGAAGGACACGTCAAGCAAAAACAAAAACTGTGACAGGAATGTATGGCCCCTGGCATGATTAGATCTGAACTACAGTGTAAGGTAGCTTTCCTTAAGCATAATTGACCAATTTTCTTAGTGTTTCACAGATGGAACTTGTCCAGAAAATTTAAATTACAAAAGAAATACAAAGGATTTACAGTATGACATGAGATTTCCTTCAGAAAGTGGTACTGTATGCTCCTAATGATTAAGATGAACAATAATAACTTTTCTACAGCAAACTCATAAAACATACAAAACAAATTTCCTTTCAAAGCCCTCTTTACAAAAAAATCCCAGAAAGTCTGTCCTAGGGAAAATGTTACAACACTATCTATAATATTGTTTTTATAAGAGTCGTTATAGCAAATCTGAAAATACCTCCCTCTGCATGAGAAAGTACAGCAACTGAACTCTTGAAGTTACCATAATAATGAAAAGATCAAAGGAAACAAAGTTCAGTCCCACAGGGAGGGCTTTCAAATACATTTGTTGCATTTAGCCTACACCATATTGTGGCACTTGTACATACAAGTTACAGCTAAATACATATGTTTTGTGTACACTCCTACACGTGTACTTAATATGTTTCTTAGTTATAAATAAGAGGGAAGCTACAACCACATTTTTTGTCACATAGTTATTTTCTGCTAAACATTAAGGTTACTTACCTTACTAAAATCAACTGTGCTATTTTCTCTGCTTCCTCCTGCCCCAGTACCTTTAACCTCTCCAGTTTTCCCAGTGTCTAAATTTCCAGGTGCTGATTGTGGAGATGCTAACAGCCCTAAATTAAAACAAAAGAGGTAAGTTCAAAATGGTGTACAAAGTGAATCAAGTATGTGACACTACCAACACTCAATGTGGCAGCTTGCTTAAAGCAAATGTGCAAGTTATTCGGTAAGGGTGCCCTACATTAGTATCATAAATGCAACACTAACAAGTCACTGTGTTGTCAAAATAATGACATCATTAAAAAACGTAAGTATTGCCCAAATGATGGCCATTTGCAGAACAGTCACCAGTAAATAAGAGCCACTTTAAGTGCAGAAAAAATAACAACTTTTGACATTTTAATCGTAACTGCTCTAGTAAGTAGCAGACAGCATCTTTGCTATATTTAGAAGTCCTCAAACACAAAAAGCAACACCTGTGCTCCCTAGTCTTCTCTATAGTAGTTATTTCAAATGTAAAAGCCTTGGCAAGCCACAGACTACAACTACAAGGAACAATACCCTAGCAGTTAACTAACTTGCACAAATAAATTGTGTACTACACGAAGGAGAGACAGAACCACGATTCCCATCAACAGACCAAGTCTCCAAGTATTGACTTGACCAGACGATACTATATGATATGCTGTCTCTTAACACATCAGCTGAAGAGGCACGTGCAATGAAGCTATTAAACATACAACTTCCTTTTGACACTTGCTTCAAGACAAAACTGTTTCATGTAGCTTGCCATGCTATTAGCAACAGTGAATTCCTGGTTCATTAAGGGTGCAAAAGGCAAGTAACCCAGGTGTTTGTACACCTGAATACCATATTGTCCCATGGCTATCCCTTCCCAACTACCATTTAAAAGCTGGTCTAGGCATGCATAACCAAGCCGAAATCCCATCTTTTGCACTACAAAGCTTTTGCTTGTTCAGTTTAACATGCACTAAAAGTGCATTTGGCCTTGCTTGTCTACACTAGACCTTTCAGGTATGGTGATAAAATCATGCTTTAACATGCTTTCGAAACCACACTGGACAAAGAGTAAAAGTCTCAACATTGTATTACATGCAGAAAGCTTGTTTTTAGGCCAAGCATCACTCAAGTCAAGATAAAACTGAAGTCCTCACTTGGCTACCTGTTGGCTATTGTTCTATCTTAAGTACTACTGCATAACTAATTGCATCCATCTGTGTTTATAATTTAGTAATTTGACTTTTTTAGCATTTCAAATGATAACCGAATTAACTTTATTTGACCCCCAAATTTCGTTTAAAAAAAAACAAAAAACCAACCAAAAAACCCCCAAAAACACCCTCATTCAAAGAGCCATCATATCAAAGAAACATGCAGGCCCAAGCCTTTACCATTAATTTTCATTCTTACAGTTCATAGGGATGTAAGTGGTGTGGGTAGCTTTTCCTGAAGCAAAAACCAAATGAAGTTAGTAAGCTGTAATTTCCTTTGTGAATCCTAACATGCACAAGGAATTAGCTAACGCTAGAAATACAACATTAGGTAAGCTAGGGAAAACAAAACAAAGCAGTCACAATTCTACCCTTCTGCTCCAAGATGTGTGCGTTATTCACAGGAATAACTAACAGCAATCAACCACCTGCAAAATCAGCTGTTCAGTCTTTTAAGTGCATAAGAGTTGATGTTAAAATGTATTTGTAGGACCAGAAATAAAACAGAAATATTAAGCAGTTGTTGCAGAAGAGCATAATATGAAAGTGGATGCACACAACTTTTTTCATATTCCACCCCACCCCCCCCCCATACAATAAAGGTAACTGATGAAAGATGAACAATAATGCATCATTTTGGCCTTTACACAAATATGCTCTGTGAGCAAGAGCAAGCAGAGACTAGAACAAAATGTGGAGAAACAACCAAAGAGGAGAATAGAAAATAAGGATTCTATCCATTAGCATAAACTAATATATTTCAGTGATACCAATTCTTCTAAAAAGTTTGCCTTCAAAATTTGTCCGACCAGTTACTGTCAAGATTAACAAGTTTTGGCACCAATACAGGAACATCTGTCTGATTCTAAACCACGTGTAAATAGCTTTCCCTCTGCCAGTCGTGCAGTTGGACAGACTCCTCTGCTCACATGAGAAGACTACTAAGTTTTCAGACCTGATCAAGCATTTCCATATGATACTGTTCTATTATGTATATCAATCAGTCTGATATTATCACCTCTAATTGTAAAATACTTTTACTGAAATCTCTCACTAATAGAACAACTTCTTTCCTTCTCCTTTTCAGTTCAGTAGATACAAACTCAAAGGCTACTGCTAAAAGGAAGTCTACCTAGTAATTTATCTAGACCAAAGACAGAGGAATTCATCTCGTTTTCCCAAAGCCACCAATGGGATCTTTAAAAATACACAGTTCTCTTCTTGACATTGTTAGTTGGGCAGACATACCACCTGTCTCCTTAGAAAGACAACAGTTGATCAAGTCTTGAATAAGCTTGGATTAAAACACCCTATGATCACTCAAGTTGAAGTACTGAAAACTACACCTTCACTAAAGGTCATATGCATTTCTTTAACCAACTACACTTAGTTTACTACTGTGATCATAAAAATCTAATGGACATTATCTACTGGAAAAAGAAAGCAAGAATAATACAGACATTTACCTCACATCTCTACTTCACATAAAAATAAATACGTTGAAGAAATAAGAGCAGTTCAACACCTAAGCAGGATTATTCCAACATAATTGTGTTTATATAAGCAAAGTTTATGAAACACAAAACTTGCAAATACAAACTCACACTATATTTGTATTTAAGGAAATAAAAATCAATTTTTAAAACTAAATTCCAATGAGCCTTAATGGGAAAATATTAAAATTGCTCTTAGAAGGCAAATATGTCCATCTTTCTACGTTACTATTTTCAGTATGTTATTACTGTACAAGCAAAGCTGTTCTAAATATTATCTTACTCAGTTTTAAAATACATTCATCAATGAACCAAAAAACTTGTTAAAACAGGACACTTTGCCATTGTTCACAGACATTAAGAAAGCTGAATGATAATCGTGAATTAAGAGTGTTCACCTTTAGCTGTGACACAGCTCTCTCTCTTCCTAGCTCTACCTATGGAATTCATTATCAACAGTTTCAAAGATGGGAAAACAAAAGCTGTTCTTCAACTGATGACAAAAGGAGAACAATATTGTTAAGAGAACCCTTTGCCTGATGGACCTGTTATGAACTGACGACTGGTTGATGAAAAGTGGTAGACTGAAAGTATCCCCCCTCTTCCTTCCTTTTACAGTAATTCACATTAAGTTCAGTAACCTTCCATCTATTTATAAAGACCAAAAATAAAGTTTCAATAGCACAAGGTCAAAGATAGATGAAAGCGACACAGAAGAAAACCACCAATTAGAAAATGAACACGGTTCCTAATGCTCACAGGAGGCAAACTCAATTATACAGGCATGGAAAAAGTATTCAGATTGCAATATTCTGAATTACTAGAGAGGGAATACAAACCGTAACTTATAGTGGAATGGACCAATGGCTTGGGGAAGAGTGGCTGGAAAGCTGCCTAGCAGAAAAGGACCTGGGTGTGCTTACTGAAGGCTGGCTGAACATGAGCCAGCTTGTGTCCACGCAGCCAGGAACGCCAACAGCATCCTGGTCTGTATCAGAAATAGTGTGGCCAGCAGGGCCAGGAAGTAATAATCAAGAGATTAGTCCAATTGCAGCCCCAAAGTCATAGTCTGAGAATGTCTTCAAAAGCAAGTCTACAGAAAATGTGTTTCTGTGTTCAGATGACTTCTTGAATTAAAAAAGGGGAGAAAACCCCCCAGAAAACAAAAACGTCTTCCATCATTACTGGTGTTCATCCTACCCTGGGAAGACTTTAATTTCTGGATTAACTGGGAAATCATCCCTTCAGAGTCCTTCTTTATGAGAAACATAAAGGCCAAAAGCAATTTGAATATGACTTGGAGATTCTGGTGGAAAGCTCTATTAGTGGTAGCAATAAGCTCTATTGGTGGGATATTAGTGGTATCAAAAAGCTCTATTAGTGGTATGTTAGGGCATCAAGTATCTGATCTTCATTTGTTTGCCTTCGCTTGGGCTCTAAAGACCCTGGGTCTGGCGTGCTGTAATTCCTGTCAGATGAGTAGAAAAGTAAGAACTGGATGACTGATTACAGCTGGATTAGTTCTGGGTTTTTATTACCTTTGAAAGATCACTCATGAGAGAGAATAATCTTAATTCTTGTATGTTCCCATAAAGAAGTGAGAGAAAGAGCCTTCTGTTTGCTTTTCTGAATTTAAGTAAAGATAGACCCCTACTCCAACTCAATATGACAGCCTACAACTTAGCTTGCTCTTTCCTTTTCAGTGATTCAGTTGCAAAATATGAAGAGAGATAACCACAACCTTTTCTCTGTCGGTGTATTTTCACTGCTAGATGTAAGTGTGCTCTTAATTGTTAAACAAGTAAGGAAGGAAACCAAGAAAAACACCCCACACCCCAAGCCTCCCCATCCCCAGGAGGAGCTTAAAGGCTAAAAGAAACGATCTTAAAACCATTATCTATCTAGAAGAATCCTGAAGTCTCCAAATAGGTGATAATTTTGCGAAAGTAAAGCAAGCATAGCAGTATACATGCAGAATGCACAAGTTATTAAATATTCACTAAAAACTACTAAAGAAGCTGTCAGAACTATCCATCCTTTCTTTCAACTTACCTATATGTCCACATACCTTTTAACATGCAAAGAACAGTAGCTTTGCAAGGCAAAAAATTAACAAATTGCTGAGCTCTGATCTACAGAGCTACAATTATAAACTCTTACCTACCTTACCCTATTCTGCATATCTAACACAACAAAATAATGATCAAGTGCCAGATAATGAAGCAGAGCACTAACGTATAGCTATCTGAAAACAGTTTTAGATGAACTGAACCTGCAAGTTTCATCATAAACTGCCACTGTTTTTAATGGCCCTTGTTTTTAAAAGAACAAAAGCAAAAAGAAAACTGCTTGAAGACTTCATGATACAAGTAAGCTACATCACTGATAAATTTATCTTCCCTAATTCTTTTCATATTCATCTCCAATACTTCACTACATCTTTGGCTGTAGCTATCTCAGGATATCAAACACTGGTTTAAAATACTAACTCAACCACAGACAAAAAACAAAACAGCAAAGCAAAACCTGACACAGACTATAGGTGAGTGAAAGGAAAAGGCCACCATTTTTGACATTTCGCTTATATGTTACATTTTAAAAACATTATTCCTTTTTAAATTAGACAAATGAAGGTTAATTAAACATTGTTCTTTTTTTGCTGGCTTTTGTTAAAAGCTAAAAAGTTAAAAATGCCAAACAAGGAAATAGTCACAACCGAGAATAAATAAAACATGCAGGCAAAAGTAACAGTTATCACATATTCCTTTGTGCCAAAATTATGTGCCAAAAACATCACAATGCAAGTGATCCAGATGCAGACAGCATCACACACGGACAGCTTAAATTATAATAGTTGCCTGGTGTTTTGTCAGTATTTTCCTTTGTCTTCTTTTCATGGCTTTCCTGCACTTCTAAGTCCTCCTCAGGTGGGTGGATTATTACTGAAGGAATATCATCACTGGCAGGTGACACCAGCAATTCCTTGCCCTGCAGTTGACTTGGCTGGGCACTTGTGGTTGGCAGGTGGCTGCAGGTAGGACTGGAGGGTGGTGTGTTTTGAGGGGTAGTTATAGGGGTTGTACACCTTGAGGCTGACGGGGTTCCAGCTCTCGAAGAAGGAAGAAGGTAATTGAGAAGAACTGACAAACGGTTTTCTCCTCTCAGGGAAATATTTGAGGCAGAGAGACCTGTTCGCAAAGAGTGGCGGGAGGCTGAAAGGCCTTCCCCCAAGATAAAACAAATGAAACACCGTGAGGCTTAGAACAGGGCTACACTAGAAAACAACACAGACACAAATATGCATTAACAATTTACATAGTAAATTGCAGGGTTTAAGGGCAAAAAGTGCCACTCATGCAAGTAAGACAAGAGAAAAAAGCAAATCTGATTTCACACAACCAGAAAGTCAGGAATTACCAATAAGTACCAATTAGAATGGCAAAGATATGTGGGAGAAGATATTATCTTAAAGTCAGTATTATTTGTTAATATAACCAGAAAAAAAAAGAAAACTGTATCTCTTAAAACTGACTCTTAAATTTTCCTGGAGGGATTTCTTATGCCACATTGCACAGCAGCTACCGTTAATGCCATCCAAAAACTACATTAAAAAAAAAAAATCATTAGCAGCCAAAACATTACAAGACTTCAGTTAACTGTACCCATTATATATAAAGACTTATTTTTAAAACTGAAATATTTCAAAATGAACATGATCAAACATATCTAATCATGTTAAATGCGACTGTCTTTCAAGAAAAGTCTGGGTTTAATAGGGAGTTTTCTAGTCAGCTGTAGTCTCAATAAATATTTTTGAAGAGGGCATGAGGAAATGCATTATCCCTTCTGCATTTCTTCCTGCTGTGACTTACCAAAGTTCCCAAACTGCATAAAATCAAGATCCAAAATTCACTGTTACTTTTCTGGCCCTATCCACTTTCACTGTCCCACTAATTTCATATAAAGAGAACATAGTCTTGTCATGTTGCCCTCAGATTTAAGTTTGTAATGGATTTCAGTTCTTCATTAAACAGGAAAAGAATATTTATCCTCATATCAGTACTTCCATTAGAAGGTTTAGTGATACCATTCCTCTCACAAAACCACAAATAGTTTTCCTGGGATGGCAGTCTCCTCAAGAAGAGTACTCATTACTTCTCCTACAATCCCTGAAATCAAAAACATGCTGTTTGCACATACCATACCATCAAGCAAGGGAACAGCAAACTAGACACATGTAGCCTCACATTTATACTAGGCACTATGGAGACCGATACGTTGAACAATCCTACAATAATTTAGAAGGAAGAGGCTTGGAAAGTATGCCTAGGTAAAAGTCACATACATTCCCCCCCGCTTCCCAACAATAGAAGAGTGGATCCTACAGATACAAACTTCATTTAAATTAAAACCAAAAACCTCAAAGATCAACTACTGAAACTGCAGCACAGTAAAGACAAGAGGACCAACAGAGCAAACTGGCTGATTTTATCCACATTAATCACTACATTAATAACTAGACTTCTGCCAGTGTTATCTGTGATGAATCATGAAAATGAGATATCTGAACACAGAGGTGTAATAAGGGCCCTAAAAGGTATTATGCACATATGCAAACCAAACTGGTTTGGTTTACCAGTTTATTAGAGGGTAACCGTAGGATTATAAAGAAAAAGTAAACTGGTACATGCTGGCAAAGAATTAATCATGTTATACTGGTTTCTTATTTGAGCATCTATCCCATATTCTGTTGTGGGAACAGTATTAGGAATAAAATACACTGAATATGGAAGTGACACATGAAAAGGAACTGACAAGCAACAGACCTTGAATACAAAATTCTGAGCATTACAATTGGGGATACAGGTATTCAATGATAGGTCAAACCAAGTTTCTATGTGAAATTTTCATGTTTGCTGAAGAAAACAGGGAAGTCAGAAGTTATAGAAGGAACTATGTTCTTATATAAATTAGTTGTATTTCCATTCTAGAAAAAATAATTCTAAAACTATCCTGGAAATATTTATGCATGCATCATACATGCACTAGCTAACAAAGTATCAACAAGCTGGGACTTTTGCTGCAGCATACTCCAACTAGGTACCAAACTGAGAAGTCCCTCCCAACAAGCACGTAACTAAATGGAACATGCAAGCAGTTAGGCATCTTTCAAGACAGAAAAGGAATCTCACTTCAAGGAGTGATCCATGAAATCTGTACTAAGTTTTCACTAGACTAAAAAATTTCCATTGAAATAGTATGCATGTCAATGCACAGCAAAAAGAAAACAAAGGACAGAAATGGAAATAGCGGCCATAAGAAATACAGGAATAAAGTATGTTTTTCTGCAGTATATATTGCTACTTGGACTTTACAACTGGATATCTAGAGTAAATATTTTTATATTCCAGCATATTTTCAGGAACCGGTTGAATAAAAGAATGGTACAGGCTACAGAAAAATGTTGCTAGTAGCTTCCTAGGTTTTGGATTCCTTCCTTCCCCATTAAACCCTCTCTAGAATATAAGGTAAAAAACAGTGTTCCAGCTAAAAGTAGTTTCTCCACAATTAGCACAGTGAACTTTTTCTAGTCATACTAACAGTGGATTAAAACACAGTAACTGTCAGCATCACTGAACTCATGACACAACAACAAATCCCTAGTATAAAGACTGAATAAGCAAGTAGGATCCATCTGATAAACATAAAGCTATGCCACGATGCTGAAATAGCTCAAACATTACATATTTTATTCGAGCATATCCTAAAAAATGTTAGAACCAATGTAGGTCTATTTCTAGACTTCAAAACACTAATGCATGCTATGTATACATGCAGGAGTACAGTGTTTGAGTAAAGTCAAAAATATATGGAAACATCAAGCACAGCTACATATAGCACACACTGTTATCATTAGTTCTTTGCTTATCAAGAAGGAAACACTTATCTGCTATTACCAGCTGAGTTTTCCTTCATCTCCCATTGAGAACATTATTTAACACGTTAGAACAAACTGGATGCTACAACTTCTCTCACCATTTCTTTCAAGCAAGTGAGGGTCAGAATGTTTCTTGCCTATATCTGCAAAAGACCGAACCAGGGGAATCCGATTGCTGAACTTTTTCTCGTTCTGATGATGGTGCCTCTTCAGAAGTGCCTGTCTCACGTTTTCCCTTATGGATTCATCCAGCTGGCCAGAGGCAATCATGTTGTCCAAAACCATATCTGCATAATAACAACAAAAATTATATACATTGCTATCAAATCACTTCTCCACTACATTCAAGCAGTGCAGTTGCATCAAATAATAATTAAAACAAAAAAAAAAAAAGCAATCTATTTCAAAAGTATTTTTTTTTTTTTTAGCAAAGTCATCTTCAAGAATCCACAGGAAATTTTCAAAGATTTCACTAAACAAGCAGCAAATGTGAGGTTAAGGAAAGCACAACATGCAGATCCAAGATAAAATTTGCTAGTAGCATCATTTTAAGAAATAAGTTACTTATTTTATAGTCCACTGTCATTTACTCCAGCTTTCAACAGTGACTCGTTTTCCAAAAAACACATCTATGTATTAAACAACCCTTCCCTAGAAAATGAATACAGAGACAGAAACACAATGAAGAACATACTTCAGACAGTCCTAACCTGGTGTTCCCTATTTTGGACGTATACAACTATAGAAAAGTGAAAGTTATTAAAGAATGAGATGAACTGCCTAACTCCTCCATCATCTTAGATGCATTAAGTTCTTGAAGCTCTCTACCAAATATCATGGGATTCACATGCTTTAGAAGTAGTGTGAAACAAAAGCTACTAACATCATCTAACAACTCAGCTGTCAAACAACATCAGGTTTCAGAAGGGAAAGTAACATGCTCACACTAGCAAAGAAAGCCCGCATGTTTGGAAAAATATATGGTGTGACTTTACAGCTGCCTTTTTTGTTGTCATTTTTAGTAATTTAAGAAATTAATTAGAAGTAAATTATAAACCAAAACATTACTTTTAAAAAGCACGTATTGAACACTCTTGCTCTCTAAAGTCAGGAAAACAGGAAGGGAATATAAATATCCCGGGTGAATTTCAAAGACTTCAAGATAAAACAAGAAAACATTTCAAGCACTGCCAGAGTTTTTAATGCCAAAACACCCTGTCCTTCACATACATGTTGGTCAGCCCTAAGCCTAGTGGGATTCCCAAGAAGGCATTCCACTGTGTGGTACCTGCAGCAAAAGATACCATGAAAATTATGAAAAACTAGTTTAAACACCCGCAGGCTAAGCAGATTATATTTGTATCTGTGTCAATTTTATATTTACATATAAATTTTATATTTACATATTTTTACATATTTTTATTTGTATTAAAAAGTCTTCAAAGCTGATTTCATAATATCCAAAATGACCATGTGATGATTAGTGAGGACACCCAACACAGTAGGTCAAACAACACATACAAAAGTTATTTCTGCTCACCTCTTAAAAAGGTGGAAAACCAAACAAAACCCAGATGTGCAACAGTGAACTGCACTAATGGCATCAAGTTAACATCACCCAAATTATGATCAATAATTATGGTACTAAAGTACTCAAATAAGTCCTAAAATACTCTAGCAGATATTTACATTTCATCTGTAGAAACAAAGACAAAAACACATTCAGGAAGTAGAACATATAGAGAAATTCTGGGCCTCATCCCAAAATACATAATAAATGAGGTCCTACTCATGCAGTGTAGTTCCTTGTGAGTAAAATTTGTAGGACTAGATGAAGAAAACTGCAGTAAGCATACACATACCTGTTTCTTCAATATAGGATTTTCAAGAACATACAAAAGACACTGTAAAACCATCTCAAGCTATAGATTAAAATTTAGGAATAAAAGAAGTTGTAAAAAGTGTTGCTTTAACCTGCTATCTCATCTAATGTGCTTGCTCTCATGTCCAACATGACCGTCCCATTAAGAATACAGCTTCGCAGTTCAAAGAGACTGTGCAGAGACAGAGTTGCTACATAAGGTTTGCTCCATCGATCACCACCATCTTCAACATCCTCTTCAAATTTCAGCCACCTGAAACACATACACATATTTGTATTTCTCCTGGAAGACACACAATTTGGCAATCAATCCCATTCTTCCCTGTGGCTCCATATGACAAGGAACAGAAAACCCCATTAGCTCCTACCAGCTTGCATTTTTTAAGACATCCCAAATGACTGACAGTCACAGTATCTTATCAAGATTTTTAACTACACTCTGTTTCAGATTTTGCCCATTTTGTTTCTTTTGGTTTGAACAATACCTGTTTATTCACAAGTTCCTGTGAACACTGTGGGCTTGTGCCTTATTACTTGATTTCCATACCTCAATTTCTTTGGTATTTTAGGAAAGCTGTCTGAAACAACACAATACCATGTTTAACCCTCCAAGGGTGCTATGTCAGGCATTGAAGAGCTAGGTAATACTAATACGTGTGTAACTGTAAATTGGTACTGATCCTGACTCACAGGCATTATATAAATTGAACTTCTGCAAAGGTCAGCATGCAGTACAGTAATAAGAAGTACTGAATGCAGAAGAACTTACTAAAACGTGTATGTAGAAGGAAGCTACTTGACCAATAGAAGCAAAAAATAATTGTGGCAGTAATGTTCATACAAAAAATTAATCAAATACTACCCAAGAACGTACGGAAATACCCAATTCTAATATATCGGCAATAATAGAGCAAATAGCTTTCCGAGATTGCAGATACTGTGCTCCATGGCCAAATACCTGTATTTATACCTAAACACAATTGTACCTTTCACAGTGCTTGGCATGATCAGTTTCAGGAAAGTCAACACAGCCCACATAAGACTGAGGGTCTCTTGAGAAACCATACTGAAACCATACTCCTTCCAGAGTTGGAGAACAAGAATGATAGTTTTGTTTTGTTAAGCATGAATCGAGAGAACAACTCTTATAGTTCTAACCTAGACCTGGTTTGCAGCTCTTTAAATAAGAACCAGGCAAAGACAGATATACTTTGAAACAATCTACATCTAGCATACCTAGCCGTTTCTTTCCATTCATATTCTTCTCCATCCCTGAAGCAAAGTTCATCCATTTCAGTGAAGAGATCATGGGGAATGTGTTCATCATCATCTTCAGTACCCAAGATGAACTGCACTCGTTGGGATGGTGTGTCTTGAAGAAAAGGAGAAACTGAACAATTAAATGAAGTCATACTTCTATTATGCAAGAAACACCATTTAACAGTTAAATCTCCTGCTCTCAGTTAGAAATATGTAGTGTGATATTGTCTTCAAGATGGAAGAGGAACAAAAGAAATGTGAACATCTCTTTAAAAGGAGGCCCTTTTAAAATTTTTCATTGTTTCTGAAAACATCTGCAAAATTATGTTTATGTAACATAAGTACTTTTACACCTTCTATAGATTAACAATATGAAAATAAACATCAACAGCAAAATTGGTTAAAAGTGAAAAATTAATATACTGAAGTGTTAGGAACCTTGTTTTCACTTTGAGAACAGAATAAATGATACCACTGTGTTGTAGACTCTAATTCAAGAGCGGAGACTCAATTCTGAAATGAGTTCTTCAACACAAACAACACTCATTATCAATTAAAATCTACAGCTGATTGTTTCTACAAACATGAGATCAAACAATAACAATTTGTATTTGGGAGGGGAAGTTTTGAAGATGGACAAAAAACTAAGAACTGCAGGAGAATGGTGAAAGCAGACTTGTCAAAGCATTCAGATTTGAAAACTCCTTAGTTTCAGGCCAACTGACTCCATGCCCTGCGGAGAAGGACTTAGGGACATTGGTCAATGAGAAAATGAACATGAGCCAGCAGTGTGCGCTTGCAGACCAGAAAGCCAACCCTATCCTGGGTTGCATCAAAAGGAGCGTGACCAGCAGGTCGAAGGAAGTGATCCTGCCCTTTGCTCTCATGAGACCTCACTTAGAGTATTGTGTACGGTTCTGTTGTCCTCAACATAAAAAGGACATGGAACTGTTGGAACAAGTCCAGAGAAGGTCCACAAGGATGATCAGGGGACTGGAGCACCTCCCGTATGAAGGCAGGCTGAGAAAGTTGGGGCTGTTCAGCCTGGAGAAGAGAAGGCTGCATGGAGACCTCAAAGCAGCTTTCCAGTATCTGAAGGGGGCCTATAGGGATGCTGGGAAGGGACTCTTCATCAGGGACTGTAGTGAAACAACAAGGGATAACAGGTTAAAACTTAAAACAGGGGAAGTTTAGGTTGGATATAAGAAGGAAGCTCTTTACTGCAAGGGTGGTGAGGCACTGAAATGGGTTGCCCAGGGAAGCTGTGAATGCTCCATCCCTGGTGGTGTTCAAGGGTTGGACAGAGCCTTGGATGAGATGTTTTAGTGTGAGGTGTCCCTGCCCATGGCAGGGGGATTGGAACTAGATGATCTTAAGGTCCTTTCCAACTCCTAACTATTCTATGAAGAACATGGCTCTAATCATAGAAAAGTGACAGCAAACAGCATGGTGTCTGCATTTGAAGCTCCACATTTGATGGAACATTGCATTATAACTTTCCCACTCTTCACTCTAGGATTCAAAGACGATTTGAGGTCCTGAAGAAAAACTATTACGAGTACTGCCAAATAATTTGATTTCCGAGAATGATACGATAAAATTGTCATCTCTTGAGGATTAGGGGTGGGCTGGGGGGTGGTGTCTAGAACTAAAACTTAGCAGACAGAACAATAAGAAGACTGAAATATTTTAATAGCTCATTGATCAAATTACTATGGCAAATGCTGCTTTGCAGCTATATTCATACATTCAAAAATCTTGAGTGACAGAGGAAGAATAATACAAGACTACATAATCTGAATAAAGGTGTCTAATTTAAACACATTTTTATGCTACAGACGAGTATTATGAAGCTCTAGTCTAACCTAATCAGTACAGGCTGTCGTATATTTATGCAGACAGCTGGAACAAGTCCAACAACTTATGAATTAGACAAAACACAACCATAAAATCCTTGCCTGATTGTAAACAGAAGGACATTAACTTTAGTGAGAATAAAAGAAACAGCACAAAACAGACACCATTTAAGCACAGAGTAGTTACTACAACATCATTTTCGAATGACACAAAGAACTGACACAAGTTTTTTTACCATATGATGGAGATTCTCTGCCATCCTCTCTGTCAGTTTCTTTTTCTTTTTTTCTTTTGTGATGCCTGTGCCCACGATGTCTGTGCCGTCGACGGCCCTGCTTTCCAAATGGAACGTGAACTCCAATATACACAGCTCTGTGGCCTTTTCAAGAAAGGTTAAAAGGAAATAATTAAACAAAAAACCACCTCCTGCCAAAATTCAGTGTCTTAGTCAAAAAGACAAGGAGTTTGCCAAAAAAGAAACCCAAAAGCACTTGGCAAAATTACCTTTAGTGGACCAATATTATCATTTCCTTTCTGTCTTTCCCCAGTGCCAAGGAACTGGTGCTATACTCATCCCCAGTAAACTGAATAAAAACATGGCACAATTTAAGAATTTAGTTGTGAAACTGGTAATACAGAAACATGAGCTTGACCTGTAACACCGAAAGAAACTACCTGGTAAACACCAGGGCAATGCAGAGAAATCACATAATACCCCTCCTGTTTGAAGGGATTCATACCAGGATAGCCCTTATAATGGCAAAATGTAATCTCCTCATTCGGTTTATGAAGTTCATTAAGAAATTACCCACTATTTAGAGTCTGCAAGGAGTTCTCTCTGCTTGAATGAAGTGCCAGTGTTTCTTGAAGTAGCATAGGACACACCTAGGTGAACCTGATGTTCAACTAAACTATTTAGTATTAGTTTAGGAGCTTAAAAGGAACTTGCACTTGGAAACATATGCCAAAATATCAGATAACTTATAGAGAAAGTCAGGTGTGGGGGGCAGGGGGTTTCTATTCTAGAATTTTTTAATAAATTTAGGGAGCACATTCTCAGATTAATACATACTACTATTTAAAATGTATACTTTGAACATCTTGGGTTTTCTTTGACCTTTCACATTAAGGCAATGCATCAACAACTTAGTAAAAGAAATCCATCAGCAGACTGTTATGGACATGTTACTACCATGTTTCCTGTAATGGAGTTAGCATATACAATAACCTTTTCAACTCCTTTTTAAACGAACAATCTCAGGAAGAGACATATTAACTATAAGCCTGGAGTTAACACTAAATACTTTGTTTCATACTGTAGAAGAGTTATCACAGAAAACTGACATTAAAAAGAGGAAAAGGAAGTGGGTTTCCAGCTCTTAGAGAGATGCAAATTCAGCAGATTTATAGAAGACAAGTCCTGGGGCTCCAGAACTTGTGACTGCACACCACATAAATGCACGCACATACACTAGATTAAGGATACTGAAAAAAGGGGGCGATTACAGAGCCTTAAAGAAAAAAAGGGGTGGTAATATGTCTGTTATCATAAAAGTCTGTCAGATAAACTTTTTTCCAGTAAAACAATCTCTAAAGCCCAAGACACAAAATTTTCATGAAGGAAAATTCAGTAATAATCGCAGAATCGCAGAATAGTTCGGGCTGGAAGAGACCATCAAAGGTCACCTAGTCCAACCCCCCCGCAATGAGCACGGACATCTCCAACTAGACCAGGTGGCCCAGAACCACATCCAGCCTGGCCTTGAATGTCTCAAGGGATGACACATCCACCACCTCTTACCACCTCTTTAGGCAACCCGTTCCAGTATTTTATCATCCTCACTGCAAAGAATTTTTTCCCCACATCCAGCCTGCATCTCCCCTCTTTTAGTCCAATACCATCACCCCTTGTCCTGTCACAACAGGCCCTGCAAAAAAGTCTTTCCCCATCATTCTTATAGGCCCCTTAAATACCAGAAGGCAGCAATAGGGTGTCCCTGGAGTCTTCTCCAGGCTGAACAACCTGGAGAACAGCTCTCTCACTGGAAAGAGATGGAGAGAACAGCTCTCCACCCCTCTGATCAATTTCGTGGCCCTCCTCTGGACCATCATAATGCATGAGTAAGTTCAACATTTCATCAATTTGGTCAAGGTTCTTTTTCAAATTACAAACAGCTGATTCTTGACAGACTTCCAACACTAGTTTTTAATTAGAGATGATTGGCACTATGACCAAATATGAAATTAAGTAATTTAAAAGCTATCTGTTTACATGTAAGAGTGGAAAAGATATCAATTTGCTGAAGCATCCACCAGTACTTTTTATAGACAGAGACTTTTCTTTTGTGAGATTCTTCTGACAAGACAACGCAGCCCCTGCCAAGGCAGCCTGACCTCCACCTTCCACAATTACTATGCACAATGCAATTCCCAGAAAAGCAGCACAAAAAGTGACATCTAAACATAAATCAGTGCACTTGATACATAATATGACTAGCTGGCACCATCAACAATGGTCACATTACTGATGCCATCATGATAAAATAATCTCATATACAGGGAAAGCAAAAGCACTAGGTTAAAAAATTCAATGCATTACTCACCACATCCCACTCAAAGCTGCTGGTGCAACCGAGTGACGCATTGCTCACTGCAAATGTTATCATCCATGTTAGGATTCTTGTTTTCTTTTACGTACTGAATTAGCAAGTATTAAACTTGTATATATAGTTATACATACACAGTTTTATTTGTCAAAGTGTTTGATCTTTTTGCAGGAACTCTTTTTTCCCAAGAGAAACTCGTATGTATTTCTAGTAATAGAGAATTTTATATTATCAGATTCCTTAAAATATTCTTACTAAGACTGTTTTAGGCATATGTTTTGATCATCACACAAAAAACCTGCAGGCAATTACTTTCTAGAAAATTTCAGGAGTTTCTGAAATTGTTCAAGGCTTTACATCCTGAAAAATTAGATGGACTTCCATATTTTGGTCTCTTGCTGTTCCCATAAATTAAGACGAAAATCCCACATTGCTTTCTGTACTGCAGAACAAACAAAAATCCCATATAATCTTTTTCTCAAGGGCCTCCACCTTAAGCAATTCATCCTGTTATTGCAAAAATCAGCCCTTGTAATTGTGTAATTATCTTCATAGTCAAAAACCATGATGCCGCATGGAAGAGAGGTGGAACAAGGAAACAAGGAGTTTATGTCCTTTAGCAAAACAGCAGTCTGACTGAACATTATTTTAAGTAGAAAAGTTTTGAGAGGAACAGGTATGTTGCAAACGGACAGGAAAAAAGGTACGGAAACCAGAGCTGAAATAAGCAACAGAACAAATATGCTTTCAGACAACCTGTGACCATAGCAAATTGCTTTCCTACCCAAAATGCACTGGCCTCTAGCTATTACTACGCCCAGATGTCTCCCAGCTACTCCAAGGCACACTTAACTCAGTGGGCTCTTCCAACTTAGCCTGGGCAGCCAGTCCATAACATTCGGTATTACTTTCAGCTCTAGAAGGAAACTTGAAAGTAAGCGCCTTCTCACTACCCCAGAACAAAGACAAGTTATCCTACCCTTCTGTGCCCATGCTGCTCAGAAGTGAATGTGTGAATAGCCATTTTCTCAGGTAGACACTGTCTTGCAAGCAAATGTGAACCAAGAATACCTTCCCCCAATCACTTCTGTATATGCAAAGTGACCAGACTGCTACACCTGCAACTGTATTTTAGGTCTAATGTAAAGTGCTGACAAACAAGATGATTTTCAGCTGTTATTAAGTAAAATGCATCACAATCCAATGTAATAATATCAGAATAACTTCAAGAAAACAACTTGATGATGAAAAAGAACCACTGAATTATTATTTTTGTTTTCTTTCTCAGAGCAAGCATGGGGGGTGTCAGTACACAAGACTAACCAAGAAAAGTTTGGCTATTGCAAACAGCTTATGAGGGTATCAGCTGTTCCCTAAGAAAAAGACCTCTTTTTCGGCACCATGGACATGCATAAACACATATCTCCACTACTACATATGAAATCCAAACTTACTGCTGTTCAGTATACTACCACGATTACCCACAAACATGTTACAGATATATGCAACTAAGAAAGGCAGGGCAAAACCGCATAATAAAAATTGGGACAAGCTTAACCTTAATTCTAATTACACAAAGCAAAGTACTGAAAAGCCCTCTAAGAATAAAGACAGCTGTATCGAGTAGGCGTTGTGTTCCCGTAAGTTTCATCTTTCAGACAGGGCATTTATTAATGTTCACAGATGCACAGATAATGTTTACTTACAAACACAATTTACAAGGAAAAATCAAAATGAAACAAAAAAATCAAGGATTTTTTTTCCCCACCCTCTCATTCCCAATGAGCTTGGCAAGAAAACTTACACCTTACAGCCCTTCACCCTGGCCACAGAAAGCCAGAAAGGCAAGTAATACAAAAGCAATGGAGAAAAAGTTAACTCTGAAAAGCCCGCAATTCATATTACTAGCATCAGTGTTCTGAAAAAGAATACAACCTCTCACTTGAATGTAGTTTCTAAAAGCTTGAAATTATATGACCTTCAAAGCTTTATTCACATGAACATCTGTACCACAATACCACTGTCTAGCAAAGCTTGTTACAGAATTACTTTAAACCAATAACCAACAGAATTCGTAAACAGCCTGATACTAAATTTAGTAATACAAATCTCAAAAGATAGTTGTTCATTTTAATCTAACATGACTTTATCCAAGCTTAGCTGTTCAAATCCACCAAGAGTATTTACTACTTAAGGGCCTTACCAGTATGAAACAAATTTTAATGCTAGGAGCATGCTCTATCACATGGTTGGTCTTACTCCAAAAGTTGGTTTATATCAAGTCCTATAAAAAAGGCAGAATAGAAAATGTTCTAAGATCCCTGATTTATCCCCAAGGCCCCTAAGAAAACAGTAATAGAAGACTTTTAAAGTCTGAGAGAGATCAAAACCATGTATCTGAAAACTGCTGTGATGTGGCAACTCTCTAAATACAATTCCACACCCAACTTTCTTTTTTCCAACCACCATTTTATTAGCTGGACACCTTTTAAGCTTCATAGAAGGCCATTTTTCCCATGTTAACAAAAGAGCGCAAAGAGAATCAATATGTACATGAATTCTCAAATCCTATTTCTTAGAAATTTGAAATGCAGAGATCATATATTAACTACAGTTGTAAGGGACATCTGAAGGTGGGCTTTCTGGCCTGATCTTGCTCAAAGTATAGCCAACTTCAAAGCTGAAGCCATCTTTTTGATCAGGTTCAGGATGACAACCAGCGAAGCTCCAAGTATCTGTAAGGACAGATACTCTTTAGCCTCTCTGAGCAGCCTATTTCAACATATAACAACACAGTACATGAAACAAATATCTTAATATCCAAGCAGCACTTCTAATATTCTATTTTGTGTGTGGTGCCCTTTTGCCTTTTCACTGTGCACCTCCAAAAAGAGTCCAATTCCATCTTCTCCATAAGCTACAAATAGTCTGCTGAAGACAAAAACATAGTGGCAATAACTACCACTTTTTCAAAAATCTTCAAATAATAACCTGAAGATAAATCACTTATTTTATAATAAAGTTTTTATTTATTTGATGTCATTATCTATCTCATTCCAGCATGGAAAAAAAAATAAATTGATTATCTGTGAAGATCCTAATCTGTTCCTGAAGACCATGGCGGGGGGGGGGGGGGGGTTGGAAGCAGCTATCCAAATATCTTCTAACTCACATCCCCAGATACGTTACCCTAGTAGGAAGCGTTTGAAATCTCTCATCATGTCATGCCTTGGGATTAGTTTCCATTACATTACAGAAAATACTTGCACACACAAAAATAATCTCAATGCAATTTATTAGCACAATTCAACTGTAATCAAATGTACAATTTAATATTCATACAAAAGCTCTTTGTGCGAGACAAATCAAGTGTTTCAAAATAAACAGCTTATTTTATGAACTTCTCTCACACAAAATATCTAGGAAACAGTAAAATTATTTTCTAAGAAATGAATGTCGTAAAAGTGAATATAAGCTATTTTAACATAATCTTGGTCTTCCAATTAAAAATTCAGTTTTATGACCATACTACCTGACTAACAATTTTATGTATGTTTCAGGTTATAAAACTGCAGTTAGCTATCTTTTTATAAGATTCCTGACGATGTCAGAACAGAAACATTACATTTCAAAATAATAAAGGGGGTAAAAAAGCTAGGAAAAAAGCTTTCTTCTCCGAGAATATTTTCCTTAGAGCAGAACAGAAAACCACACCACAATGATTTATGTAACATACATACACTATGTCTTTAAAGCAAAAATAAAAGTAGTAATACTATTGTTATTCTAAATAATTAGTTACAATAGATACAGAAATGTTGACTTAGTTTCAGTATGAATACTACTACTCAGTCCCAACTCAGTCATAAAGATTGTGAAGTTGGCTATCATCTTCTTTAGCATGCTAAAACTTCCTGTCAACAGCCATTCATCAACTGGGGTATGCAGAAGGGCTTCTTAGCTGCTGGGACTATTCCACAAATAAGAAATAATCAAGTGTCTCAAGGACACTCATTAAGATCTGTTTCAATAATAAGGAGTAATTTCCCTCAAAGATGAGGAGAACTGTAGTATCAAAACTGCTAATATTTTAAAGCTTATACAATTCTTATCTAGCTAAAGAATACAAATTTCAGGGTGCACTAGTCTATGCTTTTTATACTCGGCTATTGGTAGGCTACCATCAGAAAGTCTCATAATGTAAAAATGTTATAAAGTCTCTTACCTCAAGTAACTTCTATTAAGCTGCACTTGACAGGAGCTTACAGTATGTCCTTCCAGTGATTTGCAAGCAATTTAACATGCAAATAAGAATTTCAAAAATTATAGTAATTTCGAAGCACTGTGTTGGGCAAAATCAGAAGCAACTTCCAAAGAGAATGCTCTAGAAATCAGAAATAACCCCCTGCCTCCAAAACATTTAACACATCAACACTGAAAATTGTGTCTAGACACTGGATGCCCTATTGAGTTTGGGGGGTTGGACTAGATGATCTCCAAAAGACCCTTCCAACCCTAATGATTTGGTGAAAACTGTGTTAAATTAATAGGATACAAAGTCCTAAGGAATCATCTGTGAACTGTCTAATGCAGGATTCCCATAGCAAAAAACAACTAAATTTTCAACACGTGATGAAGGTGCAGCAGTGCAAGCCTAATTCCAAACACTGAATCGAGACTGCATTACAAATCATACAAGGAAAACATCCTCTATTTTTGAGGCTTCTAGAGAAGGGCTGACCACAGGTAGCATTTATTTCTGAATGATAAGGACTAAACAATTTATCCTGCACCAGCTACCAGCACAATCAGTGCAAGTGAACATATACCTAACTACTGTATCTTAACAGATATGGTTTTGCTTGCTCTCAGTTCAAGTCAAACTAAGGAGCAGGCAAGATGATCTTTCCAACTCACTGGATAAAGGTGGTCTGCAAGAATCATTAATGACCACCCCAAATTATCTTTGCTTTCAGAAGTAGCTGCACATCATATTTTTCAACTTTCTGACCACATAAAAAAAATACAACTTAGCAAGAAATAGCATTTCAATACTCTTTTTTCTGCTAAACATGGCTCTTTTCTAGACCATTAAGGGGGTTTCTTAGAGGTTCAAATATTCATTCTATAGTCTGATAACAATAAGAAACCTGTTCTGTACTGCCTGTCTAAATTAGTAGTCTATGACAGAACATAAAAACATAAACACTAAGCAGTCTTCAAGTGCCAGCAGCTACAGTGTCCTGTTGCATTACTTGTGTTCACCTGCTCCTGCACAGTTTTCTTACAAGATTTACAGGAACTATTCATGAGGTTTTGAACAGTTGCAATTTAGATGCATTTAAAGGGTAGAATAGTAAATCTGACACCTCAAAACCAAAAGTCTTAGCAGTACATTCTACCAGAAGTCAACATGTAAGTTTTCTTAGTTCTCCAAAGCTCTTTCATAGTACTGAAACAATTTCATACTACTCATAACACATTAGATTGCAGAACACTTGCAAAGTAGGTTTTCCACTTAGACAATTTCTACTTTTAGAGGTTAAAAAAAAATGCAAGATTAATTACCTGTCCTTATCAGCTAAGATTAATTGAAATGCACTGCTGTTTTCTTAAAGAAAATATAAGGCTCTAACCATCAAGGTATCATAGGGTCACTTGAAATGTAAACACTACTTACACCTGCAACAGGATAGTGTGAGAGTCAAGTAGCTACTATTAAATCCTCTTAGTTCTTGAAAACTGGTTCTTGGATTTATGCCACAGAAAACTGACCTCAGATTGTTCCTGGAACAAGACTTTTGTTAAGTGTAAAATCCTTATCTCTGCTATGTCTGTAACTGGTCTGCTAAGAGTAACAAAATATAACCTTTTTACTTTTAACTGCATCTAGTAAACATATCCTCAAATCAAGGTGGAAAACTAGCTACATATTTAAAACAATAGATCCTGGTAATATGGCAATACAAAGCCAAACATCAACTCCGATTTAAGAAAGCTTTCCACAAACGTGGTTCTTAACACTAAATGCCCTTTATAAGATGGCATGAAACACTTCTGCCATTAATATTCTTGCCTTACTTCCAACTCCTGCCTTTGTTATTAATCTCATTCATTGCAGCTCAGAGTCTGGCATCAAGTTAAGAACATTAGGTACTCTTAAAAATGTTATTTTAAGATGTTATTGCCTTCTCTAGCCCTTCTGTAAACCGACATTTGTTATTTCAAAGTAAGGTCTTAGAGCTTCAGTAAAGAGCAGTACCTTTCTTTAGTATACAGGCAGTCTGCCCACAGCTGCAGATTACCATCTCCATCCGTCTCTCTTAGAGGAAGAGAGTTACAAAATAAGTAGCCTGCGCCTAACCTTTCAAACCAAAACACTGTTGCTCCCAATCTGCATCACACTTTCCCAGCCACCATAAATAGAATGCAGAACTTGAGACGCCCTGGCTCCAAAACCCATTTTCCCCTTTAGCATCTGGCCCTCTTTCCATTAATATTTCATCACAAAATATCCAGAAAACAGCCAAATACTAACAACACCAAGAAAAAATTGCGACAGTATTAGTAGCAAAATTATGCCTTCTACAGCATCAAACCAATTAACATTAGTTTGTACAGGCTTTAAAGCAGTTAAGTATCATCTGTCCATTCCGGTTCTTAAAGGTTTGGTGCTTCCCACAGAATCACAGAATGGTTAGGGCTGGACAGGACCTTAAAATCATCTAGTTCCAATCCCCTGCCATGGGTAGGGATGCCTCTCATCATAACTGAGCTGCCTCTCCTTGAAAATAAAGCAACACACACTTCTGGAAAGGTTCCAAATTCCTCGAACTCAAGTCATGAGAAAAACTAGCTGGAAGACTGGACTGAAACAGCTTCGGGTCTTAACATACTTACAATACCTAATGCTTAACTCTGGGTCCTCCTAAGCTTACAAGACAATATGCACGAGTTACTAATGAAAACTAACACTATCCGGAGGTTTCTTACTGCTTGCAGACAACAATTCCAGTTGTCCCCTTGTAAGACTTTAATACCAGCATTTAAAACAAAACCCCCAAATCCCACATATGTACTTTAAACATATTAGCTTATAAATAATGATCTCATCAACAAACAGCTGTAAATTCACATGAATTTATCCTCTAGAACAACCTGAATCTAAAGAGCCTCTTCTGGTGAAACTCAGTGAAGATAACCAAGAGTCAAAAAGAACTACTTACATACTTTTCTCTTCTGCACAGGAAAGACCTCTCGTTCTTACATTGGAACAGTTTCCACTGAAAAGGTCAAAATACATCTGTCCCTCCCTTCCCCTTTCTACCATTGAGGAAAAAAAAAAAAAAAGGAACAATCTTCTTACAAATATATAAGATACTAAAAAAATATGTCATCATCAAAAATAATTCACACTTATGTGTAAAAATATGTGCCTATCTGAAGCTGATATGCAATAAACCTACTGGAATACATTTTTCTTGTTAGATAACTTATTAATTATTTAACCTCTGTATAAGCCCTGTTTGGGTCACATCAAAGAGAGGTGGCCAGAGGAAACATAAGGCCGCATGGCTAAGAACAAGGTAAAGACAGCAAGATCTCCTCATCTCCTCCTTTCAACAGCTGTTGATTCAATTGTTCATGAAACATTAGTCTCAGTTTCACCTTAAGATAGGTATTTGCCATAGTCAGCAATACAAACGTTTAAACTGCCCCTAGCAGCCTGAACCCTCTGCCTTCCTATCCAGGATCTCATGCAAGTACAGCGTTGTACCAGCTGAAGCACTCCTGCAAACGTGCTACAGAAGAGCCTGGGGAAGCAATCTGGCTGCAAGTTCCCATGTCATTCTTGGTATTTGAGGTATTACAGCTGTTCATGCTGCTGCATGGCACACTACTGAAGCTGAATGCATGCTTCCCCTTAACCCCTGCCTCCCTGCATACCACACACATTCTTTTTCTGGATCCTCTCTCAGACAAAAGCAAGAGAAGGAAATGAAGGAGGAAGACAGCTTAAATAAGCACTGAAGATTTAACTGCAGAAACAGACACAGCGGTGGTTTCACCACAGCTCAACCCTATCTAAATTGGTATTGCTGCAGGCTCCACCAGTGTACCGCTGAGGCTCATATTCACACTTCCTTCCTCTGCTCAGCACTGGTACACATCCATCTGTGTAGCAAATAGGTTTGGGGTGCTCAGCTGCTGAGATCTTTCTTATTATTTTCCTGTGTCAGGACTGTTACATTACCTGCTGGCTTAAGATACTTAACCAGGCTTATGGTACATATGGTCAGACAAACAAAAGTATCAGTAAAAGACAGAAAACAGTAACAGGCTGAAGGAACAATTCAAAAATATGACTGCAACAGCAACAAACAACTTTAATCACGACAAGCTGTAATAAGAAAACGTGACAGCAACCTAAATCAACTTTTCTCAGCTAGAAACTGGTGCTATGATGGCCCTCCGGTGTTTGGAAGTGGTAGGGTGTCAGGAAATACTGAATCTACTGATAATTGCCTAGCATTTTGCAAATGTTAATTAAGCTTCGGAACATGCTATGTGAAAGGTGAATAAACAAGATTTTTAATATCGGATCTCCGTAGCTTTTTCCTCTGGCATCCATGAATCTTCACCCCAATCTATTTCCTTTTCAAGTCAGTATCCTACATGAAGTATCTAATTTTGGATTTTGTGATATGAAACTAGCTTAATGCTATTTTTGTTGCTAAATGCAGGATCCCGAGTCAAGATAACAAAGATTAACAGGGTTCCATAATGCTTTAGCTGACTGCAGACTGCATAGTTTACCACAGAACTAGAAGCACTGTTAGCGGCTCAGACACTTAGTATTTAAAGTGCGTGACCACACTCACAATGATACTTAACTAGCAGAAAACAAAATAAACATCTCCCTTATGACCCCAATTTCCTGAGTTTTGATTCTGCAGAACTTGACATTGTTCATGCTGGGAAATCACTCACTGACAGCAATCATTTTTTCAAACCTACAATCTCAGAAGCAAGCTTTCCTTGGAAAGTTTCATCCATTTTTAATAGTTTAGGGGTTTTGGGGTTGGTGGTTGTTTTTTTGTTGGGTTTTTTTTTTTTTTTGTGAGATTTGAATAGCAGTGAGTATTTATTAACATGCACAGAGACAAAAACAGGGAAACAGGGCATATTGTAAACAGGACCCATCAGTGATTTATTCCTAGAATCTCATCTTGGCTGTAAAATTCCAATTCCTTTTAGTGGTAAGGAAAATAAACAGAAAACGGTCACAAACTTACTCTCTAGCTCTTCTTTCTCGAAGTTTGTATTGATAGTAGAGCTGATTTTGCCCATATCCACAACAGCTTCTTCATCGTGACCCTGAAGAAACAAATGCAAGTTTAAGTTAAAACTAAACAGAACTAATTTTTTCTTAATACCTAAACATATTCTGCAGTCCTGAAGCTGTTTGTCAAAAAGTTTCCTAAAACAACACGCTTTCACCTCTTAGAAATTGAGAAAGAAATTGCTACTGCAATTCCAGAAAAAAACATTACCCTGAATTGAAGGAAAAATAGAATAATCAATAGATACCATGCAATTACCTTTTGCAATGCTAATGATATTGTATCATGGATCAGAACATACATTTCAAGAATGTGATTCTTTTAGGTTTATGTTCAGCAGCAGTGAATCTACTCCAATAAAATAACCAGCAAATTAAAAGTTCCATAAGTTAACAAGGGGACAATTAGGGTGTGAGATTTTCCAGCACAAATAAGCAGCTTTGGTAAACCAAAGGTTATACAAAGGGGTGGCAAAAAAGAGTTGTGTAACTTAACTTGGGGGCCTCCCCTACACCAAGAGTTTTAAGAAGATCAAAATATTTGTTTCACTCAGGTTTCAACAGACACCTGTTAACCACACACCTATTAAACTGTATTTTTGATGCACAAAGTTAGAAAACAGCAATTGCAAGATAATTTGTTCCGATTCCATTACTACTGAAACCATACCACTCATAACACAAAAGCACAGTCCTCTAATCACACTTAGCACATTGCTAAAGCAGACCTTTAAACACTGTCTTTTGCTCAATCTTGAAAAACATATACCTTAAAATAACTGAGCAATAGTAATCTCATAAATTCATCTCAGAATTGACATTGAAACTGCATTGAAGTTGCCTTTCTTCAAATGTCTGCATTCTTTAGAATACAGTCCACTTGTAACAGCTCACAAATTACAGCCTCCTGACAGAAGGCTGGAGGTTCTCCAAAAGAACTACTGCCTACACTACAGGTAATGCTTTACATCTAACTGTGTCTAAGGGCAGGCTCACTGCTGAAGAATACTGTCCCTGCTTTCTGCATGAATCAGTTTTCCATTAGCTCAGTTCACCAAAGTGACTTTTCTTGTGGCCACATGACAGCTAGGATCCACCACAAATAAACCTGTTTGATCACCACTTCTGGCAGCAGTCCACTGGTACATTTACATTGATCAACACAGGATCTGTGACAGTGGTTTTTGTGAGTTAAAAAGAAAAGCCTAAATCAGGAGTCTTATAGGGACTGGGAACCCCAACAGTGTTGACATTCACCTAAACTTTGATCTTTGAATTATTCAATAGTGCAATGCTTTATATATAGAACAAGTTGGTCATCTCATAGGGAAGTGACAAGGATGAGAAACAACATGTGTGTAACAGCTACAAGTTAAAAAAATTGGTCTTAGTAAAGTAGGCATTTATTATACTGTATTGCATGCACATACAAAGAAAATCCTTATCTTTGTTTGAATACTGAAGAAAGTTTACTAAAGAATATGAAGATGAAAAATGGCACATAAGAAAAAAATATTAGTTTAAAAAAAATAAAAAGATAAAAGCAGTTAGACCTCATAAAAAAAAAATAAAAGCAGCGGCACTATGTAAATAGGCAAGATACAACAGTGGCAGACAGCCAAATAAGCCTCTAAATAAAAGATGATTCTGAGCTGTGTCCCTAAGAATGGTGTTTTCAAGAAAGGTGTTACACAGCAGAAGTGGAGTCTTGCATGAATGTTAGAAAAATTAGAACTCCTGCACACTCCAGACAGCTTCAATCAAATAATTCAGGTGATTAAACCAAAGCCACACCTGATGGGCAAATCTGCCAAAATGTTACAATTAATGAATCCATTTGAAGAACAACAAAATTGGTGAATACAATGAATACAAATGACTGATCTGTTAATGAAGAAGTGGCAGAAATTCTCGAAGTGTCACAGTAATAAGATGGAAGGTGGGGGCAGGGGGGTACATTCCTGGCTCCTACACCCCAAAAAGCCCTCTAGAAGATGCCTTCATAATGTATCTGGCCTCTATCCTCTCTTTCTTTCCCTATCTTTGGCATGATTATCAAAAACAGTTGCAAAGTAAGTCTTAGCTCTTATCTTTACTGAAGATGGATTTTCCAGCACAGCTTGGGGAACATATTTTTTACATGCATAAATGCAAAAACTAAAAGAGGTCTCCAAGGAGCACTATTAAAAAGCCTCAGATAACAATCTTCTGAAGCACCAAATAAGTTCACCAAAACATTTAACTGTGCTGGTGAGGCCGTAACACTACCAAGGAGGACTCACCTACTTTCTATTTCTGTGACACTGAGATGAGGTGGAAAGTTATGTGACCGTGCTACACTCCAGTTCACAGAAAGAGATATACGCACAGATCCTGCATGTTCCCAGAAAACTCAAAAAAAAGGAATGAAAATAGGTGAAGTATTACAAATCTTCATTTTAAATGTCTTATGAGGGATAAAACCCTCTTAATATTACAAAAACTGCTATCAAAACCTCTTCCACAAACATGTTACAGCCAGACTGATGAAATATCCTGCACTTACCTTCCCCAACCTCCTGTTAGGACACCTGGAAGCTTTCCAAACACAGGCTTCAAGCAATAACAAAGTTTCTTCCCAGATTATACAAACTACCACATACTGGTAGAAAATGACACACACATGTCCTGGGTTCACATGCAAGAAAAGACTTTTATCTCTCAATTACATCTTGAAACTGTTCCTTGTTGTATGCCTTATACCATGTTATTAATATTTATCACCCTTTGCTTCAGTAACAGAGGTACTTTGCCAACCTTACACATATAGAAGCAGCCTTCAAACCCACATCATGTGAATGTAACATGTCTTTTGAGATTAGATTACAGAAAGGTATGCATGCCCTTGCAAACTGTTCTATCACTATCTCAAAGTACTCAATGTATGCAAAGACTTCTCCAAGAATAAACCATTAGCAACCACAAATATCATACATGAAGAAAAGCCTTTCAGCCTTTGTTTAGAAAAGTACAAAGCATCATTTTAACACAGCTGTTTGTGAGGCCAATAGCTAATACCACCATAAGATACTTCTGGCTCCAGTTAGACATACCCCCCCCCCCAAAAAAAGAAAAAAATACCACCAAAAAAACAACAACAACAAAAAACCCACAAAAAACTAAGATTTTCAAATGCTCTATAAAACTAATTCCAAGCTACAACCTTTTCCTTGCTAAAAATAAAGTCTGTAGGGCATAGGTTTCCAGTAATTACAGAACTACCATGCCACTTTAAGGAACAGAAGTGAGAGAAAAAACACTGTCGAATTCAAAGCTGCTGAATCAAAACACACTCCCACTCTAGTTATCTCTTCTACTTTCTGAATCTTTACATACACAAAGAGATGGGATTGTTTAAAACTCATCAACTTTCCTTTTGTAGGCAGAGAGAATGAATTCATCCTAGAGCAAACACTCCTCTGCAGATTACTATCCATTTCATGTGAAACTAGATGTACAATAATCCCACAGATGCCCAAAAAGCAGCAGAAGAAGATGAGGCAAATTAAAATTATTAACTTGGAATGCATGTAACTTTTCAGTCAAGAGACAGAACAATGGAGTAGGGAAAAAAACAACACAAGCAGGTACCAAGGTGCCCCAGGGAGAGATTAAACCTTCACTTTGGTTTGCTTTTCCACAAGGAGATAGTAATTTATAAAAATAAATCCAGAGTACTTCAAGGAAATAAAAAAATAAATAAATAAATAAAAACATCATCCTAGAACACTGCATTAAAATACACCAAGTATACTTTTTCCTAACACCATAATTGTGGATACTCAACAAACATAGTGTAGAAACAACCTTCCAGTAAAACCCTCCTATTCAGCCAGAGATACCAACATATACTACAGCATGTCTTATCAGCCTTCTGACTTTGCCCCGCATGAAAATGAAACATATTTTCAACTGTTGCAGACCAGACAAGACTTTCAAATACTCTTTGCTCTAGCAGAATCCCATCAGAGTTTGCTCTTGCTACCTCCCATTTTCAAATGTCTTAGTCCAGGAGAAAAAGAGTAATGCCCTTTTTATTGCAAACAAATAAGTATTCAGAAATTGTTTATGCTTTATTTACCTTTGAGTATTTGTCTTCACTTAGCATAATACAGTTTCTGTACCTAAAATATTAGAATCATAGAATAGTTAGGGTTGGAAAGGACCTTAAGATCATCTAGTTCCAATCCCCCCCGCCATGGGCAGGGACACTATTATGGTTGTATGTTTTTTTAAAGTAGTAGTTAGGAAAAAGGTCAATCCTAAATTGCATGCATCATTAAGGAAAGCATTCAAGTTTGCAAGAACACCTTCAGCACCATGTCTTAGTTACCGTCTAGTGGACTGGCACAAATATGACGCAGAGAAGATTAAATTTAAAGGGAACTTTCCACTGTCATCTGTACAAGCTCTTCTCACCATGCAACCCAACTAATCTTATGCAGTCACATACACGACAGACTTCACATGGGCACACTGCCAAAATGCATTACTGAAAAAACACTTCCAAGAGATACAACTTGAAAGCAAGAAATGTTTAAGGTACTTGAAATGCAACTCAATCAATTCATTCTAATGATAGACAGTGATCATACAAATGCCTGATATAGTGAACCATAAACCTCTGAAATCTGAGTAGAATACAGTAATTATGTTGAGAATAATCTGAACTCAACGTTTAAAGCCATTATTTAGCTAAGTCAGTGTTTCTATGCCACATTTATATCCCCTCAGTCCCAAATTCATCCCCAACAGAGTTGGGCACTACCTGCAGCACCAGAAGAGATAGCCCTAGTGTTCATGGGAGTAAACAAGCAGAGCACAGAAGAGCACACAAACAAACAAAAAAACACCATCCCCCCAAAAAACCCACATTACATTACTACTTTCATGCTACAAAGAACCTCCACTGCAGCATTTATTCAAGTAGATGGGGGGGGAAGCGAGAGGAGAAAGAAACCCACAACCAACCAAACCCAAACAAGGGGACAGGGGGTAGTGTTTTATATTTATCTACAAATATTTTAAAACTAATCTTTTTTTATAAAGAGATACAAACCCATTTGTATTCTCACACAGCTACTGAAATACATTGTTCAGATTAATTAAGAACCAGTAGCATCATTCATGATTCATTTTCACAACAGCATTTCCCAAGAGGTTTATTTCAGAAACCTGCATTTCTATTCCAAGCACACACAATACCCCATGTAGCAGGAAACAATATATCCCTGATTTACAGAATGCACACACAGCCTCTTCTCCAATCTCTCAGTACTGCAAGCTAATAGGCACCAATACTCTAAGGAAAAAATAAAAATATTTTAAAAATCAGGCAAGACCAGAGTTATCCCCTAAGTTTGTAAGACTGCAAGTCTACCAGTGACACAGCAGCCCTGGAAGTCATAAGAAACCAGAAAATGAATGTATTTATTAATGCCATCTGTGACACTGTATACAGAGTTCAACGGTTATCATTCTACCTCTGGCAATTTTCAGCACTAAGTCTACACTCTACGTCCCCCACTGCTATCCATACAGAGCACTCAGTGCCCTTAGTTAAGAGTGAGTAAACTGGGAAACGCTTTTTCACGTGGTTCACCTGCAGGAATGGCCAACAGCAGCACTTGGTGAGTTCTAAATATACTGTTTTACCTCTCTGTCAGACTGATTCTGCTTTTAAACCAGAGGTAAGATGAGCCTATGGTGGGCAAGAGGGCAGGCATCTCAAGTAGCTGCCTCCTTGAAGGACAGCCAGGATACAAAAAAAAAAAAAAAAAAAAAAAAAAAAAAAAAAAAAAAAAAAAATCACAGCTCTTTCCAAATAGTAATAAGTGATGGTATTGGAACTACACAATCTTCAACGTCCCTCCCAATACAAACCATTCTATGATTCTATGATTATTCAGGGTATTGAACAGTCTTCAGCTGAACTGCACAAGCAATCCTACAAATGCATTTGAAGTAAATTCTTCGAGCACAGTACTGGTCTATACAGCAATACTGTATCTTCGTAAGTTGCCAAAGTGATGAAACACTATCAGTTCTAAATCAAGCAATCAACCTAACAGCCAAGGGAAAATGTACCAAATATAAATGGGCCCCATCTCATTTTGTCAGCATACAATTTTTAGATAGCTTTGCCTCTATATATATATGGATGAAAATTATTAATAATTCACAACCAGAACACTTGCCAGGTTTAAAATAGGAAGCATACTATACTGATGGGCTCCCCTTTGGTTGTATTTACTACGGTGTCATTTGCACAGGAACAGCAGCTTTTTCCCCTGCTATTATAGTAGTGGGTATTGGTCACACACTGCAGCACACTGTAGTACAGCTCACAGGTTTTGGTGTCACCACCCCCTATACCACAACCCCCTATACCACAACCCCCCCTTCCTGTGGTTATACAATTACTAATTTATACAACTATCCTCACATGTAAATGAAGACTCCTCCTAATCAAAGCAATACTCGGATCCTCACAGGAAGGTTTGATGCTTAGACTTCAGCAACACCATAGTTGTAATCAAAGAGGCTTGGAATACTTACAGAAGTTTTTCTAGCCTAATAATCCCCTAATTAACTGCTCAACTTACCCTACTAAATACATCTGACCAATCTGCTTCTAGAAGACTAGAAGACTTAAACCCCCCCCCCCCCAAAAAAAAAAAACAAAACAGAAGAGCTATGCTATACAAACCTTGTTTGGACAAGTATGTCCAACAGACAACACAGACTCCCACTGGACTGTCCAGAAGTTCTATTTTACTTTTACTTTTCCAAAATTGTATGTGGAGGACAGTGAAGACAGACATGTATGTGTGCTACTTTAAAAATAAAAGAAAGAAAAAACACAAACACACACAAAAAACACCACACCAGAGTTTGGGGAAAAAAGCAGTTCTAAACACATTCACATTTTGTTTACTGCACAGTTGAATATCTAATATTTATAAATAACTTTATTTCAGTGGTTCTAGCAGGCCACTGTCTCAGTGAGCACCATAACCTGCAAGTTAACCCATGTTCCAGACAGCTCAGACACTAGTCTTGGGTCAGTAAACACAAAGTGCTTATGTCAATCAGAACACAAAATTAAATTGGGAGAAAGAGTCAGGAGGAGGAAACAAACAGTAACAACAGAGTGGTCACAACAGTGACTGGCTGTCAACTATAGCACACTATAGAAATCTGTCCAAAAACAATGAATTAAAACAGTCACGAGAAAAAGGGATACCTTGATTTATATTAAGGCATTACTAAAATGCAAGAGAATATTTGCTTAAAATTAGAAGCCTATTTGAATTCAATCTGAGTGTTTGGCAAGCCAGAAAATCTACCACCTCCATAAATTTAGCAAATAATCTCACCAATCTGAAACATGAGATCAAGTTCCGTATCTAACATTATAGTAGTCATTTTACAAAGTTGCATTTTATCACTGCCTCACAGACTAAATTTCATTCAACAAATTCATAGCTCCATTCACTTTGATTTCTAGAATTACAGATAGAAAAAGCAGTAGAGGAATCTTTATAACTAGTCATCTCGGACTTTTGCCTAGTCTTCTAGGCATGCCCAATGGGTTCTGTGTCTACAGCACAATGAGAATCAAAAAGTGATCACTGTATTACAGAGACTCTAACAAGCAAGACTACTGCATTCACATGTATTTTAACATGTCTAAATGAAACTCTTACTTCTTACGTTCACACAAGATAATAGAAAAATTAAATGGTCATCTTATAAAATTCATATAATCCAATCCAGAGGTCTTCAGAGCTTTACAGCTTAGGAAAATTCCATCCGACAGATTTTAGTTTCCAAGGAACTCTAAAGTAGTAATCCGTCTTACACACTGCATTGCAGTTAAACAGCAGTGATAAAGACTACTCCGTACAAGAGCTAAACAATAGCTTGTAATGCTGACATCAGAGTTCACTCCTTCACTATAGAAATCCCCATAGTTTTGTAGCTATGCCACTGACGTTTGAAGAAAACACCACCTCTGTGATCATTTTACCTCAGTTACATAGCTCATTAAGTTAATTTCGTTTTTGTCAGAAGGAACAATGAATATGCTATTTCAAGAATCTTTACTAGAAAATTCCCTGCTATACCTGCACAGAATTACTGAAAGCCACATTTAATAACCTTTAAATTAAGACAAGATGACTCAAAATGGGGGGAAGCAGGGCAGACAACAAAAAACCACACACACATCAGAGGAAAAGAACAAACGAACTACAACAGCAGCACAATAACAGCAGCAAACATTGAAACATGCTGCAAATCTAGTATTATACTCTCATAATTGTAAAAGCACACTTCCTTTCTGAATTAAGCCAGTTACTATGATTAAGCAATTCTTGCAACACAGAAAATATCTTCCCTAATACAGAAATCTCTACTTCAAGTATTATTTCTACCCCCAAATCTTTCAAAGATTTCTTCTCACAATCCGTGAGTCTAAGGTAGCACACCATTCTGAGACACAGCTCCTACATACCACTTGCAGAAAAGCACATTCGAACCATTATCAAGTTATATAGCTGCTGTTTACGTACAGGTTGCATTTTCTTCCCTGGATGAGCTTCTTCCATGCTGATGTGCAGAAGCAGAGAATGTCCTTGTACAAGACTCTGTAATGAAACTCCCAGGAGATCAGAGACTGCGCATACATGACTGCTTTAGCTCGCTCTGCTTGACACAGATGTACTCCAGGAAACTGCTCCCCAGCCCCACAGCCAATCGCTCCCTTGTGAGTCTCATCTCCCAGGGCACAGACTGCAGCTACCTCAGGGTCATGCAAAAGCAGAATGGGCAAGACAGCAAGCTTTCAATTACAGCTCTGACAATACCAAAAAAGGACTGAAACAGAGCTCCACACACTTTCTGCATCAACAGCAGCTAAGAAGAGCTCCAAGGTTATAATTTTTGCTCTGATCCAAGACTTCATTAGCACTACAAAATGAAAGCACATTTGCACTTTGGGTCCCAGAACAGAACAACCCAGAAGTCAAACATCTGCTAAGTTGGTTTACAGCTGTATTATTGACCTTTCACTGAACACTCATTCCAAAGCAATTGTTTTCCATATCTTCTTGTTTAGCAAAATAAACCAGAGCTTCCTAAAAAATCCTCTTTCCCCCCTGCTGTTGAGATAAAAAATGGCATGCTGTTAGCTAAAATTCATTTCATGTCTCCTTCCAGAGTATGATGGCTCCCTGTTTCAGGCACGATACGAGTAGCTATACTTTTTCTTTCCTTAAGCCAGCCTTACAAAAATGCAACACAACATCTGCTCTAGCAGATCACATTTGGAGCTTCATTTCACTCTTCCCCTCTTCATCACTGACTTACCCTAATCTCCTTGTCCCATCAAATAACACATAGAGAAGCTGTCTCTTTAAGGCATTATGCATAACTTAACCTTCATGACATGACACTGCCTTCCTTGATCTTTTTCATTCTTTCATTCCTACTTCTTGGATGACGAGGACTCTAGTAACAAAGCTGGACTGGTGCCACACCAGTCTTCTAAAGGGAAGAAGGGCTGTCTATTCCTTTGGTATTGGAGGGGATGGGGGGTGGGAGGGGGAAGCTGAGAATCACACCCTTGCTTGTTTTATTTTGGTGCATTTTGGAAAGAATATTTACTTGGTTTAGAAACTTAATAAACCGCTCTGAAGCGGTTTACTGAAACCTCTTTCTAGTCTGTAGTTAACCAAATAAAAAACCCACAGGTTTTTCATCGTAAGCATGGAAGCTTTATTCATTGAAGAAAAAAAGCTAGAAAGCAAAGAACACGCCCATGTAAAGCCAAGCTATAAAACCCGATATTCTAAAATCTAAACAAGTTGCTTTTCAAACAGATGGAAGCTTTTGTCTTTTAAGTCCCACACCAAAATACTTTGTGGATAAGTGCCTGCTCTTACCCAAGAATTAAAGAATAAATACCAGGCAAAAGCTTTGCATTAGATGGAGAACACCACAACAACTTCAAACCGTAACTGCCTCAACATGCTTAGCTACACAACTATTCTAAAACAAACTGTAGGCAAATATATTCAAAATTATCACATTCTTGAACATGTTCAGTGACAACACTGAGAACTCAGAGCAAAACTATTTGTACTGCAGCAGTATTTCAACCATATAAGGGATTTTGGGGGGGGGGGGGGGTTAAGAAGAAACAGAAACATAAGTAGTTCTCATGAAACATATACTTTTTCCATCAATAGTTCCTTCTTAATTTTCACCTTTATACCTCTTCCACTTCCACTTTTCTGAGCTTACCTCTGGTTATAAAAGCACTTTGTTCAAAAGACAGGTCCAAAATATATGTATATATTCTCCAGACAGAAAAGAAGGATTTCATCTGAGCTGTTTGCTCTTCGCAGAACTTTTAATTTTTTCACACAAGCAATATGGAGTCCATGATTTCCTTGTATGCAATACAGGCTTCCATTAAAAATTCCCTCAAAAACAACTAAATTGAACTAATACCAAAACCTCTGTTAACCATGGGGAGGAATTCAGAAATGTTAACAATAGATCAGAAGAGTAGTTTTCACAGCACTTGTTATGACTAGTTTCTGGATCAATCTGTGAAAATATCCCCCATCACATCTTACAGCAACACCAGCCTTAAGACACCAACAAGCTGCACACATTTTTAAAGCCACAAATGAGAGTGCTATTACAATCCAGGTCCATCATGAAGTGGCAGTAAACTGCCTTACTGCAGGGTCTGCAGAGTCTCCAGCAGGCAGAGCTGTGCTTAATCTGCTGTTCTGAGATGGCAGAACACAAGTACATTTCTCCTTAAGTGGCTGCAGTGAGCAGAACCATGCTCTCAACAGGATTTACCATGAGCTTAAGACCAGAGCTATCAAACCTAGCCAGACAGCAGAAGGAAACTGAGCACTCGTTTGCTTGTAAAGAGGCCATACTGACATTACCTCACATTTAGCCCTGTAAATTGGTAGATCCAGCATGAGATTTGTACTGATAATTAAAATCCTGGGAGATGGGTTAGGAGGGTGTTTGAGCAACATCCATAATCTAAACTTAACCCTTCCTTATATGAACAAATTATACGAAATGAACATGATGATCTTTTCTAACACTATAGCTGAAAAAAAAAATCCAATCCAACTCACTACCATGTTTCATCATGTATCTGAAAGCACAGCATCCATCAAACTTGAAGCACCTCACTTCAGAAAAGAGTATAAAACCCAAGAAATACCCATGAGATAGTAACACAACACTGCTAAATGAGGCTTTATTTTGGAGAGGGGAGGAGGGAGCCAGGTCACAGGAGAGTCAGTAGGGGAAGCAATATTATAGGGGAGCATGCCAGAGCAAGTTGTATCACAAGCTGTCTGTTAGTATGACAGATACCACTACAGATGGTTTTGTTCAGCTTTTTAAATGGGAACCTACTAACTCATATTAAGAGCCACTTCCTACAAGTGTTCTATTACACACAAATATGAGCCAGTCCTCTAAGGAGATCACAGAATCATTAAGCTTAGAAGGGAACGCTGGAGATCATTTAGTCCAACCCCTCTACCAAGGCAGGGACACCCAGAGCAGGTTACACAGGAACGTGTCCAGGTGGGTGTTGAATGTCTCCAGAGAAGGAGACTCCCCAGTCTCCCTGGGCAGTCTGTTCCAGTACTCTACCACCATCAGTGCAGAGAATTTCTTCCTCATGGTGAGATGAAACTTGTTCTGTTTTAGTTTATGGCCATTGCTCCTCATCCTGTCACTGGGCACCACTGAAGAGTCTGGCACGCACTTTTGAGATATTTACATGCATTAACGAGATCCCCTCTCAGTCTGCTCTTCTCCAGACCAAACAGGCCCAGCTCCTGCAGTCTCTCCTCATAAGAGAGATGCTTCAGACCCGTGATTATCCTTGTCTGCTGGACCCTCTCCAGTAGCTCCTTGTCTTTCTTGTAGTGAAGAGCCTAGAACTGGACACAGTACTCCAGATGTGGCCAGATGTTATTCCCTTAGCGAAAGAACACAGAAACCAACATAGGCAGTGGTTCATCATTTAATGAATTAAACGCATCCATAAAAATCAAGAGTTTGACTGCCTACAAGTGTTTTACAGATACAATCTCCACATAACAGCTAGTTCCCAAGAGGTACATCTGCATGGGCTACTTCAGCTTGCCTCACTTTGTATCGGCACATACAATTGGAGCTGAGTGTTTCCAGGAAAAAAAAAAAAAAAAAAAAAAAAAAAGAAGAACAAGAGGGAGGGGGAAGAGGAAGATGAAAAAAAAAAAAACCCAAAAGACAGATGTGTTCTGTGCAAATAATTTTGGGTGTATTGCCCCAGAAGTAAGCAAAGTTTCTCAGCACATCGCAGGACAGCTGTCACAAGCCACCGGGACGCTGCCAGCAAGCATGAGGCAGATCTCTACTTTGAGCCCTCCTGATGTTACACAATTATACATCATTCTGAGCTGCATACTTACCCTCCAGAGAGGATACCAATGACATTTATAATCTGACTTGTCATCAACAGCAAGATTACTATGTACTCTATTGTACAGGCTACTTCATTAATTACCCTGCATGCCCGATCTGGACATATCGACCAAGTGAAATTTTTAGAGTACTTATTTCTGGACTCAAAAACATTCCTCAGTAGAGACAGATGGAAGAAATTCACTGCATTCAAACAGAACACTACCAAGAATTTTACTGTAACACACATAAACATGAGGTCACCATGCAAATGGCACTGAGCTAGGCACTGAGCTAGGCTAGGGGACTTGCGGGGAGGTTTTTTTGCTGTTGGGTTTTGAGGTAGGTTTTTTGGCAAAAGAACGAGGATGCTCTCTAAATTCAAAGCTGCTCTACAACAGATTTCTATTGCTTGCCTTTACCCAAATTCATCTCTAGGCATTTTGGCACCATTTTTGAGAGATATTCTAATTTTTTATCCTACAAAAGTAGGATAAATCACCTTGCACGTTCAGAAGAACTATAAACCAACGCTGTTTCGAGACTATTATGGCCACCTAACTAAGGTCATACTTAAATGCTCTACAATCACTTGTAGAAATATTAAACATTCATCTCCTAGAATAATACATGGCACAGAAGTGAACAGCTGATGAGTCCAGATATGAAGCAGCATAATACGGGGCAGATAATTTTATCTCGTATGTCATGACATTATTTGAAGTACGAGTGGAGGAAAAGCTTGCTTTCCCTGACAGCAGATCCTCAGGAAGCAAAGAGAAAAGGAAGTAAAACTCCAAGTATGCTCATAACCACTGCAATTTGAATCTCAGCTTGAGTATAACTGGTTGGAGAATGGAGACTTACCATGCTCATGCCACTTTCCTTTCTTCTCACAATACTTTGACTAGACATTATAACATCCCTGCCTTACATTAGATCTGAGGTTTCGCTGATCATAAACATTTAATTCAGTTTTCAGGGTTGCTTTTCTGAAATGATTGTTTTGTTTTGGTTCACCAGGTGTTTTTGTGATGTTTGTTTGGGGTTTCTTTGTTGGTTTTTTTTGCCAGCTTCACAAGTTGAATCAGTTTATGGGAAACGAGACAAGACAAAGGAAGAATGACACAGCCCCTTCAGAGACCAGGAACTACTCAATCCAGCTCAGCCTCAGCGTGAAGCCATATCTTAAGACATGTACTTACTTGCTGAAATTCTTCCATTCTGAAGCAAAACAGAGTATCTTTAAAGGCTGAAATAGCCTTTATGAGAGAAGATGTTGCTAGACAAAAAACTGTCAACTTCAAACTTCCAAGAGCCGGCCCAAGATCCTTCAGATGGCTCACTGAAGGGACAGAGTCACAGTCAGATCACAGTTCCACACAGCTTAAGCTGTACACTGCCTTCCAGCAGCACAAGTACAAGCTCAAGGAAAGACTGATTTTAAGTGAAATTAGAGCACGCACAACTAGGAATTTAGACAGGCTTTTGCCTTTCACATTGACTTCTGGAAGACAGAAAACTATCTAGCCTTGCATAAAAATTCTGCTGCCATGACTTCCTTGTAAGGCAAATTTGAACTTGCAGAGTAAGATTACACCAGATCTATGCTCCTTGAGATGCAAGTATAGCAATTTTCACCAGCTGGCTTCAAAGCATCAAGTCATGCCCCTAGATAAAAACTCTACTCCTGCATTCTCTGCCTGAACTTGAAAGGAGATTCAAAAGCTTTGAGATGCCCTCACTAACACAACTGATCCCATTAACAGACAGAAAACTAAAATACTAACTCAAATACACAGCAAACTAAACATTAAGACAAACATATAAAATACATCACCTAGACTGGAGACCTAAGCAGAAGACCTTCCAGCAATATGAATTCAATATACTACATCCAATGGCTACAAGAATTTCATGTTATCATTTGTAATTCAGGATTTTCTAACTAGTAGGGAACCTTTAAATACTGGGAAAAAAAAAATGCAGGAGTTGATCTAATCAATGGCAACTGCATCTGGCAGCCAATTGAGTGTTCTACAAACAGACAAGTGAAAGTAGACAGTAAGGGGAAGAAAACTGCATGACATTTCCAGTGATTTAGAAACAGAGTCTCCAGAGTAAGTAGGTCTTTCTAATGCTAACAAATGTTACACAGCCATTTACACAGAATTCAATATTTGCTTTTACTGTGACATATAAAATAGGAACAACTACAGCTTACAGCCCTGGGGATGTGTTATTATATCTGCAATGAGATATCTTAATTACATATGTATTAATGGAAATTTAAAAGTCTTGACTGTTTTATTTCTGAGGGGAAAACATTTTCACTAGAAGGCTTTCAGCAAGCAAACCAAGCTCTCCTCAGTCCATGATCCCAAAAGACTGTTTTCTTCCTCAAGCTGATACAAGAGAGAATTTGAAAAAATGAAATACGTCAGACACAACAGTCAAGAACTGTAATATTGAAACTTTTCCACCTACAGATAAAAACAAAATGTAAAGAAATATTCAAACAGGAGAAACCTGAATGCACTTGTCCCTCTAGGAAACTCCCCATGTTTCTAATGTTAAAACTTTCATTTGCCTAGATCATATGTATATTTTAAGCATATCCATCCCTTTTTCCCCAATGTTACTTCAATTAAGTCAGGGCACACACAAAGAAATTAACCTGTCCACCAAATTATTTGCTGTTATTCTCACATTTCTGACTCTACAGAAAAAAAAAATAAATAAATCAACCTGTAAACCAGGCTTGAAAAGTGTCAAACAGCACCCTGTTAAAACATCCTAAATACAGAATAGAGTCAAACTGGCTTATACTACATGCTAACACTATCCAACAAGACTGTATCTGAAATATGATAAGGCCCTCAACTTCGGTAAAAAAAAATTATACTTTTTTGTTGAAATTTTACTGAAGTATTCTATTTAGGGGAATATGACATCATAGCTTTCGGCCAACTTAATGTCAGTTTCAGAGCTTTTGACTGAAATGTAATTAACTAGAAACAATAATTACGTATCTGATTTTAACAACCTTTTAGAGATTTCCCAAAAACCAAGGTTTCCAAAAGATCTGTCTTCAAAATTTAAATCAGTTTCCATTGTTATCAAATCAACACTAGCAGACTCATTACTTTAAGAAAAAACATATAAAGCAAAATCATTCAGGCATAATGAGATAAATGGCCATTTTAAAATATTTATAACCAGGTCAACTGTCTACTGAAAGCTATTTTTGTTGTCTGAGGCCCCTGTGCATTGAGAGGGGCTCAAAGAAAGGGTAACACATCCTTTTGTCACAGGGACAGAGGAACTGTGCCAAAAGGAAGCTCTCCCTTTAAAGGGAGACTGAACTGCTCAGTTTAGACTTACAGCATTCATACCAGGATACTAGGGGGAACCTGAAAACCATCCACTTCAGAAACCACTTGTATTTGCTGATGCTGTTATTAACCCCAAGTTTGCACCCATGGATAAGTTAATCAGATATAATGAGGGGAAGATAACTTTCTTCAGACCACTGAGTTCATGATGCTTAAACACATTAAATTTAGTCTTACACGCACCACAACAGGAAAAAAACATGAAATTTTGATGACCTCAGAAAGGAGGTTATTGTACAATACTACAGAGTACTACCATCATTCTCTATATTCTTATGGTTCTTTCAGTCTTTTCTACTGAAGAAAATTATAAAGCTGCATACTCAAGTAGCAAGCTGCTGCAGAAGTATGTTAAACAAAAAGTTGCTGAAAAGATTGCAATGCATATACACTTTCTGTTTAGGAAATGCGACAATGAAAGCAGCCTGAAGAGAAGTTTATTCCATGTATTTGAAGCTTGTTTCCACTTTTGACTAATTCCATAATGTAACTGTGGTTTTGGTAACAATGTAACATTATCAGCAACTTACATTCCCAAACATGCATCACTTACTTACACACATTCACAGTGTCATCATTAACACATTGCACAGTTATACCACAACTCAAGTTTCTGGAACCACTGTGTCACCAGGATCCACTTCTGCTCTGGGTCTTGCTTTGAATTTGCAAGGTAATCCCACATTTGTAAAAACTCTAGAAGAATTAAGTAGCATGAGGAGACAAAGACAGGCATGCAGGTTTGAAAGATGTCATTAGTAGCATTGAAAGCCCATCTCTTTGTAAGAAGACAGATGAAGGAAGAGGGTGGTGGAAGACAGATTTCAGTGGTTTCCTGAAACTCACCCCTTTTCTTTAAACAATATTTTTCTTAATAGCTCTGTGTACCTATTGACACTTTAAAGCAGTATTACATTCCACAGCTAAGCTTTCTCCTCTCCCCTCCCTCACTCTCCTCCCCCCCCCCCCCCCCCCAAAAAAAACCCCAAATCTTTCAGATAGATAACTATGTATTTTCCAGGTGTGGCAAACTAACTTGACTTAAATCTTTTTTACTAATGTTACCAATACCACAATCTAATAATGCATATTAGTAGAAAGCAAAACCATTTATGGTTGGACTCAGTCTTCAAGGTCTTTTCCAAACTGAATGATTCTATGACTGTGATTCTCATGTAGCCACATCAGTGCCAGCACTGCCGAGTTGGAATATCCTTAACATTTATCATTAATCCTGAAGTATTGACTCAAAATTTTGCAAACACTACCCTCTTCATGATGATTTTATGAACAAAAAGCAATAAAGACACAACACACAAAAAACTTCAGCTCAAGTTGCTTTTATTGGAAATTCATGACATTACAGAGGAAAATTCTACCTATTCTAAATTAAGAAGCCACTGAAGAAGCTGCTATACGTAACAGGACAATATATGATCTAAGAAGCCATGAACATAACTCTCCCAAACTATACCACCCTGACAGTAAGGAACCACATCTTTACAAACACATCATGAGCAGGCCTTGCATTCCAGGTGCTTCCTACTGTAGTAACAGAGACTCAAAGAAAAAAAAAAACAGAAAGTATTTAAAACCAGAAACCTCACTGAGGCCCCAGCTCCAAGAGAAGACAAATTGCCCTGTGCTCAATCCTAGACTTGTCTGTTGTGCTGTAGCTGTAGGCTGGGTGGCACTTTCTATGACAAAAAGACTTGCTTGTGCTCAAGTGGGATCTTAGAATACCATGACAGGACCACATCAATTATTCAGTTTAAAGCAAGTAATTCTGGCTGTTTCATTACATCTAGACTCTGAACAACTTTGATGTAAACCATTATTCCCATTAGTAAGACTTCTGGCAAACTGCTTGCTTGCAAGTTTAACACGTTAACAAAAGCAACCAGCTGAGAACATTTAAAGACCAGCTATCTCATCTACAAAGAGTTTCATCATCATCTGCAAGAGGTTTGCTCCCTTAACACTGTGTGAACTTATTTGCACTTTTTGTTTCAGTTCCAACATAGAGTTAGTTTTCTGGTTTGGATTTTCTATGACTTGTATTGATATAGGATTAGTGACCTTATTATCAGATAGAATACAAAGCATATAACTTGTTTTGACACTTTTGTCCACAGGTGATGAAAAATGACGACATCGCTACTGCGGACTGTCTCAAAACACAATCACTAGGTATATCAAAGAGAAAACAGGATTATTTTTGTAAATTCTTCGATTTCTGGTACTTTAATAAAGCTGGTTTCTTGGGGCCTCATGGGTTTAGCAGCCCTTTCTATAGCACAAGGCAGGGAGAATCAGACTTCAGAAACACCAGTCACATCCAGGTCATCATTTACGGTTCAGTTTTCATTACTATCTGCCTAGAATTAGTACACCGGAAAAGGTGTTGTGGGTCTTAGACTAGTTGTTAAAGAGAAGCCATGATTTGAAATTGCACTCATCAGAAGGAACAAGGAATGTGCTTTACCTGGACCTTAGCCATTCATGCCAAAGAGATACTAGCACAGTAACGTAAGGAAAGGTGACATTATCCTACTTGGAAGGAATTTGGTGCTTAGTTATATACGAAGCAGTATATGAAACACAGCAGTATTGTAGAGTTGCAAATGCTCTCTTTCTCACTTTAACAGAAAGGCACTTGTCTACAGCCATGGAAAGAAACTTCTCTCCAATGCAACAGCACAAGCCGCTATAAATCTCTGCAGATATGTGGAGAAAGCATGCCAATTTCTCAGAGTCACAAAACATTTTTTTTTATAGGAGACTTCCCACGAGAATCCTTCACCATCACAGGAATATAGACTCACTGCCCACATAGGACAGGGCACCCAATGACAACCCAATGCCTTCAAGACCATCTGCTATCCTGTTAAGGATAAAAGAAAAGCACTGGATACCTTTATGACAAAGTTGGAAACAGACAAAAAAGGTGGGGAAGGGGGAGAACAGCCGCCTTCCCAAGGCATACGTAAAACTCACTTCTGTTGCTTGCTGTAACACATGAATTTCCCATGGTATTCTCAAGAATTACCTTGGCAACAGAGTTTACAGGACACCACCTTTGCCTTGCAATACTCCTCACAAGCCAATTTCTTGATTAGCTTACCAATGATTCTCATATAAGCATTAGGAAGTTCAAAGTAGTTCACAGATTATTCTCCTCTTTCCCATACTATTCTTCACTTCAGGAAAACTGGAAGAATTAAAATATGTTTATCAATGATCCGTTAGTGGAATATTTGACTTGCACAACACAAAATTATTTTGATACAGAGCTTTAAAGGAGACCAGTTCTCAAAATTGAGATTGTGCCTATTCTTTACTTTTCTGTGACCATACCTATTTCCATTAAAATTTAGTACATCTTAAAGATAAATACACACATACCAATGAACAATCCATGAACCAATAAAGAGCCATTAAGGTATCATTAAATTGTACAGCATATTGTACCCATTCATGGCATTTGCATTTATTTTTCAGTAACTCTCAGAGACAGGAAGGGAAATTTTCTTTCTTTGCCCAGGAGCCCGTTTTATACTATCAGGCAACTGAAGCAAGAAACAGCTTTTTCATATCATGTCGCCATAATACATTAAACTGTTTACAGTCGTGTCATGTGTCACCACAAACTTAGAATTGATCCTGTGAGCTTGGCAAGAAATAGCAGTAATGCGAGTCACAACACAGAAGCCAATATGCCATCTTGAAGGTATGTATTCTTTACTAAAGTAGAAACTCAAGCATGTTGTACACTTCCATTTCCAGAAACAAGCTTGCATACAGATACCCTGTCATTTCCACAAGTACTCAGCTCCATTGCCTTGCCCAGCTGCAATCCCCTCAGACTCGTAACAGCTTCCACAGCATTATTCCCACCCCTGGTACCTACACTGCCACTCTCCAGGTCTCTCCTCACCTTTTGCCACCTCTGCAGACTCTAAAACAAACTGAAACCTCTGTTTGGAGATACTGCTACCACTTACAGCAACAGACAAGACTACAGCCTTAGCTGCTTGAAACTCAATTACCCAACTAGTGGTCATCAAGCCCTACAGATTTCTTCTAAAGATAGCCAAAAGAAAACAAACCTTTTGTCAAGAAACTGAAGTTAATTATTTGTGAATGCATTAATCCACAATACAGTTTTTAAAGCGTAGACCTACTCCCCTATCCCTTCCCTAAAGAAACATGGCAACAGAGTTGATGTATGTTCTCTAGCAGTTAAGCGCACATCCCTTGTACACATTGAAGCATACGGAATCTGATCTGGAAAAGTACACATGGTTTGAGAACTACTGTTTTAACATGCAAATTCTCACTTTTACATTGCCTCCAGAATCCAGAAGTTAATAATCGTCAGACAGACAGCCTTGGCTACCATAAATGCAAACAGAGTAAATATACAGTCATACAAGAAACCACTGAATGTCACAGAGAAATTAGTCACCTTACTTAAAAAAGCAGCATTTTCCAAGTTATTTGCTGTATTAGGATTGGCTAAAATCCCAAATACCCAATCGGTTACACTAAGTCAGCCCCATCACCAATGAGAAAAGTGCACTAAGTGCTCTTCTTAGCCTGTCTTTTCAAAAGGTTCTATCCACTCAAAGCACAGAATGCAAGTAGCAGGTATATTCTTTGGCCTTTAGCATATCAAATTTCTCCAGTTCTCTATTTATATTTTGCCCTTCATTTGTGTCTTTACAGCAAAGGCAACTTACTCATGCTCAAGAATTAAAAGCCTCAGATTAACACTATATGTCTTCACTCAGTAGAATATAGCCATCTTCTTCCTTAACTATACATGAGCTAGCTATGTACCAAGTATATCTGCACTATACAAGTTAAACAAGTGGAATTTGTCTATAAACAGACCATAATTTAAGTACATTTAATCACGTCAAACAAAATCATTTGTGAACAGCTGTGCCATTAAAATATAAAAAAACAACAAAAACAACCACCTAGCATCCTACCCCTATTTGTTCTTTCTTAGGGAATCAGATATTTAATCATTTTTTGCGTCCACTGTTCTGAAGGCTTGAAGCTATGATTTTACTTAGTTTAAAAAGAAATGTTCATTCTATTGACTTTAAAGAAAAATATTCTCAACTTCTCAATAAACTAAACTTTCTCAGCTGAAGCTCTTCCTAGACCATCTGGGTATAAAACAAGACCCAAGATTATATATCCTTACCATACACAGAATCACATACAATCACACATTACAGTAAAAGCAAACAAAATCAATGTAGCTAAGTACATTACAAAACACATTGAAAATAAGTTCTTATTATGTTTCTAAAAATTATGTTTCTGAAGTAACTGTAAGCATTTTATACAGCATCAGCAGTTAAGGCAGGTAACAGATGGCAACACTGATGCAAAAAACAAAAAACACCTGGTTGATGTTATTCCTTTTCTGATTGGCGTATATCAGTAGTTTTCAAAACCCCAAGATTTCCACAAAAATCAGTCAGAAAAGCTTTAATAAATGTCCTGGTATTCAAAGTCTAAAATTTTAACTGTCCAGTAACTGGGTTTGTACAGTTAATTTGTAAGCTGGACCATGTCTCTCCATCCTATCATTATCTATGTGAAATTCAACCAAATCTTACACAAGTGTATGCCTCCTTAATTTCCTTTTTGAGATCTGTCAATGGCAGGCAAGCACAACAATATTAATAAAAACTAAGCTGAAAAAGTAAAGGATCTCTGCTGCTCTTTGGTTTTATCACTTCCCCAAATAAGCTGTAATAATTATCAGATGCTCTTTGTTTTTATATAAACAGTTTTAAAATGCATGGCTGGTAGGGTCTAGCCATACAAAATGAAGAATTTAACTCCAACAGTAACACCAACTGTGGCTATTGAATAAGAAGTTCCTTATTTCCTTTTTTGTACACAGAGTCTGCCTGGAAATATGTTTGACATGTTAAAGAAATGCATGTGCTTACATAATAGTATATCCTCACAATAGTGCTGTACCACCCAAAGGGAAAAAAAAATAATAATCACTAGCCCAAAACAAACTGCAGTTTAAATACAATCTTTTCAATAGCTTGCTTGTTTTGTTTGGGTTTTTTTTAATAGAAACAAAGAAGCAATAAATGTAGCAGTGGTCTAAACAATCTTACCTTATTGACTAGAATGCTAATTAAAGAATTTGCAGTCAGTCCTTTGACTTCACAACTTAGTCAGAGAACCTACAGAAGGATTCCTTCTGTTAAGTGTTCTTTCTGGGAAGCAACTAGAAAAGAAGATACTTGAGTTTTATCTAGCACTAGTAAGCACCAGTGTCATTTTTCAGTTAAAACCCCTCTATAAAAGATACAGAAGTGAAGAAAGTAATTTCTACAACACAGACTGAAGCAGCAGTGTTTCCACCTGCAAAAAATTACGTTTAGAGATATCAGAGAGAAAAAGATGAAAATTCAGGCTTTTCAACTGAAGCATCTCCAGTACAGCAGAACTGTCTCCCCCCTACATAACAACGTTTAATATCTCATTATGTATTTCAAGCTAAGGGAAGGAGATGTATATTGTTACATGTACATGATCTGGTAAAACATGAACGTCACTATTTGTTGCATTTGGTCCCTCCTAGCTGAGAAGATAGGAAATTATGGAACATCATCAGCCAACACAACAGCATCAGCCAACTAAAAACATTAATAATTCTTATTAACTAATAGCTGCCTTGCAGAAATAGTAGTCATTACAAGCAAGTTTACAATACCAGAGTTGCTAAAATAATATTGACATGATGTGTCTATCAGAAACAACCGCAAGCAGAACAAAATGTTCACATCAACCGGTGTGCTTTAAATCTGTGCTGCAAACAGAACTAGGTGGTAAGGTTTAACAGTTTAACAACACAAAAATAAATGGGCACTGCTCATCTCCCAGGGCTCAGCCAAAGGGGCAGCTAACAGATCTCACAACTGTTCACACAACAAAGCTACAAATGGCCCCAAAACACAGTTCAAACTTATGCTATATGTTACAGAGTGAAGTCTCCAACACCAGCCAAAACAACAGTCCCTCACACATCAAAGATCTCAAGTCCAAGAACTGCACAGGTACGATGTCACTATCCAGGGGCTGGGCTGCAAGAAGCACCTGCAGCTCCTTCCTGGTGCCACTGACAGTGGCCTTCTCTGAAGGGCTGAGTGTCCAGGTGAGGAGGGGATGAACACACTGCACAATAGGAAAGATAAACAGAAGGTCCTGGGAGGTCTGCTGCTTTCTGAATAATGTTTTGGGAAGACTGAGGCTCATAAAGTCCTCAAACTATTCCACTTTCTTGCTTAATCACGTGGACACCAGTGACACTTCTAAAAAGCAATGACTGAGCAAATCAAGAGTGACTACTGAGCACTATGAACAAGGGTAAAGAGGCCCAGGTGGCATTTCCATCTCTCCAGTTAGAAGCAAAAGGCTGAGGGTAGATGCATCCAGAGGGTAAATATGTGGTTATTAGCAGAGACTTTATTGCTATGACCATGGGAATCTCTTTCAGGAACAAGGATCCACCTAACAAAGCATGGCAAGAGTATCTTTTGTCACTGAGCACATTAAACTTCTTAAAAGACTTTAAACTAGGCATGGTGGAGAAGGGTTGTCACACTTCAGACATGGGGAACATGTGACAGAAGGCTCCCGCACTTCCCTTGTGAAAGAGGCATGGCTGGGGCCCATCTCAAGCTCTTGCACACAAGCACAACAGGAGGACTTAGTCCATGCACTGCTGCAGAGCTACAGCCTCACAGGAGTTGCAGAGTAACAGCAAGACAACTCCCATGGTTGGAGTGCTGCAAAAGATGGGTACAAGCTCCTGAGAAAAGCCAGACTGGAAAGTTAAGGAGTGTGGGTTTCAATCTGTGCAAAGGACTGGTTTACAATATTGCTCTGCTTGGAACATATGCTCTGCTGAACCTATTGCTCATAAACAAGGAAGACCCAGACAGAGATGTGGAAGTCAAGACCAGCCTTGACCACAGCAACCATGACATCATGGAGTATAGAGTCCAGAAAGAAGTGAGAAAGACAAATAGTACAGTGTACAGTGCAAGACAAAGTACATACAGCTAAGACACGGCACTTCAGGAGAGCAGATTTCAGCTTTTTTAGGAATCTTCTTGGTAGAATCTCCTGGAAGACCATGGAGGTGAAGGAAAAAGCTTGTGAAAGCTGGCTGATCTTCAAGTACAGCCTCCTCAAAGCACAAGAGGGACTATTCCTGCATGCAGGAATTCAAGCAGGCCTGGTAATAGACCAGCATGAAAGAAAAGGGAACCTGCGACTGAGCTCAAATGCAAAATAGAGTACATGGAATGTGGAAGCAGGAGTGGGAGGAATATACCGACATTATCTAATCATGCAGGGGCGGACTTAGATAAGCCAAAGTTCCACTGTAGTTGAAACAAACAATGGATGTGGAGGGCAGTACAAAGAGAAGAAAATATTTTATTTTTTTCCTCCAAAACTGAAGTTATACAACAGAAATAGAAAATAGATCTTTGTACAAAAGGGCGTTGTGTACATTAGCATCTGGTACACACACTTTTCTTACAAATGTAAAAGTAAAATCTGAAGAATCAGAGCTTCTAAATGTGAACTTGAAGTCTGATCAGTTAGTAATAAATATGATTTTACCTTACCGGTTGTACTAGCTTACTCATAACGCTGTCTAAAAGAAATCATGCATGCTTCTGCTTGGCATGACTTCTGAGATCCAGAACACAGCAGCCTGAATCTCTTGACATGGCAACAGAATTTTTGCCCCGAGAAGCAATCACTTCCAGAAATGGACACTAAATGAGATTCTGTTACAACACCTCTATGAACACAGGTATGCTTTAACCTCTTTCTGCTCTTTGGTAACAAATACATACAAACAGGACAGCCTGATTAGAGATTATCTAGTGTTCTGATTATACTTTGCTAGTGAAACAGTCATGGGGTTCAGAAGTGGCACTTCCTGTTGAAGCAAATTCTTAGCTTTTCCTAGCAAAGAATAAGAGATACCATCACCCTTGCCATAACCTATGCATTTACAATCACTCTGCTGTCTTTTTCTTCATCCTGTAATAGATCCCAGGCAAGACACAGCCAGCATATATTTATTAGACACTAGTCATGGAAAATGCAGAGGAATCAGCCTAGTGCAACTATGAGCAGGGGGTATAAATTAAAATATCTTAATTTTTGATTTTATAAAAGCATAACTTTTCCAAGATGTGCTGTCCACATATACACTCTTAATACACACACTCTCCCATAGTGGAAGATAATAACTACGGGGGGGTGTGGGAGGTGCGGAAGTCAAATCTTCATGTGAATCCTCAGTTCTCCCCAGCTAAAAGCAGCCCTCAGCTAACAGATCCTCAGTTGCATAGCTGTACTGTAGAAAGAACAGTAGCAGAAGGCTACACTAGAGTAGGTGTTCAAATGGCAGAATTCCAACATACATAAGGTGGTGGGACAATGGAGGACACTGCCCTATAATTCCTCTCTGCAGCCTCCGCCCACATCCCTCATTCACAGGAAGCTCCACTTTGTTTGGAGACAGACTCCAGAAGCTGTTAAAAAGAGGCAACAGTTTGACAACAGGTGCCTGATCTGGAAACTTATACCGGAGACTCTCTTTTAGTTGAAAAAAAAAAAAAAAAAAAAACAAACAACAACTTCAAGTCTGTTTTTAAGTTTAAAAATATTTTAGTATTTCAGGACACTGACTTGGCCTTACTGCCAACAAAACAATCTAAATGCCTTCCAGCAAAACTATGTCTATGAAAAGCATTAGTACTCAATTCTATATCATTTGTAGAAATTTAAACTTCCAAAGAGATTAAGTAGACACAAAATAAAAATAGAATAATATATATATATCCACATATACATATAGATATATCTCAGTAAAAAATGAGTCACAAGAAACTTCAATAGACTCTCACAGCAGCAATCTGGGAAAGAAGGCAGCACACCTATGCCTCAAAAAGTACCATCTACTGAAAGAGTTCAAAATAAAAATCTGAATAAGGTCCTACTCTTCAAGTTGAAACGTTCACCAAGAATAATTTTCAGTGACGAAAACTTGAAAGAGTGTGGGGGAAAGGGAAGATCTATCAGGAATGTTACTAACTATAAACGCAGGGGGGAACAGTCAAACTGTAAGAAAAACATAAATCTACCTTTTAGAAAAGTGGATGCTGAAGCAGGATACAAGATGATACAAGTACAACATTGCAAATACTTCTGCTAAAATAGGACTTGCTAGAATTAACAAGCCAGAGGTGTTTCAAGGTTATGAAACATTCTAGCATTGCTGAAATGAGACAACTTGTGCAAGTATACCCAAATAGGACAACTATTCCATTACATAGCTTTGTGTCAATTTAGTTTAAGGCCCTGGAGGAGGAAAACCAGTATCTGAGTTAGAGCCTTTCCCAGGCAGAAGTCACAGGAGCATCCAGACTGTCATATACAACACTACAGATTCCAAAACGTTACGTCAGGCAACGCATGGTGTACAGACTCACCTGACATTGGACAATTTACAGGAATAACTGCAATTCCCCTAAAGCACAAGGATTCACTCTTTTTTGCACATTTGTGGAAATGGAATAGCCTTCCCGCTGTTCAATCCTGGCACTGCTAGTTGAAGAATAAAACATTTAGTCTTCCCTGCAGATAAAGAAACTGTAACTCTTAGCCATACTCTAAAGACAAAATGACTGAAAAACTCCGAGGAACAAAGTTTTGAAAACTTATGTAAATAGGCGTGCTGCTATGGAACTAAAACGGCTCCATCTACTGGTTAAAATACACCTTTTCCTTTGCCATGACACACTGCTGCAGCAAAGTTAACTCCCACTGAAACAAGGAACTCAGAGGGTGCAAAGCACAAACTAAGACAGACTCTTACGGATAATCCCTTCTAACAACCATTGAGATATGCTGGCAAGGTAGATTTGAGATACTTGCATAACTGATGTTTATTCTCAGTAACACAAAAAGGAGCTTCCAAGATGCCAGGACTTTCTAAAGTCAAATTAAAAAAAAATGTAGTATTTTCACTTACTGCCAACTGTGAAAATGTAAATTTAGAAATACATATTTAAGAACATTGCAAGATCATCAGTAGAAGAATCAGTCTCATTTTTGCATTTGGACATTTAGAGATATACAGGGTTAAGCAGCTTATGGAGCTCTTCCCCACCTGCTTACTTACAAACACCTCATCTGAATCTCACTATTTGTATCACTATTTCAAAACATTAACTAGACAGCTATCTGAATTTCAGCCAAAAATTTGACATGTCCCTAAACTTTATTATTCCAGAATATGCCAACCAAAAAGCACAGCAGTATTCTTTGGAGATCTTCTCTAGCTAAGTTCAAGTATATTGCAGTTATACTCTATTTTATCAATCACTATTTACAGAGCAGTTCTATTTACTTAGTACACTAAAAATGTTGTGTAACAGATATCCTTGTGTAAAGGTTATCAATATTCAAAAGCCAACAACAATCACAGTGATATTTCACCATGCCTCCCCTACAGAAGCAGATCAGTCACATGGATACAAGGCAATGACTATTCAACTTAGTATACCCTACTGCTTATTTTGGACAGCAAATAAAACTACTGCAATGAAGACTAATAAAAAGTTCTCAGGTAACACAAGTTTTTGACAGCCGTGGTAAGTTTTTAAGAACTCAAGAAGACTGCCAGCATATACACTCAATAGCAGCTTATAGTACTTCAACCAAGAGGTGACCACACTGCTCACAGCCCACTGCATGGTGCAAGTTGTAGAAGGTGCGCACCCTACCCAAACAACACAATACAGAAAAGCAGCTTGTCTCTCAGAAGTCATAGACTCAAGTCTGCAAGGCTGCCAAGCTAGTAAAAGTCTCTCTCATCAGGGCTATTTAGCTAGGGCAGTGTCACCAGTGTAACCATATCGCTTTAAATTGTGGAGAGCATGTGCTCAGCCAGATGCCACGCTCTTGTGGGGGAGGACAGTTTCCTGCAGAGTCCTCAATTTGCAGTACAAACATATCCTCAGCTACCCTTGTCCAGACATAAAGTGAAAACACCTGTTCGAGCTTACTATGTTAATATGAAAAATTTACATGTACCAGCATAATATTCCTCGGAGACCTGTCATCTGACTTACCATCACAAAAGCTACATGTCAAGTAAGACGGCCAGTAACCACACAAAAGAAAACTTTCCACGATTTAATTTCCAAAACAGTAAATCATCCAAGATATGTGGAAAGATATGAACAGTCAGTTCTGTAAAACTTTGTACTGATGCTACTTACATTCTTATATATGAAGTGTCACCAAGGTAAACCAAGACTTACAACCTATTCTAAATGGAATTGTTTCAATAACCACCTAAGAGTTAGCTAGACAAAGTTACTAAGCTATTTGAAATGCAGTAACTGGACCAAAGCTTAATTCAGAAACCATGTGTAACAGTCTAGCTGCCACCAAACGCCTGTCAGACTTTCTTAAAAAGAAAAAGCACTTTGTAGTTCTGATTATTAAACCACTGAAGTTGTAAATACCAGCAGCTTCTGATAACTTGGATATTTCCCGTCAATTTCTTTATATTTTTGTAATTCAAGTGGCTCTGACTTTTGCTACCTTATACTCCTACAAGCCTTCACGGGTCTTGTTATCTATTTGCGAAGCTGGAGTACCAGACACTACACTGTTGCATAAAAAGATGCATCAGTATAAAGGAACGGGCAGAAGACATTGAGGCAACAATGTGTTGGTAACATGGGCTGAACCTGAAAGAGTCTTCAAATGAAGCCCAAAGCTGTCATTGAAACACAACCACTATTGAACAGGGAAATATAAAACCCATCTGATAAAGTGCCTGCACAGCTGTTGTAAAAACAGAAGTGGCAGTCAACCACATAGCCACTTCAGAAAAAGCACAGGGACACTAATGCCTTCTTCAGTGAGATGTGGCAGACTACATCACTTCAGTGCTTTGATTAGGAAAGCCAGAAGCAGAAGCCTGGAAATACGCCCTTCATGAACAAAAGCTACTTTCAGTTCTGTCATCATCTGCAATAGATTAGTGATAAACCTAGATTTATTTCATTGAAAGAAAAAGAATACACAAAGAAACATAAATCCAATAGTCAGCCATACTGCATGGTCTACAGCCTTGTGAATCTTACAATATACATGAAGTAGTACCAAATACTAAAGAAAAAAGTTTTCATCTACCTTTTTTTTTTTAGGATTACAAAGTATTTTGAAAATATTACCTGTAAAATATCTGGAGACAGAACTGCAATATACATTCCCTTAAATGCTACTTACAGGTGTTGCAAAGAAACCCACAAAACTATCCAGTAGTGAATACCATAATAACAAAAGCAAGAAGCTAGAACCAAGATCACTGGTATCACAGTATCAAGCATTTTAATACCTTCATTGTACCTGTGAAACTCACCACTGTATAGAAAGCAACATACCAATATGTTCCATTAATATTAAAGCAAAGAGGAAAGACCGAAAGTAGCTGTTGAGGGAAAAGGAAAAAAAGACAAGCAAACAACTCCTCCTTCAGTCACAACCTCCAGCTATTTTCAACTCAGACTTACTGAGGCTGCTGCTCATAATTTACTAACTTCAGTGTATCTATCCTCCAATGCTTGTTCAACCTCCCCTTCAATCAACAAAAAACTTGTGTACACATTGTACAGCAAGTATACGTATGAATTCCATACACCAAGTGAAGAACCACCCCCTTTCATTCTGAACCTAGAGCCCAACTGATTTGACCATGTGTCTCCTTATCCATCTTCACTTGCTCTCTCCACAGGAGCTTTATAAACCCTTACTATACCACTGTCCCATCATCTCTACGAGACTGACAAGTCCTAGCCTGTTCAGTTATTTCTCATCTAAGAACTAATTCATATCTTGTTGCCCTTCAGTGAACCTTTTCCAATAATAATAATAATAGTAATAAGGTATCTTTTCTAAGCTGAGGTGTAGAACAGCTCACAGTATATAAGGTATAAAAGAAACATGGATTTATGCAGTTGTATCTTTTTTCGTATTATGTTTTCTGCTCATCCCAAGTGTTCTGATCATTGGTTGCTCTCTGGTTGTAATAACTTTATCAGCCGTTTGTTTCACATCCCCCTTCCAACTCTGATGTATACATTGCCACCAAGTAATCTCCTCAAAATAGCAATGTCCTAAACACGTGATGATTCTCTTCTTTAAGACCAGACCTAAAATACAAAATAAGCAAGTTTATACTTTCGATTAAATAAACCGGGGGAGGAGGGGGAGAAATTGACTGACAGAGGTGCTCTTCCACAAAAGAAGCACCAGAGGTTGCTTATTACATATATCTAATATACTACATATAGTAATACATAAACACGGAAGCACCCGATATACCAATATTGGAGGAAGGAAGAAAAGGAAATGTTATGGGGTTCTTCGTTTGATCACACTTCAGTATTTTTAAACCACGGCACTTTTCAGATTTAATATACACTTCCTACAAAGTTCTTCCATCTTACTGAGATTTTTATTTCTGAAAAAAACATGCACAAGTAAGCAGTTCCAGCAAGCCCTGCTAGCAGGAAGATGGCTTGTACTACAAGAAGCACAGGATTAAAAAATTAAGTTAAACTGCATTGTCAAAAATACTAATATTTTGAATTAAGTATCTCATGTATATAAAATTATACCTCTTGCACACAGAAACCACAACAAATCCCGCACTGCTATATATGTAATTGCCTGTCCTTTCTTTAAGCTTTTATATACTATGTAATCAGCATGTTCTGTCCTTTCTTCAAGCCATTTACTTCGAGTTTTCCCTAGAAACTCCTTTTTTCTAGTTCCTACCAATCCTTCTGCTCTCTCACTTTTCTAACCATCTCAGCTTTGTTTTGGCTGCAGTTACCTCCTGAAAACACTGCCACCAAGGTGACTAGGTGTTACTGTTGCAAGGAAGCCAAATTGGACCACTCCACTGAGCACCTCTGTTCAAAACACCTAGGCTAGAAATGACTGTTTAGTAGTATAGCAGCTCATGCATCTGTCCCAAAAGCCACTAGTTAATTTCTGTTACAAAAGAACCTAAATGACTCCTGCCAGGCCTGGCTAATGTGCTCAGGGGACATTAACCTTCATGAAGTCATTCGGATTAACCTCAGGGTAACCATCAGCATCTTTCACTTCAACCACACACACTTGAAGCTCAAAGCTTTTACAACTTGCCCCATACAGCCTAGATATACTTACTAGATATAAGTATTGTCCTGCCTGCTAAGAGATACCTCCTACAGAGAGGCAGGGTAGATTTAACATGACTTAAACCTATCGGTCTGCCCTTACCAGTAACTAATCTTGAAAAAGCCAACACGAGCTGGGAATGTGCTTCTCTGGAAAGGGACAAGAAGGTGAAGAATCAGCCTAGAACAGACCTACAAAACTTTCAGAGGCGAGCATATATGTTAATTTTCAAAGCAAACATACAAGGATTGTACTAATCCAAGGAATCTGCAAAATTCATGAACCCCTATGTTCAAACACTCCTGTTATAACAAAGGAAAGTCACACTAAAGTCACATTAAACACACTGATGTCACAGGAAGCCAACACTTCATTACACTGCCAATTTTATCAACTGTGACTCAAGTCTCTCCTTGAAAAGTAGCAGAAAGATGATGAAAACTCACTTGTTTTCAGCGTTATTTGTCTATCACAGTACTCTTTGTGTCACAAACCACACATCCCTCCTCTTCAGGCACTGAAAACAAGTCGCTGTATGACACCTTCCTGGAAAAGGCCCTGAGGGCGAATATCAGAGCAAAGGCTCAGAGGCTCATTAACAAAATCCAGACCTTGAGTCATCTGAAGGGAGGGGAAATTACAACTGTGGAGCCACATGTATTTTTCAGTAGCACAGGAAGTAAGGCAACACATGTCTGCTTTACTGAGCCACCGGCCAGAGAAGGAAATGAACCCAAACTCTGTACTTCTGTCCATGTCCCCCCACCAAGGCTAGAAACCCGCCGGGGAACCGCATCCGCCACCGGGCCGGGCTGCGTGGTCGCGGACCACGAGGCCGAGGGGAAGCTCGCCGCTTGCCATGTGTGCGCACTTCTCCCTCGCCCAGGAACTCGTCAGCGAGCGGGGCCGGGGGCAGGGAGAAAGGCGAGGCCAGGAGCGGCCTCACCGCCCACCGCCGCCGGCACAAGCCCAGCGGGGACATCACAAAGGAAGGGGGGGCCGGGGTAGGCGCAGTCGCCGAGCCCGCGGCGCCCGCAGCCAGCGCTGGAACAAAGGCTCCGGCTCCATCCGCGCCACCGCCCCACGAGGGTATGGGGGTACACGGCCAAGCTCACAAGCCCGGCAGGCGGGCACACCTGCGCGAGGGGCGACGGAGCCCCCGGCGCTCAGGTACAAGCGGCGCTTCCGCGTCCTGCCACCGCCGCCGCCGGGCGGGGAGCCCGAGGAGGGTCTCGCCGCACCCCGACAAAGGGGAAGCGGAGCGGCCCCAAGCACGGCGCCAGCGGCGCTGCCCCGCGGCGGGTTTTTGTGCGCCCCGCTACCAGACACCACAGCGCTCCCCACCCGCGGCGTTACCGTGGTGAGCAACGGTCTCATCTGCTCGCCCGCCCGCTCCTCTTCCATCGCGGCCCCGCCGAGATCGGCCGGGAGGGAGGCGCGGAACGGGAGGCGGACGGCGCGCCGGGAGCCGTACTCAGCTGGCGGAGGCGGGAGGCGCCGGTTCCCTCAGGACGGGGCGGCCACGACTTCTACCTCAGCGCCGGGGGGCGGGGGGGCTGAGCCCAGACCGACTCGGCGCGCCGGCTGCCTCCCCCCCGCCCCCCGTGCGCGATGGGCAGCGCCGCCAGCCAATAGATGGCAGAGACAGTTCCCGGCGCGGCCCACCCCTGGTGCGGAGGGGGGGCGCTGGCGCGGTCCGGCGGGGTGCGCTGTCCCACGCGGAGCCGCGTGGCGGGCTGCGTGGCCTCGCGTCTGCCGTGTGACGGGCCGCGCCGCGCCGCGCCGGCTGGGCTCCGAGAGTTCCCCTCACGGAGCGGCTCCGGGCCCGGTGGCGTCCGTGCGGGACAGCAGCGAGCTGCCAGGCGGGGAGCGGTAGCGCTGCCGGTGGGGACGGCAGCTTGCCGCTCGCCTCGCACAGCGCCGCTTTCTCCCGTGCCAGGCTGTGACTACGCACGCTGAAATTTTCCATGCCAGGTGCCTCCCTGGGGCTGATTTTGTTTTAGAGTTTAAAAAAGTAAAGAATAATTCAGTCATTTCCAAAAATAATATTATTTGCCCTTGTGTAAATAGTCCAACAATCCTTTATTCAAAAGGCGGGGGGGGGGGGGGGGAGGAGTAGGGTCAAGGTTGTGCTTCTGGCTGCCTCTGCAAAGCTTGACTCCAGTAGAAGTTCTTTAGACAGAAACAGCTGTTTCCACTTGCCTAGTGGAGATAACATCTGCCTTGTTTGCCTCTGTGAAGATTACACCATCCTGAGACACATTCAGCTGTAAAACACCTTGTGCTGATGGGACTGAGCACCCACGGGCACAGCAGATGAATGGTCTCTTCAGGTTCCCCGTGCGTAAGATGCTTAATACCGGACCTCAGCGCTTCTCCCCCTAACTAGACCCGCTGCAGACTGGGGGGAAGGTGTATGCTGTGGACCCTTTTTTCACCCCTGAAGGCAGCGCAGGACTTCTGGATGAGTTGTCAACAAAGTTCTACCGCCATAAATTCAACAAGCTGACGTGCACCAGTGAGAGAGAGATGCCACATAGCTCCACAACAGCCAGTAGTGTGGACCACTTTTGGAATGCTTTGAGCTTAGTGCTTATTTGGTAGGTACAGCATGGGAACACTGAATAGCTTGGAAGTCAGAAATAGCAGTTATTACACTGCAGGCCCAGTCCCAGCTTGTCTTCTGAAAGCCACAAATTCTGGATAGGTCAGTTGAGAGGAGCAGAGCTTTCAGGATCAGACTGGGATACAGGAGGTGCAGTGCAAGAGGGACAGCAGGCTGACTGATACAGATGTAACACGCTCAAGACAGATTGAGGAAGAGGAGAAGAACTGGACTGGTTCTCAAGCAAGCCCGCTCACATGGCGATAAGAGAGCTGCTTTTCCTATCAGTAGCTTTAGAAGCAGTACATGAAAGGAATGTGTGCATCAGCAGACACTATGCTGGACTAAGAACACTATAAAAGGAGGCTTTGCAGAGCCTGCAGACAAAAAATGTAAACCTGGCTGCAGAGGCAAACCAGGCCTTTCCTGCTGCCTGCCAGCAGGAGGCTTACATGGTGTTAGAAAACCCCTTGCTTTGGAGGCTGGCCACAGGATAGCAAAAGGCTCTGAACCTTTGAGCAAGGGCAAGGAGAGCTCGTTGTTGACCAGTGGTCCTCTTCTCCATGCTTGCTTTCAGGAAAGTTATTGGAGAGACAGATCAATCTGCAGGTGGAAACAGTTCACTGTTTCTCTGAGCAGAGTGTCCTGGAGAGAACATCAGGTGCGTGCATTGTCGGATGGCACTGGGCACAGATGCAATCCTGTCCCCAAGGCCAGGACTCCTGACCCATACAACTTGGAGGAAGCTTTCAAATGAATGACTTGGCATGGGGCTACAGCAGGTCACTATAACTTGTGCTTTGAGGAGCATGTTAGTAATGTAAGCTACACCTGCACAAAAATAATTACCTTGATACAAAGTACCTTGGTACACCCTGTAGTATAACTGTGACCTGTTCTGTCCCTTCGTGTTCCAGGAACAGCACTGGCAGAGTTTCAACTCAGATAAACCACTGAAAATGATCTTGCACTAGACAGCATGGGTATAATGGGAGTGGATTGTAACTTCAGCTCCCACAGAGTTAATGCTAAGTAGGTGTCTTGCATGGCAGATCACAGAGGTCCTCCTTTGATACTACCCTGAACACAATCCATCTTCACAAGCACAGAATTTCTTCATTCTCTGCAGACTCAGCCCAGAAAACAGTAATATCTAAACTAAGGACTTCCCATAATGTGCAGTAAACTACAGTATTTGGTGAGATTACTCAGAGGACAGCAAAGTGTTTCTAAAAACTCAGCCAGAGTGAGAAGAATGTTTAGTCCATTAAAAAGGAACCTACTGTCAGACTGTGAATGTCAGTCAGGTTTAAAGGATGTTCCTTCTGCATCATCCTCTTGATCTCTGAAGAGGGGTCTCTTGATGAGATGCGCTAGCACTCTTTTTTTCTCTGGCACCAGATAATACCTAACAGACAAATCAAGGCACAGTAGGCCCTGCGTTCATTCATCATACTTCCTTTGGCACACTGTATTGAGAACAATATCTGCAGGTGAACACCCAGGCATTTGCCGAGCTGAAAAACTTGTTTGCTCACTGCATTCCATCTGGTCACCGTATGTATAGGTATAGCAGAAAAGGCCATGTTAGCTTCCCCGTGCCATGCTGTCTGAGTGAAAAGAAAGTGATGCATCTGTTCACATCAAGTTGACCAGAACTTCATAATGTTCAAAACCTACCTTTTCCAGAAAGCCATTACTGACATGAAAGCAGGCCAGCTTCGTGCATAGGAGCATAAGTGCAACTGTCACTGACACACAAGATGACAAATGAAAGGAGATGAATAGGGCTCATGTGGCACTGAAAAAGTGAATCATCAATTTTTAAGAAGATAATGTACCACAAAAGCTTTATGGTGCTTTTCCTCCACTCCTCTTCCTTCCTTTCCTCCCCCTACCCCTTCCCACATTCTTGGACATGGATGGAAGAAGCAGAAATTGGTAGATAAGACAGACCTCTGATTAGGAAATGGCCTGTCTCATTAAGGCAGAGCAATCAGTGTCAGCTTTGCACTTTACTGACCTGCTGTTTAATTTCTTGCCAACTATCAGGCACTTTACAGGGCTCAAAGGGAGGAAGCTCAAAGGGAGAGAAAGCGCCTTCCATCCAACACACTTCAGTCATCAGCTGCTCTGGCAAGTATTGACCTCTGTCAGGAAGTTACCATAGACCTCCCAAACAGGATGAAAAGATGGTGTTTGATGGGATAACTGCAACAAGCATTAGCTCTACCAAAGTAGACTCTTTCTCAAGCCTTTTGTCTGTTAATACTGGCTGTTCTTACAGGCTAACGTAACATCATTAATGAAAACATAGACAACTTTACCTGGTGCATGTACTCACAAGGGGAGATCATTTTGAGAGCAACAGTAGAGCCCCTAAGAAGAGCCCTGAGAATGGTGACAGAAGAAAATGCGAGGAGTCAGTATTCCACAGTCCTTGTCACCTTTTCTCCCCAGAGAAAGCAGATATCATTTCCATGGCTAGGACAGACTCAAGCTGAGTAGGCATCAATTGAAAGTGAGCAGGAGAGGGGACCTGAGGGGGAAAGAAGATAAGGGGACTGGCCCTTCTTTCTCATTAGAGCATCTGATGCTGGCAGAAGCAAACAGTAATTCAAGAAATTAAATAGCTGAGTGAGAAGGAAAGGGGTGCAATATGCAAGCAACCAGTTCCTATAGCTGCAGTAGGACAAATAGCATTTAGATAGGAGTAAAAAAAACTAAAGGGTAAGGGGAAAGAGACGCAAATGCTAGTGCAAACAATCAGAGGTATAGAAGGCAAGAGAAACACCTTGGGAGGGTGGGAAGACTGGCACCAAGCAAAGAAGTGGAATAAATTTGGGGAGAAAGATGCTGATCTCTTGGGGATTAGAAAGGTACTGGATGTTATAAGGGAGGTCAGAGGAAGAAGGGGTTGGGGAAGAAACACACAAACTAGAGCTGCAAAAGGAGAAAGAGGTATTCTGGCCTAATGCTCTTAAAGACAAAGAAAAGGGTCTAGGAAGGGAAGATTCCTCTTCTAGGAGTCAGAGTATAGCAGAACAACTAAAAGAATCTCAGGATGCCTGCCAACATACTTTCTACATCACAGTTCAAAAAATGAACCTCTGTCTTACATGGTCAACTACATCATGTATTCTTTACATTCTGAGTACCAGTTTGCCAAGTTCAGACCACAGAAAAACCAAAGACATAAAATAAAGCAAATAACGCCAGAAGATGTTGCATTTTGAAGATGAATGTCATATAATACTTAACACTTTAAAAAAATTGCCAGTTGCAGGTATCCGAATCAGATACCATTGGTTGAAGATTGGTTGAAGCTCTTGATGCTGTTTGGCTAGCCATCTGCAAAAGAATAAATACCCCTTCACAAACTTGTGAAAGGTGTCATGGAAGTCAGTGCTTATAAAACAACTGGACATATAAAGCCTAATACTAATAAAAAGCAGAAAAGAAAAATAATAATTTCCCCCCAGATGAGTAAATAATAAAGTAATAAATGCATCCTAAGTCAGCACAGCTAAGATAAAACACAGAGAAGCTGTTCATTAAGGAAATGCTGTCACATTTTGTAATGTAAAAATGGTCTCATTAAAAAAAAAAAAAAAAAAAAGGCACAAAACAAAACCAAACCTAAATGAAGCAACTACGTTAATGGAGACCATATCATGAAGCACATGAACAACAAGGGCGAATCAAAACCAATAGCAACCTGAATTTTGTCACATCCTAGACCAAAATTTGCAAGTGTTGACTGCTCATCTCCACATGTGTGGGTGTAGTATTAAATACAAAATTGTGACTAAATTTTTATTGTATATGAATACAGTAAGAGGTCAAAGTTATTCTTGTTTCTTTCCAGAAGATTTATTGTTCTAAGTGGTTTTTAAATGCTTATGAAGAAATAATAACAGGCCTCAGGAGTTCATAATATGAAGCTAAGAAAAAAAGGAGACTGGAGGACAAGTGCAGCATGTTTCAGGCATACCAAAATTACCAGATTCCAAAGTTGAGGCATAATCAATACCTCTCCTAAACCCACCTCTGTTGTGATTGCCCTCAAAAGAGATTTCAGAGTAAACAAAACAGTGATGTCACGATCACTACAGTCACTAGCTTGTATAAGTACAGGTTCAGATGAGTAAAGTAAATTTGAAAGGAATATAGCAAGTCAAGACAGTTTACTTAGGAAATAAAATAATTTCTGCTTCATTCTCTCCTAAGTTCTGTCTTTTAGAATATTGATTGTCTTTATGTTCCTTTTTAGCTCAGAGAAAGAAAAATACACCTTTGAAACAGGTATGTATTTCAGCTGTTACACTGTTCAGAAAGAGTTTTTAGTCTAAGGAAATGTGGTTTACATTGTCTTTAAAAAAAAAAAAACAAAACAGAAAAATCTGTCACTCATTTTCTGGTATGTCACAATAGTGAAATTAGTACAGACCTCTGACAGAAGGAAAAGATTTACAAGCTTCAGTGTACAGAACCTGGCCATGTTAGTAAGCATGGTCAGATAGTATGAAAGGTTTCTAACAAACTACCAAATGTACCAAAAATAGTGTGTCCCTCTATAGCTATTTATCCCCCTTTAGTATCAGCTTTACTTATACACAGTACCTACCTTGTCCAAATACAGTACCACGAACAAGGAACTGGGCAATCAACAGTAGCAGCAGCAGACTTCAAAGACAATTTTCAGTTGAATTTCTATACATATATGCAGCTGATTTTTTACACAAATTTGTACTTCTTCTCCCATCCAGCTTGTGTGCAATATCTAAAACACAAGAAATTTCAGCCCCCTGTATAGAAAAGCAGTGAAATCCATCCTCAGAGTGAAGCCTATGGCTTAATGCTCACTGGGTCAGGGTGCCAATTCAACATCACCATTGCCAGCTTACTGCAAGAAGAGGCCTTCCTTACATTCTGCCTTCACATTTTCTGCTGCGTGGTAGACATGATATTTACTTTTTTCCCTAGGATGAAAAAAAAGGAACAGTTGTTTAACTTAAAAGACAACACTGGCACAACTTAGTCTGGTAGAAGTTTCTTAACACCAGAAGAATAAAGGTCTAGGGAACCCTTTTAAGACAGGACTAGGGCAAACTTGAGAAAGCAAGAAACTACTTAGTTTAAGATAGACCTTGAAGTAGTCATTAAGGATTTTAGCGTGTAAATGCCTGCAGTAGGAGAAGACTGTTCCAAGAGAAGCTTCACAGAAGTTCTTTCAAATCCTGTGGTCACACATTTCACAGCTGCACTTGTTCCTTGTTAACCATATAGGCTCTCAGTGCAATGTTTAACCTCACCCATGCAGGCCTTTACATAATTAAAAAAATTAGCAGCCTTTATTATAGCACTACTTAGCCTAAAGTCCTGAGTTTAACCATTAACCTGTTCCACAGCCAAGGACTATTAAAGGTTAGTCAACATCTGTAAAATTTCTCACATGCACAGAAGGAAGATAACAAACACCAAAGATATTCATATATCCTGGGTTCCAGGTACCTGAGGTAAATTGTGCAATATTGGACACCAAATCTTTTTTCCCATAAGGCTCTTTAGATAATCATAATTCTTCCCACACATTTTCTCTTCCATCACCTCAGGGAGTTTAATCATACCTGTTATGATGAAAAGCCAGCTAACTTCTAAATGAGTTTGGACACCCTCTGGACTCAGTTCCAAAACGCCCAATTAACTGCATGCCAATTATCTACATATAAAATGCCTTCAGAGTTAGCATTTCTATTTCACAATGTCATACCACAAGGTTCAGGATCTGGTGAATATACCTTTAAAAACAGAGCAGTATCTTCTGCATTAACATAATTTTCCTTTCTTTCAATCATCAGTTTAAACATAAAAGGGGTGGTTTAACTTCATATCAGTAGGACCATTCTTTACTCAGCATGCTGTCAGTAGCTTAATTTTTATTTACTTAATTCTATCTGAGCTAAAACAAACAAACACACCCACACAGAAATAAACACTATATTTAGTGCAATCACTAGCTTTCCAAATGAGGTATCTTTACTACGGACTATGTTTTCAATTTGTTGTGACGGTCTTTGCTTTCTGACCAACAACATGGCCAAAAAGCACATCTAACTTCAGATACTTATTTTCTATACTTGAGAAGTTTCACCTCTTGAGAAGTGAGGTACTTAGGGACAGAAAACAGTGACATAACAGAGTCGTAGCCCTTTTATTTAATATTTAAATAAATCACTGTAATAAATCAAATTATAATAAAATATTATCTAATTACAGATTGCAACTTAAGTGTTTTATTAAATATTAACAAATTTCTTAAACATTGCCTTTTCCAATTTTCATGTTCAAGCATGTATTTCCTTTTTCTCCATAAGAGTTAGGAAACCTTTACTTTAAAGGGGGGAACTAAACAAGAAGATTGGAGTTGTCAAGAGTACACCAATAAGACAAGGAGGCAACTCTTTCACGCCTGGCCTCCTGAGAGAGAACAGATTTAAATGTTGTTCTAACAGATCATGGGAAGGATAGTGAAAATGCGTTTGTTGACGAAGGGCTGATGCAAATGAGGTTACATGTCTCACTAGGTACAACTTCATGATATTTTGAGAGAGGAAGTGGGTGGCCTACTTTGCTTCCTCCCTCACTTAAAGAGAAATACTGCATAGATCATCATCCCCACTATCTCTGGTTTTCTGTCACTGATAAAGGAGCGTGAATGTAAGGAACATCTATTTGCAAGTAAAATTAATGTCCCACATTTTGTTATGTTGTAATTAACTTTAAGACAACAGCTAATGAGCTGTATGTGTTCTCAAAAATCAGATTAAGAATTACTGACATTATAACCTCCTCATGAGGGACTGTTGGCAAAGTTCCTTATGTAAATGTGACTTCTAGAAAGTTCAGATCTCCTGTCTGAGACTTCTAAAAAATAAATACTGTAACAATGTACTGCGTTAAGATTCTTAACTGAAAGGAAAAAGAATCGATGGCAAATTTATCTGCGTTGTTCAGGAGATAAAGCGGTTACAGCACAATTCCAGAGATCACTTTCCCTCTGAATATTTTTCTTAACAAAGACAACTTGTCACAAATCTCAAAGTCTAAAACCAAAATCAGATCACCTTTGGATATTTTCCTAAGCCACTGTGAAGGCACACTCTTCTTCTTGTCATTCAGGTCTTTTCCACTCACATGCTTTCTCTGCTGATGACTTACTCTATTTCCAATGTGGAGATCACAGTGGTACAAATCCCACCCGTTAGGCAATTTTGGGCAAAGAAGCTATGAGGGTTAGAGTAAGAAGAAAGCAGCCAGAAATAAGAATGGCCAAGTAAGGAAAGCAAGGTACAGCATGATCTGTCTCAATTCCTGAATTGCCTGTACTCCAGCCTAGAGGATTTACTGAGTGAGCTGGCAGTATATTTAGATGTTATGGCCCTAGGCCATCACAGTGAAAATGGAAACTGCTACCTGCACTTTCTGTGCTATATGACCTATGTTCTTACAATATTTTTGAAAGTACAGAATTGTAAGTAAATGCTCTCCAGGACCATTGTTCTGTCAACAAATGGAACACATGTTTCTGCAGCTCTCTGGTAACTTGATGAAGGGCCAGGTTACACCGCATCAGCCAGCTGGGAAGCTAAGTTTTCCCTTGTGATTGAGAGCCACCAAGTTGTTTTTGGCAAGATACAAATAGCTATGTCCCCTGAATAAGACAAGCAGTGAATTTCCAGTTATGGAGAAGTTGCATGTAAGAGGTTCACCTTAATTCAGCAGCTATTGCAAAACAGTTTGCCTGTCAAGTTACAGGCCAACCTGGAAAAAAAAAAATATACAAGTTCAGCAAAAGTTTGGTAATGCCCTTGCATTTGTCCAGCAAAGGATTAAAATGTCTGTAGCCAGATCACATCAATTTTCAGTTTTAGTAAAATTTTTTATCTCAGAAGTGTCCTTTTTTTATATATGTGTATATATATATAGACACACACATTGTTGGAGCCTATCTGCATCAAAATTTAGACAGAAAAGATAAAGAGATTATTGGATTTTCTTTCTCTGCAAAATTTGCAAAAGTAAGATTTTATCTTGTCTCCCCATCTTCAAAAATCATCTGGCTGTACTGACACATTCAGCTTTCACGCAGATGCCTTCAAAATTCCATTGTACTATGAGTTTTCATTTCTTGTTTATTTCTTATTGCAAAAACGTTGTTCTGCACAGCTTTACAAGTCCGTGGGATAGATCACATTATATTTGTGCTTCTAAAATGCTCTTTATACTCTTCACAATGCTACGTCTTTACTATGGTTTACTTGAAAGGTGCAAGATAGTTTAAGAGTCTCAAATTCCTGTCTGATAATAGAATTTAGATTTCTTGAAAGATAAAATTTTTCTCTTTGTGATCATGCAGCTCACCTACCGTAGCAAAAAGTTTAAAACAAAAGATTTGCTCAGGAATTCATCCAAAGTGACTTTAGTAAAAACAGATATTAGATTATTTATGAAATATTTGCAATTGCTATTTATTTAATACTATTTACCAACTATTTTTTTCTGGCAACGTTCCGTCTGTTAATGTAGTTCAATATGTTATATTTTTGCTTTTTAAAAACTTAAAGTAGAATCAGTATCTAGAAAAATTAAGCTTAAATAATAAGGAAAGAGAAATTACATGGAAACAGAATATGGGAATAGATCATTTGTGAAAGGTACTTGCAAGACACAAAAAATTGCTGACATGTTTTAAACTGGGCTACCTAACCTGGAATGTTTTATATCTGTAAGGAGATGTGTGTATTACTGACTAGATTGGCAAGTGTGCCACATGAGTTACAGTGGCTACTCGAAAATTTGAGAAAATGTGGGTTCTTTATTAATGCACATGTAACAATTTAAATTTCAAATAGTAAAACCTGTAAAAAATCAGGAAAATAGGCATAAACCTTGAACCTAACTCATGACTCTTACTTCAAGCAAGCTCCCAGTTATAGAACTCTTAGTTACTTTGGTGACTGTTGCATCTGTTAAAGTATTCCCAGTCTAAAGACCAAATCAGAGCAAGGCTCCCTGTGTTACTCCCTTAGGGATGGTGTCATGAAGGACACCCACCTCATTTGGGCTCGTTGTTCAGGGTACCTGTTAGAAGAAATGTAAAATGGTAAAAACTGCTGCACTGCATCAAAGCATAGTTCTTTATGTTCCATATTCTGCTTCTGACACTGGCCTGCAGCAGAGGCTTAGCAATAAAAGAAAAATAAATAAAACAGTTTTAGTATGATCTTTCCCCTAGTACATTCTCCCAGTTCTCAGCACAAGATCTCATAGTCTGAAGGCTGTCTCCAGAGTACCATGTTCAAGAGCTGCCAATAGGCAAATTGGCCATGACTTTCTCAACATACATTTGAATTAATTTACACTTTTACTGAGCAAACAACTGCCTTTTGCATTTAAACCACCTTGTAACTGAAGGAGTTAGAGTTCCCAGTTAAGTTACAAGAAATGGCCAGTATCTGTTTCTTGCTGATTTCCCCCCATGTCACATGTGATTTTGTAAACCTCTGTCATTTTATGTCTCTGAGGAAGGGCCTGTCTTTTCCTGAGGACAGGGGTGACCAAAGAGACCAGGTCACTATGGTCCCTCCTTTGTGTAAAAGTCAGCTTGTATCACTGAACCCCTATCTCAGTCTCCAGCTCTGCTGTACTCTGAGGCACAGCTGTCTACAGTATTGAAACTGTACTGACAGTACACTGACAGTATCTCCTTTTTATTTACTAGTCCTTTCTTAATAATTTCTAACATTCTGCTGGTTAGTTTGCCCACCACTGAACATTGAGCTCACTTTTCCACAGGACTATCCAAAGTGGTATGAGCATTATTTCCCTAGTAGTAGTATTAATTAAAAGCAGTAGCTCTGAGATGCATCAGCAGGCTCATTAGTACTTTGTGAAGAGTAGCAAAGAATTTCTGTTCACCTTTAGTTTTGATATAAATTTTCAGATTTTTTCTTTAAAAAATATAAAAATAAAAAAATATAATGTTCACTATCCTGGTTTAGGCATTTTATCAATGGATACAGAAAGATTTTGAAACAGACATTTTTACCATCTCCAGGACAATGGAAATTCCTATGGCACCAAAGGAAGAATGTTGCCACAAGTATAAAGCATCACAGGACAACAGCAATACTACTGCTGCAAGCGGTATTAAGCTGATTTTGACTTTGTTGACTTTGATGATTTCCACCAGTGATCTAAATGCAAGACGCAGTTAGAACTAACATAAACCATTTTCAAGATCCCATGTACAGCACTTAACTCTCCTGCAGCCTGTTTCTCTGTTTTATTTGAGTTTAGAACTTTTTCTTTTTCCTTTATTCATAAATCTGGATGTAGAAGGGGTAGAAAAAGCCAAATATGCCCTCTGCTGTTTCATTCTTCCCAACACAATTTGAATAAAAAGACCCATACTAAATATGTCTAACAGAAAAACATGTCCTCTATGTAGAAGGGCTAGAAAAAGCCAAATACAGTCTCTGCTGTTTCATTTTTCCCTGGACAAGATACAGTCTGAGCAAAACTCCTTCTTAATAAAGATTTGCAGCCTATGTAAATAATTCTGTCTGCCCTGGCTTGACTGGACCCATGTCAAGCAGTCCATGTACAGCCTAAGCGATAGCAGTATATCATCTCAAAAGTGTGCAAGGAGAAACAGAGGAAGAAAAGCTGACCAAACATGAAACCATTCTGAACTGAGAGCTAAGTTGGCACATTAGCATGGCATTCCGCTGGGGCTAATCACTCTGGTGAGAAATAGTCCCATCTAGACATACCCTCAGACATTTGCTGACATTTCATGACTCCCCTTTTCCTTTCATGGGAGCTGCCATTTGTAGCCAAGAAATAGTTCTTATTTCATTCCTTCCCAGTTTCTGGATCTAAACCAGTACTAGATGTCTGTTTAATAAACCCATATGAGACTTCCCGGTTTAAAACTGCCACCACCCTGCAGAACTTTAAAGGCAACAGTCACTGTCAATTCCACCTTATCTTCCCATCAGCATTTGTCTTAAGCTTGTATTTATATTGTTCTGTCAAAGTAAAAACATACAGAGACAATTCTTTTTATCTTCAGCTGTATGGTGTGGTTTGGAGCACTCTTGGCATTTTCCTTTTTAATCAGTCCTGCTTAAGCTGTGACTAAAACACCCACTTGCACCAGCAGGTACAGAAACCAGGTTTACACATTCAGTTCCGACTTATAACAACCCATAGTTATTATATACTTTTTGTTCCCTAATTGCAAGGTACAATAAGGTTATACAGTTTTGCAGTCCGTATACACACTTTTTGCTCTATGTAATACAAGATTACTATGGTAGGTACAGAGAAGCACATTCCAGAAATCTAGCATATCAAAATTGTCTGTAAAAATGAAGTTTCTGAGATTTGATTTCTCAAAGAAAATATACATAATAATGACAATGTTAGACCCCTAGTTTGGCCTCTAATCTCAGATCTTCCAAGATATTTGTTACTGTTACTGCATTTCAGTAAGAGATTTGCTCTCCACCTTCTTCTCCATTACAGTTTAATTTGAAAGAAAACCAAAACACTACTGAAAATAGCTGATCATTCAACATTAACATCAGTTCAGTAAAGCCCTGCACAAATCTTCTAATTCAGGATATGGCTTTCTTTGTTCAAGTTTTTAAACTAGGTTATATAGAAACTGATTAGAATTTGTCCTGAATCCAGGACAATCACCAACCCAAAACCCTGTATAAACTCTAAGCTCTGCAAAGTGTAATACAAACCAAAGATAGAAGATTGTAAAGGGAAATAAAATGCCAAACATTAGCTTCATAATTTGCCAAGAAAACTGTGGATAAAAATAAAGCTTGGAGGTTAACTCTAATAGTTGGCTGCAGGAAAGCTTACTTTGCTGACAACTAGAGTTTATAATAGAGTTTATAATAACTCCCCAAAGAACTCCGGTACTAGTAAGAACAGGCTGCAAGGGTTTACGTTATTTAGAAAACAATTCCTTCTAGAGCCAGATTATTAGCTTTCAAGAGCTCATCTGGCTTTACCTCTTATCAGTTTTTAGTTAAAATAGAATTCTTTAGCCAATAGTATTTTTGTACAAGACCCAGAGTGAATAAAAATGGTTTCACTAAAAGATGACAGCTTTGTGACAGAGACGATAAATTCCATTACGTCTCAGAGCAGGAGCAACAGTAATTGGACATTTCTGGCTACCATACATTCCCTCTGGCTACAGAGGGAAATGATTTTCCCCTGCAAGAAACTACACCCAAAATACCTCAAGTGTATTATTATTTCACTGCCCTTTCATTAGCCAGAGACTAATTACAATCCCAGTGCTTATTGCTACTACCACGTTTTGAGTTTTACACGTTGTTCCATACAAGGATGTATGTTCCATAACTTACTCCTACCCCTGAAATGCTCTGTTCAAACCTAGTTCCCAAGAGGGAGCTTATTTTAGCTGTTTGCAGAACTCATGGCAGTAGGGAGAAGTCAACTCAGAACTAGTAAGACTCCTTCCCTTGTACCTATTATTTCTCACCCCATGTCAGAAGGCTAACATAGCTGTATGATTTAATCTGAATCTGGGCTGCTACAGTCCTGTTCTCTGCACACTACCATTTACCTCTCTTGTACTAGCACTGTTGCTTCTGCAATTGTCAGGGAGGTGAGCCAGCTGAAAACCAGTCCTACAAAAAGGGATTAAATTTTGGCTGCCTTAGCTGTTGAAGGAGAGAGGATGACAGCAGCCCCCAGTAGTTCAGCTATAGTTGCTGCAATACTACACCTTTATCCTCATCTCCAATTTACCCACCACATCAGTCTCTTCTGTCCCCTCTGATTTTCAAATCAGAGCCTTGTGCTTTCCTCTTGCAGCTTCTCACAATTAGCTGAAGCTCCCCTGACCTGCAGTGACAACTTTCTATAAACATATATCAAAAGTATCCCTCTTGTTTACTTACCTTGCCTATGTGCGAGACTTATTTATGTGACTGTATTCTTTGAAGTACTGACTGTCTGTGCTAGATACTGTACAAATACAGAACAAAAATTTCATCTAAAGACATAAGGTGATAAAAATTACATATCCTAGATCCAGTAGAGCAGCCATTCCCAGACTGTGTGATGAATGTATCAGTAGCAATATTTCCAATGTTGCTATTGCCATTACTGACATGTAGCAAAAAAAAAAAAAGAGTTGAGAGGTAAGGAGCATTTGTGTTTCTGCTGGGTTGGACACTACTAAATAAACTAGCCATTATGCATGCTCACTGTGCCTGCACTTCCATAGTCTGGTCTGAAAGAGGAAAATATATGGACTACTGTGAGGCTCAGCAGAGGGAAATATGGTTCTGTAATGAAAAGCCACTCCAGCTGCAGGTGTGTCTTCAGGAGCATCAGTGACCCAAGCCAGTAGGCTTTACTATAAAAGAGAGGAGGTACTGTGCTTTTCCTAACTGTCTAAACCCCACAGACACTGGATTTCCACTCTGTCTTCAGACACATCTCTGACCTTGAGCCCAATTTCATCTCAGTTCTAGCAAATAAAGTCCACACTTTTTGGCTTTGATGGAAGAACCCTGCATGTCATCTGCATGCTGCTGACACAGGATGTCTCACTGACTCGCATGCTATTTCAAATACAGACATTCCTCAAGAACACCAAGCTCGCAGGATGAAAAGGAGGCAACTCAGCATGTTTTTTTCAGTTAATAAGGTAAGGACATATCAAAGGCCATTCCTTCTATTCTTCCTACAATCCTCAAGCAAGATGCATACTATAAATCTTGGTCAAACCAAATTACCTTTGTTAACAGGCCCAAACATGAGCTGTGGTAACAAAGTCTAGACTGTGTTACTAAAATAAGACAGCAGAAACTAACTACTCTTTGGACATACTTTGATAGTGGATTGCCAGCTGCTACCTGACTGGTCATGATAAGAACAACCCTCCGGCAACTATCCCACAGTGACTTTGGTCTCCAGGTAACAGCAACTTCAGTCACTCATTAGAGCTCTACCACCCAGGAACCCGGACACCAGAGCTGTCGCTTTTCTGCAAAGCCCATTTCTTAGCCCACCTTGCCACACAAAATCTCCAGCTCAAAACTGTATTGCTGCCTGGAAAAGGATTCTTCATCCCTTAGGCCTGTGGGCTTCTATTGCATCTTAGATCCCACTGCAGGACATGTTTATATGTGCAGATTGGAAAGCAAAAGTGGGCTCTGGTGAGAAACACACTAGGCAAAAGTACAGCAAGAGCCTGACTGAGAAGTGAGAAAAACACACAATTCAGGCTGCACCATTTCCATTTTAACAGAAAGGTAGCAAAGTTGAGGAGCAATGACACACTGGTTTTAAATGCTAGTAAACTGATGGAATTAAAAAAATACTATTACAATTAAAAACATAGCAGCTTGAACTTGAGTACAGCATCTGTAAGACCTGGAGCACAGCAAAAGGGTCCCACAGAAGAGCGTTTTGAATGCTGGTAAGATGCTCTTCACAGAACCTTGTATATTTTGTGTTTGTAGTCTCTTGTAACAATGACATATCACAAAGACTGAGCACAATCATAACAAGCAGGCAAGGCCATTAACTGCTCTAGCTTTTAGTGTCAGACCTAGTTTTAGTCCTGTTGCCTAAGACTGATGAAAGGCATAAAGAAATCGAACAGTTGGCCTGAGTTCATCTCTTTGGAATTAGCCTAAGCACTACAGCCTCTCTTTTTGCTTCTGCTAACAGAGATTGATTTGCATTCACTGTTCAATGTCGTACCAAAGTACATGGCTTCATGCTGAGAGCCTGAGCCTGTGTCACACAAAGCACTGCTGCTAGGTTGAAATCAACCTTCTGTTTACTGACTATGGTGCATATGATGTTTGCTTCTTATGTTATCTTATTGGAACAGCTTTGTAGAAATAGAAGTAATTTAATAACTCCTTATCAAAACTTCAAGCCGGGTTTTTATCTTTCTGCTGTTCTGCAAAGGATATTATTTGTGAAAAATTAATCTAACCAGCCAGGGAGTTCTTTTTGTTTATTTCTATGCCCATGAAAGCATTTCCGTGGAATTTCTTTTCCTGTAAGTAGTCACTCAAGTTTATCTACTGGCTAAGTTGGAAAGTAGTTATGTTTGTACCTGGATATACCTCCTCCTATCTCATGGTTAACTGTCAGTATCATTGTTTTTAATACATTGTATGATTTGTAAGGTAACTTCAGACGCTAAGTGCTATGCATGGTGGATATGCTAAGTAGACATTTTGGATCTCGTAAGTGCAAACAACTACAACACTTTTTATGAGCTTAACCCTCCTGAAGACTCAGTGTTGGACATGACACTATTCTGATGAAGGAGAATAAAAGATTAATAGCAAGCTTGGACTTGCAGCAATTGACAAATACACATTTCTAGAAAAAAAGCTATGTGGTGATGCTGTCTTCAGCTGAAGAATCAGTGAATGAAGAGTCACTACAATGATAAATGAACAGAATCTATTACTCAGAGAAAAGGAAAGAGGATGCAAAGGAGAAAGACTGATGGCTTTCCATAAAAGGCTTTGATTCTTGCTTTCATTTCCGTGAGCTTTGTGGTTAGGTGTTGCCGAAGGAAAACTCTCTGATCAAACACATCACATCTCACATTAGATACAGTAATCTTTGCGTGGAGCACTGTTTACAAAAAGTTGCATCAAATCCCTAATTAGTTCAAAAGGCATGTGTGCAAGTTATTATTTCACTAGAGATAGGACAATCCAAATAAAATCTTGTTCCTGCTCCTTGGACCAGAACAAGAAAAGGCTAGTTTTGCAGTAGCAGGGTGCCTTATCAGGTCTATTTTGGATGACAGAAATTCCTTCAAATATTGTCAGCTTTGTGCCTTGATTGAGGCCTGTAAAGAAATTGCAAGAATATCATCCAGATACCCAGAACAAAATGTTTTATTTAGCTATAAGTGAATTTCCTTATCTGTAAGTTTCCTAAGTTCCACTAAGAGGAAATGAGACTTTTTTCAGTGTTGCTGTAGAAAGTTCCATTAATGAGACTTAGACTGACAGTCTTCGTATCTCACACTACCCAAAAAGAATGTCCCATACACATATTAGCTCATTTACTGTTATGAATTGTAACTGCTTACAGCAGCACAAACGGCTCTGGGGATTATTTGATGTAAATTCTGCAATTGCTTATTTCGGCGCAGCTCCAACGCCTTCAGTGCAGATTTTTACGAGCACAAAGTCAGAACTGCGACCCATGCTCAGCAAAGTTTTCTCACATTTAAGTCCTACTTACAGAAAGAATTGTTTGGTCTTTCCCTTTAAACATATTTGAAAAGCCTTACAAAACCCCTTCCTCCCTCCAACACACACACAGGTAGTGCCCAGTGTTTTTACATCCCACTTAAAATGCCTTCTTGCCTTTACAAAAGAAAAAAAATATGTAATTCTGTATTAAAATCCTACTACAATGTCATCATTGGCATAAACAGAGCTGCCTCAGGTTGGCATAACTGAAGCAGAACCCCTATGCAGACAGCTGCGCTGGGAGCACACACTGCAGACTTATCATGCTTTCACCACATCATGTATTTATGATCCCACAGGAAAATAAAACTAAATAAAGAGCTGAGTCCAGTGATGCTTTAAAAATAAGTGAGAGCAGGTGAAAACACGCTCTGCTTAGAGCTGTGCCAAGACAGCTCATTTGAATACATGCAGCAAACATATCCACTCAGATTCTAGCCTCCCAGTGGACTTTCACCTGCATGCCTATCAGCTGCAGAGTGGCTCAGAAAACTGCTTACTAGTTCTTGCCAGTACCAAAACAGTTAGGGTTGAAGAATATGGGCAGTACTTTCCACAACACTCACATGTATAAGGTTAGCTTATCCTTATCCAGCTCACCCTATTAGTTCTTTCCTTAAAGTAGTTTCGAAGTTACCAGAAGGAACATGGCACAGCATTTGACTGATTGCCATACTGACGACTTTCTTGTATGTCTGAAGAACTCTATCTTTTAAAAATGCATTTAATTGTCATGGATTTGAAAAATCTTTATGAATACACCACTTGCAAACAGGAATTTTGTCTCTTCATTGGTAAATGCATTAATTTCGTTTACGACAGAAATGTGTTATTTCAGTGTGCTATGAAAATAACTGCACAGAACTTTTATTAAACTCAAATTCTGCAGCAAACCTGACTACACCAACCACCTAAGTACTGTAAGCTTTTTGTATAATACATGAGAAGAATATGTTGGTTTTGATCAACTACCCTTTCATCTGCTGACAATGACATAGAGTAATCAAATCAAATCAAGCAGGTTGGAAAAGACCTTTAAGATCATCAAGTCCAACCGTTCCCCCAAGACTGCCAAGTCCACCACTTAACCACAATGGATATAGTCAAGATAGTTCAACTAGTAGCAAAATTAAGAAATATTATTTCCCCTGCTTTGTCACAAATACATTGTTCAATTTTTCCAGTATCTGGTGTTTGTCAGTGTTTTGATTAGATAGTTCACCCACATGCTCTCTCCCTACCCAACAACTGCTAAACCGTTACAGTTGGATGGAAATTACATCTGTTCAGGAAGTGTGCATAGACAAGAAAATTACTCCAGTCATTAATTAACTTTATGACTCCAGTCAAAAAGTCATTTCTGATTTTTCAATTGTTAAAACAAAGCTGTATCTGCTTTGCAAATTACTTAGTACCTGTGATGCTTAAGCTTTGGTATCCTTTGGGAAGAAGTGCAGTGTAGAATACTTTAGATCTCCATCATTTAAAGTGTCCATTACAATGCAGCCTGCATAGGCAATTAATAACGGAATAAATCAGAACAAATTACACACTGACAGAATAAAGCAATGCTGGAACAAAGCAAGTGAAAAAATACCACAAAGCTCTTTGTTTAGCAGATGAATCGGTTTCATCATCCTTGGTAACAAGATCATGCACTGTAATTAACTGCTAGAAAGCTAGACTGTAAATAATCCATGTTAGCTGAAACTAGAGGGTGATGTCAAAGTAGGTTTTTGTTCAAAAGTGTTAGCTTTCCAAGCCTCTTTCACAAGAACTGACCATAGAAAACAGCTTAAATATTCTTGGTAGTGGGTTAGACACAGACATTTTAATTAAGCTGTAACTAAACCTCTGTAGTGAGACAAAGAGCAAAGAAAGACAGTACTTTGTGTACTTCATCTTGACAAAGAGAAAAAAAGAATAAATAAGGCTTCGTATAATTAAGCAAAATGTTCAAAAATAAGCGGTCTTGAGTTGGAGACCTGATCCTTCAAAATCTTGTCTCTCAATGGTTCTCACTCAGGTAAGAATATTTGTGGAGAAGACCTATAGCACTGAGTTTTATGCTTCCCTCCATGGAAATCAGAGAATAAGAAGATGGAATAAGACCAATTCAATATGTAATTATATACACTGTCATGTTTTATTCTCTTTCATAGTGACCAAGTGACAGCCAGTACATTTCCACAAAGATATATTAAAAAGTCACACAACTAGAACTTAACTGCTTTCAAAATACGTGAGCTGGTCAGAAGCACAGATGGAAGTCAGTCTGTCACTTGTGAACTGGCCCCAGTTTCTCAAGCCAATAACAGGTATTAGTGACACAGCCTTCTCTACAGATGCTTGCATCCAGGATACACTGAAGTGTCCATCTTTTTTTCCAGAGCAAATAAACTCTGTAAGACACCACTGCGCTCAAAGACATCAATGTGTAACCATGTGCTACAACAGATGCTGTAATCATTCATTCTGTGGTCTTCAGAGCTGTAGATTTGCTCCACTGGCAGAATAACCTTGGCAAAACACTTCCTTCATGACATCCCCCACCTTTAAACTCTTCCACTATTACTTCTTCTCTACTCGGTATTCTCCACTTGTTTTGACTTCTAAGATCTCCTACAATTTCTTGGTCTATCAGTTCAGCATATTGTTGACTGATTTACTACCTACACTCAGCAGGAAGATAAGCCCTTTACAGTGACACTACAGGCCACTAATCTGTTTAGCAGACACATTTAATCATTTGGGATTAGGCAGAATATAGCCAACAAAGCAGACGTAATTTGAGCAAGGAAAGAAAGAGAACAGACTACGGGTTTGACTTGCGCCTGGTGAAGTTTGCCCCAGAATATTTTTAGGATCTGCCTGCAGCTATTTCAGAACCTTGCACAATTATCTTTCAGAAGTTGTGAAGTAAGGATGAGGCTTTTGATAAACAGCAGAGGGTGAGTATAGTGTTTATCTGTAAAAACAGAGAACAGAGGATCCTAGAAATGACAGAGCACTTAGCCTAACACTTCAGTTTTTGGAAAGACAACAGAACAAATCTTTCAACTGTTAAGTAAGCACCTCAAAGATAAGGACTCATCAGCACGGATTTGCTAGTAACTAGTCACTTCAGTTCAAGGTCCTTTAAGGCAAGCCTAAAACCCAGCGCATTTACGAGGCATTAATGTTATGTTAAGGTTTTGATGCTGTTTCATTCAACAATCTCAATGGCAAGTCACGCCAACATCACAAGACAGATGCAAAACAACATGAAAAAAATGTATTCGGAATGATGAGTTGTCAATAAGAAATTTTCCAACCGTATCAACCTGTGTTATGCAGAACACTGCTCTAAGGCCCCAGCTGGTCAGTATATGCACCTGTAATTTGGAAGCTGGTAGAGACTTACTACATCTGCAAGCAATGACAAAACTGGAGGTAGCTGTGAGCCCTCAAAGATTGCAGCTGAAAGCAACTGGAACAGCAATGAGTAACTGCCCCAGGTCCCTTCCAACCCCATTTTCTATCACTCTATTTTTTCTTCATGTCTAACCCGTACGCAAAGCACAAGCTTTAATCCCCTAACCTGACACTTACTAAAGCTTCCCCTTCTCCATGTTGTGTTTTCATTCAATTCCTTTTGGCCAAATCCAGACAAATATGTGCCTTCTCTCAGGCTGTCACAACTTGCTACTTGACTGCAAGTTCCTTGGGAGGCGGGCTGCTTTTCACCGTATTTGCACATCCCAAACCTTTGCTGTGGTTTCTGGCAGTTTACATGTTACAAATCAGTGAAAAGAAACAGGGAAAAGGGGAAAAGGGAAAGGGAAGAAAAGAACTGAACATAAAGCAGGCAGGCCTTTTCTTTGCCATAAATCATAATTGTTGTTTTCAGTATTAAAGTATTCTGAATGCTTTTGAACAGGACAGCCGACTGGGCAGGAACTGACTTTAAATTTGCATTCACTTTCAAGTTACATTCTTTTCATGGAATACCTAAGGCAAGAGTATTCAGCACTGGTATGTATTAATGGCACATGTACTGAGGGCTGACACATGGAAAACGAAGCAAAGTCTGTATAAAATGAAATCATTCCATACAAGGACACCAGGGCCTGAGGGATGGAATTACCAGCCCTAAATGGTGCAGCAGCCAGCTTGTGTGGTGTCTGATCCTGCAGACATTGAACACACATGCTCAGCTTGACTATGAATAACCCTATTGAGTTGAATGGAATTATTTACAGTAGTAAAGTTAAGTATGTGCATCAGCACTCACAGATTTGGGGTTTAGCACAGAGCATAAGAAAAAAAGAGGATGAAACCAGAAGTCTCCTGTGCTACAGAGAAGTTTCAGTCCATCAGGTCTGCTCAGTCCCATTTGCCCAAGCCTGAAACTTTCCTTTCTGTGAACACCCACTGTGAAGTCTTCCTAGCAAGCAGATGCTCCCTTGTGTCAGAAGCACTGCTGTTCCTACCCTAGTACCTACACAGTCTTCATACTGCTTCTGGATATAAGGTGGCAATAAAAGGCACCCTCAAATTTGGCACTTGTGGCCTTTTCACTTAGTTCAGAGAAACTGAATCACAGAAACGGTATTTTCATTGACAGTGAAAACATACAAGGCAAGAATAATGAAAAAAACCACAAGCTTTTACGGGCTTTTACACCACACTGGTATTTTCCAAACTCCCAGCCAAATGAATGCATATGCCCACAGTCTTTGAAGGCCAGCCCCATATGCGATGCCTCTCCGCTTCTCTGTCTCTGTTAGAAGTCATTCAGATCTGATTTTGGTTTGCTTAATGGTTTTAAACTTTTTTTTTAGGGAATGATGCAATTCACTGGATCCTAAAATGTACCTAAGCCACACCACAAAAGAGAAATTGTCTATAGAGGATTTAAAATAAGCCTGGATTCTGTATGCTGTACTGTTTTAGGGTTTAATCACTAGAACGGAGACTGGATGATTCCATGGCCAAAGTACAGGATTAACACTTAAGAGATGTGACACTTAGCAGTGCTGGGGGAACAGCTGGTCTTGATCTTGAGGGCCTTTTCCGACCTAGCTGATTCTGTGATTCTATGTCATTTATCACTGACCGATACAAATATGGTCGGTGATTCCAGGCACATTATTCAAATTCTGTGCCTGAGTTTCCATCAGTGATTCACAATATCTATATCCAACCAGAGACTTCAAGTCTGATACTTAAAGACCTACACTCTGCATTCTGGAAACCTAGCAGATTTCCTTTTAAACATTCCACACACTGCCTACCCCGTAACTGACATTTTCAAAGAAAGTGAGGGAAAATAAAAAAGAGAAGTTTAGAAATCATAGGGATCAAGTTGTAAAGTGGGTCTGAAATTCACATCCTAAGGCTTAATTCATTAACGAAAACATGACAGGAAAGTGTTCTTGACTCCATATGTTATTTTGTACATTTTCCTCTCTGGAGTTTCCTTGCTCCAAAATTCTTGTTCACATACCAGCCCCTGTAGAGTCAACCTAAAGGTTTTACTGTTATGGAACAATTGGAACTGAAATAGCCCCACCAGGAAAGTGCTTTACAGCAGAATACCTTTGGCTTTGGCATGGGAAAATAATACCAACAACTACTTTTAGGTTAATACTTCTGCATTGTATAAGAGGAAGTGGTATGTGCAGCCCTCACAGTACTCCTCTACCACACCAGTTCTAAAAGGTGGGGGCACAGCAGAGCACAAAGCATGAGGCAAAAAGCTCTTCTCAGGTTCACTATCCATCCTGTACAGCAAGGCATCAGGACACGACAGGCATGGCTGAGATGACGACCGCAGCGTTTCAGGTGCATCACAGCCACTGTCTCCTCCTTTGGAAGTAGCAGTGCACCGATGCAGAACTGATTGCAAAGCAATGGCACAAAGGTGGAACGATCCAAGATGATGTGTAACTACAATTAATCCCTCCTGGCGTAGCCGTACTCTGCTCAGACGTCAGCAGAAGAAGTTCAGTTTTGCATTTAGAGCTTGTTTTGCTCAGGTGGGCTAGAAGGAGCTGTACAAGCTGAAATACAGCTTTGCTGTCAGAAGCTGTGGCCACAAGGGCCAACCATTCTGAACCTTAATGGCACAGTAAAATTGGTAGCACCTCCACCAAAGAGACAGGACCTGTGTGTGGACAAGCTATCGTTAAGCTATGTGGTGGTCCTTTCCTTCTGCTTTTTCCACCTGAAGAAATTCAGAGGTGTTAGCATAGACCTGGTGAATTATTCTCACCAGTGATTTTACCAGTAGTAATTCCTGATGCCTTCAACATGTTTGGATTTTTACTTTGATGAAAATAATGCTAGAAAGTCCTCACTGTGTTTTATTTCAAAGTTGTCTGGAAAAGAAAAATATCTTTTAAGAAAGGATGATCAGTAAATACTTGTTCAAGGGGTGATTCTGAACTAAAAATTGGGTTTAATATTCATCACTCTTCTTATATAACAAAAAAGCCAGTAAGAAGAGTCCTATACACATCCTTATTATATACTGTCAGTGCACTGTTTGCTAAGATTATACTGTAATAGGACAACAGACATATTTGTATTGCAGGCTTCTTTTGAACAAAGACCGTGTTATAGCAATTTGGACTTTTAACTTTTTCATGGATGGGAGCTTATTAGAGAGAAGATACTGAAGGGCCTATTTAAGCAAGTGGGCAGATAGGAGTCATGGAATAATACTGAGATGCACAGATAACAGAATTTGGTCTTTTCATAAGAATAGAGATAAGCATATAAAAGCAGTTCCTTTGTTTTTCCTCCACAGATCACAGAGTCTGCCTCAAGGCAAGTGGAAGCAGCCACATCTATGCCCTACCCAACAGCAGGGAAGTGGGTTACATCCTGCAATTCTTGATATAGCGGCAGTGAGCTGAATTTATCTGAAAACAACTGTTGGAGAGCTTGCCTGAACACAAGTAAAGGTTGTCATAGACCACAAGTTCGCTGGAATTAACTATTTCCAGCATGGCACATATTTGATTTCTGGCTGTGGCTTACTTTCAGTCAGTGTCAAGGCATGGGTCCAACTCAGAAAGGAGACTTGTTTCAGCTGCTGAGATCAATGCAACCCTCAGCGCAGGAGAGAGGAGGAGGTAGAGGCTACCCAACACAGCAGTTTTTAATGGCAGTGGCTTGTGACCCTGCGAATGAGACTGAGTGCTCTACTAAGCAGAGGCAGCTGCAGGGCTTTGATAGGTGTAAAACACCCCTGAGCTAACAACTTTGAAACGGATATCAAGTACAGAATAGCAGGGACTGCATTGCCAAGAAAGCTTAGGATAACATACAGGAACTCCAGAATGACCACACAAGGCAGTCCAAAGTGCTCGAGCTGTTAAAAAGTCTCTGTAGTCCATCAGTGCAGAGCAGAGGTGTCACATTAGCAAGAACCTGAGTTAACCTTCCAACAAAGATAGCTCATTTACATTTCCTTGTATTAATATGTCTAATAGTGGGTATTATCCTTGTGATTCCTTCACTACAATATCACTGCTAGTTCTATGGTTTCAGCCACAATAGTTCCATACAACTAAAATGTTTTTCCTGGCCACAGAAGGTTTGCCTTGCCCATATAGCAATCCTCTCAAATGTTTATCTTGAGCTCTTGGAGTGTCTGGCCCATGGAAACACAAATAAAAAAGGACAAATTAAAAAACAAGCAAGGAGGACTGAAAAGGGAGACTGGAAAACAACCATATAAAGAACAGAAAAGTGAGCTAACATCAAAGACAACAGAAGAATAGCTCCATCTGCCAGAATAGGAAGGTGTGGTATTTAATTCTCGTTTACTTTTGTATACAATAATAGAGGGGAACCAGAGCAATTCAGTAGAAGGCATTATTAGCGCTTGTGTGTAACAGCACACCTGAAATCACCAGTGGGAATGTTTAACTTTACCAGGCCCCACTTTTACCTGAAGAATCATCTTCATTCACGCTCTTAAGCTCCCTTTGCTAGCACCCAGTAGATCAGCATTTTGCCATATTCCACATCCTTGAACAGCATGTACATGATTCCGCAATGTGCATAGAAAGAAAAGTCAAGCTCACTGCTTTTAAATGCACTAAAACAAAAGCTAGGAAATGTTAACCCTAGGGCCTTTACACTCTTCTTTAAGAAAGCAAAGATGGGGCATTACACTGCTAAAATCTGTTTGTCACATGTCTAAGCCAACACGATTTCTTTGAAATGAGGCAGTTGCATGACATGGTCAGTTACTGCAGCTCAACCAAGAGCTGACAACTAGTTCAGCTGCAGCAAAGCAGCCGCTCTCTATCAAGAGATCCCAGGTGAGAGTGCAACCCAGACTGATGGAGACAGGCTTCCAGCTGTGGCACAGCATCAGGAGCACTGAGTATTATGCCTGATTTTAAAGACCGAAGACATTGAAACGGCTTGCTCAATGCCACGCTTCATATGAGATATTTCAGCATGTAATTCCACTGACACAGGGGAACTGGGCACCTGCCTTGCTAGATCTATGTTTTCACATCTTACTGCCTTGTCTCACAGATCTGGGTTAGACAGGATCTTGGCTCCCTTGTTAAAGTTGATTTCTGAGAAAGGCGAATGGGGCAAGGTGACTCAAGTAGGTAATATGTTGGTTGGTTTATAAAAAAATTAAATAGGTAAAGTGGAAACTTCCATTACCTCATAACTAAAGAGCCAAGAAAACACTGAAGCAAACTGCAAGATAAATTTGGAGCTGATAAGGAAGCTGCTATACAGAATATAAGCATTCCAGCCAAACCTAATAGTCAGTGTAACTGAAGCTACAAATTAGGGTTTACCGGTTTATAAAGCAGAGTTATAGTAACCACATTTTCAAAGGGGAAGGACAACTAACTATGTGCTCTGAGGCTTAGTATTTCGAGATTGCATTGCAACAAAGAGGCGGCTCCTTTATTATCTTACACATACTAATTAAAGGCACACTGTGCCTTCCCCTAGAGCATCCCATACTGACCACTGCTGGAGAAGAGGAATTGTCATGCTGAAGCAGACCTGAAAATGCATCGACCCCCCATGACTTGTGTCAAGGTGCCATAAGGCTCATTGCTGGGCAGGGGAGGGCTATGGGAAGCTGGAGGCTGAACCTGCTGCAGCATCACTAGAGCAGCCCCAGGCTGGGCTGTAATGTGGTGCTGGGCAGGGTGGGGAGAAGCCCCTTGGGGAGGTTGGGCATGGCTATTAGTGCTCTCTGTGCCCTGACAACTAATGAAAAACAGTGACAATTATTCCCGCTTGCTAAATAGTTTTTCTATGACCAAGTCAAATGCAGTCTCCCAAATTACTCTAAAACATAAATATTCGGCAACTTTTAGGAATAATATCTGTGTCTAAAGGAAGCATCAGAGTGGGAAAAGCAGACACACCCAAGTTCTGCTCCTGGTCCTGCTAATAACCTGCAGAGGGTAAGTCACTTGTCCCCACTTTTACCATTTTACAATGGGAGGCAATGAAATACTCCACAGCTGTAAGCAATAGACATTAGCCATGGCCAGAAGAAATGGGATTATTTTGTGTAAAACCATTTTGGAAACATTGAGAATTGAGGTTGAGAGGGTTGTTTTGTTTGTTAGCACATGCTATATACTAGGCTACTTTCTAGCTAATTTATATCCAGTCTCCATTAGTTGCCAAGAGTCCAAACAATACAATTCTGGGAAAAAGAGAACTCAATGCATTTATAATATTTTAGGATTACGTAGAATAGTTTATCATATCTAGACATCCCTGGTAAGGGTCAGTACAACAAGTGTATCTAAAACTGGATCTGTGCAAGCAGTACCCCTAACAAAGAAACATTAAAGGTGAAAATACAGGCAAGGTAGTCAAAGTACATGATAGATTGTTTTGGTTTAAATTGGATAACTCCACAATTTAGCACATTATGTCCTTCCACATAATGACTGCGGTTATCTTGGACCTTAAGTAGTAAACAGAGAAAATCTCTGCTCTGCTGACTTCAGAGTTGTTTTTTTCTCATACATTGTTTATAGATTATCACAAATTTTACATGGGTCATAAGAACAGATGTCATCACTGTTCCAAGAATCTCATAAACAAACATATCTAACTATCAGAAACAATAAAAGCAAATAAATAAAGTTCTTGAGGCATTGCTGGTATCTGTAGCTGATGAGATGATTACAGGCAGCTTTGCCGAATGAAAACCTATGACTTTGAAGTAATTTTCAAGTGAAACTTGAAAAAAATACAGAAGTGCTACTTGGACATGAGACTAGATTATTCTTCACAGACATAGAGCATGAGCAAAAACAATTGAAAGTGTCTAGACCAGTTTTCCAGTGACTCCACAGGGCAAATATGACCAAAGAAGCCTGTAAACAGTAAGCAGTGGATAAAGGATATAAAGAAAAAGGGCAGATTGGGCTGGAAATATAACAATGTCATGATAATCTTGAACTTCATGAAAAAAGTAGTGAACTGATTGCAGGGAGTCTAATATGTCACAGCCAAAAAGATGATAATTCACCTAACTTTATAGCTTTCCTTTTAAACATGGCTGATGTGAGACAGTATTGACCCTTTTGGAAAGGTCTAAAGTCCAGTTGTCTCAAATACCTTCACCTCTTACTGACCTGGAATTTTATAATATATACTAGAAGCAATAATCCCCATTGGAACTGTGCTATCATGATAGTAAGAGGTTGGTTGGCTTGCATCAGTGTTTGGTTGTTGTCTGCCACAGAGGCAGGGAGATAGTTAGAAAGCAATTGAATCTCTCCGGTGGCCCTGAAATTTTTCTCAGTGTTCAGCAAGTCCTTTAAAAGTGTAAATTAGAGTTTGAGCTGCTGAGGGGGAAGGAAGGGGGAAAGATCAGGACCTAAAGCCTCTTTTGTATCAGGTAGGAACTTTTGTTTAAAAATCAAGCTTGATCAGTTCCCTAACATGGGTAAAAGTCCTGTGTAAGAGGCCATGTCACTCTCCACTCGAATGGCCAGAAGCCATCGTTTCCACCAGAAACAAAAGCAACTCAAAGCTTTAAATCCTATCCCATTGTAGGAACACAATTGAATTCTCTTGCCAACATGAGGACAGAGTATACATAGTGACTGCATAGGACTGACAGTCTGTGTGGGAATTACTGAAATCTAGCTGCAAGATTTCCATATACAGACATTTCCTGCCATGAGAATGTTACAGTATGAAATCTGAATCAAAAGTAATCTAAAGAACAAAAGCATAGGCTCTAAAATAGCAAAGAGGAATAAATTATACACAAAGAACACTTCATACATTCAATACAGACATTTGAAGTAGAAGATATCAAGGTCATATCCTGCAGCCTTTATTCAGGCACATCAATAGCAGGGCGTTGTTAAAGTAAAGCCTGAGGCAGTATCTGACCTTTTAGGGTTTTTTTTTTTCCCCTTTGGATAAGATGGTTATGAGATGCTGTGCATGAATGGAACATGCCAAAATCAAACACACGTTTGCAACTGAATAGTATCTATGTTTCAAAGTATGATCCCAAAGGAACTCTGTAAGTAGTCATAAAAGAGACAAGACATTTGGGTCTACAGTCTCTTAATATAAAAGTAATCTAATCTTGCAATAAACAAAGAAAAGGAAGTTCAACTAGTCAGCCATTACATCAGCCATGCTTGAAGCGAACACAGCTCCCATGGAGGTTTGATGGCCTGTCAAACTTGTCGAAAAGTGAACTAATACAGGTAACATGCACTGAAGCAGCCCTGCCCACCTGCCTCCCAAGAAATCTTGTTTAGCATGAAGAGAGGTGTAATCTGTGACTGTATCAGCTCAAATACCCAACTCATCCCTCTGACCCGGAACCCCATTGCTCAACCCAAGGAGAAATACAAGATTTCCCAAGAAGTGTCATGATGGAGAGCAGCTCCTTCTTCCACAAACAGTGTATGTTAAGCAACACCCTTGTGTCCCCATATACACAGGCATCTGAGCGGAAAGCAGCCACCATCCATGCCAACTCCCCTTCCATGTTGCCTCAGCTCAATCCCACTATAAAACCGAGAACTATTAGGTCCAAAATGTTTTTCCACTGTTCTCACTTCCCTTTTTCCTATTGCAACAGCTAATGGCATTTACTTGCAATTAAAAAAAACCCATAATAAACGATAATAAAACTTTTACGATCCTAAGTGCCCTGATAGTGGGTGTGTGTGGAGAAGCAGACTGCTAGAGTATCACAAGCCTAGCTCTGACACTATTGTATAACACTAATATTATAACACTTGCTACCTGTTCCATGCACTCCCTGCAGCTCATTGCTACCACTGTTGAACATTACTTCATAATACCAATTCCAGTGTTATCAGAACAGCTCTTAAGAGCAATATAACAGGCACCTGAAAACATTCATATGCCATTGTAAATGGTATATACACTAGTACCTAGTATGCCTGAGCACTTATTTGCTTGGATAAATGAATAAACTCTTGCTTCTTTCAGTGTATGCTTAGAACAATTTCATTTTACATAATTTTCTGCGCCAAGCTTTCAGCTTCTTCTAGAAGAAAACAGCTTTGGAAAACATACTAAAACAGCTATGGGATACAGGAGGGAAATAGGAATCCCTCCATTTAGGTGTGCTGGGCTGGCCCTGGTGCCCCCTTTAAGGAGGGCAGAGCTACGTGATGCAGAGCATGTGGTTTACGCATGTGTAACATCTCCCTCTACTGGCTAAAACCGCACGAAGAGTTAGCTCCTAAACCGGAAGGTTTTCTCTGGAGTAAGAATCCCGAGATTAGGTTACCTCCCATCCTCTTCTTCTTGTGCACATTTGTAATCTCTTCCTTTAACCCTAAAGCAGACAGAGTTTGTGTGATGAATAAGGCCATGATGAACTGGGCTTAGTTCACCTGAAACTCTTTCTTGATGCTAAAGTCCTCAGTGAAATACTTTGAAAACTAAGTGATGCTCAGCAAGTGCAATAAGGCTGTTCTTGGGAACCCAGAATTGAAATGGACAGTTGCTTTACAGAACCTTTCATCTTAGCTTACAAATATCCTCTGGGTGGCAAGGCAAAGCTGGCATACTTTTGTCAGGACAATTTCATGACACATAGCGCCTGCACTCTTGTTCATTTTCCAGCACTACATGACACGCTCTCTGGAGAACTACTGGTTGTAGTAAGGCACAAAGCCTTAAGGATACAGCTGGGAAGGTACAATTCCCATATATCCCAACACTAAATGCATTAAGCTGACATAAAAACATTCTAAAGTTAACCTGCTCTTTTGTAAGCTGCTATCAGAGTTGGTCATCTGGATTTCCTGTGGACAAGAAATACAGCAAAGTTTATCCCTTCCATTAAAAATGGAGAATTCACTTCACAACAACCATCCTGAAATGTGGCCTACACTATAGATTCAGAAGTTCTTGATTTGTATGCTAAGACATTAATATTTTTCCTGCTGCCAAGTTCAACAAATAATTAAAGTACTATTTTCTATCATAATTCACACAATTGTAAATAAGGTAAATAATTGAAAAATGTTAGTTATTCATAGCAAGTGAATGGTATCCTTTTCATTGTTCTCCACCTTTTAAAAGCTCTTTTAATTCACCTCTCCTTCCCTTTTATTTCCCTTCTTCCTTTGTTTAATAGGTTGTTTCTACATTTCCCTTCCCTGCATCAAGCGTTCAGGGCAAAACCATTCATGCAGAATTCAGCACAGGAAAACAAACATAGTGTCTCACTCCCACATTCCCAGGAGGGAATTAGCTGAAATTAACAATTCTTGGGAAACTCTCATGGAAAAAAAAAAAAAGGCAGGAGAAATGACTACAGCCAAATTGTCAGGGAAACCGTTAGCACTCTGCTAGCTCAGGAAAATGGGCCATTTGAAACACTTTCTTCTAAGTACCCTAGCAAACTATAGGGCCATTTGTGGGGATAGGAGGTGCCCAAAGCCTGAAAGCATTATTGCCTTTGAAAGGCTTAGTAACTCCTGCCTGTTGTGGGAGAGCTCACTGCAGAATGGACTTCTGCTACCTTTTCAGCAGACATATAGTTTTATGAACAGGACTGGGCTAATGCCTCCTTTGTGGAAGTCTTTAGGAAGCTTTTCATTGTATAGCCCATTTGATAGAACTCCTAAAGCCATAAGATAAGAAGGACATTTTCTAAGGAAATTATCTAGTTCTAAGTCGCCTTTTTAAAAATTATTTGTGGCCAATTGTTTTACATCTCCTTTGCTACTCAAGGGACAGCAATTATCACAGCCAGCAGCAGGCAGGCTTGAGAGAGAACTTCATTGCTTTTACTCTTTCATGAGTAAATGTAAGAACAGCACTTTGCCAACTCCAAACACCCAGGCAGCTTCTGTAAGCTACAGCTGTCCAAGTCACAGAGCTCACATTCATCACAAGGCTATGATTATTAGTACAATACTACACTCCTTTGTTCTCTGCTAGAAACTCTTCTGACTTGTCTTCCAGCTAGGGAAGACTTCAGACTACAAAATGACCTAAACTTGTTATTAGGAACACAGCGCTGGGATATAAGCATCGCTTCAACGGCCCTCCCAACACAGGTGTTTTGATACTCAGATGATGTCTTTTTTGCTCTGCTACTTACCACAAACACACACACTTAATGTATGGCTGGGAGGGCAGAGAATGACACCTAGACTCTGTTTCTGTGGTGTAACTGCAACTGAGGTAATATTTTTGTGAGCTGAGTAATGCAGCTAAAAAGAGAAAAAAGCAACATGCCTATGCCAACCAAACCTTTAGGTATTGACCATGCTGTGAATAGCTGACTAGCAAGTCATGAGCTGTGGGCCAGGGTTGGCTGTGGGAACAGGGACAAGAGACCATAGGCTTTAGCCCTGATCCAGGACTGCAAGAAACAGATGAAAATGTCCTTACATATTAGATGAGGACGTGACTCAGTTACCTGGTGGTTAAAGGTGTGGAGCTCTCACAGAACATGCCTAACCTCATGTCCCACAGGTTTAAACAGCCAGTAATGGATTTCACGTTACCATTCCATCCACATGGATTAGATTCTCAACAAGACAGCCTTGGTCAAAAATACTTGAGGCAGTATGGGTTATTCTAACCATAATCCTTGCAAGAGGCCTGGGCCAGGCTCAAGTTTTCATTGGGGGAAACAGAAGAGTAAAGGGGGGGGGGGGGGGGGGGGGAGGAGAAAAGGAAGGTGGGGAGTGACCCAAAGAGCTAAAAGCTTGCTGACACTATAGCAAGTTAACGTCAGAATCAAAACTAAGATTTTTAGGGCTATCCCAAGTTTTTTTCTTCCCATTCCCCCTCTCTTGGAAATAAGGCCAAGACATATAAATTACCTGGTTACAAATTTAGAAACCTGCTAAAGTTTCGTGAGCTGATTTTACCTTCTATCCTGCAGGTTATAGGAAGTTTCCTGCATAGCTCGCCCTGGAGTATTAAAGTATTCGTCCTTCTGCAATTACTCAATTTGCCTGCTTGAACTTCAGACGCAGAGATTCATCCAACTTGTACCTACTTATCGTCTCCAAAAGTGCTTGCCATCCCTGGCTCCCTTTCACCTTAGAGCGTGAGGATGTGCACGCACATATACAAGGTGTGTTAAGAGGTTAAAAGGGTGAATTTGTGCTGGGAGCATCACGTAGATGATTGGAGCCTCAGCTTGGCACAAGAAGAAAGGTCAAGACATGCCAGAATTTGCAGAGACATATTCCTCAAGTTGCTTGAACCGTATTTGGCTTTCAGACTACTAGCAGAGACCACAGGACTCAAGGTCATCACATTCATACAGTTGTTAAGCACCTGAGCACACACATAGCTGATTCAGTCCACATCTGAAGCACTGCCATACACGGCACTTTGCCACATGCATTCCTCCCTGTACTTCTCCCTCATGCTCCTGACAAGCAGCAGCCATTACACTCACATCATTCATTTCACTGTTACAAGCCTCCAGAGCAGAGCAGCCTAGCCTGCGGTTTTGCCTTCCTCTGCTGAGAGGAAAAAGTGTAGTTCTCCAGGTTACCAAGCGCATGTTGGCAACGTACTGGGGCTGAAGAGGCATGGGAAAAAGAATGAAACCCAAGCCTGTAGCCCCAGGGGCAATGAGAGATTGCACAGCACTGTCTGGACAGGCTGCCCACACCACTTGACTTTTCCCAGCAGTGCCTATCCTCAACTTTACTTGTAAATTAACGTGTTTAAGCCACCCATGCCAAGTCTTGAAAGAAGAGCCTGTCAGACACCTGAAGCAAAGTCCCTGTTGCTTATATGAAGTCCCTATTGCTTATATGCTTCCTGACCCTTTTGCAAGGTCAGGAAGGATACTCTTGCAGAGGCTGAGGCTCAGATTTAGTTCAATTCACAGCTCAGCAATCGATTTCCCTAGTGAGACAGAACAAGGCAGTCTGTGTGCCTCAACAACCAATGTGTAACAGGGAAACAGTGCAGCTTTTCTCCAAAAGGCACCTTTTACTGGTCTGCAAAGCTAGGCTCTAGGGTTACAGATACACAGCATGACTGAGAAGGACTTTGAATCTGAGCTAGCTCTGAGATTAATTTAGAGAGTGGAATATAGTCACATTAACAGTACCCTGGGACAGTTAGCTCTGCTAAGAAGCAGGATCTGTCCTATAGGACACCAGCCAGGGATCTTTTGCTTTCTACCACTAACCTCAAGACCCTTGAGAGGAGTAAGAAGCTGGCAAATGTTCCCAGCAGAGGATCATAAGGCAAAGGTAATGCTAACGCTCCTCACATCTCTTGCGGAATGATCCCTCCGGCAAAAGCTAACTCGCTTTCTCTCACTGGGAGCACAGCAACTCTGTTCTGAGGCTTCTCTAGAGAAAGAGGAAACTGTTGCCATATGAAGTTGAGCAGAGGGCAAGTGAGAAGAAGAATGTGGCCTCCTTGGAGAACAGAGGCTGTGCAAGTAACAGACCATGGTTGAGAAGAGAAACATGGCAGATGGGACAGGGAAAGAAGAAGTACGGTATTACAGAAGGAGCACAACATAACAGCCAAACGTTAACATTGATATAAAATAACCATCAATATAACACATTTGGAATTGCAAAACCCCTACAGCATCACAAATCTTGATACATGATAGCATCAGGCCATGTGCACACACTAATTCGCAATACATTTAGGCATCTCCTTCCTTATTTGCTTGAAGAGGAGCTATGCATCTAACTAGGATTTGATAGCTTTCCACTTGCATGCATGTCCCATGAGCCCATAATGAATTACAGGTAAGGCCACTGACTGGAACAGTGTTTTTGTCCAACAGACAATGCAAGGTATAGGGGGGAAAAAAAGACACAACTTCACTGTATCTGGAAGCTGCTAGCTCCAAAATCATGCTATGCCTTCAATGTACAATAGATTTAAGGTTTGTTTTGTTTTCTTTATAGGCCCATTCCCTAATGCTATCACCTACTGCATGTACCAACCTGCCTTAAGCACCATCCTATTCACAAGAAGTAATTTTGCAAGAAATTGAGGTGATTTCAGCATATTTCAAGGTATTAAAATCAGTTTAGCAAGTATCAAACTCTGAAGTAAAGTGGATAATAGGCATTAATCACCCAAGTAAAGCCATTAGTCAGTTGCACAGTTTTCATGCTGTACCTACAGCACCAACGAAGTCAGAACGAAAGAGCAGCTTTCTCCAACTTGCTATATATCCAGGTGTTAATTTAGTGGAATAAAAAATTTCACCCCCTGTGATCTCTTCCCTCTCTTTTATTAATTACTTTGGTACAAAGATTTCAGAAACAGTTTTATGCTACAACAAAAAGGTTATGGCTCATCTGGCCTGCAGAGGCATAATGACTACAAATGTATTTGTAATGCAGATAGTGGTTCTGGATGACATGTGTGCACCAGCAGAACACCACAAAGTTACCACACCTGGAAAATACATCCAGGTTCTTAAAATTCCCCGTTTAAACTATCCCCATTCTTGAAATATGTGGGGGAAATAAAGAGGGGAAGAGGAAGATGTTAATGAAGAAGGGAAGGCCAAAGGAAAACAAGAAGATATGCTTGTTTTCCTTTTGAGACTTATGGGGGAGGGAAGGGGGGAAGAGCAAAATATGGAAAATAGTCTAATCCTAGTGAAAGAAGTGTTCTGGAAGTTTAAAGTTCTACCTAAAATCAAAATGTAAACGATGGAATGATTCTGAGCAGTTCAGACAGGTATTTCCCTCAAGCCACAATTAATGACTGTTTGCATTTCTCTTAGTCACAATGTCCAGAAAGATGTTACCTTAAAAAGACCACAGGAACTATCTTAAGTCTCTGCTCCAGAGATCTGCTGCTTAGTTATCAGCCAGTGTTGCATGTATTTATCTCAGCACATGCCCATTCAGAATTCAAATGCAGTCATTCCTGCTCCAAATGGTCCAAGATAAGAACAACACAAAAGCAAACACTCATGTAATACCTTTATCCTTGCCAAGTGGATGCCAGTTTGAGGCCCTTCCAGACCTCCCTCCTCCTGTGAAGTGAAATCAGAGCCAAGGAGACAAGATGCCCGTCATATAGGTAGCTGTCTAGCAAACACACACAATCCCATTTCTTCACAATATTCACATACTGTACACAGGGAGCCTATTGCAATATACTTCTGCCAACCACCTCCCTTGGGGTCACATCCTTCTGATTATTATAACACAGAAATTTGGTAGCAGCAGTTTACTTCCACATGGTCATTGTCTGCTTATCACTGATCCTTCACCACCCCTTACCAATGCTGGGACAATTGCATCAGGGCAACACAGTGAAACACACCAGGACCTGAACCAAATGACACATAACTATTTTCAGCCAGGTAATTTTTCAGACAGATCAGTCTTCTGATCCTCCCCATAACTCTGCCCCACACATAGCCGTAGCAGCACAACTTGTAAGGGCACATGGGTAGGGTGGGAAAAGGAACCAATACAGGAACAGAGACTGAAAACAGGAGCTACTTAAGCCATCCCCATTGCCAAAGCAAGTAACTTGGCAAGCAGTTTGTTTAAAAACATTCTCAAACAAAGACTTAACACATCTGACCTCCTGAACTCTGAGCCTGTCCTCCATCAATCCCTGCTTAGAATAAATCCATAAAGCCTAACCTTATTATGCCACATTTTGAAGACTTTTTTCTCTCTTGCACTAATAGTTAGGTAGCCACCCTCGCATCATCTCTCTCAAGCACACAGATCCATCCCCGTATAACCATGTTAGGTGGGGATGAATACTGTGAACTGATTAGGTTGAACTAATTCATGTTTGAAATACTACATCTTGCCACATTATTTTGGTAGTTCCACTGCTTGTCTCAAACAAGAACTCAGAAACTGATAAGAATACACAGAGAAATGGACAGCAAGCAAGAAAGTGAATGAAAAATTTAAAAGAAAATGGACAAACACCAAACATGGTTGAGCCTCAAATTAAAGTGGGTTCATTTCCAGTTCTCATCTAGTTTTAATCCTGGTTGATGTGTTTGCCTGAACCAATCTGCCCATTTTCAAAGAACAACTGGCAGTCAGCAAACACTTCAATAGTCTTCGCTTGAGTTATTTTGCACATTCCAGCTTCTTCACTGCCAACTGTTCAAATTTATTTGCAGTGATTTATTTTTCTTTCTAGTTTGAAGATTGTGATGACAGTCAGTGCAAGAAAGCCATGTAACAATGTTGTGCAAGCACTGTAATGATGAGAAAACCGTTGTGGGTAAACATGGTCCAGAATGTATTTATCCAGTTGTTAAGACTCTATATGCTTGTGTGGACTACTGGAATTACAGAATACTGAATCTGCAAAACATTAATTTAACTCTATTGGTGAAATAAAAATGAAAATAAATGCCTCAGGATTCAATGGGCAGTCTTTTACGATAAGCACATTCTCTAGAGAGCAACTGGAAAATCTTACCTATCACATAGAGTTTTGTAAAGCATTAAGGAGTTAGAACATTGCTTGTTCACAATTAAGTCAACAGCAAAACTCCACTGGCATAATAATCAGCACCAATATAACATGAGAGCAAATCTGAAACACATGTCCAGGCCCTAACAAGATACCTTGACAGGATGGTCCACCATAACCGCTTCTCTAGCAGAGCTTCCCTCCTGGAAAAATGAAGTCAATTTTTCAATAAAGTACTTGCAAAAAGCAAAACCAGAAATTCTACTTCCTAAAAGCTCTCTTTTCTTCCCACCCGCTTTGAGGGGATTTTTTCATCTTCTTGTCTTTGTGTCACTCCTACGTCAGACTCCTAGCAGCTGTTTATTGAAGAGTTCAGTGGTGATTCTCACTGGCTGGTGGCAACTTATTTCTTTCAAAATAATAGCCAAAGAAGGATACACAATAAGAAAGATTTCTTCATAGTTTCCAACACAGTGGATAAGTAATTCCAAAGGTATTGAGAACCTCTTCTCTTTGAGGTATTGCTCTCTTCTGCTTCATTTAGAGGATACAACACAGAGCTAGCTTAGGAGATACCAACAAAGCTACACCACACAGAATGATCTCCTTTGTGAGGGGGAAGGATGCAATTAACAGCTGTCACATATAAAAGTTAATTGCACATTATTCTTTTGCAATGGAGATTCCTGAATCCATTTCAATAGTTTATCAAGATAAAACAAGGTAAACAAAACAAGATAAAAAGCAAACAACTCCCCCCATAATTTATTCAAACATTTAAAAGATAATTTAGTTTGCTGCCGACTGACATGCAGATGGTATATAAATAACCACTTACACAGGCTTTCCCCAGTTTAAGGGTTTGATTTAAAACTCAGAGAAGATTCCAGAAGAAACACCAAACTGCATCTTACCACAAGTAAACTATACTCTTCTTCAAAGTCACAGTGCATTCACCATACCAATAGTGAGATTGGAGTGTTCATAGTGAATCTGTGTGATACATAAAAATTCACACTCTATATCAAGTTTATATTCCAGAGATCTGGATTCAGTTTTGATGCATTGTTGAAAGCTCTTGATCTTGCTCACATTTGCAAACACTTGATAGAACTGCTGGCTTTGTGAGATGTTACTTATTTAATCAACACCAGAGACCCAATACCATCTGCACATAAATAACAGGAACATTCTTGTTATTCTGGCATGCCTTCTGTAAGCTCTTAGAAAAAGGGTTTCCATTCTTGCATGCTCAGGAATAGAAGTTCCATCAGCCAAAACCATCCATCAGTGTTGCAATGCCCCTCCACCTAACCTTCATTGCATCATGCAACAAGCAGCCTATTGAGTCTTCCTCTGTGAAGGACACATCTTAGTAGCCTATTCATCTAATCCATCAAACAGAAAAGGAGCAGTTGTGGTGGTCAAATTCATGCAAAAGGCATGCTGTGACAACTAACTGAACCCCAGTATCCACATCACCTTAAAACTCTTACCTTCTGGCCCACAACAGGCAATATTGCAGTGACCAGACTAGCAGGCAGCTGACAACTGCATTTGAAGAGATTTGGCCTGATTGTCTTTAGACCAACACTGTAAAGAGAAGAGTACAAACAAGTATTATTTTAAGAATTACATTCCTTAGATGCTGCTTATGATCCAGCTTCTCAAGAACATATACAGTAATACTCTCCTCTAGGATAGGCAGCATAGATTTTATTTTACACTAGCCTACAGCATCTGAAAACTTGGAGTCAGGTAGGATATAAAAGTAGTATTAAAATTGATTGAGTGACTTCAAGATAAGTCTCTGGTGAGCATTTATTCACATTGCAAAACAACTTCTGAGAGAAAGTTGACTCTAGCTTTTGATGTGGCCATAACAGACTACTCTGATCTGAGGTTTAATTACACATTAATAGCATCTGAAAGAGATTCTCTGATGGAACTAATCCTTTCACACCTTAACCCATATATTTTTTCTTAGCCAACAGAAGATATTTAATACATTAGATTATTACATATTACTCTGGTCCAGACCTGCATCACAAGTTGCTGAGACAACATTTTCAATTAAGGCAGCTTGAAGCTACCTGGTTTTCAATGATCTGATACACCTATTTGGTTGAACTTATTATTCTAGTCATGGAGCTTGTTAAACTGGGTAGCATAGCAGAATCTAAATTATACATTAGGACGAACTCTGGAATTGTATAGCCTTGCCTCGCCTCTTTTCCAAACCTCTTGTCCTCATTTTCCTAAATCCACCCTGACCAAGGATCTCTCTAAATTAAGGTGTTAACATTTCACAGATTTTTGTATTAGAAGTATGAAACTACTGAAAAATCTGTTGGGAGAAAAGTAGAGGCTACCACAGATGGCAAGGTAGTGGCAAGAACTGGAAATAAGAACTAGAGAGGAACTGGCTTGAGTTTTGGGACTGACAAAAAAGATTCACCCCTCAGTATTCATTCTGAAGGAGTTCAGATGATTTTTTTATTTGAAGAGGAATATTAATTTGCTCATTCCCCATCCCAACGTAGCTTACACTGCATGTCTGCCCTCAGAAGCTTGCAATTATAGCAAGAAGTGATAGAATGGCAGCAGATTTTATTCTACTGTGTGTCTCTACAGTAATACACATGCACCAGATTGTTTAGTGACTTCAAAAATTCAGTAACATCTATGGAGAGCTGGACATCTAACACCCCATATCACAATTTCAGTTTGTTCTTCTAATAACTTTCATGAATGCTGCTTTTCTCTGTTAATTTTAAATCCATTTTTCCACTCTTCCAGACCCTTCATACACACCAATATATAACAATATGGCTCAGCCTCAGATAGACTCCAAGGCACTGCACCAGGAACCGTTAACTGTTTCTAAACATGATCTCACTCTGCTTTTTTCTTGTTGCTTGACCAGTTCCTCATCTCACACTCTCTCCCATTTAAAATGAAAAAAACCAAAAAAAGGCTCTTGTGAAGAGCTTTGTCACAGGCTTTTTGAAACATGATCTCTAAATAAAAAGTTGTTGAAAAACTACACTAAAATCAAACAGAAAAAGGATCAGAAGACCAGCTGCCTGGGCATGACTCATTTTCTGCTACACATCTAAAAGAAAGGCATGAAGACAAAGATCATGAGTCTTTGATAAAATGGGGACTGTAATTTGATGATTAGCACTAAGTGAGAAACAGCTTCACCGCTCTGAAAAGGAATTGTTCGTGCAAATCAGATGCTGGCTCCCAGCAGACCCTCCTTGCCTAAGTCATTAAGACTCTTCCCTCTTACCACTATTAGTCATGCTGAGTATTAACCTTATTCATTATTACTCATAGTTTACTCTTTGAATACCTCATTAATTTCAGTGAGACATTTGCAGTAGGAGGTAGTAGATAATCTATGCATTTATATATGTATGCATGTCTAATTAAAGGCTATCAAATGAGAAGACAGAGTTTCTCTTGCTGACTAAGCTGATCCTTAAAACTCTGGATCCAGAACTGAAAGTATTTGTGGCTGCTGCTGAAGACATGCTAAGTCAAGCTTTCTAAAGTACCTGTAGCAGAATTAGTCTCCACAGCAACTTTCATGAGGATACTGCAAAGTTATACCAGCCTTTCACCTCCAGGCTCTGCTGTATAAAAGAAGCTTGGAAAGGAGCAGCTGCCTGTCCCTCAGTACTCCCAAACAGCATGCTAGCATCAAAGTTAGCAAGCAGATTCAGAAGAAAACACACACAGCTTGGTACCTCACAGACCACTCTTCCATCTATTCCTACTCTTTGGTGGATCCCACTGATGCTCAGTTTCTCCTCTGCAGGTCTTTCTTCCAAAGCTAGAAAGAAGAGCAAACCACTTAACCATTCATTGTACCATCAGACTGTACTTTATCTCCCTTTGAAGGAATCCTGTGTAAGATCATGTAGGGGCAAGGGCAGACTCTCTTTAAAGAACTAAAGGGCCCATGAGAGCACTTCAAATCATCCAGGTCGTAATAACTTTAGTGTTGTTGCCTTTTATTTTCCTAAAAAAGCAGAGTTAATTGTCTCAGTGATTCCAACACATTTCAAAACTTCATGTATTGCAACACTAATTATTTAATTGTGTTTTTTAAGAGGAAAATTCTTGTGATAACTTTCTACAGAAATAAACTGGGACAGCAGTGCTACAGGCAGCAGGAGGTTAGAGGGGTATGATGTCTGAAAGCATAACCGTGAGTCACAACAGCATGACTGATGTCTGCTCCCTGATCGTTTCCTTCAAGCGTTTAAAGGAATTCTTGCTATGGGCAAGAATTACAACTTTTTACTCTGTCCCCATGTCTTCCCCTTATTCCCCTCCCCCAAGCAAAGATTATTTGCACAGCTACAAAGTCATCATCCATCCTGTTTTCTCACCACTACCCACCTCATCCCTATGGAAGCCAGCTGGATCAGACAATGCCTGTGAAGCCAGGCTCCTAATCCCATCAGGGGAGGGTGATAGCAATCTGAAAGCAGCAAGGCGGGACACTTTCTAAATACTACCACCCACAGGAAAAATTGTACTCATCTGCTCACAGACTTTGCAAGCCTATCTATTCTCCTGGCTCAGACAAGGAGCAAGGAAAATAAGGATAGCATCAGACCTAGCTGCTTAGTTGCTAGCTCTCTTAGAAGCAGACCCTGTCTTTCCCCCCAGCTCTGTGGAGCACACCTTAAATGTTATTCCTTTAGAAATGAATTTTCTCAGTCTCATGCACCAGGTACATTGGCTCACATGAGTGATTCCCATTCATAGTTGTCTGAAGCCAGGGTTAAACTTCATGTTCAAGACAGAGACCCAGGCTGGCATGACAGCAGAAGTGAGCTTAGTAGATCACAGTCTCAAAGGGGGCTACAGCTCTTTTGCCACTAGGTGCCACCTACTGAGTTTCCACATTCAACAAAGTCCTATGATGCACCTGATCAACACGGGCCTCCCTTCTTCCTTCACAACCCACTACACTGGGAACCTTCCCCCATCACAAACGTGACGGTAGCACACGTGTACAGAACAAAGCAGGAGGCGGCACACTGGCTGATACCTGCTTCCTTCTCCCTCAGATTGTAAACATGAATGATCCCCTGCAGCTGGGGACAATTTTAGTCACCACAGCTCTTAAGAAATAGAAGCTTTATGCACTTCCCTCAGAACTGGTGTTTGCTCTGGTACAGCCACATACCAAATACAACTGAGGAAGAAAACATTTTTCTCCTCCACAGTGGAGCCAGACTGGAGGCAGGCACCATCTTCTCCAAAACAATGAATAAAGTGATCCTGCCATTGCCTGAGCTTTCACATGCTTCTTTTTCATCAGACAAGTTTCTCCTTAACACACGAGGAGGGGTGGAGTCCTTCTCAGACTTGCAAATATTATCAGAGGTACATTAAACATCGATTGCTAAATTGCGTTTCTAGGCAGGGCCAATGCAAGCATGGATTGCAGTTGTATACAAACCCTCCAGCTCCTCCTCTCAAAAGTTCAGTCATAAGGTCATAGACGTTGATCAAAGCTGATATGCTTTACCTCAAAAAATAATCAGCTCCATGGCATTTGCAAATAACTAGCATAAGAACCAGGGTCTATCAGACAAACCCAGAACTTCCACCCCAGCGAAACTCAGGCCTTCATTATTATTAAGAATTCTGTAGAATCAGTTATACAACTCCAGTCACCTCTGTCAGAATATACTGAATGAATCCATTTCTTTGAGAAATAAAGGAAACAGCTATTTACCTGTCACACAAGAATGTCATGAAGAAATAGTAGGTAACATCTATCTCACAAGTCATAAACCATTGCACAAGTACCAAGGAGTATTAGCATTTACTTCCCCCCTCCAAAAAAAAAGACACGTCATGTAATCTGCCTTCTACAAATACAGTTGTGGCAATTCTCATGCATATCATAACATGACATGTTAGAATCTTTTAAGAATCATGTTTTATCAGGGGAGCAATGAACAAATACTTTTTAATGGAAAAAACAACCACTAAACCACAACACCAAACCCACTATAAACTATTTCAATATTAATAATGAGCAATGCTAGGTCAGTCCCATTCCCAGTTACTGGTAAGCAAATGACAAAGCTTCCATTGACTTCAGTGGGAGAGGGATAGGACCTTGAGGCAATATATTTTAAGTTACTGATATTCACAGGAATTTCCCTGTGAGCACAAATGTCATATAGAAACCACTGGGCAAGAATCAAATGGTGACATTATTGCTAGTGTAGAATAATGGTTCATGATCTTTGCAATGTGCCCTATAGTGCAAATGTCACTACATTTATTAAGTTATTTCTTTTCCTTTGAGATTGAGGGTACGGATCACAGCAGGATATATTTTTATCTTTACAGTGACCTTTACAAAGCTTGCACAACTAGATTATGTTGTGGTAATGGGACAACCCAAAGGTCAGGAAACATTATTCTGCCCTAGTAACTATTAGAAATGTGATGGGAGTTAGAAGAGGTATCTGCCCCCAGGGCCAGTTTTTCTACTCTTCCACCTCTGGAGACCTGGGTTCAATATTGGCCACGCCAGTTATACGCTGGAGGCTGTTAAGAGTCCTGTTAACATTTCATCAGTTAACTGAGAGGCTATGCTTCCTGACTTCATGAAGTTCAGTCTCTCTTTAGATACTACCAAATCATCCAGACAGTAAACTTAGTAATAATGTTTAGACTGAGGGGAGTGAGAACTCATTTCCAAATGCAAAGGAAAATGCTGCCTGCCATCCCCTTAAGAACAGACAATGTGAAACTACAAAACCAGCCTGAAGGTGAGGAAGAGGCACTATCCTGAATAACACTTGAATATAAGCTTGTAACGCAGCCGTGCACAGCTTTTTGGCAGTAGACTATACTTGTGATATCATACAGTGATTGTCAGAACATTAGATTGTAATGACGGGTACAGTACTACTGTGTTAGTCCATACTTTTTAATATTGCACAAATCTGAAGCGTAGTGCATGAAAAGCAACGCAATTTTTTTAAGAGCATCAATGTGTATTTAAATAGCAGATAGTAAAGTGAACATCAACACTGGTAATGGGTATAAATGCCTGCAAAGTATGTGTGTTTTCATCACAATGTCATTTAGGGGCACAGGATGAAAAGTGACAGCTGAAAAAAAAGTAAAATCCAAGGCTCAAAACCATATGGAAAACAAAATAAGCAGTGATGGGACACTAAGGAAGCAGAAGCAAAAGGCGGTGCATCCACTGGTGGGTTCAAACTTCTGTTGATTCGCACAGAAGCAACACAAGGTGAACCACATGCAGCAGAGAGAACAGGATTCCTGGGCATGACACATGAATTAGAAAAGCATTTGCCTCTTTTGCTTCAGAACGTCCTGTTCTGGCACTGCCACAACATGTCACTTTGAAACCAAAATGGCATTGAGAAGAATTACGCAAACAGGGCATGTGGTTAACCCTGCTGGGGCTTGTTACTATGATGTAACCACCTGATTTTTTTCCTCAGTGTTTTGCATGCCAGGATTATAAATTTTTTACCATTTTTAGCCTCCAGGCCTTAATTATATTTGCATTTTGCTGGTACAACAGTATTTCATGCTACCCAGTTTTAAAAGAACCCTACTACCTTTTCATGTCTCTGCAACGGTTAGTGCATCACTTGGATGCCTTCACATGAAGCCAATGCTGAAAACATCTTAGATATTCCAATATGAAAGAAACAGGAAAGAAATGCACTGGGAGAAATGAACCAACGACAATTTCACAGCAACTGTAGAAAACAAGAGGAATGGGTTTGGAGGTTAGATTTTTAGGGAGCTTCAAGGTTACCAATAGGATTCCACCCATGTTTTTTTTATTTTGTTAAAAAAAAAAAAAAACCAAAAAAAACACGAGTAACGTAATTTCCAAGGAAAACTACTACAGAAGAAGACTTTTTTCTGAGTAGGACTGAATACAACTGGTGAACTTCACATCGGATTCTCACAAAAGGAGCAAATAGAATGGGTTTTGTGACACAAAACTGCCCTCTGCTGGAAGTACTAGAAATTGTAAATAAACAGTCCCAGTGTAATTTTTCAAGAGATACCTTCGGTATATTTTGTACACAAACAGTGCTTCTTTACATTACATGTTCTCTTTCTTTGAATGCCAATGAGCTTATTTATCAAACTCCGAATAGAGCTACAGAACAATGTCCAAATACCTCATCTACCAACAGAACATTATTGGTCCTGCATAGACTCAAGTCTATGCAAGAAGGTAAATGCTGGTGCAGTCAAAAGCCTGCCGGAAGCACTGACCTGATAAAAACGTCTGTATCTTTCTTTCCTCATGAAATTCCCTACTAACTGCACATGTGCACCACACCTCTGGGAATATTCATCTTCCTCTAATATTTTCATCTTCCATAACCTGTGAAAGTCACATCGACCATTGCTGCCTTGTTCTTCCACTTCTGCTTATTCTCACTTATTTTTTGCCTTTAAAACAAAACCTATTTGAACAGCTCCAGTATTCATCCTGTATTCACATACACCAAGATCAACATATGTTAGATAGGCTCTTGTTAAACCTTGTTTAATCTTATTAAAACTCAGTCTCCTTGCAAATAAAGGACCATCTAGTACAAATACATGACAGCAACCAGTGTTTGCTCCCTGACCTACCGAAATAAAGCAAAGCTGCAGATGTTGAGTATTTTGTAAAGTCTGTAGGTACCATTCATTTATTGCAAAAGAAAAGTCCTACTTCTTCCAGCAGCCGCCCACTCTCAGTTTAGAGCTAACTTGTGGCTCATTCTAAAATTCTCTGGATACTATCCTTGGGTAATCTGGGCATGTTGCCAACAGAAATCAACAGCATGATATAAAAAAATGTTTGTACCAAGCTACTAACTCCAGGCCCACTTACGTTACAGCTTTTGCTTTCTTTGTGGACTTCATGCCAGTAAATAATTGTAGCCAGGTGCAGAGACAGGGTTCATTGAAAGACTGTAGGCACAATCACTGCATGTGTCCCAGAACCTTCAAAACTGTGTTCAACCATGTTTTCAGACAACTTTCACGTAAATGTGATGCCTCAACATGGTACTCCAGTGGGGTAGGTGGGACTTGAAACATCAATTGATCTAAGGCAATCGAACATGCTTTTAGCAGGCTTCACAGGGTGCATATATTCACTCTGCATCTTTCTGGGGATTGATTGTTAGTTCTCCCCCCTGAGCAGTACCTGCAGCTGTGCCATTATTCAGTCATGTTTTTATATCAGCTGGAATGAGCCTTCTTTGTAGGCAAAGGTGTCCACTGACTCCCTGCTAGGGCTCCTCTGGAGCTGACTGCTTTACAAGCTGTATTCTCACAGAGCTGCAAGGTGATCTGGGTGATAGCTTAGTCCAAGGCATCCCTGGCAGCTACGTAAAAGTACGGAACCTTTGACTTTCTGGGAGCAACAGATTCTCTGTGTTTTCCTTCTGTGTGGGGCAGGAGCTCCATGATCCTGCTGAGCTCATTCCCGTTCCAACTGGAGCCAGCATCCATCATGAGAAGCAAAATGGACAACCTGGCTGATGATTTTACTTTTGTGAAGAGCAAAGGCTTCCAGCTGCTGCACTCTATTGTGCCCTGATTTCAGCAGCAGCTGAGAATCCTTGTGTCTATGTAGGCCCTGGTGAACCTGTACTTTATCTATTTTCATCAGTTTTATATATAGGTTCATTTTATATATATATAGGATCATCAATTTTATATTGAAATCTGAAAACTTCTCAGGCATATAAAAGCTCACCTGCTGAGTGGCAAATACCTCAGAAATGATTACATGTCTGAAAAAGCCTTATAAGTAAATTTACAACCACATGCCTGGAAGAAAGGCCTGCAGCAAGAAATATGTGGAAGTGCCTGATTCATCTGCAAAAAGATGAAAGTATATATTGCAGTGTTAAACCTCCTGCTGATGCACTCTGTGGGAAGGTGTTGCAGTCTAAGCACTATCCCAGGAGTGTCAGAGCTAAGTCATCATACCTTACACATTTCTACTGCTCAAATAAGTAAGCCTGGTCTTCAGGACAGCCCTCAGCAGGCAGAGGCTTGGTCAGTATCTAGTGTTTCTATAAGCAGTATACTTAAGGTGGAAGAAATATAATTCAGTAAGTATGGAACTTAATAAATACGTTTTTACATTTTCGTGTTGCTCAGCAGCACTGGTGTTTAATTAATATGATCCCTGGATTTAAAAAAAAAGGCTCACTTAAGACAAACTTGTGATATTTAAAGTAATTGTTAATTGTGTAAATGATTGGCCAGTAAACAAAGCCTATCTTTATTTAACCAAAGTAGATCAGTGAATGAACTAGTTCTCTGGCACACTAACTTCCTCTCTTCCACAGACCTCTAACCCATAAGAATTGTCTACTTCAGTATGTGAGAAGATCCAGTGTTTCCACAACTCCAGCTGAATCTCACATTGCCCTAGCTTAGGGGCTGGTGATGGTATGTGCAGGTGCAAGGCTAGTGCCTGGTAAATAAGGACCAGTAAGAAGCAGTAAGGACAGACTGAAGAATGCGATGGGACATGCCAATATGCGATGGGACATGGAAGGCAGGTGCAGGATGACAGCATTTTAATAGCTAAATTCTGCTCCCACTTACTTTCATACAGGTCCTCTGGCACACTGCATCTCTTTTCCAGTCAGCATACCATCCTTCCCCTCCTTCCCTGTTTCTCTGCTCTTTTCTGTTTGGCTCAGTTCTGTTTGTTTGATCATTCCACCTCTCCCTTCATTTTTGTTTCTCTCTCCGTCTTCTCCTCTGTGAATCCTCAAGCAAATCAAGTTAGGGTGGAATTCTCAGTTCATTACAACAAAAGCAAATGTTTAGAGTAGAATGACTAAAATGAGACCAAAATGGGTTTCTGAATTTACACGTTGAGCAGAGAACAGCACAGAAAAAAAAAAAAAAACACCAAACAAACAAACAAAAATACCCAACAAAACCAAACCACAACAAAATCCACCCAAACCCCAAAAAACAGCACAAAAAGACCCCCGCACATCTCCTTCTTCACTGACTGCAGAGATACTGCGTGCTCCTTCTACCCTTTGACTTCAACTGAAGTCAAAGTACCTTACACTTTGAAGAAGCTGTGCAAAGTCCTTCTTTTTTTTAGGTTTATACAGTTGTCATAGTTTAAGCCCAGTCAGCAACTCAGCCACGCAGCCGCTTGCTCACTCCCAGCCCCTTTCTCCCCCCTGCTCCCGGAGGGATGGGGAGGAGAATCAGAAGAATGTAACTCCCACGGGTTGAGATAAGAACAGCCCAGTAACTAAGGTATAACACAAATCACTGCTGCTACCACCAATGATAATAATGATAAGAGAAATAACAAGGGAAGAGAATATAGCCGCTCACCACCCGCCGACCGATACCTAGCCCAAACAAGCAGTGATCTAGCCCTTCTGGGTAACTGCCCCAGTTTATATAGTGGGCATGATGTGCTGTGGTATGGAATACCTCTTTGGTCAGTTTGGGTCAGGTGTCCTGTCTCTGCTTCCTCCTGGCTTCCCCTCCTCCCTGGCAGAGCATGAGGCTCAGAAAGTCCTTGGTCAGAGTAATATTACTGAGAAGCGACTACAGACATCGGTGTTATCAGTGCTGTTCCCAGGCTGAAAGTCAAAACACAGCACTGCACCAGCTACTAAGAAGGAGAAAAATGACTGCTACTGCTGAACCCAGGATAACAGTTCAATGGCCTGTATTGAGGAACTAGGTTTGGATTTTTCCTTTTTTAGTGCAATGACATTCCTGCTTACATACTTTAAGTCTTGGTAATACAAGGACAATTTTCTTACTTTGCTGTCACTTACACTCCCTACAGATTTGTCATGAATTATACCCTCAAAAGGGTAGCTGTAATTTTAGAATTATCAAAAAGCATTTGGTCAAATGAGTGGGACACATCCCCTGAATTTTCTGTGCCATGGTTAGACTTATTTGCATCGGCAGGTGTTTTTCTTACAGTAATCTTGAAACACTGTGGTCACAGCAGATTTTTGCTTTGCCATTTTCAAATGATAATGTGTCAAAACCCTCCTGGGTCTGTCCTGCTCGCTTAGTTTTGATCACTGTGCCCTTTCTTCACTTGAAGTTTTCTTCTTCTTTCCAATCAAGACACATTAATTCAATCTCTAATTTCAGAGGCAGATGAAGTGCAGATGACAAGTTTGGAGTGCGGAGAGGAGGAAACTTCTGTCTTTATTTGTCTTGCAGGAATAATCAGGTTTGGTTACTTAGTTTAAGTTTCACAGCACAGCAAAGGCTACCTCTGAGTGTGGAGACAGCACCTAGCAGAAGCAGGAGCTCCTCTCCATGACAGGTCCTGTAGGCATCACCATAACAGCAGCAGTAAGAGTTCATTTCCCAGCTAATGCCAAAATACGAGCAGAATACAAAGCACATTTTACATGGTAAAAGCCTAAAGGCTGTCCTTACATTCGCATCATATCACAGAAACAACCAACTGCTGGTGAGTAAGACACACTGCAAAAGGCCGTAGCAGAAAGAGGTTTTTGTCTGTCTTCAGTTTCCTTCCTTCTCTGGCAGTCATGAGTTTTTGGAGAGACCTTTTGCATCAGCCGCTGTTCACCAGCGCTCACTCGCACAAGAGGGCACTGTAGCCACACACATCCCGGTAGAGTGCTCCAGCCCAGCAACCTCTCCATCTACACAAACAGCTTTTTAACGACAAGTTAAGAGTCCTTATTTTCTTAAGCACGCCGGCAGCAAACACTGCAGTATGTGCTGGCTTGTTGCACTGATACACTTTACAGAGGCGGTTGCTCTGGGGTAAAATATACCTTGCAGAGTTTATCCCCGTTCCAAACGTGAACAAGATTTTATAGGTATGGTTACCTGCATGCCCAGGAAAACAACCATAAACTTCTAGGAAACCTAAATCCCAGTTCATGCTGTTGAAAGTAAAAACCTGTGCTTGTAAAAATAAAAATATTTAGATTATACTGGCAAACAAACCTCCTGGATATTCACAGGACAACTGGAAAGGACGTAATAGCAGTTTGAGAGGAAAGGTATTAATAAAACCTTCTTAATGTGTCTGTCCACTTGTAAATCTTCAAGCATGTTTATGCTTCCAAACGAATGTCCTGTCTTCAGGATCAGAGCTTTCACAATTCCCACTAATTCAGTTATGAGTAATAAGCACAATATAGTCAAAAATATCAGGCTACCCCAACACAAGATACCTGTCAGTTACCTAACTTTAGGCTTCCCACTTAATATTTTCAATTACACTAAGGAATAACAAACAGCAAAAAGATGAAATACTCGTGTTTTAGCTTAGTACCCCAAAGTACCTGAGTTTGAAGCTCTAGAAACAAAGTAAGAGAAGTCTGACATGTACAATTATATTTATGTTCTGATTCAAGTACTAGGTGGACATGAAGGCTATTTAGCAAAAAGAAATTTATTTCTTCATCATTTGAAGATGAAAGTCAAATTTAAGATCAGTCTCAGATGGGGTTATTCTTGGTACCCCTAATAAGAGCATAAGCAAATCCTACTTGTACTTTTGCAGTGCTTTTAATTTGGCACTGATGATGAATAGAAGTGATGTAAAAACAATAAATCTCAACAACATAGGTGGAGATTTCCAGTGGGGAAATCTACAATCAAACCATTGCAACTTCAAACTACAGAATTTAAGGGATTCCTAGGCAGAATGAGTTTCACTTGAACGATTAAACAACATAAAGGAAGTGTTTAACATGGCAGTCCAGAAGTAGCTCAGGAAATCCTTAAAGATGATTGCTAGAAGCTCTCAATTGGTAACACATTCTTATATTCTGCTACTGCCTGCTCTCGAGACAACACACTGGACAGATGGACTTTTGCCATATAAACACTATGTTCCTACGATTCACCTTGGCACACAGGAACTATACCATACTGATCCTGAGAGATGATCCAACAAACCAGTCTAGGCCTCTAGCCTACCTGCCTACCACCTTCATCTAAATGCTAACATATCTGAAACACAAACTTCCAAGTATTTTCCTGCTTTTAACATCTCATATCACTTTTTCTTTCTGACACACTCTTTCCAAGCCCTATACCAATAAAAAACCCCAAAACCCAAACCACAAACCCAACAGCCTAGCTTAGGTAAAGCTATTTTATGCAGACTTCTCCTAGAAGACTGAGATGAAAAAGGCAGCTAAAAACCTTAAGTAACTGATATTGGTTAAAATTTGCCAAGTCTCAGAACATCTAATATATTCATATGCTGAACTTTCTTTTCTATAATGACAAGATTATTAGAAAGCCACCAAGTCTTACTACAAGTCACAGCCTCTCTCTTTCCTGTTCTCTTCACTTTCATGGGGTATTTTTGTCTTCTGTTGGACTACAAAAAGCACAGTGAGTGTTCCAGCACACTTCACCCAACATCAGGACACATTATACCATCCTGATGTCATGTCAAAATCAAACAATCAAAAAACCCAACCACAAAACTTTCAAAAATAGGTACAATTTTTTTTTTAAGAAATCCTCTTGATGTTACAGACATTGAGTGCCCCCATCTCCTCCAAAGAGTCAAAGTGACAATTATTTGCCACAGTATTTAGTAGACCAGTCTCTCTGTTCCCAAAATGTCAGTTAATAGCTTGCTACTATATGATGACAGTGCCACATAAACACCATGAGCTCTCAGAGACAGTTATTTCAATATGAAAATAACTCAGCAGATGACATTAAATCAAATGAGACTCGTTCAGATTCACAAAGGCACAGCTGAAACATGTGTCTGGTGATTCATCTTTAGATTTACATGAATTTATCTCCCAACTTCCTATGCCCAGACACAGCCATGAATTCCTCCTGTTTCCACAAAAATCACCTTTTGTGAATGGAAAAGTACGTTGCTGAACTCAGTGTTAGCATTAAAGAACAGAAGCCTTCCCTGTCTATGAACTGCTGCAAGTAATACACGTAAAGTTTGAAAACCTGTTTGAGTATAGCCAGTTCTAACATTTGCTATTTAAAGAGCCAAAACAACTATAGTAAATTAATTCTACCACGATTCTTTGCACTAACCACAGGAGCACTACAGGTGCATTTGTAAAGCCAAAGGGCATAGCACTAAAATAGAATAATCCCTTGTGACATACAAAAGCAGTGTCTGATTTGCTTCTATCATCCAAAGACATTTGCTTGTAGCCGTGCACTACCTAAATCTAAGGTGTTAATGTACTAGCCCGACTTCAGAAATCTCAGGAGCTGCTAACCCCAGGCAAAAGAGAGGCATCTTTTTTGGGGGCTGCTATGTAATATAACACATGAAAGCTCTATATTTTAGATAAATAAGGTAGCATCTTAAATCTAAGGGAGCAGATTGTTCTTCCCCTCTTCAAGGCTAATTCTTTTCTTATTAAATTTGTAAGGAAAATAATCATGTTGCTCTTCCCCCAACCATCCCACACACCTAAAACAAAATAACAAACTGCCAAAACAGAAAATACTAAATCCCCTCAAAATAACAAGCTCTCAAAGCCAGTGCAGCATTGGACCATACCTCTCTCTTCAGATCCATTTTAAAGAACCTCAATTTTGTTACTAACCTAGGGCCAAATTCAACATATTCTACTCATATTAACTTCAATAGGGATGCATGAATAAATAGGATTCAGTGAGACTCCTTATAGTGGCAGGTCCTACTCAGTGCACAGACTGCCATACCTGGGCTTTTGTGACAGTGTCTCTTCTATCTATCTGGAAGGCACCCAGTCTTCAAAAAGTCTCCAATTCCAGCCAGTATCCTACTTCTACAGGAAACATTTTCCTACTTGTGTCTCCAGAGTATCTGTGTCTTTCTCCTACCCACACCCCTTCATTTGCCTTTACCAGATGATTGCATCTGAAAGATTGTATGCTAAGTCATCATGCTTCATGTATATAGAATCATAGAATCAGCTAGGTTGAAAAGACCCTTAAGATCATCAAGGCTAACCATTACCCCAGGACTGCCAAGACCACCGCTAAACCATATAACTGAGGGCCTCATCTACATGGCTTTTGAACACTTCCAGGGATGGTGCTATACACCCTTTGCACGTTTAGGAATATGGTAGATGGCCCATAACCATTACTGCAACCAATGTGGCTTGTTTTAAGTGTTACATTTGCAATCAGAAGTACTGGAGTCACAAGTCCAGAAAACAGGTCTGTAAATCCTGTTGGAGTTCTTGCATTGAAGCTGGAAACTGAGGCTAAAGCTTAAAAATGCCAGACATCTCCCTAGTGTGTGACCTGAAACCTTCCGCCACTCTGGGGAGAGCTTCCTCGTAGGGATGTCCTGTTTTAAGCAACATGATAATTCTTACAAGTCAGGAATAGCTACAGCTGCACAATTTATTATCAACATGTCACAGAGTAGAATTTAACATGAAGCAAGCTAGAACCTATTCAGCAGTGAGAAACACCATGTACAGACGAAGTGGCTCTTGATGGGTCTGGAAGCTTTCAGCTGAAACACTGAAGGGAAGTCAAATTCTGACCAAACATACACAAATGATATGTAACAGGGACCAAGACCCTGCATTAACAAAGACAATCCATATGCAGCTCCTTCACGCTGACGTGACTGTGCTGGGCTTCATGCTGCAAAAATTGAACCTCGTTTTGTGGAAAAAACAACAGAAAAGCTCTGATTTGGCATTTAAATGGCTCAGGGGCTTTTCCCTGGGAAGTGCTGACCACTTGATTTGTGCTGCAGTCAGTTCTTTTTTTCAGACCCAGAGTCTGCTTTAGGGATTTAAGTTAAACATTTTCATCAGGAGCCCAGGCAGGGAAGCTACATGACCAGAACCAGATATGAGAGAAGCATGGACCACCTTCAGAGCTCAGCAGCTCAATGATTTTGTCTGATCCACAGAAAACCACAACGGACTTTCAGGATTGCACCAGAAAGGAACAGAGCATTGTTTATTTTGGTTGGAAATGTTCAAAAGTATCAGAATATTACATAGAAAACACAGTGGAAAGCAGAGGAACCACTGAGTCAGCTCCTATAGATGCGCTTCAGTGAAACTTCTGCTATCACAGGCTTTGTTTGAGGGGATCACATCTTCACGCTGCTCTGCAACTGACCTTCCTCAGTCAGCTCAGGCCTTTACACTGTACCTTCCTACCCCTTTTCTGCTCCGAGTACTTCATAATGCATGTGCCATCCAAAACTGGTCCGGGCCTCCAAGTTTTCTCTTGTACATCCACCAGAGCCAGGTCTTCCTTTTTCGGCTAGATGTGTCCCATCAACTTCAAACCTGTCAATTCAGCATGAATCCTCGTGCAGGCTGCTGTTGAGCAGACGCAACTAAGCCCCCACACCAGTCAACCATGACTGCAAAAGCATCCTTGGGAATACCAGCACCCCAGGTTAGAGGTTATCTATGCAAGACCCCACTTCCAAGCAATATGAAGACCAGTTCCATCTGTCACTGCCTTCAGAAAGCAAGCATCACGGCATGGGAACTTGAAGTGGTGTGGTGCTCAGGGCTGGCACCTCAGGCAGGCTTCCCTGAAGGCACAAAGCTGAATAGTTTAATAGACACAAGGGCTGCTAGAGTATCCAGCTCCTAAACTACAACACAATTAGTGCAGTGAGATTCTAAAGTGCATTTAGTCTCTCACTGAGAGAAGATGAAGGAGATGGGAACAAGAAACATACTGCTGAAAGAAGAGTTGGCACTCAGAGAGGGGAAAAGAAGAATGAGAAGGCAGCAGCTCCAACAAGCAGCTCCCTAGATACCAGAAGAACCTAAAGAAATTAAGTGGGGTCTGAAAACAACCATGGAAAAAGGGATCGCTTGGTGGCATCTCAGAGGGGTTAAGAAATCAAAGTGGGATAGCACAGATGACTGGATTGCTGCAATGGATGGATACAGGCTCTTGAGAAACAACAGACTGGGGAGGTGAGGAATATGGGAGGTTTCAATCTATGCAAATCTAATCTATGCTGCAACACACACTGCTTTGCTTGGAACAAGTGATGGGGCAGCCAAGACCTTGTGAGTAAGCATCAGAGAACAATCCAACATGGGTGACTTTGTGCTGAATGCCTGCTATTGACCGCCTGATCAAGACAGGGAAATAGAAGCCTTCGTTTTAAAGCCAGAGGAAGCTCCATGAGCTGGAGCTCCAGCTCTAGTTCCCGCTGGTATTCATTGGGGACAAGAACCACCCTGATACGTGCAGAGAGGGCACAGGCAATCCAAATTTCTAGTCCTTCTTGATGATAAGTTCTTTATACACGTGACTGACAAGTATTCTGGGCTTCCTGCAAAGGAGAAGTATGGGATGTGAAGGGTAGCCGTAAGACTATAGAGATTAAAATTCTGAGAGAAATGAGAAAGACAAACAGCACAGTTGCAAGCTGGCACATCAGGAGAACAGACTTCTACTTGTTCAGGGATATTCTTGGTAGAATGTCATGGAAGACTGCTGTGGAAGGCAAAGTGAAAGCCTGTGAGAACCAGCTGATCTTCAAGGACAACCTCTTTAAAGCACAAGACAGCCCATTCTTGCATGGAGGAAGTCTAGCAAGCGTGATTGAAGGCCAGCATGGATGAACTGTAAGCTCCTTACTCCTAAGTTCGAATATAGCAAGGAAGTGTATCAAAGATATACAGAAGGGGGCTTAGTCTCTTAGTCTCAGCTCCTGTCTTCAGATATATGAGACACTTTGAAGCTTTGCTCATTTCTGCAAGCACTACAATGAAGACAGCGCGCTTCCTTCCCTTTTCTCCAAGAACTCTTCTGCTGGCTCTAATGAACTTAAACATGGTATAATTTTGCCTCTAGCTCGTGATTGTCTTACTGAAGTTCTCATTGGAAACTTCCGTGTTTAGCCTGGTTTAGCTGAGTTTCTGGCCCCAGTTTCAGTGCTGAATTTTGTAAGAGGTTATAAACTCTTAGGAGCAACATTTTTCTTGACTGCTGTCTGTCCTGATCCATACAGATCTTCAGAGCATGCATCAGAAATGTAACACAGATACAACTTTCACCTATGTTTGTAGAATACTCATGTAGCTACTGATACACCTATAGTGAGAGGTCGCTGTAAACCTATCCAGATACAGCCGCAGCCGTGTGTCACTTCCTGAACCCAAGGATCATCTTTTCAAAAGGAGAGGAAGATTTTTGCAAGCCACTTAAACTGGCTACAATCAGCCAGTCAATAATAGTCACCTTCTAGTTTCTCAAATGACTCTTCATAGCACAACCTGTTGCTCACACACTGAATTCTAGCCTTCTCCAAATGTAGCTTCCTCCCATTGATAAAAGAGCGGTTTTCTCACAAGGTATATTTTGATTGAATGAATGTTTACTTCTTATTTGGAGGAGAAAGCAGAGGCATCGAAGTTCTTTACTGAATGTAATTTACTGTCAGTGAAATATACCCAACTCTACACTTTCCTGAGCAAATGACACAATTACAACCCATTCCTGTGGATTCCTTGAGCAAGCTTACTTCACTGAAAAGGAATAGTCTTCCAGAACCTGAGCCAGAAAGTGTTAATGTGCATCATCTCCTTGTTCCCAAATTAGCCCCAGCAAACCTACCCCAAAAGGCACGTTATTCATTGCAGGATTAACTAGATGATCTTTTTAGGTCCCTTCCAACCCTTGGGATTCTGTGATTCTGTGATTCTGTGAGTGTGGATTACATTCTTACTTTTGAATACTGATCTCCTCTCACATTGTGAACAAGAACAGAGATTAAACAATAACACCACTTCTAATATCACAAATAAAGGCTGATACTTTGTTAATTACTGAACAATATAAATGAATATGACAAGATCACCAGTCTGCACAAGAAAGGTTACACACCCCCAGTGGTATCTGCATTACTGTGTTCTCAGTCACCTCTTCCTACCTGATCACCCCACATTGCCTAAAGCCATGACACAGTGAGTGACTTTGCGACTCTTTCCTTGGCCTTTCTGGACACTCATAAGGGAACAAAAAGGCAGTGATGAAGCATTTATCCCAGCCAGCCTGGGGAAACACTGTTTAATCTGAAGGACAGAGTTTTATCTCTTTGATAAACCTGCAATTTCACAATTCACGATGTCACAAATTGAGTCATCATAAGGTTACACCAAAAGCCAAATCGTGCCCTCTCTTCCTACAGTCCCTGAGGGGTTGTTTGCAACTCCCTTCTCCACCAATCCTGAGCAAGTAAATCTGCCCTCTCTTTTGCACTGTGTTTCCGACTCCTGTTGCGTGTTAAGTTGAGCCGACTGAACTAGTGAACCCAGCAGAATGCAACTATCCTTTTCTCCTGGATGCGTTTTCTGCCAAGTCTGTGAAAGAAACCATCTCACAGAGGGGTTTGGTGAGCCCCACAGATGGTACAAGGTAAGAACTGAATTCACAAGTCAAGTGGTACAAGGTAAGAACTGAACTCACAAGTCAAGTGTTAAAACGAAAGACTAAGGTGGAATAGATAAGAACCTTTCTCTTTTCTCAGCAGTACTGAACCCCTAAATCAACCCCCTCTCCGGTAGCTTCACCTTTCCTCTTCAATAAAGATATACCAGAAGACTTGAGATGCTTTGGCTTAGCTATTAACGTCTGCAGCTGTTATAATAGAGGATATTGAAAACGTTAGCTGTTTTCAGCTAAAGACAAAAGAATCAGTTAATCCATTTAAGCCTCCATCAGGATTTTTTTTAGGTGTGGTTATGGCCAATCTTTAAGTCTTTCTATAGAGTGTTTTCACTCTAGGCTTCGGTGACCTTTAAACATTATGGGCGGCCATTAGCACTTCTCAGCATAACAATATTAATACCAGCGTGGGAAATTATGCAAATCAAATCTGATTGAAGTGAACAGGGTGGAGGAACACAATTTGCCTTGTTTGCTGTTGTGACTCCTGGTTTGAAGAATACCCAGCGAACAGGAAAAGGGATCCGTGTTTTCTTTTAAATTTCCAGTCCCTGGGTAGGTTGAGAAAACACCGAAAGAGCGTTGCCTCTCGTGTTCTCCATGGGTCCCTACAGAGACTCAGTGCAACTCAGAGTAGGGAGAGACATGGGCAGCTACCTTAGCTACTTATCGAAAGCACCCACAGAAATCAATCATCACCTCACAGTTCAGAGCAATCCCATCAGTGTTTGTGGTGGTTGTTTTTTAAACTCTCCTGTGAAATACCCCAATATTTTTTGTTTCTTTCTTTCTTATGCCTTGTACTAAAGTCAAACACATCCCTTGTTCCTTTAAATGACTCTAAATGTGCATCCTTCCTGCAGTTGATGACCAAAGCAAGTGCTTTGGTACTCCTAGTATTTCAAGCCATTTCCAGGGGAACTGCATCTCCCTAAGGAGTCTCATGTAATGGGAATGTCAGAAATAAGAACTGAACTTACATCACAATCACAATTTTTGGGAGCAGAAACCACATTCAGGCTATTACATGTGCTCTGTTATACTATGCAATAATTAAGCCTTTTGTAGCAGGGCAAAAACAGCGATCTTGTGTTTTCCAATACCTATGGGAATGGCTTTCTATTCCCGTGGTTGAAATCAGGAAAGCACTAGACCTAACCATAGGCAGGGAGCTACAAACTATGGAGCAAGAGTATGCCCATGGACAGCTGTGGTGGGGTATGAGAAGTGCTATAAATCTACACTTCACTGTACTTCCACAGCTACCTAAATACTGTGGTCTCTCTACCAGATCAGAAAGTCCCTCACCAGAGCGTTTATACCAAACTCCTTAAATGCTCTGGAAGACCGGTAACTAAATTGGCCATAGCTTTGAGTACCAGCTTCACCATCCAGGCATTAGCTGTCATGTACAGTTATTGAGGGGGGACAGAGAACCCAGTACTACTGCTTAAATTCGTGAAGGAAATCACCATCACCCTTGGCAAGAATATGCAAGTCTTTCATTCCTACAGTCTGCTCTGTTCTTTCAGCTCAGTGCCAGCACAAGCATTTCTGCTGCTGCACAGTGAACTGAATTAGTGAGTTGATCCGACTGAAAAATAATCTGATCTTCCACTTCCAAACCACTACCCTTACTCACTGGCACATCCTGACATCAGGCATTTCCAGAAGTTTATTATGCACTGCATATAATTTAAGCAGATCAGGTAGAGAAATGTACCACATGTTTGAAACAGCTTTACAACGCAGATTTACCTGCTATTCACATCATTGCTGGCATAAACTTTATGAACTCTCTCTGTGACTAAAATCAAAACCATCAAATGTCACAGATTTTGCCATTTTTTACTTCTGGATCAAAGGCATTTCCACCCAAACCCAAGAAATTAATCTAATCTTACCCCTCAAATGATCCTGCAAATGAGTTGCAATGCAAAGGCAGCAGAGCAGAATCCTGCCTTTGCTGAAAGAAGTAACAAAGAGCTGGATTAACAATAATCTTGAGACATAAACCATAAAGCTACTGGAAAATAAGCTACTTGATGCATCAGTGGAGACTAGGCTACGCAGGTGAGGCTTTGTCCTGTATTAAGAAAGAGGATAAAATTTATCTGCAATTGTGAATGGCTCCTGAAAAAGTCTTTGTGTCAACATGTCCTCGGAAACATCAGTTTAAGAGCTCTCCTTGCCCAAATTATTCTTTCATTAGGGCAGGAATATCATGTTCTTATGTGCTTACTTGGCATAGGAAGTAAGGAGAAGAAAGTAGTAATGTTGCTGCTATTGAGAATTTATCACTAAGAGCAAGCAAGGGCTAATATATTACAAACCAGCTAGTTCCCAAAGAAAAATCATTTTCTTCCTCCAAGGAAATTTGCAGCTACACCAAGCAATTTATGAAGACTGTCTTGCTTTATGGACAAATAGGATTATAACTGTTGCATGAAGTTTAACAGTTAGTGCCCTGTCTACACTACGAAAACCTAACCATGCTGTAAGCAAACCAGGGATCATTAACAGAACTGCAATGACAGAAGAACCTTAACATGAATTTTCATCCCCAAAACAGCTAAAATGATGCTGCCACTTTGATAGTGCCTACCTCAACCATAAGAATCATTCTGTAAACCATAAAACTGCAGAGCTCATACTTCAGTGGAGGAAAATATGGACTTATATGGAGCTCCTGTACAGATCCCACTCCATGCATCCTTTCCTCATTTACAGGAATCATGCCCCACTAAAAGAGAACTGAACTGAAGAGAACTGAAAGGTCTTTGGGACCTTTCTTTCAATGGAAAACACTCCAGGCAGAAGGAACTAACATTGCTCCTTGCCTGAGCTTGCTGATAAATGACTGGCTACTTTGGAAAAGCTATTGGGTCTTAAACACTGCAAGGAAGACTAATTTTTAACAGGGGCAGGATGAAAAAGACAGGCTGCTTTCAAGCTTTAAACATCATTATGTTCATTCAAGTATTCCTAGCTAGAATTCATTTTAGTCATTGTATAAGCCAAAAAGGTGGCATATTAGGAAAATGCACCTGTTTGATGCCTTCCCCAAAAACAAGAAGCAATGAAAGCAGTCAGCCTGGTTTTAGTACTGTTATATGAACCACAATGTGTGCCTTGTCCTCTCTGTCTTCTCAGACTATCTTTTGAGGGACAATGGTCAAAAAAGTTCAGTCTCATTGTAGCAGTAGCTACAGTAGCCAGCAGTAGCTAGGGGAGTGGGGTGGTGAAAAAGAAGCCCTTTGCTAATAAATATTCTCAGCAAGAAATCATCTCCCTGTTGCAGATGTAAACTGAATGACACGCAGAAGACAGAAGACTAAATTTTGCTCACAAGCCTGGAACTGAGCTGAGGGTCAAAGTCTCCTGTACCTAATCAACACCACCCACAGGTGGAAACCCTCTGCAGGCAAGTAGTTACTCCTGTGAGCAAAGTTAGGCCTCCCTTTTTTATTATCTGCAAGGTCAGGAAGCAGATTTACCTCCTTCTCACCCAGCACTCCCGGTGTTAATGTCATTCTTCAAGCAGGCAAACCACCCAGTACTCCATCACTCGTTTATTTCTTCCTCCCCTCCTGCATTTTATAGGACTTCCAAATGAAAATGGGGGAGAGGATGGCAGGTTAGAGGAAAACCTGCAGAGGATTCTTCCTCCCCAGATTAGGATTTAATTGTATTCCTAGTGAGTCCCTTCTGGTTGCGTTCGGTCTTTCATATGAATGTTTCATCAATATGATTAGGATCACATCCCTCAGTCTCGTCTATTTACACAATTGGTTGTGACAGCTCGGAGTATAGTACTCCCTAAAGGAAATATAAGATGCCACCTTATCATTTTATTCAAATCATATTTTGTACTCTGCACTTTCAGCCTAATGCCATTCTCCCTTGGATTACTTATTTGTGATACCCAGCAAGCATTAAAACCCTTCTAATAAGGAGTAGATTAATATTTATATTAGCCATACTCAGATTATTATGAACAGGGATATGGAGATTTTTAGAAGGGGAGGAGTGGGCTGTGGATGCCTCAAGAGGATGGGGAATTGGGCTTGTATGTACAAAAAAGTGTGCGAATAATAGTAAGAAGAATAATAACAACAAAAATAATGCACCGGTGGCAGCAAACCCCAATTCTACGGGGTGGACGGGCGTGAGGGAAGTGCCGAAGCGCCTCATCTCCCTCGTCTCAACCCCCTCACTCCATTTTCTTCCCAGAGGCAGTGCCCCACAGCCCCATAGCCAATAATCCCGGCGGGAAGAGGCATTTCTGAGGTGTAGCGGTATCGCAGGAGCTATCGGGAGCCTGTTCCGCACCAAGGAGACCCCGAGGGTAGGGTGGTAGCTGAAGGGGGCTGTAAAAATCACCATTCACAGGGAACATCCCCCGTCCGTCCTCCCCGTTAACGCCGCGCTCCCCTAAATGGGAGGTGGAAACAAGCGAGAAGGTGGCGTTGAGGAAGGTGGTAGCAGAAAATTAGGACCGAAAGTAAAACCCCGTCAGTGTTACTCGAAAACACACTCGGAAAATACCTGCTCCTTCCTCCCCGGAGCGCTGAGGCCGCCGCGCCGGGGAAGGAGCCCTTTCTCCTGCGGGGGTTGGGGTGATGCTGTCGGAAGAAGCAGCGTTTCGGGGTCGTTTCGTTTTCCCGCCCAGGTGTGAAGCACCGGTGATACAGTCTGAGGCGAGCAGCGAGGGACGAAGTTTCGTTGGGGGAAAAAGAAACCTCTCAGACGGTTGCTCCCTACTTGCCGCTGCAAAGAGGACAGGCGGCAGAAGCGGTGAGGTGCCACGTCTTCTTTAACGAAAAACAGCCCCAGACCCCTAGTCTTTGGTGAGGAATGGTCTCAATCCCACGTCTCCGCTGCCTTCATTGCCCTGCCGGGCGCCCAATTATTAAAACCAAACGAGCTCTCCACGCAGAGCACCGAACCGCTTCTCGGCTCAATGGGGAAATACTCCCGAGAACTGCTAAGTCGCGGAACGGCCTCGGAGCCTTACACCAGTGTCACCCTGTTTCACGGGCCCCGCTGTGGGGCAAGGGAGGAGTGGAGGCCCCGGGGTGGGCAGACCCGGCAGCACCTCTGCCCGCACGGAGTGAAGCCGAAGCGGGGTCCGGATTTTCCTTAAAGTTGGTTTATGCAGCCTCACCGGGCGCGTTTACAGTTCACCTCTCGCTGCACAGCACCACAATGGTGTAAATAACGATTTTTATTTGTTTGTGTATGTGTTTTCTCTCGTAGACCCCTTTTTTCCGCCGTCCCCGTCCAGCTGTTGGGCAAAGCCTCACACATCTTACGAGAGCTACTGAAAGGGCAGGATGAAGCCTGCGGGCGCGTTGCCTCACAGTTTCCCGGCACTCGCCAGAGGGTGCCGGGGCTGTGGAGGAAGGGACAGTCACCTTTGGGTCTCCTATCCCTCCAAACCCGCGATAAAAAGCCCGCCGAGGGGAGGCGGGGTTCTCCACCCAGAGCCTGCTGTTTGCGTCGGTAAATCGCATTACGAAGCGAAGTGCGAGGGTAGTTAACTTTATCTTCCGTTAATGTAAACAAAGAAGCATTCAGATCCTTGATCTTTATTTAAATATAGAGTTGTTTATCAGTGTCATCCTACGAAGATTAATTAGATACCTCGATTCACAATTTGGCGTCTGACACCCCATTTTAGGAATGCATTATAATCACAAGGTGTTAATTGGGGCCAGCCAGGCACTTACGTTTCTATTAAACAGTGTGAGGACTTTTCACAAGTATTAAGTTCCTTTTTAAACAGCGCGGTGCAAAAATATACAGCTTTTAATAACACACCGCAGCGGAATTGTGCTCCCAGGCGCTGTGTAATCAGTGTTTGCTGCCGGCATGCCACCGCAGCCCGCGGCTGGAAACAGAGGACACCTGCCTTGCCAGGGGGCTGTAAAGGGAGGGGATATCCTATTATAGGAAACAAATATCCCGTCCCTATAGTCACTTAAAAATCATCGCGAACCCCTTTCTGCCTGCCGATCGATGTGACTCTCGGGCCAGTGGGAAAGCTGCCGGGACACAGGCTCGTGTCGCTTTGCAGAGCCCGAGTCTCGTAGCCAGAAGTGAAGAAGGAATCTAAAGCTCCTCGGAAATCCACGGCTCTCTGCCCCGGAGAGGGGGAAGAGCCTCCCGGGGCCGCTCCAGCACCTCCTGATCGCGTTATCTCCTCCCGTGAGGGCCCCGGTCTGAGCCCCTGGTTTATTTTGTTTGCAGCCGCGTATCGCTAACAGTTTAATCCCATTACTGCCTGCATATCCTCCCGAAAGGTACCGCTGCCGCGGGAGCCCGCATTGAATCGCGCTGCCGGGAGGGGCTTTCTCCCAAGATAAGCGGGCAAGGGTATTTCTGACCCGGTTCCGGGAAACGGTGGGGCCGGCCCCGCTGCGGCTGCGGCAGGCGAGCAGAGTTCACAGGGTGCTCCCTAGGGCGAGGGTTGAGCTCACACCTCACCCACAGCCTAGCAGGGCAGCGGGGGTGACAAGGGAAAAGAGGCACGGTTGGAATTCAAATGAACCTGGGAGTTCAAAGCTTAAGGGGTATACACAGCAGAACTAGATCGGACCCCAATAAGAGGAACATTGCAAGGAATGGCTAGATTCTAGACAAATCAGGCACTATGCTCCCACCTTCCCCCAGCTGGGACACCCAGTAGAAGCAAAGAAGAGGCAGGCAGCCACCCTCACTGCTATCCCTGGCACCAACCACATTTATTAAAAATTACTACTATATACGTAGAAAAGGAAAACACGAGGACGCTTTGTTGAGGGAAGTTTGTGTGCCAGTGCTCTAGAGTGGATCAGTTTAAACCAGCTGAAATTATATGCATGAAGAGTAGATTAAGTTACATCACTTCCAGTTTTGTACAAGGCAGCTGAAAAAGTCACTTTACAGACACATAAATAGAAGTCTCCATGTTCTTTGCAACACTTCATAGCTAGGTTTGATTAACCAAAAAATGCATTTTGAACTTCAAAGCACCACTGGAGGCTCTTCTGACTAAACAGCTATGGATCAACTATTTATACATTATTCCACAATATTCTACAGTGTACCTAGACAAAACAACTGTACACTATTTTTGGCCACCTCAATAAAGGTTAGGCTTTGGAAATGGAGACTTTTTTCCTAATGCAAGTTCTAAACTAAGGAAAAAGTCAGATTCTTTCATTGTAACCCCATCATTAGCAACAAGACCTTCAAGTTAAAATCCTGCCTGGCAAGCAAGCCTTATTTTGGTCACCTTCTGCCAAAGCAAGCCTTTGCTGAGTTAAGTTCCAGCTCAGCCAACTGTGCTGCAGACAGGGATTAAAGAAGCCAGCTCAGTCTAAAGCAGAACACAGCATTTGTGCAGTTCCCTCCATCCAGCCCCCTTTTATGAGAGGGACAGGCAAGGAAGAAAATTAAATGTGAAACACTACCCCCCTATTTCCTCACTCAGGAGTGCGTAGATTTGATCAGGCCTCTGAGCTGAGCCAAACAGTACACTTTAGTGTCTCCAATAAATAAACCACATTGTGAAAATCTAGGCTCTGCTTACAGCTTTTGCGTGTGATTTCTCCTAAAACAGGGGAAGAATTCTACCATAGGTCAACTCTTTCCCTACTTTGTTACCTGCAATAAATCAAAAAGCTTTGGCACCTTCTTTAGAATTGCACACAATTCAAGGTGGAAGGCAAGAGTCTTTTCTGCCATTGTAATGCAAAAGAAAAACAAACCCAATGCCACCCTGAAAAAAAAACCCAACTAAAAAAACCCAAAAAAAAAAAAAAAAACCCAGAATAACTTGGCCAACTGGAATAAAAGGATGCCTTAAGAACTAGTATAGAATGTGTAGTAGCCCATGCCTTTTGAAGTGTCTTTGTTATAGTCCTCAGCATTAATGTCCTCACATTTCATAGTCGGGGAATTTTCATTGCTGGAAGTGCTAGGGGAGAGTCGTCTTCTCTTACAAGCACCAGTGTAGACTCCAGAATCATTTGAATCTAGAGATTTTATGGAAGGTGGAGTCTCTACCCAAGATGAGCCAAGTTCTTCTTTTACCTTCTCCTTGGAAAGCTGGTCTTCAGAGAAGCCTGGAGGACTTGTTCTGGAGGTCCAGGATAATCCTGTTGTCATTTTTCGCTGGTAAGATCCCCTGCTCCCCCAGCCTGCCATGGATGGAAATGTCGGGTCAGGGTAGTATCCCAAAGCATGGGATGTCTGAAGGGGAAGGGATTTAATGCTGTAAGGGAGCAAGCTGCTAGAAGAATACTCTGTCTCATAGGAGTTCATGTCCAACTTGTTGGCACTGGGCTGCTGTACGGGTGTAACAAACCACCGCTGAGGGCTGGCCACCTCTTCATTCTGCTGCGGGGAGAGCAAGCCATTTGCCTGAGGGACCGTTCTCTCACCATTGTAAAACCTGGCTGGGGGCAGGTTGTTGACAAACTGTTCTTGGAAGAATGGTTGCACACTGTATCGGGCACCAGGGACAATCTGGTGGGATCTAGGAGAATCCGTGGGAGATGGAGTTAATCTGTCATTTTCTGAAGCTGTGTACATGCTACAACATAAAAGAGAAACACTGAGCATTGTTCTTTACGATTCCAGTATGACAGCAAAACAAGCACAAGAAGGAAGTTAATTATTACAACTACATTTATCTGGATGACTGTTCCTTTTATGAAAAACTGGCTATCCAATTTAGGAGTTGTTTGGTTTTCCTAGACAATATAAGATTTCTAGTATTACTGCTACAAGCATACACCAGCCAGCACATTTTAAATGAGGTGCAGCAGCTTCTTCCCAGAAACAGTACTTGTAGATGTACAGAACCAGATTTCCAAAGGCCATTTGATGCTAGGAAGTGAGCATCAGGCAAGTCCACTACCAACAATTTGGAAAAGCTATGAAGATACACAGTACACTACTGCCAATCTGCAGGCCAAGTTTCCTTGCAAAATTCAGAAGCCTGCCAGAAGACAGGTCATCAGGACAATATAGAAACTATTCAAACAGGCTATTGGTTTAGACATTTAACGTCTTTGAAAAGAACAGATAAACTAGCAAAGCTGCCCGAAGTAGTATTATTACTCCTAACTCTAGTAGCATCTAAAGAAAAACTCTTCCTCATGCATTTTGGGCCAGAACCATGCCTTATAGGCAGAGGCAACTGCAAGAGAAGACAGAAATATACTTACGAGTCATAGTTGTCTCTGAAGCCTTTTGCAAAGGGGTTATGGTCGATTTTGAGCTGGGTAATCTAAAAGTGAAAGCAGAATATAGGTAAGACAAGATGTTGAATTCAAGACAAATGTATTCTTAATTGTCATTTTATATATCCATGCTTACATCAGTGTTTTGATACGCTGTAACTGCTATGAACTGTGTTTCAGGAAAAATAAATGTTTGAGTCTTTGAGGAATCATTCACATCTTCAACACCATCTTCAGTCACTTCCACAATGTGAAGCCGAGGCTGGTACTTGTGTAGAGATTGCAGTACTATCATCTAAAAGGAACCACGGAAGACACACGGTCTTTAGACAAAGTAGGTCTAAGATTTTACAGGCTAACATTTTCTTCCTACAACTTCTGAATTGGTAATTGAGTAATTTTAACTGTTACCAGGAAGAGATTATTCACAGCTTTTAGCCCCATTTAACTAGGTTACTAATATGCTAAAATCTGTGAATGAGGGCAATCAAGAACCATCAAGAACACTCCCACTTTTTGAGCAATTCCAGAGATAGATGTATTGGCTAAAACCAAAGAGATTCACACATCTATTTCTGATAATTCTAATTGTCCTAAGAAGCAGAAAAAGCAAGATGTAGAATCCATTTCCAGAAGGGTACAAGTCACAAGAGCAGCGATCTAGCAGCCCGATTAAATACTGTGAAACCCCCGAAAGGCAGGGATCCCCAAGAGCTGCCAAGATCCCCTCCAGCCAGTCTCCCCCTGCAGCCCATATACCTGTGCGTTGTTGTTGTTAGCACCTTTGTTGTTCGTTAGCTTCAGCTTCCCGAAAGAAATCTCCTGTCTCATCCAGTGAGCCCCGGTGTTGGGCGACTCGGGGTGCACGTACACCTTGTTGCCTGGGGAAAACAAGCCAAGCCCGTAAAGCTCCGGCCGGGCACAGCCGCTGTTCTGAGCGCTTGGACGGTAGAACCTCGGTTCCCCCAACGCCCCTTCTCCCGCACAGCCGCACCCACAGCGGCACGGAAACGGCGCTGCAAGGAGCCTTGAAAAGCACAACTCTTCCCGCAGCAGAATATCGGGATGGGGAAGACCCTACAGAAGGGGGCGAAACGGGAACCCTTTTGGTGAATCTCACCCGTGGGGAAACAGCGCCTACCTTGCATGTTGTTGTCGGCTTTGCCGCAGGTAACCCACTTGCCCCCCTGGAAACGCCAGTGGTTGGGGTCCGCCAACACCACCTCAACAAAGACATTGTAGTGGGCCGTGGGGTTGAGGCCGGTGATATTAAAGCTCAGGAAAGGAAACATTCTCCTGGAAAGGAAAAGCACACAGCATGTGAGGTGGGCCGGGGAAGGGGCGCAAGCTTTGAGTGCAGCTTCAGGCGGCGGCGGAGTGCCCGGCCGTACCGGCACCTAGGAGATCAGCACAAAGCCCAACCGACCCCCGGGCATCCTCGGGCCGTAGGCATCTTCTCCCCAGGGGAGCGGGCAAGCGCTCCCCATCACAGACCCCCAGCCATCCCCCCCCGTTTCGACCCATCCGCTGAGCACTTACCGGCCCTGCTTGGTGATGATCATCTCCGTCTGGTGCCGGTGGAACTTGAGCCAAAGGGGGCGGTTGCAGAGAAAAACCTGCGCCCGCAGTCCGGGGCCGGCGGCCGGCACCCCCAGCGCCCCAAGGCCGCCGCAGGACCCCGACGCTGCGGGGTAAGGCCCGTACAGCGGTGTGCCAGCCGCCGGCTGCCCGTACTGGTACCCGCTGCCACCGCCGAATTGCGCCCGGCCACCGGGAGGACAGACGGTGCCTGCGAAACCGCCCGGAGACAATACCGAGCCGTAGGGGTAGCGCGGTCCTCCGGGCGGCTGGTAAACGGCGCCGTGCTGCGCCGCAGGCGGGTAGGGGAAGAGGGCGCAGGGCCCCCCTAGCTCGGCCCCGGCAGGCCCGGGAGACTGCAGGTAGTAGCGCTCGGGGCTGAGACTGTCCATGGAATAGCGGGGGCCGGCGGCGGCAGGGGGCAGCTCCTCCTCCCCGCAGGGGGTGGCCTTACGGCCGTCCGGCTTCGGAACGGCGAAGGGCGGCTCGCCCGCATCCGCCTCACCCAGCATGGTGGGGGCAGCTCCGAACTTCTTGGGCGTCTTGTCCATGTCGAGCCGTTGTGGCGAGCCCGGCCGGGGAGGCCCGCGGGACGCACCGCCTGCCCCAGTCCCGGCTCCGGTCCCACCGCCGCGCCCGCTGCCCTCCAGCGGGTAGAAGGGAGCTCCCGGCAGGGTCGCCGCTGCCGCCGCCAGCAGCGGCTCGCCCAGCTGCATCCTCAGTGGGCAGTCCTGTAAAGAGCCCTCTATTGTCCGGTGCCGACGCCAACCCTAACCCCGACCCGCGGCCGCGCAACACCGTGGCGGGGCTCCGCCGAGGCAATTTATACCGGCACGCCGGGCTTCTCGGGCCGTCGGGGAGGGGCTTGCGCCGCGCTGTCTCCTTGCCACCCTCCACCCCTGCCGGCCCATTGGCTGGGCTGCGTGACACTAATTTAATTAGACAGCTACTAATTGGAACAAGTCACCTGTGACTCTGTGTGTGCCCTCCCTCTGCGGCCCCTCTACCCGCGGCCGGCTACCGGAGGGGCTCCGGCCTGCCCCGCGCAGCTCGGAGGGAGGGGAGCAGCCCGCACACCCCGCCGTGGCCGCAGCGGAGGGACCGAAATCCCTTCCCCCGAAAAAAGACATCTCTCCGGGGTGGCACTGTCCTCTCCGGCGCGCAGCCGCTCGGAGGGGCACGGAGGGGAAGGAGGATCGAGACTGGGAGAGAGGGACGGGAGCGAAAGGGAAAATGGAGAGCAGAGCTGATGCCAGCACCGGCATACGACAGGGAGGGAGGGCGGCGGTGTGCCGGGACAGAGCGAGTGGCACTAGCTCCTGCCACCCCTCGCCGTTCAAACGATTCGGCTTGTGGCTTAGCTGCGCTCAACAGCTGCATTCCCCTCTCTCCGCTTTCCGGGCATCATCGTTATGGTGGGGGGTTCACGTTGCACCTTATCGGGGACACTTTTGTGGGAAGCTGCGGGCTGGGTTCGCGTTTTCGGTTTTCAGGAACTCGGCAGGCGGTTTCTCACAACCCGCGTTTCCTTTCGGCATCTCGCACCAGGGAGGCAGATTTGTAATTCAGGGCCAGATCTGTTTGGCGCTTTCTCTCAGCGCAATGTAACCTGGAGCCTTTTGCCCCAGAGGGTAAGGGGACAGAGCTCGATAAGGTGTAGGTGCCCGTGCGATTTTGCGGAGGGGACAGAGCCTTCCCGAATGATTTGCGGCTGCAGATGCAGCCCCTCGCCTCTGCTTGCCGCTGGCCCCTCTCGCAGAGACCGCGGCAAAAACCTGCCTCCTCCTCACAGCTAAATCTCGAGCCCGGCCCGGGCGGGCTGGAGCAGCTCCGCTGCCGGCCCCGCTTGCTCCCGCCGCATCGGGGCAACTGACAGAAATCGACACTTGACGGCGGCCGCCAGCGCCGCGGCTCAGGAGGAGCGGGGCGGGACGCGGCTCTTGCGCACGTTGGGTGCTGGCACGGTGGCGGTGGGTGTCTGCAGAGGCAAGGGACAGGCACCGGCGGCTCAGGGGTCTGGGGGGGCTCAGTTCCTACCCCCGATAGAAGCCGAGAGACAGAGGAACCGGCTCCCGCTCTGGCCACCTCCGGATGCGGCCACACGTGAGGGAACCTGATCACAGCCTGCATCGAAATACCACCGCCCGCCATAAACACCCATTCTCTTCGGGGTAACATTTGGCCCAGTGTTTGAGCTGATCTCGACCGACCAAGGAAGGCAACCAAAATGTGTCGGAGAAGCCAGGCGCTCCGGCACGAAGCGAAGCCGCCGCTGCGCGCTGCTGCTCTTTCCACTGACTGCTCTCGGCAAGGGGTTTGCCACTCACCGAGGGGCAAGGAGGGCAGCGGAGCCCGGCCGGGCTGCCCTGCTTTCAGGGCAAAACCAAACGAGAAGCATCCTGCCATCCGCGCCCCCTCCCGCTCCGGCAGCTCGCTCCCTTGGGCTCGCCTTTCCTGTGCTACGGCAGAGATAGATAGATAACAAAGGTACTGCGTAGGGTTTAAGAGAATTAATTTTACGATATTTTATACACTGGAAGGGTCCCATGATTTAAAACACTCCTGCAGGACAGGTGCCGCTTAGGTCAAAGCTACTGCGGGGTATTTTCCCCCTAAACTCTGCTAACCTAGCGTTTAACAAGCAGAAAAGCTTTTGCTGTCACTTAGTTTTCCTGCGGATTGAAGGGTCTCTGGGTGGGGAGCAGGGAAACTGTGGCCTCTCTGGAAAAGGGAGCACTTTCCTTCCGGATTCGAAATAAAGGCTGAATTAAGGGTCTCCCTAACGAATGAATGATTCATCCAGCTCCCTCCCGGTTCGGGGTCATTTCCAACTCGGCTCGGGCGAGCAGCCGCCTGGCCTCGGTCCCTGTCCTGCACCCCGCTGCTCCCGGGCCCCGGCGGCGGTGGAAGGGGAGGCCGGGACTGCCCGGTCGGGAGTCCCGTCGGCCAAAGGCTTTCCGAAGACCTCCAGCGCTTCTGCGGCCGTGCAACGGCTTGGGAGAGCTGCGTGTAACCCAGGAGCTTGTTCATTGACTCTGTGTGTGCGGGAAGAGCTGTAATCCCGCAAATTAAAGTTACCACCGCAGCCACCAGCCAAATTCTTGGGACCCAATACTTGTCATTCCCGCAGCCAGCAAATCTCCCCTCCCTTAGGGTCGGGGAGGCAACGGTGGGATTGCTTCCCCCTGCCTCCTGCAAGCTGGCTCCATCCTTGCTCCTTGTCCTGGACCTCCTTGGGTCTGGCCAGGGAACCTCGCCGTAGCTAGCTGCGGGGTGTCTCAGGGCTGTGTGGGACCGAAGCTTTCTATATGGGTCCCACAACCCTTTAGATGTTCTCTTAGAGAGAACACTGCAGAAACAGCAGAGACTGGTGAAACAGAAAGGAACACGTTAGGTTCATTAATCTCCTAAAGTAACCTCCAAACCACAGAAAGAATGTTGAAAGAAAATGTAGGTCTTTGAAGGGTTACGGATTATCGTGTTTTGTTGGGCTTTATTCAGATGTTCTCCTGGGGTTTATTTAAATTAGGAGCGTCTCTGACCCTAAGAAAGCTGCTCCAGACGAGCTAATTTTCTGCAGCCCAAGTTACAGTGGAGACACACTGCACTGAGGTATTTCATCCTTTGCGTTTGGGCTGGGATTCAGCCCTTTCCTCTTTCATCGGAAGTCAGCATATTGGAAAACAGCCCCCCTGCTTCGACAGATAGCTTGGACTTGTGGGATTGAACCTGCTCAACTAAAGTACCCTGCTCACTACGGCCTGAGAGGGGAAAAGGAATTGGGAACTCTAAAATCTATTCTGTTGTAGACCTGTACCTACACGTATATGGAAATCATATGTATCACATGTATCACCATTTATAGTCATACGTGTCCTTTATCATAGAATCATAGAATTGTAAATATGGATATTTAAACACACACCACTGGCTCTATATGGGCACCTTAACATTTTTGGTTATCAGAATCATCTGCCACGCTGTTCTGTCACTGTATCCTTCTCCTGAAGTCCTGCTGTCCCCACGGCGGCATTGACAGGTATTTCTGAGTGTAATGTTCAGTTTCTGTGAGGTGATTTTTTCATTTGTCTGGTTTTGGTTAAAACCGAGTTGCCAGTTTCGGAATGTCCCTTCCATTTTGCCAGCATCTGGTTCCCACAGGGCTCCGGGACTTTCACTTCTATGCCAAGTTTGGGCTGGGATTTTGCACGTTTTCTATTTCTCCAGTCGTTCAGGCTGGCTTCCTCCCACCAACCTTCCCCCCCCCCCCCCCAACTACACACCGAGTATCTGGCTCAGCAAATGAAGGAGGATACTTTTCCTGGCATTCATGGGACTTCCACTCTTCCACCAGTTTATAAATGTTACTTTTTAATTCACTAAAGCAGAGATGTTTCAGATAAGGCCGATCATAGTGAGCGCTTTCTTTTCATGGCTGTTGATGCTCAGAAATATCAGGGAGGTATTAATATGCCTGTTCATGGCTTGGCGTTTCAGCTTGTTGTTTAACTTCAGGGGTTGTTTTTACCAAGAAGCCAGCTACACTCTTCCAATGCTCAGGTTGCTTCATCTGGCAAACACAGACAACAGTCTGTGGGGATGTCAGGAGACTGAATTAATTTAAAATGCTCTTTATTTTCTGATGAAAGGGAGGTCTGCTAAAGCTGGAAAGACTGTCAGTCCATTTCAGTTTACGCCAGGTGGGGTTTCAGGGTGCAGATGTATACACTCCTGGATACAAGTACAGCTTAAAATCTACTTTGAGGTTGTACAAATTCTAACCCAAAAGGGTTAAAAAAATAGAGACAGCTGTTGTTGAAGCAGGTATATATGGACTTAAATAGAAGAAGTCAACAGCCCTACAGAACCAAATAACTATCATATTTAGTATTAACTGGGGAGGTGCCACATTAACTGCAATTTTACCATTTGGTAATGAATTCAATCTAGCTAACACTTTCTTAGCTTGCAAAACCAATTAAAGAAGGCAGCATACAGCCATATACATTAAAAAATGGATGTAAGTATGTAGAAGCCCCGTAGTTAGTATAGCTGCAATTTACAAAAATAAGAAAGTAAAGAATAACCTTTTCTAGCTGAGGTATATGAAACAAAAAGGACAGACACAAGTCAGCCAATCAAGAGCTGGAAGAAACCCAATATTTAACACTAAAGTGGCATTCAAAGCAGCCATTATTGGGCTCTTCCTTTCTCCTCCTTGGAAGAAAAATAACACCTACAAAATCTTTACCTTTAGCTGTGATTTTAAATTGAAAGGAAATGCAGCAGTTACTGAAAACTACTCAAGGTCTGATCCTAATCAGTAAAATACAGTAGTACAAGCACAAACAAGGATGAACATATTCAGTGCTAGGAATGAATTTTTGGCAATGGGTAATTTTGCTAGGTAAGACCACACAACGACTTTTTGTCAATGAGCCTATGGTACCCTATTGGCTAAAGAAAGGAGAAAAGGTGTGTTTGAGAAAGTGTAAGGTTTTGTAAAGTGGAAGCTTTGTTATTTTGACAAATATTTGGGAAACTTAAAGAAGGAAGATGGGAAAATTGTTGACTTTAGCTTCCAGGTAACTTTCCTTCCTCCATACGTCCAAAACTTAAGGAAATTAAGATACTGGAATTAGGATCACAAACCCAACCATATGTGTATATAAGTACTCACACATATATGTAATATAAATAACATTTCGTATTTTGAAATATGGCTCATGGCTTGGATGGGTGTACTCTTTCATGGGTAAAGCTAGCTGGATGGCTGTGACCAAAGAGTGGTGGTGGATGGAGTTAAACCCAGTTGATGTCCAGTTACAACTGGTGTTCCCCAGGGCTCAGTATCGGCACCAGTTCTGTTTAATACCTTCATCAGTGATCTGGACAAGGGGATCCAATGCACCCTCAACACCAAGTTGGGAAAAAGTTCTGGTCTGCTGAAGGATAAGGAGGCTCTGCAGAGTGATCTGAGCAGGCTGAATGGATGGGCTGTGGCCAATGGTGTGAAGTTCAACAGGGCAAAGAGCCAAGTCCTGCACTTTGGCCACAACAACCCCATGCAATGCTCCAGGCTTGGGGAAGAGTGGCTGGAAAGCTGCTATGTGGAAAAAGACCTGGGGGTACTTATTGACAGAGCTGAACATGAGCAAGCTTGTGCCCAGGCAGCCAAGAAGGCCAATGGTCTGTATCAGCAATAGTGCGTCCAGCAGAACCAGGGCAAGGATCATCCCCCTGTATTGGGCACTGGTGAGGCAGCACCTTGAATCCTGTGTTCAGTTCTGGGCTCCTCACTACAAGAGAGACATTGAGGTGCTGGATCAGGTCCAGAGGAGAACAATGAAGCTGGTGCAGGGCCTGGAGCACAAGTGTGATGAGGAACGGCTGAGGGACCTCAGGCGGGTTTAGCCTGGAGAAGAAAAAGCTCAGGGGAGACCTTATTGCTCTCTACAACTGCCTGAAAGGAGGATGGAGAGAGGAGGTGGCTGGTCTCTTTTCCCAAGTAACAGGCGATAGGACAAGAGGAAATGGCCTCAAGTTGCACCAGGGGAGGTTTAGGTTGGATATTAGGAAACATTTCTTCACCAAAAGGGTTGTCCAGGCTGCCTAGGGAAGTGCTGGAGGCACCATCCCCTGAGGTATTAAAAAGGTATGTAGATGTGGCACTTAGGGACATGTTTTAGTGGTGGACTTGAGAGTGTTAGGTCAATAGTTGGACTTGATGATCTTAAAGGCCTTTTCCAACCAAATGATTCTATGGTTCTATGATTATTCATGCATAGTGATCTCCAAACAACTCTTTTTATATGCTTGCTTTTTCACCCTGTGATTAAGTTTAATGAGGGACACCTAGCACTATTTTCCTGGTTTTATGGCAATATCGCTTACTTGCTTATAGTTTCGTGCTCATTGACAGCCTGACAGTCATTTGACAGAGATGTGAGAACATAACAGGATCCATGACTTGGGTGTGATGGCCACAGATCCAGTCAGTTTGATCCTATTTGTAGTTACAAATCTGTCAGTTTTAAACAGATAATTTTGGCTTGCTTGCCCTGCTTTGTATTGGACATGACTGTCAAGAGAGCCTGGATTCAACTGCACTGTTTAAATCACAGCAATTAAAATTAGCAGCTTGAATCCCATAAAATGATGTTCTGCTTTTTTTGTTCTAACACTTTAAAAAGTACAATTTCATCATGCGAAGGCCCTGATAAACTTCATGCTGCTTAGGGCTTATGATATCAGAGCTATGAAACTGTTCCTGCTGATAACATAATAGCTGAGAAATAGTGCTTTTGGAGGGTCTGGGGTTTTGTCTGCTCTATGTGTGTGCAGTATAAGGCTTGCAGCGGGAAAAGGGGAAAAAACCTCAAAGGGCTGGAAGTTAGCAGTGGGCTACCGTGAAATTGCAGAAACGATGAGGAATTTCACCTGATACCATTTGTGACAGCAATCAAACTGCAAGGCCTAACAGGGAAACACATATTAAATAAATGCCCTGACGGGCGTGTCTGCTGTATAAATAAGCAGAAAGGAGAACGGGGACAACATATGTACTCCCCGGGAAGGTGAGAACACAGCTGTAGGCTTCCCCTCTCTCGGAGTGCTCGGGTTTGCTGTCTGCTCGCCCCGCTTCCCAGAGGCGGGATGGAGCCGGCACCTTTCCTTCCAGCCGGGGAAGGAGGGTTATGCTGGGGCAAGGACCAGGCGGGAGAAAGCCCAGCTGAGAGGGAGCCGCGGGGGACCAGGAGGCCTACGGCGGGGCCAGATCCAGCCTCGCACCGCTCCCCGTGGCCCCTCTCCAGCTGCGGGGCCGGGACGGAGCTGTCGGTGGTGCGGAGCAGTGTCCCGAGCAGCGCCTCACCAACTCTCAGGCGGTTGCAGGCTGCGGGTGGGGGAGATACCGGCCCCTGCCTCAGACCCCGCTTTTTGAATCGTTTTCCGAGCATCGCTGTTAAATCTTCCAAAGGCTTGGCATCCCTCGTCCTCCGCATCAGCCGCGGGGACGGCCAGCAGAAACCGCCGACCTCCGAGTAAATCCATGCTGGAAGCAGCGCTGCCAGCAGCTGGCTGCGCTGTGCCCAGCCGGGGACAGGGGGCTGGAGGGCATCCCATTCCTAGCTCCATCTCCATCCCCAGCTCCATCCTTAATTCCATCCCCATTCCAGTTCCAGCCCCAGAGCGAGGCGGGGACGGGCAATCCAGCCGGATTAACGACGGGCGCTTTGAAGTCCCCGTGTCGCATGGGATCCCGTGTCGAGGTGCTTAGGGCTTCCCATTCAGTTGTTAATCCCCACTAACCGATTTTAAGTACCCGAGCTCGCAGACCTCCGCGCCTTCAAAACAAGTTTATGCACGCAAATAGCTCCAAAATTACCCATCTGGGCAGCAGCAAGACCAAAGGCGAAGGCGAGCAGAGTCGTTAGAAAATAATCGGAGCGATGGGGACTCACCTTATCACGTGAATCCCGGCTCGGAAACCCGTTTGCAGGAGCGGCCCTTTCAAAGGTGCCCGCACCTGCAGAGCCCGGGAGGGGGCATAAAAAGAAACCCCAAACCCCATCAAAATCCCTTTCCAGGAGAAAAACGTTGGCTGAGGAGGAAACAGCCGTGGACACCCCGGTGAGGTGCCCCTCACTTCGGGCAAGAAGTTGTCCCGTTACTACCAGCCCTGCAGACCTGCCCGTCTCGATTGTTTTCTCGATAGCTGTTTTGCAGCCACAATTTGCTTCTCTGTGACACAAGGACAAGGTGAAAGGATCCGTGCACCACTTTTCTCCAGTTAACTTCAGTGAGTGAAGTATGAGCACCGTTTTTTAACAGCACAGGTGGTTGTGTTGATTCTTAGAACATTAGTGAGGGATAACTTTTAGCTTGAAGAGTTTGAGTTTTATAGATGAGAACAGACAAATGAGCAACGTCACAGACAACTTTAAGCCATCTCACAAATGCATATTCCGTCTGGTTTTGGACTGTGTTCTTTCCTTTCTCCCCCATTGGCATTTCAGGCAGTTACTGGTTTGCCTGTTGTCCACAGCTATGGACTTCAGGGCAGGAAAGGAATGGATGTAATGAATATGAAAACGATGTGGAAAAAAAAAAAAAAAGTCTTCTGATCTTTTGTTTTAGGTGTTGATCTAAATTAAAATACAACAGCCTTTAGTATGAGCCATTAAAAGTAGCAAGGGGCTTGGGGTGGGCAGTCAGACCCTGATGTCCACACGTGGTGAGGCCTTGGTAAACATAATACTATTGTGGCAACGTTTCTGCCTAGTTTACACCTTATTCAGCCCCTATCCCACCTTCCAATTTCCCTTATATACATCCTAAGGGGTAAGGTTTGACAGATGTGGAATGGAGCAGGTAAAATACAGAGCCCCAGCATGATGATAGAGATCCTGGGGCTGTGCCACTTCATGCCATGGGCATCTTCCTAAACCCTTGCCCCCTGGGAGCAGTCTGGTTGCAGGGGACAGCCTGGGACCTGCAGGATTCCCCTTCTTAACTCCTGGGAGGAATTCCTGCTGCTGCTGCTCCAGTTCACTGTCCAGCCTTTTCTCCTAAATGACACTTGAGAGTGAGTGGGAGATAGGTGGCCAGCCAGTGAGGTGTCACAGCAAGGTGAAGGACACGGTTTTCTTTTGGTTGAGGCAGTTATGAGAGCAAGAACCTTCCATGCATGGGGCAGATGGCAACCAGCACCTGGTTGCCATCTGCCTGAGCAGGGCATGAGTCGTGCTTCCTTCAGTCACCAGCCCTTGGGAAAAGGAGGAGGACATCGCAGGTTCATGGCATTGCAGGATCATGTGCCTGATTGTATTATTATAGGCCTGCACTATTATAAGAAGAGTGGTCAGGGCAGTGGGCTGTGATTTGCAAGTGGCAGAGCTGAACCCAGAGTAAGTCACTTTGCAAAAGAGGGTAAGTGATGCGGTATTTGCATTTGAACACTTGGTTGGCAGACGATAATGGCATGCTCCTGCCAGGCAAGGGCTCTCAGTGTCCACTGAGGACTGCCTTGACCATTTATTTCACTTTTCTACATGTGGTGTAGTAGGTGGGAGGTCCTAACGAACGAATTTGTACTGCGTTGCCTATTTCTGAATGAGAGCAATACTCTGGGGAGTACTTGATGACAGGTGGATGTTAGGAGATCCTGAGTAGAATAAATGCTGCTAAAAGTCCACCTTTGAAGCAAAACAATAAAAAAGCCTACTGCAAATGTGGAAAACCATCCCTCCAGGCAGCAATTACACAGGTTTCAGGAAAAAAAAAAAAAGCAAGCAAAGCAAGCTTTCATTTCCATCTGGTAGCAGGACAGCTCTGGAAATAACTGTCCATTTGTTTCACTTTTCTCCTTCTGGGGTTTTGGTCTTGCCTGTCACATTTCATGGCACCATCTACCACACCTGATTCAAATGCCTTGGGGTGGGTGACGCCCCAGAGGTCAGGACAGGTCTGGGGAACACTAGTGGGCACCACTGTGAGTGCTGGCCTGGCTCACTGAGTACTCCTCCTGTCCCTGGGGCTCTCTGATTCTGTGCTCGGAGAAAGCGGCCAATTATTTTTCTGTCTGAAGGAGTCGGTGATGTGGCAGAGAATGACAGCTCCAAGGGAGAAAACACCTCTTCATTAAAAAGTGCTGCTCAGTACACTGAATACCCAGATCCCAGCACCCATTTGCACAAAGGTTAGCATGAGAGCCAAGAAATTATGCACTTTCACAGATTTTCATATATACAAATACATATATGTATGTGCATGACGTACATGTGGACACCATACAAAAACCACACGCTCTCTCCTAACACAGGGTGGCCAAAACTCTTTTTAAGTTTCTACTCAGGCAAAATTCCAGCTAAACTGCAGTTTTACCATCAGTTTTTATGTGATAGGAATCATCTAGGAGAAAAACAATGAATTTGGTCATGAAATGCATGAAGAAACTTGGCTTCACAGACCAGGAGTGTGTTGGGGGAAAGATTAAAAAGAAAACAGAAAGCAATAATCTGTGTCTTACCCTCCTCTGAAAGGCTGAAAGGAAGAGAGGGCCAAGCTGCTACATTTTGTAGTCTCCATTTGATTTAATTGCTTTTTAAGTGATTTTAAAGATTGCATTAATTCATTTTAATGAATTGAAAAGTATTTCTAAAACATGTATCAATCACATTACAAGGGGGAATTGGGTTTCTTGGCGAGACACGTTGTGCTGTACAAGAGAACCACTCTGCCGCTGATACCAAAGAAAGCTCAAAATGGAAGCTGCACTTTGGGGTTATTTTTAGCAGCCTTTCTTTTCTTTTCCTTCACAAATCCTGAAAGGCTGAGAGAACAGAAAATGCAGCACACTAGGGAAAAGATGAAAGAAAAAGTGATGACATCCAGAGCTACAGCAAATCAGCAAGCTTGTGGCTGTGTGAAGGAGTTTAGGCTCTGAGGTGAACAGAAGCAGTCCTCATCCTCCGCCTAACTCCACAGCCATTTTCCTTAGCCCTGTTTGCCTGCATTAGTGTACCAAGCTGCATTGGCTTTGCAGGTTGCGGCCCATCTCCCACAGCAGCCCAGTTACAAGCCTGACTCTTCCTTACCTCCCCCAGGTTGTTTTGCATCACCAAGGTTGCTTTGCAGCCGAGCTCCACTGCCACTTGCTCCTGTGTCTTGGTGAAGCAGGAAAACCTTGAGCCAGAACAAGGGCACAATAACAAGTGTACCTCTGGTTGTGGCCTTCTCATTATTTGTAAGGGTACATACTGAGATAAACCTCTACCACCATTTCCCTTGGAACTGGGAAAATATTCCAGCTGAACTGTAACCCAGGGGTGCAGCTATGAATAAAAAAGGGGACAGAATCACATATTTGATGTTCAAGGCTGGGCAGCGATAAATGCAAAATCTCGTGCTGACCAAATGGATGAACCCCTATGACTATGCCTCTACTTACTGACTTGACAGAATCGTTAAACACTACCTTTGTCTAAGCTTTCCTGCAGTTTTATGTTGAAATTTCCACCTCCCTGTGCCTTTTCATCTGACCATGTAACACCTTTCTCAGCATCCTAGAGAAGGAATCTCAATGAGGCAGAAATGTTCAAAATATGGAAAACAATTTCTTCTTTTCCTAAACAATTTACAGATCATAGCCACTTATTTTCAGTAAAGATTTTAAGCCACAATCATGTATTTTCAGTAGAACTTTAAATCCTACAACAGCACATCCTTGTTCTCATGTATTTTGATGCAGAACTGATGTGTTTTGGTCCTGCAATATTCGTATTTGATTGTTGTCTGCTTTAAATGCACTGTAAGGTAACCATAACAATATACCTCTTTTTCATGCTTAGCATATTCATTACCTTGTCTTCCTCTCAACTTCTTCACCTGCATGCGAGAAATCTGTGTCAGAGAGAATGCAATATGCAAAACAGATACAATCCTCACCCATGGGAGGAAGGAGTCAAAGTGGTGCATGTAGCTCAGACATAGAAGACTAAGTACATACAAAAGCAAGGTCCTGCATCACATGAAAGGCCCGTGGCCCAAGTGCAGCTTGCCAAGTATAGAACAACTATTGCAAGAAGAGGTGAAAGGGCCTGTCTTTATCGACAAAACCAGACCATGGAGCCTCCCGTTCCCTGGTGGTTGCTTGCCCCCTCCTACGGCTCAGGTCTTTGCTGCTCAGGTCAGTCTGTATGAACATTTGGAAGACTGAGCTGTAAATCAACCTTGGGGGTAGTTCTAATGGATAATTGCCCCCTCCCAAAAGAGTGTGTTTTTAACCCTGCTTACTGAGTGAACAGGTTCAGTGTGCGGTCTTACCAACAGCTTCCTCAGCACAATGGAGGCCACAGGCAGCGTTACTAGAACAAAACCAGAGCTGTGGGGTAGAAACTTCCTCCGCTGGTTTCACAGGCACCCTGCTGAACCCTCCCCAGGGCAGGTTGGACAGGGTGCTGCTTGCTATTTGCCTGCCTGCAGCACCCAGGGCTGGGGCACATGCACTGCTGGAGCACCCAGCAGTGCTCATCTGACCCAGTTTAGGCTCAGACATGTGGTCACATTTCTGTCAAACTGGTCCACACACCCAGCAGAGATGTACCCAGCACCCAGTACCCAGCCAGGGCTGCTGTTGCACAGCCAACCTGTTTCTGTGTTTTGAAGACTTCTGAGCTCGGTGTGGGAGTACTGAGCAGCAATCTGAGGCCTGTGGCCACAGCGCTTCTGGTTTGGTACTAAATCTGAAAACCAGATGCGTTGGACCTTGGCCTGATGCGCTTTCAGCTCCTGACCAGCTGTGGCACTTTAAGGCATACAGACATCAATGATTTTTGTGAAAGTGCTGCACTCTCAGCTCTGGCAGTGTGGCATCTGGTCTGACCACAACACAACAGTGCATACAGCAGGGGCAGGGACAGTAACACCATCAGCCCTCCCATCCCTAAGCAGAGCAGCTATTAAAGAGTTAAAGCAGCCAGCACTGGTTTTCTCTACAGATTTGATCATAAACACCCAGGACAGAGGCAGTTACACCTCCCTGACCCAACTCTCAGCTGCCTGCCTTCCTCCATACTGACTTGCATAAAATGCAGTCTGCCAGTTCAGAACTGTCACAGGCAGTGGCAGACCAAGTCTAACTGCACTTTCTGTCTCTCTTGCCGAAGTGTAATCTGGTGTATCTGATATGGCTAAGACTTAGGCTAATGATTTACTATGGCTGGTTAACATAAAGCAGTTCAGGCCACTGCAGGTTTACAGGGTTTTGCTTTGGGGCATACCCTCTCCATCACTCCTAATCCCAGCTGTGACCAGTTCAGCTAGGCTGGTCCAACCACTGGTGGAATCTCCTTGTCAGCCGGAAACCTAAATCAGCTCTTAAAATCGACACCTGTAGCCCAGATTCCCACGTGGCTGTCTTAGGGGTTATACACTGTTCTACATGGGACAGAACCCATGGGAAAGGAGGTGACTCCACAAACCCGTATGACTGCTAAAGCACACCTAACTGAAACCACAGCCTTGAAACTTCAGTAGCCGGACTGTGAGCAAAGGCTCAAGGTTGTCTTTTAACCTCATCAATGTTTACAAATATGTAAAGGGTAAGTGTCAGGATGATGGAGCTAGGCTTTTTTCAGTGATATCCAGTGATAGGACAAGGGGCAATGGGTGTAAACTGGAGCATAGGAGGTTCCACGTTAACATCAGGAAGAACTTCTTTACTGTAAGAGTGACAGAGCACTGGAACAGGTTGCCCAGGGGGGTTGTGGAGTCTCCTACACTGCAGATATTCAAGGCCCGCCTGGACAAGTTCCTGTGTGATGTACTGTAGGTTACCCTGCTCTTGCAGGGGGGTTGGACTAGATGATCTTTTTAGGTCCCTTCCAACCCTTGGGATTCTGTGATTCTGTGATTACACCTCCTCTCCTTCCAAATAAGTAGGAGACTCTGCCAGAGACTTCTTATTTCTCTGCAGAGATGTGGACCCTAAATAGTGCCACTCAGCTGAAATTTGCCTCAGTCTATTGATTCATTTAGTGACAGGTCTATGTGAAAGACTTAATGCTAAGCCTATCTTAAAAACCATCAGTAGTTTTCAACTAATACATGTAACACACCCCCAAAACTCAACGATGAAAGGTGCACTTAACTAGGAAGTATCTTCTATAAAACTGCAGGAGCTCCAGTAGCAGTTACTCTTTTTTAAAGGTTGCAGTTTCCATAGAAAATATTTAAAGGTGAATTAGAAAATGTGGCCACCTCCGGCTATAGAGAACCCCTGAAAGGCGGAGGTGAACAGTCTCCTAAGGAGAGGGGCACAGCAATGTCTATTAAATTCTGATTCAATACTTGACTTACCATAGCCTGTCAGTTTTAGAAATTCTGATTTTATAGGGCTTGGGAACAGTTATAAAAGAATGAGAGGTGGAAGTGATGTTTGCAACAAGAATCGCTAAAAAAATCCTTAAAGCAATGCTGTTATAAAAAAGATTATGCAAAAGTATTAGTCGTAGACGAGCTGCTGTTGAGGCAATCTGCTTTAAAGCACACAGAGAGGCATTTGAACTGTGACAGCTCAAGAAAAGTTTCACAATTACATCAACTTTGCAGGCTGGACAATTACTGCCATTCACAGGAAAATAAACCAGTGACTAAACCAAAAAATTATGTCAAGGTTTCCCCCATCATATTTCTCAATAGCAATGAGAACAGCTCTTCCCTGGTGGTGACTTCCATGAAGTAGGCAGAGATTCACTGGGGCTGAAATATTTCCCATAAGTTTAGATCCCGTGTTTCCTCACAAAGCCCCTTCACAATGCCTCTGTCCCTCCACAGCCTTCGGGATCATCTCTCCCAGTGTCCCAGCTACACCTTTCCTGTTTCTTATTTTTCAGTGTGGGCAAGTCTGTTGTAAAGGCATCCTCGCTATTGACTTGAGCAGTCTTGCATCAGCATTGGTCCTTCCCATTACTCAGTCTCAAACCCACTTCCCACTTTCCTAGGAGTGCTCTGGATACGCATCCTGCTGCACCATGAGCTGCACCTTACACGTGTCCCCACTGCACAGGGACAGCCAGGGTGGCTGCATGCTGAAACAGATCCTAACATCACCCCACAGATACTGGTACCCAAGAACTGCCCCATTATGCTCTCAGTACTCCATATCCAGGGAGCTACTGGGTGCTGGTTTATCTAACAGTGGTTTCCTGCAGCCAGTACTGGAGTACAGGGTATACAACAGCTTTTTACAGTCTCAACACTTTAAACTTCCACTGGAGGAAAAAGCAAAGCAGATGGTGCCTGGGCCAGGAGCAACTCGCCTCTGACATCTTCAGAAAGCACAGCCTGGCCAAAGTCTGCTACTGTGCCAAACCTGAGCACCTACGTATCTGTCCTTTAGCTGCTATTACTGTGTCTCTTCTTGCACTGGCAATGTCAGGAGGGGTATACCACCAGTGCTGACACTCTGGAATTGAGTATGCATAATATTACAAAATGATTATGTTACATCCCAGTGAACAAGCACAGAAATAGTCTTAAGTCAAGTCTGGCTAACTTAACCTGGCTTGGCTACCAAATATACCTTCTTATCAATGAAACAGGGATAGATCTTACTAAACATTCCATTTACAGCTACAGATGTTTTTCAGAAGCGGTTCCAGTGATGGTAGCTAGACTGCAGCATTTATTTTTTTAAACTTGATCATGCAATTGACTTGCAAGGAAAAAAACCCCAAGTTTTATTTTCCTACCTTCTTCTTAGCCGCTACAGGCTGTGATATTGTATGTGCAAATTCAAATTAACACTTCTCCCATCTGGAGTCCTGTATATTTAAATTGGAGGCTTGAAATTACGTTTTTCTTTTTAGAATAAATGCTTCTGGGAATCTACCATGTTTGCAGAGCGATGGCTTGGGTGGCTGACCATGGTAGTGCCTGACTAGGAAAACCACAGCCAGCTCTGAAATTACTTTGTCAAGTTTTTTTCACATTCAGACTTCAGAGCCCCGGGAGAGATTGGTATCTTTGTAGGCAGGCCACGTATAACCGATAAATGTGTTTTCTGCAGCTTTGTCAAGTCCTTATCTTTGCCATAGGTATGACCTAACTCTTACCTTTTCCCTTTTTTTGGCCAGTCCCCTGAGAGGCCAGGCACTGGCATCTTTCAGCAGCTTCACTTCCTGTCTCTGGGGCACTCCATCCCGTGGGGGAGCATGGTGGCTGCTCCAGTTGCTCATTACTCAAATCTCCTCGTGAGGCAGGAGGGCAGGGAGGGTACAAAGGCATGGATGCCTCAGGGCTGAGGAGAAAAGCAAAACCCAAAGAAGAAACCTCCCAGAATGACCACGGCATCCATAACCAGGGCAGAGGAAAGCATCACCCAGGGCCCGGGCTGTATTGCTGTGTAGATGTCCTTGTGAGAACAGGCACTCTGCCTGCCCTCTTTACCCTGGCCATCAGGTCTGAGCCTGTGTGAGAGCATATGAGCTGCCTGCGCACAGGCTATGGCTGTGAAATCCTCAAAACCAAAAGTGTCAGTAGGTGGTACCAGCCTGTTTCCCTCTGCCTGCCTTTTGCCTGCAGCTTCCCCCAGCTTATCCTTGCCCTGCAGCAGGGCAGGAATCCAAGAGCAAAATGCTCCTCCATTCCCAAGCAGATGCTCTGCCAGAAATCCAACAAACAGAATCAGCTGCCCTTTGGCCTCCTCCTCACCCTCACAGGTGTGTTGGGGAGGCTCCTCTGCACAGGCAAACGGGGAGGAAGCATCCCTGGGCTCCATCTCCCATGTCGTCCTCCTTCTCCCCACAGATACCAGCTAAGGGATAGGCGGCAGCAGTCCCTGAGCTCACTTCGGCTGGCTCAGGGGAAGAAAAGCCTCAGAAGTTAACCGCCACAGCTTGAAAGCAAATCGTACCCCCCTGCCCACCCCATAAGCCCTCCAGATTAAAAATGCCTGTCCCCAGACTCAAGAAGACCCACAGCATTAAGATGAAATTACTTTTCCTTCAGTTCAGCTGCTGGCAGCCCCATAGTGGACCCATGGCCTGCCCACCCAAGGCCAAGGGGAAAGCTGGGCTTCCTGGAACTGTCCTGAAATGCAGATGTGAGCAGCTGGAGAAAATGCTGCTGCTTGTGCTGGGGTGTTCAGCACGGGCATGCTGCAGTTTCAGCAGGAGGCTAGGGAGAATGGCATGGCTGTGTTTGCTGACATGATCACAGCTTTCTAAAACAAGCATATGCTGCAAAAGCCAGGATATCTCAGATGACACTTTTCAGCATGCTGCTGGCTGGTGCAAGGGCTCCCAACAAGCGCAATTCAGAGCAGCTCCACAGGAAGCCACACAAGCACCAGAAAGCAGCTAGAAACCCAGGGCACGATGCTGCACCCCTCAGCCGTGAAGACAAAGCTGTAAGTGACAGGGCAGGCAGCAGGATGAACCCACAGGTTTTCAAGGACTCTCCCTTCCTCCATCCCCACCTACAGCAGCCCTGCACACTTCACTTCCACGTTGCAGTGGTCGCTTGCTATCAGCTAAAGCTCGTCCCTGACCAGAACTAGTGCCAGGTCCTCAAAACCTAAACCGGTGCCATCATGCCAGTGGGAATCTGGTTTCACCTCCTCAATGTAGAATAAATTAGATCCTGTGTCTATGGATGGCTGCGGTTCTTCTTACTCCCAATGCATCTGGAGAGGCTCCTTCTCCTGTCCCTCATTGGCCAGGCTGTCACACAGCCCACATGTCCCCTGGACAGCCATACATACAGGGCAGCATGCTGTCACTGTGAGCAGAGCAAACCCTCCAGCAGCTCTTTCCCCATGCTGGGTCTCAACTGCAGCCACCCCTCTGCAGGATGAAGGGTCTTGCCTACTTGTGTACAATTAGGAAACTAATATGGATGCCACACGCAGCAGAAGATGAGGGAGCCTTTTCATACTAGTACTACCACCTGTACAACATGTAAGTTCCAATGAGTTTCTAGAAATTACATAAGTAGTGTTTTTTCCCCAAAACTAAGGTCCCCAAAGAAGCTCATCAGTTTTTGTCTCAAGTGGTGATTCCTGCCACCCCCTCTTTCCCCCCACAAACTGATGGCTGGTCTTGGTGTTCACATTGCCCTTCACTTTAATTCACTCAGCTGATGGGGAATCAGCCATGTAATTTTCCTGCAGCTGTTCACATGATGATCATGATTTACTCTATTAATGTTCTACTGAGTTGAATCACAGCAGGGTCTGAGGGGCAGACTGGGCATGTGGAGAAGAGTAGGAATGAGGGCAAGGGAAAAAGGACATTGTCCTGTTGATGGCAGAGATCACTTTGATAACCTTGTTTCCTCTAGTAAAAGATACTTTATTTTACAGAAGCAACTTTGTTACTCTTTTTTTCTTCCCTTTATAATTTCATGTTTTCAGATGAGAAGATTAGCTTACCAGACACTTTGCCTCTCTTCCTTCAGATTTGATGTTTTCCTTCAAAAACATTCTTGCTCAACAAGAAAAGCTGGGCTTGATGCTGGAGTGACTAAAGAAATCCTACGGCTTGTGTTGCACAGAAGCCAGGTTAGAGGCATTAGGTGGTTATTACAAGTTTAGCCAACCAAGGGCTCCACGCATAACTCTTTATGGCATAACTCTTTCAAATGTGCTAAATGCTTTTCCAAAGCCAGACCTCGGTGTCCTGCTCATGGCCCACTGCACATTCTTACGGTCAGCAGAAGTGTTTGCCATTTTTCCTGGATTCAAATGTCTTTCTCTTATTAATCAAGAATATCGTGGACCTCTTGAAGGATGCCATTACAAGCACTCCAGAGGTGTATCTAATCTAGCAGGCTCCTGTCTCTGATTCAGGCTACCATTTTTGTCAAGGGGAGCTGAGACACCAAACGTTGAACACTGACATTGCTTATTATGTGTGGTTACTGTGCTCTGTACTTCGGCAAGCCTGGGGTTAAAAACACCCGGCGGCACACTTTAAAAGACCCAAAACAATCAAGCCCATCAACAATTTATCTACCTGTCCTGGCTTAAACCCAACCACACAGCTTGTTCACTCACTCCCCCACCTTTCTTGCCCTCCCCCTGCTCCTGGAGGGATGGGAAGGAGAATCGAAAGAATGCAACTCCCAAGGGTTGAGACAAGAACAGTCCAGTAAACTAAGGTGTAACACAAATCGCTACTGCTACCACCAACAATAATAATGATAAGGGAAATAACAAGGGAAGAGAATACAACACCCCAGCAGCAGCAGACCAATAACTCCCCCAACCCCACCCAACCGAGCACCAACAGATACCTACTCCAGCCCTGCAGTCCCTAGCCCTTCCGGGTCACTCTCCGTTACATCCTAGGCATGACGTGCGGTGGTATGGAATACCTCTTTGCTCAGTTTGGGTCAGGTGTCCTGTCTCTGCTTCCTCCCAGCTTTCCCTCCTCCTTGGCAGAGCATGAGGCTCAGAAAGTCCTTGGTCAGAGTAAAACATTTGTGTTACCAGCAGTGTTCTCAGGCTGAAAGTCAAAACACAGCGCTGCACCAGCTACTAAGAAGGAGAAAAAAATGACTGCTACTGCTAAACCCAGGATGCTACCTGTTTGTTAACACAATGGAACTTGATCCAAAATAGGGTACAGTGAAAGGATCATATGTATTCAAAAGAATTTCTTTGGACCACACACATAAATGTTAGATGATTCGATTACAGGAGTTGAGATTCTGCACTTAATTTATTCCTGGCCTACTGCAGGTCACATCACGGGCAAACGTTCAGGTCTTTTTGGGGGACAAAGGGAGAGGTTTTTGCTGTGTCATTCTACCCCCTATGTCCTTAAGCAAGTTGAAGAATCCTGTAGCTTTGCTGGGGCTTTGAATCAGGCTGCGCTAATCTGCTGATTTTATTGGGCAAATTGGGTGTTGCAACAATTTAAAATACGTAATAAAGTTGCCTCTCTTTGTCTTGCTACCATTGAGTGCTGCTCATATGGTACATTATGACATATATAATGCCCACGTCTGACCTGACAGCTCATGGCTGTAGGTGCAGCATTGTTTGGCTCTGGGGAAGGAGACTGCAGTGCACTCAGGAGCAGGGAACCCACAGCGAAGCTAGCTGAAAAACAAGCGTAGAGGTGGGGAGGATCAGGTTCATGGCATAAGCAAATACTCTACAAATCATCAAGAGACTAACTGGATGGCCACAAAGAGATTTTTGTCAAGGGTTTTATAACAGCTAAAATCAATTCATTCACTTGATCTATTTTGAACATACTTGGGATGCAGCTAAAGATGTCACAAATGGTTAGAGTTGCCTGGAAACCTTCAAGGTGTCAATTGACCATATTTCTAGGCTCAGGAATGTTACATGGACACTCCACAATTTCACCAGTGATTTCTTTAAAAAACGAATGGAGTCAGAAATCTACAAGGGAATAAAAATACCAGGAGAGTGAAGCTGAGTTGAAGCAGGGTAACTCAAAATCAATATTTTGCTTTTAAACTCTTAAGGGGAGGCCCAGGAGGGCTGCACTCACTTTGTCCTCCTTTCTTATTGTCCTGGGAGGATTGGCTGAGAAGTGACAAGGCTGCTCCGTACTTACTGCAGGACATTCCTCACTAACAAGCCACTTGTTAGAGTATCCGGCTGCTGCCTCCCTGCCCAGCACTAGGCTTTCACTGAGCAGCATCAGACAATGGTCAAGCCAAACTTGAAACCAGAAGTGGAAAAAGGGCTTTTGCCGTACGTATGCATCAAATGCTCCTCTGCCTGTAAGATCAGCTCTGTACATTAAAACAGGTCATCAAATCCCCAGCATCCCCAGCACAACCCCCAGGATCCAGGGGGTAAAATTCAAGCTGAGGTTGCTCTAAAGACCAAACCAGTGGTGAGAGAAAGAAGTGGTCACATAACCGTATCCTTTTATTTTTTATCCACATAACCCTTTTACTCGTGGTTATTTAGCTGTGGCTTTGCCTAAGACATCTGGGAAAAAAGGAGCCAAAAACTTGTTGGTGTTTTTCTAAGCAGAGGTGGACAAAAGGACAAGAAACTTCTGGGGTTCCATTTTCTGTAGTTGTTTACAGTGAAGAAAAATTTGGTCACAAAAGGTTATAAAGGCCTCAGGGTCTCGATTCCCAAAATGCCTTCTTAGGGCCATATGTTCTCAGAGAAAATTGAGCCACCCTGGGGTGTGGTTTTCCCCAGGTGAGAGGCACAGACAGTTCTCAGTGGTCTAACACAGACTTTGGTCAAGCCAAAGATTCTGCACTGAAATATGCAGAATCCATGCCCTCATGTGGTTGTTTGCTGGACTCAACTAGTCAAGAGTGAACTGCCCATTGCTGCACAAGGGTGAATGAAACAGGAGCAGAGTTTTATTTTCTCTTTAAACAGGACTATTTTAGAGGCCAGGTGAAGTTTTAGATGGGTTGTTACAGGCTGCAGTGTACCAGTATAAGCCTGTGCACTCCCCTCACCTCTGCAAGACACAAGTGGCTTGTGGTCCTGCAAGCTCTGATCTTGGCACCACAAAGGGGCTGTATCATGTCACTGCCTCTTCCCTGTCCTGTGAGGCAGCAAACACACCATGAACAGCACTACTGAGGATAACAGGAGGATGACAGGAGGATGACAGCAGGATAACAGAGCACATAAATCCACAAAGTGACCCAGCATCAAGCCTCAAAAACCATTTTATCCAAATCCTAAGGTGACGAGAGCCAAGGGCCTCAGGACTTTCAAAGCTCTGAACCTAAATCCCAATTAAAAAGTGGAGTAAGCCCTCAATCACTACTTCGGGCTCTTTGCAAGCCAATAAAGCAGAATCAGCACAAGGGCAGGGTAGAAGAGTCATGGTCCTTGTCCCTGCTCTGCTTGGTCCATAGGTATGCAGGTCAGTAGGAGCTCTGCCCTTGGGAAATATCTCCAGATACATCTGCTGCAGAAGGTACAAGCATTTGTGGACCTTGGGCCTTGAGATCAACACCAGAGCAGGGTGTGGAGGCTGGGCAGCATCCTGGAGAAGCCAAGTTTCTCATTTCCTTGCCCTGCAGGACAAAGACAGCTACAGAAAAACCCACCGGACTGAGTTCCTACAGACCTTCAGGCGATGTGTAAACTTCTTGGTACACCTGAAGCACAGAGCTATGCAGTCTTTTCGCACCCAAACCCTCCCCAGCTGTGTGTAGCTCAGTTGCCCTGCTGACAAGCCAGGCTGGGTCATGCAATGGAGCAGTCATTTCTCATTTGCCATGTCCTGGGGATGGGGGGGGGTGCCATGGGAGCTAGCTCCTGTCTACAACAAAGAAAATTCAACTCGGAGTGAGGATTTATGCTTTTCTAAAATAAGTGCTGCCCACTGGAGATCCTCAAAGGACCAGCCCAGGCAAGCCCCTCTGACCAGAGCTGCCAGCATCAGTGTCTGCAGGAGGACCTCACTGCTGCCTGGCAGAAAACTTGCACCAGCACACTGCTCTGAGCAGCACAGAGTGATCAGTCTTGCCCTGCTCTTTGTTCTCTTCCATGCACATTTCCACTCATTTTCTAAATGGTGCTTCTTCCCCTGGCTGCATACATCTGTAAAATACCAAATAACCTCAAAGCCTATAAAGTGCTACATAAAGCTTTGTTTTATTTATTCCAGTTTCATGCCTCTGCCAGTGACACTAAAACGGGCAATGCATTGGACTTCAGATATCCCAGAGAGGACAGATGGGTGCACCAGTGCCACCTCATTAAGTCGTTTGTTTAAAGCCCCCCAAACAATCCACTTCCATGCAGATGGAAATCCCAGCCTCCCTGTTTTCACTTAGATGTGGATTGTCCCGCTGCAGATATGTATTGATCTGCTCAGTTCAAAAACTTCAAACCCCTAAAATCCTGGTCTTTGACCCTACCCTAAAAACTAATTTCAGCTATTCTCAGCTGATCTGGAGTTGAAGGAGATCTCTTTTAACTGGAAATACCTTATCTTTAGACAAGTAATCGTTGTTAATTAGACTAGTAAAGAGACATTAGCCTTTGCTTACTTAAATTTTAGCCGCTGGATTAACAGGCAATCCACGATGTCCTTTTAAATGGGGATGTTCTCATGGAATTGGACAATCCCAGCACCAATACCTTCTTCCTGTGAGATCTGAAAAATAAACCTTGCAGCATTGGCTGAGAGTCAATGCTCCTGCACGAAGCACACATTTTCTAAAGCTTGCTTTCTCTGTGCAAAACAGACGTACAGATCCTACAATTAAAAAAATAATAATTAGCAGTAATGGCACAATAATCTGTAAGCAGTTGCTAATACAGGAGTTACCATCTGGAAACAGAAAGGGGTTGTGTTTGTACATGAAGCCTTCCCGCCCTGGCTCTCCTGAAATTCATGTGTAGCAACAATAGGGAGACTCTGCGGTAGTAACAGGGAGAGCTTGATAGAAAACAGAAAAGAAGCAGGCACAAAATTTAATAGCGCAAGAAAAACAATATGTATGTTAAAATATTTTACGCTGCCTAAAGCCCTCAGCTGCCCCACTGCTCACTTGTGGAAGGACAATGATAAGTGTGATAATTGCAAAAATGGTGATAATGCTCTGAGATAAATTGCTGGGGAGGTGGGAAATGGCTTGGAACAGCCCAGGTGAAATACACCCAGATGGGGCTGCCAAACACATTCATGCAACACAGGGAGTCCTTGAAGCACTCCTTGCTTGCAGTGTGGTGTGTATGCCGCTGCCAAAGAGGGGATGGATGGACCTTTGGACTGATCCAGCAATGTGCACACACATGTACCTATATAAAAATGAGGTTTGAACCCACCAAATCATGAGTCTGTGTTAGTCCACTATAGCTTCTCTATATTTAAAATTGCCATCCCCATGTCAAATGGTTCATTGTTGGATTTTTGTGAAACATGGAAAAAAATCCCCAATCTGTCTGCACAGAGGATTTTTCCTCCTCAGCCACTTTTCCTTTGTAACGAAGAAACAATGCATCATAGGTCAAGCTGAAAATTTACTACTTTATGGAAGTTAGCAAACTTGTTGGAGCTCTTCCCATCAAGTTTTTTTCCCATCAAGCTCTTTCACAAACAGTGTCAGTCTTTTTTCATTCTCCTCTCTCTCATATGCACACACACAATTCCTGTGATTAAATCAAGTTAGCAGAAGTACAGTATATTTTCTATGCCATAATAGATTTTAAAAGTGGCTTTTAAATTTCACATGTAACAAAAAACCTGAATGCTATGACTCCCCAGCTAGGATGTACTCTTCAAGAGCAGTCTGTGATTTGAGTTACTGAGGAAAAGCAAAGATTAAGAACACATATAAAGAGATAAAAGGATTTTTTTCCTCTGTCATTAAACCTCTTCTGTGTTTCTAGTAATGTTGCTACCGACTTTGAATGTCCCATCCTAGGTTCGCTAGAAGAAAGATACCAAACGTCTTTTTCTTCACATTTACCACCGTGGCAATTTTGGGTGGTCATGCTTAGGGGATGTCTGGGGAGGGAAAAGCTGGGGGGGGGGGAGTGGGGGGGGGGGCGGAAATCAAAGCTTTAAAGTGCACAGACTGGCAGCTGCAGTCGAGACCTTGACCTGTCACATCACACAGCTCCAGCCAGACAAGATGTGACAAGGAGATTGCACAGCACCCTTGAAGTGGGCACCTGCACCCAGGATCTGCCTCTCACTCTACTTAGGAGCCACTGCAGCATCAGGGTGAGAGCTGGGATGTAATATCAGCCCCCCAGATCCATCAAGTTCATACAGAAGAGAGGCATGTTGGCATTTAAAGGGGATCTGAAGCACGTTTGTTGGTTTTACATGTCTGGCTCCAATTATGATATCCTCACTCGTAACAAGCAATACCTTACTCCAGGGGAAATCTCTTTGATTTTTAATTTCACTTAAGTTGTCACATAGGTGTAAGAGACTAAGACTCAGAAGTTCCTGGAGAGTTAGAGAGTACTGGCATTTGCATTTGAATCTCAGCTGCTGGCTTCAAGTATGACAGAAGAGGGAGGGAGCAGAGTCTCCCCTCTTCCTACTTACACTTCTTGTGTATTTTATTTTAGCAAGAAAGATAATTCTGGAAGAAGAACAAACGCTGGGGTAGGTCCCAATGTTGTAAAGGCTGTTACATTAAAAACTAGCTTAAAATGTGTTCAGGTTTTCTTTTTTTAATTCACGCATTTACTTCTTCCACTGAAAGGCTTTAAAGAAGTGTAGTTACAATTTGTCATGAGTTACAGAACAGATCCCAGGTAGTTTCTGTGTCTATCAGCCAAAGTTCCTGCAGAGCCATTCAGTTTTACCATTTTAGCAAGTACAACTGAAAATTACAGATGGGAACTGGGTGCATATACAAAGTCTCACAACAGCCTGTACCAGTCAGCAATAACATCCAGAAGTCTGCCCTCACTCTGCTTCCTGCTCCACCCAACAGAGCCTTGGATGCAGAGAGAAGTTTTTTTGCTTCTCAAGTTTAACACAAAACCTCGATTTTCTGTTTTAATTCCAGCACTATGTACTTTTGCTCTGACTTGCAGCATGTCCTGCATTCACCCCTACCCTACCTGGGTATCCCTGCACAGGCACTGTTCATACCTCCTGCTGCTCAAAGGCCCAGCCGGTGACCTGGCTGCAGCGGAGCTGTAGGTGGATGGGGTGCCTGTCCGGCTGCCACTGCTGCTTTGTGTCCACCACATTGACCGTGGTGGCTCTGCAGACTGAATACAAAGCAGAGAACAAGGAAATCAGTGCAATTATTGGAGACTAGCATGACTGCATAAATGTTTAAGAGAGTGTGCTTGAATTTGGTGGCCAATTGGCCACCAAAGAAAGAGGGAGAATGGATAAACTCTAACCACACTGCATCACAGGCTGCAATAGCTACAGATAAGAGACTGATTTCTATTCCAGTTTTTCCAGAGGGTAATAAGGATTCACCTGTTTGAAAAGAGATAAGCAGGCTGGACCTTCAACTTTCCCATTTGGGAGCATTACAGTTTAAAGTGAAATGTTTATTGGCCTTAATGAGGTTAATGCAAAAGGGTGTTGGATATTTCCATACCAATTTCTGAACCTCCAAAAAAAAGGTATTGGTGTCTGAAAGCATAGAATGACGCCCAGCAGCAGGTCTCTGGTTTTGAAATACCACTGTTCAGAAAAGTGACATATCAGATGTTTGTTTTTTAAAGTAAAGAGCAAGGAAACTGTCAAAGAAATTAAGAAGCAAATAACTTTAAAAGCTTTTAAGAGTTAAAATGTTGTTCTAGGGTTCTCTCCTACAACCTACCACTAAAAAAAGAATTAGAAATTTACATAGTGGCAGGCAGTGTGAGTGCTTTCTTTCTTAGACAGCGAGATATAACAGGACACAAACACTTCGATGTTACACCATAAACAACTCTGTAAATGCTTAGCCCAAAAACCAAATCTGATCAATTGTTTGACTGTTCCTTAACCATCCACTGCAAAGTATACAGCTATTGTCTTCTGCTAACGGAGCAGGGTGGTACAATAGCAATAATAAAGATAACAGACACAAAACCCACTACGCTATGTGGGTTGTGCACTTGGTCTTGCAAATCAATTTACGCATACCTTGGTTCATTTGAAAGTGATGTAAGGAAGGTGAAGAGACAAAATAACAGACATCTAAAATAAATGGAATTAATCCAGAAAATAGGCTCAATTCCATTTTCTGATCCAGTGCTTGCCTAATTAAAAAATAGCTTGGGGTCACAGTACATATCTTAGTGTATTACATTTGTCTGCACACACATGCAAATGACTTGGGTTCAGTTAAGCACATGCCCAGCTTTAGACCTGCACTTAAGTCCCGTTTATCACAACTAAACACCACTTACAATACTTTGCTGAATCAGGGGCTAGGTTCAGTGTTCCCATGGATAGGCAGCCATATGCCATGTGTGCTGTGGTATACAATGCTTAATATCCCAGGGGAAAATAAATCTTGCAGAAATTGCTCTTCATCAAGCCTTTTATTAGACACTGCTAGATCTGAGTCCCAGGAGAGCATGACTTTCTTGGCTGCAATGGCATGTATACTCCTAGAAAATACAGAAACTGGCCGGGCACACTAAGTACCAGAACTGGTACTAATCCCAACAGCCAGCTAGACTCTTGCTGGCATGTTTATTAACAAACAATGAAGAAAAATACAAATATAAAGAGCATGGATCAACCTTGTTGTGCCACAAGCTCGTCTTTCCTAACTGCCCTCCAATCCCTTCATTTCCTGGCCACAGTTGTCCCCATGTGTTGGGATGCTGCGTAAGAAGCACCAGCTTGCTGCTTAAGTGGGGCTGGCTCCAGTGCCATACTGAGGACAGACTCATGCCGCTACCTTTCCCTCCCCTGCACACCCCAACCTCTCAGCACATATACAGATCACTCATGAATGTATCCGTGAGCTGAAGGCAAACTGGCATGTCCCTGAGGTGGAGAAAGTGGAGCCCACACCATACTACTGCCAGAGCAGGTAAGCAGCAGAGCACATGAAGGGAAAATGCTGCCAGCATCATTGGAGCAGGCTCAAAAGGATGTTTCTGGGTGGGTCACCAGGTAATTAGTGGGAGGAATAACAGCTTTGGCTGCTCAGTGAACCCACCCGAGCACCCCAGGAGGAAGGCTGCTGGGAAGGAAAACTGCTGCACTTTTACATTTCCTCCCTTGCCAGATTTGTTCCCCTCCCATTTTCACCTCTTTCAGATATGCTCTTAATGTTTTGGTGTCTGAGGAAATCAAGGACAAATTAAAATACATCGAACTGATGTACCAACTAATTTTCTGAACAACTTCCTTACTCTCCACCCCGGGAACACTATAATCCTATCTAGGCATTACTATTACTACTTTACACAAGGAACAGCCAGACTTACTCTTAAAAGATGTTGTCCATAATCTGCTTTCCTTGAAATGCCAGGCACTCTCCCCTTACCACTGGTAAACAAGCAGCTGCTGCTGGTGTAGGAAATACTGGATAGAAAATCTGCTGACTGTTGAGACCTAGGTGCTTGTTCCCCCTCAGCATCACCTTTTTCTTTTTTTCCACCTTCTGTAATACAAATGCAGCAAGAGTTTTTGATCCAAGATTTTTCTTGTCATATTCCTCTGTAGCAGCTATGCTGGGTCCTGATGACACGTGTGCACCGGTGCCCTGCGTTCCCAGAGACAAACAGAAACTAGTTTAGTCCATGATGGTTTATTTCTTATCCTAATATTCAAGGAATGATTTGTTTTCCTGCTTTACACCGTCCCTTATCTTTTGCTCCACACAACAGAGTCCCTCTCGCACATTGCAAACGAGGTCAATGTATTGGACAATAGTTTTCTTGCCCCCATATCTCAAATGTGTCTAAAATAAGACATTATAAAATATGAGACTGCTTTATCTCTATAAAACCAGTTTCCTTCAAAATGACAGAAAAGACTTTGCAAAAGAGTAACACATTATATATACTGCAGGAATTTATCAATCTATATCACCAAGGGAGAGGACTAAGACAGACAAGCTCTCTATGTCTAACATGCTATAGTGAGAGAACTGTCGTTGTCTTTGGGTTCTTTTATAAATAAATAAAAAATATAAAAAACCAAGCAATTTTCTCACCTAATTTTCTCGTAGAACTGATAATTAAGTGTTGTTGGATGCATCACCAGCACACATTTGCAATAGTTGATATAGTGCCTCTGCATATTTAGAAGCTAAAAATCTTCTTTCACTGAGTAAAGATACCTGTTTCATGGCCTTTTCTCTCCTTCAAGAGGCCAGCTTTTACTTTTTAAAACTTGTCAAAGTCTTACTTTTTTGAATCTTTCATGTATCCTGGACCTTACTGAAAAGCAATTATTGTGTATATTGTAGAATGAGTCTAAATATATTAACAAAGCTGTACAATGCTACTACATGTACTTTTAAAATATACATTACAAAAACTGGTTCTAATACAGGGTCAAAGTTTGGAAGGACAAAACTCTGCTTGGGGTAGAAGTCCTTACTTCAGCTGTTGGCTTTACCTTCACTGTGTGATGTTTTACACATCCATTAATTTATCTTCTTACATGTGAAGTGATGAAAATACAGCTAAGACAAAACTGGACGTGGAAAAAAAAAATCACCACACATGAAGAAGTATTCGAGGCTTTCCTCACAAGTATATATACCCTCTAAGTGCAGTACATTCTTCACACAGAGGCTCGGCAATATAGTATCACAGAGCCAGAACTTCATGGCCAAGAACTATGCAAAAGGAAAATGAACAGATTAGATACAAATATGAGGAGACTTCATTTAAGATGCACAAGTTGGAGATAAATAGTTGGAATCTTTGACTAAAAGCTTTTGAAAACCTTAGGAATTCAGTGTAGCTAAGTGAACTCTTCTGCTCTTGGCTCTTCCTCTCTCACTGGCCACGGCACTGGGTCCTGAGAACAAATCCCTCCCACTGTGATGTTATGGTGTGTCTGGGACTCACCTCTGACCACACTGACTGACAGGAATAAACAAAAAAACTCCACATCTCTGGAAATCAAGGGCCCCAGGACCCGTGCCAGGGCATCAAGCGCAGTGCTTGCAGGCCCACGCCTTTCACTTTGTTTCACTTATTTTGGTAAAAAACCCTAAAAACCAACCCTCCCAAGAGGTGACATTAAAATAAACAGTGTTTAAAGTGAAACCACGTAATTGTACAGTTTTCTCCAGTATGAAACTTGTTTTAAGTTAAACCATTGAAAGTTCCTTGAGTACATGAAGCTTTGAAGAGTGAGCATTTACTACCCTTGACACTGCAAATTTCTCGTGATAGCCCATAGTAACTCCCACTTCAACTTCTATATCATGCGCACAGTAGCACAGCATTAGCAAAATTGCTGTTGTTTATCACAGTCATCATGTCTAATCAAAACCTGTACACACATACAAAGCTGTGGCTGATGCTGATGTCATGCCCCAAAGTGTTTTTTGCCACCCTGAGTTAGCAAGAGACATTAGAGGAGACATTAGAAGAGGCTCCCTCAAAATTGTCATGTGAAAATAGGGTTTTCTTAGTAAAGTGAACAGGGTAGGACCGAAGTCCTAAGTTAACTCTTCTAACAGGATCAATGCTGCTTGTGCAAACTCTGGTGTCTGCCTACTGCACCATAAGTCCTTGAGAACCTGTTAGCTCCTGCAAGTCCCTCTTGGGTGATTTAGGAGCTTTGTTGTTGTCTGCCTTTATATGGAGGCATTAGAAGAGGTGGGAACTGTGGGCAAAGCTTTGTCACCACAATCTGCAATCTGGAAAATTAAATTGCTATTGAGCCTGCCTTATTTTAATATTCCTGCCCATAGTCAATGATATTTTGAGTAATCCAGCAATTACATACATATATATATGGTTTTCATTTTGGCAAGTAAGCATCAGGGATTGTGAATGGAAGCCCACATCTGCCTGCAAGGACAGAAGCTATCTTGCCAGCAGTGACCTGCATGGACTGAGCATGGGAGCACCTTCCTGCTTGCCCAGCCTTTACCTGTCTCTTGCCTGTTCGCCTGAGCATCACTGTGTGCAAAACCCTGGTAGCAAACCAATACCCACCGGCAATGTATCAAACCCCAGTATTTCCAGGACCAACCATGCCTTCTTTTAAATTCCAGATAACATTTTAAAAGCCATATCTAATGAAAGGCGTGTTATTTTCCCAAGCACTGACAGGCAGCCCCAGCTTTCTCCTTTCTGCGTTTTCCCTTTTTCCTCATCACTGTTGTGTAACAACCCACAAGATACATGACATTTATCACAACAGTTCTCATCCATTCACCTGACAATTAGACATGCCCAGTGGGTGGGCTGTAGGCCATATATTTGTGTTTGTATTTTTGAGTTTCATCATTTCCGTAACCCTTTGTTACCACTGGTATAGCCAAAAGTCAGACATTACTTTCACACAACAGACACATCCACATCAATAAAATACATGATCTTTTCAAAAGATTGAAAAAGGAGCTCGGCCACAAAGTGTCTTTTGTGTGAAGAAAGTGCCTCCATCAGTATTTTCTGCTCAGCTGTTTCATTACAACCAGTAGCACTTACCACCAGAAAAGGTTTATCAACCTCTGCTTCCTCTTGTAAGACAGACATCAGTTGTGGGACAGTGATGAAACCTGCTATTTCTTTGCCTATGGACACCCTTGCAGCAAAACCAGATTGAACTACTGTTTATGAAAACACATACTGACTCCACTTCTAAACAAATTATAATACTCTAGCTTTATTCATACCTGCATAATTTTACTGATTACAACACCATCCCATTGGTATTTGCACATTACCGTCACATCTTCTGAGGTACATTGCACGGGCACACCACGCCTAACTAAATCAGGATAACTAGAATTTAATTAAACAGTTATTTAAGGCAGAATCAAAATGAAATAACACAAATTATGATGGGTTTGTGTCCAGACCTAGTGCCAGTAGAACTACTAGGATTATCAGTCCTGAATTTATTTGCAGAATAAAGAAAAGCAAGTTCTGACTTGCTTAGACATGTCTGCAAACAATGAAACATCATTAATAGTGCAGGAAACTTGTTATATTTCAGTGCATTTAATTTTTGAATACCAAGCTTTGTTTCATGCTTCGCAGTCTCCATAGCTCTGCCATCACCACTAGTTGCAAGAAAGGAGGTTTCGCAGGCAGTGGCATTCCGCTGCAGAGGCTGTAACACCACACTGCCTGGAGGCATGGCGTGTTGATTGAAGCATGGTCTCTATGTGTCATGTGTCAAGGATGATATGTCACCAAATCATTCTTGCATCTCTACACAAGGTGTTGAGATAACACTATCAAATCATGGTCTCATGATTGTTTTTTAGTATCTAATATAATAAATCACTGTAAACTCACTCTGGATTAATGTCTGTGTCATGAACGTGTTTACTAATGCATAACAAAGCTGGGATCAATGCAAGGAAAGCATTTCAAGCACAAATTTACAATGAAGTTGAAACACAGAGCTGACTTTCCCCCTCCAGCACAAATTACAAGCGAGTTTACACTGCATTGTGTAGGGGCAGAGGGCAATATTCATGGTACATTATTAAGAAAACAAAACGTCTCTTTCTTTTTTTCTATTAAGGAACAACTTAATGTTGGCTGTATTGGTTTGTTACTTAAAACTGTTGGATAAATCATGTTGAGAGCAAATGTGACCTCTGGCTTTTCAGTGGACTGGTTACCACATGTACTTACAACTCACACTGGCTGAGCTGGTATCATCCAATTGGACATCTTAAGTTTTCACTCATGTCCCATGATTGGACATGTCTTCCCAGACTCTTCAAGATGGTCCATGACTGTGCCCAGTGCTGGTGCAGCAGATGCAGCAGTGCGTCAACATCCGTGCTCGCAGTAATTCTTACCCTTTCCCACCAGGCTCACGCAGATGGTGTTTCACAGGGGCCCAGGGTTCAGAAAGTCAACAGCAAAAGATGCAATCTGAGGGCAGCATGCTGTTACTTTCAGTTTTGATGCTTTGCATTGCTGCTTTGAATAGCTTTGTGAGCTTAATAAAGTGCTTTTCTTCATCAAATGGCAATATTTATTTCAAAAAAAGGGGTTTGGGGCAGATAGGTTAAATGGTTATTCCCCCCCCCATTTTAACTCCTGTTTCCTGGAGAGATGGAGAAGATGCCTGCTTCTGCATTCATACCTTACCTCTGCACGGGTCATTCCTGATCTGCTGGACATCACAACCTGCTGCACAGGGTCTTCATCCCACTCCTCAACAGGCAGTAACACTGTGGGGTGTTTCATGGGGTCAAGGCATACAAGAGAAAAAAGCCTGATGCAATCCCCTTCCTTCTTCATGCACCCTCTCTGCAGCTGGGCAGTACGTGCTTTTTGTACTGCCATGTGCTGGATCTGACCTGAAGTGTCTGGTATCCTCCTGCCCAGGAGCATTTGTTGGCAGCATGGCCATACACCATGTCAGGCTGCACACAGGTGAGCCAGTGCCTAAGCCTCACACATGCCTTCAGGAAGGTGAGCATTTATGTCTCACTTCAGCCTCACCATGGATATATGTTTGTGCACGTGTGCCTTTTCACAGCCTCACACACAAACAAAAAGTATGGTTATTTCAAGCAGTGATAGTCTCACAAGAAAGTGGTAGACTTGGGACATCAACACTGCAGCTTCAGTTTAGCTATTGGCCTGGGAAACCCCCACCCCTTTGCATCACTATATCCATCTGATCTTGGCAAGCACATCCTGCTCTCCTCTTTGGTCCTGACAGTTGCAGCAAGGCCAGGACAACATACGTAAGCGGGACTGCTGGGAATTATGGCATGCTGGAGGTTGAAGGTGTTACTGGTTCTGCCTTTCTGCACCAACCCCAAAAGCAGGCAGCAGGATGCTGGTGTGCACCTCATCAGCTCCCTGGTTAGAGCCACCGAGGGCAGAGAAAACCAGCTTGCAGAAAAGGGCCGGACTGTGAACTGTGGGTGCAGATGCTGGTCTCCACCTAGAGCTGCTGTGGCCAATGAGCTACCCAGAGCAGCAGAGCAGGGCAGCAGCAGCCTGCGAGACTTCGCACATGGCTGCAGGCAGCTCTCCAAGCCGCTATCTCTCAGCCAAGTGCCATAGCTGGGTCTGGAGCAAGCTTCAGGCTGGTTTAAAACAAGACAATGCAGCAACAACTGAAGGTCCTGGCTAGCAGTGCAGCCACACACTAAGCTATTGCCCAGCCTGACCAGGCTTCCTCACCTGCTGCTGAATGACATGTGGTTGCTCCTGCCACAGCCTTGGTGTCCCCATCTGCAACCCAGGGACCACAAGACCTCCTTTCCTTCGCGAGGCACTGCAAAATGTTTGGACACAAAACTCTAAGACCCAGTGTTACTGCTGTTCAGCTGATGACGCTGAAGGGAAAATGGCAACATCTTGGGACTTGCAGGAAGGACAGAAGAAAAAGAAGAAAACATTTTCATGTGGTCCCACAGAGCAGCAGCACAGATGAACGCATAAATGAAAAAGATCTTCATTTGGAAAGGGTGGGTGCACAGAGGCCAGCAGAGGCAAAGCAGAGGAACTGAGCTGTGACCAACACTGGCAGCCACAACTTCCCCACTCACAGCAAAGCATTGATTATTGAGAGAAGCCATCTGCTAAATGGCCTCAGAAGAATCCAACAAACAACTGAGCTTATACCCAGCTGCCTTTGCCCCCAGCCTGTGCCACAGGACCAGCCAATGGCTGATGGGCCCTGGTGTTGGATGCTTCCGCACTGGGCAAGGGGGATGCAGTGCACAGCCCTGGTTTGTGGGAATCTCCATGATTAGGAATGCTTGTCCAAAGGACTAAGATAACCACTTTAGCTGCTCCTCTCTGACATATCATGGTTTCTTTTTCCAGTACCTGAGCAAACCAAGCACAGAGAGCACCAGAGGCTGTGTGATGTTTTTATCTATTAATCTATCTCTGGGTAAATCAGAGAGAGCAACTAACCTTTTGATTTCCAACATAACCAGCAGCTTGTGAACCAAGACTGCCTGAATCAGATGAGTACAAAACTTTAGCTTCAACCCCCCCACTTTAATTTCCTTCAGCAATTTATCACCTCTTTGCAGCTCACACATACAGAACAACCAGGAAAATTTCTTAACACCCCTTTGGCAAGCCACATGGAAGCAACTGCCACAGTATTTTTTATTAGTGTTTTCAGGGCCCACGGCAAAGCAGACCTAAAAAAACCCACCGTCACCCAAAACCAAACTAAACAAGGGGAAAAAAATAAAGTACCTAACTTCCACAGGCAAGACACATGCAAAGAGCGTGAGAATCCACATGAAAGGGCAAATTAGTTTTTCTTCCAAAGAGAATTATTCTGGAAAACATATTGAGAACAGTGTAATCTCCAGATATCTACTTACACTACCTACATACCCACCCGTGTTTGTATGTGCATGTATTATATATTTATACAAATTATTTTAAACACATTAGAGCAGAGCGTTGCCTGAAGTTTCACACAGAGGCAGGAAAATGGGAAGTAAAATTCACTTCCTGCTCCAAATCCACTGGCACTGCATATTTATTTAATAATTTTTCTCTTCTATTGCTCTCCTTTTCCATTAAACTGACAGCCAGCTTGTATAATTCTAGCACAGATGGATTTGCTCTTGTTATTTCCCATTCATACAGCAACTGATTAATAAGTGAATACTTGGGGCTAGGCATTTTGCTGCTCCATAGCCTACATTCTCATTTTACAGTTGTGTGAAGTGGTGGTAAAATGTTGCCTTACTAATTGGTAGTATTTTACACCCACTAACCAAACTCTTGGAAGGCGTGTTGATGACTACACAGAGTGCAAAAGCAGAAGAATCAGAGCTTAGGGGTTTCACTACCAAGAGAGGTAAAAGCAAGCACAGCTTGCTGGCCTTGCAGTGCTGCAGCCTTACCTTGCAGGAGCTTGTGCCGCTCATTTAGTGCTCTACATGACCTGCTTGCAACCACGTGGACATGCAGCCTTCTCCAGAATAGGGCTGTAGCTATGCCTTCTCTAATTTGCAATTTCATTGACAGATTCCATGGCCAGAGTTTTATATAAAGGCAATGGCTGTTATTCAAGAATCATTTTCCCTCCCCATGTCCAGCGCAAAGGCACAGCTAAGCCACATTAAATACCAGAGACACATCCAGACCAGATATGAGACCACCACATGACAGGCATGTCACTGCCTGCCCTGGGTCTTGTAACCCTTTCACCACTGAGATTCATGCCTTTCATTCCACATGAGTGTGACTAGGTTAATTAAACCCCCAGAATTCACCCTTACCATTCTTAACTGTGCTTTGATGAGATGCATTTCCACAAAGCTACAGTAAAGAGCAACAATTTCATTTCCAACCCATAGGTGAGTAGGCAGCTAGACCACCGAGCACAAATGCCCCACAGTTTCTGACTGCTTGGTGTACCCAGGTCTATATTCAGAGCTTCTTGTGCTGCTGTAAGACTGTGAATTCTCCAAGATGATGAGTGTCTTTCTGTGAGCTGGGCATAGACCAATTGTTATCTGTCATACAGAGAGCATTTAGAAAAAGAGAATTCTGCCCAAATCCTTCCAATTGGTCTTCTCTGAAGTGTTCTGTTACACTACATTTCACATGGGGCAGGTAACAGTCTCTCTTTTCTTTTTCATGCAACATGTCTACAGCAGAGGAGAAAAGCATATTGTGTAGCTGCATTTTGCTCTCTCAGTAGGAGGCAAAATCCTCTCACTTCTTATCTCTGTCCTTGATGGACTTGCAAAGCCCACCGAGAAGCTGACATGCAATCCACTAAGTGCCAACCCTGTCTTCTGCATGGGCAGTAGATATTTGCATGCTTATGGGCAGTGGTGTATTGGCACTGGGGTATTAGCTTGCCCTTTTGGAAATGGGAAATAGAATGGTCTGGTTATGTTTCTTCCTGGGACCACCTACCTATTGGTAGTCCTATGGCATCATTAATGAAGGATCTAAACACTGACAAATTTGCTTACAGAAAAGTTTTATGCCCCATGTGCTTCATACCAGATATGTTTGAGTTTCTGTTGATAATACCAGAGATATTAACATAAATAGAATCACGACGCTTGCATAGTAAACCCTATGTAATCCATAACTGAATATGGTATCAGTCATCATGACTCTCTTGATTTGTCTTATACTACATACAGTATACTTCCAGAAGGAGTTCTTCCATTGCACACAGGATTTCCATGGAGAAGGAGGATTCATCTATTTGATGTTAGGTATCTTAATGAGAATTCTAAGCTTTCTTCATAGCCACGAGAGAGAGGTTAGGTCTCACCCCACCATGAGAAACATGACTGCTCTCCACTGACTGCAGAGACACTCTGAGATACTTGGCTTTCACTTGTCTCTAAACATCTAAGACACAGCTTGATGCTGGAAGCAAAGCTGATCCAAGAGCTGCCAAAACTCCTGCCCCATTCACCCTGTGCAGGGGATCTACCAATCCTGTGGCTGCTGGGGACCCCATCCAGTGCATTCATGTGGGACAGGTTGCAGAAAAGAGGCCTTACCTTTCAGCAGTACCCTGCATGTAGAGGTAAGGACAAACTGTGCCCTAGCACTTAGATGAAAGTAATTTTACCTTTACTTCTACTTTCCTGCTCTATGTAATTACTCTTAAATATCCTTAAGATCTGCTTCTTCTGTTTTCTTCTCCTGTGTCTAGCCTATCCCTTTATTTCCCCCTTCCCTTCCTGCTTCTTTTCTGCAGTTTTTCTTCCCTCAACCTACAGCAGTGTATTAGGAAGACAGCCAAATAAACATTCTTACATGTGGGATAGGGCATAGCTCTTAACCACACATCGCCCTGGAAATGGTCTCACAGCAAACTTTTACCTATACTGAAATCTAAAATCCAACTAGAATTTAAACAAATCAGAAAGCAGTTGGCTATGCTATGGCTGAAAGCAGCAAACCGCCTTACTGACATTAAAAAAAAAAAAGTTTAAACTTTCAAAAGTGTTTCTAATTTGAATATTTTAAAAGGAGACTCTGATCCAATTTTTAGACCATTTCTGAACAACACTATACCCATCCCAAAACAAAGACCAAGGCCCTGCACTGGGCTTAGGAATGGGGTTGAAGCACAGTTTGTTGAGATTGAGGAAGTCTTCCAGGAAAGGATCCATACAGGCTTTCCCTGGTCTCATATCCTTTCCCTAGGCATCTGCTGCTGGGAAGAAGGGAGAGTGGCCTGGATGGAGCTTTGGTCTGGGGCAGAGGGTGTATCATGTTACCAGCACTTCCAAGAAACACCTACACCAGAATCTCCATCAGCATCTACCATGAGTGAAAAGGTTGTTCTTTGGAGAAATAAAATAATTGAAAATTCCACATAGAGTGTTTTTTGCAGCTAAGACTATGTGGAAAATGCTAAATGAAATGACTTAACCAAGTCAGTAATTCACACCATTATTCTAATTCAAATAATTATGTAGCTCAGAAATCAGGTCATAGGCCCTTATTTATTTAACAAAGAACTCTTAATTTTGTTTACTTTGGTCTTCACTCCAGCCTGATCTCAGAACAACTTATATCTGAGTTTAGAGTGAAAAATTAAACAATGCAATTTTGCTGCAAGGCAAATAGAGTAAATAACCCTCTGGGGAAAGCCCAGTGAGAGATTTGAGCCTATCTGCCCAGGGAAAAGGGATGCTGCCATGTGGCCAAGTGGCAGTGGTCATGAGATGAGGTATGGGGAGGCAGGCAGCAGTCCTCAGCACCTCCCTGCACTGAGACCATACCCATCTCTGGGTTGGCGGGGAGGGCCACTGGGACTGACACTACTTTGGGAACAGACAACTCCTTACAACCACCCATGGATATTCATGCAAAAATGCCTTATAATGGAAAACTCAGTGGTCCTGCAAAGAGTGGATAAAACTAGGCTGGAAGGAGAAATCCAGGCAACATTGGCCAGTGTACCTATGCCCCATCATGTGAAGAGCTGCTTCTGCCTATACCACCAGGCTTTTGACAGTGCAGCTTACACACATACCCCAAACTAGGCAAGCTATGCTGGTCAAAGCTTTTACTTTCCCCTTAGTGTAACTGCATACACAAAGGGGTTTTGCTAGTATAGAAATGTTCTAAAAAAAAAAAAAAAAAAAAAAAGAAATCACACTTCCAATCAAGAGTATTTTTCTGGTAAGAGTTGCTGGAGTGTGATCTTAAAGCACTTTACACTTGTGATTCTCCTCTGTCATGCTCTTACCACACCACAGCACTGCAGGAATCAGGAGCACTCACACAACATCAGTAGGTAATCTTCCCTGGTCACAGCATGTGCCCAAAGTGTATATTAAATACCCATCAGCATTTGGCATGAGAAACTATTCATCATCCCACTGTCAACCTAAGACATTTCAAGCCTTAAAGCTGTACCTGTACAGCTTTAAATTAAACCTGCACCTGTACAACTTTAAATTAAACCTGCCAGGGACTGCTCTTGGCCACTGAGGCCAGCCAGCACAGTACGACCTGCATCTATGCTACCGGCCACTCTTCTCTTCCAAAACCATGTGGCTGCCTCCGGTCTGGTCACTGGCAACAGCCCACGCTGGTGCCCAAGCACTGCCTGCAACCCACTGGGAGGGCTGCTGCCTGCTTGGACCAGGTACCAGCACAGATGACCAAGTTCCCGTCCCAGGGATTTTCCCTGCCACTGTGTTTTGACTCAGACGGACACAGACAAGGTGTCTGCACAGAGTGCAACATGCACTGAAGATCTTCGCTTAGGTTATGGCACAGAAGGATTTGGAGTTTATAGGCTCAGCTGAATGACAGTCTGCTGCCTTTGCAAAGGACATTTCAGAAAAGCATTTACACATATGCTTAGCTATAAATCAGCTGAAATGGTGATAAGCAAGCTGTTTCCGTCCTTCACCACAGCAAAATGGAAGGCCAGTAGAAAATGCAGGTCTTCAGGATGCCTCCAGCAGCCTTGCACCACACAAGTGGTACATCTCATGGTGTCCACATGGCATATAACCAGAACTTGCTCCACTTTGACAATGAAGGTGGTGGCCCTGCAGGTTTGTCATACACCTCCACTGACTTGACATATCTCCCAGTGACTTGGTAACTCTTCAGAGATGAGGAAACTGAGAAACCACTGAAGAATACAACAGCCACAGCTACTGTGAGCAAGGATAGTTATGCATAGCAGAGTTGTGATTTTTAATAGACCAATAATGACAGCTGGCAATAACAGGCTCAAAAAATAATTAAAAATAAAAGACATGTCCAAAAGCTTATCTGCTGTTTTTCTGACTACCATTTAAGCTAGTAACAGGTATTGCCTCCTCCTTTCTATTTTGCTTACACCAGTCTAGCTGCTACTGTTAAAATTATTTTTGCTCTCGGCAGAGGAGCGAATCACCTAAAAGAACCAAACCTGCTGCTTCTAGGCATGATGTAAACTTCTTCATAGCACTGTTAGAGTAATCTGCCTACCTTTCCATGGTGTAATTGCCGAAACCAGAAACTGAGGACTAACCAGCACAAAAAGCTATCAAAAGACACATGGCTAAAGTAGGGGGTAACTTCCTAAGCCATTGTGTGAGCATCATGTCTGCAGTTAGCATAACAAAGTCATACTGGTTGGACAGACGCAAGATTACGTTAGATCAGATCAAATCAGATTTGATTAGATCACAATTAATTCAAAATGTTTGCTTTATCCCTTGACAGGGGTCTTGCTCTCATGCTGGGATTTTAGGAAGCCCTGAAATATCTTGAATGGTTAGAAAATATAAATACATTTGCATTCTGTCCACAGTTTGTGATTTTGTTATTGTTAAAGATTTAAGAGGTGTCCTGTTCAGGACAGATGTACTGTATTACCAACACTGTTGGAAGTGCTAAATGACAATGTCACATGGATAGCTTCTAGCTAGGAAGGAGAGATGAAGTTTAAAAGGATAAATAAACACTGCATGTTTAAAGATTCTCACAGTAAAAAAATAAATACCTTCTGAACAATTCCTTTCTCAGGATATGGATACCTAATGTTCCCAACCCAAAATAGCTGCTACTCTTCTGTTCTGAAGGCTGTTAGACATGAGTTTTGCATACCCTAGAAGTCTGAATGCACCAGTGAATGCACAATTGACTTCCCCTGTGTTTAGCATTGTGCAGAGTAAGTGCCGAGTTCTTACTTACTCGGTAATGGGATTGCTCAGCCTCCTTTTGCCATAATTTTCTTCTGCTGAAATAAGGGCTTGAGTACAGACACTTGAGGTTCTTAGGAGTCCTGGAGGCTCTCACACCCCTTTGTGCATGTGAGGGGAAATACCACCCCTCCTGGTTTTTGTATGGGAACATTCAATGGAATGTTGAGGGAAATGGCAAACTGAACACATTTCTTCTCATTAGGTGAAGTAGGAACACTGAGGTTTCTCAAGAAAGTCTGCTTTATATACTTACACAACTGGAAAGCTTTAATTGCTATATATACACATGTGTAATAGCTTCATTCTTGAGCTCTCCTTATCTCCTAATCCTTCTAAAGCTTTTCCAGAGTTAAAAAGGGAATGGTTTCAAGGTCCATCCACAAACCATGGCTTGTACCAGGGGAGGTAAAGTGGCCATTAGATGCCTCTACAGAAAAGTGGTTCATTCCACTTTCATTCCACATTCCTTCATTGGACAGGGCTGGAAGGTCTCTCAAAGTTTCTCAGGCTCCCCCACTGTCTACATTGTGAGAGGGTATCACAAAATCAGCTTAGGCATGACTCAAAAGGTAAAGCAAAATATATTGTCCAAACACCACTGATGTACAGTGATGGAGCCACTTAATCAAGTCATCAGTGGGCTCAGGTTTATCCTGAAGGCATATCAGATTCAATCAGCTTCCTAACTGCTATTGCTTTTTACAGATTTCTGTAAATCAGAGGAATTAGGCCATGATGATGCTGAGACTTTTCTTTTGGGAGGTGCCTCTCCCATTGTTTGAAAAGTTAACTGCATGGAACACAGTGTTTCCTCTGTTCTTGGTAACCCATGGTCACAACCACAGATTTAACCGAGTTTTATATGCAAAGGCACATTGCATTTTTGTGCTGAAAATAATCAGTTAGACCTAATAACAGAAAAAAAAATGAGCCCAGTTTAGGGTATTTCTGCGTTTGCAGTGATCCATCATTTATTGATATTGGAATGGATAAGGCAGACTGCATCGTTACTCAACAACATTTGAGAGGAGAAACCACTACTGGGTTGGCACACCTGAAAACATCCATCCTCGCCTTTTCAAGCCCACTGCAGAACCACAGTTGTGGCTTTTGTACCATTCTAAACAATTTATTTTCTCATGAAAAAGATATGGAAGAGGGATGTGAAGGCTAACACCATTCGGGACACTAGTAAGGGCTAGTAAGCAATGTCAAGAAGCTTCATCTGGACTCCCTCCCCATAACCTCCTGGCCTGCACAGCTTGGTCCACGTCCAGTGGACACCTACATAGAGCTCTATCATCCATGCCTCATCTTTACTGATGCTAGTCATCTTGAGGAATTGTGTATTTAATACCATTTCCATGGACTTAGCTTTGTCTGCAACTCTCGCATTGTCTTGGATAATAGGATAAATATTTCTTGAGATGCATTTGACTGTTTTTGCATGTCCTGGTGAAATACTGCTGTCACATTCTCCCCTCTATCTCTTCTGTGTACGGTCCCAGGAGCACTGAAGAACAGCAGCAATGACAGAGGTACAGATACAGAGATGAAATATGGTCATCTCAAAATCTGGCATAGCTATTGTCTATTGACATCACAGAGGCTGCTTCCAATGAGTGTGCAAAGGATTTCAGATATGACATTTTAAAAGCAGAAGCAAGAAGCTTTAAACTATAATGTGTCACTAACACAGCTAAAGCAGTCCGACAGCCCCCAGAAGACATGAGGCAGCCTAGGTGCTCCAGCTCAGGTGCTTTCCTTGGTCTCTGCCTGACAGCTGCAGCCCCTGAGCCTCGATAGACACAGCTTCTAAGGGGAGATGTTACTGGGAATGTTTTTCTTACTTTATCTCTGCTTTAAGACAAAAGCTTTGCCTTAAGCATTTATGTTGGTAGAAGGCAGGTTTCCCTTAATTTTGCCTTAGGTGAGGATACCAACTGCTACATTTCAGAGGCAGCGGATCCGTGACCTGGGTCACCACAACAGCGCTGGTTTAAGGCTATTTTGTCATGACTGTGCTTCTAAACTCCAGTGGCATAGCTAAAGCCCAAGAGGCACAGAAGCCTGGCCCTAAGTAAATGAAGAGACTATGAAAGGCAAATTAATCACCCATTGGCACTGGCAACATGGAATAAGGCCACAGCAAAGCTAAACTCTAGACTGATAGTGCTTCTTTAGGTGGTTCATGTTTAAGAAAAGACATGCTGAAACTGATGCTGTGCTATGCTCCATTTACTTTTAATAGAAGTTATTTCACAGCTCTTTCAAGCCGTTTTGTTACAAGGCTGCACCTAGGGAAAAGGAAAGCAAAATCCAATAGAAAAATGGCCAGGATCTAAAGACAGATGTGACATGTAGTTTAACATCTGGTTCCAACACACCTATGAAGCCAGGTCTTCTCTCAGTTGCTCTGAACCTTGGTCTAAACCTGGAAGTGGTAACCATGCCAGAGAGCAGTCTTGTTTTTCATAGGTGAATATACCAGGAAGATCTCATTTGTAAATGATATAATATTTGCAGTGCAAGGTGAATTTATTTCCTCTCCTCAAATGGAGTCACCAAAAGATTTTTAAAGCCTGTATTCTGACCTGAGTCTCAACAAGGAGGCATATTACTTTAGCTATGCCAATTGACCTTATACTCAATACACTCCAGCAGTTTGAGCACCTTGTAAACTAGATTTTTAGCAACAGAGGGCTCTTTAGTTTGCAGACTCCTCACACAATGCTACAGCTGAGGGAAGATGCTTTTGGAAAATACCCACTGAACAAGACTGGATTAGCAATGTCCACTTTCACAGTATGCTTCACTTGCAAATGTATCACAGTTTCAGAGCCCTCTGGCCATGTGCCCCCCTCCATCCCCTGGCTAGAGTTGGAGGTGGAGCATGAGGTCTAAATCAGATCTACCCATGGAGGAGGTTTCCACTCCAGCCCCACTGGGCTAGTGGAGACAAATCCCACTGCTGCAGCAGAAGTCTCTGCTCCCTTGGTTGTGCCAAATCCTGCTTCAACCCATGTGTTAACTGAGGAGGTAGAAACCATTAGTGAAAGACTGGGAGAAGGGACACTTAAGTCAGGTTTTGGTTTTGCTTTTTTTTTTCCCAAGCAATAGGCAAATTGGTGGCTTTAATTCAATCTATGCACACAATCTTTACAATAGGGAAGGTAATGAACTGAAAATATACTCAGTTTTTCTCCTCAAAGCTTTAAATCAAGAACATACCTGAAAAACGCGCACTAGTTCAAACAGATATTAGAAGCTTCTGCAAATTAATATTGCTCTGATGTACCATTTTAATGTAAGAGGAACTAGTGGGTATGGAGAAACCTTACTTCTCTGATGCTAAACCAGTTTCTGCAACATTGAAGATGTGTGCTGATGAAGCATTGAGAAAAACAATTGTGAATTTGCAGGTAATGGCTGAAGAGGTCCATCCTAAACCCCTGGCAGTGAACATGAAGTGCAATGAGCCTAATGCTGCTGTAACTTGCTCCTTCAGAAGAAACCAGACAGCTGAACTTGCCCCACTTGAGATGCCTCTCAGCCACGCTGGACTAATTTCTGAATTTGATCTCTTACCCCAAGCTCAGCACAGAGCTGAAGGGTTTGAAGACTGGACAAAATTACCTGCAGAGAGTTCAGAAACTGAACTACCCCAGCAATGTGTGTGGGGTGGCATGGAGGGATGTTCATACAGCAGGATGTTTCAGTTTTATTACTGGTTTCAGTTAAAAGGTTACGAGTGGGTGTAGAACTTAGATTTGAGAAAGCTTGCCTTGTTCCTTTTCTTTCGTTATTCAGCAATAACCAGTAGGAATATATTGCTTTATAGAAGATTCTGAAACTTGTAAGAACTTTACATCTGTAACGGAGTAGTAATGGGAAAAGACCAGTAATGGAGGGGAAACAAAAGGACAGATTTCAGCCCTCCTTTCTCTTTAAGATAATTCTCATTGCGCTCTACTCTGGCTCACACTTCCTTGGGTAGGTCCCAGCCATTCTTCTTGGCTCATTCCCACCTTTCCCTCTCAACCTCTGAGCTCCCTTACAAAATAAAGCACTTTCTGATGACATCAAGCACAGTGATGGGTTTCCACAATAGTAAGCATTTAGTTATTTCAGAAGCCAACTTTCCAGGTCCCATGACCTCCACATCGAGCTGCTTAGTAGATGTTTCCTCAGTTATGTTTCAAAAGGTTGCTTTTGTATCAAAGGGAAGTTTTCAAAAGAAAACAAAGCTTTAATGGCATTGCAAAAGCTCTTCAGAGTTGTGGATATCTTCAATCACCAGTCCCTCAAAGATACAAGGATACTCAGAAAGCACGTCCAGGCAAAATGAATCATGATGACAGACTGAAAGGGTAGCAGGACTAGCATTAAACTAGAATCTGGATTATTCAAAACTCTGGGCTAGAAACTAGCTGTTCACAGACGCTTTCAGAGTCAAACAGCAGTGAAACCAGTAAAGGACTTGCTTTGGAAAACAGAAACACAACATCAAAACTATTGCAGTCAGAAGGAAGCCCATATATTGAGGAAAATTCGCAAAATTTGGGGTTTGGTGTCTCTTCCTTTTTTTTTTTGTTTTTTTTTTTTTTTTTTTTTTTGATCTGTGCTTAAACCAGAATCGAAACCACAGAGAAAAAAATTAGTTTGAAAGTGATTTCAGCTTCCAGAAGCTTCAGAACATGACCCGAACAGATGTGGAAGCAGAATTAAACCAGTAAAAAACCCCCATTGTCAGTCTTTTTAACTTAAATTGATCCCTTGCCTAAAGGAGTCTAAACCAAAGTAGATTTTTAATATTCCTAAACTTTGAAAGTTTCCAAACCAGTTTGCCACTTTCTCATAGAGACAATGAAGTTCAGAGCACTGCTGCTTGTTTTGTCTCTGACCAGTTAAAAGACAGACCTTGCCAGAAGTTTGACTTTTTCCACAACAAAATTAGCAACAAAAACCTCCACAGATTTTTAAAGTAGATTTAAAGCAATTAGATTTTGTTGTATCAGCTAGAACAGAAGATTATCAGTAATAGCATTGCACGTTTTTTCCCCAAAATCCATTCTTCATTACCACTTATATGTATTTTGGCTTTCTGCATGCAACAAAAGAAAAAAAAAAGAAAAAAAAAGACTATTTGGCCTCACATCCCGGGTTCTTTCAAATTACAGGGTCACTGAGAAATGAATGGAAGCAGATACCCACACAAGCCAAAGGGCTTAATGATCCTTTTGTGAGTAAGAACTGACATGAGAACATTATAAAGCCTGTCCTGGGTTAGACCGTATTTAGCTAATATCACAGACAATTAGGAAAGTGCATAAGAAGAGGAAAAGCATTCAGTGATATTTCCTGAGACTATTCTCCCAATGATCTGAAGTTCAGGGAATTTGTAAGCCAGAAGATGGGGCTTTCTCTTTAATAGGCTCAGATGGGTTTATACACTGTGCATTTGCCTGTCTCCCTTTCAAACTCATGTGCAAAAGAACATGTCCCCAGGACTGCATGCAATAAAGTCTGATCAGTAATATAAACACATACTTACTATGTTCACACAACAGCCTTGCCACCGAGTTACGACAAAATAGAATGCAATACTGGAGTGCAGGTTAACAACGTTCAAAACACATTTCTCTAAACCCTGAGACTAGAAAATTTTTATCATTCATCACAGGAGGCACAGGTGAACAGAGACACCCAATTCCTGCAAAACAGGACCTCAGTTAGAAAGTCTACAGTCTACCATGTTTTTACTTTTAATCCTTATGTATGTTTAATGCTAGATTAACACTTTGGAGAAGGGATATCTTCCTTAGAAATGCACCAGCCTTAACACTTTAAGGTGATCACCATAAAACATGTTTTTAAGTAATAACAGAGCATCCTCAGCCTATCTCCGGAGAAAGAGGCAATGAGAAAATAGGGAAAACTGAAAGTCATCTTAATGTATCCTACAGCAGTGACACAGAAAGATCATGTAGCTCAGACCCTCACAGCTAATGTTAATGGGTTGAAGATTAGCACAAAGGAAAAACAAGAAGTATTGAGCTCTAAGGCAGGAAAATGAAGTTCAAAAGAAATTTCTAAGTGCTGCAGGTGATGGGTATACAGTTTAAAAGTGGTCTTTGCAACCAGGTGACCTGAACAGCACCAGACACATGCATTAAGAGAGTGGTACTCAAGAACCCCTTTGACGGGTTGGTCAGCAATGCTCCTCATGCTTTTCATAGAGAGTAAAAGCCACAGCAGCTGGGTGCACGCCAGAGCTGTACTGTTCTGTGCCATACAGGCAAGGCAAAACCAAGGTAAAAGAGGGGGGAGGAAGGGAAATCATTAACCCCAAATGTAAACCATTTACAAAACAATATGTTAAAAATCCTGGTGTTAAAAAAAGCTGACAGAAACCACATCTCTTTCAACTGGCAGCATACCAAAATGTTTTTAAAACTCATCGGAGAAGTGCAAACCACAAAGGGGACCCTGCTGCTTGCGAACTGGAAGGGAGCTCATACTTCTCAGGATGTGACTGATTTCAGCCCTCTTGCATGTGAGCACACTTCCCACGAGCCCAAGATAGGAATCTCTGCAACTGATACAGCCAGGACCAGTCCCTACAACTGCCCGATTGCAAATCCAAAGTGAGCTTTCAACCACGTGGTGCCCAGTGGCTTTCCTCCTAGTCAGTGACGAGATGATGTTCAGAAGATGTAGGTTTTAGGCCATCAGTGGTGACCTCAGCACCTCTCACATTTCAGGCAGGGCTGGAGCTCCCCATGGGCACAAAACAGGATGATGTGGTCCACAGCAGTCCCAGGGCACCAGTGCATGCCATTTCAGCTATATGGAAGTGTTGGCTTTTTCCATGGCTTTTTCCCTTTCCTCCTTAAAGCTGCTCCCAGCAGGAGTATGTAAACCTAGGGGTGTGCAGTCTGCTGTAAAGGCTAAGCCCTGACAGGCGACCCAGAGCTGGGTCTCAGCTTCACTTACCACAGCTGTGATTTCATGGTATAGAATCATAGAACGGTTAGGGCTGGAATGGACCATAAGGTCATCTAGTTCCAACCCTCCCTGCCATGGGCAGGTCTGACGTGTTTGGTGGCAACACTGGGGTGGTGAGCTGCAGCCTCCCTGGTCTGCTGCTCCTCTGCCACCCTCACAGCTCCTGGGGCAATTGGAACTCATCTGCAGGGCTGGCAGAGTCCTCCTCTGCCCTTCCCTAGTGACCACACAACAAGGTGGTTGGGGGGAAGGAGCAAGCCCCAGCTGCAGAGCCACATTTTGGCAGACAGTGTGGCCAAGGCCAGCCATCACCACAACTCCCATCAGTCCAGACGCTGCTGGTCTTTGGATGTGCTCGGCAAAGGGACCCATGGCCAGATCGGCCTTCCTCTGCAGGTTCCCACGCATACTAGCAAAGCTGATGAACAACAGAGGATGCTCTGCTAGGGCTGTCAGAAACAAACAGCACAATTACCCTCTGTCGGATTGCTTCAAATTGCAAACAAAAGATGACAAACAAAACACACAACAGATCCCCCATCCAGGCCCGCAGGGCAATCATGAGGAGGCTGACAATGGCAGGGCCCCTCCAACCGTGTGCCAAGGACACTCACCCCTAAGGACAAGCACACTCTGCTGCTTCGAAGAGCCCTTGGCTGCCCACCAGCCCTTTTGTCTAGCACGTATGGAGCCCATCCATGCTTGCAGACCACGCTGGCTATGCCAAAACTGCATCTACCACCAGCCTTCTTGCCAAGAGTTCAGTGCCTCTTCCCACTGCAGTCTAAACCCTCCAGTACCAGCTCCTGCCTGTGCACCTCCTCCTTCCCCGGGAATAGAAACGCCTGAGCTGGATGTGACACGGCGTTAGCACCTGGCACCCAGAAATGAGTCAGCAAGTCCCTTGCCCCCCCACCCCGCCGCTGTCACCGCCTGGTTGCCAGAAACGCAGAGCGTTTCCAGATCACCCCAGCAAAAATGTGACTCTGAGCCTCAAGAGTGGAGGAGCACACAGCTAAAGGCAGCACTGTGCTCCCCAGGGCAAGGCTTCACAGGGGTAGAATGGAACCTGAGATCACTTTCTATCCAACACCAATTTGACCACCAAAGCTCTTCAGTTGGATGCTGTACGTCCATGCAATTACTGACAGTTATTCACTGTAAGCTACTACCATAAACTGCCCTGCAGCACCGCTTTTTCTTAAAAACCCACACAAAACAGAAACACAAGTTTTTGACTTAATAGTAAAATCACTGCTCTTCTCACACCTAAATATGAAGACGCGGTGGCCAGGGCTGATAGGATTAGGAGATTAAGGTTGGTCTGGCTGAGTACTGGGGCACTTGAGGACTTCTCCAAAATGCTAACCTAATCCCTCAAAGCTTCTAAGCAGCACATGAAGACCAAAGAAGAGAACACAATTTCTGTAAGATGTTGCTGTGAGAGAAGCAGGAAACACCGGAAGAACAGGTTTTCTCTGCATACTTCAACATGTCCACTTCCATACCATGAGGAAGTCCCCCACAGAAAGGCTTTAAGTTTAAATGTTCCATCAGTGCGCAACAGTTCATCAACTTTTATAGGACTTGAAGGAACACAGCTAATGGCCCCTGTAATATGGGTTTACCAAATGAGGGACACTTTTTCACTTGATTATGAGGAGCTAGGAGCAAATGTTCACATTACTATAATTTATCAGGCATATAAGCTCTGTTTTAGAGACAAATGCAAATATAAATACTCTGATAAAGAGCCTAAAGTTTGAAATGAGCATTTTGGTCCATTAGCATCTACATATCATAATCAATACGTGTTGACTTTAAGCACTGTCAGCCTCCACAGATTATCATAAGTTTCACAAATGTGGCACTTCTAAAGATCTACATCCTAAAATCATGTCACTTGATAACAAGCTCAGGGTTTTGGGAAAAAAGGCAAATCAAGCAGATCCACATTCACCCATACTAATTAAACAGCCCACCCAGAATGTCTGTAGCATAGCAAAAAGCACTGTATTTCTCTGTGTAATTTCTTTACTGATTTTTTTAATGAAGTTTTTGTTGATGAATTCTTTTCTTCCTCAGTTTGTCCATTTCTCCCTGCTTACTCTCACTCAAGAACTAGTCACCCACATTGCAACTGGTCCCTCATCTAACTTAACCTGTTTTACAGACATTTAGATTTAAATTCTGCTTATTAAAACTGATTCCAAATGATAATTTTCATTTTGGCTCACACATTCACATAAATTTCGTTTCTGCAACATTAATTTCAAGCAGTCCCTGTTTGTAGCTTATGAGTAATTCTTAATTTACTTTTACCACCAGTAGAAAAAAAAAAAAAAGCCCGCTAGTTTATTCAACCAAGTCTCCATTAGTCATCATGAACCATGTAAGTAACCAAAATGGTTTTCATTTCACATACTCATTGGCTGCCAGGGTGAGGGTGGAGGTATGCAAGCTACGAGTGGGAGAAAAGAGGTTACTGAGGTTAAAAAGAGGAACCTATGACTGTGTACGCCCCTGGTACCTCTGCAGCTTATTCCCTCTTTGCATCTTACACTGGTAGGCACACAGCCAGCACTCTCACTCAAAGGTCAGTTGCTTAAGTAGCATGTTTTAGCTAATGGATGTGGTTGTACATGTGGTTTTGTTCCAACATGTGCAAGTCCAATGCAACAAAATTTGGCATATGCTTGTATTTTACCCACAATATTTACTTAACACACTTAGCTGTATTATACGGGATGTGTGTTACTAGAGGTTCCCCTAAATTTGTGATGAATTCATTTATGCCTAACATACATGCACAAAGGCAAACACACCCAAACACATGCATATAATATATAAAATATATTAAAGATGTGGCTCTCCCCCCCATGTTTTCCCCTGAGCATTATCTGTATGGAGAGCTCTGCATGGCTGAGAAGTCACGCTGACACCACAGGCTTAAGGCCCTGGCCTGTCTGAGCTCTGCACAGTCTGAGAACCAGCAAACAAAAGCAAGGCAATTCAGGGCACGCTCAAAGTTATCCTGCCAGTTCTGTCATCTTCCTACAATAAATTGGTCACAGTCTTCAATATGCTGTGTGTCTCTGCTGCTGTCCCAAAGCATGGGTCTTGCTTTTGCAGAATATCTCTGGGCAAGATACTCATTGCCCTCCTGCAACCTCAGTGTCACCCACTGGAGACGCTATGATCTGAATTCATTGCTTTCTTCAGAGCCTTGCATGGAGGGGCTCCATGTGATGGTGACCTGCTCCTTTTTGACAGGCAGATCAGATGGTGGCTGCAGCTGCATCAGCCAAGAGAGGTGCCAGTCAAGGCTGTCTCTCACGGTAGGGTCAACCAACTTGTGTTGGTTGGAGGGACAGTTTTATTTCAAGATCAGCTGACATACTCACTCAGTACTAGCCCTAGCAGCACTCAGGGCTGTCTTCAAGCCCCATCCCACCCCAAAACACACAAACAGCAGCACAGTCAGCCCAGAGACTAGTCAGCACTCCCACAGAAACCTGTGGGAGGCACTCAGCTGGAAGGGCTGCCCCCATGGAAATCTCCACCTACACTGGAAAGAAGGGGCAGAGGCTGTCTTTTCCTTTTTTGCCTTTCCTCATACTTTTTCACAGCTCATCTCTGGTGATCTTTGTTCTTTCCCTGTTTATAATTAGGGAGTGGAAAGCACTTAGTGCCTTCCTGGTTGTTCATACTCTAAAGCAACACTTCAAGAACAGAGATAGAGCTGAGATGCAGGCCATTTCAAAACCAAATTAACCAGCAGCCCTATTTACTGCACCTGTCCCTGAATCTCCCCTAATAATGTTTGTGGTTTTGCATCACATTTTCCCATGTTAAAAAAGATAATATTAAAATTATCTTTTGTTGCCAGTTGAACAACCGCAAACAAATGGGCAAATCTGACTAAGAGGTTAAACAGAGAAAACAATGGAAATGTGTATGCACCAAAGACTGTCAACAGGCGGACAGAAAGAACTGGAAAGACAGAAAAAAAATTCTTTAAGCTCTTGTAACAACAAAATGTCAAAACCAAACAAATAACAGACAGAAGTGGGAGCTAAGTGTTGAACATGCCTCGTTAAGAGTTTAGCAAACAAAGCACTCCAGCTATCCTGCGGCTTCCAGAGAGCTTGCCCCTACAATACCCCCAGCACCAAAACTGTGATGGGTTTCAGAGATCTCCTGGCAAAGGTGCTGCTCTTCATAAAAGCAAGTAGTGACAGGACAAGGGGGAATGGCTTTGAACTGAAAGAGGGAAGATGTAGATTAGATATTAGGTAGAAATTCTTCCCTGTGAGGATGGTGAGGCACTGGCACAGGGTGCCCAGAGAAGCTGTGGCTGCCCCATCCCTGGCAGTGTTCGAGGCCAGGCTGGGTTGGGTTTGCAGCAACCCTCACTAGTGGAAGGTGTCCCTGCCCATGGCAGGGGAGTTGGAACTGGATGAGCTTTAAGGTCCTTTCCAACCCAAACCATTCCATGATTTTAGGATGGCTATCAGGTATCCTTCCTCCTGCCCCTCTCCTCCAACCATTGTTAATACATCTCCTCCAATTTTAAGACAATTTGACTGAAATTCTGTCCTAACATTCAGATGCTGGCATATGTAGTGACTTTATTTTTTTTTTAATCCCCTTTTTTATGTTTTTATGATCTAACCTAGAATAGGTTATGAACTTCCTGGCTTCTGTGGGTTAGATAGGAAACTCAATGTTTCTATTTTGATGTAGAATGCAGTAATTTTTGTGGTCATACTTATCATAGCTGAGCTAAACTCAACAGGAAATGGCATTTCTATTTGCCAAGTGGCTCAGAGTACATATTCCACAACTACAGTGTAGAAATAACTGATTGACTGATGGGAAACACATGGAGGCCAATTTAGACAGAAAGAATTGGCAGGTGATATGCCGGTGGTACAGGTACAAATCATACCAAGAAAATACACTGCTGCCTTGTATTCGGACATTTGTACAATGTCAGGACCAGCTACAAAGTCCTGGTTAACAAACTGAGGTTGTTTTTGTGCCTAGGGAAGGAGGCTTCAGAAGGGAGACCTCCGTAAGGAAGCTTAGAGCTTGCCCTCTGGTTTATTTCTTCTCAAGTAGCTGTCACAGAGGATACTTATTTGTCATGGTCATTCTAAGATGAAGGCATAGTTACTGAAAATCCATCCTAAGGAGTCAGAAAATGCCCATTTATACATTTACTTGTTTTCTAGGAAAACTCACATGTCTACATGCAGCAAGGGGACTGTGGGACTGCTGCAGCTTGGAACTTGTAAAGGACAGAAGACTGCAGGTAGCACAATAGGTCCCTTCTGTCCCTCAGTCCAGGAAACTGTGACAAGGATACTAGAAACCAGATATGGTTTGGGTGGGTATGGAGCCGGGTCTTGAGCTGCAACATTTTGAGGGCAATCTGTGAGAAATGGTGCTGCCCACCTTGCACTGACCCCAGGGAGGTTCTGGCCTCACCTTGCCACTTTTAAAAGGGAACAATTCTCTAAGCTTGTCCTCCGTGGTCTGTAGCATCATGATTAAACTCAAAGACAAATATAATCTGATAATGACAATACCATTGGAGGTTTATCTCATTCTTACTCTGTTCAACCACACTCATTCTTTCTCTGATATACTACAGTTCTGGGACCTCAGGAACTGCCTGTGCCTCCTTGCTTCGGTAGGCGGGGAGTGCAAGGGGCACCTGGGGCTGTAGTACAATAATGCTCCTCATTTGTCCCTTTCTGAGCTAAAACTCCCTTTTCTGAACTTGGAAGTCTTGCTCAGTATGAGGATCTTAGGAGGTTCTGTGCAGCCCTTTTTAGGTTTTATCTGGGTTGATACCTTGCTTTAAGGGCGAAGGACTTGACAGGCTTGAAAGTGTTGTGAAAAGTTGAAGCCCACTTTCTATCAGGCAATTCTTTATTCATAGCAATAAAAGGTAATACTGAATATTAGCCTCAGCAGGGGAGACTGTTAGAAGAAAGGTTTCCATTTGTGCATGCCGTGTATCTGGCAGCACCTCATGTACTGTCAATTTCAAGTTCCCCCACCCCAGCCGCTCCGTCAGCTTTGCCCACCATTCATGTGGCTTCACACAGCAACAGGGGAGAGAAATATGTATTAAAAATAGGAAAATGTGACTGCTAACATCCCAACCTTGACAGGAGAAAATCAGAGGGTAACAAATCTCCAACACTACACAACTTAATTTTGCAATGACAGTCTTCTAAATCTTCCTTTTCCCCCATACAATCCCTCTGTTAAAGGAAACCTGTGGTATCCCAGGGGTGTTTCATGTCCTGACCAATTAGTGCAATTTGATTGCCACATCATAACCACAGTTAAAAGGACCCCCAGGGAATAGATTCCTCTCCAAGAATGATGACAGGCATTGGGCAGCAAATTTAACTTGCATAGCCAGGGCCAGTTTTGTTTGCAATAGCACACTCTACACTAGTGTTTGCTGATCTCAAAATACAGCCATCTGATCCACTTATGAACTAGCTTCTGAAGGACCATTTTGGCCTATTAAAACACATCAGCTTTTTTCAGCCTTAATATACTGGTGGCACGGCAGCTAGTTGATCAAAATCAGATATTCCTGGGTAAATGCTTACACAGAGAGTCATAGAATACTTTGGGTTGCAAAAAACCTTTAAAGGTCATCTAATCCACCCTCCCTGCAATGAGCAGGGACATCTTCAACTAGATCAGGTTGCTCATCTGAACTGACCTTGAATATCTTCAGGGATAGGGCATCTATGATGTCCGTGGGCAACCTGTGCCAGTGTTTTACCACCCTCATGTAAAAAAAAAATTTCTTCCTTGCATCCAGAACAAATCTCCCTTCTTTTAGTTTAAAACCATTACCCCTTGTCCTATTGCAACAGGCTCTGCTAAAGTGTTTGTCCCCATTTTTCTTATAAGCCCCTACTGAAAGGTTGCAATAAGGTCCCCCTAAAGCCCTCAAGTCCAGAAGAGGGCCACGAGGATGATCAGGGGGCTGGAGCATCTCCCAGACAAAGACAGGCTGAGGAAATTGAGGCTGTTCAGCCTGGAGAGGAGAAGGCTGCTTGGAGACCTCATAGCAGCCTTCCAGTGTCTGAAGGGGGGCTACAAGGATTTTGGAGAGAGACTCTTCATCAGGGACTGTAGTGACAGGAAAAGGGCAGTGGCTTTAGGCTTAAACAGGGGAAGTTCAGGTTAGATATAAGGAAGAAGTTCATTACTGTGAGGGTGGCGAGGCACTGGAACAGGTTGCCCAAAGAAGTGGTAAATGCTCCATCCCTGGCAGTGTTCAAGGCCAGATGGGACAGAGCCTTGGGTGACATGGTCTAGGGTAAGGTGCCCCTGTCCATGGCAGGAGCTTGAAACTAGATGATCTTAAGGTCTTTTCCAGCTCTTAACTATTCTATGATTCTCTTCTCCAGACTGAATAGCCCCAGCTCTCTCAGCCTTTCCTTATAGAAGAGACGTTCCACCCCTCTCGTCATTTTTGTGGCCCTCCTCTGGACCCTCTCCAGCAGGTCTGTCTTTCCCATGTGGAGGGCTCCAGAGCTGGATGCAGTACCCCAAGTTGGGTCTCATCAGAGCAAAACAAAGCTGCAGAATTACCTCCCTCAACCTACCAGCCATGCTTATTTTGACATAGCCTCAAGATACAGTTGGTTTTCTGGGCTGCAATTGCACACTGCTGGGTCATATCCAGCTTTTTATCTACCAGTACCCTCCAGTTCTTCTTGGCAGGGCTGATCTCAGTCCTTTCATCCCCCAGCCTGTATTAATACCAGGCATTGCCCCAACCCAGGTGCACTTGCCATGTTAAACCTCATGATGTTCTCATAGGCCCACTTCTTGAGCTGATGCAAATCTTTCTGGATTTTGTCCCTCAGGTGTGTCAACTGCACCACTCAGCTTTGTTCCATCTTCAAACTTACTAGGGTGCACTCAATCCCACTGTCCATGTCGTTGATGAAGATATTTAACAGTACTGGTCCCAGTACAGACCTCTGAGGGACTCCACTTTTCACTGATCTCGACTTAGACACTGAGCCATTGACCTTCTGGATGCAACCATCCACCCAGTTCCTCAGCAGTTCAGCCAAACCTGTATGTAATCAGTTTAGAGAAAAGGATGCTGTAGGGGACTGTACAAAAGGCTCTACAACAAACATCCATTAGAAACGCAAGATATGTGTCTAGGAGAAGCAATTGCTTTAGGCAAAGTCTAGAAGCTCAGAAATACAACACTATAACTCTCCTCAACCACCTGACCTGACATGCAATTTGTACAGCAATGTGATAAACCAGATGGGTAAACTGACCCCTCGGGGGGAACCAACTAGAAAAAAAAAAAAATGCTATATTGATTGTGCTGGGACTTTGTTCCAGGTAATTGTGTTCCTGTGCTTGAAGCCATACCAGGACAATCCCAAGAACAGCATGGGAGTAGCAATGAGGCGTTGGAAGTAGGGACGGCTTTGATGTCCCTGCTGCTGAACATGCAGGCTGCCCTTGGTTACACTACTAGACACTGCAGCAGCTTCACTGTGACTTGACGCAGTGTAAATGGATCAGCATATACACCATCATTTTAAAATCCAGAAAAAAAACAGCTTGTCAAGAATTTTTTTGGACAATGCCTCGTATCACAGGATGCCAATTTGTGGACACTAAACTTTTCATGGAGATCTTCTGGCTTGGTGAAACTACCTACTCTTCCATTGTTCTAAAGTCCTCAGCATTTTCTGTTACAAGCAGCTACATACCAATTAGCTGTAAATTAAATTAAGCAGATTCTGCTTGCCTTGTTGAGAGAATCAATATTATTATCATTCTTGTAATTTCTCTTTTCCATGTCACCTTAATGGTGGCCACTGTGGCAACGTTATTAAGTGTTATGTTGGTGATTTTAAGTCTTTGATATCTTTTTTGTATGAAGAAAGAAATCCATCTGCCCTTTTTGATCCCGAGCTTCCCTTTGTTTCTCACATTTCTTGTCTTTGTAAATCTGCTTATTAACACTTTCATTATATTGCCCTATATTCAACACTGTCTCAGTCGCACTTCTGCTGAAAGTCTTATTCACACTTTTGTCTTCTCCAGGCTTGATTATTGTAATTTTCCATCTCCATGGCCTTTGCCAGGAATTTGCTTTCTTTAGAAAGCACAAGAAAGATAAAATAACAACTCACACTTTGTGTTGTAGAGAACAGGAAGAATAAGATGATAAAGAAGTTACAAATGCGAGTTCTCAGCTTGCTTTAAGGGGCTGTACCATAAGCTCCTCAAGGCACAGCAGTGGGTAGTGCTGCAGCCAAAATAAACAGTGTACTTTTGCTTTTACTTTGAGCTATTCCCTGGAAACAAAGTTTGCCCGTTTCTCACTGCCCAGCTCGAGCACCCAACCCTTATTCATCATTACACACCATTTGTGTTGAAGACCATAGTGCAGATGAAACTGAAGTATTTTGATTGGTAAAGTTTCTGTCTCAGAGACAGATTATAGTTTCGAATCTGCCAATAGGATGGCAGAGGCCAGATACCAGATACACAGCATCCTGAGAAATACAGTGCCTATGGGGATGTGGGTCCACATACAGCTGTGTATACTGTGATGCCCCAGGTTATGGACATGTTCCTGTTGAAGGTAATTCTCAGGCATCATTATGAGCAAAACAACCAAGAATAGGCCTGTATACTGTTGCCACAAATTGCAATACACTTGAGAAACAAATAGATTAAATGTGGATTCCCACATCTACCCTAATATTCATAGGGTCTTCAAATAGTCATAACTACACAAACAGGATCATAATAAACTCATTCTTTTGCCAGCCAGAGTGGTTCCAGCATTTCAAGTCTCAATGCAGTAGATTAGACTCAACTGTGGCAGAACTGCAGAGGAGCATGGGTCAAATCCCATGCTGAAGTAAATATATTCATGAGATCTTTCAACACAGATGTAACCAAAATGGTTTACTCCTGTCTACACATAGTCCTACATTTGCAAAAGATAGTATGAGGCTATTCGTCCAGCTGAGAAGTATTTGAAATAGATTATTTATTGATTTTAAGGCTATCATATCACACAAGTTTACTTTCTGTATAACATTGCTCAGAGTCTCATAGTGTTACACCGAAATTGACTCCAGGAACATTAATTTGACTAAACAAATCTTCTAAAGAGACATTTGCACTTGGTATGAAGACACCAAGGAACTGGAAGTCCACAGCTGCTGCTGGTGGGTTCCACTAATCAATTATCCTCTTCAAAATTCAACAAAACAATGCATCTTATTTCTAGAGGAAATGTACTTGGCTTTACTTTTCAGTTGCTGAATCTTTTTACTTGTCCCCATCAATGCAGAGATACCTCTGACCTGAGCTTAGCTACACTTTAGCATTTCCAGCTAGCCATGACACTCAAGAGCTTAAAGCTTGCTTTTGCTTTCCCCACTTGAGTTAGCAACCTGCTCACTTTGCAGCAAAGCTGCCTAGTAGCCCACTGGAATGCTAACAGCCCTCCAGCACCTTCCTATGATTTTCCCCTGCGAGTCAACACCATGCATGTTTTCCAGCAGTTTGCTAGCAAAGTCTCCCAAAGCAGAGCAGACCAGGTTCCAGCAAGGCCAGGGAGCCTGGGACAGGCCCCACAGGGCCAAACGGGTCCCTTGCAATACCAAGGAAAATTGAATTGTTTGTCTGGCCTTTTGTAGTGCGATTGGTCATATATGAACAAACTTGAGCCCACTGCCCAGATCATGGTTACTGCCACTAGGAAGCTACACTTGGGAAAACTGGGACATTACACACACATAAATGAAAAGTCTATTGTTTACAGATATTACCTAGAATCTGGAAAAGGGTTCTCAGTTAGTGTTACCAGTAAATTACTTCTGTTAAGGATGCACTTAAGGATGCACTTAAAGATGCAGTATTAAACAGGCATTCAAAGAGCTAGTTCTTTTTTAGCCTCTGTTGAAATAAAATTATAGACTGCATGAAGTGCTGTTGCCTGAAAGGATTAAGAATAGTAAAAAAGTCAGTTGAAGCTAAGATTTTTTAGCCCGCCTCGTGTTCTGTAGTATTAACATAGAAATGATATGCTGTCTTACTGGATACTGTTCTGATCATCAGTATTTGTTAGAAAAATCTGTTTAATAAAAGAGAAATTTCTGTGTATTAAACATGAAAACGGCACTGTGTTGGAATTGTGCTATTTTACTAGCACCATTTTACTCTAGTCTTAGGTAACACCTAAAGTTACTTAGAAACATATGGCAAGTATACTGAGTACTGCCCAATTTTCACTCTTCTGCTTTTCCTTACATAAAAAGCAAAATATTTTAGGTCTCCCTCATCATGAGTTTTCTCCATTTACAAGGAGATTCCCTAATTAATGTAATTATTTCTTTAGAGAGCTAATGACTTATTTTATTTTGCATAGGGATCTTGCACAACAATGGAACCAGTCTGGTGGAAGATGAACATTACATCAAGGGCTACACTAAGATATAATATTGTAAGACCTGGTTGTTTTTCCTTTCTTTTCATGTAGTAGTCACACGCCACTGAAAGCGATTCATGTGTACCCATAGTGATTCAAGAACCATTTTTAACACTTAGCTCAAAATGCTACAAAATGAAAATGAAACTAAATGCTTTTGATAGCAGGTAGACTGTAGTTCAGTTAAAACCATTGTAAGAAAAACAAACAAGAAATGAGAATTATCAGCACTAAGCTACTTTGAAATCAAGAGAGCTCTATAGAATACCACAGAGGTGTGAGACAGTGCACAGAACACAGCTTCTTCTCTGTTTTTTCCCCCTCCTCATATTGGTAATATCAGGTAAAATCCTCTCTTTCTCCCTGTTATGTTTTTCCTGCCACACTATATTTGTTAATGTTTAATGAATTTTAAAGCAGCTTCACACAATCAACAATGTGTTTATAATTCCTAGCCTGTAACGGAATATTTTAGGATTCATGGTGGAAGGGAAAGTAAAAAAAATATTTTAAGGTCTTTTTCCGTCAGTTGTCCAGAAAGCAGAGTTCAGAATGTCTTTTTTCTGGGATTTAACAAATAATATAACAGTGATTTAAACTACCAAAAAGGAAATAATAGCATCAATGTCTAAGGCAAGGTTATACATGTAATATCACTACTCTATGGCAAAGAATGTTTCTGAAGAAAAAAGACTTATGCAATGAAAAATAAAATGGCATAACAAAGTACTCACACAATTTCAGGCATCAAACTGAGGCTCTTTGCATGTTCAGTGGAGAGATACATGTTCCTCCAGTGCTGCTGATTTAGACGTCACAAGAAATGACTATCATTCACAGGGGGTCCTTACTGCAAGTAAACTTTTTAATCTTCAGTTTAAAGTTAAGCAAGCCAAACATAAAATTAGCCAAAAAAAGAGAGCAAACAAAGTAATACTTTGAAAGGAAAGCCTGGGAAAGCTAAGCTCTGTTCCTGGTTTTATGTCAATTTCCCAGGTGATCTAAGTTTGAATGCAAGCTGCACTTCACTTCCACCTGCTCATCAAGGAAGGGTGTTGCTTTTCCTTTTTACACCTTGACAGGTGTCCTAAGGCTAAGCTGCAGCTATTACAATGATAAGGCTTGTATTTGTATCTAGAAAGAACTGATCCCAGGAGTGCATAAGCATAAATGAGCCATCCATTGCAAAAACTGTATGTATTTACTAATGAGTTTGTAATTACACCGCCTCCTGTGTTTCCCCATCTATTTCAGGACAGATCCCTTTCTGTGGAAGTTCTCCATTTTCATGAGAGACTTTGTATTGAGAGCGTGGGAGAATCAAACCATCAAGCTATTACTGGATGATCAAAAGCAGATCTGTTGCCAGAATTCTACAAAAGCATGTACAAGCTGATCAAATCTCTCTAAAGATGTTAGGATGTATTATTTATAAAATAATTGTGTTATGTGTGACTAGTACACATAGGTAAAGAGACTTCAGTCCTAATGAAGTCTTGCACTCTTTTGCATAAGGAGACAACTGAAGTACAAAGATGTGACTTGCCCAAAGACAAGAAACCTCAGGGATATCAAGAAAGCAAACCCAGATCTTCTGAGCTGGTCCTTATTGAGTGTCATAACCACTTCCCATCTTGTTGCTCCCCATCTTGTTGCTCAGTTTAGTTTCTCTTTTATTTCTTTGCTAATTTAGCCGTTCCCTCTCTTTTACAAGAAATCATAATTTAAAAAGTAATGTGTAAAGATGTTTCTCCTCCCCAGATTGTACCCCTGCCCTCAACAAACCATATGACCATGATTACCTACTTCTTGATTATATTCTATACCATAAAAGATTCATCTTAAATCTCTTTTCTCTGCTTTATACTTTCATGCTTTTCCTGCTTTGTTATTAGATTACAAACTAATGTGATAGTCTAAACATTCCTGAAACAGCTTTTCTTACCAAATTAGTTTAAGAATGGGGAATTGGCAATTCACCAAGAGAGAAGAGATTCCTTAAAGATCACTTACACAGTGGAAACTTTTCTCATTGCAAGACTAGCCATATTCATCTTTAATTCAATGAAGGTTGTGCACACAACTGAAATCTAAGGAATACTAAATCCTTTCCTTAGTGTTTAGGGATCTGACTGTAACTCTTAGTCATACAGATGAATACTGAATCACCCAAAGGACCCTTCTAGTCAAAGAAGATATTACACAGACACTCCCCAACATGAGTAAGAACTGGAAAATTGTACCTTAAGTGTTAATGACTAGGAACTAGTCTAAGCATGGTTTTACCATACTTCAGTCCTAAAATCCCTCATATATGAAACTCTAATTTCAAAGTGCTTGTTCTTTTTAACTTACTTTCTTTCAAGGTCACTGGGGTTAAGTGAAAAATATATGCAAGTAATAAGAAAAATCCTCCTGGATTATTCCTTGACAACTGCTGTTGTAGGTGAATTCCAACCTATATGACAGCAAATAGCTAAAGAAAACAAGTTTCTTGGCTTGTCTGGGCCTTTTTCCATTTGCTTTATGCTTGCTATAAACTGCTGTCTCTGAACTGCTTCACTTTTTACGTCCAGCAAGTAAAAATACACCTTACAGTGCAGAGAAAACTGCAGGAGGTGAGCCTGAAGGAACGTTTTCAAGTAGGAAAATAAAAGAATGCACTTCAGCTAAGCTCATTTCAGCAATGCAGCTACCTCATTGCTCAGTTCAAAGGGGAGTTATGTCAGTGGCACATGTTAAAAGCTTTCACAGCTATGCCTGTGGATGCCTGTGTGCTTGATTGTTTAAAACTCCAGCCCATGGTCAGTCACTGTGAGCTGGAAAAATGGAAGCTATGACTATAATACCACAACAATAGCTAGCCTATTAGCAGATTTTCTTTTGGGTTTGTTTGACATTTTCCTTATGGGAAGAGGAAAATGGGATAACCCAGTCAAGAAGCAACCTTCCACTGTAAGAAACCAGCTATATACAAGGTCATTTGTATTTGAAACTTGGTCTGTGTACAGTGTCAGAGGGATTAGTGGTCCCTGTATATAACCTCATATATCTGCTTCACTCTTCCCCTTTCTACTTCTCTCCCTCAAAAATATTCTTAGTAACTGATGCTGTTTGGTTTCTGTGTTAGCAGAGCCAGCAGACAAGCTGACAATTAGATTGAATAGAATTACTTTCTGTTTACGCTAGATAAACTAGCCAGTGCTAACAACAGGTGGCCACAGTACCTGTAGATGGGGAAAAGCTCACGCTGGAGCACAACCCCAGGAAGCTGTGCTACACACCATTGTTTCAAATATGCAGGAGTTGGCATGGTCAAATTGGCCTTAGCCAAATGTAACCAACCTCAGTGCCTGCAGGATACGACTGTTCACCTGGGATAGTCACTCTGACACAAAATGTAAGAATGGTCTTACCAGCTCAGACCCAAGTTCACTGAGCCCACTGTCCCGGCTTCAGTAGTGGTTACCTAAGGCAGTGTATAAACATCATGAAACAACCATCCTTTCCCCAGCAATGTGAAGTGCAGGGACTCTCTGAGCCAGAGGGGCTGTTTGAATTTAAGCAAAGTGCCATTTGCAGGTAGATGTAATGCACTACACCTATTTGAATGCAAACTAAACAATTTGGAGAAGCAAGCAGTGAAAAGGGCAAGCTGTTTTGGTAAAAAGCTAGTATTATGGTATTCAGTTTCTCTCAGACAGCATCCAGATGCTAGCTTAGATGTGTTGTTCTGTAGAAATGCAGATGGACAGGCTACCCAGAAAGAGAGCACTTCTGGGACAAGCAAAGCAAGTGGGGATTGTAAGAGATCTTATCTGTCCATCTGGTTATTTAAAGGCAACTAATGAATTTCAGTCTCCTAAACTGTCTACCTAGGCATTCGTTACACACTGACATTGATGGTATCTGACTGCAATTCGGGGAATTCACAGTGCAGGAATTCACAGTGCAGCTACAGTGCAGGTGTTAAGGGCCTGGCACTTTCCTTGCTCAACACATCTTTTCCCCTTTCCACCTTAGATCCCAGGACTGCTTGGCACAGTTCAGTATTCACAGGGAGCTGCTTCGGACTCGTCCTAGAAAATCCCCAGAGCTGGGGACTGACTAGGGCTGAGCTCCCCAACTTTGTGCCGCTTGGTATCGGTTCATGCTCAGAGTAGCAGGATTATTTTCTCCCTAACACTTTGGTGACACTTGGGTAGCTTGTGTGCCAATAAAGCCTAATTTTAACTGAGCCAAAATCACACTAACAAGATGCAGAGGAAGAGGTTAACAGTACCTATAGAAATGACTCTTCAGAAGGAAAGACAGAGAGAAGAAATTCCCTAGTCAAAATTACACATCACACTTAATTGCATGAAAATGTTAACTAATATTTCTTACAGGGGTACTGCTGTGATCCCAATGACAAGCATTATGTGGGTACAAATTCAATATGGGATAAACCAAAGTTAGATCTATATAACAAGTATGAAAAAACCCCAACCCAGTAGGAAAGAGATAAAGACTACAAGCATGGCTAAATCCAGCTGTGGACCGCCAGCCTTAAAGAGCACTTGACCTGTGATTCCAGTATTTAGATAGCTTAAGTTTGAAACCTACTCCTCCATGAAGACATGCCAGGGCTTGTAGCCTAATTAAATATGTTAGGTACAGGCTTCTGATATGATAATCAACAACAAAACAGCATTTAAACTGCCTTAATGAGGTGTTAGAACCGAAGCCCTTTGAGGTGAATGGGGAAAGTTTATACACACTGCTATTGTTCCAGCCCAGTCTGGCTCTCCTCCCGAAACAAAAGTGCATTTTACCAGTGATTACCTTAACAGCCAGGTGGATAAGAAGTTGAATTCCTGGGCTGGTGTTTTTTCTTTACACCCTCCTAATTTTCAAATGCTAGGAAATAAAAAGACAACGAGAAAAATATTCTGACATTGGAGGTAGGGGGGAGAGGGAAAAACACTCCTTCAATCACCATTTTATGCACCTTTGGTTTTGGCTAGAAGTTATTTGAAGCTCCAATCTATTCAGACAGTGGGGGAATAAATGGATAGTGTGGTTTTAATAGTTCTTCATTATCGTTGTTTTGGGGGTTTTGTACAGAACAAAAAGCTTTTTTTTTCAAAACGATGGCCTATCAGGCACTCATCAGTGTGATTAATCGGCTAGTATTTGCACAGGACTTTGAAGACAGAGAAGGCCGTAGAAGTGCTGCGGGTTATTAGTGCCAATGTAAAACTCCCTGAATTCCACTTCCTCACTAAGCCAGTCTTGCAAACAACCGGCATCAAACAAACAATTGAAGACATAAGTACATCACTTCATTCCCCTCAAAGAAATATTAACTTCAAAGCCAAGTTAGGACCATTTAAATGCAAGTAATTCTAAAAGGAGCAGAAGGCTGAGCAGAAAACAATGGTGTAGTCCCACCCGAAGGGACTGCTGCACACAAGCATCAGCCGAAGTTGTTTTTCCACCAGAGCACAGAAATCAGACTTATCTTCTCATGCAATTCCACGGTGCTATACATGAGGAAAGTTTCAGAGGGATAAAGACTCCCTCTTTTTTCTCATGAGATCACCTCATGCTACTCTGAGAGGCAGATATCCAACCCTCTTTAAGGAAAAGCACACTGTCCTGGTGTTCTCACGCACCACTCGTTGTAGCCAAAGACCAACATCTCCACCCAAAGACTTTTAACTAACAAATCTGGCGCCCCACCTGAAGTCCACAGAAAGTTCTGAATAACTTCATTTGCAGCCCAAGTAGAACATACCTTCTTTCAGTTGCGCAATCAGTTTAATTGTGCTGTTAATCTATTTGTTGGACAATTTGCCATTAATAAAAACACAAAGGACAATTCTGGTGTATGGCTAACCCTCACAGAGAAATGAATGCTTTGACGTTAGGCATATATTTTGTTGAGCATTAGTAAAAAATATTTACTGGTGTCCTTTGCCCAGACACTGTGTAGGCGGAAATGTTACAGGTATCTCCCAGAATAATTTTTCCCTTTGGTGTGCTGTTGTTTGGGGTTTTGTTTTGATTAAAATTAATTGACTGACTTGAAGCAAGCAGGTGAGTACCATAAAAGGGCTTAAATGTTATCCTTAGAAAGGAAGAAAAGGAGATTATACTGATTTATTTAGATCATTGAAGGCCTCAATAAAAGACTTCCTGTTTTGTGCAAGCAAGAGACCAGGTGATTCAGAGGCTTACCTGTATCCTTTGAAATTGCTCCTGGAGGAAATTTTGCTGAAGCCTTTGGTCCTTATCTTATGTTTAATATTATGAAAACAGATCTCTGTACGCATACATGGTCTAATTGAAGTAATCAAGATTGTACCTTTGTCAGATACTGACAACTCTGATATATTTTCAGTGCAAAGATTTCCTCTGTCATCTAACCCTAATGTTATTTCTCTTCACAGTCACCCATCCTGCAAGGCTCAATTGAAAACAGTAGTACTGGGACCAAATCCTTCAGGAAGGTCTCCAGGAGAGTTGGAGTATTGGTTAATTCCTGAAAACACAGAATTAATTTTCAGGCTCTGGTGAAAATACTAATACTAATACTAAGAACCAGCACTGCACAATTACTTGGGCAGGTTTGGTACTAATATAATTGTACTGTGCCTGACTTGCCAGACAAAGTGGGAGAGATTAGGCTCATTTTCTTTTTGTAAGCAGATGTATTTCATATGACAAGTGTGGGGAAAACCAAAGGAAAAAACAAGAATAATTGAGGTAATGTAGACAGTGAATAATTTTACAATTGCTAATGACAATTATATATCTTTGGTTGAGAAGAGAAGGTATTTCAGAAGTATTTTCCTCTCAAGTTTTCCTGCCAGATAGAAATTCAATTTGTTGGGCTGGAGCCACAGCCCTGCCAAGAAACAGAAGCTGAATGTAAGAATGCCAGTCAGACAGTGAACACTTCAAGTCTGTCTTCCCAAAGGAAAACTACCAGTGAGACTCGGTGAAGGCATCTGGGTGAGTACCTCCTCAAGCAACTTAATGTGATTGACTGGAAGGAGAGGGGAAACGCTTGCTCTTGCCTCCTGGGGCAGAGGTGCTGTGCCTCTGTGGCAGTTCTGCACCACAGTTTCTTCTGCTGCATGGCAGGACAATGAGGTGCCAGTCCCAGCTGCTGCTAACAACAGTTATTCCAGAAGAAGGGTTTGCTGAACAAAGTGTGCACAGCTAAGAACGTGTTGCAAGCCAACTATGAGGTTTGACAGGCCTTTGAAAGGACAACATCCATGTCCTTGCACCTTCACTGTGTCCTCCCTCCTTGTCATTTTCCATTTTGACCTCTAAGACAAAGAAAAACCTGTCACAAAGTCAACTAGATGGCTATGTGTTTAGCCAAGCAATCGTAGAAGACTCCAGAAGCTGCAAATTAGGAAAATTAAAAGAAAGTGAAGAAAAGCTATTTTCTTCAACCTCACTTTTTTTTTTTTTTTTTTTGGCTAATTTTGAAGTCCGTGGAAGAAAGATGGTGGACGTTTTGCTTGTTTGTTTCAATGTGATGAAGTAGTCCCTCTTTTTTTTTTTTTTTCCCTATTACTGGGGGAAAATGAGTGGTTAGCTCATTACTCTGAAACCAGAGACAATAGTTTTGGTCTACTGGTTTATAGCTTCCATCTTTTCTTATTTACAGCCCCTTTCTTCTAAAATGTTCTGGCTGAGAAAGTAGCTATGGCCCTTTACATCACCTGATGCTTTAAACACAAAGTGTTTGCAGCTAGCAAGCACAGGACCTGAAGCAAAAGTGTACTTGCTCGTATTCCCACTCATCTGTATATCCATCCACTGGTTGAGGATGTTCACTTAAGAGGAGCATTCCTACCTAAGGAAAACATGTATTTTAACACCATTATGGAAGCCAGTGTTGATGCTGTCAGAAGTGATAGGAGCAGTGAGTAATTTTCATGCTGTCAAAATACCCCAAATGAAGGTGTCAACCACCTTCAGCTACTACTGAAGGGAGCTGCCGAGGGGTGCTGCTGAGACAAAGAGGAGACTGTGGGAGTTTGTTCAGTTTTGACAAAGGTGGGCTTGAATTACCCTGGAAATCGTGACTCAGATGTTTTCGTGGCCCCAGCTTGCATTACTCTGAGGAAACTCTCTGATGCCGAAGTCACAGCTTAGTTACATCAGTGACTCAGAAGTGTGAAGATTCATATTTTAGCACTTGGCAATCAGAGGAGGCATTAAACCATTTAAACATGAATACTGATGAAACGAAGAACTTACAGGTGCTGCTGACCATGGGTGTGCATTAGGATCCTAAACTGAGATGAATGATTTTATTGTTCCCTGTCACTTATTTTCGTTAATAGTTCAGGGATAAAATGAGTCTAGTGCTGTAAGAAAGGTACTTGTTTAATCCTGTCAGGAGAACCTACATTAATTTTCACTTTGCCTTATGTGCTAGTGTACAACTGAAAGAAAAATCTTGTCTGTACCCTAGACTGCCTTTCTTTAGCTAATAGAGAACTTCCACTTTTCTTTAAATGATGCTAAAGATAGCATTTTTTATCTCTCGTAGGAGAATCTTTTAAAGCAGCAACAGCCCTCCTCTTCTATAACTGGATAGCATCCAGCGCAAATGAGGTCAGTCCTGATTGCCTTCCAAAATGAAAATGTAAAAATTATTTGTATTAACAGATTTGCCAAACTTTACAGTTTTATCACAGATCTAGTATTACTGGTTATTTATTAAGTAGTGATTTCTCAGGTCTTGTGATTAAATGGAGATTTTGGTCCTATTTTACTCTTTTCAGTGAAATAATTTTTCTACCTTTTGCAAGGATAGCTAGAAAAGGTGAATGTGACAGGCTTAAAAATGCCAAAGGAAACCTCCTCCTAGGTTTGTAAATATGTGTCTGTATTTATGTGGGTGGGTGGGAATATGTCTGCTTATGTATTTTCAAAATGTTGTGATTTTTAACTGAATATCATCCTTTGTTGATTATTTGTGAGTAACTGGTTGAAATCACCAAATGGCAATCAAAAATATTTTAACTGTTTTTTCAGTTGCTCCTTAGTGTGAACTAGGTTAAAGCAAACATATTTATGCAGAAATACCCATTTACCTGGTGCCTTGAAGTAGATACAGTGTGATCCATAAGGTTTGTCTTTTTTGGCCTGAGGCATTAAGGTTAACGCATTTTATTAACTGAGAGCATGTAGCACAAAATGGCAAACTCCAAAGAAGTAAAGAAAACTTCAGGTTTCTCTGTGACTGTTGTAGCTTTTTGGAGTTAGGAAGCTGAACGAAATAAACCCATCTCTAATTTACAGTGACAGAAGCAAGATAAATTCTTAGTAAATATAGAATCATAGAATAGTTAGGGTTGGAAAGGACCTCAAGATCACCCAGTTCCAACCCCCCTGCCATGGGCAGGGACACCTCACACTAAACCATCCCACACAAGGCTTCATCTAACCTGGCCTTGAACACTGCCAGGGATGGAGCACTCACAACCTCCCTGGGCAACCGATTCCAGTGTCTCACCACCCTAACAGGAAAGAATTTCCTCCTTATATCCAATCTAAACTTCCCCTGTTTAAGTTTTAACCCGTTACCCCTTGTCCTATCACTACAGTCCCTGACGAAGAATCCATCCCCAGCATCCCTATAGCCCCCCTTCAGGTACTGGAAGGCTGCTATGAGGTCTCCACGCAGCCTTCTCTTCTCCAGGCTGAACAGCCCCAACTTCCTCAGCCTGTCTTCATACAGGAGGTGCTCCAGTCCCCTGATCATCCTCGTGGCCCTCCTCTGGACTTGTTCCAACAGTTCCATGTCCTTTTTATGTTGAGGACACCAGAACTGCACACAATACTCCAGGTGAGGTCCCACGAGAGCAGAGTAGAGGGGCAGGATCACCTCCTTCGACCTGCTGGTCACGCTCCTTTTGATGCAGCCCAGGATGCGGTTGGCTTTCTGGGCTGCGAGTGCACACTGCCGGCTCATGTTCATTTTCTCATCGACCAGCACCCCCAAGTCCTTCTCTGCAGGGCTGCTCTGAATCTCTTCTTTGCCCAGTCTGTAGCTGTGCCTGGGATTGCTCCAACCCAGGTGTAGGACCTTGCACTTCTCATGGTTGAACTTCATAAGGTTGACATTAGCCCACCTCACAAGCGTGTCAAGGTCCCTCTGGATGGCATCCCTTCCCTCCAGCATATCAACCAGACCACACAGCTTGGTGTCATGGGCAAACTTGCTGAGGGCGCACTCAATCCCACTGTCCATGTCAGCAATGAAGATGTTAAACAAGACCGGTCCCAACACCGATCCCTGAGGGACACCACTCGTTACCGGTCTCCAGCCTGACATCGAGCCATTGACCACAACTCTTTGTGTGCGGCCATCCAGCCAGTTCTTTATCCACCGAGTGGTCCATCCATCAAATTGATATCTCTCCAATTTAGAGAGAAGGATGTCATGTGAGACAGTGTCAAATGCTTTGCACAAGTCCAGGTAGATGACGTCAACTGCTTTACCCTTATCCATCAGTTCTGTAGCCCCATCATAGAAGGCCACCAAATTGGTCAGGCAGGATTTCCCCTTAGTGAAGCCATGCTGGCTGTCACTAAGCACCTTGTTGTTTTTCATGTGCCTTAGCATGTTGTCCAGGAGAATGTGCTCCAAGATTTTGCCAGGCACAGAGGTGAGATTGACTGGTCTGTAATTCCCCGGGTCTTCCATTTTCCCCTTCTTGAAAATGGGGGTTATATTTCCCTTTTTCCAGTCGTCGGAAACTTCACCTGACTGCCATGATTTTCATGATTTTTTCAGTTTCACAAGACCCTGCCTCCAACGTGAAGCTGGTGGAAGGTGATCCCACCCACATCCAACCCCACTCCTAATGACGCATTGCCACTTTCGTGCTGCAGTTCACCACCTATCACACACGTCTTATCACTGTTTAGGAGGCTGTGCTGCAAAGTAGATCAGTAAAATCATCCCGACTAAAAATAAAAGTGTTTGGTTTGTTTTTCACCTGGATCCTAAAGGAATGTGGCAGCACAGCAGAGGGATAACTGAAGTACGAAGACAGGAACAGGCTATGGGAACCAGAAGGAACTGGAACTTCTAAAACTGGTTGTGCCACCAAAAATAGCATCTTGTGAAACCACACCAGGATCTACACAAAGGGTCTGTATTTGCATCTTTACAAATTTCCACAACATAGGAAAGCCCTTGATGTCAGCTCTGTTATCAGCAATAATGAGTGCTGTGTGCCAGACCTGCACATGCCACTTCAGAAATATATGCCTAAGAAGGGAAGTTCTTAATTTGATTATTCAAGTAGGTTTGAGACTGGTCTGCAGTCTCTTGCAGCAAGATCCAAAACATCTCCTGTCAGAAAAGATATCTTCACTTATGCCCCATAGCTACTGCCAACAGGATCAGAAATGCTGGTTTTAATTAAAAATGTTATTTCTAAATACAGTTTGCAGTGTATATGCTTGGTGAGAAGTGCTCCTCACCTTGTGAACTTTCAGACTGCTGTACTACTTATTAAAAGATTGCAAGCCTTTCTCTGATGCTTTTTCTACACAGGCTAACCAAATGCATTTGGGTTCCACTGAAAGACTTTGCTGGTGTAGTTGTGCTGGCTCAGTGTTGAAAAACCCATGTTGGTAAAAAGCTGGAAAACAAAAGGGCAGAACTCCCAACCTTTTGCCATCATAGCTTATTTAATTTAATGTGGGCAGCTACAACCACAAAAGAACTCTCCTATGAACATTATCTAGGCTTTATCTATCTTCTGTATTAGAAAACTGCCAGTCACACCCCACACTCCCAACTAGTGTGCTTATAGGAGAAAACAAGTAGCATATTAATTAATGGCCTCAAATGATTTTAATTGATCAGGATATGTCATCACTCAGGCCCTTGGACCAAAATCATTCTTACTGTTCCATGTGTAAGACTGAACTCTTAAAAAAACACTGTTTTGTACAGGAACTCTTGCTAATATAGGCTCAGTTTCCACTGAGGGCTTTATTCTATACTTCTAGCAATTAATGTTTTCAAGGGTAGACAAGCTCAAAGTCTTGACAAAAGTTGTGGCTTGGACCTAATAAAAACCAGCCTGGCTTTTCTTTGTCCTGCATCTTGTACAGTCACACCTATGGGTTTGAAATGCTACCACATGACAGCAGTCCTGTCTTACACCCTCCTTCATTTACTTGTGATAGATGTAAATAACCAGATTTGTTTCAGAACAATAGAGGTTCAGACCCAACATGCGCTGGACTAAACCACACAGATGAGGGTACTTCATTGTACAGTCAGGTTCAAAGTGCTCTTCCAAGCCCAATCAACCAAGGCTTTTCTCTATGAATCTCCCACCATTCTGCTGCTTAAACAGTAACCCCCCCAACAGAGAAGGTGCATAAATAAAATGTAAAATACGGTCAGCAGCATTTTTTGCCAGGCACACAGCTGCAGAATTAATTCACACTCTCTAATATGGCATGTCCTCACCCCCACCTAGAAAGCTACTACCATGTTACACCTGGGGTAGTTCAGCCCAGCCTCCTTGGCCTGCCTTAGAGTGTGAACTCCCCAGCGAAACCCCCAGTGATGGGTCTCTTAACCCCCTCACGTGCAGTGATTGTGAACATGAAACCACTCAATGTGGCCACCAGCCCTCAGACATCTTCTGAAGCTCTCTGTGATGAGATAGGAAAGATAAATTCCTTCACAACAGACTAGAATAGGATCACAGAGCACTTCAGTTTACCACACTCATAAATTTCCGGGGACAAGTCCTCAGAAGCCCTTGCTATGCACACAGTGCCTGTGCGTGGTTTTGCACTGTGACTGCTCACCCTCTACAACAGCTTAAGCTCAGATGTTCATCTACATTAATGCTGCAGCAAATCCATTCCCATACTGACAGGCAGTAAGTCAAGAGAGGCAGCACTAGTTACACCATCCCTGGCTAGTCTAGCTGCCTTCTCTGGGATCAGAGAAGAGCTGATATGACAGAAGAAAGAAAGGTTTATATACAGAAGGTCTTAGAAAGCAAGCAAAACAAAAGTGCAATAGAGTCTTATCCACAAGAAGTCAAATCGCCATAATAAAAATGGTTTCAGTGTTTGTGACTTTGCTGCAACACTTGTCACATTTGATCTTTTCTTAAAGGCCACACTCTCAATTTTCTTCTTGAAGAAGCTGAAGGAACAGCTTTCATGTAAAAAATACAAAAAGTATCCCCGTGGTTGCAGGGCAAACCGTGAGAACACAACCCACAGCAGTTAGAAAAAACAGAAAGCAAATCACAGCAGTACATCATTGCCCAAAAAAGCCGCCCAGTATTATAATAGCCTCATGACTCTGGGAGGCAAAACTGAGTGCGTTTTGAGTGCTTGGTATGGGTGCTACACTGGTTCCACTGCAACTTTGCTTGACAACATGAACTTGCCTGTGGTCCTTAGTTTGAGCCTGTGTGCCACCAGCACACTTAATTCCCGACATTGCCAAACGCCTTTTCCTTTTTACACAGTGCTGCTTTTCCTGCCAGTTGGTAAGTTCAAGCAGACAATAAGATGCTTAGAAGCGCACTGTAGACCTTTCCCAAGAGCAGGCTATCAATTCGCATGAAAACAAAAAAAGCAGAAGGACTCATCAAATTGTCATTGCATCTATACAGAGCTTTAAAAAAATACTGATTTTTTTTTTGTTTGCCTCTTTCCCTTCCTTTTATTTTTCATAAAGGTTTTCCCTGAAGCCTCAGCTCTCATGCACTGTTCAGCTGTTGTTGTGTTTCTGACAGAGGCCCTGTGGATTACAGGGGTCCCTTTCTTGCTGAGCCTCTCTGATACTGCTAAAAAGAAAGCTTCCAAATGTTACTACATGCTGCATTATTTCTCTTTTTCTCATCTCTCATGTGTTTTCACTTATGTGTGTATGTTGTTGTTTTTTTGAGACTCTTCTGAAAGCTTTTAACTTCTCAAGCTCTCAGGCAAGCGCAGAGACGAACACTGAACATTGTACAGACTCCTGTTCTGACAGATCCCGGAGAAAAGGGACTGAACCATTCGTAGCAACTGGGAGCCCACGTATGTGGGCATGCACACAGACACACGCAGGGCTCCAGGAAGCTTTGCAGGACGAAAGGCTGCAGGATGGACCCACGTAGGCTCGACATTTTTGCAAGCATACAATGCCTTTCCTGCAACTCTGGTTTCACAGTTTGTCACTTCTAATATTAGTAAGTGACCAGAAGAAAACAGAATGGCAACCACCATGTCTGAGAATATTTGCATTTCTATGCGCATTTCACAAGGAACTCATCCACATAAATCTCAGCCCTTTTCTATGGGAGAAGGCACTGCTGTCCATTAAATGAACTGCAGTGTACGTCTATTGTAGTATCATTGTATTTTTCTGCCAGCAGTCTGTCATTCCTTTTTCTTCCTACTTTGCAGATGCCTAGTGCAGAAACATGCAGTTTTGAGACTGTCCTAGATCCATCCACTGCTGCACTGTTAAATCACACATTTGATGGAAAAAGACAGTCTAAATGTTCAGTTATGAAGATTCAAAAATGACACCCAGCTGTTTCCATGCAGCATGTTTTGATAGATGATACAGGCTTCAAATACTAATAATAAACCCCCCTCCAGCTCCCAGTGCTGCAGTGCATTTGACTAGAAACAGTTTTAAAAGTGTAACTTTTTAAGTAAA